>NC_049237.1:27424355-29924355 GCF_011100685.1 Canis lupus familiaris
TGATGGGGAAATGAAAACTGGCACTGTCTGTGGAAGGGGATATGGCTGTAACTATTATGATTTAAAATGCATACATCTCTCCGATGTTTATAGCAGCAATGTCCACAATAGCCAAACTGTGGAAGGAGCCTTGGTGTCCATCGAAAGATGAATGGATAAAGAAGATGTGGTTTATGTATACAATGGAATATTACTCAGCCATCAGAAATGACAAATACCCACTATTTGCTTCAACGTGCATGGGACTGGAGGGTATTATGCTGAGTGAAATAACTCAAACGGAGAAGGACAAACCTTATATGGTCTCATTCATTTGGGGAATATAAAAAATAGTGAAAGGGAATAAAGGGGAAAGGAGAAAAAATGAGTGGGAAATATCAGAAAGGGAGACAGAACATGAGAGACTCCTAACTCTGGGAAACGAACAAGGGGTGGTGGAAAGGGAGGTGGGTGGGGGTTGGGGGTGACTGGGTGACGGGGCACTTGATGGGATGAGCACTGGGTGTTATACTATATGTTGGCAAATTGAACTCCAATTTAAAAAAAATATGTAAAAATAAATAAATAAATAAAAATGCATATATCTTCTGATCCAGCAAGTCCCCTGAAGTAACATATCCTCAGCAATATTCCCACTTTTCACAACTGTGTGCACAAGGATGTCCACTGCAGCATTGTTTACAACAGAAAAAAGTATGAAACTATCTAAATGGAATAATATATAATAAAGGAATGGAATAGTCCTACAACCTAATAAAAATAACTAGACTGAGCAACCATTTGCTTCGACATGGAAAATGGCCATGATGATATACTACTAAATGAAAAAGGAAATTTGTATTTTATGACTCTGAAATTATGCAAAAAAAAAAAAAAGTCTGAAGCCATTCTGGGTAGTATCTGTAAAGGCACAAAGAAAAATCTGGAAGGATTCACAATAAACCTTTGATAGCAGTACCTCTGGGAGTGAGAATGAGAGAAGGGAACTTGAAATGTTTTACAAATATGGAGATAGCAAAATGTACAAGTAGGTATTACTTTTTAGTTAAAAAAATAAAGTTGGAAGCATTCTTCAGACCATTCCTCAGGATAAATTCCAAATGTGCTGGATTTAAGAGTTAATTAAAAAAAAAAAAAAAAAAAAAAAAAAAAAAAAGGCCAAAAAAGTACCAGAAGGAAAACATGGGAGAACATTTTAAATTCAGCCCAGAGAAGAGTTTTGTTACCACAACAGCAAATACTGAGTAAAAAAAAAATGACTGTGGGATGCCTGGGTGGCTTAGCGGTTGAGCGTCTGCCTTTGGCTCAGGGCGTGATCCTGGGGTCCTGGGATTGAGTCCCACATTGGGCTTCCTGCGAGGAGCCTGCTTCTCCCTTTGCCTGTGTGTTTCTGTCTCTCTCTGTGACTCTCATGAATAAATAAATAAAATCTTTAAATAAAAAAATTTCACTATATAAAAATTCTTATATATGAAAAAACTCTAGAAACCAAAAGATAAACTAGAAAAATAACTCACAACTCATATCACAAAGGGGCTAGCACATAAATATGATAATATATTTTTATATATAATATATAAACTGACAATAGAAAACCAGGCAAAGAATACAGTGATTCATGGTAAAGCAAGTATGCCTATAGACAGTTGCTAAAATATGTTCAATTTTACTAGTAAGATAAACACAATCAAAACTACTTTGAATAAAAATGTTCTATTAGGTTTATCAAAAAAGAAAACGCTCAGCATTTGAGCGTCTGCCTTAGGCTCAGGCATGATCCTGGAGTCCTGGGATCAAGTCCCACATCGGGCTCCCTGCATGGAGCCTGCTGCTCCCTCTGCCTGTGTCTCTGCCTCTTTCCCTCTCTCTGTCTCTCATGAATAAATAAATAAAATCTTTAAAAAAAAGAAAAGAAAAGAAAAGAAAAGAAAAGAAAAAAGAAAACCCTAACTAAAGTGAAATACCACCTTTATCTATTGTTTTTGTAGAAAACTAAAAATTTGATCTGTTGGCCAAGCTGTAGGGAGAAAAGAAGCTCTCATACTTCATGTAGGGATACACTGATAAACGTTGAAGGAGGGCAATTTGACAATATTTATCATAATTACAAATTCATATTATTCTTTGGCTGAGCACAATTCCTTTTCCTGCATACAGATAACTCACATGCACACCAAATGATAACCATCCAGGGCTCCTTACTGCAGCCCTGTTTGTAGTGGGTGATAAATAACCTGAGTGTCCCATAGGAGAGGTGACTAGTTAAATTACACAGCTAAATGAGAAAAGTTAGGTATGCTGTCATCTGCATGACAAAGGGAGAGTCTCACATTAAAAAAAACCGGGAATCACGTGGTATGATAGAGGTGTTGGTTAAGGCCATTGCTGTGTGATATATAAATACAGCAAATCAACAGGTTGTACCTTAAACTTGCACAATGTTATGTGTTAATTATATCTCCATAAAGCTGGGGAAGGGGGAGAAGGGGAAAGAGTAATCTGTAAGGACTGGAGGAACCAATGGCCAATTACGGGGGGGTGGGGGGGTGAGGAAGGTGGCGGGGGGGGGGGGGGGGCGGAATCGAAGGGGGGGAGAGATGTATCTTTTTCTTCTTTTTAATGTTTGAACCATGTGAAGATTCTACCTATTCAAAATTTAAATAATAAACACCCCCCCCCCCTGGAGTTGCCAAACAAGGTTGAAGGTTTTTTGGCCTTTTTCAATCTTCCCACCACATCAAGGACTGTGAAATAGATCCTATGGCGAGCTCTCACTTGTCTAGTTTTTCTTCTGCATGTATCTTCAGAGCCTGGTATCGCTGTTCCTCTTGTTTAACTCTGGCTAAGTAATCCTGAGCACATTTTTTCAAGGCTTCTTCATTCTGTTCCAAAGTGACAATTTAAAAATAAAAGAAACTGGTCATTTTTCTTCTATTAGTGACAAACGGTGTACCAGAGTTTTCATTTTTTTTTCATTTTTTTAAATGAGAAAACCTAATTAATTCAGATGCCTTTAAGTTATACTCCATGATAATTCAAAACAGGCACAAATAATTCTTACTGAAGAAATTCTAGATAATTTCTTCATGTATAAATTTTCAAAACACAGTAAGGTTCAGTTATACCAATACACCCACAGTTTAGGGAGGCTATGATTCAAAAGTCAATGGCAGGGGTGCCTGGCTGGCTCAGTCGGTAGAGCGTGACTCTTGACCTTAGGGTTGTGAGTTCAAGTCTCACGTTGGGTGTAAAGAATACTTAAAAAAGAAATCTTAAGAAAAAAAATTCAAAAGTAAATGGCAATCTGGGTCTCATTTTAGGTAAATTGGCCATTCTCATTTTTATTTTACTATGAAAAAAAGAGAATGTTCACACTATAAATGTGTCCTACTGATGGTGTGCAACTAAGGTGAACCAATATGCCCACTTATATCTAAATTTGAAACACTAATGTAGCCTGAATTTTTCAGTGCTAAATGTTTCCTTTACTATTATTAAGTTAAATTGGTGAATTATCAAAACAATTTCTAGAATTCTCCTAAGGTCTGAGGGTTTCACACCTCTTATGCTCCATGCCACACGCTGGCTGTGGCCTGACCCAGGAGGGCAATGACCAAGACACACCACCTGGTGGGCCAGATGCCTGAACAACTGCAGAAAGAGAAAAAGGTAAAGAAAACCGAGGCCAGTAGTATCTCAGTTCCAACCCCCTATTTAGGAGGGCACCCACACCTCTGGCATATATGTTTAAAGATCCATTACCAAGAAAATACACTACCAAGGAGAGAAAAGGACATGCTACCTTCTTGAACCCTTCCAGAACGCCTTTCAGGTTCTCATATCTCCTGAAGAGATCAGAAAGGGACCTTTCCACAGAATTAAGGTCAGCCAGGGCCTGCTCCTTCTCCATGGTCAGTTGTTGGAAGCTTTTCTGAGAGGTCATACTTGTCCTCTGTTCATCTTCTGTGAACCACAATAAAAAGTAATGGCGTATTCATAAAACAGATGGTTATCAGCTGCCCTCTGTGAGCTAACCTGTATTCTTGGTGGAGTGGACCCAGCAGTGCACATAACAAAGTTCCTCCTAAGAATTTACGTTAGTGGGGGATCCAGATGGAGACAAGTGATGGGGAAAAACCCAAGCAGACCAAGAAGGGCAGGCTTCCTTTTTTACATAGAGTGGTCTCTCTGAGAGAAAAGATTTGAAGAGGGATGTAAAGGAGCTGAGGGCAGTAGCCATGCAGCTACCCAGGAGGAGAACGCTCCAGCAGAGGAACAGCTTTGGCAAGGGCCCTACACTGGTAAGGCATGAGGTGATGTGGACTGCAGAAAGCATGATTTCAGCACTTTAATAGACACTTAGGCAGTCAGTCCTGATGATATTGGTTACAGTTATTTCTAAATTCAATGCAGGAGAACCAACTCCTATCGTTTCATAAAAGGTACCAGTGCACCTGATACAGGGAAAAGTACACTCACAGCACAGTAAGGACACTGCACCCAGGGGATACTAATGATATGCTGAGGCCATCAACACTCTGGGTGTCAGGTGGAAGGCTTATCACAGAATTCAAGCCTTTGCTAGCCTCTAAAATGAACCTAACTACAGCTGATCCTTATTATCTGCAGACTGTGTATTTGTGAATTCATCTACTTGCTAACATTTATTTGTAAACCCAAAATCAATACTGTGGTGCATTCCCAACTGTCCGCCAAGTGGCAAAAAATGTGAGTCACTTGATATGCACATTTTCCAGCTAAGGTTGAACAGGGCAACACTCTGCCTTCTTGTAGTATCGTGATTTCTGCATTTTTGTGCTTTCTGTTGATGATTTTGCTGTTTAAAATGGTCTAAGTAGGGATCCCTGGGTGGCGCAGCGGTTTGGCGCCTGCCTTTGGCCCAGGGCGCGATCCTGGAGACCCGGGATTGAATCCCACGTCGGGCTCCCGGTGCATGGAGCCTGCTTCTCCCTCTGCCTGTGTCTCTGCCTCTCTCTCTATCTCTCTCTGTGTGTGTGTGTGACTGTCATAAATAAATAAAAAAAAATTTAAAAATAAATAAATAAATAAATAAATAAATAAATAAATAAATAAATAAATAAATAAATAAAATGGTCTAAGTATAGTGCTGAGTACTGCTAGTACTTCCAAGTCTGAGAAGGCTGTGATGGGCCTTATGGTGAAAATGCCTTCATCAGATAATCTTCATTCGGGCATCAACTTTGGCACTGGGGGCCATGAGCTCGATGTTAATGAATCAACATTACATAGGATGTCTTTAAACAAAAATATACATAAGACAAGGTTATGTATTGACAAATATGTGACCAGAGGCCTGCAGGCCTGTCACTCTGTATTTCCCCTAAAGCAATGGCTCAGTAGCATTTCCATCTGTGGCTAATTCAGTGTTTGTGGCAACTTTGTAGAACAGAGCCACTGCAAACAGTGAGAATCAACTGGATCTAAGTGATGGACAAATGGAAGCCTGTATTCTGATTTGAAAATCATCTATGGAACCAGGGCACCTGGGTGGCTCAGTTGGTTAAGCGTCTGCCTTGGGCTCAGGTCATGATCCCAAGGTCCTGGATAAGCCCCACGTTGGGTTCCCTGCTCATCGAGGAGCCTGCTTATCTCTCTCCTTCTTCCCCTCCCCACGTTCATGCGTGCTCCATCTTTCCCTGTATCAAATAAATAAATAAAGCCTTTTTTTTTTTTAAAATCATCTATGGAACCTATGGTTCACACCAGAGGAAAAAAAAAGTCCAGGGGCGCCTGGGTGGCTCCACTGGCTAAGCATCTGCCTCTTGGTTTCAGCTCAGGTCATGATCTCAAGGTTGTGAGATAAAGCCCCAAACTGGACTCCCTGCTCAGCTCAGAGCCTGCTTGAAATTCTTTCTCTCTCTTTGCCCCTCCCCTTGCTCGTTTGCTCTCTTTCTCTCAAATAAGCAAATAAAATCTTTTAAAAAATTGTCCTTACCAATCATTTGGGCAATGGTCTTTTCATATTCAGCCACAATTTTCCTTTAAAAAAAAATATATATATATATTATTGGAAGAGAATTTTCCACGGAAGTTGGAGAAATGCTGCCCCAAACAATTAAACACATTAACAAAAGAACATCTGAGTGTGGTATATAATGTCTGATGAATATTTGAACGATGATGTTCAAATGAACAAATTTATGTAATCCAGTTATCTGTTTGGGTCTTTTTTATATTAATGTGAGATTTGTTAATGTTCAAAAAGGTTTTTCTGAAGATTTTATGTTTAACAAGCCTTTCATTATAGAAACTGACTTCACTTTTTCTTTGCACCTCATGTAAATGACCTCATTCTGCCTGGACAAATCAATCTTTCACAAAATAAGTGAATGAAATTCTTGGGGTTCTTCCTAAGAAGCCCGATCTGTTCAGAAGTTCAGGCCTTCCTGGCCCCAATCCACACTTTTGGGCAGTTTCTGCCCTCTGATTCAGTTTTATTTTATTTTTAAGTTTTATTTTTAAGTTTTATTTAACTGTTGTAGTTCCAAAAGCATTTCAGTTATTCAAAGACTTTAAAGATCACCCTGTCATGTTAATCTTTCTTTTTGGGCAAAGTGCAATGGAGTTTCCCTGACCCTGTCCAAATAAGAAGAGTGCTCTTCCCTGGGACCCCCAGCGAGAAGTGAGGGCTTCCCTGCCCCTCAGTGGTGGTGCCCATTACTTGGATCCAGGTTTCTTCTGGCGGCTACTGTAAGCTAGGGGGTTGTTGCTTCCTCTCTGCCACATCCAGCACGGAACCTCACGCCCAGCAGATGCTCAAAAAGCAAGTAATACAAGAGCTACAAATTAGAGTGAACATATTTAAAATGTTTCTTAATCATTCAAGAGCTGACCGAACAAGTATATAAATTATGCTTTTTTCTTCTTAGATGCTATCTTTAGTTATTTCACAGCTTTGAACTCCCCTTTCTAGGGAATGAGCAGCAAAAAGAAAAAGATTTCAATTTTAGGTCAGTTGATTTTGTTTCCTATTAACATGCTTTTTATAATCTATTTGGTGGTCATGAAATTTGAAGCCATCATGCATAATTGATTTTAGAAAAGTACTATGACTACTGACTTTATATGTCAATAAATCTTATTATTCTGTAGTTTAAATGGATTTTTTTTTTGCACAAATTGATGTCTCTTCAAAAGATTAAGAATTATGCGAGTTCTGCTTATTTGTAATGTTCTCAACAACCCACAAAAAGCTACGGCATTTGAGTAACTGGTCAACAACACTCATGAAAAGACACTGTCAATCACATATTAAGGTGCAAATACCAATGCCCTCAAGTTCTCAACAGTTGGTTTTGTGGTATGCAAATACTTTCATCACTACATTTATATAAAGTATAATAATGCATAAAAGTCTCCAACCCAAACCTCCCATCTAACCTCATCTCCAAAACTTCTTGTCGGGTTTCTTCGTATTTTTTCTTCCATTCATTTGCTTCAATTTCCTTAGTGATTATCTAAATTATAATAGAGATAAAGTGTGGTTTTACCTACTGAATCTATCACAGTTTGAATTTAAGATTGGAAACTGAAAACACATAACTAGGTCAATCCCAAGACATTTAAGCTACATTAGGAATATAAAGCCTCAAAATCTACATATAATGCTCACAAGCATTTGGAAAAATGTGCTCTCTGCCACATAGGATGGTGGAAATGTAACCACCGAAACAGAGGCAAACAGAACATCTCCCAGGAAAATTCAAAGTGATAATCACAATCCCTGTAAATTTTACCCGGGCCCAGGGTCTGGCTCTCAGCTCTGCAGGCCCAAAACCATGACTGGGATAGGACACCAAAAGAAGAGCCATCAGCCTAGAAGAGACTCACCCTAACCAAAGTAGTAATTTTAGGATATGAAATGAAGCATTAGTGTGACCAGCACATTCTCCTTCTATAGAGATTTCTGATTGCTTGGTAAGAATGGAGTCACAACTAGGGCTCAGAGTTCTAAGCCTCCAGCCAGAAGGCTTGCTCATCAGACCAGAACCCATATCCCTATCTGGGATGGCCTTACTAACTGGAAAGAAATACTATAAACTCATTACCTCAAACTCCATGTGCCTTGACAGAGCTTAGAGGGACATCCTTTTATTATACTTCTCTCTAATTGGTACATTCTTTATTTTGATGCCTTTAATCAGAATAGAATCAAGAACCTAGCAGCCAAGGACACCTATATGGCTCAGTGATTGGATGTCTGCCTTTGGCTCAGGGCATGATCCTGGGGTCCTGGGATCAAGTCCTGCATCAGGCTCCTTGCAGGGAGCCTGCTTCTCCCTCTGCCTGTGTCTCTGCCTCTCTCTCTTTCTGTGTCTCTCATGAATAAATAAAATCTTAAAAAAAAAAGGAAAGGAAAGGAAAAAGAACCTAGCAGCCAGACCGTCTGCTTCAGGTGACGAGGCACATTTTTGCTCTACTCTATTAGGCAGACATCTGATAGTTTTACTCTTGGGAGGAAGAAGATGTCATTTTCCTCACTGACAGGGACAGGCAGGCATCCTCGCCACTGCTCCTCAGTTCTGACAATGGAACCAGGTGACATCCATCATTATCAATCTAATGCTATTTTTTAAGCTTTAAAAGACTATATCTGAGGTTCTTTTTTCTTTTTTTTAAGATTTTATTTATTTATTCATAGAGACACAGCTAGAGAGAGAGAGGCAGAGACACAGGCAGAGGGAGAAGCAGGCACCATGCAGGGAGCCTGATGCGGGACTCGATCCAGGGTCTCCAAGATCACGCCCTGGGCTGCAGGCGGCGCCAAATCGCTGCGCCACCAGGGCTGCCCTTTTTTTTTTTTTTTTTAAAGATTTTATTTATATATCTGAGGTTCTTATCTACTCTCATGATATTATAATAACATTGCTACAGTAAGGAAATTCCCTTTTTAAGAGAAAAAAAGATGGAACCATCAAGAAACACACAAACCAAACACATAAAATACAGCATAGAAATATAATGGGAATGGATGGTAACTGATTAATAGCACGTGACGGCATCTTCTGTATTTTCTGATCACCCAATAAAGGCCTAGTAGTAAGCGATTTTGAGCAGAGACTGTTTAAGAGACGTAGTAAAGGAATTTAAGAGTTGACGGTTAGAGAATGGATAAAGGTGGGAAACAATTTTATATTATTGCAAGCGTAGAATTTAAGACATTTGTAAGCGTGAACACATATCTCCTGCTAAATGAAGGCACTGATTCAGTCACATACGTGGGAAGAGTTGGCAGAATTTGATATTTAAAAAACTTCAAGGCTGAAAGATAAAAAAGTGTTAACTTTTTCCCTAGGACACCAGAAAGTCGGGACTCTAGCACCAATGTGAGTTTTACAGGGAGCCTTTATACGAGCTACACAAGCTACAGGAAATAAGAACTTCCAGCCAGGAATAACTTAAGCCCAACAGAGATGGAATCTCCCTGTTGGCGCGTGGGCTTTACAAAGAAATGGAGTGCTAAGCAGACAGAACACCAAGGCCTTTACCTCTTCTCTTATGAGTGTGAGCACGGCTGTCTTATCTGATTCACTGAGGCAGATGCCATCCAGGGGGCTCTCCCCTTCACAGGCCACAGACACGGGGGCCTTCTCCATAGAGGACTCCAACAGGCCCTGAGGGGCAAGAAGTCACACTTAGTTCAGTCTTCAGCTTAACCCCAAATATTCTTCAATAACTTCCTCATTGCTCAATTGATTACAGTGATTAAAAACATATTTGAAGACAAAACAGTGGGGGGAAGCTTTCGAAAAAAAAAAAAATCAAATCCAGTTACAGCACTATCTAAAGGAAAAAGTATCCTAATGAATATGGGGCGGCGGCAGTGAGTTAACAACCATTTAAAACAGAGAGCCTGCAAAGTTTTCTTCGTATCTAAAAAGGAGAAAGTGTGATTATCACAGTGACCAGTCACCGAAGAATCACATGTATAAAAGAAAAAATGTCTCATTTTTCAGGTGTTTCTGGGGATGATGCATTCCATGTAACTTTTCCCCAAAAGAGTATCAACTTTTAAACATACTGATAACTTTGTATATCTCTTCATTCACATTGGATAGAAATGTTTCTAAAATGGACTAGTAACTTCCAGTCCTAAGGAAGTAGAAATGGCAAACATAACTGAATGCTGACTCCCTTACCCCAGAATGCTTCAGGGCCATCAGGAACTTCAGCTGCTCTGTAGTGACATTGGCCCTGGCGCATGATGCTGTCAAGTGTACAGTGTGATTGGTCCCTTTACAAAGTGGCCACATGTAAAGTCCTCTGGTATATTGTTGAACCAAGACTGAACAAAAAGGCCAAAGTCTACTTAGACCAGTAATTGTTAAACCTTTCATGTTCATTACAATTCACTCTTTCTCTAGAAAATGTTAAAAAATTCACACATAATTTTTGCATTTAGCCCAATACAGAAAACCCTACTGACAGGAGCCCACGGTCCCCCCAGAAACACTTTCTATCTTGGGGCAGATCTATCACTATAGCTAGACGCCACTCACCACAGGCAGCCTCAAACATAGCCCTGAATGACCCCCACCATCCTGGTACTAATTCTCTCGTGTAAGCTCCTCTCCGTGAGTCTAGGGTGGACCTGATGACTCACTCCTAAAGAGGCTACTTACAGTAAAAGCCATAGGTGAAATTAGTTTACAAAAAGACTCCAGCTTCCACATTGTGAGGAACTCTCTATGTAAAGGCCCATGTGCAAGGAACTGATGTCTCTGCCAACAGCCATGTGAGTTAACTTGGAAGTGGGTCCCCCCAAATTGAGTCTGGAGGTGACCACAGCTCTGGTCAGTACCTTGACTGCATGCAGCCTGTGTGCACTCAGTCAGAGGCATCCAGCAGAACTGCCCCAGGATTCCAGGGCCAGAAATGAGGACATAAGAAATGTTTCTTGTGGATAATGAATAAACTCCTGGACTTTGAGTCATCCATTAACTTCTTGTGCCATGCTTCTCCTCAAGAAGCTTTCTCATAATCTTGATTCCCACATAACTTGCCTACAGGGAGGAAAGACCCCAGGGCAAGCTGACACATTTGGTTCACTTTATCGTTAGATTTCTGATTCTAAATTAATACATTTTACAATCAGTCTTTTATATTTTTATTAGTTGAAGACAGAATCCTCAAGTCAAATCAACTCCAGGAAATAGTTCCCCTATGCCTTCTCTGATTCTCAAGTTAGCAAGATTTTAGGAAATAAGCCAAAAGATTTTTCTTAGTAAGCAAAGTATCAACATTTATTCTAGAGGTTAGCATCTCATTCATTTGTTGGGGGAATAAAGGAATTGTCTGCCAATATGCTCAACAATTTAATGTGTCTGGAAGAGGCAGCATTCTGAATTGGAGCCAGGTGATCAGACTTTAGATAGGGACAGATATATATCCAGGTGAGTGGCTTCTGTAGCCTGCAGACCTCCCCAGTTACCCCCTCCACCTGGCCACATCCTCTCACCTCACAGCTCAAAATATGACAGTTTACAAAAAGACTCCAGCTTCCACATTGTGAGGAACTCTCTATGTAAAGGCCTATGTGCAAGGAACTGATGTCAGGGAATTTATGGCTGTGGCCTATTTCAGCTGCCTTTTCAAGAACCCTAGGAATTAGCTTTTCACCTTCTTTAGTTCTTTATATAGCTTATTAAACAGCATAGAAAGCCTACAGAATCTACCATCACAGAGAACTGACCTGACAACCTCATCCTGGGCTGGTTAATCTATTATGTTTAATAAAGATGCTAACCCAATCAATCAGTCTCAACCTTTCTACTAAAGGGTCCTGTTCATGTCCACTAATCCCCTTTCCTTGAACATTTCCTTTGAATGTTCCCAAAGCATTCACAGCTGAGCCAAGAAAGACCTGTCTCTAGACCATGAAACTCAATGCTGTCCTGGTTGCAACTGGCAGTGAGCATGGATGCCACCACGTACAGCTCTTCTGCTCACTGCCTTGCAGTAAGACAATTAGCACCATTACTTTCTCACAGCATGCTGAGTTCATCCCATCTTTGATCTTTTTCTTAAAAGCTTTTATTATTAATCATGAAAGACACACACACACAGAGAGGCAGAGATACAGGCAGAGGGAGAAGCAGGCTCCATGCAAGGAGCCCTATGTGGGACTCGATCCCTGAGCCAAAGTCAGGTGTTCAACTGCTGACCAACCCAGGCATCCCCCATCTTTCATCCTCGAATCCACTGGAGTGTACCCCACCCCAGCCACTTCACTCTAACAGAGACACGCTTGGAAAAACCACATGAACTTAACTTTTAAGAAGTTTAAGACTTCCTAGAAAAATAAATTGACTTCTAATTGAAAAATGTCATAGACCAATAGCTGATAAGCAAACTGAGACTTAGTGCCCACCATTGACTGATCTCTGGACTTAGTTACTTTGGCCTGGATACGACCAACCGCCAGCAACAAGCTGCAACAGGAATGCACTTCCAAGAAACACAAGGGAGGCTTTCACAAGAGAATGCTACATTAACCAGACTTCTTTATTCAACGTTTTGAATAGTGCAGTTTCTCTATGCAATGTCTAATCCACACTCTAGGTAGTAGAAATTAATTGATTTCAGGAAGTTCCACTGGGGTTACTTTTAAAAGATCACAACATAGCAGCTGGCTCCAAAGACAAGTATTTTCTTTGTCGCTCACTCTGCACTCTTTTACTAGCAGCATCACCCCACCTGACAGTGGCCTAGTACTTTGCTGCTCCCATCTTTCATTTTACCACTTTCTTTTTTTCGTTTTTTATGTGTAAGTTCCCTTTTTAAAAAAAAATTTATTTATTTATTCATAGACACAGAGAGAAAGGCAGAGACACAGGCAGAGGGAGAGGGAGAAGCAGGCTCCATGCAGGGAGCCAGATGTGGGACTCAATCCCAGGTCTCCAGGATCACACTCCAGGCTGCAGGCGGCGCCAAACCGCTGCACCACGGGCTGCCCACCACTGACTTTCATCCTCATGACCACTCTGACGACAGCCATAGGTCCACTTATTTTATGGATGAAGAAGCTGAGAATCTGGAAGTTGAACCAGTCTGTAGTTGAACCAGTCTGTTCCCACAGCTGGGGAAGCCACCTAAATCTGCAATGGCACAGGCCAATGCTTCATCCACTCAACACAGCCTTCTTTGATCACCCCTCTTTGCTATTTTTATAGGATAAAAAAAAAATACAAGAAAGTGCTCCCTTAGTACTTAGAAAACTTCAAAAGGAACTGATTTCCCCAAGTGCACAAGCAGGCTCTTTGGTAGGACAGTGTATAGTTTCAGCATCTTGTGGGTGGGGATGGCAGGCATCCCTCTCTCTCACAGATGAGGAAAGTCAGGAGAAGCCCAGGAGTGGCTGTGCTGGGTTTAGGTGACCTGGCTCCCAGAAAAGTGATGTTGTCCAGAAACAAATGTCACTAACGTGTGAGGACAATGCTGCCAAGACCCTGTGTGTTTTGTGTATGTCTTTCTTCTGCTCATGCTCCTCCTTCACCCATCTATCTTTACACTTGCTCACCCTATGTCCTCTAGGGAATCACTACGGGTCTCAGCCTAACAGTGAGCCCTGAAAACAATTTACTGGGACATGCAATCTGCACTAAAAATGAAACAGAATAAACTAATCCTACAGCTTCAACTATCCTGTGTACTAAAGGCCATCACATTTTTAAAAAAAGATATATTTATTTATTTTAGAGAGAAAAAGAGGCAAAGGGAGACAGAGAGATAGTCTTAAGCACAACCCTGAGATCCCTTAACTGACTGCACCACCCAGGTGCCTCCTGGGTGGGCTTTAATAAATTTGAGGGCCAAGGTGCCTGGCGACTCTTGGTTTCGGCTCAGGTCATGATCTGGGGACCTGCGGATCTAGCCCTATGTTAGGCTCCATGCTCAACAGGGAATCTGCTTGAGGATCTCCCTCTTCCTCTGCCCCACACCTGCTGCCTCCACTCCCTGGCTCAGGTGCACACATGTGTACTCTCTAAAATAAATAAATAAATTTTGGGGTGCCTGGGTGGCTCAGTCGATCAAGCATCTGACTTTGGCTCAGGTCATGATATCATGGTCCTGGATCAAGCCCTGAGATGGGCTCCCTGCTCAGTGGGGAGTCTGCTTGTCCCCCTGCCCCTCTCCCTGCTTGTGCTCTCTCCTCCTCAAATAAAATCCTTAAGAAAATAAACAAACAAATCTTTAAAAATAATAATAAAGCCAATCCAGGCCTTTCTTGAACTCATTCTATGTATTTACTAGAACTGCCTCCTGGAAATATGGACTTAGAAACTTGTCCCACAGATGTCTCAAAGCCATAGATCTAAAAATTCTTCTACAATTCTGCACCTCTTTCTTAATTTGCTGATTCCTGTGTCCAGTAGAATTTTCTGTGGTAGGTGCTACGGTAGTAGCAGTCAGTCACGGTCTCTACCTTTTCCAAGCTTCTAGTGTTAGAAGGAAGAAAGGGAGAACAGGAAGTGACTCAAAGGGGCAGGTTTATGGAACTGAAAGTAATTCCATATGATAAGGCAAGAGTCAGATGTGTGAGATAGAGAAGAGACAGTGGAGGCTGGAGAGAAAAGCAGAGTCCCAGTGCAGAAAGCCTTGGCCACCAGAAGAGTCTGAACTTATTCTAAAGACAAGGGAAGCCAACCAAGAAGTTTAAGCAAAGAGTAACAAGATCAGTTTTGTATTTAAAACATTACCTTGGCTTATGTCAATGGATAAGAGAACAGCCTGGAAACAGGGAGACTGGTTAGGAAACTACTGCCATATTTAAAAAGACTGTTGACAGCCATGGGCTGGAGAAGTAGTAAGCGGATTTACAGTATATGGTACCTGGATGTAGAAACCACATATTTGCTTGCGGGGAATAAGGGGGAGAGAGGGGCCCAGGGAGACCCCGGGTTTGCACGATGGATTATCAGTAGCACTGACTACTCAGATGTTCAAGGAAGAAAACTTGGGTGGCTTTCACTAACTTTCTCTCACCACCATTTCACCCCAGCCACAATGCAAGTCTCCCAAGTCACCAAATAGTAAAGGTCCTACCTGATAAATATCTCTCAGCCTCCACCCCATCCTTTGAACTATTTGTTACCCAACATGATGCTCCTTACTTAAAGCCCCACGATAGTTCCCTACTGCTTCTACCATGAATTCCCAACCTCCTGGCACCAAGTCAATAGCTCCTGATGATCTGGTCCTCATCTACTGTAGACCACCTACTCATACGGGATTACTAACACTTCCACTTCCTTATAAAGCGCCTGCTTCTCACTCTTTGCCTTTGTTCAGGCCAACTCTGCTGCTTCACTGCTTTATCTCTCAAACTCCATTCTCTCTTTACAACTAAGTTCAAATGGAGGAACCTAAGACCACACCACCTTAACCAAGTGGTCATAGTTAATTCCACCAAAAATGGGACATGCTGAAAGCCACAGTGTCACTTCTGATGGATTTGTGCTCGAGATGCACAAACTGAATTTAATCATGAGGAAACACTAGATGAACCCAAATCGAAAGATTCTACAAAACAACTTCAAAAGTGTCAGGGTCAGGAAAGACAAAGACTGAAGAACTATCATAGATCACAGGAGACTGAGAACCCAAAAACTAAATTTAACATGGGATCCTGAGCTGGATCCTGCAACCAGAAAGAGGACATTAATGGGACAACGGACAAAATTCAAAGACAGCTTCTAGCTTAGATAATAACATGGTCATTGATTTTGGTAACTGGACTGTGATTATACAAAATGTTAACATTCAGGGAACATGGGTGAAAGATTTACAGAAATTCTCTGTACTATTTTTACAAGTCTAAAAAATGTTAACATAGTTTTGCTTTTAATGAGCTCAAATTCAGCCTCCCGGACACCTGCTGTGCAGGTGGTCAGCCTTGGCTCCCACAGCCCCTGGAACACATTAAATTACAACATTCACATAGTATCACTAGTTTCCATTTTGCATCTACTACTAACGAGGTTCAAAAGAAATACAATGCAAGCCATTGGTAATTTAAAATGTTTCAGTGGCCATTTAAAAAGTAAAAGATACAAGTAAAATTAATTTTAATAATGTACTTCAGTTAACCTAAGATATCTAAAACATGAGCATCTCAACATGTAATCAGTACAAAAAGTTTGAGACATTTTATTTTCCTTTTTTGTATAAAGTCTTTAAAGACGAGTAATACTTTACACTTACGAGAGACATCTCAATTCAGACTAACTACAGGTCAGGTGCTCAGTAATCAGAAGGGCTAGTGGCTACTGGATTGGAGATCTCAGGAAAGACTATGAGCTCCTTGAGTGAAGAAACTTTTATTTATATTTCATCCCGTCACCAAAGACTAGAACTTATTTAATGAATTAACTTTGGCCTTAAATACTGAAAAAAATCCAACTGAGCCCCACATTCCCCCCGCTCCTGCCCCCCAACCCAAGTGCAGGAACTTACAGTCATGGCAGATCCATCTTTTTCCATCTTCTGGCACATCTCTTTCTCTATGCCTGCAACACAGAGAGTCATTTTTATAATTATCCCAAGAAGTCAGTTCCTGTCTTTCCTGGTAAAAGACTCTGGAAACCCCAGTGCAGGCCCGGAGTGACGTCTATGAACAAATGAACAGCATTTTCAGATTTTCAAAGGAGCACTGGCATTTTGTTTATGGGTGTGTTGTCTGTATTAAAAGTTCAAGTATTCAGAAGAAAGGGGAGTGTGCGGTTAGCCAGCCATCAACAGAATCACCATCTTCAGGTGGAAAAAATAGCGAGGCTGCCCTCTTGTGTCCGTGAAAAGTTTTGTAAAAAAGCTGTACTATAACCATGGGACTATCTATCTCAGAAAGAGAAAACCAAAGAGCGAATGTTACTTTTATTATTGGTCTGAGTGAATTTAAATTCCAGCCCAGAAGGGTACCCTCATAATTAACATAGCAGATAAAACAATAAGCTCTAAATTTCAATGCCCGAAAACTAAATTCATTCTCCTCCCCACACCCTTTCAAACTCGTCTCCAAAGGCATCAAAAAAAAAATACATATATATAAAATATATATATGTATAGGTATACATATATATGTATAGGTACATATGTATACATATACATATATACACACACATGTGCGTGCACGTGTGCACACACAATGTGATTTCTAATTGAAGGAATAGGTACTTATTAAAGAAAATCTTAAAACGTGAAAGAGCACACACAATTTTAAAGCTACATCCTCCGTGTAGCAACAACAAATTACTATTTTAGTGTACTGTCAACAGTGAATTATTTAAAACAAATGTGACCATCACTACTCTGTTTACAAACCGTCAATGGCTCCCCTTTACCTACAGAATCAAGTCTTGATTCCTCAGTTGGACCTCGTTTTTCCTACTTGTCCTGAATTCACAAAGAACTGCTTAGCATTTACCAACATAGCAGGCTCCTTCTCATCCCTGCAAGAGATTCTCATTCTCTGGGGCACATCTATGTACATATGTATCTATCCAGACCTGGTGCAAAGGTGGCTCTCCCTAGGAAACAGATTGTGATTCCCCTGATAGAGCCAGAACTTCTTGCCCACCTCCACACACCTACCACCCCTGCATGACCATAGCTTCAGCTTGCTCCCAAGACATGATCAAACACTGTAGCACTAGCTCTTTACTAACTCTGAGGATAGCACCATAGCTAACAGAACCCCAGTTCTAGAAATTTCTGTTGAAGGAATTTCCTCCTAGTGAGGAAGAATATAATCCAAAAAATATTTCCTATATCAGAGGAAAGACAAAGATGAATCATTCATAGTCCTTAACCTCAAGAACTTTATCAAAGATACCTCTTATAATAAATACATGGAACAGGAATGGTAAGGAGAAATGTGTGGGAATATAAAGTGTGGTGGAAGCCAAGTCATAGTTTTGAAAGAAACCTGAAAAAAAACGGACAGAATTTTTATAAAGATGGCAAAGAAAGGAATTTTATTTTACTTTATTTTTAAAGATTTTATTTATTTATCCATGAGAGACACAGAAAGAGAAGCAGAGACACAGGCAGAGGGAGAAGCAGGCTTTCTGCAGGGAGCCCGATGCCTGACTTGATCCCAGGACCCCAGCATCACAACCTGAGCCAAAGGCAGACACTCAACCACTAAGCCACCTAGGTGTCCTAAGAAAGATTTTAAATGTAAGAAATAAATGCAGGTACTAGAGTACTCAGGATCATCCCTATAACTGGGGTAGAGGAGTACAGGTGGGAAAGATCTCAGAGCAGAAAGAGGCCTGGGAAGAAATGTGGAACAGTGCCTGGCACGTTTACTCTATAGATGGGAGGAGATGTGGTCAGTGAGGAGAGGCTGAGGGGAGAACTCTTGCAAAGTATGGTCTCCCACCTGCTTCCCTGGTTTGATGACATATTGTGATTTTTAAGTATAAAAGTCCCCAGATCAAATTACATTGCTGAAAAGTCTGAATTTTTAATAATATTTAAGGTAGTCAAGAACATGGTTCTAAATATTTCACAAGTTGAAGGCCACAGACATATCTTGGGACCTGGGCAAGGGCCTCAGCTCTAGAATGTTCTTACAAGTTCAACAGGAAGAAGCTTCAGCATAGGTTAAGCCTAGTTAGTCCTTAGTAGAACATCAAGGATTTTTCAGGGTATTTGTCGATTTCAGCCTACAAACAGGAAAATGGATAATATTCTAGTCGTGAAAGCAACCTCTTCCCATGTTAGCATTGTGCTTAAAAGACCATAAAACCAGACTGCCAAGGTTTGGATCCTAGTTCTACCATGTGCTAATCAAGTGACCTTGGCTAACTTACTCAACTTCTATGTCTCACCTTCCTTCTCTGAAAAATGGGGGGCGGGGGGGGAATAATACTGACCAAGGAGTCATCAGTTAATAGATGTAAAGCACTTAGCACTGTGCCTGCACATGGTAAGGCACTATACGTGTTATTATTATTTCTCTACGCTGAACAACAATCACAACATGGCTACAGGCCACTATATTTTGAGATGAAGTCACATAAAATAAGTCACAAAATTCAAGCAGCCTCATATGTCAGTGTCTCCATCCTGCCACACTCATCCCTATGGCTCTGGTATTTCGAGAAGATGCCCTCCTGCATCTCTTCTCTAGGCAAAGAAGCAAAGCACAGATCAGCAACCTGCATCTATCCTCCAAGTGACCCAATTCTCTAATCTCTTTAAACTGCCTCCTGCATTAAGCTTTCAGGCATTTCTAGGCTTATGTACATTAGAAAGATGAACATATACTTCCATACCTGCTTCTGAGGATGAAAACGCATGATTTATGGTAGACACGGGAACATTGGAACATTCAAAGTACTCCAGGTCTTCCTCTGGCTCACCTTTCACCTCGGCCCCAGCTGATTTCTGACCAGATGAAGTGGACGCCAGTTTTTCCTCATCGGTAGCGTGGCCATCCCTATTAGATATGTCTGAAATCTGGGAGATCACTGCTCCTTCATCCTAGGAAATGCAACAGATCAGATGCTACCATTTAGGAGGACCAACAGTGGGGAAAGTGACATCTGAGGAATGGGGCAAGACAGCCACCATTCCACATGGGTGTCAGATAAGACTTAATCATAGATTTTGGTACCAATCAAGGAGGAAGCTGAGGTATCTCAATTATGGAATATTATGCTTTCTAGAACCTCGCTTCTCTTATTCACACATGAGGTCTGAAAAATTAACCTTTTCTAGCCGAGATTCATAAGCAACAAGTTTAAGTGATCTAAGGCAGTGGTTTTCAAATATTTTGCTCATATAGCCCATGAATTGTTTTTGAAATATCAATGTACCCACTGTATTTTAGGTGACATCCAAAAACTTTTCAGCATAAATATAAAAAACTTCGTAAGATATAATATCCGGTATACTTTAAAAATTGCCTAGTTCAACCTAATTACTCTAGTGATTTGATGATATTCTATCATCTACTTAAAATCAACATGAACACACATTTTTAATAGTTTTAAGTCAGAAATTTGCATCATTGCTTCTACCAAGAAATTATCCTTAAAAAGAAGCACCTGTATCCTTTTAAAGTCTTTTAAAGTTCTATCATCTTTCTCAGTTAAAAAAGTTAAAAATTAAAAAAAACTTCTATGACTGTAAATCTTTAAACATTAACATTTTTTCTTCTGGACAACTAATCATCATAATTAACTAATGCACAATTTATCCTAAAATTATTACAACTTTTGATAAGTACTATCACATACAAAAGTTTCTACTAAAAAGAAGTATCAATTACATTTTGTTGTACCAATTATTTAAAACTTTTGCAGTGTCATATGTGTTATTTTCCTGAATCAAATCAAAGGTAAATTTCTCACAGAAATTTGTTGCCTGCTTTAGCAGCATTTGAAATTGGATACTTTACATATTTGTAATAGATGAAAAAATAAATCAGAGGGCAAATCTTTCTTTCTTTTTTTTAATCTTCAGCCATGTACCAAGTTTTTGGTCCAAACTGTGTAAAATAAACTTAAAATGAATTTTATTAACTAATTAATGTATTTCTGTATTCACAGTTATGCTGCAATAAAGTTTTTTAAAAGGTCTCATCACAATCAAATGGGTCTGGGTTTTTGTTTTTTTGTGTGTGTGTTTTCCAATTCATAGTCATGGGCAAATATTTACTGCTAGAAGGAAACAAGGATCCACATGAATTTTATTCCTGTTTTTCATTTTTATAATTATCAATCAAGAAGAAGCTTAGATATTTAAGCCTATTTATACAAACAGATGAAAGAGAAAAAAAGTTTTAGAAATCGAAATGTCTCTTAATTCTTTGAATCCCTTTCCAAGTCATGTACCAAAAAATTCTATCATCAAAAGTTACTTTGGGAGGGGAGTGCTCCTGAGTGGCTCAGCCAGTTAAACATCTGACTTAGGCTCAGGTCACAGTCTCATGGTTCTGGAAGGAGCCCTGCATCTGGGCTCCCTGCTCAGAGGTGAGTCTGTTTGTCCCACTCTGTCCCTCCTCTAGCCTGTGCTTTCTCAAATAAATAAAAATCTTTTAAAAACATTATTTTTTAACTGAGATATAACTGACATATAACATTGGGTCAGATAATTTTTAATAGTCTATCAGGTTATAACTCAAGTTCTCCTACTTTGCTGAAAGCAATGAATTGGAAAACCATCTGACTTAAGAAATTTATTATCCAGTTATTAAAGTTAATCACTTTCTTAAAACATGCAGTATTATTTCAAATCTGCCCTTTGTTTGGTGTCCCAGACATTTCATATCCAGTGAAAATGCATCTTATTAAGATTCAGAATGACAGGAAATTTTACCTCAAAGAAGTGGGAAAAGTGTAACATGAGTGGGCACTCCTTTTCTCAGGAGCCTTCTCAGGTCACTTTAGGAAGTTGAGGGTCAAGAAATTGGTATCCTCAAAGCCAGATTACTCAGAAACCAGATTACCTGCTGGAAACTATTCATTATACCCCCCTCCCCAGGAGCACACAAACTCCAGTTTGGGGACCCCTGGTCCAAGAGACATTCTGGTGACAGGCACAGACTCACCTGAGAACATCCATCCAAAGCAAGAGACTGTGTTTCATATTTCTTCACCTTACAGCCACTCCTGGAAAGGAGAACAAAAATAAAACAAAACAAAACAAAACAAAACAGGCCATTTTGGAATCATATTAACAACTTCCAAGCTATGAGATGGAGCAGAGAAAGCAATGTGTGCAGAGAGAAGCCAAAGCATACAGCACCACGCAAGTTCTACATCTACACAGTAGAGAGGGGAACACCTTTCATGTCTCTGAATTTCCCAGGAGACAGGGCAGGCAAGGAACTATAGCTCAGCTCATTCTCTGAGAAGACCTCCTCATGTGTTTCCGTGGGATGTGTAACACCAGTACTCTGACTCTGACAGTTTCTGCTGACACACCACCAAAACTTGCAGAGGTACCTTATCACCTAGAGACATTCAGTTCATCTGATCCCTACTCACTGGCTTTGATATTCATTAGAAAAATTACCACACCGGACCAGATTCTTTAAAAAAGTTCTTTATTGCACTAAAAACCACATAAGTCTGATAAGACAGTTCCAGACCTGTGTGCTAACAGAGAAAAACTATGGTCAATGGAAAGTACAAAAATAAAAATATTTGCGTAAATGGTTATCATTCCTATTAAGCAGTAAGATGGAAAACGAATGTCATGTATTTGTGGAAAGACTGGAACTGGGGAAACCTCAAACCCCCTGTTATTTTTTAACTAGCACATAATTTATGACCCAAAGCCTAGTTCAGATTCTGTTCTGTTTTAATGAACTTAAAAATTTCCAGTAAAAAAGCCACTCTGACAAAATAAATAAATAAGTTTATAACCTTTACTTCTTCTTGGGGGGTAGGAGGGTAAGGGGAGGGGAGGAGCACATAAAGTTACCAGAATGTGCATGACCACTATCTAGTTTCTGGGTTTTTTCCCTAATGGTCTTACTAAATGCCACCCCCTGCCACCAAACCACCAAACTGGAGTTGCCTCTAAAATGTCTCTCCTCTCCAAGTCAGCAACCTTATCCCATCAAAAAAGTCAATTGTTTCTAACAATAGCAGAGCAGTCCCTCAGACCTCTGTCAGGATGATCTCGGGGCCAAGCCAGCGCTCACTGTCAGGGTGCCACATGAGGCGTGCCAAGCTGGGGAGTGCAAGCTCTTGCACCTAAGGTGGAAGGCTGATCTCCACTCCTTTAGGTACAAATTGCAAGGCTAAGCTGACTCATGAAGTGGCAAATGAAATGCAAAAATCATCCTCAGGTCAAACTCAGAAACAAGCCAACATGCTATGGAGAGATGGTCTGGGGAGAGGACTGCCAATGGTCCTGGGGATGAACAGAGACAGCAGGAGTACTTACAACAGAAAACAGAGAAATTTCACTTGTTCAGTAGTCCTGATGCACCAACAAAATTAGAGACAGAAAAGAGACAGACAGATGGAGAAAAAAAATCATGTAAAGCCTGGAATATTTTATCTGTAGTCTGGCAGATGTAAAGGCTGCAAAATTCTTTCTATGAGGTGGGATAAAAATAAAAATGTCATACTCATGAATGTCATCATTGGTGGGTGAATGATTATCAGGAACCTCTCTCTAACAAAGAGTAGTAAGTAGAAACACTCAGAAATGCCTCATATTCAAATTTATAGATGAAAAGTGAACTTCTAAATATTTGTAAATATATAAAACCAACATTTCTCTACAGAGAACATTTAGTCTTAAAGGTCTCATCATCCAGATTAAAGGCAATGCATGAATACAACTACAGCTGACAATGGATCTGCTTATAACTTCTGCACATGTGTATCACTAAGAGACTTAAAATGATTTTACATAATTTATCTTATTTGATCCATAAATACCAATCATAGATAGGATGATGTCT
This sequence comes from Canis lupus familiaris, assembly GCF_011100685.1. NCBI lineage: Eukaryota > Metazoa > Chordata > Mammalia > Carnivora > Canidae > Canis > Canis lupus. Next base: position 27,447,829 of record NC_049237.1, read on the forward strand.
CCACTGTAGAGAAGAATTTAAGATGCCAAAGTCCCACAAGTAACCTGCTAACAGAACCTCTAACTTTCCACTCAATTCTACTTCCACATGCATATCTCCAGTCCTTCCTGCCAACAGACGGATTTTTCTAAACAAAATCCCATAGTTACATGAAAGGTGGAGCACTCTTCTCTTACAGAAAGAACAAGAGTTTTAATTTCATAAGAGTTTTTACAAAAGTCTGTAAGGTATTATTAAATCAAGAAGTGCACTCCCCAAGAACAGAACAGGAGGAAACTGCTACCACATGAGGGTGGCATGTCTTGGGAGGGTACTTCTTAGTACTGCAAATTAGGTGTAGGAAAAACTTCCCTCCTTTTGGTCCAGACTTAATCTTATCTAACAGGACTGCCCTCACTATACAGGTTCGGCATGCAACTGAAGGGAAGGCCCCCAATGACTCCCTTATCAGCCTTGCTAGCCAAAAGCACCCTGTATTTAGTACATCCCACGTTATGAAACACCAAGGCGATGACGGAGCCAACACATATTCGAAGCACCATCTAGACAGAGGTAACTAACCTCAGTCACAGAAGAGCACTGAGGACCCCCAGTCATACTTTTTAGCAACTATTTAACTGCTCATATACAATCGAAGAACAGATCAAGAACTACTACTGGCATTTCATTCACCTTAGACATTCTGGGGCTGCTGAGGAACTGGTTTCTCATGGCTCAAGTTTCTTGGTCCTGATACTTTCTACTCCTTATACTTTTCTCCCTGGTGTAATTCATTATGCCACCTAGCCTGTTCTGTCAGGACACAGTAATGCTGACTGTTATTTTCCTGACTCATCTATGGTGACGGCTGGAAATAATGGTACTTCTCATCCTCCCTTTTCACATTTCATCCTCTATGTCATTGGTCCTTCTTTATATCTCATTTTTAGTAAAACGTCACAGGGTCACAAGGGGCTATATTGTCATCAACACAAGTTCTATGAAAAGGTAACCCTGTAACAAATTTAAACTGAAACTTTACATGGAATATGGCTTGGTCACTCCGAAAACTCCAAGGACCTTGCAAAAATGGCTATAGAAGTCTCAGAAAGGGGGAGGGGGAGACAACACACATCAAAACACAAATTTAGTTAGATTTATACGACTGTTTAAAATATTGATTCTTATTGGAAATTTACTGCCTTACTGATGGAGCTAGAAGCTAAACACGGAGGGAAAGAATTCTTACCAACTTTCAGCCATAGGTCTGTTTCCCAATAAAAATCACAGCTTTCCGTTTTAAGTGAAAGACTTCTAGAAGACCTTTCCGGACCACTTTGCACATGTTACTAATACTAGATAGGTAATGGGGAGGCTTGGAATTTTTGTTTTATCCAGAGAATATGAAGATGGTGGCTAGCACTGACACTTGAATTCTGTATGTAAAGTAATTCCTGACAGCCCAGATAGGATTTCTGAAAACCATCAAATCTCTACCTAGCCTACATTTTTTTTTTTTTTTAAAGAGGGGAAAAGTACCCAAGTGGAGGTAGGAGAGGTCAGCTGAATAAACTGAGGATTCAGAAATAAGGCAGACACCTGAAAGGGAAACCTCTGGTATTTCTGACTGTACACCAAAGTTAAGCAAAATAGTGAGGACTACCACATAAAGCTATAAGCTGTATGCCTGCCCCTGATGCACCTCAAGGGTAACTTCAGTTGGCCAAGACAAGAGCAGCCAGCTGCCGAACTCAGAGAGTACACAGAACACAACACCCACCCCCGTCGTCACTCACGTTATTAAACGCGACTTTGCCTTCTTAGGTGATTCTAAGATTTCATTAATATGATTACCGGCAGAACAAAAGTCACTGCTTGCTAATGTTGTAGTTGGTTTAAAGGGATCCATGGATTCGTCAAAGTGGTAGGAGCCCTTAGAGGAGAGAAGGGGGGAGTTCTGCAGAGTGGAGTGGCCCCCAAAGGGATTGAAGTTGGGGCTATCCCACTGGCTGGGATCCAGCTTAGCAGATGCCTGGGAGGGAGGAGCACTGTCTGCAGCTGGGTCTGCAGGCTGGTCCACACCTTTGGCACCTACTGGCTTATTGATGCTATCTTTCTGTACCTTGGGAGGCAGTTTGCTACCCAGTTTCCTGCCAACTTTCCTTGGAAGGCCTTTCCTGGACTCTATATTTTCCACATCTTCTGTGAAATCAAACTCTAGTTTCAGAGGTGAATTCCTCGACTCCTCTAGCAGCTCAACTCCTGAATCGTTGGTGTCACTGCTGGGAGTGCTTGATGTTTCCTTAGTATCAGGGGGAGATTTCTGGATCCTGGCACCTTCTAGCAAAGAACTTGTGTTCCCATCCATCTCATCAGGACAGAATTGATAGGATGCCTGGGGGAGAGGCGTGCCCTCTAGGGCAATATCAGTTTCTAAGAATTCGCCGATTGTCTTCTTCCTCAGAGGGACAGGTTTGGGTTTTCTTAGCTTGCTTCTGCTGGGAACAGGCTCTGGAGAGGAACTGCCAGCCTTTAGATCAGATTCTGTGGAAGTTTCCAGTGTAACTCCCATGGTGCCTTCTGTCATTGCCTTGTCCAGGATGGCTTCTGGTATGCTGGAGGGCGAAGCCTCCCCCGAGACCACAGTTACACAGCCATAAGCTGCCCTTGTGCCTAGAGCTGCTGGGATATTCGTGGAATTCTTGGCTTCTATTGAAAATGGCCTCACTACTGAAATTCTGCTACTATCATGTTCAGGTTCTTCTTTGAAATCCTTGACCAAGTAAGAATCAACAGCCTGCTGTGCTACCTCATTTTCTGAGGTTCTAGAACAAGTTTCAGATGAACATTTTTCAACCACTTCTGCTACCAGCTGTTCATCAACTTCTTGTGATTCTAAAACAAAACACAAAGGCCATCTATTAAAGACTTATCTTTTTGGCATGTGTAAATATTCTCTACTAGCTGAATTCACATAGACCAGCAGCAAGTTCCTCCCTCTTTGCTTTTATTAAGGTTCAGCAAGGTCAGCAGAGCAGTCTAAAAGGAAACAGCTAGTACTACACTCTAAATAAATTTTCCTATCCCAAATTGTATACGTGTTTCATCTCAGTTATACAAACAATAATTATACAAAATAGAGCTATTGAAGAAAGAGCTAAATAGATCGAGAGACTATTGCAAAGCATATTAATGTGATTATTAAAATTCCTTAGGTTAAAATAACTGGTTTGGAAAAAACGTGAGATGCTGCCAGTGTAGGCAGAGGGGTCAGAACTGGCACCACAGTTTCCAGGCACTTCTTGACAGCTTCAGGGTCTGAATGTTATGCAGTAAACAGATTTTTTTTTTTTTTTTTTTTTTTTAGTAAACAGATTTTCATCTTTGGATGTCAAAAACTAGTATTCCCTCTTCCCTAGAATAATGTTTAAATTATTGAACCAAAATTAAATGAAAAACCCACCATGGCCTACCCGCCATGGCCTGCTCAGAGGAACTTCTCTGTAGACTTAAAAAAACCTGAAAGAACCAAATAAAAAAACTAATTTGAAAAATCAAATACAGAAATAGCTTAAAAAACAAATAGTCCTGAGGTACCTCGCTGGCTCAGTTGGTAGAACATACAACTCAGGGTCAAGCTGGGCATAGAGCTTACTCAAAAAAGAAAAATCAACTGGATTTAATAAGACTTAAAAAAAAATGAGGCTATTTAAAAACAACACATACAACAACAACAAACAAATAATCCTTATTTTACTAAGATAGGAATCATACAATAATAAAGCTATTTCTTCTTTAGCTCTGTCACTGAGCTGGGCCAGGTATTCAAAGCACTTGTGAAAAACGAAGATCCTCTTTAACTTGGGTTTTATTAGAAGAAATGCTGGAATTAGGAAGGTGTACATGAGGGTATTTCTTTAAAGCACAAACTAAGATAGTGTTTTCCTGAGTTATATACCTGAACTATAGAAGAACAGCAGCAAAAACCAAATAAATTGGTATGATCATGGTATCTTGGGATTTTAAAGGGAACTCCGTGATGCCCCTCTAACCCTAATCCTCATCCAGGATCAAAAAACTGAGCACAAGAAAAGTTTTTTAGAGCACTTGGATATATTTTCACATGACCCCTTTATGACTAGAATTAAGGCAGTGCCTTATAAACTGTTCTGCACAGATGCTTCAGACACTCTACCAATGTCCAATGTCCGTTCTGTTTCTGTTTTCAAATGTACATTTAACTGTTATTAATACTGTAGTTTTTTAAAAAAGATTTTATTTATTTATTCATGAGAGACACAGAGAGAGAGAGAAAGACAGAGACCCAGGCAGAGGGAGAAGCAGGCTCCATGCAGGGAGCCCAATGTGGGACTCGATCCCAGGACTCCAGGATCATGCCCTGGGCCGAAGGCAGGTGCTAAACCACTGAGCCACCCAAGGATCCCCAAATACGGTACTCTTTAAAAAGCTCTCAACACATGATATCTTGGATTTGCTTTAACATATTTCAAAAGAATGTCTTCTTAAAAATAGAAAGGGGTGCCTGTATGGCTTAGCGGGGTACGCATTGGACTCCTGACTTTGGCTCAGGTCATGATCTCAGGGTCATGAGATGGTGCCTCTCATCACATCGGGCTCTGTGGTGGGCATGGAGCCTGCTTCGGATTCTCTCTTCCCCTAGGTAGCTTCAGGATGAGAGCTGGTCACTGGAAAGGCCAAGCCAGGATGATGGGATTGGAACTTTCAGCCCCACCTTACCCTCACCTCAGGGGAGGAAAGAAACAGGAAGTGAAGTCTAATCACCAATAGCCAATGATTTATCAACCATGCCCATGTAATAAAACCTACATAAAAACCCCTAAACAACAGGGCCTGGGAAGCTTACAGGTTGCTGACCTCCTCAAAGTGCTGGAGAGGTGGTATACCCAGAGAGGAGAGGGCAGAGATGCTCTGCACCTTCACCCCACTTTGTCCTTTGTGCCCTGAGTTCTGAGAATCATCTAAACAAATTACCAAATCTGAAGAGGAGGGCTGTAGCAACCTGCACATTTACAGCCAGTTGGTCGGAAGTACTGAAATTGTACTGTTGCATTGCATATGCAACTGGCATTTGAATGAAGTTGGTGGGAAGGGAGGCTCAGAGTCTTGTGGGAATAAGCACTTAATTTGTGGGGCCCATGGAAACTGTGGATAGTCAGAACTAACTGAACTATTGATGCCAAGTTGGTGTTGGAGAATCTGAGAACATATAAAACAAGAAATTTGCCTTGAAACAGTGAATAATCAACAGAGATAGCCACAAAGGCACCTGAGAGTTTTTAAAATGATGCTGTTAAATACTGCAATATTATATTTTCCGTGCAAAGTTTCAAACTCATGAAGAACCACTTTACATACTTTCTATAAATTTTAAATCTGCAAAATTAAGAAATTAGACAAATTGTTAGATACTGTTAGTAACTCAACTCTGAAACACAAATTTCCTTCTGCTTCTCTTCCAGGCTTCCAGGACAGTTTAACTCAACTAAGTGTTTCAAATTCTCATTCATCACTACTGACTTGTTTAAGTCAAGGTTTTCTTCTCAATAACCTATAATCCAAACACAAGTGAAATACACTGATTTAGACTCCAACTGAGTTATTTTGTATTTTTCAATTTCATAAATCCCATTGTTTTAAAAATATCTTGGGGATCCCTGGGTGGCACAGCGGTTTGGCGCCTGCCTTTGGCCTAGGGTGAGATCTGGAGACCCGGGATCGAATCCCACGTCGGGCTCCCGGTGCATGGAGCCTGCTTCTCCCTCTGCCTATGTCTCTGCCCCTCTCTCTCTCTCTGTGACTATCATAAATAAATAAAAATTAAAAAAAATAAAAACAAAAAAAATATTTTGAATCTTTACAACTATAATATCAAACCACTTCCCATGACCTATTTAGTCTTCTAATAAATAGCTCTATGTATATTATGCAAGTGATACAAATAATAATTAGATGACCTCATCTCACTGTAACCTACTGTGGCATAACTGAGCATAGAGCAAGTGCAATATGGAGAAGTACTGCAAGGGGGTAAAAATTCTGGGTCCTTCGACTAGGGTAATGAACAGTAAGAGAAATATATAATATTTGAGAAAGAAAATGGGATAAAATTGATAAGTCTCAGTCCTTGGCTGCCTGTAGGACTGAAGTCAAAGGAGGTTATCAATTGAAGACAATTTAACTCATGGAAAGATAGATATATTACCATTCAGTGACACCCAGGAAATACTAGCAAAAGAGCTTGGAGGCTGTCAGAGTGGGGTCAGGAGTTTGGCTTGGACACACTGAGAGCTGTTTGGGCCTTTGAAGTAGAGATGTTTGTTGAGTAGGCAGTAGCTCATAGAGATCTGGGGTGCAAATAATATTTGACATAATCAAAGACACTGAGGTAGATGTGATTCCTTTAAAAGTCACATGGAATACTACAGAATTATAAGTTATCTCTATTTTATACTTTCATCATTGAGCCTCAGCATATTTTAAATCTGATTTATAGTATCTTTTATTTTTAAAAAAGTGTACCTAAAAATGATTAATCCAGTTTAAAATAAAATTCCAAGAAAAAACCAAGCTCATAGAGAGAGCAGATTGGTGGTTGCCAGAGGTGGAGCATCTTCAGTGTGAGGGGACAGGGCAGGCCACCTGAAAGCTGGAGAAGGAGGAATGGCAGAGGAGCAGGATCTCAGTGTTAAGACAGAAGTTCTAACGCCCGCCTGGCCCAGCTCCCCTTCTCCCTCCTGCTCTAGGGATCAAGGAGCTTTATGGGCTGCATCATAAAGCATGTCACCCACTAGTAGAATGGGACAGGAAAACAAATGCCCCTCATCTGAATTCAGCCTGAGCAGACAGCTGGAGGAGCACTGCCAAGAAGACACCACCCAGGTGCCAGGCAAATTAACATGCCCAGCTATGCACCTAGTCACTGAGGACCTCACCTAGGACTAGCATCTTTAGTCCCCACTAGAAGGTACTGCCAGGTGAGACAGAGTGGGTGGGAGAACATTGCTCATGGACTTAAACCAGTGTTGGGAATTGTGAGAATGTAAAAGAAGAAAACAAACCACAAAACTCAAAATGGTATGTCTGAATAAGATTTGAATCTTACTGAATCTGAATCTGCCAAGTACCCCAGTACCAGCTGTGCCTACATACGGAGTGCTGCCCTAAAACAAAACCTAAACTTCAAGTTCCACAGAGCAAACAAAGCACAATGCCCTTCTCAACAAGCTCCGTTCTCAGCTTCCATCACTGAAGAGTCCTAGCCACAGCTGTCAGTGCTTGCTTTTCATCTGAAAACACCGTTATGTAAGTGCCCTACCTCTAGTCATCCTTTTATTTTTACAAAAATCCTGTATTCCTTAAAAATCTTCCTCCAGGGTGCTGAAATGCTCTCTCCCTGAAATGAGTTTGAGGAGTCTGGACGATTCTGACAAGCACAGCATTGCCTGGCGGCTTCCTGAACACAGACGGTTAGAGATTAGATCAGTAGATAAATTCAAAGCAAACACAGAGGAAATCCAAAAATAGACCAACATTTCCACTTCTGTCACATTTGTTGCTGTTAACAAAACTCTTCCTTTCAATTATCAGCCTCTCCTGAATCTAAAAAGCTGTGTGAATTGCCCAGGTGTGCTTTAAAACATAGATGCTTTTTATGCTTATTCAGGTAGGACATAGAGTATTCTAATGTAAAAATATTTTCCCTCTATTTTATAATAGTTTCAAAAAAAGAGGCACAGAATACCAAAACTTTGAAGACTGAGGTAAGAGTCTCCGGACACTGTGATTTGCACTCCAGTATGCTAAAGATATACGGAGTTAGAAGACATGTTTCCAAAAAATCTTGGAAGCCTCAAAAGGGGGGTGGGGGATGGGGGCTATGCTATTAACACAAAGTATTTTTGAAGCTAAGAAGCGTATTCAGCTAATAATATACATGGAGAACCTGGCTAGCTGCTTTCATACATATAATCTCATTTAAGAGAGAGACAAAACAGAACCATTTGGAAAACAATGCATATTAACACTTCGATTTGGCATTATTCTCAAATATGCTTGCCTTTTGGTGAAAAATTGTCTAGAAGCTCCTTTTAGATCTGTCCATCAGTTCCTCTCCTTTAGCTACAGAAGGTCCTCTTTATGCGTTCCCAAATACCTGATGTGTAAAGTAAGAAAGCTGCCAAAATTTGAACAGGCCTCCTGTATCATACAGACATACATATTGGCCTCTTTCTAACCTCAAAATCCAGTCTCTCACATCCAAGCTGAAGATACAAGCTCTGACTCTAAGGCCTTAGAGAACCAATATATGAATCTGAGAACCAATATATGAAAATGAATGACCTTTATAGTAATTCAGGAAGGGTTCACAGATAAATTTTCAGAGGACCCACAAAGCCCCTGAAACTCAAAGAAAAATTATGTCAGAGCATTCTCTAGCCAAGAAAATCCAAAGCCTTCTTTCCTAGCCTGGCATTTAGCAATCACTGCTCTTGAAGACTGTCTTTCTGGACCACTTTTAAGGTCCTCAAAAGGGCTCCTCTCATACTTTATGGTTAATTTCCCTTCAATCACTACACTGAGGTTTAAAAACTCTTCAGCTACCTTGGGGGAAAAAATCTTAACATCTAAGAATAAAGCTTGTCACCTCTGAGAATGTTCAAGAGGGATGTGCTGCTGCAAGTGCTGTTTTAAGCACTTTTAAGTGTGGACTAAATCTTTGAGAGGGAACATCACTAAAACATAAATTTAAATAGGTTTTGTTTAAACACACTTCAGCCACCTGTTGACATTAAGACTGGACTTGAAGGGACACAAAATATCAAGTGGGAGTGGGTGGGGGAAATGTCTCACCAGTACCCAGGTGTGGCAGGAAAGGATACTGGACTACTCCAGGAAGACAATCAAACCCCAGGAACAAAATGGTGTAAATATTTTCCTTCTCTGAATGGTGGCTCAGGTTTTGTTGTGCAGAGCACAGCATATGATCAAAGGATGGCCAGGGTGCCTAGGTGGCTCAGTCGGTTGGGCGTCTGTCTTCAGCTCAAGTCTTGATCCTGGGGTCCTGGGATTGAGCTCCTCACTGGGCTGGGATCCCTACTGGGCAAGGAGTCTGCTTCTGCTTCTCCCTACCTCTCTCCCTCCATTCCACCACTCATGCTCTCTCTCTTAAATAAATAAGTAAAATCTTAAAAAAACAAACAAACAAACAAACAAACAAACAAACAAACAAAAGATGGCCAAACTTTGGCCTAAGTCTGTAGACTTACATGGAACTCTGCTGGATATTTAGAGAACATTAATCTGAAGGAGAATACAAACTGCTGGCCTGCCTGATGAGCCTGGGCGTGGTCTGGCCCCATTGGGAAGTCAGGTGTTGTGAGGCCCTGGTAGACACCAGATAAGAGGCCACCCACAAGGCCTGGTATAATGTAAGGGAACAATGAAAGGGAAGAAAAAGGAGGAAGCAGCACTGACTACAGTGTCAGGCACCGTGACTGAGCATTTTACAAACAAAAACTCATACAATCAAAAGAAGAATTAAAGAACACACAGACACAATCTCCTGTCTTAAGGAATCTACAAACTGGAGGCAGTAACAACTTTAGTGAGCAACCAGACCATAAATCCTCCTCCCCATTCCCAATTAAAAAAACAAAAAACAAAAAACACCCCTGGTGCTTTTCACTGAATAGTGGAAATAAGAGTAAGTTCTATATGATAAAGCCCAAAAGCAAGCAAGCTATTTCTTTTAATGGCCAAAACATTATTGAAAAATAAGCTCACTCTCACACAATTAATAAACAGGATACCATTTTTAACCTATCAGATTTGTAAAACTTAAAATATTGATGATACCCATTAACAGTTGCCAGGTAAGAGGGCCAGGAGGCACTCTCATATATTCTGAAGGAGAGTATATTGTGGGATCTTTCAGAGTACTTAGTACTACCTATCAGAATCCAAAATGAACAGATTCTTAATTCATCAACATGACTGTTAGGAATTTATCTTAATTATGTGCACAAAGAGGACCTTACACACATGTACAAGGATGAGGATGTTGACTGAACTGTTGGTTCCTACACACTATTTTGGGGCAATTATAAAGCATCACAGAGGATTGAAAAATCACTAGGCATGCAAACTTACACCAGATATTGTATGGGCGTTAAACCATAGAGTACATCTGTATGTGCTAACAGGACTGGATCTCTAAGACACATTACATGTAAAAAGAAAGGGGAAGAACAGTGCTTGAAAAAAACAGTTACATGATTATTCAATTTAAACATATAAAGACATAAAACTTATATTCTTTTTTTTTTATTTTTTTTTATTTTTTAAATTTTTATTTATTTATGATAGTCACACACACAGAGAGAGAGAGAGAGATAGGCAGAGACACAGGCAGAGGGAGAAGCAGGCTCCATGCACCGGGAGCCTGACGTGGGATTCGATCCCGGGTCTCCAGGATCGCGCCCTGGGCCAAAGGCAGGCGCCAAACCACTGCGCCACCCAGGGATCCCTAAAACTTATATTCTGAGGCCTAGAATCCTTAAGAAGCACAAAAATCTCTTCTCACCCAAACTTAATACCCCTTTACCCATTTCTCTTTTGTCTCCATGTCACCACAGGATTCCTATTTCCAAGCCCAACCAGCTCCCTGTTGCCTTCTCCTCCCAAGACAGAGGAGTGGAATTCATTGTAAAAGGTTATTTTTGAAGTGTCTCACTCCAGAAAATTTTTTTCTTAAGTACAATATTATTGCAACTGCTTGATATTCTAGATATATTACACTATTTAATCCTTACAACAACCCTGTGAGATTTTTTTTTAATCCCATTTCACAGATGAAGAAATCATGGCTCAGAATGGTTAACCATATACACGAGGGGAGGTGAAGGGAGAGACAGGAAGCAGACAGACTTAGTTTGGAGCACAGGCAGGCCATGGCTTACCCATGCTAGATAGTCACTTAATTAATTCCAGAACTATCTTCGTTCATCTAATTTCTCTTCATTCATGGGAAACCCCAAGTGGGATCTTAAGCTAAGGAAGAAAGGGTTCAGAGTGGGGATTCAACGCTACGGTGTGATACAAATATATTGATTATGTTGTCATATCGACTGAGGGGTGGGCATCTGAGAGTCAGGAAGCAAAGGGACAATCTCTAGGAACAAAGCACCAGTGTCATGCTTCTGAATGCTCTGAAGTGAGATGAAGAATCCATTTGACCATGTTGGGCTACACATCACAAATAGATGGACTATTCTATCCCCATTGGTGGAGATAATCCCACGTGTATAATCACCCATGTTATATATCTCATAATCGGGAAACCTCAAACTACACAACTATAGAATAGGATGCCTGTTACAAAGAAACTGGCCTGGATTTCCAAACTCAAACCCAAAATGTAGGTCTTTGCTATTCAGGGCCACATAAAAGATACGTAGAGAATAACACAAACTTGGAAGGCACAACAATGACAGTGAAGTGTTATAAATGTGTAATAGCAATTGACTCTAAGCCATAGTACTAAAATATTCTACAGAAAGATCCAAACCAGATGTTCAATGTCACCATTCCCTAAAATCAAATCACAAAAATTTTTTTTAAGATAACCATCTAACTAACCAAGCACAGCCCCTTATGACCTGCAGCATACACTGTGCTCCATATAAAGAGATCACAAAATAAGTGCATGGGGCTTATAATCCAGTTAAGGAAACAAGAGCCACACTCAAAGCCCCTTCAGAGAACAATCAAGTGCTAAACACACTGAAATACAGTGAGAGAAGAAGCTACTACCTTCTCATAAAATTGCCACCTCACATGTTCTTATATAGAAAACACCAGTGTTGCTAGACTTCTGACTTTAAGGAGTCAGTTTCTTATATCATCAACTTCTCTTCTAAGGGAGTCATTCCTTCTTTGACTCTACCTTTATATTCAGCAAAAGAGAACTTTCTAGAGCATTATATGAAATAATTTTTTATTTTTAAAGCTAAGTTGTATTTTAAGAGAACCCTTTTGGGGAAGTGCAGAGGGAGAAGGAAAGACAGAATCCTAAGCAGGCTCCACGCCCAGGACATGAGCGCAACACAGGGCCAATCTCACAACCCTGAGATCATGACCCAAGCCAAAATCAAGAGTTGAACACTTAACCAACGGAGCAACCCAGACACCCCTAAGAGAACCTTTATTACTGACTTAGATGCAAGCTAGGAGGTATGTCTAAGGTATGGATTACAGGAGAGCTTAGGAAATCAGTGACTGGACCAAGCTCAGCAATTCCTCAAGGAGGAAAGGAAACATTTGTTCTCAGTGCTGGGGGAGAGCAGAATGGATCAGAGCCCACAACTGACTTCTTAATGATACAGTGATGTCTTCTAATACTGACAGTGTAGGATCTACTTGTTCTGCTACTCCTCAGGAAACAAGCAGAAATAGGTCTCAAAATCACTTTAGTTCCCCCCTCAAACCCAACCTTAGTTCATATTCCTTTGGTAACAAGGGCAACAATCACTCCCTTGAAACAGAACTGACAAAGGAGGAACACAGTACAAATGCTAAATTGCAGACATTGGTAAAATAAGGTTATGTTCTAACTAAGAATTTAGAACAAATCAAATACTTCACACTTATTTGATCCTCAAAATGTTATCTACCTTGATCCTCAAAACAACCCTGTGAAAAAAGCACAGCAAAGCTTATTAATTCCATTTAAAAATGAGACACTATTATGTTAACAAGTTAGATAACAAATTCCTTGAAAGACACAAACTACTGAATCTGACTCAGAGGAAAATGGAATATCTGAATAGATCTAAAGCAGGGATAGAGACTGAAATGGTAAATTAAAAACTTCCCCCCACCACACACATACACACAACTGTATCAAATTGGTGAATTCTACCAAATACTTAAAGAAAAATTAGTATCAATTCTTCACAAACTCTTACATGAAATGAGGGTAAAAGGCTTCCCAACTCATTTCATCAGTCCAATATTACCTTGATATCAAACCCAAAGCTTTCATAAGAAAGAAACTACAGACTAGTATCTCACATTGAAAAGAGAAGCAAAAATCCTCAACAAAATACTATCAAACTGAATCCACCAACACATAAGAAGGATTATGCATCATGAGCAGTGGGATTTATCCAAGGAATGCAAAGTTGGTGTAACATCTGAAAATCAATTAGGGTAATATACCACAGCAATAGAACAGAAGACAAAACTCACATGATCATCTCAAAATATGGAGAAAAAATTTGAAAAAAAAAAACAAAATTCTTTCATGACAAAAAACACCCAACAAACTAGGCACAGAAGGGAACTTCCTCAACTTGATAAAGGACACCTATGAATTCTACAGCTAATGATATACTTAATGGTAAAAGGCTGATGCTTTCCTCTTAAGGTCAAGAATAAGACATGAATATCAGCTTTTGCTATTTCTATTCAAAATTGTACTAGAAGTCCTAGCCAGTCCCAATAGGCAAGGAAAAGAAATAAGAGGCATCTAGATTGAAAAGGAAAAAGGAGAGCAGCCCCGGTGGCCTAGCGGTTTAGTGTCACCCTCAGCCCGGGGTGTGATCCTCGAGACCCAGGATCAAGTCCCATGTCTGGCTCCCTGTGTGGAGCCTGCTTCTCCCTCTGCCTGTGTCTCTGCCTCTCTGTGTGTCTGTCATGAATAAATAAATAAAATCTTAAAAAAAAAAAAAAAGGAAAAAGGAAAAACTATCTCTATTTGCAGATGAAATGATCTCGTACATAGAAAGTTCTAAGGAATACACCAACAAAAACTATTATGACAAATGAATTTAGCAAATTTAGCAAATTTGCAGAATACAAGATCAGTGTGCACAAATCAACTGTATTCCTATACAGCATTCAAAAATCAATTGTATTTCCATACATGCAATGAAAAATCCAAAAAAGAAATTAAGAAAACAATTCCATTTATCATAGTATCAAAAAGAATAAAATACTTAAAGGTAACAAACAAGGCCAAGCTTGTACTCTAAAAACTATAGAACATAATTTGAGGAAATTAAAAATCTTAATGGAAAGACATCCTATATTCATGGAGTGGAAAATTTAACATTGTTACCATGATAGTACTCCCCAAATTTATCTACAGATTGAATACAATCTGTATCAACATACCAGCTGGCTTTTTTGAAAAAAATTAATAAACTGATCCTAAAATTTATAAGGACATGGGAAGAACCCAGAGTAACTAAAACAATCAGAAAGACAAAGTTGGAGGACTCATATTTCCTGATTTCAAAACTTACTACAGAGCTACCATAATCAAGAATATATGATAAACATAAGGAAAGGCATACAGATCAATAAAACAAAAGTTCAGAAGCCAACCCTTAACATCTATGATCAAGTGACTTTTGACAAGGTCGGTAAAAGGGTACAAAATCAATTCAAACACTCTTTTCAATGAATGGTGCTGGACATCTACATGCAAAAGAAAGAAGTTGCACCATTTCCTCACAACACATATAATAATTAGCTCAAAATCAATCACAGATCTAAGTATAAGAGCTCAAACTATAAAACTCTTAGAAGAAAACATAGGGGTAATAAATCTTTGTGACGGTGGGTTAAAAGGCAAAACCTTCTTGGATATGACATAAGGGACAAAAGAAAAAGTAGAAAATTGAACATCATCAAAATTAAAAACTTCTACACATCGAATGATGCCCTCAAAAATGTGAAAAGGGGGGTGTCTGGGTAGCTCAGTTAGTTAGGCATCCAACTCTTGATTTCAGCTCAGGTCATCATCTCAGAGTTGTGAGATCATTCGGCTTTGGGTATGGAGCCTGTTTAAGATTCTCTCTCCCTCCTCCCCTAAAAAAAAGTGAAAAGACAACCCCCAGAATGGGAAGAACTATTTACAATTACATATCTAATAGGGGACTTGTATCCAGAATACATAAAGTACTCTTACAACTCAATATAAAAAGATAAACAACACAGTCAAAAAGTAGGCCAAGGGCAGCCTGGGTGGCTCAGCAGTTTAGCGCCACCTTCAGTCCACGGCCTGATCCTGGAGACCCAGGATCGAGTCCCACGTCGGGCTACCTGCATGGAACCTGCTTTTCCCTCTACCTCTCTCTCTTGCTCTCTTTTATAAATAAATAAAATCTTAAAAAAAAAAAAAGTAGGCCAAGAATCTGTATAAACATTTTGCTAAAGAAGATATACAAACAGCCAATGAATACATGAAAAGATGCTCAACACTGTTAGGCATTAGGGAAATACAAATCAAAACCAGGATATACCACTTCACACCTACTAAGATGGCTAAAATCAAACAGACAGGTAACAAGTGTTGACAAGGATGTGGAGAAATTGAAATCCTCACACACTCTTGGTAGGAATGTAAAATGGTGCAGCCACTTTGGAAAACAGTTTGACAGTTCCTCAAAGTGTTAGAAATACAGTTACCTTATGACCCATCAGTAACACTACTAGGTATATAGGTATATACCCAGGAGAAATGAAAACATACATCCACAGAAAAACCTGAACAGGAAATGTTCGTAGCAGCATGAATCTTAATCGCCCCGAAGTGGAAATAACTCTAACGTCCATCAACTGAACAAAATATGACACATTCATGTAATGGAGTATTTACTGACAATAAAAAGGAATGAAGTACCGATACATGCTACAATATGGATGTGAACAGAGGCAGTCACAATAAACTATAGATTGTATAGTTCTATTTACATAAAATGTCCAGAATAAGCAAATATACTGAGACACAAAGTAGATTATCAGTTGCCTAGGACTAGGGGGTGGAATGGCAAAGGAATGCTAAAGGGTACAGAATTTCTTTGGGAGTGATAAAATGTTCTAAAAATCGGATGAAGGCCACAGTTGTACAATTCTGTTAGTATACTAAAAATCATTGAATCAGGAGTGCCTTGGTGGTTCAGTCAATTAAGTATTTGCCTTTGGCTCAGGTCATGATCTCGGGGTCCTGGGATGGAACCCTGCATCGGGCTCCCTGCTCAATGGGGAGTCAGCTTCTCCCTCTCCCTCTACCCCTTCCCCCTGCTCATGCTTTCTCTCTCTCTCAAATAAAATCTTTTTAAAAATCATTGAATTGGGGCAGCCTGGGTGGCTCAGCAGTTTAGCGTCACCTTTAGCTCAGGGCATGATCCTAGAGACCCGGGATGGAATCCCACATCAGGCTCCCTGCATGGAGACTGCTTCGCCCTCTCCTCTGCCTGTGTCTCTGCCTCTCTCTCTCTCTCTGTGTGTCTCTCATGAATAAATAAATAAAATATTTTTAAAAATTATTGAATTATAGACCCTTAAAATGGGTGAACTGCATGATATGTGAGTTAGATCTCAATAAAACTGTTAAAAAAGAAAAAATGGACATGGCTCAAAAGCTCAGAGCAAGCACAGCATCCTGCAGTTCCTAATAAAATATTCTACTCTACCACAGACTTGTATTTCAGAAAATGCTTTAAATAGTCTCTTATGTATATCACGTGTAGGAACTCAAACTTCAGAGAAGTGGTAGGTCTCACCATCACATCAATTTGGAATTTTAAATTTCTCTTGAGGAAGCCTACAATGTGCTAAATTCTATTTACAGAAAAAGGTGAAAAAATGACATCACTCCTCTCTCCTACAACAGATATAGCACAGTACAGGAACCATCCTAGAGGCAGGACAATCATCAAGTTCAAAAGGCTTTTGGCTTTGTTCCTGTCTAGGGAGGGGAAGATTTTTTCAATGCTAGTTTTTAACATTTGACTTCTTCCAAGACCTCCTTCACATACTCCCTTATTAAAACTATCTATTTGCTGTTAAAACTTCTGGAGAAACCAAGGAGGCCAAGAAGCCTGGGAAACAGAGGCCAGCTAGCCTCCTCCAAACTCAGCTCTGTAAGGGCCTTACGCCCAAGCCCCCAAAGCAGAGCTGACACTCTATCAGTGCCCACTGCTGGGCGCATGTCAGACAAATAAAGGACTCTTTTCAACTGATATCTTTTATGTACAGAAAAGGTACATATAAGTCGTGGTAAAGCTGTGTAGCTCTAAACCAACAGCTGTGAGGGATTAACATTTGTTCTTCATTTGACCCCTTCCCTTTGAAGAGCTCTCCTCACTCAAATGTATGGATGGCTTGGTCTTGCCCTTCCACCCCCTACTCTCCTGTGTTTGAATCAGGGCTTCAGGAGGGAAATGAGCGTGATTCTGGCACTTGTGCCACCCCTTCCTGCTAAAGTGATCCGACTTGAGGAGACTGTTAATAAGGTACATATTAGCATTTAGGCAAGTGTCCAAAATTCGAGGTTTTTTGTTTTTTTCCCAATTTCATGTCTGAATTCCCAGTCCCTCTGATTACCCCAAAGCTTAAATATATTTTATATATGTACGTTCTCAGTCATTTGGTCAAGAGCACAGGCCTTAAAGTGGAGAAGTCGACATGATGTATTACCCAGGGGCAGGACAACAGCACCAGCAGGCCTTTTCCAGGAATGCTAGGTAGAAAGAACCTCAGGGTACAGGCTACAAAGCTCACATTCCCCTGACAACCACTGAGGCCTCAGGTCACCCAGAAACACGAGAGTAAGGAGGGGATTCCAAGTGGGTGAGTCAAGGCAGGAAAATGCGGAACATCCTCCTAGGTATGCAGTAACTTTAAGATGTCACTACTTAGAGCAGAAAAACATCAACACCCAACACCCCCACACACACCCTCACATACACTCCTGACCAAACCCAGACAGAAACAAACTGTCCAAACTTCCTCCTCCACGGCCTCCAAAAAAAAAAAAAAAGAAAAAAAAAATCACCAAATAAAACACTACTCAGGAGCTGGGAGGGACAGGGGAGAAGGCAGGGGCGAGTTTATTGCTATTTGTAAGAGTGTAAGAGAGCACCAGATGCCATTTCTCCTGAGATAAGCTTCTAACTCCTGACAGTGGCTCACTGTAAAATGTAACACTCCACAGGTAAAGAATACTATGGAAAGCCACTTGATGAGCTGAAAAAGCTTATATACTAAGGATAAAGAAAATATTTCAAATTTCCAAACCAGTATGTTATGCTATTTTACTTAAAAAAAAAAAAAAAAAAAAAAAAGACCCAACTCTGTCCTCTGAAGGCCCAGATCCTAATATGAAAGAAGGGAAAAGCCCACCAATCCTGAGTGTCTGCCACCCAGGCAGCCAAACCTTCTCCACAGAAACCCTTCCCATAACTAATACGTCTTCTCTTCTCATTCCTGAGATGCCCCGGAGTTTCAGAAGTCTGGATTTGTTTGAGGTTACATTTCGAATACATGAGAAATCCCCCACCACAGACAGAAAATGTAGAAGGACCTCCCTGTGGACTTCTCCTCCGAACCCAACGCCTGCAGCCTGCAGCAGGATGAGTGGAGAGAAAGAGCACGTGCTAGCAGATGGGACTCCTCTGCAGAGATGGGAAATTGTGTAACTTCACTCCGCTGCTGCCAAACAACCATAATGTGCATCTCTTCAGAAATAATTACTGGAGGATTCAAAATACCAACTGCCTCTCTCACAAAGAAGCAACCACCCACACAGGAGCTGGGGGCTGATGCAGGATAAAGGAAAAGAGAAAGGAGCCTCCAGACAGAGCAACAGCAGCTGATTTGCCAGTCACATCACATGCCTCCACAACAGGACAGAGGCCTTGGCTGAAGACCATGTTATTTCTCCCATCTCTTCTGCTCCAGCACTCTAAGAAAAGGGGCAAAAGGAAGAGGTGGATAAAGCAGCAAAGAGGCCCCAGAGGAAGAGAGTAATAAAAAAGTCTGAAGTCTTTGAAATTACACTGTTTAGCAGAAGTTTGGCTTTTTTTAAAGTAGGAAACAGGGGTGCTTGGGTGGCTTAGTTGTTTAGGCGTCTGCCTTCGGCTTGGGTCATGATTCTAGGGTCCTGGGATGGAGCCCCACATAGGGCTCCCTGCTCAGTGGGGAGCCTGCTCCTCCCCCCCACTTAAGCTTTCTCTCTCTCAGATAAATAAATAAAATCTTCAGGCAGCCTGGGTGGCTCAGCGGTTTAGTGCTGCCTTCAGCCCAGGGCGTGATCCTGGAGTCCCGGGATGGAGTCCCACCTTGGCTCCCTGCATGGAGCCTGCTTCTCCCTCTACCTGTGTCTCTGCCTCTCTCTCTGTGTGTCTCTCATGAATAAATAAATAAAATCTTAAAAAAAAAAAAAAAAAAGTAGGAAAGAGTCTTAAGCTAGTCAGCCTCCAAGATGGTCCCCAATGAGGGCGCCATTTATCAAGTGAGATGAATCCCATCTCCTGGCAATCATGCTGTTGGACAGACCTGTGTAAACAAAAAGATATTGTGGAAATAACTGTGACTTCTGAGGCCAAGTCATAAGAGATACTACAATTCCCGTCTTGCTCTTGGATCACTCACTCTGTGGCTAGTCAGCTGCCATGCTGGAAGAACACTCAAGCAACCTCATAGACAGCAAGGTCCACCCACATGGTAAAGAGCTGAGGCCTCCCACCAACAGCCAGCACTTGCCAGGCAGCAGTGAGCTACCTAAGTTCTTCCAAACCCGATCAAGCTCTCAGATGATGACAGTCCCAGCCAATACCGTGACCGTATTCTCACAAATAACCCTAAGCCAAATCACCGAGCTAATAAGCTGCTACTCAAATTCCAGACCTATGAAAACTATGTGAAATAATATTCTAAGCTGTTAATAAATTTTGGAGTAATTTGTTATGCAGCAATAGGTAACTAATAGGCCTTTTAGAAACTCCTCTTTGTGGGGCAGCCCGGGTGGCTCTGCGGTTTAGCACCGCCTCCGGCCCAGGGCTTGATCCTGGAGACCCGGGATCAAGTCCCATGTCGGGCTCCCTGCATGGAGCCTGCTTCTCTCTCTGCCTGTGTCTCTGCCTCTCTCTCCCTCTCTGTGTCTCTCGTGAATAAATAAAAAAATCTTAAAAAAAAAAAAAAAAAAAAAGAAAGAAACTCCTCTTTGGGAGCACCTGGGTGGCTCAGTCAATTAAGTATCTGCCTTCAGCTCTAGTCATGATCCCAGGGTCCTGGGATCAAGCCCTGCATTCATAGGCAGCCTGGGTGGCTCAGTGGTTTAGTGTCACCTTCAGCCCCAGGAGTGATCCTGGAGACCTGGGATTGAGTCCCATGTCGGGGTCCCTGCATGGAGCCTGCTTCTCCCTCTGCCTATGTTTCTGCCTCTCTCTGTGTCTCTCATGAATAAATAAAATCTTAAAAAAAAAAAATTTAAAAGCTTTAAAAAAAAAAAAAAGCCCTGCATTCAGAATCCCTGCTCACCAGGGAGCCTGCTTCTCCCTCTCCCTCTGCTTGCACTCCTAGTGCTTGCATTCTCTCTCTCTTCCTGCTAAATAAATAAAAGCTTCTTTAAAAAAATAAAAAGAAAGAAAACAAAAAAACCTCCTCTCTCTATCCCAAAATAGATGCAGAGTCCCAGGAGGCTGCATACATCTCCATGCAGATGCCTTTTCTCATCCACATGTGACTCACAGGTGGAGAGAGAAAGCAATAGCTACTACTGAATATGTCCCCACCCTCTTAATTTCTCACTGATGAGCTGAAGCTAAGCATTAAAGATGCAAAATGTTTTCAATAGAGCAGCTTACCCTGTAACGCTTTCTTTCCTGCTTCAAGCTCTATATCTAAATTTTGCTGCAAATTCAAAATTTGATATTCAAAATTCCTGAAGTACATTTTATACTTCACATATATACGTGCCAAGTTAATAAATGTGAATACATGTCCCCTATGGAACTTATAAAAAAAATTACTATCACTTAACAGGATACATTAAAGGATGCTCTCCCTGAGCAAACAACCCTGTCTTGGCAACATTTTAAGAACCTTTATTTCCTCTGATAAGTTTTCTCTTCAATCAGTGAAGACAGAGAATCACGGATTCCCTGGGGAGAGAAGCTGTATAATATGTTCTATGAAGCTATGGATGTGTGACCTTAAAAGCTGAATTTAAGGGGCACCTCGGTGGCTCAGTGGTTGACTGTCTGCCTTTGGCTCAGGTCATGATCCCCGGGGTCCTTGGAAAGAGTCCTGCTTCTCCCTCTGTGTGTCTCTGCCTCTCTCACTGTGTCTCTCATGAATAAATAAATAAATATATTTTTTAAAAAACCCTGAATTTAAGACCCTAGTCTAGTATTAACAGTAAAGACAATGGCCTGGATTTTCCAATCCTTGGAATGGAGATCACATGCATCCTATCTCATAGCATCACTGTTCTAAAAATCAAGCAAGATGCTGAAAAGAAACAAAAAAAAGCTTACTTGTTTCCAATACATTCAGTAAACTCAGCTGAAAGAAAAAGCCAGTGTTCTGCTAGGTGGGAGTCGTATAGTGGGAAAGGTGGAGATCAGTAATTTGTTCTATCTCCAGCAATGACATAGGAAAAAGGGTACCTGGACTGGCTAGGAAAATATCTGTATCTGCCAAACAGAACTGCCAGATTACATTTTTTCATTTGAAATATCCATTTGGCCATTAGTGACCTAACCCCTGGAGATGTGACCATGTTTGAGGAAACTTCATAAAATTAGGTTTACATACAAGCAAAGGTGACAGTGAGATCCTGAACTTACAAACAGCAATCCCTTTCTAGGCCCAATGCAACAGTTTTTAGGCAGTTAAGTGACCCTCATTTATCACATCCCCACGGAGACTGCTGTTTTGTTTTGGGGAGATAAACCAGGATCTTCCCATTCCTGACCTGAGGTTAGAGAGTGTGACTAAAAGGTTTATGCTGCCAGCCAGGACTTCCTATGAAGAGTGTTACAACCCACTTGAAAAAGACACTATGAGTACTCTTTAACCTAAATGTTTAAATGTCTTTAGACCACATCCATTTTTTTAAATGGAGTATTATATGGCAGCAACATCATTTTGGAAGGGTTGCCCCCAACCAGACAGACACACACCGGATGCCTCCAACCACCACAGACTGTCAAAGTAAGTTACCTTGCTTTGATGCTCAGGTAAGCCCCAGACTGGGGAGTACAAGTCTGAAATGAGTTTCATCCTTACAACATTTCTCACAAATTTACTATTCATTTGGAAAGAAAAATACTGCTTTATAGTTATAAATAAATCTAGTAAAATGTATACTCAACAGGCAGACTTTTCCCCTGCCCCTAAGTTTTTTATTCAAATATTACAGTTCTGCACTTTCTGAGGTGTCTGCTGGAAAAACTATACTTTCTCCCTAAGACATTTTCTTTGGGTGGAACACCATACAGAAACTCTCTACATGGCTCATTTACACTTGTATAAATAAAGCAACAAAAAAACATGGCTCTGATCCCATTTACTAACTAGTAGGAATCTCCCAAGTTGAGAGCTAAAAACATTACATGGAAAAAAAAAATGTACCATGCTGCTGAGGTTTTCAAGCCTTAAACATCTTACAATATAAAATAATATAAAAATTTAAATTGAACTATGAAGGAGCCAATTACATTTTAAAAAATCAAATAAAAATAAAAGAGATAGGGGATGGCTTAGGATGTTATTGAAGGAGCCATGGGAGTTGAACTATTGGACTAACATTAAGAGTCCTTATTAGTATTATTTCTAGGAAATTCTAATAAAGCAATCCCTATGGTAGGGGCAGGAAGAGAATGTTAAACTAAATCCTTAGGAGAACCATATTCACGGATTTGACTGGAACACTTCAATAAACACGTAATGAAAAATGTCTACATATTATTTTCTTATACATATAACTCAAAGCCTTAGAACCAAAAACCTAAGGCTTACATTTTAACAAGACTTATATTCCATGTCTCATATATGTAGTCTGAAACACCCAATAAATAAACTATTTCAACCACACAACATATACCAACAACATACCACATCAATTGTCAAATAAATTCGGGAACACCCAATTAAAACCATTAAATTAAATTAAAACCATTAAATTAAAATAATTAAATACACTAAACACTTAATGGGCAAAAGTTTAGTGTCTATATATACTTGTACTTATATTAAATGATTCCCAAACTCTCTTCATTCTTCCCTAATTTCCTTTTTTCATAACTCCTTGGATCTTTTAGTCAACTGAAAATCAGGTATACTGACAGATCAATGACATTTGTGTTTTACACGGGAGACAAATAGCCAGCCCAAACAAGTCTTTCCCCAAAGCCTTACATAACCACACAGGCCTGTACTAAGGCACCTGGTCCCATGCTTCATTGTGAATTAATCATGGATAGCCTTGCCACCTTCTTTAAAGTTATCCCAAACTACTTAAGTTTTATATTTTTATCACAATTGTCGTAAGTGTGGATCTAAGTCAGCAAACTTTTCTGTGAAGAGCCAAGCAGTAAATATTTTAGGCTTTTGCTGTCCATTTAGTCTCTGTTCCAAGTACTCAACCTTGAGGGGCGCGTGGCTGGCTTTGTAAAGCATATATATGACTCTGAATCTTAGGGTCGTGAGTTCAAGCCCCACAGTGGGTATGGAGCCTATTTAAAAACAAACAAAAAACCTTGCTACTTTAGTGTGAAAGCAGCCATATTAGAACAACACCTGAGTGAACCTGTGGCTGCATTCCCACAAAACTTTATTTATGGGCCCTAAAGTTTGAATCTCCTATAATTTTCACACTGCACAATTTTTTTCAACCATTTAAAAATGTAAAACTAATTCTTAGCTCCCAGGCAGATTCATAATTGGCCACAGCAGGCAGCAGGCCATATTTGGGTCTATGAGCCAGTCTTGCTGATTCCAGAGCTAGACTACCAAAACTGTGTCAACAAACAACTCTGCATTCCCCCTAGGCCTTCAGCAGTAAATATCTATGGATTGATTTTATTTATCTTCCCTTCTATTCTGGAGGTCTATAGTTTGTCTTTGAAATGCTGAGGCATCTAATTAACACATCAAACAGGGTAGATTTAACTAGTCATTCCAAGGGCATTTGATAGTTTCAGCAGAAATTGATATTTTCTTTCTCAAAGAAAGGTAACAAACTATAAATGAAGCTGTGTGTGGGTGTGTGTGGTGGGGAGGCTTCTAGTAGCAGAGGACTGCAGCTTTTATAGTCCAAAACAATGGACAAAAACCACAGTCCACCACAAAAAAGGGGATGCACTTGAGATTGAACCCTTTTTAAAAGTCCTCTCTTAGGTGAAGAAGTCTCCTCACTGATATATCCTTCAGCAAAGAACAACAACAGTAACACCAGCAGCTTAGACATTCTTTGTTGGGGAAGGCAGACAGATAGCAAACACAGAATTGCCAGCCCTAATATTACAGCTACTACTGTGGTCTTTTCAATGAACCTCTTTGGTTCAAGTTTTATTTTAGCAGTTAGTCTGAAACCAGCTCCCATCTATGGCTTTAAAAAATCCCCACAACCTCATCTACCATTTAATTCCTAGGACAGCATATAACCCTATCTCAAAAAGCATTATTAGAGTTCAGATACTGTAAGTCCCCTCAAAAAACTCCCAATAAAAAGAAAATTAACTTTGTATAGACGTAGATGTTTCCCTGCATTCAAAGAATTAGATGGAGGTTGGGGTGGGGGCTGTGGCTATGGTATGTGGTATACAGCCCACACATTGGAGGGCCATCATATACCAGGAAGCCAGGATCTTTTACATACGTTAACTCCAACCCCCGACTAACAACTCAAATATCATTCCTCCGGAAAATATAGTCTTATATAATCTCTACCTGCTGCTCCATCACGTCCTGAAATCACAGAAACATGAAAGACTAACTGTATCAGGAGTTAAATCATCAACAATTTCAGGAGAAAGAAGTTGATTCAAGCCCAGAAATTAAGACTTTAACATGAAATGAGTCTCTAGGAATTTTTGTTCACTGATATCATTCTTAGTCAGACCTGGGCTTTGGGAGTATTTTTGTATTTCCTTGTATATGTATAATAAGGTCATCAACAAGACTCTGAACTAACTTTACAGGTTAGGCAGAAAGAGTTCTCAAAGGCAGAATACTACCAGGCTGATATGCAATCATCCTATTATTTAAACACCGTAAACGAAAAGATTTCTTAATATGGAGTAGTAATTTTCCAGATTGTACACTCTCCCTCAACCCCTACCAAATACATGGCCTTCAATCATGATCTACTTCGCAGAGCTTCCCTGGTCCATGACTCTAAAGACAAAAAACTTTTAGAAAGAATAAAAAAAAAACAGTGTGAACTAGAAGTTACCAAAACATTTAAAAAAGAATCGGTGGCACAAGGAAGAAACAAACATTTGGGTCTCTATGGTTCTGGGGGACTGTCTCTATGCAATTAGCAAAGAATCTGACAAGATGAATCAGACTACCAGCTGACAGAATGGCGAGGAAGGGGCCCTCCCAAGCTGAGAGCAATTCAAAGTAACTTTCAAATAACTACTTAACATGTCTGGTGAGCATTATTTAAATGGGATGGGAAAGCTTCAAAATAGGTCTTTCCAGCTTTCAAATCTCCTTTCTGAACTGCCAGTCTTAAGAGAGGAAAAAGAAAGCCACAAATAACAAGTGCATCTTCCATGCTGTAAAGCTCTTAAAAAAAAAAAAAAAGAAAAAAGAAAAAGTTGAATTCCTAACTCCCCATACCTATGAGTGTGACCTATTTGGAAATAGTACCTTTGCAGATGTAATCAAATTAAGATGAGGTCATACCAAATTAAGAGGGTCCCTGTATTCACTGACTGGGGTCCTTAAAAGAATGTCATGTGAAGGCACAGAGGCACATGGGAGAAGCCTGCCATGTAATGAAGGAGACAGAGATTAAAGTTACACTGCCACAAGCCAAGGAACACCAAGAATTACACTAGCAACCACCAGAAGCTACAGGAGACAAGAAAGGATTCTTTCCTAGAACGTGTGGAGAGAACATGGCTCTGTGGACACCTTCATTTTGGACCTCTAGCCTCCAAATCTGTGAGAATACATTTCTGTCATTTTAAGCCATTACAAAATGTTCCAGACTTCCCTTTATCTGGTTACCTTCAGCTACTGTTCCCTCCCTAGTCACTCCACTCTAGCCACACTTGGCCTCTTCAGACTGGCCCTCAAAACCCTCCCACCATGGGGCCTCACCCCACCCCAGGCTGGTCCTGCTTCAGACCTTTGCAGATAACATTCCCTCTGCTGAAAGGGTTCTCTCCCCAAGAATCTGCAAGTCTGAGCCCTCAATCTTCCCTCAGGGCTCTGCTCAAGTTCCTTTATTGGCAAGGCTCCGCCTAATTAATTACTCTTCAGCATCTCTTATCCCTACTCCATACACCCTATTCCTCCTTCCACTGCTGTATTTAGGACAAGCTGACATATATATCTTGTTTAACCTTTAAAAGATCCATCTTCCTCTATCTATAATGTTAGCTCAGTGAGAGCAACACTTTTTCACTGCTGAATCACAGCACACTCTACTGAGTGGATAAACAGATTCTATCAGGACAGGTGAAATTTTACTCAAAATTGGCTGTGTGACAAAAAAGGTTTCTGCTAATTAAATGGAACATCAGAAGCTTTTGTAGATGAAGGACAGGCTCAAGGTTGAGCTCTGAGGGGGCTAGGAGACAATCTCTGTGCCAGATTTTCTTAGGTAGACAGAGAGGTTCCCCACCATTCCTATGTAGCTTAGGGGAGAGGTAAACAATTTTAAAACAACTTCTTAAGATACCTTCTTATCTACAAAGATCAACTCTTAACTAGAATTTTTGTCTCCAGCCACACACACACCCCTGGAGAAAGTGACTGAACCTGAGAAATATCTAAAGCCAAATCTAAACATACCTCCATCTCCGCATTACTATACACACTTTTGTTTTTTAGGGGCTGAGGGGAAGGGCCCAGCAGAAATGTTCGATAATGATAATCTCATCCTGCAACTGTACAAACTACTTAGGAAGAAAGCCTCTGACCACCACATTCCTAAAAAACAAACCAACAAAAACATTTCAAAATAAGCCAGGAACTTTAAAACAGCTCTTTCTTCGTAATTACTCAATCCAAAGCTTTTAAGTGGCCCTAAATTAACCTTCTTCCTTCTCTCTTTACATTTTCAAAACTTTAAAACAAGAGAGGCAGAAAATGAAAGCCTTTCTTTACCTTGGGTTTTGGCCTCTGGTCCTGCCAACCCTAGTGATGAATCACGGGATTCCTTGAGAGGCGATCTGATTGGTGTTTCGGCTTCAGGGGTCTCAAAATTACCTTCAGAATCCGAGCTGCCAAGGGGGAAAAATGAGGAATTACCACTTTCAACGGTATTTCCGACACCCTTTACAGTTTATATATCGACAAGGGCTAATGTCCAGCATTTTTGCCTAACTTTACAACCCGCTAGTCCCTGCTGAGGCAGGGACTGGCCTGTGGGAGCTCACCGTGGGGTTTTCTCCAAGGGCCGTTCCCCGCCTTCAGCCTGTCTCCCTGATATTCCTCAGTTCCGGGGCTTTTCTCCATCACCATTTATTTTTGAGGTCATCCTTTCTTCCGACATCCCTCCCAAAGCGCTTTTCAACAGACTCTTATTCTCACCAGAACCCTTCTTCATAGATTTAAAAATTAAGATTGCCTCCTCCCCCTTAAAATTAAGTCAGCTCTCGCCATGATGCCTTTTTCTTGGGCAGGCCTCTACCTGTCCGGAACTCACTCGTTCCGAAGCTGAGAATACTGTCACCTGCCTTCCTCAATCACTGGGTGACAGCTCAGCAAAGACCACCATTTCTCACCAGCTGCTAGGGGCCTGTCATCACGCGACCTTCTTCACCAAGGCTGCATTTTCGGGGCACAGGGGGACACCAGGAGGGCCTGGGCGCGACTTCTTCCCCACAGGGAAGGCCCCAACTTGTACCAGATGGGATCCCTGACACTCGGTGTGTGTAGGGGCGGGGGCTGGGGTCTCGAAGCTTAGAGAAAGTGACAAGCAGACCGGGATGCGGAGAGACTGCGGAGTCTGGGTTAGGTTCCGAAAGCTGGTACCGAACTGGGGGAAAGGGGACACCGGACCGAGCACCCTGAACTTCCGAATGCACAGCGGGGAACCGGTTACGGGTAGGGGCGCAGCACTGCGATGGCAATGGTTACGCGGGCGAGCGACCACACACACGCACACAGAATGAGCCGCAGATGGATGGATGGCAGCACGTCTGCATCTCGGCGGGGATGCGTGTACTTGCCTGAAACTCAAGGATTTGGTCTCGGCTTGCGAGTCCTCGTCCTCGGGGTCGCCCTCCGGCCCTCCGGCCTCTTCCTCTCCGGCGCCCCCGCCGCGCACCGCGGACCAGGTCCATTTCGCCCACTGCACTGGGGACAGGATCTGCCAAGGGCTGAACGCCATGAGCGCGGCTCCTCGGGCTCCAGCTCCTAAGAGTAGGGGAAGGGGGAGAGCCTTTTTTCCCTTTCAAAATGGAGGGAACGGGTGACAGGCGCCCGTAAGCGTTTCCAGCGGAGGCGCGGATGTGGTTCAACGAGCGCCGTCGGGGGCCCGGGTGGAGCGCTTCCTCTCGGCCGCAGGCAGCGCCGCTTCCTCCTCGTCCTCCTTCCCGAGCGGCGCGGCCGCGGCCACCTCCGCGCCAGCGACTCCCGCCGGGGCGATGCCTCTCGTGGGGCCTCCTCAGGTCCCCGGGCCGCGGCGCCGGGCGGCTCCGGGTCTCGGGCTCCGGGTCTCGGGCTCCGGGGTCTCGGGCTCCCGCCTCCCGGCCGGCGGGCGCGCATCAGCTGCGGCGGGCGCCGCGCCCCAGGAGCCGCCCCCTCGGACCGTACTATCGGCGCGCGCGGGCGGGGGCGGCGGCGGCGGCGGGCCTTTGAAGTCGCCGGCGCGCCCGCCCGATCCCCCCGCCGCGGCACCGCTGTGGTCGCGCCCGGGCTGCGGGAAGGGGGCTGCCCCGCTGCGACTCGGAGCCGCCGAGCGCCGCTGCGCCCCCACCGCTCGGGCCGCGGCGGCTGCAGCAGCCGGGAAGATCCATTTTCTGGGTCCGCGCGCACTGGACGCGTCCTCCTTCCCTTCTTAATTCTTCTTCTTGCTACTGTGACCTAATGGCGTTGTGACATTGGGCCGCACAGAAAGGAAGCCCCTTATTAAAAAAAAAAAAAAAAAATCAAAAACCAAAACCAAACTTGGAGGCCGCCGTTGCCTGGTGCGTCTCCCCCTCCCTGACTTTGACAGCGTGGAAGATTTCAGCTGTTCGCCTCCGGCCCTGTCACTCCCAGGATCTGGAAATTCCTCAGCAACGCTCTAGAAGCAGCCAAGCACGGGAATTGTAGATGCTTTGTCCCTCCCCAGACCGCGCTGGTGGACGCTCTGGGGCCAGGTCTCGGGTAAAGGGTGCTAAATTACCCTGTGAGGTTACAGCCTGCTCGGTTTCCCATTCTCCTTTTTAGAGGCTTTCTCTTCATAACTTCTATGTCTTTGATTTCTGACTTCGTTTGCTGGTTCAGAAGTATGCCAACAGGCCTGATGAAGGTAGCCTTCGAAATAAAAACCCTCTTTATGCTGGAAGGCAGAGGAAAATAGCAAAGCTCTCCTTGGATTTTCTTCATTTTCCATCTAGGGATTACTCCCCTCAGAGTTTCCAACGCACCAAGGAAGCCCGCTGCCACAAACTACAAACACCAGGCTTCACCATCTCCTAGCCTGGATAAGGCGTTTCTTCTACTATTGTAATTTCCCGAGTTTGCGGTGAATCTGCAAGGTGGCTGCAGGTTCTCGCAGAGAGAGCAGCTCCAGAATTTAGGAACAAAGTCATGCTGAAACTGCAGGAGACCATCTCCCCTGAAAGGGGTTGGCCCTGCTAAGAAGTCATGACTGTCTTACACATTCGATCACAAAAACAGAAGCAAAAATAACGCAAGATAAGGCATGGCAACTAGTCTTACCGTAGGAGAAGGGCAGAGGTTTGCCTGAAGTCTAGATAAAACGGTTGGGGTGTCAGGATGCCCTTCCCAGAGATAAACACAACTGTCATGACTGTTCTGAAGACTACAACAATGGGAAATAAGCAGGATTTTTTTTTTTTTTTAGGTCCACATGAAATACATCACAATATTCTCCAGTTCTTGGGTTTTTTTTGTTTGTTTGTTTGTTTGTTTGTTTGTTTAGGTGTATGGCTGACTATTTAAACCTTCAAAATGTAAGGTCCCCCAGGTTCCTGGATTTGACACAAGTGTTCTGATGCCTGGAACTGCATATTACCCCATGTAAATCAGTAACCGGCATAACCCAGGTCCTGTTCATTCTTCCTCCTGAGTAGTTCTTACATCTTTTCATTCCTCTGCATCCCTACTGTGACTGAGATATAGTTCCCACACTGTCCATTTTTCATAGGTCTACTGTATTTGTCTTCCAACTTGTTCTATCTCTGAGGGTTTTCCCACCGGAGGTTACCCACCTGACTGATAGGTGACTTATGCTCTAGTCTTGCTGTTTCTGTTCCTCTTTACTCCCAGCCCTTTGTATGCCTTGCCATAATCAGTATAGAATTGGTTCTGAACTTCCAGTTTGTCCCAGAGTCATCTGGAACACTTCTTTAAAAATACTCATCCAGATTACCAGCAGGACCAGATCTGTGTTTTTTACCAAATATCTTGGGGAATTATTTTCACAGGATAAATTTGGGAAACAATGACTAGCTTGGACTAATTGTTGCTTCAGGAACAATTTCCCTTTTGCCTGCAGAGTTTTGCACATTTTCCCCTCCCCCTTACTTCTACCTTGAGCTCCCAGACCTGGACT
Source organism: Canis lupus familiaris (assembly GCF_011100685.1). Lineage (NCBI taxonomy): Eukaryota > Metazoa > Chordata > Mammalia > Carnivora > Canidae > Canis > Canis lupus. The sequence continues at coordinate 27,478,613 of NC_049237.1, forward strand.
GCTCAAACTGCTTTCATCACCCAGCTCGAGTGTCTACTCTAGGAGAACAGGCTGATTTCTCCCTGCTTTTACCATCTCTATACCTCAAACTTTCATAGAAACCTTTACTGTGGCCCTTAGATGGTTTTGACAGGGGACACTATTAATAGTTATACCAGACAGCAAGCATAAACCAGGATGTTCCCAGGATGTCAGGTCACCCTACACTTAACGCACAATATATAATATGTTTGTTTATATATATATATATATATATATACCACTTCTAGACCATAAGCTCCTAAATGGCAGGGACCACATCATATTTTTTATTTATTTTTGTTTCACCAGACATTAGGACAGGGCCACACACTTAGTAGGTATTGAGTAAATGAACAGAAAAGGAATATTCTAGTTTAGTAATAGACCTTATGAGTTTGGCTAGGATGACATAAGTTCTGAAAGCCTAACTCCTCCTGGGGAAATCAAGTTTCGGAACCAGCACAGAGTAGAACGTGGAGTAAGTAATAGCACCAATAAGATAAAGCCTGACCTATACAGCAATTTCTTGAAACTAGAGAAGCAAATGCCCAGGTTTCTGAACATCGCTCCTCTGCAAGCTTCTGGATTTAATGTGAACAGCAATAAAGGAAGTAATTCAGTAGCTTGAATTTATTTTATTGCCTAGAAGTTCAAGTAATGAAGCTGATATATCAATTTTCCTGTAATTCTGGAAAGAATAGGCAAATTGGAAAACAGATATCCTAATTGAGGTAAACCACTTTGCTGCTACAGCCTCAGCATCACAGAGCAGAATGTCTGTAAATACATGACCATGTAACCACATGAAACTAATTTGTTTTGGAAATGACCAAAAGCACAGAAAGGGCCCTATCTGTTCTTTTCCTTCCTCTGCTTCTTGCCCTTTTCAGAAGCTCTGGATCCATATGAAATGAAAATCTGAAATGTAACTAACTCCCACTCCACAATTGTGGTGTGGTCAGGCTAGGCACACTCCATCCCTGTAATGGATGCTCCAGAGGGATCTGCAAGATGGGTCTCTTCGGTTAAAAAAATAACAAAATAAAATAAAATGTATGGGTAAGCAAACTCAAACAGGCAAACAACTAATCATTTCATAGCATTGCTATTCTGGAAAAGCCCATATGGATGGGGCAAGAGTTGGAGGCAGATGTAGTTGGGGCCTAATTGGTATAAATCCTGTATATCTGATAAAGAGTTGATCTTGGCAGAACGTAAAGACTGCTAACTCTGGGAAACGAACTAGGGGTGGTAGAAGGGGAGGAGGGCGGGGGGTGGGAGTGAATGGGTGACGGGCACTGGGGGTTATTCTGTATGTTAGTAAATTGAACACCAATAAAAAAAAAAAAAAAAAAAAGAGTTGATCTTGGGATGCCTGGGTGGCTCAGCGGTTGAGCGTCTGCCTTTGGCTCAGGGCATGATCCTGGAGACCCGAGATCAAGTGCCACATCGGGCTCCCTGCATGGAGTCTGCTTCTCCCTCTGCCTGTGTCTCTCTCTCATGAATAAATAAACAAAATCTTTAAAAAAAAAAAAAAAAAAAAGAGTTGATCTTAACTCAGGTTGAACTTGATATTGTAGTGGGGGAAGCAAACACAAGAGCCTCCCTAGGTAACTAACATAAAGGAGTGTTGAGGCCATAGTAGTAGCTGTGCCATCTGGAGAACCCTGCTAGCTTGTGGCTAAGGGGCAGTCCTACCCAGTTCCTGGTGTCCAGTGTTGCCATCTAACATTCTCCTGAGTGAAACTCAAATCATGGATTTTATAAGACATCTTCCAATCCATCTTTAATGTTCTTAACGAATTTAAATTGTCTTAAAACTTGTGGAGGCCAACATGGTACCTGACAAAAATAAAGCCATCTGTGTGCTGGGTGGCCTGCGGAACCTAGATGGGCAGAGGGGAGTCATCAGGCTTTGAGCAAGTAACATTTCCATTTAGAAAGATCATTCTGGTAACAACCTGGGAGCTGGGAGGGAAGGAGTCAAGATTGGGAGATCTGTAGAATCACATTGCCTTGCCCCCAAACTACTTAGAGGAAGCGGATGCCCTCTCCCTGGGAGGGTGAAGAAGCAGAACTGAAAGTTGTGTCCTTAGCTTTCACTCCACTTGTTCAAGAAGTATCAGAGTTGTAAGCAATCCAAGCATGATGGGAACACTTTAACAGGGGAAGGACAGGAAAATCTACTGCTAAAGAAACCAAGTTTCTGACAGCCAGTAAAATGAGAAAGCATCTGCTATGAGATGATGTTGAGGGGGTGGAGGAGGCCAGGGAGGAGGATAGGGCCAGCATGGCATGAGGGGATTGGCGCTGAAGTCGCCACAGGGAAAACTGAAAGGTCAGGCAGGCAGACAAAGCCGTTAATGTATCTGTATTCTCTCACAATTTAGGAATCTGGTGAGCGAGAGATACATCTAACTCAACTATGATTGCATGCCAGATTGATGATGTAACCAAAGGAAAAAGCACTGGCCTGTGCAAAACTGAAACGGAGAACAGCAACTCGGTTGACATGCCTCAGTGGAACCTCCACAGAAAGTCTCCCCCTCCCCAGCCCTGCCTTTTGAGAGCCATTTGTTCACTGGATGAGGTTTCCAAGACATGGTAGGAATTCCCTACATGTGGTTACTCTATCAACCTGATTCCTGAATGTTCTCTCCTCACTCACCAAGCAAAACACTCTCCTGAGGTCCCTAGGACATAATGATTTAACAGAACCTTGTATCAATCAAGTTTCATCTGATCCTTATAGTCATTCTCTCTGGTAGTGGGGCAGGTTTTCTTATTCTGTTTGCAGATGAGGTAGCTGAGGCAGAAAGGGCAACCACTTGCCTGAAGTCAGACAGCTAACTGGTGCCAGAGCTGAATCTAGGATGCTAGTCTCCTGTCAGGATCTTGGGCGCTCTATCAGATTGGAAGAAAGCAAACGTACTCGCAGCCGCTCGGTAGCTTGCCACTGGGTCAGCTAGACACTCCTGCTGTTGCAGTCCTGGCTTCAGGCTTACCTGCTTTTCTGACCGACTATAATCTAACCAGGCAACAATATGCTGATGTCTGCACAAGAAAAGATGGCCAATAAGGGCATCTGACATATGCAAATGTGTTAACATGACAGTCTTAACCTTGCGACATCAGATGTTATTCTTACCTATAGGCCACCTAGAATCACAGCCTTCCCTCTACTACCCAAACACACCCAAATCCGAATTTGTGCTATGCATTTACACTGAAAATTATATCATAAAGAGAACTTCCTTTCTAATTTTTTTTTTAATTTATTCATGAGAGACACACAGAGAGGCAGAGACAGAGGGAGAAGCAGGCTCCCTGCAGGGAGCCTGATGCGGGACTCAATCCCAGGACCCTAGGTTCTGGGGTTCACGACCCAAGCCAAAGGCAGACAGACATTCAACCACTGAGCCACCCAGGTGCCCCATCCTTTTTAATTTTTTTAAGAGAAAAGCCCGATTTATGTCCATAGTTAATACTCTTTCAGAGCTCCAGATTAAAAGGGATCTAGATTGCCTCTATTAAAGATGCTCCCCACCTAAGGCCTGCTCAGAGACCTTTGTCTAAGCTTTGCTCTGGTGAATAACTCTTGTCAGGTCCACCCTCTGATCTATTTCGTTCTGTATCACAAAAGTAAAGTTTGACTTTCCCAGAAATTATGCCATTCAACACAGATCACAATCAGACTTATAGCAGAGTTATACTATGTCAGCTTCACTGGGAAGTAGGGAAAAAAAAAACTAAATCTATTTTATGATGTTTGCACTGAACTAGTGTCATTTAAGAGCCAGTTCTGTGAGGCGCTCTCTCATCCCCATCAGACAACTGTGACTATGTTTATTGACTTTATGAGAAAGTTCACTTTAGCTCTACCCTGGCATTGAAGAGTACTAGAGAAACAGTTGTTTAGTATGAAGGACCGAAACAGAAATAGGTCTGTTAATTCTAAGTCAGGAAAAAAAACCTCAATATTATCCCTAATTCTTCCCACCAACTACCACAAATCCAAAGTTGAAAATAAGCCAAGAATGAACATAAAAGATCTAGTTAAAGCAGTGAACGATCTTTAAATTTAGAAATATCTTCCATTCCAGGAGATATAAGTGGTTTTTCTGGCTAAACAGCATTATTTCAATTACAAAGCCTGTTAAACAGGTAGACCATCTTGTAAAATTATTGTTATTGACTTAGCGCATTTTGTGTTCTTCTATTGAATTTATATTCCTTTTCAGTAGATTAGACATTAAGGAAAGTGGGCACTCTGAATCAGGCAGCTTTGCGTGTTTGGCCTCAGACAAGAAAACTATCTGAAACCCTTAAGTTTTTTATGACTGTAAGTTTCTAATAATGAACATTACTCCAAATTTGAGAGATCTAGATTACTTCACTTACCTTGGTTAGGCAGAGGATGGAGTCTAAGGCTTGTGTTAAAGAGGATGAAGGAATTTAGGAAATTGAAATAGAATAGTATTCCTTCTCTTGCAGCCATTTTATTCCCTTTCCTTTACCCTACCTGGAAAATAAATCTCCCAAATAACACACCTGGAGCAATACAGCAACACTGATCGCATGACCCAGGTTTTCTGAGATCATTCTGATATCAAATATTATACCCACTCTCCTTGTAAATACATGTCCCACTTTCGATTTATGAAATATCGTCACTAAGAAGTTGGAAGATAACAGATGGAGATGACAATTGGAAAGGACAACAGAGATGGCTGTGGTTAGAGGGGATGGTTGGCAGGGAGGAGGAGTTTGCACCCAGATGGAAAATAAAAAACCACAAAAAGCTTTCCAAAATAAAAAAAAAAAAAAAAAAGCTTTCCAAAATAACTGGGACACCCACTCTACTAAATCCTCACTTGGGGATGAGGGGTGGATTTCATGACAGTAATTCTCTGTGACATAACCTTCCCGTGTTTCTAAGAGAAAAAGGTGGGAAAGTAAGTAGCAGACTCCATGACATGATATGAAGCCTTCTGGTACTTCCAGCCTTTATCTTCTTCTTTAAAAAAATAAAAAAAGATTTTATTTATTTATTCATGAGATAGAGAGAGAGAGAGAGGCAGAGACACAGGCAGAGGGAGAAGCAGGCTCCATGCAGGGAGCCCAACATGGGACTTGATCCCGGGTCTCCAGGATCAGGCCCTGAGCTAAAAGCGGCACTAAACCGCTGAGCCAACTCGGGCTGCCCCTGCCTTTATCTTCTTAAAGCAGAAGTTTAACTGCTCTATTTGAGTTCTGAAACCACATGTGTGTGAAAATTGAAGGAAAATAAGTCCTTTAACTTCTCTGCTATAGTACAAAGTGGGAAGAAGGGAAACCTGTCCTTTTTAAGTATGTTACAATATTTTTAAACTCCAAATGTTAACACGTTGCTCATTTTCTTCTCTAATAAATATAAGCTAACCAACTAGCTGAATAAATGGAAAGACATTACAATGTGTCAACTTGGTAAAACTAAATATTTAAAGATGGCAATACTACCCAATTAATAAGTCTAATATTAGCAATTTCAATAAAAATTCCTAGGGCTTTTTTTCTTGGGATTTGTCAATATTTTCCAAAGTTTTATTTAGGAAAATTAACAAGTGAGCATATTTTATATTCTTTAAAAAAAGTCAAGAAGGAAATGAGGTCTATAAAATATTAAGACACATTTATGCCAAAATAGGCATATCCTTGTTCTGTGAAACAGAATGTAAAGCCAAGAAAGAGACTCTTATAAAATATAGGAATTTATTATATGTAAAGAAGATGTTATAATCCAGTGGGGAGGGGAAGGTTATTTAATACGTGGTTGGGGAATAAGGTGGTTGGCAATGGAGAAAGAGACCAAGTAAAACCCCTACCCCAGAGCATAACCAAGATAAATTCCAGATGGATTAGAATGCTAAGTAATAATAATCAAACCATGGGGAGAAAACAATCTAGAAGCAACAGAATCTGTCAAAGCTCTGTCAGAAGGATGACTGTCCAATCTTCCAAGTAATTAGTGAAATCACACATAAAATAAAGATTGCAGATTTGGCTACATAAGAAGAGTAAAGCTTCTAAATGTTTGCCTTCAAATTAAAAGGCAAACAACAGGCAAATGACCAAAGCTATTATTGTTTTTACCTAAGGAACTCCTGAAAATATTAAGATCATCGAAACCCTGGCAGAGAGATGAGCAATTATCACTGCTAGCTATGTATCAGGCACTATACTAAGCACTCTTAACATGAATTATCTCCTCTAAGCCCCATCCTCTAGCCCCTGGTATTGGAGGGTATATTATTATGAGGAAGGTATTAGTATGGCTTAAAAAAAAAAACAGGTCAAGTTGCATACATTTTCAACTTCTAGAGCAGGGGTTAGCAAGAGGAGTTTCAGAAGATTGTGACCTCTCTGCAATCATATGCAAAATGATGTGCATGTGTGTCTGTGTGTGTGCACATGCAGGTGTGTTTATTTGCACCCATCTCTCCCCACCTTGTCCCCATACCATCAAGTTCCACCCCAAAAACAATGCTTTAAGGCTGATTAAAGATTAATTTCTGAACCTGAAAATGGAGCCATTGGATTCCTCCAACAGTCACAGGGAAGTTCTAACCAAAGGAGCCCTTACACGGAGAACCCAGACCTGCGAGAGATTAATACAAGAAGCAGCAAGCTTGGATGACACGCAGAAGGGTGGAGCTGCAGGTATTTGTGGGCAGCCTGTGGGATAATCTAAGTGACACCCTCATTACAGGGAGGCATTTGCCTGGGGAGCCAAGGTGCCATTAAAAAAGAGATTTTCCCAGGGACTTCCTACCGATACGCATGAACATCTGCAAGGACGTACAAAATTGAGCCAGGATAGCAAAAATGTACTTTATGTGGAAGGAGCAAAAGAATGAGGTTTACCATCTATCTCTTTTGGGGTACTTCCCTTTTAGAGTGGTGTCTTCCAAGAAACCATGTTGATGAGGTGCACTCTCCAGTAGACCCCTCTTCTGCACCATGTTCCTTTTCGTAATTTCAATCAACCAGGGTCTGGAAGCAGATGATTCTCCTTACACATGGTCTAAAGGTCAACAGCAGCCTAACACTAGGTCCCCATGTGTATGTCATTAATCTCACTTCATCCCATCACATGTGCATTTTAACATCTCACATCATCACAAGAAGGGTGAGTGAAGTACAGTAAGACATTGTGAAAGAAAGACCACATTCACATGGTTTGTATTACAGCATGGTGTTATAATAGTTCTAGCTTATTGTTAATTAGTGTTGTTAATTTCTTACTGCACCTAACTGCTAAATTAAACCAAATCATAGGTATTTATAAGAAAAAACATAGTGTATATAGAGTTTGGTACTAGCTGTGGTTTATGCATCCACTGAGGGCTTGGGAATGTATCCCTAGTGGGTAAAGGAGGACAACTATACTAGCCATGCCGCATCTGGAACAAAGAGGGAACTGTGGTGGGGCTCAGTGGGGGACGGAGGCATGGGACAGGTTGCCAAGGCCCAGGCCTGTGCAGCAGGAAGCTTAAGAATCTGAGGAGCTCTCTTTAAGAGAACCCCAAAAGAATCTTGTGAATACAAGGTGAGGGCCCCTCTAGAGATTATAGGGGGGGCCTGCCCAAGTGAGGCGTCCTTCATGGTAAATTCAACCCTGCCCAGAGGGCAAAAGAGATCCTTGTGGCTCAGGAGTGCCCAGCAAGGCTTCAACTTGTAAGTGAAAATATCGATATATTGAGGCACTGACCTCCTCTATCTTCCACAAGGCAATGAAAAATTTTAACTGTGGGCAGCTTGATGAAACTGTTGGAAGTTACCTCCTATACAAAGTGTGAAACATAACTCATGGTTCTAATGCTTCAGTACAGGTGTAAATATACACACACACACACACACATACATACACGTATACATTTTAATTAAGATAAAAAATAAAAACCACACACACATACATACACGTATACATTTTAATTAAGATAAATAAAAACCGTAACACTTCTCTAGTCTCGTGTGCCTTAGGGATAATCTAAGTGACACCCTCATTACAATTATCCTTCAGACTTCCACAACCACCAGACCACAGCCTACCTTCCCTGGATGGCCATTATTTCCTTATTTCTTCTGGTGAAAGAGCCCCCATTTCCCCTGGGCACATGGCCAGCAGGTAGAGGCCACATTTCCCTGCCTCTTATGCAGGAAGGTGTGGTCTCCTAAGTTCGTTCTGGCCTGTGGGATGTGATCCAGGTGGCAGACACAACTTTGGGGCAGCATGTCTTTAAAAAGACAGCTGCTTGTCCTTGCCTCCCTGTTGTGGGCTGGTGCTGAGCCAGCTACTACAGTGTGGACGAGGATCACACTTGGGAAATGGAACAACAGACAGATGACGGAGCCAAGCCAGGCTGACCCGGAGCAGAGCAGCCTGCTGCCCTGGACCAGCATACCTGAGGGCTGTTATGTAAGAAAGAAATAAAAAGGGACGCCTGGATGGGTCAGTGGTTGAGGTCTGCGTTTGGCTCAGGGCATGTTCCACGATCCCGGGATCAAGTCCCACATCGGGCTTTCTACATGGAGCCTGCTTCTCCCTCTACCTATGTCTCTGACTCTCTCTGTGTGTCTCTCATGAATAAATGAATAAAATCTTTAAAAAAAAAAAAAAAAAGAGGCAGCCTGGGTGGCTCAGCGGTTTAGTGCCGCCTTCAGTCCAGGGCCTGAGATCCTGGAGACCTGGGATAGAGTCCCACATTGGGCTCCCTGCATGGAGCCTGCTTCTCCTTCTGCCTGTGTCTCTGCCTGTCTCTTTCTCTCTCTCTCTACTCTCATGAATAAATAAATAAAATCTTAATAAAAAAAAAAAAAGAAAAGTCCAACTTTGTGCCACTGTACCATTAAGTCTGTTGGTGAGAAGCAGCCTCACCTCCCCCTTCACAATACAACCTCTTTTGGGGCATTTTAGCATCTTAAACTCCCTTGGATGGCAATATTAAATGAGTGAGACTCAAGCCTGCCACGTGGATGAGGTGCTCTAACTAGCCCAGAAACAGGACTGAGCCCACCCTTCCCCCTACTGTAATAACCTCAGCTGTAATACTGCCCTTCTGAAAATTAGGCAGTATCATCTTTAGAGATGACAAATGCAGATGAAAAAACTGAAGGGAAGAGGGACACTCTGTTTCCTGCAAAGGCCAAGTTTTCCAGGCAAGAATGTTTGTGATATTATATGAAGGATATAATCTTCTTTGGGAGAATATTATCTTTAATTCTTCTTGAATATGTCTTGAAAATCATATGATTTTATACATCCAGAAATGCTATATAATAAAAATGAGTATCTTGCCAATTCAAAGGCTAAAATCATAAGTGACTCACATTCTATAAATAAATTAATCATTGTTGTTCTTTGGCTTTAACACCAACTGGTGTTAATAAGGATTTCTGGTACTCATAAAATATTTTTTTTAGAAACTGTTTTCATATAGACTCATAGTCAATTACTTTGTTGTATTATCTTACAGAAGTACCATAAGCAAGGTTATCCTTACTATTCTGAGTACCTCGCCATGTAAGATATGGTAATACTGTATGGATTTTCTACTTCCTTTTGCCAAAGCATTGATAATGCCTGAGTATAATGTATTCACTTTAAATTGTTTTTTGAACAAATGAGAAGTCAGTGACTCCAAACTAAGCATCCACCCTAGATCTCACTGAGCCACAGGAACTTTTAAATGGAAAGGACCTTAACCAGAGAGCACTGGGCTGAATATCCTTGTTTTCAAATGATCACATGAGTCCTTGAGACATTAGGGATCGCTCAAGGTGCAGTCAGGCACCAAAGTTTGTATAACTAGGACTCACACCTTTCTGGCAGGAAATATAAATTCTAGGCTTTCTCCCCAACCCTAAAGGATATACATACTTGGTATGTGTAATGAAGACAAAACTCCCCCCACACCTCACATTCACCTCATTCATTCATTCATTCATTCAAAGTAGGCTTCATGCCCAGGATGGAGCTCACCTCATTCTAAAAGGCAACCTGAACTGTTTTATACGGCAAATAATTTTTTATACAAATAACATTATGCTTTGTTTTAGAAGTATTTTAAATACGTCTAAGGGAAAAGAATATATATGTTCATTCTTTCATTCAATCATTCCACAGATTTTACAAATGACAAAACAAATCCAGTTCTTATCCACATGGAGTTTGCACATTAATGAGTTTAGAAAGCAAAGAAATAAATATGTAACTTATAAAGCATGAAGAGCTCTATATCAGAAAAGCACAGGGGCAGTGAGGAAGGCCAAGGGAGGGGGTGGTCAGTGGAGATAAACCAGGGAGGGGACAGGCTGAGTCCTGAGGGATGAATGTGGGAAGGTGACAGCGTCCTGGCAGAGGGAACAGGAGCCTCTGCTTTGGAGCAAGTATAGCTAAAGTGAAGCCCGTCAGGGGCAGAACTGTCCAGGTGGTTTTGGTGGCGTAGGAAAGGTACAGGTTGTCCAGAGGCCCTGCTGAATCGTGGTCTCTGAAAAGGTGAATTTTTGATGACACAGAAAAGAACAAAGACAAAAGAAAAACTCACTCATAGTTGTGCTTTTGATAAACAGCCACTGTTAAAATGTTGGTGAGCCGTATACCCTGTTTTTATCTTTTTCAAAGGACTTTTTACAACTGGCATCAAGTTATTTCTATTTCTCTAGTGATTATCTGTCTTTCCTGATTAGAAGTGGCTCCATGAACACAAAGTGCCTTGTCTACCTTGTTCTGTCTGCTGATAATATTTTGATGACTGGATAAATAGACAAAAACTTCCATCCTCTTAAAAATACACCAGCATGTACTCATGAGCATGGATAGATAGGCAGACAGGCAGACACTTTTTACACAAATGGGATTTATTTTTAAAGATTTTATTTATTTATTCATGAGAGAGACAGAGAGAGAGGCAGAGACACAGGCAGAGAGAGAAGCAGGCTCCCTGCAAGGAGCCTGATGCAGGATTTGATCCCAGGACTCCGGGATCACAACCTGAGCCAAAGGCTCAACCACTGAACCACCCAGGCACCCCCACAAATGGGATTTAAATATCATACTGCCTCTCTGCTAGACGTGAGGACTCTATTCCTACTTCTGTTTTCAGCAGAAGCTCTGCTCCCCAGGGGAGGAAATAGGGAGCAGGATGTGAAACCAATGCCCTTCCCAACCCCCTAGAGCCCAAGTGTTCTGCTCTCTCTCTTAGCTGCAGTAATAAGCCTTTCAGTGTCTCTAACATTTACACAATTTGTTCCCCATGGAGGGATACTTAGGGAGTTCACTATTCCTCATTATAAGAGTAACTGTGACAACCCCACACATGCATCTTTTCACATGTAGACAATGATTTCTTAAGAGCTAAAACTCTAAAAAAAAAAAAAAAAAAAAAAAAAAGAGCTAAAACTCTAGAAATGGTATTGTAGTGTCAAAACAAACACATTTAATAGTTGGAGACTAATAGCCAAACTGCCCTCCAGAAAGGTTTGTGCTAATTTACCTTTTTATTTATTTTTTTTAATTTACCTTTTTAAATGACAGTGTATGAGATAACCTTTTCCCTAAACCTTAATCAACACTGAGTTCAGTTCATCTCTAACTATGGCAAATAGGAGGAAAAGACTTGCCATTGTTGGTTTTACTTGAACATGTCTGATTGCTAAAGGAAGTCTGAACATACTTTAATGTAGTTACTGAAACACTGGGAGACTTCCTCCCTTCCCGTCCTCCCTTCCTTTCCTTCTTTCTTTGGTAAATGGAGGATTTATGTTCCTTGCCTTAAATCAGCAGTTCCGTGTGGTCCCCAGACCAGCAACATCAGCACTACCTGGAAATTAGCAGTGTAAATTCTTAAGACCCATCCTGAAACTACAGAATTAGAAACTCTGGGGCTGGGCCCAGCCTCTGGGTTTTTGATCAACAGCAAGTTCAGTATTTCCTCCATCAATATGGTATTTGTGAACCGAATTTCACTTACTCTTTCCTTTCATTCAAATTTTCTGAACTATCTCAACAAGCCCCAGGAGTCCAGGGCATCACCAGTGCCCACCTCCCCATGGTACCACATGACACCTGTAAGACAGATTCCCTCTCCTTATCTGCCTAGCCTCATTAACCCATTCTCTGAGCAGAAATCACATTTTCTTTGAGGAGCTGCCTTCTCCTGCTCTCAGGGCATGTGGTTTGGGTATCTGGCTCCCAATGGGAGAGTGAGTAGGAGTCAGGCCTGACTGAACACTGCATTCCACAACCAGCCCCCCACACTCGGTTCTGCAAAGAGCAATGACCCAAGCCCATCCAACTCAGTTCTGTAAGACAACCTCTCTAAACTCTGTCACCACTACCTCTCCTATTTCCTGTATCAAACCTGGGCCCTCTGAGAGGATTTGAAAGAAAATCCAGCATCCTCAGGCAGGGAGACAGGCTAAAAGCTGGCCCCAGGAGCCACCTGCAGGAGAAATGGCCTTTACCATGGTAACTGCAGTGTATTCAGCAGGCATGCCAGGACACAGGCTGATATCAGCAGATAGCATGTGCACAAATGTGACTCTGCCAACATGTGGGATTAGCCAACATGATGGGCATTTTCATTAGTCACTGGCCTCTTGGTTCAATAATCCTTTTATTTAAGAAGCTCTGCAAGCCTCAAGTAATGACAGCTGGTAGACACATTTCCCAGGCTGGTGGGTGCCAGGAATGGATATACAGAGTTTGTGTGGTAACATTCTTCAGCCTCATTCCAGGGCTCTTGATACATCTGTTTGGTAAAAAGTAGCCTCAGATATTCCCAGAATTCATTTTCCCTCACCACCACCACCAAGGGCCAAATTTCAAAAAACTCCCCGACTCTCAGAGATAGTTATTAAAGGGTCCTCATGCTGGAGTCTGTCTTTTCTCCCTTTGGTTGTTGATGGTGTTTCCCCCTCAAATAAGATATTCAGAATGGTTTTATCTTCAGCACCTGCACTTTAATTAAATTCACTCATTCAAAAACATCTATTGAGTACTTCTCGGTATGGGCAAGGCAGGCCAAAGGAACTGCTTATTCTCTCTGAAATCCACATCCCAAACAGGCACATTACAGGCAGCACTGTGCAAGGAACTGATTTGTTTCACACCCTGAGCCTCTGCCTGGTGAAAGTAAAGGAAAGCTCAAGTATGGCCAAAAAAGGAAATAACATGATTCAGCTTCCATAGAGGGTTTCCAAACGCATGAAGGGAAAAAGTAGGGGGAGAGGAAGAAAAGAGGGAGGGAGGGAGGCCCGAGGGTGGTGATGTTACTGACTGCAAAGAAGGAATGTGAGTGAGCCCAAGTCCATGCTCCTCTCAACATTCTGCTCCTAGGAAACTATTTTTATGCTGATAAATAATGCAGCATAAAAAAAAACCTCTCTGCTTTGTACGAGCATAAGAAATCTGGGATTTGATACTGTCAGCTAGAGAATTCTAGCCACACAGACAGCCCTGGGTACAGCTCTTCAGCTCAGCAGGAGAAACCAGTCACCCGACATCTCCATGGCTGAGACTGTCATAGCTTTGTGACGAGAGATGTGTGGGGAAATCCTGGCTGGCAAAACAGGTGCATGTTCGTGTACACATCCCTCCACACACCCCACGCCCATGCGTGTGTGCACACACAGTCACACAGAGACCCCCACACACCCCCTCCACACACACCCCTCCACACAGTCCCATGCACATCACACACAGATATACACAACAGAATCACATGCACACCACACTCCCCCACACACACATACCTCACACACAGATGGTGCACACACAGACACACACACGGACACACATACACACAGCCCCACACATAGTCTCACACACACACAACACACACACACAGAGCCAGTCGCACATAGAAACCCACCCATACACACACCCCTCCACACAGTTCCATGCATACCACACATATATACACAACAGTATCATACACACACACACATACACACCCCACTCCTCCACATATAAGCACATACTTCATTCACACATGGTGCACACACACACATGCACACACACGGGCACACATACACACTGCCCACACAGTCATACACACACACAAGGTCATACAAACCCCTCAAACACTTCTGTCCTAACACAAGCCCCCCCCCCACTGACCATTCATACAGGGGAATAGAATCAATCAAAGAAGACAGACAATCATGAGGGGTATAAAAACAACTCCTACTTAATAGAAAAAGGCTATAAACCGGGAAAGGCCTGACAAATGAGAAACACAAGGAGAAATGTAAAAAGTGTAGGTAGGCCTAGGGAAACAGTGACTGAGAATAAGAGATACTGAAAGCACCGGTCAAGTTTGGCTTTGGTTTCATTTGGGTTTTAGTCTCTGAAGAACATTCCTCAAAAACTGGCTAAGCCACTCTTTTTAGAAGAACTGGCATCCCGCTGAGTTGGGGCAGCACTGCAGGTCCCCTTTTCTCTCTGAATAAAACCTTCTACTATACAGATTTGCCGGCCAGGAGCTACAGCAGCCACCAGAGAACACCAGAAAGTTCTGTCACGCATTCAATCAACATATATTTTTTTAAAGAGGATTTCTTCAAGGTATGCATTTCTACAAATACAAAAAGTTACCACAAGTCCCCTTCGTGTCCAACACAGGGTGTTTATTCTGCAATTCAACCACTGCACACCAATGAACAATACACGGTGGGCAGGGGGGGAGACTTCTAGCTTCTCAGAAGCCCTCCCCACCCCCCCCAAATATGCTTGGAATCTCGGAACCATGTGTTTTGGAGTGAAGAAAACACACCTGGTGAGAGAGGTAGGATCCTAGCCAGCAGAAAGGTAAGTATCAAAAAAATTCAGTTTCGTCCTCCCTCATTCCCTGTTTTCCTTTCTCCAACATGCACTCTAAGCTGATGAGATGGCCCTCATTTTATCCCACCCAGCAAAGGAGCCTGCTGAAGAAACATCTCCCCTCAGACCAACCTCCCCCAAGAACTAAGCAGATGGCGGCTCGCGCCCCCTGGTGGGAGGACGGGGAACAGCGCCTCTACCCGCCAAGAAGCGGGTGAGAGCCCAGCCGCACCCCGACCTCCATCTCTCCTCCGCCACGCTGTTGTCAGCTACTTTTGAAATATGGGCACATCTCTTAGTTCTGATCTTGTCCTCAAGGGAACCTTCCAACCACCACCTCAGATATCAACTGTAAAGGTGGCCCATGTTCTTCAGAACTTGACTTGTGTTCCCAAGTGTCATCACTACAGGCCACTGGACTTGTACTAGGAACCATGGCTTCACACATGGGGAACTAGTGGATGCACAGGTGTGCGAAGGCAAAGGGAGGGATGGGGGAAGGGACTGGACTCAGAGAAATGCTTGAAAAGTGATGTCTGGCAAGTAAAATGTCAGTCATCTTTCCCACCGTGACTTCATGTCCAAACCTTCCTAGTTTTGCTTCCTCAAACCCCTATTTAAGAACAATTTTGAGGTAGCCATAGAAACATAACATCTTGCAGTTGTTAGGAAAGCAAGACCCACAGACAAAAATAATTCAGCGAAGAAATCCAGGGGAGGCATTCTATCTGCTGTGTGCAAGTGCAATATGGCATATGGGTATTTACCTACAGAATGGGCTGGACAATGTTCCTCAAACATTTACTTTCCTGAAACCATGTTATCACTAGGGAAAGAGCCATAAAAACTTATTTTCCAGCAAACAGAAGTTTCTGCTGGTTTATGAGTTGTCTACGTGGCAGACCCACTCTGGAAATGACCAGTAATATTGCTGCTTCTGCTCCAACCAGGTGCATTAGACCTGAATCCCAGCTCTCCCATTTACTAGCTCTGTGGCCTTGGTTTCCTAACTTTTTCCAGGCCTCAGTTTACTTACCTGTAAAATGGAGGTAATAATATCTACTTCACGGGGTCTAGGAAAGGATTTTTTTTAAAACATTTATTTAGAGAGAGCGTGCATGAAAGCAGGGGGAAGGGCAGAGGGAGAGGGAGAGAGAGAATCTCAAGCAGACTCCCCAGTGAGCACGGAGCTCAACAGGGAGCTTGATCCCACAACCCTGAGATCATGACCTGAGCCAAAACCAAGGGCTGGGCACTCAACTGAGTCACCTAGGTGCCCTGAGTCTAGGAAAGGATTAAACAAGTTAATGCAGTGGCCTCAGGATCCCTGACACTCCTAACTTTTATATATTATATATACATGTGTGTTCATTTATTAAAAGTCTACCAATGTTTTATATTATCAAGTGATCTGTGATCCAAAGGAGTTTTAAGACCTGTTGCTCTAGAGCACAGCATCTTTATAAGATTCCTAGGGGCTCTCATCCTTACCAGTGACGTACCATGCTGTAAGGCTTTTATGGGAACATGCAGTATGAGACAAATGTGTGGGTTATATTAGAAACAGAGTTAGCCTACTTTCAGAAAATAGATATGACTCCAAAGTTTCTATGTAATACCCCTAAATTAAAGCAAGCCAAATATAATTTCTTTTGCCTACAATTGTTATTAATAGCATTTGCAGCCGGCATACCATAAGATTGGTCAGGCAAAATTGTACTATGTACAGGACAAAAAAAAAGTATATCCGCAGTAGCCTTAACAGTGAGAATTCTGAAAATGAGGAATGTCAGCGTGAGGAATTCTCTTACTCTCCAGAGTTACCAAGTCTCTACAGGTAGAAGAGCTGGAAGATAAAGGACGAGTAGAAAATAGTGGTTAATCATTTGCCATTCCTTATATAAATCCACAAGGACTTTACATCATATTACCATGAAAAATAAAGTCTAGACTGTCCAAGAAAAGTGTAAGCATGACAAAGCATGCAGATGGCCTGAGGGTATTTGAAGGCACCACTGTATCCAAACAGGAAGCTAAACTGTTTAAAATGAAATCTTCAAACGAACTGCAGAGTGACCAATGTCAGCATAAAATCTATGAAAAAAGTTCAATTATGAATACTACTTTTTCCCAAGCTCCTCATATCCCCCTTCATTCCCAAAGTCAGCTCCACTCATCTAACTCTCTGGCAAATGTCTTGCCCCCCCAAATTATAAAATGAATACTTAGATTTCAAATTTTAAAAATGCTTCTCTCTGCTCATGTAAATTCCTACATAAATAATAAATAATATTCACAGAGCTTGAACACAAGAAAGCAGTCAGTTAGTATTTGTTGAATTGATAAGAATGGAAAGAGAAAAACCAACAAGTGTTAAACAGAAGGAGAGGTATAGTAAATGGTATTTTTTTTTAATTTTTTAAATGGTATTACAATCTGCAGGAAGAGACAGATTATTTAATGCAGGTTTTCCTCAATTTACAATGGGGTTACGTCCTGATAAATCCATTTTAAGTTGAAAATATCGAAGTCAAAAATGCATTTAATACACCTAACCTATCAAGCACCATAGTTTAGCCTAGCCAACCTTAAATGTGCTCCGAGCACTTCTATTAGCCTACAGTTGGGCAAAATCACGGAACACGAGGCCTATTTCATAACAAAGTGTTGAATATCTCCTGTGATATATCGAACACTGTACCGAAAGAAACAAAACGGTTTCCAGGGTACGGGTAGTCCAACCTCATGATCGCCTGGCTGACAGAGGGCTGTGGCTCCCCGCTGCCACCCAGCATCGCCAGAGAGGCTTGTCCTGCGTAAGGCTAGCCTGGATAAGGACCAGAACTCAAAACTCCATATTTGGTTTCTACTGAATATGTGTAGTTTCCACACCATCCTCAAGTTGAGAAATCATTAACTCAAACCCTAGTAAATCAGGGACTGTCTGTACTTTACTCCTGGAGTAACTGGCTAGCTTTTTTGGAAAAAAAAAAAAAAAAAAAGTTAGAGCCTTACCTTACACTACTAATTCTAGAAATTTCAGATAGAATAAATGACTTATCATAAAGAAAAGGAAGTCATAAAACAACTAGAAGAAAAAAGTTATCTCATCTTGGGATGAGGAAGAACTTCCCAAGCATAACCACAGAGGAAGAAAGCCTAGAGGAAAACATGATAGGTTTATTTACATTAAAAAGTAACAGAACTACTAAATGTAACATGGTATTCTGGATGGGATTCCATAACAGAAAAAGGGCTATCAGTCCAGGTTGCTTTTAATAAGTAAATGCCTATTTTGTTATATGCTGCATTTTTATTTTCAATCATCATGAATTATTTTCACGCAAAAATAATTTATATAAAAAAGAAAAAGGAGATCAGATAAAAACTAAGTAAATCTGAATAAAATATGGACTTGAGTTAATATATCAGTGACAGTTTCATTAATTGTAATAAATGGAGTGACTGGGTGGCTCAGTCAGTTAAACATCTGCTTTCAGCTCAGGTCAAGATCTCAGGGTCCTGGGATCAAGCCTTGCATCAGGCTCCCTGTTCAACAAGAAGTCAGCTTCTCCCTCTCCCTCTGCTCCTCCCCCCTGCTAGTGCTCATTCTCTCTCCTTTCCTCACTATCTCAAATAAATAAATAAAATATTTTAAAAATGTTGTAACAAATGCTATACTAATATGAGACGGTGGTAATAGGGAGACTGTGTGGCATGTATAGGGACTGAGAAGTAGGTCGGAATTTTTCTGTAAATCTAAAGCTGTTCTAAATAAAAAGTTAATTTAGAAAATACCTCCCCCTTGGGGTGCCTGGGTGGCTCCATTGTTTAAGTGTCAGACTCTAGGTTTTTGGCTCAGATGATGATCTCACGGTGGTGAGATCCAGCCCTGCATCAGGCTCTGTGCTCAGCAGGTAGTCTGCTTGAGATTCTCTCCCTGTACCCCACCCCCCTCTCAAATAAACAAATCTTTAAAAATTACCTCCTCCCTCAAAACAACAAAAAAAATGGTAAATAAGGGTTATTAGATTTGTGTGATACAATAGCAAGGCATATAGGTCTCTGGGTTCAGGCTGTCTAGGTTTAAATATCAATTTTGTCACTCATTGGCTGTGAGGTCTTGGGCAAGTTGTTTAATTTCTCTGTGTCCATTTCCTCATGTATAAAATAGGAATTTAAAATTGTACCTACTCTATAGGCCTATTTTGAAAATCATGTAAGTTAATGTGTATGTAAGACATCAACATTTTCCTAGCACATAGTGAGCACTCAATAGATGTTAGCTGGCCTTATCATTTAGAGAACCCTCACAAATAAATATGAAAAAATTAATATTTCAGTACAAATTAGCAAACAAATAAATAAAAAATTACAGTTGGCTAATAACATATGGAGAAAAGTTCACTCTCACTGATAATGGACACAAAAATTAAATCAAGATTATATATTTTTTTCTTACTAAACTGGCAAAGATTCAAAATGATAGTGCTCAGCATTGGAAAGGATGCTATACTGCTGGTACATGAAAATAATGTGCAATCTCAGTATAATGATACAGAGAAATGTTAATAACATTAAGTCAAAAAATCAGAATGTACAACATGGTATAACTCCTCTTTTGAAAAATATATTGGAAAAAAAAAGACAGTAATAAAATGTACCAAGATACTAATAGTCATCTCTGGGTAAAAAGATTATGAATGATTTATTTTCTTTATATTTTTCTGGGTTTTCTAAATTTTCAAATTTTTATATACTTTATGATTATAAAAGGGATTATATGCTTCTCATAGAAAATTTGGAAAATCAGGGGCTCCTGGGTGGCTCAGTGGTTGAGCGTTTCCTTTTGGCTCAGATCGTGATCCCCGGGTCCTGGGTTCGAGTCCCACACTGGCTCCCCACAAGGAACCTGCTTCTCCCTCTACTTGTCTCTGCCTCTCTCTGTGTCTATCATGAATAAATAAATAAAATCTTTAAAAAAAAAAAAAGAAAATCAGAAAAATAGAAATGTTTACATATGCTACTGAAGAGCTAATAAACAAAAATGAAGACAAGGTAAGAGGTTGAAAGAGTAAACTCTAGTCCCCTGGATGTGCTGCCTAGGGTAGACAGGGAGGTGCTGGGGAGAATCATAGGAAGTTGTGGTTTACTGGAATCCCCACCATTTGGTTGAGGTACTCTGCAAGAATACTTCTCCTCAGTTTCGTTCAGGGCTGCCACAGTAGCTTGGCCAATCCCTCAGCTGAAAACTTCCTTAAATTAAGTCCAAATTCCCACATAGCCACAAAGACCTCACCACCCAGACTTTATCCACTTCTCCATACTCACTGCTTCCCAATCCCATCAGTCCATCCCACATCCACCTCACCCCCAAATCCTTACCACTCCCCCCACCCCATATGGCAAACTCCTGACACCAGGGGGCCATGCTTCACACAGGCTTTCCTTTCACCTGGACATCCCTTTCCTGACCCCCCTCACCTGGCAACTCATTCCTCCTTCAGGACTCCTTCCAGGATTAGTCTCTTCTCTGAGAACAGGTGGGCTCCCTGATGCTCACCTCTCAGGACCCCTGACCCTCACAGTGATTTCACTCTCGTGCCTGCCTCTCTGGGACTCCTGTCCACATCTAGGTCCTCTTTATTTTTTTTTAAGATTTTATTTATTTATTCATGAGAGACACACATAGAGAGAGGCAGAGACACAGGCAGAGGCAGAAGCAGGCTCCATGCAGGGAGCCTGACATGGGACTCGATCCCAGGTCTCCAGGATCATGCCCTGGGCTGAAGGCAGGTGCTAAACCGCTGAGCCACCCGGGCTGCCCACATCTAGGTCCTCTTTAGATACTTGGTTCCTGAGTCTCTGGGTCAGGGCAGGTTCTCAGCAGATCTCTTGGGGTGAAAAATCTGCCTGGAGGTGAGGAAGCAGAGAGGGCTGAGAAGGAGAATTTCTGGGGTATACTATCACTTGAAGGCAGTCTAGCATCCTCTCATGTAAGACTGGCTGACTTAACACACACACACATATACAAATCCCACCTCAAGAAACCCCAAATAACCAAAACAGTCTTGAAAAAAAATTTTAAGGACTCCTACTTCCTGATTCAAACTTAGTACAAAGTTGCAGTAACCTAAACAGTGTGGTACTAGCATAAGGATAGACATATAGAACAGAACAGAGAGCCCAAAAACAAAACCATTCAGTGGGGAAAGGATCATCTTTTCAACAAATGGTGCCAGAAAAACTGGACACACATGCAAAAGAAGGAAGGAGCCCTGACCTTACACCAGATGCAAAACTTACTCTCAAAATGGATACAAGACCTAAATTTAAGAGCTAAAACTATAAAACTATAAGACATAAGGCAAAATCTTCACAACATGGGTCCCAAAATAACTTCTTAAATATGACACCAAAAGCACCAGCAATACAAGGAAGAGTGGATAAACTGGACTTTATCAAAATTAAGTACTTTCATGCATCAAAGGATACTATCAACATAGTGAAAAGGTAACCCACGGAATGGGAGAAAATATTCAAAACCACATATCTGATAAAGGATTAATATCCAGGATAACTAAAGGACACCTGTAACTCAACAGCAAAACAACTAAATTCAAAACTGGGCAAAGGACTTGAATAGGCATTTCTCCAAAGGAGATATACAAATGGTTGATAAGCACATGAAAGGACAATCAACATCATTGATCACTAGGGAAATGCAAATCAAAACAAAATGAGATGCCATTTCACACCTGGTAGGCTAGATATTAATAAAAAAAAGAAGCAAAAAATATGTTGGAAAGATGTGGAGAAATTGGAACCTCATGCATTGCTGGTGGGAATGTAAAATAGTGAAGTCCTGGGGAAAACCATTGAGTGGTTCCTCAAAAAGTTAAACATAGAGTTACCATAAGACCCAGTAATTCTGCTCCTGGGCATATACCCAAAAGAACTGAAAGTAGAGACTCAAACAGGTATGTGCACACTAACCTGCATAGCAGAATTATTCACAATAGCCAAAAGGTGAAGGGAACCCAAGTGCCCATCAACAGACAGACAAATAGAATAGGGTGTGTACATACACTGGAATCATACCCAGCCATAAAAAGGAACGAATTTCTGATACATGCTACAAAAGGGATGAACCTTGAGGGCATGATGCTAAGTTATATAAGCCAGACATCAAAGAGCAAATATTGTATGCTTCTAGTTACAGGAGGGACCTAGAATCAGTGGATAGAGACAGAATAAAGGTCACCAGGGGCTAGCAGTGGGAAGGATGAGGAATTATTGCCTAATGGGTACAGAGTTTCTGTTTGGGATGCCAAAAAAGTCCTGGAAATGGATATTTGTGATGGTCACACATCATTGTGAATGTACTTAATCCCACTTCATTTTAAGTGTACACTTAAAAATTATTTAAATGGTGAATTTTATGTTATGTGCAGTTACCACAAGAAAAACAAAAAATCCCCCAATAGCATGAGTGAGCTTCATCAGAAGATGGGCTGCCATGTTCTGTGGCTATTTGGATGCACCAGGTTCATTTCCTGACCCTTGGGTTAACAAATTCACACACCCTGCAGCCCACTCTGCCTATAGACCAACTGAGACATTAGATAATCTACTTTGTTAGCTCAGGACACCAGCAGCCATGCTCTGCCTTTTGTCCTTTTCTCTTCTTGATTTTTAAAGATTTGTTTATTTTACTTTAGAGAGAGAGAACACATGGGTGCAGGAGGAGGGGCAGAGGGAGAGAACTTTCAAGCAAACTCCTGGCTTTGCTCAGAGTTCAACCCAGGGCTGGATCCCCAACACCATTACCTGAGTTGAAATCAAGAGTCAGACACTCAACCGACTGAGCCACCCAGGAGCCTCTTCCTTCTTGAATTTTTAAAAAACATTCATTCATTCATTCATTCATTCATTTATTTATTTATTTATTTAAGAAAGAGATTGTATGGGGGGGAGAGCATGAGAAAGGGGAGGATTATGGGGATCCCTGGATGGCTCAGTGGTTTAGTGCCTGCCTTCAACCGGGGGCGTGATCCTGGAGGCCCAGGATCAAGTCCCACATCAGGCTCCCTGCATAGAGCCTGCTTCCCTCTCTGCCTATGTCTCTGCCTTTCTCTCTCTCTGTGCCTCTCATGAATAAATAAATAAAATCTTAAAAAAAATTTTTTTTTTTTAAAGGAGAGGATCAGAGGGAGAAGTAGACTCCCACTGAGCACGGAGCCCAACTTAGGGCTCGATCCCAGGACTCCAGGATCATGACCTGAGCCAAACAAAGGTAGATCTTAACTGCTTAACTGACGGAGCCACCAGGGCACCCCTCTCCTTGATTTTTAATACTGAAACATGTACCAGCTGGGAGAAGCTGTGGGGTGGAAGTAGGGGTAGGGCACAGTTGGTCACTGAATCAAAAAGAGTAAAGAAATCATGGAACAAAACTATACCTGAACCTCCTTAGAGTTTCGACCCTTGATAGAGCAACTATTTTACCTTTTAATGACTCAGAGAAGAATTTTTCTTCCCTTAATTAGCCCTTTCTACCATCTGAACTACCCTCATGGCTGAGAAGTTGTGATAACGAAATTCAACATATACACACAAATAATCCTCTTGTCTTACAATTCAAACCATTTTCTTTTTGTGCCGGCCTCACCAGAGATAGAGCCATTTAAACAGGCATTTAAAAAACTTCTGTAGCAACTGGGAACTTAAAATGTTTTTAATGACAATAAAAATTGCAATGGGTTTCAGAAATATTATTCCCCAAATTAACATGTTTTGAGTAATATTTTCCTGTCTAAAACCTCAAAGCCGGGATCCCTGGGTGGCGCAGCGGTTTAGCGCCTGTCTTTGGCCCAGGGCGCGATCCTGGAGACCCAGATCGAGTCCCACGTCGGGCTCCCGGTGCATGGAGCCTGCTTCTCCCTCTGCCTATGTCTCTGCTTCTCTCTCTCTCTCTCTCTCTCTCTGTGTGGCTATCATAAATAAAAAATAAAAAATAAATTAAAAAAAAATAAAACCTCAAAGCCAGTGCTTCCTTTTCAGGTCAGGGACATCTGTCCTGCAGTGACGTGCCCAACAAGTGGCACTTGAGTTTAATGGTTGCTGATTTTGCAGTTCACTAGAACCTTGTAGAACCTGTATCTAATCTACATGATCAGAAAGGTGCACAGCAAAAACACTTAAGACCTCAAACTCCTCCCAACTTTGCACTGTCCTATTCCATTATGATACATTCCAAATGCAAACAAAGTTTGGTCTAGAAATTTAATAGAAATTGACAGCAGGTGCATATCTTGCATTCCAGGCAGACAAGCTCAACAAGCAGTAGATGAATTAGTTACACACCACTTTCCCTAAAAACTAATAGGCTCTGTTTATGCCATTTTTCAAATTTTTCCACAAATTATTTATTGCTCTTAGAAAACCCACCCTGGCCACATTGCCAAAACTAATCACCTAAGGAATCAGTGATTTCAAACATTTCACCAAACTGCCATGGTCTCAAACACATGTTCGTCCTCTTGAGTGTGCATCTTTCTGGAAAATGTAAATTAACTAAGGAAAAGAAAACTAACTCAACAAAGTTATTGCCTTGCTTCTTCTTTATGAGGCCTTGATGAATTAGGGAACCTTCCCTTCAGAAAAGACTCTACCTTTTTCAAAAATATACATCCCAAAGAACCTGGCATAGCATCTGGTTTATATGCACATGTAAAGGTACTTATAATAACTCAGGTATTGAGCCATCAGTAAGTACCAGGCCCTGCACTTCAAAAAGTAATTATGATTATTGCCATTTATTATTTTTTTAAAGATTCATTTGAGAGAGAGCATATGTGTACATGCAAGTGGGATGGTGGGGGCAGTGCAGGAGAAAAGAATCTCAAGCCGACCCCCCACTGAGCACAGAGCCAGACTGAGGGCTCGATTTCATGACTCTGAGATCCCAACCTGAGCTGAAATCAAGAGTGGATCCTCAACCAACTGAGCTACCCAGGCACCCCCACGATTACTGCCATTTTAAAGATGTAGAAATTTTGCCCAACAGAGGAATTAAGTGATTCTTTTCTAAGGCTTCCTAAAGGAAGTCAGTAAACTCTCTAGCTGGAATTCCAATCCAGGTCTGCCTCACTCTTCAGCTTCTGTTCCTAATCACCATAGTGTGCAGCCTCCCTGAATAAATGAAGTGAAATTTCCCCTAATTTTTTTTTTTTACCAAAGCCAGCAATTTTGTTTCCTTGGGTTTGAGTAAGGCAGACAGCTACAATTTTCAATACTGATGAGCATTATCTTAAAATTGGGCATTTCTTCAGCCAGACTGTGCACAGGGACTGAGAAAAAAAAAAAACAAAACAGATATTTCTTTTCATGTACTTCCATACTTCTTTATATTTCACAATAGAGCTCTGCTACAAGAGATTTATCTGGTTAATTTTAGGGCTTGATTAAATTATTCTGAAATATAAATTGTGAACATCCTGAAACATAATTTCTCCCTCAAAAGACAAATGCCATAGTAATGTGTTCCTTGTGAGCTTTTCATGTATTTATTTTTTTGGAAAGGAACAATAGATTTTGAAAATGCAACTGAAAAGGCTTGAGTAGAACTTCCTTGAGGTCAGTGTTATCCACGATAGCCATATGTCCGGCAGGAAATCTGTGGCCGGGTGACATTAACAACGAATCCCCCACTTTCTCAGACCCTGGAGAGACTTGTGGCTTGTACATCTAAAAAGGCAGGGCTTGGATAAAGGATATACTTTTAGCTTTTCATATTACAGGTGTGGAATCTCTTATTTCTAGTCTTTGACCTAGTGCACACCAAGTGGTTTGTAGGGTTGACTCCTTAAGCAGAGTCTGCACACTCTGAGACCAAATAATCCTATTGTTGCCTACATGAGTTTATGTGCTTCTTAATGTATTCAACTGAGTAGGGAAGGGCACACCTGGGCTGTATTTCCAGGTGAAGATCAAAGATGGGCTTTTATGCTGATCATACTTAGGCCAGCTTTGCTAAATATCTAAGGTACATGTAAGAACCTCATTGAAAGAGAGATCCTCTATCTACTGCCATGCCATTGGAAAATTTAACAATTGGGAATCAAATTCCTCACCCTAACAAGTGAACCATACATGGAAGCACTGCGTTCTGCATGTTACTAGTGAATGATTCTAATATTTACTTTCAAATTACACAGTAAACCCTGCCACGTGTTCACAAAGATTAGTCAACTTTTATCCTTGGCTAAAACAATATATTGCTCAGAGACATATTATATCACTATTAACTTATTTTTTCATATACACCTGATCTTATGTCACCTTCAGAACAGCCTATGAAATGGACATGGTTTTCATTCCCACTTTACAAATAAGGAAATAAATACAGAGAGGTTAAGGAACAGACTAAAGATCTCCAGCTGTTAAGGAGCAGAGCCTAGAAGTAAACCCAAAGCTCTGTGCTTCTAAAACACTTAACTTCATCTCAATGTTACACTGCTTCTCATATTTGTTTCTTTATTTTTTAGAAGATTTTATTTATTTATTCATGAGAGACACAGGGAGAGAGAGAGAGGCAGAGGCACAGGTAGAGGAAGAAGCAGGCTTCCTGCGAGGAGCCCAGTGTGGGACACGATCCCGGATCCCGGGATCACGCCCTGAGCCACCTAGGTGTCCCTCATATTTGTTTTTTTTTTTTTTTTAAGATTTTATTTATTTATTCGTGAGAGATAGAGACAGAGAGAGAGAGAGAGAGAGAGAGAGGCAGAGACACCGGCAGAGGGAGAAGCAGGCTCCATGCAGGGAGCCCAATGAGGGACTCGATCCCAGGTCTCCAGAATCATGCCCTGGGCTGAAGGTGGCGCTAAACCGCTGAGCCACCCGGGCTGCCCCCCTATTTGTTTTTTAAAAGGTTAAATCAACTTTGGCAATTTCCTCTTAGTAGATTCTAAGCATTGCTAATTCAGATTTCTCCCTTATGCAGGAAGAATTAAAGAAAAAAAAAATGTGGGATGAATTCCGCCGGCTGAGACAAAAGTTAGCTTCCCGTAATAGCCCCAGCTCTCCTGTGGGAGGCAGCTGCAGCAAGCGACCTGGAGTCTATACACCTTCTGGCAGTGTGACCTTGGGCAAGTCACTTAATCTCTCTGTCCTTCAGTTTTCTCATCAGGAACATGAGGGCAATAATAGAAACCGGATGTTCTTGGGGATTAGAGTATTTTAAAAAGTGTTTTGCACATTTTATATGCTGTATGAGCTATCCAAGTGATTAATAAGCTTCCTGATCTAAGTTTAGTGATCATACATAAACATCAGGAGGCATAACTAACATGTCTATCATTTGGAAATTCAGAAAGCTACTTTGCCTTGAAAAGATGATCAACCACCACCCCCCGCCCCCCACCATGGCCAGGCTGCTCTATGTGAAGCCTAAGTGTCTAATTCTCAAATGAATTAGCTTTGTCATTGGCCGACTTAAAATACAGTATGAATTCCTTAACATTACTTCACCTCCAAGATCTACACACGCTCTAAAACTATTTTAAACTAAAAGCTTAACGACTGGGACGCCTGAGTGGCTCAGCGGTTGAGCTGCCTTCCGCTCAGGACGAGATCCCGGGGTCCTGGGATCAAGTCCCGCATCAGGCTCCCTTCTCCCTCTGCCTGTGTCTCTGCCTCTCTCTCTCTCTCTCTCTCTCATGAGTAAACAAAATCTTTAAAATAAAAGCTTAACAACCATTTGTGTTCTCAAGTAGTTCTTCACGCATTCTCTCTGGAGAGAAGCATGGCCCCCTTTCCAACCCTGCAACTAACTTGCTTTAAACTACGTTCTCTAAAAATGTTTCTTCGCAGTTTGCATTTCAGTTACAGGGTGTCCCCGATTGTTGCTGTCCCAGAACAAAAGCCTAATTGCTGCTGCTACAATACAGCCCTTTCTGTGAGATCATCACGAAGCCCTCGGAGCAAACAAGAGAGGGAGTTCTTAGGAACAGCAAGCGCTGCATCCAAATTCCTGCACTCCGAAGGCCAACGCGAGCCCAATTATCTGAGACTCGAGCTCCTCTCTTGTATCTACCTCCCCTGCACACAGCTGTCTCGCGAATACGTCCGAGCCCTTGAGGACACGTGTGTTTTCCCGCGTGGACGAGTTCGGGAAAACTCGGGGTCCCCTTCTCCCACCCGCGCAGCGCGAACAGGCAGGCGCCGGGCAGCGGCCCCGCCTGGGCGCGACCTGGGCGGTGGGGTCGCGGCGGGGCGCCCCGGAGCCCCAGCAGGGCCAGGCTCGCGGCGGGACGTGCCGCCAGGCCCACCCCGGCGCCCCGGCCCCGCGGAAGGGAACCCCACCTCCGCAGCGCCCCCGGGCCGGCGCGCCAACCCCCGAACGGCGGCCCCGGGGAGGGCTCGGGACTCACGCGCTGTCTCGGGCTGTCGGGGGCCTGTCCCCCGCCGGCTCCCGGCCCCGCGGGCTCTGAGAGTGCGAGCCTCCCATGGCTCGGAGCTCCGCGCGCGCCGCTGCTCCCGGACCCTGGGCCGGGAGGAGGCGGCGGGCGGGGGAGGAAGGGTGGGGCGGAGGGGCGGGCGGCTGTCGCGGGGAGCCGGCCTCGGGTCCCGGCCGCCGGGAAAGCCGGCGAAAGGGCGTTGCTCCCGACGCCGCCAACCCCGCCGCCAATTGCAGGGCTCGGCGTGCGCCGCGGCCGGCGGGGGGTGGGGGGTGGGGGGTGGCGGGTCTCCAGCCGGGAGATGCAGAGCGCCCCGCTCCCGCCGAGTCCGGGCCCCGGGCCGCCGCCCCCGCCCCCGCCCCCGCCCCGGAAGCCCCTCGGCGGGAGAAGAAAACAGGTGAAGCGGCCGGGAGGCCCGCGCGCACCCCCGGGGCCCCGCGGACCGGGAGCTGCCGCCGTCTGCGCCCGGGGAGCCCCCGCTCGAGGCCAGAAGGGGAGCGGCTCTGCAGGGAAGCACCGGTAGGGGGCGCTGTGTGCGTCGGGATCCCGAGACCCAGGCTGCCCTTCCCAGCGGCCTCCCCAGCACGGCTTCTCCTGGGAGGGAGGCCAGGGCTGAACTGTGGAGAAAAGTGCGTTAATCCCGGTTCTGCCCCCCACTCGCTGGGACAAATTACTTCTCCCTCTGCGAGTCTAATTTTCTTCATCTGGAAAAATGAGGTAGTATGTTCATTTTTACCTCCAGTGTCCCTTCTGGTTCTGACATTGAGTTCCAAACTCTGTCTTAGGGAAAAATGCACCCTATCCCTCCTATTGCACCTGTGATCCACCTAATGATACACCTAATAACTCCCTTTGCAGAATATTTCATGCCCTTGCTCACCTGTTCCCATCTCCTGCATCGCTCCTCTGCAACCTACCTTTCATCCCAGCGTTTTGTTTTGTTTCCAGGCCCCCCTTCTAGAACACTATCCAGCATCCTGATAGTACATCCTTTTTTCTTATTGCCTGTCTCTTTCATTAGAATGTAAACTCTGCAAAGACGGGAATTTGTTTTGTTTTCCCGTTCCCCCAACACTACTTGGTGCATAGTGGACACTAACAATTGTCAATAAACGCATTTATCCTACCCCCATGTTACCGTTTTCCTCCCCAGTCTTCCCACACCATGTGTTAATTCCTCTAACTTAGCAATCTTACTTTGAAATTATTTCTTTACTTGTCTGTCTTTCCACTAGAATATGAGTTCTATAATCATGAGAACACTTTCTTATCTCTATATACAACCTTAGTGCCTGTATCCTGCCTTATATACAGTATTTGCTGAATGAATGAATGAATGAATGAGCCTGTGGCAAAGCACACAGAATGGTGTTCAACATTAACTTCGTTCTTGACTTGAAGCTTTAGGCAATAATGATGTATGTGCCTACATTTCAATGTTCCCAGAAAGGGTCAGGAAATTCATAATAGAGACTTCTGTTTACAAAGGATCTTTTTATGTCAAATTTTGACTTCCTGTTTATACATTATCTTCACTCTACCATAGCTAGAGAGTTCCTAGGGTAGGGAATGCTGCCACATTGTAGGCATATACAAGCAGAACATTTGGAGATGGGAAAATAAACATTAATTAGTAAAAGTGTAGTGAGACTGGGAATTGAGGTTGTGTGGGAAGGATTTCAAATAGCTCAAGAAAAGTTGACTCTTGGCCGAAGATTTTTTAAAAGCTCACATTCTTCATACATTCTGTCTGAAATACTTTGGCAATGTGATTGAAGTGCCATTGATAATGCAAACATAAGCCTGCCGGAGCTGTGGTCCCTTTGAGAGGAATACTCGGCCTCTTCTCATGAAAAAATCTTAATTCCCAGTGGATCATTCCAAGGGAAAAATGGGAGGGTAAGCAATAGGAGAGGAGGAAAAGGAGGAGAAAATTTTAGAAAATTTAGACAAGATGGACTATTGGGAAAGTTTTATTATTATTAGTGGAGAAAGGCACAGGGTAACATCACTTAAATTGTTTAAAAGAAAAGGAAGAGAGTAAAGCCCACACCTTATAGTGATGCAGAGAAATCAAGGTAATGAGGAGAAAAAAGAGTTTGAAAAATAATGTGAAAGTTTGTACCTAGGGGGCCAAAGAGCATCTCTGCATAGATGCTTGTGTTTACTTATTTTGCTGCCTTGGCTGCTACAGAGACATGGGTGGCTGGGGAGTGAAGACAGTGAAGGAGAAGTCTTATCTTTGGAAAGTCAACATATGAGGGCTTTTCAGAGAAAATGCCCAAGATAGACCTGAGAGACCCAAACATCCCTCTCCCCCCTCAACGTATAGAGATTGGCTCTTCACATAGAAGCAGAGCCAAGTTCTATTTCCCCATCTCAGAGACTGGCTGCAGATCTCCAACAAAGGAATAGGTTATGGGATATGTGCAGATCCTCTGCTTAATGTCTTTTGGCTTAAAATCCTTCTAACTTTTCATGTTTCAATTAGAAGGCAAAATTTAAAAGCTCAGCATCCCTAATGAAGATATAAAATTGTTACCACGCAATCACGAGTTCTTCTCCGAGGAAAATTATTAAAGAAATGGAACCACCTCCTCTCCCTCCATGTGGTTCTGAAGCTGTGCACTCAAAGGCCATTTATAAGTTGTGGATGACCCTGCTGTCATCTGACCCATTGGCAGAGCAAGTTATGCCAGTTCTAGGGCTCAGAGCTATTCACACAGCTGAGGAGTTGTCCTTTAAGGGGAGGGCAGGAGGATGACAGCTGTACACCAATTGCTATTGCATTTGACACAGAATAAAGGGAGAATAGAAACTTCTGACTGTTTTATGGTGCCCTGTAGTTTCTGCCTAACACAACCAAAGAAGAAAAAGAAAGGGAAGAGGAAAAGAGGGAGGCAGCCTGCGTTTTGCAGTCCTTGGGCAGCAGGCTGCTGGACATGATTGCCAGTTGGGATCAAAGAAGATATATGGCCTGTGATGGAGTCTTGGAGGGATAGTATTTGACATCCAGTATTAAGGTTTCCATTTTGCATTAAAATTCTATCAGGAGGCATTTTTTTAAGTATTGAAAAAATTATAGAGAAAGAACGTTTAAGAAACTAAAATTTATGACTACCCCCTATACTGCAAAATACACACATCAGTGTCAAACCCTACTCCTAGAATGCTACTTAGGCTCTGTAGAAGGATGAGAGCTAACATTTAGTAGATACTGGGAGCCTTGCTTGGTGTTTGATGAAAGTAACCACATTTTGTCCTCATAACACAGGGACATGATAACAACAGTAGGTAATAGTTTTTTGAGTACATATTATGTGCCAGACTGTTCTAAGTGCTTTAGATTTATTAATTCATTTGATGTCTATTACAATGTTTATAGGCACTTTTAGTATCCTCAATTTAAAAACAAGTAAAGTGAAGCATGGAAAGGTTAAACATGCCCAAGGCCACATAGTTACAAAATGGCAGAGTTAGGAACAGGGCCCAGTTAGGTTAGCTCCACAGTCATAACATAGAGCTAAGTCTCCATGCTGTATTTCTTTAATTTTTACACTGTGCATCCCACTTTCAGATGAAGAAACTGAGGTTTAGAGAGATAAGTGGCGTATACAGTATTTAAACCCAGTTCTATCTTGATTACAAAGCTTATGTTCAACATGCATTCTTTCCCCCAGCAATCATGCCAAATGAGTATTACCCTTCATAGTAGCCATCTTGGGAAATTACATGCTTATATCAGAGCTGTGCCACCTTTCCTTTTTTGGAAATTATTGAAATGTTAATTTATAAGCCAAAAGGATAAAATTCAGTTTACTACAGATTGTTAGTAAGGGCCACATACCGTTACTGCAAGAGCCACATGTTTTTCTTGAAATTAGACAGTGTAAGTGCTCCAACATTGTTCTCCTTTTTCAAAATAGTTTTAAATATCCTAGGTTGTCTTCCCATATAAAGTTTAAAGTAAATTTGTAAATTTCTTAAAAAAAAAAAAAACCTTCTCTGGATTTCCCCAGGGATTACACCAAATCTATTGACTAATTTAAGGAGGATTGCTCATTTAACAACATTGAAACTTCTAATCCATGAACATGGTATAGCTCTATTTATGGAGACCTTCCTGAATTTCCCATAATGTCTTGTAGCTTTTCAGCCTATAGGTCTTGCACATCTTTTGCTAAACCTCTCCCTATATGTTTTTATGCTGTTTTAGATGGTGAAATGAAATTGATTATTGTATGTTATATTCTGCAACCTAGCTAAGTTCATTATTACTTCTAATAGTTTTTTGGGATTCCTTAGGGTTTTTTGTATGTCACTTATAAATAAAGATGGTTTTACTTCTTCCTTTATACTCTATACTCTGTATACCAGTGCCTAGCACTAGCTAGGCAGGTCCATACAATATTAAATAAAGTGGTTAGAGCTAATATCTTAGCCTTTACCCTGATCTTAGGTAGAAAGCATTGAATCATTCACATTGTAGCATGACATTAGCTGTCAGCTTTTGTAGATAGCATTAATCAAGTTGAGAAGTTTGCTTTTATTCACAATTTGTTGAGTTATTTTTAATGATAACAGTTTTGAATTTCAAAAAATGCTATTTCTGTACTTCTTAAAATGATATTTTTTCCTCCTATATTCTATTAATTTATTGAATTACATTGATTTTCAGATGTCAAGCCAAACTTGCATTGCCCCTTGATTACGGTGTATAATCTTTTTATATGCTTCTAGGTTTGGTTTGATGATAATATGTTGTTTGAGGATTTTTGCATCTATATTCATGAGGGATATTGATCTGTAGTTTTCTTTCTTAAGATGTTTTCACCTGGCTTTGGAATCAGGATAATATGACATCATAAATTGAGTTAGGAAGTGTTTCTTCCTCCTTTATTTTCTGGAAGACTTTTTGTAAGATTGGTATTATTTTTTCTTTAAATGCTTGATAAAATTCACCAGTGAAGCCATCTGAACCAGAAGTTTTCTTTATCAGAATGTTTTAAAATTCCAAATTTCATTTCTTTGTCATAGGGCTGTTGAGAATTCCTGTTCCTTCTTGAGTCAGCTTTGTAATTTACATCTTTCCCAAAATGTGTCCATTTCACCTAAATGGTCACATTTAATGCATAAAGATGCTCATACTAATAATGAGTGTTTGGGGCACTGGATGGCACCTCAGTTGTTTGGGCATCTGACTCTGGGTTTCTGCTTGGATCATAATCTTATTGGTAGTTAAGATCAAGCCCTGAGTCAGACTCTGTGCTCAGTGGGGAGTCTGCATGAAGATTCTTTCCCTTTGTCCCTCCCCCAACAAATAAATAAATAAATCTAAAAAAATTTTAAAATAATAATGGAGTGTTCTTCTTTTCATGTCTGAAAGATCTATAATGGAGTCCTCTCTTTCATTACTGATATGACAATATATTTTTTTTCTTGGTCAGTTGGGATTGAGATTTATGAATTTTATTTGTATTTTCAAATGACCAACTTTTGGTTTTACTGATTTTCCCTTTTTTCCTATTCTCATTTTTAAAAAGATTTATTTATTCATTTATGATAGACAGAGAGAGAGAGAGAGGCAGAGACACAGGAGGAGGGAGACGCAGGCTCCATGCCGGGAGCCTGACTCAATCCCAGGACTCAAGGATCCGGACCTGGGCCAAAGGCAGGCACTAAACTGCTGAGCCACCCAGGGATCCCCTCTTCTTTTATCTTATAGGAATTCAAAGTTATAATTTATTTCCCTCTAGGTTCTACTTAGCATATCCCATGAATTTTGATATGTTGTATTTTTATTATCATTCAGTACAAAATATTTTCTAATCTCGTGTGATTTCTTCTTCAAGGTAAACATGCCCATTCACTCAGTGTTTAGTTTCCAAATATTTATGATTTTCCTAGTTATCTCGCTGTTCTTAGTTTCCAATTTAATTTAATTGTGGTTAGAAAATAAACTTGAATTTACTGAGATTTGTTTATGGTCCAGAATATGGTCTATCCTGATAAACGTATCATGTACACTTGAAAAGAATGTGCATTTTGCTGTTGTTGGGTGAAGTGTTCTATAAATATCACTTAGGTCAAAGTGGTTGATAGTATATTATTAACATTTTCTATCTTTGCTGATTTTTGTTTGTTTACTCTATCAATTTCTTTCTTTTTAAAAAAAAAATCTTATTTATTCATGAGAGACACACAGAGAAAGGCAGAGACCTACGCAGAGGGAGAAACAGGCTCCTCGCAGGGAGCCTGATCCAGGACTCAATCCCAGGACCCCAGGATCATGACCTGAGCCAAAGGCAGACACTCAACCACTGAGCCACCCAGGGGTCCCAACTCTATCAATTTCTGAGAGACATTATAATCTCCAGTTATGATTACATATTTCTTCCTTTGATTCTGTCAATTTTACTTCATGTATTTTTTTTAAAGATTTTATTTATTTATTCATGAGAGACACAGAGAGAAGTGGGGGGTGGCCAGAAACATAGGCAGAGGGAGATGCAGGCTCCATGCAGGGAGCCGGATATGGGACTCGATCCCAGGACTCCAGGATCATGCCCTGGGCCAAAGGCAGGCACCAAACCGCTGAGCCACCCAGGGAGCCCACTTCATGTATTTTGAAGCTATTATTGAGCATGGACAAATTTGTGATTTTTATGTCACCTTGACTAAAACTTTTATTATTCTGAAGTGCCCTTTATCATTGGTAATACACTTTGTTTCAAAATCTATTTTGTATGATACTAATATAGCCACTTAAGCCTTCCTATGCTTACTGTTTACATGATATATCATTTTTCTATCCATCTATTTTTGAGCTGTCTCTGACTTTATATTTCAAGTATTTGTTTTTTAAATAGACTATTTTTTAGAGCAGTCCTAGGTCCACAGTTAAATTGAGCAGAAAGTATAGAGAGTTCCCTCCCCCTAAACACACATACCCTCCCCAATATCAACATCCCACACCAGAGTGGTACATATGTTTCAACCAACACTGACATCATTGTTACCCAAAGTCCATAGTTTACATTCGGATTTACACTTGGTATGAGTTTTAACAAACATACAATAACATGTATCCCCCATTGTAGTATACAGAATAGTTTCACTTTTCTAAAAACCTGCTGTGTTCTGCTCATTCATCCTTTCCCCTACCCCATTCCCTGGCAACCAGATATTTTTACTGTTTTTATAGTTTTGCCTTTTTCAGAATGTTATAATAGAATCAAACAGTATATAGCTTTTCAGAGTGGCTTGTCTCATATGCATTTAAGGTTCCTCTGTGTCTTTTTGGTGGCTTGATAACTCATTTCTTTTCAGCCCTGAATAACATTCCTTGTGTGGATGTACCACAGTTTATTTATCCATTCACCTACTAAAGGACCTCTTGGTTACCTTGGGAGTTTTTGGCAATTATGAATAAAGCAGCTCTAAACATTATGTGAAAATTTTTGTTTATACAAAAGTTTTCAACTAATTTGGGTAAACGTCAAGAAATGTAATTGCTGGATGGTAAGAGTGTTTATTTGTAAGAAACCACCAAACTTTCTTCCAAAGGAACTGTACCATTTTGCACTCCTACAAGCAATGGATGAGAGTTCCTGTTGATCCACATCCTCACCAGTATCTAGTGTCACCAGTGTCCTGAATTTTTGCCATTCTAATAGGCATCCA
Organism: Canis lupus familiaris; assembly: GCF_011100685.1. Lineage (NCBI taxonomy): Eukaryota > Metazoa > Chordata > Mammalia > Carnivora > Canidae > Canis > Canis lupus. The sequence continues at coordinate 27,514,640 of NC_049237.1, forward strand.
GTGGTATCTATTGTTTTAATTTGTAGACTCCTAATTACATATGATGTGGCACATCTTTCATGTTTATTTGCCATCTATATATCTTTTCCAGTGAGGTGTTACATTTGGCTTTTTTGATCCACTTAAGAATAATCACCAATTTTAGTCTTTTGATGAGTGTTTAGGCTATTAACATTTGATGTAATTATTAATATGGTTAATTGGGTTCTATCATTTTATATTTTTGTTGCCAACTTTTCTCTTCTGCTTCTTCATTTCCCATTTCCTGCCTTTTTTTGGTATTACTTTAATATTTTATAAATATTCCATTTTAGTTTTATTGATGGTTCTTTAGCTACGGTGTCTGCATTTTTATATTAATGGTTGACCTATAAATTACAAAATACATCCTTAACTTTTCATAGCCCATTAAAGTTAATAATGTACTTCTTCATGCAAATTCTAGAAATGAAAAGTGCAATTCTTAAAAGAATTGAGCAGATGGACTTAACAACCAAATGGATATGTTAAATGAAAGAATAAGTAAGATAGATCAACCAAAATTACTCAAGATGAGTAACAGGAAAAAATATCAAAAATAAAATGAACAGGGGTGCCTGAGTGGCTCAATTGGTTAAGCATCTGTGTTGGGCGCAGGTCATGATCCCAGGGTCCTGAAATCTGCCCACATTGGGCTCCCTGCTCTGCTTCTCCCTCTCCCTCTAACCCTTTCCCCTGCCCCATGCTCTCACTTGCACATGCTCTCTCTCTCTCTCTCTCTCTCATGTGTGTTGTGCTCTCTCTCATAGAAATAAATAAAATCTTTTAAAAAATTAAATGAACAAAATCTTAGGGACTTGTTAGATGATATCAAACAGTAAACATACATCTGATTGGAATTGCAGAAGGAGAGAAGAAAATGGAGTGGAAAAAATATTTGAAGAAATGACAACCAAATGCTTCCCAAATGTAATAAAAGTCAGAAATCTGCAGACACAAGATGCTGGAAAAACACCAAGTAAAATAAACACAAAATAAAAGTAAAATAAAAGTCTACTCTAAGGCACACCTTAGTCAAAATGTTATAAACCTGGAATGCAGAAAGAAAGCAACACATTAAAAGGGATTTCCTTTTGGTTCTTTTTTATGGTTTTAATTTCTCCACTGAAACTTTCCATTTCTCTGCTGAGATTCTGATTCTTTGAAAACAAGCGTTTTTTCCTTAATTTTCTTTGCTTCATTTGCTTCATTTACTTAGGTGTAAAGTCTTTTAAAACTATAAAAACACTTAAGAATCCTGTGTTTTAAGATTCCCACATCTTATTCATCTTCGGGTTAGATCTGATTGACTTTGAAGGATGTGTTTCAGCTTCATGGTTCTTTACCTGTTAGGTAACTTTGGACTGCAGCTTGGACCTCATAAAGGCTAAGTTGCAGAGATTTCAGATTCCATTATTTTTCTCTCTGATGAGAGTTGCTTTTTCCTTTGTTTGAACAAATGATTTTCTTGCTGGGCTTGAACTGCGAACTGTTTCTTGGGTGGCAGCTCCAGCCTGAGTGTAGATCTTTTTGTCTAGCTCAACTGCTTTGAGTGTGTTCTGCATGTATGTGGTTCAGCAATTGATTAGAAATTTGGTCGGTGGGGTGGGGTGTCTCCTTTTTAACAGTTTCCTTGCTGGGTTCTCCCACTTTTTCAGCATTCGTGTTGCTCTGACCTGACTTTTTATTCCCTAGGACAGCAAGACTGTAGAGTTTTTAATGTTGCCCCTCTATTACACAAGCCACTTTGTGAGCTACAATTAGCTTCAGTTGTTCAGCTTTAGTCACAACTAAAAGTTGTGGTGGTGGAGGCCTTACTTGTATGACTCCTCATCCCCTCCTCTCCAAGCTCACATGCCACACCAGAATCTATTTACTTCTGTTTCCTCTTCAGTACCCTCAGGTAGTCAATTTATATATCGTGTTCAAGTCTTAGAGTTATTTTCTGCAAGGATGGTCATAATAACCAGAATGGTCCATAATATTCAGGGTAGAAGACCATATGTTGTTCTTATGAGATGATAATGCTCAGCTTTATCACCCATCTTGCTCATCATAGTTGTCCTGAGTGGGCCCAGTTTCAAAAATCAAATCCACCTCCACAAGATGAAGATTCATTTAGAATACTGAAAATAATTTGCTATGTGTCCTGAAGACAATTTTAAGGGATAAGCACCCAAAGGAGTTGAATAATGGAAGCATAATTGCAGTAAGTCTATAATATCTTAAGGTGACAAAAATTAATATTCCCTAATAACTTTTTCTTTTCTCTCTTAGTCAAACAAATAAAAAACAACCTTGACTTTTAGCTATTATGAATAACAGCTGTGTTTCCTGGTCTCCATTGCACATGGGTATGGCAATGTAACTAAGTGTTGGTCAATGGGATAAAAAGAAAAGTGCCAAGTTCAACTTACATGAAGTGTCATTATTAGGGGTGGGGTGGGAAGGTACTATTGTCTGAATATTTGTGTCTCCCTTAAATTCATATGTTGAATAGCCCCCAAGAGTGATGGTATTAAGAGATGGAAACTTTGGGGAGTGCTTAAATCATGAGGGTGGAGCACTCATGAATGAGATTAGTGCCCTTGTAAAAGAGACTCCAGAGAGATTCCTTGCCCCTTCCACTATTTGAGGACAACAGCTCGAAAGCATCTGCCATGAATTCAGAAGAGGGCCCTCACCAGAGTACAACCTGATCTTGGACTTTCAGCTTCCAAAACTGTGAGAAATACATTTATATGCTACACAGCCTGTTGTATTTTGTTATAGCAGCCCAAATAGACTAAGGCAGGAGGTGAGCCCTTTCTGGCCCTTTCTTTTCCCTGCTGGCTGGAATGTGGATAGGATGGCTCAATTCACGTGGCCATATTTCTTCCTGAGGTGGAAGGAGCCTGAATCTGTGACACCACAGAGCCCCCAAGTCTGTGCCACAGACTTTTTATGTGAGAGAAAAAATAAACCACTATTATTTTAGATTTCTGTAAACCTCAGCCAAAGCAAATCCTAATGAATATTCTGGTCATCAGATTGTAGAGAACGAAAGTCCTATTACGTTGTACTTGAGCCATCTGTACTGGAAGGACTGTATTACTGAGTGGCCCTGTCAGCAATCATTCTATCTATTCCTTAGATAAAGAGTATGTGTAAATTAGGGGCACCTGGGTGGCTCAGTCAGTTAAGCATCTGCCAACTTTGGGTTTTGGTTCAGGTGGCTCAGGTCCTGATCTCAGGGTCGTGAGATCGAGCCAGGCAGTGGGGTCTGTACTCTGCAGAGTCTGCTTGTCCCTCTCCCTCTGCTCCTCCCCCAATCTCTCTCTCTCTCAAATAAATAAAATATAGACTTTTAAGATTTTATGTATTTATTCATGAGAGACACACAGAGAGAGAGACATAGGCAGAGGGAGAAGCAGGCCCTCTGTGGGGAGCCCGATGTGGGACTCGATCTCAGGACCCCGGTATCACACCCTGAACCAAAGGCAGACAGTCACTGAGCCACCCAGGTGCCCCATAAATAAAATCTTAAAAAAAAAAAAAAAAAAAAAAGACTGTGTAAAAATTCACCTCTAACCCTAGTACTTCCCAGGGCTGAAGGGCAGCTCCTGCTGAATGCGTCCATAAAACCTACCCCCAGCCATCACTGCCATCGACACAAATCTATACTCTATCCCAAATAAACTTCCTCTAGCTGGATATTTCCATTCTCTTCTCCCTCTGTCCTGCCCTGAATGATTCATTCATTTATGCACTCATTCATTCACTCATTCATTCAACAAGTACATACAGACACCTACCCTGATGTCTATCTTACTCTGAAATCATCTTTGCAAAAATGTTGCAGAAGGTAGAGAGTGGCCTGAGACCTGCTATCAGCCTCACAATGACCCTTCTGACCCTCATTCCACCTCACATCATTGTTGTGGCACTGCCTAACCATAACAACAACAACAACAACAAAAAAGTCAAAACTAAGAGTCTGATTCCTAGGACTGAGCTGGAAAGGACCTTAAAGATCATCCAATTCAAGCTTCTTTTATTTATTTATTTTTTTATGATTTTATTTATTTGACAAAGAATGAGCACAAGTAGAAGAAGAGGGAGAAGCAGAGTCTCCACTAAGCAGGGAGCCTGATGTGGGGCTTGATCCCAGGACCCCAGGATCATGACCTGAGACAAGGCAGACGCTTAACCAACTGAGCCACCCAGGTGCCCCCAGCTTCTTTTATTAATGTAACTGAGCCAAGGCCTGAAACGCTTGAGACTTCCCCAAGGTTCCAGAGATATGCCAAGGCTGCAACCGGGACTCAGATTTCTCCACCCCACCCAGTTCTTTGTTCTTTCCTCCCTTCTCATTTCCTTCATCCCTACTTAATCCAAATACAAAGATTACGTATCTATTACTTTGATGAGAAAATATGAAAATTTTCCATTAAAAACCACCCCAATTATATACCATGTCAAAGAAAGAAATTACCTTTGGTGATTTGTCTTTGAATTTATTCTCAGTTTACTCTGAAGAGTGAACATGCCAGCAACCCAGACCAAGACCTTTGCTCTGGCTGGAGCCCTTGGGACTGTAGAAAATTAAGTCAGGTGAAAGTCGCATGCTTACTTATAAGGTAGGTTTTCAGTGCAAGTTTCCAGCCAAAAGCCTTTTGCCTAAGGCTAATTCTCAGAAATTCCTCCACGATTCCACCACTCCGTGTAGGACTGTTCTCTTACACTTTGTGCTAGCAAAGCTGAATTATGGCACACAAACACACGCACGCACACACACAGACACACACACACAGTCTTTGTTCCCTCTATTCAAGGTGATACAACCGTCATCCATAATAAGTGGGCAGTTTCCAGAAGAAAGCTTGTGTTTCAGACCTGTGATGCTGCCCTCTTCCTGTGGGAACAACTGCCAAGTTCACAATTTCAATCTGTATTCTCCAGGAGAGCAATGAAAGCACTTAAAAAAAAAAAAAAAAAAAAAAAAAAAAAAAAAAAAAACTTCTTTTGCTTTTTATTTCATTTACTTATCATTTCTATTCTTACATAATGGCTCAGGGACTATATCCTTTGTGTACTTTCTATTGATTTTGTTTTTAAAGCAGGATTTTTTTGTGTGTGCCCTGGCATTGTCTTCAGAGACAGAACCTACCTATAATTCAAACATCCTTGGGCAGCCCGGTGGCTCGCCTTTGGCCTGGGGCCTGATCCTGGAGACCCGGGATCGGGTCCCACGTCGGGCTCCCTGCATGGAGCCTGCTTCTCCCTCTCTCTGCCTCTCTCTCTGTGTCTCTCATGAATAAATAAATAAAATCTTAAAAAAAAAAAAAAACATCCTGGAATCAGTAACCTCAAGTGTCTTCTTGGAACATTAACTCTTGGCACTTTTTTGTGTCTCATCTAACTCGGGAGTAGTGACCTGGAGCAACCTTTGGGTATTTATTTTTAAGTAATCCTATACCTAACATGGAGCTCCAAATCAAAACCCCGAGATCAAGAATCACGTGCTCTACCGACCGAGCCTGCCAGGCGCCCCGACCTCTAGGTATTTAAACATGGATTTCAACCCCACTGTCTGGTGCTGAGGGTTGGAGAGTAGGGAAAATATACTGTATTTCTACTCTCTGAACCAGCAGGTTCCAACTTTAGTCATTGCACCAAGAAATGAAAAAGTGGATAGAAAAAAACAGATGGTTGGCAACTTGTGAGCATTAAATTTGGAATTAAAAATCAGTATGATGGTCCATTGTATCAAAATAGCAGCTTAAAAAAACAAAAAAAACAAAACAAAACAAAAAAAACAAAATAGCAGCTTAAATATTTTAAAAGCAACAACAACAATGCTATTGTGTTCTGGCTAGGCAAACCAACAGGACGTATGGAGTTTAAAAATGCTGCAAAGCAGAAGTAAACATTCCAGGGAAATCTCTAAAGAGCAAAAAGTAAATATAAAACGTTTTTTGGCTTAGAAGTTGACTGTCCTTAGAGGGCATGTCGGGACCTTAATTATTTATCTTAGGACATTTGCGAGCCAGCCAGAGCTGCCAAGTTACAAGAATAAAACAGGCTTTGAACCATAAGCAGGTTAAACACAAAGATTGAGTGCAGGTAGAACAAAACATCAGAGCCACTCTTTCCTCAAGAAGTTTGAAAGCGTTACACCTTCCTACAAAAAAAGGCTAGAATTGCACTGGAACTATGGGTACCTGCCAGTGAAACTCCAGGGCTACCCACGGGAGTTGGGATGGAAGAAAATAAAAATATGACACCTTGCCAGATGTAGTATAGGCATTGATCAGCAGGGAGTGCTGTTGTTTACCTTTTCCCCGTGCTCCATGGAGGGGTGGTATCAGGTCAGGATTTGCTTTGGGTAGTCTTAACTTTGAATTTTTTCGACCTTCTTGCCTGTGCTCTCAAGTGTTTGATCTGCGTTCAACTCAGTCATCCACATTGCTATTGATTAGTATCAATGTATTAGTATAACAATGGTTATAGTTAACCATTTTCTTGAGCATCTGAGATCCAAAAGGTGTGGACAGCACAGGTGGAAGCTATAGACTCCATCATCTGGCTCTTCAGTCCCTCCATGAATAGACCCTGGGAGGAAGGGACTGATCCTACCTCTAGGACACAGCAGGGCATAAGACGGTCAGTGCAAGAAGGGAAACAGAGGATTGAGCAGGTTGAAATGAATGCGGGAAACATACCTGGATTGCCTGGATCAAAGCATGCTGAGAGACAGTCATAAGGCCCAAGAGCTGAAAGGGGGCAATGGGATTATCTGATTCCAAATCTCACCAGATTCAGGAATCCTCTGCTTGAGAATCATGACCAACAGTCAGCCAACCTCTATTGCAATTTTCGAAGATACTTTTGGCAGACAAAGAACTGCAGCCCTCAGATCTCTTTCCAAGAAAGGACTTAGCAACCCAGCTTCAAGGAATGTGGTTAGCTGATAACCTCCAGCTGTTGGTGCCTTCAGCTCCACCTCAGCTCAAAAGCTGAGAGTTCCCAGCCAATGTCTGAGCAAAGTTGCGGAACCAAGGCCTGACCACTCCTGCCCAGCATGGCACTCCTCTTAGAGAACAATGTTTGCTTTGGAGCTCCTCACTGGCCTGGCAGAGACTTAGAACTGCAGTCTGAAGGTTCTCTTGCCCCACCTTGCTTTCTCTTCTGTCCAAATGTTACTCCTCAATAAGCCTTAATACATGAAGCACGGGGGATTTTTTTTTTTTAGGGCATGAACTTTTGTTTTTAATTTTTTTTTTAATTCAGTAAACTCAACCCACAACATTGGGCTTGAACTCATGACCCCAAGACTAAGAGTCATATGCTCTTCTGACTGAGCCAGCCAGGTGCCCAGGGCATAAACTATTCTTTATGATACTATAATGGTGGAAACATGACACTACACATTTGTCAAAACCCATATAATTTTACAGCACAAAAAGTGAACCTTAATGTAAACATTAAGGAAAAATCACTTAGGAGGTCAAGAGATCCCAGGATGGGATGCAGATGGACAAAATAATCTAACTGTATTACAAATCTTCAAAACACCTTTACTTGCAGTATTGAGGGGAAAAGGGTGCTGACCTACGTAACTTTGGAAACAAGTGGAGTCTGTAAGACTAAAGGTCAAAGAAACTACACATTAAGCACTGTATTCCAGCTGATAAAGTTGTTTCCCTTGGGAGCACATATTCATAAAGTCTAATACCACTATCCATGTATATTGCAATTGAACAATGATAAATGGATGGAAGGTGGTGGGAGCCAGGTTTCTCGACTGAAGTAGGAAGTTACTAGTAAGCAAAGGGAGGTCTAGAAGGAGCCATGTGGTTATAGATTAGAGCCAGAGACATAAGTATGAATCCACATTTTGTTCCATATAGATTCAGATGGTTACATATAGAAATATTTATAAGTATGTGTATATACATAGCTGAGTATACACACATGTATCTTGCTCTATTAGCTGAGGGGGCGTGAAAGCAACAGCACCTCAGTAGCAGCAAATTTATATATATATATATATATATATATATATATATATATATATATATATCACCCAGAGCTTGGTTTTCAATTCCTTTCTCCAATAAAAGGAACCAGGGCTACTTGGAGAAATGGGTAATTCTAGGACTGGGGCAAGAAATGTATAGATGATGGAGCATCTTATACTGCCAGAAATTAAGAGGTGTTCAAGAAAGAAACAAACACAACACCAAAACCCATGTTGATAGAAGTATAACATGGAGACATAGACACCAACTGAAAGTTTCTGATCGTCAAAGCTGAAATAAATTGGGAAATGAAATTATTAAATTAGAGTTGGGTTATAACCTGAAGTATGAAATCATTATGCATAAGTTTCTACAATATAAGTAAACAATTTAACAAATAAATAAATGAAAAGACAAATGTTTCATGAAGAAAAATTCCAACTAACTTATATAGACAGTCCAATCCCAATGAGGCAATTCTTAACTCTCTATTCTTTAAGCATGGGCAGCACATAGTGACTTCCTTCCAAAGAGTACCATATGGACAGAGGAAAACAAGAATTGCAGTGAAGAAATCTGACAAACACTGCCTCAGCCATGTGATCAAGGTAGACACCAATAGTGATAAGTCATGTTGACAGTATGTATCCTTGATATGATGCAAGGAAACAGTACTTTACTTCTGTGATCGTCCTTCTAAAAACCCATAACCACAGTGTAATCATGAGAACAACATAACACAAATTCCAATAGAGACATTTTACAAAATATGGGATCAACAGTCCTCAAAACTTCCTGGGTTGTCAAAAACAAGAGAAGTCTGAGAAACTGTCAAACTGAAAGTAACCAGAGGAGTTATAACTACTAAATGCAATATGGCACTCTCAATGGGATCTTGGAACAGAAAGTGGACATTAGGTAAAAACTAAAGAAATTAAATAAAGTATGGACTTCAGTTAATAATAATGAATCAATACTGGTTCATTAATTGTGACATAGGTAGCACACAAATGTTAATGTTAATTACGGAGAATTCTGGATGTGGGTTATATTGGAACACTCTATACTATCTTCATAATTTTTCTGTAAATCTACAACTATTGTAAAATAAAAGGCTTGTTTTTAAAAACACTCCCTTATATTGTTAAAATTAACTTCCTTATGTTTAGCTAACATCTGCCTGCCAAGAATCTTTACCACCTTTAGTGATGTTTGAAGATCTTCTGCCTAGATCCCTCCTACCCTAGATCTTCATGTGGCTGCCTTTATTGTCATTCAGGACTCACCTCAAACATCATCACCTCTGTGACGGTGCTTCTAACTACTCAGTCTGAAGAAGCATCTCCACGCCCATCATCTTACCTTGTCTTGGTTTATGTTGAAATTATTTTTATTTTACGTATTGCCTCATAACCAGCCCCTCCCATGAGAGCCAGAACCTCATTCTTGCCCACAGCAATCTTCGTAAGAACCTAGAAGAGTCTAGGAATACAGTGAGCACTCAAAAAGATTTATTAGTTGAATGAACAAATTAAAAAATTGATCTACTTTCTTCTACATGATAGTTCTTCGAACATATGGATTTGCATTCCTCTAAGTTTTCTTTAGTTCAAGCTGGAAACCTCTAGATTCTTCACATGTGTCTCACTTGACATAGGCAACTGGTACTGGATGATAATACAATAGCAATAAAATTGTTTATTAACTTATTTAGTGCTTTTTCATATACTGTGAACTGTGGTAAGTAAGCACTTTTAAAACAGCTTCTCTTTTATCTGCACAAAATTTATGCTCCATAAGTCAGTCATTGTTGGATAATTTCTGGAATGTCATTATCCCCCTTAGAAATGGCCCCAAATCTGGACTCCACTGACTAAATGCATTCTGGACAGAGGAACCATTACCTTCTCTGATGTCTTTATCTATCAACATGACCTATTTGGGGGATCGGTTTGCTTAAGCAACATTGAAGCCATGCTTTTACTGTTGTCCTCTAGCCAGTGATGATCATCACACTGGTCTGTGATGAGATAAGGAGCTTGTAGCAGAATGTAAATCAACCACATCATGAAGGACACTGTTTAGCTCTGCTGGTTTGTCTTTCAGAGCAAGACCTTCTCAATGAAGGAAGCTGTGTGTTGGTTTATATTGATACCAGCTCTTCATCCTGTTGTGGACTCTGAGTGGCAGTTATCTAAGCCTCAATTCTCATCATTGTTTTCTTATTTTGTGTCATAACAGACAATATCTAGTGCATTCCTGCTGCCTACCAACTTCTAGCAAATGGAATACTCAGGGTAGAAATCCCACAAAGAAAACCCGAAGATTGCCCAGAAGGAAGGCAGTTAGTGAGAAGGTGTGAGAAGAAGGTGAGAAGATGGCATAATGGAAAAGTCCTTAGACTAAGTCCTATAACCTCTATTTTAGTCCTGAATCTGTCATTCACCAGCTGTGGGTAGGGAAATTTCCCTCTCTGGGTCTCATTTTCCTCATCTGGAAAGAAGGTGATGGAGCTAAGTAATTTCTTTCAGTTTTGTGCTTGGATTTGAACTCCTTGAGTCAAATGACTTCCACATACTAAATGTCCCCAGGCTAAGCCTTTCCACAACTTGCGTGTCCCCATCACATCTGCCACCATTTTGTTTCCCACAACATTTTGCTTGGTGACTACACAACCAACTTTAGAATGGGAAGGTCACAGTGAGATCCAGCAGCCAGGCCCAAAAATAAGGGAATTAGAATCTAGGGACTGAAAGGCATCTTCAGCAATATGTGTCTCCCAATGATGGAAGAATGCTTTAGTCAAACATAGAGGTATCAATAAATGCATGCCACTAAAATTGTTCTGGAATTTTCTGGTCCTGCATGTAAAGGGCTTGGAAGTTACTACTCTGTCCTAACAGCAAATAAAAATCTGAACAGACTGAAAAGTCAACAACTCTTCTTGGATCTGTAAGAGAGGGAAGGATACAGGACAAACCACTGCACCCAAGATTAGACGGACAAGTGAGTGCAGAAAGCCATTGCTTACCAGAGCAGAGATTCATAAGCAGAATCACCATGGCAATCATTTGGATATCCACAAATTGATTTTAAAGTTTATATGGAGGGTGCCTGGGTGGCTCAGTGGTTGAGCTTCTGCATTTGGCTCAGGTTGTGATCCTGGAGACCCGGGATCAAGTCCCACATCGGGCTCCCTACATGGAGCCTACTTCTCCCTCCACCTGTGTCTCTGCTCCTCTCTCTCTCTCTCTCTCTCTCTCTGTGTGTCTCTCATGAATAAATAAAGAAAATTAAAAAAAAATAAAGTTTATATGGAGAGGCACAAGGCCCACAATGGCCAACATGATTTTGAAGGAGAGGAACAAAGTGGTAGGACAGATACTACCTGATTTCAAGGCTTATTATAAAGCTACAGTACTCAAGACAGTGTGGTATTGGTGAAAGAATAGACAAATAAATCAATAGAACATAACAGAGAACACAGAAATAGAGCCACATACAAATAGACCCATACATACAGTCAAAGGAGCAAAGGCAAGACAATAGAGCAAATACAGTCTTTTCAACAAATGTGCTGGAACAAATGGACCTTATACCCTACACAAAACTGCCTCAAAATGGATCACAGACCTAAATGTAAATTGCAAAATGGGGCACTTGGGTGGTTGAGTTGGTTAAGCATCTGCCTTCAGCTAAGGTCATGATCTCAGGGTCCTGGGATCAGCCCCAAGTCAGGCTCCCTGCTCAGCGGGGAGTCTGCTTGTCCCTCTGCCCCTCTCACTGCTTGTTCTCTCTCTCTCTCTCTCTCTCTCTCTCTCTCTTTCTGCCTCAAATAAATAAAGAAATCTTTCAAAATAAAATAAAATGCAAAATTATAAAACATCTAAAAATAATATAGGAGAAAATCTAGATGACATTGGGTGTGGAGACGACTTTTTGATACAACACTGAAGATACAATGCATGAAAGAAATTATTAATAATTTGGATTCATTAAAATTAAATTTTTTCTGTTCTGGGAAAGACATTGTCTAGAGAATGAGAAGATAGGCCATAGACTGGGATAAAATATATGCAAAGGACATACCTTTTTTTTAAAGTTTACTTATTTTTTAGTGATGTCTACACCCAACATGAGGCTTTAACTCACAACCCCGAAGGATTTGAAAGTCACATGCTCTTCTGAGTGAGCCAACCAGGTGCCCTACAAATGACACATCTGATAAAGGATTGTTATCTAAAATTTATGAAGAAGGGCCCCTGGGTGGCGCAGTTGAGCATCTGCTTTTGGCTCAGGTAGGGATCCCAGGGGTTCTGGGATTGAGTCTCGGCATCAGGCTCTCTGCAGGGAGCCTGTTTCTCCCTCTGCCTATGTCTCTGCCTCTCTCTGTATCTCTCATGAATAAATAAATAAAATAAAAAATAAATAAATAAATAAGATAAAATTCATGAAGAACTTTTAAAACTCAACAATAAAGAAACCAGGAACCATTAAAAAATGAGCCAAAGACCATAACAGACATTTCAATCAAGAAGCTATGCAGATGGCAAATAAGCATTTGAAAAGATGCTCCATGTCATACATTATCAGAAAAATGCAAATTAAAACAACGAGATACTACTACACACTTATGAGAGTGGTCAAAATCTGGAACACTGACAACACCAAATACTGGTGAGGATATGGAGCAACAGAAACTTTCATACACTGCTAGTGAGAAAGTAAAATGGAACAGCCGCCTTGGAAGACAACTGGCAATTGTCTTGGCAATTTCACATAAAACTAAATGTACTCTTACCACACAATCTAGCAATCATATCCCTTGGTATTAATCGAATGGAGCTGAAAACTTATATCCATACAAAAATGCACACATACATTTATAGCATCTTTATTCATAATTGCCAAAACCTGAAAACAACCAGGATGTCCTTTAGTAGGTGAATTAATAAATAAATTGTGGTAATCCAGATAATGGAATATTTTTCAGGGCTAAAAAAGAAATGAGCTATGAAAAGACATTGAGAAACCTTAACTACATATTACTAAGTGAAAGAAGCCATTGAAAAGACTAAATGCTAACATGATTCCAACTATGGGGACATTCTGGAAAGGGCAAAAACTGTGGAGATAGTAAAAAGATCAATGGTTGCCAGGGTAGGGGGGTGTGAGGAGAGATAGATAGGCAGCACATAGAGGATTTTTAGGGCAGTGAAAATACTCCGTATGAGTATAATGATGGATGTAAGTTATTATATATTTGTCCAAATGCATAGAATGTACACCACCATAGAATGAGCCCTAAGGTAAGCAGTGGACTTTATGTGATAATGATGTGTCAGTGTGGGTTCATCGTTGACAAAAACGGACCATTCTGGTGAGTGTTCTTGATAATGGTGGAGGCTATGCATGTGTGGGGGCAGGAGGCATGTGGGAAATCTCTGTTCCTTCTCCTCGAGTTTTTCATTAACCTAAATCTATTCTAAAATAATAATTTTTTTAAAAAAAATTGTTCTGAAGGGATTCATTGGTGCCTCTCTCACTCTCTGTAGTAAGCTGAATAATGAATGACCCCAAAGATATCAGGTCCCACTACCTGCAACCTATGAATGTGACCTTATTTAGAAAAATGTTATTTTATTTGCAAATGTAATTAAGGATTTTGAAATGGACATATTCTCTTCTATTATCTGGGTGGGCCCTACATGCAGTCACAAGAGTCCTTATAAGAGGGAAGCAGAGAAAGATTTCACACACAGAAGAGGAATAGGCAATGTGACCACAGAGGCAGATAACTGAAGTGATGCGGCCACAAGCTAAGGAATAGTGGCCACCACTAGAAGCTGAAAAGGCAAGGCACAGATTCTCTCTGACTCTCTTTGGAGCATAGTGGCCCTATTGAGACCTTGATTTCTGCCTAGTAATGCTGATTCTGGACTTCTGGCCTCCAGAATGCTAAAAGAATAAATTTCTGCTGTTTTGGGGTTGTTTTATTTTTTTAAATATTCATTTATTTATTTTAGAGAGAGAAAGAGCAAGCAAGGGGGGAGTAAAGGGGGAGGGAGAGAAACAATCCCAAGCAGACTCCTTGCTAAGCAGGGAGCTCGATGTAGGGCTTGATCCCAGGACCCTGAGATCATGACCTGAGCTGAAACCAAGAGTTGGATCCTTAGCAAGGGCAGCCCTGGTGGCTCAGCGGTTTAGTGCTGCCTGCAGCCTGGGGTGTGATCCTGGAGACCTGGGATGGAGTCCCACGTTGGGCTCCCTGCATGGAACCTGCTTCTCCCTCTGCCTGTGTCTCTGCCCCTCTCTCTGTGTCTGTCATGAATAAGTAAATAAAATCTTAAAAAAAAAAAAAAAAGATGGATCCTTAGCCAACTGCACTACCCAGGCAACCCCAATTTAAACTCCCAAGTGTGCGATCATTTGTTGTAGCAGCCACAGGAAACTTATACATTATCTTCCTAAATTTCACCTTCCCTTCATATAGATTTTTCTTCCTGTGATAAAGCCACTCACAGGTATCTCTGTCAGGACCCTGGCAGCTAACACTCCCCAGTTTGAGAGTTTAGTAAAGGGACTGTACAGGAAGGCCGGGTAGAGTTTGAGACCTCAAAAGAGTGTAGTTTCACAGAGCTGAACAGTCGGGGAGCTTTGGGCACCACCCTAGGCCTGAAGGCCTGGGGGACAGAGCCTTGTGGAGCAAGAGGGCTGTCTGACAGAGCCGTGCCTGCAGGCAGGGGACACAGTTGGCCCACAGCAACGCAGAGATAGCAGGTGGGATACACACCTCATATCACTCTCTCCCCTTGCTCTGATTTCCTGCCAGGGCCTCTGTTGCCTGCCTCTAACCAGAAGTCAAATGCAAGGGAGCCATTCAGGTAGCATCCTGGACACACAGAACAGTGGAGAAGAGTAGAGAGTGGATTTATAAGGGCAAATGGAAGTAGCTGGCACCCATAAAACCTCAATCCCTTCTCACGACCATCCATTAACAGATTGGCTTTGTGAGATAGAAAGCCCCGTCGATCCTAGCTCTGTGGCCTTGGGCAAGTCCCTACTTCCCTAGACAGTCTTCTTATCTGTAAAACGAGGGATTTGGACTACAAAGTCTTTAAGATCCCTCTCAACTCTGATGCTCGGGATTCTAGAAGCAGACTGAATGCCTTACCAGGCAGAGGCTGATGTGTGCCCAGAGTCCTGACAGCTGTTTACTTACTAAAATATAAGCAGCCTCTCTTTTCCATGACGCATCTCCGTATCTGTGTGGGGATGTGCTGTGCCTGTTGGTTCCCGAGCCACTCCAAGGAAAGGAGCAGGCTGTGTTCACTCACAGTGTGGACATATCACAGGTGTGCGGGGAAGGAAAACGTGTGGCCAGAAAACCAGATCCGCCCCTGGACAGCCGACTGCATGATTCGGGGAGGCAGGCAGAAAGGCAAGCCACTTACCCAATGGCCAGGATGCAGTCTGGGGGACATCTGTTTGTGCCTCAAGAAAAACTCAAGGGGACCTCAGCAGCTGTCAGTGGCTGGTGCAGCCCTCGGACTGGCCCGGCAACTCCACTGGCAGGCCCAGCACAGGGGTGGCTGCCAGCAACCACACAGATGGTAATAATTAGCCAGAAAGCCAAACCATGGAAAGTTCCAAGGGTCCAGGAGAGCCCCACATTGAACAATGAACATATACCAAGCCTTCCTCTGCTGCCTTGAGACATTTTGTTCTGTATTATGTCTGCCTTTTCTACCACTCCTGTCTGCTTCTGTTTGGAACCTCTTTTTCAAAATGGAGGATGAGGCAAAGGAAGAGAATATCTTCACTAGCCCTCCAGGCCTGAAAGTATAGGAGGTGTAAGCCCCCCGCCCCTCCTCCCCCATCCACATATACCTTGGGTGGCCTGGGATAAACAGTAGGTTTCCTCTCCTCCCCCAGACCTACCATCATCATTAATTAGGACTCTCCCTAACTCCTGACGGGCCCCCCATGAGCACTGCTTTCTAAGTGTGTGATTTGGGGGTCAGGGGTCTAACAAGAACCTATATCCCTAAATCCTTAAAAGCCCTCCCCAAACTGCTGATTCCTATATTCCATGGTCAACTTGTTCTCAGCAAAACCATTTGAATCTCATCATACACACAACCCACTCTTGGGAAGCATGTGGTTTAAGGTTGTTCAGTGAGTTAAGGGCCCGAAGGTCCTGTTGGAGATAAGGAAGGAAAAGGAGTCTGCATGTGAGGGTCTGAGAAGGTGGGTGAGCGCGGGCCACCAGAAAGGACAACAGACAGAAAGAGAGGGCCCTGGGCACTGAGGGACAGCCTCACCCACTGCACATACCGCCTAGAGCTATCCCGGTTGAGTTGGTGCTATAAATGTTTTCTGAGAATTCAGATAAGCAGCTTCTCTTTCAAGAACACAAGAGATAAGAAACATCGCAGAGGATCATAGGGAAAGAGAGAGGAACCAGAATGGGAAGTCATCAGAAAGGGAGACAAACCATGAAGGACTCAACCCTAGGAAACAAACTGAGGGTTGCTGGAGGGGAGGGGGTGGGAGGCTGGGGTGCCTAAGTGATGGGCATTCAGGAGGGCACATGATGTGGTGAGCACTGGGTGTTATGTGCAACTGATGAATTAGTGAACACTGCATCTGAAACTAATGATGCACTATATGTTGTCTAATTGAATTTAAAAAAAAGAAGACAAGAGAAGCTTGCACTGAGGACCTCAGAGCCTCAGAAAAGAGCTTGCTTTCCAGTGATGGGTAGATTTTAACCATGGAATGCAGTTAGGGGATGCCTGGGAGGGGCAGTGGGGAAGGTCTCCCTCCTCCAAAATGCTTCTCCTATTCCTTGCCACCATGAAATCTAAGTCTCCCACTAGAGCCGAACTTGCATATTAATTCATTTAGTAATCACTTCGGAGGGGTTTGCTAAAACTCAAGCACTGGCCAAAGGGAGTTCTGGTGGACAAGAACAAGGATTAATTTTAGTTACAGGGTACTGAGGGGATTAGAGGCAGAGTAGGGCTCCTGGGAGGCTACAGCTGGGACCTTCTCTTCTTATCAGAAAGTGACAGAGATCCTTGCAGAAAAGGAGGGAGGAATCCCTGGACATAGGGCCTCTGGGAGAGCGTGGGGGCAGGTTAAGGTGGCAACCGCCTCCACAGGTTTACCCACGCTCGGCCCTGCCTGATAACACGCTTGCTTACATGCAGGTGCACTGTGCCCACCCCCACCCCCATCAGGTGCCCTTTGTATCTTCTGCCACCTATTATCCAAAACGCCTGAGTGCTGTACTCAAACCTCATGCTGTGGGTGTTACTGCCCCTCCATCCTCTTCCAAACACAGCACATTTCAAACAGACTGAAATGGACTAAGTCAGGAAGGATTAGATCTACTAGAACCAAACTACAAGATTGAAGCACCTGCAGGCAAACCAGACAGTCCTGAGTCGGTGCCGACCCTAGCACCTGCCAGCTCTGCGTGTTTGTGCACATCCTTTCCTCCTCTAGACCATGCCTTCCTCATTTGTAAACCGGGGATAATAGGAGTAGTCACTTGATGTGCAGTTTTGAAGATTAAACAAATGAGAAAATGCATATGAAGCCCTTAGCACAAGGCCTGGCTCCTAGTAAGTACTCAATAAATGTCAGTTACTCATTTATTTCTTGCCTACTTTTACTTCCAGTAAAGGTTGCCAAACTGATGTGTATGACTTTCAGAATCATTGCAAATCTAATCTAGATTTAAGTTCTGCTCACAGATCTGTCCTTTGAAAAAGCCACAAAATTCTTTTGTAATTCATGATCTCCTTACTGTTTTTTTTGTCTGCTATATTTAGCTCTTAAATTTCATATCTCAGCTTGAAATCTTAAAGTCATCCTTCCAAAAATACAAGGGGTTCAACCAATGGTATTTAATCACTGAAAAAAACAGCAAATTTGTTTTTTGAATAACAATAGGTCAGAGATGGAACTAATTTCAATAACTTCAAAGATAAATAATTGTACTTCATGTAATCAAAAGGTCCAATTTGACAAGATGATCCTAAAGACTAGTTGTTTCGGTTCTACCTCTTTAATCTCTGGGAAAACATCTCAGTTCTTTCTGGTAGGTCTTAAGACCTAAGGTACGTCTCTTGGGGACTCTGGTCCTTTCTGATTGGAGTCCAGGAACAACCGTCTCCCCCAAGCTCACAGTTGAAATTATTAGTGTCCATCTTATATTCTTGAACACCAGTTACTTATTTCCAGATGGCTGCCCCACTGTCTAAGGTTAATCCAAAAACCTCTTTTACACATAATAATATATTCACTTAGTGTTTACTATGTGCCAGACACAGTTCTAAATGCTTTTTGTGGACTAGGTCATCTTATCATGATGATAGCTCTGTGAGATAGATACTGTCATTATCATCCCTCTACATGGGATATCTCTACTTTAATAATTTGCCTACGAATGACCTAGCCAACATGTGGGAGAACTAGGATTTGAACCCGAGGAGTCTGGCTACATAGCTGCTCTTTCCCGCTAAACCATACCACCCCTGAGAGAAGAGGTGAAGTTTATAACCAGGATACAGCTTGAACAGAAATCCCGACTCCACTCTTTCACAGAAGCACCCTTGCTTCCATGGAACATTCTGTCCTAACCCTGTCACTTTGTTCTTCCCAGCCTTTTCTCTGGGGTATCCTTTGCCAAAAATATGAACAAAACACACTCACAATGATATCCCTCTTACCTCTGTCAAACAGAGCTGCAAAAATATTTGAGGCAGTGTGGCTGAGACTTGGAGGATGAGGCTCCAAACCCACGGTCAGCACTAACTGGCTGGGTGCCCTTGAGCATGTGCATTCATGTCTCTATCTTTCGATGCCATATCAGCATTTTCGATGCGGAACATGCCGAACCGCCTTATAGGGCTTTTGTGGGGATTACATGAGCTAATCCATGTCTTGTGTCCATCAGAGTGCCTGGCTCCATCAGCAAGCTGTTATCATTAAAGAAGATCAATAATAGCTATTATGACAATAGCCAAACTGTGGAAGGAGCCTCGGTGTCCATTGAAAGATGAATGGATAAAGGAGATGTGGTTTATGTATACAATGGAATATTACTCAGCCATTAGAAATGACAAATACCCACCATTTGCTTCAACGTGGATGGAACTGGAGGGTATTATGTTGAGTGAAATAAGTCAATCGGAGAAGGACAAACAGTATATGTCCTCATTCATTTGGGGAATATAAATAATAGTGAAAGGGAATATAAGGGAAGAGAGAAGAAATGTGTGGGAAATATCAGAAAGGGAGACAGAACATAAAGACTCCTAACTCTGGGAAACGAGCTAGGGGTGATGGAAGGGGAGGAGGGCAGGGGGTGGGGGTGACTGGGTGGCGGGCACTGAGGGGGGCACTTGACGGGATGAGCACTGGGTGTTATTCTGTATGTTGGCAAATTGAACACCAATAAAAAATAAATTTATTATTTAAAAAAATAATAGCTATTATGATTATTGACCATGCAGTCCCCAACTGTGAGCAGAGTTGAGAAGGGCACATTCAGAAAAGACGCAGAGAGAGGCCAGGTTGTAACCTAAGCTCTCTGCTGCTCTGCCCCTTGCCAGTCCCTGTGCGGGAGGAGGGCAGGCTGCCTGAGATGGCCCACAGCCCCCCTGGGCACCCCGTAGCAGGAGATGATCACTAAGTAGGAGGTGGTGGGAGGGCCGCGTGAGAGCGTAGACAGGGAAGCTAAGAATCCTTCTGTGAATCAACTCCACTCCATAAGCGGTCACTTTCAGCCCAGATGCATTTCTTGTTCCGGGTTAGCAGGTGTTGAAAATTATTTTCAAAACTTTCTTCCAACTGGGCACCCCAACATACGAGTCAGTAAAGGTAGAGCTGCTTTGTTGGAAGTGGGAGGAGGAGGCTCCTGGAACACTCATAGGCTCCTGGTTGAACTCCTTCCCAAAAAGACCCTGTGTCCCTTCTGAAAAGCAACAGTGTCTTCAGGCCACAGTTTGAGAACCATTTTTTTTTTTTTAAGAGAAACAAAGATACATACTACATGAGCCCTGCCCTTAGGGAGTTTGGAGTCCAGGGAGCTGGCAACTGCAGTCCTGCACTGGCTGCCAAGGAAACTCCAATGTCCCTCGTGGAGGGTACAGCACTCTTGCTAGCTCCTGCAGAACCTTGAGGCTTTCAGTTGCATGAGATCCTTCTACATTTATACCACACACTACAGGGACTGGGGAGAGCTTGCTTGTATTGTTCATTTCCTTCAATAAAATAGTCTCTTACAACTAATTTACCTCTCACAATACCTCTGTGAGGTGGGGTTATTGCTATCCCATTTTACAGATGAGAAAACTGAGGATGAGGACATATAACTTATCTAGAGCCACCCAGCCAGGCAATGCTGGAACCAAGATTCAAATCCCGCTCTTCCTGGTTTCAGAGCATGGCAGCTGGGACTCAAAACGGAGGCTACCTCAGTGCAGGTCCCATTTCTGCCATGGACTAGTTGTCCCTCTGGCTTCAGCTTCCTCATCTGTCAATAAGGATGATGCCAATGACACCTACTGCCCTTAGAACAGTGCCTGGCACCCAGCCAGCGCTCGGTAAGAGTTGGCTGCTGTCTTGGGATCACCAACTAATAGGTTCTGATAAGTTTGCTCAGTTCACCCTCTCATTTATCTGGCCCGTTAAAGAAGAGCACAATGTACTATGTGTGTGGCTAAGGAGCGCTGTGTGTGGTACAGGGATGTAAAAGCCATAGGAGTTCAAATGAAGGGCATAGAAGTGCTTCATTTATGACTGCTTCATAAATTTTTGAGTATTCCTTGTGCAGAAGCCATGTGGAGTTCTCGATGTCCGTCCATGTCAGCATGTATGGCACCAAGCCTAGCCTTCCAGCCCCGGACTGACGAGCGCGTCCCCAGCAGAGCTAAGGGCCTCCTGGGTGGATGGGAACCTCTGCCACCGTCACCTGTGTCTCAAACTCCATGAATGCACAGCCCTGGTGCTCCAGGGCCCTGGGGGTCTGTGCCACATCCCCATACCTGGAGGGACAGCTGCAGAGTGTGACCACCTTGGGGGTGAAGGGGAGCAGCAGAGCATAGGGTCCTGGTTGCAGCACTTCACTCATTTCTCTGTCAATCTGTCCAGAGTTCAAGGTACAATGAACGCTCCTTGACTTCCAGGGACTCAGACAACACCACAAAATACACACACACACACACACACACACACACACACACACAAAACAGAAATCAAGGAACTCTCAGAGTCCTCCCACGACATTTTCCATACCAGAACCCAAACAAAACATGTGCTTCCAGGAGCCGGAGAGTTCAAGCTCAATTGGGAAGGAGAGGGAGAGAGAAGACATCTGACCTTCTTGCCTGAGAGTCCGCCTACCCGGCCAGCACACGCACCCACCCGGCCAGCACACGCGCCCCCCCACCGGCCAGCACACGCCCCCCCCCACCCCCCCGCCCAGCACACGCGCCCACCCGGCCAGCACACGCACGCAACGGGCAGCACACGTGCGCACCCAGCCAGCACACGCACGCACAAAGCAGCACACGCACGCACCGGGCAGCACATGCGCGCCCCCAGCCAGCACACGCACGCACCGGGCAGCACACGCGCGCACCCAGCCAGCACACGCACGCACCGGGCAGCACACGCGCGCACCCAGCCAGCACACGCACGCACCGGGCAGCACACACACGCACCGGGCAGCACACGCACCCACCCAGCCAGCACACGCACGCACCGGGCAGCACACACACGCACCGGGCAGCACACGCGCGCACCCAGCCAGCACACGCACGCACCGGGCAGCACACGCACGCACCCAGCCAGCACACGCGCGCATCCAGCCAGCACACGCACCCACCCAGCCAGCACACGCGCGCACCCAGCACAGCACCCACGGGCAGAGCCCTCACAGCCCAAGGCTTAAAGGGCAAGCGCCTCCTGGTGCTCAGTGACTGTCCAACGACCGCAAGAACGTCCAGCTCCCTCTGCCCGGTTCCTACCTCTGGGGCCAGGGTCCCCGTGGTCTCTCTCCACCTCTGGCCCCACCTGCTACGGCAGCTCCATCATCCCTCCCGGGGAAGCGGCTCCGTCCCTGCTCCCCGGAGCCCACGCCGCTGCTCAGGGAGGGGTTCCGCGGAAGGAAGGCGAGGGCGGGCCCTGAGGTCACTGGCCTGGGAAGGGGATGGTCTCCCAACCAAGCACTCGGTCAGAGGGAAAAGGATGTTTTGTCATTTTTGGCTTGAACTTCCAGAGGCAGAACAGGAAATGTCCACGGGGGCTGGGAGCTCGGGGAGACGGGCCCGCGTCTCCCTCCAGCGCCGGCCTTCCGTGGGCTCTCCCCGCCGCGCCCCGTCGGCAGCTTCAAGCTCCGTCTGGACTCTGGTTTCCGCTGATGCTTTCCTTTAGCACATTTTTTAAAAAAATATTTTTTTGTTCTTAATGGAACGTCAGCTTCGTTCCTGACATGCTGGAAAATTTTTCCTCTGCCTCAACTTGGCTCAGGAACAACTTCTCCTTGTGAGAAAATTTCTCCTGTTACAACGTTCAGCTTTTTTTTTCCTTCTTCTTTTTTTTTTTTTTTTAAGAAAAAAGGACGCCTGGATGGCTCAGTGGTTGAGCCTCTGCCTTTGGCTCAGGGTGGATCCCAGGGTCCTGGGATCAAGTCCCACATCTGGCTCCCTGCAAGGATCCTGCTTCTCCCTCTGCCTGTGTCTCTACCTCTCTCTGTGTCCCTCATGAATAAATTAATAAAATCTTTTTTTTAAAAGCTATTTATTTTGCCAAGCTTTGTTCTAGGGACATTTTTGATAGATTTTTTTTTTTTCCATCTGAACCTCTGGATTTCAAGAACTATACACACCCATATTTCTCTTGACTGTTTTCCCCCTCTCTTCTAATGGAAAAACAACAACAGTAATAACTGGTAAAAGATTACAGTGAAACTGTCCTTAAACTCTGGTCTAGGTCAGCCTTGTCCCTGCTCACATCTCCACTCACAGTGCAGGGTGCAAGGAGTGTGGTAAAGAGCGGGAAGGCTGGTCTTCAAAGCCCTCACTTAGTTCTAGGTCTTTCTATGATGGTGACACAGGCACGGCTACCTTTCCCAAGAGAGTCTGGTTGCACATAACAAACCGTGTCCTCAGCCCCTCAGGGATGGGGCTGCAAGTGTGCTGGTTGTGATTCTTGGAGGCCGTGGGTGGGGGTGCATTGGGGTGAGAAGCCATTGTAAGATTCAGCTGTTGGTAATCACCCAGAGGGTGGCACATCTGTGAATTGTCAAATGCCACCACAAATTGGGAACCTTTAGAGTCTTGTTGACTCTTGCAATAAAACTCAGTAGTTCTCACAGTGCTAATTGGGGATTTGCTCACAAACAGGAAATGAGGACATCCCCTCTGCTCTGTTTATTAAAAGAAGGGGAGTAATAAACAAATTAATAGTGTAAGCAAGATAAGAATAATTTGGGGGGAGCCAGTTCATGAGGTTAGAAAATTTCAAATGTTCTAGAACTCTCCTTCATTTATAAAAATAATACATAGGCTGAGGGTAGCAATTTTTAGATTTTTGAGTTGATGTATTAATCACATATTGTTATCCAGTCAGCAAAGCAAGACTAACGTAGGTGATTTTTTGTCTATTCCTAGCTTGAGTTTTGTACCTAAACTCGAAAGTAATTAAAATGTGTTCATATTCTGAAATTTGGAGAGTCTGTCATTTCAATTTTGGTTTTGTGTGGAAATAATCATAATCAGCAAAATTTAACCCATCATTAGAGTATTTAACTAGTTGCCCATTTTGTTTCTTAACATAACAGTACATGTAATATACTATACTCCCTCACTTGGTTTTTATCCCCAAACGACCTCAAGAATCACACTCTGAAAGGACATAGACAGACTGAGTCTATTTGACATCTAAACAATAGACAAACTATGTTCTAAAAAGACTGACCATTCCCCTCAATGAGGGCAAGAGTCTAATTCCCCAGATATGGAGTGTGCAGTGTGGTGGACACAACTCACCACAGAGATGGGGGAATGTTGCCAAGCAGAACTGGTGGAGTGGCATTTAAAAAATACTTATTTATTTGAGAGAGAAAAAGAGAACGATAGAGTGGGCCATAGGGGCAAAGGGAGGGAGAAACTCAAGCAGATTCTGCACTGAGCTTGGACTCCCATGCGGGGGCTCCATCTCATGACCCTGAGATCAGACCCAACCGAAACCAAGAGTCAGATGCTTAACCCAACTGTGCCACCCAAGGTACCCCAGTAGGGTGGCATTTCTAATTCTTTTTTTTTTTCCCCTTGCAAAAACCCTTGGCTCACCCAAGGGCCAGTGGAAATTTATTTTTTGTCCTTTGTCTTTCCCCAAGTGGCTTTTCCTTGCAAAATGCCTGACATGACACCTGAGGGGAACCTGGGAGTGAGGGGCACCGCAGGGACTTAAATACAAGCTGGAGGGCAGGGCACAAGTGGGACAGACAAGAGATAGCATAAGGGACATGGCTTCTCAGGTAGAGACCAAAAGTTTGTTTTTCTGCAGGAAGAAGCTATGCCAGAGGGCATGGGGCTAGGATCCTGGGTGGGAGGGGGTGAAGGGAGAGGCCCCCAACCCTGGATTTGCACCCACATTCCCCAGAGGAGAAATAGTGACAGGGTATGAGGACCTGCCCTCATAGGCTCCAAACAGAAGGAAGAGAATAAGCCAGATGTGCTGCCTCAGGGAAAGGGAAGAGATGCTGGCAGAGTGAGGGTTAAGGCTGATGCCCGGCCTCTGGCACAGTGGGCCTTCCGCCTCTGCCTGCCTTGGGGAGGGGCATGGTGGACAGGCAACACATGGGCCTGGCTCTGGCATGGCAGGGGGTGGCAAGAGTAGGCTCCCTCTGGGCTCAAGGCACAGGCCCAGCATGGCTGCCCGCCCACCTGCTCTAGATGTGCTCAGACTCCACTGCAGCTGGACAGCTGGAGCTGTGAGTATGGAAGGGGCAGGGAGGAGTCAGGGAGGAGAGGAAAAGGTGGGCTGCTGGGCCCCTGTGGCCCCCATGCCCTTCCTGAGGTCCAGCCCAGGGCCCTGGATCCTGGGTCCTGGATCCCCTGGTCCCATTCCTGGCCCCTGACGCTGACTGCAGCCAGGGACTATAGAGGCCAGGGAGGCTCCCAGCTCTTGGGGAAGAGGTGGGGTGGAGATGGAAAAGGATGAGAGAAACCCACTGAGCATACATAGGGGGGCAAAGGAGGGAAAGAGGAGCCCTCATCTCAAAGAAAGGTGTGTGGTGGGGTATCTTTTAAAGTTACTTAGAGGCAGCAGCAGAGCAAGCCCACATCCCCACCCCAGTCAAAGGTCCTGGGTGTCCTCCCTTGGGGACCTTGACAAAACCAGGGCTCAGGGCAGCAGGCAGATGGGCCAGAGGGAGATGGGGAGCCCAGGACACCCCAAAGCCGCAGACTCAAATGCCCCAGGAGAGGGGGGCACCTCTTGTCCCCTCCAGGAGCATCACCTGGAGAAGGTGTCCCCTCCTGTCCCACCCTAGGTGCCCCTCCTAGAATAGCCGCCACTAGCCGGCATCACAGGGGTGCTGTTGATCTTGAGATTGGGCCGCTCACCCCCTGAGGCTGCCCCAGGCCCCATCCGCTTCTTGATCTCAGCAGCCATGGTCATGAATGCCTGCTCAACATTGGCAGCATCCTTGGCACTTGTTTCCAGGAAGGGGATGCCCAGAGAATCTGCGAACTCCTTGGCTATGGTGTTGTCCACCACCTTCTTGGTGGTGAGGTCGCTCTTATTGCCTACCAGGAGTTTATTGATGTTCTCACTGGCATAGCAGTCAGTCTCGGGTAGCCACTGCTTCACGTTGGCCTAGGATTCCTGGTCGGTGACATCGTACACCACAATGATGGCATGAGCCCCCCGGTAGTAGTTAGAAGTGATGGTCTGGAACCGCTCCTGACCAGCTGTGTCCCAGATCTGAATTTGATGGTTTTGCCATCCAGCTGGATGGTTCGGATCTTGAAGTCCACCCTGATGGTGCTGATGTAGCTCTCCGTGTATGTGTCATCAGCAAACTGCAGAAGCAGGCATGACTTGCCCATACCCGAATCACCAATCAAAAGCAGCTTAAATAGGTAGTCATATTTGGGGTTCATGGCAGCGGCGGTGGCCCGCTCGGTCGCTCCCAGGCAGCTCTGCTCCACCTCCCGTTTCAAGATCGGCATTTCTGATTCTTACCTGAGAGCAAGAGTCACTAGCTTAGTCAGTCACCTCTTTCCGCTTGCTAAACTAACAGCTTTGATATCATGAATGTAGACAGACGCCTAATAATTTTATGGGCAGCAAAAGACAGAGCTGAAGGTGAAATGAAAACCCCATCTTTTCAAGGTTAAAGCTAGACAAGATTTCACAAAAGGCCGAAGCTGGGATTGGTTTGTAGGTGAGAGATCATACTGAATTTAACCAGCTATATAGTGTTAGGTTGGGTGCCAGCCATTTGAGGTCTCCTCAGATGGAAAACAATTTTAAGACAACAACTCCATAAGATTCAGTTTCTCTCATTTTATAGAAGGGATGCTGGGGTTCTGAGAAGTATATTTTGCAATTCTACTTGTCATTGTCAAGATTGCCTGTAATTAAAAAAAAGAAGAATTTTCATGATTTGAGTTTTTTGAAAAGATTCATTTTATTCATGCTGTCTGTCCAGTCGTCCAAATCCCCATGCTCCATGTTAGAACTGCAAATATCATCCACTTATTCATTCCAGGCAATGAACATTTAATGAATGTCTATGTACATAGTCTGGGCCAGGAGACAAATGCCTCAAACTCTGCCCTGGGGTTGTTTGTAATCTAGTAGGGGGAGGAAAGAGACATATCTGTAACATTGGATGCAACAATTCTACTCCTAGGTATATACCGGAGAGAAATGAAAACGTGTCCACACAGAAATCTGTACACGAGTACTTACATCAGCAGTATGCATTATAGCTGCTGATGGAAATGACCCAAATGTTTAACTAATGAGTGGATAAACAAAGTTGATATAGCTATAACAATAGAATAATATTCATAAAAAGAAATAAGTCCTGACACGTGCTACGGCCTCGGTGAACTCTGAATATACTAGGCTAAGCAAAAGCAACCAGACATAAAACACCACATAGGATATGATTTCAGTTAGGTGACCTATACAGAATGGGTAAATCTTAAGAGACAGAGAGTAAATAAGTGGTTGCCAAAGGCTGGGGAGGTGGTGTTGCTGGGGTTGATAGTTAAAACCACAGGGTTTTGGGGTGCCTAGGTGACTCAGTTGGTTAAACATCTGCCTTTGCCTCAGGTCATGATCTGAGAGTCCTGGGATTGAGTCTCGCGTTGGGCTCCCTGCTCAGCGGAGAGTCTGCTTCTTCCTCTCCCTCTGCCTCTGCCCCTCACGTGTGCACTTTCTCCCTCTCACTCACTATCTCTCAAATAGATAAAATCTTTTTAAAAACTACAGGGTTTCTTTAGGGGCTGAGGAGAATGTTCTAAAATTAATGGTGGCAGCGGTTGCACAACTTTGTGAATATATTAAAAACCATTGAATTGTATATTCTAAATAGGTGAATTTACGGTCCATGAATGATATCTAAATAAAGCTATTGCAAAACAATACACGTACCTGGAAAAAAAGTAACTGTATCTGTTTTATTTTGTAACCTACCCGACCCTGCAAAGTGCTGTATTCCACTGTATTCCAAGTCCAGTTTCTTATTTCCTTGGCTAATTCATTTTGAGGTTTTATTCTGAGAAACCCAAGACACTCAGAAAAGAAAAATATGATACTGGAGACTCAAGGAAAGAATCATTTCTTACAGGAGCAAATTATTCTGCATATTTTGATTCTTCGACAATCTGCTTTCCTTAAGAAAACCAATGTTCCCAAGCTTTTCCCATTCTGTCTTCTGCCAAAATTCATATTTGGGAAAAGGATTTTAAAAGTGTGATTATCCTGAAACTTAGGAAAAAATTACTGTCTGATTACTGTGTGCGCATTTAATTAATAAATGTTTGATTACCTTAAGCTATTGTAATAACTTCACTCGGATTTTTCATCTCTCAAAAATGATCAAACTTCTACTTATTCTGGGTACCCTTAAAGGTGCAGAAACCAAAAGTCTGGCAGAGGAAGCAAGCAAACAAATAAATGTTGGCAGTTCCAGGTGTTATAATGGGAAATACAGATATTATAAGGACCCCATTGAGACAACGAGTGAACGGTGTGGGGATTGGCTAGAATGGCAGGTGTGGTAACAAGAAGACCTGTGGAATCACTTCCATAATCGATGGAAGCCACCGAAAAGTTTGAAGCAAGAGAATGTCATGTTTTAGAAGCGATGTTCTGGAAGTATTGAGAATGGACACTGGTACTTTCACTCTAGAATTCCTGGCGAGTGGTGGAAGAGGTTTCATTATTATTGCTGTTGTTGTTTTATTTTGTTTTAGAATTTTAGAATTTTTTTCTTAAGCAGATGCCACACCCAGTTCCAAAGCCAAACTTGAACTTATGATCTTGAGATCAAGACCTGGGCTGAAATCAAAAGTCTGACACTTAACCGACTGAGCCTCTTAAGCGCCCCTGTTGTTTTATTTTAAAGGATGGAATATGTAGGGGTAATGTAGAAGCAGCTTTCTTTCCCTAAAATATGATATGCATGGATAGAGAAGAGAAAGACAATTCAGCTGCTCTTCTTTAGAATCCATGACCAGTCCAAGAAACTTCATTTTTCCCAGTGGGTCAGATGTCATTCTTGCATCTGTCCAGTAGATGGAGGTATTGCTGTTCCAGAAAGAAAACTCTTCCCAAACTTGGTCTTCAGTATTGGAGCTAAACCCCAAGAGTGGCTGCCATTTACTCCGTTCCATTGAGCGGCAGACAGGACAGCCCGGAATTATGCCATAGAAAGAGCAGCCGTATCCTAATCCGGACTCTTTGCCTTACTTAGTACAGTGTGATCTTGGGCACGCTATTTCGTCTCTCTGGACCTCAGCTACCTCATCCAAAAAGTGAGGGTTTCCCAGGTCCAGAATCTCTTGTCCACGTTTCCAAACTCCCACACTCAGAAAACCAGAAGCATTTCATAACTCACTTGGCAGCAAGACCTGACCTAAAGTGACCTGAAGTTATTATATATTTTCCTACTTAGTGTAAATATTCTTACATTTCGCTGCAAAAGGGTTTCTCTGTTTAATTACAAAGTGCCCCCCTCCCTGCCCACCGGGGGTGTGATATAATAAAAGGTATAATATGCAGAGTTAGCTTCCTAAAATCCGAAAACAATCGGAATCCTGCAGCATACCTGGCTTTTGGGTAAGAGCTCATAGATCTGCAATACTGATTGCAAGGGTGCTGTGGGGATGAAAGGAGGTGTCTAAAGCACTAAAGCACAACGTTGTGAAGGGTCCTCCAGGACTCTCCTCCTTGGCACCCAAGCCAATCAGATTTGGGGTCTGGCAAATAAGAGAAAGCTCAGGAGGAAACACAGCACATAATCCCTACTGATGCATTCATATCACTCATTCATATGACAAAGATACATTTGAGCACCTCCTATGTGCTCATTCTGAAAACAAGACACAGATGTAAATGTGCCCCAAGTATGTGTGGAGACAAGGATCGGGGGTCAGGATGCTAGCTAGCAAGGTGGGTGGTGGACAACTGGAGCAGTGCCATGCCAACGTTTCTATCATTACAGATGGATTCCTCTTCTATCTTTAAAAAGTCTTTTAAAATTCAAAGATTTCTGGGTCTCGCTTTTGTTACCTTAAAATCAGAGAATTTTGAGGCCGATAGAAATTTAGTGGTGACACCTCAGCTATCCTGTCAAAACCTTGCGGCGGTGGTTGATGGGCAACTAGAATGGGACAGCTCTGACGGCAGCTGGCTAATAACCCCCAGTGTGAGACTTGTGGACAGAGTGTAAGAAGGTACGCTAGTAAAATTTCTCCAACTTGGTTAGTTATCAGTAATGCAAGCACTTCTACAAAAGCAGAACTTCTGTCCCAAATACAAGGTATTCTCCACCTTCCCATGCCCCTCACTGGGCTTCCCGCCATCACACACCAGCTGCTCAAACCAAAGCCCTGGAAATCATTCTCTCCCTCCCTCATCTTTAACACGCAATCCATTTGTAAACATAGCCCTGGTCTGACCACTTCTCACTGTGAGAACTCAGGCCAAAATCACTGTCATCTTGCTGGGACTAAAGCTTCAGCTTCCCAGTTGGGTGCCTGCCTCTATTCTTGTGCTCCCTGGACATCATTCTCTTTTATGGCTGCCAGAACCATCTTCATCTCCAATGGTTTCTCACTGCCACTAGAGGAGGATCTGAAGTCCCTGCCCACCTCCCCAACCTTACCTTCCAGGCTGCAGCCACGCTGACCTTTATATCCCTCCAATATGTCAAACATTCACTGTTTCAGGGCCTTTGAACCTGTTACTGCCTCTTCCCCCAGATCTTCATACATAGGCCCAGCCCTGGCATGATTGGGGCCCAGGGTAAGGGCACAAATGGGGGCCCCCATACCACTAAGAACTGTTAGGTAGGATATGTTCTCTCCTCTTAACCATGACAAATGCCTTCATAATGATGAAATTGAAAAATATGTGTAAGTTTATGGTTTTTATGACTATAAATTAGCAAACTATACATGACAATTGAATGTAATTATTATTCTCATATTTGAGTGTTCTGTTGGCTGGTTGGTGATATTGTAACAAAGTAGAGACATATGTTATTCATAACTTGTTACATATTTATTCCATAGAAATTCACTCTTTGCTTTCATTTAAGTGAAATCACTAATGTAATCATTTTCAAATAATTTCTGTTCAATTGAGATGAATGATATAAAATATTTTTTAAATGTTATTGTTCTCAAAGTGTACAAAACTTGAATATATTATCATTAAAGACACAGCTGAGGGATCCCTGGGTGGCGCAGCGGTTTGGCGCCTGCCTTTGACCCAGGGCGTGATCCTGGAGACCCGGGATCGAATCCCACATCGGGCTCCCGGTGCATGGAGCCTGCTTCTCCCTCTGCCTGTGTCTCTGCCCCCCTCTCTCTCTCTGTGTGACTATCATGAATAAATAAAAATTAAAAAAAAATAAAAAAAAATAAAGACACAGCTGAGGGGTGCCTGGGTGGCTCAGTCTTCCTTGAACTCAGGTCATGATCTCAGGGTCCTGGGATCAAGTCCCAAGTTGTCAGGCTCCCTATTCAGCGGGGTCTTCTTCTCCCTCTCCCTTTGCCCCTCCCCCTGCTTGTATTCTCTCTCTCACATGTTCACTTTCTCTCAGATAAATAAAATCTTAAAAAAAAAGAATGAAAAAGAACTATAGCTGAAGGTACAATATAAACAATTAAAAATTAAAATGATTTTCCCATATGCTTTCCAAAAGTTCCTTTTTTCCAACATGCAAAATTATTTTAAAGTAAACAAATGCATGTTATAATTAGTGAGTGTGAAATTTTAAAATTAGAATTATTTAAATAGAGCTGAAGTTTTTTGGAAAATTTAATAAATTATATTAAATATTCTTATTAAAATATGATTCTCATTATTAGTGTTCAATGTCCATGGGGTTGTTAGGGTAAAGAATTGGTACACTTCAAGCATCTTGCATCTAGACAAACATATATGAATTTAAGAGAAATATAAATTATTTAACTTTGTAAAATGTTCCTCCCAAACCAAGTGCAAATGTTGCAAATACTGCTGTAATCTATGAGCGTCTCCCAAACACAAAAAGCAAAATAAAATAAAATAAAACAAAAACACTCAGAAACTCTCTGGAAAACAATTCCTTTTTTAAAAAAGATTTTAAAAACTTATTTTATAGTGAGAAGGAGACAGCATGAATGGGATGGGCATAGGGAGAGAGAGAAAGATAATCTAAAACCAACTCTACAGTGAACGCAGAGCACCACATAGGACTTGATCCCAGGACCCTGAGATCAGCACCTGAGCCAAGAGTAAGTCGCTCAAGGAAATGTGCCACCTAGCCACCCCGGGGAAATGACTCTTTGCGCAACAATCTATTGCATTGATGCTATCAGAGAAGCAGGGTTTAACACATTAATTAATTTGTCCTTTCTCTTACCTAAGCATTTCTGCATGCCCATCCTCTCTGTACTAGTTTGTATGTAGGAGCAGAGGTGGAAAAGCATGTCGCTGGGATCCAGTGTTAAGTAAGGAGAACGATCAGTGTGGTCCAATTCAGGGGGCCCTGGGCAGGGACCCCTGCAGCCTTGGTCTAAGGGTAGGGCTGTTCATAAGGTCACTTCCTACTAGGTCTCAGCCACAGAAAGGCCTTCCCTGACTGTCCTGGCTGACTGCAGGGGTGGCCTCCTCCCACCTCAGCCATCCTCTAGCAATGAACACTCTGGGAAATCACATCTTATCTTATTTGCTGATTGTTTATTATCTCCCCCCCCCAAAAAAATGGACTTTGTAGTGTCTACTTTATATACTCAGCAATTATAAGAGAGCGTGGCATATGACAGGCCCTCCATAACTATTTGGTTGGTAGTTGAACACCTCTGACTTTATAATTCTGTAGGGACAGCAGCCGGGTTCATTTATTTTTGTAATGCTTTAATGCTTCCTGGGACGTCCCAAGATGGTGAATGGGGCTAAGAGAGGTTAGAGGCTTGGCCTCTAACCCAGTGTAAGAATTGGGGCTTGAAACCATCACTCCTAACCAGAAAATGAGGGTTTTTTCCTGTATACTGCTAGAAGGAAGAAGGGGGCTGAGAGCTGGTGGCTGCCTTGGAAACAGAAACCCACGCCAAGGGCGCGTGTCTTCCCCTAGGGGGCAGTGGCTGCACACGCGTGGATGCCTCCCCGACTTGGTCAGACCCTAGAAGGTGGTGATGAGAGCCCACACCTTCATCTTCACCTTCACGCAGATTCCAGAAGGCCCACAAGACATTCTGATCACATGAAGCCTGTAACACCAGCTCTGTAGATGTCAGCTCTGTGTTTCCAGAAAGGATGGATTCCCTGCCTGTACCCCATCTTTGTCCAGGTAGAAAGTTAGAATGTAGAGCAAATACATCTCTGTTCCTTTCTGCTTTTCAGATACCTTATTGCTGGTGTTTCTCAATGTACACAAATGTTTTGTTGTGGAGGGCCTGTCCTGGGCATCATAGAATGCTTAACTGCATCCTGGACCTCTGCACACTAGTCACCAATAGTACTCACAGCCCTCTCCCCGACACACACACACACACATACACACACACTGTTGTGACAACCCAAAATGTCTATGGACTTCACCAAATGTCCTGGGGGGAAGGGAGGGGTGAAATCACCCTGGTTGGAGAATCCCGGCCTTGTTGTAAAACACCAAACCCAAGCTGCCTGTGGAGTAGATGTTCCGGAGTTCAGTTGTGAGCTGAGGTTCAGGAGACGGCTGAGGAGGAATTCACAAATGTTCTCAATGGAGGATCTTGCGATTTCCGTGGAAACTTTTCTTCCAGCAACAGTTAAATTTTTATCATCTCCAAATGGCAATCAGAGGCAAATTAAGTGGTGTTTATCCTCCTGGCTATGAACTCTAAACCGAGCGCAGGGGATTTGGGTGGTGGTGGTGGTGGTTGTTTTGTCTGCACGGTTCTTTAGTCCCCGGGAGTCACTGATCTCCCTTTGACTGTTGTTGTTTCTCACTCGGCCTCCCCCTCTACCAGACAGGCATAATGACTGGCAATCATCACATCGCAGGGCAAAGTGGTCGGCTGCCACCCCCGCAACGCAGGACTCAGCCGGTCCCCAGAGCCTGCTCTCTGGAGCCATTGCCTCTTTTGTTTTGTCAGGGGGACTGCAGTTTTGTCTCTTGGCTCTCGCTGAATGAAGGGAACCTTAAAACATCATGTGGCTGCAAATGGCTTCGTCTAAGCTGGAAGGAGCAGTAAACAGGAAGTCAACAGCACAGGCGAAATAAAAGTGATCAGTCAATTAGACTGTTAGAACGACTCAAATCCCCCCCAGGCGTCTTTGGGCCAAGCCGGGCTGCGCTAATCAGGCTTGGGGACACAGGCCCGGAGCCGACCCGCAGGGAGGCCCACAGGGAGCCACCAGCGCTGCCCGCGCCAAACGGCTCTGAGAGCCAAGGATCCGCCGGGAGAGGCAGACCAATGCGGCCCCCATGCATGCGTGGAAATCGTCGCAGCCAAGTTGCAGGACTTACATGACAATTTTTTATCCTTTCCTGGACTCAGATGAAAGGCTGCTCTGTGAGTGGGGAGTACAATTGCCCTGGCACTCCGGCCCACATCTGGCTGCGTCTGTGGGACTCCAGATTTTCACATTCAGGAAGAAACGACCCCCCAGTGTTCCAGAGACAGCGAGGGCACTGGCTCTCCGACTGCACCTCGGAGTCTGCTCCTCAGGACCCTGGCCGCCCTTCCCGGCCACCACCCAGCCCCTCTGTCTTCCCTGCCCAGCATCCTGACGGGCGGCGCCCATCCCGACCAGAATCACTGCCACACCGGTTTAGATCCTGATCCACCCTCCCCAGGACTCTTTGCTGAAAGCAGCATCGGAGGGAATTTGGGGAATGATATAAGACTCCTTTGACGTCAGTCTTAAGGGATGGGATGCCTCGAAAAACTGAGGGAGAAAAAGAGAGAGCTACTACAGGGTTGGTGTCTTATTTCACAAGGAAGGTCAGATTGTGCAGACGGGGAGCTTAAGGGCAGGGAGGGTGGGAGGGTGAGGAAGGATGTAGGAGGTAGCAAACTAGTTTGAAGTCAAAGGTTAAGAAACATTTTAAAGCCAGTTTCTAAAGGCTTCTGGGAGAAGCAGGGCATGCAACATGTTGACCACTATGATGAAAAAGTAACCCTCTCTTCAATCCCTAACCCCCATGTCCGTTGATTCTGTCACAGGCTATTCTGCAAACGCCAGCATGCAAGTGGCCAGGGTTGTCTCCCTACCAGCAGTTCCACTGTGGAGAGTGGAGACATTTTCAGGAAGGCCCCCAAGAAGACTCATGTTCTACATGATGTAAAAAAAACAGCATGATGGCAGAGCCCTGCCCTGAATATTCCGAACTAGAGTCGTAAGCAAGTTGTTTTCCAACAGTTGACACCCTCATGACTAGACTAGAGAATAAGGATCCCACCCACATGTGGGAAGGTGATTGGCTTCCAGCTTCTGCTTCAGCAAAGGCCCCCCTTCCTGGAGACACTCTTGTTGTCTGGACTCTGGGCTGCTGTATCCATGAAACTTCCATTTCCCAGATAAGCTAAGTGCCATAACTTGACCCAGCCAGTCATCATGGACAACAGATGAGCCCGTGAACAAGAGCCTCTGCCATGTGTCTGGGCTGTGTTCAGTCCTGTGGGTCATGTTAAAGAAGCCAAAACAGTCCTGGCTTCTGTGAGGCCGAGTTCTAGTTCAACACACAAGGCTAGCAAACATGCAAGGCCAAGAGCATAATAGAAGGCCATGTGATCATTCTGGCCCTCAGTGAGCTCGAGCCTAAACATTTAGGTTGAGCTTGGGACTTCATTAAAGAATATCTCACATTGTGATTTAATTTGTCCTGTCTTACCCTGTGACTTATAAACCCCTCCAGAGTAGGAAGCACAATTTACCTTTCTTAGAGTCTCATCACACACACACGCACACACGCACACACGTGTGTGTGTGCGGCTTCTAGAACTGCTGTACACTGTTAGTTTCTCATTATATTGTTACTGAATGCTTTAGTAAGTATGATTGTGTAGAACAGAATATGATTGCAGCAGGGGTTTGTGTAAGGGAGCAACCTGGGTGGGCAAGAGGAGCTGGAGTAGGGAGACTTCACTGGAGATGCAAGAGGCAATTGACAGTAAATATGCTGTGGTTCTTTTTTTTCTTTTGAAAGTAGTGATTAAAGATAACATTTAAAAAATTATAAAAGTGTACATATTCATTATGGAAAATTTGTAAAATAAAGAAAAATATAAAGAAGAAAATTTAAATCACAGATAATTTGACTCCCAGTCATATGTAAACGTACAGAATATATAATTATACACTTGTAACAAGCACTAGGAAGGCATGGATACAGAAGAGAATAATGGAAGACCCGATCTTGAATAGGGAGGCTTTTCTGGGGCTATGACCTTTACACCAGGACTGAAGAGTGGGTAGGGGTTGGACAGGTGAAGAGATGAGAGAGAGTATAAGAGGCAGGTATGTGTTAGGGAATAGAGTTTTTAAAAAGGTAAATGAGGCACACCCAGGTGGCTCAGTTACTTAAGTGTCTGCCTTCGGCTCAGGTCATGATCTCTGTGTCCTGGGATGGGTCCTGGGATGGAGCCCTGTATCAGGCTCCCAGCTGATACTTCCTCTCTCTCTCCCCCGTTCCCCCTACTAATGTGTGTGCTCTCTCTCTCAAATAAAAAAAATAAAATCTCTTAAAAATAAAATAAATAAATAAAAAGGTAAATCATACAAATATAAAATGAACGTATGCCAAAAGTTGTTTCTTTTAACTCAATTAATGAGATAACCATTAAGATGTTACAGATGTTTCATAGGAGAATGCCAAGGATATATATACATAGATGCCAAGTTGGGTGAAGGAAATCAGTTGCCCCTCCCCTGGACAGAATTTACTAGCACATGGAAATAATCATTCACACTACTCTCAGTTATCTACAGCTTTCAGACTTATAAACTAGCCTCACAGAAAATGAAAGAGGGAGATAACCAGGATAGGTAAGCTAGTCAGGACACCCACGAATTCTTTTTCTCTCCTTTCAAAGGCTTTTGTGTTTTTTCCTGACATGTGCAAAGGCACTGGGGAAGGAAAGAGCTTACTAGAACTGAAGAAAAGGAATGTTTTTAAGATGTAATGAGCAAGGAGGAGAGTGGGTTGAGATGGGTGTCATGGTGTATATCCCGGTTTGTAGCCTGCATTTTTCATTTAACAATATAGGGTGAACGTTTCTCCATAACATCCAATATCCATTCTAAGTAAGATTCTTTTTTTTTTAGGTTTATTTATTTAAGTAATCTTTACAACCCAGTATGAGGCTCTAACTCATGACCCTGAGATCAAGAGTAGCATGGTCCTTTAAAAAAAAAAAAAAAAAAGATTTAGGGCAGCCCGGGTGGCTCAGCGGTTTAGTGCCACCTTCAGCCCCGGGCATGATCCTAGAGACCCAGGATCGAGTTCCATGTTGGGCTCCGTACGTGGAGCCTGCTTCTCCCTCTGCCTGTGTCTCTGCCTCTCTCTCTCTCTCTCTGTGTCTCTCATGAATAAATAAATAAAATCTTAAAAAAAATTTATTTATTTTAGGGGTGCCTGGGTGGCTTAGTGGTTGAGCGTCTGCCTTTGGCTCAGGTCGTGATCCCAGGGTCCTGGGATCAAGTTCCACATGGAGCTCCCACAGGGAGCCTACTTCTCCCTCTGCCTGTGTCTCTGCTTCTCTCTTTCTGTGTCTCTCATGAATAAACAAATAAAATCTTTTTTAAAAAAGATTTATTTATTTGAGAGAGAAAGTGCACACAGGCGAGTGGAGGAGAGGCAGAGAGGGAGAGAGAATCTCCAGCAGACTCCCTGTTGAGCATGGAGCCAGAAGCAGGGCTGGATCTCAGGACACTGAGACCATGACCCCAGTTGAAATCAAGAGTCAGACACCCAACCAACTGAGCCATCCAGGCGCCCTATCCTTAGGGTAGATTTCTACAAGTAGAATCTCTAGATCAAAGATTATTTAAAGGTGTTAACAAAAACTGCCTTTTATTTTTTAAATAGATTTTATTCTTATTTATTTGATTGAGAGGGAGAGAGAGAGCACAAGCAGGGGGAGCTGCAGGCAGAGGGAGAGGGAGAAGCAGACTTCCCTCTGAGCAGGGAGCCTGAAGTAGGGCTTGATCCCAGAACTCTAGATCATAAGCTGAGCCGAAGGCTGATGTTCACCCAACTGAATCACCTGAGTGCCCCCCAAACACTACTTTTTAAAAAGGCTATCTCTACACTTAATGTGGGGAGATGGAGTTGTATGCTCTACTCACTGAGCCAAGTGCCACAACAAAAACTCCTTTTCAATGAAATGTTTTAGGAAAATAATGGGGTGAGGAGAGGTAGAAGCTCTGATAAAAGCTAGAAGGCCCCTGTAAGAAGAGGGTGTGAGGTGAGAGGAGTCTGAACTAGGCAAGCGGAGGGAGAGGGAGAGAGGGTCAGAGGGAGAGGTGTTTAGAAGCAGCAGCAAAGTGGTCTGGGTGTGCAGAATGGAAATGGGGGAAGAGTAAGATTTGGGCTTGTATTTGCCTTAGACAGACTTGGAAATGGGTATGTTTGGAAGAGAAACTGATTCGAGGGACATGGAGGGTGTGGGGTAACCATAGGAGTATTCAGGAGGGTGCATCTGGGTGGCTCAGTGGTTGAGCGTCTGCCTTTGGCTCAGGTCGTGATCCGGGGTCCTGGGATAGAGTTCTACATCAGGCTCCTCCCTGTGAGCCTCCTCACAGGGAGCCTGATTCTCCCTCTGCCTATGTCTCTGCCTCTCTCTCTGTGTCTCTCATGAATAAATAAATAAAATCTTAAAAAAAAAAAAAAAAAAGAGCACCCAGCAGCATCGAGACAGGGTCTGGGCTGGAAAGGTAAATTTGGGAGTCACACAGATATCTGCTAGTTGAATCCAGGAGCCAGGGGATGTCTAAGTGAAAGGAGCCCTTGCAGAATCTGCATCATCAGATTTGCTCCAGCAAAGGAGCAAGCAGGAAAGAAGAAGGTAAGGAAGCCTGTGCAGGAGGTGGGTAACTAACAATATTAAATTTTACCATGGGGTCAGAAAGGATGAGGGCTAAGGAAAAAAACCATTGTATTTGGCCAGAAGAAAGTCATAGTGACCTTGACAAGAGAAGTTTCAATAGAATTGTGGGGGCGGAAGTCAGCGGTTAAGGGAATAGGAGATGGAGGCATTGAGTGTCGGCCACAATGTGGAGGATTTTGGCAACAAAGGAGATAGAAAAGTCTGGAAATTAGCTAGAAAGGAGGAGAGTCCAGCATCATTGTGTGTGAGTATGTGTCTTGCTCATATTCCAACCCAGCAACTTCCGTCTGCCTTCCCACACCCCCCACCACAGTTTCCTCTGCTTATTTTTCAATCCTAAGTATTTTTTCAACCTCAGATGATATTATGTGGCTTCATGTGACAAGCACTTAACACAGAGCCCGCGCATAGTAAGTGCTCAGTAAGTGTTCGCTATCGTTACTATTTTTATTAAGAGTCCTTAGGAACAAAATGTGCAAAAAGAAAGGAAGGACAGTATGCCAGGGAGGGATAGAGTACTGGAGATGTGGTTAAGGAGGGGCCACTGTCCTTAGCAGCGAATCTTTAGAAACATAATAGGCTTTTCTTCTTTTCATGGCCTTAATTCTAGGTCTAGTGTTGGCTTATTTTTTTTTTAAGATTTTTATTTATATATTTATTTATTTATTTATTTATCCATGAGAGACACACAGAGAGAGGCAGAGACACAGGCAGAAGGAAAAGCAGGCTCCCTGCAGGGAGCCCAATGTGGGACTCCATCCCAGGACCCTGGGATCATAACCTGAGCCAAAGGCAGATGCTCAACCACTGAGCCACCCAGGTGCCCCTCTTGTTGGCTTAATTTTAAATACCCTTTCTAACTGAGATGTCCTAAAAGAGCCTGCCATTTGTCCGTCTGCCTGTAGCTTTGTGACACTTCTCGAGGATTTCTCTCTGCATTCACGTTCATGACTGTGGGGTCAGTCTGAGTTGTAGGTCTGGCCCTGCCCCCTTGGAACAGTGGAAGAGACCAAAGAACTCCCCAAGGGACAAGATTTGGGAAGAGAATGTGCAGAGGGGAAATAAGCAAACACCAAATGTGTGAGCAAATCGCAGCAAGTGCAAGTGAGGGACAGAAGAGCCCAAGAGCCCAAATCTCTGGCAGTGGACTGAGTGATATCACGGCCAGTCATCAACAGGGAAGATCTGGGAGAGAGCAAAAGCCCAGAGGGTTCTGTTTCCCGGTGAGGGTGTAGGAACAGGAGCCAAGGAACAGAGGGGTCAGACCTGCTTTTCCTGTTGCAGGATGACAGAATCAATCCACACTGCAGCAGGGCTGTGGAGAGAAGGTACAATGACTTTATTTTGTCTGTAACTTTGCTAGCCTTCCTCCTCAGTCCTCCTCACCCCCACTGGTTAGAAGGAGGAGAAAGTAACTAACTGTCCAACTTAGTTTAAAGCTTCAATAATTTAAACAGTCCCCTTTGAGTAGAGTTCAGTCTTTCATGGATAAAAATTCTCCTCCTCCATCTCACCCTAAGATAGCGTCTGAGTCATAGGGGAAGAGCCCCTTGTGACTTACTAGAAGGAGGCCCTCAGATGCATCCTTGGTGTCCTGGGAGATTTAGTGAACTTTCCTGTGTCTTCCTGGTTGCTCTGATGGCCTTCTCGGGTAAAGTGGAGGCTGTTTGATACATGCTCTGGCCTCTTTTGGCTTGACTAGAGCTCAGCGCACTCCCAAATAAATTGACTTGGCTCTCCTGTTGCTGCATGCCCCCCAGAGGTCTGTCTGTGACTGCCATTGGGCCGCAGTGCCAAGATTCTACCCTGCTGCCCTGGCTACAGAGACACCCATCCCAGTGATAATTCTTGTCTTTCTCTCAGCAACATTGCTGGTTGCATTCCTTTTCAGTAGCAGAAGTCCTACTGTTACAAAAGCTGCCCGTCTCATTGCTTGATTTTATAACTGGGCTAAATGTCAGCCTGGGGGGAGGGTGTGTTGGAGGGGGACATCTGCTATTAAGGCGACCTATGTGATGAGACATGAGCCCCCTGAATTCCCCTGCATCGAATGATGCTTTGGACCGACCAGTTACATTGGCGTCTGGTGGACATGGCTGTTTCCAGCCAGCCCCACAAACCTGAGAGTCTTTTATTTCAAACCTTCTAATCTCTGCGCTCAATGAGTATGGAAAGTGTTGCATGTGGAAATTGCCTGGGCGACTGGGGGAAACGTTGCCAAAAGAGAAACTTTCCAGTTCTTAGCTTTCAAAGTGTGCACTGTGCCATATGTCATGAGGTAATACGGATTCTCTGAATGGGGGCGCCACCGCCAATGAAAGCAGTGACTTGACAGTCAGCAAATACAGTTCTAGTCACTAATCAGAGGCAAAAGAATTGCTAAGAAAGAGCAAAACAACAGGCCACGAAGAATCTAAACAGCACAAAATGGAGGGAAGCTGCCCTTATTTAGGAGGACAAAATAAGCTCCAAAGTGTTCCTGAGGCAGCCGTGGTAACGTTAACAGATGCCATCTGGAAATCAACAAAACTCAGATTTTATTTTTACTGATTTGCACCGAAAACCAGTTCCAGCCAGGGACTCTCAAACTCAGAAGTCTCCAACGGGGCACTAAGATATAAACAATCATTTAGCAAAATCCGTGGTCAAAATGACAGATGAAGGCTGCTGTCTTGTCCTCTTTGTTCAAATCAAGACATGAGGTCAGACGTGACCAAGTGCGTGGAGAAGTGAGAGTTTGCAGTGATGCATTTTAAATAATTTTTAATACATAATGCCCAGCCTCAGAGACGGGCCAAAATTATCTTCAAGACTTCATTTCCCTCAAATATCCGGTGCTCTCATTCTGGCCCCCACCGATTACTGTTCTTGAAAGATAATAATTTAATGGATTTGCTAGTCCTTTCCTCAACTATCCTACTGTCTCCCCATATTTACATGTAACAGGCCTTTTCAGAGATATTGGTATCCCCTGCTTTTAGAAAGTTCGCTTTATGCCACTTCACTTTTACAAAAGACCCGTTTTCACTAACTGAAGGAAATTCAGATTATGTTTGCTTTTATGAATGAAGGTAGAAAGCAAAATAAAAAATAGCATTCAGCATCTGTTTGGCAGCAGCCACTAGTGAGGCAGTGCACTCCCTGGGCCGAACTCCTTTCCCCCAGGAGTCACCTGAGCATCTCAGCATCAAGCCACCAGAGCTTGAACTATGTGCTTATGAACAACTGTGCTTATCTTGACTTATTTTGTGCATTCATTAGCTAGATGTGTCCTAAGGTATCAGAAAAGCCCAAGATAGGATATTTTCAGGATCCGAGAATGTTCAAAATTATCAATGGTAATTGAATTTCTGGGGAGTTTTCTTGGTTTGTTTCGCTTTACACCATTTCCTCTTACAAAAGGTTTCATAGGAACATCCTACTTTCAGATATTGGGGGGAATACCTGTAATACCTTTGAATGAATGGGCTTGAAGGGGTAAGGTGGTGGTGGGCTTGAAGGGGTAAGGGGTGCATTTTGTGAGTTGGTAGGTACATCTCTCAAATCACCACTCTGCAGACAGTTGTACACGTGAACATTCCCTGGTTTAAGGCTCGTTGTAACTTCCTTTGGCTGGGCACCCCATCTCCTTCCATCTTCTGGTGAGGTGTGAGCAGGGGTATCTGTGAAAGTCTTGCCTTCTGTTCAATGCAAAGCACAAACTAGTCTATGTTGTTGGTGGAGAACAATTAGTGCAGGTTTCCTGAGTGAAAGACAGGCCCCATGCATAATTCCCTGCCTGCGTATGGCTATTTCCAAACAAATTTTTCAAGCAGAAGACCTCAGCTTCTCAGAGAGCCTCCATACCTGGCTTCTTTCTCTGGCCCTGCCCTGAACTGGGATTCAGCAGGATCGCAATTCCATGGCTGCCTGGATCCACTTCAGTGCTTCCTGCTGCTTCATATTGGACTGTGGGTCATTCCTGTGCTGGGGAAGGTCACAGACTTGTTAATTAGATGGAAGGCAAAGACAGACAGGATACAAATTTTCCTAGAAGGACACCAGCATGTGTGATGTCAGTACCATTTTCAACTTTTAGCAGTGATTATGGCCACCACCCTTTCCTGCTTCCTGAGGACAACAGTTCAATATGACTTCCAGCACAATTAAAATAGACAGCTTAGGCTGAGCCAAATTTAAGCAGGGTGGAAGCCTCAGATCCACAGCACTGATTTTTCCATTTGACTACTGCAGGGGGTGCTCAGACAAAACCACAATGGGGAACACATATGATTTCCTAGTTTTATTTTTATTTGATATGAGGTATATTTGCATGACATTTTATTTTCAGCAAGCACTTTTACATTCATAATCTCTTACCAGAATCATCCGAGGTAGGTAAGGTGATGATTAATCTTTCCCTTTGATAAATAAGGTGTCTGAAGCTCAGAGAGCTCCCACAGGTAGTAGCAAAAACGTATAGCTAATTCCAGGTTTCCTGGCTCCTTGACCCTATTTCTATCACATCAAATCACCATTCATTACAACCCAGAAAGAGCTGCGGGTGGGCCAAATCCCATCAAATCTGTTCATATGGACATGTGTTTTTTTTTTTTTCTGCCTGGCATCCCTTCCTTTGGGAACCACCCAGCCCCCAAATCTGCAGTATCCATCTACTTTGGCTGTGGTAGAACTTACCACATCCCTAACTGTAGATAGGGAACTATAAACCTGGCCAATCAGAGAATTCTGTTATCCTGGCCACATGATTGGCTCAGGCATGAGCACATGATCTAAGCTGGCCAATCACAGTCTTCTCTGGGTCTTTTGTTAAAGTTCTTAGGAACAATGTATTCTTTTTTTCTGGATTCTTCCTGATATGAAGCAAGAGTCTGATTGGGAATATAGGCAAGCAAAAGCTACCAGAGCTGAGAAATGGAGAGGGTCCTGATGTTTTTATTTGACACACTGAGTCCAGCTGTACCTGAAACTCTTCAGTGAGCCAATAGATTCCTTTTTCACTTAAGCCAATTAGAGTTGTATTTATGACACATACAAATGCAAAGAAGTTGTTGATCAATAAAATATTGATCAAGA
Source organism: Canis lupus familiaris (assembly GCF_011100685.1). Lineage (NCBI taxonomy): Eukaryota > Metazoa > Chordata > Mammalia > Carnivora > Canidae > Canis > Canis lupus. Next base: position 27,558,585 of record NC_049237.1, read on the forward strand.
AATATTGCCATTTCTGTCTCTCCTGGAACTAGGAAATGGCCTCTTCAAAACTGTTTATTTGTAGGGGCACCTGGATGGCTCAGTAGGTTGAGCAATCAACTCTTGATTTCATCTCAGTTCATGATCTTGGGGTCATGAGATTGAGCCCCCACATTCCCCATCAAGCCCTCCTTCAGGCTCTGCACTCTGCTCTAGATTCTCTCTCTCCCTCTGCCCCTACCCCCACTCACATGCACACACACACCCTCTCTTTTTCTAAAATAAATAAATCTTAAAAAAAAAAAAACTGTTTCTTTGTAGTACACTTTGTTCCTTTCCACAAAAAATTCTGAGGCATCTTATAAAAATAAGTAGACAAAATAGGCAAAAAGTCAAAGTCAAAGGGTAAGTTTCAATTAAAAAAATATTTTAGAGATAGAGAGCACTTGTGTGAGTGCAGCATGAGGAGGGGCAGAGGGAGAGAGAATCTTAAGCAGCCTCCACCCCCAGCACAGAGCCTGAACTGGGCTTGATCTCACAACTTTGAGATCATGACCTGAGCTGAAATCAAGAGTCAGATACTTAACTGACTGAGTCACCCAGCCACCCCTCAAAGGTAAGTTTAATACATAAAATACATATTTTATTTATATATATAATATATATATGGCACAATTTTATATTAAATTGACAAACCATTTTTAAGATTATAATACCAAGTATTGTTGAAGGTGCTAGGAAATAGACACTGTTGAGGAATTTATAAATTGGTGCAAATTTTGTGGAGAGAAATTTGACAGTGCTTATTCATAACCAGTGCTTGTCCTTAACCAACAATTCTACTTTCAGGAATACATATGAAGGAAATAATTAAATAAAAAAGGATTTTGCAAAGATTTGGGTGTAGGAATGGCTGTTATAGTCACCAATAATTGGAAAACAACCTGGATATCTAATGACATCAAAAATAATATGTCCACCTATTAAATACCATATATTTATTAAAATAATGATATAGACTTTTATTTACTGATCTGGAATAATATTCACATATTGTGGAATGGCTTTGGAGGAGCACACCTAAATTTTCCCTAGGCCACAGCAAGATTCATATTCTATTCATATTCATATTCAAGATCCATATTCTTAACCCCATGCTTTTTTTTTTTTAACCCCATGCTTTTTAACAAAACAAAACAAAACAAAAACCCTATTCATTGGTTGTGGTAATTAAAATAGGAAAAATATAGAAATGGCAAAAATTGCCCTTCTATTTTTTACAGTTTGGGTATTCTTATTTGGGTCATATTTGGTTCTCCATAAATACGTGGTTAATTATCCCCTCTTGGACCATGTGCTGTCAATACACTCCATTTTCAAATACTTCACTAGTATTTGAAGATTATTTATTGCCAGTGAGTTGAGTTTCAAGCATTGTCTCTTCTAGACCACTGGTCACCAAAATGTGTATATGCTTAAAACAAACCACTAGGTTTTAAGAAGAAAATTTTAGCATTTCTATTTATGAATAACTTTTTTATTTTCTATTTCTGTTATTTTTTTAATAATGGATGTAATACAACTGGATAATATATAACAAATAAGTGTACAAAGATTGCTAAATAGTTTTGATTATAAAGTTGTGTTCTGGTTATCTATTGTTGTGTAACAAACAAACTGGAAGCTGAGTGGCTTAAAACACCGTTTTATTTTGTTCACAATCTTGTGGATCAGAAATTTGTGAAGGACTCTCCTGGGCAGTCTATATCTTTGCAGCATTGGTTGCAACTCAATCTAGAAGATCCACTTCCAAGATGGCTCCCAAGTTGGCTGGCAACTTGGTGCTGGCTATCAGTTGGGGGCTCAGCCAGGGTGATTGGCTATGGGACGGGGGGATCTCAGTTCTTTTCCATATAGCATCTGAACTGGGCTGCTTGGGCTTCCTCACAAAGTGGTAGCTGGGTTCTGAGAGAGAATATTTTATTTTACTGTTATTATTTTTAATTTATTTTTTGGAGATTTTATTTACTTATTTGAGAGAGAGTGAGAGCACAAGAGAGAGAAAGAGAGAGAGCACGAGGGGAGGGAAGGGCAGAGGGTGAAGAAGACACCCTGTTGATCAGGGAGCCCAACTTAGGGCTCAATCCCAGGACCCTGGGACCATGACCTGAGCCACAGACATTTAGCTGACTGGGCCACTCAGGCACCCCCTGAGAGGGAATATTTTAAAAGACAAGAGGTCTTTTAAGGCCTGGAGCCAAAAAATACCAAAGTATCATTTCCATTATATTCTACTGGTAAAAACTATTCAGGAGTCCATTCAAGATTCAGGGGAGAAGCATAGAACCTATCTCTCAGTGACTGGTCTGTCAAAGAATTTGTGACCATCTTAATTTAAATTTTTTTCTTTTTTTGTAACTGGCTTTATAAGTAAGTATCTTGTTACCCAATAATGGAAAACTTAACATGTTCAGTTTCACAGCAAGAAAATAAGGTTTTTAAAATCAGATGTCATTTTATGGGGCACGTGGGTGGCTCAGTCAGTTAAACGCCTGCCTTCATCTCAGGTCGTGATCCCAGGGTCCTGGGGTCAAGTCCCGTATCAGTCCTGTCCCCCTGAAAGTCCTGTTCAGCAAGGAGTACGCTTCTCCTTCTCCCTCTCCCTCTGCCCCTATACTCCCCTCACACTTGCTCTCTCTGTCTCTCAAATAAATAAAATCTTTAAAAAAAAAAGTTAGTTGCCATTTTATTTTTTATTTACTTTTTAAAAGATTTTTAAAATTTATTTATTCATAGATACACAGAGAGAGAATGAGAGGCAGAGACATAGGCAGAGGGAGAAGCAGGCTCCATGCGGGGAGCCCGACGTGGGTCTCCAGGATCACACCCCAGGCTGCAGGCGGCACTAAACCGCTGCGCCACCGGGGCTGCCCTAGTTGCCATTTTAAAATGAAGTATTAGTTTAGCCTACGTTTTAAAACTTTTAAAAACTTTTTTTTAAAGATTTTATTTATTTATTTATTTATTTATTTATTTATTTATTTATTTATTCATGATAGACACACAGAGAGAGAGGCAGAGACACAGGCAGAGGGAGAAGCAGGCCCCATGTAGGGAGCCTGATGTGGGACTCGATCCTAGGATTCCAGGATCATGCCCTGGGATGAAGGCAGGTGCTTAAACTGCTGAGCCACACAGGCTGCCCTTTTAAAAACTTTTTATTGAAGTATAGTTGACCAACAATACTATACTAGTTTCAGGCATACAACGTAGTGACACCTGGGTGGCTCAGTAGGTGAGAGTCTGCCTTTGGCTCAGGGCATGATCCCAGGGTCCTGGGATCAAGTCCTGCATCAGGCTCCCTCTGAGGAGCCTGCTTCTCCTTCTGCATATGTCTCTACCCCTCTCTATGTATCTCTTATGAATATATAAATTAAATCTTTAAAAAAAATAAAAATACTATTATATTTTCATAGGGATTACATTGAATCTGTAGATTGCTTTGGGTAGAATGAACATTCTGACAGTGTTAATTCTTCTAATCCAAAGTACAGTGTATCTTTCTATTTATTTGTGTCATCTTCAATTTCTTTCATTAACAGCTTCTAGTTTTCAGAGTACAAGTCTTTCATCTCCTTGGTTAAATTTATCCTTAGGTATTTGTGTGGTTATCTTTAATTCACCACATGTGATCAAAAATGTTTGAAGACCACTAATTTAGATAAAGAGAATGTGTCCTAGCAGCTCCACCCCCAGACTAGGGCTCTGCTCTCTTATATAAGGAATTCCTGGCCGTCAGAAGCTGGTCTGCTTCCACTGCACCTCCTCAAAGCTGTTTCATCAGAAATGAGGCTTAGGCTTTTCTCTTAATGGCCTTTTTAATCCAAAAGCATAGACAGAAGAATATATGCATGACAATGTGGGGGAAAATAGAGTTTAACTCTTATTGGCACCACTGCTTTGTCTTATTTAATAAAATGGTTTGACTAATAGCAGAAATAAAACATTTATCTGGTTTAGTTTTGGTGACCTTTTAAAAAAGATCTCCTTTACAAAGGTATACTCTAAATCAAAATATATTGAAAATTAACAAAAAAAAAAAGAAAGAAAAAGAAAATTAACCTAAATATAGCCAGAATGACTTTTATGATGCAAAGGAAATGACTGTAACAGCATTCTACCAGAAATTTCCCAGTGCACAGGCTGACACCTGCCTTTCCTTTCACATCAATCAAGTAAAATAATCACAAACAGAACTTTAAGATTTCTCCCATAACACATACTCCTAAGGAAAACAAAGTGGGTTACTAAACAGTATAAACCCTTTTTTGTAAGAAAATATGTGTGAGGGAGACAAGAGTAAAATTTTTCACTAGTGATGGTCTTAGCTTGTATCGTTAAAAAGTAAGGCTCCTGAGAAGATCGTGTTGTTTTCCCCAGCAGGGCGATGGATAAGGGAGCATATTAGAAAAAGTGAGATAATGAAAATTTGTTTCTCAGGAGAAAAGGAAGAGCTGTCTGGGGGCAGCAGAAGCAGAGAGGATGAGTAGTTTAAATGTGTGAGTCAGGGATAATTTTGCTACATGAGCCGAGGGGATTCTCCTGCAGATTGTCACAAACCCTTCAGTAAAATCTACACTGATTGACAATTCTTTTTTGGTGTTGGATTGTGTTCTTTAGGAGGGATGATTCCAGGTAATTTTGGTGTAAATGTGTCAAAGGTAGATGCAGGCCAAGAGCAAAGGGAGCCTAAGCAAGTTTGAGGTTTGAGTCACCTGTAAGTAACATCTGAATAAGAAAAATCCAAGATATACATACATACCCCAAATTGTGCAGTTAATACCCCTGGATAGTGGATTACAAAGGAAATGTCTTTCATTCCTTGTTCATTTTCTGATATTTAGATTTTGCTATCAGTTGTTGTTAAAAGGGAATTATTTGGAAACATACATGGACTTTGCGATCAGACTGATCTATGTTAGAACCCAGCTCCACTTCCTAAATTTGTGATTTTTGACAAATTCCTTGATTTTTTAAAACCTCAGCCTCCTCATTTGAATGAAAAAGATAATAATAAATTGCATCTTATGCGTGGCTAGTTGAGATAATGTACGAAATTATGTATGTAAAGTTCTTCAGACAGTGCCTTAGAACTGAGCAGCCATACAATGAATTATATAAATTATTATTGTTTTGTTGATGATAACTAAAGCCTGATGGTGGTTCTCAGATCCTGAGAATGAGTGTCTTTTCCTACGTAAGGCCAAGAAGTTAAGGCAGCACCTGACTATGTGTCTATATCCTTGAGGGAACCAGCAGAACCAGCAGAGTAAATACAACCAAGTTTTATCCCTACCACCATAAGTCACACAACGTATTATCATCATGAAGAAGGCTTTCTGAGCACCTATTGTCTGCAGGTCATTTAAGTTCTCTAGAAGACACTTGAAGTGTAGCCTTCATCTCAGAGCCAGTTCAATTTTGGCCATTAAAGTCCAAGTTCCTAATTAAAAACACTTTAAGGATAGGCTATACTTAGGACTGGGCCCACATGTTCTTAATTCCCAGTGAAGAACACACATTGCATCTCAGGACTTCTACACTAGCCAATGCGTTCTGATGTGGGGTTTGAGTTCCTTGGCGCTGTCATGTGACTGGCTTTTTGATGTGGTTTCTGTTCCAGTAAGTTAAACTCCAGCATCTCAGAACTGGCACAGCCTGCCACGCTAAAGATGAATTCTGAGCGCAGATGAGGGCTGAATCTGCATGCCTGCGGGTTGATGAAACCACAGACTGCCACAGGATTAATTAGCCAGAGGCTCTTGAGTGCGGCCATGGCCCCACTATTCAGGGTTTTCTTGTTGCTGCTGTAGAGCATGGCTATCTAAAACAGCGCTCCTCAATATATTTTTGGTCTTTGACCTCTTCAATGGAAACAAAAAACCAAACAAAAACCCCCCTCTGAACTTGGCATATTCCTGCTTGGCGCTCCCGAAGCAAACCGATTGGGACTTATGAAACTCTCACTGTTCTGGGAGAGATTCATCACATTCAATAAACATACAAACAAACAAACAAATAAACAATTCATGGCTGAGCGAAGTAAAAACGTCGTGATAAATATAACTAGTGTGCTCACCAATATCTGGTTCTCCTCTCTAGGCACATAGAAGACTGGACTGACCAGCCCTCTGTGGTTGGACAGTTATGTGACTTGTTTAGGTTAATAGAACTTTAGCAGCAGTGACATCTGTCACTTCCCTACCGAAGCGGGAAAGCACTGGGAGCAGGTGAGAGGTCCAGCCTCTATCTCCCAGCTGAGGAGACCAAAGGAGTCACGTATGCTAGATGTTGCAGCTACAGATAGTAGAGCTTCCATCAGCCTGGATCCTTTTTTGTTTTTTAAATCTTTTTTTTTTTAAAGATTTTATTAATTTATTTAACAGAGAGAAGAGACAGAGCACAAGCAGGGGGGAGCAGCAGGCAGAGGACGAGGGAGAAGCAGGTTTCCAGCTGAGCAGAGAGTCCAACTCAAGGCTCGATCCCAGGACCTGGTGATCATGACCTGAGCCGAAGGCAGATGTTCAGCTGACTGAGCCATCCATGTGCTCCAGCTTGGATCCTTGAGTGACTGCTGGAGCTGAATTTTCCCAGCACACATACCACCAGCCTTGACTTGCAATGGACATCGGCAAGAAATGGATCTTGTTTGTCTTCGATGTTGGGAACTGGAGGTTAATTTGTTATCACAGCACAACCTAGCCTATTCTAACCAATGCAATTATCTAGTGAACACTAATGATACTGACAGGGGCGTGCCATTCACCCATCAGACCTGTCACTGAGAGGAGGCAAAGGCTGCTTATGGTGCAAGATAGAGGACAAAAGGAATGTGGCAGTTCAAATGACCAAGTTGAAGAAGACTGGACTCCTGTAGTCTCCTGTGGGATGCCGGGAGGCAGAGCAGAACTTCCAGGTGACAGTCTCAGAGGTGCTTATCCCAGGCACACCAAACTCCAGACCCAGGCCAGCGGAGCACAGTGCTCAACCCAAGTATGTAAACATTCCCAGTTGATCCTGTACCTTGGCCTCATTGGTTCAGAGCCTGTGTCAGTTGGTGGCATGCCCGTAGTTTCCTAGAAAGTGACAGATGCTCCTTAGGTCAGATGAACAGAATGCTAGACTATGATGAGAACTAATCAACTGGTCTGTATTGTTTTTGTTTTGTTTTGTTTTTGTTTGGTTTTGGTTTTTGGTGGGGTTTTTGTTTTTTGGGGTTTTGTTGCATAGAACCTGAGTGTTAAAAAAAAAAAAAAAAAAAAGAACCTGAGTGTTTCTGGGTTCTATGCAAAATTATCCAGATGGGAGTTAAGACGTACATAGCCACCACGGAAGGCTCACCAAAATGCACCATAAATGATGAATTAACAACCTTGGTGTGAGGGGAGTCAGTGCTGCACTTTCCATTTCTTTTCTTTTTTTTTTTTAGATTTTATTTATTTGTTTATGAGAGACAAGAGGCAGAGGCAGAAACAGAGGCAGAGGGAGAAGCAGGGTCCCTGCAGGGAGCCCGATGCAGGACTCAATCCCAGGACCCTGGGATCACCACCTGAGCTAAAGGCAGATGCTCAACTACTGAGCCACGGAGGTGTACCACAGTTTCCATTTCTAACCCTGACATCGTAGCTGCCCCATCCAAAGTCATTTACGGTTAAATAAATCGGACAGAGAAGAACCTGGAAAGGGAATGAGGAGAAGCTTCCTTTTTTGTCATCACTGATGACATGGCTTATGGTGATCAAAAGTCAAACTTATCATCTCTCCTCTGCCAGGTTAGCCTGATGTAAGGTGGTTTTCAGGTGATAGCCATAGAATGATGTACATAACCTAATTCCTCATGGCCCCCTACTGCCTTCTAATTAGAACTGGAAGAAAGAAGGAACAGTGTTAGATTAATCTTCTCATGACTCCCTGGGCTGGAATTGCTAAGTGTTTATACTTCTGTGTAAAGTTGTCTTTGCAGAAACCCACCTCTCTGAATTCGTTGTGAATTTAGAGCCAGGATTCTGGCAACAATGAGATGAAAGTGTTTCCTGGAACCCAATTTTTTTTCTACTTTGCTACTTAGCAGAACTCTTATGCTAAAGTCTCTCAGGGTTTCTAATTTTTACAAGGTAATTATTTTCAAAATCAAAAAGGTGGAGTTTCCCTTATTGAAAACTTCTTGATGCAAGAGAAATGGGATCTCGTTACAAATTACTTAAGTCACTCGGCTTCCTCTGTCTAAATCCACTCTGCTGGGAAGGCTAGCTGGAAGACCAAAAAACCACAGCTTCATTCCCAGGTACACTGCTGTAAAATAATTACATCAGATGTTATAGTGGTGAATCCATTTAAATGGAGATAAATTCCAAGTGCAAATATATTTTTCCTTTGAATGCACTTAAAAAAAGAAAATGACTGTACAGCTACATGTGAAAGAACGAAACTGGATCATTTTCTCACACCATGCACAAAAATAAACTCAAAATGGATTAAGGACCTAAATGTGAGACCTAAAACATAAAATTCTAGAAGAGAGCACAGGCAGTAATTTCTCTGACATTGGCCATAGCAACATTTTTCTAGATATGTCTCCTGGAGCAAGGGAAACAAAAGCAGATATAAAATATTGGGATTAGATCAAAATGAAAAGCTTTTGACAGCAAAGGAAACAACAAAATAAAAGACAACCTATGGAATGGGAGAAAATATTTGTAATTAGCATATCTGATAAAGGATTAGTATCCAAAATACACAAAGAACTTATACAGCTCAACGCCAAAAAACCCCAACTAATCCAATTTAAAAATGAGAAGAAGACATGAACAGATACTTCAAAGAAGACACTCAGATGGCCAACAGACGGATGAAAAAGATGCTCAACATCCCTGATCATTAGGGCAATGCAATCAAAACCACAATGAAATATTACCTCGTGCCTGTCAGGATGGCTAAAATCAGAAACAGAAGAAACAATGAATGTTGGCAAGGATCTGGAGAAAAAGGAACCCTCATGCACTGTTGGTGGGAATACAAACTGCTACAACCACTGTGGAAAACAGTATGGAGGTTCCTCAGAAACTTAAAAATAAAATTACCATACGATCCAGTAATTCCACTACTGGGTATTTCTCAAAGAATCTGAAAATACTAACTTGAGAAGATACAATCACACCTATGTTTATTACACCATTATTTGCAATAACTGAGCTATGGAAGTGGCCAGGGTCTGTGGATAGATGAATGGATAGAGAAGAGGTGGTCTATATACATATAGACAATGAAACATTATTTAGCCAGAAGAAAGGATGAAATCTTGTCATTTGCAATGACATGGATGGAGCTAGAGAGTATAATGCTAAGTGAAATATGTCAGAGAAAGATGAACACCATGTGATTTCAGCCATAGGTGGAATTTAAAAAATAAGACAAATGAACAAAGAAAAAGAGATTAAAAAACAACTATAGACCCTGAACTATAGAGAACACACTGATGGTTACCAGAGCAGAGGTGGGTGGGGGTATGGGTGAAATTGGTGATGGGGATTAAGAGTACATTTATCTTGATGAGCACTGAGTAATGCATAGAATTGCTGAATCACTATATTGTACACCTGAAACTAATATAGCACTGTATGTTAACTATAATGGAATTTTTTAAAAACCTGGATAAGAAACTTACATATGATTACATGTGAACCACAAGAATGAACAGATTGTTTGCTTGTAATTATATGCAGATAGTATACATAAAATTCCCTTTGAAAAATAAAAAGAAAGAGAGAAAGTACGTGTCTGTGCTTTTAGAATAGGAGCCAGTTTTCTGACCTCCTGCCCTGACTAAATAAAGGATTTGGAGAGGGTGAATAGTGTCAGTTGAAAAATATTGGCAAGAACATATGTAGTAGTGGTTCTTTACCTTTTAAAATCCATATCAACAATACTAAAAGTGTACTTTAAGTATGATTTCCAAATCTCACGCAATACTCTGTGAAGTGAAAGAAGAGGTCCCACATCCTGGGATGTCCCACAATTACTTATTTTTCAGGCACTCTGAGAGTGCTTTACTCCCAAAGGCTGCTGATAGAAAGATTCCTGAGAGCTGGGTGCAGGCAAAGCCCGTTGCTCGGAACCCAAGGCCTGAGCCAGAAATGGAGCCAGTTTTGCTACATACCAGGAGGAATGAGGCCCTGGATGGGCATCTGTTCATGCAGCTATAAATGGTACCTCTTGTGTGGAAAACCCACATTTATTTCAGGTTAGTCTGTGACAGAGGTAGAGCACCATAGCTTCACTGAATGAATATTCACGGCAGAAGTTAGGAGGCTTGTGCCATTTTTGCAAGCCACAATTAGAGTTCTCAGCGCTAAATAGAACTTAATAAGTAAATGCATGTGATCTCCAAACAATTAAAACTGCACAAACAAAACAATGAAAGGGAAGGAGAGAGGAGGTTGTCTTTCTCATATGCCAGAGGAAGGTGATGTTGACTTCAAATCTCTGCTTCATTCTAGTCCAAGGCCATTAAAGCTAAGTTCTGTGAAGGAAAACAAAGAGACTAAAGAAACAGACTCTTAAGGAGCTCACATAATGAATGGCTGTCCTTGCTGCCGAAAGCATCACACCTGATTGAAAGGCCCACGAACTCTGCTCCTGCCCTGCCAGCCCGGGAGCTGAGATTGATGTGCCAAGTGGGAACACGAACCCTGGGCTTCATGAGCAGTCTGAGGTCGAGTCAGAGTTTGTTTCTGTCCTACCTTTCAAAGCTTTGTTTTCATATGAACTATCCATATTAATGACTCAGTATTGCTGGGCTGGGGAAGTGGGGGAGGTGGGAGCCTTTGCAGGGATACAATTCAGAATGAACATTCACTAGAAATGAGAGAGGCTGGGGCTTTTCATAAAAGTATTGATTAGAACTGGAATTCTGTTTAACCGGCTACCAGGCGACTCTATCTCCACCCCATCGAATTCCACCTCCATGCTGTTGGTTGCCTCTACCAGAATAAATAGTAAATGTGTAAAGCTCAACAGGGATTCTATTCAGAGTTACTGCCACCCATTTCCAAAGCCCAAGCCAATGTAAAGTAACCCAAGACTTCACTTCTCTTCAGGAGGCTACTGAACATCCTCTGAGGCAATTAAATCATGGAACCTGTGCAAATAAGATTTTAATGGAATGCTATTTCCAGACAGGGTGAAAGCATTTGCAATGAATTGAGTATTCTGACTATCACACATAAATGAAGCATAGTTCTTGGATATACTAATGATGATAACAGCTAATTAATGGTTTTCCTTCGCAAAACATTTATAGTTTATGAAATAGCTTCACATGAAGTATCTCTTTTGTTTTCAGAATGCTATGGTAGGGAGGATGGGCATCATTATTTACATCAAGAGAATAAGAAAGCTAAGAGTTGGAGGTTAAGAGGCTTGTCTGGAGTAACAGAGCTAGATGGTGTTGGATATAGGATTGGAACAAAGATTCCAGGTCCAATGCTTTTTCTAATCCATCCCAGTGTCTCTACAAAAAACAAAACAAAAACAAAACAGAACAAAAAACAACTTCCTCTTTCTTGAAAGCTTAGAAACTTACAAATTTTTTAGTACTTACTATTTTGTTTGATGAAAAATAGCTAATGTTTGTTGACTCATTACTAAGTTGAGTCATTGTATTGACTATCAAATGCTCAACATAATTTTTCTCATTTATGAGGCAGGTATTAGTGTTCCCATTGCTATAGATGAGGAAACTGAGCATAGAGATGTATTTGTGGTTTTAAAAAATTTTTTATTTGTTTATTCATGAGAGACACAGACAGAGAGAGAGGCAGAGACATAGGCAGAGAGAGAAGCAGGTTCCCTGATGCAGGACTCAGTCCCAGGACCCCAGGATCACCACCTGAGCCAAAGGCAGATGCTCAACCACTGAGCCACCCAGGTATCCCCACAGAGAGGCTTTTGTAATTCATCCAAATCGCACAGCTAGTAAGTAGTGGTGCAAGGATTTGGAAACAATCAACATGACTCCAGTGCCTTAACTACAGTGCTCTGCAGGCTCTTGTCCTCACAACCATCTGGTGAGGTAGGCAAGTTTGTGACTTCTTTGACTGATGATGGAAGAACCATTGGTCCAGTTGATAGTACACAGAACTACCCACATTGCCAAGATATTTGGCACCATTTGAGTCCTTGTTGATTGTTACAGTTGAAAGGCCAAGCTGAAACTAATAGACATAACTAAAAACCAGTAGAAATAAAACAAATAACCAATTGGAACCAATTGCTTTACTCTTCGATGGGGTTCTTCACCTGCCTCTCTCCCGCCCCATGAGAACCTTCCTTTCCCATCAGCTGACTTTTTCTTCACGATGGCACCACTTTTTCTCTTATTTCTGCTCCTAAAAACCATAAAGTCCCTTCTCCCTCAGTTTCCATATCCAGTCAATTATCAGTAAGTCCTATTTCCTGGTTGTGTATGTATCCAGAACTTGCCTTTCCCTTTTCTGTCCTACTGCTACAATTATAGTCTGGTTGAATGACCAGACAATGACCTCTCTAGTTTTAGACACTTTCCACAGTGAAGTGCAACTGTCCCCAACCATCCTAAAAGCATAGCTGTCCTTATCACACTGCACACTATGAAACCACAATGGCATCCTATTGTCTATGCAGTCTGGTCTACTTTTCCTACCAATCCATTCTCTCTCTCCTTTCTTCTATTGTTAAGAAGGTCTCCTCAAATTCCCCAACACATGTCCATCTCTTCATCTCTGTGCCTTTGTTGTTATTTTCCTATTATGTTATTTCTCTTCTCTCATGCTTATTCCAGTCCAGGTGTCCCTCCAGTTTTCTAGGAAATGTTTTCAGAGTACTCTTCTTCTTGGACTCCTTTTGCTCCTATAGAAGGTACCCCAGAGTTTAGTGTTTGATAATGTTTTTTAAGTGGAGGTCACTGGCATCAGACCAGAAGGCAAACCAATACTAGTTGATTCAGTAGTTCTGATGAACAATCCAGTGGCCTCACTCCAGGATAGCTACTTCTCCAATACTTGATGCCAACATCAAATTCATTTTAAGTTCAGGAAATTACAAGAAGGCCAATTCACTTTCTGTAGTAGAGTTGTCCGTTTGCCCACCTTCTCCAACAGCTGAGGAACCTACCTTCTCTGATTCTTTCCTGGGGTCACAATAACTGGTCTCTAAAGGGGTATGATAATGGCGGGTAAGACTGAGGGGAAAATGAGTTATTGAGTGAAAGACAACAGCAAGTGCAAACTGATTTATAATCTCCAAAGTAATACATTAGAGAGTGGAAAGTAGTTCAAGGCAGATGTTTTAAAATAATTCATGAAACAGTTTTTACCAGAAGAGAAGTTGCTGGATACTGCTAAGCATTGTTCAGAATCAGCATGTTAAATGGCTATTCATCAAAGTTAAAGTTGCCCCAGGCAGCTTTCTGAGAGACTAGTACTTTGGAAATATAATAATGATAATAATAAAGTTAGTATATATGTACACATTTGAAAAGTGTGTCATACTTTCCGAACTATGTTCTCTGGCACCATTAGGAATTAAATCCTTTTGAGTTGGAAGGAGTTCTGAAGGTTATCTGGTTGAAATAGGGCTAACATTCTTTTGAATACTATTTATATACTTTTATTTTGTTAGAGACATAAATCTATCTTTGGATTTCTACAGCATGAATGCAAAAAAAAAAAAAGGGGGGGGGGTAATATTCAGGTTCACACAAACCAAAATGGGATTTTTGTAGGAATAATAGTCATAGAAAACAGGCTTTGTTGAAAATGAAATGCGGGGAATCCCTGGGTGGCTCAGCGGTTTAGCACCTGCCTTTGGTCCAGGAGTGATCCTGGAGTCCCGGGATTGAGTCCCACATCAGGCTCCCTGCATGGAGCCCGCTTCTCCCTCTGCCTGTGTCTCTGCCTCTCTCTCTCTCTCTGTCTCTGTCTCTCATGCATAAATAAATAAAATCTTTAAAAAAAAAAAGAAAGAAAGTAAAATGGGATTCTCTAAGTTTTTTTAGCTCCCATTTAGCATACCAAGAACCAAGTCTAAAAAAAAAAAAAAATAAGAACCAAGTCTAGAGATGGGACTCAGATCACAGAACTGTTTCCATGTGTACAGAACTGATTCTGTCTACAATGGGTAGGCTGGGAGGCTAGGTGGTTTAGGGTAAGAGAAGCATGACAAATTATAGAGTTAGGAAACTTGCCCATGTCTGGTCTCAAAGGACCATGAGTAGGAAAAGGGAGACAGACGCTGGAGAGACACATTGGTCTTGACTTTCTGTCTCTGGGCTGCCAGAAGGAAGATGTGTTCATTAAAATTAACACAAGGACTTTCCCCCATCGAAGACTGCATGGAAACACAGGCTCCCCACACCAATCGGGGAGTGGCCACATCAGAGTAAACTCAGCAGTACAGCGTGGTTAGACAGTGGAAGGGGTAGAAGTTAGCTTTCCCAAGCTACCCTCAGTTCCTGTGTGGTATAGAAGAAACTCAGTATCTCCTGTGCACCCCCTGGGGGGCGGGGGAGATGAAGCACAGGTGCTGGTTTGAATCTGGCTAGAAAACATACCAGAGAAGGATGACTGGGGTGGGAGCAAGATAGCACCCTGGCCAAGGGATGTGAAATAAACTGCCTAGGCCCTGACCTCACAATCAGACCCAGGGACCCAAGGCACAAGGGAGTGCCAAAGGGAGCCACATTCAGGAAAAAAGGAACCTGGGTTCTGATTCAGCTAAGAAAGAGGAACCACAAACTACCTGGCCCAGAGCCTTTGCCAGCAAATGCTAGTCAAATGCCAAGAATTAGGACAAGCTACACGTCAGTGGTCACCAGTCCAGGGAACGGCCCAGACAAGCTACCCTACAACAGACTTGGGGAGGACCCAGAGAACATCATGTGGCTTCAGGCCTGCACCCCCTCCGCCCATAAGCCCCCTCATGCTCCCAGGCACCTTCCCAGTGAAAGAAGGGAAGGAGAGAGACATGTGAAACTCTGGGCATTTTGCCAAAAACAAAACAAAACAAAAGCTGTATTATCGAAAGAAGGCTGCTCCAGAGCATGAGTTTGGACTGAGATTGGAGGATTGGAGTAACTTAGTTTCCCACATCACAGTAGGATGGGGGCTCATTGACCAAATGAGAGCATTTCCAAATGAGAGCAAATGAGTACAACTTCTCCTTTCTGAGCAGGAAAGGCTCATAAAGACCATGGAACCAGGGGAGGCAGATGTTATTATATTCATTTTGCTTGTGTAGAGGCCAGATCCAGCGATGAACTGTCTTATCCATGGTCAGAAGGCAACCGGGTAGCAAATCCACAGTAGGAGTTATACCTCCTGATTGCAGCCACACGCTTCTCTTGTTAGAGCTCATGACTCTGTAGGAGATGTCAGGTAAATGGGCCAGGAGAACAATGTAGAAAGGTGTTTTTTTTACATAATAAATTTATTTTTTATTGGTGTTCAATTTACCAACATACAGAATAACACCCAGTGCTCATCCCGTCAAGTGCCCCCCTCAGTGCCCGACACCCATTCACCCCCACCCCCCGCCCTCCTCCCCTTCCACCACCCCTAGTTCGTTTCCCAGAGTCAGGAGTCTATGTTCTGTCTCCCTAGAAAGGTGTTTATGCTCAGAAGCACAGCTTCAGTTCCTGTGTTCGGGCCCCAGTCACACCTTCTGGTCTTCATTCAGGAGAATCCTATGGCTGCTGCTGTTTCTGTGGCATATCCACATCTGGGGGCGGCTTGGGGATGGCATTGTTCTAGGTCCCTTGCATCATGCCCGATCCTCGAAATGGAAGAGAGCTGACAGGACAGTGATGGAATGGAGTGTTTCTTTTTCCTTCTCTCTTGTTTTTCTTCCTAACTATCACCTAAAACTGAGACCTTTATTGGCCACAGTTTTTATCCATCTGCAAAAACATATTAGAAAGAGAAAGAGGTTGGCAACTGTCTTCAGGCTTTTCCCTCCAGAGTGTTACTTACCTGACTTTAACCAGATGCTCTGTATCAGCCTGTCTCTCTCCTCCACGCTCAGTGGGTAAAAGACAAAAATACAAGGAATGCTTGTTATGCTATGGACTCTCTCCCCCTCTCTTTTTCCTTCTCCCCCCACCCTTTTTCTTTATCCCAGGACCGGATATACAAGTTCCAGAAGAGGAATATACATCCCTAGAGTCTGAAATCAAATCTGGAATTCATATCCTCTGTAAATGTACTTTATTAAAAGCAGGAATCAAGAAAGGTTTTGGAATTATTATATTGGAGAGGTTGATTGTGTAGAGAGGACTTGGAATTAGGGATAATTTTAGACATGTTTTGCAGGCAGCCAACTCCATGGACGAATGGAAAAACTGGGCACTTTGGCATCAGTCCTATCCCAAAGACTTTAAAACCAGCCCTCAGACCACATTACCAAGTCAGAAAAGAAAGCAGGAGACTGCAATAGAGCCCAGTCATCTGTCCTGATTGCAATCAGGTGAATTGAAATTTCTGCAGGAGCCTATAGGTAAAAATGCCAGACATCTCGCTGTCAGCTTGGGGTTAAGCTCCATAAAAGTCTGTGTGCAGTGAACATGCCTGTTGCCTGTCCTCCTGGCCATTCTGCGGGTGGGGGAACCAGGAACTTGTCCACTGTTCCCACAAGGGCCCAGACGGTTTTGTATCAGTGAACTGTCTCTGAACAGTTTTATCCCCCTGGTTTGGCAGCACATCCTTCTGAATACCAATGCAGCTCACGGTGTTTCTCTGATGAAAACCACCATTTCAAGGGGTCAGCCAACTCAACAGCGGGAGCAAAGTGATTATGGGATTCACATTCCGGTAATAAAGCAGGAGCTAAGCCCTTTAGCCGGTAGGAGAAAGGCGGGAGCCCCTCGTGAACCAGAAGAAGCCCCCAGCCTCCGAGGGGTCCTGGAAGAACAGAGGGGCATCAGTGCTTCTTTGCTAGTTTAAAGGAGAGCAATTGATGGCTCAGAGGGAAAGGAGTGGAATGCTGCCTGGGGTGCTCCAGACAGGGCCCCTGCGGCCTCCACCCCGTCACCCCGCCCGCTGCCCTGCCCCCACATGCAGTACCTCTCCCGGTGCTCTACTTGAAAAGTTCCCTTTTTCAGAACACATGGGGAGGTACTGTGAACATTTGGATGGCTCGGGTCCTTGACTTCTCATGTTGGCTGCATTTCTAAAACTTTTGAGTTATTGTCTTAATTACAGCAGCCATAAAGGAGAATTTGAAATTACCCCTACAGTGGCTCCCAGGAGAAAGAGCAGTGGGATCGTTTTCCTGTACTCCTGTCTTCTGGAGAGAGAGCTGGATTCCTCCCCTCACCGTGCCCCCCCCCCCCCCGCCCCCCTCGTTCTTTCTCTCTCCGCAGGGTTCTGGCCTCCGGAGATAAGCGTGGGCCTGGAGTCTCTGTCTCCAGGGTTCTCTGCAGGAAGGGTGGCTGCTCAGATTCCAAGCTTCCTGCCTGGACCAGTGACGATTCTAACACCCCCTCAGGGAGGCGGTTTGTAATGTTTGTCCTGTAAACTCTTAGGTAACTGTTCTGTTCCACCAGAGGAGGTCATGTGGCTTAGAGAGAAAAGATGTGTTTTCCTGTGGGTAGCTAAGGACACTGAGCCATGGCTAGGCAGCCTCGCTGACAGAAACCCCCTCCCTGAGCAGAGAGCACTGTTCCGGGAGCCAAGGGGAAATGACAGTGGTTGTCAGGGTGCTATAAACAGCCCTGGGGCACCAGGCTTGTGGCACTTACACATCTGTCTTCAGAAACTTCACTATAGAAACGTCTCCTTTCGGAAGGCACAAATCAGTGAACCAATACACGTTTCATGAGCGACTTTCCAGAATTCTAGGCCCCTCTGCCAGAATGTTCCAGGGCATTTGTTCTTCTACTAGTTAACTTGTGGCTGTGTTTTTCATTATTACTTCAGCTGTAGAGCTGAGTCTCCCCCTCCTTTCAGTTCAGGTCATCCTGTTTGTCTCTAAAAGCCAAAAACTTTCCCAAAATGCATTGAAAGCAGCAGGTTCTAAGCAACTAGAAATTACTGAAGGATGTGAGAATGAGGATCTGGCCCTGACCTGTGCTGGGCCACAGGCTTTTCCCTATGGCCTTGCCTGCTGCCATGCCTCAGATGAAAACAGAGCCAACCACTCTCTGCTCAGATGTTTTTTATCTTTTGGGTGTTTTTTAAATTGCAGTATAATTTGCATACAATGGAATATGCAAATCCTAAGCATATATTTATATTTATCAAACTACTCCTCATTTAACTACCACCCAAATCAAGAATATAGACCTTTTCCAAGACCATAAGGAATCTCTTCATGCCTGTCCTGTTACTGTACGTTTAAAGCCCCCCTATGAATAGCTAATGTCATTAGACTCTCTCCTCACTTTGGAGTGTCTTGCCTCATTGCCTCTCTTGCTCTCCACCAGCTCAGGCTACAATCTTTCCCTCCCCCAGACACCCTCTGGACAACCAGACAATTAACAGCCAGGACAGCTGGGTGAGGGAGCTGGGACAGATTCCACTGTCTTCTTTTGAAAAGTCATCAGCTGGAAGCTCAGAGAAGGCAAGCAATTTGCTTCTAGCCACACAGCCAGTAAGGAATGGTACGATGGCTGTAAGCCCGCTCCTGCAGCTTTGCTCTTGGCTCTCTCTCCTCTGCCTGGGCTTTACTCACCACACAAACGTGGCCATTTTCAGAAGAGCACAGAGCTCAGCCCCACTGGAGTGAGAACTCCTCACACGCAGACTATACGCAGGCCACAGGAGCAGGTGTGCAGAGCCCAGCTTCATCCAGGGTAAACCTGCAGGCTGCCTCTCTCCTGAATGCCAGCCCTGCCTGGAGAGCTGGAGGCGTGAGTTCTCCCTTCAAAGCCCTCTCCGGCCTCTTCCGAGTTCTAATACCCGCGAGTCACACAGCAATCCTTAAGCCTCAGTGTGCCTAAGAATCATCTGCAGAGTGGGTTGCACATGCCAATTCTCTGGCCCAGGGCAGGGCTCAGGAGTGCATTTTTCCCAGGCTTGCTCTCCTGATCCCCCACTCACCCCAGGGAATCCGTGAGACCAAATAAACACCATGTGAGAGCTGCTCGCTCTCTATCTCCTCTGCCTCTGTAGCATCCAGCAGTTTCTACCAGTCCCTCCCTTCCGGGAAGATTCCCCCATCCTTAACCTCTTCCTTCCGGATCTGTGCCATACTGCCTAGTCCCTAGATTATCGGGCTCCTTTTGATCATGATTTTATTATGCGGCCTCTTCACTTAATCTCTAGTTCTTCCCTGAATTGTCCCGCTGTCTCCAGAGAGCCTTACTGTTTACGGTGATTTAACCCAGTCCACACACACCAAATACACATGCAAACACACCATCTGCTGAAAGCCCTCTTGCAGCCCCACTGAGTCAAGTCCAGCCAGACTCCTTCCAGTGCATTGGACTCTCCAGGATCTACTTACTGCTTACCCTCTAGGTTCATCTGTCCTGCTTCCCTGAAAAATACCCTCTCCCCCTACCACGCTTCCCTTCAAGCCTAGGTAAGCTCTGCCTTTGCCTGGAAAAGGCTTCCCTTGACCCCATCTGGCCAATGAACTCCTATTCCCATTGGGCTTGAGATTGAAGGAGGGTTTCTTCCTTCAGAAAACATCTCAGGTTTTCCTAATAACCCCCTCCCCCTCGCCCAAGAATGGATTGTTCCTTCTTTGTAGGCAATGTCTTCTCTCTCTAGCCAAATCAGGAGTCATGCATCCTCAGAACCTGCATGGGGTCTGGGCCCACATAGTGGGGGTTTAGGGCAGAGCCATAATCCAACATTTTCCTGGACAAAGGGCTGTAGCCAATTTTATACCAGGGTCTTGTGCTAAAATGATATGCCAGTGGGACGCCTGGGTGGTTCAGCAGGTGAGCATCTGCCTTTGGCTCAGGGTGTGATCCCAGGGTCCTGAGATCCCCAGGGCAGAGAGTCCCTGCAGATCCCTACAGGGAGCCTCTGCTATGTCTCTGCCTCTCTGTCTCTCATGAATAAATAAATAAAATCTTAAAAAAATAAAATAGTATGCCAGTAATAGGTTTATTGAGTGTTTCCTATGTGCTAGGCACTGTTTTAAGTGCTTTTTTCCCTATTAGGCTTATTTGTATAAGCTGTTTTTCTCAGATGTTGATTATTTGAAATGCTCTTATGTCTGTATAGTATAAGAGCTCAGGTTTCAGAGGATGCAATGTAACTTTTAATTGTAGTGTCTAGGAGTCAATAAATGCAACTGTCTCCTGTCCATCTGAGGATTCCACCCCTATCATATCTATGATTCATTCATCTGAGTGAGATTTTTTTCTTTTTTTTCTTGTAGGTTTTAAAAATGCTAATCGAATAATTTGAAAGGCGATTTTATTATGTCAGCTCCATCCTCGATATATCTGAAAATTTGAATAGAAGTCAGAGGAAAATGATACCAAATACACAAATGATTCAATACAAAGAAATTTATTTTAAAAGCCACCTCTCTGGTCTATGTCTGTTCCTATCTAGACATTTAAAATGCCACAAGGAAGAGTGCCGTTTCTCTAGACAGAGGCTTCGCACTCCCCTAGATTTATGATGCAGGATATGGTTGAGGTGTCTCAGTGCAGAAGGGGAAGAGCAGCGACTGAAGCCTCCAGACTCCTAGTGATCACTAGAATGTGCTGGCATTCCTCAGGAGATCGGCAGTTTAAAGTCACCAAGAGGTACTTCTTGATGCATTAATCTCTTCATTAGGATGGGAGTGGAGACAAGGAAATCTGTTCGAGATAAGCATGAAGTGCAATATGACTTTGCCTTCTTATAAAGAGCCATCATTCACATAAATTGCATCCTTCAACCTTTCAAGGGATTAAATGCTACAAGACAGACAGCATCTGGTTCAAACAGCAGCAAATCAAAGAGGGTAACCATACACCGTATGGTGAATAACAGGCAGGCTCCTGTATCCATAGGAGGCCAAGAGCAGAGAAGAGAAACCTGCAAGGGGCACCCGAAGAAAGGGTACACCTGTAGATGTGTCGGGGAAGATAGTGATGACTGCGGGAATAATAAGGCCATTCTTCCAAGGTGACCCACAGCGGCAGGCGGCCGCCCTCCTCCAGAGGATGGAACACAGCTCACCTTGACCCAGAGACCAGAAAAGAGAACAGAGAATAACGATGCTGTCTCCCGAAAGCCACCAGCTAGGGCCATTAATTCGTGGGCAGACTCAAATTGGCTTCTTCAAGGGTTTCTTAAGAGAGCAGGAGAGGCTGTCTGAAATTGGAGAAAAAGTGGTGGAAGTTCCACAGCGTTGCCTCTTTCTTCCCCTCCCCCACCTGAAGTCTCCTCCCCTTCTTCTCCATCTCGGGCTCTCATTACTCTTGTGACCTCTGCTCCGTGACCCTTCTGGGGAAGGATCAGATGCATGCCATTCACACCTCCATGTAAAGTGAATCCTCTGGCAGCTCCCAGGTATTCTGCTTCATCCATACCCCTGCCCCCCCCCCCCCCCCCCCCCCCCCATGAAAGGCTCTCCTCCGCTAAAGAATTTCTGATTGACAATGCCATGTGCTTTTCTGACTGGTAAGAAATTCAAATGCCAGAGGTTTTGAGTGAAGCCAAGCCTTGAGCTTTTCAGGCCACCCTTAGTCGGATTGGAAGTATTAACATTTAAGGATAGAGTGCCCAGAACTATCCTAGGTTTATTTATATATAGTTAGTTTTAATTTGTATCAAAGTTATACATGTAACTTCTCAAACAGGCCTGAAGTTTAGACTCATCTGGAAAAAATGTTTTAAAACCTTGAAGCCTAGACTTCACCCCGGGCCAGCTAAGTAAAAATTTGTTGGAGGTACAGCCCAAGGATGGGGCTTCTGAAGAAGCCCAGGTGATACGGCAGGGATGTGAGCCACTCACAGAGGTCTGAGGGGGATCATTCTACAAGGCATGTTTAAAACCACCCTAAACTGAACAGCAACCCCCTCCCCACCAAGTCTTACCTCCCTTATTCCCACTTCCCAGAAATAATAAATTCAACTATCTGAGCTGATTCATCTAATATTTACCCTCATATTTCCAAATTACATGATTATGTTGCTGCTTCTTCATTTTCCAGCTTTAATCATTTCTTGACTTCCTACCATGGAAAATAGGATTTAGCTCTTCCATGCCACCACCACCCACACCTCAAAAGCTCACACTCCCCAGCCCCCGACATCATCCCAACACTGTTAAAATGCAGTTAAGTCAACATTCACATTCTGAGTATCTTCTCTGTTTGCTTAGTTTGTTTATGTACTTATCTAAATAATTCAACCTCACACTTTCCCCAGATTGTTCTCCCAATTGGAGAAATGTTTTGAGGAAATCCTTCCCACTGCCCTGGGACCTTCACATGGACTGTCACTCTATCAAGGCTGCCCTAGGGTGATTCCCTCACATCAGCCTGGGGATTCCCACCTTCCCTTGTGTTGGATCCATGGTCTTCTTAGTAACTTTCTTGGTTTCCTTCCTTATTTTTGTGGAGTCTATCCCACCAGGATCTTCTGGGTAAAGAGTACATGGGAGCAAAGCTTTTGAGACCTTGATTATCTGAAAATGCATTCTTCTCTCCTGGAGTTTGGCTGGATATAGAATTTTAGGCTGGAAATAATTTTCCCTCAGAATTTGGAAGAAATTGCTCCATTGTCATCTAACTTTCTGGTTGCTATTGAGAAATCTAATGCCATTTTGATACTTATAATTTGCATGAGATTTTTTTTCTCTCTCTTTCTTGGAAAGCTCTTTGGATCTTTTCCTTGATCCCAACATTCTGAAATCTCATGATAATATACTTGGTGTAGTTTTATTTTCAGCCACTGTGCCAGGTACTCAGTGAACCCTTTTAATCAAGAAATGCAAGCCCTAGAGTCTAAGAAATGGAATTATTTCATTAACAATTTCCTCCTTCCACTATTCTGTTCACTCTCTTTTAAAAATTTTTGTTAAAAAATAATAAAATAAAATAATTCAAAATTTTTAATTTTAAAATTAAATGCTCAGTGGTTGAGCATCTGCCTTTGACTCAAAGTATGATCCCAGGGCCCCTGGATTGCAGTCCCACATTGGGCTCCCTGCGAGGAGCCTGCTTCTCCTTCTGCCCGTATATCTGCCTCTCTCTGTCTCTCATGAATAAATACATATGTAATGTATATTTTCTATTGGAGTTCGATTTGCCAACATATAGCATAACACTCAGTGCTCATCCCATCAAGTGCCCCTTCAGTGTCCATCACCCAGTCACCCCATCCTCCCACCCACCTCCTGTTGCACTACCCCTTGTTCGTTTCCCAGAGTTATACTCATAAATGGAATTGTTGGATCATATGGTATTTCTATGTTTAATTTTTGAGGAATCTCCATATTGTTTTTCATAGTGGCTGTACCAATTTATATTCCCACTGACAGCACACAGTGATTCACTTTCCTCCACATCCTCACCAACACTTGTCTTTTCTTGTCTTTTTTTTTTTTTTTTTTTTTTTTAAGTAGGCTCCATGCCCAGCTTGGAGCCCAGTGCAGGGCCTGAACTCACGACCATGAGATTGAAACCTGAGCTGAGATCAAGAGTTGGACACTTAGGGGCACCCTGGGTGCCTTAGTGGTTTAGCACCGCCTTCAGCCCAGAGAGAGAGCTCTCTCATGAATTTATTTATTTATTAAAAAAAAAAAAGAGTTGGACACTTAACTGACTGAGACAACCAGGCGCCCCCATTTCTTGTCTTTTTGATACTAGTCACTCTGACAGGTGTGAGGTGACATCTCACTGTGGTTTTTTTTTTTTTTTTTTTTAAGATTTTATTTATTTATTAGAGACAAAGAGAGAGAGAGGCAGAGACACAGGCAGAGGGAGAAGCAGGCTCCATGCAGGGACCCCGATGCGGGACTCGTTCCTGGGTCTCCAGGATCATGCCCTGGGCTGAAGGCGTCACTAAACAGCTAAGCCACCGGGGCTCCCCTCACTGTGGTTTTGATTTGCATTTCCTATTCTCTCTTTTTGAACCTTTTGTTCAGACATTGCATCTGAAGGATTTGTCCTATAATTTTCTTTTTTTTTTTTTTCTTCTATTTTCCAATTCTTTGTCTTTTGGTTTTACTTTCTGGGTGATTTTATCTCTAACTTCCAACTCTTTTATTAAATCTTTCATCTCTGTTATCTTACTTGTAATTTCTAAGGTCTTGTCCTGTTTTCAGAAGGTCTTTTGTATAGTTGTCTCAAGAGTACATTATTGTATGTTATGGAGGACTTTGGAAATCCACAGTCAGGAGGAAAATGTGTGGCTCTGCTTTCTACGCATAAAACCATCTTTGGGATTCACAGTTACACACCTGGGTAAAGTGAATAGTGAACCATCTTCAAGTGATGGAGGAGAGGTGTTGCCAGCATAATATATGTACTAAAATAGTGCAGAAACCCAGAATGGCACTGTCTCCTAGCTATGCAGGAAGCTTCTCATCCATGACTTATTGTCCTTGAGGATCAGAGAATAAAGGATAAGCTCTCTTTTGATTACTTTAGAATAACATGGAAACATTTGTTCTAACTTATAGTCCATTTGTTAAAGATGAAAGCTATAGTGAACTAAATGTTTATAATGATCCTTTTTTTCTATATGCAACTTCTCATTTTACCAAGAGGGTTCACAAACATTGCCCCAGTTGGTCCTCATAAAGAATGGGCAGAAAGGCAGGCAATTCTTCGATTTAACAAATGAGGCGAGTACTCTTTCCTCTCACATGTGCTGCCTTGCTAAGACACCATGCAGCTGTGTGATCACACTTTTCCACAGACAATGATATAGCAAAATGGGAAAAAGAGTGGAGTAGAAATCTAGAGACCTGAATTTTAATATAGACTCTAATGTTAATCAATTAAGTGAACTCAGGCAATTTATTCCTGTTTCACTAACATTTTGGGAGCCTTTCCTATGTATTAGGTATTATGCTAGGTGCTGGAGGTATTAAGTTGGATAGGACACAATTCTTGTCTTCAGATTGTTACAGTTTGTCTGAGAAGGTATATATAAACAATAACAATAAAAAATAGTTTTCTAAAATCATTTATGAAAGTAATATATGTATATATGCCTTGAAAGACAGCATAATTAATTCTATCTGGAGGGGAAAGACAGTGAAGTTTTCAAAGAGAAGGTGAAAAAAATAATCTTTTAAAAAATTATTACAGCAATACATTGTTTCAAGAAAATTCAAACAAAATATGTGACATAGAAAGTGAAAAATCACCATAACTCCCTTCCCACCAAAAGATGAGTGATGCTAGTTTGATGTTAATTAGGAGACGACATTTGATCCATGTCTTAAATGATGAGTGGAAATTTACCTGACAAAAGGTGGCTGAGGTTAGAAAGAGAGTTCAAGGCAAAGGAAATATACAAAAGGGGACTGTAAAAGCACTTGGCAGTTTTGGGGCACAAGCTGTAGTAAGTTGCGTGTGCTCAGGAGGAAATGGCAAGAAATACAGCAGGAGGACAAAGCAACTACCAGAACATGATGGATCTTCTTTCTCTACTATGTCAAGGATTTTGGATGTGTTCTGCAGCAATTGAGGAGCCATTAGAGTATTTTAAATTAGGAAGTAGACTGAGTCAAGTCTGCATTTTACATACCATTCAATGGCATTGTGGAAGGTGCATTGGGATGGGATGAGGAAAGATTGAACTCAAGAGACCAGTAAGGAAATCTAGGTTAAAATGATGAGTCTGAGCTAAGGCAGGAGAGTGAAGAGAGAAAGGCAGGGATAAATTTGAGATACTTTTGAGAGGTAGTATTAATAAGAAACTGGAAGTGAGGCTAAGTGAAAAGAGGGGTTTAGTGTGGCTCTTTGATTTCTGGCTTGAATAACTGAGTCATTAATGACATAATTAACAAACAGAAAGAATACAGGATGGAGAGCAGGTTTTCAGGGGAGAGAATAATGCCTAGAAGATATCCTGAGGAAGCTATCCAGAAGGCACTGGTTATAAGAGGTTGGCATTGTCCGGATCCCATGTGTCAATAATAGATATCTCCTGGCAGGGGTACTGGCCACGGTAGTGTTACCTGGACCAGGAAAAAAAGATTACCTGGTACAGAAGAAGACACTGAGTATTAGTGGTATTAGTATTAGAGGACTAGTATTAAACATCTGATCCAAGCAGTGAATATGAAATCATAAAAAGAAATAAGTCCAGGAGTCAAGAAGTTAGGGGATGAGAAATAGCATGGGAGACAGAGTATAAATGTATAAAGGCAGAATACAGGGTATGAGCTGCAAGAGAGACAAATATGACAGTCCTTTTTTTCATTATTGGTTCTGACTGAGGATCTGGGAGCCTACCTTCTGGCTTAAAGTGCCCTCGCTGGGTCCAGGCGGGGCAGGCCAGAGCATTCTCAGGCTTGCCCAGTGGAAACTCCAAGCCCATCTGAGAGAGGAAGGTCATCCTCTCTATGATTCTTTCCCTTCCTCTGCACCAAGTGCTAGAGCTGGCTTCAGCTGCAGCTTGCAAGATGAAAGGAATGGGGAAGCTGGAAGGAGAAGATATGATTTCTGAGCCAATAAAAAGACCTGAGAATTGAACTGAGGTTTGTATCAGGGTTGTATGTCATTATCACAGGATGCTGGGCCCTCCTCAAAATGGTGTCTCTAGGCTTCAAAAGCAATCATTCTTAATTTGAACCCAAACGAATGATCTCGGTAAGTACATGCCTTACTAGTCTTCTTTTGGCCAGAGAAATGGTTGCACTTACTGTATGTATACTTGGTGGGGGTGGGCGAGGAACAGAGGCAGATATAAAAAGGAATTTGAGCCTTTAAAATAATCTTCTTGCCCCAAAAGTTCAGAAAAATATTATCCTTCTCAACTGGACTATCCTGACACTACAGGTGCCTCAAGAGAGTCCAGGCAACAGGTTTGTAAGAGATCAGGTTCAGGAAGAATCAAATGTGGACACTCCAGTCTCTACTGCCAAGCGTGTATGGAGGTTCTATGCACTAGGCCAGAGGCCTTCCAGGTATAACCTAGAGTATTATTAAGGATTTGACTATTTAAATGCCTGGAGTGGATCAGAAATGCAAGATTCCTTCTCATCCACTCTCTGAGATATTTAGTCATGTCAGATGACAACCAGAAAAATGCAAGTACCTATTAGAAAACAGACTTGTCTACAGCATCATCTGCTTTTTTGGTTTTAGTGAGTGATAGCACTCCACCCTCACTCCCAGCAACCAGAGCTTGACCAACATTTTCTCTTGGGTTGGCTCTGACTAAGGCCAGTTTGATAGTTGTGTTGGCTAAACCAACATACTTCCAGATATCTTAGAGCCTACTATCAATCAGGTCTGCAATTGGGACAACCTCCTTCCCCATTCCTCTTTCACTCACCCACTCCCTAAACAGTCCACAACCCAACGTGGAGAGAGATAAAGAGAAGGAGGGAGGAAGGTAAGGAAGGGAGAGGGAGGAAATACATTCATTACTTTAGAGGAAAAAGAAAGGAGTTAAGAGAGCTCCCACTTCATGGCTTCTGCTGCTTTGGGTGGATGAGAAGGACTAGGATGGCAGAAAGCCAAAGCAGTGGGGTCACTGGAGGTTCTGAGGAAAATGTGGTAGAAATGACCAACAATGGGGCACAGTTGTGAAGGAGAAGGTGTGAGGAGAAGGGGAGTGAATCTAGAATGAAAAGTTATAGGTACAGGAAGTAATGAATGACTAGATAATATAATGTGGTTGAAAACCAGGTTCAATAGGACTGGGAAAGAGGGTGGTAGAGCAGGTGTGGCAGGCTAAACAGAAACCCCTCTCCCCAAAAAAGATAACCACAATCTAACCCCTAGCACCTGTGATTGTTACCTTACATGACTAAAAATGAACTTTGCAGATGTGATTAGGTGAAGGATTCTGAGACAAGGAAATTATCTTGGGTTACCTAGGTGGGTTAAATGCAATCATGTCCTTATAGAGGGAGATGTAGCCCACAGGAGAAGAGAAGGTACTATAACCACAGAGGCAGAGATTGGAGTGACGTGACCACAAGCCAAGAATGCTGGCAGCCCCTGGAAGCTGGAAAAGGCAAGATTTTTCCCCTACAGCCTCCTGATAGAGGGAAATGTGTCCTTGCCAACAGACAGTGACACTGATTTTGAACTTCTGGCCTCTAGAACTTTGAGAAAATAAATTTCTGTTGTTTTAAGTCACAAAGTTGGTGCTAATTTGTTATAGCAGGAAACTTATACAAATGGTTATGAAGATAGGGTCACAGAGCAAGAGGAGAATTGTTTGAGTGAGAATAAAAATCAACTGCTAGCCAGAGGTTGATAAAGGTAGAGTGAAAATGAAGTGAACTTGAAATAAACTTCATAAGTGCTCACATGTGCTAGGAACTGGCTAGGCATCTGAAGTGCACTATTTCATTTAATTCTCCTAAGCCAGGCTCTTAAGGTAGGCTTCTTATCCCATCTGTTTTTGTTGGTGACAAGATTAAAGTGCAGAGTGATTAGGAACCATGGTGATCAGGGAAATGGAATTTTTTTGCTTCTTTTTTTTTTTTAAGATTTTATTTATTTATTCATGAGAGACACACACACAGATAGGCAGACACATAAGCAGAAGGAGAAGAAAGCTCCCTGCAGGGAGCCCGATGCGGGACTCGATCCCAGCACTCTGGGATCATGACCTGAGCCAAAGGCAGATACTCAACCACCGAGCCTTGCAGACATCCCTGTTTTTGTTTTTGTTTTTTAAAGACTTTATTTATCTATTTGAGAGAGAATGAGCACTTACGAGCAGGGGGGAGGAACAGAGGGAGAGGGAGAAGCAGGCAGGGAGCCCAATGTGGGCCCAATCTCAGGACCCTGAGATCATGACTTGGGCTGCAGGCAGATGCTTAACTAAATGAGCTACCCAGTGCCCCTAGGGAAATGGAATTTTGAAGTCCTATAGCTGTATCTCCAAAGTTGGGTTTCAATCCACACCCCAGTGAGGTTGAGGCTCCCATGGTTACTGGGTGCCTAGTGGACACTGAAGGGGATACAGAAGTTGGAGTGAGGAGAAAAATGTAATTTCTCTCTTCTCTTTCTTTTTCTTTCTTTCTTTCTTTCTTTCTTTCTTTCTTTCTTTCTTTCTTTCTTTCTTTCTTTCTTCTTTCTTTCTCTTTCTTTCTCTTTCTTTCTTTCTTTCTTTCTTTCTTTCTTTCTTTCTTTCTTTCTTTCTTTCTTTCTTTCTTTCTTCTTTCTTCCAAAGATTTTATTTATTTGAGAGAGAGAAGAACATGAGCAGGGAGAGGGGCAGAGCAACAAGCAGACTCCCCACTGAGCACAGAGCCCAAGGTAGGGCTCAATCCCAGGCCGCTGAGATCATGACTTGAGTGGAAGTCAGACACTTAACCAACTGAGCCACCCAATAGCCCCAAGACTAAATGTCTTTAATAAATGCTCAACTCTACCTCTGAATCCAAGATGCCTTTGTGCTTTGAAAGGGTAGGAGGGGAGTGTTCATCTGAGGAGTTTCAAGGACAGTGGTATCATTAGGGCAAAGTCAGGCCAATTAGGATAAGGAAGCAGAGAAGGCACATTCTAGAAAAGGGAGAGTTCCTGGCTGTGGAACTGAAAATTACAGAGGGTACAGTTTTGAAAGGCATCAGAAGGGGAATCTTGGAGGCTCCCTGATCCAGCAAAATACCCATAGGACAGAATAGAAATCCTCCCATATAAAAATTAGAAATGCCTTATGAAATAAAACTCTTTAAATGTATGATGATGACAACAACCTGATTTAAAAAAAATGGACAGATGCTTTAATAGACATTTCTACAAAGATATGCAAATGGTCAATTAGCCCATGAAAATATACTCAACTAGCCATTAGGGAAATGCAAAGCAAAACCACAATGAGATACCACACCCATTAAGATGTCTATATAGGAAGGCCACATAGGATGGCTGCTATAAAAACAAAAACAAAACAACAGGAAATAACAAGTGTTAGCAGGAATGTGGAAAAATTGATACAGCTACTGTGGGAAACATGTGACAGCTCCTAAAAAAATTAAAAATAGAATTACCATATGATCAGCAATTCTACTTCTGGATATATACTCAAAAGAATTAAAAGCAGGGCCTTGAAAAGATATTTGCACACCCATGTTCCTAGCAGCATTATTCACAATAATCAATGGACAGTAGAGCAATCCAACTGTCCATTGATGGATGAATGGATAAAAAAATGTGCCATATGCATATAATGGATTTTTTTTAAAAAGATTTTATTTATTTATTCATGAGAGACACACAGAGCCATAGGCAGAGGGAGAAGCAGGGAGTCCA
The DNA here is from genome assembly GCF_011100685.1 of Canis lupus familiaris. Lineage (NCBI taxonomy): Eukaryota > Metazoa > Chordata > Mammalia > Carnivora > Canidae > Canis > Canis lupus. The sequence goes on from NC_049237.1 coordinate 27,589,003, forward strand.
ATGTGGGACTTGATCCCAGGACCCTGGGGTCATGCCCTAAGCTGAAGGCAGACACTCAACCACTGAGCCACCCAGGTGTCCCTATAATGGAATATTAATCAGTGTTAAAAATGAAGGATATTCTTGGGGTACCTGGGTGGCTCAGTTGGGTAAGCTTCTGACTCTTGATTTTGGCTCAGATCACGATCTCAGGATCATGAGACTGAGCCCTGCATTGGGATCCATGCTGAGTGTGGAACTTGCTTAAGATTCACTCTCTCCTGGGGCACCTGGGTGGCTCAATGGTTGAGCCTCTGCCTTTGGCTCATGTCATGATCCCGGGATCCTGGAATTGAGTCCTGCATCAAGCTCCCTGTAGGGAGTCTGTTTCCTCCTTTACGTCTCTGCCTCTCTCTGTGTGTTTCTCATTAATAAATAAATAATTTTTTTTTTTAAAAAGAAGATTCTCTCTCCCTCTCCCTCTCCCCCTCCCCCACCCGACTCACACACACACGCACACACACACACACACTCTCTCTCTCTCTATGTCTCTCAAAAAAAAAATTAAGGAAATTCTAACACAAGCTACAAGATGGATAAGCCTTGAAGAAATGCTAAACAACATAACACAGTCACAACATGACAAATATTGTATGATTTCAAATTCATAGACACGGATGATAGGATTGTTGTTGCCAGAGATTGGCAGGGGGAGGAATAAAGACCTATATTGTCTAATGGGTACAGAGTCTCAGTTTTGCAAGACGAAAAGAGTTGTGTGGATGGATGGTGGTGATGGTTGCATGATGTGAATGTACTTAATGCCAACTGAACTGTTGTACACTTAAAAATGGTTAAGATGGTAAATCTTATGTGTATTTTACCACAAGTTTTAAAAAATAATATTAAAATAAATAGAAAAGCACAGATGAGCTTGATAGGTAGGAAAGGTGCTGGAGTGAAAAGGCATAACTTGAACAGCAGACTCTGAAACTTACACTGCCATGGTCCTGGGCAGATGATCTAATCCAGCAAAGGCTAACGGTTTGGCTTTTCACACCCATACAGGACAGGATGATGCCTCAAGCCTTGGTGAAGTGAGGGTTAGACAGTCACCAACGTATAGTTCAGATGCTCTCAGAAAAGCCATCAACTCAGAAAGACACCAAGGAAGCTCTTTTCTGCCCTGACTCTAAATGGGAAAAAACAGTCCCCTAAGAAAAAAAAAATCAAAACCCCAGTCTTGTGCCTGGCACAAGTTTAGAGCCCAAATATCTACTACCTGCATCAGAAGGAAATCCCAAGCCAAGAAATTAACGTAACATTGGTCTTTAGCCAGTGATACCCCTAGGATACCTGGCAGGAGCAAATATAAAACCACTGGAATTAAACTTCAACACTCCAGGCCACAGAGAATTCCCACAGGGAAAATAAAGCTCTGCCTACAATAAAAAATTTTAAAAACAGAGAGAGAAATAATCTACCATGTACAAGAGTCAGCAGTCAAAATAAACAGGAGGGGTTAGACTCCTCAAAACTTTAGATAATAGATAAACTATTGGATAGAGACCACAAAACTAGTATTTTTTAAATGGTTTTAAAATCAAATGATATTCCTACAAGCAGTACAAGACACTATTTTAAGAAGAGTAGAAAGATCTCAAGTGAGCCAGTGGAAACTTCTAGAAATGAAAAATATGATTACTGAAACCAAAAGGGCAAGGGATACATTAAATAGTAGATTAGACATACAGAAGAGGGAATTAATAAAATGGAGAAGGGATGTGAGGAAATAGCCCAGAATGCTCCAGAGAGAGACAGAGATTAGATATATAAAAAACAGGCTAGGGGGCGCTTGGGTGGCTGAGTGATTGAGTGTCTGCCTTTGGCTCAGGTCTTGATCCCAGGTCCTGGGATGGAGTGCCACATTGGAATCCTCATGGGGAGCCTGCTTCTCCCTCTGCCTGTGTCTCTACATCTCTCTGTGTGTCTCTCGTGAATAAATAAATAGAAACTAAAAAACAAACAAACAAACAAAAAGAAAAAAAACAAGTTAAAAGAAAGGATGAAAGAAAAGAGCCAACCTATGTCTCATAGGAGTACCAGAAGAAGACAACCGGAAGAAGAAACAATACTCAAACTCTACTATCAGGATTCCAAACATGGCCTTGCCAATTACTGCCTTAGCATGGACAAAAGATTTAACTCCTTGTGACTCAGTTTCCCTGATTGTACAATGGCTAGTTATAGGACTATTGTGAAAATTAAATGAGATGACATATGTAGAGCACGGCATACAAGAAACATAGATATATGATTATTATTAAGACAAGATATATGATTATTATCAAAACAAGATATATGATTATTATTGCTAATAATGGGAATTATCCCATGTTGGTAGATTCAAACAACTGTTGAAAGAATCACATGGGAGATAAATAAAAATAAATCCATACTTAGGCATACTACACTAAACTGTAGAACATTGGGGAATAAAATCTTAAAGTAACCAGAAAGGAAAGATGTTTGGTCTACAAGGGGCCAATAATAAGACTTATAGCAAGATCCTTCTCAAGGCGCTGAGGGAAAATCACTGTCAACCTAAAATTCAATACCCAGATAAATGGCCATTTACTATTGAAAGTGAAATAAAGGTATTTTGGTGAGGGGACATAGGGGCCTACCTAGGGATTTTGAAGGGACTCAGTTTCCTCTTCTGAAGCACAGAGTTGGGGCTAATGGTTTCCGATGCCCCTTCTCCTTGGCCATTCTATGGTGTTGGATAAAGTGGGGGAGATGTGAGGCTGGGGTTCTTGAGAATGGCAGGGCTAAGTGTATGGAGACTTCTGGAACTCTGAGGGCAGTCTCAGTTTGGCTCTGAAAACAGTGCAGCTGCAGATATTGGACATGGGAAGTCCCTCCCAGAAAGAGGGGAGAGAAAAGGCCTGAGTGTGCCACAGACATAAATGGAAGAGGTAGATGACAGGCAAAGTCTGAAAAAAACCACATCCTGCCTTCCATGCTGCCTCCCAAAGGCTCTGAGTTTGACATAAATCCAAACATGTCTTGTCTTGGGCCCTTTCCTCTTTCAGTTTTAAGCTGTGTATATTTTAAGGGAAATCCATGTGGCTCTGAATTAGGTACAACAAACTCCTCTAAGAGACACAAAGTAGGGAGCTTCTGGTGAATTTGGAACAACTCGATACGAGATGCTCTTTTTAAACTGATTCTGTTTCCATCTCTCTCTCTACTCAAAGTCCAAGATTTTGGTCAAATGCTAAGAACCTGCTGGATAAGGTGTTTGCACTTTTCTTCCTCCGCTTCCTTGGCGGTCAAAGGGAACTCATCCAGGCCAGGGGGCATCAGGCCTAGCTCTGTCAACAAAACTGCTGTCCTTGATGCCAGTGCAGACAGGGCCTTCCTTTGGTTCTCGGGCACAATGGCTGCATTTGAGGCAGGCTTGGCAAACAGGACTGCAGTTTCCAAACTGTGTTTCCTGAGGTTGCAGTAAGCACCCCACCCCACCTCCTTATACAGTGGTAAACCTCACAGAGCCGTGTCAGTGGTTCATACTCTCCTGCTAAGCAGAGCCCAGTCCACAGGCTCCAGGAAAGGAAGGTATTCAGCCAGGGTGGGCAGCACAGTATTTTCCTTCAAACGTTTTCAAGTTCTGCTGGCTAAGAGCACCTGGTCCCAGCTGACTCCATGGCTTCAGCAGCTCTGTGGTGTACCTCACTTCCAGGAAAGCTTAGCCAGCCTGGGGTGGAGAGCCTCGTCATATATTTACCCACAGACTGGTCTCAAGATGCAGAATCATGCCACTGGAAAGAATTTTTTTTTTTTTTTAACAGAAACACACACAAAAAAAGCAGAACAAAACCCAGAATATTCCAGTTTCAAAAGAATCCAACAACCAGTTTGGTGGGCTGGGGTGAGGGGTATTAATTGATATCTCTTCATTAACCTCATTTTCTCCTTGAATTTCATTAATAAAGCTCAGGCCTACTTAGAACAACAATCTGTACTGCTAAAACTCAGCATCATGAAGTGTTCCAAGACCCTAACTCCACGCACATGGAATACAACCCCCTCTTCTAGAGACACTGCAGGAGAGACCCGGCGAGCCCACTCACAGTACTCGTGGAATGTGATCACAAAATCTGAACCCAAAGACAAGCTGTTTCTTCTTGGGATGATGGTTGTCAACAGTTCCCTGAAATGTACAGTGAAGGGGTGCCAAAAACCCCACAGCCCTCCCAGGTAAGGGGTTGAGTTTTAGAAAAGATGCAACTCACCTTCAGGCCATGGAATAGAAAATCCCTTCAAGGTGTGACGAAGAGCAAAAACTGCCTCTCCCAGCCCTCCAATTACTGAAGTAGAGAACAAGACTGCTTGCTCCACAAATTCAAGGACATCTGGGTCCCTCACGCTCCCTTTTTTTCTTTTTTGGTGAGTATCCAACCATCCAGAAATTCATGGCCTCACCGTTTCTACCTTTCCTTGACAACTGGTCATGATATAGGGGTTTAAAGCACATCTTCTCTCACACTTTCACATTCTTACTCGTTTCATTTAGCTAACTTTGAGGAGAGGCAGAACAGACCAATCAAACAAAAGAGTCAAATTTTGCCACTTAAAAAGCATCATGAGAGCTGAAAACTACCTGAGGGCTGCTTTTCTACATTATTCCCCTCCCCCCTTTTTAAGGTAGAAATTACTCAAAGGAACTGCTTCTGTGGCATCATTTTAGGGGCCACCTTCCCTCAATAATATCCCTCAGTGACATCTGCTATTCCGTTCCTGTTATTAGCCATCACATTAGGATTGCTGGAGGAAGAAAAGAGAGGAATTTGGAACACACTTGTAAAATGCATATAGTCTTTGAAATCAAAGCACACCAAGTCCAAAACACTTGATGTAAATGAGTTAATTAGAGCAGGAAGCCCAGAGAAACAATGTGGTTTAGCAGAGAGAATGCTGCGCTTGGAGTCCAAAGCATAGAGATGAACTCTCCCTCTCCTCCCTTTCCCTGCCTTAATTCCCTCATCTGTAAATTGGTAGTAACCATTCCCATCTTATTCTAAGGCAACGATTAATATTTAAGTGTGTGTGTATGTGCGTGTCCATGAACATATTCTGTAATGACTCTATGGATGTCAGTACATTTTAAGGGCAGGAGCCATGAGGAAGGAGGAAGGAAAGAAGACAGGGCCCCAGGATTTGCCACAGGCTGATGCAGTACTGAGGCCTAAGGAACTCCCCCCCAACAGCTGGCCTCTGAGTCCACCAGGCTGCTCCCAGCTTACTGTGGGACCAGCCTTTCCCATGATAATATTTAACTGAAAAGGGTCTGAGTGCTTGTTGTTTGATCAGGGTTCCCCTCCAGTATACCCAGGGCCCATCTGACCAGCCCGTCAGCTCTGGGTCCCCTCCACCAGTGTCTGCTGGTCTGTCCCCGACCTTGGCTCTTCAGCGGAGGGAGGGGAGAGCCAGCCAGACAGTTGGAAGTTCCTTGGTGGCATTTTCATGAAGACTGTTATACCTCAGGTGTAACTTTTACTGACTCCTAGGGAAGCCTGCTCACCTTCGCTTGGGGCACCTTTACTCTGGCTTCATAAAATATTGTTTATAAGGCCAGGCTCAAATAAAGTTACACCAGTGCAGCAGGGTGCTGGGGATGGGTTATAAGACTCCAGCCCCACGAGCAGATGCCCTGGAACCCCTGTATCTGCAGGCTGGTGGCTGGCCCCCAAGAGTTATTTTTCTATTCGTTTGGGCAGATTTCCACTCCCACTCCCCCCCCCCCCAGAGAAGGCTCTGGAGCTGCCAGGCCATGGTAACAGGGAGAAACGTGGGGCTGACATGTGAGCCCCAAGCGGCAGCAGGGAACAGGGAGGGGGAGTTGTTTCACCTCCGGGCTTGGAAAAGCAGCCTGACTTTTGGGAGGGAGCCTAATTGATTCTACCGGTGGCGGCAGTGTGGTAGAGACCCCTGGAAAGAATGATGTTTGGGGCCAGGGTACCAGCGCCGAAGGCACACACACTTCCTTTAATTAACAGGAGCACGATGCCAACAAACACACCGGCATAAGGGAAGTGAGGGCCGCTAACAGGCCAGCCTCCTGACTTCCTCCGGGAGCGCCCTGCCAGCCAGGATTATTCGCTGTTCTTGTTTCCTCACAAACCCCCACCCCCACCCCAGTGCCTGGGGGGGGGGGCGCCCCAGGTGCTGGCAGACCCCCAGGCTGGCGGCACTGCCTGAGCTTGTCTTCCTGCCTCTCTGGCAGGGATGTTTTTTCTCCTTTGAGTAAGGAGAAGCTCCTTTGAGGCATTCAGAAAAGCCAGGGGACCCTTCTACCTCCTGACCTTAAATGGTCATCTGCCTCCCCTTTTCTCTCACTTGGTATTTCAGGGTGGTGGTTATTTCTACTGATAAACTTCTTCTTTCTTCTCTCTCCAGATCTCCCACAATCACCACCCACCCCCACCCTGCAGGATCTGAAATTATCTCTAGCTCCCATGAAGCCCACACCCCCCGGGGAGTGGGGCTGCCCTGCCTGTGGATTTTCCCATAGGCTAGGTCAGTGCCTCTCATCTCTAGAGCAGTCCTTCCTAGGATATTACACTCTGTGAGTCTCTTTTGATTATTAGCAACTGCAATCAGGACTTGAAAGACAGTGATTCATTCAGGAAGTGTAATACACCCAGTCACATGCCAGGTACCCTGCTGGGTGCTGAGGACTCTAGGTACCTGAGGTCAGACTCCTCTCCAGGAAAGGAGCCAGAGGTGAGGGCTCTAGTCCTATGTCCAAGGAGCTATGGGTACAGTGTGGAAGGACCACCCTGACTACGTGCCGACCACCTGAATCAAATTCAGACTTGTAATAAATGCAGATTCCCAGGTCTCATCCCAGGACCTTCCAAATCAGAATCTCAGAGAGAAGGGCCGAGGAAGATGTAATTTTTTTGAAGATTTATTTATTTATTTATTTATTTATTTATTTATTTATTTATTTTAAAGAGAGTGTATGTGTGTGAGAGAGGGAGGGGTAGGGAAGGGCAGAGGGAGAGAGAGTTTTAAGCAGACTGCATGCTCAGCATGGAGCCGACCTCAGGGCTCAATCTCAGCACCTTGTGATCACAGCCTGAGCCAAAACTAAGAGTCGGATGCTCAACTGACTACGCCACCCAGGCACTCCAGGAAGATGTATTTTTGAGGAGTTTCTTAAGTGATTCTTATTCACACTAAATTTTGAGAACCACTGTCCAATTTGAGAGCCACTGTTCTAGAAGTAGTTAGGAAGTGATAGCATTTGAGTTTTAAAAAATAATAGTCTTTATTAAAATTTTTATTTTCCTTGAAAGAAACTATCGAAGGGTATATTATATATATATATATCCTAGTTTTGTGAGGCAGTAGTTTATAAAACTTGAGTTTTAAAAAATTTTAACAACTAAAAATTAATTTTTTTAATTTTTAAAAATTAAAACAATTTAAAAAAATTTAAGTATAGTTATCATGCTGCGCATTACATCCACAGGACTTATTTACCTGATAACTGGAAGTCTATGCCTTTTAACAATCTTCACCTATTTTTCCTGTCCTTCTCCCCTTCCTTCAGCAACCTTCTCTGTATCTTTGAGTTCAGTTTTGTTTTTTCAGATTCTACATATAAATGAGATCATATAGTATTTTTTTTTCTATCTAACTTATTTCATTTAGCATAATGTCATCAAGGTCCATCCATGTTGTTGCCAACAGCAAGATTTCCTTCTTTTTATGGCCGAACAATATTCCATTGTGTATATACACCACATCTTTATTCATCATCTGTTGATGGATCACTTAGGTTTTTTCCATGTCTTGCCACTTGTAATGGCAAGTAATGCTGCAATGAACATGAGGATATAGGTATCTTTTTGAGATGGTAAGTTTGTCTTCTTTGGATAAATACTCAGAAGTGGAATTGCTGGATCATATGATAGCTCTATTTTTAACTTTTTAAGGAAACACCATCCTATTTTCCATCCATTGGCTGCACCAATTTACATTCCCACCTACAGGGCATGAGGGATCCCTTTTCTCCACATCCTCACTAACATTTGTTATTTCTTGTCTTTTTATCATCTTGGGATGACATTTGTGGTTTTGTTTTGTTTTGTTCTTTGACATTTGTGGTTTGAAGGATGAGTAGGACCTCTAAAGTGAGGGATGAGGAAGGAGATGCCAAGCAGAGGGAATAAAATAACAAACGCTCCATGGGGTACAAAGGAGTCAGTGAGAGAGATCAGAGCACAAGTGGGCAGGAGGGCAAATAGAGGCTCTTCCCAGGCTGGGAAGACTCTTACCTGTCATTGTAGTACATGTATGTTGACTTTCTGACCACCCAGCATCCATTCACTCCTAATAATACCCACAGGTTAGGCACTTGTCACAAGCTAGGCCATGTTAGAAATACCAAAATTCTTTCTCCTGGAACTTTGAAGATGGAATGGAGAAAATCAAAAGAAAAAAAATTAGAGAGCATTTATTCCGCACAATGTCTGGGCAGAATCTTTCCAATTCATTCCATTTTCCTTGAGTTAGCTACAGTTGGTCTTATTGTTTGCAACCTGTAAACATTGTCTGACATAAATATGAAAGGAATAGAATGGGAGATGGAGTCCTTAATACTTATTCTGTGCCAGGAACTTACATACATTAATTTATTTTCTTATGCTTTCTACTATTTTGCAGACATAAAATTTATCTTAGGTGGGGCGTCTTCACAGATAATTTTCTCTGCTCCTGATCTTGGGGTCTCTGGAGTCAGAGGAGAGGTTCTATTCACCCAAGGCTTTGCAAATGACTTTTGCTTGACTCATGACCAACAAAAGATGTTGACAACCTCCTTGCTGAGGAAGGAATATCTAAAAAATGACTTGTAGGGATGAATCCAGGATATTTCTATCAAATCAGGAGGGCACAAAGAGTGTGCTTACTAATGTAAGAAGAGAAGAGTAGAGAGGCCTGACCAATACTCAGGATGATAGGTTTCCTTTTCACTAGGATTTCAGTCAACATCTAGAGAAAAAACCAAACAGACCTAAAAAAGTTCACAAGGAGCAGGAAGATAATACAACCACATGAGGAGAAAGCAAATCAATCAGGGACAAATTGGAAGAATGAGTACTGTACTTGAATACGGATAAAAAGATAGAGGTCAGAGTCTATAAGAAGTTGCTCAGTGACTGGTAGTGACATACACATACACATACACACAATGTAGTATGTATAATTATGTACAATATTATGTAACAATGTTTACAATTAAGAAAGAGGGCAATCTAATACACACAATCACTCTCTCCAACACCACTACTACATATAACAGGTAATTACATGTTTATAGAGAATATACACTCTCATTCAGCAATTATTTGTGGCATGCCTACTGTGGGCCAGACCCTATAGAAGGCAAGCCTTATTATCTCATTCTATGAAAGATGTAACTGAGCCCTAGAAACCTTGATAAGTGGTGGAAATAGAATTCAAGTCAAGCTCTTCATACTATGTGTGGAAAGCCTATTTTGAGCTATTTTAATTTTTCAGTAATGGAGCTAGAACTCTGCCCCGTTCACATGCTCTGGAATTTAGATTATATCCTGTAGGCAAAGGACCCTGAATGTTTTTTAGCAGAGATATTACACTAGCAGATCTTTGGATAGATAACTCTTGGAAAGTTATCTTGGAGAGAGAACTCTGATCACCAGATATAAGGTGACTGTGATAATCCAGGCAAGAAATGACAAAGACCCAAACTAAGACAAGGATAGTGGGAATGGAGAATGGGAGAAGAGCTGGTTAAATAGGAGGTCCTCTGTAAGACGTGATGACTGTACAAGGGGATGGAGATGTGTACGTGCTCCAAAGTGATTCTCTTCCATGGCTTTAGGAAACTGGGTGGGTACTCCCGCCACTGGCCAAGGCAGAGAATGCTAGTAGACAGTAACTGCCATAAAATGAAGTGTCTATGATACTGAACCATGGCTGCTTTCCCTCCCCCTAGGGTCTACAGGGCTTTCCCAGCAAAAACTTGGTTTTTGCTATCCTCCCAATAGTATGACAAGCCCTGACACAGTCCAGCCACACTGAAGGCATCATCAGCTCTCAGCTTTGGCCAAGAGAAAACAGAGGGTTCTTAAGTGCTTTGCCTACAATAGGATTTCGCCATAATGTCTGTGGGCAGCTCCATGATTCCTGATTCATACTATTCTCTGAACTGCAAAAGCCACTGAAATGTCTCTGAATGAACATCTCATGCTCTCATCTCCACTAGCGTGGAAACTGGGGGGAGGGTGGGCGGGGGATTCTGTTCCTTTGCAGACTTTTTTCCAGCTGTGGCTTTCACAAGCCACATAGAAGACTGCAAGTCACGTCTGATCAGCAGGCTGAAGACTCAAGCTTGTACGATACTTGTACTCAATGGCACGATTTGGTGTATTCTAACACTCCCAGCCAAGACCCTCTGGCTACTCCTCAAAACCCTGAGCAGTAGCAGAGGCTGATTCAATTATTGGAAGGAGGTTGGACAGCCTTGAATTTGAAAGAGCCAGTACAAATTTGATCTCAGGAAGAAGAGCGCTGCAATCAAATGTCCTGGTCCTACTGAGCCTGCAAAAGCACAGCTTGAGCTGAAGACAAGTACAGCATAGGGGGTGGCCCAGAAGATGAAAGTGCTCAATGATAGTGGCTTAAAACAAAAAATATATGTTTTTTGTTTTTTTTTCACATATTTCTGGGTCAGGAATGTTGGAACGGCTTCGCAGGGTGGTTCTGGTTCACTGTCTCTCATGAGGTTGCAGTCAAACCATTGGCAGGGGCCGCAGTTGTCTGAAGACTTGAATGAGGCTGGAGGAGCTGCTTCCAAGTTCATTCGTATGGCTCTTTCTAGAAAGTGTCAGTTCCTTGCCATGTGAACTTCTCCATAGGGCTGCTCATGACATGGATGCTGGCCTTGCTCAATGCACATGACAGATACAGAGAGAAGGCACAAAAGGAAGCCATGTGTCTTAAGTTTAAGGCATCTCTTAAACCCTGATCTCAGCAGTGGCATGTCATTATGTCTGCCATATTCTACTGGTCACATAGACCAACCCTGGTACAGTGGAAAGAACCACCCAAGAGTGAATGTCAGAAGGTAGGGTCACTAAGGTGGGCTTGGAAGATGGATAGCACACTGAAAGTTCTGGTGACCACTCCATCCCATAGTGCACCTGTTAAACACCCAGAAAGGAAAGACAGCTCAACCCTTGATACTTTCTCTTCATACAGTTTTTGCCAATTTATTACGGTGTAGGAAAGTGTGTGAACATTATTGCCTGTATTTTGACCTCTAGCAATTCCATCCCATTCCCACTTATGAACCCTTAATGGACAATGGCAGTCCTCTAGCCTTCTAGACTTAGACTTGCATCTAGACTTAACACTGTACGCTCAGCACAGTTCATTATTGCCCTGATTGTTTTCACATGTACTTAGATGGTTTCCTCAACTCGATCATAACTTCCTTATGAGAAGGGAACATAGGTCTTTTTATTTGTAAACAGCCATAGCAGCAAGCCTGATGCTGGATACACAGGAGCTGTTTAATCAGGAGTTATTCACTGAACTGATTGATTCAGATGCCCTCCTCAAATCCTCCTTTTTATAGTCTGGGAAGTTGAGGAGTCAGCAAGGAAAAAACTTGGTCAGATGAGTCATCAGTCAAGCCTAGAGCAAAACGCCATAGGCAGCTGCTCATCCCAGCTGGAGGAGGAAGCCTGGCTCTTAGTCCAAGGCTCAGAGGCTGCCGGCTACATCTAGCTCGGGCTAATGATCCTGCCTCTCCTGCACTGATCTCTCCAATAACTCATGAGGCTGTTGGAAGCCTCGTTTCTGCACAGCCTGGGCTGGTTGTGTGCAGTTTGCCAGGCAAGCACTAATGCTTCCAGAGGAAATGGTCATAACAAGCAGGACTTCCTTTTAATCTCTCTGTGATTTGTGACATGGCTCTGAAATGGGAAGCAGAGCAGAAGGGCCACTTGCCTCACACAATGTCATGGCATACACCAATGAGTCATATGGATCGGGTTCTAGTCTGCTCCTTAGTGGTAGATCATACAACAGTTGGTGATTTGGAAAGAAAGCTGTATTCAGCTCCATGCTAGTGAGACATATGCAGTGGTGCCAACTGAATGCGCTCTGCAGTTGACATAGCTAAGTGGCAATACCAGTATCTCAGATTGGATTCACAGTGAAGAGAACTCCCCACCGCCTGCTTTTCACTTGCCTTGGGTTTACCTGGGCTTAGTGGGTCCCTGCTAAATGTTTCATTATTCAAAACGGCCTTTAGAAACCTATGACTTTTGTTTTTTCAGTGAATTCACCTTAGTCCTGTGTTGTCTGCATGTCAGCTTTTCCTATCAGTCGTTTTGCATTCGTGGTAACTATGGGAGAAAGCTTGTGAAAAATGCTTTGTTATATTACATTGCCCCTTGGCTCCGATGAATTGCTCCGTAAATCACGATATTGTTAAAGTGTCCTAGCAAAACTAAACCACTTTCAGGGGCTCAGAGAGCACAAGGATATTAATCAGAGGCAAACACTGCAGAAGGGACACTTAAAAAAAAGAAAAAGAAAGAAAGAAAAAAACAGTTTTTCATGTGTGGAGTCTGGAGAAGAGCGTCCTTTGGGACTGGAGCCAAACCAGAATATCTTTACTCTTTCATAAATACTCTGATATGGGAATGCATTATCTCTGAACACTTTAAGCCCATTTAGCTTTATAGCAAAACAATATTGAACACCTGCTGCATCTTAATGAGGTAGTTCAAGCAGCACAGGGCAAGGATGGGACTGGTGGGGGTCAGGGCTCCATGCATCAGGAAGAACCGTTAATCAGCTTCAGCTGGGACACACAGCATTCCTGGAGAGGATGACAGGCGCAAGCATCTCACAAATAACCCGAGTGCACCTGTCCTTGACTGCACAACAAAGGCAGTAAACCTAGCTCCTTGAGTCCTAGGCTGTAGGTGTGAACCTCGGGGAGGGGAAGTGGTAACAGCAGGGTGGGTTTCTCGGATTACTGCCTAGGACAACTAGTCAGCAGATCAACAGCCTTTAACCACTGAGAGCCTATAAACCACTCCAAACGAGGTCTGATGGAAAAATACCAGCAAAAAGAAAGGGCCAGATTCTACTATTCTGGAACTTAAGTCAACAGCATGTTCCTCTAAATAAGTGGCACTTGCTCATCTTTTTGCTGCTTGGATTTCTTGTTACAGATGTTACAGCATTTGGTTTCTTCTTTCTCTTTTTCCAGTTTTATTGAGATATAATTGATATATCATATTGTGTAAGTTGAAGGTATACAGTGTGTGGATTGGAAACAGAATACATTGTGAAATGTTTACCAGAATAAGGTTCATTACCACAGCCTTTGCATCACATCATTACCATTTTGGTAGTGTTATGGGGAGAACACTAAAAGTTCTGCTGTGAGAGCAACTTTCAAGTAGACAGCATAAGACTGTGGACTACAGTCACCATGCAATATCTTAGAGCCCCAGCACTTATTCATCTTATAACTGAAAATTTGTGCTCTTTGACCAACATCTCACTTCCCTGACCTTTCAGCCCCTGACAACCTCCATTTTACTCTCTGCTTCTATGAGTTTGGCTTTCTTAGACTCTACTTATAAGCGTGTGCCTTTCTCTGCCTGATTTATTTCATTTAGCATCATGCCCTCAAGGTCCATCCATGATGTCACAAATGGCAGGATCTCCTATTTTTTTATGGCTGAATGATATTCTGTTATCACATATTCACAATATCACACATTCCTTATCCATTCATCATGGATTCTTAGATTGCTTCCAACATAGGTCAGCTATGGTTATAATGCTACGATGAACTTGGGGGTACAGAAATTTCTTCAAGTTAATGATTTCATTTACATTGGATTTATACTCAGAAGTGGGATTACTAGATCATAGGGTAGTCCTATTTTTTATTGTTTAAGGAACCTCCATACTGTTTTACACAGCGGCTGCACCAATTTACATTCCTACCACCAGTACACAAGGGTTCCTTTTTCTCTATATCCTTACCATCACTTATCTCTTGTCTTCTCAGTGATGGCCTTTCTAACAGGTGTGAGATAATATTTCTTTGTGGTTTTGATTCGTACTTCAGGGTCTGGTTTCTAATGGCATCTGACTTAAAGTAGGTGGCTTGTGCCCTGAAGCGATTTATCATCTAATGATAAGTGAGAAACACCAACAAAGTACTGTCCTGAAACATATATTAGAAACAAACTTTTTAAAATCCCAGACTTCCAAAACAGAATCTAACAAATGGGGAAAGGGAGCAGTTTTCCACTGATGAATTGCAAAGAAAACATTGCAACAAAGGTCAGCCTTTCCAAATCTCTTCTTAACTCTTTACCCTCTTCTTCATTTCCCAAGTACACAAAGAAAATAAAGGTCATTTGAAAGGCCACCAACTTCTTAATATTTTGGCATGTAATGATTATGATTAAGCACATAGACTCTGTAGTCAGCAGGCCTGGCCTGAATGTGAATCATGGCTCTCTATGCCCCTGGTCAATTACATTAACTATCAAGGCCTCAGTTTCCTCACTTGTAAAATGAAAATAATGATAGCATTAACCTTATATATCTGTTGTGAGAATGAACTAAGGCAATCTACACAGGGGATCAGAATATTACCACGGAGTAAGTGCCCATACATATATCACTATCATATTATTTATATATCCATACAATCACACACGCTCCACTCTGTGCACATGTGTATGTGTGTGGAGTTTCAAACATTTATTTCTCAGACCCTTCATTTTTCAATGTGTTTAGATACAGTCATAAAATGTAATACACAATCAAATTATTTATAAATTTCAGTAGCTTTCAAATCTATCTGCTTACTGAAGTCCTTTGACTCTATAAATCATTTTTCACAACCTAGGAAAAACAAGACTCACCAGCTACAACATACTCTTTTTTTTTAAAGGGCATACTTTACATACTATTTTGGTAACCTTTTTAAAACTTACAGTGCATTATAAACATTTTAACACATCATTAGCCTCCCAAAACATCATTTTTAATGGCTGCTGCTGCCATGCATGCCAGTACATGAATGTACCCTAAAATACTTAACCAATCTCCTATTGCTAGACAATTGCATTGTTTCCAATATTTGATATTGTTAATACCCAGTGAGGAACCACCCTATAGAGCCTTTTTTGTACACATTTTTGGTTGTTGCCTTAGGATGAATTCCCAGAACTCAAACCACTGAATCAAAAGAAATGCAATTAAAACATTCTAAAAAGAATATAAACACATTACAGAAAATAGGGCAAGGAAACAAATACAATTCTACCACATTAATACAATTACTAATATAATTTGGGTGATTAAGATATTCTGATGTTTTCATTTTTACTTAGAAGAATAGAAGCTTCAAGTAAAAGATGGACAGATGTTTATTATTTCTGCTTTCTTCTGAAACCCACTAAAGTGACAATAAAGAACTAAAACAAAAGCATAAACCCACAATGAAAAAGAGAATGAAAGAGGAGATGACAACAGCCAAAAGATGTGGTAAAAATTTTGAGAACTGAAAAGCAGACTAGATGAGTGATAACTGACTTAGTAGATCACAGGAAGCAAAAATTCACACCATGACTTAAATCTATGACTGGCTTTAAAAGAAGCAGCTAGACCCTCCAGATCCTGCCTTGACCCTGAAAGGAGACACAAGATTTACCCTAAATCTGAACTAAATAGGTTCTGGATCAGGTATATCAGACACTGGAGAGAGAGGGAAGGCTTTTCAGTGAAAGTTGACATGCCAACTGACTGGTAAGACTTTCAGCCCCCTTCCCCATTTTCATTCCCAGAATGCTGGCAGCCAGCTCACACCATTTCTGTCCCTCTCCCCAACCTCAGACAGGGGACTGCAGAATTCTTCTACAAGCAATTTATAGATGCAAGAGTAAAGACTAGGAAAGGACCCCAAGGAGGTCAGTTCTCTGAATAAGCTATGGTGAAGTTCAACAACTAACAAGGACCCCCCACCCCATGCAGAAAATGATCACTAGATATTTGAGAAAAGCCACTAACATGAAACACACCAAAACAAAACAAACTATCCAAAATGAGGAACTCAGAAAAAACAGGTCAGGAAACAGAAGAAAACCTTTAAGGAGATAATATTACATCCATAAAGTAAGAACAAGAGGCTGAAAAAAAATTTGGAAAGCAGGAAAATGCTCTGAGTCATTAAATATGAGAAAAAAAGAAAACCTCTTTTTTTGAAAGACAAAGTTGAAATCTCCCAGAAAGTGGAACAACAACAAAAAGCCACAGATATAAAGGATAGAAAATTGTGAGACAGAGATCCTGGAAAGAGAGAACCAAGAAAATGGATGGGAGGAAATCACTCAAGAATTAATACTGGGTCCAACCAGTATTAAGAAAAGGCGTACCCAACATATGTTATTCTCAAATTTTATATCATCAGAAATAAAAAGAACATAAAAGTTTTCTAAAAAAGAAATCTAAAAAAAAAATCACTTCAAAAGGCAGAGAATCAGAAGAATTGGAAACAATGGAGAAATTCTGAGGGAATGATTTGAAAACATAATTCTATACCCAGCCAAACTATAAAGTGTACTTTTAAAAACACAGTTTCAGACATTTAAATTCTCAAGAAATGTTATCTTCTTTGCTCAGGAACCTATTGGTAGATGTGCTTTGCTAAAACTAAGAGAATAAAGAAAAGGAGAAGAAATGGCAATGACGGGTGCCCAGCTCTGCCCACTAAGTGCCTGCCTTAGGTTCAGTTCATGATCCTGGGGTCCTAAGATTGTGCCCTGCATCAGGCTCCTTGCTCAGTGGGAGTCTGCCTCTCCCTCTCCATCAGCCTCTCCTCCAGCTCATGCTCTCTCTCACACTCTCTCTCAAATAAATAAATAAAATCTTTTTTTAAAGGCAGCCATTAAAAATGATGTTTTGGGAGGCTAATGATGTGTGAAAATGTTTATAATGCACTGTAAGTTTAAAAAGTTTTAAAAATCTTTTTTTTTAAGATTTTATTTATTTATTCATGAGAGACACAGAGAGAGGCAGAGACACAGGCAGAGGGAGAAGCAGGCTTCTTGCAGAGAGCCCGATGTGGGACTCGAACCCCGGATCTCCAGGATCATGCCCTGGGCTGAAGGCTGCACTAAACCACTGAGCCAACCAGGCATCCCATAAATAAATAAAATCTTAAAAAAAAAAAAAAAAAGTCTCCCTCCCTCTCTCTCCCTCACCACTCACTCTCTTAAAAAAATAATAATAATAAGCTGACTGCTGTAATCTGGAGATCTGAGAATAATTTAGCAGCTAATGAAGAGATAAGTTTATTTCCCCCCCTCATACAACAGTCTAAGATAAATATTCCAGGTCTGCAGAGGAACTCTGCTCCACTGAGTAATTCAGAGAACCAGATTCCTTCTACCTTCTCTGCCACCCCCTCAGAGCAATGGTTCTCAAAGAGTAACCTCCTGATTAGCATCACTTGAGAACTCACTAGAAATGTCAATTCTTAGGTCCCAACACCAGGTCCAATGAATCAGAAACTCTAGGAGTAGAGCCCAGAAATCTGTTTAAACAAGCCTTCTAGGTAATGCTGATATAGTTTGAGAACTATTTTAGGGCATTATCCTTTTCTGTATCATCCAAATTTGGCTGCAGGTAATTTCATGTTCCTGATCACCATAGGGAAAATGTGTAGAGGTTTTTATGGGAAGGCCAGGAAGTGGCACACATTGCTTCTACTTGCATTCACCTGGCAAAACCTGGTCACATGGTAACCTTAGCTTCAACAGCGAGCTGGGAAATGTAGTCCTTAGCTGGACAGCCACATATTAACTACAATTCTATTACTATGGAAGAAGGAAAGAATGCATTTGAGAAGATAACCAGCAATTTCTACCATATATGTAATTCAGGCAACACAAACTCCCATACCAGAGAGCAGCAAAATAGATTACAGAATAATGTTGAAAGGACATCCCAGAACGTCCCACTCATAGACCAGAACTGTGAGTCAGGCCACAGAGCAACCAGTCCAGATGGGAACAGGAACACTACAGAAGTTCCAGGAGGGTTACCAAGGAAAATAACAAAACCAAGAGAATACCTGTATTTTAATGTACTGACAGAGAATTTTGCAGATAAATTAATAACAGGTACATAGAAAACAGAATACAAAAAAAGAGAAAAAAAAGAAAGAAAAGTATTAATTCCAGAGAAAACAAAAAGCTGAAAGAGGAAGGAAACATAATTATAGGATTCTATGTGGCTTAGCTGGGAATAATATTTACATAGTCATAATGTAAATACTTAATATTGGTTTAGCCAAAATGTAACTATATTGGGAGAATGAGCAGAGAGAAAGCAGATCATTTTTTTTTTAGCAGATCGGTTTAATTATGATAAACATGTATATAGCTGTGTATATTGTACTGTGTGTCAGAAATTCTTCTAAGCTCATCATATACTCAGCTTTTAGTCTTTATTCACTCTATGAAGTACATTCTATTATCATCCATCTTACACATGAGGAAACTGAGGCACGCAGCAGTTAAGCAATTTGCGTAGGATCACACATTAGTACAAATTGAACTTGGGATTTACCTTGGGTAATTTCTGTCCAGAGTCCATGTTTTTGGTTACTATTATGCATAGTCTCACTTTCTCACTTTTCTGGCAGGAAGTCAAAAGACAATACCTAAAAATTAATAAACAGAGAAATACAGGATAAGCATGTTATTAGTAAGTAAGGACATAAATACCAAGACAAAACAGATACGTATTTAAAGTGGTTTCTTCTGGCCAGGGAGTAACTGGGAGTGGTCAAGGAATCACTGTTTTTCTTGTAATTGTTGTTACAGACCTGATAATAATCTTTGACTTTAAATATTTAAACATCACTTCGATGGGGGCACCTGGGTGGCTTGGTCGGTTAAGCATCCAACTCTTGGTTTTGGTTCAGGTCATGATCTCAGCGTGGTGAGATTGAGCCCCACATTGGACTCCTCACTCAGCCCTCTGCCCCTCCTCCCACTTTCTCCCTGTTTCTCTAAAATAAATAAATCTTTAAATAAAATAAACATCACATTGACCAAAAATAAATTTTTTAAAAAGACAGATGAGAGAAAGAATGTGCCTGGCTAAGTAAACTTAGAGAATGGAGTGAGATCCAGAAGAAAAGGTCAAGAGAACCCGAATGGGTAATTTTGCAAGGGAAGCAACTGGGGAAATTATAGAAAAAGAGAGAGGGAGAAATTCCACAAGAAGTGGAAAGAAAAAGATGGTATTCTTGGAGAGACGACAAGCCAAAAGTAAGAGAGCCAGAGACAATGAGAGGGGAAGAGATTGAATAAGACTGAGCAGAGACATCACTTCTGAACATTTGTCTATGGAAGTTCTGTTGGTCGAAACCAGGGAAGCTACTGAGTTAGCACTCCAGTGGCTTTATGCAGAGCTGTTTTGACCTGGATTCTAACTCAAGACTCCTTTGTCAGCTGCAATAAACAGGTCTGCCCTTAAAACTGAAGGTAGAAGGAAGGATGAACTGCAAAGCCATACTGAGATGACTGATTAAAACCTAATTATGGGGATCCCTGGGTGGTGCAGCGGTTTGGTGCCTGCCTCTGGCCCTGGGCGCTATCCTGGAGACCTGGGATCCAGTCCCACGTCTGGCTCCCTGCATGGAGCCTGCTTCTTCCTCTGCCTGTGTCTCTGCCTCTCTCTCTCTCTCTCTCTCTCTCTCTGTGACTATCATGAATAAATAAATAAAATCTTTTAAAAAAATAAAATAAAATAAAATAAAATAAAACCTAATTATGTGTCATCCTAATCCAAACAAAAGTAAGTAATAAAACTTCACTTGTTTATCTACTATGTGGTCTTGGGGCAAGTCACTTCATTTCTCTGAGCCTGTTTTTTCTTTTGCAAAAGATTAATATATAACAAATCCTACAGATATATAGCACACCATACCTTTCAGAGCTCCTTTTCATTTTCCACTTCCCCAAGCCAGTTTTTTTAGGAGATAAAATTGAGGTTCAGGGAAATGAAGCGAGTAGCATATAATTACACAACCAGTTAATAGTGCAACACATACTTCACTTTTGTTTGTAAACATTTCTCAATTAAGAGTCACAGACACTCTATGGGGATAAAAAAAAAAAAAACTTATAGAGAAGAAAACCAAAATTTATCTCACATCACCTGGCTGGTTGCATGGGAACAGGACAGAAACCCAAAAACATGGGTAGAGAGAAGCAACTCACAAGCCCACCAGGGCTAGCCCCTCCAGCTGCCTGGGGACAGAGCTACCACCCTTCCCAAGAAGCCCATATTGCAAAGTAGCTCCTGTTTTCGGAGACGTGCCCAGTTTTGTAGGAACAGCTGAGATTCACTCATGCACCGTTACTGTGGTGAGCCCAGGAGGAGAGGGGGGCAGAGGCCGGGAGGTGAAGGTCAGTCAAGCTGTGGCAGGAGGGCCCGAGACACGGCGGGGACCTCTGGTCACAGCCTCCGTCCGGTCCCGGAGCGGCCTTGGGCTCCATTCTCCTCCCTGGGGCCGCGCGCACGGTCCCGGGGCTCGCGGCCTGCGGCGAGGACTCCGGGAGGAGCCCGGCCGCCGCGGCCTCAGGCCCAGTAGGGCTCGCCTCGGCTGTCTTCAACTGGCGCCAGGTCTTTCCCGGCCTCTCCCTCCAGGTGTGCGCTCTGGCGTCCCACTCCGGCCCGCAGCAAAGCTGCACCCAGGAAGGAGTCCCGCTCCGGCCCGCCCGGGAGGCCCGGTGGCGGCCACCGAGCGAGCCACCCTGCACCGGGCAGCTCCCGCAGGGGTGCGGCCTGCGGAGGTCCGCGCTCCCGGAGACCTCGCACCCGGAGATCCTCCACCAGGGAAGGCAAAGCTACGCCTTCCCGGGGCGGCCGAGGCTCCTCATCCAAGGCCCGCAGAGCAAATATTTACCCTGGCTGCTCGGCCTGCACCCCCTCCCCGGCCTCGCCCCCACCGCCGTTTACCGGGGAATGCTGACATGCCCAATACAGCGGGAATAACAGCCATTTGTTCTGGTTATCGCTGCCGGTATTGAAGCCAGATGTGTGTGTTGCTGACATTGACATGGTACATCTGGCCGGGTTTTTGGTTTCCATCGTGGAGTTTACCACATCCACCCTCGTCTGCTAGAAGAGAGGAGGCGAACATCTGGAAGTCATTGCAGCTGTCACGCTTCAAGGGGATCCTGTACCACAGAGAGGAGAATTCAATACGTAACTGAGCAAAATTATCCAGCTCGTCTTGTCAGTCCAGATTTCAAACACATGCAGGAAAATGGTAACCTCCTCCCCTCCCCCTGCGGTGATGCCCGTGGGCACTGGGAGCCCGGGGTCCTCCACCCACCGCCCCGGGCGCTGAGAGACTCGAGGTCGCGGTGGGCACTGCCCGCCTGAATCTTTCCTTCAAGCTGGATGGCTCCTTCTTTTTCATATTGATCTCCGTTTGCTGGAAATTTTAAATTAAGTATTGCTTAGTCCTTCCACTTCTGCTCACAACCCCCTTTCTCGTGGCATTCAATGCGCTAGCCCTACCCTACCTATTTTCCTTTTCTTTTTTTTTTTTTTTTTAATTTTTTTTAACTTTTATTTATTTATGATAGTCACAGAGAGAGAGAGAGAGGCAGAGACACAGGCAGAGGGAGAAGCAGGCTCCATGCACTGGGAGCCCGACGTGGGATTCGATCCCGGGTCTCCAGGATCGTGCCCCCGGCCAAAGGCAGGCGCCAAACCGCTGCGCCACCCAGGGATCCCCTATTTTCCTTTTCATCTCCATTCCTTTCCCAAGGCAAATACTACTTCTCGTTGGGGCTGAAATAAGTTATGTCTATTCTAACCCCGACCCTGCCTTTTGCCTGGAACCCTCTTTCTTTCCCTGTTCTCTTCATACCACCCCAAACTTCTTAACCCTTCAAGGTCTACCTCAAGTTTCTTTTCATCAGCGAAATCTTTCCTGACCACTCAAGGCTCCATTGATCTTTGCTTCTGTGTGTTTCAGTTAAGTATGAGCCTATGGAGAGGAAATACTGGTTTGCATTTTTCTTATATCTCCTTCTGCAGCCAGCCCTCAGTGCTAAAGAATAGTAAACCCCCCATAAACACCTGTCAAATAAAAGCATGAATTAATGTTTTCTTATCACCTTCTTTCCACTTAATTTCCTTGCCTTCTATTTCCCTTTCATGACAAGAGTCAATGTCTCTATATGATGTGTCTTGAACTTTTTGGGAAGATGGCTGCAAAAATCTAGTAAGTGAGAGATAATAATACCTGAAGAAATCTATCAAGTGGAGACTATTAATATGGGATTTTTAAAAGTGAAGTGTACTGGAAAGAGACAAAAAGAGTACAAGCCTGGAGATGTGAATCCTGTTCCCAAGAGTGCCCCTGACTTGCTTAGTGAGCTTGGGCAGTCACTTACTTTCTTTATGTCTCCAATTTCTCTCTGTAAAAAAAGGTAGGTTATGGCCAATGTCCTCTTCCTGGTAATGGATAGAGCTAGGGCCACTTTCCTGAATTCTATCACAACAGCTTTTTTTCTGCCACTTTTGGATCTGTTCTGGAGTTAGAAGACAGTGAACTCTATCATTCAGTGTTTCACCTGCCCAGCACCAAAACAACATGGATGCATAAATGACTTGGAGCGAAGAGCAGAGTAAGGAAGGGAGGCAAGCAAGAGTAGGAGAAAGATTTAGCCCTGTGAGTGTCCAGCATTTTCTAAATCAAGATCAGCCATTGCAGCAAGTATTGGGAAAGACTAGGCATCCCAGTCATAGATGGAATCTCTTGGATTTTGTCCTTCTTTGTGCATTGCTAGGATGCACAAGGATGCAAAATACCCTGCTCAAGCATTGCTCTCTGGTATGAATACTTGTGTAGGAGAATAAGTAGGATCTAGAAATAAAGAGGACGGATGGAAGGAAGGGACTACCAAAGAAGAAAGAAAGAGTGCCTCCCCGGTAGGGCCATCCAGCCAAGGAGTCTGTTTACCTTCCATGTTAAGGAAGGCTATGTTCCGAGATAAGAAAGGAATGGGAATTAGCAGACCCAGGGTTTCAGTGAGTCTTGGCAGCTCTGCTCCATGGGTGGGCAGGTGCATTTTCCTCTCTGACTCTCATCTGTAGAATGAGGCACTTAGGTTAATTGATCTTTAAGGTCTGTTAGCTCTTATATAATTCATTTAGAAACCACCAGCCCAAAGCAGCATATCACTTCTGACTAAACTCTTAGTCTTAGCCCTACTCTAACCTGAACTCATGGGGCTCTGAAACACTCTCTTAGAAGGGAATTCTTGGCATTAAATTCCTGAAACCATTTTGCTCCATGGAAGAAGAAGGAAGGAAGAAAAGGAAGAAAAAGGAAGAAGACATTTTCTCCGCTTCTTCCAGGGAGGAATCTGTTGCAATAGGAAGATTACAGATTAATGACCAGAAAATCTTCCTCAAATGGAATGACACTTAATTAAGTTTCATTAAAGCATAACTCCTGGCTTCTGCATTTGGCCTCTTGCTACTGAGTCCAGAATTGAATAATTTTTCCATCCCTGGGGCTGTTGAATTAAAAGTGCATAAGCTCTAGGGGATAATCTTCTCACCTCCACTATATCTTCAGCCACCCTCCTTCCTGTCTGAACAATCAAAAAAAAAAAAATCATCACTAGGCGTGTCTGACTCCTTCAGGAGACAGGACGGTCACTCTAATTTGTCTTGGTTTATGGGCAACTTGACAATTTGACTAACTACTAACGATTCTGGACTATATCATCCTCTCATAAAAAGCTAATAAAAAAGGCTATTAATGCAGCCCATTAGTTGGCTGAAAATGAAAGGTTATGCAATCATTGTCTTAGCTGAGAGGAACTAAGCTTTCCAGAAAGAGTTCACTCTACACCCAGAGAGGCATCAAGAGGAAAGTTCATGTCCCTCTGCTCCCATTTGCTGGCCTTGGATATTTAAGCATCCTGCCCCTTTCTTCCCTCCCTGAACTATTCTTCTGTCTCAAGTGGACCTTTCTTTATAAAATGTCTCTCTCCAAAGTTACTCCCTCTCCACCAACACTTCCTCTCACATTGCTCTGCTGTGCTCTTCTATGGGTGAAGCCACAGAAACCTCCATTCTCATGGGAAACAAAGCACTGCTTAGCACTGCAAGCTAACAACTCAGGTGGCCTTACATCATCAAGCAATTTGAGGGGTTCCAGGACGACCTTCCCTTCTTAAAAAAATACTCTTCCTCAATTTTGCTGTTAGATCCCTTTGGGAGTCTTGAAAGACCCTCAATTGGGATTGTGAGTACCAAATCCTCTTCTCCTGTGCAGAGGGCTCTTCTCCCTTCTCTAAAGTCCTAGCAGTCATGTGATTTTCTTGGTCCTGTCCACTTGCCAAGCATTGTCCAGAGCATGAAAATTAATATGCAATTGATTTAATCTTGTACTCAACCTACTTTTGATATGATTCAAGGTACCTCTAAAGAAGGATATAGGTTACAGGCACCTGGGTGGTTCAGTCAGTTTAGCATCTGCCTCAGCTAAGGTCATGAACTCAGAGTCCTCCGTGTCGGGCTCCCAGCTCAGTGGAGAACCTGCTTCTCCCTCTCCCTCTGCCGCTCCCCCTGCTTGTGCTCTCTCTCTGTGCCAAATAAATAAGTAAAATCTTAAAAAAAAAAAAAAGGATATAGTTTATGTTCACTTTAAATAGAGTTAATCTGAAGGAATCAGAAGGAATTGATGGTGTCCAGCACAGAATGTTCTGCTTTTGATATTTTAGCAACAAATTTGGCCTTTGTTTTTCTGGCAGCCAAGGCATAAGGGGTCATATGAATGGATTGTTCATGTTTGCTGGACAAACAGTGGGTTCAATAAGTGTCTTTTTCATTGACACAACCACCATTAGTTAGGAAGGCAAAATACTGATAGAGAAGCCCTAGAAGAAAGGAAACAGGGTAGGTGTCCAGAAAGGTTTTCTGCAAAGGGCGAACCCTAAAAACAAGCTTTCGACTTTGTTGCCAAGAGTGGGCCCTTCTGAGAAATCCCCATGCTGCACTCAGGCTACCATTATGGCTCAGGGATGTGAGGCATGCCCATAACTCTACAGGCCACTGGGTGCATGTCCAGGTGCTTCCTTGTAGTGGTCTCATTCCAGGAGGGAAGCTCCACGTGGATCTGTGGAGCAGACGTCTGTCTGAGGAAAATATAGTATTTTCTCTTTCATGCAATCACACACCTTTGCAAGAGAAGAAGGCAACCCTCTACCTGTAGATCTTAAAGCCTCAGTGCTCACCAGCCACCGAGCTATCCCAGAGAACCCCTCATTACATCAAGCCTCTACACCTGGTTCTGGGATGCTGCACATGGCACTGCCAGCCTGCCGACCCTCAGAGTCCTGAAGGGTGCCCTTGGGCTTCATGTTCAAGCCCAAATTCAGCCCCAATTGCACTGGCATGAAAGATCCCTCAGTTTGATCTCCGAAATTCTCTGGGTTTCCCAACAAATGGGGGACATTCTCTTTATCCTTTCTCCCCCTCAGCTGCTCCATGCCTGCCCATCTATTCCTTCTCTGCTGTTGCTTTCGTTTCTCAGATTCAGGCTTTTTTTCTACTACAGGATCCTCGGAGTTATTTCTGCTTGTTCCAGGAGGAGAGCTCAGCAGGTAAGTACCCCCAGCTCTGCACCCTGGCCTCCTTCCTCCACTCCACCAATCCCGTTTGGAAAACTGATTGCCTTGCTCTTAAGACCAACGAAATTTTTGAGGTCTTTGGTTCCCACCTCTTGCTCCTGGACAGGTGATGAACCGAATCTTACAAAGTCATTCTACCCTATCTCCTGACAGTCTTACTGCTGTTGAACCCCTCTTGTGGATGAGGAGTCCTTCCTTACAACCTGAGTGTCGCCTGCCCGCACCGAGGCTCCAATTCTCATCTCATCCATCGTATCGGGGACAAATGACTGATGAGAACGTTCTTTCTGTCCTGAGCCTTCTCTTTGGCAGAGAAAGTTTCCCCAGAAATAAAACTCTGTTCTACTCCTTCCTTCCCGCCGGCCTCCTCTAAGCACCCTCTAAATCAGACCCGAGGTTCCAGAGGGAGTAATATCCTTTCTCTCACAGCTGGTCTGAGTTTTGCCGTCTGGGAGACTGGGCTTAGAACAGCTTGAAGTTAGCACAGAGCCGAATGAAGCTTTAAATCTCCAGCACTTAACAGCTTCTCTGCAGCCTCAGAGGTAACCGCATTTGCTTGCTTCCTCTCGTCTCTCTATATATCTAGGTAATCTCTGTTCACTGGAGCCTGACTCCAGCCCTCTGTCTGCACAGCTCTGGTCTTGCTGAAAGAGGAAAGGTTGGGGAAGAAAAATTAATAGACACAGACCCATAAAAATAACAGGCTCTCTAGAGCACACATGAAGAAAAAATTAAACAGATTAAACTTGAGGAATGGGAAGAGAGGGGCAGAGGGCTTAGCAAGCCAATATTGATGCCATGCCTCCAAAGAGGCTATGGCTCAGTGGAGAGGGATCTGGGTGCCTTTTTCTTCATTCTGGTGGGTTGGGTTCATAGCTGAATGTTGTTACATCACTAAGCTCTTTAAAGGCTGGGTCAGTGCCTTGTATTTCTTTGTATTCCCTCAATGGAGCCTCAAACAGTGCCACACCCTAGTAAGAAAAGGAAACCTGATATTTATTGAGGGTTCTTTGTACGCCAGGTACCATGTCATAGTTACATCCTGGCTGATGATCAATTGAATGTATTTCAAAATTCAGAAATGAGTGCAATCTCTTTCGTATGGCCAGGAATCAATCCCAAATAACTACTACCTCAAAAGCTAATGATTCTGAGGCCAAAAAATTGCTTCCTACCCCTCACCCTGACTGCATACTTCCTTTCTGCCCTCCAAACAGTAGAAGCTTTTGCTACGATGACAAAAGAAGGAAGGAGGCTGGTATATAGGGATTAATTACACATCTGACAATGTGTAAGTCAGTGAGCAGTAATGGCCTAGGATAGCAGGAGGTCAGTGGGAGGACTGGTGGGGGGGATTGAGGGGAATCCCTCCCTGTCTTGGGGTATGTCCATTCATTCTGCCTCATTCATTTGGGCTCAAATGAACATCCTCTGAAGAGGCACGATCTTCAACTGCTATTTCTTTGCATCAATATTCTCATTGCTTTCTAATTTTTCAACATTTTTGGCATAAATATGTGTGATGTTGTGACTTACAGTAAGAATTATAAATTTGGTTTTCTTCTTTGTCCCTGGCACAGAGTTCTTAAACCCTGGGAACTGCCTATATGATGAAACTGAAAGGTGCCTTTTGTTATATTAAGGAAGTAATTTTTGTAAAGCCCCTTGTTACCTAAGAAAGGCACTGGTCGCCAAAAGAGCCAACCATCCTATTCCCGCCTACATACACCTGGAGGTTGAGTTCAACCACCAACAGCCAATGATTTAATCAATCATGCCTAGTGATGATGTCTCTATAAAAACTCAAAAGAACAGGGTTCACAGAGTTTCTGAGTTGGTGAATAGCTGGATGTGGGGGCAGAGCGGCCAGCCCAGTGAAGGCATGGAAGCTGCATGATTCTTCCCCCATACTTTTCCTGAGTTATGTCCTTTTATAATAAACTGGTAACTTAGTAAAATGTTTCTCTGGGTTCTGGACTTGCCATTGGCATCTGAAGGGGGATGTTGGAGGAGAGGGGCAGTCTTGTAGGACCATGGGATGTGATGCTATCTCTGGGAGATAGTGTCAGAATTAAGTTAAATTGTAGGACACCCAGCTGGTATCTGAGAATTTTCTTAGTTTGGGGAAAAGAACTCCATACACTGGAATTAGGTGCAGAAGCATAACATTCAAAGAGAAGGTTCAGAATACGGGTACCTTCCCTAGGGAAGGCAGACCTGAGTGAGCACCCAGGATAACAACTGGCAACAAGAACGCAGAGCATGGTAATGGGACATATGGGATTCACATCCAAATTCCACCATGTCCTATGAATGTTACTTTATTTCTCTGGTCTCCTCACTTTTTTTTTTTTTTAATAGACTATCTTTTTTACCAGTTCAGGATTTACAGAAAAGTTGAGCAGACAACATACAGTTCTCTGATACACTTTCCACAATCAATTTTCCCTGTATTAATACCTTCATTCTTGGTATTATAGATCCTTGGGCTTTAACAAATGTATAATGACATACATCCACCATTGCTCTGTCACACAGAATTGTTTCACTGCCCTCAGTATCCTCTATGCTCCACCACTTCATCCCTCCTCCCACCCCAACCCCTAGCAACCACTGGTCTATTTACTGTCTCCAGTTTTGCCTTTTCCAGAATGTCATACAGTTGGAATCATACAGCCCATAGTATTTTCAGGTTGGCTTCTTTCATTTAGCAATATGCATTTAAGTTTCTTTGGTGTAAAAAAAAAAAAAAGTTTCTTTGGTGTTTTCCTGTGACTTGGTAGCTCATTTCTCTTTATCACTCAATCAATCTCTCAAATTTTTCTTATCAAATCATAACACATATACATTAAAACCCAATGAATTTTGAGAGTACCCAAATCAATTATGAAAATTACCAGCAGCCCAGCACCCTAGTGCCCCCTCCCAGTTATTACCACATCCCATAAAAATTACCACTATTCTGACCTCTAACATCATAAATTAATTTAGCCAGTCTTTGAAGTTCAAATAAATGGAGTCATCCAGCACATGCTCTTTTATGTCTGTATTTTTTCCCTTTGACATTTAGGTTCATCTGATATCACACTATTTGTTCTTTTTTTAATTGCATTGCATAAATATACCACAATTGATTTGTCCCTTTTTTTGTTGGTGAGCAATTTGTGTTATTTCCAGTTTGGGGCTATTACAAATATTGCTGCTATGAATATTCTTATACAGGTCTTTTTGGTGAACATATGCTCGCATTTCATTTGGGTATATACCCGAGTGGAATTTGTGGGCCACAGTGTATCTGTATTTTTAACTCTAGTAACAATGCCAGTTTGCCAAAGTACTTGTTATCAATTTACGCTCCCAAAGCTTCTCATCCTCACCAATACTAATGTTGTCAATATTTTAATTTTAGCCAGTTTAGTCACCTGATGGTTTGAATTTGCATTTCCCTGATGACTAATGAGGTAGAGTACTCTCAGGTCAAGTTCCTTGAGAAAGACAGAGCTGGAGATTTATATGCAGGAAGTTTATTAGAGAACAGCCTGATGGAGAGTGAGGGTGGCAGTGTTGATATCCCATTGCAGTGGGCATCAGCTGATCCTTTGGGCAGCTCTGGGGCTGACCTGATCCTTCCAAGTTGTCCTGCCTTGAGGCAAGGGGCCAAGTGTTCATACCATCTACTGACCAATCACTGGATGTGGGCTGTCCCTGGGAAGGAGTATGACTTTAGGTAAAAAGTTCTCTTTTGCCAAAGGCAATTCCCTTAGAGCAATACTCCCAGAAGCTGGGGAATGAGTGCTTTAATCCAAAAAGGGGATCTGGGCTAGGGCACCTGGGTGGTGCAGTTGGTTCAACTCAGGTCCTGATCTCAGGGTCATAGATTGGAGCCCCACATCCAGCTGAGCTGAGCTTGAGTTCCTCTCTCCCTCTCTGCCTGTTCCTCCCCCCGACCCCTCTAAAAAATCAATCAATCAATCAACCAATCAATCAATCGTTTTTAAGGGGTGGGGGGATCTGGGCTGCACACCTTAGTCTCACCTGTAAGCACCTTTTCATATACTTATTGGCTACTTAGAGATCCTCTTTTATGAAGTAGCTATACAGGTCGTTTGCTAAATTCTTTTTTTCTTGAGTCATCTTTTTCTTTTTTTCATTTTATCTTTTCTTATTTTCTTTTTCTTTTCCTTCTTTTTCTTACTGAATCCTCAGAAGTCTTGGTATATTTTGAAGATACATCTCATCAGATGTATGTCATACAAAAACATATTAACTTGTCACTCTTCTAATAGTGTTTTTTAATGAATGGAAATTCTTAATGTTAACAAAGTTTCCTCCTTTTTGACAAGTGTTTCTTGTGTTCTGTTTATAAAATCTTTCCATTCCCTAAGGTTATGAAAATGTTCATATATGTTATCTTCTAGAAGCTTTATTGTTCTACTCTTTACATTGGTCTGTGCTCTTTCCAGAATTGATTTTTGTGTATAATGTGTGGTAAGAATCGAATTTATTTTTTCCAGTTGGACATGTGATGAATCTAGTACCATTTATTATCATCATCATGATTACTCTCTCACCACATTTCAGGGATACCTTCACTATAAGCCAGGAGACTGTATATATTTGGGTCCATTTTGGAATTCTCTTCTGTCCTATTTGTCTATGTGTCAATCTTTTAATAATTTAATTATTGTGGATCTATATTGAGCCTTCATACCTGATAATACAACTCTTTCAACCTTGTTCCTTTTCTTCAAATTGTTTTTGCTATGCATAAGCCCTTCCATTTTCATGTAGATTTTAGAATAAGCTTGTCAATTTTCACCAAGAACACAACTCTGCCTGGATTTCTATAGGAATTATATCGAGTCTATCGATAAATTTTGGGAGAACTGACTCTGTACAGGACAGAGTTTTCAATCCTTGGACATGGTATATTCTATGGTATGTTTAATTAGCTTTTCTTTAATATCTCTCAGTAATGTTTTGTAATTTTCAGTGAATAGTTCTTACATATCTTTTGTTAGATTTTATTCCTAAATATTTTAGTTTTTATGTTATTATAAATGGTATCATTTAAAAATTTCATTTACTAAGTGATTTACAATTGATTTTTGCGTGTTGCTCTTATATCTAGTGACCTTGCTGAACTTGCTTATTAATTCTAAATTTATCTGAGTATTCTTTCAGATTTCCCAAGTATATGGAATCTATGAGCAATGACAGTTTCATTTCTTCCTCTCCAATCTTTTTACTTTTTGTTTCTCTTTATTATCTTCAAAAGTGAGAATTAAAAGAAGCATCTATAGAACACTTAACATGGATATGTAATTCCAGGTTTATTGTGTGAATAAATGAATGAATGTATGAATGGTCTATGCTTAGGCAAAAATTCATTATTTGTCAGTATAAAATTTGTTTATCCTTATGGATTCATAAGCTGGAATAAGGATGGGTCAGAATAAAATAAAAAGAACAGGGGATTCCTGGGGCTCAGGGGTTTAGCGCCTGCCTTTGGCCCAGGGCACAGTCCTGGAGTGCCGGGATTGAGTCCCGCATCCGTCTCCCGGCATGGAGCCTGCTTCTCCCTCCTCCTGTGTCTCTGCCTCTCTCTCTCTCTCTCTCTCTCTCTCTCTCTATGTCTATCATAAATAAATAAATAAATCTTTAAAATAAAATAAAATAATCGTTTAAAAAAAAAAGAACAGGACATGGGGGAAGAGATTAGAA
Organism: Canis lupus familiaris; assembly: GCF_011100685.1. Taxonomy (NCBI): domain Eukaryota; kingdom Metazoa; phylum Chordata; class Mammalia; order Carnivora; family Canidae; genus Canis; species Canis lupus. The sequence goes on from NC_049237.1 coordinate 27,620,547, forward strand.
AGTAAGATGAGAGGCATGTGGCTGGCTCAGTTGAGGGGCACCTGGCTGGCTCAGTTGGTGGAGCATATAACTCTTTTTTTTTTTTTTTTTTTTTACGATTTATTTATTCATGAGAGACAGAGAGTGAGAGAGAGAGAGGCAGAGACACAGGCAGAGGGAGAAGCAGGCTCCATGCAGGGAGCCCAACGTGGGACTCGATCCCAGATCTCCAGGATCACAACCCAGGCCAAAGGCAGCATTAAACCCCCGAGCCACCTGGGCTGCTCAGGAGCATATGACTCTTGATCTCAAGGTCATGAGTTCAAGCCCCACAACAGGTATAGAGATTACATTTTTAAAATTTTTAAAATAATAAAAATAAGCAAGATGGAAGGCCATACCATTAATACATTTAAACAGATATTTATTAAGTAACTACCTAGTGCCAAACTTCCTTCTTAGTCAGAATTTGCCTCTCATGGAATTTACATGTGATCAATTTAAAAATGAAAAACAAGATAATTTAATTTTGTGATTTATCTTTGAAGGAAAGAAGAGGAAGCTCTGGATCTTGAGCACTTCTATGCACTTTAACAAGATTATTACCTCAAGAGTCAATGGGGCAATTGGCCCCAAAGCTTTCAGGAGTATCTGGTCTTGAGACTGATGATCTTATATATGTCTTTGAGCTCTACCTTTTTGGAATTTGCTGGACTGTCATTGAGGGTTGCTCCAATTCCCAGATGTGAGCTCTTTCTTTTCTGCCTCCAATGGCTCTGGAGGCTGGAGCTCAGAGTTGACCCATCCAGAGCAGACCTCAGATGCTCTGATCAATGTTATACAGGAAAAGTGGAGGTCCCTGGAATGGAAAGAGTAAACAAACAAACCCTGGACAGTCTCCTCTTCCTGTGTTGAGACATCTTCCAACTCTGGGTGAGGTCTCTGAGGTCTTACGTCCTACTCTCCAGGGGAGACCTAACCACTAGTCCCGGAGATGTCTCCTCTATTTCTGACTCGTAAAATATTCCTGGTAGCCAGATCTGATTAATCAGATTTTATGAGGCCCCCATTATGACATTCAGTAACTTTACCCGTGTTTATGAGTTCCTTACTTATTGATTCCTTACTTATAAAGCACTATCATTCACATGATCTTGTAAAAATCACAATTCCGACATACAGGTGAGGAAAAAAGGTTCAGAAATGCTCACAGGCCTTCCTAAGGTCCCACCTCTGGTGAACAGGAAGAACGGGACTTCTGACTCTAAACACAGAGTTCTTCACAGTTGGAAGGTGGTATGACAAGAACATAAACCTGGCAGGCATGTTTGCAAATGGCAAGACTTCCTGGACCCCATGGAGATCCCCTCCAGTTGTGAATAAAGCCATTTTCTAAGGCTCTTGTTCTTCTCTTAGGGGATAGGATTCCAGCCACCAACCAGGGCTCTTAGCTTTTCTATTTCTTCTGCTTTTCCACCAGATAGTTGGAAGCTGAGAGTGTGAAATCTGGAGGCGTTTCAGTGCTGAGGTGCCCATCATGCTGATGAATGGCCATCTACTTCATCTCCCTGGCTGGATAAGAAGCCAGTTGCCAAGGCAAGCCCATGGGTAGGCACCCCTTCCCAGCTGGCAAGCAGAAATCAGGGCACCCTTTGCCCAGGGTGCAAAGCAGTCTGTCTGCACTGAAGCATCCTGCCTGAACTAATGAGCTGTTGGCGTGGCTGGCCAATTATTTTAGCTCTTTAAAAACCTGCCAAACTCTCTTTTTTTGCCATGGCATTCCCTTAATGGCCCAGGCCTGAAATCAAATCTCCTGTGTAGAAGGCAGGGCCCTGCCCTAGGACGTTCCCCATCCCTTTCACTGCCTTAGGCCATGGGCCCAGGGGTAGAGCAGAGCCAGGATGTTTTCCCCTGGAGCCTAACTCAGATGAATCTTGGCCAGCTCAGCTCTCCACACCTCAGAGGCCAGAGCCCTAGGAGAAGCTTAGATAGCTTCCTCCGTTCTAGGAGGCCCCCAAGTATTCCTGGTCCAGGATGAAGGCCAAGGCCTGCCACCCGAGTCCTAGAGTACTTGAGAGCTCCCGCCTCTAGCAGCCCGACTGTGCAGGGGCCCCGGAGGCCTTCAGGATGGGTGTGTTCCTGACACTATGCCAGCTGTACTGGTGTCCCATTCCTCATTGTCAGGTGCCAGCATGGCTCCTTCCCTAGTCATAAGTTGCTCTCAAGAGAGAACCTGAGAAGCCCGGGTCAGAGACATGACCTATCAAAGGGACATGACTGAGTGGGATGCCAGGGAGAAACAATCGTTCTGTAACAGCACATTCTCCACAATGGCATCATTTTACAGCTTTTAAAGTCAACTACTAGACACAATGGTCGTGAGGACTACGCCGGGCACACGCTGGATGGAGCCTGGGGAGGCAGGACTGTGTGAGGCAGAGGCAAGTCTGTCCCAGGCCAGCCCCTTAGGACGGAGTGTGCTCTCCACAGCCAGAGACCACGGTGCTGCCTCCTGCCCAGCTCCTCTCCTCTCCCCGGCCTGTGCACATCCACCAAGCTCATGGGGTGGCCAGGGCGCCCGCTCTGCCACTGTCCTGCAGAATGAGGCCCTGGGAAACCAGTGGGGTGGACAGGGGGCCCGCTTTCCCCCCGTGCTACAAAATGAGGCCCTGGAGGAGTGAAAGCATCCCACCTGGAGTGCGGTCGCAGGGCCCAAGGAATGGCTGTTGGTCACTCTGCCTTCTCCCCTGCTCCTTCCCAGCTCATACCCCAGCCATCCTTGTTCTCCTCAGCTGCTTTCTCCCCACTTCCTCTTCTCTGCTTTCTCTCCTTTCTCTCCTCTTTCTGTTCCTGTCCCTCACCTCCCTTCCTTCCGCCCCTCCTCCTCTTCCAGGAGGAAGGCCCCAAGGCCCTCGGCTTCCACAGCAGGCCGGGCGGTGCCGTTTTGCTCTCTCCCTGCTCTCTCCTCCCAGCCCAGAGGAGACACGGGCTACAGGTGCGGAGCCGCTCTTCCTGGGGCGGCCTTTCTTTCTTGGGATCCGGCTGTACAGGAGGGCAGGAGGTTGCCTGCGTGTCGGGCGGGCCGCAGAAATAAGAGACGGGTGCAGGGGCAGTACTGAGCCCCAGTTCGGAGCCCTAGCCGCCAGCTTGCAGATGCCCCTGTGCATCACCCTCTGTCTCTGTGACTCAGATAAGCTATTCCAAGCCTCTACTGGCTCCTCTGTAAAATCACATGTCAGCCTCGTTGAGATGGTGCACTTGGTCCAGTGCTGCTCGCAGGGAGCTCTCACCACGTGTCAGCATCCATGATGGTGATGATGAAACACCAGGTGTGAATCCTCCTCTCAGGTAGTTTTCCATCCAGAAAGGGAGGTAACACAGCAATTCATGGTAGACACAGAAATCAGGAAGGCATGATAAAGAACTCTGGGGGGGAGGCGCCAGGATGAGGTAGAAACTCCCTCTCCTTGGGATGATGAGGGCAGGGGTGAGACGTGTGCTCCCTGTCCCCAGTTCTGGAATGAACCTATTCATTCCAGCTCCCATCCCTACCATCCCAATGAGACTATTCTTGCCAAGGTCACTAATGGCTCCCCACAATGTTCAGTCCAATGTTTATCTTTCTTGACTCCCTTTACCTCGAAGCATTTTCTTTACTTGGCTTCTAGATACCACCCTCTCCTGGTTGTCGTCCTATCTCATGAAGTGCCCCCTTGTCATCAGCCTTTTCTACTTCCTCCCCAGCTCCCTGATTGCCCTCTGCTGAAGTACCCCAGGGCCCTGACTTGAACCTCCTCACTTTTTTTTTGAAGCTAGTATTTGTTTATTGTAACATTAAAAGGATTTTAACTGTAGTAAATCATATATAGCATAAAATTTGCCATCTTAATCATTTTTAAGTATACAGTTAAGTACAGTCACACTCATGGTGTCATATAAGCAATCTCTAGAACTCTTTCCATCTTGCAAATCTGAAACTCTATACCCCTTAAACAATGACTTTCCATTCCTCTACCCAGACCCAGGCAACCCACCATTCCACCTTCTGTCTCTATGGATTGGACTACTTTAGGTACTTCATATATATAAGTGGAATTGTACTGTATTTGTCTTTTTGTGTCTGGCTTATATTACTTCACATAATGTCCTATAGGTTCACCCATGTAATAGCATGTAACAAGATCTTCTTCCCTTTTTAGGCTGAATAATATTCCACTTTACGTATATTCCATACTTTATTTACCCATTCATTCATCGATGGACACTGGGGTTGTTTCCCCCTCATGATTATTGGAAATGTTACTATGAACATGGGTATGCGAATATCTCTTCCAGACCTGGCTTTCCTTTGGGTATATACCCAGAAGTGGGGTTGGTGATCATATGGTACACCTCTTCACTTTTCTCTCTACACCTCTGTGATCTCATCCAGTCTCATGATTTGAAATATGTTTGCCAATAACTTCCAACTTTACATCTCCAGCTTAGACTTCTCCCCTAAGTTCTTGACCTAAATAGCCAACAGTGTATTTATATCACCATCTGGATATCCAGTAGGCATTGAGAACTTATTTCCCCAAACTCGATCTTCCACAAGTCTTCTCCACCTCATTTAATCCATCTGTTCCATCAAAACACTTAGAGTCTTCTTGACTAATGCCCCCTCTCACATATCACATCCTTCTGGCTCTCCTTCAAGATAAATTCAGATTCTGACCACTTCCCATTACCACGACTGCTACTGTCATGATCCAAGCCATCATCTCCTCTGACCTGGATTATTAGCAGGCCATAGCCTGCTAACAGGTCTCTCCGCTTCCATATTTGCCCCTCTTCAAAGTGTATTCTCCAGGCAACAGCCAAAATGATCTTCTTTAAAGATTTTTAAGTCAGATTACATCCGTCCTATCCTTAAAACTTTTCAATGGCTTCTCACCTCCCTCAAGGAAATGCCAAAGGGCTTTTCTGACCAATGAACTCAAAATGATCTGGCTCCCATTAGCTCTGTGAGCTCATCTCTTACTAACCTCCCCTTGGGTATTAGTTATCTATGACTGCATAATAAATTACCTCCAAACTTAGTGGCTTAGCAGAGGAAACATGTATTATCTCACAGTTTCCAGTCAGGGGCAGGATGCGGTGGAGGTACATCCGAGGGCTCTGGGCCTCTCACAGGGCTGCAATCAAAGTATTGACTGGAAATGTAGTTGTCTCGAGGTTCACCTGGGTGTGAACCCACTTCCAAGCTCACTCACCTTGAAGTCGGCAGGACTCTGTTCCTTATGGACTATGGGCCTGAGGGCCTCAGCTGCTCGCTGGCTATTGGCTGCAGGCCCCTTGGTCTTCTGTGTTGTGCAGGCCTCTCCATAAGGCAGCTCACAACATGCCAGGTGCACACAAATGAGACAATAGGAGGAGGCGCGCAAGGCAGAAGGCAGAGTCTTTTGGCAAACTATGCCCAGAAATGACAGCCCATCAATTTTGCTGTATTATATCTGTTGGAAGCAAATCACTAGGTCCAGCCCACACTCAAGGGCAGTGAATTATACTAAAGCATGAATCCCAGGAGGCAGAGGTCACTGGGAGCCATCGTGAAAGCTGCCCACCACACCCTGCTCCTTCATCCGCACCAGCCTCCTTGTTCTTCAACACACCAGACGGGCCAACACACCAGCTGGTCCTCAGCCTGGAATGCACTTCCCACATGGCTCACTCACCTCCCTCAAGTCTTTGCTCGCTCACTTGTTCAGATGTCATCTCTTCAGTGAGGCTTTGTCTGACTGCCTAATTCAAAATTGCAGTTCTCCACAGTTCCTATTGCCTCTCCCTGCTTTGATTTTCTCCACAGCACTTAGCACTTTTTTAAAAATTGTATTTATTTATTCATAAGAGACATACAGAGAGACAGAGACAGGCAGAGGGAGAAGAAGGCTCCCTGCAGGGACCCTGATATGCAACTCGATCCCAGGACCCCAAGATCACACCCTGAGCTAGAGGCAGATGCTTAACCACTGAGCCACCCAGGCATCCCAACCTTGACACCTTCTAACACCCTCTACTATCCTGTTTGTCTGCCTCCATTGGAATACAAGCTCCTGAGGGCAGGGATTTTTGTTCATGTGTTTCACTGCTGTAGCCCCAGTACCCAGAACAATGTCTGGTATATCATAGGTGCTCAATAAATGCATGAATCCTATAGGCCTATGATTTTCCACTTTTCAGTGTGTAATCCTTTCTTCAAAAAATATTGTAGGGGACTCCACTATATCAAACACAGAAAAGCAAAGCAGCTCTCCTGTACTAGGCAGTAGGGACACACAGCCCTGCTCCATCTATTATGCTGATACTTCCCTTTGGTGGTGGGGAGAGGGCTCACAGGCCACCAGGCTTCCCTAGGAGCACTGTGGGGAGTTATGGTCAAAGCTAAGAAGGAAAGAGCTCACTGCTCCAGCCCTTCATGTGGTTCCTGGATCCTGCTAGAACCCAGGCCAGTGTTTTAAGCCACAAGAAAGGAGCCCTACAGTCTCACTCCTGTTCCTACCATAGCCACCAGCGAGCTCCACGTGTGCACCTAGCTCTCTCAGATTCCACACTTTATCCTATTTCTGGCCTCTGAAAAGTGAGAAAACATCCAGAGACTCCCAGAGAGTCACTGTTGTAAAAGACCTTAGATACTACTTAGCACGACTTTCTGCCCTATGGTTTGCAATCATTAATCCATTTGACAAACACTGAGTACCTGCTATGTACACACCAGGCACTGTCGCACTGTCTATAGACCTAAGAAAAACAGTACCTTTCTTCCAGTAGCACATGGAGAGACACCCATCTCCGAATTCCCTCTATTTGACCACCTCCAGGTCTGGGGGCCTCCCTGGCTCTCAGGGCCACATGTCCCCCTGCCCAACAACACCAGCAGCAATGCTGTGCTGCTTTCTACTGAGCCCTGACTGTTTTCTTACAACTCCCTCTTTTGGCCTTAATTTTTTCCTCTGGCCCCACACCGAATAAATCTCTCTCTCTTCCAAATGATAGCTTTTAAGTACTTGAAAACAGTCATCAAGTCCCACAGAGAGCTCGCCAAGACTTGTGGCCACTTTGGGGGGGACTGTGTTTTGTGGCTGCCCCTAACGAGCTGGGATTCTGGAGCTAAGCAGCGCTGGGTGGCTCTGGATCACGTAGCCAGGCAGGCAGTTCATGCCAGGAACTCCCTCTTGGAGGCCGGAGGCTGCTGCCCGGCGCCCCACCCCAGCAGGAGGGAATTCCAGAGCACTGTTGCTGGAGGGGTGAAGGGTACACACCAGAGTCATGCCCCGGCTTGGGTTTTCTGCTCCTGCCAAGCTCCCCTTCCTGAAGGGGCATCTCATCCTCCAGAGGCAGCCCTATGGCCTGCTCATGGGGTTTCCAAGCCGCTGAACCCTGTTCCCTGCCGGCAAGCGAGACACAGTGAAGAAGGGGCCAGTGGCTTTGGGAAAGCAAAGCTGCCATCGGGAGGCAGCACCAAGGAATTAAATAATTTCTTTGGGTGTCCTTTATTGCAACAAAATGTAGTTTTCCGAGTAATTATTTGCCTGATGCAACAAGGCCTTGGCTTGTAAATCTTCCCGACAAGGGGTCAGTTTTCTGCTTTTCCCTGCAAGGCCGAGGCCTGGCAAAGTCTGTGGGCCAGCCCAGCAGGTCTTGAATTCATTAGTTTGGGCCACTTGGCTAGGGCGCCTGCCGCTCTTCGCCACAGCCGTGGGCTGCTGGGCATCACCCTGTCTGCCCTCTAAGGGGGGAGGCCAGGCTTGCCCAGGGAGAAGAAGAAGGGCAGGGGGGTGGAGGAGGAAAGGGCACGAGAAGGGCGGTGGGGAGGGGAAGGCAGGAAAAGTGAGAGGGCCTTCACTACTTGCTGACTAGCTGCAAAGCCTCAGAAGAAAGAGAAGAAGCTTCAGAAAATGGGCTTGGGGGGGATGGGGGGGAGGGGAGGAGCCTGGGTGGCTCAGCAGTTTAGGGCCGCCTTCAGCCCAGGGCCTGATCCTGGAGACCTGGGATCTGAGTCCCACGCTGGGGTCCCTGAATGGAGCCTGCTTCTCCCTCTGCCTGTGTCTCTGCCTCTCTCTCTCTCTCTCTCTCTCTGTCTCTCATGAATAAATAAAATTTACACAAAAAATGGGCTCAGTTTCAGAAAGGCGCCCGGATGTGGGGAGTGACATGTGGGATCTACCTGCATGGCTATACAAGGAAGCACGTTCCTCTCTCCTGGCCGCAGAGAGACGATGGAGAATCAAAAGGCCATTTTCCAGTGTCTGAAGTCTCTCTTACATTGCCCCCGCCTCCCTCCCCTTGCTCTCTCTTTTTTCCTTATGTACTTATTCCTATTTAAAATATAAAGTCATAGGGGCGCCTGGGTGGCTCACTCCGTTAGGCATCTGCCTTCAGCTCAATTCATGATCTCAGGGTCCTGGGGTGGAGCCCCGCATTGGGCTCCCTACAGAGCAGGGGACCTTAGGCTACTCCTTCAGTAAGACATTATGAAGAAGAGGGGGATATTGATAGACTAGACAAAAAGTGTCCAATGGAGTGGAAGAAAATCCAGAACAATATGGAATCCTGGAAGGCAAGTGAATGCAGTATTTGAAGGAAGAGATAGTACTTAACTGTATCAAATGCTTGTGATGTTACAAGATAAAGATTAAGAATTGTCTGTTGCTGGGCACCTAAATGGCTCAGTTAGTCGAGTGTCTGCCTTTGGCTCAGGTCATGATCCCAAGGTGTTGGGATCAAGTTCTGACCAGGTTCCCTGCTCAGTGGGGAGCCTGCTTCTCCCTCTCACTCTGCCCCTCTGCTGACTTCTGCTTTCTGTCAAATAAATAAATAAAATCTTAAAAAAAAAACAACCAAAGACATAAATAAAGACATTCTCATGCTTCCTTGTCCCTCTTTCTACTTCCTTCATCCTTCACCCCCACTCCCCTGCCCAGCTCTAATTCCAGCCTGACCCCACTTCTTTGACACTCACAAGTACCTAAGTAAATGTTACTCTTCATGTCCCCCAGACACTGTCCCTTTCTCTGTGCCACCTTAATCTCCTTCCCCATCAATCTCCTGAGGACATGAGGGAGAGTGTTGGCATCCTCAGAGACATCTTAAATAAACAGAGAAGACCAAAGGTCTATCTTTCCGAATTCACCGGAATGTCAGCCCACAGTGAACAGACATACACGGGGGATCTATACTAAGTACCCACCACATGGCAACCCCAGACTTTGCCAATCAATCCACATCTACCCCCTATCAACTTCCAATGAGGAAGGGCCATTCTGGTCCACACAGGCCCTTAATCTACCACCCTAGTAAAAGGTCTGGGCAGAACTATCCAGTGGGTACTGGGTCCCTCACGTCCCATCCTGCCAGGTTTGTAAAACCTAGTACCTTAACCATCTCTTACCTGCCCATTAAAACCTACCCTGAGGAAAATATCTTTAAACTCCACCATTTGTACTTACCTGTGAATTTAAAACCCTGTGTTAGGTCAGCCTAGAGATACTTGCCTTTCAATCTTCCCTAATTGCAGGATTAAAGGCTTTAAAATTCCACCCAGGGAAAGGTGTTTTAAGGGTGCAAAGTGCTCTTGCCCCATTCTGATGTCAACTGTGTACTTTTTTCCCTCTTAGGCCAGCCTAGAGCCCAATCCCCTCAAGCCAAATTAAGAGGGTTCTGGCCCACACTTCTGGGGGCAGAGAAATGGCTACAGAATGTCACAGTGGTGAGCAAGGGACTTGTGAAATCTCTCCTCTTCCCACCCGCACCCCAAGGGTCTGGAGAAGACAGTTCAGTGTGCTCATTGCAGTTCAGTTAATCTAACCACATTTCTGCCTGGACACAGCATCCTGGGCTGGAGCTTCCGTGATTGTGTATTCTCTGTGGGCCCAGCCCGTGGTTTCTACTGGTGCTAGAAATACGAAGCCCCACCCCTCCACTCAAGAGCTCAGATCAGGACAGCAACAAGGCCTCGTGTGTGGTTAGCACAGCAGGGGGATATTTGTCTTGATCTCTGATGTGTATCTTGTCTGAGAGTTCTTTGGGGAATGATGTTATGGCACCAACATCATCAATTTTTTTTCCAAAGTGTCCAGATGTTCATGACACTGTGATAGGCCAATGAAGTTGGATCATTCAGCAGTGTCTGAAGCTGCCTCTTTGTCATGGAGAGCCGTCGCCCAGAATGCGCTCATACCCTTGCATTCTACAGCCAGCCTCTCCTGGCTGTGCCAGTCTAAGGGAAGCAAACTTACCTTCTCTAAAAAGTTGCAGAGGTCTTTGGGGGGATCTTGGGCAGGCTAAACCAGAACCCTTATTTGCTTTGGTTGGTGGTCTCTGCCACAGAGCTAATGAGCTGCAAATACTCCCCTTCAAAAGGAAGGGCTGTGCCTTTGAAGCCTGCAGGGACCCGCCCAGAATACCACAGCTGCCAGCTGCAGGCAGAACTTCCCAACAAGGGCCTGGAGAGCAACTCGTTGGGAATCAGAGAATGTGTCCCACCAGCTTCCACTCTGGGGCACACTCCTGCTCAAAGCCTCTCCTGTGGAAAAGGGGAACAGTTGTGCTTTGCATCTTGCATTTTGGGCATGACACAAAAAAGCATAACGAGTACCATTTGTTGAGTTATTAAATACACACCAGCCCCTACACGAAGCACCGTACATGTGTCATGTTCTCTGTTTTTCTCACAGACCTTAAAGATACAGAAGCCGGGGCACAGAGAGGTTCTGTCCTTAGACCAAAGTCACACAGCTATTAGAGGGCAGGTCCAGGACTTGACCCTAAGGCTAGCTGACTTCTAAAACCATACATCTCAACATATGGTAAATTAGTTTTATTTCTATAAAATCCTGGAAATGAGCCTTGATCTACATGTGTCTGGGGCCCATGTGCTTGAGACCAAATAGAAATTGGTCTACGTCCAAAAGAAACCATGCTATCAGATCAGTGATCATCTCTGAGAGAACACGGAAAAAAAGTCCTCTCATTTAGATCTCTCCTTCCCCCACTTTCAGCCAGGCATCTGTTTGGTGGGAAGACTTCCGAGTATACATACTGTCAACTTCCAGTGAAATTGGGAACAATAAGGACTGTGGGTGGCATCTGGGCAGCCAGAGAGGATTTCTGCTTCCTAATGATTTCTGAGAACTAGCTGCAGGTTGCCGGCTCCCTTCCACAAGAACAGGGGGTTAGCCCAGAAGGCAGACAGTTCAGCAGAAATGAAGAAAAAAGCAAGTTCTAGAAGCAGATGGAGAGCCACAGTAACCTAACAAGACCGTATTGAGTATGTACCTAATGCTCAAAGCTTACAGCAACTTGTGAGCATTAAGTGCGTCCATGTGTGTGAGTGCGTGTGTGTGTGTGTGTGTGTGTGTTGGGCAGGGGTGTTAGGGAAGAGGAAAACCTGAGAAATATAAGACCCTCAAGGCTTTTTGCAAACGGGTTGAGGAGAAAGGACCTATATTATATATAAAATAACGGCCTGAAGTGTGTCACAGTGCAAATAAGTGTTAAATTATTCAGAAGAGACATAACTGCAATAGGAGGCCAGATCAGCAGGACTTAGACTAGTAAGAAGGGGCTTCATGGGGTTCGAAGAAAACTTAAGCTGGCTCTTGACCGCCGCGGGGAAGATGCAATCAGGTGCTGAGGAGGTGAGGGCATTCCCGCTGAGGAGCATCCATATGAAGACTATAAATAAAAACTGAAATCAAGTCTGCATTGTACTTTAAATCACAAGCTGTTAGGGCTCATGGGGTCTTTAGAGGCCACATAGTTAAGCCCTTCCCTTCACGGACAAAAAAAAAACAGAGGCCGAGAGAAATCAAGTTGCAGGGGATGAACCCTGTAACCTCCTTGGGCTTTAGTGGATATTGGTCTCCATGGAAGTGGGATTGCTTTGTAGACAAGATCTCAGTTAACCCAATAACATCCTTGGGAACCAGCCAGAGACGGAGATAGTGGCCAGAGCAGCGGTGGTGATTTGATCCTTTGTATCATAGTGAGCTGGAAAATAACCAGGTCCCCTAAGCCTGCTCTGTCAAACTCTCCAGCCACAAAGCAATTGAAAAGGGATGCTGTTTGAAGGGTGGGAAATAAGGAGACACCTTCGCCTCCCAACTGGCCTCCAGGCGCTCACTCTTGCTCCTGTTTAGCGAGATCTGTTCAGCACACTGCAACCAGGTATAATTTTATACCATGAAATTCACCCATGTTAAGTGTAAAGTTTGATGAAAATTGAGTAACTGGACATAGTCCTATAAATATGACCACACTCAAGATATAGATGTTTCCAGCACCACGAAAATTTCTCTCATGCAACCAACTGTTGAATACCTTCCTGCCTGACACTTGCCCCAGGAAACTGCTGATGGGTTTTCTGTCACTAGTTTCCCCTTTTCTAAAATTCCATATAAATGTAATGAGGCAGCATGTGGTCTTTGATTTTGACTTCTTTCACTTACTGTGATGCTTTTGAGATTTGTCCACATTGCATGGATTCACGTTTCATCCTTTTTAGTGCTGAGTAGCACGTGGATATTCCCCAAGCTGCTTACCCACTCACCAGTAGATAGACCTTTGATTTCTTTCCCATTTTTAATTATTTTGAATACAATTTCTATGAACATTCAGGTACAAGTCCTTGTGTGGACATACGTGTTTATTTCTCTTGGGTAAATATCTGGGAGTGGGATTGCCAGGTCATAGGGTGAGTGTCTGTTTAATTTGATAAGACACTGCCAAACTGTTTTCTGAAGTGGCGGTAAGATTTTGTGTTCCCTGGGGCCCCTGGGTGGCTCAGTGGCTGGGTGTGCCTTCTGCTCAGGTCATGATCCCAGCGTCCTGGGATTAAGCCCCATATCAGGCTCCCCGCAGAGAACCTGTTCTCCCTCTGCCTATGTCTCTCCCCTTTTCTGTGTGTGTCATGAGTAAATAAATAAAATCTTTTAAAAAAAAGATTTTGTGTTCCCTCTGACAATGTGAAAGAGCTCTGGTTATTCCACATCCTCACCAACACTAGACCTTATTGGTCTTTTTAACCTGACCTATTTTAGTGGGTGTGCAAGAGTATCTTGTTGGCGCTTACTATGAAGTTATGTCCTAACTAGCAATTCATCTTTTCATATATTTGCTGACTTTTCTTTTTTTTTTTTTAAGATTTTATTTATTCATTAGAGAAAGAGAGGCAGAGATACAGGCTGAGGGAGAAGTAGGCACCATGCAGTGAGCCCAATGTGGGACTCGATCCCGGGACCCGAGGATCATGACCTGAGCTGAAGGCAGACGTTCAGCAGCTGAGCCACCCAGGCATCCTAGCTGACCTTTCTTACATCTTCTTTTGAAAAGGATGTATTCAAATTGCCCATTTTTTACTGGTTGCTTACTGAGTTATAAGAGTTCTCTTATGTATTTTGAGTACAAATCCTATTCATAAGTATGCTTTGCAAATATTGTTTTCTCAGTGACGTGTCTTTTGTTTTCTTACTTGTGTCTTTTGAAAGGTAAGAGGTTTTAATTTCATTTTTTAGAAGATTTTATTTTTAAAGTAATCTCTACACCCAATGTGGGGCTCAAACTCATTACCCCAAATCAAGAGTTGTACACTCTACCAACTGAGACAACCAGGTACCCCAAAAGGTTTCAATTTTAGTGAAGATAATTTTATTAACTGATGTGTACTTTCTGGATCTTTATGAAATTTTTTGCTTAACCTAAGGCAATGAAGACTTTTTTTTTTTATTTTCTTCTAGTTGTCATTTCATGTTTAGCTCTACTCATTTTGAGTCAATATTTCTGCACATTTTAAGGTAAGGAACAAGGGTTAGTTTTTTAAATGCAGATATTCAGTGGTCCCAGCAGCCTAGACTATTTTTTTCAAAGTGTCTTGCCTTGCCACCTTTGTCAAAAATCAATTGATCATCCTTAAGACAGCGGAACTATTCTTCTTTTTTTTTTTTAAGATTTTATTTATTTATTCATGAGAGAGAGGCAGAGACACAGGCAGAGGGAGAAGCAGGCTCCATGCAAGGAGCCTGACGTGGGACTCAATCCTGGGACTCCAGGATCACATCCTAGGCCGAAGGCAGGCGCTAAACCGCTGAGCCACCCAGGGATCCTGGAACTATTCTTTATGATATTGTTGGATACCTGCCTCACATTTGTCAGAATCTATAGAATGTACAACACCAAGGGTAAGACCTAATGTAAACTATGAACTTTGGGTGACAATGATGAGATCAAAGTAGTTCTAACAAATGAACTGATCAAGTCAGTTCTAACAAATGTACCTCTCTGGTACAAGATGTTCATAGTAGGTTAGGCTGTGTACCTGTCAGAGTAGGATATATATGGGAACTTTTTTTACTATCCACTCACTTTTGCTATGAACCTAAAACCACTCTAAAAAATAAAATCTATTTATAAAAAAGAGAAAAAAAGTCTTTTTTTTTTTTAAAGATTTATTTATTTATCTGAGAGAGAGCGAGAACAGGAGCAGGAGGGACAGAAGGAGAGAGAATCCCAAGCATACCCTGAGCTGAGTGAGGGGAGTGCACTGTGGGGCTAGACCCCAGGACTCTGAGAGCATGACCTGAGCCAAAACCAAGAGTCAGACTTTTAACCAACTGCACCACCCAGGTGCCCTTAGTCTTTCTCTCTCTCTCTTTTTAACAGATCAATTGACTATATATGATATGGGAGTCTATTTCTTTTTTTTTTTTTCTAAAGATTTTATTTATTTATTCATGAGAGACACAGAGAGAGAGAGAAGCAGAGACACAGGCAGAGGGAGAAGCAGGCTCCATGCAAGGAGCCCGATGTGGGACTCGATCCCGGGTCTCCAGGATCACACCCTGGGCTGCAGGCGGCGCTAAACCCTGCGCCACCAGGGCTGCCCTGGGAGTCTATTTCTGACTCCCTAATCCATTCCACTGATCTGTCTATATTTATTTCAATACCATATATCTTGATCACTATGAGTCATGACAAGTTTTAAAATCAGATAATGTAAGTCATCCAACTTTGTCCTTTTTCATAACTACTTTGGCTACTCTACGCATTTTGTCTTTTTCATATAATTTTAGCATCAGTATATTAGTTTTTTCAAAAATACCTTCTAGGATTTTCATTAAGATTGCATTGAATCTACAGGTCAGTTTGGGGAGAATTACCATCTTAATCATATTGAATATTCCAATTCATTAACACATAATCCATTAACATAGAAGCCATTTAATTAAGTCTTCCTTTGTAATGGCTTCTAGTTTTCAGCATACAGATCTTACACATCTTTTGTTAAATCTATTTCTAAGTATTTTTCATGCTATTGCAAATGAAGATTTAAAAAATTTTTTTTCTAAATTCTCATTGCTAGTATATAAAAATAAGATTAGGGGTACCTGGGGGGCTCAGTCGGTTAATCATCCAACTCTTGATTTCAGCTCAAGTCTTGATCTTAGGGTTGTGAATTTGGGCCTCCACATCTGGTTCCACACTGGGTGTGGAGACTTCTTTAAGGAAAAAAAAAAATCCACATTGGGCTCCACACTCAGTATGGAGCCTTTTATTAAAAAAAAAAAAAAGATTAATTTCCTTATATTGACCTTATATCCTGAGATCTTGCTAAATTTATGTGTTAGTTCTAGTAGCTCTTCTGTAGAATCTTTGGGATTTTCCTCATATACAATTATGTTACCTTCAAAGAAAGACAGTTTCACTTCTTCTTGTCCAATATACATGCATTTTATTTCTTTTCATTGACATATTTTACACTGGCTACAACCTCTGGGACAATGCTGAATACTAGTGGTGAGAGAAGTTATCTTTGCCTTTAAGGGAGAAATCACCAAGCTTTCCACCTTGGAGTAAAATGTAGGTTTTAAAAGATCTCTTCAATTAGGTTGAAAAAGTTCCCTCCTATTCCTAATTTGCTGAATGTTTTGTGTGTGTGTGTGTGTTATTTATGGAAGGGTATCCAACTCGACAAAAGCTTTTCTGCATCTATTGAAATGATCATATTGTTTTCCTTCTTTATTCTGTTAATTTGTTGAGTTACACTGATTGATTTTGAAATGTTAAGCCCATCTTGCATTCCTGGAATAAATTCCACTTGGTCATGATGTATTACCTTTTTTTATATGTCACTGGTTTTATTTGCTAATATTTTATAAAGGATTTTTATGCTTCTATTCATGAGGGATGTTGGTCTATAGTTCTTTTTTTGTAATGTCTTTATCTGGTTTTGGAATCAGGGTTATACCAGCCTCATAAAATAAGTTGGGAAGTGTTCCCTCCTCCTCTATTTTCTTAAAGAATTTTTGTGGGCCTACTATGATTTTTTTTCTTTAAATGTTTCATAGAATTCACCAGTGAAGCCATCTGGACTTGAAGTTATCTTTGTAGATGAAGTTTTAACTATGAATTCAATTTCTGTATTTTATATAGGCCTATTAAAGTTTTCTGCTTCTTTCTAAATCACTTTTGGCAATTTTGGTCTTTCAAGGAATGTGTCCATTTCATCTAGGTAGTTACATCTACCGACTTAAAGTTGTCCTCAATATATCCTTATTATTCTTTTCATGACTACACAGTCTATAGTAATATTTTTTCTTTCATTCCTCATATTGTTAATTTGTATCTTATCTCTTTTTGTCTTGATCAGTCTGATGATAGTCCCACAGATTTTATTGATAATTTCAAAGAACCAGCTTTTTTATTTTTACTTTCTCATTGTTCATTTTCTATTTCACTGAGTTCTGGTCTTTATTATTTCCTTCCTTCTATTTACTTTGGGTTTAATTTCTCATTTGCTAACATCTAAAGTGATGAAGTTAGATAAGTAATTTTAGGGTATTTTTTTCCTGATATGAGCATTAGGCCTATAAATCTCCCTTTCCACATTGCTCTAGGTCCATCCCATAATTTTTTGAATAAATTACTAATTTTAGAATATTTTTAGACTTAAAGAAAAGTTGCAAACATAGTACAGAGTTTCCATATACCCCTCACCCTGTTGCCTCTACTATTTACATTTCACATTGCTATGGTAGATGTCACAACTAAGGTATCAACATGAGTGTATCACTATTAAGTGAATCAACACTTTCTTTGGATTTCACAAATTTTTCCCTAAGATCCTTTCATTTTCCAGAATCCCATCCAGGATATTCCATTATATTTAGTCATCCTCCTGACTTAGCTTCTCAGATTCTTTGCTTTTGATGACCTTGACTGTTTTGAGGAATACCAGTAAGATATATTGTAGACTGTCTCTCAGCTTGTCTTTTTCAGGCAAGAGTGGTTGTTATGGATTTTGAGGAGAAAGATCACAAAGGTAAAGTGCCATTCTCATCACGTCATATCAAGGGTTTTTATCAGCATGGCTTATCAATGACAATGTTAATCTTGATCAGTTATCTGGGGTTGTGATTGTCAGGTTTTTCCACTAAAGTTACACCCCATCTCCCTCTCTTCCAATCCCTTTCCATACTTTATTCGACAGCTCATACTCAAGAGGCTGGGAGTAGCATTCATATAATTTATCCGGAATTCTTCTGTACAGAAGACTTGTCTCTTCTCCCACATTTATTTATTCAGTCATTGATTTATATCAACACAGATTCATGGATATTTATTTTATATTTTGGGCCATAATCCAATACTGCATTACTGGTTTTGTAGCTCAGATTGTCCCAGCTTTGGACATGGGAGCTTTTTTAGTTTGTTCCTGTATCCCTTCCACCTGCCCCTATCCTGATTTTTGAGCATTTCCTTACTCTCTAGTGAAAGATGTTCTAGGTTCATCTTGTATATCCCCTGTTCCAGTCCTACAATCAGCACTGCTTTAGTAGCATCCCACAAATTTCAATGTGTTACATTTCCATTATCATTTAATTCAAAATGTCTTCTAATTTCTACTATGACTTCTCTAATTATTGGATTATTTAGAACTGTGGTACTCAATTGCCAAATATATGGAGTTTTCCTAATTATCTTGATGATTTTTTTAAAGATTTTATTTATTTGACAGAAAGAGAGAGAGAGAGAGAACAAGCAGGGGGAGCAGGAGAGGGAGAAAGAGAAGCAAGACCCTGGGATTGTGACCTGAGCCAAAGGCAGACACTTAACTGACTGAGCCACCTAGGCTCTATTGATTTCTAATTTAATTTCACCGTAATCAGAGAACATATTCTCTATGATGTTAATCTTTTTGTTGTTGTTGTTGTTGTTGTTGTTGTTGTTGTCAAATGATCCTTTATTGAAATATTTTCCTTTGTAGTTCTTAACTAACTGGGCATTCCACTGCACCACTACTGATGTCATCTGTGATGTCATGAGGACAGCAACCAACAACACTACAGCCCACAGCCTGGGCAGTCCTCAGAATGTTTTTAATGGTTCCAGAGAGTTCTCTGGCTAAAGATCAGTGCCACATCTGTCAGACAATGTTGACGATCTCATCAAAAGTGAGATTTCCACCGTGCTTAATGTTTTTCTGCTTCCTTCTGTCTTTTGGTGATTCCTTGAGGGCTTTATTAATCAGGGTGGAGACAGAAGGTACCACTTCAATCTGGGCCTATCTGTTCTTAATGGTCAGTTTCACTGTAATCCTCAGACCCTTCCAATGTCATCACCAAACTTTTGGATATAGACCCAAGGGACTTATCTTGGAGACCAGAGTAGACATGGCACTGACTTCCTCACCAGTGCACCTCAGGTATATGATTTTAATATGGTTGGTATTGAATTTAGGTGACATGGTGGAGGTGGCTGGTGTTAGATGAACCCAGACTTGGGAGCACTAAAGACAGTTGCACTTTCACCCCCTCCCAGCTGAAAGCCAAAAGGCTATGATGTCAACCTTTTTAAATTTAAAATTTGCTTTATGACCCAACTTATGATCTGTCCTGGCAAACACACCACGTACCCTTGAAAGGAATATATATTCTGTCATCATTCAGTGTAATATTCTATAAATATCAATGCAACCACAGTGATTGACATTGTTGTCCAAATCAGTTTTTTATTGATTTCTTGATCTCATTTTATCAATTGCTGGGGAGAGATGATAAAATTACCAATGACTGTGGAATTTTCTATTTCTCTCTTTAATTCCATCTATTTTGTTGCATCTATATTGAAGCTTTGTTATAGGCATATATATATTTGCAAGTAAAGTCATAGTGAAATGACCCTTCTTATCATTGTGAAATGTTTCCCTTTGGCTCTAGTAATACCCTTTGTCTCGAATTCTCCTTTTTCTGATATTAATGTAGCCACTTAAGCTTTCCATCTTAGTGTTCACATTGTATTTTTTTCATCCATTTACTTTCAACATATCTGTCTTTAGAGTGTGTGTCTCTTATAGACAACATATAATTGGATCCTATTTTCTTCAATATGATAATCTATATCTTTTAAATGGAGTATTTTAGTACATTAATATTTAATATAATTATTGGTAGGGTTGGATTTGGAGCTACCATTTAGATTGTTTTTTTATATTTTTCCTCTGGTTTTTGTTTTGTTTTCTTTTGTTCTACTGTTCCTCCAATCCTATTTTTTTATTTTTTCAACTTTTTTTAAGATTTAATTTTAATTTTCCTGTCACATTAGCTTTTATTCTTTGCATTACTTTTAGTGGTTGCCATAGGAATTATAATACACATCCCTAATTTTTTTACAAAATGGGTTAGCTTACAGTTAATATGGTTCTATTTCACACAAATTATTTAAACCTTGCAAGGGGCACCCGGGTGGCTCAGCCAATTAGGCAACCAACTCTTGGTTTCAGCTTAGGTCATGGTCCTGGGTTCTAGGGTCAGGCTTCAGACTTGGCATAGAGTCTGCTTGGGTTTATCTCCCTCTCCCTCTACACCCTCCGTGCTCATTACCTTGATAACCTGGCCAGCTTGATGGGCCACACACAGCTTGTGTCCATTATGGCTGCTTGGCAGCATTTGTTTGGAGAGCTAACTTTAATTCTTGTAGGATATTTTCACTGAAGTGAATTCTGTGTCAACAGTTTTCTTTCCTTCTCTACTTGAAAGATATTCTACTCTTCCAACTTCCATGTTTTTTAGTGGGAAATGAAACTTAAATGGAATTGTTCCCTTTATGCAATGTATCATTTTTCTTTTGCTGTCTTCAAGATTTACTTTTTATTTTTGACTTTCCACAATTTTGCTATAATGCATTTTTAAATTTGTTTATTTTTTTATTTATTTATGCCCTGTTCTTCACTTTGGATAATTTCAATTGCTCCATTTTCAAGTTCACTTACTATTTCCTTTGTTATCTCCACTGATGTTAAGTCCATTCATCCTTGATATTGTATTTTTCAGTACTAAAGTTTCCACTTAGATTTTTTTCTTTTGCTAACTACTTAGGTTTTTTATTTATTTATTTATTTATTTATTTATTTATTTATTTAAAGATTTATTTAAAGATTTATTTATTTATTTGTTCATGATAGACATATTGAGAGAGAGAGAGAGATGCAGAGACACAGGTAGAGGAAGAAGCTGGGAGCCCGACGCAGGACTCGATTCTGGGACTCCAGGATCGCGCCCTGGGCCAAAGGCAGGCGCCAAACCGCTGAGCCACCAAGGGATCCCCTACTTAGGTTTTTTAAAAAATCATTTTTCTTTCTCTGTTGAGACATCCTATCTTTTCATTCATCATGAGCATATTTTCTTTTACTTCATTGAGGATAGTTATAGTGCCATTTTAAAATCCTGTGTGCTAGTTCCAATATCTGGGTCATCTCAGGGTTGTTTTCAGATTTTCTTTTTTCTCAAGAATATGTTCCAAATTCCTGGCTTTTTGTATGTCAGATAAATTTGAGTTGTATACTGATCGTTGTAAATATTTATGGAAAGTTATGGAAATTTGTGATTCTGTGTTTTCTTCCCTCTGATAAGAACCACTAACTCTCTTTCTTGGGTAACAGTCCCTGTGTCCTGTGTCTGTTCAAGTATTTTTTTCTTTAACTGAATCACTGTCAGTCTATTTTGTAAATGTATGGTATGAGGGATCATTGAGAAATATGGGTAATCAGAATTTGGGATCCTCTTTGGCTCTTTCCCTCCCATGATTCCTCCACTCTCTTTAGCAGCCACAATTTCTCTGGCTTCAATTTCCTAGTTTCCTAGCCCAGAGAGACTCCCGTTTTTACACAAGCACTCTGCCATCTCCAGCATCATATCACTACACTTGTTTTCATGGGAAAAGCCACAAAAACGAGAACTTACTTTAGAAAAAAAAAAAAATCCCCTCCTCTGAGAGCATACTTCCATAAAAAGTCTATCTGTTCCTGTTGATTTTCTACTGCTTCGTGTATGCTTCGTGTAGCTGCACTTTTTTAACTACTTGTCCAGATTTTTAGTTGATTTTTACAGGCGAGACAGTCTGGTAAGACCTTTCTCTGTCATTACTAGGAGCAGAAACCACTGGATATTTTAAAGAACAAATATCATATCACTCCTATGCTGAAATCTCAGAAACATCTTATCATTGACCCTAGAACTAAGTCCAAAGTCCTTAGTGTGACCTTTAGTTAAGCTCCTGAGCAGAAAATAGGAGGCACCTTCAACTGGAATTTAAAGACAATTTAATAAAGAGACTATTTATAGAAGTTAAAGGAGCAAAAAGGGAGATTAAGGCACTTGGGACTAGGAAAAAGTAGGAAGTCATTGTGACTGCTAGGCTTTAATGAGCAGAATGAACAAAGGGTGTTACCAAAACCAATAAAACTAGGTCCATTGAAGTGGGGCCACTCAACAGGAAATGTTGTTATAAGATACAGTTATTGCCAGAACCTCAGCACCCAAGCAGGGTGAGAGTAGGAGAAGAAATGCCATGCCTTCTTTGCCCCATATTCTCTGATCTCCTACTCATGCTTCTGTTGCCCAGACCCAACTGGAAGTCAGAGGTCTATGTAGCCCAGGTGATGTAATTTTTAGTTTTGAGCCTCTGGGGGCTGCAGAGCATGGCAGAAAAGGACCTACTCTAGCTCATTCTTACCCCTATTGTTTCCTTCAACACAGCCATATGAGACATCTTGCAGTTCCTCAAATAACTCTTCTCCAGCCTCTGTCACATGATGTTCCCTCTATGAATGTTCTTCCCCACCTCTCTCTCCCTCTCTCTCTCTGCCAACTTCACTGCTATTCAGCTCCTGTTGTCAGCTTACACCTAAATTCCTCAGGGAGATCTTTTATGACTCCCTAGACTACATAATAACTCCTTTTTGTATATTCCTAAAGCTCCCTGTACTTCTCTGTTACAACACCATGCTCATTAGTGACTAATTAGTCTTGTGTTATAATTTAATTATTTCTCTAACATCTGCCTTCTTTAAGAAACTGTGGGCTCAAGGAGTGACTTCAGAAGGACAGGAGTGATTTCTGTTTTGCTCACCAATCTACCTGCAGTGCTAGCGCAAGATCTGGCACACATAGTGTTCAATCAGCATACGTGGATTGAGGAATCAACATGTCTATCTCTTGCTGGAATATGGGTGAGATGACTGTGTACTATTAATTTCTGAATCCCCATCTCTTAGCATGGTGCCTACCATAATATGTCCTCAAAAAATGTGATTGTATATATTCATAAACAAATAAATAAATAAAACCATTTATATTTTAAACCTATACCACACTTGAAAGTAATGAGTCCTATTAACTGAATACTCACTGTGAAAAGAAGCCCTGTCCTTCATTTGTCCTAAAATTGCCTCTTTCAAGCTTTAGAGGCTGTCCTTCTGCTCCCCAGTTTTCAGATTTTCAGATTAGTTTGTGTCTACCCCCAACCATGGTTTTGCAGGCTTTACTTCCCTTACCTTACACACGTTTGACTTTCCAGATTAAAAAAAAAAAGCCTCATCTCTATAGTCTCTTTACATTTGGTCAGACTTTAGCCCCGAGAATACTTTATTCCTTTCTTCTAGAATTTCTCAAACTCTGTCACATATTATTAATCAGGGAAGATCAGAAATGCCCATAGCACTGTGTTCAAATGCCAGGTTCTTGCATCAAAAAGGATAAGACTTTCTCTTTCTTTCCAGTCTTTGTCATGATAAGCAAGTCAATCAAATCCTTGGAGAGTTGGTTTCTTCATCTATGACATAGGAGCAATACTGTCTGTGTCAATTATACATTGTTGAGTAACAAACCACACAAAAGTTTAGTGGATTTAA
Source organism: Canis lupus familiaris (assembly GCF_011100685.1). Classification (NCBI taxonomy): domain Eukaryota; kingdom Metazoa; phylum Chordata; class Mammalia; order Carnivora; family Canidae; genus Canis; species Canis lupus. The sequence goes on from NC_049237.1 coordinate 27,643,750, forward strand.
ACAACCATTTTATTTGCTCATGATTCTGTGAGTCCAGTATTGGGTTGGGTTCAGGTGACTGTTCCTCTACTGTTCTTCCTGGGGTCACTCACTTAGCTACAATCAGCTGGCAGATCAGCTGGAGGCTGGTTGGGGTAGGGCCTCAACTGAGACAACCTGTCACAGTGATAGGAAGTCCCTGTCCATAGACAGGTCCTGGCTTCTTCACCTGATAGCAAAAGAGTTCCCAACAACAAGAGTAGGCAAAAGCCCAATATATAAACACTTTAGTAGCCTATGTTTGCATCATATTTACTAATTTTCCATGGGCCAAAGCAAGTCATAAGGCTAAAGCCAGAACCATTGTCAAAAAAGCTACACAAATAGATATAGGAAGAATGGTTAATTGAGGACCATTACTATAACAATCTACCATACTTGTTTACCTCAGAGAACTAAGTAAGGATCAGATGAGATGGTACTGGCACACCACAATGTACAATGCAAATTATTATTTTATCAGTGAATGTAATTCAATCATTTTAATTTTATTTGTTTATCTAGGGGTCTTTCAATGACCCCAATGAAATTCAAGTCCTTTTGGAATGGCGTTAAGGGTTAAATTGTATTCCCCAAAAAAGATATGTTGAAATTCTAACCCCCCAGTACCTCAGAATGGGACCTTATTTGGAATTGGGTCACTGCAGATGTAATTAGTTAAGATAAGATCACATTGGAGTAAAGTAGGCTCTTATACAGTGTCTTATGACAAGATGGACATGTAAAGACACAGAAATAAATACACAAGGAGAGCACCAGGTAAAAACAAAGGTAGGGATTAGAGTTATGATGCCACAAGCCAAAGAACATCTTGGGCTACCAGAAACTGGAAGAGGCAGGGATGAACCCTCCCCCTAGAGGGTTCAGAGAGAGCATGGCCCCCTCAGCACCTTGATTTTGGACTTCTAGCCTCCAGAACCCCGAGACAAAAAAATTTCTATTGTTTTAAGCCACTCAGTTTGTGGTACTTTGTTACTGCTCCCCTGGGAAACTAATATAGATGGTAAATATCTTTAACCCCCATCAGCTTCATCTAAAGAAGAGTGAGCTAGAATGAACCAAGAGTATCTGATTGAGAGTCAGAAGTGCAGGCCACTCATCATCTACCAAACTTGAACAAGTGACTAAACCTCTCTGGGCCTTAGTTTCCATATGAATGTTCACAATGAATGTGCAGGAAGAGGGTTGCAGTCAATCCATGTTTGTAAAAGTATGGTGTGCATATACTATGGTAAGGTACTTGGGATAGTTTTACATGGGTACAAGGGGAAACATTTTTTTAAAGAAATCTGGGTTTTTATTAAGATTTATTTATTTATTTTAGAGACAGAGAGTGGGAGGGGAAATGGGCAACGGGAGGAGAGAGAGAATCCCAAGCAGACTGAGTGTGGAACCTGACACAGGGCTCAATCTCACGACCCTGAGATCATGATCTGAGCTGAAATCAAGAGTGAGTATTTAATTGACTGAGCCACCCAGGTGCCCTAAGGGGAAACATTTTTAAATTTTAATGATTAATGTTAATTATCGTTATCTTGAATACGCGCAAGCAAGGCTGGTTTTCCATTTATTCTGGTAATATAAAAACATGCAGCTTTTTAAAGTCTCAACTGAAATAAAGTTATGAGTAAATAATAGAACAGTTGGCATATGTATTTGTCAAAAACTGTGAAAGTGGTGTGTGAAAGACTGACATTTGGGGAAACACTGAATTATACATTCTCAAGGATCCTTCCAGATGGAATTATACATTCTCAAGGATCTTTCCAGATGGATTTTGTGCTTCCATAAAGATGTCCACTAGAGAAGAACACAGGTAAGACTCTAGAGGAAGACAGGTAGGCAGTTAATGGAGGGATGAGGGAGGCATAGACATTTCTGAAAGAACCCAAGAGGGGCAGCAGACCACTTGGTACTCTTGGGAAGCATCTTCTGATTCAGGAACTGTTTACTCCATATCCATCATATATCCTTCCCCAAAGCCACCATCTCACTAGGTGTCTTTGCCAGGCTATCTAACCCTTTTTAAGTTTCCATGACTGGAAGCCCCAGGCCCTGAGACACAAGCCACCTCCTCACTCAAGAGGTAAATAGTAACAACTATCAAGTCGGGAATCTGGAGAACCTTATAAGTTGGACTTGGCTCTGTGCTGTGTTCTGGTTTTCTACTCAGATATAATATGGGGTCACATTTGATTATACGTGGCTGTTGACAGTTGAAGAAAGGGCAAGGAGCATAAAGAGGCCTGAGTCAGAGCCTTGTAGGAGACTCTCAGTGCTGGAAGAAACCTTGGAAGTCATCTAGCCTCCTCTAGTGTATCCCCATCAGATGTCACCCAGCTCCTGCTGAACACAATCATTGTCACGATACCCCTTCCGTTGTCAAATGGCACTTAGCATTAGAAATATCTTTTTCTGTGACAGGGTGCAGTCTCCCTCCTCATAATTTAGATTTTTGAGTCTGAGGGACCCTCAAGCAATCATCTGTTTAGTCCCTGCCTTTTATCAGGGCAGGTGTTATTATCTACACTTTTTTGCAGGAGACAATGGAGACCCAGAGAGGTTAATGGCAGAGAGGAGGCTCCCCATTTCCTGTGCAGTGATGTCCCATTATGCCACAGTGTTTCATTTACCTTCTGACTGAGCTCTTACAGCTGACTAGACCAAAAAGCCATCGATTCTTCTTTTCTGTCAATGCAGACATCTCTTACTCAGCATATTTGATATCTGACAATTTTTATTATCTTCCCACCACCCACTGTGCTAGCTTTACCCTCCACCAATCCTAGGAGAAACTCTAAAGCCTACTTTTAAATATACCTGTCTCATTTCTATTCCATTTTTGGCACTGATTTGGTTTGGGGATTCTCACCTATTGGTCTTTGGTCTGCATTTCGTATCTCCACACAATAAGCCCTTCTTCCAGCCAGCAACTCTCCACATACTTGACATGATCCTACTCACAGTCATATAAATCTTTTCTTCTGTAGATTAAGTATGCTCAGTTCCCCAAGCTGTTCCCTGAGGACATAGCTCCCAAATCTCTGAATACCTTTGCTGGGTCTTCTAGAGTGCTCCAATATGTGGTGCTCAGAACTGAACACAATATTATAGCATAGCTGTAATGTCACCGCTATTATCTGGCCACTGCACTTCTGTTAATGCAGCAGTAACTTCTTGAGCAGCCACAGGATACTCAGGACTCTTGATGAACTTGCAGTCAACTAGATCCCTAAATTATGAATCACTGTTAAACTAGACTTTCCATACCTTTACTTGTAAAATGGATACTTTTTTTAAAAATTTTTTTTTTAATTTTTATTTATTTATGATAGTTACAGAGAGAGAGAGAGGCAGAGACACAGGCAGAGGGAGAAGCAGGCTCCACGCACCGGGAGCCCGACGTGGGATTCGATCCCGGGTCTCCAGAATCGCGCCCTGGGCCAAAGGCAGGCGCCAAACCGCTGCGCCACCCAGGGATCCCAAAATGGATACTTTTTAACCTAATTTTAGAAGTCTCAGGTATTCATGTGGATTACATGTTCAGGTCTTTAATTAAATATTATCTTCTTGGTGAGGTCTTCTGGACAAGCCCAAGGAGGTCAGGTGTCTGCCTAAACACACTTCTCTAGAATTCCCTCATCCACTTCTCTGCTTAGTTTTTCTCTATAGCATTTACCAACATTGACACACTATTTAATGCAGTTATTTATTCTTTTGTTAAATCTGTCTTCCTTCATTAGAATGTAAACTCCATGAAAAGAGGGCTTTTCATCGTTTTGTCCATTACTAACACCCTCATAGAGATAATATTTTGTGGCACACAGTAAGCATTCAATAAATCCTGATTGTATCAATAAGTGAATAAAATATAGGTGGATGAGTCCTAACAAATACCATAGGCCAGGTAACTTAAACAACAGACATTTATTTTTTCACAGTTCTGGAAGCTAAAAATCAAAGATCAAGGGCCAACAGCAGTCAACTTCTGGTAAGGGCTCTCCTCCTGCAGACAGCTGCCTTCTCACTATTTCCTCACACCGTGGCCTTTATTTGGGGTGTGTGTGTGTGTGTGTGTGTGTGTGTGTATAGATTTTTTTTTCTCTCTCTTTATAAGACTACCAATCCTATCAGAGTAGGACCTCATCGTTATGACCTCACTGAAACTTAATTACCTCCCAAAAACCCATCTCCAAAGACAGTCACATTGGGGGTTGGGGCTTCATCATGACTTTTGGGCGGACACAATTTAGTTCATGGCAGTAAGACATTGGAGATAACCTAATCAAACCATTTATACAGATAAGGAAACTGTGGCCTTAAAATGCTGGGCAAAAACATCTTGCCCACTCACCTCCTGATAAGCTCTCACATAAGGGCAGCCAGTACCACCCTGGAATCAAGCTGAGCTCCAACCAATAAGCATATATACATCTAGCAGCTCAATTCTTTCTGCTGGAGACTCATCTCTAAATTTCAAGACCAAGGACCCTTCTTCCATTTACTGTGTGGTCTGGTAGGCCCTGGAAAATGGCCACAGGGGCCATATATATTGAAAGAACTTGCCATCTTTCCAAGAACCCATCCATCAATTCTGTACTTACTGAGCCCATCTCAGGATACAACCGAGCTGTGCTCTCTAAGTGATGACAACAAGCTGGTAAGAGCTAATTTTCATGAAACTATTAGAGAAAAATTAAGTGCTAACAGTGCGTGTGGGACTAACTCCAGATGTCAAGAGTTCCCAGAAGTGAGGAATCAGGGAGTGGGAGAAGGCTTCATAGAAGTCATGGGACTCCGGTCAGGTCTAGAAGGATTCGTGGAATCTAGACAAGCAGAGGAGAGGAAGGACACACTGCCAGTGGCAGTAAGGGTAGGCAGTGACAGTGAGTTATGAACAAAGGACTGAATCCAGGTCAACCCCAGGGATGGGATTGGGAGGGTGATGAAGGGTTTAGCTTTGGTGCTGAGGATGGGTGAGAAAAGCACTAGGAGAGACCATCTCTTTTGCCAGGTTAAATTCTTTTGTTCTTTCCTCCCTCTCCCAAGTCCCCCATCAGCCTGGGCAAAAAGACACAGAGCTTCCCTAACAGGAGGCTTCCCAAGAATGTCTATCAACAGCAGACCTTTTATTTTTCCATTAGACCAGGCAGCTCCTCAGATTCCCTTACTATCCTTACCCAGGTTTTTCCTCTACCAGTAGCCAATTTGGGGGTGGGAGGAAGGAGCTCCAGCTTACTAACTTGAGCAGAGCCCAAGTTCTTGGGGTCTGAGGTGCAGTGGGGTAAAGGGTTTGGCCAGTAGGTCTTTCCTTCTTGGACTTGACAAGAAATGGGCAGGTCATAGGCAGCTGTGCTGAGTATTTATGTTACGCAAAAGGCCGAGTCAGCCCTCCTTCCTGCCAAGGTCAGCAAGTCACATTCCCCGTGGTTTGGGTGTGTGGGTGTCTTCTGGACCAGCAGGAAAGTCAGCCAGGAGCCCAGGCCCCAGCTTCATCGTCCCACAGAGGCTGAGAAGCTTCTGTTTCCCAAAGGCAGCACCAGGTACCCCTCAGATCTTTTCTTTCACCCCTGACCTTCCACCCTCCTTGCACCAAGCATTTGGTTCACCAGTGAACAAGACTCAGTGGAGGGCATGGAAATGGGGTCCCAGTCCTGAGCTCGGTTATAGGATGAGGGGCATCGTAAAGAGGACAGGAGGCCCTGGGAGGCAGACTGACGATAGTGATACATTTGCTGCCAGAACTGCATCAAAGCTCCGGGGGGATGTTGCCTCCCCACCCTCCTTCCATGGACTTCATCAGCCACGTGCACATTCTCATGTTATACCTCTGAAGTCAGACGAAAATGGACATCACTGAAACATGTAGTGACAGGACGATCCGATTGCTGAACATGGAAAAGGAAAAGAGTTGCTCTAGCTGTTCCCTTTAGGAATTAGCAGAATGGGGTAAGTTTGGGAATCAAGGGTTTCTAATTTGCAGATAAACCTCTCATTTTATTTAAAATGTGCAAGGCAGCTATTTCCTTGTGCCTTTGGGCTTCCTTTCTTTTTTTTTCAGGGGGGAGCTTCCTTTCTGCCTCCACAAATCCTACCAATCCCTCAGGATTCAGTTCCGAGTCCAGCTTCTCTGGCATCCATGCCTCATGAGCCAGGGGCCTTGGTGCTATGGTCTGCCTGGTACTCACTTGGGTTTCTTTAAATGAACCCTCCCCCCATTGGTTCCTTTGGAGAAGTCCAGATGGAGGGGATTCTACTACCCTGAATTTCCCTGGATCCCTGAATACCTCAAACCACCCAATTCATCATGAAGAAAAAAGATGGATGTAACAAATACAAAAGAGTGGCATGGATAGCAAGAAGAGTAGTAAGAGAAGGACCAGAATGATCCAAGAGGCCATCAAATGTTTTTCTCTAAAGATCTGTTAGAATCAAAGCTCAAGGCCTGCCCCAAAGATCAACTTGGCTCAGGTCCTCTGTGGCCCACTGCGAAGGCAAGCCAAGAATCCCTGAGCTGGGTGTCCCTGCAGGTGGTATTCAAAAGTGTGACCAGCCGGTAGGGCCTGAAAGGCAGAGTCTGGTGCTGAGCTTTTTGTAAGTGAGACTCAGAAGTCCCAGTTTAATTAGAATTCCTGCCTAGGATAAAGGCTGATGGCTGCAAGCCCAGGCCTTGAGCCATTGGTCATGGCCCATAAAGGCCACACACGAGTCATGGAGCCAGGGCAGAGCCTGCTTCCCTGGTGGGGGAGCTTTAGAAGTTTCCATGATCCCCACCTGCAACTCTGGACTCCCCAGGACTCCATCAAAAGGCTCTTCTCTGCAGACCACATGTGTAATGACACCTGATGAGGACCTGGACCTCTATCCTCCACTCAGTGGGGTCTCTGTTCTCTCCCCACATCTTTCAAGAGGCCATTCCTGTTGCCAGCATGCCCTCACCCCTGCCTTTGATCCCAGCTGCAGGGACTGCCATTCAAAGTCCCATGTGTTCCAGGACGGCTGCAGGGTGGGCATGAGGACCAAGCCAACCTGCTCCATGACGGTGAGTAGTTTGAGAAGACTGACATCAGACACACACTTTTAAAACTGTGAAATATGCTATAAACTTCATACCAGGTTTTCTAACAATGGAGTTGGTGGTGGCTGACAGCTGCTCTACTCTGCAGTGCTCCCCAGTGGCTCCCGCGGAGACCATGAACACAAGCCTTCAGCCAGGGCAGGGGCAAGACTGAGGCTCTGTGCAGCTCTAGCCTCTTGGTGGCTCTGCCCCCAAATGACAAAGCACTTACCTGCCCTCCAGTCTGCAAAGCGTGACCCTGAAGCCATCAAATACCCACCCATAGCAAACATTCCAAACGTTGCTTCAGATTCCATCTTGAAAGCTTCATCCTTTCATTTTGACATTCTAGATCTTACTAAAATGTTTCCCAGACAGGGGTAGTCCTTTAACAGATTCTCAGTCATTTACACTTTAGTGTGAATGAGGGATCTGGGACCAGATTAATTTAGGAAATTTGAAGGCAAGAGCCTAGGGTATCAGGGTTCTGAGGAGGAGGATAGTAGTGAACTGAGCCCAAAACACACTAAATCATTTTAAGTCAGGGCAGTTTCTACTTCCTCATCAATGGCACCATGGTTGGGGGCAAGTCATTGAGGCCAGTCTGCTGAGGTTTGATGCCTAGAATTGCCACTTACTAGCCACTAATGAGCTTTGGCAAGTCCCTTAACTACTGTGTGGCTCAGTTGCCTCAACTTTAAAAGAAGAAAACTCTTAGCACCATCCTCCCATGTTGTTACAAGGAATAAGTAAGTCAATGTATTTGTAAAGCATTTTGAGAACAGAGTCAGGCACAGAAACTGTAAGCAAGCAACATATAAGTGTTGTGATTATTATCTACAAAACAAGGGAGGAAGAAGGAAGGTCTTGGCATTCTGTTGGTAAAGTGCTTTGAGAATGGTCTCCTGCTTGGAAAGTGAGTACCTCTTTGCTCCCTCAACAAAGGCTTCTGGAGTGGGTGAGCAGGTTAAAGTTCAAAGAAATCCTCAGACAGGCAATCCCAGTGGCCCTGAACTCTCCATCCTTCTGCCTACAAAACCCCACTCTGGATTATTACGAACTTTCTGTCTTGCATGCAAATATGCTGCTGTGCTAATAAATCAATTTCCAACCATTAAGAGCCTATAATAATCCTTTTCACTCAACCTGTTCCAGCCTGTTTTACTCAGCACCTAATTAACTAATAGCCGAGATTTGGAGCTCTTTTTCTCCTGGGAACCTCCTCATTGAATCCCTTTCCCCAGAGTGCTTCCTTGTTGCTCTTGGTTGTCCTGTTGATAGAACCTGTGTCACAAGGTGGATTGGCCCAGCCAGGAGATGGTCAAGCGACTGGAATGTGGGACTATGGGACCACTATGTGAGGAGATGAGGGATAAATAAATACATTTAATTTAATTAATTAAACAATCAATCATGGCTCAAAACATAAGGTCCTCCCAGAAGGTCTGATTTTAATGTTCCTATTAAGAAAGGTCAATAAATTATAATGTTAATCTATAAGGGAGGCTCTCAGCTCACTTCCTCTCCTCACTTACATATTTTCAAGACTCATATTCCTCAAGACCCAGCCCTAACTCATTTGTTAATCATCTTTTCCATAAAATTGTTTACTGAACACCTACTGCATGCTGGGCCCTGATCTAGGCATGGGGGGCACAAATATGAACATAGAGCAGTGGTCTCCAAAAACAGTACACACTCCCTGGAGGGGACACCAGGTGAGTTAGGGGTCAGTACAAAAATATTACAAGTTCTATTTGTACTTAAATTTTAAGTTTCTTTCTGTTGATAAAAGTCTTTATGATGACTACATAATAACAGAAGTATAGGTGTACGATTTTGTTTGTTTGTTTTTTAAGATTTATTTATTTATTTATGATAGACATAGAGAAAGAGAGGCAGAGACACAGGAGGAGGGAGAAGCAGGCTCCACGCTGGGAGCCCGACGTGGACTCGATCCCAGGACTCCAGGATCGCACCCTGGGCCAAAGGCAGGCGCTAAACCGCTGAGCCACCCAGGGATTCCCTTCTTTTTTTTTTTTTTTTTAAGATTTATTTATTTATTTATTTATTTATTTATTTATGATAGACATAGAGAGAGAAAGAGAGGCAGAGACACAGGAGGAGGGAGAAGCAGGCTCCACGCTGGGAGCCCGATGACGATTTTGGAATAAATAGCCAAATGTCCAGGATACTACTTAAAATTTTTCATCCATGGCATGCCTGATCAAAAAAGTTTAGAGACGACAGTTTAGCTGAGTCGTCCTCAGGAAGATCCGAAGGGAGTGGGAAAAAGAAGCAGAATGCCCTGGAGAGAAGCTTTTCAAAAGACATTTCTCTATCTTCCTGTCTGGGACCATCACAATTTCAGGAGAAGATGAGCTGGAAACCTGTTATAATTTTTAAACCTCCGGGTATTTCTGATACTGATCCTACCCCCTCCCCGAGTCCCAGATGAGAAGGGCCCATTCTTTGGCTTCCTCCAGGAAGCTTTCTTTACCCCCCTTCCCCAGCCTACACTGCAATGTCCAGGGTGTCCAGGTCTCAGCATAGGCTTGGTGTCACACTCACCACTGCTGGTTCTTTCCTCCTGCTGCCTCTTTTCAGAAGGGTGGGACAAGGGGTTGGGGCACTGGAGCCAGGACAAAGAGAAGATGGGAGTGCTGGCTTCCACACGGCACTCCTGGTAGACTGCCGTGAGTTATTCACCTCCCGGGCATGAGTGGAAGGGGCATTCCAGGGACTTTGTTACCTTGAAAGTGCCTGTGGTCCCGCCTTTCCAGGCAGGACAAAAAGAGCGAGGTTGGTCACCACAGGGGCCTCACCACCCTTTCTGTAGAGCTTTCTCATCCTGTCCAGGACTCTCCTCCCACCACCACCCACTGTTCTCTCGTTGCCTCTCTTGTCCCCCAAGGAACTTAACACTGAGAAATTACAGCCTTAGCCTAACCAAAGGGCTGATTTAGGATGAGAAAGAGAAGTTAGGGAGATGATAGATAGATAGATGATAGATAGGTAGATGATAGATAGATGATAGATAGATAGATAGATAGATAGATAAATAGATGATAGCTATGAAATAAGTGCTTAAGTTAAATGTGTCATCTACAAGCTGCCCAGCCCGCCCTGGCCTATTAGCTGTGTCTGCGTGCCTCTCTCAGGGAGTGAAGCTCAGCTGCTCTTTGTCCAGGACTAGCCTATGATGGGACCAGAATTGGGCACCTGACCCCAGGGCATCCCACCCACAGGCTGGCTGGCAATTCCGGAGGCAGCCTGAAGTAAAGAATTTGGAATCAGGACAACTTCCTTCATATATGATGTAGACAAAAGGGGAAGGTTGGGAAGCTAGTCAGAGATGAGGCCCACCATGAAAAAGGAGCACACCAACAAAGGGAGACCATGCAGACCAGGCCGAGGAAACTCTGAGGGGAGGCACTTCCTAGAGCCACTGGGGCATCCCCAGCTCTCTGGTTCTAAGGAAGCAGGAGCCAGGTGCCAGGTGGCTCTCTAGGTGGTCCCTTGCAAACTATAAAGCCAACCAAAGCCAAACCTGAGCTTAACTGACTTCTTTCCAGATGGGCCTCCAGGTATGGAATGGGGGACAGATATGTGGACAAGGCCACCCCACATCCCATCACCTCAGAGTAGACAACTTGTCCTGCTCTGGCCCCCACAGGACATCAGTACCTCCATGGTCTTCAGGGAGACCCAGACAAGAGAAAAGCCCAAGGCTCAGCAAGCAATTAGTTCCACTCTGTGGAAAGCAGGCAGCCCCTCAAAGATGAATCTGGGGAAGGCATGGATAGAAAACTGATTCCACTGGTAACATTTCCTTTCCTCATCTGCTAGAACTAAGGCAAGGCTTGAGGCCTGGCTCTCCTCATCTCCACACCTGTCTCAGGCTTTACCCTGGATTGTGACCCCTTCTACTTTCAGTTCTGCCCTGAATAGTCATAGTAGTGGCATTTTCTCACTAAAAAAAAAGTATTGATCCAGGAGATTCTCATTTCCCCTCAGAGATGGTCTGAGACCCAGCTCTCCCGAAGGTCGCCTAGGGAAGCATCATTCTGTGGGAACCTAGATTCTAGGAACTTGTCTCCACCTTCACACACTTCCTTCTTAGAAAGACATCTGCTCTCTCACCCTAGAGAACTAGAAGCAGTCAGTCTCACATCCTAGCCTGCTTAGACTCCTTTGACAAAGCGTAAGGTCTGCTCTAAATAAATGAAAGAACAAGATACTGAATGGGGCTCTTCCAATTTTCCAGGATTACAGCCAGGACCCAACATGAGAGCAAGAAAGGCAAACTACAGTTAGGACCTCATATTCAATGTACAAGGAGACCAATCAGGTCACATAGGACAGGCTGAGAGGAGCCAAAACCAGCCTGCCTACCACCAAACTAGTCCATATAAGAAAGGTCCAAGGACAAGAAGCAGGGTCACTGGACTTCAGAGTCCTGCAGTCATAATGCATTCATTATGAATGTCCTGGCTGTGCCAAACAAGGAGTGAGGGAGACTCCAAGAAAACCACTCATAAAGGTTAGAGATGTCTGAAAGAAGGAAAGACTATCATCTAATCCCTCCTACTAGATAATGGCTGAGTGGCAGAGCCCATAGGATTGCAGAGTGATGAGAAACTCTTCAGAGAACACTCTGGAAGCCTAGCAGCATGATGCAATGGCATTTTGGTTCCCTTCCACCTACAGAGACCAAAAGAGGGTGCTTGGTATTCCTTTACATTTGGAAACACTTGTGAGCAAATACTCTGTTTCGTAGGTCTGCCATGACAAAGAACGAAGAGAGTGGCTTACAACAGCAGATATTTGTTGTCTTGCAGTTCTGGAGATCAGAAGCTCAGAATCAGGGTGTTGGCAGGGCCGTGCTGTCTCTGAAACCTGTAGGGGAGAATCATTCCTTGACTCTCCCTGTCTTCTGGTGGTTTGTCAGCACTCCTTGGTCTTCCTTGGCTTGTTGCTACTTGTAGCTCCTACAGTTTCTTCCTCTGTCACCTATGGCTCTCTCACTGTATTATGTGCCTTCAATCGGTTATCTTTAAGGACATAGGTCTCATTAGAGTAGGGGTCCACACTACTCGTTATGACTTCATTTTAACTAATTACAGCTGCAATGGCCCTATTTCCAAATAAGGTGGCATTCTGAGGTACTGGAGGTTAGGATTCAACATGGCCTTTTGGGGGATTGGATGAGGACACAATTCAACCCATAACAGATACTGTCATGTACTGTTTTTGGACCAGAGATTTCTGAAAGTAGGAAAGTAGGAGGCTCACTGGGCTGGGCAGTGTCAGCCTGACTTGAAGGGACTGTAACCTAGAGTGTCTAAAAGGAAGGTGGGTAACTCCCATCTATTCTAGTGCTATATGGCTTCCAGAGGATATGAAGGAAACCCAAGGATTCCTGTGGTTGTGCATGAAGGAACATGTGGTTAGTGGGGAGACAGGAACCAGGGGCTCCAAGGCAGCCACAGAGCTGAATAATAGGACATCGAAACCAGAAGTGGGGCATGCTTCACTGGAGTGCCCAGAGGGAAACCCTGCTGCTTTCCTGAAAAATATTCTTCACCTTGAAGGGGGCCACAGGCCTGAGACATGCCCCTCCCCATGTTGAAATGGGGCTGCTAAGGTAAGGAAACCTCCGCTTCCTCTACCCCTCCTTCCTGCTCCCTAATCTCTTCAAGCAGAAAGAAAAGAAGGAAAAGTCTCAAAAACAGACTACACACCCTCCCCTGCTCTCTAAGCAGCTGGGAGCCAACAGTCTGGCCAGCCCAGCAGCAGGGAGGAGATAAGCATTGCATTGTGCTTAAGATTGAAGTTTTGAAAAGTAAACAGGATTGAATCTTAAATACTGGAATCAGACTGCAAATGACTCAAAGTGACAGGAAAGACAGCACCTACCCAAGGAGTCGTTAAGGGATGTGCTAACCAGCAGGACATAAGGGCTACGCTGTATAAATAAGAGCAGTGATGGGGTAAAAACCGTGCTATTTCAAGACAACACTTCAGCAAACTGAGATTCCTCCATCTACCAGCTACAGTGAGTTTCTCTGAACCTGATTTGTAAAAGTGTCGCATACAGTCTGCTGCCCCCACCAGATAGACTGTGCCCTTCATTATGCACTTAGGACCTGAGTTCAAGCAGCCGCCTTCTCGCAACAGAGATGTGCCAAAATGAGAGCAGGCCCCAGCCCTCATCACTCCAAAGCCAGACACTGGAGTGTCTGTGACACTGGAGCAGCACAAGAGGTCTTTGTCAGCGTCCATCCTCAGAGGATCTCAATACTCCTTTCCTCAGATTGCAAGTGTCAGAAATCAAGAAACTTTATCCAAGGACGCATAGCTATGTAAGGCCTGCCGGGCTACCAAGGAGTCAGCTCCACCATGTATTCTGTAAAACCAAGCCTTTCTTTTTTTTTTCTTGTATTTTAGAGTAGGCTCCATGCCTAATGTGGGGCTCAAACTCAGGACCCTGAGATCAAGAGTTAATGCTCCACTGATTGAGCCAGCCAGGCACCCCCAGAACCAAGCTTTTTAGAATGACATGAATGACATAGACCAGGGAGGAAAAAATGCTCTGGGCAAATGACTTCTTCTTGAGCTTGTTACTCCAGGGCAGGTATGAAGAAGGCAGCATGATAGATGCTGCACTAAGGAAATATGTTGGGAGAAGGAGTAGGAGGAACTTGCTTACTGCCAACAGTCAGCAACAGCAAAATAAAAATTGAAGGAGTATGTGGTCAAATGATTCAATTAGAATCAGCTCATCAAATATTTCTCAAGAACCCAATGGTGTAAGGCATAATGTTTGGCACAGGTGAGAATACAAAGATGAGTAGAGCAGGGTCTTTGTTCTCAAGCTTGAAATCCAGAAGAAGAATCTAGAAAAAGTCTGTAAGTGACTAAAAAACAAGGCAGAGTATAATATGTGTCTAAAAGATAAAATAATGGAATGGAATTTTCAAGGGAAGGAGAAATCTGTTGGGAGAATCAGGAAATGCTTAAGGGAGGAGGTAGTATTTGAATGGGTAACAAGGTTTTTTTTTCATTCAAGATACATTTACTGAGTGCCTACTGTTAACAGATGCTGAGCTAAGCACTGGGCATTCAGAAATAAAACATGATTCTTGTTCTTGTAAAGAGCATTCTATTTTGAGATGTTTAAAACAATGATTCTTCAATTCCCATAAATCATTCTCATTTAATGGCTTTTCATTTTTGAAAGAAGTCAGAGATTTATTTTTTTAATTGATGATGCAGGCATTTTTTTTAATTCCAAAAGAATAATCTTTAATGGTGAGAAATTCTAAATTTTCCCTCTAAGATCAGGTAAAAGGCATGGATGTCCCCGTCACCACTCCTTTTCAACAGTGTAATGGAAGTTCTAGCTAATGCAATGAGGTAAGAAAAGGAAACAAAAGGTATATACATTGGGAAGGAAGAAATAAAATGGTCTTTGTTCACAGATAACATGATCGTCTATTAGAAAATCTGAAAGAGGGACGCCTGGGTGGCTCAGTGGTTGAGCGTCTGTCTTTGGTTCAGGGCATGATCCCAGGAGTTCCAGGATCGAACCTATATTGGGCTCCCTGTGAGGAGCCTGCTTCTCCCTCTGCCTATGTCTCTGCCTCTCTCTCTGTCTCTCATGAATAAATAAATAAAATCTTTTTTAAAAAAATACAGTATCAAGACAGTGTAGTGTCCAAAGGAGAATAGATAAATAAATCAAGGGAAAAGAATGGAGAGCTAAAAATAGACCCACATAAATATAGTCAACTGATCTTTGACAAAAGAGCAAAGGCAATACAATAGAGCAAGGATAGTCTTCCCAATAAATGGTGCTGGAACAACTGGACATTCACCTGTGGGGAAAAAAACAATCTAGACACACAGCCTCTACCCCTCACAAAATTAACTCAAAATAGATTGCAGACCTAAACATAAAACACAAAACTATAAAACATATAGAAAACAATATCAGAGGAAATCTAGATGACCTTGGGTGTGGAGGTGACTTTTTGAAACAACACTAAAGACACAATCCATAAAAGAAAAGTTAATAAGCTGGACTCATTAAAATTAAATTTTTCTGCTATGCAAAAGACACTGTCAAGAGCATGAGAAGACAAGACACAGACTGGGAGAAAATATTTGCAAAAGACACATCTAATAAAGGACTGTTATCTAAAATATCTGAAGAAACTAAAAAAAATAAAAATTAAAAAAATAAAAATAAATAAAAATTGAAAAATAAAAAAATTTCTGAAGAAACTTAATAAAAAAAACCCGCAAGAAAAAAAAAAAAAAAAAACCCGCAAGGAACCCAATTTAAAAAATTGAGCCAAAGACCTTAAGAGACACCTCCCCAAAGAAGACATACATATGGCAAACAAGCATTTGGTAAGATGCTCCACATTGTATATCATCAAGGAAATGCAAACTGAAAAGCAATGAGATCAACAACAGCAACAAGATACCACTACACGTCTAGTAGAAGGGCCAAAATCTGGAACGCTGACAAAGATGTGAAGCAATAGGAACTCTCAAACATTGTTGGTGGGAACGCAAAATGGTACAGCCACTTTGGAAGACAATTTGGCAGATTTTTACAAAACTAAACATACCCTTACCATACAATCCAGAAATCATACTCCTTGGTATTTCCCCAAAGGAGTTGAAAATTTATGTCCACACAAAAACTCACATATGGATGGGTGCTTATAGCATCTTTATTCATAATTTCCAGATCTTGGAAGCAACCAAGATGCCCCATATTAGGTAAGTGGATAAACTATGGTACATCCAGACAATGGAATAATATTCAACATAAAAAAAGAAATAAGGTGGAACCTTATTACTAACTGAAAGAGGCCAATCTGGAAAGTCTACATACTGTATCAGTCCAGCTATATAGAACATTCTGACATTCAGGAAAAGTTAAAACTATGGAAACAATTAAAAAATCAGTGGTTGCTAGTGATTGGGGGCAGGGGGATGAATGGGCAGAGCACAGAGGATTTGGGGGGCAGTGAAAATACTCGGGATGATACTATAAAGATGGACACATGTTATTATCCATCTGTTCAAACTCATAGAACATACAACACCAAGAGTGAACCATAAGGTAAACCATGGACACATGCATCCATGTAGTTTCATCAGTAGCAACAAAATGTTCTACTCTGGTGGGGGATGTTGATAATGGGGAGGCTATGAATGTATGGAGGCAGGAGGTATATAGAAACCTCTATACCTTCCCTTCAATTTTGCTGTGAATTTAAAACTGCTTGAAAAAAACTAAGTCTTTTTAAAATTCTGAAGAACAAAGGTCAAAGTGGAAAAGACAAAACTGTAGTGACTGAGAACAAAGCAGTGGTTACCAGAGGTTAGGGTTGGGAGTAGGATAGAAATGTAAAAGAATAGCACAAGGGAGTTTTGGGGGGATGCTGAAAATGTTCTATATTTTAATTACAGTGGTGGTTATACAAATTTTATATGTGTTAAAATGGGAATTATGAATACTATACACCAAAAAGAAAAAAGTAAATTTTATAGTATAATAATTTTGAAAATTAAAGAAAAAAATTTAATATGAAGGAGTACAGGTTGAACCGTAACTTCCTTCCACCCATGACCCCAACCTCCAAATTACCCTTGCTTGAGGGCACCACTTCTATATCCTTCCACAGATTTATGCATATTACAAACAAAACTGTGTATGTCCATTTTGAAATACTTACAAAAAATACTATACTATAAAGGCAGTTCTGCTTTTCTCATGTAACACTAAATCTTGAAGAACTTTTTATCTCAATATACACGGAGTTGCCTTATTCTTTTAAAAGACTGTATAGATTCCACTGTATGGCTGTTTCCTCGTTTTGTTTTGTTTTAACTAGACTCTATTTGATGGATATTTGTGTTTGTTTTAGATGCAAAATGGCTATAATTCTTTATTCCTCCCTACATCCATGCCCCTTGGCAATGTGATTTGAGTTCCTCAAATTAAGAGGTATCATCTTTACCCCACGTCTTAATTATGGGCTGACCATGTGGCTTGTTTTGGCCAGTGGACTACAGAAGAAATGACACTGTATAGTTTTAAGACTAGAACTCAAGAGGCCATACACATTTGTGCTTATTCTTTTGGAACCCTGCTATCATCATGTGAACAAAACTGGGCCAGCCTGTGAGGTGGTGAGAAATACATGCCTAGTCATCCTTGGCACCCCAGCAAGCAGCTCACCAATCCCCAAAAGCAGAGGTTCCTGATCTGTAGCTGACCATAGTTGTTCAAGAGAACCCAGGTGACACAAAAGAACTACCCACCTGATCCCTTGGCCTAAAAGCAATAATTAATGATTTTTAAAAGTCATTGAACTTGGAATGGTTTGTTACAAAGTGGTAGGTAATTAATACATTTCTTGTTTCATGTTTTGTCATTACAAACAATGCTGCAATTGATGTTCTTGCACGTATACCTTACCATGCATGAGCTAGTATCTTTATAGGATATGTTCGCAAGAAGAAATATTGCTGGATTGAAAAGTATGTACTATTTTGATAGATATTGTCAATTGTGTTCCATAGAGCTCATACCAATTTATACTCTCACCAACATTATATTAGAGTATCTACTCCTTTACACCTTTTCTAAAACCAAAAGTCAAACTTATGGATCTTTGCTAGTCTCACATGTGAGAAATAATATCTCAATGGACTTTGCATTTCTTTTACAAGTACCATTGAGTATTTTCTCATATGATTTAAAAAGCTACGTAAATGTCCTTTTCTGTGAATTTTCAGTGCATTTCCTTTACCTGTGTCCTGGTCTCTTGATTTGTAGAAGCTTCACATATATTGAGGAAACTAGCCCTTTGTCTGTTGTTTATGATGTAAATATCTTTGCCTGTTTGCCGGTTGCATTTTGACTTGATGGATGATAGTTTGGGCTGCTAGAAAGTGTTAGCCTGTATGTCATTGCATTTTTCAATCTTTTCTGTCTTCCAGACTTTGTATCATGCTTAGAATGGTCTTTCCCATTAGATGACTATTATAATTGACAGGTGAAGAAGGGGTAGGGAGAGTGGTCCGGGAAAAAGCACACAAAAAAACAAAGATGTGGAAGTAGGAAAGAATGAGGCACCATCGAGAATGGGAAGTAAACATAATGCATGTGAGGAAGTACAGCAGTTGGAAGGTGAGACTGGAAAGGTAAATTGAATTACACTATCAGAAGAAATAGGCTAATTAAAGACCTGACGTGCCCACATGTCTGTGGATGAAATTCATTCCATAAAAAAGGAATCTGCAATTTAAGTCAAAAGGACCATAGGGGTAGGACCCTGATTTGTAGCATCACAAAAGAGGAACACACACCTGTTCAAAAGAAATAGATCTTTTTGGTGTGTCTGGGTGGCTCCATCAGTTAACCGTTTGCCTTCCACTCAGGTCATGATCCTGGAGTTCTGGGATCCACCCCCGTGTTGGGCTCCCTGTTTGGTGGGGAGGCTGCTTCTCCCTCTGCCCCTATTCTTGCTGGTGCTCTCTCTCACTCACTCACTCTCTGTCTCTCCAATAAATAAATAAAATCTTTTTTAAAAAATAGATCTTTTTATAATACAAGAGCAGTTAACCATTTTTGCATCAAGAAAGGCTGTATCTATTTTGGAAATCCATGATTCTAGGATAAAAGCAAAGTGATAGAAGTGATAGTAACTAAAGAAACAACTGATAAGAGTATTAACAGCCCAGTGAGAAAATATATTCCAGGACTCTTTGTCAGGCAGTTAGGTGCCAGTGGAATACATAGTATGGAATTTGGAAGAATATATCTCAGAAATTGGATTTTCTCCTTGATAAGTTCCAACATCCATTCTGTCACTTGATTTCCACCGATGAGACTGGCTTCTCAGCCCTCCTGGAAGATATTCTTGACTTCCCTTACAACATCCTGATTTAGCTGGTCTCTTTCAGCTGGAAGGAACAGAAACTTAACTCTGACTACATCAAGTAATGAAGGGTTATAGAAAGTTTAGAGGAGTCATGTAAGGGAGATAAATTCTAAAAAAAAATCCAGCAAGAGTTCATGGATCTCCCCCTCAAGATCTGTGTCAATAATAAAATTCGATTACTCTTCACATGCTTATTTCTCCCTCAGTATACGTGATCTACCTCCTGATACTAGCTGATTTCCTCACCTCCTATACAAGTATTTACCAGTTTTTGGAAAGATTTTATGGGTGTTCAAAAAGAAAGTATTTTGTTGGGTGCAGGTCTCCATATATATGTCCAATAGATCGAGCTTTAAAATTGTATTACCTGGGGCAGCCTGGGTGGCTCAGCGGTTTAGCGCCACCTTCAGCCAAGGGTGTGGTCCTGGAGACCTGGGATAGAGTCCCACATGGGGCTCCCTGCATGGAGCCTGCTTCTCCCTCTGCATGTGTCTGTCTCTGCCTCTCTCTCTCTCTCTCTCTCTCCTTCTGTCTCTCTCTCTCTCTCTCTGTCTCTCTCATGAATAGATAAATAAAATTTTTTTAAAAATTATATTACCTAAATCTTCTATGCTGTTATTTTTTTGTCTAATTAATCTCTTATCAAGAGAGAAATGTAAAAAGCTACCACTGCCATTATAAAATTACCATTTTCTTACACCAGTCCATTTTCATTTATATATTTTGAGGCTAGATTATTGATGCATATATGTTCAGAATTGATGTTTTTCTAAGAATTTGTACCTTATTGTTATGTATCTTTACCTGATCTTTTTTTTTTGCCTTGAATCCTATTTTGTCAATTTTCAATAAGCTCCATCAGTTCTCCTTAGCTGATGTCCTTTACATTCAACTTTTCCTGTCGATTAATATTTTAGGTGTGTTTATTATGAGCATATCATTGGATTTGGGTTTTTTTTTCCCTTAAAACCATCTGTATTTTAATTTGCAAGTGAATTCAATTATAGTTAATATGATTATTGATGTATTTAGATTTATTTCTACCATGTAAAATATGCTTCTAGTTCACTGATTTTTTTTCTCCATACCAATTGAATGTTCTTCCTCTCTACTATTTTATTTTTTTTTTAATTTTTTTTAAACTTTTATTTATTTATGATAGGCACACAGTGAGAGAGAGAGAGAGGCAGAGACACAGGCAGAGGGAGAAGCAGGCTCCATGCACCGGGAGCCCGACGTGGGATTTGATCCCAGGTCTCCAGGACCGCGCCCTGGGCCAAAGGCAGGCGCCAAACCGCTGCGCCACCCAGGGATCCCATCTCTCTACTATTTTAGAAGTTATATTGTTTATTCCTACTTTTTGAGTGGTTCTCTAAAATTTTTAATGTGTCACAAGTTTGGGCTCTCCAGGAAATGCTGAGATGGAACTAGATGTACAACAGGATGTGGGAAATGTACCAGTGTGAAAGAGAAGAGGAAGAAGCAGAACTAAGCAAGGAGGAGACTTAGGATTGTAAAGCAGCTTTGACAAAGTCTTCACCAGTCCACCATGATGCTGGGGAGCCCCAGAACAGACAGAAATAGCCAGGCTCTTGTTCTAGTACCTTACCTACTTTCCCTTTGCTCAGTCATTGGCCAGAGGCTGCTCTGAGAATAGGATAACTCTGGTTTGACAGCTGAGGTGGATCCTAAGAGGGCTAGAACAAAAGCTATCAGATATTCTAGCAGCTGGGCAGCAAGTCTTTTTCTAGAAGGAAGTGTTAGGCTGTATATTTCCATGTCTGCCATGGCATATATATTTGCCTTCCTCAATATTTCTATCCCCTTCCTAAATAATATTAGGATTTTAGCATTCTAACACCAGTAATTTTTGCCCACCTTTTATGTAAGTGTCTAGTAATTATCCTTTTTTTCACTCTCCAAATGAATCATTATTATTGTTTTATACCATCAATGCTTCTTTAGACTTTTTATATACATTTAATATCATCTTTGTCCATCATTTTTTCTTCTTGCACCTTAATTCTTCTCTTTTTTATTTTACTTTCTGAAGTACATCTAAGTCTTTCAGTGAAAGTGTGTTATTGTCTCTCAGTCTTTGTCTAAAAAATGTTTTTATTTTGCCCTCATTCCTGAATGATAGGTTAGTCAGGTATAAACATTTTTACCAGCTTTCTGAAATTTCACTGCACAATTTGCAGGCTTCTGTTATAACTGTTGTGAAATCTGGTAATAGTCTAATTGTTCTTCTTTTGTGGATTGCTCTGGTGGCTTTTAATACTTCCTTTTAACCTCCATTTTTACTAGAATGTGTCTAGTTGTGGAGTTAGTTTAATTTATTCTGCCTGGAGCTCATGTGGTTTAAGAATCTATGATTCATATCTATCATCAACTCTGGAAAATTATCAGTCATTGCTCCATTACATATTGACTCTCCTTCATTCTTTTGGGTTTTTTTCCTGGAACTTTTGTTCAGTATACATTGAAATTTTTTAGTCTATCCTCCATGTCCCTCAACATCTTTTTGATATTTTATATCTCTTTCACACTTTGCAATGAATTCTGGACAAATTTTTTATCTGTAGCTTTCAATGTATTTATTCTTTTGTATAAATCTGCTGTTTCATATAATTACAAAGTTTTCATTTCAGTGCCTATATTTTTCTTTTCTTGAATTTTTTATTACTTTATTTATGTCTTTAGTCATTTTAAGCACACATTTTTAAGAATTTCTAATAGTTACTTTTTCCAACATTCTTAGTCATGTCCACTGACACACATTCATGATGGATTGTTTCCTTGTGAGTTTTTAATTTTGAGCCCACATTCAGAAGAACTCCATCTGTGGAAATCCTGTAAAGCTTGGGATTGAGGTGTGTCCTTCCAGTGGGATTTTATGTTTGCTTTTGCCAGTGTCCCCAGAGGTATCATCAGCCTTGGGCCACTTGAGTGTTAATGTCTTAACTTGAGGATTCCTGGACCACCCAGATAGGATAAATTAGAACCAAATTCAGTCAAGGTACAGGCTGTGACTACAAATTCACAAGGGCTACTTTTTCCCATCCAGACCCAAGCCAAGGCAGACAAGTGTCTTTACTGGCTCCTTCTGATAATGAGTGGACATCTTTTGGTTCATTATTTTGCTAAACATGTAGCCTGCAAATGATCCCAGCTTTGAGCACCAGCCCCACTTGCAAGCCCTGTGTGTGATACAGCCTCCAGGCTTCATCTCCTAAGAGATTCAGATCCAACCTGGCACCATTTCCAGGTTTGACAATAGGCCATCCTTCTCCCTGTGCTGCCATGGTACTTGATCATATACTTACCAGTCTGGTTTTCAGTTTGCTCTTCGGTCTTGGCTCTGTGGGTTTCTTCCACTTTTTTATAAGCTCAGTTATGTGCTTAAAAGGATGTTTTGTAGTAAAAGCATTCCCAAATCATTCTAGTCCACGATATTGACAAATTAAAGTCTAATCCTCCCTGTTGTTTGTTTATCCAGATACTTTATAACCTCTTTCAATACTTTTATTGTCTCTCTGGGCAATATGTCAGCTTCAGCTCCTCCTGCTAAATATCTGACCTCTCTACCGTTCTTTATTTAAACCCCAGAAATTGGTCCCTGACTGACCAGCTCACCCTGTGGAAGCAGAACTCTTCACTCCAAGACTCACACAGACCACGAGCAGCCCA
The DNA here is from genome assembly GCF_011100685.1 of Canis lupus familiaris. Taxonomy (NCBI): domain Eukaryota; kingdom Metazoa; phylum Chordata; class Mammalia; order Carnivora; family Canidae; genus Canis; species Canis lupus. The sequence goes on from NC_049237.1 coordinate 27,666,508, forward strand.
TGAATTGGTTGCTTCTGAGCCAGGTCCAATGGGACTCCACTGGAGGGGGAGTGGGGTTTCATGATATAAAATACTGTTGCCTTCTGCCTCAAGGAGGATAATTTCCTTGGAGGGGCCAGTAGAAACAGTGGGCACTGCCACGGATGTTTCTTTTTTTTTTTTTTTTTTTCCTTTAAGGATTTTATTTATTATTTATTTGAGAGAAAGAGAAAGAGAGTGAGAGAGAGAGATCACATGCATGGGGGAAAGGCAGAGGGAGAAGCACATTCCCTACTGTGCAGGAAGCCCAATGTGGGACTCGATCCCAGGACCCTGAAGGAAACACCTAACTGACTGAGCCACCCAGGAACCCATGCCGCAGATGTTTCTAACACACCTCCTTCCGGCACATCCAGAACAAGATACCATCATCACTGAATAGCTTTTTATCCATAAACAAATGAATAAATGGACAAATAGCTAGTTTCAGAGCTCATAATCAATTGTGATGGTTAATAGAGTTTCAGTTTGCAAGGCTGTGTCTAATGAGCTGCTGGTCAACATTTTTGTCAGCATTTTAGAAATACAGATCAAAGTCAGTTTATAAATTCAATGCATGACACAAAGTTGAAAGAGACAGATAACACATTCCAGAAACGATGTTCAAATGGTTTCAGCTGATTAGAATAAACAAGATTAGATTTAATAAGGATTAGGTAAAGCCCTGAAGTTAGGTCCAAAATACCAATTGTGAAGCACAGGATTGCTGTGCCCTGGCTTGGCAGCAATCCATGGACAAAGAACCTGGGGCTTTTAGTAACCGTAATTTCAACCTGACCCCAGCTGGTCCTGCTCAACTTCTACCCACACCCTCCTGGCTTTGAGAAGACACACAGAGGCCACAGAAAAAGAACTCCCCAGTGGTCTCCTAGCACCCATGGGCTCCATCCTAAATTACTTTGCCTCATTAGTCCCACATTTACTCTGATCTCTGTCCATTCTTTCCTATACTCCAAACTAATCCCTCTCGTTTTATGCACAGTTTGGTTGCCTGGTCCATCCCTTCACAGCTCTGCTCCTTAATCATTTTGCTTGTAGTCTTTTGGGTCTCCAAAAACTGCTTCATGCTAGGAACTTCAGAAGGAACAAAGGAAACATTTCAGGAAACGTTTCCTCCAGAAGAGACTATGGAAGCATAATAGGCTTGTCTAAAGGAAAGAGGGAGCCCCCATGTCCTCTGTAGCTCCAGGCAGCCATATTAGAACTAGAGCAGGAGCTTCTCGAGGATCAGATGTTGGTTCGATATAAAGCATCAGTGTTTCAATTCATATGTATTAACACTTATATGCAAGGGAATAGTTGCTTTGAGACATCCCAAAGAAAGACTTTCCAACAGATACAAATAATTCCATCCCATTGTAGTTTTGGAGGGGGATCCCCGACCTCTTATCCGGAATACAGCAGGGTTGATTCCTACACTGGGGAAAGGCACTGGACTCTGACCTATAAGGCCCTATCCGATGGCAAAGTTCTGGTTCTGTAATACTATGTTCAAAGCAGGCCAATTCTTCAGAAAAGCAAGACCTAATTCTCTGGAATGCAGAAAAGGGGACAGACCACAACTTATCCCTCCAAAGCCATCTGAATGACCCACAAGAACACCTGCAAAGCCTTCTCTACCTCCCTACTCCTCTTCTGGCCCTTTAATTTGGCCCACTCCATCCCCAGGCTGCACCTGCAGGAGATAAAGACCAGTTGGAAATAGCCATGGGTGTTCCCAGTCAGTTCCCAGAACCTCCATTCTCTGATTTGGCTCAGATTCCATCCTACCCTCCTCCAGTCTCTTGGCTCTGACTTCACCTCAGTTATTTGAACCTTGGCTTTACTGTTCCCAAAGACCAGAGAGGTTTTCAAATCTTTGCAAGCAGCAGAATTGCCAAAAGGACTTGTTAAAATGGATTGCTGGTCTCTATCCCCAGAATTTTGAATTAAATATTTCTGGGTGGTCTCCAAGGATTCGCATTTCTATCCAGTTCCACTGCTGCTGGCCCAGGGACCACACGCTGAGAACCACTGTTCTAAGCTGTGTCACAGCTCTCCCCTTTGCAAGAACTCCAGTCTAACTCAACCACATGAAATCCTAATTCTGTCTAAGCTACTTCAGGCCCAGCCAGCCCTCCAGACCATTGGCAGTATCCTCCTGATACTACAAGGGAGGGATGCCTAAAATTCCCTAGCATGGCATTACTGAACCCAGGCTTTCTTGATCTATTACAATGCAAATACCTCAGAAGGTATTTTGCCACAATTTTGTAGAGATAATTAATAAATAAATCCTGTGGGAATGGTGTTCTTTACTTGAGAGTGAGCATGATAAAAACAACAAGAGGCGCAGCCCAGGTGGCTCAGCGGTTTAGCGCCGCCTTCAGCCCAGGGCCTGATCCTGGAGATGAGGGATCAAGTCCCACATCGGGCTCCCTGCGTGGAGCCTGCTTCTCCCTCTGCCGGTGTCTCTGCCTCTCTCTCTCTCTCTCTCTCTCTCTCTCTCATGAATAAATAAAGAAAATCTTAAAAAAAAAAAAAAAAACTCCCACTTGATGGGATGAACACTGGGTGTTATACTTTAAGTTGGCAAATTGAATTTAAATAAAATATTTCAAAGACACACACACACACAAACTGAACTCCCCCAAATCTTCCTAAGTTGGGTGAAATCCAGCTGGTGGCCTAATACTGGAGTACCTGAGCAAATAGCTAAAAGTAAACAGTAGGGGCCAAATATTAATAACTAACATGATGCTTATCTTCTGCCAGGCTATGTCATAAGCATTTTGCATATATTTCTTATTTCTTTCCCTATAACAAACCTATAAGGAAGATATTATTATCCTCATTTCACTGATGAGAAAACTGAAGCATAGAAAGTTTAGGTAACCTACTTTAGGTCACAGAACTAGAATGTGACAGAGCCTGGCTCGACCCCTAGGGTGACTGAGTCTGACCCCTGGCTCCAGAGTCTGCACTCCCTACCACACTGTGTGGCGTGGGCTGACTTGCACAGACTCTGAATCAGTGTTCTTGGTTCAACCTCCTTTTATTACTGAAATTTTACTCCCAGTTGGGTGCCAATTTTCAGCTCTTCCACTTCCTCCTCACCACCTGCATTCACCTTGAGACTTGTTCCCTGGCCTAAGAACATAATCTCAGCCTTCAGAAGCACAGAGATTTCAGAGAACCAAGGGGGAGGACCCACGACCATTCCAGGCACACCCAGCTGACCATGACCTTGAATGTATACCTGACTTTGACTGGGACCTTGACTTCTTGACTATTTCTCAAGGACTTAGTTGAGGTGGGAAAGCTAGGAGCACAGGGTTCTCAAGGGCTGTCTCCTAGATGGTAGGCCTTTCTGGAAGGCAGGGTAGGTCTGGGCTGCTTTGAGGTTTTGAAGATATCTCAAAAGAGGAGCTTATCATAAATGTTGACATTAAGCAAACAAACACATTTTTTTAAAGAACTATATTTTTTAAGATTTTTATTTATTTATTCATGAGAAACACAGAGGGAGAGAGAGAGAGAGAGAGAGAGAGAGAAAGGCAGAGACACAGGCAGAGGGAGAAGCAGGCTCCACGCAGGGAGCCCGATGTGAGACTCGATCCCAGGTCTCCAGGATCACACCCTAGGCCGAAGGCAGATGCTCAACCGCTGAGCCACCCAGGCATCCCCAAATACATTTAATGCCCAAATAAAGATATACTTCAATATCATTGTGAAATTCACAAGATGATAGATTACAGGATTTATTTTTTTCTTTTTTTTTTTTTAAGGTTTATTTATTTATTTATTCAGAGAGAGCGAGAGAGAGGCAGAGACACAGGCAGAGGGAGAAGCAGGCTCCGTGCAGGGAGCCTGACGTGGGACTCAATCCCGGATCTCCAGGATCACACCCCAGGCTTCAGGCGGCACTAAACTGCTGCGCCACAGGGGCTGCCCAGATTACAGGATTTAATAAAACTCTGGTGAATTTAGTGTGCTCCAACTGAGTGGTGGGGTAATGGTCTGCCATCTAAGGGTTGAGGACCATGCCTGTCTGGTGGCTTGGTGCCTGTATATGAAACCTCATCTGTGGAGAACATCCATCAGTCCAATGCTGGGACTCTACCTCTGGCTCAAATGACCATCCCTCCTATCTGTGACAGTCCTTGGTGGAGGTCCCAGCTCCTTGGAGATGCTGACCAAGGCTCCAGATGCAGAGGGCTTCATCTCCAGTTTTTCCCATAGCCTGGGCCTCCTGCCCCAACACCTTCTGTCTGGCACCCATCTTCTCTAGACCTTCTCCCTTCTAATCCCCACTGTACTTCTCCCAGCCCCATTCACTGCTGCCCTAAAACCGAAAAGTCATAATGTTCTGGCCCAATGACCAATATTTTAACTGCCATCTAAAGGTTCTTTTATTTCTAAAGATCCCTCACCAGAGAAATCCAGGAATACATCTCTTAATCTCTACGGTATTTCTACCTCTAGTTGTGAAATTTGACCAAATAGACAGAGTCCTTGACCTGCCTCTTCTTTAGTAATAAAAGGGGCACTATTTTGTTTGAATTTTCTAACCGTTCAAAGGTGTTACACTTCCATGCAGACCCTGCTCTTACCTAGTCTCTGCATATAAGAAAACAATAATAGCAACATTTGGTTGCTTGGACTCCATTTGAATGCAGCCCAACAGCTCAACTTTTGCAGGAGAGGGTGCATCTCAACATACTGAGAGGGTTGGCAGATTGAAATACAGGATGCCCAGTTGAACTTGAACTTCACATAAACAATGAATACATTTTTAGTAATAAGTTTATCCCATGCAATATTGAAAACTTACTTATATTTTTAAAGTACTGATTGTTTATCTGAAACCCACATTTTTTTTTTTTAGGATTTTATTTACTTACTTGAGAGAGAGTGAGTAAGAGCGAGCACCGAGAGCACATGTGGGGGGAGGGGCAGAGGGAGAAACAGACTCCCCCACTGAGCCTGGCTCCCCCTGGGAGCCAGACAATGTGGGGCTCCATCCCAGGACCCTGGGATCATGACCTGAGCCCAAGGCAGACACTTAACCTATTGAACTACCCAGGCACCCCTGAAATTCACATGTTTTTGAATGTGTTGTATTTTTATTTACTAACCTTGGCAAAGCTAAGAAGATATCAAATAGTCCGGTTAAATAAGAGTTCTATGAAAATACTAAAATGTTACCCAGAAGTACAAGCATCTAGCTGACCTAGCAAAGCTCATGCACTTGCCCCTGGCTTAGGGTCAGGCAGGCATCTGATTAACCATTACAAGGGATCCAGCAGAGGAGAGCTTATTTTCCAAAAAGACATTGCAGTGCTACTCAAATTTTCAGAAAGAAAAAGATAAAATGGAAACTACTCCTAAGTGGACAGTTAACAAGTTCTACCAATTACCAAACATCTTAAGGATGGGATGGGGTGGGTGAGAACAATAATTTTGGAACAAGGAAGATGAGGTTGATAAAGATAAATCTCTCTTGCATCACAATTTTCCCAAAGGTACTTTCTTAAGAAAAGCCAGGGAGATTCTCTGCTCTGGGACTGACCCTGCACAACGTAGGCAAAGCCCACTACAGCGAACTCTACCCATCCTGAGCCTCGATTTCATCCCAGACACAAAACTCAAGTTTCTCCCAGATACAGAAATCATCTCAAGAAGGTCCTCTGCAGGAAAGGCGTGGGATATAGTCAACGTAGCATTCTGCCATTTAAATAAGCAGTGACGGTGAGGTAACTCTGCCCCCCCACCCCCCGGCAAAAGAAGAGGGTAGAAAATTGCCTCATTAGAAAACATCTTTTCAATTAAAAAAATGTTATCATGTTATCAGAAACATTCACAGAAGGATTTTAGTCAAATGACGCAATAATTTTAAGGCAATACTAACCATACTTTTGGGACCCAGTGCTGATTACCAGGTGTATTAAAAGTGGCCTTGGGGGAAATCTCTGTGCAAATATTTCTTTTTTAGTTTAATTCCAAAGACTACTTAAAAGGAAAAATGGAGGATGTCTGAAGTAGTAAAGTAGCAATCACTTGCACCTGGACAGCCTATGTTTCATCCCAGAATCTGGAGCATTCTGTGCCCAGATGAGAGAGCCTGTGTGTGCACAGGGAGCTCTGGGGGCTGGGAAGGGCATGGTAGGGAGAAAAGGTGCCTCTGCCAAGGTCACATGAAACACAGGTGGATTTGAGAATGCCGCTCCCACCTGATTATAATCATGCAGCCTCTCTGCTCTGAAGAGAGTCATGCCATGGGACGTCCCTTATAGCTTCCAGATCACATCCTCTGTGGCTAAAGATAAGCCAGTGAGGCTACGACTGAGTTTCCTGAGCCCCTGCTATGTGCACAGCACCATTAAGCATGGTCGAGGAGGAAGAGGGTAGATAGGACCCAGGTCCACCAACAAGCATGAGGCTAAGTCACAAGATTCTGCAAAGAGATGGCATCTGTCCGCAAGGGTATGAGGGAGTTTATCCTTCCCCTGGGTCTCCAAGGGTAAAAGGGATTTAGATCAAAAACACGGAGCATTTCATAATGTGTCTGGACACTTCATATTCTATCCAACTTCTTTCTTGATCTGAGAACTAGAGAATTCCTGCCTTTCCCCCACAAAACGCTAAGTAAGCTTACAACTTGCCTCTAAGCTGTTTGCTAAAAACCAGACACTCGCGGTCTCCTCCAAGAAGTTCAGAGAGATTTTGGTTAGTGTTTTCCCATTCTGTTTGTGTTTTGCTGGCTTCTCACCCCACCCAGCTCTTTTTCCAACCCCTCTTTTCTTTTTTTCCTTCCCACAGAAGAAAAACTTATGATTAGACACCAAGACAAGAGCAGAGAAGCTCCTGGATTCTCACGCATTTCACTGAACTCTTAGGGCAACAATGGCTCACATTAGGGCTGAGCTAGAGCCTGTTCAAGGAGGAGGATCTGACTGACCAGGGTAGGACTCCAGGCAGGCACCTCCCCAATCCTCTAGAGGCTTACTAAACAAAGGATCAGACAAAGGTCGGCTGGTGGCCATCACCAGGGGGACCTGTCATCACTCACTACCACCGTGACAGCCACCAGGCAGCCTGGATTTTCTAGGACAGTTCCAGGTGAAAATGTCATGGTGACCCCATAAAAAAATCCACAGCCTGGAAATTATAACATTTTCATGTCCAAACCTCAGTTTCTAAACTGCCTCCTCAAACTTGGAATTGGTACAAAGTGTTTATCAACCCAAATGTCCTGGCAGGGTTTCAGAAACTATGATCATTGGAGTTTAGAGGCTGATTGGAAAGAAGGGGTGGTTGGTCTTCATAATGTCCCCCTGCCCCTTTCCAGAAACTTGCTGCTGCTTGCTATCCACCCCACTCCGTCCTCTCTCTGCCCCAGTTAGGACCCAGCAAGCACTCCCAGAAGCTAAATGGCTGAAGAGGATGTCAGGCTATTTGCATTTTCACAAGAGGTAAAATCCTAATAAGGAATTGATGGGTTTAGCAAATTCTAAGAGAATATGGGGGAAAGGAGATAAGGGCTCTGTGGAGCCTCTTGGAGCCTAATGGCCACTACCTGCTGTATCTATTTGCCACACTAAGCCTCCTGCCTCTTAAAGGGGGCCGGGGCATGGCTGCAGTTGCCACAGTCAAAGGAAAGAATAGGGATCAAGTAGGTATGAGCATCTTTCAATAAGTGGCCAAAGTAAGACACTCTGCCTGGTGGCTGCATGCTACCTCGATGACCTGGCCCAAAGACTACCAGGCGCTGGCTACAAATCCAAAGGTGGGTCCTTCATGTTTTTTTGCACTTCTATGCGAGGGATAATATGAAGCCTGCCCTCCAGAAAACTGCACAATGGCTGATATCAGAGGAAGTACTCAGCCTACTGGGGCACCAAGCTACCTACTTTTTTTGAAGGTTTTTAAAATTTTGTTTATTCATGAGAGACACGAGAGAGAGAGAGAGAGAGAGAGAGAGAGAGATTCAGAGACATAGGCAGAGGGAGAAGCAGGCCCCCCATAGGGAGCCTGATGCAGAACTCAATCCCAGGACCCCAAGATCACACCCTGAGCCAAAGGCAGACACTCAACCACAAAGCCAACCAGGTGTCCCACCAAGCTACCTACTGGTAATGATCTCCAGGTCATAAGAGTCACAGCTTCTGGAGCCTTGGGTCACATCTCAGCCTGAAACTGTGGAAGCAGACATCTACTATGGCTCATCTGTAGAATGTGACTCCTGAACCCTGCCCAGACCATAGTCTCACCCCGCAGGTGAGTCTTGCTAGGACCCACTGACCCACAGGCATACTCTTCACTGCCCAGTGTTGGCAGTTGAATCATGAGCAGCCCACCTCCCCTTTGCTCACTTCTAACTCTGCTTGCTCACTGATGATAGTTGTCTCGCTTCTATACCTCCAACACCCAGCTAGGGCCCGGCTGGTGCCTTCCTAGTCTCATGTTTTGATTCCATTCTCTTGGCTTCCTTGATCCTTGCCTATTACCATGCTACTTCCATGGAGAGATCTAATGGTCAAGACCTGCACCTTTTGCAAGCCCTAGGATACCTTGTCCTTATGTAGAGTCCCCACAGGGAGGTGTGTGGGGTGAGCCAGAGGAGAAACAAACAAACAAACAAATATATATATATATACTTCTTTCCACCACAAAGCGGAATTCAACCTTTTCCAACTCATACACTGTACAAGAGAATGCATGACAATCTTTGAAGAAAATCACCACAGAAATCTGTCTTACCCTCAATTTTTTCTCTGGCTTCTCCTCCAATGCCTAAGATATGTCCACCATTAGAAATTAATTTGTTTGCCTTTTTCCTATTAAAATACTAAGAAGCAGGGAGAAGGTAACAGCAGTAATTTGTGTTTCAGAACAAGTGTACTTATTCTGAGAACACACTTTGATAGAGAAAGAATTGAAGAGAAATAATCCGAGAATAAGGAAGGTAGGAATAGTTAAGAGAAGCCTCAAAGAAGGAGAAACAATTGCAGAATAGAAAAATGGATGGGGGACCAAGCCACACTTCCCCTGTCCCAGAGTTTTGCACAAGCCAAGTGAATCTGAGCCAAGTCTCAAATCAGCAAAAGGGGAAAGGGGAGGGATATACTAGAGCAAGTCCAGGCCTTGAACTCAAAGGCCTCCTTGAGTCTACGGCCATACCACCCTGAACGCGCCCGATCTCATCAAAGGCCTCCTTGAGTCCACAGACTACGTAGGCACCAAGGATGCAAAGACCTGCCCGCCCCCCCGCCCCAAACCCCCACCCTCAAGGAGCTCACAGTCTAGTTGGGAGAAATGCAAGGATATCAGTGTTCATGATACAGGGCTTCACACAGAAGGGCATGGCGGGGTGGGGGAACCTGATGCAGCCTGGGGAAGGGGGAGGATTGGTCACATAGACTGATCATTTAAGAAACAAGTAAGGAGTCTAGCAGGACATGGAAAGGGAATAGCCTATGCTAAGGCTCATGAGAAAGCAAAGTTCTCCGTAGCTGGAGTATAGGGTCCTTAAGGTGATGTGTTGGGGGATGATTCTGGAAGGCACCTAGCAGTCAGAGCACCGAATATCATGCCAGGATGTTTAAGCTTTATTAAGAGAGCAACAAGGAGCTACTGGAGAATCTTAAGCCAGGAACTACATGTGTATCTGGATCCTTTGCTCTGAAGGCAGGCAGATGATGGAGCAGAGGTAATGAGGCCAGGGATGGGGAGGCCAGTGAGGAGGTGACAGTAATAGGTGAGAGATGAAGGGCTGACCCAAAGGAGGGGCAGAGGACACAGAGAAAGACTGGGAGGCATCCGTGAGACCTGAGGACCAATGTAGGGGCTGAGTGATTGTAAGAGGACGAAGACAATGCCTGGATTTCCTGCAGGGTCACTGGTGAATGATTAACTATCTACTAATAAAGAGAATGCAGGGAAGCCTTGCAGGGCTTAGGCTTCAAAATCTGGAGGTAAGTAGAATCTCATTGGGTCAACATTCTGTTTGAAAATCCCTTAGATGGCCCATAAAGTCCAGTTGCTTTGGTTGAACTAGAGGACGTTCCAGGGCTTTGTTATACATGATCTTTAAACCCCAGAACCGCCTGATGAGAATTGTCTTTTAAATGCAATACTTGGCCTGCCGGCTTCCTGCTAGTCCCATGCAATAACCGGCTGCCCCTGACCACACTTGTGTCCTGCGGTGACCTCAGTGACCTCCCAGGAGACAGCTCTCCCAGCTCCCTCCAGCATCAAGCACCCAGGGGCGGGGCAGTCCTGGCTGGAGCCTGGGCTGGGGGGAGGAAGGGGGTGCGGCAGTGACGGAGGTACTGAGGAGCCACCCCACCCTGCTCCCCAAGCCCTCTAGCCCTCGCACGCCCTTTCCACGCAATAAACAACAGCCTTGGCAGCCAGCCAGAACACACACACACATACACACAGAATCACACTCAGCATGGAGATCTGCTCATTGCATGAGAAACACAAGGAACCAAGCCCCCTGCAGGAATAGAAGAGTCCTGCCCTCCATCTCCTTGTCACTCCAGGGTGAAATTTCAGTTGGAGGTAGAAAAACGCCCGGGCCATTTAGGTTAGAGGTCCTCAGCCTAGCGTGGACGATGGAACCACCTGCGGGAGAGATAACAGATGCCTGGGTCCCACCCCCAGAGTTTTGGATTTAACCCTCTGCTGTGCAGCCTGTGCAACTGGATTACTCAAAGCTCCTCTGAGATGCCAAAGTGCAGACAAGGTCTTGAAACTCTGCTTTAAGTCTCTTTCCTTCCCAATGCATCACTTGAATTCCTATGAGTCAAAGAGTTCAGTTTGGGGCTCTGGGTGACTGTCGGAGGTTCAAGCGGAGACACCCTCTGCCCCCTGCTAATGATCCCTCCAGATCTTATAAATGTTTACCCCGGCAGCCCTAGGTCCTACAGTGCTCCTGATTGCTGGGTACACTGGCTGGGATGGGGAAGAGGCTCTTCCAGACAGTAGTTCCAGACAGCTTGGCTCTGAAACACAAACAAACAGAAAATAGTCACTCTGCCTCCCAACCTGTTCAGCACTGGGGAGGTGGCGGGGTGGGGGTCAGGGGAAGATTTCAAACAAGAGCAACATTTACTAGGCTTTTCCAACCTGTGCAAGAATAGTTATTACCGTAAATAGCCGTTTTGGCTGCTACGAGTCTGTAATTTCAACCTCTGAAGTAACATGTTCTCAGAGGTTCTGGTATCTTATTTTGTTGATGCAATGAGGAAAATCCAGGGACAGGACTTAGGCAAGTTCTCAGCCCACAGCTGCTGGTGCCCTAGTAATGACCAAGCTCTTAAGAATCAAGCTCCAAGATTTTATAAGGAGGATGCTTCAGAGCCCAAGTTAGGGCTTCATTATTCTTTTTCTTGGCATACTTGTGATCTGCACATCCTCCCTTTTCAGTGCTCATTGTTTCTCCGGGCACCTTCCTCAGAGCATCTTTGAAACTCAAACCTATTGAATCCTGACCCCTAAGAGGCAATGAAAACTGAATCAGTTTATCTATGAGTCCATAGGATGGCCTTCTAGCTTAGCAACCAGAACAGAAGGGCCACACTTGTCCAGAGTGGGGACCTCCAAGCACAGCAGTGACCCCATCCGCAGGTCCATTCTGTCCTGACCCCTTGGATATCAGTAGGGCCTCCTCCCCTGGGGGAAGTTAAGGTGCACACCAGTCTCAGCCTTTTGGGGGAAAAAGAGTATATACCAACCCCAGCCATATGTCCATTCAAATCCAATCAGTGTTCATCAAGCCGGGGTGGGGGTGGGGAACCAGACACACCAAAAACCCAAACTCCACCCCAAGGGGAGCCCCAGGGGTTGGCCCTGACTTCTTAGAGGCACAGCTTTTCCCATTATGATGGCAGCTCTTTTGTGGAAGCCTGGCCCAGCCAGCCTACCAGTGACCCAGGGCAGGAGCTCTCTCCTATCATGAGCAGGTCAGCCCCAGGCACACAGCCAGCTGGTTTCTGTGTTCCTTTGCTGCGTTGCTTGAGTAACCTCCACCCTACTGACAGCAGGTAACACTGAGACAAATATCTTCTAATTCAAGAATGAGGAGCAAGGATTCTCATCTTTATATTTTGGGTTCCCCAGATCTCCAATGACTTCTGTGGGTGGCTGTGAAACTCCCAAGACAAAAACAATTTGAATTAATTTTCATTTAAAAATATTAATGCAAATTATAGAATATTTGGGGGAAGTAAAATAAAGGGAAAATGTCACAGAATTGACAGTCATATAATTCATTCATTCAACAAACACCCAGGACACATGGGTGGCTCAGTGGTTGAGCATCTGTCTTTGGCTCAGATCCTGATCCCAGGGTCCTGGGACTGAGCCCTGCATTGGAAGGAAGTCTGCTTCTCCCTCTCCCTCTCTCCCTCACTGCCCCCATGCTCTCTCTCTCATTCTCTGAAATAAATAAATAAGATCTTTTAAAAATAATGAGTTAAAAACTAAAAATTAAAAAAAAAGAAAAAGAATGAACTCCCCACAGGCTGGGACTTCAACCTGCATGTCCAGCCAGGCAAACCACAGAATGCTTGTGCTGTGCCTGGTCCAGAACAAGGCCCCTTCCTGGCACTATCCTACTGAAGTCTCTTCTTCACGGCACAGTATGTCTGTGTGCATATGTCTGATAAATGTGGATCCAGTTTATGTGGCCTTCAAAGTCACATACGTCATCCTATGCAGACTGCTAAAAATAACTTACCCATCTGCCGCCTGCCATCTCACCTGCCCGGTCGGAAGTCAGCCAGGTGTGCCCTGTCAGAGCGCAGGAGCTGGCAGAGGAGGAGGCTGGCAGCTTTGTGGTTTGAGTAACCATCCACTGGTTTCCAAGCATAGCAGCAGGTGAGAGTTCTGCTACATAAAGACTCCGGCCTCAGAGCATCGTCAAAATGGGAGAAGAGTGAGTGCGTACACAGTGTCCACTCTCAGGCAGGCCATCGGTCACTTGCTTCACAAATGTTACTGTTAACTCCATTTGTTTGTTTTTAAGATTTTATTTATTTATTCATGAGAGACACACAGAGAGACAGAGACAGAGGCAGAGGGAGAAGCAGGCTCCATGCAGGGAGCCCAATGCGGGACTTGATCCCAGGACTCCAGGATCACACCCTGGGCCAAAGGGAGATGCTCAACCGCTGAGCCACCCAGGCGTCCCATGTTAACTCCATTTAAAAAGGAAACTGAGGGACACCTGGGTAGCTCAGCGGTTGAGCGTTTGCCTTCAGCTCAGGGCATGATCCCCAGGCCCAGAATTGAGTCCCACATCGGGCTCCCTGTGTGGAGCCTGCTTCTCCCTCCGCCTCTATCTCTCTGTGTCTCTTATGAATGAATAAATAAAATCTTAAAATAAAAAAATAAAATCTTAAATAAAAGGATAAATAAAATATTTTAAAAAAATAAAGAGGAAACTGAGGCTCACAGTCCCGCAGGCACTAAGCCGACATCAGCCCCGAGCCCACACAGGGCCTGCACCACCCGCCCTTCCTGCACCTCCCTGCAGACAGGCAGCCCCCCTCCAGCCGAACCAAGGGCTCAGCTGCTTCTCCCCAGTGGGTGTGGGGGGCCCTCCTTCCCGCACTGTGATCTTTCCCTTCCGCACAACAGCTCTGGCAGGGAGTTGTCAGCACCAGTACAGGCAGGCCAGTTTCGGAGCAGGTGTTTGCAAACTTCCTGAACACTCTTCCTTTAATGAAAATAATCTACGGATCCTTGAACAGGCAGCACATTTGTGTGTTGTCTTCCTAAAGAGGCTCCTTGCTCGCACGACATCAGAGAAAACGAATATGGGACAGAAGACACAGAAGAAAAAGGAAAAAGCCAGGTTTGGGAATGAAATCCTTACAAGTTTAAAAAGTGAAAATAATAAATGCCCACACGGTCTCTCCCTAGCCAAGGCAATAGGAAGCTCTTCAGACTGGTTCTCCAGGTTCGTGCCCCAATTCTCCTGAACCTTCCATCCCAGAGACGTCATTGTTCTCTGCTTTTGAGTCGCTGCTGCTCCTGAGTCACCTCTCCCTTCCCACTCCTCCTTCCCCAACTTCTCCTGACTCTTCTCTCTAGGCTTGGAATGATGCCCCATCAAGGACATTAGAGTTCAGTCTTGTCTCTCACGCATGTGAAGGAGGGGGAATGAGCCATGTGTGTGTGGTTCCATGCAGAGGGCAGAGGGGTAGGTGGGACAGCCAGGAGGGCTAGACGAGTCTGGGTGGGTGTAAGGAGGAGGCCGATATGGAGGGAAGAGCCTAAGCTTTTGGAGCTAGACCTCACTTTTCCCCCTAAGCTTCAACTTCCCCTTCTATAAATTGGGTATGATCATACACAATCGGAAAAGCTAGTAAAAAATCTAGCTTTATGCATAGTACTTGACTTATATGACCTCACATTATTATTCCTTTTTATCCCCTCACTAAGTGAAGAAATTTGAGTTTAAAGATTCAGTAACTTGGGCAGCCTGGGTGGCTCAGCGGTTTAGCGCTGCCTTCAGCCCAGTGCGTGATCCTGGAGACCTGGGATCGAGTCCACGTCGGGCTCCCTGCATGGAGCCTGCTTCTCCCTCTGCCTGTGTCTCTGCCTCTCTCTCTTTCTCTCTGTGCTCTCAGGAATAAATAAATAAAATCTTAAAAAAAATAAAAATAAAGATTAAGTAACTTGCTCAAAGCCACACAGTAACAGAAGAGCCAGCTTCCAAGAAACCCAAGTTGGTCCTGCTTTTGGTTAACCACCATACGGTGCTGCTCCCATCACTTTACCTCAGACATTCTCACTCTTAGGGGAACACATCTCACCTGAGAAATCACAGCTGCTGCCTCTCAGGCAGCCAGTATCCACATCCCAATCTTCAACATCTCCAGGATAGACATCCTCGCTCACAAGGCTCACCTTGATCCCTTAATGTACAGGTTGGTCAACAACCTGCTAGGTGAGATGCTCCTCTAATATTGCCAACTCTTGCTGATGCCCTCAAAGGGGGCAATTACAGGCTCTTTGAGGCAAGAACCCTTTTTTCTCTTCAGATCCAACTCCTCAGCTCATTGGGGCAGGTACTAAGGTCCCAATTAAATACTTACCTGTTGAATGATAAATGGTCAAGGCAAGAACTGGCAAAGGATGGAAGTAACCACATGTCTCATGAACCTCCTCAGTTCCCTGTGGAATCCTGCCCTCTTGAAATGTGTCACCAGCAGACAGGGCCACTGACCACCACCCAAGTCCCAGATCCCATTCAACCCCTACTTCACAAGGGCCCCTGGGAGCCTGAGGCTGACAGAGGGAGGAGTAACATATACCATCCTTGTAACATGCATGTGAATTTTAAGTATTTCGCTTTAATCATAACTTGTCAATTTGATAGAAATCATCTCTAAAAATAACTTACAGGGATGCCTGGGTGTGCTCAGGGGTTGAGCAACTGCCTTCGGCTCAGGGCGTGATCCAGGGGTCCTGGGATCGAGTCCTGCATCGGGCTCCCTTCGAGGAACATGCCTCTCCCTCTGCCTATGTCTTTGCCTCTCTCTGTGTGTCTCTCATGAATAAATAAATAAAATCTTAAAAAAAAAAAAAAAGTAACTTACAAGGCGCCTGGATGGCTCAGTCAGTTAAGCATCTGCCTTCAGCTCAGGTCATGATTCCGGGGTCCTGAGATTGAGCTCCACATCAGGCTTCCTGTTCAGCAGGGAGTCGGTTTCTGCTTCTCCCTGTCCTTCTGCCTGCTGCTTCCCCTGCTTGTGCTCTCTGTCTCTCTCTGTGTGTCAAATAAATAAATAAAATCTTTTTTAAAATAAATAAAAGTAACTTGCAGTGAACATATTTTTTTTATAATCGATTTGAATTCTGCCAACCCTTGAGACATCTCTTCTACTGCAGCTTGGTGACATTGTTTACTCTCAAATCAACTACTTCAAGACATTTACTAATTTTCTCCCCTTTCAAGCCCCTATAAAAGGCACAAATATTTTTTTTCTTCAAACCTGAATGTTTTTCTTATGACAAAAACGAATAATGGCTACAAATTCATATAATGTAGAAATATTACAGCAAACACCAAACATCTACTCATAATCCCTTTCCCAAAGATTATCACTATAATAGGTTGGTTTATAGCTTTCCTAAGTTTTAATGCATATATAAATACAAATATAATTTGTATAAACTTGATCATCCAAATATACTCTTCTGAAACCTGCTTTTTTCTTTAAGTTCTATCATAGATAGCTTTCAATAACCAAACACACTGATGAACAACATAATTTTTAATAACTGCTTAATATTCTACTGAAGAGATAACTCCCCAGTTTTATTAGCCAACAGCATGTTAATGGATATTTAAGCTGTTTTCATGTTTTTGCTATTCGAAACAAGACTATGACAGACATTCCTTGAGATAAATTCCCAGGAAGAGAAGAAATGTCGTACCAAAGGACTTGTGCATTTTATATTTTGATGTATATTCCCAAGTCACTTCCAGGAAGGAAGCTAATTATGAAGATCCTTTGTGAAGAAGCATTTTCCCTGTTTATGTATCAAGAGCCAGAGAAATGGCAAAGGGTTCCACTGGGCTGTCCAGTCACTTCCCACCAGGATACAAAATGGACCATCACATCGTTGCACATTTTCTTGTGTCTTAGTACAGGTGGAAACCAGGCAAATTCCTGAATAACTATTTTTTTAAATTCCAAGATTCCAAGGGCTTCTCCTTTCAATTTTTTTTTAAGATTTTATTTATTTATTTATTTATTTATTCATTCATTCATTCATTCATGAGAGACACAGAGAGAGAGAGGCAGAGACATAGGCAGAGGGATAAGCAGGCTCCATGCAGGAAGCCCAATGTGGGACTCGATCATGGATCCTGGGATCACGTCCTGAGCTGAAGCCACCCAGGAGTCCCCTTCCCCTTTCAATTTCTAGCAACCTCTTTGCTGATACAGTCCAAAGACTTTGTGGTTCTTTTCACATTTAGACAAAATTCAAAAGCCTGAAAACAATTGGAAGACAGGGTATAATACTCACAGAGAGAGCATGGCGTGCGAGTATCAATGTGAGATTGACCTGGTAGAGCCAACAAGAGCAAAAGGAATAACTCTCCAAGATTCTAAAAGGCCACTTACTTTTTTTGTTTTCTTCTACTCCAAGAAATGCTCGTTTTCTGAACCTGGCATTGAACACTCTACAGAATCTAGCTCCATCGTAAGATGTAAAGCCTTCTATCCCCTAAACAAACCCTTTTTGTCTCTCCTGAAACAGAAGTAGTTGCCTCTCTCACTCAAACATGTTGTGTTTTCCTGCTTTGTGTCTTCATAGTTAATATTATAAAGTTGTCAGGGCTCCTGAGTGGCTCAGTGGGCTGCCTTTGGCTCAGATCATAATCCCAGAGTCCTGCTCAGCCAGTCTTCTTGATGTCTACTTACCCTTCCCCACCTCCCCACCACTCATGCTCCCCCACCTGGCAGCTCATGTTCTCTCTCGCTCTCTCTCATTCTAATAACTAAATAAAATATAGTTTTTTTTTTAAGTTGCCACCATTTCTTAAGCTTCTATTATATGCCAAGCATCCTAAGTGTTTTTGGTGAGATATTTTGGACAATCCTTAAGCAGCAAAGTGGTGAGGTAGGTACTATTTCTGACCATCGTACATATGAAAGAACAAAGCTCAGAAAGGTGGGCTGAGCTTTAGGGAGGACTTGGTGGCCCTGGGGCAGAGGCGGAGCAAGAGCATCAGGGACAAATCTAAAGAGAACTGCATTTCAGTCAGTGTCTGTTAAGACTACAATTGCCACTTGGTGATGGTCCAAAATGTCTTCTGGTGACTCAGCAAATTTTTTAAAAAGAAAGGTTAAATGATTTACCCAAAGCCATATAGCTGTTCAAAGATGAGCCAGGATTGGAAATCATGTCATCCTAATTCCAGTGCTCCTGCTCTCGACCTCTGCCCTGTGTCTGACACCCCCACTCTCTCCAGCCCCCAACATTCTGAATCCATCCAGATACAGCTCCAGTCCCATATCTTCTGGCAGCTTCCCATCTTCAGGCAAGCAGAAGTCATCTTACATCATTCTGAATCCTTATTGTCTGAACTTTGGAGAGCTTATTGTCCTTGCTATAGTTGGCAGCCACTTTTCAATTTCATTCATTCATTCATTCATTCATTCAGCCTGCCTTTCTCCAGCACCTTCCACAGGCCAGGATCTGCCAGATGCCCAATCCCCAGCCCCAGTCCTCAAAGAGGGTACTCCAGTGTTGTGTCTCCAACTAGGCTGTGAACTTATTGGAGGCAGGAACATAATGAACACCTTTCTGGGGTTCCCCCAACCCCCAACCCCTCACTGTCAACCCAGGAGGCCTATAGCAAATATTTCTGGATTAACTGCTAAGTTGCATGGTTGACAGGGAGGGATGCTTTTCTCCCCCAGAATCAGTGCCACTGATTCTTTGCCTGTACCCTGTGACCCGCCTGTTCTGTAAATTCATCTTCCTGCTCTGAGGCATTTCTCTTCCCACCAGGAAGGCAGCCCTGCCAGGAAATTTATCTCTATGTCCTGTCTTCTTAGGAGAGGGACGTGCAGCACAGCAGGTGCCTGGTAACAAGCCCATTAAACCTCCATCTCTGCTCTCAGCACGAGCTCCCAGGCACTCTTCAGTGTTTGTCTTCCCTACCTAGCAGCTGCATGCATGACAAGGGTCCACACCCCAGCACAGGGAAAACAGGATGCTGTACCCGGAGCCCCAGGTCACCCTAACAACAGGGACTATACCTAGTGCCGTGACCCCCTCCCAAGGAACAGAGTTGGGCAAAGGTTCATAGAAAACCAAACCCCAATTCTATGCAGCCATTCCTTTGTCAGATTGCTCCCCTTTCTCCAACACACCCCCCAACACACCCACACCCCCTTACATATAGGTAACCCCCTCCTTCCCGGGTCCCCTGGCATGAAAACTCAGAACACAAGTGTAAGGAAAAACCAAAGAAATGGGTGGTGCCTGGTCCCTGTGGTGCAATTTGGGACTATGAGCAGGACCAGCTCCTCTGCCATCTGTCACCAGGGCCTGAGACTTCTCATTTAGAGTTGTTTTCTGAGATGACCCAAAAATCTCCCTTTGAGAAGCAAATATTGGACAGCCAGGACTGGAGTTTTGGCACTCACGAGGGCACCGCACCTGGTTTAATGCTCTGCTATTGCCATCTTGAGATTCTTCATAATTTTTTAATGAGAGGCCCTGTGTTTTCATCATGTGTTGGGCCCTGCAATGAGGTGGTCCTGGGGATCGTGACGAGCAAGCTTCTTCAGGGACAAGATGCAGGACAGGACAGGCCCTTGATGGGGTAGGGTCGCATGTGGCTCTAAGGGCTGACAGGGTTGTCCCTGAGAAAGGACTAGCTTCACAGGCCTCACTCAGGCTGTGGACCACAAGACACAGCAGCTCAGGGAAAGTTCTGGAGGCCACTAGCCTTTTCCAAGTCACCAAGGCTGGAGCACCGAGCTGAGTTTCTGAGTCTCATTATGTCCCTGGGAGGACGTCAGAGAGTGTCCCTCCCCAGCAGTGCTGGGTGGGCACAGGGAGTGCCCTAGAAGATCAGGCCTGAGTTAACATGATTCTGTCCATCCAGCAGGCCTGGGCTAGGCCCCCAGCTGCAGATCCTGTACACTCACCTGAGCCCTAATAAAACCAACACTAAGGAAACCGCTGCTGTTGGCTGGGTGCCTACAGCCACAGCAAACTCGGACTGGGACCCCAGTTTCCCAGCCCACCCCAGAGGGAACCCACATAAGGCTCCGTGTGATCCAGGGAAATGACTGCCAACCTCATTCCCAGCAGAAGCCTTGTTCTCCTCTGGGAACACCAGCCCTTTATTAAAGCAGGGAGTCTGGCGTGGAGTGAGAGCCAGGGCTTCTTAAAGGTAAGAGCCAGGTCTTAGACTGCTTTGCATCCCAATGTTAAGCTCGGGGCCCCTCCCAAAGTAAACCCTAAAAGGCAGGAGGGAGTGGGGGAGGAAGGAGAGAGACCCTCTTCTCTTTTCATCTCCTCCAAACAATCGGTCAGATTCCACCAATATTATTTCATTTCTAAAGAGCTCTAATAAAATCCAAAGATCCCTGGAAATGGTAATTCTGTGAGCTTTCTTCTGGGGAGATCAAGGGTGGTGCTTGGGGCCTGGTGAAGGCAGAAGGAAGGAGGAGGAGGGAGGCAGCAAAGTAGCCACAGTGGGGAGAGCCCCGTGGGGTCGCTGAAGCCGCGTCCTGTGGCTGCGGAGCAGATGGAGCTGCTGCAGGTGCGGCTTGCCCCGCTCTGCTTGTCTGCAACACCTTCCCGGGCCCTGAATCACCCCTCCCTGCCCGTGCAAAGAGCAGGGCCCCCGCTGAAGGAGCGGAGAAACCCAAATTCACAGTGGGTGGGCGGGGATAAAGGACAGTACTGGTGCAGAATGCCAGAGCCCAGCCCTGCAGCCTCTCCTCCCAGCACCCAGCCAGGCGGCTGTGCTGTCCTCCTACTGCAGAAGGGGGTGGGGGAGGGGGCACCTGCAGGGAGGGAGGGGCTCTCCAACTCTCACTGGAAATCCCAACCCACTGCACAGAATGAGACCTCATTAAGAGGACCTGCTGGAAAGAGGATTAAGCATCTCAGTGAGTTCCCATCATGTGGTTGTTATTCTCAGTGGTGTTCATCATAATTCAGAACTTGTAGTTCGGAACCAGTGCCCTCTTGCAGGCTGCAGCTGCCCTGGGATCAGCTGATCAGTGTCAGGCTGCCCCCCTACCCAACCCCCCACCCCGACCTATCTTCCCGCTTGGAGAATCTTGGAGCTTATAGATTCCAGTGCTCAGGACTCAGGACCTGCCTAAAGGAGCGATGGAGGGATGTCTGGGTGGCTCAGAGGCTGAGCATCTGCCTTTGGCTCAGGTCATGATCCTGGAGCCCCAGGATTGAGTCCCACATCAGGCTCCCTGCATGGAAACTGCTTCTCCCTCTGCCTGTGTCTCTGCCCCCTCTCTCTCTCTCTGTGTCTCTCATGAATAAATGAATAAAATATTAAAAAAAAATAAAGGAGGGATGGAGACTCCCCTCCCCCAGAAGGTGGGATCAGGTACTGGTGGTTCTGGAAGACCTCAAGAGGGAGGTGGCCAGAGCCAGGCCTGGTAAAATGAGGGCAGGGGCACTTGAATGAGGTGGGGGGGCAAAGCAGCAAAAGCAACCAGAGACTCTCTTACCCACCTCAAATATGTAACTCTCTGCTCCCCTGCCTGGTATTCCCCAGTAGCCTACAAGTTTCTCTGTATCTGCCTCAAAAGCAGCAAAAAGGACTTTCCTGGGACTTCTGGAGATCAAAGTGGTCTTAATTGCCCCTAGAATTCCCCCCTAGACCTGGGGGTGAGGCTAACGCATCTCCATTCCTCTTCACACCTGCTGCCACCTGTCAGATGGCTGACCTCCAGGGTCCTCCACCCTCTTCCTCCTATTCCAGCCTGGAATAGTCTCCAGTGATGACCTAAGCATGGGGGACAAATCAACCTCAGGGTGCCCCTCAGGAGGAGAGGCCACTGGAGAAGCTTATCTCAGAGCTGAATGGGACTGTTGTCCTCACAAATGAGGACAGCGCTGCTGTCGCTGCAGGCAAGGGGCTCCTTGGGCAAAGTTCCAAGGCCCAAGTCCCTAGCCCACTCACTCATTCACTGGTTCCTTTATTGACTTTCTGGACATCTACTGAGCCCTTACTAAAGGCCAAGTGCTTGCTGGCCTTTAGACACATCCATCTTCACTTTGCTCATGGCCAGAGGTGGGAGATAAAGAGCAGGCATTGGGACATAAGTAATCTGTTGTGTGTGAGGCACTGTAGAAAGGGCTGGGAGTCCATGTCCTAGACCTCAAGGAGCTTACAGCCCCAAAGCTGGCCAGCGTGACCAGGCTGGAAGAGGGGTCCCATGGAAGTTTCCTGGACACGGAAGCGAACAGGCAGAGGGACCTAAGCCTGAAGATCAGGAAAGGAGAGTGGGGAGGGTGAGAGCTAGACAGAGGAAGAGCCAGGGACAAAGGGCCAGGAGACCCAGAACCTTCCAGAAGATAGAAACATCTAGAACAGTGATGGTTCTGGAAGCTGGACCTTAGGTGGGAAAGGAGAAGACAGAGCACAGGCATGGTTGGGCTTACATTTTAGACAGTGGCCAGAGTTGGAGGACCCTGCCTGGGTCTAGAGAGAGGTGATGGACAGCTGGGGTACAGCCATGGAGGTGAGGATAGGATGGATGGGCCAGGCTGGTTGGACCTCAGG
Organism: Canis lupus familiaris; assembly: GCF_011100685.1. Classification (NCBI taxonomy): domain Eukaryota; kingdom Metazoa; phylum Chordata; class Mammalia; order Carnivora; family Canidae; genus Canis; species Canis lupus. The sequence continues at coordinate 27,688,835 of NC_049237.1, forward strand.
AGGGAGAATGGACAGGACGCTGTGACTGAGCAGATGTGAGGGTATGCGAGAAGGGAGATGATCCCTAGCTTCTGGCTTGGGCAGCAGGGAGATAGTTGAGCTGTTAACAAAGGTAAGAAAGGCAGATGAGGAACAGGATTGTGGGGAATGATGAAAAGCTCTGTGGTGAACCTGTTGAGTTTGAAATATTTGTGGGACAAGTAAGAAATTCTGGAACCTGTTAGATAGTCCTGCCAGGACTTCAGGTGTGAGAGGTTCGGAAGACAAGGGCAAAGGCAGTCATACCTGTAACTGAGGTCATCCAGTTTATAAAGGATAACAAGGATAAAATCCCCAGGAACAACATCATATAATAGGAAAAGGAAGAGAAGCCTAATTAAAATCAGGGGGAAAAGATGAATGTGTTATGACTTTTCTGAAGGCAACCAAAAAAGCCAATTCAAACTGGCCTAATAATAAAAGCAATTTAAAGGTACACATCGTGGCACCTGGGTGACCCAGTTGGTTGAGCATCAGACTCTTCGTTTCCACTCACGTTGTAATCTCAGGGCCATGAGATCAAGCCCTGTGTCAGGCTCCACACTCAGCATGGAGTCTGCTTGGGATTCTCTCTCCCTCTCCTTCTGTCCCTCCTGCTTGTGCTCACTCTCTCTCATCTAAAATAAATAAGTAAATCTTAAAAAAGAAAATGTACATGTATAGTGGCTTCAAGTTCCATTGTATTCAGCTGCTCAACAGACTTCAAGGATCCAGCGTCTTTCAGCCTGTGGGCTCTCTGCAAAATTAGCTCTCTTCCAATGCATGCTACCCAGACTCCTAGGTTTCATACTGTCCCTTCCAAGTCCAGGGCAAAGAGACCAACACACTCGAAGATCTCCCAAAGAGCAAGGAAACTTCTTACCCAGAAACAACCAACAAAATTTTCCCAAGTTCATTGATTATTGACTTGAATTTGGTCACATCCCCACTCCTGAACCAATTTCTGTGGCTCTGACCAGCTTATGCCAAAATCATTTTCCCCAGACTCAGAGCACAGGACAGACCTGATTTTCCACAAAACACCTAGACAGAAGAGTAGATTCCTTAAATAAAAAACTGAGTTGGGGCTCCTGGCTGGCTCAGTCAGTAGAGCATGTGATTCTTGATATCAGGGTTGTAAGTTCAAGCCCCACAATGGGTATAGAGATTACTTAAAAAAAAATTTTTTTAGGGACACCTGGGTGGCTCAGGGTTAAGTGCCTGCCTTCTGCTCAAGGCATGATCCTGGAGTCCCCAGATGGGGTCCCACATCGGGCTCCCTGCATGGAGCCTGCTTCTCCCTCTGCCTGTGTCTCTGCCTCTCTCTCTCTCTCTCTCTGTGTGTGTGTGTGTGTGTGTGTGTGTGTGTGTGTGTGTCTCATAGATAAATAAATAAAATCTTTTTAAAAAATAAATTAAATTTAAAAAAATATTTAAAAAAACAGGGTAATTACCGTATTACCAAAACGAGAAAGAATAGATGTTAGGGGGGCAATCACAATGGCAAGCATTACAGATGAGAGTTTCCAAGAAGGAAGAAGTGGCCAACAGCAGCAAAAAAATAAAATAGAATAAAATAAAATAAAATAAAATAAAATAAAATAAAATAAAATAAAATAAAATAACCCAGAGAGATCAAGGGACACCTAAACCAAATGGGTGTGTTTTGTATAAGGTGGGATGGTGGTGGCTAAGGGGCTGGGGGTCCATCTGGAGATCCTGAAAATTGTAGTCCCGTAAGGGAGGCAAACCATGCACAGGTGTTGGAGAGTATGTGTATGCACAAACGTGCGTGCATGTACATAGGCCATCACACGTTCACACAGCACACACGCTGGGAAGCAGGGGTCTGCCTGGTAGAGGGAGGGTCTCAGAAAGAGATCCAGAGGCAAGGCTCCAACGGGAAAAAGCAGGAAGCCAGTGAGTGGAGTGGAGGGGGCAAGAGATGGAGAGGTGTAGCTGAGGCCAAATCCTGGCAGAAAGGCGGCACTGAGCCACTTGGACATCATCATGAGGACCGTGGGAAGAACCCTTGGAGGCCTCCAAGCCCGGGTTTGCTGGGCCACACTGAAGTGTAGAAAACACACTCTGGCCTTGGCCTGGGATGGAGTGAAGGAGCAAGAGAGCAGTCTGCCAGAGCTGGGGCAAGGCTTTGCAGACATCAGGGGTGGGGGGGCCCCCCAGGCCAAGGGTGTGGTGGCAGGGGTGCAGAGATAAAAGGTGAGCAACACTCAAGAGGACAAGAGAGCAGCAGGACTGGGATGGATGGAGGTGGAGGGTGAGGAGGGGGGCATCCTGGATGCAAGGGCAGAGCTGGACAGCCCCGGCCACCACCTAGCACGAGGGCCCTGCCAGAACTCCCCTCCCCTGCCCTGCCCTGCCCATCCATCCTTTGCTGAGATGCCCATGATGTCAGCACGCACCGCCACCATCAGCATGACTGACTCTTTTTGGCCGAGAGGACATTGAACGTGCACATGTGGGAAATGCTTCAGGCTCCAGCTGGCCCTGCAGGTGTGGTGGGGAGGGCGGGAGGGTGAGAGCCAAGAGGAAGAGACGAAAGAAAAGAGATGTTCCCAATGCGATGGAGATTTTATATATATAAATGCAAGTGCAAGAGAATTTTGCCCCAAGGAGTAGCTGGTGCAGAACAGGATCCTGAGTCTTCATTCAGATGCAACTCCCTGCGTGGCTGGTCATTTTTCTTCTTGAAGGTGCGCTAGCAGTCCCTGCTCCAAGAGCTTGAACCCTACATTCTATTTCTTGTCGACCTTGGCTGTCGTCAAATGAGAGATGCTAAAATCACCTGCACCAGAGACCAGACCACGCTGCACTCTTGGCCTCACTTCCTTGGCCCTGGCCTCAGTTGAAGGCAGGGGGAGGACAGGGCCGTGGGACGGAGAACACACAGGAGGAATGGACAGCCCTTCCCAACAGCCCCTGGAAGGAGAGACAGGAAGGGGAGCCCTGGCAAAACACCCAATCCTCTGCCTCTGCTTTCCTGCTCAGCATCCTCAGGCCTGAGGTTCCCAGCCTCTCCGGACCGGAGGGGAAGAGGGAGAGTTAAGGAAGGAGCTCCAGATGGACCATGCTTCTGAGAGCATGGCCAAAACACAGGCCACCAAACTGGAAAACACAAGCCCCTGGCTGACCACAGCCACACCTGCCTCTGCCTACAGAGGATTGGTGACAACATTTGTCTCTCCGAGGTACTGTCCACGTTCAAGAGACAAAGAGTGGGGAGTTGGAGTTAGCCAGAGAATTGCAATGTCCAATGTTCTGGACTTCCTTCCGCCTCAAAGTAGCACTAGAGTCTGGAAAGAGTCAAACTAAAGATCTTGGTCACTATTTTCAGAAAATGCTCTAAGAAATCTCTTCTTCAATCTAAAAACCTCTCCACCCAATCACCAGGAAGGCCATGAGGTCAAAAGGGACCTTTTTGCTCATACCCCGCCCCTTCTTCCCCCTCACTGAGTACCAAGAATAATTTCCTGCTGGGGGGTGAGGATGAGTAAAAAAAGATTTAATTACAGTTTCTGTTTCTGACCTCGCTCCGCCACCCCCGAGGGCCACCAAGTTGCCCTGCCTGGCTGTGGTGTCAGTGAAAGGGCCCTGCGTGGCTGACACTACCACAGGCCAAGGTCCCACCTCAAGAGGCTTGGGGCTGCAGGGGGGGGCATCTGTACTGCGAGGCTTCCTCTTCCCCATAGCAACTCCCAGGCAATCTCTGGCAATACCAGAAAATTCAGTTTGAGGGTACCTTCTTAAGAATTCTAAGGCCAGGGATGCCTGGGTGACTCAGTGGTTGAGCATCTGCCTTTGGCTCAGGTCGCAATTCCGGGGTCCTGGGATGGAGTCCCACATCGAGGTCCCCGCAGGGAGCCTGCTTCTCCCTCTGCCTGTGTCTCTGCCTTTCTCTGTGTGTTTCTCATGAATAAATAAATAAAATATTAAAAAAAAAAAAAAGAATTCTAAGGCCCAATAGAAGAGGATTGTAAGTCTTTGGAAGAAAGGGTAATTTCAACCCCTGAAATCTCCAGACCAGCCTTATCCCCTCCTCCAAATTCCAAATCTCACCCTCTATCCCCACCCGCACCTGGTTCTTAATGCTCTGTGGCTGGCTATCCCCAGGATCGCTTCATGCTGAGTGCTGTCACTATACAGTTTTCATCAGCGTCAGATGGGCCTGCCCTTCACAGTTGATAAGCCTGGGGCACACAGCCTCTCTGGGCTCACCACCATTCTGACCCACCCACCCTCACTGCCATCTTCCAGAGGAAGATTTTTAAAAATCTAGTATTCAGGCACCTGGGTGGCTCAGTGGGTTAAGCATCTGCCTTTGGTTCAGGTCATGATCCTGGGGTCTGGGATTGAGCCCCCCATCTGGCTCCCTGCTCAGGGGGGAGCCTGCTTCTCCCTCTCCCTCCCCATCCCCCTGCTTGTGCTCTCTCTGGCTCACTCTCTCTCTCAAGTAAATAATAAAAATAAAATAAGTCCTGTATTCACCAAACAAACCTTCTGCAAGCCCATCTCTGCCCTCAGCCAGCCCTCACTTAATCTCTGATAAGTAGATGAGGAGGGCCCTTCTCCCCCACAAAGCCCCCTAAACTCCTCAGAGACGTCTTTTAATCTGGCCATCAGATGTTTCTAAAACCAGTGCTGAGCCAGGAGGGTCATCTATGGAGCTACATGGAAACTATTTTTCTGATTTGGGACCTCACCTACCGAGATTCCGTTAGCTGTCTTTGTTGTCCAAGAATTTGAGTTAGGAATCCCCCCAGGATGTAGGAGGGGTGATTAAAATGAAGAAGAGAATAAAAAGCTTTCAGACATGGTCCATCCATGCCAAGAACAGCTTGGGAGGCTTACAAGTGCTCACAGGACCATCAAAGGGAAGCCGGCGCCGATAACTCTGTTTGTTGACTCTGCGAAATACTTCATCTTGGGGTTATTGCCATTGAAAACATCTCCTCTATCTGGAATCTTTTCTGCACCAAGTGTACAATTGCTTCATTCATGTCTTCGAAGGGATCTGTCACCAAATCCATAAGCTGCCTCCTCCGCCAGCAGGCGGGGCAGGATACCAACTTGCCCAGCCTCCGCCCGCTTGGATGAGCCAAGGATGCGGTTCCTGTGCTAATAAAGCCCCAGATGGTCTCCTCCCCTGTGGGCAGCACCGTCCTCCCTCCCCCCAGCCTTATCCCAGCCCACCCTCACCCTCATGAAGAACCAAAGGAAGGAGACAGAGATGGACGCGGAAACTTCCATCTCAATCAATGTTCAGGGAGATTCACATAAACATAAAATGCGCTCCTGTGCCCGAGACAGGAAAACCAGCCTTATGATGTGTGCCTTCTATGCACCAGACAAATATTATGTCACACGTTCGATCTTTACAAAAACCCAGCAAGGCTGGTCTTTTATGGAAGAGAAAACAACCCAAGATCACAGTAGAAAGAGCAAGACATGAAAGCAAGTCCCTCAGCTGGTGACCAGATGTGGGCAAAGCACCAGGAACTTTGTATCACCTTTGTATCACCTGTCTCTGTCTTAGGAGTAGGAAGGGCACCTTCCCAAGCCACCTCCCAGGCCTGTGAAGGAAGCCAAATGCATCTGAGAGTCTAAATGCTTTGTAATCTGGAAATCAACACCCAAACATTAATGGGCTGTGACTTCCTCAAGGGCTCAAGGGCAGGGAGACCTTCTACTTTACCTCTGAGGTCCCAGCACCTAGATCAGGCCAAATGTAACCTGTGCTCTCTCAACGTTGGAGTAGAATAAAGCTGTACCCATACCATGTTCCCTGGAGAGCCGGGGGGCGGGGGGTTCCCTCTTGTCTGTGGGGTTGGGAGGAGTGGCAGGGAAGCCAGCACCATGTGGAAGACCACCCTGGCCAGAGAACCAGTACCCAGTTCTGGGAATGGGAAGGAGACAAGGAGATGCCCTCTTCCTCAACCAAAGCTAATCAGTTAGATCAGCCAAATCCATCGAAGTCTTGTAGGAAGACCCTCTCGCAAGATATGAGTTGAGTGAATGCCCACAGCACTCCTCACTTTACAGGCAGCACTGAGCCCACGTGTGTTGGGAGTAGGACAGGCAGGGGGTGATGCCTGTCTGGTGTCGGCCTTGAAGAAACCCCGAGGCTCCTGACAGAAGCCCAGACCCTGACACCTGGGTTTGACTAATCTAAGAATAAAAAGGAGCAGGTGTTCTGAGCAGGTTTTGGTTGGGGGTGGGGTTTAGAGAGAAAACAGGGAAGAAAGTTCTAGATCTGGAGTCCCTCAGGAAATCCCCACAGACCCACATCAGCCTTATAGGGAGGGAATCTCCTGGCCCAGGCGCAAACACAGCTGTCACCTCCCAGGGAAGCCTCCTCTGGCCCTAGCTGGGGACAGAGAGCTTTGAATCCCCAGAGCTCTTATCCAGAGCAGGTTTTGTGGCCCTAACTACATTCTGCTTTTTGTTGCAAGCACTTCTGTTCCTGTCTCATCTTCCTTAAGGCATTAAGAGTGGGGCATTATTGTTGTTGTTGTTGTTATTATTATTATTATTCTGTGTCCTCAGTAGCTACCACAGTGCTCAGTGCCTGGCAGAGAAATGAAGTCAGGTCCAAGCAAGGAAGAGGTAGAGGGGACAGAGGAAGGGCCTGCTGAGCCAACTGCCTCCTGCCTGGCCCACCCATGACAACCCCGAGACCCATCACGGTCCACTGGGGTACCGGACGCACTTGGGAGCTGGAGGTGGACAGTGTTTGGGGCAAGGCGGAGGCTCCCTCCCATCGAGGTCGGAGGTCCGAGGTCCGGCCTCCCCTGGCCCTCCCCGCCCAGGCAGGAAGCACTCCTGCCGGCACCGCATCTGCACAGCCATAATTGAGCCTCCCTCTCCAGAGTGATTTGTGTGTCAAAAATACGCCAGGGCTGTAAATCAGGTGGTAGGAAGCTCTGTCTCCCGTTTTCCTGCTCAACCAGGGGAGACGGAATATACCACCACAGGCTCCCAAATCTGGAAAACCGCCTCTGATTTAAGAGGAGATTTTTAACAGGCATTACCGTGGGCCAGTGCCCGGGGAGCAGAGCTCCCGACTCTCCCTCCTGCCCAGCTGGGGGCTCTGCTGGTGGAAGGCTCTGCTGAAAGCCAGGGGCCTACCAGGTCCTGGTCCTAGCCGCTACTTAGGGCTCTTCCTGGGAGGCTCCAGAGGGGGGGCTTTCTACTGCCGGGTTTGATTGAGCCCTGGCCTGCCGTGTGGCTGCCTTGACCACTCCGGTGGAGAGCAGGAGGGCGGGAGCCCACACAGAGGCCTCCATCCCATGGGGCTTCTCTGGCCTGGAGGTGTGTGTGTGGAGGGGGGGCAGCTTTTGTTTACTTTCATGGTGCCCCCTCACTATTCCCTGAGCCGGGGTCTGCCTCCAGGTGCCCCGGGTGGGGAGCAGGCCTCTGTTTAGGTAGGAGGAAGGGGATCAGGGCCCCAGTCGCAGAGAGCAGGACAGAAGCCAGCGAGCAAGCGAGTCGCCTCCCTGGGCTCTGTCCCTCTCTTTCTCAGGATGTCTGAGAGATGCCCAGTGTGGGTGAGTGCTCCCTCCCTCCTTCCCTGCCTCTGCTTCTCCTCCGCCTCCCTGAAACCAAACCACCATGCCCCCTACCAGCCCCACCAACCCTGAGTAGCTGATGCCCTGGGTTCTGTTTTCATTCCAGGCTGTGGATCCGGTCGTGGGAAGCAGGTAGGAAACCATGATTCTGGGGGTTAAATGAAGAATTATATTTAGTGCTCACAGAAAGCCAAATATTGGGTTAGCAGCCAGGAATGGAGAGGGAAAAAACCCAAAGCAAACAGCAGAGGAAAGAAATTCCTACCAAACAAGGTCCCTATTCATTCTTGCAATCCCAGGTGCAGGGGCCTACAGGGGTAAGACCCACTGAATATAAGCAGCCCGTCCTGTGTTCGTGGCTGCAGCGAATTGCGAGGACCCCAGACTTTGAAGAGATCTCAAACTCAGATCCTACACTGCCCGTCCCCATGGGACCAAGGAGCTCTCAGCCCTCCCCACAAAGGCTGTCAACATCTCTCCTGGCAAGAGCAAAGCCACCACAGAGCTCACTCTGTTGGCCCTAAAGCACTCTGGGAGCCAATAGTAGAGTGGGGAGGAGGGCAAAGTGAAATGTTCCTGGTTTGACCTTGAACAAATGATTTAACCTTCCTGAGCCTCGTGTATGCAGTGCAGGGGTTGGATTATGACTTCACAGTTCCTAACATCCTATGATTCTGTTTCTGTCAAAAATAAATGATGAGAATAAGAATGCGAGCAAGACTATGACAGCCCGATCCATCTGTTTCTATAAGAGCTCAGCGTGGGGCCTGGAGAGATAAAGGATGTGTTCCAGCTTATTCCCCACTCAGCCTTCTGGGCCGTAGCCCTCCACAGGGGAAACTTCCAGAGTCTCAGCTGACTCTGGGAGCTCCAGACTCCAGTGACGTGCTTCTGGAACAGGCTCAGACTGCTAGAAAGTCAGATAACAGTCTGGGCAGGGGGAGGACTGCCACACCCAGCCTGGCTAACGAAAAGGGAAAGCTGGAGAGGACTGGGAGTTCAGGGAGAGGCTGAGGGTAGGGAGAGACAGAGAAGGGGTAGGAGGGGGCGGCATTGTAGACCTCCCAAATGTCCTCTGCAGGGTCACGGAGGAGGCAAAAGTTGCCCTCCCAACTCCAAGACTCTTTTGTATCCAGCCACTGAATTATCCAATTATCCACCCCTCCTGAGGATCTCTCTGTGGGGGAGATCTACAGTGGGAGGCTGGATTCCAGGTAATAAAGAGGCTTTAAGAGCAAACGTTTCTAGTCAGAGGGTAAAGGACTAAATTCTGACTAACCAGAAGAAAGGAAAGACCGAAATTCCTTGCCCCTGGGTCTGTCTTTCTCTGTGTCTGTATTTATTTCTCATACACTTGACTGTCTTTGCTTCCCACCTCCTAGTTTTCTCAAAGGGGCCCAAGCTTTGGTAGGATCTAGGCATCCACACACCCTCCGAGCAGGAAACACTAACCTGTGGACTGGCATTCCCCAATCCCCAAAGAATGCCTGCTCTAAAGAGCAACCCCCCCCCCCGCCCCCCGCCCCCCCACCCCCAGGGCAGCACCATCTACTACTCATCCTTCTCTCCCCAGGCTCCAGCCTTTACCAGCAGGGACTCCAATACATTTATCTGTCAAGTGAACCATGGGCCAAAACCTTGGGATGGGACAAGCAGAGCCAGCCATCAACAAAATTGTGAAATGTTTCATTTTTTAAAATTTTATTTATTTAACAGATCAAGAGAGAGCATAAGCAGGGGGAGCGGCAGGCAGAGGGAGAGGGAGAAACAGACTTGCTGCTGAGCACAGAGCAGGCTACAGGGCTCCATCCCAGGACCCTGGGGTCATGACCTGAGCTGAAAGCAGATGCTTCACTAACTGAGCCACCCAGGCACCCCCAAAATTGTGAAATAAGGTGAATTTCTACAAACTTCTCCTTCCCTTGCATTCCATGAGCTCAACAAACTGCAAGACCTTCTGCCAATTCTCCAGAAACCGAAAGTCGTCTTTGACATCCATCCAATTGACCGTCTCCTATTTATCTACCAAATGTGTCTCTACAATCTCACCACCTTTGCCACCACTGCCTTCATGGGCTCTTGGGCATGTCTCACCCACATTACTGGAATTCCCTCTCACCTGGTAACCCTGGCTTTGTGTGGCTCTTCTTCATCCCATCTTCTCTAGTGTAGCCAGAGACGTATTTCTACACTGCATATGTATAAAATCACTTCACTTGCCTACATGTTGTTTTCCATCATCCATCCACTATTTAGATCACAAAGTCTGAGTTTTTGAGTGAACAGGCAAAGCTCTCCATCTGCTCAACCCAGTCTGTCTACTACCATTTCCCTGGTCCCCAGCCAGTACTGAGTCCCCTCAACAGGTCCTGTTGAACTTCAAATCAAAATGGAATGGTGAAATTGGCACAGCCACAGTGGAAAATGGTACAGGGTTCCCTTAAAAAATTCGAAATAGAGCTACCATACAATCAATCCCACAGCTCTACATCTGGGTACTTATCTGAAGGAAATGAAAGCGCTAACTGGAAAAGACATGCACCCCCATGATCATTATTCACAGTAGCCAAGACATGGAAGCAACTAAGTTTCATCAAAGAAGTCGTGCTACGTATTCAATGGAATATATTCAGCTATAACAAAGAAGGAATTCCTGCCATTTGTGACAACACGGACGGACCATGAGGGCAGTATGCTAAGTGAAGTAAATCACACAGAGAAATGCAAGTGCTATATGATCTCACTTACACGCAGATTCTGAAAAAAACCAAACTCATAGACGACAGACTGGCGGCTGCCAGAGGCAGGGGTGAAAGAAATGAGTGAAGGAAGTCCAAAGGTGCAGAATGCTGGTTATAAGACAAATAAGTCCTGGAGGTGTAATGTATGGCATGATGACTATAGTTCACAATACCGTGTTGTGTATGTGAAAGTTGCTAAGGGAATAAATCCTAAAAGTTCTCATCACAAGAAAAAAATATTTGTAACTACACATGGTGATGAATGTTAAGTAAACTTATCATGATCATTTCACAATATGTACTAATATTGAATCATTATGTTGCATGCCTGAAACTAATGTAATGTTAGTCAATTATATCTCGATTTTTTAAAAAATGGAGTGGTGAGTTCTCTGTTCCAGCCACAAAGCCATGATGAATAAAACATTTTTTAAAATAACCCAACACACATACACACAAAAATAACCCAACACACACAAAACTTGACTCAAACACAAGACAACTATTGCTGTGAAGCAGCACAAGGACAGAAGTCACTGGTGCTATGACAAGGGGCATTGCTGGGCTCTGGGTCCCAGTGGTAGCCACAAGCTAGTCTCCTCTGAGGTCCTGGAGACTAAAAGTTCTCTTTCATTCTTGTGAAACTCAGATGTGCGGTCACCTTTCTTCGAAAGGGTAGTGACTGGCAAGAGCACCAGAGGACTTCTGGAGGCTGGTAACATTCTCTTTCTTGATCTGGGTCCTTGTGATACAGGGACCTTCACTTGTGAAAATATATCCAGCTGCTCACTTGCGATTAGAGTGCCTTTCTGTACGTACATTACACTTCAATTAAAAAGTTTTAAAAAATGTTTTCCTGGGAGGCACCTGGGGAGCTCAGTCGTTTGAGCATCTGACTCTTGCTTTCTGCTCAGATCTTGATCTCAGGGTTGTGAGTTCAAGCCCCCCTGCACTGTGCTCCACATTGGGCAGGGGAGGAAAAAGATTTTTTAAATGTTTTCCTGGCACACAGGGAACCAGAGCAAGATTCATGGCTTGAAATCAAGGGCCTGATTGCGGCTTTTCTGTGTATGAAAAAAAGGCTGAATAAAGTGTGGAGCTGACGGTCAGCTAATGGGGCTTCTGCTTCCAGATGCTCTGGACCAAGGTAGGGTGAAGTATGAGGGTTGGAACAGAGAACAATCTTGCCATGAGGAACCAAACCAAACTGCCCACTAGCTCTGCATCTTCATTGGCATTGTTCTAGCACAGGGGCAGGAGCCATGAAAACAACATGTAAGATTTTGCCCTGAAAGTGGGGCTTAGGAGATTTGGTGGAGGCAACTACAAAACTATAAACTGCACACTCAGGATGAAGAGGGGGAAAAAAGACAAAAAACAAATCAAGAAGGGGGAAAGCTGGCATTCAAAATGGATCTGCAAATCAAAATTCCAAAACATATTTTTAAAAATGGAGATGGTAAATCAGTAAGTAACATGAATCAATTTCACTTGATATTCATTTATAGAGTAATATGGAAAGAGCTGTCAAGTGTTTTTACATTGCTCAAAGAAATCATGAAGGCATAATGTCTATTAAAAATAAGAAGTATTAGATGAAAACAGGTAGAAATGAAACAAGAACAAGTGGGTGTAGAAAAGAACCAATCTGGGGTGCCTGGGGTGGCTCATTCAGTTGAATGACCAACTCTTGATTTTGGTCAGGTCAGATCTCAGGGTCATGAGATCGAGCCCCACAAGGGCTAAGTCTGCTTGAGATGCCCTCCCTCTGCCTCTCTATCCGGCCCCTCTCTAAATTAAATAAATCTAAAAAGGAAGGAAGGAAGGAAGGAAGGAAGGAAGGAAGGAAGGAAGGAAGGAAGGAAGGAAAGAAAGAAAGAAAGAAAGAAAGAAAGAAAGAAAGAAAGAGAGAGAGAGAGAGAGAGAGAGAGAGAAAGAAAGAAAGAAAGAGAAAGAAAGAAAGAAAGGAAGAGAAAGAGAAAGTAAAAAAACCAATTGGGGGAGTGGGGAAACAACCAATTAGAAATCTTAGATAGAAAAACAATAGTCATTGTATTTTTTCAAAGCCTCAATATTCAGGTTAACTCAAGACTGAGTAGTATGGTCAGAGGGAAAAAATGTGAATTGGAGGATCAAAAAGAAAATCATCCAGGGATCCCTGGGTGGCGCAGCGGTTTGGCGCCTGCCTTTGGCCCAGGGCGCGATCCTGGAGACCCGGGATCGAATCCCACATCAGGCTCCCGGTGCATGGAGCCTGCTTCTCCCTCTGCCTATGTCTCTGCCTCTCTCTCTCTCTGTGACTATCATAAATAAATAAAAATTAAAAAAAAAAATTTAAAAAAAAAAAAAAAAAAAAAAAAAAAAAAAGAAAATCATCCAAAAATGCAGTATAAAGAGGCAAAGAGGGAAAAGTAATGAAAGACAAGTCAAGACATGAAGTATACTATAAGACTCTATCGAAGGGAGATCTACAAGAAATAGAATGGAAAAAAATGGTCATAAGGTTGTTTTTTTCAAGTAGGCTCCACTCCCAGCATTGAGCCAGCATGGGGCTTGAACTGACCATCCTAAGATCAAGACCTGAGCTGAGATCAACAGTCAGATGCTTAACTGACTGAGCCAGCCCCAGGGCTATTTTTGTTTGTTTTCTTTTCCTTTCTTTTTTTGTAAAAGATATGTATGTATGTATGTATGTATGTATGTATGTATGTATTTGAGAGGGAGAGCACACACGAGTGGGGTGCGGGGCAGAGGGAGAGGGACAAGCATAGCCCACCCCCCCAACCCCACCCCCTACCCCACACCCGCTGAGCAGGGAGCCTGACAGTGTCTCTGTCCCAGAATCCCAGGATCATGACCTGAGTGGAAGGCAGATGCTTAACCGACTGAGCCACCCAGGTATCCCAGGGCTATTATTGTTCATTTCTATCAGTATTCTTACTACCCTCTTCTAAACTCTTCTTGTACCAAACAAAGATTCAGAAGGCAGATTCAAGCCTGAAGTCATTTTCTTCCTCCAGCTAAGGCAGCAGGTGCCTGGGCTTGGTCAGACATAGTTTATGCAGAGTCTGGCTGGATGGACTCCATTCCCCTGCAATCATCACACTTGTCCCAGGGCTGCAGGACGAGAGTGATGTCAGCAGAGAGTTCTGTAGTTCCCTGACATCTGGATGGCAACAGCAATTTCTTTACTGTCGGGGCCACAGCTATGGTGGTGACTCCAAAAGCTAGGCACACTCTCTGATTTTCCCGCCAGAGCTTTCATCTGCACCCAATTCCCTACAGGAACACTTTTTACCTGTAGCACCCAGAGTGGTTTCCGTGTTTCTGACTGATAAAGGTCTATTGGCTATGTTTGGACATACACTACTTTTTCCCATAAAGTAGACCAAAAAGAATTAAAAAGTTATAAAATAGTAGAGAAAAATTGGAGAACTAGACAACAAGTCCAGAAAGTCCAACATTCAAATAATAGGAGTTCTAGAAACAGAACTCTGGGGAAACTGAAGGAAAGAAATCATTCTAGCAATGATTCTTGGAGCTGAAGAGTACAAGTTTGCAAACTGAAATAGACCACCTACTGCACCACACAGGGGATAAAAACAGACCCATAGCAAGGCACATCATAATAAAAATTTAAAACATTAGGTATAAAGAAAAACTCAGACAGGGGCACCTGGGTGGTTCAGTTGGTAAAGTGTCCAACTCTTGGTTTCTACTCAGGTCATGTTCTTGAGGTCCTGGGCTTGAGCCCTGCAGCAGGCTCCACGCTCAGCATGAAGTCTCCTCCCCATCCCTGCCTCTCCTCCTGTTCATGTGCTCTCTCTCTCTCTCTCTCTCTAAAATAAATAAATAGGGGATCCCTGGGTGGCACAGCGGTTTAGCGCCTGCCTTTGGCCCAGGGCGTGATCCTGGAGACCCGGGATCGAATCCCACGTCGGGCTCCCTGCATGGAGGCTGCTTCTCCCTCTGCCTATGTCTCTGCCTCTCTCTCTCTCTCTCTGTGACTATCATAAATAAAAAAATTAAAAAATTAAAAAAAATTAAAATAAATAAATAAAATCTTCAACCAACCAACCAACAAACAAACCTTCCACAAGCTTCCAGAGAGAGAGAGAATAAAACTAGTCACACACACAGCATCAAGAATCAGAATGAAGGGGATCCCTGGGTAGCTCAGCGGTTAAGCGTCTGCCTTCAGCCCAGGGCCTGATCCTGGAGACCCGGGATCGAGTCCCATGTCAGGCTCCCTGCATGGAGCCTGCTTCTCCCTCTGCCTGTGTCTCTGCCTCTCTCTCTCTCTCTCTCTCTCTCTGTCTCTCATGAATAAATAAATAAAATATATTTTAAAAAAAAAAGAATCAGAATGAATAAACTTCTCAAAAGCAAAAATGAAGGCGTGCCTCGGTGGGTCATTTAGTTTAATGGCCGCCTTGGGTTCAGGTCATAGTCTTGGGGTCCTGAGATCAAGCCCCGAATTGGGAGACTTGAGCAGGGAGTCTGCTTCTCCCTCCCCTTGCCCTTCCCACCTCCACCTCTGCTGGTGCTCTTTCTTTCAAATAAATAAATAAACAAACAAACAACTTACTTTTTTATTTTTTTTTATTTTTTATTTTTTTAGATTTTACTTATTCATGAGAGACAGAGATTGAGAGAGAGGGGCAGACATAGGCAGAAGGAGAAGCAGGCTCCATGCAGGGAGGCCGACGTGGGACTCGATCTGGGAACCCCAAGATCATGCCCTGAGCGGAAGGCAGACGCTCAACCGCTGAGCCACCCAGGTGTCCCACAACTTACTTTTTTAAAAAGCAAAAATGGAATCTAGAAGATAATGCAGCAATGCTCTCAAAATCCTAAAGAAAAGATGATTTCTACCATAAAACTCTACACTCAGCCAAAGTAACAATCAGGGGCACCTGGGTGGCTCAGTGGTTGAGTGTCTGCCTTTGGCTCAGGGTGTGATCTCAGGGTCCTCGGATCCAGTCCCACATCGAGCTTCCTGCATGGAGCCTCCTTCTCCCTCTGCCTCTGTCTCTGCCTCTCCCTCTCTTGTCTCTCATCAATAAATAAATTAAAATAGAATCTTTAAAAAAAAAAAAGATAAAACTAAAAAAAGAAGAGTAGAAATGAATGGAACAAAAAACAAACAACTAGTAAGGATCAATATATAATTCTTGTCCTTGGGGAGAAAATTATTAACCAGACAAATCTCCAGCCAGTCTGACCATTAAAAGAGGAAAGATCCACCAACAAATAAGAAGAAGAATAAAAAGAATGCAGTCTCTACTTACACAGAAAATTTTAAAATACTTCAAACAGCTTTATAATATTTGAAAACTCAGATAAAATGGATACTTTTCTAGATATAAATAAATTACCAAAATTGGTGCAAAAAATAACTAGAGAGTCTAAATAAACTGTTAAAAATTTTTGAATTGATAATCCAAGGCCTCTCACCGTAAAAGATATCTGGTCCAGATGATATTAGAAACTCATTTTCTGAGACTATGTAAGGGCGGGAGCCGGGCCGCCGGGCGCCAGCCTGTCCCCGCGGCGGAGCCTGCTCGGGGGCAGCCCAGACAATGAGCTCCTCTTCGGAAAACGACGCTGCTTTTGCGGGCGGCACCGCCAGGCCGTTTCTCTCCGTGCACGCGGTGGGCCCTCCGCGTACCCGAGTCCCTGGTACCAGAACCTCCCCGGTAATCCGTTCTGTGTTCGGGGGCAGGTTTCAGAAACGGAAGTCTGTATTTTCCGTATTCGGTGGTACTCAGTAGCTGTGAGAGGTGGAAAACCAAGGTACCTTACAAAGTTTCAAACAGATTCGAGGCAGATGCTGTAAAGTTTAGGAAATAGCAGGAAACAGATTGCTGCGTTCCGGGTATATAGAAGAGCTAAATAAGTGGTGCATCATCATGATGGTTTAGGTTCGAATTAAGAAAGCGATCATACCAACAAAAAGAAAACGTGACATTATAAAGCCTTTGGAATTAAGTAAAACAGCAAATAAACTTAAAAAAAAAAAAAGAAAGAAACTCATTTTCTTGAACATTAAAGGCACAAATAAACTCTTTTTTTATTAAAGTAGTTTCTATAGAAACACCTGAGTGGTGCAGCTGGTTAAGCATCTGATCCTTGGTTTTGGCTCAGGTTGTGATCTCAGGGTTGTGAGATCGAGCCCCATGTCAAGACCCCAACGGGCTCCGCCTAGAGTCTGCTTAGGATTGTCTCTCCTTCTCCCTCTGCACCGCCCCCCTTTCAGCTCTCATTCTCTCTCTCTCTCAAATAAATAAATAAATAAATCTTAAAAAAAAAAAAAGAAAGAAGAAAGAAAGAAAGAAAGAAAGAAAGAAAGAAAGAAAGAAAGAAAGGAGAAAGAAAGAAAGAAATCTTTATATCAAAAGTGGCACTCAAACTCACAACCCTGAGATCAAGAGTCACATGCTCTTCCAATTGAGCCAGCCAGGCACCCCACAAATAAAGTCTCTTAAACAAGTGTTTTCAGTTCCTGTGGCAGTTATCTCCTAAATCCTTTTTCTGATAAGACTTTTTGCAAGGCATAGGATTGCCCATCTATAGGCTACATTTCTCTATCTTTTTTTTAAAAAAAGATTTTATTTATTTACTCATGAGAGACACAGAAGAGGGGCAGAGACACAGGCAGAGGGAGAAGCTGACTCCATGCAAGGAGTCCCACGTGAGACTCAATCCCAGGTCTCTAGGATTAAGCCCACTAAACTGCTGAGCCACCGGGGCTGCCCTCTATCTATCTATTCTCACTTAGTTGTGAGTACAAGTGGTGTGCTATTTCTCCATCACTCACTGTATTAGTTCCCTAGGGCTGCTGTAACAAACTACTGCAAACTGTGTGGCTTGAAAAACAGAAATGTATTCTTTCACACTGGAAGGAGAATAGAAGTCCAAGATCAAGGTGTCATCAGGGTTGGTTCTTTCTGAAAGCTACATGAGAAAAATACCTGTTTTATCCCTCTCTCCTAGGTCCTATACTTAGCTGGAAATCTGCGGTATTCCACCACCAATCTTTGTCTTCACGTTCACCTGGCATTTTCCCTTTGGTGTGTCTGTGTCTAAATTTCCCCTTTTTATAAGGACCCTTGTTGTATTACATTAGAGGCCCCCTCTACTCTTGTATTACTTCATCTTAACTAATCTATTTCCAAATAAAGTCACATTCTGAAATATAGGGGTTAGGACTTCAACATATGAATTTGAGGGGGATAATACTCACTAAAAGGAAATAGTTTGCCCTCCACTTTATTTTTCCCTTGCCTTTCTATGGCTAGAACACAGACAATGCAGAGACACCTTTGGCCATGTAGATGAAGACAAGGACCTTGGGAGAAAACAGAGACATGAATTGAAATAACCTTGGGAATCCAAATGACTACATGGAGCAGAACTTCCCCACCAGCCTGGACCATTCGCTTCCAGACGATAATGAGAAATGTACTTTCATCTTATTAAACAACTGTATTTGAATGGTGTTTTGATTATAGGAACTTTGCTTTTACCCTAACAAATACAGCTTCCAACTCACTTTATAAGAATCTAAACTTTAATACTCAAACTCAATAAGCACAGAATAAACAAAAATATTATATAGTAATATCATATGTGACCATAGATGGAGAGCCTCTAAATAAAGCACTAGCAAATTAAATTCAGGGATATATATACATTTATATATACATATATACATATGAATTTTATTTATATATAGAAATTTATTTATTTATATATTTATTTATTATTTATACATATAAATAAGTATAAAAATAAATAAAGCATTGGGATCCCTGGGTGGCGCAGCAGTTTGGCGCCTGCCTTTGGCCCAGGGCGCAATCCTGGAGACCCAGGATCGAGTCCCACATCGGGCTCCCAGTGCACGGAGCCTGCTTCTCCCTCTGCCTGTGTCTCTGCCTCTCTCTCTCTCTCTCTCTCTGTGACTATCATAAATAAATAAAAATTTAAAAAAATAATAAATAAATAAAGCATAACCTAGTTATGTGTATCTTAGTAATTGAAGAATAGAATGATTCAACATAAGAAAATCAATGAAAGTACACTACTTTAACAGATTAAAGGAGAAAAACTTAACACAATAAATTCAGAAAAAAATATTTACTAAAATCCAATACTCATATAACTAGATATGTAAACATGGAGTATGCAATTAAAAATGTGAAGGAATTATTGTTAAATTTGTTTTATCATGGTACTATAGTCTTTTTTAAAGAACGATTATCTTTTAGGGATTCAGATTGAAATATTTACAGATAACATGATATAATGTCTAGCATTTGTTTTAAATGACACAGAATGGGGAAAAGGTAGCAAAGGCACTGATAAAATAAGACTGACCATTTGCTAGCAGTTATTGAGGCTGTGTAATGGTCAGACAAAAGTTTATTATACTAGTCTGACTACTTTTGTATGTGTTTTAATTTTCCTAATGAAGAGTTAAGGATATTCAAACCCATTCATGACTTTAAAAGAAAATAAGGACAGACGTCTATGTTTTTAACCTGACAAAATCATCTATCAATCTTAGTGTTCAAATTACTTCTGTAGTAAAACTTAAAAGCATTGCCATTAAAGTCAGGAATGAGATGAAGATGCCCATGCTTCTACTAAATACTGTCCTGAAGGTGCTAACCTATAAAATAAATAAGGGAAAAAAAGAAGAGGTATGGGAATAGAGGGTTGAAGAAACAAAACTCTGCTTATTTGCAGGTCAATATGGTACTATATAGAAAATCAAAAAAAGCCTGATAAACTATTATAATTAATAGTAAAGCTTGGCAAGGAAATCTAATAGAAAAAAACATATTATTGAGACACTCAGTTGGCTCAGTTGGTAGAGTACATGACTTTTGATCTCAGAGTTGTAAGTTAGAGCCCTGTGTTAGGTGTAGAGATTACTTAAAAATAAAATCTTAAAAAAAGGAAGGAAGGAAGGAAGGAAGGAAGGAAGGAAGGAAGGAAGGAAGGAAAGAGAAAAGAGAAAAGAGAAAAGAGAAGAGAAAAGAAAAGAGAAGAGAAAAGAAAAAAAGAAAAGAAAGAAAAGAAAAGGAAAGGAAAGGAAAGGAAAGGAAAGGAAAGGAAAGGAAAGGAAAGGAAAGGAAAGGAAAGGAAAGGAAAGGAAAAGAAAAGGTATACTATTTACAACAAAAATGACCCAATATCCAGGGATAAATTTAATGAAAGATCTGATTTCTGAAGAAAATTACAAAACATTATTAAAGGACCTTGGAAAAGACTTGAATAAATGGATATATATATACCATGTTTACAGACAGAAAGTTCAATCTTATAAAGGTATTAATTATACCAATATTAATACATTGATTCAATGCAATTTTAACTAAAATCCCAACTAGTTTTTTCCTTGTAATTTAACAAGCTCATCCCAAAATTCACATAAAAGATCACATGTCACTTTTTCTTTTTTAGATATTTGTTTATTTAATGATTTGTTTGTTTATATTCATTAGAGAGAGAGAGCACGAACATGATCCCAGAACTGTGGGATCATGACCTGAGCCAAAGGCCGACACTTAGCCATCTGAGCCACCCAGGTGCCCCTCATTTATTTAGAGCGAGAGAGAAAGATAGAGACAGCACATGCATGGGAGAGGGTGGGAGGAGGGACAGAGGGAGAGGAGAGAATCCCAAGTGGACTCCATACTGAGCACGCAGCCAGATGGAAGAGGGTGCTTAATCTCACAACCCTGAGATCATATCCCTAGCCGAAATCATGAGTTAGGCATTTAATCAACTGAGCCACCCAGGTGCCCTGGGTCAATACACTTTTGACAAGAGTGTCAAGACCATTTAATGGGGAAGAATAGTCTTCAACAAATGCTATGGAACAACTAGATAACCAGATGCTAAAAAATGAAATTGAGACTTTACATCATACCATATACAAAAATCAACTCAAAAGGATGAAAGATCGAAATATAAGACCTAAAATAATAAATCTCTTACAATAAAACATATGTGTAAATCTCTCTGATCTTAGCTATGATAATGGAGTCTTAAAGATTACACAAAAAAACATAAGCAACAAAATAAAAAATACCTAAATTAGATTTTATCAACATTCGAAATTTTGTACATTAAAGACACTATCAAGGGACATCTGGCTGGCTCAATCTGTAGAGCATGTGACTCTTAATCTCAAGGTCATGAATTCAAGCCCCATATTGGGTATAGAGCTTACCTATAAATAAATAAATAAATAAATAAATAAATAAATAAATAAATAAATTTTTTTTTTCCCAAAATAAAAGACACTGGGACACCTGGGCACCTGAGTCCATTAAACGTTTGCCTTCAGCTCAGATCATGATCCCAGGGTTCTGGGATCAAATCATATGTTGTGCTCCCTGCTCAGCAGGGAGCCTGCTTCTCTGTCTCTGCCACTCCCCTACTTGTGCTCACCTGTTCTCTCTCTCTCTGTCAAATACATAAAATATTTTAAATAAATAAATAAATAAATAAATAAATAAATAAATAACACTATCAACCAAATGAAAAGACAACCTGCAGAACAGGAGAAAATATTTATATATTATATAACTAGTATCTAAAACACAAAAAGAACTCTTACAACTCAACAAAAAAACAACCCAATTCAAAGTGGGTGAATGCTTTGAATAGATATTTTTCTTTTTTTTAAAGATTTTTATTTATTTATTCATGAGAGATACAGAGAGAGAGAGACAGGCAGAGACATAGGCAGAGGCAGAAGCAGGCTCCAACATGCAGGGAGTCCGATGTGGGACTTGATCCCAGCACCCTGGGATCACACCCTGAGCTGAAGGCTGTTGCTCAACTGCCTGAGCCATCCAGGGGTCCCTAAATAGATATTTCTCCAAAGAAGGTTTACAAGTGTCCAGAAAGCACATGAAAAGATGATCAATATCATTAGTTAGTAGGAAAATACATATTTTAAAAACCAATAAAATTCTGCTTCATACCCATTAGGATGACTAAAATAAAATAAAATAAACAGAAAATAACAAGTGTTGGTAAGGATGTGGAAGAATTGGAACCTCCTACATTGCTGATAGGAATGTAAAAAGGTGCAGCCACTGTGAAAAACAGTTTAGCAGTTCTTCAAAAAAGTTAAACATAGAATTACGCATGACCTAGCAATTGCATTCCTAGTTATATATCCAAGAGAATTGAAAACAGGTGTTCAAACAAAAACTTGTACATGAATGACATGAACATTCTTAGCATTATTCATGACAGCCCCAAAGTGAAAACAACCCAAATGTCTGTCAAGTGATGAATGGATAAACAAAATGTGATATATCCATACAATGGAACATTATTCAGTAATGGAAAAGAATGAAGTACTGATACACGGTACAATGTGGATAAACCTTCAAAACATAAGGCTAACTGAAGGAAGTCAAACATAAAAGGTCACATATTATATGATTCCATTTATATGAAATGTCCAGAATAGGCAAATCTACAGAGATAGAGAGCAGACTAGTGGTTGCCAAGGACTGAGGGGAGGAAGAAATGGGAGTAACTGCTTAACAGGTATGAAGTTTCTTTTGGGGGTGATGTAAATACTCTGCAATTAGATAGTAGTAATGGTTGCACATAATGAATGCATGAAAAGCCACTGAACTGTACACTTTAAAATGATTAAAAGGGAGGGACGCCTGGGTGGCTCAGCAGTTGAGCATCTGCCTTTGGCTCAGAGCATGATCCTGGAGTCCTGGGTTCGAGTTCCACATCAGGCTTCCTGCATAGAGCCTACTTCTCTCTCTGCCTATGTCTCTGCCTCTCTGTCTGTGTCTCTCATGAATAAATAAAATCTTAACAAAAATAAGATAAACAAGGTAATTTTAAAAATAAATGATTAAAATGGAGATTACATATTATATTAATTTAACCTTAATTTTAAAAAAGAATTCCATATCCAGTGAAAATATTCTTTAAAAATGAGTAAAATAAAGACATTCTAAAATAAAAGAAAACTAAGGGAACTTGTCATCAGCAGACTTGTTCTACAAAAATGCTAAAGAAAGTTTTTCAGATGGAAGAAAAATGATACCTAAAAGAAACTTAGGACATCAGGAATGAAGAAAGAGAAACAAAAATGATAAAAATATGGTTAAATATAATAGATTATTCTTAAGTTCTTTAAACTGTGCATGACAATTGAAAATGAAATGATAACAAGGTGCAATAAATTTTTGGTATATGTATATGTAATGCATATAACAACTGCAAGATGAAGGCGGTAGGGTAAAGGGACCTATATGATGGTAAGTTTTCTACATTCTACATGAAGTAATCAAATATTAATTTTTAGACTGTAAAATATTAACTATATTATAATCCCTGGAGCAACCACTGTGGGTTTTTTTTTTTTAAGATTTTATTTATTTATTTGAGAAAGAGAGAGAAAGAGCATGAGCAGGGAAGAGGGGCAAAGGAAAAGGGAGAAGAAATGAGTGGAGAGCTCAATGTGGGGCTTGATCCCAGAACTCCAGGATCATGGCTGGAGCAGAAGGCAGACATTTAACTCACTGAGCCACCCAGGCACACCACAACCACTGTGTTTTTTTAAAACTATGCAGAGATATAGTTTAAAACTCAATAGATAAATTAAAATGGGGTATATAGAGGGGGGTACTTGGCGGGATGAGCACTGGGTGTTATGCTAAAAGTTGGCAAATTGAACTCCAATTTAAAAAAAATTTTAATGGGGTATACAATTAAAAATATAGACCTAATTTTATTTTTTTTTAAGATTTTTTATTTATTTATTCATGATAGTCACAGAGAGAGAGAGAGAGAGAGAGGCAGAGACACAGGCAGAGGGAGAAGCAGGCTCCATGCACCGGGAGCCCGACGTGGGATTCGATCCCGGGTCTCCAGGATCGCGCCCTGGGCCAAAGGCAGGCGCCAAACCGCTGCGCCACCCAGGGATGCCTAGACCTAATTTTAAATGTATCAATATTTATATGAAATGAAAGTTGTCTAAAAGACAGGTATTGTCAGGTTAAAAAACAAACAACAAAATCCAACTATTCGCTATCTATAATTTTATAATATCAGTAGGTTAGAAGTAAAAGAATGGAAAAAGATATACCATGTAAACACTAATCAAAAGAAAGCTAAAGTGGCTATATTAATATTAAAGAAAAGAGACTGCATAGCACAGATAAGTTCCAGGAACAAACAGGGCAATATTTAATAACAAAAGTCAATTCACCAAGAAGACAATAATTTTAAATGTGCATGTTCCTAACAAAAGAGCTTTAAAATATATGCAGCAACACTGATAGAACTGAAAGAATTCGACAAATCTACAGTTATAATTGAAGATAGTTCAACACTCCTCCTTCAGCACTTGATAGACTAAGCCAACAGAAAATCAGTAAATATATAGAAGAACTGAACTATTCTATCTACCAACTGTATCAGATTGATATTTATACAACACTCCACACAACAGGAATAGAATATACATTCTTCTCTATGCACACAGAACATTCACTATGATAGATTTTATCCAGAGTCATAAAACAAACCTTAATAAATTTAATAGACTTGAAATCATACAAAGTATATTCTCTGACCATAATGGAATTAAACTAGCAATCAATAACAGAAAGATAATTGGAAAACCTCCAAATACTTGGGAATTAAACAACATGGGGTACCTGGGTGGCTCAGTGGTTGAGCATCATCTGCCTTTGGCTCAGGGCATTATCCCAGGATCCTGGGATTGAGTCCTACTTTGGGCTCTCTACAGGGAGCCTGCTTCTTCCTCTGCCTATGTCTCTGCCTCTCTATGTGTGTTCTCTCATGAATAAATAAATACAAATTTAAAAAAAAAAGAAAAAATAAATTAAACAACATAATGATCTGTAAGTCAAAGAGGAAGTCTTAAAGGAAATTAGAAAATAGTTGGAAATGAATAAAAATACAACATATCAGCATTTGTGGAATGCAGCTAAAGCAATGCTTTAGAGGGAAATGTATACTATTAAACGCTTATATTTGAAACAAAGAAAGACCTCAAGTCAATATTCTAAGCTCCTACCTTAAGAAATTAGAAAAAGAAAAGCAAACTCAAAACCACCAAAAAGAAGGAAAGAATAAAGACCAGAAAGAAAGTAATAAAATTAAAAACAAGAACAATAGAGAGCATCAATGATGAAACTAAAAGCGATTCTTTAAAAATTTCAATAAAATTGATAAATCTCCAGCTAGACTAACAAAAAACAGAGGAGGGTGGTGGGAGAGAGGACACAGATTACCAATATCTGGAAAAAAAGAAAGGTTCTCACTATAGACCCCACAGACATTGAAGGAATAAGAAGAGAATACAATGAACAACTCTACACAGAACAACTCTAAACAAACAAATTTGACAACTTAGATAGATTGAAAGCCAAAAATTCCTTGAAAGCCAATTCCTTGAAAGCAAAAAATTACCCAAGCTTACTGAAGAAAAGATAGATAACCCAAATAGTCCTATACATAACAAATAAATTAAATCATCATTTAAAATATTCTGATAATTTCTTGGGGTAATGAAACTGTTCTGTATCCCTATTGTTCTGATGGTTATAATCTATATATGTGTTAAAACTCAGAACTGCAAACCCTCTCCAAAAGGTCAATTTTACTCTGTCAATTCTTAAAATTAAAAAAAAAAAAATCAATTCAGAAAAAGCCAAATGAATAAATATCAAAGTAGATAAATGTAAATAGGAAATTCACAGAAGAAACAAACAAAAACTGAACTGATGTCCATTTTCCCTACTAGTCCAAGAATGAAATTAAAATAACCAAAAAAGTCATTTGTTTGACCATTTTTTATCATATTGGGAGGATGCAATAGACTCTCACCTACTGTAGGAATATAGCTGACCAATTTCTTTGGAGTGAAATTTCACAAGATGAAGCTAAAAATTGTCCGCCCCCCCCCCCCATGCTCCCATAAGACAAAAAAAAAAAAAGATATATCCAAGAAAGTTCATTGCAGCATTGTCTTAACAGTAAAATATTTTTAAATGCCAGAGAATTAATAATGATGTATTATTCATACAATGGAAATGGAATACTATACATTATTTTAAGTGGTATTTCATGATATGCTATTTAAAAATAAATGAACTTAGAACTAGTGGAATTGACATAGATAAAATATCAAAGATAGAATGAAGAATTCGGGGGACCCTGGCTGCTTCAGTCAGTAGAGTGTGCAATTCTTTTTTTTTTTTTAAGATTTTATGTATTTATTAATGAGAGATACAGAGAGAGGCAGAGACACAGGCAGAGGGAGAAGCAGGCTCCTCACAGGGAGCCCAAAGGGACTTGATCCCTGGGTCCAGCATCACACCCTAAGCTGAAGGCAGATGCTCAACTGCTGAGCCATTCAGGTGTCCCAGAGTGTGAATTCTTGATCTCAGCATTGTGAGTTCAAACCCCACACTGGGTGTAGAAATTACTTAAAAATAAAATCTTAAAAAAAAAAAAAAAAAAAGAATATGGGATGTAAAAGCCAGTTGTAAAATGACACCATTAATACAAAGTTTGAAAACATGCAAAACAATGTTTATGTATCGTTAACAGATATATACCATGTCTTAATAGCATGAAAAGCATGCCTGGGAAACAGAAACACAAATTCAAGATAGGTACTACCTAAGGGTTTGGAGAGGAATGTAGGAATGTGTCCAGGGTAGAGTACCCAAGGGGACTTCAACTGTATTTGTAATCTTTTCATTCTTTTTTTCAAATGAAAAACTAAGCAAGCAAGGCAAAATATTAGAATCCAATGGATATGGATGGTAGGTTCATGGGATTTCATTCTGTTATTCCTTGTGTTTTTCTAGATATTTGAAGTCCTTCATAAGCAAAATAATTACCACTGCACATATAATACCTCCTAGTGGTTAGGGCCCTTGCCAGGAGCACTGCCTGGGCTCTGATTTCAGTTCTGCTGCTCTCCAACTGTGAGACCTGAAGAAATTACTTAACTTCTACGAACCTCAGTCTCCTCACCTATAAAGTAAGGATGGTAGTAGGACTTTCCTTATAGCGTTTTTGTGAGGGTTACGTGAGTATAAAATGTGAGATGCTTAGTATAGTGTTGGGCACATAACAAATATATTGCTGTTAGATTGTTAAATTATTATTATTCCTCAACCTTTGAAACTCAACAGTCAGCTCTATGAAAGCTTCCCAACACCTTCCCTATGTCTAATCCATAAGCCTTGAGCCAAGGAGAATCAGGAACCCCACCCTGACTTTTCACTTTGCTTAGTTGTGTAACTTTACCATCTGTCTTCCTGACTATACCATTTTTTAAAAAAGATTTTATTTATTTATTCATGAGAGACACAAGGAGAGGCAGAGACAGAGGCAATGGGAGATGCAGTATCCCTGCGGGGGGACCTGATGCAGGACTGGATTCCAGGACCCCGGGTTCACACCCTGGGGTGTGAATCGAAGGCAGCTGCTCAACCACTAAGCCACCCAGGTGTCCCCTGACTATACTATATTCTTAATTATCTTTGTATCCTAAATGTCCACCAATAGTAGGACTATAAGAATCATTGTAGATGACTGAAAAAAACAGACAAATGAACAAGTGACTATCCCTCTGGTCTCTAATAAACTCACTTGTGTTTTCCCCCTTCTTCTTTCCCAAGGGCCGTGGACTTTCACAGACTGGTTTAATCGTGGAATAAATACTTAATGAAAAGTCATTTCTCTGAACAAACACTCTTCGTGGGTCATAGAAGAACCCAAGTGTAAAAGACAGCTTAAAACAAAGGGAAGAGTCTCTAAATAGTAGAATTTCAAACCCAAAGGCACAAGCATGCACTCTCTCTCTCTCTCTCTCTCTCTCTCTCTCTCTCTCTCACACACACACACACACACACACACACACACACACAGGCCATCTATCTCTGCCCAGAAAGGGACCACCTCAACAAAGTGAGAAATAGTGGGAGATAACATGGGCAACAGAGCTCTCAGAAAAAGTTGTGAGTGTTCTCTTGAAAAGTTGTGTGTGAGTCACAATGTTTTAAAGCACAAATCATACTCTTGGTGAATAGAAGAATGTTTTTAATTTACTGGAGAAGCTGGCTAGTTAAATCTTATTGTGAATTCTTTATTAAAGACTGAAGTCAGGAATTCTTTTGTTAAGTAAATATTCAGGCCTTTCCTTGCCAAAGAGCTTTTGAAACTTTGCTGTAATTATGCTGATGTTTTCTGTGTTTATATGTTAAATGCCTAGAGCTTAATTGTTAATGGGTAAATAAGAAAAGCCGCAGGGCCCTTGCCAAAAGAGGCCCTAGAGCTGAGGCTGGGAGAACAATGACTCCACAGGACTCCCCTGGAGCGGGTAGAAGGCAGTTAGGGAAAGAGCCCTGGCTTCTCTCTTCACTCTAGAAGTAGAGCCCGGGGGAAAAGACAGACACAGGCCTGAACACATGCGCCTGGCAGAGTTCTGGCCTACCTTCCATTCCTCCTCACTGCCAACAAGTCAAGAATTCCTGCTGCCCTCAAGAAAACCAGCCAGAGAATTATGACCCTCATAGTAGCTGTCAACCCACCAGTGGACCAAGAGTGAGGGTCACGGCTACTTTCCCAAGGCAGGTGGCTGGGTTGGAATTCCATGCCCACCACTCATGAGTTGTGCAGACTATGTAAGCTCTTTCCTAGGGTCCTTGTCAACAAAATGAGGATAAATGTACCTATCTTAAAAGGGTATTGCCAAAATTAAATAAATTAATATTGTAGAAAAGTGCTTAGAACTGTGCTGGGCACATAGTAAGTGCTACGTAAGTTAAATATTTAACTGAGAGTTCAATAAACATCATGTTAGGTTCCATATATCAAATTTATCTGGAAAAGAGATGCAAACAACATGTCATGCTGTGGATCATTTGCTGGGTTACAGGAAATTGGTCCTCCTTCACATCAATGCATATTTAAATATAGGGTAGTCTTTCTAGTGTCTGCAGTACATCCTCCAGAAGATTATACCCAAAGCATTAAGAATTTGTGAGGAAATTTTTAGATACTTCTATTGAAAATCCAACATGGCACATTGATCAATTCTGTCTTTGTCTTCATCTTAGAGCTTCTCCCCTTTAGGGTTTGGGGTCCTGGCAGAAGTAGACTGGGACCTGCTGAACCTGCCAGGGTATCTCCAAGATACTCTTAGCTCTTCTAGGCAAAGTAACTTTAAATCTAAAGTTACTTTAAATCAAAGTAACTTTAAATCTAAAGTCACCTGGGTGCTTGGGTGGCTCAGTTAATTGCCTGGGGCTCAGGTCATGATGCCCAGGATCACGTAGATATTAAAGGCTTGAATAAGTGCCTGAGCACCCTGATCCTGGCCTGTGCTGTTCACTAGACTCTGCTATACCCCCTCTCATTTTTGAAGGACCCACCAGGGAAAAGAGTACTCTACTCCTTCCGCAAGCCCCAGGACCTGTTCCCCTGTGCTCCTGTGGCCAGCAGCCACATTCAGGTAAAGGTGGGCCAGTGACAACTATGCACAGACCTTGGTGCTCAGCCAGCCCCTCTGTCCTCTGCAGTCTCTCCTCAGTCCTCGCTTGTGCCCAGTCTGGGGTAGGCACTTGGAAGAGCCAAGGCCTATAGTGCATTATCTGCTTTTGGATGTGCAGGATCTTCTTTTCTCTGTTCCTGCTTAACTCCTAGAGCTAGGTTCTCTGGACGTCCCAACACTTCCCTTTGCCTGGACTGCTGGGAAGGGAAAGCATGCTCTCAGAGATGCAAAGATCACACTCCAGAAGGTGCCGGCATGTTCTGTCATGTAACCACCCCTAGGTTCCCCTCATCTAGGAAAGGGGGCAGGCTCAAATGGCACAGATACTGGAGACCCTCCAAACAAGACTCTCTGAGGAAGCCAGGAAGAGATGCCCAGGTCATGGAGGGGAGGAGATCTCATGGGGAAAGGACTCCTCACTGCTCAGGAGTTATCAGAAACAAAGAGCCCCAGCCTTGGAAAAGACCTTTGGAGATTGTGGGGTTCAGTCCAGGGAACTGCCCTTGGATCGTTGGAACAAGACCCCCAAAGCGGACAAGTGGGGGGCAGAAGGGAAGGAAAGGGTTGAACCGTGAACAGTAAGACAAAGAATAGGCAGTTCCAAGGAGCCAAGAACATAAATCATTTGCAGACGCTGGTGTGATAGTCAACCCAGGCTCCTGTGGGAGTGACTGTCACTATGGCTCAGGCACATCCACACGTCACAGTGAGTGTGAGCCTGTGTGTGTAAACGTCCCTGATGAATCATCCCATGTGTGTAATGCTCCTGTCAGTTCATGAGTCACTGAGTGTGTGTCAGAGCTGGTGTGTGTGTGTGTGTGTGTGTGTGTGTGTGTGTGTTCCAGTGCACAAGCCCGCCTGCCAGGGCTGATCATGCCCAGAGTGACGCTGGAATGTGAATGAAAGCCAGACAGCGCAGCAGAGTGCAGAGCACTCCCAGGGTGAAGCTGTGTTTAAAGGGCACCACGCTTCATTCACACCGTACATCACACACCACATTTCTGAACCCATTCCAGAGAAACCCATCTGTCCCCCCTTCCTGCTGAAACCCCCCTATGGAGCGACAGTGTTAAATTCTTCAGGCTTTATGGGGTTGTTTCCAGAGTCAGAAATGGCCCAACCTTAGAATCCTACATTTCAAGCCCTTCATTTTAAAGAGAAAGGAACTGTGGCCAAGAAAGAAGCCACCAAGGTCTCAGAGTTACACAGTGAGCTTGTGGCAAAGCCAGGTGCTGAATAAGGTGCTGTGACCACCACCACCACCACCACCTCTCTCTGCCCAGGCCTCCAGTGCCCTCCACACACTGTGTGCTTTTTCCATTTTTCTTAGGGATGTGATGAGATCACTCCTTTTCACTAAAATGCACTTAGAGCCTCCTATGGAAAGAAACACCAATGTCCATCCTAAAGGCTGACATCCATGACCAACCTCAAAAGCAAAGCTGGGGCATGTCTAGCTAGATGGCCGTAGACTGAAAGTCATTTTATCTCTCCTCCTAGAGCCTGACTTTCACCTCACCCAGGTCAGAGCAGCCCCTGGGTGCTGGCATACCCAGGTCTCTGCATTCATCACTGACCAGGCCCTTTGGCAGACTTGACACTTTGTGATTCAGAAGTCACCTATGAGACATCTATGAATGTCTCACTCCAAACTCTGATTCTTTCTCCTTTCACATTCCTGATGGTCATTTCACTCACCTCACAAAAATGAAAACATAAATATAGGAAGGGATTTATTTTAGCAGTTCTCAGGAAAGGTGTAATAAGTAAAGAGCCTGAACATGTTAAGAGGAGCTATGGGATTATCTACGAGTTTCAGCTATCCATTCCGTTCATTCTTCTCAGATGGCTCAGAGTTGACCTGAACTTCAAAGGGATTACTTCCACCACCGGATTTATTGTTCTTATTGCATATTAATTAAGTACTTACTGTATATACAGCACCATGAAGGCATTCAGAAGGCACACATTCCACCCTGCACCCCTGGAGAGCAGAGATTGATTATCTCATTTATCTGGACTTCAAAGCCTTTTGACTCCAATAGTATTTTGTCACTGGCTGGAGGTGGCCAGGATGCTGAGGGCACAACAGTGCAGGGCAAAGGAAAGGAACAGAGAAATCACTGCTCCAGGTCATGTCTCAAGGAAGACTGGTCGTACATGGGAGTCCAGGTTCTGTACTAACAGAATGGTGTTTTTCAAATAGTGCTCTGCTAAGCACACTGCCTTGGGAAAGGGAGTAGAGGATATTGCCTTGTGTGGTGGACAGACGGACAAGCTGAGTAAATGTTGATACAGTAAGTCTCCCTCACTTGTATAGCACATGGGCCAAAGGTTCACAGCCAAATGTTTCTTTGAATACAAATAAATATATTTACAAAGGTATTTATTTCAGCATTATATATAATAGCAAAAAGTCAATAATCTGAAAAATCTATTAATAGATTAGTTAAGGGACGCCTGGGTGGCTCAGTGGTTGAGTATCTGCCTTTGGCTCAGGGTGTGATACTGGTCCAGGGATTGAGTTCCCACATTGGGCTCCCTATGGGGAGCCTGCTTCTCTCTCTGCCTAGGTTTCTTCCTCTCTCTGTGTCTCTCATGAATAAAAAAAAAATAGATCAGTTTAAAAAATCATAGTACATCCATACAGTAGAAAACAATGCAACCATACTATGGGTATTTACCCAAAGTAAAATGTAGTGATCCAAAGGGCACCTGTACCCCAGTGTTTATAGCAGTGATGTCCACAATAGCCAAACTGTGGAAAGAGCCCAGATGTCCATCAACAGATGAATGGATAAAGAAGATGTGATATATACACAATGGAATATTACTCAGCCATCAGAAAGGATGATATCTTACCATTTACATCGACATAGATAGAATTGGAGGGTATTATTCTAAGTGAAATAAGTCAATCAGAGAAAGACAATTATCATGTGATCTCACTCATATGTGAAATTTAAGAAACAAAACAGAGAGTCATAGGGGAAGGGAAGGAAAAATAAAACAGATGAAATCAGAGAGGGAGACAAACCATAAGAGACTCTTAATCATAGGAAACAAACTGAGGGTCAATGGAGGGGAGGAGAGTGGGGAGATGGGGTCACTGGGTGATGGGCATTAAGAAGGGCATGTGATGTAATGAGCACTGGGTGTTATATATAACTGATGGATCACGAATCTCTACCTCTGAAACTAATAATATGCTATTTGTTAATTAATTGAATTTAAATAAAACTGAGCCCAGGTGGCTCAGCAGTTTAGCGCCACCTTTGGCCCAGGGCGTGATCCTGGAGGCCCTGATCGAGTCCCATGTCGGGCTCCCTGCATGGAACCTGCTTCTCCCTCTGCCTGTGTCTCTGCCTCTCTCTCTCTATGTCTCTCATGAATAAATAAATAAAATCTTTTTTTAAAAAATAAAATAAATAAAAAGGAAAACAACACAATTGTGAGGAACCATGGGTTGTAGCTACATACATTGACTTGGAAAGAGATCTGTTATTATTAAGTTAAAAAAACAAGTTACAGAATATGATTTTACCCTGTACTTAAAAATTAAAAAGGGTAGCCTTTAAGTATATATATATATATATATGTTTATACATGTTTGTATACGTAGAAAACTGAGTATGGAAAATACATGGTAGGATACACATGAATCTGCATGCATTGTTTACTTCAGAAAATAGGGGTTAAGAGTACTTTTTTATGCACTCTATTGTTTGACTTGTAAGTACGAATTGCTTTATGACTTTAATAAAGAAAAATAAAATGTATTGTAAAAACTGAAGAGACTAAAAAACAGGCTCGGAGATGCTTACTGGCCATACTCAACACTGGAGCTCTCCCCCATGTGAAATGCCTCACCTATTATGACACTTGGAGAGCTGGCAGCCATCACTTGAGAAAACATGGCACATTTGGCCTCTGCTGCAGCATCACGGAACAAAACAAGGACTTCAGCTGTCAGCTCAAAAGAAAAACACTGATTTGCATAAACATATGTGACATAGATTTGGTCGATGACTTTGAGGTATCTCACTCTAAACAGATAAAATTAATTAAAACTAGTGCAACTTTCTGGCAACTGTGCTCCAACTCCCCATTATTTATCGAGGACATTGAAAATTGGAATACATCATAGATTCTTAAATCACATCCTGAATCTGGAGAAGGGATGGGAAAGGGAATGAGGGCTTGCGGTAAGTGCCAGGCACTGAGCTGGGCACTGCGCCAACATCATCCCATTTGATCCTTATGATAATCCAGCAAGGTAGGGGAGAAGGGGACATGCACACGCACACACACAAGCAGGTGCCAGAAACTCCAGAGCAAGGCAAGAGGAGAAGAAAAACAGAGTGAAAGCCTAAGCCTCAGGGAAGCAATACCCCTATAGCTTCACAGTGGGTACCAGGCAGGCTTCTCGTCCTGTCAGGAGAGTAGTGTTTCTGGGGTCCCTGGACCATGGCCAGGAGATGCTGCCTGGGTCCACTTCATCCCCTTGAGGGCCTGAAGCTCCGGGGATGGGGGTCTAAGCACGAAAGGAAACTCACTTTCATTTGTAATGTGACTGACACCTCACTGAAATCAGCTTAGGCAAAACACTGACTTATTTGGCTCTCAACTAAAAATATCTATGAGTAGACGGCTCGGCGGGATTGGGACTCAACTGATGTCAATCAGCACGCATTCTGTCCTGTATTTCTCAGCTCTGCTTTCCAATTCCCATGTCAGCTTCATTTTTCAGGCAGCTTCTTTTGACGAGGCAGCAAAGTTGGTCCCAGAAAGTCTACATTACTTCATTTTCTGCCACTACCTATTCCCATGGAAAGAAAGCCCTTGTTTCCCAATAGTTTTAGCCAAAGCGCCAGGAATGACTGTTGGGGGGCCCCAGCTGGGGTCACCAGCCCATTACATAATTACTTACCATGATGACCTGATCGGCTAGTCCCAGATCACATGGGCTAGGACTAGTCTCTCCCCACCAAAATTGTAGGGATAGTGCCAAAGGAAGAAGGCAGGGATGCTGGGCAAGCAGACCACAGATATCCAACACGTCACACAGAAACCTACCGGTAAGGTGTAGTTACTTGCTACTGTCATCTCTTGGCAACCATAAAGCCCTGGGAAACTGCTCAACAAGATGATGGGAGTTCTGCAGATAATAAGGACCCTCTTCTCCCATGGCCAAGGTTAAGCGTTTGGGGAAATGCCCAAGAAATCTCTGAGAACTCTCATCAGTGACCCTGGAGCCATCAGTTCCTGATGTCCTCCCTGCCCAGGCTGTGGGTAATTCCAGTGGCCTGAAGGGCTGTGATGACAGAAGGTCCTTGATAACAAAGAGACTGGAAATGTCCTGGGAAAAGCCCTGGAATAAGAACCAGATATGTAGGTTCCAGTTCAAGCTCTGCCTCTAACAAGCCATATGCCCTGGAACAAATACTCTAAGTTCTCTGAAGTCAAAGTTCTCATGTGTAAAATAAAGAGACCAAGGCAAAGCAAAATGACCTGGAAAGCTATCTTCAGTTCTAAATTTTTTATTTTAGGTCAGAAAAAAATAGCAAGTTTACAAGCTGGAAAAAGCTTATGGTTGTCTCTGTGAATAAATCAGTGAGATAGTAGGCTGAAGAACCATACCACACCCATTTGTCAAATCTGGGACAACCTGAACAACCAAATAAGTGATGATAGTAATGGAAAATAACCCATGACTGAAATAAGAATCCATGAATTCATATTAATGTCCATCCATCCATCCATCCATGAGAAGGAAAAAGAAAAGTTCTTCCTTACAGTAAAATGTCAGCTAGAAGGAATAATGAAGTTGGAAAACCATCAATGAATGCTAAAACTAGTGGGTGAAAGTTTGATGAGAAGCTGGATATTTACAAAGTCTCAAGATATCTCCCTGTAGATTACTTATTAATTGCAAAGGGGGAAAATAGCAACTTTATAGCAATGAAATTTGGAAGCCACCACCTTACCCAGTGATCAAAGGTGACATCACCTATATTGGCAGAAACCACCCTCATGTATTGAGGGATACATGCCCTTGTTTCCCAATAGTTTTAGCCAAAGCGCCAGGATACAGTGCACAAGATGGCCACAGCATCCTCTCTGCATCTTTCAGCCCAAAACGCATAACCTAAATCTAATTAGGAGAAAGTGTCAGAAAAACGATGAGATGAGCACTGGGGGTTATTCTATATGCTGGCAAATTGCATTTAAATTTTAAAAAAAGAAAGAAAGAAAAAGGAAAACCAAATTGAAAGAAATTTTATTCCACGATTGACCTATACTACTTAAAATGGGAAAGTCTAATTTGAACTCCTTTTTTTTTTTTAATTTTTTATTTATTTATGATAGTCACAGAGAGAGAGAGAGGCAGAGACACAGGCAGAGGGAGAAGCAGGCTCCATGCACCAGGAGCCCGACGTGGGATTCAATTCCAGGTCTCCAGGATCGCGACCTGGGCCAAAGGCAGGCGCTAAACTGCTACGCCACCCAGGGTTCCCTTGAACTCTTTAAAAAAAAAAAAAAAAAAGTCGACGTCAGAAAATACGAAGAAAGGCTAAGGTAATACCCAGTTTAAAAGAGACTAAAGAGGAGCACCTGGGTGGCTCAGGTCATGATCCTGGAATCAGCAGGCCAAGCCCCACCTGGAGTTCCCTGATCAGTGGCGAGGCTGCTTCTCCCTCTCCCATTCGCGCGCTCTCTCTTCTCTCTCTCAAATAAGTAAAAATCTTTTTAAAAACATAGTAACAGACTAGAGAGGAGATGCCAATGAAATGCAATTAAATGGGTGATCTTGGATCGGATTCTAAATGAGAAAAGAAATAGTCACAAAGGGCCTTATCGGGATAGTTGATGAAACTGAACACGGACGACGGTGCGCGCATGCACGGCAACCCGGCTGGAGCCCCCGGCGCGTGATCCAGGATGAGACGTCCAAGTGCCAGCCGAGGAGCCTCGGTCCGAGGCGCTGACCTCAGATGCTTCGGGGCCCCCAGGGTTTCTTCCGCGTCCTGCTCTCCCTCTTTTATTTTATTTTATTTATGATAGTCACAGAGAGAGAGAGAGAGAGAGAGAGAGAGAGAGAGAGAGAGAGAGAGGCAGAGACATAGGCAGAGGGAGAAGCAGGCTCCATGCACCGGGAGCCCGATGTGGGATTCGATCCCGGGTCTCCAGGATCGCGCCCTGGGCCAAAGGCAGGCGCCAAACCGCTGGGCCACCCAGGGATCCCTCCTGCTCTCCCTCTTGCAGCTCTCGGATTGGTTCCCTGGAACAGTCCGGGGCAGAAGCCCACCGGAACCTCCGGAAGGGTCCCCACAGTCCTGCGCCCTCACTTCTGTTGACTGCAGCCCCAGTTCTTGCAGTTTTCACAGAGGGGATCTGCCCTGGACCTGGAGGCCGGCACCTGACTCCCAGGGCCAGTTCCCTTCCCACCGGCGCCCAGGGGACCCTCAACTGCGGAATCACTTAGACACGAATAACCTCTGGAAGGCACCACCCCCCCCTCCAGCGCCCCCATCCCTGGCTCGGCGCCCCTCTAGCGGGGGTGTTCTCTCCTGATTGGACACACCAGCCCCCAGGACCGGGAGTGGAGAGCATCAGCCTCGCCCTCTCTGCACCCCACGTGGCGGGGCGCTTGAGAACCCAGCCGCAGCCTGGGCATCAGCCTGGGCATCGCCAGGGCAGCGAAGGCCCTCCGGGCCACCGGCCGGGTGAGAGCTCTCATTTTAACGATAACCAGTCACCCAGGAGCAGCAGTGTGCGGCGCCCCGCGCTGGAAGTCTCACACCTACACATTTTCCTTGGTCCTAACTCGGCCCGTGTTATCACCGAGGACACCGAGACGCAGAGGGATGGAGAGGCTTCTCCACACTTCATATTATGTTTAAAAGTCAAATCCAAGTGGATTAGCGATTTAAATGTATTTTTAAAATAAGAATTGTTGACTATTCTATAACCTCAGGACATTGGAGATTTGCCTAGGCCCACCTCTACTAGAAGACCTACGGGAAAGGGAGATTTAAGCGATGCCTGGCTCTCTCTGAAGAGCATGTGACTCTTGATCTTGGGATCTCCGAGCCCCATATTGGGAGTAGAGATTACTCAACTAAATAAAACTTAAAAAAAAAAAAAAAAAAAAAAAGTAGATTTGATTACATTAAAATTTACAATATGGTAAAAGATACCTTCAGTAAAATTAGAAGATAAAAGACTGAAAGAAAATAGTTAAACAGGGGCAGCCCAGGTGGCTCAGCAGTTTAGCGCTGCCTTCAGTCCAGGGCCTGATCCTGGAGACTCGGGATCCAGTCCCACATCAGGCTCCCTGCATGGAGCTTGCTTCTCCCTCTGCCTGTGTCTCTGCCTCTCTCTCTCTCTGCCTCTCATGAATAAATAAATAAAATCTTAAAAAAAATAGTTAAACACATAGAACACAAGAATTAATAGCCCTAATATACAAAGACTGCCCACCAATTGATTAGAAAAAAACAAAGGAGAAAGGATATAAAGGCAATCTGTCAAACAGGAAATGCAAGTGGATCCCTATTGTATGGAAACACAATTAACTTGCCCTGTTGACTGCCCTTTGAGAAATGCAAAATGCAATACAAAACAATGATGAGATATAATTATTTAACACATTAGATGAGCAACATAGCAAAAAGGTGGAGACTTTGCAGGTGCTGGTTAGGATGTGGGAGAAGAAGCCTTTATATACAAGACCAGTAGAAATGTGAAGTACTAAAACATTTTTGGAGTATTATCTGGAAAAATCTATTAAATTAAAGATATGCTGGGGCGCCTGGGTGGCTCAGTTGGTTGTGTCAGCCTTCAGCCCAGATCATGATCCTGGAGTCCTGGGATCCAGCTGTGAGTGGGGCTCTGCGCTCAGCAGGAAGCCTGCTTCTCCCTATCTCTCTGCCCTTCCCCCTGCTCCTGAACACTCTCTCTGTCTCTCTCTCTCATTGTCTCTCAAATAAATAAAAGTCTTTATAAAAATTAAATTAAATTAAGGATATACATACACATTGACTCAATAATCCAACTTTAAGGAATTTAAGTTATAGATATGAGTACCAGTGCATGATGAAATATGTAAAAATGCTTACTATAGCATGGGTTGCACTTTTGTTTTTTAAGTAGGTTCTAGACCCAGCATAGAGCCCAATGTGGGGCTTGAACTCATGACCCTGAGAGCAAGACCTGAGCTGAGATCAAGTGTCCAATGCATAACTGACTGAGCTACTCAGGCTCCCCTGCAGCATTGTTCGAAACAGCCAAAAAAAAAAAAAAAAATTTTTCAGTGTTCATAAACCGAGAAAAAATTGAATAAATTATGATACAACTACACTATGGAATATCATAAATCAGGATTTCCATGATATCTTCTTAACTTAAAAAAATGTATCGGGGCATCTGGGTGGCTTCAGTGATTGAGTGTCTGTCTTCAGCTCAGGTCATGATCCTGGGGTCCTATGATCAAGTCCTACATCAGGCTCTCTGCAGGGAGCCTGCTTCTCCCTCTGCCTTGGTCTCTGCCCCTCTCTCTCTGTGTCTATCATGAATAAATATATAAAATCTTTTAAAAAATGTATCAATAGTATGATTCCATTTTGTTAAAACACTTATTTAGGGCAGCCTAGGTGGCTCAGCGGTTTAGCGCCGCCTTCAGCCCAGTGCGTGATCCTGGAGACCCGGGATCGAGTCCCATGTCAGGCTCCCTGCATGGAGCCTGCTTCTCCCTCTGCCTCTCTCTCTCTCTCTGTGTCTCTCATGAATAAATAAAATATTTTAAATAAAAAAAAAAGATTTTATTTATTTATTCATGAGAGAGAGAGAGAGAGAGAGAGAGAGAGAGGCAGAGACACAGGCAGAGGGAGAAGCAAGCTCCATGCAGGGAGCCTGACGTAGGACTCGATCCCGGGTCTCCAGGATGAGGCCCTGGGCTGAAGGCGGCGCTAAACCGCTGGGCCACCCGGGCTGCCCAATAAATAAAATCTTTAAAAAAAAACACTTATTTAAAAGAAATGAACCATATATATATATATAGAGAGAGAGAGAGAGAGAGAGAGAGAGAGAGAGTGTGTCTGTGTGTATTTGCTTGTATTTCCCTTAGCATTCACAAAGTGCTGGAAATACGCAAGCAAACAACACTAGAGACTCAATAGTCAAAGGAAGAGAAGCAAAGAATAGAAGAGAGTGATTGTTCAACTTGTTCTTCTTTTATATGTTTAGTTTGTTATAAAAGAGCAATGTCACTTTTGTAACTTTACAAATAAAAAAGAATTAAGGAGCTTCCTCAAGTTCAAGGGGGCACTGTATACCCTTAAGCAGAATGAGCCCTGTACCAGGATCTGATAGCAGGGAGGTATTCACACTGCAGATATGAGGAGGTGAAGGGAAGGTGGAGACACTGCCCCCCAAGTCCTGAAGCTGCAGGAGAGAGTCCTCTCCTACTTAAAACCCACAGCCACACACTGGAACTTGCACACATTCCAAAGGGCATGCCCATACATCATGGGCACACTCTTATATGCATCACTGTGCCTGTTCCAGCCATACCTCAGGTGTCCCCTAAAGTTAAATCTCCTGCTGGCTCTCCAATCTTTGTCACCTGATCCATAACCATCCCTACCTTGAATGTGGTACAACTCCTTTACTTGTGGGAAGATGAGGGTGGATACAGAAGTATGGCTCCCAGGGGCATGCATGTCACTGGGGGTGTGGGGAAGGCAGGGAGCATGAGCAACTAAGGGTGTGGACATACATGTGTCCTTTGGACTGCTGAGGTAAGGAAAGCTCTCTGTAGGGCTGCCTTCTACACTTGCTCAAGCTATGCAGTAATATACCAAAGTCAACCAAATTTTACTTGAGGGCAGGGTACCTTTCTCTAATCTGCACAGAGATACCATACCGGCAAAGCAGAAGCCCTGCTACTAGGTGTCAGAGACAGAATGCAATCCAAGTCCCAAGCCATTACCAGCTATATGACTTTAAGGATAAAAATATGATCATGGGATGCCTGGGTGGCTCAGTGGTTGAGCATCTGCCTTTGGCTCAGGTCATGATCCTGAAGTCCCAGGATCCAGTCCTGCATCGGGGTCCCTGCAAGGAGCCTGCCTTTTCCTCTGCCTTTGCCTCTGCCTCTCTGTATGTCTCTCATGAATACATAAATAAAACCTTAAAAAAATATATGATTGTGGATGTTACAGCATGTTTTGAAAAGTCATAAATGAACAATTCTCCAGTTTTCTAGCCAACAGGGGGCTGGAGGTTATCTAATCTGTTCCCAGTCTCATGGCATATAAGAACACAGGCCACTGGGAAAGGATGACGTCTGTGGTTCCCCGAAAACAACACACCCACAGCAACCTCTCATTTTTCCATTTATGTTACATTTAGGGCTGTATTCTATATTTATATGTTAATGTGTTTTATTATGTTAATGATCTCTGAGTGGATGTGGGGAGTGTGTGTGTACTAGCAGGTATGTAGGTGTCCATCTTCAATAAGATTTGAAACTCCTAGAGGACAGACATTGTCTTTCTTTGCATCTCCCACAACCAACTGTTTTCCCTTGGTCACTGTGTTAAGACTTAAACAAATAAAAACACTTCTCATAAAGATGAAATTAAATAACATGTAAATGATGCCTACAGTACTTGGTCTGTGAAAGATGCTTATACCTATTTCTTTCCCCTGAGTCCTCTTCTGATACAGAAAGAATAAGAGCATTCATTCAATCATATTAATTTCAGGTCATTTGTTAAGTGCCAGGCATAGTGCTGGGTATTGGGGATACTATGACACATAAGAAATCATCTCTTCTCCTTAAGTTCTGTGGTCCATCTGGCTAGGAAAATATCCTTTTTTGTAATCTATCACATGTAATATGGAATTGTGAATGAGGCACTCTTGGATGGAAGACAATAGGAGGGTAATTTGATGGTCTTAATAATTTTGATAGTTGGAAGAGAAGCTGGAGATGCCACTTTAGAAGGTGATGTTTGAATAGGGTCTTGAAGGATGAGGAGGAGTTCACAGAGCCAAAAAAGGTATATATTTAAAAAGGCAGCAAAAGTGTTACACACAGAGGACACAGAATAAGAGAAGCCACTTTCAATATTAAAAGTTAGCTTGCAAACAGGGGCATCTGCGTGACTCGGTCAGTTGTGCATCTGCCTTTTGCTCAGGTCATGATCTCAGGGTCCTGGGATCCAGCCCCGCATTGGGCTCTCTGCTCAGTGGGGAGTGTGTTTCTCCCTCTCCCTCTGTGCACTCTCTCTCTCTCTCTCTCAAACAAATAAAATCTTTGAAAAAAAAAAGTTAGCTTGAAAACAATCACTTTCTTGAGCAGAACTATGATCCATTGCCAGGGAAAGGACCCCAAATCAAAAGCAGTTAATTGGAAGAAAGAACAGTGCTTCGGAGCTTGGGCACTTCATCAATCATCTCACACTTAGAGATCTCCAGGGCCCTGGCACTAGCCTTTACATACTTTTAGTTTAAGGATGTTTGGAGCTTTTTAAATTATGCATGTTGTTATTTTCCATTATCTAGAAAGGAACTGTTTTTAAAGCCAAAGACCAAAAGCTACAACCCCCAGGAATTTATTTTAAACCTGGGAATTTCCCTGAGGCCTGGAATTTAGTGTCTGGGTTCCAGATTTGGGGGTAATTGTTGGGCTCCCTTCTAGACCCCGCCTACATGTGTGTCTACTGCCTCCCCCACCCCACCCCCATCTGCACCATCTGTTCAGCAGGGCACAGCTTTCCAGAGCCCTGGGTCAGCCCTCTCCTGGTAACTCTACCTGGGGAAAAAAGCAGCTCTATGATCCACCAGATCAAAGATAAAGCCCAAAGTGTTTACAGTATCAACTTTCCTCCCCAGAGAGGACTGTATCTTTTTCTATGGCTGCAAAACCCAACTGTAGCTTTTTGAATGCCTGGCCCTGTTGGCACCTCCAGGCCTGGGAGCCCAGCTGCTGCCCTACCCCAGCTCAGGGAAGGAGGGAGGGAGGCTGCTGACAAGACACCCATCCTAAGAACAAAGCTATCAGCTTCATCTTTGCAGGGTACCAGTCTTGCCCTCACACCTGCCAGGCGGGGCCTTCTCTCTCTCTCTCTCTCTCTCTCTCTCTCTCTCGACTCTCTCGATAAACTTCTTTGTCCGCTTACTTGAGCACTGGGCACATGAGAGACTCTCAACTAGGGTTTGTGGTTTAATAGCAGCTGGCTTTGTGACAAGACCTCAAGATCTGGAATCCAGAGATGTAGGTTGATACTTCTCTTCCAACTGGACCAATATCCTGCCTGAGCCTTGGTTTCCGCATCTTTAAAATGGCAATAGTAGGGCACCACTGGATGGCTCAGTTGGTTAAGCGTCTGCCTTCAGCTCAGGTCATGATCTCAGGGTCCTAGGATCGAGCCCCACATCTGGCTCCCTGCTCAGTAGGGTGTCTGCTTCTCCTTCTCTCCCTCTGCCTCTCTCCCTGGCTTGTGTTCACTCTTGCTCTCTGTACATACTCTCTCTCTCAAATGAATACATAAGATCTTTTTAAAAATAGCAATAATAGGATCCCTGGGTGGTGCAGCGGTTTAGCGCCTGCCTTTGGCCCAGGGCGCGATCCTGGAGACCCGGGATCGAGTCCCACGTCGGGCTCCCGGTGCATGGAGCCTGCTTCTCCCTCTGCCTATGTCTCTGCCTCTCTCTGTGTGTGTGACTATCATAAATAAATTAAAAAAAAATAGCAATAATAATTATGCTTGATCTAGCTGTTTCTCCAGGTTGTATGCCCATTACAAGGATGACAACATAGAGTAGAAGAGGCAGTGTGGGGTAGAGTCCAAAGGCTCAGCTCCTGCATTATGCTGTCTGGATTTACATACTAGTCGATTTCCTAGTTATGTCTGTTATAACCCTGGGCAAGTTAAACTTCTCTGATGCCTCAGTCTTCCTTAGCCGCAAAGTGAGATTATAAAAGTTCATTAGGACTATGGCTTCATATGGTCATTGGGTACTTGGTGCTGTGGAAAGTGCTGGGGTTCTAGAGCTCAGTGACATAGAGCTCACAGTGTGATTAAGTGAAGCAAATCAGGTTGTTTACTCTTCCCGCACACCTCACTTCAAAAATCTCTTGTGTGTATGAATGTGTGTGTGTATGTGTGTTTGTGTGCATCCTCAGTGTATGGTGCGGCCCCTGGGAATCTCTCCAGTCCTCTATCTATTACCCTGCAGCCATGCCAAACTCCCTTCTAGTCCTCAAAACCGTCAAGCTCTTTCCTGCCTCAAGGCCTTTGCTGTCTGTCCCTTCTGCCTCCAGCAGTGATTCCTGGACTGGAAGCCACAGCATCTTCTGGGAACTTGCTGGAAAGGCACATTCTCCAGCCCTACCCCATCCTTCCTGAATCAGAACCTCTGGGGTGAGCCCAGGTATCTGCACACTAATACATACTAAAGTTTAAGAGCCACGGGCCCAGAACATTCTTCCCTCTGTTCTTCTTTGAGCTGGACCCTGCCCCAGGAAGCAATTCTCCCTTCCTTCTCCCAGAAGAGCACCTGCAGCCAAAAGTGGTGGTAAGGTGGCCTGTGTTTTCTCCATTGATTTATCATTTTGTCTAGGAGAAATTAGAAAGCTCTTTAAGAAGCTGCTTTGGAACCCCAGGGGAACAGTTCTGGATGGATGAAGTCACAGGAGCTAGGAGCAGGCATAGTGACACACATAGATTTCCTGCCCATGAGGCCATTTCAGAAAAAGGAAGAAGAAAGTGCAGAGGCCTGGAGCAGGTAAACTGGCTTACATGGAGAGAAACCCAGTCACAGGGGGCCATTTAGCACCTGGCATAAAAGCAGAAATGCTAAGGAGGTAATTAACACCCATATTCTAATCTCAGTAGCAGCAAAACACAGACTTAAAAATAAGCTTGGAAAAAAACCAAAATAGCCCCAGGAGGACAAAAGAAAATCTAGAAAGATTAACTAAAAATAGTTAAGTTAGTGATACCTGGAAATCGGGGTGGGGATGCCTGAGTGGCTCAGCATCTGCCTTAGGCTCAGAGTGTGATCCCGGGGTACTGGGATTCGGTCCTGCATTAGGTTCCCCGCAGGGAGTCTACTTCTCCTTCTGCCTATGTCTCATGGATAAGTAAATAAGATCTTTAAAAAAAAGAAAGGAAGAAAGATAGAAATTGGAGTGCCTTTTTTTTCTTTTAACATACAGTCTCATTGTAGTTTATCAAAAAATCCAAGTTCACCAATTTATGGCTGTTGTATAAATATCTGTAAATGCATAGATGAGGATATTCTTGGCA
The DNA here is from genome assembly GCF_011100685.1 of Canis lupus familiaris. Taxonomy (NCBI): domain Eukaryota; kingdom Metazoa; phylum Chordata; class Mammalia; order Carnivora; family Canidae; genus Canis; species Canis lupus. Next base: position 27,733,098 of record NC_049237.1, read on the forward strand.
CACCCTGGGTCTGCCTCACCCAAGGAGACACCCCCATACTCACCTGACAAATAGCAGCTTCCTCACAATGAAAGCAGAGAGAGAGAGAGAGAGAGAGCCTGGAAGGGACAGGAGAGGCTGCCCAAGGTGCCAGGTTAGCCCCAAGAATGAGCGAGGTCAGGGAGCAGGGGAGCTGCACAGGCTGGCGGCCCTGGAGGAGGGCCTGAGCTGCTGATGTGCATGAACAGACCTCCTCATCCGGTGACTTCTGAAGAAATAATGCAATTGTGAGGGGCCAGGGAAGCTACAAATAGAACAAAGAGAGGAAAGGAAAAATCAATAGGCAGTAAAGAGGAAGAAGGGAGCCAGGCCTGATGTCTGCATTGTGCTGGCCAGATAGGGAAAGCCACAGTGGTCCGGGGCGGTGCCCCTCTCGTGTCACTGGGCCTGGGCATGGACAGTGTTCCCAATCACTGATGGGACAGTCTGCACAAATCCCTTCTGGGACTGTCACTACTATTCACCTTCCACCTATGGGGGATGGAGTCAGGAAGATTACATAACTGGCTTCAATTCCCAGTATAATAAAAGCCCTGAGATTGGAACTGAGGGTCCCCACCCCTAGGCCCAAGATCTTTCTGGGCCACCACAGCTGTATGGTCCCTGAGGGCGCGTGCAGAATATAAACTGAAGGGGTCTGGAAGGGGAGAGGACTGCTTTACCTGTGTTTATGGAGTTGTCTTCCCAAGGCTGGTTCACCTGGGAAACAGCCTCTGGGGAAACTTGATTCCCTCTCCTCTCTCCCCTCCTACCCTGCACTGCCCACCGCGCCCCCCCCCCCCCCCACCAAACTGATGTGTATCTCTGAAAGCCCTCAGTGAGACCAGCAAGTGGCCTTCACCAGGGCCTCACAAGAGGCACGCTTTGCTCCTGGGGATTTGCTCATTTGCCCTCTTCCTGGAGGGCGTGCAAGAGAGAGATGGACACTCAGGGAAGCAGGACCTGGCAGTGCGGGGCTCCCCGACTCTGCACTCACCACTGGGGTCTGTCTCCCAGGAGGGAATCAGGGACTCCCCTTCATCCATGTACACCCTGAGCCACCGGAGACCCGACATCACCCCCTCCCTCCCTCCCACTCTGCAGCATTTTAGTTGGAGAGTAAGACAGAGCTCGCTAAATCAAAGTGGTTTCCCCAGCAACAGTGGGAGAAACGGGTTTACTTACGCCAGGTAAATAATGCATGAGCTTGGACTGAGAAATACGGCAACCAAGTTCATGTTACTAACGGGTTCACTGAACCTCGTGGCTTGGCTCCTGAGCCGGAGTCCCAGGGGATAAGGTTGCAATTCACCTCCTGCCCCTCCACTCCTAAGGAATCCTTTCTGTATTCAAGTTGTGTTTTTGGTTTTCTTTTTTCTTTTTTTTTTGTCCTGGCTATTTCGTACTCCCTAAAATCAAACGGCCTTCCTCTTCAAGAGCCAAGGGAATAGGAATCGGTCCTCCACGCGGCTTCCCGCATCTTTAAAAAGAGGGTTCTGGTTTCCCAGCTCTGCAAATTCGGACAAGGCAACACCGACCTGCACCACTCTAGCCAGTCTGCCAGAAGATGGTTTGTTTCCAAAATCCAGTCTGTATACCTGACAGGTCAGCCAGGCCAGGTCCCCAGGCTCCAAGGTGCAGACACGCTATGCCAAGAAGAAATGTAAGCAGAACCAAATTGTGAACGAACAGCTAGTGATAAAGACCGTGTGCTCCTCCTGCCCCCTGAGAATCACTGATACCCTATCTGCAGCTCTCTACCCTCCCAGAAGATGTGGTACTTCCTCTGATTTGTATTCTGAAAGTACTTCTTTTTTTTTTTAATTTCATAAATATGAAATTATAGAATAATGTAGAAAAGCTTTTTCAAATTACACAGTATCATTCCAATTGGATGCCCCTCCCCCCCACTCCAAAGAGATCACTCCTGTAGATGATGGAAAATTCAGTATAGGGAGAAATTTTAAACCATCAATCAAAATAAACTGGAAGCTTTTATTAGGGGGAAGATTTAGTCCCTTCACAAAAAGACTTGCAACTTTTTGGGGTCCCCTATGAGGGTACTTCAATCTCCAAAGTTGTGTAAGAGGGAGTGCTTACAACAGATGGGTACAGCATCCGACCTGTTTCTTGTCCATCTGCCCCAGCAGATGTGAAGAGAGTGGCTGGGCCTTTGTTTCCCTGGTACCCCTGGTACTTGGCACATTGCCATCATGCAGTAGATACCATCCAGATGAATAAAAAAGTAAAGCTGATGGAAGCTTCTAGTTCCCATGGAAAAACAAAACTAAGAACTTCCCTCAACACAAGCAATGAGATTTAGGCAATGATTGCCACTTGTGTGTCTGTTTGAACACATCCACGGTATTATAAAACAGTCTGACGCAGACATTGTATAGAACTTCACAGTGTTAATGAGTAACTATCTGTGGAAATGCTCCTATTGAAAGCCTCCCTATGTCTCAGGTGGAAAGGAAGTAATTCACACTGACAATAGATACTGCTCCATGATCACAAAATGAGGCAAGTCTTCAGTGAGTATCATAGCAACCTAGTTGGTCTGTGAAAATTATGGCAGTTTTGCATTAAAACCTAAAAGCCGAAAAGCCAAATCGGTTAGAAAAAAATTGTTTTTTTTTTTTTAAATTGGTTTTTAAGAAATATTTTATTTATTTATTCATGAGAGACACAGAGAGAAGCAGAGACACAGGCAGAGGGAGAAGCTGGCTCCCTGTGGGGAGCCTGATGCAGGACTCGATCTTAGGACCCCAAGATCACTCCCCGAGCCAGACGTTCAACCACTGAGCCACTTAGGTACCCCCCAAAATTGTTTTTTTAGAGAAGAAATTCTGACATATGATACAACATGGGTAAACCTTGAGGAGATCATGCCAAGTGAAATAAGCCAGCCACAAAAAAGACAAATACTATATGATTCCACTGACAGGAAGAACATAGAATCGTCAAAATCACAGAGACAAAAAAGTAGAATGGTGGTTGCCAGAGGCTAGGAACAGTTACATGAAGAGTCATTGTTTAATGGGTTTAGAGTTTCAGTCTTACTAGATGAAAAGAGTTCTGGACATGGATGGTGGTGACGGTTGCACAACATTACGAATGTTTTGTTTAAGATTTTATTTATTTATTCATGAGAGACAGAGAGAGAGAGAGGCAGAGACATAGGCGGAGGGAGAAGCAGGCTCCATGCAGGGAGCCCAATGTGAGACTCGATCCCAGGACTCCACGATCATGCCCTGAGCCGAAGGCAGATGCTTAACCGCTGAGCCACCCAGGCGTCCCCATTATAAATGTATTTAACACCATTGACTTGTATACTTAAAAATAGGTAAGATGGGGGCACCTGGGTGGCTCAGTGGTCGTGGTCCCAGGGCCTTGGGATGGAGTCCCACATTGGGCCCCCCGCAGGGAGCCTGCTTCTCCCTCTACCTGTGTCTCTGCCTCTCTCTGTGTGTCTCATGAATAAACAAATAAAATCTTTTAAAAAGTAGATAAGATGGTAAATTTTGGGTTATGTGTATTTTACCATGATAGAAAGATGAGGGTGGGGAGAAAACTCTGACAAATATAAACCAGACAACTAAAAAACCTTCAGATATCTATTGAAGTAGCTTAGGCAAAAATCATATGGTTTGAAGTGCCTGGATGGTGCAGTCAATTAAACGTCCCACTCTTGGTTTTGGCCCAGGTCATGATCCTGGGATGGAGCCCTGCCTCAGGCTCCCTGCTCAGCAGGGAGTCTGCTTGAGATTCTCTCTTCTCTCCCACTCGTGCTCTCTCTCTCTTTCTAAAACAAGTAAATAAATCTTTTTTAGGGATCCCTGGGTGGCGCAGCGGTTTGGCGCCTGCCTTTGGCCCAGGGCGCGATCTTGGAGTCCCGGGATCGAATCCCACGTCGGGCTCCCGGTGCATGGAGCCTGCTTCTCCCTCTGCCTGTGTCTCTGCCTCTCTCTCTCTCTCTGTGACTATCATAAACAAATAAAATTTAAAAAAAAATAAAAAATCTTAAATCTTTTTTAAAAAGTCATATGGAGGGCAGCCCGGGTGGCACAGCGGTTTAGCGCCGTCTGCAGCCCAGGGCGTGATCCTAGAGATCGGGGATCGAGTCCCACGTCAGGCTCCCTGCATGGAGCCTGCTTTTCCCTCTGCCTGTGTCTCTGCCTCTCTCTCTCCTGCTCTGTATCTCTCATGAGTAAATAAAATAAAATCTTAAAAAAAAAAAAAGTCATATGGAGGTGCACCTGGGTGGCTCAGTCGGTTAAGCATCTGCCTTCAGCTCAGGTCATGATCCTGGAGTCCTGGGATGGAGCTCCACATTGGGCTCCCTGCTTAACGGGGAGTCTGCTTCCCCCTCTCTCTCTGCCCCTCCCCCTCCTGCTTGTACACATTCTCTTGCTCACTCTCTCTCAAATAAATAAAATCTCTTTTTAAAAAAAGAGCATATGGATAAAGCAATATCTGACTTATGGCCAAAATAAAGCGAGGTGTTTTGTCTGGATTGAAAGTGTATTTAGTTGATTTGGGATTGTGCATTCACCACTAAACATTATGACAGGCACATAGGAATTGAGAACTTGCTCCATAACAACCAGCTGAGGAAATGATGGAAGGTATAATTGGAGGGCATGCGTCCTGTCTGCCACAGATCATGCAACAGGCATATAATGATTACACAGCGGCAGTCAGCCCTCAAATGTGGGCTGATAAATGGATAGTGCAATCCGATAGCACACACTGAAGAATGCTTTGGAAAATAACCACCACAAAATGTACTGGGATTGAGCTGTAACAGCACATCAACAAATCCTGTCCAACTGAGCAAACAGTCTGTCTGTTGGAGAAAATGAATAATTACTGTGGAAGTTATTGACAGAAGCACAAAAGTCTTGGTAGAAACATCACAAAACCTATTTAGAAGAATTAAACAATGTATGCCCCTGGCAGAATGGCTCTAGAGTAGCTATGGAACCTGAGAAACTTGTGTGGTAAAATCTGCTACCCTCTGGAAACTGGAGCAGTACCCAGACACTCATTGCCCATCATTCAGGTATCAGAGTCTAACATGTTTTGGCATCGGTTCAAAAAGCAGTACATCGAGACGATTGCCATATCAGTATGACATTCCTGTCCCAACAACAGATTATTTTCACGTTCTTGGCTAATACAGCAGAGACTGTTCTAATAAGTTATATAAACACAGTAATGTTATACTTGAACATTTTACAGCATATATAGTACTTTTAAAGCACTATTGGGCTTTTTTATCACATGTATAATTTTGTTTCTATACCTTTATTTCTATTTTGTTTTTCCCTTTTTACTCTCCCAAAAAAGCTATGAGGTAGCATTCTATAGGAGAGAAAACTGAAGCCCAGCTGGGCCTTCCAGGGCCTTCCAGGTCTGTCTTTGTGACCTGGTCTGTCACTGTAGCTATACTGGGACATTCATCCTTTCATGGACAGGTACCTATAGATCAGAGTATATTATCCAAATGATATCCTCCAACTCTTTGCATGCTTTCCCCTGAGTTACACAAATAATTGAGAAGAAGAAACAGGAATGTTTGGGACTCTAAGTTCCTAGACAATTGCCAAATCTCTGCCTCACTTGGTGTCTGAGAGAGAGATCTGTATGGGTCTGAGAGCTAATAGAATAGACATTTCCTACCCAGTGCCCTGCCTTGCCACATCACCAGTGGCACACACATCCCTCCAGGATGACCTTGCCCTGGGCTCTGACTCACCTAATCACAGCCCTCTGCCTCTCAGAGAACTACAGGGAGTAATTTAGGAGTTTGGGCCTATGGAGTGTCAATCAACCTGGCCACAGGGAGGGAAGGCCCCACAGAACTGCTGAGGCCTCAGGTCAGGGCAGCAGTGAGCTGCAGAGCAGAAGAGGAGAGGCCAGTGGCCAGCTAAGAAGAGAGCCAAGCTAGTATCTGGCAGTGGTCACAGAAAGGCTCTGTCCTAGAGCATAGGACCCTTGCCCACAGCACATGCCTGTCACAGTTAAGAACCAGGGGAGATCTCTTTGGAGGGTGGTGGAGATGGCCTGTATTCCAGGCCTCTGCTGTATTTTGAGGGGTCTGGGGAGTCCCCCAGGGACTGTCAGAAAGAATTAGCCACTCTGTCTATGGCCACAGAGCTTGGGCCTTCCTCTCCTGGGCCAGATTTCACCCCACCCACCTCCAAGCCTGGTTCCTGCCCCAGTTTTTCTGCTCTTAAAATATCAAGAACCCCAGCTTAACTTCACTGACCCCCTCATCTTCCCCCAAAGGAAAACCAAACTACATTCTCAGATTGAGCCCCCACCTTTTAGACACCAGTGCCTTGTGCCTAACGTGCCACCACCCCCACTCCCAGCCTTCAAAAGTTTGAGGGCTGATAGAAAGTGGAGGAATCAGGAAACGGATTTCTGGGCTCCAGGACCAGGATCTATATTCCACCTTCCCCTACCCTGCCCACACCAACACATAGGCTCACAGTAGCTCCACCTCCCGCCCCACAACAGGCAAGGCCCAGAGAGCACCCCTAGTACTGGGCACAGTAAAGTCGCAAGTGTGCTTGCCCACATTCACAAAAATCCTTCACAGCAGGTAACGTTATCTCTTCCACAAGCAAGGAAACTGAGGCTCAGTGGGGGGTAAGGGCTGCAGGTACAAAAGTGGTCGTTGGAGCAGTGAATGGAAGCGCCTATTCATAGGTCTGCAACTCACAGCTCCCTGCCACATCATCCCACCTCTCCCTGCTCCTCTCACCGCCCCTGCAGTGAGTACCCAACCCTTGCCAAGAGGACACTGCTCTTTTCAAGCCTCCTTTACCTCTTTGGAAACTGAGGCACATCTTATGTTCCTCCATATTCTTGAACTGCAATGGAACAGTGAGTCTAAATCACAGCAGTGCCAGGAAAACGGACTGTCTTTGGATCTCGTTTGTAAAGAACAGGTGGAGGAGATGCAGAAGAACATGGAGGAGATGCAGAAGAAGAAGAGCTGCCCCGAGTCAGGCGGGGGGACAGCACCCAGAGGCGTGTGGGAGAGCACAGCCCTCCCGTGATGTCAGGTTCTGCTGTGGTCACCATGTCCCCAGCAGGTCCTGCCTCTGCTGGTGCAGGCCCCCTCTGCTCTGCGTTCCTTCCCAAGGAGGGCTTGGGCTGCACTGCCAGGCCTCTGAGACTTTAGCGGCTAATAGGATGCAAATTGGAATGTGCTCCCATAAAGATGTATTATGCATGGACTTTCTATTAGATTTCACTTGGAAACTCATCATCAATCACCCCAGCGGGGCCTGTACAACCTCAGGCCTGTGTCAGCAGTTTCTTGTCATCTGGGGTCTGATGCCAAATTCATCTCCCTCACTGGGGGGCCCGGGGACTCTAGAGGTTTGGACCACGGCCTGGCTGGATGGGGAAGCCACCTCCTGGCATCCTATGAGGTTGTCCTGCTCCTGCTATAAGAGGGCAGGGCAGGCTGGGAAGGAAGGCACTGAGTGCACAGTGGGAACCAACCGTCTGCAATGGGGGCTGAACTGGCTCGGCCACTTTAAAGATGCCCCAGTGACCACTGAGGCACAGGTGATTCATGGAAAAGGCTTGTGCTGGGAAGGGAAGAAGTCAAGGCCCTGCCCAAGGGCCCAGACTTCAGTCAGGGATGTGCAGAGCCACACAGACTTTACCCCATGGGAGAAGTGATGTCCTGAGTCTTCTTTTTTTTTTTTTTTTTTAATTTTTTATTTATTTATGTTAGTCACAGAGAGAGAGAGAGAGGCAGAGACACAGGCAGAGGGAGAAGCAGGCTCCATGCACCGGGAGCCCGACGTGGGATTCGATCCTGGGTCTCCAGGATCGCGCCCTGGGCCAAAGGCAGGCGCTAAACCACTGTGCCACCCAGAGATCCCTGTCCTGAGTCTTCTAATAGGATTAGTCTGAAGGACTCTTCCTCCCTTACATACACCCCCACACATGCACATATACCCCATCTCGCTATATTGCCATCCCCACAAACCCCACACATGCACACATACAACACAGCCATACCCCCACACACAACACACTTGCACTCTCATCACTCACATACATACAATACACACACACAGCATACCATGCCTGTACGCATCCCTGATCACACATCCCCGTTTGCCCCTGCACGCTCACACCCCCACAAATACAAGCACACTGTAACACACACACAGACACCCTCACACATCCACACTCTCACAGTAGTACCTGCTTATATTCATCCCCATTTCCCGTTCCCACACTTGTAACACGCACACACACACCCTCACACACACTCATTCACACATAGTCACACACGTACACATATTCACATCCAGTATTACTTCCAAAGCCTCAGAAGAGAACTTTCCTTCGTTTATGGAGGGCTTGGGGATGCAACTTTACAGAGTCGCTAGGAAACAGACTCTGTGGGTGTTATTGAAGCACTGGTAGACAAGTTCCCAGGCTCCTTGGGAGCAATGATTGGAGAAATGGGAATCATGTTTCCTTCCATACTGTCTTCCCACCAGTGGAAGGGCAGAGGGTAATGAGGCACAAAAAACCAAACAGGAAGAATCAATTGGGCATTGGAAATACGATAAACTGCCAGGTGGGAAAGAGAAGTTTCAGCCCCCAAAGGCTGTGAAACCAATAAACCTGTCAGCCACTTTGACCAGGCCTCTGCTCTGTGCCAGGGCTAAGCTGGGGACCCCCAGGAGACCTGGAGTCTGCCTGCCGGGAGGAGACATTGAGCCAGTTCGAGGTCTACCCCACGGTGCAGGGCAGTGTGTGATCTGTTAAACATGGCTTTCAAACCAGAAGTGCTAGTGCTAGCCAAAGACAGGGAATTACTGTGGACCAAAGTGATCAGGGGAGGAGGGGGAAGAACATGGTGGGTGGAAAGGCTCTTGTGAGCTAAGATTTAAAGGTAGGACTATGGAAGATGTGGGGGAAGGAGCCAGCCTACAGGAACTGAGTGCTAGGGGCCCATGGGTTGCTTTTAGGTGGAGAGTCTTGCCTCATCTTAGGAAGGAGAAAGGCTTGTCTTCTAGCCGTGCTTCCAGGCTTACCACCTGAGATATAACCCTTCTCAGAGAGTAGGCATGTGTTGCCTACAAGATTTTAATTTCTTGTGGTCTCAGCTTTAGACCAATTCACTATGATAAGGGTTCAGAGGAGGAAGTGAGCATATCCAGATAGGACAGTCACAAAAGGCTTTATAGAAGAAGTGGTGTTCAAGGGCCAGTGGGATGAGTGATCTCCCCATTTGTCACACAAAATTTTGTTTTTGTCTCATGCTTCTTTGTCCCTATCATGCCTAGTGCAGAATGATGCATTCGTCAATGGGCATGTGCATTAGTTAGTTCTCAATAACTTTATTATCTTGTTCATTCATTCGACATCTACTTGCTTGCTTGCTTGCTCACTGGTGGAGGTTCCAGAATGCTTCCTCAAGCTCAGAGAAGTAGGAGCCACATCCAGCCTGCACCCAGCTACATGAAGGTGGGCCTTTCCATGGGAGTTTAGAATGCTGCCCTGGGCAGTCCTAAGGCTGCCACCTCTATTATGTAGGCCAGAGTGCAGTCATGGGGTGCAGTCTAGATCCTAGAACTAAGACCTCAGAGTTGTTCCATGTGTTCTTTTTGCAGCCAGAGACTAGAGATAGGAAGTGGCTATACAAAGTGCCAAAGGGGATTAGATTAGGTCAAAGGAAGACATATACATTAAAAACTGTGCTTTGAAGTAACTTGACAGCAGGGAGTCCTGACAAACACAGCGTCAGTCCGTAGAAAGCCATGCCGATAGGGTGTACCCTCGGTGGGATGTGCCAAAAATGGCACTTTCTTCTGTGGTCTTATTCCCCAAACTCTTAACTCCAATCTCATCATAAGACAAACATCAAACTGATGGAACATTCTACAAAATACCAGACCAATATTCCTCAAGCTGCCAAGGTCATCAGAAAACAAGGAAATTCTGAGAAAACTGCCTCGGCCAGGAAGAGGCTAAGGAGACATGAAAACCAAATGTAATGCAGAATCCTGGATGAGATCATGGTCCAGAAAAAGGACTATGGGGAAATCTGAATAAAGTCTGGATTTCGTTAATAATAACGTATCAACACTGGCTCATTAATTGTCACAAATACACCACACTAATGTAAGATGTTACTAATAGGAGAAACCCTGTGCAGGTATGTGGAAACTCTGCTCTATCTTTGCTTATTTTCTGTAAATCTAAGACTGTTCTAAAAGAAAATTATAAAAAAAAAATGTGCTTTGAAGCCATAAGAACACTCTGCCCATCTTAGATCTTATTAGCGTTAATAATAGGCTCCAGTCCAGTGAACATCCTGTCCTATCACGTGGCTACTGGACATATTCATATCTCCTTAAGCTGCTCCTGCTTGTGACAGTGGCTCAGACTTTCCTTCTTTTTTGATGACCTTGGCAGGTGTGAGGAGAGCTAGTTGGGGTTTCGTAGAAAGTCCCTCAATTGGGATTTATCTGATACTTTCCTCTCAACTTGATTTCAAGTCACTGAATCACAGTAGAACCCGTGGAGCTGAGACCACCTCTTTCTCTGGGCAGGTAAGAGGGGGAGGCGCCTCTACTTCCCTCCATAGTGAAGACTCAATGTAGAGAGTAACTGAGGAGCCAGAGAAGGCAAGTGAATCCATGCTCTGGGGAAGCACATGGACTGTTCAGAAACCAGCCCTGGCATCTTTGTCCCAGGAATGCTGGGACTGATGCTACTCCCAGCTTTGCCTCATGTGGAAGGTTCAGACTTCAGCCAGGATAGGTTCAAGGGGGAGAGAGTCTTGGCTTGGGACTGGATATCCCAGAGGACTAGCCTCTGTTCACATCTCCCTAGAGCCAATCTGGGGGACAGCCTTCTTCTCCACAGCCAGAATCAGTGGCCATGAGGATGGATGGGACTGTGGATACTGGGACCTGGGAAATGTTGCCTTGACAACCCATTCTCAGGTGAGAGAGAGAGAGAGAGAGAGAGAGTGCCTGTGTGAGCTCTGAAAAGGACAGAATTCTAGAATGGTGAGCTGCCTCTAAGGGTGCTGTCATCTTTATCCTCCCCTGGGCGCCTTCATTATACAATTTCTTAACCTCAGTCTTTGGTTCCAGCCACTCCTGCTGGGACTCAGCCCTGGTGAGGGGGAGGCAGCCACTGGGCACTGGACTCTGTGGGTTTGATAGAGCTGGCAGGCAAACTCAGCATGCTAAATCCAGTGGACCATTCGAGATGTCTAGACAGGAAGCCAGGCTGAGAGAAAAGTAAGGATACTCCCTCCCCTCATGCTGGAGTCCCAGGGCTGCCAGGCAGGCTGCTGCCACTGCTTCAGGAGCCCAAAGGATGGGTCCTCTGGGGTCTGAGTACCAGCTAAGGGCACATCCTTATGGAAGGAAAGGGTGAGCCCTCCACCAGCCAAGTGCATCAGGGCTGTGCCACATGAGGTAGACATACTGTCAGTGGTGGTACTCAGGTTTGAAAGAGGCCCAGCACAGGATGCCTGGGTGGCTCAGCGGTTGAGTGTCTGCCTTCAGCTCAGGCTGTAGTCCTGAGTTCCAGGATCGAGTCCTGCATCAGGCTCCTGCATGGACCCTGCTTCTCCTCCCTCTGCCTGTGTCTCTGCCTCTCTCTGTGTCTCTCTCATAAATAAAAAAATAAAATCTTAAAAAAAAAAAATGAAAGTGGCCCAGCAGGACCTTGACATTGAAGCTGGGAGGGTGAACCTGGTATCAGGGCTTCAGGCCCTGTTCCCAGCACCAGTATGGGGCATGCTCTGAACATCAGGTAACACTCCACGTAGGTGGAATAGAGGGAGTGAAGGGCCTCAAGGGGTCTAGCTCAGCTTAACCAATGCCAGAAGCATCTACCACTGGAACCTTGTAAAATGGGGCTAATTAGATACCTGCCCCACCTGCCTCATGGGTCATTGTGAGGTGCAGAGAAAATGATATATGGGAAGGCCCTGTGTCAAGTGCTTGGCAGGCATGACTATTACAAATGATGTTTACACTGTAAGCTTTGAGACTGTTGAGATATTCAGTTCTGCTGAACTGGGAAACTTGGCTTCTCCTGGCTGTCAGTTCCTAAGTTGCTTGGGTTGGGAAGAGTCTTACAGCTCATTTAGTCCAACACACCCTTCTTGTCCTTGAAAAAAGCCGGAGCGTGCAATTCTGCGACCTCACAGAGTTCCCGAACAAGTTGGTATCTGACTGGGACTACAGCCCAGGGCTCCTGACCCCCACCCAGGGCTCGTGCCTCCTGCCACATTGCTTGTTTCTACCGGGAGCCAATCGATCTGGTGCTTAACATCGACATCTCACCTCCAGCACCAAGAACTGGTCCCAACAGACCTCATTTGCATTTTAGTGCACACCCACTCTTGACAGCTTATCATATAACGAAACCCCAGGGCCAGATTCTGGGATCTTTAAGGAAATACAAAAGAGTGAAAGACACAACAGAAAGATGATAACCAAGTGTTCCTTTGGAGTTTGGCCAGTGTGGATCGGCAGTATGCCTGAAACTCCCTCCCTCAATCTGTTCACCAACCTGTTTCTCTTCTCATTCAAGCTGCTCCTGAAAGCATCTCCTCTGGGAAGTCTTCCCAGATCAACTAAGCTACTGGCAGCTTCCGTGGGTTGGCCCTGTCTGAACCTAGTACTTCTCTGGTGTTTCTCACCCACCTTCCACCTCGGTGGGCATTAAGCCTTGTCAGCCACTCCCAGCCACTGAGCCAAGCTTTTCCCTCCTCTCCTGGCTTCGGTGCAGGAACCTTTCCCATGCACCAGTCTGCCTTAATTTCAGTCATGCGCTTGACATATATATGATGTCAATACTTTATTGTCACTTGATGTATTTGCCTCCTGCTTTTACTTGGTCATGAGCCTGCCCTCTCCTTATTTCTTCACATCTGTGTTTGTCTGAGACACTTATAACCCAGGGGGTCTCATTAGCAAGAAGGGAGAATTGCTTGCCCCTGCCCTTCTGTTGATTCAATCAGGAGGTAACTGGACTCCATGCCCTGTGCTTTAAACAGGTCCAAATTCCATGCGTTGTCTAAAGGGAGCTTGCAGAAATATTACCATTGTATAAAAAGGAAGGGAGCACACACACACGTTTGCATGCATGTTTTGCTGTCAAAGGTAGATGACCTCTGAATGATGTAAATACAAATCATCTCTATATGTATCCACGATCTCTGAATCATGCACCAAAATCTGAAAATATTAGTTGCCTTGAAGAAAAGTTCTCATTATATACCTTTTTTCCAGCTTTTGAACTTGGAAAACATTTTTTATAGCAAATTATTTCACATATACAAAAAAATATCTGAAACGAATGTATCTATTGAGAGAGAATAATAAATAATTCTGCCCTGGGGATCCACCATCCATCATAGGAAATGCAAAGTTACAATATTGTTGAGAACTCTACACCTCCTCCCTGAGTCAATGGGAAGGAGCCACTATCCTCTTACCTCAGTCCTGTTGTCCTGTAGGTGCTATCCCACATGCATGTATCCCAAAGTAATACATTATTTCATTTTACTTGTTTTGAACTTTATAAAATAGGGTCACACTGTGTGTATTTTTCTGTGACTAGCTAATTTCCCTCACCATGATCAAAGTTCATCCGTGCTGATGCTTACAACATTAGTTCATTTTCATTGTTACTTAACATTCCATGGAGTGAATATATCCACCTTATTTATCCATTCTCCTGGCATGAGGCATCAGGTTATTTTCCATGTTTGCTGCTATGCACCATCTTAGGCCAGTCTCTTGGTGCACATGTGCAAGGTTCTCTTGGGTTTGATCCTTGGTATTCCTGGGCCAGTAGGGAGGTACGCCTTCTGTTTGATGACCATTTGCCAAATGGTTTCCAAAGTAGTTGTACCAATTTACATTCCCATCAGCTGCATGAGGGATTTTGTTTTTCTGCCTTTTCACCAACACTTGATATTAATAGACTGAATTTTGTTGCCAATGTAGTGGGTACAAAATGTTGTGACATTATGAGCTTAATCTACATTTCTTTCTTTCTTTCTTTCTTTCTTTCTTTCTTTCTTTCTTTCTTTCTTTCTTTCTTTCTTTCTTTCTTTTCTTTTTTCTTTTTTTTTTTTTTTTTTAAGATTCCACCCATTTATTCATGAGAGACACACACAGAAAGAAAGAAGCAGAGACGCAGGCAGAGGGAGAAGCAGGCTCCATGCAGGGAGCCCTATGTGGGAATCAATCCCAGGTCTCCAGGATCATGCCCCAGGCTGAAGGCGCCTCTAAACAGCTGAACCACCCAGGCTGCCCTTAATCTACATTTCTCTGGTTACAGGTGACATCAAGAACATTTTACTGTTTATCATCCATTTGTGTTTCTTCTCCTAGGACTTTTTGAATTTTAAACATGTGAATACACTACTTGTTCAAATATATATAGTTATTAAAATGGGCCTGCAGTATCTCATTTCTCATATGCAAAGGGTCCCACCACTTTCCCCCAAAGCACACAAATACAATCCCTGAATAGTGTCACAACAAATAAAATTGTTAACAATAGATCAGTGAGTGTCATGGGCTGAATTGTGTTCCCCCAAAACTCATAGGTTAAAGCCTTAGCTCCCAATACCTCAGAATGCAATCATATTGAGAGATAAGGTTTTTTTTTTTTTTTTTTTTTTTGAGATAAGGTCATTAGGTAATTTAGTTAAAATGAACTCTGTAAGGTGGGCTCTTATCCGACATGACTGGTGTCCTTTTTTTATTATTTTAAAGATTTTTATTTATTTATTCATGAGAGACACACAGAGAGAGGCAGAGACACAGGCAGAGGGAGAAGCAGGCTCCATGCAGGGAGCCCAACGTGGGACTCGATCCCTGGTCTCCAGGGTCAGGGCTGAAGGCGGCGCTAAACCTCTGAGCCACCAGGGCTGCCTGACTGGTGTCCTTATAAGAAGAGATTAGGACACAGACAACAGGGACCAACAGGTGACCATGTGAGGACATGGCAAGAAGACGGCCATCTGCAAGCCAAGGAGAGAGGCCTCAGAAGAAACCAGACCTGCCAACACCTTGACCTTGGAATTCCAGTCTCCAGAGTGTAAGCAAATTAATTTCTGTTGTTTAAGCCACCTAGTCTGTGATACTTTGTTATGGTAGCCCAAGCAGACTTGTACTATGAGCTCATTACTGTTTCACAGTGCTTCCCCATATTTATTTCATCTACTCATTCATCGCCAAATATTAACTGAGCACATCCTGAGTCTAAGGGCACAGTTCATTGCTAAATCCTCACTGCAAACTTTTTTTTTTTTTAATATTTTATTTATTTGGGACGCCTGGGTGGCTCAGCGGTTGAGTGTCTGCCTTTGGCTTAGGGCGTGATTCTGGATTCCCGGATAGAGTCCCACATTGCGCTCCTTGCATGGAGCCTGCTTCTCCTCCCTCTACCTGTGTCTCTGCCTCTCTTTCTGTGTCTCTCATGAATAATAAAAAACAAAACAAAACAAAAAAAAACCTTTTTTTAAAAAAAAAAAAGATTTTATTTATTTGAGAGAGGGGAGGTACACAGGGGGCCCATGGGAAGTAGTAGAGGGGGAGGGAGAGGGACAACCAGACTCCATGCTGAGTGCAGAGCCAGTCATGAGGCTCAATCTCTTGACCCTGAGATCAAGACCTACCCACCCTATCTACAGAGCTGAAAGAAAGCACGAGTCAGATGCTTAACCGTCTGAGCCACCCGGGCCCCTGTCACTGTTAACTTTTAAGTCAGGAGCAACTATCTCTGACTTGTTTCTTAAAAAAAGGTTTTATTTATTTCTTCATGAGAGACAGAGAGGCAGAGACACAGGAAGAGGGAGAAGCGGGCTCCATGCAGGGAGCACAACATGGGACTCAATCCCAGGACCCTGGGATCACGACCTGAGCTGAAGGCAGACGCCTAACCATTGAGCAACCCAGGCATCCCAACTATCTCTGACTTAAGGGAATTTGTATTTGGGGGAATTAACAGGAATGGCCAAGAAACCAAACACAGTATGTGGGGCCAGAGATGAGAAAATTCAGGTGGACATGATCATTATCTTAATATAAGAAGATTGGCATGGGGGAGAGGGAGTCACTGTTCCTTTATGGTCCTGGGGGATAAAACTATGATGAATAGGAAAAAACACCAAGAAGTCAAATTTCACTTGAACAGAGAGAAAAACATTGTGGGTTTTGTCAGTTTGTCACTGGAATTGTCTAAAGATATAGGTAGCTGGTTTGAGTGTTGTGAGTTGTCCGTGAGGAAGCCAGACAACCATTCCATGAGGGATGGTGTGGGGGGGAGGTTATAGGGAGTGAGGGTCAAGCTTCAGAGGTGTGGTGGAAGGAATGACCCTGAAGGGCCCTTCCTATCCAGAGAGTCAGTGATGTCCCTGAGACCACGTGACTAGTAAGCGGTAGGCCAGGAACAGAGCCTGTTTTCTGGATTCTGATTCTTTTTCCACAATGTCAAGCTACCTCTAAACAGATTAGTGGCTGGACAAATAAGTTCTAACAATGACAGCATCCACTCAGCTGCCTAGGGACAAGACACAGTGAAAGGGAGTATACAGCTTCTGAAATGAGAGAATTGACTACTTCTTTGAATGCCCCTTTTAGAAGTCTGATTATAACCAGGTAGATAGCAGAAAACAGGAAGGAACAAGCAATTTGAGAACCTACTAAGTGCCAGATATTTCACCTGCCTCCACATTATGCAATGCTCTGCATTAACTCCAGCTGTGATATTATTCTTCATCTCCACTCCGCAGATGTGGAAGCTGAATCTCAAAGAGGCCAGGCAACTGTCCAAGCTTACGAAGCTAAATTGCAGCAGTGACCTTGACCAAATTCCCTAACCTCAGTATCTGAGCCAAGGCCTGCCCCATTCCAAAACCCATCAGATCTTGTTACCTAATGGGTATTGGAATGTAAAAAATTTGGGTTTTTGGTTTTTATTTCTGTAAACCCAGACAACTGTCCTTTAGTACAAACCCAGGGTAAATAAGTTGTCCTGAATAGGACTTACAGGCCAGGAGGGGCACTTCTTTCATATTTAATTTGGACAATTGACACTTTCTGAGACTCAGGTAAAGTACCATCCTTCAAACCCAACCAGGTTGCCGCTCTTAAGCTCCTCCATAATGAAATTCTCCACTAATATAACTAACACTTCCTTCTGCGGTAAATGCTCTTCTCTCCTCCTTCTCTCTCTGAACACTTTTTATCCCAGAAGATAGTATGGCCCACTTCTAGCAGAATCTGTCAGCAGAGAAGGGCGGTACCCCTGGCTACAGGACAAAGGCCTGAATGGGCCCCATTTCAAGCTGAATGATCTATTCAGTCCTCATTGATCTGCAAACTGGGCTAAGAGCCCTTTAAGCTGGCCAGGGAAGGAGGCCTCTGAGTGGGGAGTGCTCTATGCTCTTCTTTTTTTACTTTTGTTTTTTTGCCCCAAGGCAAAATGTAACTTCTGTTTTAGTCTGAGCTCCACCCTCCTTTTGGTAAACACAAAGCTGGCCTTGGTTCCCCCAGACAGAATAATGCCAAGGGGGAGGAACGGGATCAGTTGTTTTTGCTTAGGAGCTGGAGGGTGGGATGAATTCACTCCCCAATTCAGTAGCCTGCCAGAGAGAAAGCTGGGCAGGTTCCAGAAGACGAAGGAGGCTGCCCCCCTCTCAACCAGCCTTTCTCTGACTTCTGGGGGCTTTAGACTCCCTACTGCACATTCACTAGGGTCAGAACGTAGGTCCTTTCCAATGCAACCCTGTCCTAGGACAGCACGCAGGGCCTCATTAAGCTCTGGGGGTTGCTCAGACTAAGGTTTCACCTTCAGCTTTGCTTCCAGCATCCCTCCCTCCACCATCCACTTCTCCCTGTTACAGTCTACCATATTCTTCAGTCCCTCTGCCCTTTATGGAAGTCAGGACAAAGTGTGTTGCATTGTTAGAGATAATAGGCCAAGGGGGTGGAGGGTTAGAACAAAGAAATGGTCCCCCCCGCAGGAAGTTTAATTTCAATCAGGTGAACACAAAGCTAAGCCGGATAAATACAGAATTTATGAGCCAGTGAGCATGGCACAAAGCACATCTAATGCAGGTCGGACCTGGGAGCATTGCCCAGTACGAGGTTCATTTCTCTTTTCTCAGGAGTGACTTTGTGGATAAGGCTAGCTCTCAGCAGTCACAAAGGGGAGGGCCAGGCTGCCGTCCTGTTTGTACAGGAGGCGAGGGCCACCATGCGAAGGAGAGCCAGAGCCGGTGGCAGCCAGTTAAGAGAGAAGTACTGGGCTCCTGTACCAGATCCAAAGAGAGAGTAGAGAATTGACAAAAGGAGGCCATGGCACTTCCAGGGACCACGCAGTGCTGTGCCACAGGCCCCACCACACATAATCCCTACAATGGGGAATGTGATAAAAACAGGAACAAGCAGGGCAGAGGCTGCTTACCTGCCACATGACCTTGGACCTTGGAGAAGTCCTTCAAAGCTTGTAGGACCTCAGTTTTCTTACTCACTTGAATGATTCCTAAACTTTGGACAAGAATTTACTGTTTCCTAAAAACTCCTTATATCAAAAAAAAAACAAAAAACAAAAAACAAAAACCTCCTTATATCGCCCAATGCGAATATTCTTTAAACAGCACCATCTATTCTCACCTTAAAAAGAAAGCACACTGCAAAGAGAGAAAGCAAGCAAGCAAGCACATTTCAGTACTAAAAAGGTGTAGAGACACAATCTGAGAATACAAAGGAGGGTCCTTTAAAGAAATATGGAAAAATCCACTACACAGTCTTACTGTTCTCATTTCACTGCAGACTATTGAAAGCCTCATCACTGAGGGAAACCAGTTCCAGAATTTGGAAGCTAATAGGTGACTCTAGAGGAGCTTCCTAGGTTCTAAAAGTCCACAATTGGAACCCCAAAGGGGCAAATTGCCTACCCTCCCTTTGATCCCTGTGGTCTCCACAGCCTGCAGCTTAATGATGTTTGGGAGTGATGCCTGCCACTCTCTGAGCAGGTGTCCCCCTCCCTGATGCATGGACTGCAAGTTCTCATTCTCCTTTAGCCATTAGTTCTAAGGCACCAAGGAAGTTTCCTTTGGAGGTTCTGTCACTGTGACGGGTCCTGGTGGGGTGCTGTAAGCAACAATCCGAGAGGTGACTCCTTTCCTCCCCTGGAGACAGTGACTCGGGGAGATTTGCATCTCACTCCTTGGACACCTTTGCAGCAAGTGTGCATAAAGTCTTTCCACTGGTAGGCACTGGGTTTACTTTTTGTATCCTGAGGTCCAGAGATTCTAAGGTCTACACAAAAGCAATCAGTTCTACATGCACAGTTTTAATAGGCACCCCCCACCCTAAGGAGGCTACAGGGACTGGAATTTAGTGTTCCATCAGCCAGGGGCTCTGGGGCTGTCATTTGGTAACTAAGGCAATTCGGGGAGCAGCTCCCCCACACAGCCCCAGGAGCCTGGGCCCAGCAGACGGACAGCTGCCCTGGTTGCACAGACCACACTGGGATTGTCTGGCGGAACTGTTGTCTGGAGACAATGCAGCCCATGTGACAGGCCCTAATGAGTCCCTTCTGGAATCCCACAATGACCAAGTGGCAGAGGCTCCCTGAATAGGTCTCCCTCTTCGGTGTCAGGGTGGCAACCTCCTCTCTCATTCTCCTCCTGCCTTTCTCGTCCCTCCCTTTCTTTCTTGTCATCTTTGTCTCTTAGCTACTTTAATTCTCCTATTCCCTTTTGCTTCCCTTTTGACCTCTTCTTTCTCCTCATCTCTCGGCACTCTGTCCTCTCTGTCACGCCTTCTTAGACACAAAACCACCCTTCCCTATGCCAGGTGGCTCCCCTACTCCTAGATCTCATAGCTAAACCAACAGTTATTCCTCTAGGCACACACCACCTCCCCCTTCCCTGCCACCCCAGCCCCAAGAAGACTGCTCCTTTAAAAAAAAAATTATTTATTTATTCATGAGAGACACAGAGAGAGAGAGAGGCAGAGACACAGGCAGAGAGAAGCAGGCTCCACGCAGGGAGCCCAACGTGGGACTTGATCCTGGGACTACAGGATCATGCCCTGGGCCAAAGGCGGTGCTAAACCGTTGAGCCACCCAGGCTGCCCCGGAGACTGCTCTTAAAGCATGCTTTCCTTACTGCTGGGAGTGTGCGGGGAGACAGCCAAGGTTTAGGGATTGATAACAAAAAGTATCTATCATGTAAGTTCATTATAAGTACTGCTGTTCCCCCAAGTTATTTTAAAGTTCTCAGGGGGCGCCTGGGTGGTTGAGCATCTATCTGTCTTCGTTCGGCTTGCAGGATCCTGGGATCAAGTCCTACATAGGGAGCCCGCTTCTCCGACTGCCCATGTCTCTGCCTTTCTCTCTCTGCATCTCTCACGAATAAATGAATAGAATTAAATAAATAAATAAATAAATAGAGTTCCCAGACACCAGGAACATGGCCTGTCTCTGCCATTAAGAATTGGAGAAGTCGGATCCCTGGGTGGCGCAGCGGTTTGGCGCCTGCCTTTGGCCCAGGGCGCGATCCTGGAGACCCGGGATCGAATCCCACATCAGGCTCCCGGTGCATGGAGCCTGCTTCTCCCTCTGCCTGTGTCTCTGCCTCTCTCTCTCTCTCTCTGTGACTATCATAAATAAATAAATTAAAAAAAAAATTTAAAAAAAAAAAAAAAAAAGAATTGGAGAAGTCTAAAAAAAAAAAAGAATTGGAGAAGTCTGATCCAGAAGCTGCACAGGGGGTACCTTCCTGCTCTCAGTCCCTCAATTTGCAGCAGTGGCTGACCCAACCATGGGCCTGAGGTCACATGTAGGGCATCTCCTAGGGGAAGGCACCTACCGCCCTGCTGACTGGCTGGGGGCTGCCAATGGGTCTGTAAGAAGCCCCACTGCTGGGAAGGGTCAGCCTCTGTCACCGCTGCCTCCTCTCCACCACTCACCCCTCTGCCTGCACTCCCCACCCCGACCCCACCGAGCTGTGGGGTGATTCAGGGTGAAATCAGCCCTGATGAATGGGAATTACCCGGCTCTGTGTTTTACAAAATGTGGTCAGGAAATACTGAGGGTCCTCCTTAGTTCACTGGTAGATTCCCTAGAGGAGGATAATGCAATTGAGGAGGGATTGAAAGGGGTCTTCTGAAAGAAGAAGAGCAGCAGGTTCTGGCCATGAGGAGAGAGGTGAGGCAGAGGACAGCAGCCAGGGGCAGGAGCATTGTGGACACTCCATTAATCTTTCTCTTTACATCATTCCTTTAAAACCTGGCTGTGAGGCACAAAAAGAACAATCTGAAGCCAGAGAGAGAGACAGAGAGAGAGTGTGTGTGTGTGTGAGAGAGAGAGAGAGAGAGACTGCCAAGGAGTTTATTGAGAAAAAGGAATTTGGGAATCACCAATCTGTTTCCCAACCTCTGATTTGCTCACCATTTTTTCTCTGTCTCAATGACTTTTTCTTTGATTCTTGTCTTTATAAGGCCTGGGTGCATGGGTGTATTTCAGGATGAAATACTGAGTGGGTATGGAGGCAGGTGAAGACCCCTGAGGGTGGCAACTGAGCAAAAGGAAGGTAAAGGAAGCAGGACCCACCCTCCACCCCACACCCGCTTCTTCAAACCAAAACTGGGATAAGTCTGTGTGATTGCCTTATTATTGCTCAGTGGGGTGGCAAGCCTGATATGCACCTCCCAAACGTCTAGGTTTTAAGCTAGAGCATACAGCCCCTCTTGCCCCTTGGTGACCCCTGGTACATGATACAGTAGCTCATGGTAAAGATTAGACCACTTCTTTTTTTTTTTTAAGAGATTTTTATTTATTTATTCATGAAAGACACAGAGAAAAACAGAGACACAGGCAGAGGGAGAAGCAGGCTCCATGCAGGGAGCCCGACGTGGGACTCAATCCAGGGTCTCCAGGATCACGGCCTGGGCCAAAGGCAGGTGCCAAACCACTGAGCCACCCAGGCTGCCCGGATTAGTTCACTTCTAATAAGTACCTACTCTGCATCAGGTGCCATATGCAGGGGTTTAAATGGATTGGGTTTTTTTGTTTTGTTTTGTTTTTTGTTTTACATCCTCACAACCTTATACATCCATTTTACAGTTCAGGAAGTTGAGGCCCAGAGGGGCTACTAAACTTGCCAAGGTGACAAAAGAAAAAATTCATCGGGCTAGACAGAGCAGTGCTTACCTAGCCCCAGAGTAACACTGGAAAGTCAGTGAAGCAAAAGGCTAAGGAGGTTTCCGGTTATTCTGTATTTTTGATCAAGCCTAGAGAAAGTCTCATTTAGATCCTCCAACAGGCTTTAGAGCTTAAATAAAAGGCCACCTGAACCAGAAACAGGAAAAGGAGGGCAGGAAGAGGGCATGACTGCTCTGCAGTCCCAGGACAAAGTGCCTTCGATCAGGACCAGGGTCAACACAACCCACCATCCAGACAAAGTTGGGCGTGCATTCATTGTCCCAGTGTGTTCCCAGCAATTCCTTACCCGTCATCAATCCTCTGTTTCTCGCTGCCACCAACACATGATAATCTGATCTGGAAGGCAAAAAGGGAGCGGAGTATCTGCAGAAACAAACACCATCAAATGTCCTGGCTCCCTTCCCAGAGCTTCAACATAAAAGCAGGAAGGAAGAAGTCACAGAACTGAGGACTGAGCCAGCAAGAGAGGACTGTGTGGCCTCAGTGCTGATCACCAGGCTGCTGTGGAGGGGTAGCCCTCCTGGTGGAGGGACCAGCTTCATGACAGTCAAGGACATGAAGTATGAGCTGAGCACTCGTCTCCCTGAATTATTTGCTTCCTTCCTCCTCCATACTCCACTAACATTCTCTCCAATTGTTTTAATCATGCTTACTGATTTTTTTTTTAAACAAGCAGGGCTTGAACTCAGGACCCTGAGATCAAGAGTTGGACCCCTTATGATGCTGAGCAAAATAAGTCAGAGAAAGACAATTATCAAGTGATCTCACTCATATGTGGAATTTAAGAAACAAAACAGAAGAGCATAAGGGAAAGAAGGGAAAAATAAAACCAGATGAAATCAGAGAGGAAGGCAAACCATAAGAGACACTTAATTCTAGGAAACAAACTGAGGGTCCCTGGAGGGGAGGTGGGGGGGATGGGGTAATTGGTTGATGGACATTAAGGAGAACACGTGACGTAATGAGCACTGGATCTTATATAAGTTGGATGAATCACTACCCTCTACCTCTGAAACCAATAATACACTATTTATTAATTAATTGAATTTAAATTTTAAAAAGTTTACAAAATAAAAAAAATAATTAAAAAAAAAACACTCAGACTCGTAGCTGACTGAGCCACCCACATGCCCCATGCTTACTTCATTTAAAACCTTGGGTTGGAGTCATCATATGACGCACAGCTTTCACTTGCACAACCAGAGACCAGAATTATACTCCCCGAAAGGTAGGAGGCAGCAGCAGGGGGCTGCTTCGGAGATCTTTTATAGAGGTGAGGGAACACTACAGTCAAATAAGTTTCTTGGTAAAGCTAAGCTGGCAGTTAAGTAAAAGATCAAACCAAGTCTCTCATCAGAATACTGCCCCTTGCTCCTCAAAACTTTGGAAGGCAGAAGAAGATGGAATTTTAAGTGGGCAGAGATACCGGGTATGGAAAAAAATGAAAATAAAAAATAAACTTGAAACATACCTAGCAGACTCTTTCAATTTGAAAGAGTCTTTCCATCTCAATTCTCTGTGGGCCTATTCATAACGGAGATATAGTTACTTAGAATACAGTCTCAGCACTGGCTGGTTGAGTCTCCTTAAAAATGCCTTCCACGTCTTTCACTAGCCCCTGCTCCAGCCTCAACTTCTAACTCCTGAACAACACCTCCACAGGACCAGTTGAACTTGAACAGAGTGATTCTGAAACCTAGTGACATCCCTAGGTGACATAGACATGATAACACAGACACCAGGATCAGATTGCAGCTCTTTTTTCCTACCACCCCTATACACACACACACACACACACACACACACACACACACAGTCACAACATCCTACAAGGCTGAACTGTTTTAGAAAAATGGCACCAGTATTGATTCAAGCAGATTAGTAACAAGTTCTCTTTAAAACACAGGCTTAAAAAAAATAAAAAATAATAAAAAATAAATAAAACACAGGCTTAAACGGTTACAATTCTGTTTGGTGCGGTTTAAAGATTTTTTTTTTTTTTTTTTTTTTTTTTTATGACAGTCACACACACACAGAGAGAGAGAGAGGCAGAGACACAGGCAGAGGGAGAAGCAGGCTCCATGCACCGGGAGCCCGACGTGGGATTTGATCCCGGGTCTCCAGGATTGCGCCCTGGGCCAAAGGCAGGCGCCAAACCGCTGTGCCACCCAGGGATCCCAAGATTTTTTTTTTAAATAAATGAAAAAAATTTTTTAAAAATTAAAAAAGATTTTTTTATGATTGAATTTTTAGAGGAAGAACTGTTTTAAATTCCCTTCTGGAGACAGTGTTAATCAAGAACAGCCTCTTCTCCTGAGGTGAAATGGCCAGTGACGAAGGCTCTGGAATCAGACTGTCTGGATTTGCAGCCTTGCTTCCTTACCTGATCACTTGTGGCTCTGTTTACTCTCTCTAGGCCTCAATTTGCTCACCTGTGAAATGGGACCTAACAGTGTATCTACCTCATTGTTGTGAGGCTTAAATGAGATGAGCTGTGTAAAAGCAAGGTGCCTGCTCCCAGCCAACATTCATTAAATATTAGCTATTGTAACCTCAAAACAAAACAGAAAAAAAGCCTCAAGCAAAGAGATCAAATCTAACACAGTTAATTGTATTTTCTATATGCTTCTTAGAAAATAAGCTCACATGTTTGGAAACCCATCAGAGTCAAACAAGTGGCTTTAGGAACACAACGGTGAATTATTAGCCTCTCTCTAGCCTAAGCAAGAAGCTTCCTGGAAGGACCCAAGCAATCCAGCACCCATTCAGATTGCTTTCTAGATAGGCATCAGGAATCCACCCCAAGTGGGGTGCCTGGCTAGGATGTGGAGCATGTGACTCGACATTGGGGTTGTGAGTTTGAGCCCCTGGTTGGATGAAGTTACTTAAAAATAAAACCTTAGGGACACCTGGGTGGCTCAGTAGGTTAAGTGTCTGCCTTCAGCTCAGGTCATGATCCCAGGGTCCTGGGATCAAGCCCCACATCAGGCTCCCTGCTCAGCAGGGAGTCTGCTTCTCCCCCTGCACCACCACTCCTACCTTGTGCTCTCTCTCTCTCTCTCTGTATGTGTCTCAATTAAATAAATAAAATCTTGAAAAAATAAAAAAATAAAACCTTAAAAAAAAAAGAAATCCCTCCACCTGACTTAGCAAGGAAATGCCTATGGACCACCCCCTTCAGCTGCTGTCCAAAACCACATATGGGCTGCAGGGCACTCTGGGAGAGGGTTGGGCTTCTGATGCAGGTAGGCCTCACACAGCTGTCTTGCACGGGCTCTGCACTGGCTGGCACGGAGTGAAGCAGCTTTCATAAAGACTAAATGGTCAGAGGAGTCGCCAGCCCTTCCTGAACTCAAAGCATTTGCCAATCGTCTGAGGTTTCCCGAGATCAGCTACCATGTTTCTCTCTCCTCAAATGAGGGACCATTCTGCAGGGTGGTTGGGCTTGTGGCCGCTATGAGTGAGAATTAGGAAATGTCTTTTTGTTGTTATTGTTAATGGCCTTCGCGATGCTTTGTTTATTTTTATTTTTTTAATTTAAATTCAATTTAATTAACATATAGTGTATTATTAGTTTCAGAGGTTGAATTTAGTGATTTATCAGTTGCTTATAACACCCAGTGCTCATTACATCACATGCCTTCCTGAATGCCCATTCCCCATTCCCCACTCTTGCCCTCCTCCCCAGCAGCAACCCTCAGTTTGTTTCCTAGAGTTAAGAATCTCTTATGGTTGGTCTCCCTCTCTGTCTTGTGAAGATCTGAGAGTGGCCATTTACATGTTGTCCAAATGGAGGGCACCTGACTGGCTCAGTCAGTGGAGCATGTGACTCTTGATCATGGGGTCATGAATTTGAGCCCTGCCTTGGGTGTAGAGATTACTTTTAGAAAAACAAAGAAAAAAGAAAATAATTTTTAAAAATATTTTATTTATTTATTTGAGAGAGAGAGCACAAGCAGGGGAAAGGGGCAGAGAGAAAGGGAGAGGGAGAAGCAGACTCCTCACCAAGCAGGGAGCCTGACACAGGGCTCCATCCCAGGGCTCTGAGATCATGACCTGAGCTGACGGCAGTTGCTTAACCAACCGAGCCACCCCGGTACCCCAAGAAAAATAATTTTAAAAAATGTCATCTATGGACACCTGGATGGTACAGTCAGTGAAGCATACAACTCTTGGTTTCTGCTCAGGTCGTGATCTCAGGCTCCTGAGATTGAGCCTCATATTGGGTTCTGTGCTCAGCACAGAGCCTGCTTGGGACCCTCTTTCCCTCTCTCTCTGCCCTTACCCCCAGTGCTCTCACTTATTCTCTTTCAAATAACTAAATAAATCTTTTTTTTTAAATGTTGTCCAAATGGACTTGCACCTAGTAGAGCAGTTCTCTATGATCCCTCTTCTTGGTCAAAGATAAGATTGTATCACTCACTGTATGTTTGCTTTTTCTAAATACGTCTCTGTTATTTTGCTGATCATAGAAGTAGTACGTGGTCAGGGCCAGGATGCCTTTCCTTTGGGCAAATTGGAGGAAGATGACACTTCTTTGGGCAGATGTAACTCCAAAGCAGCACACAGAATGGCAGCCCTAAAATACTCATACCCAAGACACAGCCTGCTCAGCTATACAAATAACCCTGTGAGCAGGCTACTTGTGAAAAATTCAAATGATACAAATGTCTGTAAAAACATAAAAGCCTGGGCAGCCCGGGTGGCTCAGTGGTTTAGAGCCGCATTTGGCCCAGGTTGTGGTCCTGGAGACCCGGGATCGAGTCCCACATCGGGCACCCTGCATGGAGTCTGCTTCTCCCTCTGCCTGTGTCTCTGCCTCTCTCTCAGGAATAAATAAATGAAATTAAAAAAAAAATATATATATATATAAGCCTCCTGTAATTACATGCAAAAGAAAACCACTATTAACAGTTTAGTGAATAAACCTTTGCTTTGTTTAAAACAGAATAAGAGGTGTGCCTGGGTGGCTCAGTCTGCCTGGGAAAGAGGGTCCCAGGTCTTCAGCTCAGGTCATGATCGGGTACTGGGATGGAGCCCCACATCTGGCTCCCTGCTCAGAGGAGAGCCTGCCTCTCCCTCTCCTGCTCCCCCTCAACCACCCGCTTATGCTCTCTCTATACATATCAAATAAATAAAATCTTTTTAAAAATTAAAAAAATAAAACAGAATAATGAAATTCAATTAGGCAGGAAAAGTATATGGACATAATGAAATTCTTAAATAGTGCCAAAGGGCTTAGTCTAAAAGTTCACTTCCTTTTTTTGTTTTTTTATAAATTTTTATTTATTTATCCATGAGAGACACAGAGAGAGAGAGGCAGAGACATAGGCAGAGGCAGAAGCAGGCTTCCCACAAGGAGCTCAATGCGGGACTCGATCCAAGACACCAGGATCAGGCCCTGAGCCCAAGGCAGACACTCAACCACTGAGCCACCCAGGCGTCCCTAAAAGTCCATTTCCTACCCCTTGAACTCCTAGTCATTCAATTCACCAGCTCTGTACGTGTGTTTCCTTTTAGGTATTCTACATATAGATAAGCATATATGGGTGTAAGTGTCTGCATATGTGAGTATATGTGTGTGTTCCTGTTTTTTTTTCTTTCCCAAGTGATCTCTTTTTTAAGAAACATATTTTATTTTTTAATTTTAAGTAGGCTCCACACTCAAAGTGGGCCTTGAACTCATAACTCTGAGATCAAGAGCTGCAAATGCAAGCTCTACCGACTGAGCCAGCTAGGTGCCCCATAAGTGATCTCTCATATACACAATACAGAGTGTCCTGCTCTTTCTCCACCATATTAATACATACAGATCCATCTTATTCCTTTTGGCACATGTGCATTTTTGCATTTATAGATGCACCATAATTTATTTCACCAAGTCCCTTATGGAACAGATGGTGGACATGTACATTGTTTTCAGTGTTTTGCAGCCACAAATAATACTGCGATGATTATCTTTGTATATAAGTCATATATACAATCTTTCTATACAGATTCAATGACATCTATCTATTCAATTCCCAAAAGAATTACCAAGTCAAAGAGTATGTAAAATGTATACCTATTAAAATGTTGATAAATGTTATCAAATGACCCCCAAAGAGGCTATCAATCAGGGCTCCAGCTCCTACCAATGATAGTTTTAAGTGCTCCGTTTCCCACACCCTCACAACACCTCTATCTTCAAGTCTTTTAAAATGCATATCTCTTTTTTAACCTGTCTGGGGGAACAGTGTCTATTTTTAAATTCTCTTCCTCTTTGACCCCACCCATTTCAATATCACCAAGAGTTCTTAACAACCCAGGAGAAGTCATCTGCAACTTTGTTAGCATATCCTTGGATGGAATCCACTTCAAAGTTGAATCCTCAAATATCCCCATCTAAACCTGCAACTTTGATCTTTGTTCCTAGGCAGGGCAGAAGCCTGAGGAACCCGGTCCTCTTACTCCAGGGGAGTCCTCAGAAATGCAAATTGCCACCGATCTGCTACTGCCTCCCCGTCACCTCTCCAGTCCCCCAGTGCAGAGCTTTAGATGAGGGGTTTGTAAGTTGGAGTTGGAAAGAGGGAAGAGTTTAGGGAGCTCAGAAGAAAAGCAGAGGACAAAAGGCCAACTGGTTTTCCATGAGCATTCTGAAAGGCATCTGAGGGCTAGACAAGAGACCATGACTCCTAGGATTGCTGAGATTTCTTAAGTTTTGTTAGCTTCAACATATGTGTTCTTGCTGTTATCTTCCTGTTTCACAGTAAAACCTACAGCAAAAGAGGCTACTTATCTTGTGAAGTCAACAAAGAAGGGGAAGATTAGTGGGGAAAATATTTCCTTTTTTGCAGTTGATCTTCGGGGGGACAGAGAATCTGAGGGTGGTGGTGATCAGATAATAAGGCCACAAAGATACCTGGAAAATGGGCTCCCAAAGACATGTCTTGAGTCACAGGAACATTCTGGGGCTAAACTATAGTCACAGTGGCTACCATATATTGAGCATTTACAATATGCCAGGCATTGGGCCAGTTGCATTACATGCATTACTATCTCATTTAATCCTTCCCACAGTTCTGTGAAGAGCTGGTCCGGTTGTTACCCTCATTACACCACTGAGGAAACAGAACAGAGGTGAGTAACTCATTTGCCCAAGAGCATACAGCCAGAAAGGAGTGACAAAATTGGTATCCAGACTCAGACCTGTTTGATCCGAGACCAAGTTCATCAGGGTGAGATAATGTAGAAGCTTCAACTGTATATATTTTCCAGTCTTGTCCCCCTCAATGATCCCAGACGAGTTGGTGTTTTCACATGCTCTTTCTCATCTTTTGAGATTCAGGCATCACGTCCCCTGCCTCGTGTCCTTTCCTTATCCCTCTATCCCAAACACCCTGTAGGTGCCATTGGTGTGGCATGGCTCGTGATGTTGGGCCACAAGACTGGGTGCTCCCTGAGACTGTGCCCTCATCTCTCATTTTGGGATGAACTGTGTGCCCAGCACAGCGCCTGATGCATGAGACATGACCCCCGCCCCACCCCAATGCTCAGTGAATAAATGTGGCATTAGGGCCAGACAAGCTGAGCTGCCACTTACTGCAGATTCCCTTTCCTACTCCCAGTTGGTAGGAGAGAGTGAAATGTTATTTACAAAAACATCAAGCCAAACAAGACCCTCCCTTCCCTGATATGCTGGAGCTGTGCTGAGAACAGCCAGGGGTCACCAAATGGCAGCCAGATGGTAACTGACTGCTGCTCCCTAACTCCAGGGGCCTGGGGCAAAAGGCTTGGCCGCCCACCTGCTCCCAGGAACCTGTGAACATCCACTCTGTAGGCAAAAAACCCAGACAGTTCGCTCCTGAATCCCATCCTGCATCCAGTCCCTGGGGGCTGAGCCGCTGCTGGCTCCCTCTGGTCTGAGCAGCAACCTGGCCCAGCTCTGACCCAGTACAGATGTTGCCTTCCCTCCACTAACTTGTTCTGCAGGGGGGAGGTGTTAACTCTGCAGGACCAGCACAGTGTAATCTGGGTACTCACCTCTCCTGGGAACAGCCAAGCCCCAGGAGAACTAAACTCACATGGAGCAGGGGAGTGCTGGGGAGAGAAGAGGAGTTCCCTTCTCCGTGGAAGAACTCTGAGGCCACAAGTAGCTGGAGGAAGAAGGAAGGGATTTTCTGCAGTGTTTCGAAACAAAGAGAACGGATGGGGCTTTGGGGAGAGCTCTGTTTCCCTCCATTTCATTCAGCACTGTTTCTCTCCTCCCACAGATCCAGGAGGCAACAGGCCCCCAACTGGTTATCAGGTCCTTGAGCATGAGAGCTTTTGTCTCCCCCTCAGACATCTAGCTGGCAGGGCAAGGGGCCTACAAATCCTCCCTGACCCTCCCAGCTCTTTGTTATCTCAGAGGGAAGATTACATTTCTGTGTGGGGAGGCAAGGTGCCAGGAGTCCTCAGAGCAGGACAGAGGCAGGCAGAGCTGCTGGCTGACCCCACTGGCTCCCCCCTTGCCTGGAACTGCTCAGGCCTGCCCTGGGGATGCTCTCCCTTCAATGGCCTGGGGCCTGTCCTGAAATGAAGGGTCTGCATTTCAGAAAGAGGGGGAGAAGCAGCATGGAAGGAGAGTTGGGCTGGAAGGGTAAAAGCAGCCAGCTCTCAATTATTCTGAAGCCATATCTATGGTTTGGATGGCCTATTCATTTTCTGGGTTTCTCACCTTCTCCATTCTGCTATCTTTGGCTGTTTCCTTGAGAACTGGAGGAAAGACAGCTATCAAGTTGGCCACTTGCTTTCATTTTGGTTTCTTGCTAAATCTACAGAGGAATTTGTTCAGCAGCAGAGAGACAGGCTTTTAGATCATTCTCTTTCTATTTAAACCAAGGACACTTCCTTCAGCCTCCTCTTTGGGTTCAAGATACTCTTCAAATGCTTCCAGATCAAAAGAATAAAAGGGCTGGATTGAGATCCCCTGTTTTAGAAGACTCACAGAGAGGAAGGGGGATATATTCCTATTCAGTAATAGAGTGGGAAAGATAGTGGTTGGATGTCAACATAAACACTGGATTCTCCACGGCTTGGCTTCCCAGCTCTGTTCCCTCCAATTGCATTTCTTCCTCTGGTAACCCAGGTTTGCTACTCTCATTAAGTCCACCACCAACAAATACATATGGAACATCTTCTGAGTAACATCCTGAGCTTGTCTGACACAGAGATGGGGTCCTTGCCCTGGTATAGTTTGGAAACTAGTTAGAGACAAAGAGTAAAAAAAAAAAAAAAAAAAAAAAAAAAAAGTGACTAACAAAGTTAAGTCTCAGATCAATGGGATAGACCAGATCAAGAGAGTTCCAGGGAAAAAAAAAGAGAGAGAGAGTTCCAGGGGCTGTCAGGGCTGGGAGTGGCAGGGAAGGCCTATCTAAGGGGGGAGAGCATGAGTTTGGCCTTCTAACACAGCTGGAATGAGCATTTAAAATGAGGAAGGCCTGGAGTGGTTGGTTAAGCATCAGACTCTTAATCTCAGCTCAGGTCTTAATCTCAGGGTTGTGAGTTCAAACCCCCTACTGGGCTCCACACTGGATGTGAAACCTACTAAAAAAAATGAGGAAGACCCAATGGGTGAGCAGCTTATAAGGGAGGTTTACACCTATCTTAATCAGGAGCTATAAGGTATAAGGATGAAAGGATAGGCTTGTAGGGGAATAACCCTTTAACCATGGCTAAAGTTCATTTATTCTGCAAATACATGACCTCCTGCTTTTTATTTGGTTGTTAATTTATTCAACCATTCAACAAATATATATTGAATATTTACTCTGGCTAGCCAATAAATAGCTATTGAACTCCTACTATGGGAATGACACTGTGATGGTTACTGTTCTTTCACTTGCTGGTCAAATAGAGAAATAACTTAGACTACTTCCTTAAATTTGGAAGGAGGTTAATCTCATTCAGTATTCCAGCTTCCATAAGATTGAGGGTTTTGTGGGGTAGCAATGAAGTATACGTCCTACCTTCACTTACATACTGACTTTTTAAAAAGATTTTTTAAATTTATTTGAGAGAGAGAGAATGCGCATGAGTGGGAGGGGGCAGAGGGAGTGGGAGAGAATCCCAAGTAGACTCCCCCCTGAGTGTGGGGCTCAATCCCAGACCCTGAGATCCTGACCCTGAGCCTCTGAGCCAGAAGTCAGATGCTTAATGGACTGAGCCACCAAGGCACACTGAGGTAGTAGTCAGGAGTGGGAGAGAATCCCAAGTAGACTCCCCCCTGAGTGTGGGGCTGGATCCCAGACCCTAAGATCCTGACCCTGAGCCCCTGAGCCAGAAGTCAGGTGCTTAACTGACTGAGCCACCAAGGCACACTGAGGTAGTGACTTCTATTTGTGTAATACTTTAGTGTGCTGACATCCATTATTTATTTTTAAGATTTTATTTATTTATTCATAGAGACACACAGAGAGAGAGAGAGAGAGGCAGAGGGAGAAGCAGGCTCCATGCAGACAGCCTGAGGTGGGACTCATCCAGAGTCTCCAGTTTCACGCCCTGGGCTGCATGCAGTTGGCGCTAAACCGCTGCACCACTTATTTTAGTTGATTATCGTGACAAACTTCTGAGAGAGTCTCAATGTAATAGTTAAATAAGTCTTGATTTTTTTTCACATGTATGACTTGTCCAAAATCAAACAGTTCATAAGTAGGGGACCAGAATAGAGGCATCTTTCATACCTAGTGTGACATACTTCTCACCCTACCAATGGCCCCACCCTGGCAACCTGGGAGCCTCAGAAAAAATACAGACTCTTGGCTCCTTTCTGGCACATCTTGATTCCTTAGGTCTGAGTAGGTCCAGGAATTTGTATTTTTTATAAATTTCCCCAGAGAATTTATGTGCATTTGGATTAGGGAGCCGCAAGATTATAGATTATAGTGGCATTTAGACACTCTTCCTCGGGTTCCACAGAACCTTTTCCTCAGGTACTCTGGATGGATTCTGATTAATTTCCAAACCAATAACATGCCCGATTCCCACCACTCACTCTTTGCTTCCTAAAATTCACTGCAGGTTGAAGACTTCTGGAGGCCCAGAATGGTGCTGCAGCATTCGTAGCCCGCACCCCCCCCCCCCCCCCCAACCTCCGCTTCCCGGTAAACCACAAAAACCTAAACTCTGTGGCTGGGAACCGTGAGATGGGAGGGAAGGGTCCGAAGGGGGCGTAGACCTTCTCACGGATAAAATACAGCTTGTATTTATTGACTGTTAACTATGTGGCAGGCCCTCTCTTCATCCTCAACTCTAATGAAAAGCGCTATTATCCCCCCTTTTAGATGAGATGAGAAAACTGAGATTCGGAGCGAGAAGAGTCATTTCCCCAAGGCACGCAGTCAGTGCGACTCCAAGGCCGGTGCTGGCAGGGACACCCTCGGGACCACGGCGTCGCCCCCCCTCCCCCCCCTCCCCCCTCCGCCCCCCGCTCCTGTGTCCGCCGCCTGGACCCCGGGCGCCCAGCGGGCGGGGCTCCGAGGCCAGGCCCGCGCGCCCCGGACTCAGACTGCGGGGAAGCTGCCGCCGAGCGCCGCGCCGCCGAGCCCGCTCCCCGCGGTCGGGGGCCGCGGCTGGAACTACAAGGCCCAGCAGGCAGCAGCAGGGGGAGGAGGCGGGGGTGGGACTAGCGCGGGTGGGAGTGAGCGCGAGCCCTCGCGCCTCGCCGGCGCACAGCGCTCGGAGCGCTCCTGCGGGCACTGGTGCGGCGGCCTGGGCGGCGGGCGGCGGGCGGCGGGCGGCGAGCGGGAGCCCGGAGTCCGGTCCGGCGCGCTGCGGCCGGGGAGCCCGGGCCGTGCCCGAAGCCGGGCGGCGGCGTCCCGACCCGACCCGACCCGACTCCGCTTAGCGCATTGCGGCGACCTCGCCTTCCCCGGCCGCGAGCGCGCGCCGCAGCTGGAAAAGCCGCGGAAACCCAGGACTTTCCGCCGGTGCGAGGGGCGCACAGTCCCAGGGCTGCAGTCGGGCGCGCCGCGGGGCCGGGGCCCCCGCCGGGCGATGGAGCCCGGGCTGCGAGAAGCGTGAGGCGCCGCCGCCCGGTTCTGGAGAGGGGGCCGCAGGGTCTGGAGACCCCGGGCGGCGGACGGGAGCCCTCCCCCCGCCCCGCCTCCGGGGCACCAGCCTCGGCTCCATTGTTCCCGCCCGGGCCGGAGGCGCTGAGCCTCGAGCGCCGGCCGCGGGGCTCTCGCGGCTCCGCCAGGACCCGAGCGGAGCCCGGGGGCGGCGGGCCGGAGCCGGGGCCGCGGGCGCCCGCCCGCCCGCCCGAGCCACGGCGGACTCTCCAGCGGCGGAACCGCAGCGCCGAGTGAGGTAAGAGCCGCGGCGCCCGCAGATCCGGGGCGGGCTTGGCGTCCGAGCGGCCCCCGGCGCTGGAGCCTCCCGGCTGCGTGCTTCCCCGCCGCAGCCCGGGCGAGTCCGGCGCCTCCCTCCGGTCGTTACCCGCTGCCTGCGCCTCCCGACCCCCTCCCCGGCGCTCCGCGCCCCCCTTTTGTCTCCCCTCCCGGCTCGCGTCGCCTCCTGCGCCCCCTCCCCGCGCTCGTCCCGCAGCTCCTCCTGCCGCCCAACTTTTCCGCCAACTCGCGCCGGGGAGCTGGCGAGGCGGCGGCGGCGGCGAGTCCTGGGAGCGACCCGGCCCGGGCGAGGGCGAGGGCGAGGGCGAGGGCGGCGGCGGCCCGCGGTGTCCTCGGACCGAGGTGGGGAGGGCGCGAGCGGGCAGCGGTGGGGGGACTGCGTGTGCGTGTGTGTGCTGCATTCCGGCCCATCTCCTTCTAGTCCGCCAGTGGGGACTCCCCCCAATCCAGCAGGTAGCTGTGCGTGGGACGCTAAAGCCCCGGGGTCTTTCTAAGTCTTCCTCCACCTCGAGGGAAGTCTGGGGTCGCGCTTGGGGGTGGGCGGAGAGGGCCGAGAAGGGGGAAGGAAGAGGAGGGGTAGGTTAGCTTCTCCTGGAATAGGTTTTAAGGAGGTGTCGTCACCAAATGGCTGAATCTGCTATTGCAGAGAGCGAGAAAGGAATTCCCTTTTCCAGAGGGGGTTATCTTCTACTGAGTGGATCTCAGAAAGGGTCGGAAGTTTGTGGAAGGGAGGGCGCCCAGCGGGTGATGTTAAGCCCCATTATGGGGTCGCGGGGGGGGAGGGGAACGTTCGGTTCCAAGCTGGTTCGAGGAGGTGGGGGAAGGGATGAGGGTTTGGCCGGTGCGGTGCACTCGGCCGCGCTGCATGTTGCTTCTCTGGCTCAGACCCTCTGCCCACCCCGCTCCCGCCTCCCGTTATGTGTGGGGTTGGGAACAGAGGAACCCTCGTTTGCAGAGAAATTTATTGACATTGCGGATGGATGGAGTTCGTTGAGCACATAACCTATGAAGGCAGCCAGACCCCCTCGGGCGGGGGTGGCGGGGGTGGTGGTGAAGCTTCCTTCTCCTTTCTGGGCCCAGAAAAAAAAAAAAAATTTCTGCGGTATCTTCCTCCCCTAACACTTTTTCCCCCCATTTTCCAGATGTAGCCGCCGCATCTGGTTTCGTTTCACCCCACACCGCAGCCCCATTAACATTTCCCTCCCTTCCCCCTCACCCACATTAAAACTGGGATCCTTCCACTTGTCCTTACCACCTCCCTCCCTCAACATTTTTTGAGACTGAAGTTGAGGCGTTGGGATTTGCGGAGAAAAGAAAGTTACCCTGGGTCCCAAGTTATTTAGGATCTGAGGGTGGCGGCGCTCTCTCGATAGTGCCGGAAGAAGGCATCGTAGGAGATGGGGCCGGGGGGGGAGGGGGGGGGCTCTAGGGGGGTTGGCACTTGGCGAACGGGGCATGTGCTGGAGGTGGCCTCGTGGGTTGTGATTTGACCCAGAACTGGCTCTGATGGAAGTTTCTGGAACCAGAGCATTGCTTTTTCCGCCCCTTGGGTTGTCGCTGTAGCCGCCGGAGCGTCTGGCCCGGCCCGGCCCGGAGTCGCCGTCGGGTCTCTGGCCACCCGCTGGTGGCCTCCTGCTCGCCTTTCCACCCTCCCCGAGCGAGCCGGGGCGCAGCTGCGGGGGACGCGCGAGGGGCGCGGATGCTCTTGCCGCCGGGGGCTCTCCCTGTGCGTTTGAAGGGAGTTAGTGGGCCGCGGCCCCTGGAAGCTAACGTGGGACAATCTGCTTCTTAACGGCTCCAGGTTTGAAAGCGGGCATTGCATCGTTGGGGGTTCTTGTGGGTTTGTTTTCGGTTTTTGTGTTTTGGTTATATCCTTTGAGGTAGGAAGGCACCTTATGGTCCAAGTTGCGCGAGGGCGGGGAGAGCCGGTCCCTCTCACCCTCTCTTTACCAGTCTCTTTCAAATTGAAAACACTTCTCTGGTTTCCTCCTTTGGGCGGTAGTTTTGGAGGCTGTAATGAAATCGCACTTTCTCTAGACATGGTAATTAAGGTGACTGTTTCCTCCGCAGATGTGCCCTGCCCTTTGCACCTCCGGACCAGAGCTTTTTTTGGAATACCGTCTAAACCGTAGAATCTTAGCCTTGAGACTGTTTAGCAGAAAGTGGCCATTTTTCCTGCTTGGCCCAGGTCCCCGGTTCCATCTCTGAGGCTTTAAAAACTAAGTAGCAGGGCCCCCGGGGGACGAGCCTCTGTCTAGCTAATTACCCCCAAGCCTGGGTCATCTCCCTTCCTTTCAGTGACCAAAGGGGAGACCCATTGCCTTTGGCCTGCCCTGCCCTGATGGCCTGCCTCTCTGATGACTTGTTTACATATTTCCCCCCAGTTGATGGGGAGAGGCTCCAGGGCTGCCACTGACCCCTGGAAGAACACAGGGTGTTTGGGGACTGGGAGGTTGCTGGGGCCTGGCTCCAGCTGGGATGGTTCTGTACTGCATTAGTGACGAGCTCCTTGAAATATCTGTTGCATTCAGTCTTAGTCATCACTAAGTGTCAGCTTTTTAATGAGGGCCATCCGGTGGAAGAGCTGCTTGGCCAT
This sequence comes from Canis lupus familiaris, assembly GCF_011100685.1. NCBI lineage: Eukaryota > Metazoa > Chordata > Mammalia > Carnivora > Canidae > Canis > Canis lupus. The sequence continues at coordinate 27,770,352 of NC_049237.1, forward strand.
GGGTGGCTTTGCTGCCTGCTTTTGACTATGCCTGTACAAATGCCCATTTTGTGGGCATCTTCACAAAATGGGATTTGGCCCAGAGTGGGCACCACTTATTTTGGTTCCAAAGTAGGCAGCCTTGGGTGTTTCTTTTCCTTTGGCCTCTGGCCACGGAGGTTGTTAGAAAGTTCCAATAGAATAGCAAGTGAAGCAAAAGCATAGGAAGAAGTAGAGGAGGAGCATTGCAGATACTGTTATTGTTCATCTGTCTTTAGGGAAATTAGAATACATCCAGGCATCCCTATGCGTGAGCTGGCTTTAGCCTTGTCGGACTCCAGACGGCAGGAAGAGCGCACTGAACATTGAGTAGACAGACTCCAGCCATGGAGACCCAGGGAAAAAGCCATGGGTTTTTGCTTTTAGTTGTGTGCTTTGTGCTTGGGCTGTTGTCCTGAAAAAAATAGACTCCTGAAATAGAAGATTTGCTCCTGTGAGCTTGGGCCGTTAACAGCCAGCTTCTACAGACGCACTCTTCTTGCCTCCATTTTTAAATCTCTTTCATCTAAATGTCTTTTAGGGAAGAGCTTCCTGGTAAAGTTTGCGCCTGTTGCTGCTAGAGGCAAGGGAGGTAGAATTGATTCAAATGTCTTGTTCTGAAAAAAGCCTCATCCCTTGAGATGAGTTTAATTTCCTCTTGGGAAATTTGTCTTGCGTTTGCCTTCCCAAGAGCTATGTCAGAGGTCTGAATGCACCAGAGACTGGTGGGAGTCCAGATGTGGAGCTTTAGAGAAGACTCTGCTGTTTCCAGAGAGGATTTTTTTTTTTTTTTTTTTTTCCAGAGAGGATTAAGTACCACACTTGGGCTAGGATATTCGCTTTTCCCCCTAAGGTTGCATCTACCTGAAGCAGACATTCTCTCCTCACTACCTCTCCAACTCGCAATTAAAGAAGATATATTTGGTCCTCCCCCCCCCCCTCCCCCCCACCAAGTAGATAGCTGTTACCTGAGTGAACAACTCCAAGGATATGATGGTGGTCCACCAGTCCATTTTGTCTTCAAATGCAAGGTTTCCCGGATTATGGTGGAGTAGGTAGTGTTTCACTTATTAATTTTTGGTATAGCTCATTCCCAAGGACATTTGGACACTTTTTTTTTTCAACAAATTAATAAGTCTTCAAAGAAATCAATGTTTTGGTGTTAACTTCCTTAAGTCTGAAGAATCAAAATGTATAGAAGATGTCTCATTTGCAAGAGTATCTGTAAGAGTTTCTTTTCAATTGGCCTTTCTTTCATTCACTTATTCACTTAACAAATCTGTCAGCATCTGCCGTGTACATCTTGGGAACTAAGTGTATTAGTGAAAGTTAGGCACAAACCCTACTTCTTAAGGAGCTTGTGAGCTTTGGAAATTCAGAAGAATGAGATCCTTAGCTAGAAGGCTCAAAGACTTATGGAAGAGATAACTTCCTTTTTTTTTTTTTTTTTTGAGGTGAGATTCAGAGAATAAGAAAGCGGCGCCCCATTAAAGATGGTGGACGAGCAAAGAAGAGGGCAGAGCATGGAGATTGCGTAGGGTCATGCTGGCCCATAGAGATAGAACACATGCCACATGTGGTCTTAGATTTTCTAGTAGCCACGTTTGAAATTAAATAGAAAGAGGTGGAGCTTGCTTCTATTAATTAATTGGTTGAGATTTTAATGATCTATTTGATTTAGCCCCATATATCCAAAATGCTATCATTTGAACATGTAACCAATGTAAAAAATTATTGATAAGATACTTTCCCTTCTTCTTTTTTTTTTTTTTCCACACCAAGGTTTTTTTTTTTGTTTTGTTTTGTTTTGTTTTTTAATGATAGTCACAGAGAGAGAGAGAGAGAGAGGCAGAGACACAGGCAGAGGGAGAAGCAGGCTCCATGCACCGGGAGCCCGACGTGGGATTCGATCCCGGGTCTCCAGGATCGCGCCCCGGGCCAAAGGCAGGCGCTAAACCGCTGCGCCACCCAGGGATCCCCACACCAAGTTTTTGATGCCTGAGGTGTCTGTCCTGTATCTAGCACATCCTGATTCACATTAGCCACATTCCAAGGGCTCAGTAGCCAACAAGTGGCTAGTGAGTGACCACTGCCTGGGACACCTTGGTCTAGAATATAGGGTTTGAAGATGAATAGCAAAAAATACCTTTGTAAAGATAGGAAGTTTGAGTCCTCCTACCATCAGTTACCAAAGTGTCCTGAGAGTGCTGTCAAGGAGTGACTCAAAGCACCATGGTTATATATATGTCCTGCCGAAGTGAGCACTAAGCACCATGTTTATACTTCTTACACGTATTAGTACTTAGGAGAGGACAGGCATTTTCACCCATGCTATCTACTTGATCCTCATAACCACCTGTGATGGAGGCTGGGCAAATAACCCCCTTCGGTAAGAAAGTGTGTTTTTGTCCTCCCTGACACCAGTCCTCAGTGAGGACCCCTGTGCCCAGGTGGAATGGGGCTTCAATTCCCCAGAGACCTGCCCAGGTATGGAGAGGCTGAGGGTAGGGCCAGCTGCAGAGGCTCTGAAGAAGCTCAAAGACACCTGCAAGGCTGTAGGTCACATCTGTCCAGCTGTGAAGGAAGGAGACTGTCCCTCAGGGATTTCAAGAATTCATTAATTAGTAGCAGGAGAAGAAGTTGTGGTGAAGGAGAAGGTGGCACTTCCAGTGTCCCAGACAGCATGTGGATTGGTGGTTTGGGTCACTTTTCTTCAGGTTTGTGCAGTTGGGCCTCTGCCCACTGACCTTCTCATTCCAGGAGCTGGTGCTGCAAGGCTGGGTTTCTTGGCAACCTTTGTTTTACAGATGTGGGCCTGTAGGCCCAAAGGAAAGAAGAAAAAGAGACTTTAGCACCTTCTGGAGGGAGTTTGAGCTGGAAAGAAGCAGCCAGATTAGTTTTGAAGTACGCTGATAGCAGAGCTGAGAGAGGACATTCTGTCTCCAGCCCACCCCTGTGAGGAAGTGGGAAGGTTTTTCGGGGACAGAGTGGCGGAGTGGTGGTGGGAGCTGCCCATCTGCTACATTGTAAAGCAAGCTCCTTCGCCTGAGGATGATACCACCTTTCCCCATCTGATACTGAAGATTCATTCATTACCCTGGTGGTTCCTGTGGCACTTGGGTTCTCAGCTGAGTGTACGTTTCTGGGTGACAGGCCTGTATCCTTGGTTTGGTGTATTTTGGGGACATAGTGAGATGTAGGATATGGTTTAAGGATGTCCTCTAGGAAGCATCGCTTCTGTCCCAGGCCTGTGTCCTAAATGGCACATCTGTGATCTGCTTCGAAGAATCTTCTCTCAACCAGAGGAGTTGAGGTGCTCCTATCTCTGAGTTACCTTGGATCTGTCCGTGTCTATGTGGTTTCTTTGTGGCACAGGGACATTCTTTGGAGAAAACGAGCTTGCACCAGATAGAGCCCGATTCGATCACCTCCATTTGCTTTGTTGTCTCCTGTCCTTTAGCATCGAAAACGGGCGATGAGAGTCCTGGTACTGACCAGCTGCATGTCCTTGAGCAAAGTACTTGACCTCTTGTGGTCTCAGGTTTTCCATTGCTTAAAGAGGAATAATAATTCCTACCCACCCCCGCAAGCTTATATAGCAAGGATGAAATGAAGTTTTATAGGTAGAAATTTTACACTAGAATATGCTTGACACATAGAAGGTATTCAGGAGATGGTCTGTTCTGTCCCCTCAAGTCCCTTCCCTAAGTTTAGAAACTTGAAAGATAAATGTTTGTTTCTCCTGTGATTTGAAATCATTAAAAAATATAAGTAAAGCTTTGGGAGGGAGCTAGCGGTAGTACATGTGTCCACCCGCTGGCAAGCATGTGTGAACGAAGCCAAGAATCTGGGGAGTTTTCTGCCAACCGGGACTGACTCACTTGCGGTGACCACCTCACGAGGGGCCCTGTCTGGCTCCAGGGAGGCAGGGCTGAGGCACCACATTAGGGCATGTTCCGGGGAAGTGGATTTTCTTGAGTAACTGGGATGGCTCCCTGGAGCATGTAGGACAGAAGCCACTTGGTGTATGGAGATGTCACCCCTACCTATCCCAAACAGGGCCCAGAAAGTCTTATCACTTGGTAAATGTTTAGGAGCAGGAGTCCTGTTCCTTAAGATCCTTGGGGGTTGTTTTCAATTTTTCCAGCCCCAATCTGAGAAGGATAAAGGCTGCTGCAGTCTGTGCTTTTTTTAAAAAAATATATTATTTATTTATTTATTTGTGAGAGATACACAGAGAGGCAGAGACATAGGCAGAGGGAGAAGCAGGCTTCATCGGGGAGCCCGATGCAAGACTCAATCCCAGGACCCTGGGATCACGACCTGAGCAGAAGGCAGATAGATGCTCAACCGCTGAGCTACCCATGTGCCCCAATCTGTGCTTTTGTGAATGGGCCCTGGCAACAACCTCTGATTCCTCAGTATGACCTTTGTGGGCCTACTTTCTGGGTTCGTTGCTGCTGGATGTTAGCTGTCACCTTTCAGCGTGGGGGAAGAATGCTGCATCTGTCTTCTGGCTCTGTGCTCTGAGGTCTTTTATAAGTTGGTAAGAGTTGTGTTCTTTCTATATAGGAGGTTAATAGGACCAGAGTTCCCTATGGTGCATGTAGTTTTAGAGATCAAAAGACAGAACCCAGGTGATCACTTATTTCAGCTTCCTGGCTCTGTAGGTCCAGAGAGGGTCAGCCTGGTCCTTGGCTCCAGTTTCCTAGTCCTTGGTTTGTTCCAGAATTCTTCACCTGGTTTGTCCTAGAGGAAGTGGGGTCTGTACTGAGTCACCAGCACACTCAGGCCTCCTGCAGCTCCACCAGGCTCTGGAGCCCTTGCCCATGAAGTGGCAGGACTCCTTGGGACTTTCACAAGCCTCTTCCTTTTCCTAGCACAAACGATCTTGGGGCTTATGCTTCTAAGGACTTTGTGACAATTTTCCCAGCAAGGCTTGCACGTAGCCCACTCTCAGGAAGTAGTTGTAGAGCTGAACCAAAGTGCTATTTTGTCTAATTAAGGTCTATAAGCTCGAATTCAGTATTGGGGCAGGACCACAGCTTTCTTCCTGCTTTCAGGAGTAAGTTGTTGCCTCAAGCACCCTTCTGGACAGGGTGACTCTGTGACATGCTTTAACTTCTTTTTCTCCTTGCCTTCCCACCTCCCAGGCAGGCCTTCCTAACTTTCTGGGTTTTTTTCTTTCCCTAGAGTCAGCTTGAAGAGGAAGATCAAGCTCAGGACGGAGTCCCCATGGAGGTGTGGAGCCTGGTCACCAACCTCTAACTGCAGAACTGGGATGTGGAGCTGGAAGTGCCTCCTCTTCTGGGCTGTGCTGGTCACAGCCACACTGTGCACTGCCAGGCCGGCCCCGACCTTGCCTGAACAAGGTAAGCCATAGGCTGAGGGGTCAGTCTGGACTCCTGGGCCTCAGAAACATAGCAGACTAGGACACCAGTGATGTGTTGACTGGGAAGGTTCTACCCAGGTGGAGCAAAGGGCTCCTTTTTGTGGCAGAGGCTTCCACAATACCTGGGCTGGTTTGGGTCTGGCTCAAGAAGTGACTTGACCTAAATACACCCTGCTTCGGCAGAAATTAGAAGTCACAAAGGCAAAAAAAAAAAAAAAAAAAAAAAAGAAGTCACAATGGCTAGTGACATCCATCTGCCAAAGGTGACATGCCTAGGGTGCGTTTGTGCTTTTCTCTTCCTGAAAAAAGAACAACTGATTGGGATCCAGGAGCTGGCTCCCTAAACTAGATGATCTATAAAATGGGGCCCAAGTGACATATGCGTTCGTTTGTTTGAAACTGGGATCAGGAGATGTTGAAGGATGTGGGAGCTTGATAAAGACCTCTGGCTTCTAAAAAATTATTCCAAAGACCCATCTTCTGTGAGGGCTGGTGTTCATGGCCACATGCCTGCCATTTTACCTTCCTTGACCATGTCAGACAGGCTCTGTTTGGAGGCCTGCTGAGAAGTTTGCTTTGGATATGCACCAGTGGGGGGATTTCAAAGAGAAGGAAAGCCAGGGAGCGTTATGGTGCCTGGGTGCTGGTGGACATCTGTGGCTTGTTGGAAATTCAGAGATTATGAGTAACGGGAGGGACTTGTTCATGGGATTTACTGGAGTTGTGAAAATACTTCATGGAGATTACAGGTACAACACACTTAGAAGGATCTGTGAGAATGTACTGCTGCCAAAGGGTAGTATGGCTTGTGACTCAGTGGCTGATCATATAAGTAGAGAGATTGGTGGGTGGTGGGTGAGAGACTCAGGTACATTTGACATGTGGCTGAGCTTAAGGGGGCACCTGTCTTAGCTGTCAGGACCTGTTTTGAGTGGTAAATCATGAGTGAGCATATTTGTCCCCTCACATGGTGATAGAGAAGGGCACACGAGACTTCACTGGAGCAGGCCGATTAATGTGGCATTCAGTAACAGAACAGAATGTTAGACTTGAGCTAGAACATGCCAGCGACCCAAAGTTGGAGAGATCATCTCTGCCCATTAGAGAATTTATTGTCAGGAAGAGACAAGTACAGAGGTAACTAAATACAGGTAGACCATGTTCAGATCACATGGTAGAGTCATAACAACACAGTGGGAATGCAGAGGAAGAAGAGAGCAGAGAGCATCTGACAGGGGTCTAGAGGTGTGGGTGGGAGTTTGTTTGGAAGAGGAGAATGAAGAGCATTCCAGGCAGAGTAGCAGGAGTAAGGTTACTTAGGCAGCATGTATAAGACATATACAGAACGAATATATGGTCTGGTGAGCAGGTGGTGGTAGGAAGTAACACCTAGAGAAACTGGGTTGAGTTAACATATGGAAGGCCTTAACACCCTGCTAAGGAAACTATACTTAAAGGGGTAGTTAGTGGGAATCTCAAAAAATTCTGAGCAGGTAGTGATGTGATCCAGCTTTCAGAAAATTAACCTGGCAGTTGAATTCGGGTGGATGGGAGGAAGACATCTATATTTGAATCCTGCTCAGCCCTTTAATGTCTGCATCACTTGCTTCAGCACATTACTCAGGCACACTAAGCCTTAGTTTGCTCATCTTTAAAATGAGGATGGTAATAAGCATTGAATGAGATAATTCAGATAAAGCACCTACAGTAAAGTTAGGACTGCTGCTACCACAGTTGCCAGATAGACGAATTAGATGTTTGTTTTAAGTGTCTAGCAAGGAGAAGAAAGCAGAATGTGAGGCATGAGATTGTAAAGGAAGGAAAAACTAGCAGACAATATAGAAATCGAATCTATGGGTTTCAGTAGGTTGGCTGTCTACTCTGGGTGACTAGAGATAGAGACAAAATGAAATGAGAGCAGAAGGAATTAGGACAGGAGGTTTATGAGGAGTAGAGATCTGGATCAGCCACAGTGTAGACGGCAGCAAGGGAGTCCAAAAAGCCAGGAGGGCTTGGATGAGGTTTGAGAATATGAATTCATCATGGGCGCTAAAGTATCTTTTTGTTGTTGTTTTTTTAACTTTCTCTAACAAACTCTTTTGTGCCTGAGAAATGGAGGGTGGAGAAAATGAATGGTATGGGTCTCAGGCCTGGACACTTGTACTCAGGAAGGGGATGTCCAAGGGTACAAGCCTTAGAACTTTAGGGTGAGGTGGGTGAGGTTCACTGAAGCCACTGGCCATGGATCCAAATGAGAAAGGAAGCCCAGGCAGTGATGGAGGGTGGAACGGGGTGGGGTGAGGGGGGTGGCGATGTCTTGAGGTAGAGGAAGCACAGGCCAGAAGCAGCAGGAGGAAACAGGGGAGGTAGAGGGGGTATGAGGAGGCTCTCTAGTGGTGAGGACTGAAGTTGGATCACCATTTTTAAAAGAATCAACTTAGCTGAGGTATAACTTACACTCTGGAAAATATACCAATTTTTAAGGGTACAGTTCAGTGTGTTTTGCTAAAAGTAACGTCCCATGTAACCACTACCCCAATCAAGAGAGGGAACGTTTTCATCACCTCTAGAACTTCTCTCTTGGCCCTCTGCATTCAGTGCCTGGTTTAGCACTGACCCCAGCAATCATGGATCTAGTTTTGGTTGTCATAGACCAGTTTTGCCTCTTGTAGAATTTCTGAAATGGCATTATGTGGCAAATGTGTAGCCATTCCCCTGTTGATGGCCATTTGGCTTAGCAGTATATTAAGATTTATTTATTTATTTATTTATTTATTTATTTATTTATTTATGAGAGAGCAGAATGAGCAAGCAAAAGAGCATGCACAGGGTGAGGGACAGAAGGAGAAGGAGACTCTCCGCTGAGCAGGGAGCCTGACATGGGACTCGATCCCAGGACCCTGGGATCATGACCTGAGCCAAAGGCAGATGCCTAACCTGGGTGGTGCCCAGTTTGGGTTATTATTAATAAAACTCCTGTGAACATCTGTGTATCAGTTCTTCTGTGGGCTTAAGCTTTGCTCAGTTGCCTTGGTTTTGATTTGGGCACCATTTCTTACTTTGACTCTTGGGAAAGTTTCTCTGTGTAGAACTTTTTTTTTTTTTTTTTAAAGATTTTATTTATTTATTCATGAGAGGCACACAGAGAGAGAGCGAGAGAGGCAGAGACACAGGCAGAGGGAGAAGCAGGCTCCATGCAGGGAGCCCAACGCGGGACTCGATCCCAGGTCTCCAAGGATCACGTCCTGGGCTGAAGGCAGCGCCAAACCGCTGAGCCACCCGGGCTGCCTATCTCTGTGTAGAACTTATAAAAATAAATAAATAAATAAATAAATAAAGATAATGAGTATCTGCTCCTGAGGTCCTTGTGACTGTCAAATAAGAGTGTATGCAAAGCTCTTATTAGTACAGGGCCTGGCACATGGTCCCTTAACAGTAAATAGCAGTTGTGGGTCCTTTTTCCTGGGACCCCACAGAAGACGCCACATGGTGAGGGGCTTGTTGTTTCCTGGGTGGCATAGAACACCTTAGGACACAGATGTGGAAATCCACTGGACTCAGAGGACACGCCCCCGTCTTGGTGCAGGGTTGCCCTTTCACAGAGCTTATCCCTCCTAAGTTTGTGATAGCAGAACACATGCCCCACAGTCTTCAGAGAACTGCTGGGAAATTGTAAGGGAAAATCTGTCTCTGTGCTTCGTAAACCATAAGGTACCTCACAAATATAAAGTATCATCGGATAGTCTTGGCCTTGCTGATTATTAAATAATAATGCTGCAATTGTCCTCAGAAAAGACTATAATCTGTGTATAAAGAGTTTGTCCAAGAGTTTAAACCCAAAACTCTGCTCCCACGGAGAGCTTTTCCCCTTTAGAAAGGCGTTCCTGTAATTGTGTGTGTGTGTGTGTGTGTGTGTGTTGGGAGCCCTTCCCCCAGTCTGCAAATGCTCCTAAGGGAGTGGGGAGGGCCTAGAGTTTCTGGCTGTCCTTGGAAAGTTGATTTAATAAGGGTTCCAGGAAAACCAACCTCCCTCCGTCCCTCCCTCTCCTTTCCTTTCTCTGGTTTGGGATCTTAAAGAAGCTAAGCTTGTTTCAGATCACGTCTTGAAGGAGGAGGCAGTGGTGTGGCTGGACCGAACCTGGGTTGTGGGCAGGCGGCAGAAGGCCCCTTTAGAAAGATAAGCACCAACTTGAAAGACATTTTGAACTTGGGGAGGGTTGTGTCTGTGTATTTTTCTCTCCTTTGGAATAAGACTTGGCGAAGCAAGTGGGTGAATCCAACACAGCTTGCGAGGCTGCTGCTTGCAGCTGGAGGTGGGAGTCCTTGAACGTGGGTGAAACACCCCAGACCCCTTGGCCCAGGGGACAGTATGAGGCTTGCAGTCTCCACAAATACTTGTCTACATACCCAGAAACCTGCAACTAATAAGCGATTTAATGGGCCCGGGTTTTACAGCTCCTCCCACCTACCCAGATTTGAAGGAGTCTGGTGGCCGGTTGAAGGGGGAGAGGTTACAGTTAATGGAAAAGCCGCACGTTTCCATTTCTGGCTGTAAGCCCCTCAATGCTGATGCCGGGAGTCACAAAGCAAGGCTTTGTCTTTGTGTTCCACAGAAACCTGCGCCCATGGGGGAGAAGCTACAAGCAGTGCCAGAAACATTGCCTCAGCTTCAGGTGGTAGGGCCCCCAAGGGGCATGGCCTTAGGGGGAGATGCAAATAGGTAGCACAGGGTATCCCACCACCAGCCTCAGGTAGGCTGCAGCCTATCGGTGTGGCCAGGGGACCCGTGGCTGGTGGCTGCCCTGGGACAGCATCCAGGATCCTTCCTCTGTCCAATCTGCCCCCAACATAATCTCTTCTTGTGAAAAGAACCTGTTTCCTTTGAATGCACACTGGATGTTCCAGTGGAGTTTCTTCACCCTCTGCCCAGAAGGCAAGTGAATTACATGGAGCAAAAGGAGACGTTGGGTGACCCACTTGAGGATAGGAGTGGAGGATTTAGGTGGTAGAAATCTGTAGAGTGCTCACCTACCAAGTTTCCCCAGAGGGTCCGCTCTGTCCCACACCCTCCTCCCCAGAGAGTGGAGGCTGGTGAGCCCTGGGAAGGGTGTGTTTGTGAGCGTTCCCAGAGCTGATCGGAGCAGGGTGGGGGTAGGGAGGACCCAGTGCCCGCTTGTGAGAGAACGTGAAGGAGGAGCACTCACGTGTCCCGCTTGACCACGCTGGGCAAGTGCAGCAAAGCCACTCCAGGGCTATGTTCTTGGCTCTGGCTTCTGCATTGCTACACTATTAGCTTCACTGATTTTCCACTCTGGCTCTGCCAGCCAGCTCCCCGAAGTTAGGGAGGAGGAATTTCTCAGGGAAGAACAAATGGCTGTCCAGAGCCCTTGCTGCGGGTGGGGGAGGGGAGGGAGCTCAAACAAAGAATCAGGCTGGGATTTTGTCACCTGGTTTCTTCGACTACCTGGAGTCTGGGGTGGGCAGGAACTGCAGAGAGAGTGCCAGGGATTCCTTTGGAGTCTGTGGCCCCAGCATGGAGGTTAGTTAGGTCAGCAGGGCTCAGCCCCGGTGCTTGCTCCTGGTCAGGCAGAAGCAGTGAGTGATGGCTTGTGTCTGGGACCGTGATGGATGGCCTTGGGAGAAGTGAGTTCTGGGGAGTCATTATCCAAGAGGGCGAGGTCCAGGGGTCAGAGAGCCTGACCAGCAGCTGCGCCCTGTTTTCACAGTGCCTGTTCCTCTGGGGCCACTGGGGGCTCCGGCTTACCCTGTAGACCCCACCTTTGCCTCTTCCTTCCTTTCCCGAAGCCTGGAAACGAGACAACTGTGTCCCTGCTGACCGGGGAAAGTCCAGCTGCTCTGGTGTTCCTGGTCTCCCGAGTTCAGCAGCCCTGTTCAGGCGTCCCCGTTCATTCTGGAAAGATGGCTCTTTTACAACCTACTGCAAACATTCTCTTCTCTCCGTCCACCCTGCCGCCATCTCAGGCCCCAAGGGGATTAGCCAAAAGCTAAGTGCTCTACCTGGGCCCTTGAGGGCCCAAACTGTTTCCTCTCAGGAGAAGCCCTCTGGAGTCTGGGCTTGCTCTCTGATTTCCAGCTGGCAGCAGCCAAGTAGAAGGAGACAAATTGCCTGAAGCCCCCCATGGTAGACTGTTGGCTTCCAAATGGTAGCTCCTGTCCTCAGAGTTCCCCTTCCTGGTTCTCACTTTGCTTGGACTCTCCCCTTTCCCCTTGCCAATCTAGGCACCCACCACCTTTATTTAAAGACTGTTCTGTGCACACTGGGCAGGGTAAGGGTAAGGCGTCTGTCCAGCTAGTGCCAAGCTCTGAAAAAGACTGGCTGTGTCAGAGCTTGATACTCAATGCTCCTTCCTCATCCCACATAGTGTTGTGTCCCTGAGCCTCCTGGGATGGGTTGTGTAAAAGAAGGTGAACGTTGGGGCAGCCGGCCCTGCCATTTGGGTGAACATGGCTGTGTCTCCCTGGCCCTGGATGCGTAGGCCCATGGAGCCTCTAGTGGGTGCCTCAGTGCTTCTGAGCTTAGGCAGGCAGAGAGGTTAAAATCCACCAACAATGAACTTCCAAATATGTAATCAACAAAGTTTAATTTAGAGCTTAGCCCTTCTGTGTTTCCTCTAGAATTAAAAACTAGTCTCTGGCTAATGGTCCCTTCAAGGTTCATTCACAGACTTCACAGATTTTACACTCTCCCTCTCTCCCTCCTTTCCTTCCTTTCTGCCTCTTTCTCTCTTCCATCCATCCATCCATCCATCCATCCATCCATCCATCCATCCGGCCAAACGAGACTCTTCTTTTCCTTTGTTTTATATGACATAATCATTTATACATAACTGTTGTTTATCTGGGCCCCTTAGCAGGAAATGTTCATCCCTATCTTTTTCTCCTTCCTACTCTTAGTTGAGGGTTTAGCTTGTGTTTAGCCTAAGGCCTCGCTTGAAAGCTACCTCTCCCTTGAAGCCTTCCTGCATCTCCAAGTTAATCACTCTTTTTTTTCCTCCTTTCTGTTGAACTTTCAGTCTAGTACTTGGCCTTACATTATATAGAGCTGTTTTGTTTTTTGTTTCTTTTTTAACATGGTTATTTCCTCCTTTAGAGAAAGAAAGAATGTTGTCATTGCCCTTTTAAAACATGGATATTCGGGGCTTCTGGGTAGTTCAGTCCGTTAAGTATCTGAGCATCTGCCTTCAGCTCAGGTCATGATCCCCAGGGTTTTGAGATCAAGTCCCATGAGCCCCACAGGTTCCCTGCTCAGCGGGAGATCTGCTTCTCCTTCTCCTGCTGCCCCTCCCTCCACTTGTGCACTCTTGCACTCTCTCAAATAAATAAAATATTTTAAAAAATGGATATTTGATATGTTGCTGAGGTTTATCATAGGAAGTTTAGAAAATATAGATGTGTGAAAAGAAAAAGAAAAACTTATATTACCAGCATCTAAAAATAATCATTGCTGGGGCATGTGGGTGGCTCTGTCAGGTAAGTGTCTGACTCTTGATTGGGCTTAGGTCATGATCTCAGGGTCGGTAGATCAAGCCCTGCTTGCTCTACACTCAGTAAGCGAGGAGTCTGCTTGGGATTCCAACCCCAACCCCACCCCCAACCCCTCATCCCGCCCTTCTCTGCAAGCATGCACCCATGTACTCTTTGTCTCTAAAAAAATAAACGAATCTATAAATAAATAAAAATAATCACTGTTTACTGTGAATCCATTTCTTTAGACTGTTTTTCTTGAATTTATACAAACATGACTTTCCAAAAATGGGATTTATATGGTATATACTGGTTTTTAACTTAATCATGTAGTATTTTTTTTTTTTAAGTAAGCTCTGTGCCCAACATGGGGCTTGATCTCATGACCCTGTGATCAAGAGCCACATGCTCTACTGACTAAGCCAGCTAGGTGCCCCAAGCATGTACTATTTATTGCCATGCAAAGAACATTTTTCATTGTGCTTTATAACTACATAGTATTCCATTGTATGAGTGTGCAAAATTTATATATTTACCCAGTCCTCCACTGTTGGACAATTAGATTATTTTCAATAGTTCGCACTTAAATGAGCATACTTTTACATCTAAACTTTGTCTATGTAGCCAAGGATATTCACATTCTTTGTTTTTTGTTTTTTTTTTTTTGTTTTGTTTTGTTTTGTTTTTTAAGATTTTATTTATTTGTAATAGAACACACGCACAGGAGAGAGCATGAGCGCTGGGGGCAAAAGGAGGGGGAAAGGTGGACTTGATCCCAGGATCATGTTGAACCAAAGGAAGACACTCAGCTGACTATACCACCCAGGGGCCCTGGATATTTACATTCTAAAAGTTTTGATTGCATACAGCCAGATTGCCCCAGAAAGATTATACCAGTAAAGGTCTTTTAAAATAATAATTGGTAAATATTATTTATTACACCTTCACACTCTGTATGCTTTGCATTTTTATGTCTTTACACCGATCTCATGCCATACGTTTTATTCCCGTAATCAGATGAGGAAACTGGGATCTAAGGAGTTAAGTAACTTGTCTGAGGTCATAGTTAGTGAGAGATGGAACTGGGATTCAGACTCAGTTAGATCTAACATTGGTATTTTTTTCCAGTGTATTACACTGTGTCCCTATGTCAAATTGGGTTTCTCCCCCAAACTTCAGGCTGACCAACATTTGAATTTGCCAGGTCAGCTCCTTTTTCTCTCACAGGAATCAGGGTCTCCCTTCCTTCCTTCCTTCCTTCCTTCCTTCCTTCCTTCCTTCCTTCCTTCCTTCCTTCCTTCCTTCCTTCCTTCCTTCCTTCCTTCCTTCCTTCCTTCCTTCCTTCCTTTGTGATTTTATTTATTTATTTGAGAGAGAGAAAGCATGAGCTAGGGGAGGAGCAGAGAGAGAGGGAGAAGCAGATTCCCCACTAAGCAGGTAGCCCAACAAGGGACTCTATTCCAGGACCCCAAGGTTGTCACAGCCTGAGCTTAAGGCAAACACTTAACTGATTGAGCCACCCAGATGCCCCTCCACCTCCCTTTCTGGGGTGGTATGAACATATGTGTGATTGGAGTAAGGGCAGCTGGAGATGCTTGCCTTATGCTGTTTCTTGTGTGACATTCTGCTCTCCACTCAGAGGTTATGCATGGGTCATAGGTCTGTGAGCTGCCCTAATGGAAGGGGTTCCCTAGCCTAGAATAATCAGTAAAACAAAAACCCCATTGAGGCCACATTTTCCACTGTAGCTAAGCTCTCCTCCTTGGAATAGGTCTAGGATCAGAGGTCCTCCAAGTGTCAGATGACACACTGGAGTTTTCTTTGTAGGTCACATTTATTCCAGAATGTAGTGGTGTCGCCCAGACACATAAACCACCTACATTGCCTTGCAAATGGTTGTGGTCCCAACAATGTCTGATGGGTGGAAATAAACCTGTCAGAAGGTTCAGTGTTGCAGAGCATTGCAATTGTTTTGAGGCTACCAGTATATATATTTTTAAGACACGAAGAAATACAAAAGAGAGGAGAGACAATCCTGAAAAGTTTGGTTATCTTAGTGTTTTTATATTCAACACATTAATGTTTTAAACAAAAATTTATAATGTAGATGAACTAGTCACAAAATAATTATAGGATTTTAAAAATATATATTATAGTATATTGTATGCAGTATACCCCAGGAATAGGGCACAGATTTATTAAAACGCTTTAGTAAATATTTTCTTCCAGTTCTGTTGATAACTACCCATGTAACCTTTTGGGGAAAAAAAATACCAAAAGTCTTGGAGGTCACTCTTGAATGGTAGGCCCAAGACAAATGCCTTCCCTACTCCTAGCCTCAATGTGGGTGAGGCCCAGCCCTGGCTAGTGTTATTCTTGTTTTTTTTATTTATTTATTTATTTATTTATTTATTTATTTATTTATTTATTTATTTATTTATTTATTTATTTTTAAGATTTTATTTTTTTATTTGAGAGAGAGCAGGAATGAAGGGGGTATGGGGGGAGGAGGCAGGCTCCCCACTGAGCAAGGACCTGGATGTGGGGCTCAAACTTAGGACCCTGAGATCATGGCCTGAGCCAAAGGCAGCTGCTTAACCAATTGAGCCACCCAGGCGCCCCCTGGCGAGTGTTATTCTTAGCAGACATATGCAGACAGTAAATGACTCATTTAAGAAATGTCATCAAGACTGCATCAAGTAAGGACATAAAACCCAGCTCATGAGGACATTTGAAACCATAGGACAGGAGCCCTTCCCTAAAGCACAGAGACAGATTCACCATCATTTGTGGGCTGTGACGTGTGTATGTGTGTGTGTGTGTGTGTGTGTGTGTGTGTACATACATCATGAAGGCAAAGGTTTTGTTTTGTGTTTTGTTCACTTCAGTACTTTCGAACATCAGATTACATATTAGGTGCTCAGTACTTTCTGAACAAATAAATATATCCATGGAACAATCCATTTTCTTTTTTTAAAAAAAGATACCGGGGATCCCTGGGTGGCGCAGCGGTTTGGCGCCTGCCTTTGGCCCGGGGCACGATCCTGGAGACCCGGGATCGAATCCCACGTCGGGCTCCCGGTGCATGGAGCCTGCTTCTCCCTCTGCCTGTGTCTCTGCCTCTCTCTCTCTCTCTGTGACTATCATAAATAAATAAAAATTAAAAAAAAAATTTTTAAAAAGATACCTAAAACTTGTAGTTTTTTTTTTTTTTTAAGAAAATGAGAAAATAAATATTTTTTTTATTCATGAGAGACACAGAGAGGCAGAGACACAGAGGGAGAGAAGCAGGCTCCCTGCGGGCCACCCAGGTGGCCAAATTTGTAGTTTTAAAAAAGGGACAGCAGGAATAAAATCCTTTCAACAGAAAGATAAGGAAAGTAATTGAGGGTTACTACTACCACATTTGGAGCACTTTATTTCAGCTAATGTAGTGATTCTTGGGTGTTTGAGGCACAGCAACACCTGGCTGGCTTGTTTAAACCCATTGCCTCACCATGCTTCCTTCCCAGAGCTCCCGATTCTGAAGCAGGGCCCGAACTTGGAGCTGGGTAGTTCTAACAGGTTTAGTTAGTTCGGGAACCACACTTTGAGCACATCTGATGTCAGTTAATTTTTCAAAAAAAGTCTATAAAGTAGATGTTGTTTCCATGTCACAGTTTAGGCAACTGACTCAGAGGTCAAACAAAATCTTGCAGAAATTCAGCAGCCAGTAGGGGGCGCCTGGATGGCTCATGCAGTTGTCATGCAAGTGTCTGCCCTTGGCTCCGGTCATGGTCATGATCCCGGGTCCTGGGATTGAGCCCCACATTGGGCTCCCTGCTCGAAGGGAAAACTGCTCTGTCTTCACTGTTGAGCGTTCTCATGCTTTCTCATGCTCTTTCTCAAATAAATAAATAAAATCTTAAAAAAAAAATAAACAGCCAGTAAGTGGCAGGCTTGAGACTTGAGTCTGGCTGGTATCAATGCTTACAGCCCTAATGCCTGTACTAGAAGGTGGAGTATCAGGGAGGCTGGAAAGACCAAGATTGGTAGGCAGACGGATGGAAGAAGTAGAAGCTGGCTAAGTCAGTTTGCCTGGGGGTGTTGGGGAGAGAGAAGCCGGTGGGGGTGGATAGGTTGGTGTTTGAAAGCTCTCCTCGGAAGGAAGGAGACTCTCTTCTCTTTCTCTGATGCATGGGGCTTTAAGTCAATTATCACCGCCTCTGGAATGCTGATCTGCTCTCCAGCCCTAGAAGAGTTCTTCTGCATTCAGCAATCTCTGCTCCTTTATTGTCAAACTTTAGCATTTACTTTGGGAATTAAGGTTTATTTTCCTTAGGTTTTAGGAATTAGCTCTTGAACCTTAGAAGAGTCGGATTCCTTAACTAACTCCTGAATGAAGTTCTTCCTGTGGCATTCAAAACTTTTATCGATGCTATTTGAGCAATCAGGGCTATAAAAATGCCTGAAGGATGCATTTGGCAGTAGCATTTATTTTATAATGTTATCTCTTCTCTACTACCCTCTGGCTCCCACTCCGTTTTTGAAAATTGATTTGCCCAGCTAGTTCTTATGGGATAATATGTCATAAATCAAAAAGGACAGTGAAATAAATCCTTCTAAAATACCTGGGCTTCCGGTTTTCTGCCAGTCACGACCTCTTGCCTTTTCTCCATCCTCTATTCTAAGGCTTCTCCTGATGAGAATGTGGGTCAGAGAGAAGGCATGAAGAGAAGCATTTATTGAAGGTGCTGGCTGGAGCTCCAGGACCAAACCAGAATCCCCCTCTTCTTAAGGCAAATTAATTTTAGATCTCTTGCCTTCCCTCACACCAGAGGGAGCTCTGTGCTGGCAGAGGCACGAGAAGGTGGTGGTGAGTGACGCTCACCTAAATTCCAGTTGAAAAATCAGAATGTTGGGAAGAGCCAGAGGGGCCCCAGAGCTCTTCAGGTCAGTCAGTTTTCCTGTGTCACAGGTGAGGAAACTGAGGGCCTGGGGGGGGGGTGGAGATAACTTGTGTTAGTGATAGGGAGGGCCAGTCCTCTAAGAGGTTTTTACTTAGATGTCCTTTCCACTGGACACAGCCAGTTGACGCCCATGGTTCATGTAGAGTTTGGGACTGAGTGGTTCTTATAAGAATTTCAGACTAGGGTCTCATCCTTAGGACATCGGGAAATGCGTGCATTGCCCCAGAATAGTTTCCTCTCCCCCAGGGTTATCATTGTTCGAGATCCCCCAGATTGCCTGAGCAAAGGATTTTTCAGTGTAGACATGGCTCTTACACGCCCAAGCCACTGGTCCTGTTTCTTCCATCTCCTCTCTACCTGACAGCCATACCATCTCAGGCAGAAGAATCCCTGAACCACGTTCTTTTAACTTTTTAAAACAAAGAGCACTAAATGCTCAACTTTCATGGTGTGTGTGAAGGAGAGAGAAGAAAGTGAATCCATAGTACGTCCATGGGTCCTCACTGTCCTGCAAATCTGGAACAGACCAGTGGTCCCCCAGTTTTAGATTTCATGGACGAGTACAATTTCCCCCCAGTGTTGGGGAACCTGCATAGGGTTAACAACTTGTTTTACCACGTAAGACCATTTAAAAAAACTAATACTGTTTACTACCATTATCATTTTTAAAAATATGCATAACATAAAATTGACTGTTCTCACATTTTGAGCATACAGTTCTGCGACATTAAGTACATTCACATTGCTGTGCCCCAATCACCACTGTATGTCTCTAGAACTTTTGCACCTTCTCCAATTGAAACTCTGTTCCCATTATTTTATTATTATTATTTTTAATAATTTATTTTTTATTGGTGTTCAATTTGTCAACATATTACAGAATAACACCCAGTGCTCATCCCGTCAAGTGCCCACCTCAGTGCCCACCACCCAGTCACCCCCACCCCCCCGCCCACCTCCCCTTCCATCACGCCTAGTTCGTTTCCCAGAGTTAGGAGTCTTTCATGTTCTGTCTCTGTTCCCATTAGACATGAACTCCCCATTCCCTCCTCCCCCAGCCCTGGCAACCACCTTTCTACACCATTTCATTTTATTTTATTTTTATTTTTTTTAAAGCTTATTCATTTATTCATGAGAGACACAGAGAGAGAGAGAGAGAGAGAGGCAGAGACACAGGCAGAGGGAGAAGCAGGCTCCATGCAGAAAGCCCGACGTGGGACTCGATCCTGGGACTCCAGGATCACAACCTGGGCTGAAGGCAGAGGCTCAACCGCTGAGCCATCCAGGCATCCCTCAAAGAGGCATTTCTTTCTTTAACATTGAGAAAAAGTAACCTTATGAAGAGCCCATCCTTTGCCCACTGCAGCAGGTGGTGACCCCTGTACACTGTGTAACCTGGACCACGATGCCATGATCTGGTCAGACAGGGAGGGAAGATGGCAGATACTTTGGGGTGCTTGAGAGCTTTGGTGAAGCATGCTCTCAAGCATCCACTGAGGTTTTAGGGGGTGAAAAGGCAAATTCTGGAACAGCTGAGTCCTCCACCAATTCCTCAGCAAGTTTAGGGAGCTGCAACTTTTCCTGCCCAGCTGCTGGTGCTTCCTTCCCCAAACAAGCTGTGCTGAGCGTGGGGGAGGGGAAGCCCTCTGAGGGGGCCTAGTAGGGGGTGGGGTGGGGGGAGGGCAGTACATTCTTTTCTTTAAGGAACCTGACCTGACTTTAAGGTCGGAGCCTAGTAGAGTGGGAGCTGCAGGGTTACCTCTTCCCTGTTGATTCATCCCATTCGCCTCCTCCCCCACCCTTAATGATCTTTCCATTACAGAGCCCAGACCAGGAAGTGCATGACAGGTCGCAGCTGCAGACACATGGCTGGGAGGCCTGGGCTCCGGGCCAGTGGTGGGAGGGTCTGAGCTCCCCTTCCAGCAGCGGGACTCTGTGCTTGTGCGTGCGCGTGCGCGCGCGCGTGCACACACACACACACAGACACACACACACCCACAAACACACACCAGCAAGTTCAGTGGAAGGTGTTCTGTGTTGTAACAGTTGGTGGCCGGTTGTACCTTTGCTTTGAATTCAGAATGTGATTTTTAGTAAAGGCAGGAGAAGACTTCTGCCTGAGTGTCCAGATCCCCTGAGCTTACAGGCCACACGAGTAGCCCTTACTGGGTTTGGGGTTCTTTGGGGGGTGGGGGGGTGTTCCATCATTGAGCAGAGTCTCTTTAGCTCCTCTTCCTGAAATAGGACCCATCTAACATGGCTTTAGAAGCTTCCCAGGTGTCCAGGGGACTTAACTGGGTATAGTACTGATACCTCCGAAATGATCCATTTTCCTCTATGATTCTGTCAAAATGCAAGGTTCAGAATCTCTTTTGGGAGGTCAGGTTGCAAGAGCTTGAGCTTTTGCAAACACATGGACCGGGGTTCGAATTTGTTTAACGAATAAACAGAGCCACCGTCATCTGACCATCTTCATGGGGGATGGCTCCTTCCACATACAAGTTTGCTCAGGAAATGTTAATTTACCCTAAACTGTGTCCTAGGGGGGCAGTTGTCATACAGAAGTTTCTGTCTCCACCGCCAGCTGTGTTGTTGGCTTTCTTCCCTGAATCTGCCAAGGCTGGATTCCTCTGGTGCCAAATGTGAAACGGTGACACAAACTTCTAGGAACTGCAAGCTTAGGCCGCCTTTCCCCATGGATGCAGGGCGTCTCCCTTTGCTCTTGGGTGAGTGGGCTCTCTGCTTCCTGCGTGTCTTAAGTGAATTTTCCTCTTCCCAGAGCAGCTTGCTCTTCCTGGTGAGGTAGGCGGGAGAGAAGCAGAGCGTACTGAGAATCGCTTGGGGAAATGGGTCTAGGAAGAGATTTCTCTTCGGCTCCATCAGTAACATGTCAGTAAACACTTGGCCTGAGAGCTTTAGCTGGGAGAGAGGAAGAAGGGAAATTTCTTTTAAAACAACTCTTGGGCTCATTCTTTGTTAATCACTTAATTACAGTCCTTTTCCTCAACAGTGGAGCACTCGAGGAGGGATGAGGGGGGAGGCTGGTGCTTGGGGGGGGGGGGCACCTTCCCCAGGAGGGAAAAAAACACAGGTACAAGGAGGCATCAGATAGAACCCTGCACACGAGCTCCAACCCTGGACTCCTTCGTGACACTGTTAGCCTCGCAACATCTATTTGACAGTTTTCATTGGGAGGCCTGGCTGGCTCAGTGGTTGAGTGTCTGCCTTCAGCTCAGGTCGTGATCCTGGGGCCTGGGCTCCAGTCTCATATTGGGCTCCCTCCAGGGAGCCTGCTTCTCCCTCTGCCTGTGTTTCTGTCTTTCTCTGTGTCTCATAAATGAATATATAAAATCTTTAAAAAAAGAAAAGTTTTTTGCATAGACCTCACTGGGCCCAGAGTGCTTTTAACTTGGGTCTCCCGAGTGGGGCTCTGTGTGCCTGGGCCTCCCCCAGCCTAGCTACTGGGAAGCTGGGTTTTGGGGGGGGTGTGTCTCGGGGCAGGCGCAGGTTCCTGGCCGAGGCTTTAGCCGGTGCAGGCGGCTCGGCACTAAATTACAGTGACGAGGTAAGACACACAAAAGCCTGAAATCTTTTTTTAATAAAAACAAAACAAAACTCCGGCCCCCAGCCCCTGGGCTGCTGAATGGCGATGGCTTCCTGTCAGGATTAGCCGGGCTGCCTGGGCCTGTGTGCCTGCCTTTCTCCTCAGGAAATACCTTTAGTAAGCCCCGGTGGGGTCCCCATGGCAACGCGCGCGGGGACCTGCTGACAGAGGCCATTCAGCCCGCCATTGTTCCCCGGCCCCTTTGTGGGGAGCTGTATTGCTGCCCCTCCAGCAAACACAGCAGTTTGCACCGTTTTGTCAGACTGAATGTGGAGTTTTTACATTTTAATGGGTTCTTCTGGCAGTGGCCCATTTGCATGCAAAATGTTCCCTCTTACTTCTTTCCCTTCTTCTATTAAAAAAAAAAAAAACACCCACAGCCCTACACTCCAAATCCCCTGAGTCTGGGGACTGGTGTGAATGCTGCTGGATTGGGGTGTCGGACCCTGCTAATTGATTCGGTGTTCTGTATCCCTTCTCACACATGCCTGTGCCCCCCATTTCCGTAGCTCTCCCTGGATGTTGGGAATGCTGTGAGTTCAATGAGTCCCACATTTTTAGGGCTCCCTCTTCACCCCAACCCTTGTGGGAGGAGAGTGGTTCCCTGGGATTTTGGTGAGATCCCCACTCAGGCCCAGGCGCTGCCAGGCTAAAGTAAGTTTTCAGTTCCATTTCAAAGCCAAAATAACGTAATAAAAAACCTCTGCAGAAGGCTCCCGGAGCCCTGCCGTGCTGTTCTGTGCTCCTTTTAAGTTGCCTTCAAAGCCACCCTGAGTTCCTCCCCCACCCACAATTGCCCTCTCATTTATCTCTGGGGAGTTTGTGCCAAGACTGTAAACATTCCCGGACCACCAATTCCCCCCACGGTACTGAAGAGAATGGCCGTTCTCCCCTCATTTTCTTAACCCAGAAATCCAAAATCAAAAGGATTTCGTAGGGATGACAGAAATCCAGACCCGAGACCACAGGTCCGGGCTTTGTTGGGGGCCCGTTATCCTTTGGAGGAGAGGATGTAGCTGACAGCACTCCTGACCACAGAGGGTAGAGAAGATGCATATTTATGGACGTACCCACAGCCAAGTGACATGAATAAGTGCAAATAAAGTCATGAAAATCTGTATGTCTTGGGGAGGCACATTAAGAATAGGATTGGACATGTCTCACAAGAGTGAGTTTTCATGTCTGGAAGTGATGGAGAGAGCAGAGGAAGGAGGCATTTTAGGAGAAAGCAAAGTAAGAGGAGCAGTGTAGGTGTTGGCTTGGCCTAAGAGGCCAGGAGACTGGACAGCTGAGGTTGGGCGGTGTGGTTGAGGGGCTCCAGATTCTGGAGGCAGAGGAGGAAATAAACCGAGGTCCTCAGGAGGGTGAGGGCATGGAATGCAGAGTGCCAGTGCAGAGAGGTCAGGGCTTGAGGGCTGGGACATTCAGATTTGTGATCCAGAGAGCCCTCCCAAGGGAAGGGCGAGCCCCTTTGCTTGATGTTCTTAATCTTCTCAGCCAGTCAGGCAGGGGTCGTTGGAGGTCATCAGCTCAGCTGTGAACTATGTATTCAGAGGTGAGGGTCTTGGGGCTGAGAGAAGGTGTCAGGTGTCTGATCCAGACTAGAGTCAGGGACACAGGGAGGGAAGGGTTGTGCTGTCTACCTGTGGCCAAAGCCACATGAAGTGCTTCAAGTGGGTCACCTGTCACTCTCCTGAGTGCTGAGTGAAAAGTGAGACCCTGTGGAGGGGCCCAGGCCCTGGCAGACCCAGCATCTAAACCTAATGCTGACTCCTGTTTTGTGACTTTGAGAGAAATTCCTCAATCTTCATTTATTTGTATTTCAGTGGCAATGAACATGAATAAACATGCTTTTGGAGGTCTCAAATGCCAATACTAAAATAGGGCATTATTCTTAGTCCCAGAGTCTACCACTATCATATAGTGTCGCCCTGCATCCCCCCACCCCACCCACCCCACCCATTTCTTCACCTGCCACAATCATACCTGCTTAGCTTTCAAGGGTAGGTGAGCAAGGATGGGCAAGTACATTTATAAATTAAAAAGCCCTAGAGTATAAGGTAGAGGTTGCAAGGTTGAGGGAATGAGAAGAGAGGGTAAGGTCAAAGCAACCAACTTCCAATCTCATGCATGGAGGTGGGAGACATGGGTGCTTCTGCCCAGGATCAGGGGGCCTAACGGAAAGCGTATCAGTCATTTTTTGGAAGTCAAGGATTACAAAGGCAAAGTGAAGGTAGAAGCTATGTTTCAAAGTAAACCTGGGCTCTGGATGTGTGTGGACTCTGGAGAGCCAGGCCACCTGCTTTGGAATCCCAACTTGGCCCGTTACTGACCCGGTGGGCCGTCTTGGACAAATACTGGACTTCTTTGTGCATCAGAGTCCCCTTTGTAAAATGAGGATAATAATAGTACAAACTTCACAGGATTGTGGTGTGGATTAAATGAGACCTTGGCTTGGCACATAGGAAGCTTCCACATCCATAGGGTAGAGATAATAACAGTTAATATCTACCTCCTAAGGGACTGAATGATAGTCTGTTAGAAGCTTTCACAGTATATGGGATATGGGAACCATGCTGTAAATATTGGCCAGTATTAGAACTGCCATCTTCAGCTTTGTGTAGGATCCCAAATACTCTGGGGGAAAGCATGTAGTAAATTGCAAAGTGCTATGCACATATATTGGGACTCTTCTCTGGGTTTGGGTTAAGTTTGTGGGGTTTGGGGATGGTAACTTCCAAACCAAGTTGGCTGCTACGGGACCATGGCTAGAGAAGTGGCATTTCAAAATAAATTTTAAGTGTATTTGTCCATGTGGGATGAAAGGTCTGCTTGCATAGCCTGCAGAGAAATTGTACCCCCTGGAACTTCTTGAGTGGTTCTGTTCTATCTATTCCTGTACCTCACAGGCTGAAATCAGTATTTTTTGCTGTCTTCTACCATGAACCTCCAGTCCCAAGCAGGACATCCTCTAGCCTCCCTTCCCACACTTCCTCATCCCCAGGTACAACCCTGCTTGTAAGCAACCCATCCTTTTCTGCTCCCCCCAAAGTTAACACTCCCCATCTAAATTCCTAATTGCTTCTTCCTCTTTTGCTACCATTACGTCCAACTTTTGCTGTCAACTCAACACTGCTGTATTAAAGTTCTGTAAGTTCAGAGCCTGTGTTGGATTGTACTGGGTTGTCCTGTTCTCCATTTGTCTTGTGTTACACTACAAAGTGCTTCATATAGGTCAAGGTGTTATATAAACCCCATGACCCAGGTTAGAGCATGGCACAGGTCTCCTGCTCCTTCGTTTAATCCATTTCTTCTCCTTGCATGGACCAGGACACACAGAAGTACCCAATGGTAGCTATTTTGAAGAAAGCTTCTTATCTTCTCCTTGGATTTTTGGGAACGAGGGTCTCATTTCTCATAAGAATGACAAGGCTCATGTGGATTTGGGCCTCCCCACAGGCTCCATTCCCCTGCCCTGCACCATGTCCCATGGCTGGCAGAAGCCTCAGAGATACAGAATCCAGCATTTGGATCTGATCCTGGTAGAGGACAGTGGGAGATTTCTGGCCAGTCCCGCCATAAGCCAAGTGCTACTTCTGATCGGCTTGTTGGGGATTACAAAGCGCTGGTATTGGAGGTGTATAGGAAGGGAAGAGAGACTCCATTCATATTGATCATGTTCCTGGACTTGAGAGCAGCCTGGGAAACACCCCCCCCCTTTCTAGCTGCTTCCCTGAGGATGACTAAAAAGTGTGGGTGCTTGATCTGCTCCTGGCTTTCCCTGGGGGATAAAGAGGCTCTGTTAGAGAAACAAGAGAGGATTGGTGATTGATGTGTGGATCCTTTTCACTCTCACTAATAGGGGTCCCTGGATCCAGCCTACTACACAGCCTTTACCAGCCACCTGCCCTGTCCCAGGAACCTGCCTCGGGACCAGAGGCCTCCTCAGTCTCAGATTCACGTACCCAAGCAGGAACCTTGGTTTACCTCTGTTTTCTGGAGAGTTGTCCAAGGTGTTGGCGGCCTTCATCTCTAGGGATCTTCAAGTCAAGCCCTAATCCTTCCTAACCTTAACCTTCCTGCTTCCAGTGATGAGAACAGCAACCCTGTGCATCAGAACACAACACACCTTGAACACATTGCGCCTCAAGCTTGTAAGAGCCAATGTTGTAATCTAGCTCAACGGCCAAATGCTTTCAGCCTGGGGTAGGGTCATCACAGAATCCAGATACCAAATGTCCTCAGTCTCCATTTCCCACCTCATCTGTCAGGAAACAAGACACACACAAAAAAGCGAGTGTTCTGGTTTGCCACTTTTCCTACAGCATCTCCATTCCAATTAATCAGGTTCTCTAAGATTGGAAGAACTGTGGTTTCAAATGGCCACACAATAAACTGGCTTTTTTTCATCCTTTATGGTCAGCCCAAGGAAGGTGTCTGCCTGATGCCTAACAACAGGTATAGCCCTGGCCCATTGGTCTTGACCAGAGAGAGGCCAGCTCAGAGGACCTGGAGCCACACATACAGGGGCCTTTCCCAGGGGGGACATAAATGGGGAACACTAGAAAGACCAAAGGAGAATGGAGGGTAGTGACTGAATTATTATAGGCTGCCTGTGAGCAGTGATGGACTTGGCATCAGCCTCCATACGTTGTACTCCCTCCGGGCCAGGACTGCTTTTCAGGACAACGATGTAGACAGGCAGGGCCCAGGAAACCAGCAAGTGCTTGCTTACCTTCACATCACCTCCTAGAAGAAAGTGGCATAGTCCCTGCTTTGTAAGTAGAAACATTGACATATATCCAAGAGCACTATTAGCCATGAAAAAAAAAGTCTACCATGACCCAAGGGCTGTGGGTTGATATTTGGTTTCTCTAAAAATTAGCCTTTCCCAGATGCTAAATTCAGTTCAAGACACATTGGGTGTTTTCTGTTCCTGACATGGTTAGGCACTGTGGAAAAAATTGAAACAGGCAGTTCTGCTCTGAGATGCTTGCTGCTTCTTAGAAGAGGAAGACATGGGTACTTGGGATACCCAGGTGTCCATCAGCCAATGAATGGGTACATAAAATATGGTATATCCATACAATGGAATATTATTTGTCCATTAAAAGGAATGAAGTAGGGACACCTGGGTGGCTCAGTGGTTGAACATATGCCTTTGGCTTAGGGTGTGATCCTGGGGCCCTGAGATTGAGTCCCACATCCAGCTTCTCCCTCTCCCTATGTCTCTGCCTCTCACTCTCTGTCATGGATAAATAAATAAAATCTTTTTTAAAAAGTAAAAATAAAAGAAATGAAGTACTGAGCCATACCACAGCATGGAAAAACCTCAAGCATTATGTTAAATGAAAGAAGGTGCATGCAAAATTGTATAGCATATGATTCCACTGATGAAATAATCCAGTATCAACAAATGTATAGACAGAGCAGCAGTGGCTGTCCAGACATGGGGAAGGGAAAGGGATGGCATGTCACTGCCTCTGGGTATGGGGTTTCTTGTGAGGGTGATAAAAAATGTTGTAAAGTTAGATTGTGGTGATGATTGCATAAGTCTGTGAATATACTAAAAAAACAAAACAAAACACTGATACACTCTAAGTGGATGAATTTTATGGTGTGTGAATATATCTCAATAAAGATGTTTTTAAAAGAAACAATACAAGATGGCATGTAATTGAGTGTGAGTTTGTGTGGTTCATACAGTAACTGTTACAGGTAGTTAGGGTAGGAACACTGGAGCCGACATTGACATCAAGCTTCTTGGCCAGCTTTGATGGTGCACTTTGGGCATTGTCACCAGCGCGGGACGTGGGGGAGAATAGAGCATCACAACTCTGACAATCTTGAGCAGAAGTGAAGTTTTGTTATGAGAAAAGAATGCACTTGGTCTGGAGAACAGCCAGCCTTGAAGGGAAAGGTAGAGAGAAGGCTATGTGTCTCCATGGGGAAGATTTCAAGGAACCTTGAATGTCAAGCAGATTTTATCCTACACATGGGGGGCAGTGTCTTGCTCAGGAGCAGGTGCGCCCCAAGGCTTGGAGCATCAAAGTAAATTTGAACTCCAGTGGCAGGGGAAAGCAAGCTGGTCCTTCAGGCTTTTATACATCCCGCAGAAGAGTTGTGTTTGCACATCCTCCTGCAAGGTGGGGGGAGCGGAATATTAGGGATCCACACCAGCATCAGCCAGAGCTAGGCTCTGCGGGGCCAGCGTCCCTTGGCTACTTTCTCTTGGGGAAATGCCTGTGTTCTCCTCACTACCTCTTTGTCCCTGTCAAAATAGGCTGTGATGCCAGAGGCTAAGAATTTGAATTTACCGAGTTTACTGTTTGACCAATGGCTCATACAGATCAGGAACTGCAAAATATTTAACCAGTGAGGTCATTGGAGGGAATGGAGATTTATTTGATCAGTAGGAGTGTTCCTTTTCCTTAAGGGTCAAATCTGAACTGCTTTTCTTCTCCCTTCTTTTAGCAAAACCACAAACCATTAAAAGTGGAAAGAATAACCATTTTTTTAAGACCCACAAAAGCTTATTTTTAATCACTTATGTGGTCTGCTCACCTTTGTGGTGTTCCTCTTGACCCAATTCACAAAAATATAAATGACTGTTAGCGTAGTGGCTTCCAGACCCTTTTGAAGCAGCACTCCCACTTTGGATGACTCATGTTGACCCGTATGTAAGACAGCCCTGGAGTGAAAAGGGTTGGAGCCTACAGCCTTTGGCCCCTCTGAGGCAAACAGCTGTTTGTCCTGTTGCCCAAGGCCTCATTCCTTCCTTCTTCGTAAGGTTTCCAGCAGCAACCTGCATCATTTGCAAAGTTGGTTCCAATGAGAGTGGAAAAGGAGAAAAGAAAGTTTAAAAAGGAAGACCATGAGGAAACAGTGCATATGTCCTTTTTGCCTTATTCAGTAGGTGTTTATTGGGTAACTCTTGTGTGCCAAGCACCATACAGGGTGCTGGGGGTTTAAGAGCAAAAATGACCCATCCCCACTCTCAGAACTCAGTCAAGAAGAGGGACTTTCCTTCAGTGTGGCAGGTGCCATGGGAGGGCATCTGACCTAGCCTGGGAGTGGGAAGAGGCTTTGAGGCCGAATCCCGAGCCAGGCAGAGAAGTGGAGGGTAGCTGAGAGCCAGCAGGACACAGTACCTGAAGGGTGGCAGGTGGGGAGGTGGAGACATCAGAGAGCATGTCTCCCTGAGGCTCCCAGGGCAGTGATGTGAGCTGAAACAAGCACACCTTTGCGGGGAGGGAGGAGGGTGGGGGATGGATGACATCTGGCAGAGGATGCTGGGAGGCACACATGGGAATGTCCCGAATGGAAATAGAAACTCCATTCCCCTGTGCTTGCAGGTACTCAGGAGCAGGGAAGCAGGTAACAGTCTGGGACAGTGGACTCTGGGTGTGCCTGGCTCCGGGCCTTCTTTGTTAGTGCGAGTGCCTGGTTGCTGATCAGGAAGGGGATGGGTGGGTGAACAGGTGGCATCAGACCTGTGAGCCATGGAGCACCCGAAACCAGGGATAGAGAGGTGAAGAGGAATGCATGTGTGTGTGATTGCACATTGGGAGAGGGGAACGGGAGCTTGAGGCGAGGAGCCCTGCAGTGGGATGAGGAGAAAGGAGCTTTGTGTGCAAGGGCTACTGTAGCCAGAGCAAGTGTGGGCTTGGTGGCAGCTGCAGGCCTCTGCTCCTAATAGGGTCAAAAGCTCCAAATCCTCTGGCCTGACACCTGTTAGCCAGAGGTTCCCCTGAGCTGACCTCTGCTTGGGCCGACTCTCGCACATATGCATCTTATACATCTGACTCACCGAGGCACCAGAAACCTCCCGGCTGAATCACTTGACCCCAGAGCCCCTGTTCTCTTGACTTAGGTAGGGGCTGCTGGATTTTTGAGGGACTAAGGTTTGCTCAGCTGTTACTAGCAAAAGCACTGAGGCTGGCCTGGCCCAAAGGAAATGGGGTGTTCTTCTGGGAAGTGGCCATTTTTGGCAAAGAAACAAGTGTGGGGGGAGGGACCATCTGGATAGAAAAAAGCCCTTGGGGAGGGCTGGCCTTCTCCTCCCGGTCCCGCCTTGGATGGAGAGAAATGAAATGCTTAATGCTGCTGTGGCTGCTTCCTGGCTTTGCCTCTTTCTTCTTTTGACCTTTGGGGGAGTGGAGTAGGGAAGAAGAAGTAGGGTTCCAGGTAGCTAGCAGTTTCCCACTGACACCTATTCTAGCTCCCTGCCTCCTGGCTCTGTAGCCCCTGGGGCATTGCAGCTCAGTGCGGCCAGCTAGCATAATTCCCTTTGTGTCTCTCCCTGTTTCCTTTCCCCCCTCTTCCTGTCTCATCCCTTGGTTCCTCTTCCCGGCCCCTCTGGGTGGCTGCAGCCCAGTCCTGGGGAGCCCCTGTGGAAGTGGAGTCCTTCCTGGTCCACCCTGGTGACCTGCTGCAGCTTCGCTGTCGGCTGCGGGACGATGTGCAGAGCATCAACTGGCTGCGGGACGGGGTGCAGCTGGTGGAGAGCAACCGTACCCGCATCACGGGGGAGGAGGTGGAGGTGCGGGATTCCGTGCCTGCTGACTCCGGCCTCTACGCTTGTGTGACCAGCAGTCCCTCGGGCAGTGACACCACCTACTTCTCCGTCAATGTCTCAGGTTGGTAGCAAAGCCTGCCCTGGCCCTCTCCCTGGATCCACCCCTCCAACCCTCTCTGCTGGTTTTGGGGGGAGGCGAACCTCCTCCCCTTCCACGATCTGCCCCCACTCTGCTTCAGAAACTGCTGCCCACTAACATCGCTCCCTGCCCGCCGCGTGGCTTAGCTCTCGGAGGGGTGGCCAGGTGGTGCAGGTCTCAGGTCGGAGATCTAGGCTTCCAGGATCTGCCTCAGAAGGGACTGCTGATATACTTGGGTCCGTAAGACACTGATTTTTCCACCATAGCTTGCCCAGATCTCCAGGTGCTTCCTGGGACTCAGCCAGCTTCCATTCTGTCATTCCCTTGCCATTTGGACTTGGTACTGTGCTTAGGGGTTAGAGCCCCAGAATAGGTGGTGAGGTAGGTCCCTCCTCTGATGGGAAAGGATCCGAGGGCACCGCCATACTCCCAGGCTTCATGGAAAACATCTGTCCTCCAGCTTCTAGAGCTGTATTAAGGACAGCCAGGGAACCCCAGAGCTCTGGGTGACTTTGGGAATCTGCCACTTTTAGAACACGACGTCTGCACAACTCTAGGGTGAAAGAAGAGCTGAAATTTTCTTTACATCCTAGGGTGAGGTGAGGGCTGGCCCTCTCCTCTCCTTTCCTTCAGGCATCATTTAGAACCTGCCCCTCAGTTGACAGGCTTGCGTCCTTTATTTCCCTCTAGACTCCCAAAAGCACTAGGAAGGACTGGAGAAAGATCTGGCATGAACGCTGTTTCGGTGGCCACGTGTATGTCAGACCTTTTAAAAAGGGGTGGATACTTGCAGAGAAGTGTTGGCACTTGCGGGCTCCCTATCTGCTCTGGTTGTGAGGGGCAGCTCCCAAACCTTAGCAGAGGCATGGTAGAAAAATTCCCACTATAAATTGTTCAGCCTGTGGCTTTAGAAATAGTTTCTGGCCATACTGTGCCTAGCTCTGTGTCTGGGTTTCTGAAGAAGGATACACAGATACCCTGGCTGCTAGTCCTGAGACCCAGCGCATCTGGGTGGTGCTGACTTGAGAGAACCTCTGAAAGCAAGGTGGAATTAAAGTTGAGAGGACCTGCTGTCCCTGATGGGACTGGCCAATATCAAGGCTTCTGGACCAAAAGGGGCACTGCATTGGGATGGGGAAGGCAGGGGACAGGCACAGAGTATGCAGTTCTTAAATAAACCATTTCAGTCCCACAGAGAGACTGTCACTAAGGGCAGAAGGGGACGGGGGGGTCCAGTATGGGGATGAGCATCTGCATTCATCTGTAACAGGACTGGCCTTATGCTTACGGCTGACTGTGGGTGTCGATGGCAATCTAGGAATAGGAAGCCCACTGCCCCGGAAGGGATCTCATTGCCCCCTTCTCCTTCCCATAGATGCTCTCCCCTCCTCAGAGGACGACGATGATGATGATGACTCCTCTTCAGAGGAGAAAGAGACAGATAACACCAAACCAAACCGTATGCGTGAGACACTGTTTCCTACCTTACTGCCCTTGGGGGCCTGGTGTTGGGTGTGAGTGGGAAGGGTGAGGCTCAGATGATTGTTTGGAGACAGGGAGGAGAGGGCACATGAGGTCATGATGCTTAGCCGTGGGATCGCTGGGGTGCCCTGAGTAGAGCAGGCATTGTTCACAGGTGTGGGGCAGGGAGGCGGGGCACCTCCAGGTCCTGGCCTGGCCCCTGCTCCTGAGCCTTACTGGTTCCCTGCCTGTCTCTCTTGGCTTTCCCTGGGCAGCCGTGGCTCCGTACTGGACATCCCCAGAAAAGATGGAAAAGAAATTGCACGCGGTGCCGGCTGCCAAGACCGTGAAGTTCAAATGCCCTTCCAGTGGGACTCCCAACCCCACGCTGCGCTGGTTGAAAAATGGCAAAGAATTCAAACCTGACCACAGGATTGGAGGCTATAAGGTATGTGTGTGTGTATGTATGTGAAAGTGAGTATAAGAGGAAGGGGAGAAGCTACTTAGAAATTCCTTATTATATGTTGTTAATTGTTTGAAGTAATACTTTCTAACTATAAAAGCAATGCGCTTTAGAGACGCCTGGCTGGCTCAGGGGTTGAGCATCTGCCTTTGGCTCAGGTTGTGATCCTGGGGTCTTGGGATGGAGTCCTATGTTGGGGTCCCTACGAGGAGCCTGCTTCTCCCTCTGCCTGTGTCTCTGCCTTTCTCTTTGTGTCTCTCATGATTAAATAAATAAAATCTTTAAAAAAAATAAAATTAAAAAACGCAGTGTGCTTTAGAAAAATTTCAAATACAAAAAAACTGCAAATAAAATATTCAGGTCTTTTCAGTCTTGGAGCACCTGGGTGGCTGTCAGTTGAGCGTCTAGCTCTTTCTGCTCAGGTCGTGAGATCAGGCCCCTCGTTGGGCTCTGCACTGGGCATGGAGCCTGCTTAACAATTCTCTCTTTCTCCCTCTGCCCTCCCACCTCACATGTTCATACATTCTCTCTTAAGAAAAAGAGTCTTTTTTTCTGTGTATGTGGTTCTTATGTAATCACATTAATGTATATAATTTATCACTTGTTAACATAACATGAGTCTTTTGCCATGTGCTTGAGATAATTTTTCATGACTATATAGTATTTCATTATTAAAATGTTTCGTTTAATGACCTGTTTTGTGATATTTGCCATTTTCTGGTTTTTGACTATTACTAATACTATTGTGGCAAATATCTTTTTTTTTTTTTTAAGATTTATTTATTTATTCATGAGAGACACAGACTGAGGGCGGGGGGTGGGCAGAGACACAGGCATAGGGAGAAGCAGGCTCCTCACAGGGAGCCCGATGTGGGACTCGATCCCGGATCCCAGAATCATGACCTGAGCTGAAGGCAGGCACCCAACCGCTAAGCCACCCACGCGTCCCTGTGGCGAATATCTTTGAACACAAATCTATGCTGGTGATTTTAAATGTTCTTCTCCCAGGACAGGTGGCTTGAAGCGAAGTTACTAGACCAAAGCATAAGCATTTTTTAAAGCACCTTCCCCTTTTTAAAGATTTTTCCTTTATTTCAGAGAGAGAGCAGAACGAGTGAGAACATGCATGGTGGGGGAGGGGAGAGGGAGAGAGAGGAGCACACTGCCCTCTGAGCCCCACGCTCAGCTCCATCCCAGGACCCCAGGATTATGACCTGAGCTGAAGGCAGATGCTTAATCAACAGAGCCACCCAGGCGCCCCTTTTTTTAGGCCCTTAATACATAGTTCCCGTTACCTTTCTCTCTCCTGGTAAGTAGGTAATTTTACTCATTCATTTATTTTTTTATTACATGAACCTTTTTTTTTTAAGATTTTATTTATTAATTCATGAGAGACACAGAGAGAGGCAGAGACACCAGCAAAGGAAGAAGCAGGCTCCACACAGGGAGCCTGGGTCTCCAGGATCAGGCCCTAGGCTGAAGGCAGTGCTAAACCGCTGAGCCACCGGGCTGGCCACATGAACATTTCTTGAACACGTCTTCCCAGAAAGCGTACTGGGCAGTAGAGTTCCAAGTACATCAGGAAGATGTAATATTTTTTGTGATACTTGCTTTGATGGAGGATGATGTAATGAGCTGGGGTGTGATTTTATTTTTTTAATTTTATTGTGGTAACAGTTCCTTTCCCAAAAAGAAAATTAATTCATCTTCCCATGGCTCGAGTATGAGGATGACAAGCTCACCATACCTGAGCCAACAACTCTCATAGATGACAGAAGTAACTCACTCTTCTCTTGTTCATTGTTCTACTTACTAACAGGTTTCAAATTTTCATGTTAATAAGCAACTTCTGTTTCCGGCCATGTGAATTGTCTGCGTCCTTTGCCCATCTGTGTTTCTAGCAAGAACTTCTTCATCCTAATCCTTTCTTTAAACTCTGATCATTCTGCTATCCCATCTCACCTAGCTGCTCTTTTCCCATTAATCTGGTATAAGGAAAGCAGAGATCAGGGCACATGGCTGGCTCAGCTGGTAGAGCGTGCAACTCTGTGGTCACAGGGCTCTGAGTTCAAGCCCCAGGTTGGGTGTAGAGCTTGCTTAAAAGAATAAAATCTTTAGAAAGAAAAGAAAAGCAGAGATCAGGAAAAATAGGGAAACATTATAAATTAACTGATCAAACACTTGCTGTATGCAAGGCACTGCCATGAGTGGTACAAAGCAGTGTTCTTTCCCACAAAGAACTTCCAGTCTAATAGGATGGCAGGCATCGTTGAACCTTGTCATAAAAAGCAGGCCTGGGTGGCTCAGTGGTTGAGTGTCTTGCCTTTGGCTCAGGCTGTGATCCTGGAGTCTCCGGATCGAGTCCCACATCGAGCTCCCTGCACATGGAGACTGCTTCTCCCTCTGCCTATGTCTGTGCCTCTCTCTCTCTCTGTGTCTCTCATCAATAAATAAATAAAATCTTAAAAAAAAAAAAAAAAGGCTGGCCATGATCTGTACATCAACAGGGGCACAGAGGGACAGTGAGAGCCATTCTGACCCAGGGTTGGGCCAGAGGAAATGGTTTTTAAAAGAAGAGGTCAGGGGTAGACAGAGCTGAAGTCTTCCCAGGGAGCTTTTGCAACTCAGGATGTGAACACGCAAATAGGGAGAAGCCCCGGTGTATTTGGGAGAATGGAGGAGTCACATAGGTCAGATCGCAGATGGCCCTCGCTGTGGCAGGCAGACCTCCAGAGTGCTTTATCCCCATCTGCCAGTCTGCCTGATGCGTTCTTGCAGTGAACATGGACCAGGGTGGCAGTCTCTGCCCAGTCCTGGCTCCCGTGCCATGCAGGCCATGTGCTCTGGGCTGGGATTGGAGGGTGAGTGCCACAGGGCACCCATGCTTCTGCATGGCTCTGGCTTCCATTTAACTTCAGACCCTCATTGGAGCTCTCTGGCATGTTTCCCCTCAGGTCCGTTACGCCACCTGGAGCATCATAATGGACTCCGTGGTGCCTTCTGATAAGGGCAACTACACCTGCATTGTGGAGAACGAATATGGCAGCATTAACCACACCTACCAGCTCGATGTCGTGGGTGAGAAGGCAGTGCAACAGGGTTAAAGGAGCTTAGAGCAAAGAGAGCAGGACTTAGAGCAAAGAAAACAGCCACAGGATCCAGGTTTCCTTAGGGGTCGAGTCAGGCTGGCAGGGGCATTTAATGGGACTGTCACCTGAAGCAGGTCTCGTGTCTGTTTTGTGCATTTAGTTAAGAGGATTGGACGCTATTAGGACTCATGAAATGTGAAAGGTGCTGTGCCAGTCTCCTGCAAGGGGTGACTGGAGAGGGCATCACATACAGCATCCTGGTGGCTACTGCTCTCTGGATGCCAGCAGCCTGCTGGGCACATTACACCCCTGCAGTTCTCATGGGCTCTGCAAAGCCAGCACTGTTCTTTCTACTCTGCAGAAGAGCGGACTAAGGCAATGACTCTGTGATTTTAGTTAGGGAGGTCTGGGGGGTGTGACTGAGGTTATAGGGGTCTCCATTAAGGCAGGAGAGACTTCTGGTGCCCATGAAAATGGATGCATTGCCTTGCGGAGGAAGTCCCTCAGAGCTTGGGACCTTTTCCCCTCCGCTCAGGGTCGAGGGGCCAGGGCTCAGCAGAGACTGGAAATGCTCTGCCCACTGGAAAAGCTGAGGGGGGAGCACTCTTCTCTTTGGTGGTCTTTGGTATGCCCTCTGTCAGCATCCCAGCCTGGAGCAGGTGATGACAGGGCCTGACAAGCCTCTCCTCTCTCTTCCTACACAGAGCGGTCCCCTCACCGGCCCATCCTGCAGGCGGGGCTGCCTGCCAACAAGACAGTGGCCCTGGGCAGCAATGTGGAGTTCATGTGTAAGGTGTACAGTGACCCACAGCCGCATATCCAGTGGCTCAAGCACATCGAGGTGAATGGGAGTAAGATTGGTCCCGACAACCTGCCTTATGTCCAGATCTTGAAGGTAATCTTGGCACCTGTCTCCATGGGCTGGGTGCTGGGAAGGAGACCTGAACCTCCCTGGGCCCAACTAGCTGTGGTCAGGCTCAGTGCCAGCAACTGGGACACATCCCTTACCCTTCAGACACCTGTTCATTTGAAATAGGGACCTAACCACATTCCCCAGAGCCAGTGACAGGCCACAGAGTGGGAGTGCAGTGGAAACAGAGGGCTGGGCGTGGGGTGGGCATTGCCAGTTTCTAAAGAGCTTTGAGGGGGACTTTGTTCAGGCTTTGGGGCCAGCTACTCGGGGAAGGCATTTGGACTCATGACTTTCCATCGCCCGGTTCCAAAGCCTTTCCAGCAAATGTTTCCCAGATTCTGCCCTATTTTCCCCAGTCATGTCCTTTCTGGCAGACAAGTGGATGAATGATAAGGGCACGACTCTTTAGGTAGAGTTGGAAAAGCAGATGCTGCAGGTAAATCCTAAACAGCGTCAGGAGTAATGGCCTCTTCTTCCTTTTTCCTCTCACTCCTAGACTTCCCTTGTCCCCTGAATGCCTCACTAATCCAGGGAAGGTAATTGCCTAATTCCCCAGGGACCTTGCAATAAGAAGTCAGCAGAGGCTGGGAACGTGTTTAACTCCTGGCCAAAGTTAGGCCACCCCCCACCCCCCCACCCCCCTGCTTGGCTGTCCCGGGGTTTTACTGGCCATCCCTTCTCTTCACTGTGGTGCTGAAACTGCTGTGTAGAAAATGAGGCCATGGCCTGGGCCCTTGCCACCGGCTCCCTTCAAAATCCTGGCCCTGGACCCAGAGGAGGGGGTCTGACACAGCGTTCAACTGGGAGCCGCGATTTTCCTGTTACATTCATTTTTCGATCAGATCACTTTGGGCCTTTGAAGGCCACTTGTTTGATCCTAGTAAAAAGGGAAAGATGACAGATCTCACAGGTGTTTCCCTTGCCTTAGCGCCCTGGGCCTGCCTTCACATCGCGTGGGAGCAAAGCATGGCCACGTGTGAGCATTTGCCCCCCTGACTGGCTTGTCGTTGGTTTATTCTAGCATTCGGGGATTAATAGCTCGGATGCGGAGGTGCTGACCTTATTCAATGTGACAGAGGCCCAGAGCGGGGAGTATGTGTGTAAGGTTTCCAATTATATTGGTGAAGCTAACCAGTCTGCGTGGCTCACTGTCACCAGACCTGTGGCAAAAGGTAATGGGGAGCTGGACGGGGCCCTGTGCTGGGAGTTCGATTCAAGCCCCACGCTGCTGGGGCAGATGGGGAAGCCAGCACCCACCTCTCCCTGTTACTCTGCTGTATTTTCTAGAGCCCAGAGCCATGGAAAAATACCCGGCCTGGGAGGCTGCTTTGGTTTGGTACCTTGTTGGTGTCTGCTCCCTCTGTGCCTCCCTTGTGTGTGCCCCTTGGCTGTGTGTGTACTCGTGGGGACCATCTGGCTGCGTGCTGAATGACACTGTGACACTGCAGGCCGAGGTTTGAATGGCAGGAGAGGAGAAGGGGCCAAGAGTCCCCTGGCAAACCCAGCAGGCCGTGTGCACACATGTGTGCATGTTTGTGCGTGTACGCGTGTCCACAACACCCTTCCACCCCTTCTGTGTGTGCCCTCTGACTTCGTCTACCTGAAACCAAACAGCCCCCCGCCGCCGGGCCCCATTTCTCCATGCTGCCCGCCGCCCGCCCGCATGCTTGGACGGGCCCGGGGCTGCCAGCATCTGGTGAAGGGTCGTAACCAGCCAGCAGCGTCTCAGGTCTGCAGAGCCCCCCCTCAGGGTCTCACTGTCTTTCCTCTAACAGGTCTCACTGCCTGGTGGTTTTTGTGTGTTCCTTGTTGCAAAGGAGACGCTGGGGAGCATTTCTTCCTCCGGTTTCTCCCCCTTCTCTTCCTCCCTCCGTCCCTCCGTGTCTTTTAGAGGTCTCACGTCCCGTGCTTGTCCATTTTGCTTCCGTTGTCTCTTCTAGACTGCCGGAGTTAATACCACCGACAAAGAGATGGAAGTGCTTCACTTAAGGAATGTCTCCTTTGAGGACGCGGGGGAGTATACGTGCTTGGCGGGTAACTCTATCGGACTCTCCCATCACTCTGCATGGTTGACCGTTTTGGAAGGTATACACTGCACTTCTCCTCTCGATGTCCTGCCCTCGCCATGGGCACGGGGGGAGCATGCATCGTGGGGCCGGGGGAAACACAGAGCCAGGACAGGTAGAGCAATGGGCTCCAGGGGCCTGTGGGTGGCCCTGGCAATTTGTCTGAGCTTGAGTGTCGAATCCTCTCAGCTCTCGCGGGAGCTGTCCTCATTCTGCAGGAGCACGGAGGCCTATCCCCTATGTACCTGCATCTGGATCTCCCCCTTAGCCCATGCGATGCATGCATGGAATCTGGGGTTAACCTGCAGCCGGGCTCTCCTGCAGGGCAGGCTCCTTCCCTCCTTGGGTCCAGCAGCCTTCCCTAACTTGTCTGATCCTTTTTTGTGGGTCCCAGAGATCTTGAGAGGCTGGACATGTTCTGTAGAGAGGGCACTTTTTGCTTGTAAGGAACAGTGCTAGCCCATCCTCTGATCTCAGAAGAGAGATTCACCCAGAAGAGTGAGCTGGAGTCTTATTCAAGTAAGGCCTGGCTTGGGAGGCCACATGGGACTCAGTGGTGCCCATTTATCATCTCTGGCTCCTAAGAGTGAAGGTCTATGAGTTGGGTCAGGAAGGAAGGAGCCTGCAGCCTGCTGAGGTGGTGGGTTGTTCATCATTGCTTGTGAGCGTCCTGCAATGGGTCTGGGCGCTGTGCTCCTCCTATTGCTGCTGATACACTGACCTCTTCCTCTCTCTTCCTCTGCCCTGCCTGACCCACGGGATCTGAGAACAACCCTGCTTGAGGCAGAGAAGCGTTCTGTTTTTACCCTGTCACTGTCTTTGTCCTGTGTGTGCTCCCACGTGGTTGTCTTCATGTGTCCCCACCAGAGAGAGAGAAAAACAGAAACACTTCCTCTTGTTATTAGCTCTGCTGTCTCCTTGTCAGGCTGGGGACTGCGTTGGGTTCCATCTTGGGCCACACCTTGCACCTCTCTCGGCAGGGGGGTGGGGTGTGGTCCCCTGGCTGGCTGGCTGGCTGGCTGGCTGGTGTCTTTGGGAGAAAGCCATGCAAGGAAGAGGGGCATTCACACTGGTGGGGATGGAGCCTTTGGGAAGCCTCCCAGCTTCTCATGAGCAAGGGATGGGTAGATTGAGTTGGATGGGCTTCTGTGGAACCAGGCTAGATTCCAAATGGAAGGTGGAGGACAAGGATAAGACAATGCCTCCTCCCCCAATTTCCTTAATCAGTTTTAGGAGTAAGGGCCTGAGTAGAATTCTCAAGTGCAACGGAGCTTTATGTTCTCATCTCAAGCAGTCCAGACATGATTGGAAATGAAGTTAGTTTTGCCTGTGGCGTAGCTAGGTGCAAATATTTACATGTCTGACCCGACCCACATGGCATAGGCAGGAAGTGAGATATCATCAGGATGCAGACTGGGTTCCCTCCCTCTCCTCCTTGTCTTCGTTATGTGTCACAATATGCCAGGCGCTGCAGCATGTGGAAATGAGCACGGTGCCAGTCTGGCCCTCAGGGGTGCTCACGGGCTGTCAAGGACCAAGGACTCATAAGTGGGTCATCTGTCCCATGTGATAGGTGAATACACTCAGTGCTGGGACTCTGTGGAGAAGGCCCAGGTTTCCATGAGGAGACTGAGCAAGCCCTGATGGGTACCTGATACCCATGGATCCCAGTAGGCCAGCTGGGAGGGCTCCTGAGTAAGGAGCCCTCCGCCTGAGCAAGGTGGGCTCCTGAATGAGTGAGCATGGACCCCAGGTAGTGGTATAGTTCTAGTCCATTCCTCTTGGTGGATTTGAGTCAGGATCAGGAAGACTCAAAGGTTTGGTGCCAGAGCTCGGTCCCAGCTGGGACCTAACTTGGTTCCTGTCTGCCCTGAAAATTCTCAGAGGACAGGAGATGGGGGTGGTTTTTCTTATAAAGCTGGGCCCCCAGAGCCTGCTAACACCCTGTCCACACTGACTCAGCCCTGGAAGAGAGGCCAGCAGCGATGACCTCGCCCCTATACCTGGAGATCATCATCTACTGCACAGGGGCCTTCCTCATCTCCTGCATGGTGGGCTCTGTCATCATCTACAAGATGAAGAGTGGCACCAAAAAGAGCGACTTCCACAGCCAAATGGCTGTGCACAAGCTGGCCAAGAGCATCCCTCTGCGCAGACAGGTAACAGAAAGTAGATAGGGGGTCTGCACACTCTGCACCACCTTCTCTCCCTGGGCCCCCAGGGCTCCTCCAGGACCATTGAATGCCCTGTCCTCTCCTCTGTGCCCAACCAGCTTGGCTTTCTAGCTTCTGGGCCAGGGGCGGTGGAATGTCCTAAGTGCTCCCAAGGTGGGTTCCAAGCTATGCTTGCCCATGAATTCAGTCTGCCCATCGTACCCCAACTGCAGGCCCCCTATTCACCTGGCACATGGATCAGGAGAAGGCCCTAGACAGGCCTGATGTGCAACTCATCCTGTACTTTTGAACAGTCCTCGAGGGCCAGTTAGAGGTACAAAGATGGAGAAGAGGACCTGAGTCAGGTGCCAGGAGGCCTCTCCCTCTTCAGGATGCCACCCTCCTCTCATCCAAGGAAATGGAACAGAGGGTGAAGGCGTGTGAAAGGAGGGGACATTCATTCAGAGCTGTGCTAATTCTGGAGGGTGCTTTGGGAGTTAGGAATCCATAATCCAGGGCGCCTGGGTGGTTCAGTAAGTTAAACCTCTGCCTTCACTTCAGGTCATGATCCCAGAGTCCTGGGATCAAGCCCCATGTCAGGCTCCCTGCTCAGCGAGGAGTACTGCTTCTCCCTCTGCCCCCCTGCTGGTGCTCTCATTTGCTCGCTCTCCCAAATAAATACAATCTTAAATAAAAGGGGGTGGGGGGATCCATAATCTGAGGCAGAGTTTTCACAAAGAATGGAAACAAGGATAGAGTTGTGATTGCGATGATAGGTTATATGTCGGTCTGGAAGAGCAAGATTTGGTCTGCTTGTGTTAAAGGTAAGTGAAAAGCTAGCTGATGGCAAAAATAAGTCAGCTTTAGAACTTAGGTCTTCAGACTTCTTGTGGTCTTCCTGCCACTCTGTACTGGAGAGAGAACATCAGATAACAGATGCATACCTCTGCCATTGGTGGAAAGCCCTGACTAGGAATGGCAGGACTCTGCTGCTGCTCAACCCCCAACCCCATCCTCGTTAGAAGGGTGACCCCACACTTCCCTGCAGGTGTCGGCCGATTCTAGTGCATCCATGAACTCTGGGGTTCTGCTGGTTCGGCCCTCACGTCTCTCCTCAAGTGGAACACCCATGCTGGCTGGGGTCTCTGAATATGAGCTTCCCGAAGACCCTCGCTGGGAACTGCCTCGAGACAGGTGATACTTTGTCAGCCTCTGAGGAAGTCTGTCCTCCCACCCCCCGAAGGTGTTACCAGATGCATTCAGAAATAACAATTGATGCTTTCTGCTCTCAATTGGATAGAATATGGAGGGGTGGAGATGGGATGTCCTCTTAAGGTTGAAACTGTATCAGCCCCAACTCACACCACCTTTTTTTTCCCCAAAAGGCTGGTTTTAGGCAAACCCCTGGGAGAGGGCTGCTTTGGGCAGGTGGTATTGGCAGAAGCCATTGGGCTGGACAAGGACAAACCCAACCGTGTGACCAAAGTGGCCGTGAAGATGTTGAAGTGTAAGTGATGTTTCTCCCTTGC
This sequence comes from Canis lupus familiaris, assembly GCF_011100685.1. NCBI lineage: Eukaryota > Metazoa > Chordata > Mammalia > Carnivora > Canidae > Canis > Canis lupus. The sequence goes on from NC_049237.1 coordinate 27,812,131, forward strand.
AAAAACGATCCCTTCCTTTCCCAAGCAAACTCTGGGCCTTGGGCCATGTAGAACATTCTCTCCGGTGCCCTGGCACTGTCCACACCCGCTACATGGCTGGCTTAGCCTTGCCTGGGAAGGGCATTCTTACCCATCTCACTTTGTCCCTTGGCATCAATCTGGGCTGTGGTGCAGTCAGGTGTTTATTCCAGATCCCATCGTTAGCTGCTTTTTCTCATCCTGTCCTCCACCCTGCACATGAGCACCTATTGCCAGTAGCTCACATAAGGGGGAAGGGACTGTCGATTTGGGTGTGAAATGGGGAGGAGAGAAGCAAGTCCGGGAGAACAGGGCCTTCTCCAGCATACATGCCATCCCCTCCCCCTTTGCTTCCCTCCTTGGCCTCCCTTCCAAGTAAATGAGTCTTGTGTTCTGGTTTGTGTGTAAAGCGGATGCTACAGAGAAAGACCTGTCAGACCTGATCTCAGAAATGGAGATGATGAAGATGATCGGAAAGCACAAGAACATCATCAACCTGCTGGGGGCGTGCACGCAGGACGGTAGGCACCAAGCAAGGCCTGCTCTCCCACCCGGGCTGGCCTACAGTCTCAGCTGAGAACCTGGGCCTCCCACTCAGATAGCAGTGCCTGCCGGGGCAGTGTGATAAGCAGTGACCAGGCATCTCAGCTACGCTTAGGGAAGGAAGAAGGAAGGTAAGAGGAGAGGCCAGTTTAGCAGTAGTTAGCGTCTGAGCTGATGCCCATGGACGCCCATCGGAGAATACAAGTACATAGATTCATACAATGTAGGGGGGGAGAACCACGTGTGATCTAAATTAGGGTTCTTCCTCCTGCCCGCCCCCCCTCTCCCCCCCGAGCTTTTCTTGGGAATTTCCTGGAGTATTCTGGGAAGAATCATTTCCTTGGCTTTCTGGGGATGAACTACCCAGGCTCCCTAAAGGTGGTTAGGATTGGGGAACAAACACGTGGTGTATGGTTGGGGGTGGGACTTCCTCAGGGTAAGGCTGGCCCGGGGCACCTGCCCACCCGCCCTGATGGCCCTTCTTTCCTCACACTCCCAGGTCCCTTGTATGTCATCGTGGAGTATGCTTCCAAAGGCAACTTACGGGAGTACCTGCAGGCCCGGAGGCCTCCTGGGCTGGAGTACTGTTACAATCCCAGCCACAACCCAGAGGAGCAGCTCTCCTCCAAGGACCTGGTATCCTGCGCCTATCAGGTGGCCCGAGGCATGGAATATCTCGCCTCAAAGAAGGTATGGTACCTGAAGGTTCCCTTGGGTGAAGTTGGGGTGGGAATTGAGCCTTCCTTGTCCTCCAAGGTATGACTTTGAATCTGGGCTATAGACGTCTGTAGCACCACCTGCTTGTGCTGTCTTAGGTTTTCAGGGACATCAGTCAGGATAGCTGGTGTAGGTAGCCTTGTGGCCTTCGGATCCAACTGGTTAAGGTTTTTTGTTTGTTTGTTTTGTTTTGTTTTTTTTACACTGGATAAGATTCTAATCTGTGCATTGCCACTTTCTGTCTGTGCCTAGGCAGCTACTTACACATCTCTAAACTAAAGAATAGGGGCTCCTGGGTGGCTCAATTAACCATCTGCCTTCAGCCCAGGGGCATGATCCCGGGGTCCTGGGATCGAGCCCCTCTTTGGGCTCAGAGCTCAGTGGGGAACCTGTTTGTCTTTCTCCCTCTGCTCCTCCCCACTGCTTATGCTTGAGTTCTCTCTCTCTCAAATAAATAAATAAATAATAAATAAATAAATAAATAAATAAATAAATAAATAAATAAATAAATAAATAAAATCTTTAAGAGGAAGAAAGAATGACAAGTCCTGTGTTGTGGGTTGGTTATGGAGTGCAATGACATCGTGTGTGACGGCATCAAGTACGGTTTTGGTGCTCAGTAAACGGACGCTTTGCCTGCGCCCCAGCCCACTGTGGATGTACTGCAGCTGGGGAACTGGGGTATAAGAGCACACATTGCACAGACTGGACAGAAGCATCTGGGTTCAGCCTCCCTGGGTGCAGATCCAGAGCTTAGAGTTGGGAGGAGCGGCACAGGAGACCCAGGCTGAGGGTTTGCTAATGTGATTGAGGTGCCTGGAGCTGGAAGTGTTGGGATGGCTGGCTTTGAAGTGGAAGCGAGGGACCTCCTAGCCTCGACCTAGGTCGAGGGATAGTGGTGTGGGCAGGGGGAAGGCCCGATGGTGGGTGGCAGCATCAGTGCTGGGGCAGAGGCTGATAGAGTCTGGGCACCAGCACAGAGGGACAGCCTTCTCTCTCCACAGTGCATACACCGAGACCTGGCTGCCAGGAATGTGCTGGTGACGGAGGACAACGTGATGAAGATCGCAGACTTTGGCCTTGCAAGGGACATTCACCACATCGACTACTATAAAAAGACAACCAACGTAAGTGCTGAGGCCAGACCTGGGCGCGGGTCCTTCTCCTGGGACTCTGTCCATTAGGCACTCTCCCCTTTCAATCCCCAGGCTGAGACCCAGCTCAGGTGCCTTGCTTGATGGGATGAACTGAGCACGCGTTCTCCTCCCCACGTCCTGTCCTATGTGTGCCCCTGCTTGGTACCACATTGCACAGTCCCTCACCTCCCTCATGCCACTTGCAGGGCCGGCTGCCTGTGAAGTGGATGGCACCTGAGGCCTTGTTTGACCGGATCTACACCCACCAGAGTGACGTGTGAGTTTGAAAGAAGCAATGAGGGGTGCCTGGGTGGCTCAGTAGTTGAGCCTCTGCCTTTGGCTCAGGTCATGATCCCGGGGTCCTGGGATTGAGTCCTGCATCGGGCTCCCAATAGGGAGCCTATTTCTCCCTCTGCCTGTGTCTCTGCCTCTCTCTCTGTGTGTGTCTCTCATGAATAAATAAATAAAATCTTAAAAAAAAAAAAAAAAAAAGCAGCAGCAGCAGCAATGATCAGAGATCCTTGGTAAAGAGAATTCCAGCACAGTAGAGTCCTGCAGTCCCCTCTGGCTTGATATGGGGGTCTCCTTCCATCATGAGGAGAACAAAACATTGTTATGTGTCCATGTGCTTTGTTGGCTCAGTGGAGGCTGAAAGGGCAGTGTGTTCTCCAGCACTGGCTCTGGGGGAGGGGAAGGGAGGGGAGGGAGGGTGTGCTCAGGGAAAGATGGGAAGGATTCGAGGCTGGCCTAGTTCTGTGCCCATAAGACCCAGTGGCTCTGTGCTGCTCATCCACAGCTGGTCTTTTGGGGTGCTCCTTTGGGAAATCTTCACTCTGGGAGGCTCCCCGTATCCTGGTGTGCCTGTGGAGGAGCTTTTCAAGCTGCTGAAGGAGGGTCATCGAATGGACAAGCCCAGTAACTGCACCAATGAGCTGTAAGCATGGGCAGACCCCTGAGGTCCCGAGCCAGGCCCTGGGGGAGGAGTGGAGGCAGAAGGGGGCTTAGCTAGAGAAAGCAGCCCTTCCTAGTCGTTCCTCAGCACGAGCCCGTGTCTGTCCTCCTGTCCCAGGTACATGATGATGCGGGATTGCTGGCATGCAGTGCCCTCTCAGAGACCTACCTTCAAGCAGCTGGTGGAAGACCTGGATCGCATCGTGGCCTTGACCTCCAACCAGGTGAGGCTGTCCTATCCTAGGCCTTCAGTTAGGTGCAGCCCTGTGAGTGAGCACTGCCTCAGGGGGCAGGGTGCCGGATCTTGTGTCATCTCTCCTTGCACAGGAGTACCTGGACCTGTCAGTGCCCCTGGACCAATACTCTCCAAGCTTCCCTGACACCCGAAGCTCCACCTGCTCCTCGGGGGAGGATTCCGTCTTCTCTCATGAGCCGTTGCCTGAGGAGCCGTGTCTGCCCCGACACCCAGCCCAGCTTGCCAATGGCGGACTCAAACGACGCTGACTAGCACCCCCGTCCCTCCTGCCCAGACCCCCTCATCAGCTGTCACCCTCACCCCCCACCCCTCCCTCCCTGTGGGACTCACGGCCTTCCCCTCTGCCCCTTTCCTGCTGGCAGGAGCCAGCTACCTACCTGAGGCCTTCACCCCATGGAGTTCACCTCTCCGTCCTCCTCCTCTCAACCTGCTTGTGAGAGAGAAGAGCAGAGAGGCAGGTACTTGCTCATGGCCACTTCGTTCCCTCCCACGTGTTGGACCAAGACCCCTCCCGCCACCTGGCTCCGCCCAGAGGGCTAGGGAGTGGGAGCCAAGCCAAGCAGGCACTCAAGCGAGAGCTGAGCTTTCCTGCATTGGTTTTGTCTGCTTCCAGTAACCTGTAAGCCTGAGTTCTGATGGCAAGGGGCCTCGTCCTCAGGGCCAAAGCAGTAGCGAGGGGAGGCCAGTGCTTCCAGGCCTCGGCTGACGGGCCTCGGCTGAAGGCAACCTCTGCTCCAGATAGATGGTGCCAGTGGCTTATTAATTCCGATACTAATTTGCTTTGCTGACCAAATACCTGGTACCAGAGGGTGGGGAGGCAGAGGCAGGGAGCAGTGTCGTGGCCCTGGGGCCCAGCCCCAAATGGGGGGCATTGTACATAGCTATGAAGAAAACACAAAGTGTATAAATCTGAGTATATATTTACATGTCTTTTTAAAAGGGTCGTTACCAGAGATTTACCCCTTGGGTAAGATGCTCCTGGTGGCTGGGAGGCATCAGTTGCTATATATTAAAAACAAAGAAAAAAGAAAAAAAAAAGGAAAATGTTTTTAAAAAGGTCATATATTTTTTGCTACTTTTGCTGTTTTATTTTTTTAAATTATGTTCTAAACCTATTTTCAGTTTAGGTCCCTCAATAAAAATTGCTGCTGCTTCATTTTTATATGGGCTGTGTGACAAGGGAGAGGATGTCAGCTGAGAAGGAAAAAGCCCGGTGGTCCCCTGGAGCCGTTTCTGTCCAGAGGGCGCCCTGGCTCCCTGCAGTGCCCTCCTAACCTCTTCCCCTTAGGTCCTGACACCAAGACCTCCAGGACAAATCTCCTACCACTCTGATGCTTTTTTGGGAAGGTGGGAAAGGACGTCTGTGTAGGGGGCAGGAACCTCCTGTCAGTGCCCTGGAGGCACTGGGCCCAGAGCCAAGGCCCCAGGCCCTCAACCACAGAGTGTTTCCTCAGAGAAGACGGGTGGGTGTGGGTGGGGCTGGAGGGTCAGGAGGGGTGCTGGGGGCCTACCTGGGAATAGCCGAGGGGGGAGAGCTAAAGTGATTTAAGGGGAAATCTAAGGATCACGGGACCAAGGGCCTGAGGAAACTCAAATCCAGAGTTCCGTCTAGCCCTTTACGTGGGTGTGGTTTTGTCTGTGCTTCTGTGTGAGGAAAAACTTGTCACCTAAAAACTTGTCATCAGTTTGACATTCGTTCAGCTTCATGTTTCTCGGCTTACTCTGGTCACGATTCCCACAGCCACCCCCCACTTCACACACACACCCCCATTCTATCTGTATCTGTGACCAGACTTCATGTGTTGGAACTATCGCAGATCTTGGCTTCCTGTAGTCCTTCCTGTACAAACTCCACCCCATCCCCCAGGAAAAGGGGGAAAAATTCTCTGAATGTTTGCGTTTTGGCTGCTTGGAAATGTGCTTTCTCTGCCCCCTGCTGGTGATCCCTGCGCTCTGCACGAGGATCTCTGCTCCTCAGACCTCAGCGCGGACCCTGCTAGAACCCTGCCCCGCCCCTAGAGCTGACTCACTTCTGCGGGATTACGCTAAATACAAAAGAGCGTGATCCGCTTGCATTTCCTTTCTGAGCTAGCTAGCTATTTGGGGCAGCTGCAGTGTTGGCCACTGTTGTAAGTTCTCTTTTATCCTTGTGTCTCTCTGTAAATATGCGTCTGTCAACATATTACAGTTTGTGTTTAAAGAAGGCATAATTTGGTGAACAGAGCCAAGAACTGAATTTCTGCTCTTAAAATCATTTGCTTTGAGACCTTAGAGTGGTGTCTTTTCCTTGTAAAACCCTAATGATGATTTCTGCCTTGGCCCTCTCTTGAAGCGATGTCACGGGCATGGATGAAGGATCTTTAAAGGGCTTTAAGCGCCTGCGGGAAAGATGCCGGAGAAATACAAGGCACTGTTGTTATAACCGTGATGTCCTTGCTGTTACTACTCAAATCACCCACAAATTTCCCAAGAGACTGAGCTGGCTGTCAAATAAAAGATAGTAAAATTGACCTGAGAGAAAAATGAAATGGCCATTTTACTTAGATAACTAGATTGGGTCTCCTGAGGAAAGGAATCCAGTTTATCTAATGAAGACGTCATGCTGTCAAAGGCACTGAATCTGTCTGGTTTCCGGAGGGTTAAAAGATGAGGGTCTGGCATCATCACAGCATTAATCAATACCGCCTTTCTACCTTTTCTAATTGCCACAAACTGGGGATCCTCAGTCCCTTGGCACCACTAATGTACTGTATTGATCCTCAAGAAAGCCTGAGCCTCAGATGAAGCAAGGAATCTGTCTCGAGACAGTGGAGCCGCTGTGCCTGTCAGCCACCACCGGGAGGAGCCAGCAGGCCACAGTCCCTGTTACCGGCAGGGCAGGTGCCCATCTGCTTCCAGGCTCCATTAGTCTGACCTTCCTTACCTATGTGAGCTAACTGATGGTGACTGGCCAATCTTTAGCATTCTAGTGTATTATTTGATGTCACCAATGTGACTGGTACCATAAGGACCGAGGTACAGAATTGGGCATGGCACAAGCGCAGGTCTGTACAAGTGCCACCAGCACCTCTGCATTGTAGCAAAATTCTCTACATAGGAGATGTAGGCCAAATCTGACATCACTGAAGCTTGCTTCTAAAAGCCGTCTAAACTCATACCCAGTGAGATTATTAGCAGCTGACACAGCTAAGGTATGGGCATCTGCAGAGAAGAACAGCAGGAAAGGAGAAAGCTTTGTAGCAAGCTGGCATGGCCTTCCCCTCCACTCCCTCAGCTGAGGAGAGCCAGGGAGATGGAAGGTCAGCAAGAAGCCAGCTGTTCAGGAAGATCCCATCTGGGGCAAATTCTCTCCAGGGTGGCACCTGATAGCATTCAGGGTCAGGACCATGCATACTACATGGCCTCCCAAATGTTTGTGTTGGGAGCACAGAAGTGACACCTCTAATGAACATGCTGCCAACTATAGATTTGTCCCTTGTTCCTCAAGGAGAGCTGGGATCAGTGGTGGGCTGGGGCTTGTTCTGAAGCTGGTTGTGCACAACGTCTTCAGCAACCTCTTGCCAGCAGCTTGAAATCGAATGCTACAAATCCGGGCACCCCCTCTCCACCAAACGGTCTTGGTTAATCATTTACCAGGGATCCCTGGGTGGCGCAGGGATCGAATCCCACATCAGGCTCCCGGTGCATTGAGCCTGCTTCTCCCTCTGCCTGTGTCTCTGCCTCTCTCTCTCTCTCTTTCTCTGTGACTATCATAAATAAATAAAAATTTTTAAAAAATCATTTACCAGAACACCACTAGCTCAGTTTCAGCCACAGGGCTAGATTTAGCAATCCTACAGAGCCCAACAGCCAAGAGCTCTATGTGATGAGACCAGAGAAACCTTCTAAACTTCTCTGAGCCTCTATCCTAAGAACGGGAAGAGGGGCATATCTAGTGTCTCAGAGGCCAAGATGTAGGGAAAAAATGGGTGAGGACCGACGGAGGCCAGAACTGACCCCTTGCCCTAACCATTCTCACTCTGCCCTGTAGCCAGAAAGAACTGTAGAACAGCCCAACAGTACTTAAGAATCATTCAGCTAAAACAGGATTGAACAAGCTAAGTAGCTAATCCCTTTCCCACATTCAACACTTGAAATGTGAGCTAATTAAAACAAACAACCATCATTTTAAAAATGGGAAAATTTATTGTGAATCACCTTAATAACTAGGCCAATGGCAAAATCCACAGAATGCTGCATGTAAGGATTCATCATTCTCAAGGAACTGGAGTTCGTCAGCAGGCCATTTTGGGCTTTTCCTCTGGTGGAGAGGAGGCTTAAAAGGCACTGTAAAATACATCTCCTTGCTGGGAAGCACCGATGACAGTCCTCACTTAGGTGATCCCAGAGAGGGAGACTGGAGTTGTACTTGGTTTAAATGGCTCCCATCTAATTGCTTTCAATTTCACAGCGAGCTAAGAAAACTAATTTCATCACCCACATGCCAAAGTATCTATTCTTCCTAAGCACTCCCCAAGGGAAGAAAGCCGCTGGTCAGCTGCATGGCAATGTATTATGTTTTTTTAGGACTGATGATCCTGAAAACACCGAACATACGTATCTCTGAATATAACACTCGTTACTGGGTGCATGGGGATTATATCAGACTTTAACCAGCCCTATGACTAACAAATGGTCTTGTTTGTGAAAGACAGACCAGAAAAACACACCCAGCACAGACAAATGGTTAAGTCTTAAACCCTTCATTATGTTCCCTGGCAAAATGGTGGCTAATGAAAGCCACATGTGCTAGAGTAGTGGCAGCCTCCCAGATTCCTGCAGCCTCTGCAGGGCCCAGAGGGGGAGGCCTCCCAGCAGCCAGGCCTTTTTGATTGCCATTCTGTTTAACTCCCCATTTTCTTCTCCAAAAAGCTTTTTTCTTCTTTATATCCAGAAAGACCTTACCAGAGAGTACATACATTCCATCCCATAAGGTGCTTTGTTTCCAGGGCACTGTTCCTACTGATGGATCACTGGAAAAGTTAGGTGGCCTTAGTGGGGTTTCAGAGTTTCCAAGTTCTGAATTAAGGAATCTAAGGTGCCAAGCTGATTCCGTTATGCAAAAAATCTCCCTTAAAGGACATGCACACGAATATGAAACTGCTCAAACATAACATGGGGAGGGGGCTTTACACAGTTTGGTGGGATGACATAATGGTACAGAGGAAGTTGGCTTTGCAATTATATTTCTAAATGGTCTGAACTTGGTCTCACTGCTGACATCATCTGGAATGGTTACAAGGCCTCAAAGGACTGCCTCAAGGACAACATGGCTGATCCTCTGCTTCAACCAGACAGATGGTCTGGGCAGTCCTGTATGGAGGCCACCGCCGAGGGCAGGAAGCTGAGGACAGTGAGCTTCATCCTCCAGTAGTCCTTATGCTCCTTTTGAACTAGCCTTGCTGTTCTGCATTATCTTTTGTGATTTGGCCTGGAGTGTCTAGGTACAAAACATAAGTACTTTAGGCCCTGCTCACAGTGAGACTTGAAAGCTGTTTAGAAGTCCTTTTTGTATTAATCAAATAATGACAGACCACAAAATCAAATCCAAGTTCATAATTTACCTCGATAATAAAAATTAAAAAGACCTACAAGCAAGGACCCTGGTGTCTGTGTGTTGGCTGGCTCTCTTTGCTTTGACCTTCTTGGGCCAGTAAGCCAGTCAGTCTAACTCTCCCATGACCCCCTTGCCACTTACTTGTGTCATCCTTCTGCTCTGGCCCCAAATTCTTTCACCCAAACGGGAAAAGTGGATAGATAAGTAATTTCTTATTTACATACATTTCTCTTAAGATTTAAAATGCTTTCCTGCTCATATTTCCTGACATCTGAAGCCTGTGTGAAATACACAACATATGGGAACTATTTCCATCTGGCACAAAAGAAAATAAGAATCTGCCTATATTGTAATTAGCTTCTATACTTCACATGTTTAGGCCTCATCCACGACTGTACTGGGTGATAATGGTTTTTTTTGGGAGGTGTTTTTGTTTTTTGTTTTTTTTGCTTTTGGAGAATTGAGTTTTAAAAATGTAGTGGTTATAAAACAACTAAAGTTCAGCCTACAACTTCCTGTTTGGATGACAGGAAGAAGTGTGCTGTGTTTTGCAATAGTTACAACTCTAGATTGTCACTGCCCTTAAAAATAACTGGAGACTAAAGATGTTCTGTTTTCAGATACTTACAGCTTCTTTAGCGGAAGTGATGGGTCCTTTAGGTAACGAAATAGGTGTTGGTGTTATGGATGATGATGGAACTGGTGGCAGTTGTATAAATTTTTCATCCTAAACATCAGAACTAAGAGTTGGGTTACTGATTTAAAACAAAATGGCTATTTGATCTATAGTCACACTGCTGTGACCACCAGGAACTTGTGACAACCACATATTCTGGCACAGAATTCAAGAGGCTAAAACTGGAACCTAATTACATATAGCCAACTATTGACCTTTCTTAGAAACATCTAATAGTACAATAAATAGTCCTTATTAAAGAACACCATAGTGTTGAAATTCAGTTTCATTAAAAGAGTTAAAAATTGATAACTTATTTTCATTTTTAAACCTAATTAATCAAATGAAAAAGTAATAGCCTAACCTGAGTTCCCTTCAGTGGAGGTGCTAAATCCACCAGCGTCTCTTTAGATTCAGGAGAAGTAGGTGATTCCACAGGAGTATCTGTTATGGGAGACTAGGAAGAGAAATATTTTATACGAACATAAGCTTTCTGCTATTCTTGAAACTCAAAAGCACTTCTACAGTAGTCAATACTTTCTAGCACAATTTGCTTTTCACTCACTAAATCCCTAACTTTTTCCAACTATACCCTTTGTGAGAACATATGAAATATGTCCCTGAAGTAGCAACTTAGTATTTGAGTTTTCAGTGTCCTTTATGTAAAAGTTGTACTCTAATGAGATTCTAGTATTGAAAATCCCCAGTTGGGGAGCTTGGCTGGCTCAGTCAGTGGAGCATGCGACTCAGTTGTGAGTTCGAGCCCTATGTTGGGTGCAGAGATTATTTTAAAAATAAATTTTAAAAAAAGATTCAGTTATTAACAAGCTACTGATCTGCCAATACTCGTCCTGTTTTTAGTCTGAGGAAAAAATAGTTGCCTTTTCTCAATTGCTCATCAGCTTCTAATAGCACTGATATAACTTAGTCAAAATTGATATCTTTATCTTTTTTGGTGTCAAATAAATGATAAATTTGTCTCATTTATTAAAATGGTAGGTGCTGCTTAATAGAAGCTCCTGCAACATGAGGAAAATAGATATGTGATATGTTTTTAGAAAAGCCAGCTCACCTATCTTTAAGGATTATAATTACATTTGAAAATAAATATATCACTGCTCTTTGGAATTAAGTAATTTCTTTGTGTACTGTGGAGGGAAAAGAGCTACATATATTCTAAATTATAGTATATTTAACTTGATGTCTCTAAATTCTTTACAGATCCTAGCATGCTACTTATTCTCATCTTGTATATATAGAAAATATAAGTTTAAAAACATGGATTTTTTTAAAAAGCAACCAATAAAGTGCCTAGGAGCTTGTCATTTTGTTCTTAATTTCTAGGTCTTTGTCTCAAACATTCCAGAAAGCAACATCTGGATAAAGACTTTATGCCCTTCTAGAATAATTCAGCCCTGAGATATTTACTATTCCAAGATATCCTTGCTCCTGAGAGCAGTTGAAGAATGACAAATTTGGTCTGTCTGAAAAATCAAACATAGAATAAGAACAAGGTAGACTGCCTTTCAGAAGATGGTCTGGCTTCCAGAATTGCTCCCACTCTCCCTAGATTCCTTCCCAGGCAGAGCACAAATCTAATTAGTCTCTGGAAATATGGAAAGGCAAAACAAGAGGAGATTCCCTGATGTACATTTTTCATGCTGGACTTCTTATCATTTCCCTTGGCTTGTCCAAGGAATCACTAGCATAACTAAATTAAAAATGACTGGTCCCCACTCCAGAGAACTTAGTTTAATTTACTAAACCACATGTCCAGCATCTTCCACCATGGCCTCTCCTTTCTTGCTCATGCAGATCTTGACTTAGACATGAAGCCACAAAGTAGAGAAGTGAAAGGCCCTATCCAGAGCAAGATGCTCTGGTGATTGGGCCAATCCTCGAGTTTTTGGTAAAATATCAGGAGGCAAAAAAAAAGCTGCCGAATTAAAGGCAACAAAAAATGATCAAGGAAGTTAGTGGAAGGAAGACAAAAAGCTTACATTCTAAATTGGCCTTTCACTGCTTAAAAATTAATAGGAATCTAGACAAATGAAATAGACACAAAAGAATAGGAACCATTCAGTCTCAAAAGAGAGTGGTGAAAAAAAAAAAAAACACACCAGTCTGCTAATGAAGACTAGATAATTAAGGAGAAATAGTAAACTGGATTCCTAAATTGAGCTGAGATAAAGACAATAACCGCCCTATAGCTAGTTTTAACGATTTTTTTTTTTTTTTTTTTTTTTTTTTTAAGGAATTTCAAAAAGACTTTAAAGCCAAATGGGCCAGGGATGCCTGGGTGGCTCAGTGGCTGAGTGTCTGCCTTTGGCTCGGGGCATAATCCCGGAGTCCCAGGATTGAGTCCCTCATTGCGCTCCCTGCATGGAGTCAGCTTCTCCCTCTGCCTAGGTCTCTGTCTCTATGCCTCTCTCATGAATAAATAAATAAAATCTTAAAAAAGAAAAAATTCCAACCAAACAAACAAAACAGCCAATTGGGCCAAATGCCAAAAGACAGTCCAAAAGAAATGTCCACCCTAACTGCAAGAGGAAATAAGACATCTGTGGAGACACCCCCGTTATGGAAATCCAGATCCCAGGTACTCACCTCCCCACTTAGTGGTATCTCAATTGGCTTTGGCTTCACATCTATCAGGTAGAAGGTTCGTGACAGAAGCAACAGAGAAGGAGGGACATTCTCCTTCAGGTGGAGGTCCTGCCACTGGAGAGTGGGAGGAAAACAAAACACGGCAATCTCAGAATATTAGAACTAGACATGACCCACAATCATCTACTGCTTCCCTGGTTTTACAACTTTACATGCTGGTAACCAGCAGCAGGACAGGGTAAGAACACCAGTCCCCTGGCTACTGCATCAGTGGTTGTACTCTGCAACCCCCCTCAAGACAGCTGGATCCTCTGAGTTGGACAGGGAGTGTTCCATTAAGCTCTCAAACCGATTGTGGATCAAGGTAGTGAAATATCTTCTCTTAGACACAGAGCAGATAAGGGGAAAGAATAAGTAAGCCTCACTCATAACCAAAGAAATAAACATTAAAATGAGAATGATTTAATTTTCAAGTACCAAAATAACCAAGCTTTTCAAAAAACTGATAGATAATACATGCACAAGAGAAAAAATTCAAAAAGTAAATAAAATGTAATCAATAACAATAAACCCCACTTCTACTCCTACCCTGTTTCCCTTCCCAGAAGCAACCACTGATACCAATTCCTTATATAATCTTCAGAGATAACCTATGCATATATGAACACACCATTATATGTTTTTCATCTTTACGTAAGGGTGATATATACACACTGTTCTGTCCTTTGCTTTTTTTTCACTGAAATATCTTGGAGATTGATTAATATCAGTAGCTGTAGAGCTGCCTCCTTTTTAACCATCCTTAAAGGATTCCATTGTTGCACAGAAATGACATAATTTGATTATTCTCCTATTTATAAACTTTAGGCCGTTTCCAATCTTTTGCTATTATAAATGGTACTGCAATGGATAATCTTTTTTTTAAGATTTTATTTATTAAAAAAAAAGATTTTATTTATTCATGAGAGACACACAGAAAGAGGCAGAGACATAGGCAGAGGGAGAAGTAGGCTCCTGTGGGGAACTTGATGCAGGACTCAATCCCTGACCCTGGGATCACATCCTGAGCTAAAAGCAGCCGGTCAACCACTGAGTCACCCAGGCGTCCCTGCAATGGATAATCTTATAGATATATGCACAAGTGAAATTTCTAGGTCAAAGTAAATGTATTTTTAAATTTTGAAAGATTCCATGGAGATTTTTATCAGCAATGTGTGAATGTCTCTCTCCCCAACCCTCAACCACGTAGTGTTATCAAATTGATCTTTGCCAACATAATAGGTGAATGTGATATCTCAGTTTTAATTGATCTTATTATGAAGTTAAGATGTTTCATATGATTATCATTTTAGGTTTTCCTTTCTATGAAATGCCTGCCTGTATCCTAACACAGGAATTTCTGAATAATATATAGTGCTGAATATCATACTGTTGGATTATTTTTTTTTATACTGTTGGATTAGAATCCTCACTCCTTTGTGCTAAAAATGGCACACTCTTTCAAGAAATCTATCTGATAGTATGAACCCACTTAATACTCTATGTTCAAGAAATAAATGATTTCAAGAAACTTTCTCTACAATATGTTCATCTACCAGCCAGAGCAGGTCCCACACATAAAAAAGAAATTTGAATAGGAGTTACTCCTTTGAAATACATTGATGCTTTGAAGCATCTGTGGCTCAGTTGGTCAAGCATCCAACTCTTGGTTTGGGCTCAGGTCATAAATTCACGGGTTGTGGGATGGAGCCCTGCATTGAGGCTCCATGCTCAGCAGGGAGTCCACTTAAGATTCTCTCCCTCTGCCCCTCCCAACTCACAAAAGCATGTGTTCTCTCTGCCCAAAATAAATAATCTTAAAAAAAAAAAAAAAAAAAAACAGGGCCCCCCCAGATGGCTCAGCAGTTTGGCGCCGCCTTCAGCCCAGGGTGTGATCCTGGAGACCCAGGATCGAGTCCCACATCGGGCTCCCTGTATGGAGCCTGCTTCTCCCTCTGCCTGTGTCTCTGCCTTTCTTTCTCTCTGTGTCTCGAATGAATGAATGAATGAATGAATAAAATCTAAAAAAACCCCACAACATTGATGCTCTTAGTTAAAACATGTTGTCAGTAGGAAAATATTAAACATCTTTGCCAAAGCTAACACTTTACATTGGCTGGGGGTACAAACTTGGAAAGTAATCCCAGGAGAGCCACCAGGCAAGGTTTAGACCTCCAGATGGACTCACAAATGGTAGGCCTTGGATTCAAGATTTTAGCGGGGCCCTTAAAATACCTAGAGTATGCAGAATTATAAGGTGGTCCAAAATTCCTAGTCCCTAGTGTACCCACATCTTCTCTCCAGTTATTCAAACCCTAATCTAGGTGCTGCTGTGAGGGATTTTGCAGATATAATTAGGGTCTCAAGTCAGTAGACCTCAAAGTAGGAAGTCATTTGAGTAGGTCTTGCCTAATCACATGAGGCCTTTAAATCTGGAGCTAGAGGTCAAAAAGGGAGGGGGAGTCTGAGATGTGAAGCCTATGGTGGGGATGGGGGTTGATGTATGAGCAGCTCTTCATTGCTGGCTTTGCAGATGGACAGGGCCTAGAGGTAAGGAATGCAGGTCGCCTTCAGGGCTGAGTAGCTTGGGGCTGACAGCCAGTGAGGATATGGGACTTCAGTCCTACAGCTGCAAGAAATTAAATTCAGCCAACAAACTGAATGAACCTGGAAGTGGAGTCTTCCCCTGGAGCCTCCAAAGAAAACACAGCCTGTACTTCTGACCGAAAGAACTTGTAAGCTAATACGTGGGTGCTGTTCCCAGCCACTAAGCTTGTGGTAGGTTTTTATGCAGCAATGGATTCGAAGGGATACATGGACCCTGATGTTTGTAGCAGCATTATCAACAATAGCCAAATTATGGAAAGAGCCCAAATGTCCCCTGGCTGATAAGATAAAAAAGATGTATTATACACACACACACACAAACAAACACACACACACACTGGAATATTACTCAGCCATCAAAAAGAATGAAATCTTGCCATTTGCAATGACGAGGATGGAGCTAGAGGGTATAATGCCAAGCAAAGTAAGTCAGAGTAAGACAAATACCCTATGATTTCACTCATATGTGGAATTTAAGAAAGAAAACAGATGCACATATGGGAAGGGAAGAAAAAAGGAGAGAGGGAAACAAACCATAACAGACTCTTAAAGACAGAGAACAAACTGAGGGTTGATGGAGGGAAGGTTGGGGGGCAGGGGGGATGGCTAGATAGGGAACAGGTATTAGGAGGGCACTTACTATAATGAGCACTAGGTATTGTATGTAAGTGATGAATCACTGAATTCTACTCCAAAAACCAATATTGCACTGTATGTTAATTAAGTAAAATTTAAATTAAAAAAGAAAGAAAACTAATAGATACCCTGTCTCCATCAAAAACAAATCTAGCTTCTTCAGTGTCCCACATTTAAATGAGGCAAATTAGGTGGGATGGCTCGCCTGCAAAGTAGAAATCACAAAATGAGGTCTACACATTGCAGGGGACAGAGTTCTAGTGAAAAGGGCCCAGGAGAGCTGCAACTTGCCTCTGTGAGCTGCTGTCTCAGTTGCTCTTCTGTGAGACCCAGGGATCTCATCCCTCGAGCCCTGCAGGCAGCCTGCAGTTCTGACACGCTCAAAGCACTCACCCCTTCTCTCGCAATTACCTGAAAGCAAGGGAGGGAATGGTATTGGATCTTTTGGTTCCAATTCTACCAAATCCAAAATTCCGACAAATCAGAGGAAACACCAAATCTGATGCTTTCACATCAGACTGTCCTCTAATGGTTCAGCAGTTGAAATGAAGGGAATCCTACCGACAGGTATTAATAATATCAGAAATAGTCACAGAACTCCTCTGCAACACTTTGTCACCAAAGTAATCCTCTTCCCTCTTGATTTGCATTTCCCCTTCATGGCAGCTTTAGGATTCATTAGAAAATATTCTGCGCGAAAAGTTTTCAGTGTACCGTTTGTTGTGTGTCCCAGTATCCCCCTTCCCTTACCATCCCCCTACCTCCATCCAGGAATGGCCATAACTCTGGTCCACAAAACTTTCTCAATATAACAAAGTCTCTGCTTGGTGTGACCCAAAACTATGGTACTTCTGGGACCACTATTGTTTATTCCAAAATTCTGAAAGCAATAGCTGAAATCTAAATGAGGCCACAGGGATCAGGCTTTCTCAGTTCTGGGAATCTTGCTCCTTTAGGCAGAAAGCTTTAAAGCAGCTGATTCTGATTCAAGAACCATTCTTTCCATTTTTTAAGGAGTCTAATTAGTAGCTATAATGCCTTTCCTCTATAAGATATCTAGGCTCTGTTTTCCCTCCCTGCATTACATGCTGCCACCCCTTCTTATCGGGCTAACTTACCCAGCAGAATATTTACTTTGGCACCAGCTCTGAGGAAGGGGAGCTGAGATGTGGGGGTAGAGCACTGTCCTTAGCAAGGGAAGACTCAGGAACCTCTGGGGCTGCTGTTCCTTCCTAGTGGGTCCTAACTGATTTAGATTACTAAATCACTAACTGCTAATGAGGGCATTCTCCAGAAAATGCGTCAGAGAACAGCAAACAACTCCTAAAATGAGTAATCTGGGTTCAAGTTGTCATGGTAATGATTGTTTAAACTACTCAATGGTTTGCCAGAACCAGTCCATGAGTAGATCTAAGAGAAGATACTACATTTTATCACAAAGCTATCCTAAGGGATCTCCCATGCCTTGCTAATTCCCTACGGCTACAGTTCAGATCTTACTTCATCATCTGCTTTTATAGACTTTAGTTTCATCAGAAGTTGAAAGCGGAGCAAATTGTTGGTTCCAAAGGACTGCAATTCTAGCAGCTTGCAAAGGGCAACCAGCTGAGGTCGATCTAGGTGCTCCAGGGTTAGCTGATCCTCAAATAGTTTGGAAAAGCGAACTATCTCCTTTGTGCTGGGCTTGTGGCCTGTCTGGACCTAGGTAGTGAAACAAAGAGGTTAAGTAAAATGTATTTCATGGGGCATCTGGGTGGCTCAGGTCATGATTTTATGGGTCGTGAGATCAAGCCCCCCGCTGGGCTCCGCACTTAGAGGAGAATCTGCTTGACATTCTCTCCCTCCCTCTGTCCTTCATGCACACACACTCTCTCCCTTTCTAAAATAAAGAAATAAATCTTTTAAAAAATTATAGCATGTATTCTTAATTGAACCTTCCCTGTAGACTATTTGAAAGACACATCAAAGACACACGTTCATAGATTCTATATTATGTCTGGAAATGGGCCTCATGGTACCAAGAGACGTAAAGAAATCTGTCCAAGTCAGCCCAAGTCGACTGAAAAATCAGGAGTAGTTCAAAAGTTTCACTCAAAATCTACCATTCTTTCCAAGAAGTTATCAATGTCTTCAATAGATGACTGCTTTAAGGTAGGTTTTTCTGCAAACTACCATAAATGTTTGCAATGTTGTAGGCGTATAACTTAGACATTTGCAAGTCAGAGGCTGTGAACAATTTGGCAGATCCATGATGACGTGAATTGTTCATGGAACTGCCAGCCTAGAAGTTGTTTGGTGTTACACAAGAGACTGACACCTGTTTGACATAGGATGAGAACTGTATGGAGGCGTCTCCCAGCTTGGCCCTGTTCCTCCTTGCCATTTCTGTAATTGTTTCTTGAAGAAATTTTGCTAGTTCCAACTTTGCAGCCATTTTCTTTTTCTGTTTTTCCTCCTTAATAACAAAGAGGAGAAAGTTAATCAATCCTTTGTGATTACAACTTCATAAAGATGAGAGGAAAAGAACTGTCACCTTGTTATTGTTAATATTATTTTGCATGTTAATATTATTGCATGTTAATATCATTTTCAGACCTAGTTAAATAGGTTTTGTGAGAACCAGAACAAATAAAAAGTAGCCTCTAATTGCAATTTAACTTCTTAATCTTACCTTTTATTTATTACTAATACAATGACCATAAGTATTTGATAGATCCAAAATGTCCCCTCAATGGGAGGCTTTGTCATTACATAGAATGAGATACTATGGGGCTCCCTGGTGGCTCAGTGATTGAGCGTCTGCCTTTGGCTCAGGTCGTGATCCCAGGGTCTTGGGATGGAGTCCCACACTGGGCTCCCCATAGGGAGCCTGTTTCTCCTTCTGCCTGTATTGCTGCCTCTGTGTGTCTCTCATGAATAAATAAATAAAATCTTTTTATAAGAAAATGAGATACTATCTCTTAGCCTGGTATAAACATGTAGGCTGCTAGTTGAGCCAGCCCCCAGTCCTAGAGTGCCCCCAGATTTTGTGTGTGCCACAAAGAAAACTAGGAAATTAACTCTATGCTAGAGTAGCATACAGTTTTAGTACAAAACATACAATTAACACTGAGTTAAGTGTTATACCAGGAACAAAGCACTAAACAAAAGAAAAATAAATGTACATTCCATTTATTTATTTATTTATTTATTTATTTATTTATTTATTTATTTTTAAAGTAATCTCTACTCTTGAGGTAGGGCTTGAACTCATAGTCCCAAGATCAAGAGTTGCATGCTTTACTGAGAAGCAGTCAGGCACCCCTTAAACATATACACTTAAGACACATTGTTGACAAGTATTTCTAAATCCCCATTATCAGAAAGGTGGTGTGATAGCATTTTCAAAATAATCATGGTCAGGGACTCCTGCGTGGCACAGTCAGTTAAGCATTCATCTCTTGGTTTTGGCTTGGGTCATGATCCCATGGTCATGAGATTGAGCCCTGCATCAGGCTCTGTGTTCGGTGCAGAGTCTGCTTGGGATTCTCTCTCCTTCTCTCTCTGCCCCTCCCACTAGTTCTCTCTCTCTCTCTCTTTCTCTCTCAAATAAATAAATCTTGGGATGCCTGGATGGTTCGGTGGTTGAGCATCTGCCTTTGGCTCCCATGGGGAGCCTGCTTCTCCCTCTGCCTGTGTCTCTGCCTCTCTCTGTGTGTCCTTCATGAATAAATAAAATCTTTAATAAAGTAAAATAAATAAATCTTTAAAAAAAAATAACCATGGTCAGGACTCAGGGGAATGGAGAGGAATAGGATTCTCTGTATTTTTAAGTTGCCCAAGAGATTCCAATGATCAGCCAATCATAGCAATCATTAATTTTTAGAAAGATCTTAGAAAACTCAACCAAAAAAATCATTCAATGACAATGGCAATACCATCATTAGAACCCATTCAATCACTATATCCATTAATCACTATATCCATAACAACTATATTCATTCATCTATTCATTTATTTATTGAGCATCTACCTTGTACTAGGTGCTGGGGATAAAATGAACAAAAACAGGTAAGAATTCCTACCCTCATGGGACTTCTAGTCTAATAGGAAAGACAAACATTAGTGACTAATGATAATTCAGTAATTCCACAAATTAAAGTATAAGTACTATGAAAGAAAAATGTAGAGGTGCTCTGATCTGATGTAAATAGAAAGTTCTGCTTCCTCCTATCCCCTCTCCTATGACCTCCTTTCCTCCACAACCACCAGTGTCTCTCATTTTCTTTCTTTTTTTTTCAAAGATTTTATTTATTTATTCATAGACACACAGAGAGAGAGGCAGAGACACAGGCAGAGGGAGAAGCAGGCTCCACGCAGTGAGCCCGATGTCAGACTTGATCCCAAGTCTCCAGGATCACACCCCAGGCTGCAGGCGGTGCCAAACCACTGCGCCACCGGGGCTGCCCTCTCTCATTTTCTCATTTGCTTTAGTTCATGGAAAGAAAAAGAGAATGTATTTTCTAAAACTGTGGCCATGATGTGTGTGTATGTATGTTTGGGGAATGAGTGGTGCTGAAGAAAGAGGAATCTTTAGATAAATCACTTATTCTATTCCCTCAACTTCCTGCATTCATGAACACATTCCTTGGAATCCCATGGTATTAATTCTAGGTCCTGATTACTTTAAATGTAAGTAAACTAAACCACTGCCAGTTAAATATTGCAATATGATTCTATCCCTTACCTGTATCTCAGATGTATCTTCAAGTTTTTATTCCTAATGCCACTTTCATAATTTAATCCTCTCTCTCCTGTGCTACTGTAATAGCACACCAGCCGGTTGTCCTCCTTTGGCTCTGCCCTCTTCAATCCTTTTAGCCAGCAAAATCACTTTTTCTAAAATATGATCTAATCATGTTACCCACCCTCTGCTTAAATTTATCTTCCATTATTCACCATGGTCAAAGGCAAAGTCTAAATTCCTTAGAGTGGTAGACACTTTCCAACCTGACCCCAACACATCAATTTTGTCTCATCTTTCCACCATTGATCCCCTTGTATTCTCTGCTTCAACCACAAAGAAGCACTAAGTGCCTCAGATTATGTCACACTTTTTCACACAATTAAGCCATTTTAAGTGCTACTTGTTCTATCCAGAAAGCCTTTCAGATGCTGTGGCAAAACTCTACCATTCTTCTAGTCTCTGTTGCATAGTTACTTCTTCTATGAAACATTACCCAATCTGATATAAAAGCTATCCTGGTTGTCCTCTCATTATGTGTTTGTGCCTTCAGATCTCTGTCCAGTAGAGTGGCACAGAATGGAAAGAATGAAGGGGACCACCTTAGTTTTTCCAGCCCACCACCTTCACAGTGACCATCCAATGAAGACCCTGCTTCTCTAGGATACTCTTACGCATGAAAGGGTCTGGCTAAATCATGCCTACTACTCAGCTAGTCACTGCAATAACAGTTGATTTCTCTTTTCTTTATTTTTTAATGGTGAAAAACAAGTTAAAATTCATTGGAAAGGGAGTAGATTTTCAACAAATGATGCTAGAGAAACATGGTATCCATATGCAAAAAAGAAAAAAATTACTCTCGACTCTGATGTTCCACCTCTCACCAAAATTAACTCAAAATGGATAATAGACTTAAGTTTATTTTTTTAAGAAATATTTTAAAAAATTTTTTAAGATTACTTATTTATTTATTCACAGAGATGCAGAGAGAGAGAGAGAGAGAGAGAGAGAGGCAGAGACACAGGCAGAGGGAGAAGCAGACTCCATGCAGGGAGCCTGACGTGGGACTCAATACAGGGTCTCCAGGATCACGCCCCGGGCTGCAGGCGGCGCTAAACCGCTGCGCCACAGGGGCTGCCCTAATAGACTTAAGTTTAAAACTCAGAACTAGGGGATTCCTGGGTGGCTCAGCGGTTTAGCGCCTGCCTTTGGCGTGGGGCGTGATCCTGCAGTCCTGGGATCAAGTCCTGGGATCAAGTCCCGTGTTGGCTCCCAGCATGGAGCCTGCTTCTGTCTTCTGTCTCTGCCTCTCTCTCTCTCTCTCTGTGTGTCTCTCATGAATGAATAGATAAAATCTTAAAAAAAAAAAAAAAAAGCAAAAACTCAGAACTATAAAACTTCTAGAAGAAAATATAGGAGGGGTGCCTGGCTGGCTGACCATGTGAGTTCAAGCCCTACATGGAGTGTGAAACCTACTTAGAATTGAAAGAAAGAGAAGAAAGGAAAAAAAGGAAAGAAAAGAAAAAGTAGGAGAAAACCTAGGTGACCTTAGGTTGACAGTGAGTTTTTAGATACAACACCAAAAGCATGATCCAAAAAAACCCCCAAAAAACAAAAGCTGATAACTTGTATTTGATTAAAATCAAAAACAGTGGCTCTGTGAAAGACAGATAAGAGAACAGACAGGCCAAAGGCTGTGAGAAAATATTTACAAGATACATATCTGCTAAAGGGCTTGTATTCAAATATACCAAGAATTCCTAAAACTCAGCAATAAGAAAATGAACAACTCCATTAAAAAGTAGGCAAAAGGGCAGCCCTGGTGGCTCAGCGGTTTAGCGCCTTCAGCCCAGGGCCTGATCCTGGAGATCCAGGATCGAGTCCCACGTTGGGCTCCTTGCATGGAGCCTGCTTCTCCCTCTGCCAGTGTCTCTGCCTGTCTCTCTCTCTCAGTGCCATGAATGAATGAATAAAATCTTAAAAGAAAAAAAAAAAAGTAGGCAAAAGACAGATACATTCCCAAAGATATACAGATGGCAAACAAGCATATGAAAAAATGCTCAATATCATACATCATCAGAGACTTGTAAACTAAGATAACAATGAGATATCACTTTACACCTTCAGAATGGCTGATATTCAAAGCACTGACAATACTAAATGCCGATGAAGATATAGAGCTACAGGAACTCTCATTGCTGTGGGAATAAAAATGGTATAGCTACTTCGGAAGACAATTTATTTTTTTTACAAAACTAAACATATGGAACTCCTGAGTGGCTCAGTGGTTGAGCATCTGCCTTCAGCCCAGAGCATGATCCTGGAGTCCCGGGATCAAGTCCCATGTCAGGGTCCCTGCATGGAGCTTGTTTCTCCCTCTGCCTGTGTCTCTGCCTCTCTCCATGTCTTTCATGAATAAATAAATAAATAAATAAATAAATAAATAAATAAATAAATAAAATCTTAAAAAAAAAAAACTAAACATAGTCTT
The DNA here is from genome assembly GCF_011100685.1 of Canis lupus familiaris. Lineage (NCBI taxonomy): Eukaryota > Metazoa > Chordata > Mammalia > Carnivora > Canidae > Canis > Canis lupus. The sequence continues at coordinate 27,835,127 of NC_049237.1, forward strand.
ATCAGTTATTACTTTTCTATGTATTTAGCAATCCAAATAAAAAAAAAACCTGCACACAGATAGTTATAGCAGCTTTATTCATAATTGCCAAAAACTGGAATCAACCATGGTATCCTTCAACAGGTGAACAGATGAACAACCTGTGGTATATCCATTCAATAAAATATTAGACAGCGATAGAAATGAGCCATGAAAGGACTACACACTGTATGATTCCAACTATATGACATCCTGGAAAAGGCAAAACTATGGTGACAGTTAAAAGATCAGTGGCTGCCACTGGTTGGAGGAGGTAGAAGGAACAACAGATGACATATAGGGCATTTTTAGGGCAGTGAAACTATTCTGTATGATGGTGTGATGGTAGATACCATGACATTTTGCATTTTTCAAACCCAACACAGTGAAGCCTAATGTAAAATATGAGACTTAATTAATAGTATCTAGATATTGGTTCTTTAATTGTAACAAATAGATCACACAAATGCAAGATGTTAGTAATAGGGGAAATGTGGGGAGTTTCTGGGGACCCTCTATACTTTCTGCTCAATTTTTCTATAAACTTAAAAACTGAAGAATAAAGTCCATTATTTTTTTTTTAAGTTAAAAAAACCCTACATACCTTTTTGGATTCACTTTCAAAAGTTGATGGTAACATCTCTGGGAAGAATTTCAGAAATGCTGGTAATAAGAATTCCATGAAGGGTACAATTATGAACACCATAAATGGAACCAGGCGGAAAAAATCGGCACAAGTCCTCAAGAGCTAAAGAATTAAATGCATATGCAGTATTCATTATTTCAGGACATGACCAAACCAAAAATACGAAATCAAAAAAGCCTGCCTTGGTTGTTAAAGTGTTAAACCCTAGACAGATCTTCTGCAGCTGTTAATAAAATGGAAAGGTAGGGTCTTCCTCTTCACAATCGCCCTAAAGTAACACCTTTGGGATATCTTCAAGGAAATCTATGACAGTCAAAAAATATTGCTGGCATTATTTATTGTTAGCTTTCATCTATGTCAGGGGTCTGTACCTGAATAGCACAGTATCTGTTAAAAACTGATTTTTCAAATGTATATGCTTAACATATTAGCAGTAGTTTCTATTTCAGGTGCACAGGTCAAACCTGAAGCTTCTCAACTCTTTGGGGGAGATTAGAAAACACAATTATAACCATTTTATGGGTAAATATACACAAATCTTGAGAATCTTGCCTAAAGCTGTACAGTTCATCAGTTTCAGATAAACAAGAAACTCTGGTTCTCACCATCAGTTACTATTCCTACTTTGGGGTTTTAAGATGAGTTTAAAACTTGGTTCCCAAATAGTTCATTTTTAACTTTTTCTTTCTCAAATGATTCTCACCTACCCTTCGTCTTTCTCGTCTGGTCAGCACCTGTCCATGCAGCAGCCTCCAAACCATCCTGGCAGCAACTTTGGTGTCAATCCATAGCAAGTAGAATCCATTGTAATAATATTTCAGTTCATCCATAATTCTTTGTCTATAAGATCGCTTTTCTTCCTTAATCTTTGTGCCAGTTCCTTTTGAGGGCTGAGGGCTTGTCACCTGTGGCTTTTTTGGGGTTTGATCCAGCTGGGGTTTACCAGGGACTTCTTGTAACCAGCAAGTTGACGTGTGTAACTTTTGTATTATTCTAGTTCGTAAGTAAAGTACTTTATTGCCTGACTGATTAGGGTAGGAGTACTTCTTGCTTACATAGTTCTTCATATATGTTTTACTTAAATGAGAATCTGGCAAGTGAAGATATGCAAATGATGGGGAATAAGAAGAACTGGTAGGATGGACAAAATAGCTAGGGAATCTGGAATAAAGAGCAACATCCTCTGAGTTGAGCACATACTATTACAAAATTAAAAATGAAAGAAATAGATATTTTATCTAGTCAAAATAAACAATGGTTGTTAAGCCTGTATTTTAAAAGCAGAGGATATTCATTAATGAGTGAAATACAACTTTTTACCCCTGTTAAAGAACAGTGTGCTTTATGGTTGAATGATATACTCTATGAGAATTATTAAAAAGTTAATTACCAAAAATAATTGCTATGTTACAAGTTAGAAACTCTGCAACTATTCTTGCTCAAGGGCCATGCCAATCTTCTCTGCACTGTTCCAATTTTAGTGTATGTGCTGCTGACACGAGCACAAAACTCTGCAACTATATATTTAAAAATCTAAAAGCAAACATTTTCCCCCCATGGTTGTGTTTCAAAGTGTTCTCTTTATCTGCTATCATAAAACAGGTGGAACACTTGCATCTTTGGTTATTCTGCTAACAGGAATATTGCTTGAACAAAACACTTCATCGCCTCTGTGGGGATTAACCAACCACATATAATACCGCTTTGTCTGTGTAGTGCCCATGGACTCCCTCATATGAGAGGCATCTTTGGCAGAAATACCCTTCACCTATGATTCCTCAAGACTGTTAGGAATAAGGATTAAAATTGGGCACCCTAAGCCAGGGATCTCTATATTCTCGTTTTGCAACAGCTCACAATCTTCAGTTAAATTAGCACATCACATTGTTTGAAAATAAAAATAAGACCCATCTAGGCAAAGAAGTTCCTGGCAAAGACATTTCTTCTGGCAAAGAGATGGCTTTTCCATTCTTTCAGGCTGTTTTTGAAGCACGCCAAGATAAAACACTTTTTGAAGGGCCAAAAGAGAAAATGTACAATGTATCTGGAACATAGTAAGTTCTCAATAATATTCTTTGTAATAAATAAGTGATAACAGACCCTACTAGGATAGGTATGTGCCCTAGGACTGGCTTGTTTGCCAGCCATTTGACTCATTTTTATATCTAAAGGCTTCACACTACATTCATCAATTACAGAAGTGTCACTCTAAAACCATTACACCTTCTCTCTTTGCTGTGCCATACATCTACAAAATTACTCAGCCTGAGTTCTAAAGCACATAGAAAATTTGGGTTAAGTTTAAATACAATAAAATGTCAGCTTCCTAAAAATCAGTATAGTTAAAGCCAATAGAGATTTAATTTGTTGTGGAACAAGCCTATCCTTTTACATATATCTTTTTCATCTAGAAGAAAGTTCATAAAAATATTGCAGGGGAAGAGGGTATTCCATGGCTTACCTTGTTCGGGCAATAGATAAGATTGTTTTATAACTGTAGAAGGCCATACTCATATGTTTCAACTAGTCAACATAGGAACCTAGACAGAAGGATTAAGTAAGCAATTTAGTATTTTAAAAACACATCAATTATAAAGATACCAGGATTTCAGAGTTTACTATTGCAAGGTGGAAAATTTCCATATTCCATTCAAGGTGTAAAATTTCTCTCAAGTTCATTTCCAACAGTCCTGAATGTTTTCTCATCTTGGGTTTGAGAATGGTACTTTGAGATCCCAACAAATAGAAATGATCTCTAACATCATGGTCCCCATAATCATGATATGGTGTTCAAAGAACTTTTTATTTCTTGTCTATAATACCTAATAACCTACTTGAATGGTTTGCCAGGTATTTCACAAGCTAAGCAATGCACACTTAATAGTAGCCTAAAAATACAGGTAGAATAAAGTAAATAGTCTGGATCTGTCTCAGCATTTTCCCATATTTGGCCAAGTTGCCCCAAACTTTAAAGATTTAAAGTAGGTCTGCCTGGCTGGCTCAGTTGGTAGAGCATGCGCATGAAGCTCGATCTCAGCGGGATCATGAGTTCAAGCCCCATGCCAGGGGCAGAGCCTACTTTAGGAAAAAGTACTCACAAACCACGGTTATGTAGCAGTGAAGATAAACATGGTACCTACTAATAATTCAAACGGAGATAAATCAGTTTTCTGTGCTGGTGATTCTCCAAAGAGTCCACACTAAGCTTTATACCTTTCAACAAGCTTTATCAAAGCCTTTCTCCATCCTGTGGCCCTTTCCAGCCAAGGGCAGCCAGGTGTTTGGTAATATGTCTCAGCGTCAACTCTGCTTCCCTGCAGCTGGAAAAGGCGTCGACCAGGGAGCTCTCCTGCACGGTTTAAACCTCAGCCACAGAGCTGACATTTTGAACGGGAGTTCAAATAACACTGGGAACCTGGAAAGCCAGGCTAAGGGCGGGCGGTCTCCTGCTGGCGAGGGGCCGCCCCAACCCGGCGGTGGACCTGCTCTCCCGCCCCGGGCGCAGCCCCAAGCTGCAGGGACCCACCTCCGAGGCGGGGACGGCCGGGAGCCCCGCCCGAGCTGCCGCGCCGCCCACGCCCACACGCGGGGTCCCGGGCTCCCCGGGTTACCTTTGCTCCTGGCCCTTGACGACACAGGGGCCCAACGCGCCGTCGGCTTCCGCAGCCGAAGGCTTTGGTGCGCGTAGTGTGCCGGTGGATGGAGTTGTGGCGGCGGGGTCGGGTCGGGGTCGGGGTCGGGGTCGGGGTCGGGGGGTAGTTCTTTGTGTGTGGGTGCGGGGATGGTGCAGGCACCCGGACCACAACCTTGTGGGCGATCCAGGTTTATGGAAGGCAGACGAGGAGAAGCCGGGGGCGCAGGCTACGGAAGAGAAAGGAGGAAGCGAAGCACGGAAGGACGGGGGGATGGAGGTTGAGCTGCAAAGTTGCGGGATGGCAGGGGCACGAGGTCAAGGGCTGAGGTGAGTGCGGTGGGGAACTGGAAGCTGTCGGGAAAATGGGGCGCTGATGGGCGGAGGACTCCGGGGGAAAAAGGCAGGCCAGGTCCACCAAATAACAGCCTGAGGACTTGGCCCGCCCACCGCTACCCCCTCGGACCCGCTCCCAGAACGGCGGCCTCAGTCCTCCAGTCCCTTCCCAAGCCCCCTCCCCCAGCTCCCCAGCTAGAAGGGCCGCAGGCCCTCTCTATGGCTCCACCTCTTTCCTCACTCCTTACGTCACTCTGAGTGACGACACCGCCGACCAATGAGCTCTCAGATTGTGGAGCGGGAGGGCGTCCTTCGCCGTGCAGCCCTGCAGACTGCCAAGGGCCGGTTCCCACCCGCCAAATGACCTCTCTACTGGGTTTGGTTTCGGGAGAATCTGTGTTGCAGGGGAGGGCGAGACTGACGTTTTTCCGTCTGTCCACACTCTGTAGGCTGTGGGCTAACCTCCTCGAAAATCCTCGTTGAAGGCTAGATTAAAGAACCTCTTACCCTGATAGCGTAATATGCTTGATAGTCGCCATGGTAACCATCTTAAAGTCACGAATTACATCACTTTGATGTGCTCCCGCACCCCACCCTCGGCCCCTCCAAATCAACCGCTGGGGTTGGGGTGGCGCGGAGAGGTCTGCGGAGAGGAAGCTGCAGAACGGGCGGGAATGGTTAGGAAAACATCCTTTTCCTTTCTCCGGGGCCTAAGAGTGGAATGCTTTTGAAATCTTCATATGGAAATCTGGATTCCACTAGAGTAATTTGTTTTATAAGTGCTCTCTTTGGGATGCCTGCATGGTTAAGCTCTGCCTTAGGCTCAGGGCGGGATCCTGGAGTTGAGGGATCGAGTCCCACATCCGGCTCCCTAAGGGGAGCCTGCTTATCCCTCTCCCTTTGCCTATGTCTCTGCCTCTCTGTGTGTCTCTCATGAGTAAATAAATAAAATCTTCTTAAAAAATAAGTGCTCTCTTCACATATATTGTTTATGATCAGTAGTTTGCATAGAAATCTCAAATAACGTTTAAGATGTGTATTACAGTAACTGCGATTACGTAGGCACTGCAGGTTTGGGGCACTTCCGTTCCTAGGTTGGGTAACTGAGCCGTCTTGGAAAAGTGAAGGATACAGAAATGTTCTCACTCTCCTGTTATCTCTACCCATCCATTTCATCTGGCTCTAGAAGGAAAACATTTTTAGGGGCTCTGCTGGAACTAACACCAGGCAACAAGGAATCGCTTTCACAGGGAGAATACTTCTCTTACCATGTGAGCTGATTACAGACCTCACTCATCGGGGCTGCACATTTGTAAGAATAAATGATGGCGGGTGGTCAATTTCAGGTTTTTGGTTTTTTAAAAAATGTAGACTGCTTTTAATTCACAGCGTTTTTCAGCTAATAACCAAATTGATCAATGTTAAATAGGCAAAACTTTTCAGTTTGGCCACTAGAGGGCCGTTTGTGCACGTCGGATCCTGAGAGTTTCTACATAAAGCTTTCACTTCACGTTTTCTGTTTACTAGAATTAACAAAATCTACAAAGCTTTGGTCTTGCCTTTGCCTCCCTGAAAACTCCCGATGGCAAATTTTGAGCGCTAAAAGGCTAGTTATAATTTTTACATTAATTCCATAAATTAATCACTGTACTATCATAAACATGTACTTTTCTGGAAAAGATCATAAAGATGCAAAAATATTCCTTTCAGTTCCTGGGAGACATTTTATACCAGGAAATATTCTTATTCATGCATTGTATTCACTTACAAACAGGCATAGTAAAGTCATTAAGTATTCATAAACCAGGTGAATGATTCCAAGCTCAGTATTGGAAAGATGAGTTAGATTTTCTACTACAGTCATATGTCAGCAATCCTGTTCTAAAAGGGGAAGGGTAAGAACCTTCCTATTGAAATTCATTTTTTTAAAAGCAATGTTTGCATTCTGCTATCAGACCTGGCAATTTTTTTGATTTTCAGGATTAAGTTATTTATCATGTAAGTTTTTAGATATAATCTTCGGAGGGGAAACAAAAAATTATTTTCTCCTTAACTCTGGCCCTGGGTATTGTGTTGGATTGCTGCCTTGTTTGCTCATTTTGTTTTTTGTTTGTTTGTTTGTTTGTTTGTTTTTGTATTTTAAATATTTTATTTATTTATTCGTGAGAGACATACAGAGAGAGAGAGAGGCAGAGACACAGGCAGAGGGAGAAGCAGGCTCCATGCAGGGAGCCCGATGCGGGACTCGATCCCAGGACTCCAGGAACACACCCTGGGCTGCAGGTGGTGCTAAACCGTTGCACCGCTGGGGCTGCCCTGTTTGCTCATTTTGTATGGAGAACAGAAAGCATGATCTGAACGTCATTAGATGTTACATGCTAAAAATGTAATTTTAATGGTCATTTCCCTAAATATGGCTCAAGATCAAAATATCATTAACCGTATATTTTTAATGTTTTGCACTAAGAGATTATATATCTACTTCACGGAACTTTAAACTCTTGTCAGCCTAGAAGCAGATTAAAATAAAATCCCTGGGGACAATTAACCAGCTTTTCCTCAAGGGGAAAATCCAGATGTCAGGTTAAGGCAACAGTCTATCAACAAATCAAGGAGTATACAGGAAGGTGGAGAGGAAGGATGATGGTAGAAAGAAATCACAGGAAAAAAAAAAAAAACAATTTAACCTCTCTTTTGAGGAGACACAAACTAAAATAAACTCAGGGGGCCCCCTTTTAGAGGTCTGTGTTCTAAAAAAAGACCTTTAAAATAAACAGAAATGTGTTTTTATTTATTCCTTTATCTTTTGGTACTGCACAAAACAGGGACTACATAAGCATAGGTTTAGAAATAATGATTAATGAGAGTGCTTAATTCTCAATATCATCTGTAGTATAATTAACAGGGTTATGTTTTTAAAAACCTGAAACATGCAGCACCTGGGTGGCTCAGTGGTTAAGTGTCTGCATTTGGCTCAGGTCGGAAACTCGGGGTCCCGGAATCCAGTCCCTCATCGGGCTCCCCACAGAGAGTCATTCAAATAACTGATCTGTAGGAATCTTTTAATTTCTTGGTTAAGTGGTATTTAAGGGTAAAGATATCAAGAACTTAATGTGGCCATGCCAAACAGATCCAGAACTATCATGTCGGTGCAGAGTATAATATCTAGTTGTGACATGGCTTCATTATCCTCAGAACAGAGCACAGAGGTTTCCTCATCTGGTCGCTGCTGCCTGCGTTTTCTCTGTACATTCAAGTCTCTGCACTGCAACGTTCTAAGTCATCACCACCAGGCCCCAGGAAACATCACCAAATTTTGCAAGCTCCGACAAGATTACTTTCATGTGCCACACTTTCTATCGATTAGCATGCATTTCCTAGGAAGGGGAGGGCTTCGAGGGTTTCAGAGAATTTTGACTCCCCTTTTCCTGCTCTCATTCTTGTGCGAGCTCTGTCGAGGATAAGCGTCCTCCCATCCCTCGAAGCGAAGGTCTGGCAGCGAGCAGCAGAGGCCCGGGCACGTGACGGGAACGGAGCCCTCTGGGTCCCCGGGGGTCCGGGCTGCAGTTGGCGCTGACGTCCTCCTGGTTACCCACAAGCCTCCGGGCCCGCAGCGCGAGCAGGAAGAAGGCGTGCGGGGCCGGGTGGCTGCCGGGGAGCTCAGAGCTTCCTCGCAGCGACTGAGACGCCGCCAGGGCTCGCGACTGTGGGGCGAGACGGGGTTGGGGCGGCATCCGGGATTCACACTCGAGGCCAGAAAACACGGCTCGCGTCTGAAATTGCTGCTGCGGTTTCCAGACGCAGACCCCCGTGAAATAGAAAGCTCTGACTCTGACAGCTGCCGGACAGAAGGCGGCCAAGGGGGCACACGAACTGTTCTCTTAACCCGGCACTCGTTAGTAGGTTATTTCCAACACGCAGGAAGTGCGCGGCAGCGTCACTGGGGAGCAAGCACCATATGGACCTCAACGGGTGCTGTTATTTAACAAGTCTCGAAGAGCACGCACGAACCCAATTTTACCTCACAGGCCCAACCTTTCACCTATCTTCTGGTTTTGTTTTGTTTTTTTACTCTTCTTTGTAGCATTCCTTCCTGCCTCTGCCTTTATCGCCGGCGGTCTCACTCTCGTCTAGACTCTCTCGGGCCGCTCCTCTCCGCCCCGCCGACTATCCTCTTCCTCCTTTTGCCCCCCTTTGCCCCCAACCTGGGACTGCATTTCCCGGCAGGCGCCGCGGCCAGCGGCCAATCAGGGGCTGAGGATTTGGCGGCGGCGGCGGCGGCGGCGGCGGCGGCGGCGCTCGGAGAGCCGGGTGGGGGGACTTTGTGCGCGGCGGCGGCGGCGGCGGCGGCTGGAGCGGGCGGCGGCGGCGGCAGGACGGAGGCGGAGGCGGAGGCGGAAAGGGACCAGGCACTGATCGCTGCGGAGAGGCGTGCGAAGGCCAAGTCGAGCCCCGAGGACCCTGCTGCCCCGGCCCGGCCGCCAGCCACAGCCCTCTCCCTGGCAGCGGCGGCTGCGCGGCGACCCCCCATCCCTCCACCGCCCCTGCCCACCCCACCTCCCGCAGCCTTCCTCCTTTTCGCTTCACGCCCGGCCCGGCCCGGCCGCGGCCCTCCTCGGTGTCGGCAGCCATGGCAGAGGCGTCCGGCGCGGGGGAAATCTAGCCCGGGGATTTCATGCGGCCTAGCTTGGTTCCGTCTCCTCCCCCCGCAGCCCCGGCGGCTGCCCGCACCCTAGCCCCACTCCGGGCCTCCGTGTCTCTCCTGTGATCGTACTGACACGGCCGGGGGGTTAGAATGGAACAAACTGAAGGTAAAGTGAATGCGTATGTGTGCGTGTGTTGGAAGGAAGAGCTAAGGAGGGAATGACGAGGAGGGGGCGACCTAGGGATGGGACGCGCGGGTAGAGCGAGAGACCTGAGCAGGGATGGGAGGACGGGAGGGTGGCCGGCAGGGGTCCAAGGGGAGCCTAGAAGGTAAAGCAGAGGGCCAGGTGGGGGGTGTGGAGGGTAGAGGGAGGTGGGGCAGGGGAGGTAGGATGGGGAGAAGAGATGAAGTGGCGCTGAGCTGGGAATTGGGAGTAGAGGTGGGATGGGGGCGGGGATACAGATGGAACAGGGGAGGGACAGGGGAAGAGAAGTAGAGTTAGGTTTGGAGAAGATTAGAGACCTGGGTGGACTGATAAATAGGGAGGTTTGGGGGTGCATTGTGGAAACTAGAAGAGTCTGGGGGAAGGGGTGGAATTTGATGGAGAGATGGGGCATCAAGAGAGAAACGAGGGAATGAAAGTGGAGGAAAAGGTGGATTAGGAAAAGGGACAAGGAATTGTTGAGACAGGATGCATACAGAGGAAGATAGGAAATTGGAAGACCTAAGGTTGGTGTTGGGAAGGAAATTAACTGAATGCTGAAAAGGATGAGAACTATCGACCAAGCATCACAGAGTGGGAGGAAAAGAAGGGGAAGAGGGTTGTTAAAGGAAGAGAAAGCCTTTTGTTCCTGTATTTCTGTGTGTTCTGGGCCTTTTCTTTCAAGGCTAGAGAATATAGAAGCTAGTGGTTATGGTGTTGTGATTGTTGTGAAATGGGGAGGTGTGGGTTTTACTGTTTTGAGGGAGGAGGAGATATGTTAGTGTTATGGTAGCAAGACAGTAGAGACATGGCCATAATCTGATGGTTTTGCTGAGGGAGTGAAGACTGTTCAGATTTAAAGGGGGTAGGGGCAGCCATGTTTGCTGCCAGGCACTGCAGTGTAAATAAATTCCTTCTCTCCGACATCAGTATGAATCTGGAAGGGGCCAGTGCAGATTGTTAACCCCCTTTTTTTCTATTCGTGAACTCTTCCCATACATCTTGTGGTAATTTAATATTATTCAAAACCACCAAAGGAGGTAGTGATGTTTTCCATCTCGTATGTTTTGCTGCTCCCCCACCCCCTTTCCCTCTTCCTTCTGGTTGCAAACAAGGCATGCTAATGAACTGCAGTGTAGAATTAACCCTTTTTATAAAGTTGAAACTATATTTTTACTAGCTGAAGGAATCGTTATTGTCATATTTCAAATGCGATCATAAAAAGTCCTAAATATTGAAAATTTGTTTTAGAAGCCTCAGAAGCAGTCAACATGTTTTCTGAAATTCTTTAAGTAAACAAGGAAATTGCATTGGTTATTTTTCTTGGGCTTGTTTTCTTGGCAAAGCACTGTGTGGGGGTGAGAAGGGGTAGGAAGATCTGCTTGTGGTAGATTATCTGCTTGCTGTATTTTGAATGTTGGAAAATTAGAACTATATGTATTTTAAAATGGTATTTCTGGTAACTCATGCTTATAGGAGGTGATGGGTGTGTTAAATGTTTTCTTTTTTTTATGCACTCTCTCTCCTCCATCCCTTCCCTTTGCCTTCATATGTCCAGCTCATTACAATCTCCAAATGCCAGTTCAGCACAGTGCAATGATCTATGAAGTAGGCATGCAGTTCTTAGAGTCTCAATGAGCTGCCAGGTTTTTTTTTGTTTTGTTTTTTGTTTATTTTTTGTTTTTTGGTGGGAATTTAAGATTACTCTTAGGAAAGCTACAGTAACTCTTTAATGTATCAAAATGTAACTACTTGGGTACTTTGAAATTGTTACTGTTCTAAAGGTTTAAATCCTGACAAACTTAACATTAGATAAATTGCTAAAAGGGGCCTATTTGCTTTTCATATTGAAAAGGATTAAGAGTGTGTGTGTCCTTTTGTTTTATAATTGTAATTGGGGTAATCCAAACTTTAATCTATCATATTGATTTTGAAACTATTCTCTAATACCACAAAGGCCTGTTAAAACTGTGCTGTGATGGACTCAAACCAATTGTACTACATACTGATTTAACCTATTTTAATGCAACATCCTTTCAGTTGTTATAAAGAAGTTTAGGATGTGTTCTTGGTGTGTTGGAAAAATGAAGTTGAATATTGTTAGAGTAGTACTTTATGAGGGTATTTTTAGTTTAAAGGCCAGATTTACAACTTGGAGTATTTTGATTTGATAGTATTCAGTCTGAATTTTTAAAAATTCTTTGAGGAAAAGTTTCATTCAAAAAAAGCCATTCAATATGCTTTTTGGAATTCATGGATTTTTCATTTTTGTCTTCCAATCATTTGACATGTTATTTGTAATTAATTGGTAAGTTGTGCGCATGAACTACCAGTGCCATAAATTTTTAGGAAAATGAGAAATTGTTATATGTTAAGATAAGAAAACACTCATGTTGGAAGCTTGAATTACTTAAAAAAAAAAAAAAAAAGTGTATTCCTATGTATTCAGCAGTCAGGATCAGGGTCTCCTGCCTAGCTGTAATGATTATTCTGGCTCCTTGGATGCATATCCATATAATGAAGAAGGCTATTCTAGTTATATGATAATTAAAACCCTGACTTTCTTGTGATTACTGTGTCCATCAGCCCACCTGCTACCTGTGATACCTTAAAAAAAAACAAAAACAACAACAACAAAAAACCTTAAAATGCTCTTTCTTATACTAATCAGATTGACTGAATTTTGGGTAAAAGAAATTGGTTGCCTTTGAGATTGGTCATCCTCCAGTGAATTGTCAAATCTGATTCTAAAGATACTCTGTTTCTGGAGTTTATAATAATCATAGCAAAGCTGCTAATAGTTGTCTTCTTACAGTGTGCTATGCTGAGTGTCTCACATGTAAGATTTCCTTTTATCCTCCCAACAGTTGTCTGAAGTTAGTACTACTAACTCCATTTTACAGGTGGGGAAATTGAGGTTAAGTAACTTAATACCACATAGATGGTAACTAGCAAAGCCAATATTTGAATCCAGGTCTTTCTAATTATAGAACCTAGATCAGCAGATCTTTTAGTTTCTTTTAAAAATTTTATGAACATATGTTCATTATTTAAATTTTTTTCGAATATTATAAAAGGTAAAAGAGAAAAGTTAACACCCTATTTCTTCCTGATAACCATTTCAAAGTTTCTTCGGAGTCCTCCTAGAAAATATCTGTACAATCATAGGCATAAGTGTCTTCAAATACACACAAATTGGGTCATACTGTCTGCATTTTGCTTTTGTATTTTAATAGGTTACGTGGGACAAGCTTTTTTTTTTTTTTTTAAGATTTTATTTATTTGTTGGCAAGAGTGCAAGCACAATCAGGAGGAGCAGCAGGCTCCACACTGAGCAAGGAGTCCTGATGCGGGACTCCATCCCAGGACCCTGGGATCATGATTTGAGCCAAAGGCAGATGTTTAATTGACTGAGCCACCCAGGCATCCCTTGGACATCCTTTTAAATTAGCACATATTGATCTATGAATTTTTTTAAGGGTCATATAGTATTCTATTGTTTGGAATATTGATTAACGTTAGGATGTTAACAGGTCTTTGCTATTTTAAGCAATATAGAGGTCAGGTCTTGAATTAAGTCCCTAACAGCCTATTTAAATGGAGGGGATATATAGTCCAACTACTTTATGAGAGAGAAAACAGGCCTAAAGAAGTTAAATTCAAGGCTTTGGTGACAGACCTGTTATCTAGCTCTTTATGCCATACCACATTATTTCATTATTATGAAGGTATTTAAGCTTTCTGTAAAAGCTCAAAGTAAAGGGGAATATTCAAGGTTAGGCACATTTGGTACAAGGAGTGCGAGAGGATTAAGTTGAAGTGAGGCAAAAGACCTTGTTTCACTTTTTTCATACTTTGTTCACCATATTGTATATATAGCATATGCACAAAATATTTTTGCATGCGTAAATGAACCCTGCGCAAGTATCTTAAAGTTTGTGTTTTGGGTAGTGAAGTGATTTTGACAGAATTTTTTCTGTTTTTTTATAAAATTATCAATGAATTGCGATAGTAATGAAGTGAAAAAAAATAAGAGGTCTATCATGGTCCTGGAAAGGATCTTGGAAAGAAAGTTGAGGCACTGGTAAGTTTTTTAAAATGAGCTTAAAAATAGCTCATTGAAAACAAGTTTTAAAATATTTTAGCAGGCACCATTATTTTTAATTTTTTATGTCTATCAAGAAGAAAGTAAGTTACCATGGATACTTATTCACTGGGTTCTTTTGAAACAGTCTGCTGTAGACACTTAAAATCATTAAAGCCTTTAAAAGATTTAGAATTTATTTGTAAGATCTGTTTCTTGGCGTTTTACTTTTTAAAAAGAGTCTGTTATTTTTTGAAAGAGCAACTAAGATGATTTATTCTTTGCTAATAAACAACATGCCCAGCTTTTGAGTTTTTAAAATGAATGGTGAGCTTTTTTTCTGCAGGCTAATCTTTTTATAAATGTTAATAAAGGTAAATTTAAGAAATTGATTGTACTACAGCTACCTAACACATTTTTAAAAAGCTTACAGAGTTTTGGTTTTTATTGTTGACTTTACTAAGTACTTAATAAGTATTTTCAAACACTTCTGTATTATGTTGTGCCTGTACAGTGTGGCCTAAAATGAAGGTAAAAAAAGGTTTATAAAATTTTGTGAGTTTAGGGATCCCTGGGTGGCTCAGTGGTTTGGCACCTGCCTTCGGCCCAGGGCGTGATCCTGGAGACCCGGGATCAAGTCCCATGTCAGGCTCCCTGCATGGAGCCTGCTTCTCCCTCTGCCTGTGTCTCTGCCTCGCTCTCTCTCTCTCTCTCTCTCTGTGTCTCTCATGAATAAATAAATAAAATCTTTAAAAAATATAATAAAATAATAAAATTTTGTGAATTTAGAGAATGTTCAGTTTTTACTGGATGGGTATGTGTTGTTACTCCTAAAGTACATCTGCCCATTGATGACATTTTGAATTTGAAAATCTCTTTGAAAAATGATTCTTGACTTTAAAAATTTTTAAGATGTGGATCTTTGTCATCATTGACTGATCTACAATGATAATTCTTATTTCTTACTAGGTTCCTTTCTTTCCATGTAAATTTAGAGCTGTATTGAGAAAGTGCATAGGATAATGAAAAAATTTCATATCTTATAGTTTATATTTTAGCCATATAAATTATATGAGTTTATTATCTAGTAATACTTTGCACTTAGGACATCTTCAGAGATGTTTGAATTTCTACACAATAACTTGACTTTGTTTTATTTATTTTATTTATTTTTAAAAGATTTTATTTATTTATTCATGAGAGACACAGAGAGAGACAGAGACACAGGCAGAGGGAGAAGCAGGCTCCATGCAGGGAGCCTGATGTGGGACTTGATCCCAGGACCCAGGGATCACGCCCTGAGTGGAAGGCAGACGCTCAACCGCTGAGCTACCCAGGCATCCCACTTTGTTTTAAAATGTGAAGTTGGAAAGCACAAGAATTATTTAACCCAGATTTAAAGATGGGAAAATTAAGATATCAGGAAATCCTCAGGCCAAATAGATTGACATGTTAAGTAGAATAAAGTTTTCAGATTTCTGATTACTTAAGAATTTTTTCAAGGGTACTTGTCAGACTCAGTCATTAGAGCATGTGACTCTTCATCTTGGGGTCCTGAGTTCAAGCCCCGCATTAAGGGTGGAGCTTATTTAAAAAAAAAAAAAACTTTTTAAAAAGTGTGTTTCTTGATTTTTTCTTCATAGCCTGCATTATCCTCCTTTTAATAT
Source organism: Canis lupus familiaris (assembly GCF_011100685.1). Lineage (NCBI taxonomy): Eukaryota > Metazoa > Chordata > Mammalia > Carnivora > Canidae > Canis > Canis lupus. Next base: position 27,850,356 of record NC_049237.1, read on the forward strand.
ATAAACATTAAGTAACAATAAAGTATTTTTCTACCATAGAGCATGCTTTTTAAATTTTGTCATAACTTATGAACATATGTCTTGAAATATATAAGTAGATATTTTAAATTTAAGAAATGTATGTATTTCTGGGATTTTGTGCGTAAAACAAAATTTAGTTTATCAAATTGATTTGAGATTAGGAAGTCTTGTCTGGAGGCTTGCTTTTACCTAATGGCATTTTGGCTGTACCTAAGACAGTATTGTGTCTGTTGAGTCTTGCATTACTAGAATCTCTTAGCTATAGAATCTTAAGAAAACTGTACCTTTAAAAATATGCACACACACAAAATGCCTTGAAAAAAGAAACATTTTTAAACATATGAGTTGTGAAACATGACATATAAAGAAAAAAACATAAAACCTAAATATAATTAGAAAGTAAACATCATGTAGTCACCATCCAGGTAACAAAGCCTTTAAGAAAAGTTAGAGACAGCCTCATTCGTTTAGCTGGTATTGCCTGGGTAGTCGGGCTTTCGAGATAACAATGTGCTGAAAGTAACCTGAAAAATTGATAACCATAAGGGGTCAGGAAATGTAAAAACTGAATCACCAGTTTTTGTTATTATCAAAAGGGTTATCTAGACAATTTAAAAAAATGTTTCCTAGTAGTGTAGTCATTTAGTGATTTGAAATCTTAGTGCTATATTAACGAATGTGAAACAAAATAACACTAAATTCTATAAGAATCATGCCATTTTATACAAAGTCTTTTTCCAGAGTTATCTCTTGCAGTTTTTGGTAGAAATTAATGACTGTTGGGTTTAGATTAGTGTGCAGACTCTAGCAATGACTTTTGCTTAGAAAATATCAAATATGCCTGTATTAACATTCTAACTGAAGTATCTTATTTTCTAAAAGCTACTTTGACTCTCTCACTTTCATGTTAAGTAACCATTCAAGAAGGATTAACTTGAGAAGTAATCAGTAGTGATGGTCTGTTTTGACACTGCATCTTTGATGCCCCTTGATTCTTACCTTTTCTATATTTTGTTTAGATGAATCAAATTTTTTTGAAACTGGAGAAACTTACTTTATTTTTCTTCCCTATCTTACTGTTTTCTTGCATGTTTGGAAGGATTAAATGTTGGTTTTGAGGATTTTGATAGCAGAAAAGCTTGAATTTTTTTCCTTTTTCACAAATACAGCCTATTTGCTTAAAGTTCTGCAATGTGGGCTCTGAAAAAGACATTTTTACGACATATTTACATACATAAATCAAAGTATTTGGTTATTATTTTTGTCACTTTAAGCTGTTTGTTTCTTTTATGTATGATTCCTGCAGCATCCAAACATGTTAGAACATAGTATTTCATATTTGATTATGGGGAGAAACTTCTTGCTATGTTTTACCAAACCCTTAAATTCCTTTCTGTAATACAGTAGAAATGTTGTTCTTTTTTATTCTGGTTAATTCCCCCCCCCCCCCCAACAAAGCTGATAAATAATTACTTTAGATTTTTATTTTTAAGATTTTATTTATTTATTCATGAGAGACACACAGAGAGAGAGAGAGAGAGGCGCAGAGGGAGAAGCAGGCTCCTTGCAGGGAGCCCGATGTGGGACTTGATCCCAGGTCTCCAGGATCACGCCCCAGGCTGAAGGCGGCGCCAAACCGCTGAGCCACTCGGGCTGCCCTTAAAACTTTTTCTTTTTCTTTTTTAAGATTTTATTTTTAAGTAATCTCTATACCCAACATAGGGCTCAAACTCACAACCCTGAGACCCAGAGTCACACATTCTACCAACTGAGCCAGCCAGGCATCCTCTTACTTTAGATTTTGAAATGAACATACACGTTGAGTTATCCTAGATATGGAAGCAAACATTATTTAATATATTTTTTATTTGTTTTTATTTTTAAGATTTTATTTATTTATTCATGGACACAGAGAGAAAGAGGCAGAGACACAGGCAGAGGGAGAAGCAGGCTCCATGCAGGGAGCCTGATGTGGGACTCGATCCTGGGACCCCAGGATCACTCCCCAGGCTGCAGGCGGCGCCAAACCGCTGCGCCACCCGGGCTGCCCTAATATATTTTTTTAAACCCAGATTAAGTAATTTGGCTTTGTGTATGAAGTAGAGTTTGTTTTAAGACTTTATTTATTTGTTCATGGGAAACGCAGAGAGAGAGGCAGAGATACAGGCAGAGGGAAAAGCAGGCTCCCTGCGGGGAGCCTGATGTGGGACTCCATCGCAGGACCTCAGGATCACCTGAACCAAAGGCAGACGCTCAACCGCTGAGCCACCCAGGTACCCCTGAAGTAGAGTTAATATCCTTTTATCTAGCTCATGGTTTCTGTGTTTATCACCTGTAAAATTAAGCATGGGCCATTAGAATTTATTTTATTGGGGACAGAATTGAGGTTAATGCATTAAAGTATTGCACACATATACATATATGCACACATACACATAATACTCCTAAGAAATGCTAGTGGCCCTGTTAGTTTTTATTTTTTAATGGAAAATTTGTACTTTTCAAAGTGGCTACTAGTTTAAAAGTAACATTTATTGTGTTTAAGATATGAAATGATTGTTTATTATAGAGAAATTGAAAATTAGTAAGATATAAAGAAGACTAAGATCACTTGAAATCAAGCATGCCAACTGGAAATAACTATTAACCTTTTTATATCTTTCCCATGTTTTTCCTTAGGCACCTAAGTATTTTTTAACAAACTGTAATTATACATTAATAGTATTTTGTAACATCCTTTCTTGTGAAATTGACTTTTTTCAGAATGTGATTTTTTAAGTTGACATATAATTTCATTGTATGGGTGTGCCATATCTGTTTACCATTCTTCTGTTTTTTTTTTTTTTTCCAAAATTTTTATTTATTCATGACAGTCACACAGAGAGAGAGAGAGAGGCAGAGACACAGGCAGAGAGAGAAGCAGGCTCCATGCACCGGGAGCCCGACGTGGGACTCGATCCCGGGTCTCCAGAATCGCACCCTGGGCCAAAGGCAGGCGCCAAACCGCTGCGCCACCCAGGGATCCCATACCATTCTTCTGTTGATGGTATTTTAGGCAGTTTGCGATTTTTGAATATTATGATTTGATGAACATCCTTATATAAACATTAAAAAACAAAAAACCTATGTGACTGTGATTATTTCATTACAATAAATCCCTAGAAGTAGAATTACATAACAGATATGAACATTTCAAAGGTTTTTTTTAAAACCTTTTATTTATTTTCAGAGAGAGAGAAAGCATGCATGCATGAGAATGGGGGGAAGGGAATAGGGAGGAGAGACTCTCAAGCAGAGTCCGCCTGAGCCCAGAGCCCGCATGACTCCCTCTCAACCCTGAGATCGTGACCTGAGCTGAAACCAAAAGTCGGACACTTAACTAACTGAACCTCCCAGGCGCCCCATGTTTTGTTTGTTTGTTTTTTTAAATAAGTTTTGTTGAGGGCAGCCCCTGGTGGCTCAGCGGTTTAGCACCGGCTGCAGCCCAGGGCGTGATCCTGGAGACCCTGGATTGAGTCCCATGTCAGGCTCCCTGCATGGAACCTGCTTCTCCCTCTGCCTGTGTCTCTGCCTCTCTCTCTCTCTCTCTCTCTCTCATGAATAAATAAATAATAAAATCTTAAAAAAAAAAGTTTTGTTGAGAAATCACACATCGTAACAATTCACCCATTTAAAGTATACAATGCAGTGGTTTTTAGTGTATTTATAGAATTGTGCAGCCATCATCACAATTTAATTTAATTTTTTAAATATTTATTTATTTGAGGGGGGTGGGGGGAGAGAAAGAAAAGGAGAATGAGAGTAGAGGGGTGGGCAGAGGAAGAGAATTTCCAAGCAGACTCCTGCTGAGCACAGAGCCCAGTGCAGGGCTTGATCTCATGATCATGAGATCATGACCTGAGCCTAAACCAAGAGTCAGACACTCAGCAGACTAAGCCACCCAGGCACCCCTACCGCAGTTAATTTTAGAACATTTCCAGAAAATTTTGAGTCAATTTAAACTCCCAGCAATGGCAGAAAGACTTTGTTAAATTTGTGGTTTTTAAAGTGTAGTACAAATATACAGTAACACAGTTGCTTGTGTGATAGTTTTTCAAGTTTTATTAACAGCTTTCTTGAGATATAATTGACACATATTTTATATCCACTTGTGAGTTTAGAAAGTCATCGATGAAAAGAAGATGCTCATATATCCTGTGCTAACAAAACTTGACATACAGAGATTCTTTAGGTTTAATGGGGTACCTGGGTGGCTCAGTTGGTTAAGCGTCTGCCTTCTGCTTAGGTTTTGGGATTGAGCCCCTCAGGCTCCCTGCTCAGTTCTCTCTGCTTCTCCCTCTCCTTCTGCCCTTCCCCTGCTTGTGCTCTCTCTCTCTTAATTAAATAAAATCTTAAAAAAAAAAATTAAGAAACAGTGTATGTGGCAGATTTTTTAAAATTATAAAATCATTCTCCTGTCAAGATGCCTTTATTGAAAGAACATTGTATGTGGTTTAAAAAGGTTTCTTTTCATTGAAATATTATTATTAAATAAATAATATTATTATTATTTTTTATTGGAGTTTGATTTGCCACCATATCATATAACACCCAGTGTTCATCCCGTCAGGTGCCCCCCTCAGTGCCCGTCACCCAGTCACCCCAGCCCAACGCCTACCTTCCCTTCCACTACCCCTTGTTCGTTTCCCAGAGTTAGGAGTCTCTCATGTTTCGTCACCTCTCTGATTTTTCCCACTCATTTTCTCTTCTTTCCCCTATAATTCCTTTCACTGTTTTTTATATTCCCTGTATGAGTGAAATCATATAATGATTGTCCTTCTCCAATTGACTTACTTCACTCAGCATAATACCCTCCAGATCATTGAAATTTTATTGAGAAACATTTTATTTTAGAAAATATCTATAGAAAGTGTGCTATACCTTTATAACTAACGGTAACAAACTTGTTATCCTATAGAAAATATGTTGTTTTTTATTGAGAGATGTGCTTTCCTTTGACCTTCACCCTGAAAGTTGTTCTGTCATTCTGTTTGCTTTAAGCCATTTAACAAAAACATCCTTTTTTTTTTTTTTTCCAACTCAGTGGGCAGTGGAGTGTAGGGCAAGAGTCGAGGAGACCTGTTGCCACCTTAACAACAAAAACTCAGTGTTGTCATCTCTGGAGATGAAAATGACTACTTTTTGGAGCTATAGGGATCTATAACTCTACCAAAGTAGAATTGCTAGAGTGTACCTGGAACTGTACCAGGCATATAGCTGATAATTAATGACTGCTTTTTAATGTAAGAAAAGTAATATTTGCAAAGTGAACTAGCCTTTAGTCCCATTTTAATGGGTGAAGAAATGAACTCAGTTGGCCTAAATTTGTTTTCATAGAAGTTTAAAGTTGAATGGTAACTAATGCTTAAACAGATTCTTTGCATAGGTTATATTAGTGTTTCCCAGTTTTAAGAATTTATGTTGGTACAAGTTCGAACATGAAGTTAACTTTCCAGTCCAAATTACTCCCACTATTGTTATTACAACAGCATGATGGCTATAGCTTCACCAACACTTACTTACTGTTCTGATTAAGCAAATAGGTGATAGTGTAAAATTTGAGTGTATGTATGGTATGAAGTGCCTTATGTTCTAGCTTTTCTTGTTTATTTTCAAGGTGATATGTTAAATATAGTTGATCCAAAAATACTAAAGTAATAAACTTGATGAACCAAAAACAGGTCTTTAGAGGAAAGATAGTAAATTATGAATTTAGATATTACAGTAAATACTTCATATTTTAAAAACTACATATCATTTCTGCAATACCTTCTCTTTTTGCTGTGCTGTGGGAAACAGAATATAGTTTAAAATAAAGTCAAATTTGAATATTTGCACAATTTTAAGAACCAGTCTCAGGAACCACTGGACTATAACTTAAAAGTTTGTTGGTGAAAGAGAAAGGAAAATATGTGGATCAACTTGTTAGTTTACTAGATTTTATAGTGAATGGAACAAGGTGACTGATAGAAATTCCTTAGTTTGTAGTAATTTTCAGTGTGAGCCAGTACCCTTGATGTAAGGGACTGAAAAATAATTTAAATTTTCAAGTGGTAATACCATGTCTATTGTTGCTGGGTGTGGTCAAGAACGAAGTGAAGACAGTTGAGGTTAAACCAAATAGGTAAGGGAAATAGGATATATTACTAGTAAGTTTTGTATTGGTACAAGCAGTTCAGTAGTACTGTGGTTTTATCAGGAAAAAATAACTACAAAGCAGCCTAAAATATTGTGTAACAATGAAATCATAGTCAAATGAAATTTGTGTAATCATATTTAATGACACACTTTCTAGTTCAGTGAAATACAATATAGGGTCGTGTGGTTGTTTTTTGTTTTTTTTTTCGTATTTCATTAATTGTGTTTCATTTCATGCAGGTCACTTCCTAATACAGGATATTTTAATATCCTTAACTGTCATCCATTCCTGGGAAAAAAATTTTTAAGATTTTATTTATTTACTAGAGTAGAGAGCACAAGCAAGGGGAGAGGGAGAGGGAGAAGCAGGCTCCCCCCACTGAGGAGGGAGCCAAAAGCAGACACTTAACCAACTGAGCCACCTAGATGCCCCTTACTGAAAAATTTTAAGTGAAAATTTCAAAAAATATTTAGGGCAACAACACTAGAGTTAAACAGATTGTGGGGTAGTACAGTTATGCTTTTAAAAATAGTGTTGCTCTTTTATTAGTGTAGACTCAGAAAAATAAAAATTAGAAGAAAATGTACACTTCTCTAACACACCTTGATTAGAGATTTCTGTAGAAGGAAATCCAGTGGTTGTGCTGATCTTACCTTCTTCAATTTTATTTACGTAGATATTGGTTGTGAATTTCATATAATTGTTCTTTCTTTCAAATAACATCTAGGGGTGCCTGCCTCAGTTGGAAGAGCTTGTGACTCTTGATCTTGGTGTCATGAGTTTGAGCCCCACTTTGAGTGTAGAGATTACTTAAAGGTAAAATCTACTTTAAAAAAAAAAAAGGCAGGGGACACTGGGTGGCTCAGTCAGTTAAGCACCTGACTCTTGGTCTCAACTTAGGTCTTGATCTCAGGATCATGAGTTCAAGCCCTGTGTTGGACTGCATGCTGGTTGTGGAGTCTACTTAAAAAAGCAAACAACAACAACAACAAAAAACAAAGAACATCTTTATGTAATGTTAATATGGTAAGTAAGGCCTAAAGTTAATTTTTTAAAAACCACATATACTGTCAGAATGAAAATTCAAACCATACATCTATTTATTGATAACTAGGAGGAATCACAACCCAGTTTCCCATTGTTTGGGGTCATTTCAGTTATCTGGATCACCTAATACAACCTCCGTAGAAGCCTAAAGATGTATCTCTTCAGAATTCACGCAGCTAAGTTAGAGCCTATGTCTCTGTCCCTCTGTGTGTCTCTCATGAATAAATAAATAAAATCATTAAAAAAATATACAGCTTAAACTTTTCATATTACATGGAATACTTGACTAAACTATTATTTAAACCTTTTTACTATAGTCATATCTCAGAAGCCTCTGAAACAAAGAGAAATTGAAAGGAAATAAAAAGATATGCCTGATGATCACCTCTTTACTTGTCCTCTTCAGATCTTTATATACGATTAATTCCTGGTTTTGATCCTGTGAATCCTCTTTGTACCATCTAGCCCCCTTCAATCATTGTATCCTATTACCTATTACTATTTTATAGTAGCTTATCACTATCTGAAGTTTTCTTGCTTAATTAAGTTCCATGAGATCAGAATGTGATTTCCGAGGATTTTTTTTTAAGATTTTATTTACTTATTCATAGAGACACAGAGAGAGAGAGGGGCAGAGGAACAGGCAGAGGGAGAAGCAGGCTCCATGCAGGGAGCCCGATGTGGGACTCGATCCAGGGTCCCCAGGATCACACCCCAGGCTGCAGGCGGCGCTAAACTGCTGCGCCACCAGGGCTGCCCTGATTTCTGAGGATTTAGAATGGGTCTGGCTTATAGTTGCTGTTCAGTAATGAACCATGTCACAAGACAAAATCAAGGATTCTGTGAGGAGTAAGGTATATATCTGGAATAACATACCACTTGAAATTAGGAATGGGCAAGGTGAGACTCAGCTTTTGATTATCTTTTGATTTTGGTGTGGCTAATTGAAGGTGATTAGTGGTATAGAATGATTTTGTATATAAATGTTTCTTTGGGAACTCTTATTTTAAAAATAAACTTTTGTCTGGACATACTATATGTAGTAAATGAATCCCATCCACCTAAAACATCATAGAGTTGACAAAATGGAAAAGTGAGAAAATATTTCTATAGTCAGTTTTTGAGTATTTAGCCTCATGTCCTAACCTCTTAGAGATTAAGGAGTTTACTCAAAGTCATTTGTTATACCATTGGTTAGAATGGTAGGAGAACCATTCCACGAGAACTGCCTACTCCTGATTTTCCAATGTGTTGTTTTGACTTATGGTCTATGAATGAACATCGCTGTGTAGGGGACATAGGCACTTTAACTGATATAAGCAGTATTTGGCTGATAATGACTTATCTGCAAGTAATCGGATTGTCTGGGTGGCTCACCAGTTAAGCATCTGCCTTTGGTTCAGGTCATGATCCTGGGGTCCTGGGATTGAACCCCCACATCAGGCTCCTTGCTCATTGGGGAGTCTGCTTTTGCCATTCCCCCTGCTTGTGTGTTCTCTCTGCTTTTTCAAATAAATAAATAAAATACTTTTTAAAAAGTAGTGGGAAATCAAAGATTCTCTTACAGTAAATTAGGTGATTTAATTTCTGATTTTTAAATGCCAACATGGTAAGTGTGGAAAGGGTTTTTTTTTTTTTTTTTTTTTAAGATTTTATTTATCCATGAGAGACACAGAAATTGCGGCAGAGGGAGAAGCAGCTGTCCCCGATTGAGGCAGAGGGAGAAGCTGCCGCCCCCCCCACAGCCTTATGTGGCGGCTGGGGTGGCACTTGATCCCAGCACTCCAGGATCACACCCTGAGCCGAAGGCAGATGCTTAACCACTGAGCCACCCACGGTCCCAGTGTGGAAAGGATTTTATTTTTACTTATGTCTATACATATTCTTAAATAGGTAGTGTTTTAAGATGTGAATGAAAGCCTTTTTATTTAGGGAACTTATTGTTATTTACCTTTACAAAATGCATTTCCATCCAGAGGTTATTCATTAGAAAAGCACTGATGTGATATCGTTTTTTTGGAAGGCTATGCAAGGCTTTTCTTTTTTAACTGGCTATCCTATGTTTAAATTAATAGATTTTTTTAATGGCTTTTACCATAGTGCTATCTTTACTACTGCACATTTTCTCAACCATCCTCTACATATTTTGGTGAAAGTTGTTCGCAAAAGCCAGTATGGCTCAGTAATTTAAGTTGTCAGAAATTGAAAACTTAAAAACAGTACTTTAGGGGCCTAAAGCCGTATCAGTCAGTTAAGTGGCTCAGTCAGTTAAGTGTTTGCCTTTGGCTCAGGTCATGATCTCAGAGTCCTGGGATCAAGCCCTGCCTTGCTCCCTGCTCAGTGAGGAGTTTGCTTCTTCCCCTCCCTCTGCGCACCCCCCCCCCCCACACACACACACTTGTATGTGCTACTTGCAAGAGCACTCTCTCTTTCTCTCTCAAATAAATAACTTTTATTTTATTTATTTTTTAAAAGATTTTAGTTATTTATTCATGACACACACACACACACACACAGAGGCAGAGACACACAGGCAGAGGGAGAAGCAAGCTCCATGCAGGGAGCCCGATGTGGGACTTGACCCCGGGCTCCAGGATCATGCCCTGGTCCGAAGGCGGCGCTAAACCGCTGAGACACCCAGCCTGCCCTAAAATGATATTTCTGTTTGAGGTTCCCCAAATCTTAAGTTCATGAATCTATGGTAATTTCCCTTCTCCCTGTTATATGCTTTATAGGGATGGCAGTGGAACTAAGGACAACAAAACGAGTGTTTAGAAATGCTTTCAGTGAAGACTCTATTAGTTTCTTGTTGCCTCTGTAACAAATGATGTCAAACCTAGTGGCTTAAACACAACAAAATTTGAAACAACAGATCACTATCTCTCAGTTCTGGATGTCAGAAGTCTCATGGGGCTAACATCAAGATTTCAGTAAGGTGATTCCTTCTGGAGGCTCTAGGGAAGAATCTGTTTTCTTGACTTTTCCAGCTTCCAGAGGCTGCCTGCATTCTTTGGCTTATGATTCCCCTCCTGTGTTTTCAAAGCCAATGTAATGTCTTCCAATCTCCAACTCTGACTCTTCTCCCTTCCTTTTTCACTTACAAGGATCCTTGTGATTATATTGGCTCCATATAGATAATCCAAGATACTCTTTCCGTTGTAAGATCCTTAATTACATCTGCAGAGTCCCCTTTACCACATAAGGTAATAGGTTCTAGGGGTTAGAATATGGGCATGTGGTAGGGGGGCATTATTTTATCATAGCCTCTATGTTGAAGATGTTGGCTTTGGTTAATTACAGTAATAAATGATGTTTTTTTGAAGCAATAAACATTGCCTTTCTGAACTAATACAGACATGACAGAAAAGTGGATTAATGGTCAGTGACAGTATAACGTGGTAAACAGTGCAGGTAGTGAAGTAAGACTGTCTGGTTTTGTTTTTTTTTTTGTTTTTTTTTGTTTTTTTTTTTTTGACTGTCTGGTTTTGACTCCTGGCTCTATCACTTATGTGTGTGACCTTGGACAAGCCACTTAACCTGTTTTTCAGTTTCCACAACTGTAAAATGGAGATGCTAATATTCACTTTACAGAGTTTTTCTGATGGCTAAATGTTGTAATTGTAAAGCACTTGGAACAAGATGTCATAAGTGCTCAGTAAATGATGATGTTTTACTCAAAGCATCTTTAAAATATTTTTCATTTGAAATTTCAAGAGATTCCTATATAGATAAAATTGTGGGTCTATTCTGAGTTGCAGGTATTTTTTTTTAACATTTTGAATACTTCCATCCAAATGTTTCATATTTGGGAAAACATCTGTGACCATTAGTCATTAAAAAATTGGATACATTAATATAATATATAATATAATATCAATATTAATATTAATTAGTATAATTATAATTAGTAAATTGTATTTTTTCATTTGAAAAATGTATTAAAATTTTATATGCTAATTATAGAATCTATAAAAGTTGTAAAGTAAAAAAAGAAAACAACTCATCCGTAATTCCTTTCAGAGATAGTAAGCATTTACATTTTAGTTAACATCATTTTAGTGTAGTGGTTCTCAACCTGAGGTGATTTTGCCTTCCAAGGGGACATTTGCTGTTGTCTGGAGACATTTTTGATTATTAGTACTAGCAGGGGGTACTACTGTCATCTAGTGGGTAGAAGCTGGGATGCTACTACACATTTTTAGTGTGCATGACAGCCCCCCACAATAAATTATCTGGCCCAAAATGTTAGTAGTGCTGAAGGTGGAAAACCCTGTTTCGGAGTGTGAACTTAATGATAAGTGTGTTGCTTTCTTAGTCTAATTCTCAGTCATATATTTAAATTTTGTATTACTTCTTGATCAATGAGTTATATAAAGTCTAGATACAAAAGACCAAATTTGATTTGGTAAGTCATATTTGGCTTTTGGGAAATGTTAGTGATTTTAGAGATTAGCATAACACAACAGTTTGATGAGATTTCCAAAGAACATTACATATTTAAATTTTATCTGCCTAATTTTAGATTATGAAGTTGAAGTCCTGTTTACAGCAAACACTAATGCTGTAATTTTGGTCTGTGCTTTTGACTGTATTTTATTTTATTTATTATTTATTTATTATTTATTTATTTTTAAGAAGATTTATTTATTTATTTATTCAGAGAGAGAGAGAGAGAGGCAGAGACACAGGCAGAGGGAGAAGCAGGCTCCATGCAGGGAGCCCGACATGGGACTCGATCCTGGGTCTCCAGGATCACACCCCGGGCTGCAAGCGGCACCAAACCACTGTGCCACCGTGGCTGCCCTTGACTGTATTTTAATAGCCAAACGTTTTTCTCTAGCTTATTTTATTGAAAAAATACAATATGTAATACATGTAACACAACATATGTGTTAACTGTTTATGTTATCAGTAAGGTCAACAGTAGGTCATTAGTGGCATGCCTGGGTGGCTCCGCAGCTGAGCATCTACCTTCAGTTCAGGGGTGATCCCGGTCTGTGTATTGAATCCTGCTTTAGGCTCCTTGCAGGGAGTCTGCTTCTCCTTCTGTCTGTGTCTCTGCCTCTCTCTCTGTGCTCTGTATGTCTCATGAATAAATAAATCTTTTAAAAAATAGGCCATTAGTAATTAAATTTTTTTTTTTTTAATTTTTATTTATTTATGATAGTCACACAGAGAGAGGCAGAGACACAGGCAGAGGGAGAAGCAGGCTCCATGCACCCGGAGCCCGATGTGGGATTCGATCCTGGGTCTCCAGGGTTGTGCCCTGGGCCAAAGGCAGGCAGCCAAACCGCTGCGCCACCCAGGGATCCCAGTAATTAAATTTTTGATAAGTCAAAAGTTATATGCAGATTTTTGACTGCACTAGGAATTAGCCCCTAACCCCCATGTTGTTCAAGGGTCAGTTTACTTTGATTTTGATGGTTGGTTGGTTTTTCCATGATTAAAGATGGCACTGCTACTGTTTGCCTTGGAAATTAAAGATAAATATGAATTTCAGATATCTGAATACATTTGGCAGTTCTCTGAATGCTAACATTACTCAAAGACACCTCAAATATAGCTTGGTATTCTAATATAAATTGATTTTGTGTTTAGTACAAGTTTTATATTCATCTCTAAATGATTTGGAAAAAGGAAAGTCATTAGAGTTCTGGATTCTTATCATGTGTTATGCTCAATGATGGTAATATTGTAACAGTTTCTCTTGATATCATTCATAGTGATTGTAGGGTTTTTTTTAAAGATTTATTTATTTGGGCAGCCCTGGTGGTGCAGTGGTTTAGCGCCGCCTGCAGCCCAGGGCCTGATCCTGGAGGCCCAGGATCAAGTCCCACGTTGGGCTCCCTACATGGAGCCTGCTTCTCCCTCTGCCTGTGTCTCTGCCTCTCTCTCTCTCTCTCTCTCTGTGTCTCTATGAATAAATAAATAAAAAATCTTTAAAAAAAAAAAAGATTTATTTATTTTAGAAAGAGAACAAGGGGAGGGAGAGGCATAGGGAGAGAGAGAGAGAGAGAGAGAGAGAATCTCAAGCAGACTCTACACTGAGTGTGGTGCCCCACACGGAGCTCATGTCACCACTCTGAGGTCATGATCTGAGCTGAAACAAAGAGTTGGCTGACTCACCCAGGTGCCCCATGACTTCAGATTTTATACATTAAAAGACATTTATTTGATTATAACCTACTATTTTGAAAAATATGAACCCTAATATATTAATAATTTATATATGCTTGTAAAATTATTAGATTCATGGTAGTGAGTGTCATGTAAACATTTAGTTTCCTGGGAGAAAAATCTCTTTGTCAGTCAGTAATTCTGTGTATGATGTGTTTATACTCTGTATTTTCAGCACTTAATCAAGTATCTTCTACTCTGGAGACACCTGAGTGGCTTAGTTGGCTAAGCATCCTGCTCTTGATTTCAGCTCAGGTCATGATCTCAGAGTCATGGGACTGAGCCCCGTGTCAGGCTCCCTGCTCAGCATGGAGTCTGCTTTTTCCTCTCCCTCTCCCCTTTCTGTTTCTCAAAGAAAATCTTTTTTAAAAAGCATCTTCTGTTTCTGATGAAAAGATTACTTGATAAAATATAATAAGCTTACATAATAACTTTTGAAAAAGTTTATTTATTTATTTATTTTTATTTATGATAGTCACAGAGAGAGAGAGAGAGAGAGAGAGAGAGAGAGAGAGAGGCAGAGACACAGGCAGAGGGAGAAGCAGGCCCCATGCACCGGGAGCCCGACGTGGGATTCGATCCTGGGTCTCCAGGATCGTGCCCTGGACCAAAGGCAGGCGCTAAACCACTGCGCCACCCAGGGATCCCTAGAAAAAGTTTAAAAATAATTGGGGCAAATTTTGTTTTGTTGTGTTTCCCTCTTAGTGACCCAATTATCTGTTGCTAGTTTAGTTTTGTGTTGGATGTATAATTATAGTGCAGATACATTCCAGCTTTATTCATGACCTTTTTTAAGAAGGAAAAAACAAATCTATATAGTCAGTTCTAAATGCATTCTAACAAACAGCCTGTGGCATTTCAGTAAAACTAGCAAATGGTTAGAACTCATTAAAATATCTACCATTGTTAAGCCAATCCTATGGCCCCTTACTGTGATACTTCCTTTTGTTATACAATTGATTTGTTTATTGATAATGTGTCAGGCATGATTGTTGGTCTGGGGATTCAGAGATGAAGTAGTCCCACATCCTTAACATAGAGTTCTAGTCTTTTTATATTGTCCAGTGTCTGAATTGTTTTTATTTCCATGAATTATGTAGTGTGCTTTCATTAATGCTTGTAATTTAGTTTTGCAACATATCAAGAAAGATCCTTCTAATAATCTAGATATTTGGAACCTGTGATGCTAAGCCAAGAAAGTTTTTTTTTTCTTTTTTAAGATTTATTTATTTTAGAGGAAAAAAAATGTGTGCAGGAGGAGGGGCAGAGGGAGAGAAATCCTCAAGCAGACTCCTTGCTGAGCTCAGAGCCCAAAGCAGGAATTGATTGATTTCGGAACTCCAGGATCATGACCTGAGCCAAAGGCAGATGCTTCACCAATGGAGCCACCCACGTGCCCCTGAGCTGAGAGAGGAGGTGCTAGAATAGTGGAGGGCAAGGTGAGAAAGCTGCAGCAACAGGAGAGGAGGCTGGATAGTGGGCAAATCAAGAAGGGTCTTCTGCTCTTTGGATTTTATCCTAAGCCTGGAGAGCCATGGGAAGTTATTAAAGTTGAGTTTTTTTTGTTTTTTTTTAATTTTTATTTATCTATGATAGTCACACAGAGAGGGATAGAGAGAGAGGCAGAGACACAGGCAGAGGGAGAAGCAGGCTCCATGCACCGGGAGCTCAACGTGGGATTCGATCCCTGGTCTCCAGGATCGCACCCTGGGCCAAAGGCAGGCGCCAAACCACTGCGCCACCCAGGGATCCCAAAGTTGAGTTTTTTTGGTTTTGTTTTTAAATAGTGTCAGTGCTACAGAGAGCAGATTGAAGGTGGACACCTTGAGAAGCAGGAAGAACAGTTTGGAAGTTGATGCTCTAATCTAGAAGAAAAATGATAAGGCAGAGCCGGTGAACATTGCAAGAAATAGGTAGATTTGGAAGAAGGTTTGAAGGTAGAAAGCAGCTTTGTTTTATGCATTGCGTTTTATCTTCTCCCCATCTGGGGGCTTGTCTTTTCACTTGTGTTGTAACTTTGGCGCACAGTTTTTTGTTTGTTTGGTTTTTAAGTAAGATTGCTGATTTTATTAATCACTTTTATACTCGTTATCATTTGAGAAGTCTTTCCACTTTGAGTTCGTATAGATCTCCTATTCTGGGCAGCCCGGGTGGCTCAGTGGTTTAGCGCCGCCTTCAGCCCAGGGTGTGATCCTGGAGACCCGGGATCCAGTCCCACATCTGGCTCCTTGCATGGAGCCTGCTTCTCCCTCTGCCTATGTCTCTTCCTCTCTCTGTGTGTGTCTCTCATGAATGAATAAAAATCTTTAAAAAAAAAAAGAAAAAGAAAAGATCTCCTGTTCTATTTTTTGTTTTTTCTTTTTTTTAAAGATTGATTGATTGATTGATTGATTGATTTATGATAAGCACACAGAGAGCCAGAGAGGCAGAGACACAGGAGGAGGGAGAAGCAGGCTCCATGCCGGGAGCCTGACGTGGGCCTCGATCCCAGGACTCCGGGATTGCGCCCTGGGCCAAAGGCAGGGGCTAAACCGCTGAGCCACCCAGGGATCCCTGTTTTTTGTTTTTTCATAAAAGTTTTTAAGTTTTACCTTTTATATTTGATCTTTAACCCATCTGGAGTTAGTATCCTATATGGTGAGGATCTAATTTTTTTCCTACATGGATAAGCACTTATCCATCCCATTCTTTGAATCTTCTATCCTCACTAATGTGTAACTGCTTCTGTTACATGCCAAAATCCATACAGGCTTGGATCTGTGTCTAGGATCTTACGGTTTGGTTTTTGTTTAGATTTTTTTTTTAAAGATTTTATTTATTTATTCATGAGAGACACAGAGGCAGAGAGAGAAGCAGGCTCCATGCAGGGAGCCCGACATGGGACTCAATCCCAGGTCTCCAGGATCAGGCCCTGGGCTGAAGGCAGCATTAAACTGCTGAGCCACCCAGGCTGCCCTAGGATCTTACTGTTTGCCAGCATCTCACCTTTTAATTACTGTAGCTTAAGTATAAAGCTTTTTATTTTAAGCATATTTAATGTGTGTACAAACTAGTCATTCTTTTTTTTTAAGATTGTATTTATTTATTTATTCATCGATTCATTCATTCATTCATGAGAGACAGAGAGAGAGACAGAGAGGCAGAGACACAGGCAGAGGGAGAAGCAGGCTCCATGCAGGGAGACTAATGCAGGACCCGATCCCGGGATTCCAGGATCATGCCCAGAGCCGAAGGCAGACGCTCAGCTGCCAAGCTACCCAGGCGTCCCAAACCAGTCATCCTTTGAATGGATATTATAGACTTTATTGTTGGGAAACATGCACCAGTGCTTTCTTGATGCTTTTAGAGTTTTTTTTTTTTCAAGATAACATTCACATATCATACAATTCTACCTTTTAAAGTATACAATTCTGTGGTTTTTAGTATATCCACAAAGTTGTGCAACCGTCACCCTTAATTCTAGAACATTTTCATCACCTCAAGGAGAGATCCCATACCCATTAGCAGTCAGCCTCCATTTCTCCATCCTCCCAGTCCCTGGCAACCACTAATCTTCTGTTGCTATGAATTTGCCTATTCTGGACATGTCATACCAATGGAATCATACAATATGTAGCCTTTGATGATAGCATTCTTATTTAAATTGAGTAAAATTGATAGATTAGCGGGACATTCTCTAGGAATAATACTGTCTAAGAAAGTAGAAGAAAAATACTGTACCTTAGTGGGGGAGAAAGAAGAAAAAATCTTACTAGTATTTATTTGTTTTGTTTTTATAGTTTAAGCATCAAATTCACATTGTATTTCTCCATTATTGAAGAATGTGGCTAATCTTGCACTTTGCTTAGTTAGTAATGAGTAAATGTCATGTAGCAAATTCTACAAGGATTTTGTTCATCTGTTGATACATCTTGAGTTTATTAGACATAGATGGAGTGAGACTACTTTGATTTGGATGTTGTCTGTAATTGTATAAAAATGACAGAGTTTGCTTTATATCTTGGTGGATAAGTGAGTAAAATCACATGAAAATATAAAGAGAAAACATTCTCTCCTGAATTGTTTATTTTTTAATGCAAGCAGATTTTCCAGTTTAACTCAGAAATTAGTCAGCAGCTGAGAGTTCTTTTTAAAAGGCTGCCACGGGGATCCCTGGGTGGCGCAGCGGTTTGGCGCCTGCCTTTGGCCCAGGGCGCGATCCTGGAGACCCAGGATCGAATCCCACATCAGGCTCCCGGTGCATGGAGCCTGTTCCTCCCTCTGCCTGTGTCTCTGCCGCGCGCGCTCTCTCTCTCTGTGACTATCATAAATAAATAAAAAATTTAAAAAAAAAAAAAAAAAAAAAAAAAATAAAAGGCTGCCACGGAAAGTACCTTTAAGTCAAGATACCCAGATAAGGTTTACTAATATAGAACATTTATTTAACATACTAAAATGTTGTGAGGCTTTTGTGTCATTTGGAGAATTGATGCTTTATTAGTATAATGACTGAAACATAGTTCAGAAAAGTTGTTTTCCCCTAAGTCATAGCATTAAACTTTCAAAGAGTTAGTCTCAACCAGAATTGTAATAAATGTCTTTAAATGCTTCAGAAGTTTGACCAGCAGTCTTTTCAAACCTCATAATTTTGACATCCTCCAATTTTCATTAAAAATGTCAGAGGGAAACTAAAAATTTGTTAAGTACCAGAAGAGTTAGTATCATCTCAAAGTTTCAGAATTCCAAGCAAAAATCCATGGGAATTTAACAAATTGAGAGAAAATGCCCAAATTTCAGTCAGAAATAATGTGCTGCTATACCACTGTGGTTACAGCTGTGGTTAGCTGTGACTACCAACTACGTAACACTTAGATACTATTAAAAGTACTTTTGTTTGTGGATAAAAGAGTACATCTTATAATCTGATAAATTTTTTGTTCCCATAAAGGATAAGATCATGTAAAGACAAATGGAACAACTACTTCCATTTATAATTTTATTTGTTTCCTTGCTAAAAATTTTCAAGCAGGACCCTTTTTGTTTGAAAGATTGATATTGAGTTGTGTAGTCACTGTACCAGATTTGGTTATTGTCTTTCATCTATAACAGAGCTAGATTAGATATTATCAATTCTGGCTGCTTTTAGTGAATAAAAGGTAAACATTGTTATTCATTTCCTTTTTGGTTCTATAGAGGTGTGGTCAAGTTCTTAGAACCAAATGGTTGATTTTTTTTTCTTTTTTTTTTTTCTTGTAATCTCCACCCTCACCCTTGATTTTTATTTTTTGAAGTTAAAATGTAGGAAGGCTTGTGAAGGAAGAAAATTGATTTTTAGTGTAATTTATATCCTGTTTATGCTTATTGGTAGCAGTTTATGTTTGATGATTTTTTTAAAGGTGTGTGTTTGGTTTCCTTAAAAACATTTATTTCCTGCTTACTTCCAAAAAGGTCGAATGGCTTAGAGGTTGTTCTGTTTTGTTTTAAAATTTATTTGAAAGAGAGAGTGTGAGAGAGAGCATGAACCTGGGGAGGGACAAGGCCAGAGGGAGAGGGAGAAGCAGACTCCCTGCTGAACAAGGAGCCCACCCCCATGGGGTTTGATCCCAGGACCCTGAGATCATGACCTGAGTCAAAGGTAGATGCTTAACTGACTGAGATACCCAGGTCCTCTTGAATAGCTTGTAGTTTTATTTTTTTAATTTTTTAAAAAAGATTTTATTTATTCATGAGAGACACAGAGTCAGAGACATAGGCAGCGGGGAGAAGCAGGCTCCATGCAGGGAGCCCAATATGGGCTCGATCCCAGAATTCCAGGATCACGCCCTGAGCCAAAGGCAGATGGTCAACCACTGAGCCACCCAGGCATTCCTTGTAGTTTTAAAGCAGATATAATAAAACAAAAACAAACCTCTGTTCTTTTTTTAATAATACACCTTTGTTACTACATTATTAATAATTAAATGATTTTTAAATTATGAAAACCAAAATGGGCAGTACAGAATTTAATTTATAGTCAAAGGTTCATTCTGATCATATCATTAAATTAAAATCTGAATAGAACACAGAACCAAAAAGAATGAAGTCTCTTTTAAAACCCTGGCATTGGGCAGCCCAGTGGCTCAGCGGTTTAGCACCGCCTTCAGTCCAGGGCGTGATCCTGGAGACCCGGGATCAGGTCCCATGTCGGGCTCCCTGCATGGAGCCTGCTTCTCCCTCTGCCTGTGTCTCTGTGCCTCTCTCTCTCTCGTGTCTTTCATGAATAAATAAATAAAATCTTAAAAAAGAAAAATAAACCCCTGGCATTAATGGAGTTGGGCACCCTTCATATATATATATATATATTTAATCTTATTTATTTATTCATGAGAGACAGAGAGAGAGAGGCAGAGACACAGGCAGAGGGAGGAGCAGGCTCCATGCAGAGAGCCTGATGTGGGACTTGATCCTAGAGCTCCGGAATCATTCCCTGAGCCAAAGGCAGAAGCTCAGCCACTGAGCCACCGAGGCGTCCCAAGGCACCCTTCTTATAGATTAAGCATGTTTCCCAAATTTTAACCTTAAAGAATCTCAGGTTTCTTTTTTTTTTAAGATTATTTATTTATATATTCATGAGAGACCCAGAGAGAGAGAGAGAGAGAGGCAGAGATACAGGCAGAGGGAGAATCAGGCTACATGCTGGGAACCCCACATGGGACTCGATCCCAGGTCTCCAGGATCACACCTCCGGCTGAAGGTGGCGCTAAACCGCTGAGCCACCTGGGCTGCCTGAGTCTCAGGTTTCACCCAGGAAACCTATGTACTGAAAATAATGGACTATATTTGATTGATTGATTGATTGATTGATTGATTGATTGATTGATTGAAAGAGAGCTCTAGCAGGGGCTGGGGAGCGGGGGCCGAGGGAGAGGGAGAAAGAGAAGCAGGCTCCCAGCTGAGCAGAGATCCCATGTGGGGCTTGATTCCAGGACCCTGGGATCATGACCCAAGTGGAAGACAAACACTTAACCATGATTGACCCACCCAGGTGTGCCAATGAACCATATTTAAAAAAAAAATATTAATTCCCCTCTCTCATTTTCTTTTTGGTGTAAATTTGGAGGGTAAAAAGAATATGGTGAAAATCTCACCTGGGTGGCTCAGTCAGTTAAGTGTCTGTCTTTGGCTTAGGTCATGATCCTGGGGTCCTGGGTCCCTGCTCAGTAGGGAGCCTGCTTCTCCCTCTGTTCTCCCCAGGCCCCACTTGTGCTCTCTCTTGCATTTTCTCTCTCTCTCTCTCTCTCTTTCAAATAAATAAATAAATAAATAAATAAATAAATAAATAAATAAATAAATAAATAAAATTTTAGGAAAAAACCTCTCTTGATGCAGTCATCTAGAAATCTTCATATTCTGTCAATAAGTATGAGTTATAGTTGAGAGGTTTTTGGGGGGGTGATCAAGTATGTGTGTTTGTATTAAATTGATTTCAAATACAAGATCTAATTGTCAAACCTGAGTGATCATTTTGTTAGAAATCAGTATGTCAGTATATTTGGTAGCTTTCTCTTGTTATACCCCAAAGAGTATATACTTAAGCTTGCTTTTTTATGTACTACATTTCAAGTTTTTGCTCCAGGACAAAATTACCCTTAATTTTTAAACATTATAGGTTTAAAAAAATTTTTTAAATAACGTTTTGTTGCAGAAATTACCAAACAATAAAAATGCCAGGTTTTCAAGAACCAGCATTACTGGTTCATTACTATAGATTGTGTACTCCATTCCTGTTACTATAGAAACACATATAAACTGTGAGTTTATTATAAACCTTGAGAAATGTTCCTTGCAACACTTCACATAAAAAACATCTGGATCCCTTGTTTACCTGGGATAAAGGAAGACCATTCCCTTCCTCCGTGTTGTAGAAATTACATTCATTATATTCACCTATTGTTTTAGCCATAACATTTCTAATGTTTTATATCATGTAGCTTTGTGTTTTAGGATGGTTGGTAATTACTGGAATAAGTTCAGAAAATTAAGATTGGTATTCATGCCTATTCAACTAACTGTGACTGAAAATTGTTTTTTGAGACCTTCTACATTCTGAATTTCAGATCTATAGTTTTAATAACTCTAGGGTTTTAAGTAAATATGCTTATTTGAAGTTTTTTATATCTTTTGGTCTTTTGTTGGGTTAATAGACTCTGGAAATTGATTTGATTTCATTCCAGTCCCTTGGGGCTTTAAGCCTTTTGGGTAAGTTTAGCCCCGAACTACGGATAATCTGTAGTGGCTAGGTAAGCAGTTATCAGTCAAATTTTGTCAAGGATATTACCTGTGGAGACTATAACCGTGTTTATATTCTCTTATATTCTGCATGGAAAGATCCTCAACAATTGTGTAAAGCATTTTGTTTATGTGTAATAACTCCCTTGAGTTTATACATTTCAGTTTAAATACTCATTAAGCCCCACCTCTTAGCCTTCACTTCGGGCTCTTTAGAGACACATGGATAAATAAAATTACTTCCTACTTTTTTAAAAAAATCACATAAACATATTGTTTTCTGAGTTATTTTAAGATATATATATATATAGTATATCTTAGGAATATACATATATATATATGTGTATATATATATATATATATGTATATATATAGTGTATCTTAGGAACATAAAGGAAAGTTACTCAGACTAGCCTAGAGCTTAAGTGACTACTTATTGAAAATGGCTTTCCGAGCTCAGAAGATGGTTAAAAGTCAAGCAAAAAAAGGTATAAAAGGGGTATTAGGTATCAGATTACATTGGTAAAGGCACAGTGGTATGAAATCATCGTGTGTATACTAATTCCCAGTAGTCTAACATTACTAGTGTACAGAAGTGACTGGAGATTGGACACCTAGGTAGAGAGACCTTGCTTGGAGGGCTTTTGAGTGCTCTGCTGGCCAAAGTACCATTATTTAGTCTCCCACCAAACTTTTTTTATTTTATTTTATTTATTTATTCATGAGCAACACAGATAGATGCAGAGACACAGGCAGAGGGAGAAGCAAGCTCCATGCAGGGAGCCCGATGTGGGACCCGATCCCGGGACTCCAGGATCATACCCTGGGCCAAAGGCTGGCGCCAAACCGCTGAGCCACCCAGGGATCCCCTCTTCCACCAAACTTTAATTCTGGGGAGTGAGACTGGGGAAGTGTGAAGTGTAAAATGTATTTTTGCTGTTATTGTTGCTATTTATATACTTAGAGATTTTGAGAAATTAGTTTACTTGTTAAGAGCTATCGCTGTGGAACAGAGAGGCTTTGATTTATAGGATGTCTGTCTATGAGCAAGTTACTTAGTCATTCTGGTCTTTGTGTTTCATTTGTAAAATAAGCATCATTTACTCAAAAGGGAGTAAAAAGGAGTAAAAAATAAACGTGAAGCAGTGAGGATGGTTTGACATAATAAGCACTCAAATGTTAGCCTTCATTATTATTTTTATTTTAGTAATACAAAAAATTAAAACATACCATCTTTATTAGGGATTTATTAAGGATAAAGGTGTAAGGATTTTTGGGGCCTATACCGAGTGGTTTTAAAATTAGAGGGTGCAAAACGCCTAACCTCCAAATCCTACCTGTCTTTCATGGCCCGAATGCCTCCTTGCCTAGTGAACATTGTTCTTCTTAAATGTCAGTTTTAATTGTGATGGTTACACAATTTAATTCTTAGTCACCTTCTGATTCATGTTGTTCACATTATTTACTATTTTATGACTCTTGCCCATAAAATCTCATCTAGTATACTAAAGAGATTGTAAATGCCTTTAGGCCGGAGATCAGGTTTTTCACAAGTTCTGTGTACCCAACATCACACTGACTGATGA
Organism: Canis lupus familiaris; assembly: GCF_011100685.1. Classification (NCBI taxonomy): domain Eukaryota; kingdom Metazoa; phylum Chordata; class Mammalia; order Carnivora; family Canidae; genus Canis; species Canis lupus. The sequence goes on from NC_049237.1 coordinate 27,873,612, forward strand.
TAATAGCCAACAAGTACTGAGCTCTAACTATACTCCAGGCACTGTCCAAAGTACTGCTCACAGATTAACTATTAATTCTTTCAACAGTTCTGTATAAAGTAGACAATTACAAATAAACAGTTTCTGGGTAAGGAAACAGATCTAGGGTGATTAAGTTGCCAAAGTCACGTAGCTAATAAGCCTTAGATTTGGGTTTTTTTTTTTTTTTTTTTTTTTTTTTTTTAGATTTGGGTTTTGAACCTGGCAGTTTGATTCTGAGCCTATATTTTCAACCACAGTGCTTGCTAGAGAGCCATTTAATTCGTTAAGGTCTTAACTATTTATTTATTTTTTTAAAATTTATTTATTTATTCTTGAGAGACACAAAGAGAGAGAGGCAGAGACATAGGTAGAGGGAGAAGCAGGATCCTCGCAAGGAAACCCGATGTGGGACTGGATCCCGGATCCCAGGATCACGCCATGCCCTGAGCCAAAGGCCCACGCTCAACCGCTGAGCCACCCAGGCGTCTCAAGGTCTTAACTATTTAGATCAATTGGTGTGTGTGCTGTTTGGAACCTAGCTGTCAGACTCCAGTGCACACAAAAATCACTATATAGGAGAATTTATAGTCCTAAAATGTCTTTCTTTTAAAAATTATCAAAACTTTTCTTGGTTGTATTATTGTATCATTTGGAGGTATAATATGAAAAAGCATGGCTCTATTCATGTTTTGACTTTCTAGAAAAGGTAACAATGTAGAACATTTGGCTTGGTTGGTCAGAATATGGTGTCAAGTGTTTTTTTGTTTTGTCTTGTTTTGATTTTAAATAATCTCTACGCCTAATGCAGGGCTTGAATTCACAACTCAGAGATCAAGAGTTGCATGCTCTACCAACTGAGCCAGCCAGGTGCCATGGTGCCAAGTTTTATTTATTTATTTATTTTTTATTTTTATTTTTTTGTTGTTGTTGGTGCCAAGTTTTAATGCAGGCTTTTACCACTTTAAGAAACTGAGCTTTTTCTTTTCAGAATTTCTTCCAAACCCTAACCAAGTTATTTTGTTTTTTTCCCAACTTTTTACTTTTATGGTTTAGGGAAGTTAAAAGAGTATTATGGTCAACACCTAGATTAGCCAATGGTTAACATTTTGCCTCTTTTTATATGTACTTTTTAAATCCCAAGACATTTGAAAGTTGTGCTCCCATGGCACTTGAAATATTTCAGTATGGCTCTCCTAAGAATAAGGACATTCTTTTTTCTTTTTTTTTAATTTTTAAAAAATTTTTATTTATTTATGATAGTCACAGAGAGAGAGAGAGAGGCAGAGACATAGGCAGAGGGAGAAGCAGGCTCCATGCACCGGGAGCCCGATGTGGGATTCGATCCTGGGTCTCCAGAATCGCGCCCTGGGCCAAAGGCAGGCGCCAAACCGCTGCGCCACCCAGGGATCCCAGGACATTCTTATATAAACTGAATACTATTATCATACCCTTGAGAATGAATAGCTCCATTTTTTAATGGCCAGTCCATAGAAATTCTAAGTTTTCTCCAAAATACATTTTTTTACCTGTGTATTTAAATTTGTGATTTCATCACAGTTCATGCATTACATTGGTTGTTAAATCTCTTAAAATCTAGAAGAATCTTTCCATCTTTTGTTCATTTATAACTTTAGCTTTTTTGAAGAGCCCAGACCAGTTGCCTGAGAGAATGTTCCATATTTTGTATTTGTCTGATTGTTTCCTCATTGTGAGATTTAGTTTAAGCATTGGGAAGAATACTTAGGAGATGACGATGTGTTAATGAATCACATGATGAGGCCCATAATGCCAGGTTGTCCCGCTTTTGGTAATGCCATGTTTAATCACTTGTTTAAAATAATGCCTGCCAGATCTATTGTATGTGTTTCTGTTTGCAATTAGTAAGTAATCTGTGGAATAACAAATATTTAAACTGTCATTCACTTGTCCCATTTTTGCCCAGAAACCCTTAGTGGATCTTTTCGTATTTCCTAGAATGTAAGAATAAAGGATGTTAATTGTAAGGTATGTGTTTTGCAAATATTTTCTCCCTGCCTAAAATGCACCTTTTCTTTTTTTTTTCTTTTTTTAAAATTGAAGTATAGTTGACATAAAATATTAGTTTAAGGTGTACAATGCAATGATATAACAATTATTTACATTATAAAATGCTCTTCACAGTAAGTATAGTTACCATACAAATTTATTACAATATCATTGACTATATTTCCTATGTTGTACTTTTCATCCTCATGACCTACTTATTTTACAACTGAAAGTTTGTACCTAATAATCCTCTTCATCTGTTTTGCCTATACTCCCACCCCCTGCCTCTCTGGGAACCAATAGTTTGTGTGTTTATAAGCAGTTTCTGGGTTTTTTGGTTGGGTTTGTGTTTTGTTTTTTTGTTTTTTGTTTTGCTCATATTTTGTGTTTTTTAGATACCACATATAAGTGGGATCATATAGTGTTTGTCTTTGACTTCACACTTATCATAATATCCTCTAGATCTATCCAAATGGCAAGATTTCATTATTTTTTATGGCTGATATTTTACTGGGTATATATATCACATCTTTATTCATGTGATCAAGCCCAATGTGGGGCTTGATCCTAGGACTCTGGGATTATGACCTGAGCCAAAGGCAGACACTTAACCAACTAAGCTACCCAGGCCTGTGTTTTTATTTTCTTTGGCCCAGAGTGATGTTACTGGATTGTATTGTATCTATTTTTAGTTTTTTGAACCTCTATACTGTTTTCTTTCTTTTTTTTTTTTTTTAAGATTTTATTTATTTATTCATGAGAGACAGAGAGAGAGAGAGACGGGCAGAGGGAGAAGCAAGCGCCATGCAGGGAGCCCAACACAGGACTCGATCCTGGGTCTCCAGGATCAGGCCCTGGGCTGAATGCTACGCTAAACTGCTGAGCCACCCAGGCTGCCCTCTATACTGTTTTCTTTTTTTTTTTTTTTTAACCAAATGTGTGTTTTTTTTTTTTGTTTTTTTTTTTTTTTTATTTATCTATGATAGTCACAGAGAGAGAGAGAGAGAGAGAGAGAGAGAGAGGCAGAGACATAGGCAGAGGGAGAAGCAGGCTCCATGCACCGGGAGCCCGACGTGGGATTCGATCCCGGGTCTCCAGGATCGCGCCCTGGTCCAAAGGCAGGCGCCAAACCGCTGCGCCACCCGGGGATCCCTCTATACTGTTTTCTATTGCAATTGTACCAGTTTACATTCTCACCAACAGTGCACAAATGTTTCTTTTTCTCCACATCATGACTAACACTATTTCTTGTTTTTACATTCTGACTGATGTGAGGTGATATCTTATTGTGATTTTGATTTGTATTTCCCAGATAATTAGAATGATGTTGAGCATCTTTTCATGTGTCTGTTGGCCATCTGTATGTCGTCTTTGGAAAAATGTCTCTTCAGGTCCTCTTGCCTATTTTAATCAGATTATTTGGGTTTTTTGTCATCAGCAAATAATGACAGTTTTACTTCTTCCTTGTTAGATGTCTTTTATTTCTTTTTCTTGTCCTAATTGCTATGGCTAGGACTTCAGAACTGCATTGAATAAAAGTGGCATGAGTAGACATCCTTGTCTTGTTCTTGATTTTAAAGGAAAAGTTTTTAGCTTTTCATAATTTAATATGTTGTTAGCTGCAGGTTTTTCACATATTCTCTTTATTATGTTGAGGTATGTGCTCTTGATACCCACTTTGTTGAGAGTTTTTATCATGAATGAATATCATATTCTTTTCTGCATCTGTTGAGATGTTCCTATGATTTTTATCCTTCATTTTAATGTGACGTATCGTGTTGACTGATTTGTACATAATGCACCACCCTTGCATCTCTGGAACAAATCTCACTTGATTGTAGTGAATGATTTTTTTTTTAAAGATTTTATTTTTATTTATTTATGAGAGACACAGGCAGAGAGAGAAGTAGGCTCCATGCAGGGAACCCGAAGCGGGACTTTGTCCTGGATTCTAGGTTCACGCCCCCGGCTGAAGGCAGACATGCCCAACCACCGATCCACTCAGGCGTCCCTGATCTTTTTAATGTATTGTTGAATTTTATTTGCTAACCTTTTGTTGAGGATTTTGCATCTGTGATCATCAGGGCTATTGGTCTGTCATTTTCTTCTTCTTTTTCTTCTGTAGTATCTTTGTCTAGGTTTGATCTCAGCCTAATGCTGGCCTCATAAAATGAATTTGTAAGCATTCCTTCCTCTTCTATTTCTTTGAAATAGTTTGAGAAGGATAGGTATTAAGTCTTCTTCAAATGTTTGGTAGAATTCACCTGTGAAGCCACCTGGTGGTTATGGACTTTTGTTTGTTGCAAGTTTTTATTTTTTTCTTATTTTATTTATTTATTTATTTTTAATTTTTATTTATTTATGATAGTCACAGAGAGAGAGAGAGAGAGAGAGAGAGAGAGGCAGAGACTCAGGCCGAGGGAGAAGCAGGCTCCATGCACCGGGAGCCCGACGTGGGATTCGACCCCGGGTCTCCAGGATCGCGCCCTGGGCCAAAGGCAGGCACCAAACCGCTGCGCCACCCAGGGATCCCTGTTGCAAGTTTTTAGATTACCATTTCAGTTTCATTACTCGTAATTGATCTGTTCAGATTTTCTTTTCTTCCTGATTCAGTCGTTGAAGATTGTATGTTCCTAGGAATCTATCCATTTCTTCTAAGTTATCCAGTTTGTTGCCATATAATTTTTATAGTAGTCTCTTATAATCCTTTGTTTTTTTTTTTTTTTAAGATTTTTTATTTTATTTATTCATGAGAGACACAGAGCGAGAGAGAGAGAGAGAGAGAGGCAGAGACACAGGCAGAGGAGAAGCAGGCTCCCTGCAGGGAGCCCGACATGGGACTCGATCCCGGGACTCCAGGATCACGCCCTGGGCTCCAGGTGGCGCTAAACCGCTGCACCACCAGGGCTGCCCCTCTTATAATCCTTTGTGTTTCTTCAGTGTTGGTTATAACTTTTCCTCTTTCATTTCTGATTTTATTTATTTGAGTTCTCTTCTTATTGAGTCTGGCTAAAAGTTTATCAATCTTGTTTATCTTTTCAAAGAGCCAGCTTTTAGTGTCACTGATCTTTTCTACTTTTTTTTTTTTTAGTTTTTATTTCATTTATTTCTGCCCTGTCGTTATTGTTTCTTTTTTTCTACTAACTTTTTTCCTTTTTCTTTTTCTTTTTCTAATTCCATTAGGTGTATGGTTAGACTATTTGAGATTTTTGTTTCTGCTGCTAAGCCTGTCTTGCTCTAACTTTCCCTCTATTGAACCATTATATTTCCATTTTAATTTGTCTTCAGGTGTTTTTTGATTTCCTCTTTGACTTCTTTCTTGACCTATTGGTTGTTTACTAGTAGTATGTTCTTTAGCTTCTTGTGTGTTTGTGTTTTTTGCAGTTGTTTTCTTGTAATTGATTTCTAGTTCTATACTGTTGTGGTCAGAAAAGATGCTTGATATTTCAGTCTTCTTAAATTTATTGAGACTGCTTTGTGGTCTAACATGTTGTCTATCCTAGAGAATGTTCTGTGTGCACTTGAAAAGATCTGGCTTGTTTGGGTATTCTGGTATTTTTTGGGTGGAATGTTCTGTATATATCTGTTAAGTCCATCTGGTTTATTGTATCACTCAAAGCCACTGTTTCCTTATTGATTTTTGTCTGGATGATCTGCCTATTAATGTACATGGGGGAATTAGAATCCCCTACTATTATTGTGTTACTGTCAAATTTCTCCTTTTATGTCTGTTAATATTTGTTTTATATATTTAGGTGCTTTATGTTTGGTACATTGAATATTTACAATTGTAATATTCTCTTTTTGGATTGATACCTTTATCATTATGTAATGCCCTTTTAACTGTTTATTACAGCCTTTATTTTGAGGTCTGTTTTGTCTGATAGAAATATTACTACTCCAGCTTTTCCTTTTTTCCATTTGTATGGAATATCTTTTTCCAGTTACTCATTTTCAGTCTGTATGTGTCTTTGAGTCTTAAGTGAGAGCCTCTTGTAGACAGTGTAGAGATAGGTTTTGTTTTTTATCCATTCGGTCACCCTGTGTCTTTTGGAGCAGTTAGTCCATTTACGTTTAAAGTAATTATTGATAAGTATGTACTTATTGCCATTTAGTTCATTTTTTCCACTTTTTTTGGTAGTTCTCTGTTCCTTTTTTCTCTTGCTCTTTTTCATCATGATTTGATGACTTTCTTAAGTGTTATGCTTGGATTTCTGTTTCTTTTTTGTGTATTGATTATAGTTTTTTGGTATGTGTTTACTGTGAGTTTCATAAATAACATCCTATGTGTATGGTTGCTTAAATTCAAACATATTCTAAGAGCGCTACATTTTTTACTCCCTCTTTCACATGTCATATATATATGACATCATATTTTACATCTTTTTTAATTTTTTGTACCCCTTAACTGATTTTTGTAGATATAGTTGACTTTACTACTTTCGTCTTTTTTAAAAAAATATTTTATTTATTTTATTCATGAGAGACACACAGAGGCAGAGACATAGGCACAGAGAGAAGGAGGCTCCCTGTGGGAAGCCTGATGTGGAACTTGATCCCAGGACCTGAGGCAAAGGCAGATGCTCAACAACTGAGCCACCCAGGTGCCTAGCTACTTTTGTCTTTTAATCTGCATACTAGCTTTATAAGTGATTTATTTACTACTTTTACTTATATTTGCTTTTACCAGTGAAATTTATTCCTTTTATAATTTTCTTCCTGTTAGTGCCTTTTTTTTTTCCTGCTTAAAGGAGTCCCTTTAACATTCCTCCCTACCACCCCTTTAATATTTCATGTAAGGGGATCCCTGGGTGGCCCAGCGGTTTAGCGCTTGCCTTCAGCCCAGGGCGTGATCCTGGAGTCCCGGGATTGAGTCCCATGTTGGGCTCCCTGTATGGAGCCTGCTTCTCCCTCTGGCTGTCTCTCTGCTTCTCTCTCTCTGTATCTCTCATGAATAAATAAATAAAATCTTAAAAAAAAAATTTCATGTAAGATCAGTTGAGTGGTGATGAATTCCATTAACTTTTATTTGTCAGTGAAACTCTTTCTTTCTTCTTCAATTCTGAGTGATAACCTTTCTGGAGAGAGTATTCTTGGATGTAGGTTTTTTTCCTTTCAGCACTTTAACTATATCATGCACTCTCTTCTGGCTTGTAAGGTTTCTGCTGAAAAATCAGTGGATAATGTTGTGGTGTTTCCTTGTAGATAACTATATGCTTTTCTCTTGCTGCTTTAAAGATTCTCTATTTTTAAAAAAAAAAATAAAATAAAAAAAAAATAAAGATTCTCTATTTTTAATTTTTGATATTTTAATAACGGTGTATCTTGGTGTGGATTTCTTTGGGTCCAGCTTGTTTGGGGGTGTCTTTGCTTTCTGGACCTGAGTGTCTATTTTCTCCAGGTTAGGGAAATTTTCAGCTGTTATTTCTTCAAATAAGTTCTTTGCCCCTTTTCTTCTTCTTCTTCTTCTGGGATTCTTATAATGTGAATGTTAGTGTGCTTGATATTGTTCTGTTGGTTCCTTAACCTTCCTAATTTTAAAAAAAGTTTTTATTTATTTATTTAAGTAATCTCTACACCCAACATGCGGCTTGAATTCACAATCTTGAGATCATGAGCCGCACATTCTTCCAGCTGAGCCAACCAGGTGCCCCAGCCTGTCCTCATTTAAAGAAATTCTTTTTGCTGTTCAGTTTGAGTGCTATCCACTGCCCTGTCTTACAGATCTCTGAACTGTTCTTTTGCTTCCTTTAATCTGTTATTGACTCCTCCTAGGATTTCTCGCACTCTCTCTCTTTTTAAGATTTTATTTATCTGAGAGAGAGAGAGAGAGAGAGACTGAGCTGGGGAGAGTGGCAGAGGGAAAGGGAGAAGCAGATCTCCCACCAAACAGGGAGCCTGACGGGGGGCTCAATCCCAGGACCCTGGGATCATGACCTGAGCTGAAGGCAGACTCTTAATTGATTGAGCACCCAGGTACCCCTCCCTCTAGGATTTTTCATTTCAGTTATTATATTCTTCAGATCTGATTGGCTCTTTTTTATATTTTCTGTCTCTTTGTTGAAGTTCTCACTGAGTTCATCCACTTTTCTCTCAAGTCTGGCTAGAATCTTTATGACCATTACTTTGAACTCTTTATCAGATAGATTTCTTATCTGTATTTTGTTTTATTCTTTTTTGGAGATTTTGTCTTAGTCTTCTATTTGGAACATATTCCTCTGTCTTCTGTTTTGTCTGACTCTCTGTGTTTGTTTCAGTGTATTTAGAGTATGTCAGTTATGTCTCCTGGTCTTAAAAGTAATTGCCTTATTTGGAAGACATTCTATAGTGAGTCGCCCTTTTCACCAGAACCAGGTGCTCCAGAGTTGTCCCCTGTTTGGGCTGCATATGTCCTCCTGTTGTGACTGGGCCCTCATTGCTATGGGTGTGCTGTTGGTGGGTGGGGTTGTCCCTAAGTCCAGCTGTCAGCAGTAACCAGCCACGACCATTGCAGATGCACTGGTGGACAGAGCTAACCCTCAACAGGGCTGTCCCTTAAGCTTTCTGGTTGTGGTGTAGTCATTCCCAGCACAGCTGACTGAGAAGTTTGACTGTAGGTGCTGAAGACATGCAGTGGGTTGAGCTGGCCCCCTGCAAAGCTGGCTGAGAGGCCTGACCACAACTGCTGTGGGCATGCTAGCGGGCAGAGCTGGCTCACCGCCTTCCCTGGGGCAGAAGTCACATTGAATGGGCACTGATCCTGGATCAGGGCTGCCTGCAGAGTGTGGTGGGGTAGTAGTCCTTTTGCGAGGTGTTGCTTGCTCCTGGTGGAAGCTGCCTGTGGGTTTGGTGGGGTAGGAGCTGCTCTGGAGGGGCCCCTGCTGGGATGAGTGGGTTGGATGGGGTAGGTCCACAGGGGAACTCCAGAGCCAGCCAGTGGTATCAGCAGGGTAGATGGAGAGCATCAGGCCTGGCTCATGCAGGTGTCCAGCCAACTAGGCTGAAGGAAGGCAAGAAAAATGGCTCACCAGCAGTTCCATTCCTGGAGAAAGCTGTCACAGATCCCTGTGTCTCCAGCATATGTCCAAAATCTCAATAAGTCTCCTTCACTATAACCTAGGCATTTTCAAACTGATGCTGCTATGCAGCATCAAACCAAGTGACCTAGTGCTGGCCCTTTAAGAACAAAGTCTTGATTTTCTGTAGCCCTCTGGATCTCTGAGAGTTAGCTCAGGATTTTCAAAGCCAGACATTATGGGAGTTTGTCTTCCTAGTGTACAACCCCAAGGCCAGGGGTCCCCAGTGTGGGGCTTGATCCCCTCCTCAGGTTGCACCTCTGTGCCTAGATATCCCTCCCACTTGTAGGTCCCTGCACCAGGGATTTGATTCCCGACCATGTGTCTGCCCCTCTGACCCTTCTCATTGTGGCCTTTTCTTTATGTCTTTAGCTGTGGATGATCTGTTCTGCTAGTCTTCAGGTTGTTTTCAGAGTGAGTTGCATGACATGTAGTTGTCCTGATGTGTCTGTGGCAGAACGGGAGCTCAGGATCTTCCTACTTTGCCATCTTTCCCTGTTCTCATGGCTATACTTTAAATTACCTTTTTTAAAAATTTTTTTTTTAACTGTGTCCTTTGAAAAGCAAAAGTTTTACATTTTGAAGTCCATTTTGTCGATTATTTTCTTTCATAGTGCATGATATTTAAGAAAATTTTTCCCTAACTCAGTGTTGTATTTTGTCCCTGTTTTTATTCTAGAAGTTTTATCATGTTGACTTTAGTATTAGTTTTATGAACTAATTTAGTTATTTTTGTGTATAATATAAGGGTTCTGTACCATTATCTAGTCAATTGTTCCAGCCCCATTTGTTGAAAATACTGTCCTCTCCCCTTGAATAACCACCTTTGTGGTAGATCAATTGGTCATGTAACTATGGGTATCAATATTGTAAATATTTATTTATTACTTTTTATAATGGGCATAACACATTTTTAACAAACAAGGAATTAGTGGGTGAGTAAAGTTATACTGTAGGGTAATATCCCCAGAAATGTGGCAGGTAAATGGAGGTATACTAGTTATAAGCCCTTAGAGGACAGGGACTGTTTCTTTCATTTATTAATTGAGCAATATTGAGTAAGGCATACATGGTCTCTCCCCATCTCTGCCTTTGTAGAGCATGTAATCGAGTAAGAGAGACAGACAATAAGAAGCTAAACACATATTTGTGTGACATATTATGGTAAATGCTATAAGGAGAAAAATTGGCTTAGTCAATAGAATGAGCATGGGATCTCAGAAGGCCTCTTGGAGGGATTATGTGTGTGTTCAGGTAGCTGGAGTAGCATATGTGAAAATCCTGTTTGCAAAGATGAAGTTGGCACATCTGAGAAACTAAAAAGAAGCCAATGTGGCTGGAATGTGGTGCTTGCAGCAGAGTATTGGTAAATAATTTTGGAAATGTAAAATGAGGTCTGACTATCCAGGAACTTGCTGGGCATGATAAATAGTCTGGATTTTATTTGAGTGCATTGGGAGAGCACTGAAGGTTTGTTCTTTGGTTTTTGCTTAAGACTATGTAACTACTATGTAGATCAATACATTAAATATAACCAGCAGCTCAGAAACCTCCCTTATGGTCTTATCCAGTGTTATAGCCTGCTCCCCCACCTCCAGTAAGTACTGTTCTGACAGATGTCTCCACAGTTTGTTTATTTGAGAGAGAGAGCACTTGCATAAGCAGAGGGAGGGGCACAGGGAGAGAGCAAATCCTCAAGCCAACTCCCTGCTGGGCAGAGCACCAGACTCATGGCTTGATCCCAGGACCCTGAGAGATCATGACCTAAGCCAAAGTCAGATGCTTAACTGACTGAGCCACCCAGGCATCCCTCCATAGAGTTAATTTTAACTTTATCCTGTTTTTTTGAACCTTATATAAATGAAATCACATTGTGTACTATATAAATGGAATCATTGTGTCTGGCTTCTTTCACTCAGAATGACACTTTGAGAACCCTCTATGTTGTTGAGTATAGCAATAATTCATTTTTCTTGCCATGTTTTGAGGAGTAGTCCAATGATTGGGTTAATTGTTAAAAAGTGACTGGTTGTTATATGGGCAAATAGATCATAGGCAAGAGAAGCATGAAGACTGAGAAGGTAACTATGGAATAGACTAAGTGAGGGGCTTGGACTAGTGGGAAGAAGAAAAGATATGGAATGAAATAGACAAATATGAGATGTATGCTTTGGAGATACTCTAGGAGTTTACTAATACACTGGGTAAGAGCAGGAATGAAGGTAAGGGATTTATCATAGTCCCAGGTTTTTGGCTTGGACAACTGATAGATGGAGATTTCTTTTTTTCCTTGTAGGAAGGGCTGGAGGAAGGACACATGTAAGTGAATAGGAACTAAATTCATTATTAGGTATTTCAAGATGTTTGTGAGATACAAGAGAAGCTGTCAGATGTGTATTTGAATTGCAGCTATGGAACATATTGGGAAAAAATGCAAAGCATAGATAATTTGCAGGTGAGGTGGCAGCTGCCATATAAATAGCACTGTATTGAGTTACAAGATCTGAATTTCACCATTTTATTCAACTTCTGTTGACTGTGTGGTTAAAGGCAGATCACTTGATCTTTTTGAGTGCCATTTCTTCACTTCTGTAACATGGGAATAATACTTTGCTCCTTAGGATTAAACAAAGTGTAATATGTTAGCAAGGCCACATCTTACAATTATTTGGACCAGTGGATGCTCAGAAAAGTTTATTTGTGCATATACAATTTGAGTTGGTAGGAAAGTCAGATTATGGAAGACTTTGAAAGGCTTAGAAGGGGCTTGGTATATAATATGGAGCTTTAAAGTTTCTTAGTATGGGAATAGATTCATCAAAGTTTGGCTTAAGGACACATCTTCCAACTGCTGTGCAGGAAGAAGTTAAAGATTAGAAATATCTAGAAAATCAGTTGTCATAGTTCAGGATTAAGGTGCTGAGGGCCTGGCCTGACATGGATCAAGAAGAAATCAGAGATTTCAATAAAAGAACGTACAAGATTTGTTCAGTGCTTCACTTTATGGCTTCACAGAGGGGTAAGAACCAGCCACCCAGGCAACATGAGGCTTCTAGCCTAGGAAGCTAGAAAAATGGTGGAAGCAATGACAAATCTGGGGTAGTCTGAAAGGAAAACTGAGTTAGGGAAAGGACAGTTCATTTAGTTTTGAACATATGACTCTCATAGTATGGTTGTCTTGGGGTAGCTGGATATTCTCTGGCAGTTAGATGTTGTAAAGAGGCAGGATTAGAAAGAAGGCAAGAGATTGATTCTTTTTCAGATTTAATCATTAATGGGCTTTATAGTCTTGGAAAATTTAGCATCTCAAATATTAAATCTAGTTATCTAAAAAATTAAGCTAACACTCTGTCAGCCTTACAGAATTGTTTTGAGGATCAAATAAGAATGCATTGAAAATATTCTATAATTGTAAGATGGTAGTGTTATTTCTTTTCTCAGTTCAAACTAAAATATTTGGTTCTAGGGCTAGAGAAGAAAAGGGGGGAAAATACCAGACTTCTTAAAAGTTTGTATTTGGAACTAAATCAGAAACATCAGAAGCCATAGTCTCTGAATACATATGCCTGAAAACCTCTGTAGACTATAATTTGGGAGACTAATCTGGAAGCTGATCTTGTATATGACAGTTTTAAGGCCCAAAAACACAGGTTGCATCTTGTCAAATGTCAGTATTTAACTTGCCTGAGTTGGAGGTTTGAAGAACTTTTGAATTCCACCTGTATAGTTGCCTGTGTTTGTTTACAGAGTTTTAGAACATCCAGTTCTCATGTCTGTGAGCTATGCATTTTTGCAAGGGTCAAATTAAGGTGATGTTTCAACTCTTCAGCCATGCATAAAGAAGTGGTTCCTAATATTTATCAGCATTATCAGTATGTTATGTTGGTTAGCATCACCAACTCTGAAACCAGACTAGATCAAATCCCAGCTCTGTTGATTAATGACTAGCCTTGTGCGCTTGAGTAAGTCATTTAACCTTGGTGTACTTCTATTTCCTGGTCTGTAATGGGAACTAATATTAACATCTACCTGAAGGTTGTTGGGAGGATTGAATGTAGTACCATATGTGAAGCACTTAGAATGGTTCCTGGTACATACTAAGCGCTATTTAGGTGTTAGTGGTGGTTATTATGGAATAGTTAAGTGTTATTTTGGCAGTCATCAGGAATAAGGTACATGAACAAAAGAACTGAATTCTCTCGGAAGTTATGGCTGAGTGAAGTGGAAGTGGTAATGTGAAAAAAATCACAGACTATAGAGTCAGACGTACTTAGATTCAAATAGTAATTCTGCCCCCTTTGCTATATGATTTAAGCAAGGCACCTAACCCCTCTGAAGCTCAGTTTCTTTTACCTATGAACCAGGAGTCACCATACCTATCCTGCGGAGTTGTTATAAGGATTAAATGAGATAATGTATAAAGTCCTTGGCCCAGAATAAATGCTAAAAAAATAAGAGTGCTAACACCCCTCTGTACCTCTTTCCACTATAGAGTGGTATGGACAGTTTGATTTCCTGTATGCTCTTGTACTCATTTGTTTGCAATTCTAGAACTTCTGAAATTCTTTCCATTTGCTAATAGTGTAAACAGCAGCTGTTTAATCGGATATACCTTTAAAACTGTATTGTCAGCAATCATTTCCTTCTTTGTTGTTTTGCGTTACATGCTTTATCATTATGGTAAATCCTACTGGAATCAAGATGGTAGACATTATTAATTGGTCATAGACTCGAACTGGACTGTAGTCTCACAGTCCTTCTTCACAGTATTTCAAGCAGCTAAACCCAGTTCATCAAACTCAGTCCAGTAGGGAAATATTTTCTGCCTTAGAGCCTTCTAGAAGAAATGTTTATGAGATTATCAAAATAATATCTGAATTGTCCATTAATCCTGTCTCAAGATGTGGGCTTGTCAAACTTTATAACAACATAGAGTGATCTTAGAATGTTTCCTAACAGAGGCTTATCTATATTCCAACATTGTTCCATAATGTGAGCATCTTTAGGCACCTTCTAGAGTAGGTCCAATAATCATAAGAGTATAAAGCAGTAACTACAATGCAAAGATTGTAATGCAATGACCCAACTAAGAGGGTGCATCAGAATCAGCTGGAATGTGGTCTTAAAATATTCATACTCTGGGCCTCACCCCAGATTTATTGAATGAGATTCATCAGTAGATAGACCTTGATTGACATGTATTTTGTAAAACTATCCCAGATGATTCTATTTATGCCCCTGGTTAAAAATAGCTAAATACTGACAAGGGTATAGAGAATCAGGCTTCCTCATGTGCTATTGGCATGAGGGTAAATTGATATAGTACCGCCTATAGAACAGTTTTGCTGTATCTATCAAAATTTCAAATCTGTCCAATAGGAATACATACATCCACAAAGATCTAGTTTCAAGAAAGTTTCTTATAGACCTATTTATAATTTCAAACAGTTGTGAGCAGCTGAATGATTGTCAGTATACAAATGGTTAAGTACATACACTGTGGTATAGATACCACAGTGGTTTACTGTGTAACTATTTAAATAATAAAGTATTTTTGAAAATTATACATGCGGATATAGAAATATATCTAGGATATATTTTTTAAAAATATTTTATTTATTTATTCACGAGAGACACAGAGAGAGAGATAGAGGCAGAGACACAGGCAGAGGGAGAAGCAGGCTCCATGCAGGGAGCCCGACGTGGGACTCGATCCCGGGTCTCCAGGATCATGCCCTGTGCTGAAGGTGGCGCTAAACCGCTGAGCCACCAGGGCTGCCCTCTAGGATATATTGTTAAATTGAATAAGCAAATTACAGAATAAACCCATTTTAAAAACTTTATATGTAAATATATATAAAGATTTGGAAGAATACTCATCAAAGTATTTACAGTGGTTATCCATGACAGAAGAATGGGAATGATGGAGGGGGAAGTATAGGCAGGCCTTTTTACTTTTATATTTTGAATATTTGCAATAAGATTTTGTTATTTTGTAATAACAAAGAGAAACACTGAACAAAACACTGAGTGATTTAAAGGAAACTTGTATGAAACCTAATTTATATGTGTCAGAATACTGCTTACTTTGTAAATACCAGTTTTAACCTGAGACTTATAATTTCTAACTTGTGAAACCAAAAGGAATGCAAAACTATTCTGAATGTTTACTAAGAGGATAAAGTTTTGTTACATTAAAATTTATGAAAGTAATTGAGAGTTTCAAATAGTATTTAAAGTAAAAAGCATTTACCTTGTATCAGAATTATATTAGCTACCTGTTTTAAAAATATTTAGTGTTTGTGGAAACACTGACTTTAAATATTTAAAATATTTAGTGTTTCACATCAGGATATGAAAATTGGGTACAGGATATTTTAGTGAATTCTTTTTCAATTGATAGGCCTCTAGCTTGTGAGGATATTAACACCTTTTAATCTCTCTCTCTCTTTTTTTTTTTTTTTTAAACTTTAGGCCCGATGAGAGAAAGGGAAAGTTAAGGATGCTGGAGCAGAACAATGGATTTCTCTTTCTCTTTCATGCAAGGGATCATGGGAAACACAATTCAGCAACCACCTCAACTCATTGACTCCGCCAACATCCGTCAGGAGGATGCCTTTGATAACAACAGTGACATTGTTGAAGATGGTGGCCAGACACCATATGAAGCTACCTTGCAGCAAGGCTTTCAATACCCACCTACAACGGAAGATCTTCCTCCACTCACAAATGGCTATCCACCATCAATCAGCATGTATGAAACTCAAACCAAATACCAGTCATATAATCAGTATCCCAATGGATCAGCCAATGGCTTTGGTGCAGTTAGAAACTTTAGCCCCACTGACTATTACCATTCAGAAATTCCAAACACAAGACCACATGAAATTCTGGAAAAACCTTCTCCTCCACAACTACCACCTCCTCCTTCGGTACCACAAACTGTGATTCCAAAGAAGACTGGCTCACCTGAAATTAAACTAAAAATAACCAAAACTATCCAGAATGGCAGGGAATTGTTTGAGTCTTCCCTTTGTGGAGACCTTTTAAATGAAGTACAAGCAAGTGAGCACACAAAATCAAAGCATGAAAGCAGAAAAGAAAAGAGGAAAAAAAGCAACAAGCATGACTCATGTAGATCTGAAGAGCGCAAGTCACACAAAATCCCCAAATTAGAGCCAGAGGAACAAAATGTAAGTTGAAATATCTTTTTTTTTTTTTTTAAAGATTTTATTTATTTATTCATAGAGACAGAGAGAGAGAGAGGGGGGCAGAGGCACAGGCAGAGGGAGAAGCAGGCTCCATGCAGGGAGCCTGATGTGGGACTCGATCCAGGGGCCCTAGGATCACACCTCAGGCTGCAGGCGGCGCTAAACTGCTGCGCCACCAGGGCTGCCCTGAAATATCTTTTTGAAAAGTTTTTTAATATTTCAGATTTACTGGAAGTCCAAGGTAAATTTTTCAATTTTTATCCCTTCAAATTTAAATATTTCTGATAACTTCTTTCTTCTAACCCCTAGTCAGGAGCTGAGGATGTTATAATGGGTGCTGAGTAAAATTTTTTGAATAAATGAATGGATGTCATTAGAGTGAAATATTTTTGAAAACATGGGACACTAAGGGACACCTGGGTGGTGCCTCAACGGTTGATCGTCTGCCTTTGGCTCAGGGCATGATCCTGGAGTTCTGGGCTCAAGTCCCACATTAGGCTCCCCACATGGAGCCAGCTTCTCCCTCTGCCTGTCTCTCTGGCCTCTCTGTCTTCTCTCTGTGTCTCTTGAATACATAAATAAAATCTTAAAAAAAAATATGGGACACTAAGAACCTTGCTGCTTATGTTTTTTTTTTTAATTTAATAGCTTCACTTATTTTTGTTTGCATATAATAAACTCCTTTTTTTTTAAGAGGAACAGGAAAAGCAAAGAGAAATGGTTAATAATATTAGTTTTCTTTCTTTTGACCAACTTTTTCCAGTGTTAATGACCTAACACTCATTACTAGTGTGTTTGCTACAAAATAATATGAAGTAATAGAAGAACTCTTTTTATTAAAATCAGAGTTAGTATTCATATATATTAAAACTTCAGGCAGAATTTTTATAAAAGTCATCCTTCATTGGTAACTTAAGATGCATGCTACTGAGTTTTTTTTTTTTTTAGTATACCTGAGGTTTCAGTATGAATTTTCTTAATAATAGGTATGTAACAAATCAATTCTACCTTGAATGTTTAGTTGGTATTCAAATACATGTATGAATTGAAGACATTTCTCAGACGTTGATTTGGGAAGAAATAAATATTTGTTTTACAACACTAGTCTGCTTTTATATCTGGTATGTCTGAATAAATTAATGTGTTATATTCTTTTTAAAGAAATGTTTACTTCATACCAGCTCACCTTTTCCTTGATAGTTGGGTTCCAAAAGAAGACAACATATGTACTTACATATGAACATACATATACAAGTTCAGATAGTGTTAAGTGCTAATGAAAATAAAACTGGGTAGTGAGATAAAGAGATTATTATTTTTTTATAAAGGTTTTTATTTATTCATGAGAGAGAGATTGAGGCAGAGACACAGGCAGAGGGAGAAGCAGGCTTCATGCAGGTTGCCCAATGTGGGACTCAATGTGGGACTCGGTCCCAGGTCTCCAGGCTCACACCCTGGGCAAAAGGTGGCGCTAAACCACTGAGCCACCCAGGCTGCCCCAAAAGAGATTATTTAAAGACACTTTAGCTATTCTGGTGTCTTAGTTCTGCATTTGTAAGATGAAGGCTTTGTAACTAAGTAGTTTCTAAAATGCCATTTGATTTATTAAATCATTTATTAAATGCCCCACCCCTGAACTTAGCTTATATTGTATCTTATACTGGCTGTTTCTTAAGTAAGAATACATGGAAGGAGAAAAGTTAACCTTTTGTACTTCAGATGCATTCACTGTAGCATTTTTTTAGACCTGCAGTAAAAAAGTATGTGATGCACTGTGACCCTTGGGAATCACAAAAATGCATAAAACCTGAATTTGGTTAAAACCAAAGCTAAAGGGATCCCTGGGTGGCGCAGCGGTTTAGCGCCTGCCTTTGGCCCAGGGCACGATCCTGGAGACCCGGGATCGAATCCCACGTCAGGCTCCCGGTGCATGGAGCCTGCTTCTCCCTCTGCCTGTGTCTCTGCCTCTCTCTCTCTCTCTCTCTGTGTGACTATCATAAATAAATAAAAATAAAACAAAAGAATTAAAAAAAAAAAAAAAAAACCAAAGCTAAAAACAAACAAACAAACAAAAAAAACCAAAGCTAAAGCTTAGTTCCCTGAGAACTGTTTTGTTGGCCCTTCTTGCTTTTTTGCTCTAGAGAATCTGGCAAATAGAATATCAATTTTACTTCCTGGGCTAGACTTTTTACTTCTATTGATAAAGTACATTCAAAAATATATTCCAAAATAGAAATAGGTCTAGAAGCAGTTAGAAGCAGGGTAAGACAATCTGCTCACTTTTTGTATTTCCGTTTTGTTTATTGGAATCTAGGAAAAAAATCAGTGCAATGATATTTCTAATAGTCACTTAAAAAATTTTTTTTAAAGATTTTATTCATGAGAGACAGGCAGAGACATAAGCAAAGGGAGAAGCAGGCTCCCTGTGGGGAGCCCCATGTGGGGCTCAATCCCCAGACCCTGGGATTACAACCTGAGCTTAAGGCACATGCTCAACCGCTGAGCCACCAAGACATCTGTAAAAAAAATTTTTTTAAGATTTTATTTATTTGACAGAGAGTGAACGAGCACAAGCTAGGGGAGGGGTAGAGGGAGAGAGAGAAGCAGACTCCCTACTGAGCAAGGAGCACAACTTGGGGGCTGTACCCTGGGATCATAACCCAAGCCAAAGGCCGATGCTTAAGTAAGCCACCCACACGCCCCTCTAATAAGTCACTTTGTAATGAGATTTTAAAGCCAGTTCTTTGTTGGATATCTGCTATGACTACTCTTTGTATCACTTAAACCTTCAGTTAATTGTTATATCCAGGGATTCAAATGATTACATATGATTTAAAAGTTTTAGTTCATTTTCTTTTTTGGTAAATCATGTGGGGCATAATTTAATATTTCATTATTTAAGATCTTGAGGTGTAAGAGATAAAGATGTAGAAAGTGATATTGATTGCACTAAATATTACCAAGACTGTTGCCTGAAAGTTGAGTTTTTGGTGAAAATCCAGGTTTTTTTGCTTTGTTTCTCTCCTTCCCCTTCCCATTCCCTGTCCTTTTCTCTCCTTGCCCTCTTTTCCCTCCCCCTATTCTTCTTTCCCTCTTTCTCTATGTTACTCTCTCTCCTTGCCCATCTTCCTTTTTTTTTTTTTCCCAAAGGGAAAAGAGAGTTCTTATTAGTTGATTTTGATTAATTAAAATGTATCACACATGGGGAATAGTTATAACCATAAGAGATGGGTGCCATAAAAGTTATACTCCATTCTGATAACAGAATGTTAAAGCTAGAGCTCTCAAGGCTCTTGCTTGTTATTAGTGTCATGCTTCAATAAACTGTACAGATGACCAGCAATGTTCACAAAATAATTGGTTTTGTAATCTTATGGGTTTTTTTTTTTTTTTAATTAGGTTTCCTTAACTTGAACATTTATTTTGTTTCCCTTAGGACAGTCTTTTGTAAGTGTTTCATTTCTGATACCCTTGTGCCTCCTAATTGTTACTAAGGGTCCAAGCCCTTGGTATTTAACATTGTAGAGGGCTTAGAAATGAAAAAGGAGCTCAAGTCAGAGTCTGCTGACGCCACTGGACAGCTCCCCTCCCCAGATGCTTTAGAGAAGTATAATGAGAATTGAGTGCTTGGAGAAAAAGTTTGAAATGATTGTCCTTAAGCTGGATTTGCTTTTATATATAATTTTGTTCTTTAAAAGTCCATTCATAGGGTGTTTTTTCTTTCTTTCCTTTTTTTTTTTTTTGAGCAAACAATCTCATTTGAAGTAATAGTTTGTGATTTCACTCACTGTCCCCCCCCCCCTTTTTTTTTTGCTTTTTTCTTGGTATTTGATCTACAAGTATTTCCTCCCAATTCTGAGCTGTTTGGCCTTCTAAATAGTGGCTGTTACTTGGAACAACTTAAGTATATCTTCTCAGCAATAAAATATGTCCAAATATCTAGGCAGCAGGAGACTTGAGATCACTACTGAAATTGTATATTTTGTAAAGCTGGCTTAGCTGTTTTTCCTCCTATCAAATTAGAAACATGTGGAAATGTTTCTGCATGTAGTCCTCCTTGGCAGGTGTCATGCCTCCTGGGTATGAGTGTAGGATCTATTCAAACATTGGTCTTCCACCAGCACTTCAGTGGGCTTATCCACTAAGACTAGTCTTTATTAACTCTTAGCTTGCCATTTTCACTTATAAAAAGCCAAATACTGGCTTCAGTTCCATTAGCACAAAGTTAGAGGTTACATTTGGTTCTCTAGCCTCAGAGTGTTATGTCTTAAAATTCTTAGAAACTGTTCACATGCAAAATGTTCTTTTTGTACAAGTGATTAAGATTATGAACTTAAGCAGTTATTCAGAAAGTTAAAAAAATGCACGAATAATTTATTGCCTTTGAACTTTTCTTCCACCTTAAATGTTAATATAAGTTTTGGGTTTTTAAAAAGAGTATGATTTTACTTAATGTTTTGAAAATTATTAGCGGTTAGGAATTCTGCCAGTTTTGATGCAGTTTGTTGTAATAAATCTCTTGAATTTTAATAAAAATACTAGGCCAAGTTTTTTAAAAGGAATATTTTGGATGATGTAATTTTAGTTGTTCTCAACATATTTTTTTCCTGTTTAAGAAACTTCTTGTTATTCTTTCCTGGAATATAGGTCTTTCTGTATGGAGTCAACTAAAAATGTAAAAGAGATATAAACTCATAAAATCAAAAGTTTAAAACTAAGGAGAGCTAACTCACTGTCATCTTTTTCTCTGAGGCTCTCTTCCTAAAGCAACACTATTAGTACCAGAAAAGGTATCTTTTGTCCTTACTTGATTTTAATCTCCTTTAAGCTTATCTATCTTTTGAACGACTAAAGGAAAATGGATGTTATACCCAGAAGTATTTTATCTGTTGGCATTTTCTGACTAATTTTTCTTGACCCCTAAGCATTTGACTTCCATTGACCACATTATGTTGTCTTAAAAACTTCTCCCCTTAACTGGTGTTTGTGATACTGTGCTATCTGTTGGTTTATCTCCTTAACCTTTCTTTTGGGCTCAAGTCATAGGCACCTCTAAATGGTACTGGATGTTTCTCCCATCCAAATACTAATCAGGCCCAGGATGCCTGGGCGGCTCAGTGGTTGAGCATCTGCCTTTGGCTCAGGACTGGCTCAGGACGTGATCCCGGAGTCCCAGGATCCAGTCCTGCTCAGGCTCCCTGCAGGAAGCCTGCCTCTCCCTCTGCCTTTGTCGCTACCTCTCTCTCTGTGTCTGTCTTTCATGAATAAGTAAATAAAATCTTTAAAAAGAATTAAATTAGGGGATCCCTGGGTGGCTCAGTGGTTTGGCGCCTGCCTTTGGCCCAGGGTGCAATCCTGGAGTCCCGGGATTGAGTCCCACGTCGGGCTCCTGGTATGGAGCCTGTTTCTCCCTCTGCCTGTGTCTCTCTCTGTCTCTCTATGTCTGTCATAAATGAATAAGTAAAAAATCTTTAAAAAAAAAAGGAATTAAATTAAAAATACTAACTAGGCCCAACTCTGCTTAGCTTCTGAGATCAGATAAGATTGGGCGCATTTCAGGGTGGTATGGCTGTAGACTAAATGCCTATTCGATATTTCTATTTTGCTCATGCATTAGCATACTTTACAATGTATGTTATATTTGCTTTCTATCATCACAGCATCCTTATTCAACTTCCTTTTACTTGTGTAGTCTTAAAAGCTTAGAATAATAAATCTTAGGCTTTTTTCTCTCCCTTGCCATTGTTTTCCTTTTAAGATGACTGTGTAAACAACTTCAGTTCTGTGAAAGTGATTTTAACAGTATTTCATACTAGCCTGAAGGAAAAGCGAACATTCTGGAACAAACCAAAAAAAGATAAGACATTTGAATAATAAAAAGTTTTGAAGGAAATCCTGTCTTTAATCCAGAAAGGGAAAAATGTTAATGGACTTCAGACCATTCTTACAATAATAGTAGAATTCTCTTGTTTGGTAAAGATGAGTCACTCCTTATCTATCTGCCCTCAAAAGGAGTTACAGAGATCCCTTACCACCCAGACATCATGAAGATTGAATGTGTGGAGGAGGATGACTCTGATGTGTATTTGCCTCAAGTGGCCTTGTCTTCCTGTGGTAGCTTGAGAATGAGAAGTTGAGGTGATTGAAGTGAAGCTACCCAAAAGGCCTATGCAAATGGGGACAGGATTTGCAGACTGCTTAATTATCATACTAGCGATCTGGAAAACAGTTTTCATTTGAACATAGATTTTTCCTTCCTTGCTCAATGAGTGTGTCCTATTAGATTGCATAATCATGGTACTACCACATGACACATCTGACAGGAAATTTTGTGCCCATCAACAAGTTACTACTACCAAGTTTTTCACCTGGGCTATTTTCAGTATTTTCACCCACCTAATTAAACATTCTGTTTTCCCTCCTGCTCCTTTCCAAAATAATTCTCCATGTAATAGCTAACATGAAAAAAAAAAATAGCTAACATGATCTTTTTGAAACATAAATCATTGTCTGTTATTTCTCTCATCCTCTTTGGTGGCGTTTTAGTACCCTTAATATAAAAGACTTGAATATACTTACAGAGCCCTTGGAATGTAACCTGCCTCCCCACTTTCATCTTGTAACCTCTGTCTTCTCTGGGCAGTTAAGTTAGTTGTAATGGCCTTCCTGAAATTTCCACTTTTTAAGCCCCAGGAACTTCACACATGCCATGCCTTTTTTCTGGAATGTTCTCCTGTCCACATTTTACTAGACTAATTATTCTTCCTTTGATGCTCAGATTATATTTTCTTAGAGAGGCCTTTCCTGGCCTTCATATTTAGAGATACACACCCCTCTATTATTTGTCTTTCATACATTTAGATTGTATATGTTTTTGTTTGTTTAATGTCTGTCTATCCTACCCAACCATAAGCTTTTTGAGGTGAGGGATCAAATCTATGTGTTTCATTATTGCATAGTCACCTAGAGCAGTGCCTGGAAAGTCATAGGCACTGTTGAATAAATGATTGAGACTTGGGTTTTGGATATTAGTCTGGCTCATCATTTCCTAATAGTTATGGGCCTTTCTACAACTTTTTTATTTAATAAAACTTTGTTTTTACTGTTTTTACAACAGTGTCTTGAATTAATTGAGAATTTTAAGTAACTTTTAGAATTACTCATATTTTTAAATTGGAATTAAGATTTAACTTGATGGATAAAGCTCTCTATACCACCTAGATTGAGTTCTGTTTTTTTTTTTTTTTTAATGTTTTATTTATTTATTCATGAGAGACACAGGCAGAGGGAGAAGCAGACTCTATGCAGGGAGCCCGACGTGGGACTCGATCCTGGGTCTCCAGGATCAGGCCCTGGGCTGAAGGCAGATGCCAAACCGCTGAGCCACCCGGGGATCCCTGAATTCTGTTCTTTGAAAAGTTTTATGTTTTAAGTTTTTTTTAAGATTTTATTTATTAGAGTGCACACATGCACATAAGCAGCAGGGAAGGGCTGGGAGAGAGGGACAAGCAGACTCCCCGCTGAGCAGGGAACCCAACATGGGGGTCAATTCCAGGACCCTGAGATCATGACCTGAGCCACCCAGGTGCCCTGACAAGTGAGAAGTTTTAAAAAGTCTTTTAAATTATAAACATAATCTGCATTTTACAGAAAATACAAATAACACAAAAATGTCGATCTTCCTTCACTATTTCCTTAATTTCATTCCCCAAAGATAGCTATTCTTCTTAATCTGGTGTAAAATGTATTGAATACTTTTCAAAGCATATATAGGCTTTTTTAAAATAAAAAATTGAAAAAAAAATAAAAAATTGAAGGTGTTGATAGACATAGATTACTGACATGAAATAATGCTATACTTACCATCGTCTGCTTAGATTTTCTCTTTTTTTTTTTTTTTTTAAAGATTTCATTTATTTATTCATGAGAGACACACAGAAAGAGAGAGAGAGAGAGAGGCAGAGAGAGAAGCAGGCTCCCTACAGGGAACCTGATGTGGGACTTGATCCCAGGACACTGGGATCACGCCCTGGGCTGAAGGCAGGAGCCAAACCGCTGAGCCACCCAGGGACCCCCAATTTTCTCATTTTGTTTTCTGTAGATAGTTTTCTTAAAATATAATTGCCTGAATGAAGAGTGACATATTTTGAATTTTGACAGATACTTCTAAATAGCCTTCCCAAAGGGTTGTAGAAATTAATTTTTAAGTAATGTATTTGTGGGTTTTATGATTAGAAAAGTAATGTTTATCATAGACAATTTGAAAATTCAGAAAACCACCAAAAAAATCACTTTTTCCATAACCTGGTGGTATTCTTCTAATTTTTCTTTCTATGCATATAAAAAATATATATATTTTCCCGAGATCACAATCATACTATACAAACTGCTTTGCAATTTGCTCTTTTTAAACAACGTTATATTATTATTTTCCCATGGCATTTTTTTTTCAGAAGATTTTATTTTTAAGTAATCTCTGCACCCAGTGTGGGGCTTGAATGCACAAACCTGAGATCAAGAGCCACATGCTCTACCAGCTGAGCTAGCCAGGCACCCTTTCCATGTGATTTTAAAATTTATTTATGTTACTTCACTATCTAGTCATACTGTAACTTACTATACTAATTTAAATTACTGGACATCTAGATTGTTTTCTAATATTTGCTCCTATAAATAGGACTAGTGTGCATATCTTTGTGTGTGTGTGTATATATTTATACCTCTCAATTCCAAATTATGTCTTAGTAGCAATCTCAGAGTGCTCGTTTTTCTGCACCCTATTAGTTTAAAAAACAACAACAGTCAACAAATTAAATTTTAAAAGTAAAAGAAATGAGAGATACAGCTATGGAGTGGAATGGAACATGAGTTTAAGACATAGCATCATGTACTGCATTAGTTGTATTCTTACAATCTACATTATTAAGTTAATAAATGTCCTTTATTCTCTTTGCTATTTAGTTTTGGTTCTTTTTGTATATGTTACTATTCTTTGGTTGGCTCCATTTTGTTCTTTTTATCTATACATTTTCACCTAGAGACCAAATGAGAGGGTTGACACTGTGTCAGAAAAACCAAGAGAAGAGCCAGTACCTAAAGAGGAACCCCCGGTGAGTTGCTGTATTGAATACTGTCTAACCAGGTATGGATGGCATAAGGAGGTATAAGCAGGGTAATTAAATTATAACACATTTCATATATACTATTACAGTTCTATATTTCTGGATTTCAGAAATTATACTGAAATAAATCTTGGTGCTTGTTTTACTCAGCCATTAGAAATGACAAATACCCACCATTTGCTTCGACGTGGATGGAACTGGAGGGTATTATGCGGATTGAAATAAGTCAATCGGAGAAGGACAAACATTATATGGTCTCATTCATTTGGGGAATATAAAAAATAGTGAAAGGGAATAAAGGGGAAAGGAGAAAAAAATGAGTGGGAAATATCAGAGAGGGAGACAGAACATGAGAGACTCCTAACTCTGGGAAACGAACAAGGGGTGGTGGAAAGGGAGGTGGGCGGGGGGTGGGGGTGACTGGGTGACGGGCACTGAGGGGGGCACTTGATGGGATGAGCACTGGGTGTTAGGCTATATATTGGCAAATTGAACTACAGTAAAAAAAAAAAGAAAAGAAAAAAGGTAGATACTTCCAGTGAATTATTTTTCTTTTCAAAACTGTGACCACTTTTTCTTATTGAAGTATGACTGACATATATAAATGACCACTTTATGATGGATTATGTGCGTTCTCAAGATGCCTTATCAATAATAATAAGACATCAGTCCTATTTTCAATATTTGGAGTGGGGCTTATTATTTTCCTTCTCTTCCTTTTGTCTAGTTATGGTTAGATATCAGGGAAGGTATAATTGAAGATAAATTTTACATGGTTAGCATGTTTAATGTACTTTGTTCATAGTTTCTTTTTCTTTTTTTTACTTTCTTTGCTGATGAAGTTTTGTGACCTTTCTTATAGGTTCAGCCAATATTATCTTCTGTTCCAACAACAGAAGTGTCTGCTGGTGTTAAGTTCCAGGTTGGCGATCTTGTTTGGTCTAAGGTGGGAACCTATCCTTGGTGGCCTTGCATGGTTTCAAGTGATCCCCAGCTCGAGGTTCATACCAAAATTAATACAAGAGGTAATTATAAAGGCATAAATAGATATTAAAGAAAAGGCTGGGGAAAAATGGAATCTTAATTGTTGTATACAATTATAAGGATATGCACATAAGGGGCACCTGGGGGCTCAATTGGTTAAGCATATGACTCTTGATTTCAGCTCATAGTCTCATGGATCATGGGATCGAGTCCTGCATCAGGCTCCACACTCAGCAGGGAGTCTGCTTGAGGGTTCTCTCCATCTGCCCCTCCCCCCACTCATGCTCTCTTTCTCTCTCTCTAAGGTAAATAAATAACTTTTTTTTTAAAAAGAGAAAGAATGGGATCCCTGGGTGGCGCAGCGGTTTGGCGCCTGCCTTTGGCCCAGGGCACGATCCTGGAGACCCAGGATCGAATCCCATGTCGGGCTCCCGGTGCATGGAGCCTGCTTCTCCCTCTGCCTGTGTCTCTGCCTCTCTCTCTCTGTGTGACTATCATAAATAAATAAAAATTTATAAAAAAAAAAAAAAAAAAAGAGAAAGAATATGCACATGATATATAATCTGACACAAAAATACCAATTTTTAATAACCAGTGATAGAATTAGGGTCATCCTAATAGGCAGTAAGCCTCTACAACTGAGATAGTCCTTGTTTCCCCTTATAACACCCTACATTTATTTTATAATTTCTTCTTTACTTCTTTAAAAACCATTATCTGACTGACATCTCATATGAATTCCAAAAGAAAGCAGTTGGGTAAGTAATAAGATGTCTTACGTGAGTTTAGTGGGCATTTGGGTCACATTTCCATTGTACACTTTATTTCATCATTGACTCCTATGAGTAGTAATTTTTTACCGACACAAGTGCTTTTCATCCTGATAAAATTTTCAGGGTGTTTTTCCCTCCACTCTGTTTTTGAATATGTAAATTTTTCTGGCATATCCGTATAAATTCAGTGCAACATGGACCTACAGCTTGAATCTAGCATTTAGCATAGAATTTTACCTTAGGAAAAAAAAAAAGAATTTTACCTTAGGAATATTAATAAATGTTAAGAAAAGATGTTTTCTAATTTTTTTCCGTGGGTTTGTCTGAAACATGTGGATTAGATTTCTGAGATTCTAACACTTGGAATGGACTTGCTTAGTTAGCCAGGGGAAGTTTTGAGCTTGGAATTTATTTCTGGATATTTGCTTTGTGAACTCTTGTTACGTGTTGAGTTCCTTATTGTTTGTGACAACTTTGCTCCTATTTCTTTTTCTTATTTTAAACTTTCTATCTTGCTCCCTGTTCACTATTATGAAGAGAAGAAATGTCTACATAAGTCATGCAAGTCAGATTTGTGACAAGATCAGCCAGATCTGTAACTTTTTATACTACATAGTCAATAATCTGTGCTGATACAGAAGGCAATTATCTGTCATTATAACCTGCTAATTAAAGATTGGGTAACTGGAAGCATCAATGGGGCATAAGGAAAAAAAAAACCCAGCATTGTTGAATGTCTACCTTCACGTAAGGCACTGTGTTAAGCAATTCTCTTGAATGTTTTATGCATTCCACATAGCAGCAACACTATGAAGTAGACACTGTTATTATCCTTGTGTTTTGAATAAGTAAATAGAGTTGCAGAGGGACCTTATTCCATAACCTCCATACTTTAACATACTATATATTAAAAAGAAAATAATTGAATTCACCTAGTCATAATAAGGTTGGGGAAGGCAGTCCTAGTTCTTTCATTTATTATTCCTTACTGAAGATGTTGGACTAATAATCTCTGAAATACCTTGCAGGTTTAATAATCTATGATTCTGTGGATGGGAGAAGAAAGGGACAAGTATTTCCCAAAGGATCAAGCCTTTTTTTTTTTTAAGTTTTTATTTTGGTTCCAGGTAACAAACAGTGTTATATTAGTTTCAGGTGTACAGTATAGTGACTCAGCACTTACATACATCATCCTGTGCTCATGACAAGTGCCCTCCTTAATCCCTATCACCTATTTAACCGATCCCCACCCACCTCCTCTCTGA
Source organism: Canis lupus familiaris (assembly GCF_011100685.1). NCBI lineage: Eukaryota > Metazoa > Chordata > Mammalia > Carnivora > Canidae > Canis > Canis lupus. Next base: position 27,902,068 of record NC_049237.1, read on the forward strand.
TAACCATCAGATTGTTCTCTATAATTGAGTCTGTTTCTTGATTTGTCTCTCTCATTTTTCCCCTTTGTTTGTTAAATTCCACATCTGAGTGAAATCATATGGTATCTGACTTTTTTCACTTAGCATTATACTCTCTAGCTTCATCCATGTTGTTGCAAATGGTAAGACTCCATTCTTTTTATGGATGAGTAATATTCCATTGTATATACATACTGCATCTTCTTTATCCATTCATTCATCAATTGGTGGACACTTCAGCTGCTTCTATATCTTAGATATTAGAAATAATTTGGCTGTAACATAAGGGTGCATGTATCCCTTTGAGTTAGAATTTTTCTGTTCTTTGGGTACATACCCAGTAGTGCAGTGGCTGGATCATAAGGTAGTTCTGTTTTTAACTTTTTGAGGAACCTCCTTACTGTTTTCCACAGTGGCTGCACCAGTTGCATTTTCACCAACAGTGCAGGATGGTTCCCCTTTCTCCACATCCTTGTCAACAACTGTTGTTTCTTATGCTGTTGATTTTAGTCATTCTGACAGGTGTGAGGTGATATCTCATTGTAGTTTCAGTTTGCATTTCCCTGATGATCAGTAATGAGCATCTTTTCATGTTTCTGTTAGGACCAAGCCTTCTTAAATAAAATAATCCACATACTTACCTACATCTCTTCAGCGCTCTAAGGTATTATATCATGTAAGAGTTGTGGCTCTTCATTGCTCTCCTTAGAAAAGCATGCTTTTGAGATTATATAAAGAGTTTCACTTTTTTTTTTATTTATTCATGAGAGACCCAGAGAGAGAGAGAGAGAGAGAGAGGCAGAGACACAGGCAGAGGGAGAAGCAGGCTCCATGCAGGGAGCCTGATGTGGGACTTGATCCTGGGTCTCCAGGATCACGCCCTGGACTGAAGGTGGCGCTTAAACGGCTGAGCCACCGGGGCTGCCCACTTTTTTTTTTTTTTTTAAAGATTTTTATTTATTCATGAGAATACACAGAGAGGAGAGAGAGAGGCAGAGATGCAGGCAGAAGGAGGAGCAGGCTCCATGCAGGGTGCCTGATGTGGAACTCGATCTCGGGTCCCCAGGATCAAGCCCTGGGCTGAAGGCGGTGCTAAACCGCTGAGCCACCTGGGCTGCCCAAGAGTTTCACTTTCTTTTTTTCTTTTTCTTTTCTTTTCTTTTATTTTTTTAAGAGTTTCACATTTAATGACTTTATGAAAACCTTTTTATGGGATATAAGTGAAACCACAATTTATGCTGCATCTGTATTTCAAAGGAAGTACTTAAATTTAGTTTTAGGAATTAATCTCATTTGGTCTGGAATTTCCTAGGCAGTCTCCTACTTTTTTCCAGTCTGGATCTGCTTTTTACCCTTCTCTTTTGGCCTATCTGAATCGTCTTGGATTCCTCCACGACCAGTTATACATTACTCTATTAGCCTGAGATTTTTTTTGTAGAAAAAAGAAAAGTGTTTTTCAAACTATGGTAAAGGATCTATTTTTGTTCTATTTTTAAAAATTTCCAATCCACCATGGACCAATATTTATATAAACTACAATAGAAGTAACTATTAGAGGGGATCCCTGGGTGGCTCAGCAGTTTGGTGCCTGCCTTTGGCCCAGGGCGCGATCCTGGAGTCCTGGGATCGAGTCCCACACCGGGCTCCCGGCATGGAGCCTGCTTCTCCCTCCTCCTGTGTCTCTGCCTCTTTATCTCTCTCTCTCTCTGTGTCTATCATAAATAAAAATAAATACATAAATAAATCTTAAAAAAAAAAAAGAAGAAGTAACTATTAGAAAAATGAAAGGCCTCTCCCTGGGGCTTAAAAAAAAAAAAACATGGTACAAGATCCCTGATCGTTTGCCTGGATGTCATGGCAATGTCAAATTATCATAATTTCTAAATGCTTACTGTGCTTATTTTGTCATAAACTGGCTTCTTTTGGGAACCACACTTAGAGAGTAGCACTGTTCTAGAGCAGCAGTTCTCAGATATTTGTTCCCAGAACCCTTTTAACTCTTACTATTTGAAGACTCTAAAAAGCTTTTGTTTACATGGGTTATATCTATTACTATTTATTTTAATTTGGAAATTAAAACTAAGAGAATTTTAAAATATTTACTGATTAATATAAAAATAATCCATTATGTTTTTTTATAAAAAATAACTATTTTCTCAAACAAAAATATTAATGAGGGATCCCTGGGTGGCGCAGCGGTTTGGCGCCTGCCTTTGGCCCAGGGCACGATCCTGGAGACCTGGGATCGAATCCCACATCGGGCTCCCGATGCATGGAGCCTGCTTCTCCCTCTGCCTGTGTCTCTGCCTCTCTCTCTCTCTCTCTCTCTGTGACTATCATAAAATAAATAAACATTTTTAAAAAAATTAATGAGAAGAACAGTATCATTTACCTCATTGAAGATCTCTTTAATGTCTGGCTTAAGTGAAGTTACTAGATTCTTATATCTGCTTCTATATTCGATCTGTTATGATTTGGGGTTTTTTGGTTTAATTATTTGAAGATAATCTGGCTTCAGGCAGATGTGTAGTTGAAAAGGGATAGTGTATTTTAATAGCCTTTTGAGGTAATTGTGGATATATTTCTTTGATATTACACTAAAACTCAACAAGTGGTAGGTTAGTTGCAATACAGAATATGAAATCATATCCATAAACTTTTTGTACTTTGTTACATTGGAATCCATTGGTTCTGTCTTGCAGTTTGAGTGAATCTTTTACCTTTCATGATTTTGTAATTTTGTATATTGGCCATTTAAAAAATACTGGTTTGGGGGTGCCTGGGTGGCTCAGTCAAGCATCTGGCTTCAGCATAGGTCATGAACTCAGGATCCTGGGATTGAGCCCCGCCCCTGTGGGGCTCCACACTAAGCCACTAAGCACAGACTATGCTTATATTCTCCCCTCAACCCCTTGGAGGCACACTTTCTCTCTCTCAAATAAATCTTAAAAAAATAAAAATTGGTTTTATGAAGTGAGACTTATATTCCAAATGTGGACACGTTCCTCTAGTTTTTTTGTTTTGTTTTTGTTTTTGTCTTTAGATCAAGAGTACACTGGGGGGTGGAGTAGAGGGGGCACAGGGAGAGAGAATCTCAAGCAGGCTCCACACCCAGTTGTTTTGACTGACCACACAGGGGCCCCATCCTCTATACATATTTTAAAAATCACATTAGTTTATATGACCAGTTATTTCATCAGAAAATCTTTGATTATTGAGAAGTTGGAAGACTCATAGGGGTAGATACTAGTTTTCCAAAATTCTAATTTTAGCTTGAAAGATCAAATTTTATCTTTGACAACAAATACTGTCAGTTGATTTGCTTGAAATAGCAAACTTGCTAAGTTTGTTTTTAAGGAAATACCTGCCAGATGGTCAAGTTCAAATAATCATAGTTTTTCTTTCAGTCATTCTTTTTTTTTTCCTTTAAGATTTTATTTACTTATTCATGTGAGAGAGAGAGGCAGTAACCCAGGTAGAGGGAGAAGCAGGCTCCATGCAGGGAGCCCGATGTGGGACTTGATCCGGGGACTCCAGGATCATGCCCTGGGCTGAAGGCAGGGGCTAAACTGCTGAGCCACCCAGGGATCCTCGTCAGTCATTCTTTCAAATAAAAATGATGTTTTATGAAAAAGTGGCTAGTGATTTTGCAACTTAAACAATCATACAAGTACTTTTTCTCAAGATAACTGTTATACTTCAGTGTGTAAAAGTGCTTTATGCATACTTCTCATTTCATCATGTAGAATATTAAAAGACAGTGTCCAAAGGTTGAAAGTTAATGAAATTAATCATTCTTACCACTTCAACAAGGACATTAAATAAAACTGGCTTTTGTTTTATTTTAGCTGCCAGTGTATGACTGTGAAGAATGTGATACTAGTATAGTTTGGTGTCAATCACTTTTTATTTGTGCTAACATGCCAGCAGTCTTATCCACCATTGTTCTTGCAGTATGAAGTGCAAATGCCAACACAGTGAAAAGACAATAGCATCTTGGTATTATTATGAAGATAGTTTTGACCTCACAGGACCCCTGAGAGAGTCAGTGACCTCTTCTCCACCCCAAATCTGTATAGCTCACTTTCATATAGACAGAAAAGCAATTCAACTAATACTTTTAAAGTCCAAGAATAGGGGATCCCTGGGTGGCTCAGCAGTTTAGCGCCTGCCTTTGGCCCGGGGCACGATCCTGGAATCCCGGGATCAAGTCCCATGTCGGGCTCCCGGCATGGAGCCTGCTTCTCCCTCCTGTGTCTCTGCCCCTCTCTCTCTCTTTCTATGTCTATCATTAAAAAAATTTTTTTAATTAATTAAAAAAAATAAAGTCCAAGAATATATGTCATACATTTTAAAAGATTTTATTTAGGGATCCCTGGGTGGCGCAGCGGTTTGGTGCCTGCCTTTGGCCCAGGGTGCGATCCTGGAGACCCGGGATTGAATCCCACATCGGGCTCCCGGTGCATGGAGCCTGCTTCTCCCTCTGCCTGTGTCTCTGCCTCTCTCTCTCTCTCTCTCTATCATAAATAAATAAATTTTAAAAAATTAAAAAAAAGAAAAGATTTATTTATTTATTTATTTATTTATTTATTTATTTATTTATTTATTTAAAAGAGAGTGCTTGCATATGAGTAGGGGGAGGAGCAAAGGGAGAGGAAGAAGCAGGCTCCCTTTGAGCAGGGAGCCTGATGTGGGGCTCTATCCTAGGACCTTGGGGGGGACCATGACCTGAACCAAAAGCAGATGCTCAACTGACTGAGCTACCCAGTGCCCCTGTTACACACTTTTTTTTAAAGGAAAAACTATTTACCTCTTCCTAGACTTGTTTGCAAAAATGTTTGAGACAAGTAAAAATAAGTTGTGTAACCTGGGTAACAAATCTGATAATTAGCAGAATTTCTGATTTTCTTTTTCTTAAAAATTGTGGAACTAATTTTAATCATTTGGGAGTGATATTTTACAGTAACTATTATGTAATTGGCAGTGTATTCTATCTTTGGACAGTCCAAAGTGTACAAATTTTAATAGGAGTAATGCTAGGGAACTTGGCTTGGATTCATGTCTTTGGCAGTGTATATGTGAATGCTTATTTTCTGAAATGGTTAATAAGAACTTTTGCTTACAGGTGCCCGGGAATATCACGTCCAGTTTTTTAGCAACCAGCCAGAGAGGGCATGGGTTCATGAAAAGCGAGTACGAGAGTATAAAGGTCATAAACAGTATGAAGAATTATTGGCTGAAGCAACCAAACAAGCCAGCAATCACTCTGAGAAACAAAAGGTATCTGACAACATATTAACATTACCAATCGAACATGGTTTTTATAGGACTTAATAATTTAGTAGAAGTTTTCATACTTGAATTTAGACAGCTGTTAGGATGATTTATTATTTTAACCTAAGTTCAGTTTTAATAATTTATTGTAAGTATGTCAATAAGTTTTATATTTCATATAAACAACATTAGAATACTGTTAAAAACTTGAACTCTGCTTAATGCAACATTGGATTCTATTTTTGAATTGAATTAATGTATGTAAGACTAGTACATGCTAGTAAAATGTGGATTTTGCCAGGGAGTTTAATTCATTTTCCTATTTCAGTATCTTTCCATAATATCCTTTATTCTTACTTGGTAAAATTGTTTTGTAGAAGTAAAGTTTCTAAGATATTTAGTGAACACCTACTGTGAGACAGGTGTATTTTAAGCATTTTAGGTATATTAATTCATTTAATCTTCATAACAACTTAAGTGGTGTAGATATTATTATTCCTATTTCTACAGATGAAGAAATTAAGACACAGACAGGTTAAGTAACTGGTTTAGCCAAGGTTACACTTAGTGATGGAACCAAGAGATATCTTTGTGGTAGTGGATATTTTAGAATTATGACATCAACTCCTGATAATCTTTCTGGTTGACATTTTTAAACTCAACTAATTTTAGGATGAGTCTCTTGTGATTCAGAAATTTGTCATATTTTTACACTTTAAAAGCCAAATTTTATCACAGACTATTTTAATTAATTTTATCAGATACCATTTGACAGACTTATACATCAGTGTTTTACATATACTGCCCCTTCTCATAGTTTCATAGCTAATTTTGGGCTGCTTCTGTCCAAGCTTCTGGATAATTCCTGATGGCTTTGGTCATCTCACATACTTTCATTCAAAGTCTTCTTATCTGTCTTACCAACTTGCCAGATTGTCTTACTTGTCAAAAGTCTTCTGATCAACAATGTTAGAGACCTATGGAAACTGATTCAGGTTTAATTTTCTCTCATACATTTTTTCTTTCCTATGTCTTGTCAACTTTCATTTGTTCCTCCAGGCTCTCTCCTTCCTCTTCATCCTGCCTCCATTTACATTATGGTACAAACTACCAGCACCACTTTAAATGCTGACTGTGCCATTTGGTTTGGTTGTGATCTCTGCAGCACCTCTGAGCTTTAGGGTATCATTTTTAATGTGAGTGTTTTATTAGCCACTGAGAATAATGGTTCTGTAATCTCTCTTCCCTTTGCCCTCATTATTGCTGTTTTTTTTATGAACATTATGCGAGAGGGATGGCTCCCTCTTTGAGGGACTTGTCCAGCAGAGTGGTCAACAAAAAAGGATATATAAGAGAGAGTAGACCTGCATATCATCAGATAGTAATATCAACTATCAGAGTTGGGGAGTTAGAACATTTCAGGTATTTGACTAAAGATATTTATGCCACGTGCAAAGGTGACAGGATCAATGGGAAGTCATAGTGGTTTAAATGTACAAATTAGGTTAAAGGGTATCTGATAGTGCTTATGTATTTTTTTAGATTCGGAAACCCCGACCTCAGAGAGAACGTGCTCAGTGGGATATTGGCATTGCCCATGCAGAGAAGGCATTGAAAATGACCCGAGAAGAAAGAATAGAACAGTATACTTTTATCTATATTGATAAACAGCCTGAGGAGGCTTTGTCCCAAGGGAAAAAGAATGTTGCTTCCAAAGCCGAAGTTAAGAAAACCCGAAGACCAAGGTCAGTGCTGAATACCCAGCTGGAACAGACCAATGCAGGTGAGGTGGCCTCCTCGCTCTCAAGTACTGAAATTCGGAGACAGAGCCAAAGGCGGCACACAAGTGTGGAAGAGGAAGAACCACCTCCTGTTAAAATAGCCTGGAAAACGGCCGCCGCAAGGAAATCTTTACCAGCTTCTATTACAATGCACAAAGGGAGCCTGGATTTGCAGAAGTGTAACATGTCTCCAGTCGTGAAGATTGAACAAGTGTTTGCTCTTCAGAATGCTACAGGAGATGGGAAATTTATTGATCAGTTTGTTTATTCTACGAAGGTACCTCCTTTTTTCATGGGTGTTTTGGGGGAACAGTATTTAATAAGTAGGCAACCTTGGCACTTAAAACCCACAAACAGCACAAAGTCATAATTTAAATATCTTTTTATCTGCTGCACGGGAAATGTTCAGTTTTCTGTTTAAGAGGGGGTAAAACAGGCAAAAAGGCTATGTTTTCCTTTTTTTTCCCTCTTTTGTAATATCCCCATCTGTAATAGATTATCTTGAGCTGTGCAGCCAAAATTGAGCTTAGCTCCTTAAAGCTGTGGAAAAAAACTCGGCAATTTGCCTGTTTCTAGTTTGTATAGTTAGTTTTTCTTAGCTGCAAAGTGTGCTTCCTTATTAAATTATTTTTGTCAGTTATTTGAATTAACCACCGTAATAATTATACTTGCTGATCTATTTGGTTGCACCAGCAATTTTGTTAGGTTCATTTTGGCTTGGGGTAGCTGATGCATTTTAGGGAAATTCCGGAACTGTGTTTGTTCTATAACAATTAACTGTGGTGATAGCATGGGTAATGGGGTGGAAATACCTTTTCAAATTGCATACCTCCACCAGCCAGCCCGGAGCCTCCATTTAGGGCACTTATATTTTAGCTTTTAGACTTTAAAACTGTGTCATAACATTTATAATGTTTATTCCACATACCTTTTCACTCTCCTCCCAACCCTTATCACAGTTATGGGTTTGTGAATTCAATTTATGGCACCTCATGAGTATGTGCTTTTAAAGAATTCTGCTTAATTTTCTAACATTGTCATATGCATGTGAAAATACTTAAATATAGGTATGCATCATTAGTGACATATCTTTCCAAGTTTTTATTTAAATTCCAGGTAGTTGGGCAGCCCAGGTGGCTCAGCGATTTAGCGCCTACCTTCAGCCCAGGGCATGATTCTGGAGTCCTGAGACTGAGTCCCTCATTGGGCTCCCTGCATGGAGCCTGCTCCTTCCTCTGCCTGTGTGTCTGCCTCTCTCTCTCTCTGTCTCTCAAGAATAAATAAAATCTTAAAAAAAAAAAAATCCAGGTAGTTAACATACAGTGTAATATTAGTTTCAGATGTAGAAACTGAATGAAGATGTTAGTGATTGAACACTTACATACAGCACCCAGTGCTTGAATGATAATATTTTACTAGAGAGAAATATGATGGTTCTTTATTCATCTGTTTGTGACTGTAGGTTCAACTGAGTTCAATAAGACTAAGCTACTTGGAAAAACTTAAGTTACAGTCTCCACTTAGCTCTACTGACAGCTTTGCATAGCAAATGAATACGCTGCAATTTTTTTTTTTTTTTTTTTACTGCTAATTGGCTTCATTCTTGGAGCTAGTTTTTATCTGCATTTGGATAGACAAATCAGTTTGTCACCACACTCCAAAGAGTGCTATTTAAATGAAATTTGAGATGATACTGATCTTTTTATTTATTTATTTAAAAAAAATTTTTAAGCTGTGTTTATTTATTAGAGTGTGCCCCACACATGAGGGGGACGGACAGGAAGGGGCAGAGGGAGAGGGAGAAAGAAAATCTCAAACAGATTCCCTGCTGAGCATGGGGGAGGGGTGCTCAATCTCACGACCCTAAGATCATGACCTGAGCCAAAATCAAGAGTTGATGCTTAACCAACTGAGCCAACCAGGTGTTGTCCTAAAACTGATCTTTTTAAAATGAAGACCTTAAAAATACATATATTTACAAATCACTCGTTTATTTTATTGTGTTAAAACACCTAAGATGAGATAGAACTATAATTGTACCTCCCTTCTGTCTGCTCCAAACTGCTTTGGGTACACATTTTGGTCACCATGAATATCAAATTTCTGTATCTAAGGATATCCTTTTAAGACATGTTGACATTTTTATATGTATAGTAGGGTACTTAACCAAATGAAAATGACTCGAGGGCAGCCTGGGTGGCTCAGCAGTTTAACACTGCCTTCAGCCCAGGGTGTGATCCTGGAGACCTGGGATCCCACGTCAGGCTCCCTGCATGGAGCCTGCTTCTCCCTCTGCCTGTGTCTCTGCCCCTCTCTCTCTCTGTGTGTGCCTCTCATGAATAAATAAATAAATAAATAATTTTTTTAAAAAGGTTGACACATTTAAAAAAAAAAAGAAAATGACTCGAGTTCTTTTCCTGTGATGATTTAAAGGGAGAGATTGTTCAGACCAGAAGACATTTTATTTTTGACAGAAAGCTAGGTGATACAGGTTCATTTTTTAGTGATATGCCTCATGTGGAGTTGTGTCGGTTTCTTTTTTTTTAAACATAATGTCATTGTACATTTTAGAATACATCCTGATGATTTAATAAAATTGCTCTGGTAATGGCAAAGATGATAAATCAACTGCAATCAAAGACCGTGTAAAATTCAAGCAAATGATGATCATCTTAAGCTGTCTTTGTAAGCCGATGATGCCATTTGCCTAGTAATCAGCTATTTTTTATTTTGTCTTATTTTGAAGGGAATTGGTAACAAAACAGAAATAAGTGTCAGGGGACAGGACAGACTTATAATTTCTACACCAAACCAGAGAAATGAAAAGGCAACTCAGAATATATCATCTGAAGCAACATCTGGTCCTACAGGTGGGTAATGAATGAAAGTATGTAGATCCATTTTGAGAGGTCATAGTTCTTTTCTGCTAATAACATGGTAGCTATATTTCTAAGAAAATTTTACTTATCAAAATCAAATTATATTTTTAAAAATTAAGTGGTAAAAGCAATTACGTCAATAGAAAAGAATGGCTTAAGGGACTAGGAAGCTTTATTCATTGTTATTTTTCCTACAAGAGTTTTAGTAATAAGAGAACTGTGTAATTAAACAAGGATAGTTCTGAAATCTGTACATAACTGAGTAAATGCACCATTTGTTTAGCTCTCTTTGAATGAAAATGACAGCTTTACTTTTCTAGCACCATTAACACATTCTTACCATTTCCTCCTTCATCTCTTATTAGAAACTAATTGACAGATGCCGTGCTCCTTTTATTATTCTTAGGTATCCTAACAGTTAGTAAGTAGGGAATTAGGGCCTAACTCTCCTATTATAATCTGTTCTCTGATTAACAGATACTATTCTGATTAACAGATTTCTTGTTTAAAAGAGAAATGCATATATTCAGTAAAGTTGTGCCTGTGAATGGTCAAAGTAACTTTTTTTTTTTTAATAACTTTTGTTAAGGGACTGACATACTAAGGATCTTATAGTTTAATTGAGTGTCTGGTGGGGTTTATATAACTGTATTATTGCTTTATTATAGCCATCAAGAAAAGAGATTGTCAACTGGCTGATCATTTGGAATCTTAGTTTAGGAGAAAGGGGTTTGTTTCACCTTGTTCTTTAAAAAATTTTTTGGAATCAAATCAGAGAAGGGACCAAGCAATTTTCTAGAAGGATTAAGCTCTTGAGAACTTAGGTAGTAACTCTGAATCAGTAATAACTCAGGCAGAACTGTGGTTGAGTGGCACAAAGGGGCAAATATTTTTGTAAGGGAAATTTTAAGATTCTTCTTATTAAAAAGAGCAAAAATAAAAGCAGTCATTGTTCAGGAAAGAACTTGGGCTAGCTTCCTTTAAAAAAAATTGGGGGGGGGGGGGTTTACAGGACAGAAAGAAGAGGTGGCAGGGAAAATGGGGCATACTTTGGATGGGGCATACAAAACATTATGCCTTTATCCAAAATTGAGTTGGGAAGGGAATGCTTTAAAGTAGGGAGAGAGTAGCAAAGTCCAGAACCAGATTTGCAATTTGTTTCATTTCAAAATACTGCATAAAAAAAGGAAAGAATGATGTTAAAGAAATGAATAAGTGGACTTAAAAGATTTTGCATTAATTAGTTATAACTGAAAACATTTGTTCCCTACTTTGAAGATTAAAAGAATCTTTTGGCCTTAGCTCTTTATAGTCAGGTATTTTGACTATACCTGACTATACCTGACAATTTTGTTATCTTTCTTTACACTAAACTGTTGGTAATTTGTCTGAATTTAAGTGTGATACCTAGCCTAGGTGAATCTTTATTTAAATAAATCTCCTAATTAGGGAGGAAGTAAACTTCATTTTAGACTCATCTTAAATATTATACTTTTATTTAATAGGACTTATGTTTTTCCTTCCCCTCGGCTACTGAGCATTTTATTTTCATGTAGTCTTTTCACTGTAGATTTAAGTTTTGCTATGAATTTTTTTCTTTTTTAAGTGAAAGGTACAATGGAAGGTTCTATTCTTTAGATCTGGAAAAAGCTCAATTCCTTCTTTAGGCAGGCACTATATTTAGGTTGTAAATTAATGAGTGCTCTAAAGCTTTGATTTTGGTTTAAATTTGGTTACCAGCTGTGGTTGATGAGCATATTTTGCTTTTTTAAATGACCATTTTGTTTCTTGTGGAAATAATTTTAGTAGAAAAGTGAGAGAAGAGACTTGATCTCCCTTGAGAAGCCAGTTATATCATCATCTCAGTTGTTGTTAATTACTTAGGGAGAATTCTTGAGCCTTTTCCAAGTGAATTTAAGGGGTGCATAGAGGGTATAGCACTGCTAATTTCTGTGATTTGAAGAATTGTATTTGCCTTTATACTAGATTTTTAAGCTATTTTCCACTTCCAGAGATGCTCACCTCCTCTCTCTTAGGACATAAATGCAGTACTTTTTGGGGTTTTAAACGTAGTAGAATTTTTTTTATTAAAGATTTTATTTATTTATTCATAGACAAAGAGAGAGAGAGTCAGAGACACAGGCAGAGGGAGAAGCAGGCTCCACGCAGGGAGCCTGATGTGGGACTCGATCCTAGCTCTCTAGGATCACACCCTGGGCTGCAGGCGGCGCCAAACCACTGTGCCACCGGGGCTGCCCTAAACGTAGTAGAATTTATGTGTTCTTCAGATAGCTTTCAGAACAATTTTAAGAAATTACATTGCCTTATTTCGTATAAGATAGTAGATCAAATACTGTCTGTACTTACTGGAACAGTTATGTTGTCATCCTCAAAGCAAGTAAAGCTACTTTGTTTTAGGCAGTTTTATTTTCATTTTCCTCTTCCCGGATAGCTACTTGAATATTAATAATTTTACTAAAGTCTGGATTTCTGGAATACTCAGGTGTCTGTGAGGGTAGGTTATTTGTTGTCTTAGTGAACATTTTTAACAATGGAAGAAGCAGAGTGAGCCTGAAGGAAGGAGCCAACATCTTCATTTGTGACTTTTCTGCTAGAAGTCAACACTTTTCTGCTAGAAGTCTTCTGCTAGAAGAAACTCTGCTAGAGTTTCTGCTAGAAGCTCAGGAACCATAAATTAGTTTCAGACTACTTCCTCCCTCCTGAAAACAGATATAGTGGGATCCTTCTTTGTTTTGACTTTGAACTAAGGTGAAGGAAACCATTTACACATAGACAAGAACAATGAAATCATGAAATATAAAGATAATGTGGAAGGCTTTATTGAAGTAGCTTCTGCCTGCTTTGAGGAGCTTTCTCCTGTGGCAAGGTGTGGAAGGGTGATTATTATGTAGGAAGGACCATGTAGGAGTCCAAGCCCTGAGAAGATGGAGAACATGCTGCCGGCATCCTTTCTTCTCAGGATCACAGAATGAATCACTCCTGACTTAGTGTTCTTTCAAGATGTGGTCTTTAGTCTAAGTTTTATCCTGTCCAAAATGGGGTCCATGTGAGTTTTCTTTCTGTTTACTTCCAAAGAATTTTACTGTTTAAAAATATGAATAGTTTCTGTTTCACTATTTAACATGAAAAACCTTGCTAATTTGTTTCCAAGAGTTTTTCATGACTCGTTATTTCTAAGACATAACCAGTCCCTTGACATCCAAATTAATGATTTGCTTTTGGCCATATCTTTGTGCCTTTTTCCCCCTTTGTTCATAATATAACAGTAACCAAAACTCATATGGGTACACCAAGCACCATTAAACATTTTACATATATAATTAGTTTAATTCATTTGTTAAAATGCAAAATATGTAGGACTGATTGAATTTTTAGTGATTTATAATTAAAAGACCAAAAGTAAAAAAACAAAACAAACAAAAAAAAGTAATGAGTAAGAAAAGCATGGAATTGGGTCAAATCTTAATTACATAATTGTCAAGTCATCCTTAAATGAGTGTTTGTTTGTTCCTTTAAATCATCTCTTAGGCTCAGTAGAAAAGAAGCAACAGAGAAGATCGATTAGAACTCGTTCTGAATCAGAGAAATCCACTGAGGTTGTGCCAAAGAAGAAGATCAAAAAGGAGCAGGTTGGCTTCCTACATGTAGAGAGTTAAAACATTGTATTTGTAAATGTTGTGGCTTTTATGGTATCTTAAAAGAAAGAGAAACTTTCCCTAAGCTGAGTTCCTCTTTCTGGACTATTTTATGCTTCTGTGTTGGTGAGTTCCAGTGCCCAATTCTAACACAGCCATCCCTGTGATTCTGCTTCAAGCATTTTCACAAAAAACAGTCAGGCTTCAGGAGATGGGAAGCCAGTACAAGACTCTTAAAGAATTCCTCACATTTATTTTGAAATTTCTGTTATGAGCAAAATGATTTCATGTTTTCATGATTTTTATTTGGAACCATCATTAAGTCCCCCCTGCCTTTTTAAATTTTGATTTTTTTGTTTAAGCCGCTGGTATGTATTGTTTTTATTTTTTTAAACAAATCAAATTAATTTAACAATGAGAGTTATATTTAAGACACAAATAATCATATATGATCTGGTTTTTCTGTCAGTATCACAGATTTTTTGGAATGTTACTTTCCCAGTGGAATGGCACTCACCTATGATTGGGTGATCAGAAACACCATTGAAGTAAAAACAAAAAAGGGGAGGGACATTTGACTGAAGGGTATTAAACCAGTGTAATCAACGTAGTAATGTGCATATAAAATTACCTGTTCAAAGAAATTTTTAGAAACCATTACTCCTTTAAATTAAACTCACAATAAGAATTTTTCTTGATTTTTTTTTAAAGTGGAAAAATATCCATTTTTTATAGCTCAGAAAGCTACAGTTAAACAAAAAGAATTCTGAATAGTATTAGTTCCAATAAGCTTTATATTTTTAAGACCACTTGATATGGAAGTGCAGACTTTTCTATTCAGATTATTTCCTTCATAATTTTAAACTTCCAAACTTACAAGGTGTGATTTTGTGGGTGCTCTGTGGTATCTCCAAGCGTGTAAAACAATTTTCCCAGAAACATTTAACCAAAATTTAAATAATATACTAATTTGTCATTCATTTACCATAATTAACTTTCATACTTAGGAAATTATATTCCAAAAAATCTTTCTAAGCTCTTGCAAATCTATAGCATTCATTACCAAAACAAAGTTGTGATTTTTCCAGCTGGTTCCCAAATTCAGTCTGTGACTAGTCAGTTTAAAATTAATAAGCAGAATGAGTATAAAAAGTGGGACAAATTGTTAATGCCACTGTGTTATAGTTAGTAGTAGAACAATACCCGTGATTGTTTAGAAGATTTTATATTTGTATTACTAATTGTATCTTATAAAAGCGCTTCTGTTGTATGTTTTTTTACTTGTTGTAAAAAAAATAAAAATTTTTTAAAAAGCTTAGAACAATCCTTAAATATTTACAAAATGTGTTTCAACATGCATATTTCACTACATCTTAAAGAAACATAAAATTCAATTCATAGCTAAAACAGGAACTCCTCCAAACAGCATCCTTTCTTTAATTCCAATGGTTCAATCCTCAGATTACCACGTGTTTTACATAGACATTGGCAGAATAACTTCTGATCTCGCTCTCCTGATGTAGGATCAAGACACTGTTCATAAGACACTCAAGAAAGTGCTTTTGCAATATCACAAACTTATTTTCTTAAGTTTGTACTAGCAGCAAAAGTATTGAGCTTCCAGCTGTATGGAGCCCTGTAGCACTCTCTACAGAGAGGGTCCTGATTCCCAGCAACTTAGCTGTGAGTGCAGGCGCGGAAGGGTCTTAAAGTGGCGTGAGTTACATTAACCTGAGTATCATAGTAAGTAAAAATTTATCCTAACGTCTTTGGGGCGGGAGGGGTTTATAGCAACATCCGGGCTGGTTGCAGAAACAACCCCTCTCCTGCCTCCCAGACACTGAGGAAAGGATTCTTGTTCTCGTCATTTACCAAGGGATTGGTGGGAAAAGTCTTTGCTAGAGAGCATGTGGCTGTGTGTTGTCACTTGGAATTCAGCATAGGCAGCTAGGATTTAAACCCTCCCTGACCTTGAGACAGAACTTTACCCAGAAGATGGGATGGAGTTCAGATTTCAGATACATTAATCACTCATCATTACTTAGATTGATGGAAGTATTATTTTTTTCCCTCTGTTAATTAAAAGTGAAATAAAATCCTCGTTAATGGTATATTTTTCTGTCCAAACAGGTTGAAACAGTTCCTCAGGCTACAGTGAAGACTGGATTACAGAAAGGTGAGTTATTATAATGTTGCCTTGCATTTACTTGATTAAAACCAGATTTTAAGAATTACTTATTTGTACTTCATGTATTTTTGTGTGTCTCTGTAAATCACTGTTGTTGCTCTTCAGTCAAAAAAATTTGTGTGAAATTGAAGTATTTGTGTGTGTGTGTGTGTGTGTGTGTGTATGTGTATATTTTAGAGTTGATCTTATTCTGTACCTCCATGTGTGAAGTCTTACTTGTTTTGGTAAATTGGAGAACACCATGTAGACTTGATACTGTTTCCGGCTTTTCTCCATAAGATTCTGGGGTTTCACTGGTTTATAAACTAGGGATGTGACGAATCCACTTTTTTTGGTATTCGACTGAATACCGAATAGTAGCTATTAATGTTTGTCAAACATGGACTATGACAAATCAGACAAGACAACCTGATTACAAAAAATCTTACCACGTTTATTTTGACAGTGCTGTAAAATCTTTTTTTTTAATTAAAAATGATTCGTAGCATATTTATGGCCATTATTAGATGACCTTATGCAAATCTATTTGAGATATGCACAAAGTTTAAGAAACCTTAAACTTATATCCGTATTTTCTGTGTGCAATTTGACTACAGTACAAACTCCATAGCATGATTCGTGCGTTTTTGGTGAAATCATTCAAACTGTATTTAATACCCGTAGTTTACTCTGGGCAAATTGCATTATTTAAAAAAAAAAAAAAAAAAAAAACACCAGCCTCTCTGCATTCTCGGGGAGAAGTCTGCAGCGATGGTCTCCGTGGAGATCCTCAGCAGAACTGAACAGCCTCTCGGAGGGAACACTGCTTGGCGGAGCTCCAAGAAAAGACATCGCGATCGCTGCGAGATTAGGAGGCCTGATTGCGTTGTGTTTCCACCATTCCACAGGGTCGGCGGACCGGGGAGTGCAGGGCTCTGTCAGATTCAGTGACAGCTCCGTCTCCGCAGCGATTGAGGAAACTGTGGACTGAGATTCCTGTACAATTTCATCCCAGAAACTCCAGACTTGGAGTCTCCATGCAAGATTTCTTTGTCGGCGGCTCGATAAACAGTTTCTTTGTTTTCAATTTTGATTTCGCCAATCATCATTATTGGCATTTTCCTGCCTGGTTTCTTCTTCAAGACTCTGAACAATTGCTTTAACATTCAGATGATTTTTTTTGGTCTGAGCTGGATGGGTACAGCTTAAATCATGGGTCCAGCCTAAAAACCACCGTTTAACTTACACTGATCAATTTCAACATGGACTGTTTTTGTTTTTTTGGTTTTTGTTTTTAAATAAAGCATCATTAATGCACATCTGCAGGGTTTTGCCAAACAGCCCAAACTGTATACATTACAATCATTAAAAGCTCTTATTTTTTTTAATATTAGTGCCGTTATCATGGAGAACAGCATGGCAGCTGTCTTTGGCAGTCTGTCATTTTTCTAGCATTTTCAGAAACTCATCGGAAATGGCGGTACCTGTGTTTTCCCTTCGAAAGCCTCTCAGTACAGCACTCCTGTTCCTCTGTTAAAACTCCTTGTTAATCCAGTGATCTTTTAGGCCAAGGAAATACTTTGTGGTGGTGTTCTGGGTCCACACACCAGCAATGAAGGAGATAGATTTGTGTACTTGTGTTTTTTAATCAGCGTTAACATGGGCAGGCACCCTCATTTATAGATGTAAGGAAACATTCAGTGAAAAAACTTGTAGAATGGGATATGATAACAAGGTTCCGGTAATCTGAGCAGTCTAAAGAGGCCCACATCCTCCACCACAGAACATGGCTATATACCAAGTGCTACTCTCACTCAGCCTGTTGCGGATCTTCATGGCCTCAGGAGACTTGTTTCTCCATGGTCTCTTCTGGACTGCACACTTCCACCATAGCTTGCTGGGCTGATCTAGATGTCTGTTTGTTGTATGGAAAGTGTGGGGGAAAAAATCCAAAACACAAACTGTGGGTTGAAATATTAACCGTCTCCTTGGTTCCCTGGTATTCACCGTGCCTGATCTGCACATTTCATCGTGGCTGTTTCTGTATAGCCTATACTGCATTAGCCCAAGAGATTGTTGCTTTGTAACTTTTTGCACTATTGTTTTGGCTGGATTTGTATTACACACAGTTTTAAAAAAAATTCCACACTATTCTCTGCCTTTTTTTTTTTTCATATTTATTCCTTCCCGCACAAATTCCACATAGAGGCCTCTCATCCAGCTCTTCGTGATTTGGCTGCATTTGAACATTGATTGTCCGTTACAACCCTCAGCAATGTGCCTCCTAAATGGCATGACATATGTAGATGTGCTGCAGCACTTGTTAATGGTCACAATAAATGCCACTTCACCAAGGAAGTCTCAGATGAACAATTATGAACATCCAAAATTTACGCGGGGGGCAATAATCAACTGAATTGCAAAATTCGGGGGAAAATGGCACTATCCGTGTACGAATCGAATACAAATCAAAGATTTGTCACATCCCTAATAAAAACAAGATGGAGGTGTCTCTGCGACCATATTTGTAAGCTACACAGTGTGTTGGGTTTTATGTCTTCCCCCTCCAAATTGAATGGTTCTTTGGATTGCTCCAAATCAATCAGCTATCCTATAGTTTTGATAGAATTGGTTTTTAGCTTGGAACTTGGGCTCTGTTGACTGAAAATAGCTTTAGAGCAGAAGCACTGAATTAAATGTTTTAATAGAGCGGTTGTAAATTAAATCACTCACTATCAGGAAGGTCAGAAGCTTACGAAGTTTTGATTCGTGACTTCAGTGTTACAAAGAGAGCTGTGCTTTTTTTCACACTACAGATGAGTTTGGGGAAAGAAATAATCTCCCACAAAAAAAATTAAAACAACAAACCTTAAGCACTATTTTAGGATTAATTTCAGTGTGTTGTATTAAGGTGCCAGCGAGATTTCAGATTCCTGTAAACCACTAAAGAAAAGGAGTCGCGCCTCAACTGATGTAGAAATGACTAGCTCAGCATACAGAGACACATCTGACTCCGATTCTAGAGGACTGAGTGACCTGCAGGTAAATATGTTCAAGTCTCGGGGCACATTACTCTCTTTTGCTTTGCAAAATGAAGTAACAATGCTTTGCCTGATTTGTTTGGGGAGCGGGGAATTTTTTAAATACTCAGAGAACAAATCATTTTGGTTATTTTGTAACTTACAAATGTCTTCATTTTGCTGATTTCTTATGTAACAGAAGCATGGTTTCTGTCTTTTTAAATTTTAACTACAGTTTCTCTCAAAACACCAGGCATATAGCATCCAGGGGTTTTAGAAAGAAAAAGAAAAAAAAGAGGTATTAGGTTTATTTGAGCAAATCTTGCTAGGATTTTCATAGCACTTCACTTTGAGGAAATTTTTGTTTTATTTTTCTTAAAAAGTACTATGTTTTCCATGTAGGTAGGCTTTGGAAAGCAAGTAGATAGCCCTTCCGCTACTGCAGATGCAGATGTTTCTGACGTGCAGTCCGTGGATTCAAGTTTGTCAAGAAGAGGCATTGGAGTCAGTAAGAAGGACACTGTGTGTCAGGTAGGCAAACAACGGATAGCTTGAAATAACTGCTGTAGTATTTTGCCAATAACATACTTACCTCCTGCTGGAGAGAGTAGTATCTTTCTAAATTATATTATTTTAAAGCCGTAATATCTAAAAGCCATTTCTGGCTTTTCACATTACAAGTGCCAATATTCATTGTGATACTCAAGTTATTAATTAGAAGTAAATGGGAGGTGCCTGGCTGGCTCAGTCAGTAAAGCATGCAGCTCTCGATCCTTGGGGTTGTGAGTTCAAGTCCCATGTTGGGCCTAAAGCTTATTTAAAAGTAAATGACAGGGCAGCCCTGGTGGCTCAGCAGTTTAGCACCGCCTTCAGTCCAGGGCCTGATCCTGGAGACCCAGGATTGAGTGCCACATCAGACTCCTGGCATGGAGCCTGCTTCTCCCTCTGCCTGTGTCTCTGCCTCTGTGTGTGTGTGTGTGTGTGTCTCTCATGAATAAATAAATAAAATCTTTAAAAAAAAAAAAAAAAGGAAATGACAGATGATTTATTTCAAAAATTTTCTTTAAATTCAGTTAATTAACATATAGTGTATTATTAGTTTCAGAGATAAGAGTCAGTGATTCATCAGTCTTACATAATACCCAGTGCTCATTACATCATGTACCCTTCTTTTTTTTTTTTTTTTTTAAAGATTTTATTTATTTATTCATGATAGTCACAGAGAGAGAGAGAGAGAGAGAGAGAGAGGCAGAGACACAGGCAGAGGGAGAAGCAGGCTCCATGCACCGGGAGCCCGACGTGGGACTCGATCCCGGGCCTCCAGGATCGCGCCCTGGGCCAAAGGCAGGCACCAAACCGCTGTGCCACCCAGGGATCCCCTCATGTACCCTTCTTAATGTCCATCACCCAGTTACCCTGTCCCCCTACCCACCTCCGCTCCAGTGACCATCAGTTTTTTCCCTGTAAGAATCACTTATAGTTTGTCTCCCTTTCTGATTTTGTCTTGTTTTATTTTTTTCTCCTCTTCCCCTATGATCCTCCACTTTGTTACCTTTTTTAATGTATAAATATACATTAAAATGTAATAATGTATAAATACTCAGTACCCTTTTTGAAAAATAGTTTTACTCTGTGAAGAAAAAGTATTGTAGATTCCAAAGAAGAAATCTTGAAAGATCAAGTATGACTTTAAACTTTATACCATTTTGGGTCTGGAAATAGTTATCTAATTCAGTATTTGTTTTTTTTTAATGTATTAAATATACAGGTCTTCCTATATTCTTACTATTTTTGTCATGATGAATACTGCGTGATATATGTAGAATTGTTGAATCACTATATTGTACACCTGAAACTAATATAATACTGTGTTAACTAACTGGAATTAAAAACTTTTTTAAAATTTTAAAAAAATAACTTACCTCAGTAGTTCTTAAAGTGAGGGCTAAGGATCAGCAGCATCAGCATTGTCAGGATACCTGTTAGAAATGCAAATTCATGAGCCTCACTGTAGACCTGCTGAATCAGAAACTGTGGGAGAGGGACCCAGTAATCTGTGTCTTAACAGGCCCTCCAAGTGATTCTGATACCTGCTGAAGTTTAAGAACTCCTGCTTTTTGCCCTATTACAGATCTGTGAAAGCTCTGGTGACTCTCTGATTCCTTGTGAGGGAGAGTGCTGCAAACACTTTCACCTGGAGTGCCTGGGATTGGCATCAGTCCCTGATGGAAAGTTCATCTGCATAGAATGTAAAACTGGTAAGTTTATTTAGTTTGATAGATACAAAAAGACAGGTAGAAAGGAATGTGCCATGGCAGCATCCACCATGACATCTAACTACTTTTATGTAGCTCTCATCCTCCACTCCCATAGATATTTCAACAAATTAAGACCATCCAGTGATTGGGATTCCCAAGATCAAAGGAGTAGTTAGCAATATTATTGTCAAATTTTCTTCTACCGATCCTTTTGCCATAAAATCTATCAAATCATTAAGATGGATTTATGTTTTATCTAAACAGCTATGCAAAATATGTAGACTGAGATATTTTTGAGATGGGTTTGAGAGTTTTGTGTTAAATAATAAATAAATAAATATATAAATAAATAGTTAAAGAACCCTTGACTTGGGGTGCCTTGTTGGCTCAATCAGTTAAGTATCTGCCATCACCTCAGGTTGTGGTCTCAGGGTCCTGGGATCAAGGTCCTCATCAGACTTTATCACTCTGATAGAGAGCAGGGAGCCTGCTTCTCCCTCTGTCTCTCTCTCTCTGTCTCTCATGAATAAATAAATAAAATCATTAAAAAAAAAAAAAGAAAGAAAAAAAATCCCTTGACTTTAATGGACTGGAATAAGCATCAATCACAAAGTATGACCGTGATGAATATATTTTTATTGGAAAGATGGAAATTGTTTTTTAGACATTGCAGGTTTTCGATTTACCTTTTTTTTTCTTATCCCTCCAGCTCATATAAACTACTACCAATCAAAACAATTTATAGAGAAAGAAAATTTAACACCTTACCCAAAGTCAAAAGACAACATATGATGAAACAGGGATTTAAACCCAGGAAATAGCTTAACCCCTGATTCCTTACTGTTTACTGTTGCCTTCTACCACCTTGACTAAGTAGGGTGAAGATTATATTTCATATGTCATATGTCCTAACACAGACACACACATACACATGTGAAAATTAAGCTTATTATAAAAGCTGTTTTGAACATATAACTTATATTTTTCCCTATATAAAATATTACTTATCACATTTAGACTCTGCAGTAAAACCTTTGAACAGTTTGCCAGCTGGCAACCTCAGGGTCAGATTATCTGCACATTGTTTTATTTGGCTCTCAAAATATGCTTTGAACGTGTGAATATGGGTCAGGTACATATTTCTGGTTCCCCACATTGTCTACCATTCCCTTTTCTAAAACCCTATCACTCCAGTCATTTATGTAATCTGCCTGGCCCCTTTAAGCACTTAAATTGTAATCTCTGATCTAAACTAGTGATATGAAGGACTATGTTTTGGTAGTATTAGAATACTCTGAGGGCTTTTCTCCTGACTCTAGAACTCAGCAGAGCAGAATTCTACCAACAAAGGCTAGATAAAATCTAATTTGGCACACATCTTTTAGAAAAGTTAAAAGAGAAATTTGCTTTAAAAATAAGTAGAGGGACTTTGGGTGGCTCAGTGATTGAGCATTTTCCTTTGGCTCAGGGCATGATTCTGGAGTCCTGGGATTGAGTTCCACATTGGGCTTCCTGCATGGAGCCTGCTTCTTCCTCTGCCTATGTCTCTGCCTCTCTCTCTCTCTCTCTCTGTGTCTCTTGTGAATAAATAAATAATCTTTTAAAAAAATAATAAGTAGAGCAAAGTTGGAAGATTTAATTCCTGATTTAAAAATTTGCTACAAAGCAAAGATAAAAAATAAACAATTTTTTAATCTAAAAAATAAAAATTGGGGATCCCTGGGTGGCGCAGCGGTTTAGCGCCTGCCTTTGGCCCAGGGCACGATCCTGGAGACCCGGAATCAAATCCCACGTCGGGCTCCCGGTGCATGGAGCCTGCTTCTCCCTCAACTATGTCTCTGCCTCTCTCTCTCTCTCACTGTGTGCCTATCATAAGTAAAATAAAATTAAAATAAAATAAAATAAAATAAAATAAAATAAAATAAAATAAAATAAAATAAAATAAAATAAAATAAAATAAAATAAAATAAAATAAAATAAAAATAAAAATTTACTACAAAGCTACAGCAATTAAAACAGTGTGATACTGGCATGAAGACAGAAATATAAAGCAGTGGAATAGAATAGGGCACCCAGATCTCGGGCTCCCTGCATGGATCCTGCTTCTTTCTCTGCCTGTTTTTCTGCCTGTTTATTTATTCTTATGAATAAATAAATAAAATCTTAAAAAAAAAAAAAAAAGAATAGGGCACCCAGAAACAAATATTCACACATTTGGTCAAATGGTTTTTTTGACAAGGATGCAAAACCATTCAGTGGGAAAGGACCAGTCTTTTCAACAAACGGTGCTAGGAAAATTGGATATCCACATGCAAAAGAATGAAGTTAGACCTTTACCTAACAACAGCATACAAAATTAATTCAAATGGATCAAAGACCAAAATTAAGAGCTAAAACTATAAAAATCCTAGAAGGAAACATAGGGGAAAAGCTTTATGATAATAGATTTGACACTGATCTCCTAGATGTAACACCAAAGGCATAGCCAACAAAAGAAAAAATAAACAAATTGGGCTTTATCAAAATTAAAAACTTTGTATACCATTAACAGACTAAAAAAGCAACCCACAAAATGGGAGAAAGTTTTGGCAAGTTCCATGTCTGATAAGAGACTAATATCCAGATTATATAAAGAACTACAACTCAACAAAAAAACAAACACCCCAATTGGGCAAAGGACTTGAATAGACATTTCTCCAAAGAAAATCAACAAATGGGTTAGTAAGCACATGAAAAAATATTCAAAATCATTAGTAATCAGGGAAATGCAAATTAAAATCACATGAGATGCCACTTCATACTTACTAAAATGGCTATTATAAAATTTTTAAAAGTGGAAGTGTTGGTCAGGATACGGAGAAATTGGAAGCTTTATTCACCTTTGGCAGGAATGTAACATGGTACAACCTCTATGGAAAATAGTACGGCAGTTCCTCAAAAAATTAAACATAGACTTACTGTATGATCTAGCAATTCCACTTTTGGATAAATACCCAAAAGAACTGAAAGCAGAAACTCAAACAGATAATTGTATATACACCCATGTTCACTGCAGCATTATTCACAATAGCAAAATGTGGAAATGACCCAAGTGTCCACTGATGAATGAATGGATGAATAAAATGTGGTGTGTATATGCAATAGAATGTTTTTTTAAATGAAAAAAAATGAGATAAAAAATGAAATTCTAATACATAATGGATGAAATACACTAGTCACAAAGGACAAACATTATTTGATTCCACTTATATGAGTTACATAGTCAAATTTATTTAGAGACAGAAAGAACAGTTTTTACCAAGTTTGTTTGTTTATTTATTTATTTATTTATTCATTTATTTATTTTTACTAGTTTTTAGCAGGAATGGGGAGTTATCATTTAAATGGGTACAGAATTTCAGGATGGGATGATGAAAAAATCCTGGAGATGGTGGTGATAGTTGCAAAATGATGAGTACTTAATTCACTACTTTCACAAATGGTTAAAATGGTAAATTTTATGTTACATACTTTTAACCACAGCTTAAAATCAATTATTTTTTAATTTTTAAAAAGTTGCTTTTGAGGGCACCTGGGTGTCTGGGTGTCCCACTGTTGGTTTTGGCTCAGAACATGACCTTGGGGTCATGGTATCAGACCCTGTCAGGCTCCACACTCAGCATGAATCTGCCTGAGACTCTTTTCCCCTCCCTCCCGTCTGCCCCTCCCCCTGCTCACACACATACTCTCTAAAGTAAATTAATTAAAGTTTTTTAATTGCTTTTGATTTATTTATATCACATGAAAAATTAGTTTGAAACTAATTTGTTACCCTCCAACATGTTAGTAATAAAAACTTCATTTATGTTTAAGGTCATTTAGAAAGGTGTTTTTTTTTTTTTTTTTTATCAAAAGATAGATACTTTGCATATAAAAATATTATAGGATACATGCCCAATAAATTCTTATACTATCACTTTTTATTGTTTAAGACAAATGTGATTTCTGGAGAGAAGGCACTTTAATTTGACCTTGTGAATAAAATATGTAATAATCAGGGTAACTTACTAATTATTATAAACAAAAACCATGTACTACTAAGAAGGGAGGGAATTAGAAACACTCATATCCTACGGCTCTAACCTTAAGTCTTAAAGGAGTTTGATAGTTTGGCTAATAGTATAAGTGTCACTGGTTATAACAATTTTCATTTATATTAGACCTATTTTGATCATTATGTAAGTGAAAGCCTTTCTTTTTTTCATAAGACAATTTATGGATTTAGGCAAAGCTGTAAAGTCAAACCTCTTAACCTTTAAAATAATTTATTTTAATTTTTTAATTTCTAAAAATTATTTTTAAAACAATACTATTGCTTTCCTATCTACATGCATGTTAAAATATAATTTGAAATTAAATACAGCAAAACAACAACAACAAACCTTGCTGTACTTTTACAACAATGCCAGTTTAAAAAAAAATCACACACTTTTGAACATCATGGTTTTAAGTACTAATTTTAAGGCATTTTTATAATTCAGCCCATTTGCAAAGTTTAGGTACTTCCAAAATCAAATCTGTCTGTAAAAAGTCAAAACAAAAAACTATTCCATTTAAAAAAGTTATTCCATTTTTTTCTTTCAGATTTTCTATATTATAAGAAAAATGGGCAAAAGACTTGAACACTTTCCAAAAGATGATATCCCAGTAGTCACTTAAGATTCTGTATGTAAAATGAACACACAATGAACTCATATCCTAATAAAAGAGGCAGAAAATTACCCACAGAAAAGACAATTACCTTCAAAGAATAACAAAACAACAAAATTATTATAATTTGCAGTTCTGTGTTTACAACTGAACATCTTTTTCTGTATGTATCTCTGTTGACTCTCTTGTGAATGATACATTCTTGTTTTGTCCATTTGTATATTGTGGTAAAGGTGTTCTTAGCATTTAATATTTTAAAGGTATTTCTAATTACACAAATGGAATATAAGTATAATTCTATGAAAATATTGTAATTATAGGTCAACCATGTGTGTGTGCACATACATGTGTATGTAACATTTTTTTGTGTATTGTAACAAAAATGTATTAATTGTTCTGCAGCTTCCTTTTTTCACTATCTTGGAGCTCTTTTTTTTTTTTGTTTAATTCTTTTTTTAATTTTTTATTTATTTATGATAGTCACACAGAGAGAGAGAGAGAGAGAGGCAGAGACATGGGCAGAGGGAGAAGCAGGCTCCATGCACTGGGAGCCCGATGTGGGATTCGATCCCGGGTATCCAGGATCGCGCCCTGGGCCAAAGACAGGCGCTAAACCGCTGCGCCACCCAGGGATCCCTGGAGCTCTTTTTATGTCAATTCTATTTAATTACTGCATAGTGTTCCATAGCATATATTATAGTTTAACGATTCTGTTGAAGGATGTTTGAATTGCTTTCAGTTTTTTGCAGTTACAAACAGTGCTTCAGCCAATATCCTTTTAAATGTACAAGTCTTCCCTAATGCAGACAGCAAATGCAGAATTTCTAGGTCACAGAAAGTGAATGTGCGATTATTGGATACTGCCATGTAGCCTTCTAAGGTAGTTTCTTCCAACCTAACTCCTACACAGTATGTAAGAGTACCTGTTTCCTATACCCCATCAACAGTTTATATCATCAAACTCTTTTTCTTATTTGATGAATTTTTAAATATTACTTGGGTTTAATTAGCATTTATCTGAGTATTAGTTGAGAAGTTGACAGTTCTTTTTTATATGCTTATTGGCTGTTTGCCTTTCTGCTTTCTGTAAGTCGCCTCTTCATATTCTGTCCACTTTATTTATTCATTCATTCAATCAGTCATTTTTAAGTAAGCCCTTTGCTCAATGTGGGGCTTAACCTTACCACTCCAAGATCAAGAGTAACAAACTCTACTGTCCAAGCCAGGAGATGCTCCTGCCAACTTTTATATCAGGCTGTTCTGCTTCTATATTTCTATATTGATTTGTAGTTTTTTTTTGTTTTGTTTTGTTTTTTTTTTTAAGATTTTACTTATTTATTCATGAGAGATACAGAGAGAGGCAGAGACATACGCAGAGGGAGAAGCAGGTTCCATGCAGGGAGCTTGATGTGGGACTCGATCCTGGGACTCCAGGATCATGCTCTGGGCCAAAGGCAGGCACCAAACTGCTGAGCCACCCAGGCGCCCCTGATTTGTAGTTCTGTATATATCTTGTTCATATTGCATGTATTTTCTCCACATGTGAACTCTTTTTGTAACAAAACATAATCCTTTGTTCATCTTTGTTGCATATATTTTTCCACATCTGCCTTGTTCCTTCTTTTTATCCTTTTCTATAATTATTATTTCTAACTTTAAATGTTTGACAGATTGACCAGTGGAGGCCCTCTAAGCTTAAAGTTTTCTTTGTAGGGAGGTTTTTAATTATAGTTTCAATTTTTTTAATGCTTCATAGAATTATTCATATTTTCTGCTTATTTTTGTGTGTTGGTAATTATGCATTTCTAAGAATCTGTTCATGTCAATTTTCAAATTTATTAGCAAAAATATACTCAAATAGTTATAAGATTTATAGTGATGTACACTAGTTCTCATATTGTTAATATTGTTGCTTTTTCTTTTTTTGTCATTCTTGTCAGAGATACCAGTTTTATTAATCTTTTTCAAAAAAAAGAACTTTTGGGTTTTTTAATCCTCCCAATGTATATTAATTTCACTTCATTCTTAAAGAGTGCTTTCACTGGATATTGAATGGTGGCTTAGTAACAGTTTTCTTTCAGCCCTTTGAAAATAATATCCCACTGTGTCCTGGCTCCCATTTGTCCCTTGCTGTCAGCTCACAGTCTTATTGTTGCTTCTTTGGAGGTCATTGTCTTTTCTGTGGTTAATATTAATATTTTCTCTTTGTTCTTGGTTTACTACAGTTTGAATATGTAGCTGTAATTTTCTGTGTTTTGTATTCGGATTATGAGTTTTCATTGTGTGTCTGTTTTACATATGGAAATTGTTAAGTGACTAATGGAATCTGTCTTGTCTTTGGTAATTTATTTATTCTTGGTTGGGAAGACCTTCCCACTCTCCAGTGTGTTGAAAAATTCTGTTCTGGGTTTTTTTATGGATTAATTTTATTATAGAATGAGAAGTGAAGATCTAAATTGTTTTTCCTGCCTTATCTCTAAACTGATGTTCAGTTATTCTAGCAAATCAATAATTCTAGCCAAATTTATTAAATAACCTTTTAAGCATTCCATGCTTGTGGGTTGGAAGAACATTGTTAAAATTTCTGTACTATACAAATCAGTCTACACATTTAATGCAAATCCCTATCAAAATACCATCAGCATTTTTCACAGAGCTAGAATAAACAATCCTAAAATTTGTATGGAATCACAAAAGACCCCAAATAGCCAAAGCAATGTTGGAAAAGAAAAACAAAACTGGAAGCATCACGATTCCAGATTTCAAGCTATATTACAAAGCTATAGTTATCAAGACAGTATGGTACTGGCACAAAAACAGAACACAGATCAGTGGAGCAGAATAGAGAACCCAGAAATGGACCCACAACTATATGGTCAACTAATCTTTGACAAAGTAGGAAAGAATATCCAAAAAAAGACCGTCTCTTCAACAAATGTTGTTGGGAAACCTGGACAGCCACATGCAGAAGAATGAAACTGGACCGCTTTCTTACACCATACACAAAAATGAATGCAAAATGGATGAAAGACCTGAATGTGAAACAGGAAGCCGTCAAAATCCTAGAGGAGAACATAGGCAGAAACCTCTTTGACCATAGCCATAGCAACTTCTTATTGGACACATTGCCAGAGGCAAGGAAAACAAAAGCAAAAATGAGCTATTGGGACTTCATCAAGGTAAAAAACTTCTGCACAGACAAGGAAACAACAAAACTAAAAGGCAATCTACAGAATGGGAGAAGGTATTTGCAAATGACATATC
Organism: Canis lupus familiaris; assembly: GCF_011100685.1. NCBI lineage: Eukaryota > Metazoa > Chordata > Mammalia > Carnivora > Canidae > Canis > Canis lupus. The sequence goes on from NC_049237.1 coordinate 27,931,074, forward strand.
TGATAGAGAATTAGTATCCAAAATCTATAAAGAACTTCTCAAACTCAAAACCCAAAACAGTCCAGTTAATAAATGGGCATAAGACATGAATAGAAACTTTTCCAAAGAAGATATCCAGATGGCTAACAGACACATGAAAAGATGCTCAACATCATTCATCATCAGGGAAATGCAAATCAAAACCATGATGAGAAACCATGTCACATCTGTCAGAATGACTGAAATTAGCAACACAAGAAACAACGGGTGTTGGCAAGGACGCAGAGAAAGGGGAACCTTCTGGTAGGATGCAAACTGGTGCAGCCACTCTGGAGAACAGTTTGGAGGCTCCTTCAAAAGTTAAAAATAGAGCTACCCTACAGTCCAGCAATTGCACTACTAGGTATTTACCCAAAGGATAAAACAATACTGATTTGAAAGGATACATGCACCCCCGATGTTTATAGCAGCATTATCAACAATAGCCAAACTATGGAGAGAGCCCAAATGTCCATCAACTGATGAATGGATAAAGAAGATATGGGAAGGGTGTGTATGTGTGTATGTATTTATATATATAATATTTCTACTATATATACATATATATGTATAATAGAATATTATTCAGCCATCAAAAGAAATGAAACCTTGCCGTTTCCAATGAGGTGGATGAAACTAGAGTGTATTATGCTAAGTGAAATAAGTCAGAAAGATAAGAATGATATCTCACTCATGTGGAATTTAAGAAAACAGATGAACATATGGGAAGAGGAAAAGGAAAGAAAAAGGAGAGAGGGAAACAAGCCGTAAGTGACTCTTAACTATAGAGAACAAACTGAAGGATGATGGAGAGAGGTGGGTGGGAGATGGGCTAGATGAGTGGTGAGTATTAAAGAGGGCACTTGTGATGAGCACCAGGTGTCATATGTAAGTGATGAATCACTAAATTCCACTCCAGGAACCAGTATTGCACTGTATGTTAACTAAAATTCAAAATAAAAAATAAATTTAAACAAATAAATAACTTTTTAATTTAGCCATTTATTTTCAGTGCCTTTTTTTGCATGTGAAATTCTTATGTGTAATAGTAGAGTCTCTTTGGTGTCATTAGCTGCTTCTATTTAAAAAGAATATGCTTTAAAAAATAAAAAGAAAAAGAATATGTTTTAAAAAAATAAAAAAAGAATATGCTTTAATCAGATTTTATTTAATCTGTGTTCTTCAATCAATTTTTCAGGACAGCACCCATGTTTTTCATGTAAAGTGTCTGGTACAGATGTGAAGCGTTGCTCTGTTGGTGCTTGTGGGAAATTTTATCATGAAGCCTGTGTCCGCAAATTCCCCACTGCCATCTTTGAATCAAAAGGATTCCGTTGTCCCCAGCACTGTTGCTCTGCCTGTTCCATGGAAAAAGATATCTACAAAGCAAGTAAAGGTAAAACAGAACAAAAAAAAAGGGGGGGGGGACTAAGGTTTTGGTTTTTTTTTTTTCAGTGCAGTAGCAAATAATAAGCACATTATTTTAAAGAATATTTGGTATTATACCTCCATGTATCTGTAGATATAACTGCACAGCCACAATTAATAGCATGATAAGTAGAGAATTGGTTCTAATTTAGATCATGAGAAGAAAATTCCATATATTCAAAATTACCCTTGAAAATTTGTTTCACGGGTGACATTGAGATCACCATCTCTCCGTCACTGGAGCAAACAAGTTTTTCTTTGAGTGATCTCTCGATGGGCACTGCATTAAGGATCCTGCACAGGAATGACAGAACCAAACATTGTGGAGAAAAATATTATCTTCAAATAACCACATCACATGAAACCCAAAAGAGCCCAGCTTCAAAAAACTTGTTTTATATCCAACTGATGTCTACTTATGTAGATTTTGTTTCTTCTGATTTGTCTTTAAACAGGTCGCATGATGCGATGTTTGAGATGTCCAGTAGCCTATCACTCTGGAGATGCTTGCATTGCTGCTGGCAGCATATTTATATCCTCCTACAATCTCATCTGTAGTAATCATTCCAAACGGAAAAGCAGTTCTTCCTCTGCCATAAATGTAGGCTTTTGTTTCGTTTGTGCAAGAGGTGAGTGTCAGTACTTTCTCTTTATGTCTTTGAGTTCATTGGCATATTTCCCCATCAAATAAGAGTTTCAGTAATATCCCTGAGAGATTGACATTTTCAGTAGTCCCTTTTATAATAGTAAACAGATTATTAGCATATTACTTCTCTAAATTAAGCTAATATCTGCATTTCTTTTAATAACTGAGAATTACTGACAAGTTCTTATTGTTCCTGTATGGAGCATCTAAAGATTCATCTGTTCTCTTCTGCAAACAGTTCTCATATTCAAAGTAAACTCTTCCCATGTCATATTCTTTAATCCAGAGTTTTCAACTAATTTGAGATATCACTTGGAAGACAAGATGAGCACATTTATGTTTTATTTTTTATTTTATTTTTTTTAAGATTTTATTTATTTATTCATAGACAGAGGCAGAGACACAGGCAGAGGGAGAAGCAGGCATCATACAGAGAGCCTGACGTGGGACTCTATCCAGGGTCTCCAGGATCACGCCCTGGGCTGCAGGCGGCACTAAACCGCTGCGCCATCGGGGCTGCCCACATTTATGTTTTAATTGTTTATGTTGTATTTTATCATGTTTTGGTCTGGCACTGAAGAAGGGCTGATGCGATACAGCCAAGGCAACATATGTGGTGATGGTAGCTAAGAGCCAGCAATACAAGCTTTCTTACTTGCCAGCTGTTGATATTTAAGTATGCCAAGAGATTGATCAAGTAAAAACATTATTGTGTCCCTGAGGGGTCAGTGAACTTCAGTTTGTGATAAATATGAAACAGAATTTCTTTAGTTGAATATACAGAGTATTCAGTTTTACAGCTGTATTATAATAAATAATAAAACAATTTTTAGTATTTGTTAAACATTTTAGAAATTAATATTCCCTAATTTGTTTTTTTTTAAATACAAGGGCTAAGTTTTCTGAACTTACCTTAGTATGAAATATTTGGAAGGACTCCATGGTGTATCAGGCCTATTAAATTATATTTAGACTACACTGAAGATAAGGTGTTTGGTTTGGTTTTGGTTTTATTTGGTTTTTGCTTTAGAAGATAGTTCTTTTAATTTGGTGAAAGTACTCAAGTATCTTTAAGCAGAATTTAGGTAATGTGACAGATCTTGAGTTGTTTTGGTTTTGTGTCTTTTGTTTTTAAAAAAATAACCAGAGGAGGTTGGCAGTAAAAAATTTAAGTAAATGGCAATCCTTCTTCTGGCAGCCAGCTGAGTCCTTGTATGTATAGCTTTCAGTTTGCCAGAGTTTGTGGTAAGCACTTGGGGCTCTCTGCCATTAGAGGAGAAGCATTGTGTCTTTCTTTACTAGAGCAATTACAACTGTATTCTGCTCTGAAACCTGGCCAGTACATGGAGGAATAGATCTGTAATGTTTTGTGCCACGTTATAACAAGTGGCAGAAAGGATTAAAATAGTCAAATAAAAAGTCACCCCTGGTGACATATTTGTGAAATGAAAATGAATAAAGACCTCATGATAAAAATATCTTGATTTTCATCACTATAATTGAGCATTATTGTCTTTTCCATCTCCCCACCTGCAAGGAAGTAATGATAGTATGGAAATAAATTATCAAATGAATGGCTAGCTTTAGATACTTTAAAGAGATGAGTGTCAGTGATAAGATGAAGTCTCTCTCGCTTTGTTAAATATTTTATTCTACCTTGTTAGGCGCTTAATGTTACTCGCTTTTACTAAGAGGGGTGTGTGTGTGTGTGTGTGCGTGCACTAGAGTGTGTAAACTGAGCCAACTTTTTTTTTTTTTTTAAGATTTTATTTACTTATTTGATAGTGAGTGCTCACGCGCAAGTCGGGGGAAGGGGCAGAGGGAGAGGGAGAAGCAGACTCCCTGCTAAACAAGGAGCCTGACATAGGGCTGGATCTCAGGGCCCTGAGATCATGACCTGAGCCGAAGGCAGACTCTTAACTGACTGAGCCACCCACGCGCCCCTGAGCCAACATTTTAAATGTCAAGTTAATAACTATCATGTTGGCTTACATGGAGTACATTCTGAATCAAGTACCATCAGTATATTAACCACTACTTTCTTTTCATTCAGCAATTGGAAAACTTCTAAAATAGGTATTTTCAATGTAAGATAAGCAGAAAATGACCCATTATCAAGGAATCCAGTTTTATAGAGACTTTAACCATTTTAAGTTTAACTTAGATGCCTTGATTAAAAGATTGAAATAATGGAAATGAGGGAAAACTCATGTTTTACAGGATCTGTATTTGTATCTTACCAATTTGACAGATATCTGAAAGATAGACTGTATTTAAATACCTGTGTAATCAAGATTATTTAATTCCCAAATATTTTAACTCAAACTTTATGCAGTAAACACTTTCATTTTCCTTTTCAACATTTTACAGAAATTTATTCTAACTAGATCAGAAATTGGGATTTAAGCCTTAAGTCAATAGTTTACACAAGTAAATATTATGCGTTCTCTCATCAGTTTTTACAGAGGTCTCCTTTTTTTTTTAAGAGACCTTAAAAAAAGGTATAATTTATTTATTATAATAAATCCACGCATAAAAAAGGAGGCTTAGATTGAGTATGTTTTAGTATTAGAAAACTTTGTTTTGCTTTTGTTTCTTGCCTAATATGGGCCTTACAAAGGATTTTTCTCTTAGTTCCTGGTTATTGGTTATTTAAAATTATTCAGCTCATTCTTAAGGACTGAATATCTAGAAATGTTTTTAGAAATGTTTCAAGATTTAGAGGAACATTGGTCCTCCCCTGATCCTTGTGATGCCACAGAAAATGTTCAGTCATATTTCAGTGTAGTATATATTATATAGGGTTTCCTTCCATCTGGGTGGGTGGGGGTAGAAGGGAGGGAGGAGGTATTGTAAAATAAAAGTTACTTAACATTCTCTGCCTTTCTTTGTAATGGTAATTTATAATGGAGAGGATAGATTAGGGCTTTTTTAAAAATTTTAATAATAGCAAATTTTTTGTGTGTCTGTAAATCAAACTCTACTTAGATACACTATCTGAGTGAATTGTCAACAGTTGCCTTAAGGAGTTATTTTCCCCATTTTATATGGTTGGGAACACTGAAGCACAGATTATATCATTTACCTGAAGGTCACAAAAGTTGTTAAATAGATGGACTAACCTTTGTACCTAATCTTTCTCATTTCAAACCCCCTGTTTTTTACACTACACTGCTTCTTTCTATTAAATGTATGAAATTCATTTGACATTATATAACTTTTGTTAGATTTTTATGCTATTACAAATTAGCAATTTTAAGTTCCATTCTCTCCAGGTCGGAGATGTTTCTTGAATCTTTCTCAGTGTAGGGTAGCACCAAATGAAGATAACACCTATGGCAAAAAGTAAATGGTAACCCTTTTAAAAACAAAAGTCTTGCCTCTTCTCAAAATGATCTCTATGTAACTGCTGTCATGACCCCCTTTTTTTTTTTTTTTTTTAGTTTTTAGTTTTTTATTTATTTATGATAGTCACACAGAGAGAGAGAGAGAGAGGCAGAGACACAGGCAGAGGGAGAAGCAGGCTTCATGCACCAGGAGCCCGACGTGGGATTCGATCCCGGGTCTCCAGGATCGCGCCCTGGGCCAAAGGCAGGCGCTAAACCACTGCACCACCCAGGGATCCTTGTCATGATCCTTATTGTAAAGTACAGATCATTGTAAACTATCTAGTAGATGTCTAGAAATGTTCCCTGGCCTCACACTTCCCTAGGTTTAGGAGTAGCCTATAGTGAACTCAGCAAAGAGGGAATGAGATGGGAGGGAGAAGAGAAGTGGCTGTCACAAGTGGGTTAGAGCAGATCTTCTATTTCCCTCCAAACAGGATAACTGGATTGGTAGGTCAGAAGAACTGTCTTTATAAACCCTTAGGTTAGTAATCACTTTATATCATGGCAGGGAAAAAATGTAAATGGTTTGCATTACCTTAGTGAAGTTTAACAAATTATGGCTCCTTCAAAGCCACATATTTAGGGCAGCCCCGGTGGCGCAGCGGTTTAGCACCGCCTGCAGCCCAGGGCATGATCCTGGGGACCCTGGATCGAGTCCCACGTCGGGCTCTCTTTATGATGCCTGCTTCTCCCTCTGCCTCTCTCTCTCTCTGTCTCTATGAATAAATAAATAAATCTTTAAAAAAAAAAGCCATATATATATATTTTTTTAATTAAAGATTTCTATTTATTCATGAGAGACACACAGAGAGAGAGGCAGAGACATAGGCAGAGGAGAAGTAGGCTCTCCATGGGGAGCCAGATGTAGGACTCAATCCTAGGACCCCGGGGTCATGACTTGAGGCAAACGCAGACCTTCAACCACTGAGCCACCCAGGTGTCCTAAAACCATGTATTATATTGATAAAGAATAGCTTCATTGTCTGGCAGAGAAAGCTAGAATTTGTGTATAGCTCAAGATATGACTAGAGAAGAGGAGAGACTCAGTTCTGCCTTCTGGTACTACTTGATACATTGAAGGTAGATCAGTGTCTCTACCATGTCATATAAATAATTCTTATTTACTCTTAAGTGACATGTAATTTTGTTCTTTGGATTGTGATCTTAGTACTTCTAAATATTAGGGAATATAGCTTTGTCTTTCAAATGGGGTTTTAAGTATAACATCAAATGCCGTTTACATCTCCAAATTAACTTGCAGTTTTCTTCTGGGTGTGTCGGTTTTTATGGGATAAGGCACCGAGTAGTACAAACTCTCTTTAATAACTCTGGCAAGAAAAAAAAATAAATAAAAAATAAAGATAAAAAAATAACTCTGGCAAGAGTTTTCTGTCAGGTTTTTATTTTTCTTCATATTCTCTCCCCCACATGCAATTTATAGCACAGCTACATAATAGGTGTTGATTTATTTTTTTTCCCTCATGGAATCATGGGTAGTTTCATTGCAGCTCATCTCTTTCTGTTTGTTTCGTATAGGGCTGATAGTTCAGGACCATTCAGACCCCATGTTCAGTTCATATGCCTATAAGTCCCACTACCTACTGAATGAATCAAATCGTGCAGAGTTGATGAAATTACCTATGATTCCTTCTTCGTCAGCTTCCAAAAAGAAATGTGAGAAAGGTAATAATCAAAATAGTTTATCTCTTGCTTTTATTTTTGCATTTCCTTTTCTTTTTTTTTTTTTCTCTTTAAATGAAGGGGGGAAATGTATGCCTGTCAAGCACCATCTGTTACTTTTGGTAAATTCTACCTTGGTGGTTGTCACTGTGTCTTCATATGGCTGCAACATTATTAAAAAGGGCTTAAAATAATTCCATTATTGCAAATTTTTATACTTTTCTCTTTAAGTAAATTCTCACACATTCCGTATATCTGTGGATTATTAAAATTGCAAGCTAGGATTTTGCTTAATATAGAAAGATACTCTAAAGGCTCTTTCTTTTCTGCCTGACATAGAACTACCATTCACATCAGAAAAGAATAGACATGATATCAATCGTTATGAACTTTCAACTAAAAAACCAGGGTAGGTTATTAAAAGAGGGAAACAAAGATGTTGATACTTAAAATTTCGATTTTAAGATACATGTTATCCTTTTGTTTCTTAAATGTTTCTGTTAAGATGCTATGAAAATTAGTTGCCCTTCTCTTAGGAGACAGTAGGCAGCTGGGAAGATTAACCCAAATATTGGATATTGAAAGGCACAGACCAGCTCAGCTGAAAAATTGCTTATGGATAATTTATTCACAGAGAACCAAGAGCTAAGTGTATATTTATATTCTCCCAATTAATTTAATCTATAGAAGAAAACCATACGTTGTATTTAGCTTTACATAGCCTACTTGTAATAAACAGAAAAAAGTAATTTAACAGTACTATATTATTTGGGGAGTTATTGTCCCAGAAGATAAAATGAATAACCTGGAAGGTAAAGGCCCTTCCCTGTATACATTCCCATTATGATCTGGGGGCCAGGTTCAGAATGTTTAAAGGAAAACTAATCCATACTTAATATACTGGGCATATTTGAAATAAGGTATTTTTCCAATTTTTTTTTGTTGCCTGCTTAATATGTTTTTGCTCCTTGTCAAACATCTGAAGTGGCAACTCATGACTTAAAGAAAATACAACTAACTAAGCAGGGTGACTAGAACCTCTGGAGAAGTAAGTTGGAGAGAGTATTGGCTTGTTTGTTGGCTTGCTTGCTTGTTTGTTTTCAACTGAAGTCAGATGATGTCACCTGACTGGTGTAATACCACCTACTTTGAAAACAAAGATGGACAGAGGCGCCTGACTGACTCCATAATGCAGTAAAATGAGACTACCCGAGGTATTCATTTTAGGAAATGCCTTATTTCCTACTGGCACCTTTATAAAATTAGATTAATTCAATTGTTTCTTACTTTGTTTTCAGTACTCAGTATTGACCTTGACATGAATTGAAATTATTTTGAGCCCTCTGTTTGCTTAGCTTGAACCATATCTTACCTCTTCTTGCATCCTAAGGCAGTTTTCTTGTATAGCACCAAGGTGGATTGTTCATATTTTCATTTTTCTATTTTTCTTGTGTATTTTTTGTCAAAAAATTGTGATTATTTTCACTGACGATTCTGGGTCTGTATTTCCTCTGAAATAAGACTTAAAATTAAGGAGTATTCCATTACATTAAAAATGGCCAGGCTGACTTTTCCACATTGGCTCTAATAGTCACATGTCCTCTACAGTTGTTTGCAAAGACTGCTCCCCCTGCCAGTCATTCCTTTCTGATGGAGAAGTCAGTTATCTCATTTTACTTGAAACTTACAGAATTCCCTACATAGGCTAAGAGCACTCAGGCAGCTAATCTGCAGATTGGAGAATTGGAACAATGAATCCATACTGAGATCTGCAAAGGCAAAAATCTTACTGATTAAAGCAAAAGCTTTTAAGCAGAGGAAATATAGTAATTTATTTCATCACTGATTGTATATAGATTTTGTTTTTGTTTTTATGTTAATCAGTTAGAAATTTTAAAGTCTACAGGAAGAAAAGATTTTCTGGAACATTGATAGCAAACCTCAAAAGGTTGGAGCTGTGATTTCATAAAGTTGTGTAGAGGCTCTTAACCTTTTGCTTATGAGATTTTAAATATCAGTACATTCGTGGATTATAGACCTGATTTTCCAATAGAATTCATTTTTGCTTGCAATAAATGTCTTTATTATATTTCATCTTTAGTAATTAACATCCTTCTTTATGACGTATTGAAATACCTATTAGAAATACCTAATCTCCCCCCCCAAATCTCTTTTATTTCTTTGCATTTAAAAATATTCTTTTGTTTTGTTTGCTGCACTTGTTTTGGTCTTAATCCAGAGATCATTTTGTGTATTCCAAAGGAGAGGATTTTCCTAGGGAACTTGGAGAGGGATCTCCTTGTGTGTGGTACTTCATTCTACAGTGACATTTACTTAGTTTTATGCTATAAAGCAGTGGTTCTCTCAATATGAAGTCAGAAAAACTTATGTAAACAATTTTTGAACTATGTGTAATATTTCAGAAAATCTAACAGAATCACACACACATTTGCACAAAATAAGGCTGCATACATTTCTTTGTATTTGGCTATGATTTGAACAACTTAATATAAGACTAGTTTCATTATTGGGACCAGAAGCTCAATTGGCAGTCATATATTTCTCTGGTTAATAAAAACAGTATAAATTGTTACCTTTAACAGGGGTTTTGATTCTGTTTTTTGTTTTGTTTTGTTTTGGGTTTTTTTTGGTTTGAGGAGGGTTTTTTTTGGATAAAATATTCAAAAACATGGTTCCCCGAGGAAGGGAAAGGGGATCCTTGGTGATGAAAAAGTTGCAAACCACTGCTGTATAGCCTGTTTGACTTTCTTTATCTTTACTGGAAAGGGAAATGATAATGTAGTCACCAATTTGAGAAAGTAAAATCCTTTGCTTTTTTTTTTTTTTTTTTTTTTTTGCATTCTTTTATGGAAAGAAAAAAGTACTGGTCAACCTATTGGCTATTTTCATTCTTGCTAATTTTATTATAAAGGGATTTAGTTAACTGTGGCATTGGATTAAAATACAAAGATGACCATTGCTTTCTTTCTTAGCTCTCAAGGAGAAAAGAAAGTAAGTTGCTACATATTTCTTTGAAAATCTGTTTTCAAATCTACTCAGTCTAAAGATTTTATGCATCTGTTTTGTTATCTGTTAAGAGTTTTAGCTGCCTGCTAAACATTTTAGAGGGGTAAAGACTACAGAAATGTTTTTCATAGTACTCAAAAGCTTCGAGTCTCTGGCCACTGCAGCCCTGGAAAGGGACTGAAGTAACTAAATTGTTCATTTGCTTTCTATTTTAATCCATCACTATAAACCTGACTCAGTCCCTTTACTTTCCCCAATTTGAATCAAAGTTAATGCACTTAAAAAATAACTTTCTCTTTTCTCTTTTTCTCTTTCCTCTTTTCTTAGTTATTAAGACTGTTTATTTGTTTCAAGGTGGAAGATTGCTCTGCTGTGAATCGTGCCCAGCTTCATTCCACCCGGAATGCCTAAGCATAGAAATGCCAGAAGGCTGCTGGAATTGTAATGACTGTAAAGCTGGCAAGAAACTACATTACAAGCAGATTGTTTGGGTCAAATTGGGAAATTACAGGCAAGTTTTTCCAAGGACAATGTTCAGACACAGGTTCATAATCTGTATACAAACTGGCTAGGAGATAGGTAGAACAGCACAGAGCTGCTATTTCCTTAAAAAAAGAAAGAGAAAAGAAACCTATTTTGAATTGGTTTTTAGAGGATTGGGAAGGTTAGTTGTTGGAATTATTTTTTGGATTGGTTGGTTGGCTTGTTTCTATGTTTTGAAAATTATACTAATGAACTATGTACTACTCGATTTTGGAATAAAAAGTCTTAATGTAGGTAGTAGGGAAGATGTTTTCTTTGTGTCCTAATACATTTATATTGATTTCTAATGAAATCAAGATTTTATATCCTGGCCGGAATAGTTCTCTTTGCCCATTTTAGTTCCTTGTTTGAAGCTTTAAACCGATTGCAAGGAGAGAGCTCTTTAGGATTTAAAGAGAAATTATTTCATTAAAAGGTTTTAGAGGCACCTGGGTGGGTTAGCAGATAAGCGCCTGCCTTCAGCCCAGGGCGTGATCCTGGAATCCGTAGATCAAGTCCCACATCGGTCTCCCTGCATGGAGCCTGCTTCTCTCTCTGTGTCTCTGCCTCTATGTGTGTCTTTCATGAATAAATATATAAAATCTTTGTTTAAAAAAAGAAAAAAGCTTTTAGATCTTAATAGAATAGTGTAAGAAGTATGTGTGATTACCATTATTTTCCTAAAACTTTCTCCTTCTAAGAAGCCTGTCCTTAACAAACCTTTACTGAGCAAGGTTAGTGATATTTTTTAAAAACTGTACATTTTACAGGCATATATGTTTATCATTTTACTAAGAAAACAGATACTATTTAAGAGAGCACAATAGGGTCTGCTTTTCAATTAGAATACCGAGTTAAATATATTTCTATAGAATTTCAAACATACTGTAATTTTTTAGCAATACCTATGTCATTTGTTTTAAATATGCTGCTTGCTTACCTATTTAACTTGAAAAATTTTGTTTTTAGCTGAAATAAGGGGCCTTGAGGTTGAGAAGCAGTCCCCCACACATACTATTTTTTTTAACATATGATAGAAAACCTTGAAGTCCCTCCCCCACCCCAAAATTTGGCAGTTAAATACATAAACAATTTTATATTATCTGGCAAAAGATACAAAGTTTTAAAAGGCAAATGTCAAACCAAACTAAAGTGTTTGCACTTCTAACAATAAAAGACAAATACCTTACCTAGAACAGTAGTAAAGGAGAGAGAGCCAGTTTGCTGAAGAATAGCAAATAGACAATAAACTCATAAAAAATGCTGAGCCTCACTAAAAATAACTGTATGTTAAAAAAGAAGAGTTTTTTTTTGTTTTTTTTCAATCAACAGATTGGCAAAGATATAAGACAATTTTTTGGCTAGAGAAGGCATACGGAAAGGAGTGCCCTCCCCCCCATAGAGCAGTCTGGCATTGCATATTAAGACTGTCTACCCTTTGACTTAGCACTTCCTCTTCGAGGAATTTAAGGAAAAAAAATTGGACAGGTAGGCAAAAGTATATTTATAAAGGTTTTCATTGCAGTATTATTTTTAATTGCAAAAATTTGAAATAACCCAAATGCCCAGTCAGTGAGGGATTTGTCAAATAAATAACAGTATATCCATATCCATAAGAGGATAATGCTGATCTCTGTAGTATATGAGATGATATTCACGGTATATAGTTGAGTTTAGAAGGCATGTTAGATAGCATATGCATTATCTTTCCATGTGTCTAAACAGTTTTAAAAAAATTATAGATCTAGATATGTTTTTCATACCCAGAAAGAAATATATCTAATGTTAATGTATGAGGCATAAGATGAAAAGGGAGGCATTTTCTATTTTTCTCTTATACATTTCTGCATTGTTTAATTTTTAAAAGAAACACACTGCTTTTTGTAATTAACAATCTATCTTTCTATCCCCCTCTTGCCTATGTTTTTAATTAATTTTTAAGATATACTGTAGAGTACCTTTGAGATGAAACATGTTCAAGTTCTGTACTATAAATCTGAAGTGTAATCATGCCTTGTTTATCTTTTGAATAATATAATTATTCACTAAGTAAATGGTTTTATCAGGCATCTGTAAAAGACTGAAAAAACTTAAGTTTTTGTATATTTACTCTTCATAGTGATTCTTTTATAAACTACCAAAAACTTAACCTTTCAATGTCTAACTTGCCCAGTTGTTGAAAACTATCAGATGTACCACACTGATTATTTAATGTAGTGATTCAGTCTGTGCACGAAACAATTATGTTTTCATTCCACCCCACATCCCACATTATTATGATGTAAGATGAATTAGATTCTGAAATACATACTAACATAAACCTAGTACATTTGACCAAAAGTACTTACGCTGGTTGATTAGAGAGAAGATGATGTGTATTTGAATGGAAGTGGTCGTTCTTCACAATAACATCGGTTTATTCTCAAAGGATTCCCTTGACTACTAGAAATAAGCTTTTATACCTTGAAAGACAATTTTAGTATTGAGAATGTCAAATTTGGGGGATCCCTGGGTGGCGCAGCGGTTTAGCGCCTGCCTTTGGCCTAGGGCGCGATCCTGGAGACCCGGGATCGAATCCCACGTCAGGCTCCCAGTGCATGGAGCCTGCTTCTCCCTCTGCCTCTCTCTCTCTCTCTCTCTCTCTCACTGTGTGCCTATCATAAATAAAAATGTTAAAAAATTTTTTAAAAAAAAGAATGTCAAATTTGGAGGAACACAGAACTTTTCTAGGATTGACATTATGTTTGGAATTGTACTGGTAAATTGTTAATTCTTTTTCTTTTTGTAAATTCTAATTCTTAAATTGGGTAGCAAGTTCATTGTTATTTTGTTATGCTTTATAACTTGTATGCTTGTGATATATATTCCTTTATATCAAATATTAATTTTTTGAAAGATTTTATTTATTTATTAATGAGAGACAGAGAGAGGCAGAGACACAAGCAGAGGGAGAAGCAGGCTCCCTCAGGGAACCTGATGTGGACCCCAGGATCACGCCCCCAGCCCAAGGCAGGCGCTAAATCACTGAGCCACCCGGGCTGCCCTCAAGTATTAATTTTTAAAGAAAAAACTAGATTGGGTGCTTCGAGTATAGTTTGCTTAGTCTGTATTCACTGTCTCATTAATTCACTAATCAGTATGTTTTTAAATGATGTGTGATTTGAGCAGGATTAAAGATAAACAAGGTATTTTGTATCCTTAGAATCTGAAAGAAAATTGCAAAGGACAAAACCTTTTTCTCCCACCCTGCCTCCTGCTAGCCATGGTAAGAACAGTATGATTTGTCCATTCTCTTGATCTAAAATCACTTCTGTTTTCAGATGGTGGCCAGCAGAGATCTGCAATCCCAGGTCTGTGCCACTGAACATCCAGGGCCTTAAACATGACTTGGGGGATTTCCCAGTGTTCTTCTTTGGTTCTCATGACTACTACTGGGTACACCAGGGCAGAGTGTTCCCTTATGTTGAAGGAGACAAAAGCTTTGCTGAGGGACAGACTAGTATTAACAAGACCTTCAAAAAAGGTAAGTGGTATGATGTTTACAGTGGCTCAAAACTAAGAGTTCTGACTTACGTATGACATGGTTCTGGTATTAGAGAACTTTCACCGGGTGTTATGATCCAGCATCCATAAGTATCCAGTCACGTTAGAGCCACATTTTATCCAGTTAGAAAAGTACATTTGAGTATGGTAGACTCTGCCATCTGTTGAAAGGAGTTTCTTCATTGATCTTTCTACAAACATAGAGATTATTTTGGAAATAGCCTTCTTAAGCGAAGCCCCTTTGCCACAGAAGAGTAGTAAAAGCTTCTCAAGAAGAGATTTAACTGTTTTTACAAAAAGTTTCCAGGAAGTTTGGCTTTCTGGGTAAGAGTATAATGAATTTAAATCTAGTACAACGTAAAAAGGTGGGGTGGGGTGGTTGGTTGGTGTGTTATTTTGGTTTTTTGTTTTTGCTTTACTTGGAAGCGTCTCATTATTGAAGTAGGGCCTCTTCAGCAGCTTGCACAGAGTACAGCACTGAGCCAGAAATGAGTTATGTCCTATTTGAGTTACCCTGTCCTGGTGAAAAACAGTCATTTCCAGAATAATTTCAAAATTTCAAAGAAAAAAAGCTCAGGCCAGATTTAGGGCATTGGGAAGGCAATGTAAAACTGTTCTCCTAACAGTTTTTGTTTGTTTTTTCGGTATTTATGTACTTTGTTTGGTCTTATTGGCAGCACTGGAAGAAGCTGCAAAGCGTTTCCAGGAATTGAAAGCACAAAGAGAAAGCAGAGAAGCGCTAGAGATTGAAAAAAACTCAAGAAAACCTCCTCCTTACAAACACATCAAAGTGAGTTTCTGCCCATGAAAACATTAGTATTTAACAGGCAAGAGGAAATGCATCACTCTTAAGTCATTAGAAGGCACTTTTTGACTTAGGAAAACTTTTGCCAGATATCACCTAGTCTTCTATAGAACAAACTGAGAGCTTTTGTTGGAAGCATAAAATGAGTGCCATGGCCGCTGTGCTATGGGATCTTTGATAAGCCCTCTCGTACCTAGGAGCAACATGTTCCGTGTGAAATCCTGGTCTTCCCTACCAGGCTGTGCAGCCAAATGAGACTATAAGTGTTTGGCTCCCCTTCTTCCAGAAAGCCCTCAGTTGTATTCGTTATGAAATTCCCATCAACTAGTAGAAGAAATACACAGGATAAATAAGGGAGAAATTTCATCAGACTTCGATATTTCTGTCCACTAAGGAGAGACGATTTTATTCTTAGTTTATTCATGGGGAAATGGAAGTCAAGATATAAAGAGCCTTTCTCAGAGTCGTACCACAATGCAGTAGCAGAGCCAGAAATTACATGGATATGTCTAATGTTCCTCTTATTTTGTGGCTTTGTTTTATAGGCTAACAAAGTAATAGGAAAGGTACAGATCCATGTTGCAGACCTGTCAGAGATTCCCCGCTGCAACTGCAAGCCAGCTGATGAAAACCCCTGTGGCTTGGAGTCAGAGTGCCTGAATAGAATGTTGCAGTATGAGTGCCACCCGCAGGTGTGCCCTGCTGGAGAGCGTTGCCAGAACCAGTGCTTTACAAAGAGGCTCTACCCTGATGCAGAAATCATCAAAACAGAGCGAAGAGGCTGGGGCCTCAGGACCAAAAGGAGCATTAAGAAGGTAGCATGGGGTGAGGGCCTGGGAGGTGGTGAGACAGACCAGGGCCTGTGCCTCTTAGCAGATGCTTCATCTTCTCTTAGGGATAAAATACATAGGAATTCAAGGCAAAATTTTGAAACTTCTCAAGGTGAAAGTTTGGCACTTCTCGAGCAAAGCAGAAGTGGTAGGAAAAGGCAGTAATAAAATATACATAGTCTTTGGGTGTCCTGTGATCAGTCAGAAAAAGGAGAAAGGACATTGGTCATTTTCTATTTGAAATATTTTTTACCCTTTAAGCAAAAGAGCATAAAAGGTTTAGCAGAGTCAAAAGAGTGCAAAGGTCAGAATGTACTGGGATGGGAACTAGCAAAAAACTGCAGGACTTCATGCCCACATCACAGTTCTTTGACCGAGTCACTAACAACCCAAGCCTCAGTTTCATCTGCGCTCTTGAGCACACATGGTAATCCCTCTTCTACATATTTAAAAGGATTGCTGCCAGTCTCAAATTATATTATATATGCAAAAGCAACTGGCAAAAGTTGAAGTCTTTGACACTTATAAATTATCTGCATTCTTATACTTTGTTTTTTTTTTTTTTTTTAATTTTTATTTATTTATGATAGTCACAGAGAGAGAAAGAGAGAGAGGCAGAGACACAGGCAGAGGGAGAAGCAGGCTCAATGCACCGGGAGCCCGATGTGGGATTCGATCCTGGGTCTCCAGGATCGCGCCCTGGGCCAAAGGCAGGCGCCAAACCGCTGCGCCACCCAGGGATCCCCATTCTTATACTTTGAAGCAGTTTCTCCAAGCAGTCTCTTTGTAGAAAAAATTTTTAATGCGAATACCTCAAAGAAAAATGAAAATCCTACTGTTTAAACAGTGGCCCTCAAACTTCAGAGATCCTGGGAATCTCCTGGGATCCTTACCAAAAACAGTGTCTTAGTGAAATATGTGGGACAGGCCTGAACAGTGTGCATTTTAAAACCAGGTCCCCAGCCCACGCGCACTCCCACCCTTCCCCCTGGTTACCTAGTGCCCACAGAGAGGCTTTCACTGAGGGAAGGTAGGTCTGGTGGGCATTTAAAGCTATTCTTGACATTTTTGCACCTGTAAAAAAAAATAAAATAAAATAAAAATCACCTTTGCAATTAAAAAGTACCATATAATGTAGGAAAGAGAATCAAACAATACAAAAAAAGATAATAAAGAGTAAAATTCCTCATTTCTTCAGTCCGGGGTCTCCTCACCAAGGATGACCATTGTTAAGAGGGTATCATGTAGCCTTTCATAGCTTTTTCTACACAGTTATAAATGTAAATGTGTATTTAAATACATATTCTGAAATTCAATACTTATAGGGTTTTTAAAAACATAAATATGATACATATTATTTTGTCCCACTTCATATATCATAAATACACCTTCATGACAATACATAGATTCCTCCTCATTCTTTGTAACAGTCCTATTGTATCCTATAGTAAAATGTACCATAACTTATTTCACCTATTTTCTAATAAATTTACATATATATTTAATTCTGTAATGAACATTCTTGGTCATCTATCTTCATGCATGCATTTTTTTTTTTTTTAAATTTCATTTATTTGAGAAAGAGAGAACAGGAGCAGGACAAGAGGCAGGAGAGGGAGAAGCAGACTCCATGCTGAGCAGGGAGCCCCGTGCAGCCCATCCCAGGACCCTGAGATCATGACCTGAGCCAAAGGCAGATGCTTAACTGACTGAGCCAGCTGGGCTCCCCTCCAGGCATCCATTTCTTCTTCTTTTTTTTTTTTAATTTTTATTTATTTATGATAGTCACACAGAGAGAGAGACAGAGAGGCAGAGACATAGGCAGAGGGAGAAGTAGGCTCCATGCACCGGGAGCCCGATGTGGGATTCGATCCTGGGTCTCCAGGATCGTGCCTTGGGCCAAAGGCAGGCGCTAAACCGCTGCGCCACCCAGGGATCCCCCAGGCATCCATTTCTATAGGTTAGATTGCTTAAGGTAAAACTCAGTCTTTAAGCACGTGTTTGTGAAGTTGCCTTTGTGTGCCAGGTACTACTCTGGGCATTTGGAAAAACAGTGTTAAACAAGACACCTTTGTGAGTCTGCTAGAGACAGACAATAAACAGGTATATAATGTTGAATACCACTAAAATGGTGCAAAGAACAATAATGTGATCAAAGGGGACGGCTGGTGACAGGGATTGTTATTTTAAACTGCTTGGTTGAGGAGGGCTGAAGAGTTGCCATTTGACATGAACATGAGGGAGAAAACCATGCAGGTATGTAAGGGAGCATAACATTTCAGACTGAAGAGGAAGCAAGGACAGAGCTTTAGCATGCTCCAGGAAAGGAGGAGAGCCAGGACACCTGGAGGAGGAGGAGGAGACAGAGATGGTGGGTAGGTAGGAGAGGGAAGGGGTGGGGGCTAGATCTCATGCAGCCTTAGAGGCCACAGGAGTGAGGCTTCTGGAAGATTTTAGTGGGAAGTGACTTGACCTGACCTGGTGTGCTCATTTTCTGTTGCTGCTTAACAATAATACTACAAATTTAGGAACTTAAAATGTGACACACATTTTATTTTCTCACAATTTCTGGGGGTCAGGAGACAGGCACTGCATGGCTGAGCCCTCTACTTAGGGTCTCACAAGGTTTCAGTTGAGATGTTGCCCAGGGCTAGATTCTCATTCTTGTGCCTTAAGTGGAGAAGGATGATCCACTTTCCAGATTACATGGCTGTTGGCAGAATTCTACTCTTTGCACTTGTAGGTCTGAGAGCTTCAGGTGTTTTTTGTTTCGTGGGGCTCAAACTCATGATCCCGAGATCACTTCCAACTGAGCCAGCCAGGTGCCCCTAGAGTGTAACATTTTTGATGTTATTTTAATGCCATGCATATCACGTATACAAATTTTTGCCTCTGACTTCATGGGAGTTTTAGGGACTATCCTGAAATCTATCCAGCTTAATATCATGTTAACATCTTTTAATAGTAATTGCATTTATTTTAAAATGTATTCTAAAAATAAAAATAAAAAAATAAAAATAAAATGTATTCTAATTTATTAATTGATACAATCAAGAGAAAAGAAAGTATAGCCAGGATGTTCTGCCCATTAGCTCTTAAGAAATTGCTAATGTAAAACAGTTGGTCTCTTACAAAATAGTTTTAAGTATATATTCCTGAAATGCAAAATCATAAAGACTTAGTAGCAACATGGAAAAGATTTTTGGTACATTGAGGGGACAGGAGCCAAATATGAAATTGATTGTCCACAGCCAGTTCTCTTCTTTTCACACGTAACAGATTCCTGAAAATGTGTGCCAGAACCAAAAAAGAAACTTATAAAAAATTTTTAAAATATATATTAAATGCTGAATTACACCCTCCTTTTTTTGCTGTAGTCCTTAAGGACAGATTTCTAGCATTTTAAAACGTTTTTCTTGGTTATTTTTGTTGACAATTGAATTCACAGTTAATTGGTATTTTTGTTTTTATTTTTTGGGGGGGTTTTATTTGAAGATTTTATTTTTTTAAGTGATCTCTCCACCCAGTGTGGGGCTCAAACTCTCAACCCCGAAATCAAAAGTCCCATGCTCTACTGACTGAGCCAGCCAGGCACCCCACAGTTAATGGCTTTAAGTCCAGTTAGCAACTCTTTGAAGCTGAAGTTTGTCACCTTTAGGACATATGAAATATTTCTTTTACAAAATAGCTAGGAATATTTATTTACCATGGTATCAAATGTATGAGACTTGCACTCTTCTGTTTGATATCAGCACTTTAACTTTCCTGTATTGGCTCATTTTCATAGAACAGTAAATATAAGCCATAAGACATGATACTCAGGCTTTTACAGACACAGAACCATTTCTTCAAGTGAAATCTTACCTTGAATCCCAGGATGTGGAAAAGATGACATACAGCCTATTTGGTTGCAGTTCTGCTCTATGGATTTAACCTGGTGTTAAATAAGTATAGTAACACCGGGGCGGGGCCGGGGGGGCGGCGAGGAAGTCTACCAGTGAAGGTGATGGTCCCACATGATGGTGCGAGTTGTTCATCAGCTATGTCCCAGCTGATGGAGGAAAGGCCTGGGAAGGTGACAGTGCATGGCACACCAGTGTGCAGACCATCCTCTGTCATTCGTGAGACAGAACTGGAAGGAAAAAGCAGAGAAAATAAACTGTTCTGTTATAGTATTGCAGTTACCAATGAAACCCATTTTTTTCTTTTATTTGTGTATTTCTTTTTCTAACCTAATTCTTTGTCATAGCTTGTATGGTCAGTAAAATAGGAGGGAGTAAAAGCCAGAGGTGAACTTCTGGGGCGACCATTCCCCAGTGGAAACAAGTGTGTAGCTCCTTGCGGCTGACTCAGAGCCCACTGACCTCACTAACAGCCAAGGGAAGGGGGTTAGTCCCGGGGTTGCCCGGGAACGTTAGGTGGGTTCCTTCCAATGTGGCCCCGTAACTTTTTTCTTATTTTCAGAAATGACAGTCTTTTGTTTTTATCAATAGAAAAAGATTAAGTATTCATAAGAGCGTTGGCCTATGTTCTTAATGATTTGCCCAAATCAGAATATACGGTACTTCTCTTTAGATTACTGGTATTTACTATCAGTTCTGTGATTCGAAGAACCATGTGGAGGGCTAGTAAAAATTTGTGTGGTGGAGGAGGTCAGGTGGGAGGAAGAACAGGTCTGGTGAAACAATAAACAAATTTTTGTTGCCCAAGACATTTCTTTTCCTAGAAGACTGAAAAATTCTATAGATAATGCTCTTGTCCTAGATTGAGTCAGCCATGTTTTCAAGGTAAAAGGGTTAATGGACTCTGCATTTATAAATACCAGATATTAAGATGTTGAATATAGAGTATTTACCCTCATTTTAAAAGAAGCTATTTATGGGGCGCCCCAGTGGTGCTGTCGGTTAAGATCCTGATCTGGACATTTTGAGATTTGAGCCCCGTGTTGGGCTCCATGCTCCACAGGGAGTCTTGCTTGGGATTCTCTCTCTCTCTCTCCTTCTACCCCCCACCCCTGCATGTGCACTCTTTTTTTCTCTCTTTCAAATCTTTAAGAAATAAATAAATAGAAGAAGCTAATCACCACACACCTATGAGAACAGCAGTATGAAAACTAGTTGGCAATACCAGCTACTGGCAAGAATGTGGAGAAACTGGGTCTCTCCTACAGTGGGAAAGTATGGTGGGGATGCAAAATGGTGCATATACTCTGGAAAATAGTTTCTTAAAAAATTAACTCAAACTCACCATTTGACCCAACAAATTGTACTCCTGGCCATTTATCCCACAAAAATGAAAACCTATGTCTGCATAAAAACTTTTACCGGAATGTTCACAACAGCTTCATTTGTAATAGCCAAAATATGAAAACAATTCAGACATTCCTCAGTAGGGTGAAAGGCTAAACCACAGTACATCCATAGTGTGAACAAGTACTCAGCAGGAAAAAACAGATTTAACTATTGACACATAACAAATCAGACAGATCTCAAGAGAATTAAGAGAATTTGCCAACCTCAAAAGATTACATACTGTATACTTTCATTTATAGAACATCCTCAAGATGACAAAATAATGCCGATGGAGAACAAGTTAGTGATGGGATGGGTTAAGGGAGAGAAGAAGGATGGGTGTGATTATAAAGAACTGTACAAGGGGTCTGTGTGGTGCTGGAATGCTTCTGTATCTCAACTGTAGTGGTGGTTACACAGTTGATTCTACAACTGACCAAATTCCATAGAACTAACACACACACACAACGTTGATGCAATCTGAATAAGATCTGTAGACTGTACCAGTGTCAGCTCTCTAGTTTTAATATAGTACTATAGCTCTCTAGCATGTTGCCATCGGGGATTAGTAGGTGATGAATACACAGATCCTCTCTGTACTATTTTTGCAACCTCCTGTGAATATGTAGAATTACTCTAGAATAAATTTTTTTTTAATGAATTCATTTGTTTCAGATTGAGCTCTTTAATAGGCATCAACTCCACAGCTGCAAACTTAGTAAAAGTCTGTTGTAAGACAGCCTCAAAGACTTGAGTTAGCCATCTCTCCAGCTCCTATAATTATGTCACTTGGACTATAAAATCATATTGTCAAAAAAAAAAAAAAAAAACATATTGTCAGCAAGAAAAGACCAGTTATCACCTTGTGAGACACTGCTAGCAGAAAACTCGCTACCTGAATGCCAGTGAATGGCAACTACTATTTGTTTCTAGTGTTAAAGTTAGATTTCCAGGATTCTTTTTGGTTACTTCTCTTGGATTACATACATAGTGTTAAAGAATGCTTTCAAAGAGAGTACATTGTCTTATATTTACATATTGCATGCTTCTCTGCAGGGCGAATTTGTAAATGAATATGTTGGTGAATTAATTGATGAAGAAGAATGCAGATTGCGAATCAAGCGAGCCCACGAGAACAGTGTAACTAATTTTTATATGTTAACTGTTACCAAGGTAAAATTGATTTTATTTTGTAAGAAAAAAGGATTTTTGGTTTTTGTGTCATGGTCTTAAATGCAGTTTCCTCTAATTTGATTGTTTTTTTCAGGAGAATGAGAACACTTTGCAGTAGCCAGTATGATAGTTCTTATAATGTGGTGATTATTGCACAGTACACAAAGGCTAATTATTGAAACCTTGCACATGGCATATGAGACAGCGCTGTGAGTGGACAGATGGCCAGGAACAGGGCAGACACACGGGGCTTTCCGTCTCAGCTCTTCTTAGTCACTGAAAGACCTGGCCCTCGGTTTCTCAAGTTAGAAAGCACCACAAAATTATGGTTTAGCCAAAATTCTAACTGAATTTTTCTGTGTACTGGAACTTTGTGTCTGAGTTAGGACAAATGGATGTAGTCCTAAGCAGAATGACAGTAAAACTACTCAATTCATTGTGTATGCTCCTAAGTCCCATTTGCTACACGTCTGATGTATCTGTTACCTTGTGTCATTTCTTTAGCAGTCCTCTGACTTGCAGAGGACAAGAGACTGAGGTCCAGCCCTGACAAGCAGTCTGTTGGATAGCTTGTCACAGTCTGGTGAAGGCCAGGACTAGTAGCCATGTCTCGTGGTCCAGGCTCTCCCCGAAACTGAGAGAATATCATTATAAGTAAGAACTAGAAATCACTTACAAGAAGTTTATTTGAACTGATATGCATTGTTTAACAGTTTTATAACTTTCATGAACATCAATTTAATAAACAGAAAATGCCATTTATTTCTGATAGCTGAATAGCCCTTTAGATCTACTCCTCACTGTCAGGGGCCCCTCCAGCCATCTTGATGACATTTGGGAGGCTCTGTCTTCCAGGGCTCATTGAGATGACCGGAACTTGCATTCAGGGGCCGCCAAAATGGTGAACCTTTTACTGTGTCCTGAACATCAGTATAAGTAAAATGGAAGGAACAGGTGACTTCCTGGAGAGTATGTTCTACGCTAGAGCCCTTCCATCAATCAAAGGTCCAAATCTTCACCCAGAGGAAAGCCGTACATATTTCCTTGTCTCTCTTTATGGCCTACGCTCTTTTCCATTTACTCCCATACTAGTTTCGCTGCTTGTACAGAGCAGGAAAGGAGGGCTGATGGCAGAGCACCGTGGTTCCCAGCCCAAGTGCCTGGCTGAACTCCACGCTCTGGCATCACCTGTGATCAGTTCATCTTCTAAGTAGTAGTATTCTGTGGGCTATGTGTAGAGACAAACTTAAAAAAAAAAAAAAAAAAAAAACACCTAAATTGCATTTTATCTCAGTTGCTTTGACTTGAAGCTCATCAAATAAGATAGAGAACTCAATCACCAGCCCGGAGAGCAGAGCATGCATTGTGGGAGTTGTGTAGCGAAACACTGTTTGTTGCTTGTGGCCCTCAACAGAGTTGGATGTATCTGAGATAAGCTCTTACTTAGTTTCATGTCAAGGGTACCTTTCATTTCTTTTTTTTCTGAAGGACCGTATAATTGATGCTGGCCCCAAAGGAAATTACTCTCGCTTCATGAACCACAGTTGTAATCCAAACTGTGAAACACAAAAGTGGACAGTGAATGGAGATATTCGAGTTGGACTGTTTGCCCTTTGTGATATTCCTGCAGGTAAAAAAGCTACTTGCTCCCCCCTCCCCTGCACAGGATATTCTTCAAGGTTCCATGCTCAAGTATTTATTCAAATAAGATAGGATTATATTTGGAATTGTTACCTGCCATTAAAAAGTGAAAATCCATGTCCTGCAAAAGGGAGTTTTGTAAGAGCCTTTGTTTCGGGGAGGATGTTCCAGAATCCTGTATGTCCGGGACCCTCCTGAAGGACCTCTCCAAATTATTGCTGTCTGCACAATATAACCAGATGTTTAAGCTTTTGTTTTCTACTTAAAGTATTAACATACTGTGTTAACATCAGCTGGTTTCTTGGTTTGTTTGTGGGGATTTCTGTTTGTTTGGGTTTTTTTTAGTTGAAAGATCTGTTTCAAATTAGGCACAAAAAGCTTCCGAAGCCAGTTATTGCTTCCATGTTTCCTCAGCCATCCAGCATCTTACCAGTGGCACTTAGTTTCTTCTCTGCCAGGTTGGTAGGGAAATGGGTAAAAAGGGAAGAGATGTAGCTCAGTGAGGTTCAACTGCAGTCCTGGAACTTGTTGCAGGCTGTTCAGGATCAGCCAGAAGCAAGCTTGGGCCTCCCAGTTCGAATCCTTGGGTCTTCAGTGTAAACAGTGAATCTGCGCTGTGAACTCTCTGCAGAGCGTACTCTAAATCATGAATTACTGGAGCTGCACAGTCACCATGATTCCGTGGGCCTACTGTTGGTTCAGAAATTCGTATAAATTAGGGCAACCCCAGTGGCGCAGCGGTTTAGCGCCGCCTGCAGCCCAGGGCGTGATCCTGGAGATCCTGGATCGAGTCCCACGTCAGGCTCCCTGGATGGGGCCTGCTTCTCCCTCTGCCTGTGTCTCTGCCTCTCTCTCTCTCTCTCTCTCTCTCTCTCTCTCTGTCTCTATGAATAAATAAATAAAATCTTTAAAAAAATTCGTGTAAATTAGCTTTAGAAAAGCAAGCTAGACCAGAACCCATTTTTTTTTGTTTTGTTTTTTGTTTTGTTTTGTTTTTTAGCACAGATTTCAGATTCTTAGTCTCCATTACATAATTTTTGACCACTTCAGTAAGAAGGCTGTGACAACTTTTACAGAGTGTTTTGGCCGTAATTCTTGGTGGCTGGGGATTTTTTCCTCTGTTGTTTCCCCTGGCCCACCTCAGTTTGCAGCAAGGCCTTCAGGTCAGAATTAGGTCTCTTTTGCCAGTAGGAGAGTGTGTCTGACAGCATTTTTCTTCCCTGGGACTTGAGTATGAATAATTTTGTCTCCCATTGTAGGGATGGAGTTAACATTTAATTATAACCTGGATTGTCTGGGCAACGGCCGAACAGAGTGCCACTGTGGAGCAGAAAACTGTAGCGGCTTTCTGGGGGTGCGGCCAAAGGTCAGTTGGTGGGCAGGGAGCACCCCAGGCTGGTGGGGAGTCAGGAGTGGGGCTGTTGGAAGTGTGGGACCATCTCAGGAAAAGGCCGGTGAACAAATGGGGCCCTGGTTCACTTCATGGGACGGCTGTCATGTTAACCAGAGTGTAGATGCTCTGACTTTCCAATGAAGCAAATCTTAAGTAAGATCTGTCAGGTTCGGAAGATGTGTTTGTATTTCTGATTGAATCTGAAGTGATCAACATCTGTTCAGAATCTTCTTTAAAATTCACACTATACCAAAAACCACTGAATCAGCCACTTGAAAATGGTGAGTTGTATGGTATGTGAATTATATCTCAGTATCCTTGCAATTGAAAAAACAAAGCACCTGATTCAAAAGTCAGTGAAAAAAAAAAGGAAAAAAAAAAGTCAGTGAAAATGTAGCCTTATTTTTAGCACAATACTGTCATGGGATAAGTCGTCCTGATGGATTTAGGTAATTGAACAACAGAGTTGAAGAGAACTTAAGTGATTGTGTCAGGTTCTGGGAGCTCACTTTCCACGTAGAGTCTCACACATTGTGTTCATCCTTCTTCCTGCCAGTCAACATGTGTGTCAACGACCGAAGAAAAGGCCAAAAATGCTAAGTTAAAGCAGAAGAGGCGAAAAATCAAAGCAGAACCAAAGCAGATGCATGAAGATTACTGTTTTCAATGTGGAGATGGTGGGGAGCTGGTCATGTGTGACAAAAAAGACTGTCCCAAAGCGTACCACCTCTTATGCCTTAACCTGACTCAGCCACCATATGGTAAGCCAGCCTCTCGGGGCCCCTTCTTTGATGTGGGTCTTTGCTGACAGCGCTGTGTAACCTAGCATGTACTTCCCTCTCCTTCGTGGAGCCATGGAACGGATAACGTGGAGTAGAACCACCAACACTAGCAGACAAAAAGTATGCTGGTGAAGAATCTGTCTGCAGTTAGGGGTTAGGTGCGGGCCAGTAAGCATTGGCTTTTGTGGGTGAGCAGGGGCCCCTATGGCGTGGAGTTTGGGGTGCTTGTGCACCTCCAGACTCAGTAGTAGGCTCAGACGTAAGTTTGGCTGAAATTTGGTGTTTGATCAAATTCGGTCTCCAATCAGAGCAGACGGTGGGAACTTGGGTTTCTCGTGAGTAGTCAAGACGGACACTAACGGGGCTGTTTTACCTGTCCTACCCCAACCCCCCCACCAGGAAAGTGGGAATGCCCGTGGCATCAGTGCGAGGAGTGCAGCAGTGCTGCGGTCTCCTTCTGTGAGTTCTGCCCTCACTCGTTTTGTAAAGATCACGAGGAGGGTGCCCTGGTTCCCTCTGCTCTGGAAGGCCGTCTCTGCTGCTCGGAGCACGACCCTGCATGTCCTGTGTCTGCAGAGTACTGGAGCAAGATCAAATGCAAATTGGAATCACAAGATCATGGAGAAGAACTGAAAGAATAAATGGGCGGTGATTTCTTTTTTTTTGCTTTTTATTGAGATAAAAAAAAGGAAAAGGAGCAAGGGACTCGATGGCACGTTAGTGGGAGAGGAGCTGCTGCAGTGCGCACAGCCTTCACCCCCGCCCCGCCTTATTGACGCGCCGACGGGGAGCCAGTGGGTGCAAGCAGAAGCAGTGGGTGGTATCTGTTTTTCTGTTTTCTTGGGTTGGGGATTCTTTTATGGTGGGCCAAATTCCCTTGGTCTTCTCTTGCCTTTTATTACACTTCCATGCCTTTGCAGCTGGAAAAAGAGATGTCTTCGCTTTTAAAATAAGAACAAAGAGAAAAGAAATTTTGTTAATGAGATTAATTTAAAGCCTAGGATGTGTTCCTTGGGTGTAAAAAGCAAAAGTAGCCCTCATTCCTTTATTTATTTTCATTTTTTAAAAATTTGGAGAAGTGTAGTTCAGATAGTCTATTCAGTGTACGTGTGTGTGTGCGTTTTAAGTAGCAGTTGGAGCAAGCCCTCTAGAAAAGGCTATGATGATCTTTATATACCTCTTTGCTGAGCAGTAGGTAGGCTAACTTCTCTTTCCCTTCCAAATGTTTTTCATAATCCTAGAGAAGGGCTCTGTGGGAGTACTGAATCTGGCCTCTTGAAAACAAAATGCCTCAGTGGATTTTACCTCTGTGGTCTTAACCTAGGTGGGCTTTATGATGTGATAATTTTACCTACAAAGGTATATGATGTGGTTTTCGGTTTTGGAGAAAAACAGAAATGGGTGCACTAACTGAGTTTGAAATGTTTTCCATTGACTGAACATTTTTGATGAAGCGTGTTTATGTGGATGTGAATGCAGTTAGAATGGTCATCCCTGTTGCCCTGACACATGGACAAAGGCAGCTAGAGGGAGACAAAGGCCCAGACCCAAAGTTAGATCATAACGACTGCCATCCCCCATGCAGTGTAATGGAGCCCCTTGTCCAACCTCGGGGGCTGTCCTGTCTCTGTTCCCCTCTCCTAATCAAACATTCCCATTGCCAGCTGGCTGCCCATTCAGCCAGGTTTCCTGGTGAAAATGACACAAGCAAATTGAAGTTGTATCTGAGTCAGTCTTTTTGGTTTAGTTCCTCATTTGGGGGGTGGAAGGGGTAGGGGCATCCCTTGGTCATATGTAAACAATTTCTATTTAGTATTATCTACTAACTAAAACTGCCCCCAGGAGGGAGGGGAAGCACTTCTACAGAGTATATTAGAGCCACACAAACACACTTCATCTGAGGAAGCACTTAGGGGAGTTCCCAAGGAAGCAGTGTTAGCAAAAATGGTTGGTTGTGATGCTTGGATATCATAGATGCAAGTGTGCCAAGATGTCTGCCCACAAAATTCACTTGCATTTAATGCTTAAGAATATGTATTTTCCAGTATTCCTTGTATGAGTAATTAGTAACTTCAGGCTTTGTTGTGGCACTGTACTAAGTAGAAGTCTGGGGCTAGCTTGAATGGATGTTAACTTTCTCTGTGAATTTTGACTGCTTACAATTGCTGGTACCTGGTGGCATTTATTTTCCCTTAAGAAGTACCGAGGAACCTTATGAAGGTAGAGAGGGTAGATGCTCGGCCACATTCCTTCCGTTGTGTTGTGTGTGTTCCTTTTTCCTTATTAATTTAGAGTTCTTCTCTAGAAAAAGGAAGAAAAAAAGTTGTGCCTCTCCTTTTTTAATGTAAATGTGCAATTGTACTGGATTTTCTCTTGTAAAAAAAAAAAAAAAAAACATAAAACAAAACAACAACAAAAAAGCACCACACTACAGTTCCTTTACTTAAGCTCCTAAACTGCCATTTGCCTGATTCCAGCAATTAATTCTGAGGTAACTTACTGGGCCTCCAGGAATTATCTTGATTAAATATGATCCCAGGAGAAAGAGCAAAATGGAAAACGCTATGCATGTTACCAAATCGAACATGCAGCACAGCTCACCAAAACACTAGACTTTGCTCTTGAGCAATTATATAGTTTGATAGCCTTTTAAAAAATAATTTAAGAAAATCTAGGTTTTATCATACTAAGACTTTATTTTATATATGTGTGTGTGTGTATATATATATATGAGATAAATGTTTGCTTTTTTAAAAACTAACATGAAGGATTTCCTTTAACATTTGAAATGTAACTCTTGTTGAAACCGTACCCACATGAAATCTTATCTCCTTGTTTTGGACTGAATAATCTTTACTATCCGATGACTTTTCTATGGTAAGCCAGGGTACATCCTCTATACTTAAAAATATCTTAGGTTTCAATATTTTTATGCAGCTTCTTCATCATGTCACATTTTGTTTGTGTATCTAGAGCAGCTCTGCTGAGATTTTTTTTAATCTTTTTTGGGGGGTTGGGGGGCACCCGATAGGATCATTCTGCCATTTCAGAAATCAGATTAGAAACCAAAACAGCTAACCACAGCTCTGGAGTCTTCGTCCCTGAGTGCTCTGCAATGGTTCGAACAGCGGTTTTCGCCCTGCCGGAGCCCAGGAACTCTCCTCACACCTCCACGGTGTCACCACCTACCTAGTTTATGTATTTTCAAGTCACAGGCTATGGAGGCAGCGAGGGAGGGGGAAAGTTGTGCTGTCTGTGTGCATAGCATATATGCCCTGTGCCCGGCTGCCCTTCAGCGAAATCATCCAGAAGACGTGTTACTCTCTCATAGTCCATAGTTGGTATTTGTTAACTTTTAAATCTGTATGTGGTCAGAGCATAAATAGTTGGTTTTGATTCTTGTCCAAAAATGAAATGACTTAAAGCAGCATGGGATAATGGTGGTGTTTTGTTTCATATTTTTTTTTAGCCTCGTGTTAATTCTTTGGAAGAAGTGAATGTAAAGTTTTGGATAATCAGCATAAAACTTCAGAAATCAGATCGGTAACAACTACAGAGGAAATCCTGGGCAGCCTTCCAGGCATGTGTGGTGCATGAAGGGGCTGGCCCACGGCTGGCACTGCAAGGAGGAGGGCTGCCCAGAGCCAGCTCTAGGGGGGTGGCCCGCCCTTCCTCCCTGGAAGGCCCAAGCAGCTGGAGGAAGTGATTCACTTCTTTAATATCTAATCAAGGCTAGAGTCAGGAGGGAAGTGGGTTTTATTTTCATTTTTAACAAGTTCTTACTCTACCTTAATTCTCAAAACTGATCTGGCCTAAGGTGTAGAATAGGCTTTTAGAATCACTGAACCTTGGAGCTATCAGTGTGTTCAAGTCAGGAACATACGTAAAAACTAAACTAAAAATAATAATAATGGGAGGGGTGGCTCCAGCTCCCTTCTGCCATTTCCACATAATCTTTGGAAACATGATTATAAATCATGTTTTGAAATTCTGAGAGAATCATGGAAAGGACTCTCAGAGACGGCAGGCTGTTAGGCAGGTTTCTTTCCTGCCTCATGAAGTTGGGTTTTGTTGTGGCCTCATTATACGGTCTGTGCTTCCGTCAGGGTCAGAGCTGCAGTGTGGACGGCAGGGAGCAGCCCTGCGGAACGAACCCTCTGGGCACTCCGGCTTCGGGCCAGGCCGGGCCTCCCATTCATTCTTAAGTGCAAAGCTCTTCCTCTAGTGTTGACCTTGAAGGGGAGGTGCTGCTGCAGGTCCCACCAGGAGGAGTGGACAGGTGGGCTTGGGGAGCCTACATTCCCTGCACTTCGGTCAGGGGAGGTATGATGACTCTGCCAGGGCTGATGTGTCCAGCCACCTGGGCTTCGAGCTGCCGCAGACGCAAAGTGACCGTTTGGAACGATTTCCGTCAGCCTAGGGCCACCTACAGTCGGTCCCCGGTCGTCTGTAAACCAAGAGTAGGACTCGCTTGCATTTTCAGGCAAGCAGGGAACAGATAAAATTAGACGGCTTTGCCGTGTGTGCGTGAATATTGAAAAGTTGGAGATTTGTATATAGTGAAACCCACCAACTCTCCCCGGGGCGGGCAGCGGGAGCAGGGACGTTGGCACAGGGCGAGGGAGGGGGATGTTCACCGCAGGTACGAAGTAGTCACTTTAACACTGAGACCTCTGCCTCATCGAATTCAGGTTTTTTAAGTACTTGAAACTCTTCAGATTCCCCTTATTTTACAGTTCTTAAGTTTGTGAAGTAGAGAGCATTGTTTGTATACCATTTTTGAAAACAGCCTCGTCTCTTGTCCTCTTTCACTTGGGTTGAGGGCAGGGCTCTGCCCACGGGAGGGAGCGCCCGGCACGTAGCTCAGATTTCCTGGACGCATCTGAGGAGGAGACTTGCATGAACTGCCAGCAGCTTGTTCATGAGTATTTCCTTTGTGCGTTCTCTACTTTGTCATTTTGTCAGCCCTGTCCCCACACACCTCCTCTTCCCCTGTAATATATATGCCTGTGTAGGGAAAAAAAACAAAAATTTGCACTTAACGTTACGCTCCTTGAACCGCGGGGTGTAATCTGTGTGTTGCAGAAACCATTTCCTTTCTTTTCTCCGTCAGTCCATTGCTTAAGTGACAAGGTCAGGTGCTTGTGGCACCTACGTGTGAGGGGGCTGGTGGGGGGAGTGCGACCTGCCCTTCAGTGGCCTGTGAGAGTCAGTTACGTGTAAGAGAAAGGGAAAAGATGAACAGTTGCCAAAGTCGTGTATTCAGTCCTCAGTTTTCTTCCGTGACCTTCTCCATCTGCTCATTGGCAAGAAAGCCCTCCAGGTGCCAGTGCTCCCCTCTCCTGCCTGCCACAGACCTCGACGTGTGCACATGGCCCACGGCGTCCACCAGACCACCGAGACGAGGTATGTATGAGGTATTCTTGTCAGGTTAGGAGTCGACTGGATAAAATTTACTTTTTTACTCTGTTGTCATTAATATTGCTCTTTATCTCATTTGTGCTATCACATACCCTCTGTTAAAAAAAGAAAATCACATTGTCTCCCATGACCAAGATGCTAAATAATGATTACAACTGGCTAAGAAGATCCTTTTTTCTATACAAGGGTGTGTGCATAATTGGAATTGATACAAGAAATTCATTTGTAACCACTTGTGATATTGCACAACAAACACAGATACCTACAGATTGTTTTCTTTTTCTTGTGATCTTTATCTATAATGACCTTTGTAGATTGGTTATTTCTGTACTTTGTTTATCTGTAATAAACTTTGTAGATCCTGTGAAATGTTTTTTTGCCTAAATCACTTGAGACTTGAGTCTTTAATAACAAAGCATCAATATTCACTAAAGTCAATCTCTTTTGAGTTTCTGTGACTTGACTAGAAGCTCTTTGACACTAAGGGATTAGTGTTCATTTTCCCTGGGGGGCGTTCCACTAGGGCATTACTGTATAATGACTTGATGTTGCCACATAGACTTCAAGATATATGATATTTTGGGGATTTGTTGATTGGCCTATGTTTTACTGCATAGTGTGAAACGTGTAAAGCTTGGTTAACCTGTATATAGATAGCTTTATTGTTGACTAGTTACAGCGTATTTAGGATTGCCTGTAATTACTACTGTGTGTGCTGGTAGGAACATACATTTTTGTATATTATATTTACTGAGATACTGCCTTTTTTTATTTTACAAATACTTTGAAATCCAGATGTGTTTTTTGCTTCCGTGAGGATTAATTTGGAAAGCTTCTTAATGACATTCCACTGACTTCAGATTTTGCTTGAGATTGACTTCAATAAATTGTCCTGTATGTTCCAAATTAAACTGTGGGCTTGTTCATTGCCTGTAGTTAGTTGCTTGCCACAACTCCTGGACAAGAGGTCATGATGGGAGGGAGGGCGTCGGTTGCAGGGCTGGATGACCCAGACGTACACACACACACACACACACACCCGGCTGGTGGGGCCTGCAGCACAGAGAGGTCCTTCAAAATGCTGCAGGCTGCAAGTAAACTTGGTGCCCAATGCGTGCGGTTTGGTTGTGTTTGCCGGGCGGGGGGGGGGGGGGGGGGCGGGCCTCGGAGAAGGGGCGACGGGGCGACGGGCGGCGAGGAGGGACGCGGGTCACCTGCATCTCGTTCTTCCGTCAGGCTCCACGTGCGCTGCTGCCCGGCTGGACCGCGGGAGGCGGCTCGCCGTCTGGGTGCTCCGGACGGGGCGGGGGCGGGGGCGGCGGCGGGGGCGGCGGCGGGGCAGGGGCGGCGGCGGCCCCGCCTTCCTCGGGTGCAGTTCCCGCGGCGGCCGCCAGCCGGCGCTCAGAGCAGAGGCCCGGCCCCCCGGCTCGGCCCTCCCGGGGACCGCCTCGGGTCCCGCCGCGGCTCCGCGGCTGCCACGTCAGCGCAGCGTCCGTCGGTCCGTCCGCAGCGAGCGGCAGGATGGGGAAGGTGGCGGCGGCCCTCGGCGCCGAGCTGGGCGTGCGGCTCGCCCTGTTCGCGGCCTTCCTGTAAGCGCCCCTCGCTCGGGCCCGGGTCCCGGGGCGCCGCCGCAGCCCGGCCGAGGCCTGGGGCCAGCGGGGGAGCCCCCCGAGCCGCCGCGGGCCCAGGAAGCAAGCCGACGCGCCCTGCACGTGTCTCCCCTCCAGGGTAACGGAGCTCCTCCCGCCTTTCCAGAGGCGGATCCAGCCGGAGGAGATGTGGCTTTACCGGAATCCGTTTGTGGAAGCGGAGTATTTCCCCACCAAGCCCCTGTTTGTGCGTGGAGAGCGAGCCTTCCTCGGCCCCTTGATCCCTAGTGCTGAGCTTGCGGCTCGAGAACGCCCGCGGGGGTTCCGACTGCTCCCTCGGACGGTGTGCTCAGCGCTTTAAGGTCCAAATTTAGAGCAAGATGTCCATTTTGGCTCCAGAGACCCGTTTCGTGAGCTCCGCCCCGCAGGGTGGCCTGAGGTGCCCGGTCACTTAGAACATCCTGGCCGGTGGCGCTGCCGTGCCCAGTGCGCCCAGTTCACGCGCAGACGCCGCCGCCGCTCGTAGGCACCGGGGGTCGGGGGGTCGGGGGCGTCCTTAGGTCTGCCGCGAGCCTCCTGCGGTCCCGTCCCCGCTGCTGCCCTGTGGGAGCTGCTGTAACCGCGAACCCCGCGGCTTTATTGCGGGGGTTGGTTTGGCTCTGTTAACCTCTGCCCTTTTCCGGTTCAGGTCATTGCATTTCTCTCCCCGCTGTCTCTGATCCTCCTGGCCAGATGTCTCAGGAAGGCAGGCCCCACAGACAGCAGGCAGGCCTGCCTGGGTAAGCGGCCCTCTCCGGGCTTGTGTTCCTCGGGTGGGCCCGGCCACGGGCGTGCGACCGCGCGGAGGCCGCTGAGTTGTGTCCCTCGGGTCCTCCTCTCTTCCCTGTCCCCACGCTGTCCCCACGCTGTCCCCACGAGAGAGAAGCCTGCCCTGGGACCAGAGTTCACACGGGTGTGTCTGCAGGCACTGGATACTCTGGACCGAAGTTCCCGGTGCTCCAGCGCGCGGGGGGCCTGCCCATCCCTGTCTGGGAAAGTCCAAGCCGCTCTCTTAAGGCGGCGAGCGCAAGTCCCCATAGGCTGAAACCACCCTCAGCACGTTTCTTTGCTTTCCAGCTGCCAGCCTCGCCCTGGCCCTGAGCGGGGTCTTTACCAACACAGTAAAACTGATCGTGGGCAGGTAAGTGACCAGTGCCCGCCTCGGCCCTCAGGTCCGTCTGCCGGCGGCTAATGGCCCGCATCGCGCCCCTTCCTCCGCTCCCCTCCTGCAGTCTAACCTTGCTCCTCTCGCTTGCTTCCCGTTGCCTCCCTCCCCTGTGGCTGGCCTGCGGGTGCCGGGTGACGCCTGGCTCTCTGCGGCCCCGCCCCGAGCGGCATTCCTCCCTGCTCCCGGACCAGCACAGCAGCACCCCCCGCCCCCAACACCCCGGGGCTGCAGCGTGACTTGCTCTGTGCCCTTGGAAGTACTCTGTGCTGCACCGCCCCCCTCCGTTTCAGCGTGGGCCCTGGCAATGCCGCCCTTCCCACCGTGCCTATCCAATCCGGTTTCATTATTTTGCCTGCGACGCTGTTTGACCAACCGTGAACAGGTTTACGGTGTCTGAGACAACCAGAAACTAATTTCCGGAGTTTTAAAGTGATCTGTGTGGAGACCATGTTGGGTTTTTTTTCAGGCCACGCCCAGACTTCTTCTACCGCTGCTTCCCTGATGGGCAAGCCCATTCTGACTTGACGTGCACCGGGGAGAAGGACGTGGTGAACGAGGGGCGCAAGAGCTTCCCCAGTGGACATTCCTCCTGTATGAACGCCACATGCACTCAGCATCTCTGCTTTTTTGGGATCACTGAATTTAACCCAGGACGCTTATGAGAATGGGGACATCTCACTACTCTTATCCTTGTATCTAGAAACAATCCCCCCTTCTTTAATAACCCCAAGATTTTACAAGCCTGCGCCTCAAATATTAGGGTAGATATTCAAGGACAGAGGAAGGAGTTTGCTTTCATGAGATTTGAACATTTTATGATTCTTGTATCATTTGCCTAGATCCTGTAATCTGGAATTAGTTAGAAAAATATGAACTAAACTTTATTGAAGGTGCTTTGAAAAGCATTTTTGATTCTTCTCATTTGATACCATAATAGCCCAAAGAGGTGGATACTATTAGTTTTATGATTCCCATTTATACATGAGGAAGCCAAGGCATCAAGAAGAAGTTACCTGCCCAAAGTCCTATTGCTAGTATCCAAACACTATTCCCAGGGCAAATATTAACTTTGGGACACACAGTGAAGTCCATTTTTCCTTTTGTTTCCCCCTCCCTCATTGATGATCTACACCAGAAGCATTACCAAAAGAGGATAAAACATGTTCATGGGGATCCCTGGGTGGCTCAGCGGTTTAGCGCTTGCCTTTGGCCCAGGGCGTGATCCTGGAGTCCCGGGATCGAGTCCCACATCAGGCTCCCTGCATGGAGCCTGCTTCATTCACCCCCTGCCTGTGTCTCTGCCTCTCTCTCTCTCTCTATCATGAATAAATAAAAAATTTTTAAAGAATCTTTAAAAAAAAAAACATATTCGTGCCCCCAGCCACTTATCTGCGGATGAATGAGGGAGGTTCCTTTATAAGATAGATACTTACAGATTTTCCCTCTTCTAGTTGCATTTGCTGGTCTGGCCTTCGCTTCCTTCTACCTGGCTGGCAAGTTACATTGCTTTACCCCACAAGGCCGTGGCAAGTCTTGGAGGCTCTGTGCTGTTCTGTTGCCTCTCCTCCTTGCATCTGTGATTGCGCTGTCCCGCACCTGTGACTATAAGCATCACTGGCAAGGTAAGCAAGGTATTCCTGCCATGGAAGTCTGCATGTGTCTCCTGCCATCTCATCCCTAGCGTTCGGCAAAGAGGAGACGTGGACTGTATCTGTTAAATGATTAAACAAATGAGTATGGGATGGTCTGGGTTTCTGAACCAAGAGTATGTATAGCTATGTGGAAGATGAGAAAACACAGTTTCCTTTTAAATCCCTAAGGAGAAATGTCCCAATTTTTCCATTATCCTGAAGCAGTGTAAGTTCAGAATTAACTCCTTAAGGTTTTTTCTCTCAGAAATTTTTTACAACAAACCTCAGAGGTCAGTTTACTTACTGTCTTAAAATAAAAATCAAGTCCATAAAAAAATCAAGTTCACTTCATGAGATTTTTGTTAGAAACTAAAGTGAAATTCAAGAAATCATAAAATTATAAACCAAAGAAATTTTAAGTTGAATGATATATAGTAAAACATTCAAATAACAGTATCTTTATGGAAAACCTATAATTCAAAAAAAGCTGACAGTATTGGCCCAGAAGTCCCTAGGAGCCCTGTTTTAAAGAATAAGCTAATTTTTTGCAAAGAGGGGCGGGCAACTCCTTAAGAGTTTATTGCTTCCTCTAGAACTCTTAAAATGTGAAAAAGGGGTTAATATGGCATTAAATGAAACTTTATTATTCTGAGGTTTTTAAAAATTCAGCCTAGTGGGAGGTGGGTGGGGATGGGGTAACTTGGTGATGGGCATTAA
Organism: Canis lupus familiaris; assembly: GCF_011100685.1. NCBI lineage: Eukaryota > Metazoa > Chordata > Mammalia > Carnivora > Canidae > Canis > Canis lupus. The sequence goes on from NC_049237.1 coordinate 27,967,807, forward strand.
GGGGGACACGTGATGTGATGAGCACTGGGTGTTATACATGCAACTGATGAAAAACTGAACTCTAAATCTGAAACTAATGATGTACTATATGTTGGCTAGTTGAATTTTTAAAAATTCAGTCTCGGTGCCTGGGTGGCTCTGTCGGTTTAGCATCTGCCGTTGGCTCAGGTCATGATCCCAAGTACCTGGGATCGAGCCTCATGTAGGGCTCCTTGCTCGGCAGGGTATTCACCGCTCCCTCTTCCCCCTGCTCACGATCTCTCTCTCAAATAAATAAAATCGTTTAAAAAAAAATTCAATCTTGCGTAAACTTGGAAAAAGGCTTATTATAGTTATTTAACTAAAGATGTGTTTTAACTTGGTGTTTAGGAAGGAAAGAACCTGATGATAATCCTGTTAACTATATGATAAAATTGAGAAAGCCTAAAAAGGAATCCCTGGGTGGCGCAGTGGTTTAGCGCCTGCCTTTGGCCCAGGGCGCAATCCTGGAGACCCGGGATCAAATCCCACGTCGGGCTGCCGGTGCATGGAGCCTGCTTCTCCCTCTGCCTGTCTCTGCCCCCCTCTCTCTCTCACTGTGTGCCTATCATTCATAAATAAATAAATAAGAGAAAGCCTAAAAAAAAACACTGAAATTGAGGTTTTCTGCACCCAAACAAGTAGAGTAACCTGGACGCCCAGGTTCTCAATACAGATGTCCCCCATCATCCTGCACTGAACAGAGAGCTGTCTCTCTCACCAATGGAAGGTTGTGGCAAACCTGTACTGAGCAGGCTGGCACTGTATTTCCAATAGCATTAGCTCACCTTGTGTTTGTGCATCACATTTTGGTAACTCTTGCAATGTTTCAAACTTCTTCATTATATTTGTTACGGTGACTTGTGATTAGGACTTGCTGAAAGCTCAGGTGATAGCATTTTTTAGCAATAAAGTATATACTTTTTTTTTTTTAGACAGTGCTGTTGCACTTAACAGACACAAGATAGTGTTAGCATAACTTTTATATGCACTGGGCAACAAAAAAATTGATCTGACTTGCTTTATTGAGAATACTTGCTTTATTGCAGTGATCTAGAATCCTACCAAGTATCAGAATGCCAGTAGTGTGTGGTATTTTAACATGATTTAAGAGTCTAATATGATTAAGTGAAGACTTTATCTCCTCTCTTTTAGATGTACTAGTCGGATCCATGATTGGCCTGACATTTGCCTACGTCTGCTACAGGCAATATTATCCTCCTCTGACGGATGCAGAATGCCATAAACCATTTCAGGACACACTTGTACTTCCCACTATACAGAAGCCTGCTGATCCGCATCATTTTAGTATTTAGAAATTGGTACTACCTCAATTGAGATTACGTGAATCAGCCCCTCTTAACTGCCCAAGAAGAATGTCTGACCTTTTTACTCTGAAGAGATACAAGCAAGGACATAAGCACTTCATCTGTCTCCATATATTAATGCAGTTTTGCTCACATGCATTTATCATGAGTCAAGGTTCAAGGTTCTTTTTCATGACTCTCTGCCTCACATTCTGATAAAAAGATCTTCTGTAGAGTCCATTGGATTGGTATTCTAATATCTACAGTGTTTTACACTTAAATGCCATTCTTGGAAGGGTCTTTGTTCACAAAGAAGCCTTTACATATCCTAGGACCTAGAGTTAAATTTCCATTTTCCATAGTTCAAAATCTTAAAACCCAGGACATGACCAACTCAATTATTTTGGCTCTGTTTACTTTCTCTGGTGATAATTCCATGAAAACTTAAATAGGAAAATGTCCAGTTCTGGCTTTTTTTTTTTTTTTTTTTTTTTTACCACTTTACACATGTATCTTATATTGCTGTCCATTTTGAATACTGTGGGCATAGATTATTTATTGAATTACTAAATAATTTATTTTTTTATTTTTTTAAATTTCTTTAAATGGTAAAACAAACACCAGTTGCTAGTATTGAAACCACACTCCTGACCTGTGTTCACAAGCTTCTTTCCCTCCATGCAGGACTGAAGATCTGCCCAAATGCATCAACTCTGAGAATTGGCATTATAGATGTCACTACCCGGAAGACAAATGAACTTTTCCTGTCCCTTCTTCCTAATGGGATATAAGGGACAATTACAGGACGTTATCAGAACCGATGCTATAGGACCTACAACTGCCCTTCTCTTTGTGATTATGCTTTAAATATGACCTTGTCTTACATGCTTCTTTCTATATTTTCAGTGTATCTTTTTCCTTCAGAAAATGTGACAAAGAAAATGTGACAAAGAAAATGGTGAATGTGGGTGTTTTTGGTATGTAAAGTACCATGCGAGAGCTGGAACATTTCCAAAGTAAAACACTGGATTTCCCATCTGACCATCCGACATAAGTGATAGAACAGCCAGAGCAGAGACTGATATCTGTAAATACCGAAGAACAGTCTCAGTATTGACTTGTAACTGCCATGCCTTAAATTCTGAACTATATCTGCCTGTGATAATGAAAACACCAGTCAAGGGAAAAGAACTTAAATATTAGGTCTTTTGCCCCAAACTTGTATTTTTAAATTTGCTTTAATAATATAAGGGAGAAAAAAAATGGTTATGGTATTAATTTTCAGTATAATGGATCCAATCAGGTAAAAGGCAACTGGTCAATAAGGTTTTATTTCAGTATTTCATAAACTTTTAAATATAATCATGTAAAAAACAAACATTTCAAAAAGTGCAAAATATTAGAAAGCTAATCAGTGCTATTAACCTTTCCATGCAGACAATCTCTTGTTGAGATAAGCAATACAAATTCCGTAGCAGGAAATATGTATAAAATGATACTCTATTGAGTTTAAAATTAGGCTTGGTCAAGAGATTGCATGTAATACAACTGAAGTAGTGCAAACAATATACAACTAAATAAAGAATTTAAATCAAGCTTATTATTCTGTGTAATATACAACCATGATGATACCACAGGTAGAGAGACAAGATAAAAGCTCTTTTACAGTTGCCTGCCCCTCACCAAAAAACATTTCTTAGTACCAACACAGTGGTTTATCTAGCTATCCACAGTTATGCTGTTGAGCTGTTCATCTTTGGTTACAGGGACTCATTCTTGCTTTTCCTTTGGTTTACTCTTAAATACTATCTATTCTGCTAATATGAAGAATAAATGTAAATTGACAAGTTGACAAAAGCTTCCCCTTTAAAATATAATTGAACACTACTTAATTCTCAGTAATCCTTACTTCAAATTCAGTTCATATGGTAAAGAAAAGTATTCCATATACCTGACACTTCTTAGTGGCTCAGCATTAGTCTATAAGCAGATGGACAAGTAAAGGCCAGCCACGGATCTTGCACCCAGCCTCACCTCTGTCATCTCCAAGGTGACGGTGATTAAAGGGATGGAGACCACTGCTGTTGAAGGGATGGCTTAAGTGAATGTTATATACCAATACACTAGACACCATGATATATTTACAAAAAAACATTGTTTATAAAGAAACGCAGCTTACCTGCCTGTACCACGCTATAAAACAGAGAGGCCTATGGAAGTTGGAGAGGAGGGTAAAGGACTATCACAAAGAAAAGTGCAAAAACAATGACAAATAACCAATGAGATAGGAAATATAGCCCTGTGGTGAGCAGATGCCCTCGGGAAAAAAAAAAAATTGGTCACTATTCAAGGTACACTTCACTTTGAATGTTCTGATGTATACTCTGCACAGGCTGTTCCTTGACTCCTACAGGCATAAGTTTTTCTTTCAGAATAAGAAACATTTCCCTTAGCCAAAGCCTCCTGCCCAGCCAACAATGCCTGTGCCATGAGGCTTTTAAATAAGCTCCTGGATCATGGGTACCTAAGCAAGCAATGGTGTTTATAAAGGGTTTTCAAAGAGGACACACAACACTGCCCTCACCCAAGTGGATACAATGGTTGACTCGCACAAATTCTAGTTCACCTTAAATGTACTACTGAGAGATTTTATTCATAACCAGAGAGCCTGTTAAGGCTGCGTGATTTCAGGTTTGCCAGCCTTTATAACTTTGCCCTCAAAAAGAGAAGTTACTATCAAATAACTAAGATTTCAGAGTCTCCCCATTTGAAATATGGTATAAAAGGACAGGTCTAGGATATATAACATCTTTGCTTTATAAAATGCACCTAATGGGAACTAAACTATCTGCTGCAGACTCTGAGAGCAGCTCAAACAGCTGTGAAAACAATAAACAGCATCAGTGATTCCTTGCAATCAAAGGTCAGTCAGCTATAGAGAGTAAACAATACTCTGTAAGCTACATTTTAGTCCTTCACACAGTACTTGTAGGAAAGAAATGCCGGCTCAAAAGAAGTTGCCTAGAAGTCTTTTCCTTTAACTACTTAGCCTTCAAATACAGAGAATACCAATGAGAGATGAGTGTACCCAAAATGCCTTCTGAATCACCGGAGCCGTGCTCGCTTCAGCAGCACATATACTAAGATTTAATCTCCAGAGCCTGCTTCCAAACTAGAACATTTTCTAAAGAGAAACAATAATTTCCTAGAAAAAATTTCTACTCAAACCAAAATAAACTCAAAACAGACTTTATACTATCTCAAATAATAAGCAATGAAGGGTGGCATCTATCATCCAAGTATTAGAGCTGCAAATAACCCCTGCTATGAAGAGTGGCAAATGCTTCTATGAAGCCAGTGGTCTTCCCTTTGTTCTTCCACTCACTTCCAAGATAACAAGTCCTCCAAAGATCCCAGTAGTAAGTAAGTGGCAGGCAACATGCAGGAAATGACGCAGCTGAGGAGAGGGAAACTGCAGCAACAAGCAGGTGGCTTTTCTGGGGGAGGATCCTGCAGTGTCCGTCTAGGGAAGAGTGGAACAGAGGTCATGAGGCAGTCAGAACTGGAAGCAAACAGAACACCGGAGTCCAATGCATGAACTTTCTAGTTACACATCTAAAAGGCAGAGTAACTTTATCTCAGGATGGACTGTTGCCATGGTAACTCTTAGATGATCAGAACTATTTAGATTCTGAGTTTAGATCCTAAAAAATAACAGGTGTTACGGGACCAAGTCACTTGCAAAAACACATGGACATTAACTTTCTCTAAGTGAGCTATTGCACTTTTTCCTCAGAAATTTTAACCAGAGTCCCTCTAAAAGTGAATCATAACCTAGATCTTGGTGACAGGTAACAGAAAAGCACATTTATAAAGAGTTCAAGGCTACCCTGTTCCTCATAACATGTTAATATAGGAACTATGCTACATACATGACATTTAAAAACTTACATTAAGCAGCCATACATGGTTCATTTTTATTGTAAAGGCTGATCAAGGAAGATGCCCTGGGTTTGGTAGATTTCTTTGAGGACCAACAATACTGTATCTTCAGACTCCCTGTAAAGAGAAAAACTTAAGTTGTAAAAAGAAGAACCTAACAGTTATACTGGATGTTTTACATATATTATCTCATGTAATCTACAAAACCACTGTACAAGTTCATTTTGTACAAACGTTCATTTTATGGTGGAATATTACTCAGCCATAAAGAATAATGAAATCTTGCCATTTGCAATAACATGGATGGACCTAGAGGATATTAAGTGATATAAGAGACAAATACCATAGGATTTCACTTATATGTGGAATCTAAAAACCAAATGAACAGGGACACCTGGGTAGCTGAATGGTTGACTGCCTTCAGCTCAGGGCATGATCCCAGGGTCCTGGGATCGAGTCCCACATCTGGCTCCCCACAGGGAGCCTGCTTCTCCCTTTGCCTATGTCTTTGCCTCTCTCTATTTCTCTCATGAACAAATAAATAAAATCTTTTTAAAAAATTAATTTTAAAAAATGAATAAAACCAGCGTCTCATATATACGGAGAACAAACATGGTTGCCAGAAGGCAGATAGGTGGGAGGATGGGTGAAATAGGTGAAGGGGATTAAGAGATACAAACTTCCAGTTATAAAGTAAGTAAGTCATGGAGATAAAAGTACAGCACAGGGAATATAGTCGATAATACTGTAATAAGGGCAGCCGGTGGCTCAGCGGATTAGCGCTGCCTTCAGCCCAGGTTGTGATCCTGGAGACCTGGGATCGAGTCCCACATCAGACTCCCTGCATGGAGTCTCCCTCTCCCTCTCCCTCTGCCTCTCCCTCCCTCTCTCGCTCTGTGTCTCTCATGAATAAATAAATTAAATCTTTAAAAAAAATACTGTAATAATGTATGATGGCTACACTTATCATGGTGAGCACTGAGTAATATACAGAACTATCAATTCACAAAAAAAGAATTATCAATTCACGATGCAGTGATTCACCTGAAACTAATATTGTATGTCAACTACAATTAAAAAAAAAAAAAAGTCTAGCATTACATCTGGTAATACAAAAAGACTAGTAATAAATGACCAACCAAGAACCTTTCCACAGAGTTCATTCTCAGAACACAGAAAGCCATCTAATTGGTCACCTTAAATTTTTTTAATGTTATTTATCTTTTTAAAAAGAGAATACAATCTTAAGATTCAAAATTTAAGATACAAAAGGGTATAATAATGAAGTTTCCTTTCTACCTCTGTTTCTTAACATTGATTGTCAGAGGATGGGAACTAGTGGTTATCAACTTCTCGTGCATCTTCCAGATATTATTCTGTGTGTGCTTAGGCAATTACTTACATCCAGTTCATAAAGACACCTGATTATAAAAAAATAACATCATGAAGGACTGCCTTAAGGATGTATAGCTCAAATATTTCTCTAGTTTCATGGTTCAACATTTTTTGAATCATGTATCTACTTTGAATCATGTATCTACTTGAGAATCTAATGAAACCAATGGATTTCTCCCCTAAAAAGATCACATATACATATATACCCAAAATTATAGATAAAATTTCATTGGATTCATATACTTTTTCTATCCCCCAGAAACCCTATACACAGGTTAAGAAATTCCTCCTATGCCAGTGAGGGGGCATTAGCTAAACTAAATATTAAAATGGTATGATCCTGGTGCATAAATGAGTAGATCAAAAGAAAAGAAGTTCAGAAACAGTCCTAAATCTATATAGGAATTTAATAAAGTGAGACCAAAAAAAAAAAAAAAAAAGTGAGACAAACTAGCAGTATTGTGACAAATGGATAGCCATCTGAAAAATGACCTGAATCAATCTATAACTATTATGAGAATAAATCCAAAATGAATCAAACATCCACATGTAAAAATGAAACCATAAAATATCAAAATAAACTACAGTAAGGAATTCTTCAGAGGATAAGGAAGATCTAAGAAACCAGATATTCCAGAAACCAGAAAGGAAAAATCATCAAATATGACCACATAAAAATCAATCTTCTCTACTTAGCAAAACCAATGTTTGCAATGCCAAAGACAAACTGGGGAAAAGTAATTTGCAACTCATCACAGACTAATCAACTAAAACAACAAAGACAAATATTTCAATATAAAAGAGAATAGGGCAGCCCTGGTGGCTCAGTGGTTTAGCGCTGCCTTCAGCCCAGGGCCTGATCCTGGAGACCCAGGATCAAGTCCCACGTCGGGCTCCCTGCATGGAGCCTGCTTCTCCCTCTGCCTGTGTCTCTGCCTCTCTCTCTGTGTGTGTCTCTCATGAATAAATAAATAAAATCTTTAAAAAAATAAATAAATAAAAGAGAATAAAGAATATAAATAACTCCTAAAAAAGGAAATAAAAATGCTCCTGAAATGTATGTCAAAATGCTCAATCTTATTCATAACAGGAGGAATGTAAATTTTTAAAAGGCAAAAGATCGGGATCCCTGGGTGGTGCAGCGGTTTGGCGCCTGCCTTTGGCCCAGGGCGCGATCCTGGAGACCCGGGATCGAATCCCACGTTGACCTCCCGGTGCATGGAGCCTGCTTCTCCCTCTGCCTGTGTCTCTGCCTCTCTCTCTCTCTCTCTCTGTGACTATCATAAATAAATTTTTTAAAAAAATTTTTAAAAAAAAGGCAAAAGATCTATCTGTTCTGAAGAGAAAGAGGAGCATATGAGTAATAAAATTTAAAAACTACAGTGTAAAAAAAAATACAGTATGCTAAACATACTTTGAAAACTACAAAACACTGCTGAGGGAAATTAAAGACCAAAATACACTGAGAGATACTGTGTTTGTGGATCAGAAGACTCGGTATTATTCAGATGTCAATTCTCTCCAAATTGATCTGTAGATAAAACATTTGCAATCACAATGAAAATCTCATAAAAAGCTTTTTGGCTGACATTAACAAGCTCAATCTAAAACACGTGGAAATGCAAAGAACCTACAATAGCTAAAATAACTTTAAAGAAAAAAGTTGGATGACTTACAGTACTTGATTTCAAGACTTATTCTGAAGCTACAGTAATCAAGACTGTTTTACTGGCATAAAGACAGACAAATTGATCAATGGAACAAAATAGAGCCAAGACAATTCAGTGGTTTCTGTCTGAATACTTTTTTTTTTTTCTTTTTTAGATTTTGTTTATTTATTTGACAGAGAGAACACAAGCAGGGGGAACAGTAGGCTCCCTGCTGAGCAAGGAGCCCAATGCAGTCTCTATCTCCCAGGATCATGACCTGAGCCAAAGGCAGATGCTTAACCAACTGAACCACCTAGGCGCTCCCTGAATAAACTTTTCAACAAATGTTGCTACAACCACTGGACAGCTACATGCAAACCAATTAACTTCAATCCTTATCTCACATCATATTTTTAAAAGTAGCCAAAATGGATCACAGACCTTAATACAAAAGGTAAAAAAAAATGATACAACTTCTAGAACACAGGTAATTTTTTAATGGCTTTGGATTTGGCAAAGATATCTTAAATATCTTAAAAGGCACAAATATCAATAGATTGGACATCAGAATAAAAAACTTTTGGACATCAAAATACTGGGCTGGAAAAATGAAAAAAAAAAAAAAAAACAAAACACCCCATTCTGAGGAAAAAAGCACGTATCTGAAAAGGACTTGTAACTATGACATAGAACTCCTGCAACTTAATAATCTTTTTTAATGGGCAAAAGATGTGAATAGACAGTTCACCAAAGATATATGATGCCAAGGTACGTGGGTGGCTCAGTCAGTTAAGTGTCCCACTCTTGGTTTTGGCTCAGGTCTTGATCTCAGGATCATGAGATTGAGCTCCACATTGGGCTCTGAGCTCAAAGAGTCTACCTGAGATTCTGTTTCTCTCCCTCAGCCCCTCCCCCTGCTTACATGCACTCTAAATAAGTTGAATAAATAAATAAAATCTTAAACATACAGGGGCGCCTGGGTGGCTCAAGTCAGTTAACTGACTGTCAGTTTTGGCTCAGATCAGCTCATGGTCGTAAGATTGAACCCAATGTCAGGCTCAGTAGGTAGTCTGCTTGAGATTCTCTTCCTCTCTGCCCCACCCCTGCTCTCTCTCTCAAATAAATAAGTCTTTTTTTAAAAAAGGGTTTATTTATTTATTCATGAGAGACACAGAGAGAGAGAGGCAGAGACACAGGTAGAGGGAGAAGCAGGCTCCATGCAGGTGCCTGATGCGGAACTCGATCCCAGGACTCCAGGACCATGCCTGGACCATGCCACTGGGCCGAAGGCAGGCACTAAACCGCTGAGCCATCCAGGGATCCCCTCATATAAATAAGTCTTAAAACAAAAAATAACAACAACAACAAAGCCCTCTATAAATAAAATCTAAAAAAAAAAACTGAATAAATGGCAAACACATGAAAATACACTCAACATCATTACTCATTAGGAAAAGGCAAATTAAAACCATAATAAGGTACTATTACAACTCTGAGAAAGACTAAGATTAAATAAATAAATACATACATACATACAAATTAATTAATTAAAAAAAAAAAGACTAAGATACAAACCACAAACATACCAAGTGAATTTGAGGATATGGAGCAACTGAAACTCTCAAACACTGCTGATGGGAACAGAAGATGCTGGCAGGAAAATAGCTTGGAGGTTTCTTTTAAAAATACTTTTACCATACTAAGCCTAGCCATTATTCCACTCGTAGGTATTTACCCATAAAAAACTAAGAATACTGGGCATGCCCAGTGGTTTAGCATCACCTTCAGCCCAGGGTGTGATCCTGGAGACCTGGGATCGAGTCCCATGTCAGGCTCCCTGCATGGAGCCTGCTTCTCCCTCTGCCCCCCTCTCTTTCTCTCTCATGAATCAATAAAATCTTAAAAAAAAAAAAACTAAGAATATGTCCATACAAGGTCTCATACACAAATGTTCACAGCAGTTTTATTTGTAATAGCCAAAAACTGGAAACAACTCCAATGTCCATCAGCAGGGAAATGGATAAACAATTGTGGTAAACTCATACAACAGAATATTAGTTGGCAATAAAAAGCAGAGAAACTACTGAAACACAAAACATAGAGGATGGAGGAAGTCATACAAACGAGAGTATATATGATTCCATTGATATAAAGGTAAACTCGGGCTGCCCCAGACTAGGTTTCTTATCTACTTTTGCCCTTGCAACAAACCAAGGGAGCAAACTTGGACTTTCAAAAAATAAAAGTATCATCTGTTACTATAACACCTACCATGTGGTTCAATTAAATAATTTACCTTTGGTGGTGAGTTACATGGCCAGGAATAATGCCAGTACAGGACTAATTATCAGCCTAGAAAAGGAACTTGCTCCATTATTTGAAAAATTGAGACAAATTATGGAAGTTTCTTAATCTGGAAGTGGTTTTAATGTACACCTTATTTTCATTATAACAGACACATTATCAATCCAGCAATATTTAGACCACGTAAATACCTGTATCCACATATTCCAGAAAGGGCCCCTTTTCCCATCTTACACCAAAGAAAGAGCCTATAAAAAGACTTTATGGACAGGCTGTTATCTTTTCTTGTGTAGGGTCTTTTCTTATTTAGTGAGATCTGGGGATATCACAGAAATGGTTCAATACATCACAGCTTCTGTGGAGTTAGTCCAGTCACCAAATATGCATGAGATTCCACTGGTGGGACAGAATCAAAATGGTACTTTGATCCACTTGAGCCATTAAGTGCTCCCTATTATATAACATGCCCAGCCCTGCAGAATGAAGCAGACCCTTTTTTTATTGTGAAGAATAATGAGAACAAACTGATGGTTACCAAAGGGGAGGTGGGTAGAAGGATGGGTTCAATTGGTGATAGGGATTATGGAGGGTACTTGTGATCAGCACCAGGTGTTGTGTGGATGTGCTGAATCACCATACTGTACACCAGAAACCAATATTACGCTGTATGTTAACTAACTGGAAGTTAAATAAAAACTTAAAAAATAATAAAAAACCATAATTTAAAAAGAAAGAAATGCCTTTTTCAGATTTCTATCAAGCCATATCAACAGAGATCATTCTTAAAAGGATTATTTTGGCTTCTTACAGGATTGTTTTTATTGTACTTTGATTATGTCATGGCCCCTACTGTATTTATTATATAGATATGAGACTGATCACATCAAATAATAATCCCTTTATCAGGATTCAATAAAAATTCCTCTCAAGACCTAAAAGCATGCATTTTTTAATCTGTATCCCCTACTCATCTTATTTTCCTAGTTCTATTTTCCTTTAGTTTCAATTTCTTTGGTGATTAAGTTCTTTTCTGTTACAATATATGAATTTCAATAAACATTATTAATCCATTCTACAATCCATCAGATAATTATATTTAATAAAGATTAATTCTTTTGAATAAATTCTGGGGATCTAATGTACAGTACTATAGTTAATAATATTTTATCACATACTTGGAAGTTGTTAAGAGAATAAATCTTAAATGTGCTCATCACACACACACACACACACGAGGTAATTATGTGTGGTGTTAACTAGTTCTGTGTTGATCATTTCACTATATATGTATCAAATCATGTTGTACATCTTATACAATTTGTCATTTATATCTCAATAAATCTGGAAAAATATTTAAACATTAAAACAAAACAAAAAGAATAAGTTTGATCTAGCTACTAAAATACTTTCAAATGAGTTTAAAATACTTTTAGCAGTAGTAATGTATTTGTTTCAGTTTATTCTTATGTACCCATCCTGTCCCCCACCAGTGACCAAAGAACACCATTTTTAAAACTAAGCTGACATCATCAGTCCATGCTCTACCCAACTGCAAAATTTAAAAATGTGTTTAAATCAGATTTCTTTAAATGACATGTTGTGTTATTTTGTAACTATCTAAATGAGAAATCACTCTAATCCCAAATGTACACCAGCCTATCATTCTCCCTTTTCTAAATATATCAAGTATCTGTGAAACAATTAGACCAAAAAACAAAACAAAACAAAAAATCAAAAACAAAAAACCCACCACAGAAACAAAAACAAACACCACTCACCAGTAGCATAGATGGCTTTGTAAAGCAAATAAATATTCATTAAAACTTTCAATGGGCTTCTCTTGTAGCACATAGTCAATGCGCTGGCCTCCATTTAGCATTCCCACATTGATGGGTGGGACTTCTTCTTTAACTGCCACAGAGGTCTCTTCTGTGTTAACATCTGGGCGTAGAAGAACCATAATAACAATCTAAAAACTTCTAGCCCTCCAAGATTGTCCTTACTTCTTCTCAGACTGCCAAGTTTACAGTAGGCTGAGCTACTTTCTGTTCAGAAACCTTTCTGCACTTTCCTCCTCTTGAGCTCCTTAAAGCTTCTCCTCAAGTCACACTGATTTTGTTCATTTTTTTTCTTTCCTGGATCTCTAATAATGAATTCATTTGCCCCTGGTTTATAAACTAAATGTAAGTAGGGATAGAAATCTTTAGGCAGTCAAAAATTAAAGCAAAAAGAATGCAACTTTAACTGTGAAATTAAGAGGAGAGTATACTAGTTTGTGTCCAGCCAGGAAAATAAAACTGACCAATAATTATGCAGACATTCCCCTATAAAAGAAAGGTGGTTCACAGAGAAGGCTCCTAACACAACCCCCACAATTCCCAAGTGAGAGATGTCTTTTAAAACCTCTTTACCAGATGTTCTGCTTCTCTTGACATCTTTCCTCACAAATAATGTTTTTCCATAATTTGTAGCTATTAGATAATAGAAAAGACTAGCAGAGCTGAAGGTGTGTAGGACTCATAGTACTGACTGGTCCTATGCAGAGTTAAGAATGACACACCATGGAGTTACTCTTATCTGACCTGATGCAGGAAATCACAGTGCGCAGGGTTACTAACCACTCAGTTTCTCTGGACTTGATTCACATTCTGCTTCAGTTTCTTCTGTAGTTTCTGAAGCTTGTAAGGCAGGGTATGGAGCTCTAGTGAAAGACTTCCATGCCATCCGCAACGAACCTAGCAAGTTGTTCTTAAGGTCCATACTCATCCTGGTCAAGCCCTCTCTCAATTCTGAAACATATACGAATGAAGAACATCAGAGACACCTGGACAGCTCAGTGGTTGAACATCTGCCTTCGGCTGAGGGTGTAATCCTGGGGTCCTGGGATTGAGTCCCATATCGGGCTCCCCGCAGGGAGCCTACTTCTCCCTCTCCCTGTGTCTCTGCCTCTCTGTCTCTCATGAATAAATAAATAAAATCTTTAAAAAAAAAAAAAAAAAAGGATCACATGGTTTATAAACAGTTTAGGGAAAAAAAAAAACAGTTTAGGGTCCAAAAAATTAAACAAAGTGAATGAGGTCCAGTCCGTTTGCACTGACCAGATGGTCTAGAATTACAAGTTCTGTACTCACACTTACCTAAGTGCATCCGCTTCCTGCCTTTATGATGTGGGATCAACATTGGCTCAAATTCCACTCCTGGGACCACCATCGGTTCAATCCTATAGGCCACAGGATCAAACTACATAGGAAAAATAGTAGCTACAGATACCTTTGCTGAAGAAAGACAGTCTTAGGAACTGTGTATTAGGCCAAGAATAATTATAAGCTCATTAAAACAAACAAACAGGGATCCCTGGGTGGCGCAGCGGTTTGGCGCCTGCCTTTGGCCCAGGGCGCGATCCTGGAGACCCGGGATCGAATCCCACGTCGGGCTCCCGGTGCATGGAGCCTGCTTCTCCCTCTGCCTATGTCTCTGCCTCTCTCTCTCTCTCTCTCTCTCTGTGAGACTATCATAAATAAAAAAACAAACAAACAAACAAACAAAAAAAACGGTTGTGTTGCCCCATCACTTTCTGATTCACAGTACTACTATAAGTTGTCTCATTACCTCAAATAGCACAGAAAAAAGCAAATCATCAAAACAAAATTTTATGTTCTTTACTAATAAGTCTTAATACTCAGGTGAGAACACAGGAGCTATCCAGTGCTTACAGGGTGATAGATATTGAAGAAGCCTTTGCACGTCGGAAATTTATAGTTGGGATCAATTCTTTTTAGTCCTCGGACAGTAAGGAACATTCCAATAGGAGATCCGAAGGCAAAGAATATTTCTGGTTTGTAGATGAGCCGGGGATATTTTACAGACACCTGGAAAGAGGATATAAAAGTATCTCTCATGGATAACAAATGTAATATCTGTTCCTACCATACCAGTGGCAGGCAATAAAATGACTAAAGAGAATTAATTAGTATTGTTACCTGCCCAATGCCAACATGTAGATAGTCACCATTCCCAGTAGCATCAGTTTTACTGCAGACACCTGATTCTTTGGGGATGTTAGATACAGTCACGCCTGAAGCTGGCTGCAGGGTTGGTCTATTAATATCCTAAAGAATAAAATAATTTTGTGGAGCTGCTATGTTATAAAAATATCCAAAGAATTATATAGTTTTTACTGGTTTGAAAGTATACTTAGAAAAGTTGTGTGAAAAAAAAAAAAGAAAAAAAAAAAAGTTGTGTGAATAATTATAGGAAGAGTCTTCAGCAAACAAGATAAAGCTGATGAAAACAAAAGTTGTCTTAAGTGATAAACTGACATCCCTACATGCTCTAAAACGATGAAAGCTATAATAGCTATTTGGGCAGCACTTGAAACTTCAGGCAACTATTATGAGAGAAACAATAGCAGAGTATGATGAAGAGCAATGCCACAGGCCACTAAGAGTTCAATGAAGCGCAATGCCCTTTTAAGAAGTAGAATGTCTATATGGGTATGGAAAATGATACAGATACCAGGCCAAACAAAAACTGAGCCTTAAATTAGAACTAAGCAACCTGCTACAAAGTTGAAAAATAACTACTAAGATATGGAAAGGAATTCAGGGGCTGAAAAAACTGAATGTACAAGTATTATTACAACATAGCCAAACCTCCAATTTATTATTCTAAAGTAAAAGAAGCCAGTCACAAAAAGTCATATATTGTATGATTCCATTTATATGAAATGTCCAGAACAAAATCCATAACGACAGAAAGTAGACCAATGGCTCATAGGAGGAAGGAACGAGGATTGACTGCTAATGTGTATGGGGTTTCTTTTTAGGGTGATGTAAATGTTCTCAAATTAGACAGTGGTAATTGTGACACAACTCTGAATATACTAACAATGACTGAATTGTATACTTTAAACCGGTGAATTTTATGGTTTGTGATGTGAATTACATTTCAATAAAGCAGTTATGAAACAAAAACAAAAAAAAAAAGGGAAAATAATGCAACGGTGGGAAGACTCCAGGGGAGACAAGACTTCTGAAGCTAGTAAGATTTTTAAGAATATCAATTAAGAAGAAAACGTGTTTAATTTCTAAACAGTACCAAAGATCAGTTAACGAAATTGGTCAGCTGCCTAAACACCTCACAAAGCAAAAGGATACAAGGATGACAAAAATCATTTAATCCAAGCTATTTTAAGCACATACCATTAAATTTTTTCTGGTCCTAAAGTGGTTTAATATCTTCTTTCTTGGTCCTAGGGGAATTCCCATTTCCTGAAGATCTTTGTCAGTACATAAAGCCTAGTCATAGAAAATCAAATATCCTTCTTATTTCTAAACAAAATAAAATGAATTAAATGTCTTATTCTCTGAGAGGAATAAGACCGTGCACTATTGTTCTTTGCTTTATATTAACAGGGCTCTCTAGTAGTACAACATCAGTAATAATTTCAAGAAGGAATAATACTTTATTCACAAAAGCCTGAAAAGAAAAAAGCCTGAAGAATTATCAGTACTATACAGTATCAATGCTATAGTAATACAAATGACATGTTATTATTTTACATACACACACACACACACACACAATCAACCTACAGAAGTGGTTATCTACCTGCGTAACACAAAAACACTCCTTGATTTCCATGCTGACTTAGATGTCACACTTCTGAGAAAGATTATATCCCTACTCATGGACACAAGCAGTAAGAACATACAACACAGAGCATGAAACAGACTAACAATCAAGATCTCAGCTTAAGTTCTACTCACCTGATTAGGTTAAGGCTTCCTTCTCCCTCCCAGACTACGTTAGTCCTATTATACATTTTTTTTAAAGATTTTATTTATTTATTCATGATAGACACAGAGAGAGCAAGAGAGAGAGAGAGAGAGGCAGAGACACAGGCAGAGTGAGAAGCAAGCTCCATGACGGGAGCCCGACACGGGACTTGATCCTGGGACTCCAGGACCACGCCCTGGACCAAAGGCAGGCGCCAAACTGCTGAGCCATCCAGGGATCCCCCCTATTATACATTCTTAATACTACTGTGTACTTTTCCTACTTAGAACTTATCACAATTGTAATTAATTATTTAATGTGTCTTCCCTACTAAACCATAAGCATCATGATGTTTATGTTTACATGTTTATGGCTTACATAATATCTGTCTTACTGACCACTCTATCTCTAGTACTTGGTATAGTACACCTGATCATATTAAACATTCACTAAATACCTGTTGAATGAATGAATGTATTGCAAGCCTGACAAAAAGCAAAAAAAAAATAAAATAAAAGGGGGGGGTAAAAAAAAAAAAGCAAATAAATAAGCAAATATCAACAGTAGAGCTCTTGGAAATGTAACAGAAAATAAGAGGTGGGACAATTAGTGGCCATTTATTCTCACTCTGTTTCCTGAGCTATGTTGTTTTGCAGTCTTTGTTCTATCACTGTGTTTGTCAATATGCCTCCTCTGAACTTTGCTCTCCCACAAAGCAAAAATCACTTTATAAGATAAAACACACATAAATAATGCTACAGGACATTACTAATGATAACAGAGTATTTACGACTAAAGGGCAGCTCTTAGTCAGCAGTAAGATGAAGATAAGCATAAAAATGCTAAAAACGGCATAACTTAGTTTTAAAAGATTGTTTTTACCAGAGCTTCCTTATCTACTTTCTCCTTCTCAAAGACACTAAAGAATTCCGAGAGTTGCAGTTTCTTCAAATCTTCCTCTAGTGTCAGTGTGTCTCCCTGATCCATGACAATATTTGGTGCATCCTAAAAATTAAATTGTAAAGCTCATATTCTCTAAATTCATTTAGATTGTCTTTTATTATTACTATTGGCAACAAAAAAAGTACTATAGGAGAGTTCTACATAAAGATAGACTTAATTTTAAGTAAACTGTAATTTGTAAAAAATATAAATTAAGTTAATCTCTTAAGTTTGCAATTTTAGTTGAAGCAACATTTTTAAATAAATGAATGCATGAATGATTATCAAAGTATTCTTCACCTTCACTAACAAAACATTTATTGAGCTCTTATTAAAGAAAAAGTGTTTAAGACATAAAACAACCCAAGATAAAGTCCTTGTCCTGGAAGAACTCACAGTCCAACAATAGAAACAACACTTCTCTAAAAAGAGAAAATATACAAGATAGTATATGATAAGTACTAATTCAAACCTTTAAAGTGTTCACAGGACTTTTATAAAAGATTTTAAACATCAAGTCCTCCCACTACTTTCAAATGACTTTCTATAAATTATACCACTTTGCATCCAATTCATTCTTCATTTCCTCATCATATGAAAACTCCATTTCAGCTCAATGATTCTATAATTCTAATAACAGATGAGAAGTGCATAATTATAATGGAAAATAAAATACCAACAGTTATTTTAGAATGTGGCAAATGTTTGTGGAAGCATATTACTATCTTGCTTCTATCAGCCAAGAATGACAGAGATAATTATAAGTCTGTTAAAATTAAGATAATCATAAAATTAATATTATGGTATGAGACTAAACTAAGCAAACGACAAAATATAGGTCTAGGATCTAAAAATCTGTACAAAGAAATAGTACCAAAAGAAGCTATCTGTACATCTAACTTACCTTTTCATTATCCATATCCCCCAAAGAATCTTTCTGATTTGTTAGGATATCAAACAATATAAGCGAACCTAAAATAGAAGAAAGAAGGGATAATTTCTAAGCACTGGCACTACACAGTTTTATACAAAAAGTATTAAGCCAATTACCCATGTAGTAAAATCTATAAAGCAGGAAGTCTTTCTTTCCAATCCACCACCACCACCCTTCCAACTCCTTCCAAATGCTTCATCACAGACCAGTTCTAGACCTCTGAATCTGATACTGATAAAAGACACTGTATTTAAAAAACAGGTGTCCTTAATATGTGATAGTCTTCTCTGGTCACAGAGAATTCATTTGTTACCTAAACTATGACCAGCAATGGATACACCCCCTTTGAAATCAGGGTTCCTCTGCAGAAAAAGTGTATATATTCGGTTCATTTCCGAAGCAACTGTGTCCACAATAGTCTGACAATAGGTGGGGCTATTGTAGAAGAAGACGTCTAGAATTGTGTCATTGGTGAAATGCCTTAGGCGGTTAATGCTGGGCAGAGTTATTCGCTGCAGATCTCTGAAAAAAAAAGAAAAAAAAAACATATTTTAAACAGAAAATCTAATACATTCCATAACCTCCTCTAAGTTATTACTCAGCTTAGCCTTCAAGCTTAGACTTATTTAAATTCACAAGAGAGGGATCCCTGGGTGGCGCAGTGGTTTAGCGCCTGCCTTTGGCCCAGGGCGCGATCCTGGAGACCCGGGATCGAATCCCACGTCGGGCTCCCGGTGCATGGAGCCTGCTTCTCCCTCTGCCTGTGTCTCTGCCTCTCTCTCTCTCTGTGACTATCATAAATAAATAAAAAAAAATAAAAAATAAAAAAAAAATAAATTCACAAGAGACAACAATCAACTTATAGGAAATAACAAAGGACTCAGAGACATATTTAAGCCAAAAAGATGTGATCGGCAAAAGCCAATGAGAATCTCTACAAGACAAATAACCCAGTTTCTTCAATACATAAATTCCAAGGAAATGGAAAGGTGATCAAGAGATTAAAGAGAGACTTAAAGACATATCAATGAACTCCAATTTATGAACCTTACTTGGATCCCAGTTTAAAATGTGTGTGCATATATGATCACAACTGTATTAGACAATTGGAAATTTGAACACTGTATATTTGCCAATATTAAGAATTTTTTTAGAGGCACCTGGATAACTCCCTGCTCTGTGGGGAGTCTGCTTATCTCCCTCTCCCTCTGCTCCCCGCCACTCATGTGCACACTCGCATTCTCTCTAAATAAATACATAAATCATTTTTTAAAAAAGAATTTTTTTTAGGTGTGACAATGGTGCTATAGTTAATTTTTTAAGACTTTATTCATTTATTCATAAGAGACAGAGAGACAGGCAGAGGGAGCCTGATGCAGAACTTGATCCCAGGATCCCAGGATCACGCCCTGAGCCAAAGGCAGACAGACGCTCAACCCACTGAGCCACTCAGGCACCCCTAGTTAATATATTTTTAAAAGTCCTTTCAGATATACAAACATTAATAGATAAAATCATATAATACTTTAAGATTTGGTTCAAAAATAATATGGTAGAGGGATGGGCAGTAGACAGGGGTTGGAAGATAATGGATAGAACAGAACTGGCCATGTTGTTGAGGCTATCTGGGGCTGGGTAATCATAATCTGTACATGAAGATTCATTATACAAGCTACTTGTGTGTACAAAATTCTCTATAATAAAGGTTTTTTTTAAAGACAGAAAATACAAGATTTTTCTAGAATTCTCAGCATTTTTTTAACCACAAATCAAATGATAAATGGATCTTTTTCTCGATACAGAATTTCTAAAACCCTCGAAAGAACAGGAAACTGTCAAACGCCAAAGCCAAGAGAACTCATATCTTGCAAAGGAAACCATGCTGACATTATCCAAATCAACTTCCAGTTAAAGCTTTCTCAAAACAGGGCAGCCCTGGTGGTGCAGCGGTTTGGCGCCGCCTGCAGCCTGAGGTGTGATCCTGGAGACTGGGGATGGAGTCCCATATCGGGCTCCCTGCATGGAGCCTGCTTCTCCCTCTCCCTCTGCCTGTGTCTCTGCCTCTCTCTCTCTATGAATAAATAAATAAAATCTTTAAAAAAAATAAAAATAAAAATAAAAATAAAGCTTTCTCAAAATACTGAGAAGGATTCCTCAAAGATTCAACAGCTTCTGTAGTTTAGAGAGGGCAATTTGCCCTTAGGAATCTCTTAGTATCATCTCAAATATGACAAATGTAAACTCCATACCTAGTAAAAGCAACACCACAATCTGGCATGTGGAATATGCTCAAATCATATAGTACTAAGAACTGAGAGACACAGAATCAGAAAAGCCATTTTTCCAAGACTAACACCAAAATAATACCAACTACTTTATCTTCTAGAGAAAAATCTGCCATTCTATCCTAAAACTATATTATGAGTACACTTGTTTCTGGAGAGAAAGAAGTGTTTTGCCCTTAATATAAGGCAACCTTCTCTGACATTACTATAAAATCTACAAACAAAACTACTGAGGTTTTTAACTTAAAACAGCCATCACTTAAAAATTATATGAATTATTCAAGTTTAAATGCTAATAACTTAATGTTTGGGGGATTTCTTTTTCCAAATGTGGACAAATATTACCTAAATATGACCACCAAAGGAACAACAAAACACTTTGTACATCTTGAGGTAAGCTGGCTTGACATCTGAAAATAGAAATGCTTATACACCATGGGAAGAAAGCAACGTTTAGTTTTAATGCTAAAGAAATAATATACCTGTAATAGTAAATAGTAACGAGCTAGTAAGACACACTGCAAGAAGATACACACAGCTCATTACTCTTAACCAGTTTAGTTAAACCAAGGAACTGGTCAGTATTTAATAATGTATCTCTAAAAAAAGACATAGAAATACAAAAAACTTCTTGTTGAACAAATTTTTTTTAAAAGATTTTATTATTTATTCATGAAAGACACAGAGAGAGAGAGAAAGAGAGAGAGACAGCCAGAGACACAGGCAGAGGAAGAAGCAGGCTCCATGCAGAAGCCCAACGTGGGACTCGATCCCAGGACTCCAGGATCACACCCTGGGCCGAAGGCAGGGGCTAAACCACTGAGCCACCTAGGGAGGGATCCCCAACAAATTTTTATATAATCAGCTATTGCTGATTATAACTTCATCCATATCACTGATCAGAAAACGTATTACAATCTTAGTTAACAACTCAAAGATATAAGGTATTACTCACACATCCACACCAGTAGAATGCAAAGGACTGTGCCAGTTGACTGGAAGAAATTCTACCCTCCCAATCTGCTGATTTTCTTGGGCTTTCTTAAAATGTGTTTGTAGCAGGTTCAAGGAAACACTGCGAAAATCATTAACTGGAAAAGAAATTGACTTATGTATCACCAGGGAAGCAATGAATTCACAGAATTAGGATGCAACAGATCATGTAATTATACTCTTTTATCTCCATTTGCCTAGAACACATATTTACTTGAGTCAAAGACAGCAAAGTGGTATTCAGGAAATATTATCAGTGCACATAGGAAAAGCTGTTCCTTTAAGACAAAACTTTATTTTACTATACAAAACATTTTACCCAAAGAAAAGCTAACTTTAAAACTTCTGTGTCATGGGGGCAGCCAGGGTGGCTCAGTGGTTTAGTGCCGCCTTCAGCCCAGGGTGTGATCCTGGAGTCCCGGGATCGAGTCCCATGTCGGGCTCCCTTTAACAAACTGTCACTCTATTTATTTCATTGTAAACTATTTATCAATAAAGGCTTTTTTTCCCCACAAAAAAAAAAACTTCTGTGTCATGGGAACTATTTCAATGTTTTTTAAAAAGGGGCGGGGGGGAATCACGTGACTGTGTCAACTGGCCTTGAAGTTAGATTCCTATTCTAACTTTCTGGTTCTTATAAAAAACCCTTATCCAATATTTTACATTAAAAAAAAAAACAAAACACTGCTTCTTGTAATTCATTCTACAATCTTAACCTTCCAGAAGGTTAATGTTTAGAAGCATTAGCCAGTAGAAGAAGATTCCCAAGTTGGAACAGACTCTGAATATGTACTATTAAGTTTTAGAGGACACTACCTTTCAAAATCAAGTTATACTAATAGCCTAAATACTCCAAATAGAATATCAAGAGCTTTATCACACTACGAATTACAAAAATGACTGAAGGTTCTATTATTCATTTAAACTATATCATCTTTTTGGTTCACTTTAAGTTTGGAATGGTTAGAAAGACAGCCATCACATTCATAATACAATTTTCTACGGATTAAGGGCTTGTTCACTCAAGAATTATTAGTTAAGAGCATAAACTATTAGCCTAAGGAATTTACTAGTACTTTAGGTCTAGGTTAAGAAGCTTTACCACCTTGCCACCTGTCTTTAGCTCTCCAAATCTTATTATGCAGATAAGACAAAAGACTAAAAACAACACTTTATCTCAGCTCACAGGAGCTCTAATAAAACCCTTAAATGATTTAATCTTACATGCTTTGCAAACATACCACACTGTACAATGCTTCGAAAGCGGAGATCACAAGCTGGTCCAATCCCATGGACTACAAAAACCAAGTGATCTATTTGCAAAGGCTCTCCTATAAATGAAATATAAAAGAGTAATTATTTCATATAACTAGTCTTATATTCTAAAGTCAATCATTCACAATGAATAGGTTAATAAGATTGCAAATTAAAATATAAGATCATTTTTTAAAGTATTTATTTATTTATTTATTTATAGAAAGGAAGGAAGGAAGGAAGGAAGGTAGGTAGGTAGTTGAGGAGCAGAGGGAGAGGGACAAGCAGACTCTGCACTCAGCATATGCTGGGTCCCTCAGCCCCAAGATAAGGACCTAAACAGAAATCAAGACTTGGTACCTTAACTGACTGAGCCACTCAGGTGCCCCAAAATAGATTACTTAAAGAACACAAAATAGTTCCATATTTTACTGTAAATATAATGATTTTATTGTGTTTATTTACTTTGACATAAATCTGTAAAAAGACATTTTCAGGTTTTAAACTTATTTTGAAATAACTGAGATCTTACAGAAAACATGAAAGCATAGTATAGACACTCCCGTGTACTTTTTACAGATTCAAAACTTTAACATTTACATTTGCTTTATATTATTCTCTACATGTATGTGTTTACACACACATTTATTTTTCTGAAAACCATTTGGAAGCAGGTTGCATATATCATCAGATTGCACACATCATACATCTTTAACTCTTTGAATTCTATAATATGTATTCACTAAGAATATTTTCCTAAATAATCACAGTACAGTTACCGAATTCAGGCAACATAATATTGGTAGGATACTTTTATTTAATATTCCATTTCTATCAATTATACCAATAATATCTGGTGTGTATATAAAACCTAAATTTTTAAACTCATCTTTTTTATTTTATTTTTTTTATTTAAGTAATCTCTACACCCAACGTGGGGCTCGAACTCACAATCCTGAGATCAACAGTCACATACTCCTCTGAATGAGCCAGCCAGGTACCCCTAAATGTATCTTTTTAAATTTTATAATCCAGCTAAGTATATTATAAAACCAACCATAAATGGCTTTATCTGGATAGCAATGGATAACCATCCAGGTTCTACTGAAAAAGTTTTCTTTAGTTCAAAATCTTCAAGGACAGGAGTTACCAAAAATAAATTTTTAACCAAACAGGTGAAATCATACTTCTTAAAATTAGGACTAAATCAGTTCATTTGTACCAAATGACCTCTTGATTAATATTGCCAAATTTTACCTATCCCACAATATATACTTAGTAACTTTAAAATAGATTTTTAGGGACACCTGGATGGCTCAGTGGTTAAGCTCTGCTTTCACACTTGGGGTACGATCCTGGGGTTCAGGAACTGAGTCCCACATTGGGCTCCTTGAGGGGAGCCTGCTTCTCCTTCTGCCTATGTCTCTGCCTCTCTCTCTGTCTCTCATGAATAAATAAAATCTTTTAAAAAATAATAAAATAGATTTTTATATCTATTAAGATTTTTAGTGGGTCATGTGGGTGACACAGTCAGTTAAGCATCCGACTCAGTTCTGGCTCAGGTTGTAAACTCAGGTTGTGAGAAGAAGCCCTGCCTCCTGCTCTGCACTCAGCTCAGAGTCTGCTTGTGATTCTCTCTCCCTCTCCCTCTGCCCCTCCCGCTTGTGTGCGCATGCGCACTCTCTCTCTAAAATAAATAAATAAATCTTAAATAAAAGATATTCAGTAAAGTGATGCTAATCTTAACTCAAAATAAGCACATATGACTAAATCATTTTTAAGCCTTGAGATAATCCAAATCCATAGAAAAAGGTCATAATTTAAGTCATAAATAAGCCCATCATGAAAAATAAATGATTAACATTACCACAATGAATGTCAACAGAGATGTTCTCAACTCCTCTCTTCACTGTTCTTGGTCGACCCTGTTCAGTGGGTGTTGAACCCCATTCATCAGACCCTGCAACTGGCTGGTAATGCACCATAAGCTTAAATAAAAAAGGTAAAAGAAATCTCAGAGAGAAAAGATCTACATTATAGACGTCTCTATTTATACATTCTGAGAGATAGGAATATGTCTTTCAAAACAATCTCAGCTGGAGTTTTGATATGCAACTCTAATGGTTTCAAATTAGAACCCTGAAAATACAGTAGGCCAATGTTGTACATATTAAATACCTTATGATTTTGTCAATTATACCTCAATAAAGCCAAAAAAGAAAAAAAACATCAGGCTAAGGAATCTCTCAATAATACCCTATACATGTAAAATATGCCCACATAACGTACCAGTGATATTCTTTACATTCTTATATTCTACAGTAGTGTAATCTTTCCTAAGAAAATACTTTTGTGGGCAGCCCTGGTGGCGCAGCAGTTTAGTGCCGCCTGCAGCCCGGGGTGTGATCCTGGAGACCCGGGATCGAGTCCCATGTCAGGCTCCCTGCATGGAGCCTGCTTCTCCCTCAGCCTGTGTGTCTGCCTCTCTCTCTCTCTGAATAAATAAATAAATAAAGCTTTAAAAAAAATTATTTTGTATAAGGTGAATGAAGTAAAAAATGGTGGCAGTGGATACAAGCTTCATAATTGTAAATGCACTGTAAAAATTTCCAAAGGTTTTCCTAAATAGAATCCCTATGAAAAAGAAACCAATTAAAGAGCTCCTTAGTAATGCAATTAACCTTTAATCCCACATGAAAGAAAGGCTTAATTCCCTTTACCTTTGGATTGTGTAATATAATAATTTCTCTGTTGGGAGATTCCAGTTTCTTTTTCCACTCATCCAGAGTTACAGCAAGCATGTACGTTTCCTTAAAAGAAAACACATTTCATTAGACTTCCCTAATAGCCTTTCTATTAAAACTGACCTTTTTTGTTTACAAGAATACTGCTAGATAAACAATTTCATAAGAATATCAGACTCTGTTTATCAAATTATTTGAAAGCTCTTTTAAAATTACAACAGATAATAGTATAGAACAAAAAAAATCACTCCTACTTTTATCAAGTAGACTAGATAAAATCATTGTTCACATTTTGATATACTTTCAGTAATATTAATGTCTACTCCAATTTAAAGAAAGAAAATTTCAGACTGTTTTCAGAGCCAGAAAAATAAAAGGCTTAAAAAGACCAATCTGGGCAGCCCTGATGGCTCAGAGGTTTGGCGCCACCTTTGGCCCAGGGTGTGATCCTGGAGACCTGGGATCCAGTCCCACGTCGGGCTCTCTGCATCGAGCCTGCTTCTCCCTCTTCCTGTGTCTCTGCCTCTCTCTCTCTCTCTCTCTGTCATGAATAAATAAATAAATAAATAATCTTTTAAATAAATAAACAGATCAATCCTGTGATCATAATTTAAATATTATTAACAATGATCACCACTAGAGAAAAAATTTTAACTTAAAGGCATAACACTTTCCATGGTATTTTATTTTATTTTTAAATTTTACTTACTTGAGAGAAGGGAAAATGAGCATTGAGAGAGAGAGCACGAACAGAGGGAGGGGTACAGGGAGAAGTAGACTCCCCACTAAGCAAGGAGCCTGATGTGAGACTGGATCCAGGACCCTGGGATCATGAGCTGAAGGCAGACACTTAACTGACTGAACTGAGCTGAAGGCAGACACTTAACTGACTGAACCACCCAGGTACCCTCCATAGGATTTTAAAATCTGAAAATAAAACCACTTTATCTTGAAACTAACCTGAAAAAAAAGAAATGCTATAGATATGATTCAGATAGAACCAAATTCCTTCTAGAAATTTCACAAAAATAAGTCACAAGATTATTAAATAAAAGAAAAAAATGAAAATACATGAAAAGGGATCAAGGTGTACCTCTAATACTTGGCTGAAGCTCTCTGAGTAGGGAACATACTTATTATCTTTGTCTCCCTTGTAAAACCAGGTACATCGTCTCACTTCTGATGCTAGCTCATCCCAGTATACAGCATACCGCATCCTCTCCCCCAAATGCACATCATATCTGCCCCCATCAGTGGGGACAACTCTCCCATCACAATTTTTTCCTATCACAGATTGAAAAGGGGAAAAGAAGTACATTTATCAAAATAAATCTCCTAAAATACAATTCTGAGTATACTCTAAATAATGTTTATGAGACATAAGAATGAACATTTTCTTCTTGGCTAAACAAACAAAATGGAATTGATATTTTTTTCCACTACTTTACAAACCATCAAAACCATTCTTGGTTTTAATGATACATGAAAAAAAAATAATACCCAAACAATGTTTTGTTTTTTTTTTGAGAAGAGACAGTAATGTCCCATTAAACAAACAAACAAACAAGTATATAAGGCTTTTCTGAGCTTCTGCTTGAGGAGCCAAAGGTAAATTAACAACCGTGACCATCATGATGATAAAATAGTTAATAGCATCATTCTTGTTTCATAAAAGAAGAAAAAACAAGTGATAAATGAAGAATTCATTCTTTGCAATGTGACATGCCCCCACTCTTTATAAACAAAAACGGAAACATATGCTGGAACATAAGACATTATTAGATAACTGTGAAGAAATTACAGTAAGTACTGTTTTCAAATACAGACCAAATTCTTAAATATTATAAACCGACTGGTTAGTAATGCAAAATACGAGAGATAACTACAAAAATGCTATAGAGAAAACTAGAAAAAAAACTAATATTTTTAATGGCACTCAATATAGTAACTATTATATTAGACTGAAATAGTCTTTATTAAAAGTCATCATTTTCATCCTACCAGAACCATATGCCTCTTCCAGCTGCTGTGAATCCTCGGAGTTGAAAGGAATCCAAGTCTCTTTAGAATCTATTATTTTACAATAAAACCAATGAGGAGAAACTGGTTCATACAAACTGCCAGCATCCATGTCTAGTAGCTCAAAGGAACTACATGAGTTTGGTGACGGGGATGGATCTGACTGGGACAATTGTTCCTGCTGTGATTCCGCTGATGACATTTCGCTCTCTAAAAGACAAGATAAAAGAAACTATCGGGGAAAAAAACTTTCCAGTGAAATTGCTCTCTCATACACACACACACACACACACACACACACACCTGGTCATTTTAAGGAGCCATTTCTGAAAGAAAGACTAATCTCAAGGGGGCCACACAACTGAATTTAGAAATAACCTATAAATTAACAGCTGGATTTGAGGGGGAACTTTAAAAAAAATGCTTCTTATAGTCAAACCACCTTACATGGATTTCCCAACTCTCGGGAAACTGCATGGCTTTAGTCAGACAATAAATTATAAGACAAACCCAGAATCCCAAGAAACACATGGTCAAAAACTTGACTGCAACAAAGCGTCTCATCCCAAATCCAATCTATCACCAAAGGCAAAAAATTTACTCCAACTGTCTTAATTAACACCTATATTTTAGGCTCCAGGCCTCGATCACTGCACACTTACATACTGGATTATTGGGATCTTACAATACTGAAAGTTAAACTCTTCACTTAAGAACCTGTCACCTTTGATCGATTCTTGAAGTGTACTCGGGCACGAATTCTGAGAACCTGAACCTGGTCGGAAGCCCCGTACGCAAGCGCGCACCCACTGCCACGGCGCCAGGCTCAGGTGAAAAGGAAAGAGTGACCTCAACAGCCTCTTTCCCTCAAAGACGACTCTGCCCTAGGTGGTCCCACCCCTTCACCACTCGGACCCCTCAGCAGGGACACTGCATACATCGAGGTGCGTCCCCCCTGAGGGAAGTGAGCCGCCTGCTACCTCGGCACCGGGCGCAGAGGGATGGCAAACACCTGCCCTCCCCCGAGCCGACGCTCCTCAGGCTTCCGGCCACTGCATCTTTCTTCCCTAGCACCGATTTACCTCACAGCCACCCTGGCGTGCCCCTGCTCCCCACGACCCCGGGCCTCCTCCTGCAGCCCGGACCAGAGGTCGGAGACCTGCCTCCGCCCGCGTCCAGCCCTGCAGAAAGGAGCGGAGCGGATGGAAACACAGTAATCTCCCGGGGCCTCAGAGCGCAGGCGGCACACACGGAACCCTGGCCGCTCCCCGCGGATCGAGGTCACCCACCCCCGGGTCGGTCCTCCGGGCACCTCCCCTCTCGGCCTTGGGCATCCCGTCCTCCTCCGCCCCCGGCATCCCCACCCCGCAGCCCAGCTGGGCCTCCCTGGGCCCAGCCGCCCACCCTGGCCCGCCGCCGCTGGCTCACCTGACAGCCCCGCGGCCTTTCACACGCTCCTGCCCTCGCTGAGGGGGGCACGACACGTCCCCGCGGCAGCCTTTCCCGGGAGCCCAGGCGGGGCGGGGCGCAGCAGGGCGGAGCCTGCGGCCCCGCCAGGCTCGTGCCCAGCACTGGGCTCCACTGCGCTCCCAGCGGGCGAACAGAGGGCCGGGGACCGAGAGCAAAGGTGATGCGGCTGGGACCGCGGCGTGGAAGCGATGGGTGGGGCCCTCAGCGCGGCCCGAGACTGACAGGAAGTGTCGCGAGAGGTGGGAGGAATCGCGCGAGATGCGGCTCCTTCCTGCGGGCAGGGAAGCGAAGCGCCGGGCGTGTGGGCGGTGCGTGGGGCGTGCCCTTCGCTGGGAGTCGGCGCGCGGAAGCTCAGCGGGAGGTCGGGGGACTTGGAAAGGCGGGGGTGGGGGATGAGGTCTTCCAGGAGTAAGGGAGCGTTTTGAGTTGGACTGGAAGCGAGCTTCTTGGGGATCAGCCAGCCTCGCCTCCTCACTCGGCAGACTAGAGGAAAGAGGCGCGCCGAGCCCGGTACTACCCTGGCTGACCACACTGAAGGGCCGGGAAAGATGACCGGGTCGCAGGTGCCGCGTCCCTGGGGAGCAGTAGGACGGTAGGGCGCCGGCAGAGGCTTCCCTTCCTGCCTGCAGGGGAAAGTGGACACCCCTGGCATTTGCAAAGAAAAAAGTTATCCCTGCGTCTTCCCCCCCTCCCGCTTCCATTTATTAGGATTTCAAGGCTGCCCAAAAAGATGAGTCTAAAAAATGTAGAGGTGAGCGTCACCGCATTTAAAAGCTGCACCAGAGGTTGGAAACGAGTTAATTTTGTCCAAACAAGATGACGTAATTGAGGTGAAAAGCTTAAATGAATTTCCCACAGTCATGAAGCTCATGGCCCTGCCCTGCTCTCCTGAGTATTTAGTTTTCTGGAAGAGCTCAGATCCTTTGAGTGTTCATTAAGATACTTGCCTATTTTCTAACTAGATTAAAGGGCAAGGGTTCAGAAAATGCCTTTCAGTTTTGTTACTGCTTCAGAAATCGAGGAAAACGAATTTTGGTAACACATTCTCTTAACAGGTTCACAGCCACAGACAGCCACAAGTTTACTTTTAACACCTAGAAAGCTTATGCTCTCCAGGGAGAGGATAAAGAATGCCAGAGCTAGGGGATCCCTGGGTGGCGCAGCGGTTTAGTGCCTGCCTTTGGCCCAGGGCACAATCCTGGAGACCCGGGATCGAATCCCACGTCGGGCTCCCGGTGCATGGAGCCTGCTTCTCCCTCTGCCTGTGTCTCTGCCCCTCTCTCTCTCTCCCTATGACTATCATAAATAAATAAATAAATAAATAAATCTTTAAAAAAAAAGAATGCCAGAGCTGTCCCATTCTCTAGGACCTTGTCAGATGACGAGCTAGTATCATAGACCCATAACAGGAGCCATCATTTATACTGAGCTCTTACTATGTTTCAGGTAGGGTTGCAAGCTTTCTACAAGTGTGACCCCATTTAGTCCTCGCCACAACTTGATGAAGTACAGACTCTAGTTATCCCTATTTATAGAGGTAAAATGGCTTACCCAAAGTCTTAACTATCAGCAAGTGATGGAGCCAGAAAAATAGTGTCTCCAGAGCCTGCAGGTAAGGGACTTACCTAAAATTAGTTAAGTGACAAAACCAGACCTTGAATTTAGGTCCTCTGTCTCCAAATCTCTATATCCTCTATACCAGCTGTCCTCAATTTTTTGGTCTCAAGAACTCTTTACACTGTAATTATTGAGGACCCTAAAGAAGTATTGTTTATGTAGGTTATATCTATATTTACTAGAAATTAAAACAGAAATTTAAATATTTACTAATTCATTTAAAATAACATTAAAAACTCATTTCTTGTAAATAAAATTTTTCATGGAAAAATAACTATTTCCCAAAATGAAAAAAATCGGGAAAGAATGGCATTTTACATTTTTATAAATTTCTTTAATGTCTAGTTTAATAGGGGCAGCCCGGGTGGCTCAGCGGTTTAGCGCTGCGTTCAGCCCAGGGCCTGATCCTGGAGACTCGGGATCGAGTCCCATGTCAGGCTCCCTGCATGGAGCCTGCTTCTCCCTCTGTGTCTCTGCCTCTGTCTGTCTCTGCCTCTCTCTCTCTGTCTCTCTCTGTTTCTCAAGGAAATAAATAAAGAAAATCTTTTATTAAAAAAAATGTCTAGTTTAATAGAAAACTGTTGGATACCCCACTTTTTTATAAAAAAAAAAAAAGAAAACTGTGGGATTCTCATATTTGCTTCTGCATTCAAACTGTTACTTAGTTTTGGTTGAAGTATATGAAGAAAACCCAGCTTCCCTCAACTATGTAGTTGGAGAAGGAATCAGTATTTTAATAGCCTCTTCAGATAATTGTGACTATTTTTTTAAAGATTTTATTTATTCATGAGAGACAGAGAGAGAGAAACAGAGACACAGGCAGAGGGAGAAGCAGGCTTCATGCAAGGAGCCCGACATGGGACTCGATCCCGGGACTCCAAGATCACATCCTGGGCCAAAGGCAGGCGCTAAACCACTGAGCCCCCCAGGGATTTCCAATTGTGACTATTTTTAATACTACACTAAAATTCAACAAAAGGTGGCTTCTTAAAGGTTAGTTGCAATAGGGAATCTAAAAACCTATCAGTGAATATTTTGTACTTTGATACATTAAAATCCATCAGTCTATCTTGCACTTTGAATGGATCTTTTACCTTTACATGATTTATGACATCAAGCATTAGTGATTTGGAAAATATCAGCTCACTGTACTATTCGGTCTTCCAAATGTTAACACATTTCATTATACTATATATATATATATTTTTTTTTTAATTGTCACTGATCTCATTAGAAGAGCCTTTAAGCTGTCAAGCTCTTAGCAAATAAAAGTTCTCTAAAGTCTGCTTTTTTCTTGAAAAGTCACATTTTATCATTGGCAATACTGTCAGTTGTTTTCCTTGAATGACAAGCTCACTTTGTTTTCAAGAGAAGCTCTGTCAAATAGGTAAATCTGACTAGCCCTAGTTTCTCTGTTGTACTTTTAAATAAAAATGATGTCCCATGAAAAAAAAGTAGGCAGTTCAGTTAGCGATTCAAATAATCTATCAAGTGCTTTTTCCTCAACAGACCAGAGTGCGTGGGTATGCAGGACTGTTTTATGCATGCTATTTTGTCACACAGAATATGAAAAAGGCGTGAACATGAGGGTTAATATTTAATAAAATTAATAATTTTTACTTCAAGAACAGTATTCTTGTGAAGTGGGCACCATTTTTATTATGAATGCATGGCAGTGCATAATACAATGACTGACAATACAATTTATTTCCACTCCTTAATTCCTGCTAAAGCGCCAGTAGTTTCACCCACCATTGCTTTTGCATCAACAGTGCAAATGTCAAAAGCAGCAAAAAAAGCAAATCATGTCGCAGTATTAATAGTTTTGATCTTGTGATCCAGCATGCGTGGACTACAGCAATTAAATGTGCCCACCTTGGCATGAAATACAAAAGTAACGAATAACAGTACCTACCCTGAACGAGTTCACAGTCTTAAGAGGCAAGCAGGTAAACAAATATATCTCAAGTGTCGTAACAGAGGCAGGAACCAAATACATTGATAGTTACAAAAGGAGTTACCAAATGTCTAGGTATACCTCCAGAAATGGTCTTTTTGTAGGTCTTTGGTAGGATTCAGGAATCTGCATTTTAAACAAGCACTTCAGATGATTTAGAGGCAGATAGTATGGTATCTACACTTTGAGATCACTGCCTTAAGCAGTATAAATTTTAGGTTCCCAAGAAGGCTCAGTTAGTAGGTAGGTTCAGAAAAAGAGAATATTTATGGTATATCACTCAAAACCCACTTAATTTCACTAGCTGTTGTTTGCAGTTGTATGTATGAGAAAAAACTTAAAAGGCAAAATCTGACACAAGCTCTACATCTTTACTTTGAATTCTCTAGTGCAGGAGGCAGCAAACTTTTTGCTGTAAACGGCCAGATAAATATCTCAGGCTCTGTGGGACATAAGGTTTCTGTCACAACTAATTAGGTCTCCTGTTGTAACACAAAAGCAGCTAGAGACATTAGGTAAACAGATGAGTGTGGCTGTGTCCCAACAAAACTTGTTTACAAAAGCAGGCAGTGGGTTACATTTGGCCTCTGGTGCTAGGCAGTTGCTGACTCCATGCTATAATACAAAAGGTAATGCTAATTGCCAGTAAGTTGCCTAAAGAGCAAAAGCAGGAGTTTAAGGGTCATGAGACAACTAGATTTCATATCCAAAGCTGAAAAAATTGTTAGGCATTGATTCTGAATTCCCATTTCTTTCCAAAATAAACCGTATTTCAGTATTCACAATGTACTTGTTGAATGCCTATGAAGGCATTTGGTATGAAGATACATAGTTTTTGGGGGCAAGAGTCCTCAATCCCTGGTGGACAGCTAGGTACCCCAAATTGAGAACACTCCACAGTTGTCTTGGATGCTCTTACTATAAAATAATAAGAACAGGGCTTCAGGCTGTGAGGGTGATTCTCAAACTTGAATGAATGGAAGAATATGCTAAGTAGATTCTTTAAAATGTAGATTTTTAGGGAACCCTGGGTGGCGCAGCGGTTTGGCGCCTGCCTTTGGCCCAGGGCACGATCCCGGACTCCCGGGATCGAATCCCACATCGGGTTCCCGGTGCATGGAGCCTGCTTCTCCCTCTGCCTGTGTCTCTGCCTCTCTCTCTCTCTCTGTGTGTGACTATCATAAATAAATAAAAATTAAGAAAAAAAAAATTTTTTAAAAATGTAGATTTTTAAATCCAACACCCAGAGATTCTGATTAACTAGAAGAGTTTCATCAGGGGCATGTGGGTGGCTCAGTCGGTTAAGTGTCTGCCTGCCTGCCTGCCTGCCTGCCACTTAAGTCATGATCATGGGTTCCTGGGATTGGGCTCCCTGCTTAGCCGAGAGTCTGCTTCTCCTTCTCATTACTCCCTGTGCTCACTTGTTCACTCTCAAATAAAAATCTTTATTTTTTTTAAAAGTTTAATCAGAGAGGTCATGAATCTACATTTTAATCAAGAACATACCGGCTGCTGCTATGAGGCAAGGTACTTAAATCAAGAAAGAGAAGACCTGAGTTACAATTTTGGCTGTACCACTTTGTTTATAAAACAAGAGTGTTAGAGAACTAGAAGAAACCTTAATGATCCCCAGTGTGATGTTCTCTCCAACCCAAAGTTGGTGATTTTTAAGTCCATAAATCATTGATGAAAATCCATTGTATTACTTTATAGCCACAACTGAATAGTTCCTCTCCTCAGTTTTAATAATCGTACAATGTTTTTACTTTGAAGAAAATGATTTTTACTTCCCTTAGGATATATCTGTCTTCCTGCAATGAGGGCTGTTCTGGAGGCTGATAACCTGAGAACTTCAGTTTAAGCTGTGGGGCAAGCTGTCTCTCCATTAGCTCTTGGAGGTTTCCATCAAGCCAAGACTTCCTGTTGGCTAGGGTTGTCAGACTGAGCTGTAGGGGCCAAAGGCAGGCGGCCCTATGATAGGCCACATTGGCATATTGAATATTTAAAATAAAAGTTACTTAATGAGGTGGCTCAGTTGGTTGAGCATCTGCCTTTGGCTCAGTAATGATCCCAGAGTCCTGGGACTGAGCCCCAATTCAGGCTCCTGCTCAGCAGTGAATCTATTTCTCCCTCTCCCTCACCCCCTCTGCCTACTTCTGCCCACTCTCTCTCTCAAATAAATAAAATCTTTAAAATAAAAATTACTTAAGAGACAGGCTATGCAAGGAGACTTAGACCCTCCTCTGTCCCCTGAAAGCAGGAAATAAGACTCCCATGTGAAAGGTAGCCTCCCTGTACCAGGAGGTAAAAGAGACATTCTTATCATCTGAAGATGGGAAATTTAGAGCCAAGAAGGCTGTGTAAAAAACCCTTGTTACTCTTTACTAATTGACTACCACAGCCCAAATTCTGCTTAGAATTCCTAATTGAACCTCCCAAAGTTGTTTTCTTTCTCCTGTCAATTCTTCACAAAATTGTCTGTCTAAAAAGTATAAATACTGCCTGCCTTGGTCACTTCTTGAGGTCTCTATTTCATTATTGGGCCTCCATGTGCACATAATAAAACATGTTTTTTTCTCTCATATTAATCTGTCCCATGTAAATATAATTCTGAGTTCAGCTGGAAGACCTTGAGAGTAGAGGAAGAATTTTTTCCTGCCCTTCAGAGCCAATGTAAATGTAGCAAACCACAAATGTTAAATATAACACTTTTAGAAAATAGGAGAAATTCTTCAGGAATTGGGGTTAAAGCAGAAGTTCTTAGAGACTTGACACCAAAAGTCCAATCCGTAAAAGGAAAAAAATGATAAATAGGATTTCTTCAAAATTAAAAACTTTTGCTCTGGGAAGACTCTCTTAAAAGGATGAAGAGACAACCTGCAGACTGGGATAAAATAAATGTAAACCACACATCTGACAAGGGACTTGTATCTAGAAAAAGAACTCTCAAAATTCAGCAGTGAAGACAGTGGAGCCCAAGTTTGGTTTCAATACCATTTTTCAGTAGCAGGAAACAGGGCTTCTTGGAGAAGTAACTGATTCTAAAACTAGAACAGGAAATATCCAAGATAAGCCTGGAGATTCTTCTAATGCCAGAAAGTAAAGGGAGGGGGTTTAAAAAAAGCCACACACAATGATGCGGGTAAGCCTAAAGGACACAACTTAGAGAGCTCCCAATGGCCAAAGCAGAAAATCTGAGTAACAAAATACGGTAATCTTAGATCATAACACAAAGTATAAAATAAATATCTATGAATCCATACTGATATAAATTGATTAGACAAATAAATGGGAGAACAAACAAATATTCCTTGCAGAAATTCCAAGGAATTTATATAGACAAACACCTTCAAGGAGGTGGAGGAAAACTCCCTATTCCTAAGCGTGACACTGTATATAATGACTTCCTTCCACAGAGTAGTCTGGAAAAGGGGGGAAAAAGTAATCTTATGGTAGGGAAACCTAACAAACTCTGCCTCAGCCAGGTGATTAAAGTTAACATCAATAGTATAAGTTATTTGATATATGATGAGAAAGACACCTCTGGAAAAACATCAGACAAATCCCAGGCAGTCTACAAAATATCTGGCCAGTACTCCTCAAGAAGGTCATGGTCATCGGAAACTGTCACAGCCAGGAGGCTCCTAAGAAGATATGATGGCTAAATGTGATGTGGTATTCTGAATGGGATCCTGGAAGAGGAAAAGGATGTTAGGTAAAAACTAAGGAAATCTGAAGAAAGTATGCATTTTAATGAGAATCTATCATTATTGGTCCATTAATTGTGTCAAATGTACAATAGTAATTTAAAGTGTTAATAGAGGGATCCCTGGGTGGCGCAGCAGTTTAGCGCCTGCCTTTGGCCCAGGGCGTGATCCTGGAGACCTGGGATCGAATCCCACGTTGGGCTCCCGGTGCATGGAGCCTGCTTCTCCCTCTGCCTGTGTCTCTGCCTCTCTCTCTCTCTCT
Organism: Canis lupus familiaris; assembly: GCF_011100685.1. NCBI lineage: Eukaryota > Metazoa > Chordata > Mammalia > Carnivora > Canidae > Canis > Canis lupus. The sequence continues at coordinate 28,004,384 of NC_049237.1, forward strand.
CTGTGTGACTATCATAAATAAATAAAAATTTAAAGGGCCAGGGAACCTTTAAAAAAAAATAAAAAATAAAGTGTTAATAGAGTGTGGAGTATAAAGGAACTCTGTAGCATTGTAAGTTTTCTATAAATCTAAACTATTCTAAAATAGGAAGCTTATTAAAATAAGTCCCCCTAAAATGAGCAAAAAACCCACACAGACATTTCACGGGAGGATATACAGGTGGCAAATAAGCACATGCAGAGATGTTCAACATCATTAACTACTAAGGAAATGCAAATTAAACCACAATGAGGTATCGATACATATCTATCAGAACACTTAAAATAAAAAATAGTGACATCATCAAATACTGGCAAGGATGTGAAGAAAATCATCCATGCTGGAAGGAATGTAAAATGGTGCAACCACTCTAGAAAAGTTTGGTAATTTCCTACAAAATTAAGCATGCAACTACACTATGACCCAGAGCTGCATTCCTGGGCATTTTTCCAAAGAAATTAAAACCATGTCCACACAAAAACCTGTACATGAATCTACATAACAGCTTTATTCATAATAGCCCCAAATTGGAAATTTGTATGTCTTTAATAGGTAAGTGGTTGAACTGTGGTATCCACATCATAGACTTAGCAATAAAAAAGAACTACTGATACAGGAAACAATTCACATGAATCTCAAAGGAATTACACTGAGTGAAAGAGAGCCAATCTCTAATGGTTACAAAACTGTATAATTCTACTTATATAACATTCTTGAAATGGGAAACTGATTGCCATGGGTTTAGTATGGTGGGAAAGGATAAGTAGGTGTCAATAGAAAGAATAAATGTGGTGGTGGAATCGTTCCGTATATTGACTATATCAGTGTCAATATGCTAGTTGTGACACTGCAGTAAGTTTTGCAAAACATTACCATTGCAGGAAACTGGGTAAAAGGTACATGAAAGCTGTGCATTATTTAAAACAGCATGTGAGGGAATCCCTGGGTGGCTCAGCGGTTTAGCGCCTGCCTTTGGCCCAGGGCGTGATCCTGGAGTCCCAGGATGGAGTTCCACATCAGGCTCCCTGCATGGAGCCTGCTTCTCCCTCTGCCTGTGTCTCTGCCTCTTTCTCTCTCTCTCTCATGAATAAATAAATAGAATCTTAAAAAAATAATTAAACAGCAGGTGAATCTACAAGTATCCAAAATAAGAACTTTAAAAAATACAGTACCCCCAGTAAATCTAAATTTCAGGAAAACAGGCATTTTTAGTTATTAGATGTCCCATATACTATTTGGAATGTATTTGTTTTTAAAAGTGATTGTTATTTATCTGAAACCCAAATGTAACTAGGAGTCCTATAATTTATTAGACAATACTATTCTTAACATTAGCCTATGAAGACAAAGTATATATTGCAAAATATAAAGACATTTAAGAGTTGACTGGCAGAAAATGTGTGCTGATCTCAGAAACCCCTAAATCCTCACTCTCTGAGCTGGTACCTCCTCTCCCTCACATTTAATTACAACAAATGTGCCCACTACTCCTGATGAGAAAGCCACATTGAATATAAAATCTCCCATTTACACACAGCAATGTAAATTATTCAGACAGAGATGCCTGAGTGGCTCAGCGGTGGAGTGTCTGCCTTTGCTCAGGTTGTGATCCCAGGGTCCTGGGATCAAGTCCTGCATCAGGCTCCCAGTAGGGAGCCTGCTTCGCCCTCTGTCTCTGCTTCTGTGTCTCTCATGAATAAATAATCTTAAGAAAAAAAAAATTATTCAGACAATCCTCCCTTCCTAATTTCAGATGTAAAAGAGCTATTCCCAACAGAGATTTTGAAAAAAATAAAAGCAAAATAGGAAGCATTTTCTAGAAATAATTTTAGGTCTCCAGTATAACACAGTCAAGAACTAACAGACATCGGAGAAAATATCTCTAGCATGATTAAGATAGAGATCAAAAAAGAAAGGAAAAAGCAATTTTGGAGGAAATCCATTATTTAGTAAAAAGGAAACCTTGAGAAATTATCACTGATCATCCTCAGAACATACTACAACTGCAAACAAAATCAGAATTCCATAAAGGAATATAGAGAACAAAAAAATTCTTAAAATTTAAAAATATACAGAAATGTAAAATTCAGTGATTTAGAAGATAAAGGCAAGTAAAGCTCCCACAAAGTACAGGAGAAAGGCAAAAAGTAAAAAAAAAAAAAAAGTGAATCAAAGAACCACTCTAGGGGTGCCTGGGTGGCTCATTGGGTTAAGCATCTAACTCTTGATTTTCGCTCAGGTCATGATCTCAGGATTGAGATCAAGGCCTGCATCAGGTTCTGTGTTGGGCATGGAGTCTGCTTAAGATTCTCCTGTCCTCCCCTCCCCGACTCTGTCCCTCTCTCTCTTAAAAAAAACCAAACCAGTCTAAGAGGTCTATAACAGAAATTCTAGAAAGAGTTAACAGAGATGAGGGTGATGGAGGGGGAAAATAAACACACAAAATCAAGACAATGTCTTAGGACTTAGGGTATGAGTTTCCAGAGTAAAATGTGCCCAGTAAAATGCACAAAACCCACACCAAAGCTATACTGCTAGAAAATTTCAGAACATGAGACAAAAATATCATACAAGCTTCCAGAGAGAAGGGTTTTATACAAAGGATCATAAAAATACATTTTCAAATATGCAAGATGTAAAAAAACGATTTCTCAGGCAACCTTTTGCAGGAAGCTACCAGAGAATATGCTCTACCTAACTGACAGAATAAATTAAGAAAAAGACAAACTACAGAAAACAGAAAACCAGCAGGAGAAGCAAAGAGAATCCCCAGGGTAAGTAGATCCCAGAATGATAATATGCACTCAGAACCTACCAGTTCTCTAGTCAGAAGGCTCCAGGGTAGACTACTTCAGGAGTTTGAAATTGATAAAATACATATCTGAACATCTTTTTTTTTTTTTTTTAAGATTTTATTTATTCATGAAAGACCCAGAGAGAGGGAGAGGCAGAGACACAGGCAGAGGTAGAAGCAGGCTCCATGCAGGGAGCCCGACATGGGACTCGATCCTGGGTCTCCAGGACTGCACCCCGGGCTGCAGGCAGTGCTAAACCACTGGACCACCAGGTCTGCCCAATCTGAACATCTTAAAAGAAGATTTACACAAATGATGGAGGGTTTGACATCAAAATTAGCTATAAGTATGTGGGCAAATGATTAACTGCAGGGAAAAAAGGGAGTTGTTCAGGAAAGGTAGAGTAATCACAGTTTACAACATGACAGCTCTGGTTAGCATTTACATGGTCATAATAATGTACAACAAAATCATCATATAACTAGATTGGGGGGAGTAGCTTTTGAGTTTCGGAGGATGAGGACTGAGATGTGTGTATGGTAAGAGCAGAGAGATAAACCTAAACCTTCAGCCTCTATAGAGTAGAGGCTTCTGGTAAATCAAAAGAAGCACAATTATGTTCACTAAAAAATATGGAGAGGTGCCTGGCTAGCTTAGTCCGTGGACTGTGCAACTCTTGATCTTAGGTTATTATAAATTCAAGCCCCACACTGGGTGTAGAGATTACTTAAAAAAATAAAACCTTTAAAAAAATAAATAAAAAATTAAAATATGGAGATAACACCCAAAGAAGCCAGAAAAACAATAACAAAACTCAAAAGTAGGAGAAGGAAGGAAATAATAAAGATTAGAAGTAAAAGATAATAGTAACTAAAAAAACAATAGAACAACAAAAATATGGAGATAATTTGTTAAAGACTCAGTTGAAAGTACTTGCTTTTGTAGAAGAGAACAAGGTACTGGGAGCAGGAGCATGGTCCTTGTCACAGAACTGACTCTTTATAACTTACATAGAATTATAATTCCAGTCATCAATTATCCATTTCCCAAAAATCTTTTTTGTAAATGCCAATGTAATCTATAGTCTTCAACTTTATTTTAAATCTGCCTACCTTTAATAGTATTACATTAACCAGTAAAGAACTGGGGCGCCTGGGTGGCTCAGTCAGTTAAATACCTGCCTTCAGCTCAGGTCATGACCCCAGAGTCCTAGGATGGAGCCCTGAGTCAGGCTTCATGCTCAACAGAGTCTCCGATTCTCCTTCTCCCTCTGTTTCTCCCCCTGCTTGTACTCTCTCTCTCTCCCTAACAAATAGGTAAAATCTTAAAAAACAAAACACTAAAGAACTGTTTTCAAAATCTATTTTGAAAGCATTTAGGGACACCTGGGTGCCTCAGCAGTTGAGCATCTGCCTTTGGCTCAGGGCATGATCCCAAGGTCTGGGGATCGAGTCCCACCATCAGGCTTCCTGTGAGAAGCCTGGTTCTTCCTCTGCCTATGTCTCTGCCTCCTCTCTGTGTGTGTGGGTCTCTCATGAATGGAGAAATAAATCTTTTAAAAAAAAAAAGGCAGGCATTTAGAAGATCTCCAACAATGTAGACACTAGCATAACCCATCATCCAGAAACTTCATTAGGGCATATTTGTCTAAATACTAAATATATATGGCATTTATATATGAAACAATAGTGGCATATTATAAAGAAGACATAGCTGTGTTTAACATGCCAGGTCTGGGTAACTTTATTCAAGACTTTGACAAAAACTATCCCCAAAGTAATATAAATTAAGATACTTTTAGAAAGTCCATATGTGAAACTCTGAGAATATTTTAAATTCAATCTGAAGTCAATACTAGGTCAAATATTGAACCAAACCCACAGATCATAAATACCATTTTCCTTCTTAAGTTCATTATATTTTCTGAAACAGATTACCAATTTAGCTTTCCTTTCTTTGATATTTGTTTTTGTTATCATTTTAAATGGTTTACATCTTTAAATTCTAAGTTTGTACTTAATCCTGACTTATCCAAATGCGATAACCTTTCCTTACAGAAGAATTCCAATTAATAAATGTAGAAGATTGAGAAAAACAGAGAATCACCATTAGAACACCACAGTAGTAGTAACTGACACAAGCAAGATCTGGCAATGGATGTGAAAATGAGTGGGCAATAGTTTAAGCAGAAACAGGATATTTGCATAATCTCAAAGTATCTCCAGCAAATATTTAGTCATTACAAAGAAAAATGTAATTTTACAGTAGAGAATCCTAGCAAATGCCACCTTAGAGATTAAGGTTAACAACACCAGAAACACATTGTGACATCAGGTGTTATCATACACTGTCACAGATTGGGAGGACACTACAGAGACATGACAACTAAATGCAAGGTAGGATTCTGCATGGGATCTTGGAACAACAGAAGGACATCAGTGAAAAAAACAAGAAAATCTCTACTTTTTTAAATCTCTACTTTAGTTAACAATATTGTATCAAGACTAATTTCTTAATTTGACAATTGTTCTATGGTTATGTAAGATATTATTTAACATAAGGGGAAGTTCAGTGAAGAGTATACAGAAACTACTAATTTTACAACTCCTTAGGTTTAAAATTATCTCAAAATTAAAAAAAAAAACTGCTAAAAAACATACACACATATATATGTGCATAATGTGTGTGTATGTGTGTGTCTGTGTGTGTATAAACATCGAGACTTTGTGGAAATTGGTATCTTGGGTCTTCAGTTAAATAGCAGTGTTCTCTCCTGAATTAGTCACTGTCTCACTAAGTCAGCTTTAAGGTTCTCCCCTTTCTAAATTTTTAGTTTCAAGTACATTTTTCTAATTTTCATAGGAAGCCTTTTTTTTTTTTTTTTTAACATTCCTGTATTAGGCCAAAAAAGAAAATCCTAGAATAAAATTGTCACCATATTATCTTATAAAATCACTCATCCCATCCGTAAGACCCAGCCAGTATTTTTACTCCATTTCTTCTCATCATGTGTTTGGTTTTGTTTAAAAGGAGAGGAGATGGAGGTGCCTGGCTCAGTCAGTTGGATGGCCAACTCTTGATCTCAGGGTTGGGAGTTAAAGCCCCACACAGGGCTTCCACATTGGGCATGGAGCCCACTTTTAAAAAAAAAAAAAAGGAGAGGAGATGGCTGACAGATTTATCATTATTTATAGGCCTCATAGTCTAGAAAAAAGTTATCATTTAGATATCTTATTAAGAAACAGCTGTTTTTCCAATAACAGATACTGTATACCAGAACTCACTTCCAATAGAAAAAGTAAGTCATTTACCATTTACCTAAGTCTCTTCTACACCATAGCATAGAGCTACCCAAGCAAGCCCAACTAAGACCATTTCAATATCCCTTTCTTAAATCTGGCTCTGAAATGACCATTATTAATGGTAACCAACATCTTTTTTTAATAAAACAATTTGTCATAGGGAAATAAAGGTAAATATCAAATCTACCTTTAAAAGAAAATTTTCCACTCTTACTATGGCTGATTCATTCCCTGAGCATGAATTCTGTTTACCCTCATTGTTTTTTATTATAAACTGAGCTGAAATCTGCTCATAGGGATCCCCATGATGAAACTAATTATTTTAGATAGAGAAGTACATTTCCAAGTGGTCACATTACTTTTGCAGTTATTTCTACTAACTGTGGCATTTAATTTTTTTATCTGTATCTATCATAATGCTCTACATGGAAGCAACAGTAGTGAAAAGATAATTAAGGGATAGGGAAGGGCAATTTTAAGGTGGATCTTTATCCAAATACAATAAAAAAGCAAAAAAGAAAATGGCCACAAACATTTATTCCTGTGCCTTTGCCATCTCCCAATTCGCCTTCTAGTATTAACATTAAAACTAGAAGTGGTAAAACTCTACCTTAATGATCTATACAAAAAAGGGGCCAATGTACCTCAAGAACTCAGTACACATTGCAATATGTTCAAGTGGTGAAAAGATATAAATTCATTCAGAACTGCCATACTATCTGGCTGTCAATATAGTCTCATGAATAATTATATTAAACATATTACTACAAAACGTACCAAGAAGTAGAGAATAATACTATATTTATGAACTGCAAATAACAAAACAAAACAGAGGTCCAAGAGGGCTAAAGTCCAAGCTGTAATTTACACATGAAGTGTATGTTGAAAGCAGTCACAATGTACAAAAATGTGACAAGTAATCCAGATGGTTAAAAAAACAGAGCCTGTTTGCCTCAGATTATATCCAGTCTCATCTGGTCGATTTTTGATAAGCCTGTTACATAAAGCGTGTTTCCCTCCTGCTGATAAGAAGCAGCTTGTAGATATCCACAAATTTCTTAAGGAGTGAGTCTACTTGGCAATAACGGTAACTCCACAGTTTCCTATTACATTCATTGGTCTGAAAACTGAAAACAACTCATAACTAAAATGTTCTTTCAAGTCCTTTACCAGTTTTTCAAGTTTTAATCAAAGGAAAGTTGGAATGTATTGCTTCTCGTCACCAACAAGCATTTCAAAAAGAGGGCTAATTAACCAAAATCAAGAGTTCTTTGGTCAAGTTAGTAACAGGCTTCCCCTTTGTTCTAAATCCTTCATAATCCTTTTTTTTCCAACTTTTCCAGTATGGCCTGGATTTTACAAACAGCCTCTTTCCTGGCCTGTCGGACAGAGTCCTGGCCCCCAGTTTCAACTGAATCCAGTTCCAAAAGCTCCTTGGTTAGCATTTCTTCCAGAAGCCAGTACGCTTTGTCTGTCTTTTTCCCTACGAACTCTTCTACTTCTTGCTCGAGATACTGGACCTTCTCCAGCACATGTATGATTTTTTTAATACTTGGGGGAGTACCTTCATCTGAAGATAAACACTCTTCAGGAAGATTATCATTCTGATCTTGACTGCTTGGGTGTTCGTTGGTAGCATTACCATACAGCTGAGGCTCTGCACTATATTGGACTTGGGAATCCAAAAGATCTGAATGATCACTGTTCACTGTTCCCGAGGACTCGTACTGATGGACATTGCAAGGGAAGTTGTGCCGGTTCATTCCTTGGTCAGACTGGCTATAGGGGTATGAGGAGTCCTGGGGGTGGGAGAGCAAAGAGAGGAAAAGAGCTGTTTTAATGGGAATCCATCAATACCAGATCTGTTAGCCTACATTTTTCACCTGACCACGAACGTACTAACAAAACTGGACGTCCGTCCTTAATCATTTGAGAAAAACAAAGCCCTAAAAAAGATAAAAGAAGTGCTCTGTCAAGTAAAAGGCAGAGAATGCCTGAGTATAATGGTTGGAATCTACCCTGAAGTGCTCATCATCATGAACACCTCATAATCTATCTTCCCACCTCACATTCCACAGTGACTTAATAAATAAACAGGAATTAGATAGTTTTTCCCCTAAAGAGTTAAAACCTTTTTAAGATGAAAAAGGAACCCACCCACAGGCAAATGATGTTCAAATCTAGGGTTTAGGGCAGCCCTGGTGGCTCAGCAGTTTAGTGCCGCCTTCAGCCCAGGGCGTGATCCTGGAGACCCAGGGTCGAGTCCCATGTCAGGCTTCCTGTGTGGAGCCTGCTTCTCCCTCTGCCTGTGTTCTGCCTCTCTCTGTCTCTGTGTCTCTCATGAGTAAATAAATTAAAAAAAAAAATCTAGGGTTTATACAATTTCACACTGGTATCATCTTTGGTCTACAGATGGAGGTAATAAAATATAATCTTTGATTTTGTTTAACATTCAGATAGTAGTACAACAAACAGTAAATGAACATTTCTCTGTCTTTTCCAAAAAAGATGTGAATCTAAAACTGCTCTAAAAAATAAAGTTTATTCAAAGAAAAAAGAAACCTGGTTAGGTAAAGCTATAGGCAGTAATCACCAACTTTTTGCAATTAGTCCCCATTTAACACACACTAATGCAGAAAATTTCCATGTTGTGCTCTCTCAATTACCCAAACATTGTAAGAACAATGTTTAGAAGGTCTCCTACCTTGGGCTGCTGGGGTGCTGGTGAAGGAGGTGACTGAGAGGAGGAGCTGCTGGCCCATGACGAAGTACTGTCATTCATGTAGAGATTCCCAGGTGGTGCTGAGGGTGCAGCTGAAGGCCAGGGGTAACGGGTTCCCATTCCATAAGCACCAGGAGAAGCCCATGAGTCCTCTTGTGGTCGTACAGTTGGTCCTGGTTGTGGAACACTACGATTACCATCCCCATAAGGATAATGAGGCAGGGCCATTCCAGGGTTCTAGATTGAGAGGAAGGAAATATGCTGGTCACTGCTAAAAAAAAAAAAAACCCTTAAAGTAACAAAAATACTCTAATATAAACAGACTGAGATGCTTCCTTTCTGCTTAACAGAGTATACATTAGAGGCTACTGGGCTAAGCCGTAGCATCTCTAATTAGCCATAGTTATTTCTCCAAGCCTTATAAAAAGCTTGGTTCCAAAGATATGAGGGGCAGATTCAGTGACAAACTCAGAGGGAAAAAGCTTAAAATTCAATGGCAAAAGCATAGCATGTCTGTCCCATGATATTATAAATGAGTGGATCCTTATGCTATAATGAAACACAAATATACATGATTAGAACTCCCTTTGAAGTGGACAGAAAAATAAACATGGTATCACTTGCAGAATTTTTTTTAAGTTCAGTGAAAGGCTTGAACTCATGACCCTGAAATCAAGACCTGAGCTGATATCAAGAGCCAGATGCTTAACCGACTGAACCACCCAGGCACCCCTCACTCATAGAATATTAAAATACAAAAACCCACCAGAAAACCGCTCACCTGTGAAGCAGGATATCCTGAGACCTGCCCCCTAAGAGGGGCTGCTTCAGTCTGACAATCCTGCTGAGGATACAGCCAACGGGAGACTGGGGCTGGGCTGTTGCCAGGTGAACGGTAAGTGCTTGGAACCTCTGGGGAGTAATTGCTCTGAGTATATCCAGGTGTGTAATAAGCCCCAGAGTATGAGGCAGTATTTGCCCCAGGGCCAGTGGGGTATGGTGGGCCATATGCTCCATTTGTATAAGAATTCAAACTCTGTAAAAAAGCAAAGTTGAGAGAAAAAAAAAAAAAGATGACTGAATAGAAGAACTGAAATGCCCTGGCTTAGTACTAAACTTTAAAAACTTTGGTAAGGAAAAAGATCAGTAACTAATGAAAATATGAACTCCCTAAGCAATCTCTGAAGCATTCTTTCTCTCACATATTATGACCACATATTAAATGCAGATTATCACTGTAGAGTCTGTGTTGTAACAATGAGAGTATGCTGTAAAGCATGATGAAGTGATGACCTCAGAGCAGTGCTTCTCAAACACTTCCATAAGTATACCTAACAATTCTACCTAACAGCAGAGAACTTGTGCCCACTCCCTGGGAGGGGTTCTAGGAAACTGGTGGGAAGGGCTAGACAAAGAATAAATATGATACAACTGAGAGAAGAGAAGACTAAAGAGACAGACCTAGCTCTGTCTTTGACCTCTCTGAGCTTTAGTTTCTCCAATAAAATTGGAAATCATAAACTTACCTTGTAGGATTACCATGAAAATTAAATGAGATGATATATATATATATATATATATCTCCATAGCATAGTGTCTGGCCCTAGTATGTTCAATAAATGATAATTATTTATAATATCACTGTTGTCATTATTATGGCAAGATCAAGAAGTGAAACCAGATCTGACCCCAAAGCCCACGTTCTTTTTTTTAAGATTTTATTTATTTATTTATTTATTTATTTATTTGAGAGAAAGAGAGAGAGAGAGAGAGAGAGAGAGAGAGAGAGGCGCAAAGACACAGGCTGAGGGAGAAGCAGGCTCCATGCAGGGAGCCTGATGTGGGACTCGATCCCGGGTCTCTAGGATCATGCCCTGGGCTGAAGGTGGCACTAAACCACTGAGCCCCCCGGGCTGCCCTGACCACAGTTCTTAATAGGCTATATTTTACAACCCAATTCCTCTTCAAATTGAATGAAAAAGTGTTACAGGTTCTAACCAATGTCTTTTTGTATCATGGTTTCTCAATTCAGAATGCTATCAAAGGACTTCAGTTTTCTTAGAATCTTGCCAGTTCTTCAAACTGTTAAACACAGCAGAGCTACCATATGACCAGCATCTCCACTCCTACATATATAATCAAGAGAACTGAAAAAACATATGTCCACATAAAAATAAGCACACAAATGTTTATAATAGCATTATTCATAACAGCCAAAAAGTGAAAAAAACCTATTTCTATCAACCGATGAATGGATAAAATGTGTTATATCCATAGAATGGACAGTATTTGGCCACAGAAAGAAACAAAGTAGCAGTACATTGCCACAACATGGATCAACATTATGCTAAAAGAAAGAAGCCAGTCACAAGATATCAAATATATGATTCTGTTAATATGACATGTCTGGAATAGGCAAATCCATAGAAATAACAAATATATTAAAGTTTGCCAGGGGCTAAGGGGAGAGAAGAATGGGGTGATAGGTACATTGTTTTTAACTGGGATGATGAAAATGTTTGGGATGATGGAAATGTCTGGAATAGACAATGAGGACAGATGCAGAACCTTGTGAATAAAATAAAAACAGATTAATTGTGTACATTTCAGGGTGAATTTTATGAAATATGGCTAAATTATATGCATATCACATTAAGCAATAACAATGCCTGCTTCTCAATTTCAGTCATAGGAATGCAGATGACACAAATACAATGTTTTTTTTTATTTTGTATCCCACAGTCTCCTATCAACCTTATCCTAAAGTTCATGTACACATAATCATTAAGAAAAATCAACTGCGGGAACCCTGGGTGGCGCAGCGGTTTAGTGCCTGCCTTTGGCCCAGGGCACGATCCTGGAGACCCAGGATCGAATCCCATGTCAGGCTCCCAGGGAATGGAGCCTGCTTCTCCCTCTGCCTATGTCTCTGCCTCTCTCTCTCTCTCTCTGTGTGACTATCATAAATAAAAAAAAAAAAAAATTAAAAAAAAAATCAATTGCTTTTATGTTTTTTTAAGTACATAAATCTTGCTCTAAACTTTAATAGGGGGACGCCTGGGTGGCTCAGCAGTTGAGCATCTGCCTTTGACTCAGGGCATGATCCCGGAGACCTGGGATTGAGTCCTGTGTTGGGCTCCTGGCATGGAGCCTGTTTCTCCTCCCTCTGCCTGTGTCTCTGCCCCACCCCCCCATGAATAAATAAATAAAATCTTAAAAAAAAAAACAACACTTTAATAGGCTCTTCTAGCTCAAAATCAATCTTAAGGGACACCTGAGTGGCTCAGTGGTTGAGCGTCTGCCTTCAGCTCTGGTTTTCATTCCAGAGTTCTGGGATCAAGTCCCACATCAGGCTCCCTGAGAGAAGCCTGCTTTGCCCTCTGCCTATGTCTCTGCCTCTCTGTGTCTCTCATGAATAAATAAAATCTTTTTTAAAAAATTAAAAAAAAAAAAAAACTACAAGCTATTCAAGAGGGCCTGGGTGGCTCTCTGTGTCTCTCATGAATAAATAAATAAAATCTTAAAAAAAAAAATCAATCTTAAAGGCATGTATCACCAAATTAATGAGAAAAAAGGGAAATGATTTTTTGGTAATGAACTAATTATTCAGCCCCATAAAGAAACTTATTTTTAGGGATCCCTGGGTGGCTCAGCGGTTTAGCACCTGCCTTTGGCCCAGGGCGCGATCCTGGAGACCCGGGATTGAATCCCACCCACATCGGGCTCCCGGTGCACGGAGCCTGCTTCTCCCTCTGCCTATGTCTCTGCCTCTCTCTCTCTCTCGCTCTCTATGTGACTATCATACATAAATAAAATTTTAAAAATACTTAAAAAAAAACTTATTTTTATTATTTCAGCCCCCACACCAACAGAAAATTAGAACAGAATTGAACATAGTATTTGACATTTGAAAACTATCAGGAGAATTACATTAGTATGCTTTATGGTGATCTGAAAATTTAATTCTGCAGAGAACATCAGTTTACAGAAAATTCTGACCTGGGTCTAAAATTCAAATTCTTTGAAAGCTGCTTAAATGCAGCTGCTTTAAAACTGTATATACTGGGCAGCCTGGGTGGCTCAGTGGTTTAAGCTCCTGTCTTCAGCCTAGGGCTTGATCCTGGAGTCCCAGGATCGAGTCCCATGTCAGACTCCCTGCATGGAGCCTGCTCCTCCCTCTCCCTCTGCCTGTGTCTCTATCATGAATAAATAAATAAAATATTAAATAAACAAACAAACAAACTGTATATACTACAGAAGCACGTGGCTGGCTCAGTAGGTAGAGTGTATGACTCTTGATCTTGGGGTTATAAGTTCGAGCCTCACATTGAGTGTAGAGATTACTTTTAAAAAATTGTATATACTACATCATGTTTTTAAAAATTATTTTCAAAGGGCACCTTGGTGGCTCAGCAGTTGAGCGTCTGCCTTTGGCTAGGTCATGGACCTAGGATGGAGTCCCACATTGGGCTCCTACTCAGCGGCAAGCCTGCTTCTCCCTCTGCCTATGTCTCTGCCTCTCTCTCTGTGTCTGTCATGAATAAAAAAATAAAATCTTTTCTTAAAAAGTTTATTTTCAGTGGCGCCTAGCTGGCTCAGTTGAAAGACTGTGCAATTCTTGATCTTGGGGTTTGGAGTTTGAGCCCCACATTGGGTGGAGAGATTACTTAAAAATAAAATCTTTTTAAAAATTTAAAAATAAAAATTACTTGCATTTAGAAATATGGTATATAGACAGGAAAAAAAGTGGAAGGAAATATAAAAATGTGACAATTATTGCTTTACTAAGGTGGCCAGATGATGGAAGACTAACTATAAACATTTCCTCATTTCCATGATGATACAACCACTGTGACAAGTAATTTGGCTATACTTAATAAGCATACACACCAAAACCTCAAAATACCAAACCCTAGAGAAGTTCTTGCCTCAAATGTGTACAACAAAAAAAAAAACAAAAAAAAAAACAAAACAAAAAAAAATGTGTACAACAAAAAAGTGAAAACAATGTCAAGTAAAAAAGAAAGCTGCAGGAGAATGCTAATATGGAACTATTCACATCAAGTTTAAAAACATGGTAAATAATACTATGTAAACGCACATATTAGTAATACAGCATAAAAACACATATGAGATAATAAATATAACCTCAGGAAATAGAAAGAAGTATTTTATGTGACTTCAACTCTATTTGTTTTACTTCTTTTTAAAAATCTGAAACAAAGGCAGTCCGGATGGCTTAGCAGTTTAGCGCCGCCTTCAGTCCAGGGTGTGATTCTGGAGACCTGGGATCGAGTCTCACGTTAGGCACCCTGCATGGAGCCTGCTCCTCCCTCTGCCTGTGTCTCTGCCTCTCTCTCTCTTCCTCTCTCTCTCTGTCTCTCATGAATAAATAAATAAAAAATCTTAAAAAAAATCTGAAATTCTTTTTCCAAATGCGGCAAACTGCTGGACAAAAAGATGTACACATTTTCTGTTCTTTTTCAGTATGCTTGAAATATTTAAAATTAAATATTTGTCCTAAGAGTACAATTTTTTGACACCAAAAGAAAAAGTAACAAAAGTAAAAATAACAAGTAGGAACTACATCAAACTAAAAAAGCTTCTGCACAGCAAAGGAAACCACCAACAGAATGAAAAGGCAATGTACTAAATAGAAGAAAATATTTTCAAATCAGATATTTGATAAGAAGTTAATATCTAAAATATATAAAGAACTCATAAAACTCAATACCAAAAAAGCAAACAATCCTATTAGAATAGGCAGATGACCTAAACACTTTTCCAAAGAAGACCTCCAGATGGCCAACAGGCACCTGAAAAGGTGCTTCAACATCACTCATCATCAGGGAAATGCAAACCAAACCACAATGAGATATCACCCCACACTCGTTAAAATGGTTACTATTAAAAAGAAAAGAAATAACAAGTGTTGGTGAGGATGTGGAGAAAAGGGAACCCTTGAGCATTGCCGGTTGGAATGTAATTTGGTACAGCCACTATGGAAAGAAAAAAGTTTGGAGGTTCCTCAAAAAGTTAAAAATAGGGCAGGCCCAGTGGCCCAGCGGTTTAGCACTGCCTTCAGCCCAGGGTCTGATCCTGGAGACCTGGGATCAAATCCCACGTTGAGCTCCCTGCATGGGGCCTGCTTCTCCCTCTGCCTGTGTCTTTGCCCCTCTCTCTCTGTGTCTCTCATGAATAAATAAAATCTTAAAAAAAAAAAAAAAAAGTTAACGATAGAATGATCCAGCAAAGCTACTACTTATAACATATCCAAAGGAAACAAAAACACTAACTTGAAAAGATACCTGCATCCCCATGTTCATTGCAGCATTATTTTTTAAGATTTTATTTATTCGAGAGAGAGAGAGAGAGAGAGAGAGAGAGGGCAGAGACAGGCAGGAGGAAAAGCAGACCCCATCCAGGGAGCCTGATGTGGGACTCAATCCCAGGACTCCAGGACCATGCCCCGGGCTGAAGGCAGGCACTAAACCGCTAAGCCACCCAGGGATCCCCAATTGCAGCATTATTTATAACAGCAACCTAAGTATCTATTGATGGATGAATAAAGAAACTGTGTATATATAAACAATTTACTATTATTTGGCTATAAAAAAGGAAATCTTAAAAAAAAAAAAAAAAAGGAAATCTTGCCTCTTCCAACAACAAGGATCAAAATAAGTCAGAGAAAGACAAATATCAGGGCACCCGGGTGGCTCAGTCAGTTGTGCATCTGCCTTCGGTTCAGGTCATGATCCTTAGGTCCTAGCGAGAAGTGAGGAATCTGCTTTTCCCTCTCCCTCTGCTACTCCCCCTACGTATGTGCTCTCTTTCTTTCAAACAAAGTAATTAAAATCTTTAAAAAAGAAAGAAAAAGACAAATATCCCATGATTTCACTCATATGTGGAATCTTAGGAAAAAAAAATCTTACATTCAGAGAACAGACTGATGATTACTAGAAGTGGGACCAGAGGTACAAATGGGTGAATGGAGGGTCAAAGGTACAAACTTCCAACTGTAAGTCATGAGGATGTTATACACAGCATGATGACTATAGTTAATACCGTACTGCATACTTGAAAGTTGCTAACAGAATAAATTGTAAAAGTTCTCATCAGAAGAAAAAATTGTAATTATATGTGGTGACAGACATTAACTAGACCTAATTGTGGTGATCATTTCACAACATACACAAATAGCAAATCATTACATTATATACCTGAAACTAATATAATGTTACATGTCAATTATATTTCAAAAAAAAAAAAGTCAAACTTAAAAAACTAAGTACATGGGATGCCTGCGTGGCTCAGTGGTTGAGCTCCTGCCTTGGGCCCAGGGCGTGATCCTGAAGTCCTGGGATCAAGTCCCGCATCGGGCTCCCCGCATGGAGCCTGCTTCTCCCTCTGCCTGTGTCTCTGCCTCTCTCTCTGTGTCTCTCATGAATGAATTAAAAAAAAAAAATCTTTAAAAATAAAAATAAAAATAAAACACTAAGTCATTTTATATTTTTTGTTTCCAGGTCCTAAGAAGTAATATATTATGCCTTAAGGTATCTTGTATAGATATTTGCCTAGATATTTCTTTACTTCTGAGTCAAAAAGGAGTCAAAGGATAATTCTATCAGACTTTATTATTCTATCCTTTATTAGGATAGAATCCGATAAATAACAAAACGCCACACACTGACATCTCCGCGGGTTTTGAAAATAAACCAATACATTAAGAAAAAAAAACCTAGGTCACTTGTTGGTGGAACATCCAACTCTTGGTTTTGGCTCAGGTCATAATCTCAGGATCCTGAGATCAGCCCCCAGGTCAGGCTCTGAGCTCAGCCTGTAATCTGCTTGAGATTCTTTCTCCCTCCTTCTCCCTCTGTTTCTCCCCCCACGTGACACACCTCTCTCTCTCTCTCTTTAAAATAAATAAATAAAATCTTTTTAAAAAATTTCAGGAAGTCTGTCAATTTTAGTTCATACCTGGCCTTGCATTTCCGGTCTTACAGGATATGTACTTGGGTATGGAGCTCTATGTCGTGCAGGAGAATTCCAATAATTAGAATTATAGTTAGAATAAGGTGGCTGGTCCTAAGGGGGAAAAAAAGTCACTTTTAATAATATTCTCATATCATATTGAAAAGTTGATAGAGGTAAGTATAATTATCAAAAAAAGAGCAAGAGACAAAAAGCAATAGAATCCTACTATAAAATCACTCATTAAATTATTCTCATATCATATTGAAAAGTTGATAGAGGTAAGTATAATTATCAAAAAAAGAGCAAGAGACAAAAAGCAATAGAATCCTACTATAAAATCACTCATTATTAAATTCTCATCAAATTGATGCAGAAATATTATATGGTAAATCACATATCCTATAACAAAGCAATTATTGACTATCTATTATAGCCTGTTCTTATGCATTATGATACCAAATGATATATAACAGAATTCTACTATGCCAACATGAATAGCAAAACCAGAGACCTAAATTCTTTTATCCTCTCCAATCATCAACCCCATATCAAATTCATTCATTCATTCATTCAAGATTCTATTATTTATTTAAGATTTTTTTGAAAATTTTATTTATTCCTGAGAGACAGAGAGAGAGAGAGAGAGAGAGAGAGAGAGAGAGGGGCGCACACAGGCAGAGGGAGAAGCAGGCTCCATGCAAGGAGCACAATGTGGGACTTGGTCCCAGGACCCAGGGATCACGCCTTGAGCCAAAGGCAGACACTCAACCGCTGAGCCACCCAGGCATCCCCATCACTATAATTTAATTCGCACAAGATTATAGTTTCTTCCAATGTTAGAAGCAATATTTGCCTATCTTAAAAACTTTGGAGCTTGAAAATATTACTTCTAAACTTTACTTCAAAAACATACATCTGCAATACTCCTTTGCCTGCCACATTAGGTTTTTCCTTTACTTTCTGATATGGCTACATTTCGGCTGGCAGCCTACAACTAACTCAAGTATCAGGAATTGATAAAGACCAATTACCACTCCAAGAAGAAAGTCTAGGGCAGCCCCTAGAAAGTCTAGGGCAGAGGTTTAGCGTTGCTTCAGCCCAGGGTGTGATCCTGGAGACCTGGGATCGAGTCCCACGTCAGGCTTCTGGCATGGAGCCTGCTTCTCCCTCTGCCTGTGTCTCTGCCTCTCTCTCTCTCTCTCTCTCTCTCTCTCTCTCTCTGTCTCATGAATAAATAAAATCTTAAAAAAAAAAAAAGAAAAGAAAGTCTAGCTATGACATTAGTCTCTACAGCTTTGCACTCCCACTGAAGAGTTAATACAATGATTTGCAATAAGCCCATAAAAACTTTTTTTTTTTTAAAGATTTTATTCATTTATTTATGAGAGACACAAAGAGAGAGAGGGAGAGGCAGAGACACAGGCAGAGGGAGAAGCAGGCTCCATGCAGGGAGCCCGACGTGGGACTCGATCCCAGGTCTCCAGGATCACGCTCTGGGCTGAAGGCAGGCGCTAAACCGCTGAGCCACCCGGGCTGCCCCCATAAAAACTTTTTAAGGGGGATCCCTGGGTGGCTCCACAGTTTAGCGCCTGCCTTCAGCCCAAGGCATAATTCTGGAGTCCCGGATCGAGTCCCACGTCGGGCTCCCTGCATGGAGCCTGCTTCTCTCTCTGCCTGTTTCTCTGCCTCTCTCTCTCTCTCTTTTTCTCTGCCTCTCATGAATAAATTTGCTTTGAACTTTATAGTTCTAGTTTTAAGCTTAAACAAAATCTTCAGATTGTTTAATAAATTCACTGGCAGTTGTAATCACAGAGAGTTTAATTATCACCATCTTGGCTTAACTGCACTACTTATCAGTTTCTTTTTTTTTTTTTTTAACATTTTATTTATATATTCATGAGAGATACAGAGAGAGAAGCAGATATACAGGCAGCAGGAGAAGCAGGCTCCCCGGGCCCGGGGAGCCCAATGCAGGGCTCGATCCCAGTGAGCCAAAGGCAGAAGCTCAACCACTGAGCCACCCAGGTGCTCCTACTTAACAGTTTCATAATGCTTTGTTTTCAAAGCACATAAGTATTCCATATGACGTTATACAAACTAGCCAAGTAGCATCTCCTTTACATAATACAGAAATATAGCAAGATTAAAAAAATTTTATGGGCAAACTTCAGATCATACCTACTAAATTTCTCAAGCAGGCAGATGCCCCTAATTAATGCCCTCCCTTCCTTTTCCTGGTTAAAGGGTAAGCATTTGGCTAATTGTTCTCTCCACCAAGAATTTGAATCTTAGTAGTAGAGACGAAAAAACAAGATTTGAAGCTGACTCACCCCAGCAGTGGTGAACTAATATCTAAATCTCCAGAACTGGGATCCCTGGGTGGCGCAGCGGTTTGGCGCCTGCCTTTGGCCCAGGGCGCGATCCTGGAGACCCGGGATCGGATCCCACGTCGGGCTCCCGGTGCATGGAGCCTGCTTCTCCTTCTGCCTATGTCTCTGCCTCTCTCTCTCTCTCTCTCTCTGTGTGACTATCATAAATAAATTAAAAAAAAAAAAATTCTCCAGAACTGCCCTGGTTTCTGTTCTCTCTTACCAACTCTCTTTGGTCCCCCACATTTTCACTACTTCTCCACTCTTCTATCCCTCACCCCACACACGTCCTCACTTCCTTCCTTACTCACCTTCCCAGTCCTTTGCCTCTGCTTCCCTCAGATATACTTGCCCTGCAAAAACCCAACCCAGTTTATTTTTTTTTTTAAGATTTTATTTATTCATTCATGAGACACACAGAGAGATAGAGGCAGAGACACAGGCAGAAGGAGAAGCAGGCTCCATGCAGGGAGCCTGATGAGGGACTCGATTCCTGGGCCAAAGGCAGGCGCTAAACTGCTAAACTACCCATAGATCCCCAAACCCAACCCAGTTTAAACCCAACTGTTCACTAACTTCACATCTGCACTTCCTCTAAATACTGGTGGAGAGGGGCAACTGGGTGGCTCAGTGGTTGAGCATCTGCCTTTGGCTCAGGTCGTGATCCCAAGGTCCTGGGATCAAGTCCTGCATCAGGCTCCCCACAGGGAGCCTGCTTTTCCCTCTGCCTATGTCTCTGCCTCTCTCTCTGTGTCTCTCATAAATAAATAAAATCTTATAAATACATACATACATACATACATACTGGTGGAGAGAAACACTATAAGCTCTTTGGTTTCTCTCTCAATTAGAGACCACAAATCTCAAGTAGACAGGACTGCCTACCAACCATACCACACTTCCTTAGGATGTTCATCTCACTCTCCATAACAATTATTTTACTCTTCTTGCCCCCTCAAATCTCCAATATCCTTTTAGCCCACCCCTCATTTTTTAACTGACAACTTTATCTCATATTCCACCTAAAAAAAAAAAAAAAAAAGGAAGAAGCAATCAGAGAGAAACACCATCTTCCTACTTATAAATCAAATGCACCCTATCTACCACTGTCTTCCCAGAAAGTGTGATGTGCCTCTGGCTCTATTAAAGGCCAATCCTGGGGCAGCCCGGGTGGCTCAGCGGGGTGAGTCCAGGGTGTGATCCTGGAGACCGGGGATCGAGTCCCACGTTGAGCTCCCCACATGGAGCCTGCTTCTCCCTCTGCCTGTGTCTCATGAATAAATAAAATCTTAAAAAAAAACAAAACAAAACATGAAGGCCAATCCTTTCCCCATAGGTGTGTGGCCCACATAACCTCTTTCCGTCTAAAGAATTTCATTCCTGTAGTTAGTCTATCTTTCCTCAACTCTTCCTGGTTGAGCAGATCATCCCCATTACAACACAAACCTGCCCTTAAGAGTATCCTAAGCAAATATTTAAATATATATTTAAACTACCATAACAGTGCAGCAAGTGAGTGGCATACCAATCAGTAAGATTAACAATAACCTACCCAATAATTGCTAAAAATGAATGATAGGGAATCCCTGGGTGGCTCAGCGGTTTAGCGCCTGCCTAAAGAGGTATTCCTCTTTTGTATGCCTGTCCTCTACCATGAGGCCAGCATTTGCCATATAGAAGCTGTGATTTCAGTGTGAGTCCCAGAATGAGAAGACACACAGGCAAACCAACCTAGAACCTGGAGTCACTACAGCAAACTCACAGAACACGAGCAAGAAATAAACACTTACTGTTGCAAGCCACAACTCTTAGTTGTTTTTTACTACAGGAAAAATCAGAGAATCCAATAACTAAATATCAAGTTGGTAATATAACCATGCAGGAAAAAAGAATTATTTCAAATGACTTTTAAATTATAGTACTTTTACTGTACATCTTCAGTGGAATATACTCTCAGGATAAGCTGAACTGCAAAGAAACCTAAACCTGGGGGCGCCTGGGTGGCTCAGCAGTTTAATCAGCTGACTCTTGGTTTAGGCTAAAGTCATGAACTCAGGGTCTTGGAATCAAACCTAGCACTGGGCTCCCCACTCAGTGGGAGTGTGGTCAGCGAGAGCCTGCTTGAGATTCTCTCTTGTCTGCCTCTGCTCCTCCCCACTCCACTCCTTTTCTCTCTCAAATAAATAAATCTTAAAAAAAAAAATAAATTTAGAAATTTAAACCTGTACTCATTAGTTAAGCTAGTCAACATAGCAGCATTATTTTTATTAACATCTTTACTGAGATAATACACAATTTGACCATTTAGATTGTATAATTTAACAGTTTCTAGTATATTCACAGATAAGTACATTATCAGTTTTGGAACATTTTCAAAACCTCAAAAGGATACACTGTTACCCTTTAGCTATATCCTCCTATCTCCCCATTCCCCCTGCTCTATGCTACTACTAATCTACTTCCTAACACTATAGATTTGGTTATTCTGGATATTTCATATAAATGGAATCACATATAATATCTTGTGACTGGCTTCTTTCACTTAGCACAATGTTTTTGAGGTTCAACTATGTTGTACCATGTATCACTATTTCATTCTTTTTTGTGGCCAAATAGTATTCCATTGTACACAAAATCACATTTTGTTTACCTATTCATCAGTTGATAGACATCTGTATTGTTGCCACCTTTTGACCACTATGGCTAATGCTGCTATAAACATTCATGAATGATTTTTTTTATGTGAATATACGTTATCTTGGATACTGGAATTGATAGGTCATATGACAACTGTGTTTAACAATTTGAGGAACTGGAAGCTGTTTTCTAAAGCAGCTACACCAATTTACTTTCCCATTAGCAATGAATGTGTTGAGTTCTGATTTCTCCACATCCTCATCCATACTTGTTTTTCTATAGTTTTGTTTTTTGATAGCCATCCTAGTGGGTGTGGAATGGTATCTCACTGTGGTTTTGATTTATGGTTCCTTCATGACTAATGCTGTTGAGCATTTTTTTCATGTGCTCATTGCCCATTTTATGCCTTCATTAGAGAATTATCTATTCAGACGTTTTGCCAATTTTTAAAGTGGGTCATTGATATTTTTATTGTTTAGTTTTAAGAGTTCTTTATAGGATGAACTCAGCGGTTTAGCGTCGCCTTCAGCCCAGGGCGTGATCCTGGAGACCGGGGATCAAGTCCCACATTGGGCTCCCTGCATGGAGCCTGCTTCTCCCTCTGCTTGTGTCTCTGCCTCTATCTCTCATGAATAAATAAACAAAATATTTAAAAAATAAGTTCTTTATACATCCTAAATATATTTAGTCCCTTTTCAAATATATGATTTGTAAACATTTTATACCTTTTCACTTTCTTGATAATGTCCTTTGAATTACAGAAGTTCTTCATTTTAATGAAGTCAGATTTATCTGAATTTTTCTCTTCTTGGTTGTACTTTTGGGGTCTTATCTTAGAAAACTGTTAGGCAGGAAGCTAGGCATGAGCAACAGAGAAGGATGGACCTCAGACATCTGACAGAGAGTCCCAACCGAGGACTCCCCAGGGAAAACCACATTCCACCCATCTAGCATCAACTTGGAGTTACTACATCCTGGAAGAGGAGGAGTTCATTTTGCTGTGCTTGTCCTTATTCAACCTGTCTCTAGAATAGAAATAATGTTGCCATTTCCTACCCTATTCAGCCATTTCCACTATGTCTTGGGAAAGGACATGTGTAGTTCATTATATTATGTAATGCAGGTCTGTCACTCAAATATTGCGACCTAGGACCCACCCAAAAGAAAAAATTGATACAAGTCCACACCCCAGAAGGAGTTTCCAGGGCCATTGTCTCTCTTTTGACTGGCCTGCTGCTCCCCTGCAGTGTGCTTTAATAAAACTTTGTTCTGCTTTCCTTTTACTTTGCCGTACTGTAATTCCTTACTGAGGCAGCAAAAAGAACTAAGGCTTCTTTCTTTCCCTTTACATCTAACTCTTGGTGACATAACCACAGCCAAATCCAAAGTAGTGAAGATTTACTCTTTATTCCTTCTAAGAGTTTTATAGTTTTAGATCTTACACTTACGTCTATGATCCATTTTGAGCTTTTATATATGAGTCCAACTTTATTTTTTTAAAGATTTTATGTATTTATTCATGAGAGTCACATGAAGGAACAGACATAGGCAGAGAGAGAAGCAGGTTCCACGCAGGGAGCCTGACGTGGGACTTGATCCCGGGTCTCCAGGATCACACCTGGGCTGAAGGCGGCGCTAAACTGCTGAGCCACCAGGGCTGCCTGAGAGTCCAACTTTATTGATTAGATATGGCTATCCAGTTGTCATGGTATTGTTATGTTGTGCCACAGACTATTCTGTCCCTCTATTAAATGGTCCTGGCATCTTCTCAAAAATCACTTGACCACAGACACATGAATTTATTTCTGGATTCTCAATTCTATTCCATATAGATGTATAGGTTACACATGTCTTTTTCTTTCTTCTTCTTGCCTAATTGCCCTAGCCAGAACTTCCAGGATAGTGTTGAGTAGTAGTGGCAAGGGAAGATATCCTCATCTTGTTCTGATCTTAGGAAAAAGCATCTAGTCTTACATCAATAAATATGCAGTTGGCTATGGATGTTTTATAGATGCCCTTTATCAGATTGGAGAAATTTCCTTGTATTCCTGGAGTCATTTTATCAAGAAAGAGTTTTGGATTTTGTCAAATGCTTTTTCTACACCTATTGAAATAATTGTAGAGGTTTTATTTTTTTGATTAATATGGTATATTGCATTGATTTTCAGATGTTAAACCAACTTTGCAGTCCTGGAATAAACCCGACTTGGCCATGGTATATAATTCTTTTTATGTGTTGCTGGATTTGTTGTTTATTTGTTAGGATTTCTGCATCCGTATTCCTAAGATACACTGGCCCATTTTCTCTTCTTGTGATGTCTGTCTGGTTTTGGTATCAGGGTAATAATGGCTACACAGAATGAGTTTAGCAGTGTTCTCTCCCATTTCTCAGAAGTATCTGTGAAGAATTGGTGTAACAGTTCTTTAAATGTTTGGTAGAATTCAGTAGCTTACCTGGGCTTATACTTTCTTTGGGGTAGTTTGTTTTGTTTTCTTACCAATTTAATTTCTTTACTTGTTATAGGTCTATTCAGATTTTCTATTTCTTCTTGAGCTAGTTTGGGTAGTTTGTATCTTTCCAGAAATTTGTCCATTTCCCCTAAGTCACCTAATTTATTGATATACAAGTATCCACAATATTCCATTATAATCTTTTTTATTTCTGTAAGATCAGTAGTAATGTTCCATCTTTCATTTCTTTTTTTTTTTTTTTTTTTTAAATTTTTATTTATTTGTGATAGTCACAGAGAGAGAGAGAATGAGGCAGAGACACAGGCAGAGGGAGAAGCAGGCTCCATGCACCGGGAGCCCGACGTGGGATTCGATCCGGGTCTCCAGGATCGCGCCCTGGGCCAAAGGCAGGCGCCAAACCGCTGCGCCACCCAGGGATCCCCCATCTTTCATTTCTGATTCTAGTAATACAAGTCTCTCTTTTCCTGTGTGAATCTAGCTAACGATTCATCAGTTGGGTTGATCTCTTCAAATAACCAGCCTTTGGTTGCACTGATTTCCTTTACTATTTTTCTATTCTCTCTTAGATTAATTTCCACTCTTCAAGATCAAGAGTTGCACACTCTACCAACCAAGCAGCAAGATGCTCTGCCACTCTTATTATTTCCTTCCTTGTGCTTGCTTTAGGTTTAGTTTGCTCTTCTTTTTCCAGTGTCAAGATGGAAGAGTACAGTACTGATTTGAAATCATTATTCTTTCTTTTTTTTTTTAAAAATTTATTTATGTGAAGGGGGGAGGAGCAGAAGGATAAGGATAGCAGACTCCACACTGAGCCCCAAGTGGGGCTTGGTCTCACTACCCTGAGATCATGACCTGAGTCAAAACCAAGAGTCACATGCTTAACCAACTGAGCCACTCAGGAACCCTGAAATCATTATTCTTTCTTAATATAGGCATTTATACCTATAAATTTCCTTCTCAGCAGTACTACTTTACCTTCATCTTAGGAGTTTTAGTATACTGTGTCTTCATTTTCATTTATCTCAAAGTATTTTTTAATTTCCCTTTTGATTTCTTCTTCAATCTGCTAGTTATTTAGGAGTGTTTTATTTAAGGGACGCCTGACTGGCTGAGTCAGTAAAGCATGAGACCCTTGATCTCAGGGTTGTAAGTTTGAGCCCCATGTTGGGTGTAGAGATTACTTAAAAATAAAATCTTAAAAAATATATTAAGGAGTGTTATATTGAATTTCCCAAGGTCTTTCCTACTACTATCTAATGTTTTTACATTATGGCCAATTGTATTATTTCTATCCTTGTATATTACGATTTGTTTTATGGCTAGCATATGGTTTATCTTGAGAATGTTCCATGTATACTAGAGAAGAATGTATATTCTGTTGTTGGGTGGAGGGTCCTATAGATGTCTGTTAGGTCTAATTGGTTTACATGGTTGTTCACATCTTCTATTTCCTCATTAATCTTATATCCAGTTATTCTATCCATTATTGGAAGTAGAGTACTGAAGTCTCTATTGGATTGTCCATTTTCCCCCTTTGTTTTTGTAAGATTTTGCTTCATGTATTTTGGGTATTTTGTTATTAGATACATATATTTTTATAGTTATTTTATCTTCCTGATAGATTACCCTTTTTATCATGTCCCACTTTATCCCTAGAAACATTTTTTGTTTTAAAGTTTACTTATCTGATACTGTATCGCTACTAGTTTTCTTCTAGTCACTGTTTGCATATTTCTTTTTCCTCTTTTTTTTAAAAAAGATTTTATTTATTTATTCATGAGACACACACAGAGAGAGAGAGAGAGAGAGAGAGAGAGGGAGAAGCAGGCTCCATGCAGGGAGCCTGATGCGGGACTTGATCCCTGGTCTCCAGGATCACACCCTGGGCCAAAGGCAAGCACTAAACCACTGAGCCACCCAGGGATCCCCCTTTTTCCTCTTTTTACATTTAAAATATTTGTATCTTTAAATCTGAACTGTGTCTCCCACAGAGCTAAGAAGGAAAAACCTACTACTCCTGTTTTTCCTTTACTCTTTTGCTATTACCACATTCACAACACTTCTGATATCAGATGTGAGATTTTTTCCCCCATGCTAAGTAATTCTGCAACAGCAGCTGGCTGTCCTACAATTAAACTATCTACCTGTAAATAGCATCAGATCTCACACGTTAGGGGCTCAGTTCCATGGTAGTGCCCCCTACCACTTCAGATGCCAATCTGAAGCAACAGGTACCCAGGTCTCCAGGTTACCTACAATTTATGTCTCACGAAGCTACAAAGTGGAGGTTCCCATGACCTCTACCCCCTCGAATTTGATTATTTGCCAATACATCTCACCCAATTCAGGGAAATACTTACGATTACCAGTTTGTTAAAAGGATATGACAAGGGCAGCCCGGGTGGCTCATCGGTTTAGCGCCGCCTTCAGCCTAGGGTGTGATCCTGGAGACCCGGGATCAAGTCCCATGTCAGCTCCCTCCATGGAGCCTGCTTTCTCCCTCTGCCTGTATCTGTGCCTCTGTGTGTGTGTCTCATGAATAAATAAATAAAATCTTAAAAAGAAAAAAGGATATGAAAAGATACAAATGAACAGCAGATGAAGAGATACACAGGGCAGGCAAGCTCTGGGAAGACCCCAAGTGCAGAAGCTTCTGTCCCCATAGAGTCAAAGTGTATCACCCTCCCAGTACGTGGATATGTTCATCAAACTGGAAGCTCTCTGAACCCCAGTGTGTTTGGATTTTTATGGAGGTTCCCTTACATAGGCATGATTGATTATTAACTTCATTTCCAGCCACTCTCCCTTCTCTGGAAAATGAGGACCAGAGCTGAAAACTCTAAATATCTAATCTTATGGGTTGGCCTTTCTGGTGACCAGCCCCAGGAGACCACCCAGAAACATGTTATTAGAACAAAAAATAGTTTTATCATCCAAAAAATTCCAAGTGGTTTAGAGCCCTGTGTCAGGTACTGGGGTCCCAGACGAAATATTAGAACAAAAGTACTCCTAGTGTTCTTTTCATTTAGGAATTTACAAGAGTTTCAGGAGCTCTGTGTCAGGAACCCAGGACAGAGAACAATATACATGTTTTTTTCTATTATCTCACAATAGCATATAGTTGGATTTTTTTAATCTTCTATATCTCATATCTGTTTTTGTTCCTCTATTTTTCTTTAACTGCTTTCTTTTGCCTTAAGTAATTATTTTCTAATGTAACATTTTAATTTCTTTAATGAGTGTGTGTATTTCTTTCCCTGATCACACCTAGCTGTTAAAGCTCCACACCCTGGGATATAAATTGTTCCACAAATTGATCCAACCAAACTTGGGCTTCTTGGAAGAGACATGTCTCAAAGTTAGTGTTTAAGATTTGTTCTAACCCCAAAAGGCTTCTCCCAGCTACGTCTTTTCCCTGGTTCCCTCTAGCAAAGTAGGTGGTCTACAGTTTAGACTATATGCCCAATGAATCTGCCAATCTCCTCAGTTGCCTTTCACAACAACCTCCACAGTTTTCAAGAACATCTTTAAGCTTCAGCTTCTCCACACCACACTCTGTTGCAAATAAAGTCAGTTCCTTTGGGAAAAAGATTCGGAGCTACCTGTTTTATAGCCTGCTTCTGCCTCCAGATAAAATATCTGAGCCATATTCTGCAGCTGGGTTGGGGACAATAGTGTGCTTCTCTGGGACACACTGCTTTAAAGAGCTGAGCACCTGTGGAGGAAAGGGCAGTAGCCTCAGGGATTCTCAGCTTGCCTTACAAGCCTTACAAGCCAGGGTAAGGGTGATCAGAGCCCTAGTATTCTCTGCAGTGCCTTACCCAAAGTAAAGCTTCCATCCTCAAGTAGGGACTGGCAGAGGAGGGAACCAGATTACTTAACCACACTTGCCGGAAACTTGGCCTCAACAACAATAGCTGGGGGCAGGATAAGAAATGTTGATGTGCTGCCCCTCCCAGGATAATCCTCTGACTAGGAGCTAGAGGAAGAGGGAGCCCTGTTTTCTTGGCTGTACTAGTCTGGAATAGAGTTTGTCTCACTGCTCTGAGAGAGGGGAGAAATGGAGCAGGTCCTGGATCAAACAGCACAGATTCTCACTGTTCTCCCTGAGTTTGAGCGAATTTTCCAGAATAAATGCTTATTCATTTGCTCTATATCCTAAGACCATTTACAGAGAATTTAACTGTTTTTTTTTTTTTTTAAATAACTTGCAACAGTTTCACTGGGGGAGAGGGTCCACAGAGCTCCTCACACTGTTATGTCAGAACTAGAATCAGGCATTATTTGGGGTTCATCTTATATATTATTGTAGGGTTGTTCAAATATTTGTAATTATCCTAACATTGTTAGTAACCAAAAAAACTTAATACAAGGGAAAAATAATAAAGACAAAGAAGCAAAAATAATGTTAAGTTTGAATTAATATAAATATGAACTCATTTACTTTTCTATCTTAAAAAAAAAAAAAAAACCTAATTCCAGGGGACCTGGCTAGCTCACTTGGTAGAGCATGTGACTCTTGATCTTTGAGTTCAAGCCCCACGTTGGCTATAGACATTACTTAAAAATAAAATCTTTTGGGGGCAGCTCGGGTGGCTCAGCAATTTAGCGCCACCTTCAGCCCAGGTCATGATCCTGGAGACCCGGAATCGAGTCCCACATCGGGCTCCCTGCATGGAGCCTGTTTCTCTGCCTGTGTCTCTGCCCCTCTCTCTCTCTCTCTCTGCTTCTCGTGAATAAATAGAATCTTTAAAAAAAAAAATCTTTTAAAAAATTTAAAAATTAAAAAAACCTATTTCATTAACTGTCCACGGAAAGGGTCTAAAAATAGGGATAATATAATCGCAATTGATATACCTCGCATCCAAATTTAATTTCTGTAGCAGTTATGAAGCTATGGTCCCACAACTCCAAACACAGGCTTTTATAATTGGCTCCATGATGCAGAGGATTAGGAGTCCAAACATTTCTCTTTTGCTGCTTACTATTTGGTTCTGTCAATAGGAGGCACTAGGTAGAGGAGAGAAGGGACTTACATGCTCCTTCCAGTATGCTTTTTTGTTGTTTCTGTCATTGTCAGCCTTAGCTACATCCTTAACCCTGGAGGGACAGTTAGTAGCAATCTCCAGATTCTTCTAGTTTTTCAGAGCTCCCTTGGAGAGATCAACACCAGCGAGGCAGTGTCTTCTCCTGGGTTCCAAGTCCACCAGGCCATTCTTCTAAATTTGCAGGTTATAATAACCCAACCTCTTCTCTTTATTCCCCAGCCCTAGGAACTGTAGCTGTTTCCAACAGTTACCATCTTCCATGTTACCTCCACTTTCCTTTTGCCTTTTAGATCTCCAATACCCACTTCACTAATTTCCTAAAACAAATTATTTTATTCACTTTTTAAAAATTTATTTATTTGAGAGCAAGAGCAAGAGAGAGAGAAGCAGACTCCCTGCTGAGCACAGAGCCTGATGCAGGGCTCAATCATAGGACCCTGAGATCATGACCTGGACTGAAATCAAGAGTCAAACAAACAATCAACTGAGCCCCCCAGGTGCCCCTAAATTCTCTCTTTTAAGAGAACTAGTGTAGGTTCTGTTTTCCTGCCTGGATCCTGACATATATGCTTCTAAATATAATCCTCCATTTAAAAAAAAACAAAAACAAAAATCAAGGTTTCTTAAAAGAATAGTTGATTATATGTCTGGACAGAATATACACAAAATAAGTCTAGCACATCTTGTACCAGAAATCAAGGAAGCTGTCAAAAATCAATGAGCCATGTCAAAAGGACTCAGAAGCCAAGAAGGGACTCCCATTCGCATGATATGAAATCATTTAAGCAATAAAAATAATGACTGTAACTGACTGAAACACATTCAAAATACAGAATATATTTTATTCATGTATACATACATATATACACACAATACAAATGAGATGATACCTAACAAAGGAGAAAGTTAATTTTCTGTAATTTTAATAGGGTTTATGAATGAATTAAAATTAAATCTTCCATCTTATCCTAGGAATCTTTTTTTTTTTTTTTAAAAGACAGGTCACAGGCAGCCCTGGTGGCGCAGCGGTTTAGCACCGCCTGCAGCCCAGGGCGTGATCCTGGAGACCCTGGATTGAGTCCCACATCAGGCTCTCTGCACGGAGCCTGCTTCTCCCTCTGCCTGTGTCTCTGCTACTCTCTCTCAATCTGCATCTCTATGAATAAATAAAATCTTTAAAAAAAATGTTAAAAATAAATAAAGACAGGTCACTACCTATATGATCATGGCAGTGCTTACATGACTGCATTTATCAAAACTCACAGAACTATAGGTACAATTTACAGAATGTAAATGTATCCTAATGTTTAAAATGAAAAATAGATTGCTGTCCCTG
This sequence comes from Canis lupus familiaris, assembly GCF_011100685.1. NCBI lineage: Eukaryota > Metazoa > Chordata > Mammalia > Carnivora > Canidae > Canis > Canis lupus. Next base: position 28,035,081 of record NC_049237.1, read on the forward strand.
GCCACACCACCCTGAACATGCCTGATCTCGTCTGATCTCGGAAGCTAAGCTGGGTCAGGCCTGGCTAGCTTTTGGATGGGAGAATGTCTTCAATGAAGTGGTAAGAATTACTAATTTTATTAAGTCTTAATAAAAAGATTGTCTTTGCTTCTTTTTTTCCTCCCCTTTGGACAAAATGGAGCAAATCTAAAAATATCCCCAGTAACAATGAAAGTCTGCAGCTCAAGGCCCTCCTAACATGACATAATTCTATGAAATAGCATTTGATTTCACAGGAAGCTGGCTGAAGCTGATCTCTGTTTTATAAAACCACTAGCCAATGTTATCATGTGCTTAACTCTTTCCAAACTTTTATCTGTTGTCTGATGGTGATGTAAACTAGACAAAGATGAGAAAACGTTTTCACAACAGGTAGTAATTAATGTGACTTAAAGTTCTTGTGGAACTGGAAGTTTGATCAAAATTATGCAAGAAGAGGGGCACCTGGGTGGCTCAGTCAGTTAAGCATTTGCCTTCAGCTCAGGTCATGATTCCAGGGTCCTGGGATTGAGCCCCTCATCTAGCTCCTTGCTCAGCAGGGGAGTTTGCTTCTCCCTCTTCTTCTGCCCCTGCTCCTTTGCTCTCTTTTCTCTCGCTCACTCCCTGTCTCAAATAAATAAAATCTTTTAAAAAAATTATGCAAGAAGATAATAAGTTCATTTACCTGTCTTTTGAGAAGAAATAGCTAAATCTCAGATGAAGGCTGAAGTCAACTCCTTTCATATTTATCCTAGAATTAGTTTTGTAGTACATGCATGATTAAATTTACAAAGTGACTTACCAACATGCCTCCAAAATTAACCCCACCCCAAACAAATCTAACAGAAGAATCTGGGATCCCTGGGTGGCGCAGCGGTTTGGCGCCTGCCTTTGGCCCAGAGCGCGATCCCGGAGACCCGGGATCGAGTCCCACGTCGGGCTCCCGATGCATGGAGCCTGCTTCTCCCTCTGCCTGTGTCTCTGCCTCTCTCTCTCTGTGTGACTATCATAAATAAATAAAAATTTAAAAATATATATATTAAAAAAATACTTAAAAAGAAAATAACAGAAGAATCTGACTAGTGCTGCTACTAAGTTCCATTTACAAATTTGTTTATCTTGCTTATAAGAATTAGACAAAAATTATTCAAAATATACATTAAAAATTATTTTTGGCTATACATGCCTAAATCACTACAAAAGCATTTTATGTACCTATGTTCACCATTATCCCAAATTTTGATTTTCAATCTCATTTGGATCTTTTCCATGGTTCTTTATAATTTCCCCACTTTCCTGTGGCACCTGGGTGGCTCTGTTGGTTAAGTACCTGCTTTCATGACTTGGGTCATGATCCCAGGGTCCTAGGATCCAGTCCCATATCAAGCTCCCTGCTCCTCAGAGAGGCTACTTCTCCCTCTCCCTCTGTCTGCAGCTCCCCCTGCTTGTGCTCTCTCTAATAAATAAATAAAATCTTAAAAAAATAAATTTCCCACTTTCTCCCAGCACCTGTTTCAAATATTTATCATACCAAGTTCTCAGCTTATCCCATTCCACTTCCTCTCTTCTGTGATGACCTAGCCTCCTACTCCACCAAGGATACCAAGAGCTACAAACTCCTTTGATGTCCCTCCCCTCTACCTCCAAAGTGATATATCCCCCGCTCTAGCTTGGAAGAGGTTTTCCAGCTCTTCTTCATGTCTTCACATCCCTCTCTCCACAAGCCATATTCCATTGTTTTGTGCCCATCTTCCTTCTTACTCTCCTCTACTTACAAACATATTCAAACTACTTAATCCTAAAAATTCTTCTCTCAGTCCTGGTTCACAGTCAACTATCCACTTTTCCATTTACTGACTTCTGGAAGTATGGTTTATACCAGTTGTCGTGGCATCCAAACCTCCCACTATTTTAAACTCCCACCACTAAAATCAACAAAACCCTTTTAATTGCCAATCCAATAGCATCTTTTCAGTTCTCCTATCACTTACATGCAAAATAATTGTGTCCTTGCTTGGTTTGCATTACATGACTTTCCTGATTTCCTTCCAAGCATCCGTTCTTTGTCATCTATTCTAGACTCTCAAAGATCTACCATTACCCAGTTTGGTAATTCAAATATGTTTATATTTGATGACGCTCAAATCACTATCTCCATCCCCATCACCCACCTGACCCCACATCTATTGTTTTGTTCCTACTGACAACTCCTAGATGCCACAGACTCTAAAATTTGGCATCAAAAAACAAAAATAAAAATAGAAAAATCACAAACTTCTCTCTAATCAATCACATACAATCCAACCAGATCTTAGCACACAGTAACCACAGTGAATAACTGGCTTGCAACAGAAATGAAATAAATGCAGTACATAAACCCTTGCTAAGCCTTTTTTTTTTTTTTTTAAGCTCCTCTATTAACCAATCATTAGTTCTTCTGGTACTAAACTAAACTATATCTTCCCATAAAAACCTGTTCCTCTTCCTGTTTTTTTTTTTTTTAGTACTATGAAACATTTATTCCTAGGAAATACTAAAACCTCAGAATCACTTTCTGTTCCTCTGGCTTCCCTCACTTTTAATTGATATATACCTTTAAAAATGTCTTTTTTTTTTTTTTTTTTTTTTTTTTTTAGGATTTTTATTCATTTATTCATGAGAGAGACAGAGAGAGAGGCAGAGACACAGGCAAAGGGAGAACCAGGCTCCATGCAGGGAGCCCAATGCGGGACTTGATCTGGAGACCCTGGGATCACACCCTGAGCCAAAGGCAGATGCTCAACTGCTAAGTCACCCAGGCATCCCTAAAATGGCTTTCAAACCTATGCAACTTGTTTGGAAATGCATTCAAAAAGTAGGATAGAGGCACCTGGCTGGTTTAGTCAGAGGAGCATGTGACTCTTGATCTTGGGGTTCTGAGTTTGAGCCCCATATTGGGTGTACAGATTACTGAAAAAATTTACTTAAAAAAGTAAGATAGATGTGATGAAACAGGGATCCCTGGGTGGCGCAGCGGTTTGGCGCCTGCCTTTGGCCCAGGGCGCGATCCTGGAGACCCAGGATCGAATCCCATGTCGGGCTCCCTGCATGGAGCCTGCTTCTCCCTCTGCCTGTGTCTCTGCCCATCTCTCTCTCTCTGTGACTATCATAAATAAAAAAAAAAAAAAAAAAAAAAGATGTGATGAAACAAATATAATAAATGCTAATTACAGAGTCTAAGTAGTGGCTCTATAGGTATTTACTGTGTAGTTCTTTCAACTATTCTGTATGTTTGAAAAGTTTTGTAATAAGATGTCGAAAAAAACCTGTGTACATTCATATTGTTCCAATGCTTGCTTTTTTCTTTTTTTTACCTCTCTTCTGAACTACTCTAAGAGCATAACTAAGCTGTTTCCCCAGTCTTTCCCATTGTAATCACCCTCCAAGATGGCTCCCAATGATCCCTGCCTGCAGGTATTTGCACCTTTGTGGAGATGGCTCCATATTATACTGGAATTGGTCTCTATGGTCAATAGCATACAGCAGAAGTGATGGGCTATCACTTCTGAGATTAGGTTGAGAGACCGCAGCTTCTGGATTCCAGATCAGTACTCTCTGATAATTCATTCTAGAGTAACATGTAGATCACCTAAAGATCCTGTTAAAATCTGATTCTGGAGGGTAGTTAGGGGCAGGGCCTGAGATACACCCTTTCCAACAGGCTCCTAAGTGATGCCGATGCTGCTAATTCAGGGACCAAACTACTGTGCTCTAAATATAGCTACCAAGGAAAGGAAAGAAAACAGGCACGGTTAGATTTCCATTTTCTTCCCCTGCCACATTTAAACATGTAAATATAGAGTCAAGTCTTTGTAGTGGTTCAGTGCAACATCAGCTCAGTACATTCAATACCACAGAGCAGTGCTTCTCAAACATGAATAGGCATACGAATCCCTGGGGAATCTTACTAAACTGCAGCATTAAGTCTGGAGCAGACGAGATCCTGCATTTCAAACAACTTCCAGGAGACAATGAAGTTTCTGGTCCATAGACCACACTTTTTGAGTAACAAGGTTTTAAAAGTTTTAAGAATACTGTCCTTGATTTAAGAATACTGCAAGTCCAAGTATAAGTCATCGGTTTATTGGTCTTCTCCTCTGTGGTCTAGTTTGTCTCCTTATAGGCCAAACATTTTATCACTCTAATCTACCGTGGGTTTCCTCAGCCTACTTATTCCAGATTTTTACACACACACACACACACACACACAAATATAACCCTTCTCCACAATTAATCTCTCACTACATGTTTCTCACATAATTTTTTAAAGATATGACTATGATAGCATAAACCCACCCTTTTTTAAAAAGAGATTTTTATTAATTTATTTGAAAGGGTGGGGGGAGCAGAGGAAGGGGGACAGGAAGACTCCACACTAAGCACAGAGTCTGATGCAGCTGGACCCCAGGACCCTGAGATCATGACCTGAGCCAAATCAAGAGTCGGACACCCCGGTGCCCTGAAACCCACCCCTTTAAAGTACACAATTCAATTTTAGTATATTAAAACTCGTACAATCATCATCACTATCTAATTCCAGAATATTATCATCACCTCAAAACAAACCCAGTATCCTTTACCATCACCTCAAAGTCCCCAGTTCCTCAACCCCTGGCAACTACTAATCTTCCTGTCCCTATAGATTTGCCTATTCTGGACATTTCATATAAATGAACTCATACAGTACATGGTCTTCATGTAGCCTGATGTTTACAAGGTTCATCCATGTCGTAGAATGTATCAGTACTTATTTCCTTTCTATGGCTAAATAATTTCCTCTCAAATGAAATTTATCATATTTTATCTATTCATCAGCTGATGGCCATTTGGGTTATTTCCACTTTTTGGCTATTCTGAATAATGTTGCCATGAGCATGCTTGATGTTCTTAAAAACATGCAAGTCTTTATGTAGACATGTTTTCAGTTCTCCTGGGTACATATCTAAAAGCAAACTTGCTGAGTAATATACTAACTCTATGCTTAACGTTCTGAGGAACTGCCAAGCTACTTTCCAAAGCAATGAACCATTTTATATCCCTACCAGCAATATATGGGCATTTCACTACTACATTTTCAACCCATGAAGATGTTCTAATTACTGAATGGAAAGAGAGGTGTGCTCCCCTCAACCACATAATAATTCACTGCTAAAAATACTTAATTAACAAAAGAGAAGTATATTTCCCACAGGAACACAAGGAGTAAAATGTTATAAGTCCGACTGTAGAGGTTTCCCCTGCTATCTGAAAATAGAACATTCCTATGAAATCTTCTGTAAAGCCAAAATGGCATAAAGGGGGGGGGGGAAGCAATTACCATTAATTTTTATGAAAAATGTTTCAGCATTCCCAGGCTCCTCAAATAACCTTTCTTAGGCTTTTCTGATACCTTAGGACATATCTTGCCAACAAACGCACAAAATAAATGGAGATAAAGCCCAGAGGCTCATAGACACAGTTCAGAGTAATGGCAGTGTGATGCTGAGAAGCTGAGTGTAGTTCCCAGGGAAGGAGATTGGCGGTGCCACTCTTACTGCCCAGTTGCGCACTGCCTCTACTACTGCTTGCTGCAAAACAAACACTGAAGCTATTCTCACTTTTCAGCTTCTTTCCTAAAAGCCAAACTCCTCTCCAGATTCCTTGCAGTTAGTAAAAACAGGCACTAATGTAGGTCCTTCCTAAAAAACCAAGTGGCAATAAAGTGAACCTTCAAAAACCCAGGGAGACCTCTACTGCCCAAGTGAGTTAACCTCTCAGGGGCCAACTATTAAATCATAAAAGAGAGAGGTTGTAATGGCATTTACGTCGCAACCGCAACGTAACTTAACAATCCAAGTAAAGGTGCTTTCCAACATTGATTACTGGTGAGTTAACCCCGGACAAAGCGTTAGGGGCAAAGGGCTAAATGCCCGATCCCTCCTCCTCCTGCATGCAGGGTTCTTTCCCGTCGGGAGGGGTTGCTGAGTGGCAGCGGGGGCTGCAGCCACCTCCCTTCTCGGGAAGAGCCGGCCATATGAGCCACGCAGGATAAATTGTTAGAGCTCCAAAAGCTTTCCAGCCCAACGTCAACCCAAGGCGAGAGATTCCGCACCTTGCTACTCGGCTTATCAAGTCAGCGGAGGATCTTTCTTCTTCTTCTTTTTTTTTTTTAATGGTAGCAGACACATTTATTATGGTCGAAGAAGGAGACGCAGAGAACACAAGCATATCCCTCCAGCCACAAACCCCGTCTGTCTCTCCAACGCACCCCCCATAAGCAAAATAAACATGAAACCCAATCCATTACGAACTCCAGAGGCTTATCAACCCCGGCGGCCCTCACCCTCCAAAGACTCCCCTTATCGAACCCCCCTGGGACAGATGGCCCGAAGCTTACCTGGTGGCTTCCTCCAGCTCGACCGCTCTCTGACCAGGCGCCTGCAGAGGCGTAGTAGCCATCCCCTCCTCCGCCTTCTCCCGGCCAGGTGGTCTCAGCAGGGCCGCCCCCGCGCACCCGCCAGGAAATGGGAGGCTGGGGAGGTTCAGGGCGAGGAGGATACGAGGGCGGAGGCGGGTGCATGGGCACGTCTCCCCCGCCCGGCCCGTAGTAGCGGCCATACGAAGGACCGTCGCTGGGGCCGTAGCCCGAGCGCCTCAAGGCCGACATGGGCTCTAATGCCCCGCAGCGCTTCCCGCCCCCCACGGCCAGCCCATGGCGCAAGCGCCCGCCGACGAGAGGAACTGGAGAGCAGGGAGAGGGGTCGGCCGACAGCAGCCAATCCTGGCTCGGGCCCGCCCCTTCGGCGGCGAGTCCCGAGAGTCGTGGGACGGAGGTCCGTGCCTCGGGGGAGGCGGGGGGCGGCTGTCTGGGAAGCTGGAGGACGAGCTGCAGCCCTGCGTTTCTTAAAAGGGAGACTACGTTTTCCCTACCATCTAGTCAATCTAGCTTCCTCTTCCCCTTTTACCGGGGGCGGGGAATGGGTGTCCCGGGACCGCGCCAGTCCCGCCTCTTCCGGAGGACGGGCACGTGATACCGGAAGTGGGTGGGAATAATATGGAGGCGTTTCCGGCAGGCCCCGGCTTCTGAAAGCCGGGGCGGACGTGCTGCTCCTGGTCCGGGTTCCTGTCCCGGTCCCGCCGAGGCGGCGACTGCGGTCAGAAAGAAGGAGGTGTTGGACGCACTGGCCCGCCGCCGCTATACTCTGCAGCCTTATCTCAGCTCAAAATGAACTATATGCCCGGTACCGCCAGCCTCATAGAGGACATCGACAGTGAGTAGCTCATCTCCTCTGCGTGAAGTCGGGTGAGATCCTTCCTCCCGGGCGGACACCTCTTCAGGGGGAGCTCGTAGAAGGAGTCTGGGGCGGGGGGAGTGTTTTTAGCACGCTTCTGGCTGTTCGGCGTTGACATGCTCCACGTGAGTGAAGAGCCTCAGGCACTCCATTTGTCCACCTCCTAGCCGCCTGCCTCTCTCCTGCGTCTCGCAGCCTCCACCAGCCCGTGGGCCGATAAGCCACAAGCTGTAGAATTCACTCCTGCTTTGGAGGGACGCGGCTGCCAAGACCCAGACGCCAGAGTTGCCCCTCCCCACGTCCACTCTTTCCCACCTGCAATATATATCGAAGTACCAGCTTGTTACTGGTAGACGAATGAGAGTAGAGAAAGGATTCGTTAAGAAACGAACGTTTTAAAAGATAGCAGCGGTTGGACTTAATTGGCAGTAAACGCAGGTTTTATGCTGTGTAGCCATTTGCAATATCCTTTTACCGTCAGGTTCTTCAGCACTTTCAGACAAAGGTATTGACTTTTCTGGAAAGGCTGAATCACTTCAAACTTATTTTTCTGTTCGACGGTTTTCTCTTACTTGTACTAAAAAGACCTCCCTTTTCTCCCCATCGTTGTTCTAAAGAAGAGTTCGGTCCTGCGCAAAAGAAAGACTCCTCTCTGTCCCTTTCTAAGCTCTCTTCTGTGAATTACTCCTCAAGCAACATTTTCTAATCCTTTAAAATCCTGTGGTCTGTCTCATTAACTTATAATTGCTGCAAAAGTGGTTTACACAGTTCCAAACAAGTTACAACAATCACGGTTATTATGTATGCAAATTTAAGAAGTGAGTCCCTGGGGCGCCTGCCTGCCTCTGTCAGTAGAGCAGGTGACTCTTGGTCTCAGAGTTGTGAGGTCAGCCCCACTTTGGGTTACTTAGAGAGTACTTCAAAATACAATTTTTAAAAAAATAATAAAATGTGAGTCTGTGATCATACTCTCTTCGTTGTCTGAAATCATTCTTTAAGTCCAAATTAGTGGGGCGCCTGGATGGCTCAATCCGTTAGGTGTTTGCCTTTGGCTCAGGTCATGATCCCAGAGTTCTGGGATCCAGCCCCACATGGGGCTCTCTGCTCAGCGGAGCCTGCTGCTCCTCTCCCTCTGCCTGCTGTTCCCCCCTGCTTGTGCTCTCTTTCTCAGTTAAATAAATAAATAAAATCTTTAAAAACAAATCAGTAAATAAATCCAAATTAGTGATTTTGCTATTGAAAGAAAATGTAGTGTGAATTGGACTGTATTTGTATATAAATAACAATTGCACAAATCCACCTGTAATATGTAATGAAAAATTCAATTTTAGTTGTCTGTGGATGCCCTTTTGCCCCCACCTCTCATTTTATTTTATTTCATTTTATTTTATTTTATTTTATTTTATTTTATTTTATTTATTTTTTTAAAGATTTTATTTATTTATTCATAGAAACACAGAGAGAGAATGAGAGGCAGAGACACAGGCAGAGGGAGAAGCAGGCTCCATGCAGAGAGCCTGACGTGGGACTTGAGGCCTGACGTGGGACTCCAGGATCACGCCCTGGGCTGCAGGCGGCCCTAAACCGCTGTGCCACCGGGGCTGCCCACCTCTCATTTTATGTATCTGAATTATATGAAGCCCCTAATAAATCCTGCTGTTCTACTAAAAATAATTTTTGTTCTCAAACCCTCTAACGCCTTCTTTGTAGACTCCAAGCCCCCTCCTTTACTGAAAAGTTTGAAACCATTCCTTATGTACCCTTCGCTGTCCCCCCAATGACACACAATTTCCTCCTTTCTCCTCAGTCTTTCTGCATATGCACCCATCCTCTCATCTGAGTAGGAGGTATTCCTTTTCAGTCTGTGGTCTTTTATTATTCTTTCTTCCCCTATTTCTTCCATTAATGCCCTTTTTCTCTCGTATCTTCTCTCTCTCCCTGGATCCTTCCATTCATGTATATTCTTATTCTTGTCTGTCCATCTCATACTTTTTTTTTTCCACTTATGTCTCCTCATCAAACTCCCATCCCTTTTTCATATCTTTACCCCTTAACATTTTTTTAAACATTTTATTTAAAATTTTTTTAATTTATTCATGAGAGACACAGGCAGAGGGAGAAGCAGGCTCCATGCAGGGAGCCTTACATGGGACTCGATCCCGGGACCCCACGATCACACCCTGGGCCTAAGGCAGGTGCTAAACCGCTGAGCCACCCAGGGATCCCCCTACCCCTTAACATTTTGAATCCTCTCCATTTTGATTCTACTTCCTGACCACCTGCAGTAGACCACCTCCATTATACCTGCAATCTGATTTTTGTTATCATCACACTGAAGCTGCATTCTTAAAAGGCCAAAATCTGATGCATTCTTCTGGGTTCTTCCCTCTCCTCTGTAATATTGTGATACTAATACCACTGGGTTCTTAATTCTTTTTGTTTGTTTGTTTGTTTGTTTGTTTGTTTTCTCCAGCACTGGTACTTGCTAATTTTCTCACTCCTCCAACTCTTAACTGTTCCCTAAAATAGGTGGCCCCTTAGGTTCTATCTTTGGTCTGCCTTTTTTTTTGTTTTTTTGTTTGTTTGTTTTTGTTTTTTAAGATTTGTTTACTTATTTTAGGGGGTGGGAAGAGGGAGAGAGAAGCCCAAGCAGACTCCCCTCTGAGCATGAAACTCAGTCCCAGGAACCTGAGATCATGACCTGAGCTGAATTCAAGAGCCAGCTGCTCAACCAACTGAACCACCCAGGTGCCCCGTGCTTTTTTCTTTAAAATTCTAGGAGAGCTCCTGGACTTTTATAATTGTATCACCTCTTTGTAGACCTATCAGAAATTCCTCTAATTCTGACCTCTTTGACGTTCTAGCCTTATATTTCCAACTCCCTGTTGACATTTCTATGTAGATGCCCTGATTAGCACTTTAGAATCACTAATAACAGTCTTTCACTTTAATCTTTTACTGCCAACTTTTGATAAATGATCTGTTCTGTCATGACTCAAAATTCCTACATCTTGTGGCGCCTAGATGTCACAGTCAGTTAAGCATCTTACTTGGTTTCAACTCAGGTCGTGATCTCAGGATCAAGAGGTGGAGCCCCACCGAGCTTTGGGGTCTCCTTAGAGTCTGCTTAGAGTTTCTCTCTCCCTCTGCCCCTCCCTCCCACATTCGTGCACTTGAGTGCTCTCTCTTCCTCCCTCCCTCCCTGTCTCTCAAATAAATAAATCTTTTAAAAAATTCCTGCATCTTCTTAACTCATTTCTTCAGCACCCCCACATACAATCATACTCTACCTTTACAAATTCCCATCACTTAAAACTAAACAGTCTTGGGGTGTGTGGGTGGCTCAGTCAGTTAAACCAAGACTCTTGGTTTCAATTCAGGTCATGATCTCAGTGTCCTGGGATCAAGCCTCACATTGGGCTCTGCATTCAGTATGGAGTCTGATCGAGTATTCTCTCTCCTCCTCTGCTCCTTCCCTCTGTGAGCACTTACATGCATGCACTCTCTCTCAAAGATACGTAAATATTTAAAAAACAAAAACAGGGCAGCCCAGGTGGCTCAGCGGTTTAGCACCGCCTTAACCCCGGGATGTGATCCTGGAGACCTGGGATCGAGTCCCACGTTGGGCTCCTTGCATGGAGCCTGCTTCTCCTTCTGCCTGTGTCTCTGCCTCTCTCTCTCATGAATAAATAAATGAAAAATCTTTAAAAAACAAAACAAAACAGAACTACACAGTCTTAGTTCTGTTGCCTTTTCCTTCTCATTGGCCTTGGTATAGGTTTTTTCTTCATGTCTCACATTCTGCTTTCCCTTTTCTGTCAGTTCATACTTCAATGTTTTCTTGTGAAGTATAAACCAAACTGAACCTGCTTCTGGTACTTTTTGGACTTTATATCCTTTGACTTCCCTTTATATCCCACATTTTTAGCCAAACGTATGGATACATACAGGCCTTTTCCCCCCTGCTTCCTAAATTGCAGATTCTCCTTTCTCTCTCTTTCCCTGTCATTCATCGCAGAGGCCAAAAGTGATCTTTCAAGGCTCAATTCAGATACCTCCTCTAGCTAGCTAGTTTCTCTCAATCTCATATAATTAAGATTTGCTTTCTTATGGAACTTAATTATAACCCAAAGAAGACTACAAATTCCTTCAGGGAAGAATCACTGTCTTATTTCTCTGTTATGCTTCTAGAAAGTACTTTATGCACATCATTAAAGAAAAAAGATGCAGTTAACTGCATCATTAAAGATGATCGATGAATGAATTTGGCCATTCTAGCAACTTGTCGTTCCTCAGTGCAGCTCAAAGTCTCTCTTAGAAGTTTTCCCTAGCCACTCTCTTTTCTGTAGCTACTTCCCCTCTCTCTTCATCATACTATCCTGCTATCCTGTGTATTATTCCATTGTATTAATCACAGTGGGTCCTTTTTTTTTTTTTTTTTTACTTGTTTGTCTTCCTTTACCAGGAATATATGTTGATAAGGTTGGTGACTTTGAGTCGTCTTCTCTACGGTATATCTAAGCCCCAGACCAGTGGTTGGCTCTCAAAAAATATTACTGAATTTTTGCTCATGCTCATTTTACCTGTCTGAGGCATTGTTTTTATTCAAAACCTTCCCTGATCCCAAAATGTGATATAGAGGCTCTTCTAAGTTGAGAGGAAAATAATTCTAGTATTAAGACCATAAAGGTTATCTAGACCTCCTCAATCCTTGGATATAGAAACTGACATGACACTGGGAGGATTTAACTGCCAACATTAACATCTAGACCTGGGAGGCTGGCTTCCAGTCAACTCACCCAGTCCTTTGCCCACTCTGCCACATGACTCTGATCCTTTTCACCAGGAATCTTGTCATCTAAACCCCAGGATCCCTTGGTCCTTCCACTAATTTCCCAATTAATTTTGCCTTAAATACATTGGGAGAAGTGGTAGAGCTTAAACTATTAACTTTTTTTTTATTATTAATCCTGTAAACTCGCTGAAGCTAACAGTTCTCATTTTTAAAGATCTTTTTTCCTCTCCCTAGAAAAGCACTTGGTCCTGCTTCGAGATGGAAGGACGCTTATAGGTTTTTTAAGAAGCATTGATCAATTTGGTATGTACTAGTTATAGACTTATACTCTGAATAATAAGAGCTGCTTTTGTATGTTTGTGTTACTAAATGTTGACATTAATCCTGCAACTTTTTCAAGTGTCTGGCATAATGGAATACTGTTTTTGAGTCATTATGTCCTTTTTTTCTAAATTACGATCAGGTGATTCAAAAGTTAGTATTTACAAGCTAACAAGTATTTCTTTTTTGTTTTTTGTTTTTTGTTTTTGTTTTTGTTTTTAGCTTGTATTTCTAAAACTGGTTTTCACTAGAACATAGGATTACAATGTTTTGGACTGTTTTTTATTTTCCCCAGTAGAGGGAGCCAAACGATAGAAATAAACTCAGGCCACTGAAAAAGCTGCTCATTTGTACATTGCTTGGGTGCGACTATTCTTCAGAGCAGTTCCTGCACTGAAGGTAATCCCCCTTGTCCAATGAAAATTGTATAGAAAGCATTTCCTGAACTTTTTGGGGGTCCCAACTTTAAGCTCAAGATTTTACACTTGAGAGATACAGCAGACCCAAAAGAGTCTCAGTCTTTGTTTTGCATCTTGCATTTTTCTAAAGAGATCTATATTTGCTTCTGTTTCAAGGAACTTCTCAGTTCATATCAACATTCGTTGGACATTTCCTAATGGATTTGGGCATAAGGAAAAGCAACATAATTGAAACACTTAGAGGAATTACAGAAGATAGAGATATTTGCTTTTCTTCAAATGAGACAAATAATATCAATTTAAAAATAATAATAATTATTAACAACAGACTGGGGTTCTGAATCTTTTGTCAAATTCATCAAAATACCTTGGGGGAAAAGTAGCAAATACTGACTTTATTCTCACATTACCAGGTACAGTTATCTCACAAAGTGAAAAGAGGTTTTTGTGTATCATAATCCATGGATACCTGCACTGGGTTAAATGAATCCTAAGTACTGAAACAAAGTTAAATCTTTGGTAAATCATCATATACACAAACCTACACAACAGAGGAAAACTTGTTTTTTTGTCTAAAAACGAATTTTGACCTCTCCAGTTGTTTAGGCTTTAGATTCTTCCAAGTATCCCGACTATTTATATTTTCTTATAATCACATCGATAGTCACAATCTCACTGATGTAAAGGAATTTAATTCTTGTAACTGGTCCCCACCATCATTCATGTTAATGCAACATAATACCCAATACTCTATCAGTTTCCATCTGTTTAGGAGTCTCCTAAGTGGTGTGTCTTAATGAAACAGAAGAAGACTATTCAAAATTTTAGCTTTTCCCGGAATTAGAAAGTTTGGAGATCATGTTTAGTGAAATCTTTTCTACTCAAAATAACTGATTATTGGAGTAACAGACCTTTACCCAATAATTTAAACTAAATATCTTTATTTCTTCCCTATACACTTATAGCTAATTTAGTGCTACATCAGACTGTGGAGCGTATTCATGTGGGCAAAAAATACGGTGATATTCCTCGAGGGATTTTTGTGGTCAGAGGAGAAAATGTGGTCCTACTAGGAGAAATAGTAAGTGAAAATTGTTAAGCTGCTGTGGGTCTTCATAATTATGCTAGCTAGGTTTCTTTTTCTTTTCAAGAAGGAAAAAGTATATTTTCCACATTGCATCCAGCTTCTAGCAGAAACTAGCACATTAGTTCAGGAGAGCTACAGACGTAAAAGGAAAACTAGAGAGAATAATTAACTTTGTTTCAGTGCCACTTGGCATTTTAAAGATTTTGATCCCATTAGCAACAAAGTATTGTTGATTTTACCTGATATAAAAATGCCATACTGTAAAAACATGTTCATTAATATGTTATTTCTGCTATCTCTAACAGCAGAAAATTAAAAAACTTAATACCTAACAAGAGGTGAATAATTAATAAAGTGTGATTTATGTGCATTGGAATTTTTTTTTAAGATTTTATTTATTTACTCATGAGAGAGACAGAGAGAGAGAGAGGCAGAGACAGAGGGAGAAGCAGGCTCCCTGTAGGGAGCCGGCCAGGAATCATGCCCTGGGCCAAAGGCAGATGCTCAATTGGAATATTTTGCAGTCTTTTAAACAATTGGTTACAAGTAGATTTTCATGACCTAGAGCTACTGAGCAATGCTTGAGGGAAAGACATTGCATATACATTGTGATGTTCCTGTCTTTTAAGGGGGGGAAGGGGAAAGAAAGAAGAGGCCTATAGGAAAAGCCTCTCTGTTAACTCCTGAGAATGGAGCTCAGCCTCCATTGGATCATAGCTCACAACCAAAGAGGATACCTCTATACCTATGCCAGGAAGACCAGTTGGCAGGTGAAAAGTTAAGTCTTCTAAAATGTTGTTACTGTAGTAGGTCTGTGTGTGTGTATGTGTATGTACATGTACATAACCATACATATGCACATGTCTATATGTAGGCATATATAAATACATACAAAACTATTAGAAAACTTATATAGCTAATAGATGTACTCAGACTTGGTGGGGTTTTTTGGCTTTTTAAGTTTTTATTTTAATTCCAATTAACATACAGTAGTTTTTTTATTTTTTTTTATAAAGATTTTATTTTTAAGTAATTTCTATACCCAATATGGGGCTTGAACTCACAACCCCAAGATCAAGAGGTACATGCTCCTCCAAATGAGTCACCCAGGTGCCCCAGCATACAGTATTATATTAGTTTCAGATGTCCAATACGGTGGTTCTCAGACATTTTTAAAAGAAGATAAAATTTTATTATCATATTTTACATAAAATATTTACTCAAAAAAAAAAAAAAAAACAAGAAAAATCCCTAGTTTAAAACCTTTGGTTTTGCTTTGATTATTGGGTTTGCCAGGAAAATTAAACTAAAAAACTTTGGCATTTAACATTTTCAGTAGTTTCTCAATACCTAACCACATCTTATATCTGGTTTATGGAATTCTTTGAAGTGAAGTGGTTTGGTCTGTAGTGATTTTTAACAATAAGCTGTTTGGAAAAGTAAGGAGATAATCTATGCCAGGGTCAGGTTGGCTCAGAGACTTCAAGTTGAAACAGTTAGCTAGAGATGACTAATCAATAGTCTTAATAGCAATATTGTTAAGTCCTGCTATGAAATGTAGAAAATATTTTTTTCTAATTTTGAAAGTGTTTTTGTGATTGATAATTTTGGTTCAGTAGATCATTTTTCGCATGTTTCAGCTGTAGGAATTGTCATCTCGTTGTAACATGTAGAGATTGAAATACAGCACCGTGAGGTGTGGGGAGTGGCAGTAGTAAAGGACTACAAAGTAAAGTGCTCTTCTGCCAGTATATAAAGAAGGGCTAACCCATCTCTGGACAGTAGGAGTATGCGTGATTTTTTTTTCTTTTGTTTATACTTTTCTCAATTTAATTTTTAAAGAGGAAACATGACTTGCTATCAGGAAAAAATGATTTAAGTTAAAATATTTACACATACTCTGCTTCAGTTTTTTTTTAGTTGTAGACACCACAAATGATTGTGTGCCAGTTGCATTGGCACAAATGTGCCCCTGTGTAGATGTATATGTATGTGAGGAAAGGGAGGGAACTTGAATTTGTTCGTGAAGATTCGTTGTTTCCTGGGAGTTCTTTTGTGGAGAAAGTACTCTTGAATGGTAATGGTTTGGATGCTGCGGAATTTTACAGTGGTACGGCTATAAGCCTTGTGGTTCAGAATGGTTACACAGCTGTAGGAACCAATCAATAGTCAGTGTGAAGAAATTAAGTACCCACCCAAGAGAAACTCATACCCAGAAACCATTTAGAGTCTGTAAACATCTGTTGTTTAGGAAGTCCCTAGATTCTGCCTCAAGGATGATGATGCACACAGCCTTAAGTAATAAAACTGATTGTTGGAAATTGGCATCATCATAACCACATGAACAACTCAATGAATAACTTACTGAGAAGTCCAAGAGGCAGTATACCATGCCAAGAACATTGTCTTCCCTTCAGCTGCTACACATGGGTTGTTAGGGCTGGTTATACTTGATAAGATACATTTTGCCCAGGGCAGCTAACATTCGAGCCAAGGCAGGACTTGCTTATATAATTTGTGTGGCTTTCATTCTAATCTCTCTGGTGAAGATCTTCCACCTGATGTCACTGCCTGTGGGTTCTGAGGCCTTGGCAACACATGTGGTGTTAGTACCCAGCAGTAGGGTGGAGTGTCCTGAGGGTTTGTGTGTTGATGCCTTCCCAGAATTTTAAGATTGAAAATCATAGAAAAAAGATAAGAAATAAGAATATCCCATATATATAGTCTTTCCATGTTACAGAAACACAGAATAATACCTGTATGTTCATTTTAAGGAGAATAAGTTGAATCTATGGATAGTGAGATGCTTTTATAGCAAGGTTCTGCAGCATAAGATTAGTTACCAAATACTTGTATGGTGTTCAAACATAAAAATATTAAGCATAGGAGCACCTGGGTGGCTTAGTTGGTTGAACATCCAACTCTTGATCTCAGCTCAGGTCTTGATATCAGCCCCATGCTGGGCTCTGTGCCGGATGTGGAGCCTACTTTAAAAAAAAATTAAGTGTCTTATGCCAGAGTAAGTGAAAAAATTACAATTAATTGCTTTGTGGGGTTTCAAGTCAATATATACATGGAAAAATTAGAAAGCTATTCACCAAAATATTGTTTCATACTAGAATTATGGGTAATTTTTCTGCTCGTCCGTTTTCTAAATTTCATACAGTACACGTGTGTTTTTAAAATAACAGAAAAAATGACTTTTTTAAAAACAAAAATACTGTAATTAAAACAGTGGAGAAATATATTGGATTGAAACTAGTTTAGTGACCTAACCGGTCTATTAAGGTTTTCTGTAGATTTGTTGCCATAGAGGGGGAAAGAATCTTGCTTTATGATTTAAAGCCTCCTGGTTAATGGAACAGAGGGGCAGTTTATTCTCTTTGGGTGAGGGGTGCTTCTTTGAATCACCGTTCTCTACCTTCTTAGTGAGCCAAAACCCCCAGGAATTAAGCTGACTTTGATCATGTAAAAATACAAAACTTACTTAAAGCCATCTGGCCCTCAGTAACTTCTCTTTTGGATCCTTTGGGTTGGGGAGACAGCTCTTCATGCATATATATGAATATGTAATTTTTTTTAAGAAAAGCAGTCTTTGAGTATTGTAGGACTGCAGGTAACTTAAAGCTCTGTGATACACACTGATAGCGATCCCTACCACCACATTCATATAAGTATGTATTTTGTAGTAGTGTGGCCATCCATTTCTCTAGGAAGCTTCTCTGTCCCCAGGAAAAGGGTATTTCAGCCATGTAACAATTATGATAAATAACCCAAGCCTGACATAGGAATCCATTTGCCTAATGGTCTGTAATGTTTTCTATTCTTGGTTATCAGTTGAAGTTTTTCAACCCTGCTTATTTTGTAGGACTTGGAAAAGGAGAGTGACACACCCCTCCAGCAAGTGTCTATTGAAGAAATCCTAGAAGAACAAAGGGTAGAACAGCAGACCAAGCTGGAAGCTGAGAAGCTGAAAGTTCAAGCTCTGAAGGATCGGGGTCTCTCCATTCCTCGGGCAGATACCCTTGACGAGTATTAATCATTTGCTCAGAGGCTGTTGCTTTTGGGGAGCAAGGCTGTCACTGAATGAAAGTGACATCCTGATCACTTCACTCATTTGACTAGAGACTGTAGAGTATTGAAAAGTCCTTTTTGAGTTCTTTCACATGAACAACATGAAATCACTTTCCCCCCCTTTTTAATGACAAAAATCATTGTTAAAAAAAAAAAAAAAAAAACAGAGGCAAGGATCTTTTGACACATCATTTTGATCACTGTGGAGCTGGCAACCCTGCTTTATGTTGCCTTTCTTGTCTCAAATTAGTGTTCACAGGAGACATTCTCCGTTTACTTGTAAATAAAATAATCTGAAAACTCATGCTATTTCCTAAGTTTGAGTTGCCTCCAATGAATAGATAAAATTAAGTTTCTGCTCTCAAAGGTATAAGCTGTCCACACTGGGATTTCTCCCTTCAGCGACAATTCCAATTTGCTAGTGGCTTATGAAGGAATATTTTCACCCTAAATATCTTGCAGGTCTTCCCCTCTCCCCTTTTCATATTTTTGTCTAATAAGAAAAACACCTTTTCTTGAAGTGTGGAGGAGCTCAAGGGCTTGAGGAGGCTTGAGGAAGGAGCTTTCAGTGAAGTTTTACAGTTAACTGATGGTATCAGAAGCCTCGGTTTTGAGAAACAGCATTACAACCATACCTGCTGTTACTGCTTCACCAACAGCCAGTCCAAACTGCGTTCCCATGAGACCCAGCACTTTACTAAGGTGACTTTTTCTCCAAATCTTCTGTTAATTTGGTTAGATTTTCTGGTTCTTGGGATTGTGTCTTGAGCCTCTTGTGCTGTCATCATAAAGGAGCAGAAACTAAGTGGTGTTTCAGGGACTGATAATCTAGGTTATTCTTGGCTGATGACCTGGGGAGATGGTATGATGTTGACTGCCCGGATGTATAATATTCCGATTTCAAGAGTGCAGGGTAGTGTTGGGCAGTGTACCAAACGAGGAGTTCAGACACGTCAGGAGAGACACTGTTCTCTCTCAGTTCCCCTCTCTGACTCTTGGGTTTTGTTGTGTTGTGTTGTGTTTTTTTTGTTTTTTGTTTTTTTAAGATTTTATTTAACAGAGGGATCCCTGGGTGGCTCAGTGGTTTGGCGCCTGCCTTTGGCCCAGGGCACGATCCTGGAGTCCCAGGATCGAGTCCCGCGTCAGGCTCCCGGCATGGAGCCTGCTTCTCCCTCTGCCTGTGTCTCTAACCCTCTCTCTCTCTCTCTCTCTCTCTCTCTCTCTCTCTATATATATATATATATATATATATATATATATATCATGAACAAATAAAATCTTTTTTTTTTTTTAAGATTTATTTAAGAGAGAGAAAGAAATAACGAATGGCGGGGAAAAAGCAGAGGCAGAGAGAGCAAGGAGCCTGATGGGGGGCTTGATCCCAGGACCTGGAGATCATGACCCAAACCAAAGACAGATATTTAGCCGACTGAGCCACCCAAGCACCTCTCTCAGTTTTTTTAACTGTAGAATTACAGTTAATTCAGTTACAATTAATTCATTTAATTGAATTGAATTCAATTACAGTTAATTCAGAATTACAGTTAAAGAATAATTTTCTTTTTATGGCATGTTGACCAAAGACATCCTTTTCCTTTTCATAAGATACTTAAATCCACTTCTTCCACTCCTGTGTCTGAATTACTGATAGTATTAAGTATACTTAATGTTTTGTCAGGTGTTTTTAAAATTACCCCCAAATGCCTATCAACCATTTGACTGCTGAGCTATTCATCATTGGGTTGGTTTTAAATTAGATAATTTGTGAAGAAACTGTTGCATGTAATGATGCATCTAGTTCTTGCCTCTAATCTTAAAGTTTAATACCCAGAATTTGTTATTAACACACCAGAAAGGGACAAGGCCCAGCACCAACCTTTGACAAACATGTGTCACTTTAACTACGAGAAGATACTGAGAGTCCAATAGAAGTACATTTTTTTTTCCCAAGCACCACTGTTTCAGAACCTCTGACACCTTTAAGAAATCTGGATTCACTATAGTTATCTTATTTTCAACCTCCTTCAAACGATTTCAAAAGCAGTAACGAGAGTTATGGCTTATGAGCAAAAGGGACATTATATCCTCAATAGAATTTCTTGGCCTTAGCAGGTTTTGATCATTGCTTCCTGACCTTAGTCACACAGGCAACAGCTAAGAATTATACTGAAAGGATGAAACTGGACTACCTGCTTCCTTCCTCAGTCTCCAGGCTGCTCAGTACAATGGTTGCCCTCTGCTCTGCCTGGCCCAACCTTTTTTGCAGATACTGAAAGCTGGTGCTTTTTCTCCTGGACCATTGCTGGCACACTCTTCTGTTAGATTTCAGACTCCACCTCAGTTCATACTTCATTATCTTTTTTTTTTTTTTAATTTTTTATTTATTTATGATAGTCACACAGAGACAGAGAGAGAGAGGCAGAGACACAGGCAGAGGGAGAAGCAGGCTCCATGCACCGGGAGCCCGACGTGGGATTCGATCCCGGGTCTCCAGGATCACGCCCTGGGCCAAAGGCAGGCGCCAAACCGCTGCGCCACCCAGGGATCCCCATACTTCATTATCTTTAATAGTTTCTTCAGGGGCACCTGGGTGGTTCAGCTGGTTAAGCATCTGCCTTCAGCTTGGGTGATGATACCCAAGTCCAGGGATTGAGCCCCACATGGGGCTCTCTGCTCAGCAAGGAGAGTCTACTTTTCCCTCTCCTCTGCAGCTCCCCCTGCTAGTGACCTCTCTCTTTATCTTTCTGCCTCTCTGTCAAATAAGTAAAATCTTAAAAACAAAGTTTCTTCCAATAGGGTTTCCCATGACACTGCTTTTTTGGGAAACCAATAAGGATGATCTACCAAAGCTCCTTTCCTGTCCATCTTTAATCTGATAAAATTGAGTTCAAAGCATATCTCTCTCCCTCTTAGCTGTTCTTTTTCCCTTTCCTTGGCTCTTGATCTTATGTTACATGCTCTTAGCTTGTTTAAACCACAGCCTTGAGGCACCTGGGTGGCTCAGTCAGTTGAGCATCTGCCTAGAGTCTTGGGATCCCACATTAGGCTCCCTGCTTAGCAGGGAGTCTGCTTCTCCCTCTGCCCCCCCACCCCGCTCCTCCCTCTCTCTCTCTCTCTCTCTCTCCCTCTCCACCCCCCAAATAAATAAATAAATAAATAAATAAAATCTTTAAAAAATTAAATAAAATCACCATCTTCCCCCAGCTCTGATAAGCTAACAGGCCCTGGCCCTGGATACTTAGTAGAGCCAAATAGTCTCACACTGTCCAGTGTACAGGGTTTTTCAGGGAAGCCATATCAGGGTGAATCCCAGAGGTATTGCATAGAGTTGAAGGTGGCTGGAAAGTGGTCTCGTTTTGCTCCCAAAAGTAGAGGCTGGCAGGCTCAGGCAGACGCACTGGGCAACCTGTAGTCTCGGAGCCATACAGGAGATTCATGGCAGCACAGCTCCAGAGCCAATCCCAGGAATTGTACTGGGCAAGAAAATACTAGAAGGGAGATAGTTAACAAACAGTTCCATACCCCTATTCTCCTCCCAAGCAAGTTATACATACATACCTATCTGGGTTATCTGTCACCTTTCAAAAGGCATGCTACAAGATGAGCTCTATCCCACTTTTCCTATTAGGAGCCAGGATTCCCTGTGAGGTACAAAGAAGGCATCCTGGTGGTAGATGTTGCAGGCTGATGCTCCAATGCTGAAACAATCCTCCAGCTTTAAGCTAAAACCAACCCTGCCAGTTAATCAAGGAAAGAGTAGCAGGAGAGTTGTCTGAGCTGTCACTGGGGTTAATGTGAGCTGAGCAGGAAATATCAGCTGTGATAAAAGCTCACATGCACACATGCTCTACCAATGCAGTTGATTCCTAAAGGTGACCCTTAAACAATACAGGGGTTAGGAACACACCCTCCTGTACACAGTCAAAAATCCCCATGTAACTCCTGACTCCCCAAAAACTTAACTACTAAGAGCCTACTGTTGACTGGAGGCCTTATGAATAACAAACACTTGATTAACATTTTTTTAAGATTTTATTTATTTATGATAGACATAGAGGCAGGGACACAGAGGGAGAGGCAGGCTCCATGCCGGGAGACCGATGTGGGACTCGATCCCGGGACTCCAGGATTGCCCCTTGGGCCAAAGGCAGGCGCTAAACCGCTGAGCCACCCAGGGATCCCCTGATTAACATATTTTGTATATTATATGTATTATATACTGTATTCTTGCAATAAAGTAGGCTAGAGAAAATGTTAGTAAAAAATCACACAAGGGGGTGCCTGGGTGACTCAGCCAGTTAAGTGGCTGGCTCTTGGTTTTGACTCAGGTCATGATCTCAGGTCCTGCCATCTAACCCCATGCTGGGACTGAGCGCTGTGTTGGGTGCCCGAGCTCAGAAAGGAATCTGTTTGAGGATTCTTTCTCCCTTTCCCTCCCCTCTCCCTCTTTCTGAAATAAAAAAGTCATAAGAGAAAATACATTTACAGTACTATATTAGATTTATCAAAATAACCACTTATAAGTGTACCTGCGTAATTCAAACATGTTGTTCAAGAGTCAACTGTACAAAAAACAAAAAGTCAACTGTAAATTAAATTCAAGAGATGCCAGGTTTTTGCCAGTGAGACTGAACATGACAACTGGACCCACCAAGCAGCCAACAGGAGTAATTAGTAGAGATCCTTATGCTTTTTTGTTTGTTTGTAAAATTTATTTATTCATGAGAGGGGCAGAGACACAGGCAGAGGGAGAAGCAGGCTCCATGCAGGGAGCCCTACCTGGGACTCCATCCCAGGTCTCCAGGATCACACCCTGGACTGAAGGTGGCGCTAAACCACTGAGCCACTGGGGCTGCCCAAGATCCTTATGCTGAATGTGGAGACAGGCTCTTACTGTGGGGCAGCCTTCACTGCAGACCACAGCCCTTCAGGTGTAAGGAATGGAGATACATGGTGTAAAAAAATGTGTGGAA
Organism: Canis lupus familiaris; assembly: GCF_011100685.1. Lineage (NCBI taxonomy): Eukaryota > Metazoa > Chordata > Mammalia > Carnivora > Canidae > Canis > Canis lupus. The sequence continues at coordinate 28,058,078 of NC_049237.1, forward strand.
GAGCATCCCAGAGAAACATGGACTTTGGGAGTAGGGGAGGACTTGTCAAGGTTGTTGGAAGGAAAGAATATACTCTTCAACTTGTTTTCCTTTCAACAGCAGCACCCTACTCCCATCTTGCAGATCACCCTCCAGTGCCCCCTGGATCATCCTTCTGCGCCTCCCCTCCCCCCCCACCATGGAGAGCAAGAGACTTCATAGCTGCCACTTGGCTGGACCCAGCGGTAGGAAACGGCCTCAGATGCTGCTGCTCTGGGCAGCCAGCTAGCCTGTAGCAAGGACAAAAAGAACAAGGGCTCAGTGTATCTCAAGGTTAAATATCCAGATGGCCTGAGAATTTATCTCTAAGATTTTACTTTCAGTAAAATCCCCTCTTTCAGTACACAGCTCTATGAGTTAATTACATATAGTTAGGTGCCCATGACCCTGCCCCATTGAATTTAACTTCTCCCTCCTTCCCACTCCCTGGCAACCACTGATCTGTTTCCTGTCACTTTAGTGTATGTTGGCAATGAATTAAAACTTTTCTTATAATAGTGTACAGGTCAAAAGAGGCAAAATGAAAAAAAACCTGGGTTAAATTCAGCCCACCTGGGACGTCTGGGTGGCTCAGCGGTTGAGCATCTGCCTTTGGCTCAGGGAGTGATCCCGGGGTCCTGGGATCGAGTCCTGCAATCAGGCTCCCTGCATGGAGCCTGTTTCTCCCTCTGCCTATGTTTCTGCCTCTCTCTCTCTGTCTCTGTCTCTCATGAATAAATAAAATCTTAAAAAGAAAAATTCAGCCTACCCGCCTTCAGTTTGCTCTTCTGGTTTAGGCTATTCCAAAAGGCAGAAAGTTTGGTGTTCCCTGCCCAAATCTCTGGGCAAGGAGACCCAAAGCCTGGCTCACCTGTGGGAGATGGAGAGTGAAGGGAGAGCAAGGGACCAAATATAATTTGAATAAATCATTCATTGCTCCAAGTTTGTTGAATGACTACTATATCCCAGGTATGATAGCTTATGAGAGGCAACTCTTGGCCCTGGTTTCCAGAGACAAACACGAGATTTTTTTTAAAGATTCATTTACCTATTTTAGAGAGTGCATGCATGCAAGAGCAGGAGGGGCAGAGGGACAGGGAGAGAAAATCTCAAGCAGACTCCCCACTGAGTATGGAGCCCAACTTGGGGCTCGATCTCAAGACCCTGAGATCATGACCAGAGCCAAAATCAAGAGTTGGGCACTCTATTGACTGCAGCACCGAGGTGCCTCCAGAAACACGAAATTTTTAAAGGTTAAGTTATGTAACCAAAAGCACAGACTAGACTGCCTGGCTTCTTCATAGCTGTCTGAGTTTGGTCAAGCTGCTTAGCACAATGCCTCTAATTCCTCATCTGTAAAATCGGCACAACAATAGCACCAACTCCTTGGTTGGTGGCTATAAAGATAAAGTGAGCTAATATGCATAAAGAGCTTAGAATCATGCCTGGCCCAGAAGGAGTGTCCAGCTGTCAGCTACTATCATCTGAATCCCTGACATGTGCCAGACTCTTGGCATCGACTTCATTCCCTTGATGAACTGACACTTAACAGTCTCCTTTGTACAAATAAGGATACCTTCTGAAATAATGTTGGCTAACTCGGATTAAAAATTAAGATCCTGGGACACCTGTGTGGCTCAGCGGTTGAGCATCTGCCTTTGGCTCAGGGCGTGATCCTGGAGTCCCAGGATTGAGTCCCATGTCGGGTTCCCTGCATGGAGCCTACTTCTCTCTGCCTGTGTCTCTGCCTCTCTCTGTGTCTCTCATGAATAAATAAAATAATTTTTTATTATAAATTTATTTTTTATTGGTGTTCAATTTGCCAACATATAGAATAACACCCAGTGCTCATCCCCTCAAGTGCCCCCCTCAGTGCCCGTCACCCAGTCACCCCCACCCCCCGCCCACCTCTCCAATAAATAAAATCTTTAAAAAAAATTAAGATACTGACGACATAAAACGTATTCTAAAGGGAGGTAATCCATAATTACCTCAAGGCCAATGAGTCAAACTTCCCTGACTTTCTGCTGCCGCCTCACAATGGTGCCTTGGGAGGGAAATACCACATTCTTTTGATCCTAAATAAGCATATACCCTATAAGCAGCCCAGGACCTGCCCTTACTTCCAGGTTGACCACCATTAAGAGATGGAAGAAAATCAGTACTTACTGAGAATCTACAAGGTACCAGGTTCTATGTTTCCAATCATCCATTAAACATTGACTCAGTATCAATTAACTACCACTGTGCTAAGCGCTGGGGATTTGAGAATTTGCAAAGGATCCAAGTTCTAGTGGAGTTTACAGGTCTTTATCGAGCTTACAGACGTGTAAAAGAGGGGGACTTGCCTGTGTGGGGGCAGGGGGTGTATAAAAAATCTCTACCTTCTTCTCAGTTTTGCTGGGAACCTAAAACTGCTCTAAAATAATAGTCTTGGGGCACCACTGACTGAGTGAGCCACTGGTTGGCTCAGTGGTTGAGCGTCTGCCTTTGGCTCAGGACCTGATCCCAGGGTCCTGGGATTGAGTCCTGCAACAGGCTCCCTGCGGGGAACCTGCTTCTCCCTCTGCCTGTGTCTCTGTCTCTTTGTGTCTCTCATGAATAAATAAAATATTTAAAATAAAATAAAATAAAAGTATTTTCAGGGGTGCCTGGCCAGCCCCCTTGCTCAATAGGGAGTCTCCTTCTCCCTCTGCCCCTCCCCCTCATTCTCTCTCTCTCTCTCTCTCTAATAAAATAAAATAAAATAAAAATAAAATAAAATAAAATAATAAAATAAAATAAAATAAAATAAAATAAAATAAAATAAAATAAAACGAGGTGTGTGGGAGGGAGGGGCAGATCGGGCAGCAGTCTTACTGATACTGTGATACACATTTATCAAGGTGGCCCAAAGGGAAAAGTATTGAATTCTAGTTAAAGAAGCAGAGTGAAGGGGATCCCTGGGTGGCGCAGCGGTTTGGCGCCTGCCTTTGGCCCAGGGCGCGATCCTGGAGACCCGGGATCGAATCCCACATCGGGCTCCCGGCGCATGGAGCCTGCTTCTCCCTCTGCCTGTGTCTCTGCCTCTCTCTCTCTCTCTGTAACTATCATAAATAAATAAAAATTTAAAAAAATTATAAAAAAAAAAAAAAAAAAAAAAAGAAGCAGAGTGAAGGACTCCTGGGTGGCTCAGCGGTTCAGCGTCTGCCTTGGGCTCGGGTCGTGGTCCCCGAGGCCCGGGATGGAGTCCCCCATCCCAGTCCCTGCGAGGAGCCTGCTTCTCCCTCTGCCTATGTCTCTGCCTTCTCTCCGTGTCTCTCATGAACAAATAAATAAAATCTTTAAAAAGAAGAAACAAAGAAAAAGAAAAGGAAACAAAGAAGCAGAGTGAGGTGGGAGGAAGGGAGGCCTTGAGGGCAGGTGATGCTGTGAGCGAGCTGCACGTGGACCTGGGCACTGGAGAAGACAGCCAGGGTGTGAGCCACTGGCGGGCCCAGACGTGGGGCTAAGAGGTCTGGACTTCCTCTCGTGGGCTCCTGATGTATGGTCACCTGTTCGCAGCCTTATAACCACCCCTCGGGAGGGCCATACAAGGGAAAAGGAAAGGAGAACATACCCCCATTTCACAGATCAGGGATTTCAGAAGGAAGAAGGGAGCGGCTGGCAATCACGAAGCAAGAGGCAGCCGGGGGTGGGGTGGGTGGGGGCATAGGCCGGAGCCCGTCGCTACGTGACACCCGGTGTGACACCTGCGAGCTCTGTGCTGCCTGCCCCTGCCGTCCGGCGCCCCCGCCCCGCCTGCCCAGGCCCGGGGAGCCCGCCTCCTGCCCTGCCGAGGAATCTTCGGGCGCCCGCCCTGGGACTCCGCGGTCCCGCACCCGCCGCCGCTCCTCCCCGCCTGCGACCGGTGCCTCCTTCCTGGGGCTGCTGGCCCCGCGCTCTCCCCGGAACACCCCGCACCCCACCCGCCTTCTCAAACCCAGCAACTCCTACCCACACTTTCCACACTCAGCTCGAACGTCCCTTCCTCCCCGGAGCGCCGGGAGGTGTCGCATCCTGGTCCCTGCAGACTCCACACGGTTGGCGGCCCCCGCACGCAGAGCCGCAGCGACCCGGCGCGCCCAGCCCTGCCTCGCCCCGCGCCCCGGCCTCCCGCCCGCCCCCGCACCGCCTGCGCACCGTCTCCTCCCCGGGCCTGCCCTCCTCGGGAAGCCAAGCCAGATACAGATACAGAGGACTTCCGGGGCCCCGGCAGATGACAGTCCCGTCTCCTGCACCTCACTGCTCAGAGGGACAGTGAGGGTTAACCGGTCACCGGTCCTGGAAACCGTGAGGAAGGAAGACGAGGGCCCGGCCTTGGGGGAGGTCACCAGCACCCCTCCTGCAGTCAGTGGCCGCCTCTGACATCAGCAACAGCTGTGCGCTTTGGCCCTGCGACCTCCCCAGCCCGGCTGCCCCTGGCTCCCGGCCCTCACCGCCCCCCTCCCCCGCAGGATGGCAGCAGCCGGGCCTTGAGCATTATCGCGCGGCCTGCCCGGGAATAACCCGCGGCCGGTTCCGCTTCGCCGCCGCGGAGGCGCATGTGCGGGAGGGCGCACGTGTACACGCCGGGAGGAGCGGGGGTGCTGGTCCCCGGCCTCCCAGTCCGCCCTCCGCACCTTCCCCTCCAGCCCTGAACGTCAAGCCTCCACCCCCACCACCGCAACCTTCACGCGGGCTGGAGACCTGGAGGCCAAGGCCTCTCCCCTTCCCTGCCACTCTGCAAGGGCTCAAAGCCTGCAGGCATGTTTCCTAAGCCAAAGACCTCTCGGCCCCGCCCCTGCACCCCACCACCCCGTCACCCAACAGAGGAGCGAGAGCCTGCTCTGTGCCCTCCCAGCCTGGAGCTGAGTGCGGGCCGGGGTGCAGGTGTTGAGGAGAAGCGGGCAAGGCACCCGCTTCGGGGAGAAACAGTCCAATGGAAGAGACAAGCAAACACACAAACCATTATACAAGTCGGGCCGACGTGATGCACCCATCTGGTGGTGTGACAAGTGAGGGTGTGTGTCAGAGGAATAAGCCATTCCAGAAGGTTGGGATGGTGGAGGAAGGCTTCCTTCCCAGAGGAAGAGGGCCCACAGTGGGCCTCGAGAAATGAGCTGGAGGGCCTCCAGGCAGCCACTGCTCAGACAGGAGCCCAGGACAAGAGCCTCTGGATTTCTGGACCCTCCTCCCTACTCCTCATGGGGCCTGATGGGCCGATGAGGGTGTGGGACTCACTCTTCTGCATGGGCTCTGGGCACCGGCTCTGCTCTGAGCAGGTCCTGTCCCTTCCATCCTTTCTGCGGTGAGGGAGGCAGCAAGAGCCAGTGGGGACCTGTTACTGCTCCCTGCTCTTTAGGCCTGCCCTCCCTACCCCTGGGGCAGCAGTGATAGGACCCAGAACGCTCTCCCAAGGATCACTAGTGTGATCCTCTGGACTCCTGATACTCTTGTCCGGTGAATCCAGCTTAAACGCAACCTCAAGTTCAATCTTAAAAGGAAAAGATTTCATCAGAGACCAGGACAATGTTTCTCAAAGAGTAGCATGCAATTCACATGGCAACCACCTGGAATTTTTTTTTTTTTTTTTTGAAAACTTTTTTTAATACGAGTTTTAAAGCCTCAATTCTAGACCTGTTAAATCTAGAGTTTCTAAGGCTGGGGGGCCAGAAATCTGCATTTTATTATTTATTTATTTATTTATTTATTTTTAATAAAGATTTTATTTATTTATTTATGACAGACACAGAGAGAAAGGCAGAGGGAGAAGCAGGCTCCATGCAGGGTGCCTGATGTGGGGCTCAATCCCTGGGTCTCGAGGATCATGCCTTGGCCTGAAGGTGGCGCTAAACCACTGAGCCACTGGGGCTGCCCTATTTATTTATTTTAAAGATTTTATTTATTTATGTGACACAGAGAGAGAACAAGCAGGGGTAGTGGCAGGCAGAGGGAGGGGGAGAAAGCGGCCCCCTAATCCCATATAGGGCTCAATCTAAGGACCCTGGGATCATAACCTGAGCCAGGGCAGATGCTTAACCCACAGAATCACCCAGACACCTCTCAGAAATTTGCATATTAAACAGCACCCCCACATGAGATTTGAAAAGCACAGTTGCATGGTGTAGGCTTTGTTCCAAACTGCCTTGGCCTCAGCAGCTTCCCCCCCTCCATCCACTGGAGTCTGGCACCAATCTCCCAGCTCCCTTCTGTGCACCGGCCTCCCCCAGGCAACCCGCACATGGCCAGAGCCACACTGTGAGGCAATCCCTCTATCCTTGACCCCTTCCTCTGCAGAGCCAGTGATGACTTTATCTCCGGATGATAAAGCACAGCCTTCAGCCGGGGAGCATTTAAGACAGGAACACGGGCTGGTCCCAGCCACAGCTGCAGGACCCAGAGGCAGACCCTGCTGGGCTCGGGCCAGGAGGGAAGAAGCCACCTGGAGAGCAGAGGCAAGAGCCCCAGTGGCCACAGCACCGCTCCCCTGCCTGTCCCCACTGCCTTAAACCATGCTTCTAGCCACGTTTAAGCTGTGTGCAGGGAGCTCCTACAGACACGTGCGCAACATGAAGGGTGAGGTCCCTGGACTGGGGGAGGGGCTGCGGGTGCTCAGGCCGCGTGGTTGTGCGGGACTGGGGAGCAGGCCCCTCAGGCGCTGATCCCATGTGCAACTGCACCAGTCGCTTCCCTTCTGGAGCTCCCCATGTGAACAGCTGGGCTGGATGCTTAGATACCTGTGTCCCTTCAGGATCCTGTCACTGCTGCCCTCCTCTCTGGGGCCCCACCTTTTCTTGAGCTCGTCCTGACTTTGCCTAGATTGGCACGGAGGCTACCAGGAAAGTCTCAGCCTCGGTGCATGCAGTGGGCGTGAGCCTTGACTTCCAGCGGGCCGTGTGGGCAAGCCTGAGACATGCGCAGGGACGGGGTGGGGAGAAAAAGACGGGAGAGGGAACCCAGAGAAGAGCAGAGGAAAGAGAGAAAGTGGGTGCAGCTGGAAGTCTTATTATTGTACCATGGGGAGGCAGAACCAGTTACCGAAGCCTGATTTTGTGGTGCTCATCAAGATTCCAGGTCATCAGAGTCAATCCCCTGTGGTCACTGAATGGCACACAAACCAATCTCGAGTGCTTTCCAGTTACACTGGATTGAACTGGCTTCCATTCAGATGGAAGCCATGCTTGGAAGACTTGTACCAGCAGTGGGCCTGTTGTCACCAGATCAATAAGACCAGCTCGCTCTGACCCAGCGGCACACAAAGCAATTACTCATGCAAAGACCCCCGGCTGCTGACAAATACACAGACTACAGGGGATGGGGGTCTTCAATTCTCCTTCGGCAGCAGATTTTTTCTGGTTGAACAAAGCTTCTCTTTCAAGAAGGAAACTTCCCTGGGCTCTGGTACAGCTCCTGCCTCCAGGCAGGACCAGGCCTGGCCCACCCAGATGGAAGGTAGACTCTGGGCCCAGGAGGCAGCCTGGCACAGAGTAACAGCCCTGGACTGGGAGATGGCCTGGCTCTGGTTCCAGTCCCCACTAGGGATCTGTGTTCCTGAGCAAGTCACCTCCCTCTCCTCATCTGTGGCAAGGTGAAGCGGTGGATTGGTCGCCCTCTAGGGGTATTTTGCTATCCTAAGCAACCATTTCCTCTGCTCTCCACAGGGCTGAGGCACCAGGCTATGCTGGCCATCGGCCAGGAGCTGAACCGGAGGGCGCTGGGGGGCCCAACCCCAGGTGCGTGGATTAACCAGGTTCAGCGTCGGAGCTCTCTGCTTGGTAAGCCCAGGCTTCTGGACTTGTGCCAGTGGTGTGAGCTCGAGCTCGTGCGTGCTGCTCTGGTTCCCTCCCACCACCCCTGCCTCCCCCTAACCCTAAGCTGGCCTCACTCACTTACTTTGAGAAGATGGGACTGGAGTTCCTGAAGGCCAGACCCCTGTCAGCTGCAGCTGTGTGTCTAACTTTGCCTGTGAGCCTGACCCCATGGCTTTCGTCTTGGCTCTTCAAGGGAAAGAGCAGACCCAGATTCCAAGGGATGGAAGTCGGAGGGAGGCCAGGGAAACAGAGGCAAACTTGGGCTCTCCTTGGCTGTGTATCTAGGTTCTCGGCTGGAAGAAACCCTCTACAGCGACCAGGAGCTGGCCTATATCCGGCAGGGAGAGGAAGCCATGCAGAAGGCCCTGGGCATCCTCAGCAATCAGGAAGGCTGGAAGAAGGAGAGCCAGCAGGTAAGGGTGGGCCTGGAGGAACCCACGTTCCTCACTGTTCCTCTGCTGTCCTCAAGGCCTCAGAATTCCTGCCTCATTTGCCAAGTGCTAGTTTTAATTTGAAAATTCTCCTTTTCCAAGAATACATCCTCAGATACTCCTTTTGCCCATCACAGACATCCTGGAGACTGGTGTTCTAGAAACACTGTCACCTGGATCCTCAGTTACCCTCCAAACACATTGTACACCTAGTTTGCCAGGGACCACACAGTGACGGTCCTGCATGCATTGGAGGCCTCACCACGCTGGTCAGAAGAGCCAGTACCAAGGCCCAGTGCTGCTGCTGTTCAGCCGTCCTCACAGCTGAGCTTGCAGGGCTGATCTGAGCTCAGCCACAACAGGGCTGGACCCCGAGGCCTTCTGAGTTTCCTGGCTCCTGAGCACCGCATCCTGAATCGGAACCAGTAACAGGCACATGTTCAAGGCCACTGGCTCCATTGAGTCTCTTGTGGCTGTACTTCACCCAAAAGCTTCCATGCTGCCTGTTGCCTAAAGTTTAGGTAAACCCTCCCTTTCTCCAAGTTCTGAGTTAGCAGACCACTGGTTTGGGGTCAGGAAATCTGGGGTGTAGGTCCAGCAATGCCCTTAGGCTAAGGGTCTCTGGGCCTACATCCTTCTGCTGTAAGGCAAGGTACTGGACTGAACATGTCTTTAAGATCCCACCTGGCATGCTGTGTATGTAATTAGGCGGTGGTGGAGCAGACTTTCCCACTCCCAGGTTTGTCTCGTTCAGAACTTTGGCTTCTGAGGTCGAGTAGGGGCCTCTACAGTTGGACTTACCCACACCCAACAGCATTTACCACCAAGAAAAAAGGGTCCAGGAGCAGGCAGGTTGCTTGTTAAAGCTCCGGCAGATGCACGAGGCTTGTGGCAGGAAAGATTAGCAACTGTTTTCATCAGAAGTAATGCTAGGCTTCTTAGGGCTTAGCTTGGAGCTGTGTGTGCCACTTCCCTACCTGTTGCCTGCCTTGCCTGTGTGCCTTAAGCTAGGAATACTTTTTTCTAACCTTTATCCTGAGGTTAATTTTTTCTCCCTGATAGGCAAATGGGGACAAAGTACTCAGTAAGGTGGTCCCAGATGTGGGCAAGGTATTCCGTTTGGAGGTGGTGGTGGACCAGCCCATGGAGAGGCTTTATGAAGAGCTTGTGGAACGCATGGAAACAATGGGAGAGTGGAACCCGAATGTCAAGGAGGTCAAGGTAAGGAGAGTCTGGGTGTGAGTGGCAGAAAGCCACAGGAACTCAGTCTGCAAGGTGTGCCACAGAGGCCGCAAGCTGTGGGTAGTGCCTTAGACCCAGCACTGGCTGAGTAGTGATTCTGGCTCCCTGTGGCTTGGTAGGTCCTGCAGAAGATTGGAAAAGATACAGTCATCACCCATGAGCTGGCTGCAGAATCAGCAGGAAACCTGGTGGGGCCCCGGGACTTTGTGAGTGTGCGCTGTGCCAAGCGCCGAGGCTCCACCTGTGTGTTGGCTGGCATGGCCACACATTTCGGGGAGATGCCTGAGCAGAAAGGTGTCATCAGGTAATACTGGCCGTCCCTCAAAACCTCTCTTCCCTAACACAGGCTTGTGGGCATGCACCCATCAGGTGTGTGATGAATCCTCAGCTCCAAGAAACCAGTCCTTGGTCTCTTCCTTCAGCTTGCTTTTACACAGAAGTATTCTTTTTCCATAGTAGGGAAGGAAGACAAGTTTGGCCCTACTTACATAGCCAGTTTGTCCTGACCTTCCAAGAGAGCTTAAACACCTTAGTAATTTTCTAAAACATGAGGCAAGGCTGAGGTTTAGCTGGTATGCTCAGGTATGACCGAACATACTGTCGATTAAAATGTAATCCATACCACTTAGAACACAGCTGTTGCCTCAGTTTCCCAGGGCCCCAGCCACTACCCTGGACCCTTTCTCTGGTGTTCAGCAACTAAAAGGCACCACAGGAGGCCTCCAGGCTCCAGCTCCATTTGGCATTTGTTCTGATGAGCTGGTAACCACGCCAACTGTTAAATATCACCCTTGGCAAATAATATTTCTGAGACTTAGAAAAGACAAGGTAATAGAGAAGCATAGCTAATATTAAGTTGGCAGCATAAGAATTCTGCATGGTTCTCCTGACTTGATTTCTCTTCACTTGCCAGAGGTGAGCATGGTCCCACGTGCATGGTGCTCCATCCCCTGGCTCAAAGTCCCTCAAAGACCAAACTCACTTGGCTGCTCAGCATTGACCTCAAGGTGAGGAGCACAGGGTGGCTCAGTGGGTGGGTGGTGGGGAGAAAAACTGGCTTTGGCCCTCCTACATTGTCCCACAAGGAAGAGGGAAAATCCTCTTGCATTCAAAATGCAGATTGTCGGAGGGAAGAGGCTCGAGTTATGGCCTACTGTTCCATCACCTCAAAAGCCTACAATAGCTCCATTTTACCTCTATTAAATTTCAACTCTTCAGTTATCAATGTGGAAAGAAGGAAACTTAGGCCCCAAAAGATATGGTTGCTAGCTCAGAGTCACACACCTGGGAAGAGAGTAGTTCTGTGCTTCTTACACTGTCAGGACAGCAGGGTAGGGATGCAGTCCTCCTGGTCAACTCTAAGGTCGCATCTATAAACAGAGCTGAAGACCAAGCCCTAAGTAACCCATGTTTGTGATAGGGCACAGAGGTTTCTACAGCCGAACATCACCCACAAGATGGCCAAATTCTTCTAATTTTCTACTCTAGGGATGGCTGCCAAAGACCATCATCAACCAGGTCTTATCACAGACTCAGGTGGATTTTGCCAACCACCTGCGCAAGCACCTGGAGTCCAGCCCTGCTCCTGAAGCCAGATGTTAAGGACCAGCCTGCTGCTCCCAACTGTTCCTAGCTACACTGGCTTGCATGCTTGTCAGGAAGATCCCTGCTAGAAGCCTACAAGTCTGTTTAAGATCTTCATCTGGGGACTGAGAAATGAGGTGGGAGTGTATTTATAGAGTATGATACTGGGACTCCGATTGGTAAAATTTTAGGACCAAGAAAATGAGGGCAAGGCTTTTAAGAGCTTTATAGCTTCAATGATTAGCTGTGAAATGAAGGTCAAGGGCCCCAGCATATTTTTAAAGTTTCTTTCTGGCCCTTACATGTCTATTTAAGAGCATCTTTAAAATGCTACTAGCTGATACAGGGTGCAGAGGGCACTAAATACAGGGATTGGGACCTCATACTTTATGGGCTCATGAACTCCTCTTCCCTGCAGGCAGTGTTTGTGGACACAGCTGGGTTTTATAAAAGGTACTCTAGCAACCCTCTGCTCCTCTACCAGATAGGTAGTGAGCTGCACCAAAGACCAAGCAACTCCCCACAGCAGCAGGTGACTTCTAGAAATGTAGTCTACGTTTTCCTGATTGAAAATAAATAAATAAATAAAACTAATTAAACTAGTTCTCCTACTTCTGCCATGAGCACCAGTCAGAATAAAGAATTATAACTAACACAAAAACTTCAGTCTGTACCTGTTGAAAAATTATCTTAAAAAAAAAATCATTCTAATAAATTGCAACTTCATGCTAAAGGAGTCCTTCTAGGACTAGCTCATTAGAAGGAAAAACTACTGGGCACATAAGTTACTCAATTATTTAGAATGTTACCAGAATCTTTCATAAAGGTTTAATTTCCATGATAAGCACAAGCCAAAATTAATTCTTAAAAGAACTCTAGAACTGGTAGCTGATTGATGAGCACTGGAAAAGGGTCATGACTGAGGATTTTTATTTACCTAAATAAAAGATAAGACAAATATGAGAATGAATGATAATGTTGAACAGAAACAAATTTAATTGTTTTTCCTTGAGTGAACACTGAAACCCAAAAAGGGGAGTCTTTAATTCAGAGCTGCTTACATCAGCTTCTAGCCTGGCTCAGGGTGGCCACTTTCTCTCCTTTAACAGGTCAGTGTTTTACAATTTCAAGAGATGGTTGAAAGAGGTGATATATAGTGATAGCAAAGCACCCAAGATTCAGAGAATTTATGCTTTAAAAATATAAACTGGGGCGGGATTACTTTGTTAATGTGTATAAGCACGATGAAAACCCAGCCATCACCACTTGAAGCTTTTCTATTCTGGTTTCAATGGCATTGATGATTTAAAGCATTTGGAAACAGAGCTCCAGCTTATTTGTTAAACAGCTCAGCAAGAGTGGGAATGCTGGTATTTATTGAGCTACTGAAACTTTACATCTGAGAAAAGTATTTATTATTTATTCTGTTTCTTAGAGTGATCTCTTTTTAGCATAGATCAAATTATTGTTATCTACCTGGGGGCACTTCAGAGTGAGAGAGGATGATAGTTGTAGAAGTATTTCTAGAATTAGAAATATCTAAATACAGAATTATCATCCATTCTCAGATCAGAGAAAATGATTACTTGTTTAAAGTTGTGTGAAGCTACACTCTGGTTTTAAAAAAGAACATGCTGAAAGCAAAGAAATGGGACTTCACCACACATCATAGTTGTGATCTTGATTTTAAATTGCCTTCTTCAAACCATGCAACTGTGTCTTTGAGGGGACTGGGAGTTATTTTTCCACTTGTTTAATTTTATGTTGGAATAAAGTAAGTTGTTAGTGACAACCTGCTTGCCGAGACCATTTTATGGAAGTCTATGTGAAGAGTGGGTATTCTGTGAGCCCTTCAAATGAACTTTCTCAAAACACACAAGCACTTTGAATATGAATTATAAACAGGTAAAATCATTACTTCTGTAACTTAATTTATGAAAATATAATGTACAAAATTTTATCATTTAAATGGAGAGTGGGTGTACAAATAACATGTGGTAAATTATATTACGAAGAATTTACCTCCAGGGGCGCCTGGCTGGCTCAGTCCGTTAAACATCTGCCTTCTGTTCAGGTCATGATCCCGGGGTCCTGGGGTTGAGTCCTGCTTTGGGCTCCTTGCTCAGTGAGGAGTCTACTTCTTCTTCTCCCTCTGTGCCTCCCCTCCACTCGTGCTTGTTCTATCTTGCTCTCTCAAATAAATAAATAAAATCTTAAAAAAAAAAAATTACCTCCAGCTTCCTCTAAAGGATACTACCCTCCCTCATTTCTCTTTTAAGAGTTCTTCAAACTCTGGTCATCCAGCTTTATAACCAAGTCTGCCCTTTAAGACCAGCCATGAATGAATAGGTGTCTTTAGCCTACGATCATACTAACTCTGTTAGGTCTTCTGTGAAGAGATGTGGAATGGCCAAAACAAACAGCCAGGCTGGTTTGTTAGGAGACAAATATATTAGTCAAAGCTACTGTGTTAAGGATACCAATAGTCACTAGAGATTTGAGAGACTTCTTCAACACGCAGGAAATATGGCAACACATTCCCCACCTTGCGGTGAACCCCTCTATTTACCTAGATGGAAGGCTAGAGGCAGGGAAGTCTCTGGAGTAATCCTGGGAGGCTGACGTATTAAAAACGGGGACAGGGAAGCCATAAAAGGATCTCAAGGGAGGGCTCATTCGTTTTTTGTTTTTTCTTTAAGATTTTATTTATTTACTCATGAGAGACAGAGAGAGAAGCAAACACATAGGCAGAGGGAGAAGCAGGCTCCATGCTGGGAGCCTGATAGCGGGACTCGATCCTGGGTCTCCAGGATCATGCCCTGGGCTGAAGGTGGCGCTAAACCGCTGAGCCACTGGGGCTGGGCTGCCTGGCAGGGAGGGGGAGGGGGCCCTCATTCTTACATTCCAGCTTGTAGTATTCTGAACACTGCCCTTTTATTATCACCTATTCTGAAAACAATCTCTACATATTAACATACATGTTCAATGGGAAGAGTTGGAGGGAGACCATTAACCCTTATTGTTTATTTTCTTAAAGATTTATTTATTATTTGAGAGAGAGAGTGGGCACACTCAAGCAGTGGGGGACAGAGGGATGGCAGAGGGAGGAAAGGAGAGAATCCCCAAGCAGACTCCCTGCTGAGCCCAGAGCCTGATGGAGGGCTCTATTCCAGGACCCTGAGATCATGAGCTAAAATCAAGGGTCAGCTGCTTAACTGACTGAGCCACCCAGGTGACCCCATTAAACTTTTTAAGCTCTTGTTCACCTCAGGAGTCTGATTTCAAGGATAAAGAGAGTGGGTGGAAAGAATGGAAGCAAGAGGGTTTGGGATAGAGTCAGCAATGTGCCTGTCTCCCCCAATTCTAGCCTCAAACTGCCCACATTCCCTACCACTGTCACAAGAGGAACCCAATGTGAAAGGGAAGCAAAGTGCCACACACACTTGAAGACAAGTTTTATTTGGGAAGAGTTTCTAATTGTTAAAGCTGCAAGCAAGTTCTTTTTACAATTATAGTTCTAGAGACCTAGTAGTTTCAGAGACCCCAGTGTTCAAAAATATTTCAAAATGAATAAAAACCCACACCAAAAGGAAAGACCTTTTAGGTCTGGAATGTACAGTCACTGAAATCAGCTGTTCTCAGAAACAGACCATTTCCTTGGAAATCAGATGGGATGAAGTCAATGCCACTAAAGGAAATGCCTTTTTAAATAAGTTAGCTACTTGAACAAGATTATTCACTCCTTAGAAAATACAGTAAGATAACAAGTCCCAGGTGGTGGGATACATGGTACAGCACCAGTTTCACAGGGAGTGTATGGGATCCTAGGGTCAGCAGTTGTTGGCATATGGCACACAACATAGAAGCAGTCACCGGAAGTGGAGAGAGTGCTGAAGGGCAGGCAGTCTTTCCCAGTCTCACCCACACTTTTAACTTGCTAACAGCAGAGGCTGTGTTCCGTAGTATCTTTGGGAGAACGTTTGCAACAGTTAAAAAAACAAAAACAGGCCCCCTCCCCAATTTATTCCCCAGAAAGTCCACGTCTGCAAAGAAGAGGGATCTGGTCAGGGTTCCCATGGTGGACTCCGTCTCCCATCCACCTCTGTTTCCACATGATACAAGACATCAGCCAGAGTATGTTCTACCACAGCGCCCCAGCCCATGTCACTCATCTGTGGGGGGAACAAGAAACAGAAATGAGGCGATGAGAATAGCTACAACAAGAAGAAACAGAGATAGGAGGATGTATCGTGAATGTTACTCACGGGGCGGTAAGTGAGATCCTTTGGAGGATACTTGAAACATGGTCCAAAGTTAATGGAAACCTGGGGGAGTTCAATTCGAGCAGACATGAAAGCACAGAAGAAAACAGTGAACAAGTTGAACGTGACATGGGAACTTTTTAAATGTAGCTATGACATTCGGGGCACAAGCGGAACGAATGACATAGATTCACACTGCTAAAAGTGGTCAACATCCTGATGTTCGTCAAAAATTAGGTAAATAGACTTGATGATTTCTGTTTACAACCTAAAGATTTCCTTATTCTATTTAAATGGTGGTTACTGACAGACTAAAAATACATGGAAACTTCCAGACATTACCCTTTTAAACCATTTAAAACAACAACAAAAACCTAACAGGATCTGATGAGAGTCCCTTTCATACTGGATCATATTAAAAAAACAAAAAACACAACACAGTATAAGCAACAGTTACTAACCAACGGTAGTGGATTATCATGACTTATAACACCAGTTGACTTCTGTACCTCCTCTGTTTTACATGGAACAATAATATTTACCACATAGTACATTCAAAGGAAAAGTATGGGACACACTAACCGCACAATCTTTTATCTATCCAAGCAAATACTTCCTAAAACACCCAACTATTTTTGGAACAAAGAGTAACAGTAGGAACACATTCTCCTTTCACTCTTAGGCTATTCTAGAACTCACATCAATAGCTCTTCCAACACAACCATTCACCTATTTCCCTCAAGTCCTGTTCACAGGATGAACAGATGATACATACCGTGCAACTCTTATACAGTGAGATGGCTGGAAAATAAACCCCCTCAAAAATATCTTTGTAGGCCACACCTTGATTGACACCGTTTTTATAAAATATTATCTGAAACAAAAACCATGGTTTTACTTCAGAATTTAACCACAGAACTGAAAAACAACTCACTTGGAGAACCCTTTAGAAGTGCTC
This sequence comes from Canis lupus familiaris, assembly GCF_011100685.1. Taxonomy (NCBI): domain Eukaryota; kingdom Metazoa; phylum Chordata; class Mammalia; order Carnivora; family Canidae; genus Canis; species Canis lupus. Next base: position 28,074,384 of record NC_049237.1, read on the forward strand.
ACCATGCTGGTAGTAAGGTCTTCCAAGACCAGCATATAGCTTGTGCACCAACATCTTTATACAGGACTTTAGATTTTTCAGAGCATATTCACATGCACTATTCTAGTCAGTCCTCAGGTTTTTTTGCTTTCTGAATTCTTATGTTACTTATATCAATCTGTTTTCCTATTATTCATCACATATTTCTAGAGAGTAATTTGGTCTTCGAGGGGATCCCCGGGTGGCTCAGTGGTTTAGCGCCCTGCCTTCGGCCCAGGGCGTGATCCTTGAGTCCTGGGATCGAGTCCCACACCAGGCTCCCTGCATGGAGCCTGCTTCTCCCTCTCCTCTGCCTGTGTCTCTGCCTCTCTTTCTCTGTGTCTCTCATGAATAAATACAATCTTAAAAAAAAAAATAATTTGGTCTTCCACCAATTCCCTGGAACCATACCCTTTTAAGCTTATTTGTCCCCTTCCCTTACATCAGATTCTCACTTCTGTATTTCTCCTTTGAAAATCTCTTCAGATCTTCTAAATCTCTGAATCCTCATTTTTTGTCCTTTCCCTTTTGAAATTATTCCGAATATTTTCTCTCATCCACTATCTATGGACTTCAGAAAAGGCTCTTCTTTCTGAAGCAACCTTCTCTGCCTGTTCCTCCCAGCATGAGTGATCTTCTCCCAGGCTGGATTATCCTTAGATCTATTAGTTGTTTTCCTTTATTATTTTCTCCCTAGAAACAACTGGAAAAACAAAACAAAACAAAACAAAAAAAAACTACTGGAACCCTACTTTATTTTCTCCTACATTTGCTTCTATTACTGTCCCAGGCAGCTTCACAAGATTTTTATGGAAAAATGTTTCCAGCTTAAAATTTTCTTCCACCCCTTCTCCTTCTAATTTCAGCCCTTGCGGCTGGGTCCAGTCGTGCCAGCCTTTATTTATGCTAGGACTTTGGGCAGATGTGTTTCCATCAACCTTGGAACAGGAAGTAGGGAAAGTTCTAGAGGACACTGAATGAACCATGACAGCTCCTGCTGCCTTTGGGTCACAGCAAGATCCTCTCCTATTCCAGTGTTCCTTCCTTTGAACCTGACCCTTCCTCTGAGAAGAAGAAATATCTCTGACTTGCTTCCTCAATCTCTTGCAGATTTCCCCAGTAGGCTGCTGTTTTTACCTTTTTCTCTATAGACTGGCCCTAAAGAGCCCTGATGATCCCTTTTATAGTAACAGCATGGTACCACAGGAAGAGCACAAACACAGTAGGCAGGAGTGGGAGCTTGCTCTGATGCCCCTTCAGGCTTCATTTTCCTCACTTTTATAATTAGGAGATTGGTCCCAATCTTCAAAGTCTTCTAGTTCTGACATTTTTATGACCATGACTCACCTCACTATGGGGAGTCTGCTTTAGGCTCTTCTCTGCTTTATCCACAAAGTCTTTTTCCTCAAAATACAAATAACTCTTGAACTTTATCAAAGCCTTGAAAATCAAGAAAGAAAAGAAAAAAGGAACATTGAAGCATGAGCTACATCATCATGAAATTAAAAAAAAAAAAAAAAAAAAGAAAAAAAGAAAAAGCCAGATTCACACAAATAGCATGCATCCCTTGGGCTTTGCAACAAAAATTAAAAATCTATGTGGGGTTTAGCTTTGCTAGATTTTAAACAACTACATGCATCTTAAAAACTACTGGATGGCACATACTTGTTAAACATTTTCAAAAAAGACCTTTATTTACTAAGATTTGTGAAAAAACACATACATACACATATATACTTTCACCACAACAAAAATACCCATTAAACTAAAATTAATTCATAGTTCTTTTTTCCCTCGATAATCTCAGTGAAATAACAAGTTTACTGAGCCTACAATCTCCTATTCTATAAAAACATTTTTGAGAGCCACTTCCTTTAATCCTAGTTCTGATTCTCCTATAGGTTTCCAGTTCACCCCTTCCTTGCTGGTTCCCAAGAGCCTAATTAATACTTATTCCCAGGAAAATGTATGAAATTATTATTATTTTTTATTTTGAATTTCTTAGCACATAAACACAGTAAAAAAAAAAAAAAATCAAGAGATTTTACAAGAACATAAAATGAAGAGTCTCGGGATCTCTGGGTGGTGCAGCGGTTTGGCGCCTGCCTTTGGCCCAGGGCGCAATACTGGAGATCCGGGATCGAATCCCACATCGGGCTCCCGGTGCATGGAGCCTGCTTCTCCCTCTGCCTATGTCTCTGTCTCTCTTTCTCTCTCTCTGTGACTATCATAAATAAAAAAAAAAAAAGAAGAGTCTCTCTCCCTCTCACCATGTCACTCAACACGCAAGTTTTGCTTTCCCAAAAACAACCTCTTTTCCAGTGTTCTTGTATCCTTCTAGAAAGTCTAGGCATATATTAGTATTTCAAAATTAAAATACATACACACACACAAACCCACACCAGACAAAAATAAGGAAGCAAAAAGGACCGATACTACATAATTTGAAGACTTACTCTAAAACTACAATAATCAAGACAGTGTGGTACTGGCATAAAGGTCAACAAATAGATCAATGGGATAGAGAGCTCAAGAACAAACTCTACTTTCCACTTGTAAAATCATCTGATTTTCACAAAGGGCAACAAAGAAATAAGCATAAAAGTTTTCAAAAAATGGGGTTAGGATAATTGGATATCCATGCATATGGAAGAAAAAATTAACTTTGATCCCTACACTTCATACCATACACAAAGAGTAATTCAAGGTGGATCAGAGACCTAAATGTAAAAGCTAAAACCATGTTTTCAAAGGAAAACATGGAAGAATACCTTCATGAGTGGAAAGTAGGCAAAGAATTATTAACTCATAGAAAGCAATTTAAATGTAAAAGAAAAATTTGATAGATTTCTTTTTTTTTCTTTTTTCTTTTTTAAATTTTATTTATGATAGTCACACAGAGAGAGAGAGAGAGAGGCAGAGACACAGGCAGAAGGAGAAGCAGGCTCCATGCACCGGGAGCCTGATGTGGGATTCGATCCTGAGTCTCCAGGATCGTGCCCTGGGCCAAAGGCAGGCGCCAAACCGCTGCGCACCCAGGGATCCCGATAGATTTCTTAAATTAAAAACTTCCATTTCATCAGAAGACACCATTAAGACATAAATAAGTCACAGACTAGGAGCCACCAAAATGGCTAAAATTAAGTTGATAGACAACAAATGCTGAGAACGATATGAAGCAACTACAATTACCACACATTGTAGCTGGGAGTGGAAAGAGTCTGGTAACTGCTTCTAAAACTAAATAGGGATCCCTGGGTGGCGCAGCGGTTTGGCGCCTGCCTTTGGCCCAGGGCGCGATCCTGGAGACCCGGGATCGAATCCCACGTCGGGCTCCCGGCATGGAGCCTGCTTCTCCCTCTGCCTGTGTCTCTGCCCCTCTCTCTCTCTCTCTCTCTCTCTCTCTCTCTCTCTGTGTGACTATCATAAATAAAGAAAAAAAAATTAAAAAAAAAAAAAAACTAAATACATTAACTACCTTACGGCCCAGTAATTGCATTTCTAGCTGCTGACCCAAAAGAAACAAAAACATGTTTACAAAAACATCTGTATAAGAAAGTTCTAGTCACTTTTATTCCTAACACCCGCAAACCTGAAATAGCCCAAGTGTCTATCCACAGGAAAATGGAGTTATCTTATCTAGTAATTCCATTACTGGGTATTTACCCAAAGAACAAAAAATACTAATTCAAAAAGATATATGCATCTCTATCTTTATTGAGCATTATTTACAACAGCCAAATTATGGGAGCAACCCAATTACTTACCTATAGAGGAATGGATAAAGATGTGGTGTATACAAAATAGGATATTACTCAGCCATAAAAAAAGAACAAAATCTTGCTACTATTTGTAACAACATAGATGGAGCTAGACAGTATAATGCTAAGTGAAATAAGTCAGAGAAAGACAAATATCATATGATTTCATTCATATGTGGAATTTAAGAAACACAACAAACAAAAAAACCCAGACTCAACAAGACAGAACAAATTGGTGGTTACTAGAGGGAGGTAGGTGGGGGGGATGCGTGAAATAAGTGAAGGGGATTAAAAGTACACTTATCATGATAAGCACTAATACACAGAATTGTTGAATCACTACATCGTGCACTTGAAACAAATACTGTATGTTATTTATATTGGAATCTTAAAATTTTTTAAAAATAGGAAAATGGATAGTTGTATATCAGTTATATCTCAATAAAGCTGGAAAAAATAGGAAAATGGATAAATCCACTGCGTGTATTCATACAATGCAACACTACTCCACAACAGAAGGAAACAAGCGACAGATACATGCAAAAACATAAGTGAATCTCCAAAGCATTATGTCAAACAATAAAAGCCAGATACAAAGCCTACATAGTACATGGCTCAATTCACTTAAGTTTAAGAACAATTAAAACGTATAGGATTATGATAGGGGAAAAAAATTTCTAGATGGTGGTTGGCTCTCTAAGGGATGGGAGTTAGGACTGACTGGGAAAGAGCATGAGGGAACTTCTTGGGGTGATAAGATTCTAATGTCTTCTTAGGGATTTGGGCCAAACTCAAAACTCAGTGAATTTATACTTAAAATCTGTACATTTCATTTTAGGTAAGTTTTATATCAAAAGAAAAAGCTAAATCAAGGTTGCACTCTAGCTATTGACATGTATCCTGAAGTACGTGGGCAGGAGTGAGGTATATTGATGGCTATACCTCTCTGAAGTATATTAAAACAAGATGGACGGACAGATGGGTGGGTAGGTGGAGGAATGAGCAAATAATAGGCTCATGGTAGAATCTAGGTGATGGGTATTCGGACAATGACTTTAAAATTCTTTCAACTTTGTTGTATCTAAAAACTTTCATAGCGAAATGTCAGAAAAACGTGAATGGTAGGTCAGCATTACAAGAGAACACCCAGGCCGCAATTGCAGGCATTTGTTAGCTGCCACAGATCTTCAAACCCTGAGAAATCTCTGAGGAGGACAAACTCACCTTATCTTTGTAAGTATCGGGCAGTGACTTGGCTGTCTCTGTGTCTTCAGGAAGATTGATATAGAATCCCAGCACGTCTCCCTGTCCATAGCCAGAAGAGTAGTGTTTGCCAATCGACTGGTGGAACTTGGTTCCTTTTTTGCTTCGCCATGAATAGCTAAATTTATCATAACCTAAGGGAGCTTGAAGGTTACCTGTTCCGATTAAGAAATTTACAGGAAGTCAAAAGACTGCAAATCAAATCTGGTTTGCTGACAAAAAAATTCTCCTTTCATTATATTTTTTGGTCAGTTTTACAAAATTGCAAACCACCCAATCCTTCAGGAAGTGAATTTTCTGCCCAATAAGCTGAAAAGTCATGAAGCTCAGCCAGATGGTCTATACCTCTCCGCCAGCTGCGATGGCCGCACAACAGCTTCCACTCACCTAACGGCTGGGACCAACCCAGTCTGGCAGCGGTGTCTGGCGGCATCTCATCCACTGTGATTTCAAAGTACCAGGAGCCTTTCCGTACTCCATGAGAAGCCCGGACCATGGAATAGCCCTTCTCTCCAACTACAGTGAGCCGGTCATCGGAGATCTTTAGCTGGGGAGCTGCAGTGTGAAGATGAAAACAATGGCCCGCAACTTACTGGAGGCACTTGGAGACAACTGCCCCCCAAGCCAGAGTCTCCAGGAAAATGGAGTAAGAAATCAGAATATTAGGTCAGGAATCTGCAGTATTAGTTCAGGAGTTTCAAAATCTCAACAGAAGACATGGCTGAAGGTGAGAGGAAAAAAAAAGGAATAAAGTAGTCAGGTAATCTAGTTTCTACTAAAAGTGATATTAAATTAACAGGTTAAAATTAATGATGCTAGTCCCTAAAATGTAACAAACTAATTATAATGTGCTTGGGTCTTTTTTTTTTTAATATTTTATTTATTTATTCATGAGAGAGAGAGACACAGGCAGAGGGAGAAGCAGGCTCCATGCAGGGAGCCCGACGTGGGACTCGATCCTGGGTCTCCAGGATCAGGCCCTGGGCTGAAGGCGGCGCTAAACTGCTGAGCCACCCGGGCTGCCCCTGTGCTTGGGTCTTGATTTGTATAAACCATTCCCCCCCTCCTTTTTTTTTTAAGTAAGTTTTATACTGAATGTGGGGTTTGAACTCACAACCCTGGAATCAAGTTGCATGCTCTACCTACTGAGCCAGCCAGGTGCCCCTGTATAAACCATCCTTTAATAGACCCAATATTTTATTTTGAAATAATTTTAGACTTTCAAAAATAGTACACATTCCCCATATGTCCCTCACCTGGCTTCCCCAAATGTTAACACCATCTGTGGCCACAACACAATTATCAAAACCAGAAAATTAGTATTAATAATACAATGCTATTAACTAATCTATAGATCATCTTCAAATCAAGCCAATTGGCCAAATAATATCCTTCTTCTGTTCCAGGATCTAATCCAACATCCCACATTTCACTTAGTTGTCATGTGTCCTTAGTTTCTTCCAATCTGAGACAGTTTAAGTCTTTCATGACCATGACATTTTGAAGAGTACTGGTCACTTTCATTTATAGAATGTCCCTCAATTAGGTTTTTCTGATGTTTTCTCCAATTTAAGTACAGGTAATGCTTTTTGTGACTGGAACATCACTGAAGTAAATAATGCTGTGCTGCTCAGTATATCTTATGAGGAAACACATGATATCAAAATGTCCATGTTATACTTTGAGCACTTGACTATCACGGTGCCTTACAGGTTTCTCCACTATAAAGCTACTATTTTCTAAAACAAGACAAAATCAGAAAGGGAGAAAAACCATAAGAGACTTTTTTTTTTAAAGATTATTATTATTATTTTTAAGATTTTATTTATTTGTTCATGAGAGACACACAGAGCGAGAGAGGCAGAGACACAGGCAGAGTGAGAAGCAGGCTCCATGCATGGAGCCTGACGTGGGACTCGATTCCCGGTCTCCAGGATCACGCCCTGGGCTGAAGGAGGCGCTAAACCGCTGAGCCACCCGGGCTGCCCAAGAGACTCTTAATCATAGGAAACAAACTGAGGGTTGATGGAGGGTAGTAGGGGATGTGGTAACTGAGTGATGGGCATTAAGGAGGACATGTGATGGAATGAGCACTGGGTATTACATAAGACTGATGAGTCACTGACCTCTACCTCTGAAACTAATTAATACATTATATGTCAATTAACTGAAATAAAATTTAAAAAATTAAAAAAATAAAGTTACTATTTTCCCTTTGTAATTGGTAAGAATTTTGTGGGGGAGATAAAAAGATATTTGACACAATCAAGGAAATCTGATTATGGACTGAAGTTAGATGATAGCAAGGAATGATCTATTTTGTTAAGAGTGAGCATTGTGGTTATTAAGAGAAAACAACCCCATCTTTTAGAAATGCATATTTTTTAGAGGTATGTAGGGTGAGATTTGTCTTAAAAATTCAGGAAAAAGGGATCCCTGGGTGGCGCAGCGGTTTGGCGCCTGCCTTTGGCCCAGGGCGCGATCCTGGAGAACCGGGATCGAATCCCACATCGGGCTCCCGGTGCATGGAGCCTGCTTCTCCCTCTGCCTGTGTCTCTGCCTCTCTCTCTCTCTGTGACTATCCTAAATAAAAAAAAAAAAATTTTTTTTAAATTCAGGAAAAAAAAGAGAGGCAAAAAACCCAGATAAAATAAATATGGCAAAAACTTGACAATTGTTAAATCTAGGTGAAAAGTATATGAAGGTTCACTGTATTCATCTTTCTACCTTTGTGTATGTTTGAAACTTTACTATGAGGAAATTATGCAAGATAAGGGGACAATCTAAACAAACTGGAGGGGATATTGCGACTTGGAAGTGAAGAAAAGCAATGACAAGATAGGAGAGCATTTCCAGGTGATTTTTATCAACATGGAAACAACCACAAATCCAGTTAAGGCCAGTGAGAAAAAGAAGTTGAAATATTGTTTGTAACACTCAAAGTTGTCTGACTTCTACAGGAGGAAGCAAAAAATTGAGATTAGCTATAGCTTTTATTTTTTATTTTATTTTTTTAAGATTTATTTATTTATGATAGACATAGAGAGAGAGAGAGGGGGGCAGAGACCCAGGAGGAGGGAGAAGCATGCTCCATGCCAGGAGCCCAATGTGGTTCTAGATCCCGGGACTCCAGGATTGCACCCTGGGCCAAAGGCAGGCGCTAAATCGCTGAGCCACCCAGGGATCCCCAGCTATAGCTTTTATAAAGGCCTTTACGACTTACAAAGTACTTTCACAGGTAGATAGGTAGGTAGACAGACCCTGACTCTCTCAACTACCATTTCTACAGTGCAGATGGAGCAGCAGATGATGTGGCTGTTCAAGAGCGCACTGCAGGTCAGTGTGGCATGGCTGACTAAAAAGCCCTGCCCCTGCGCTCTGTTACACAGAGCCACAATGGCTCATGTACTAGGCAGATACAATGATAACTTCCTTAAATTAAATGCATGTTGCTTAGCACAACTTTCTTAGGCATTTCGCAAATTCTAACTTCTCAAATACAAATATTTCTTCCCTTACCCCTTCCTGGGCAATTCACCCCTAAAGCCACTAGGTGGGGGGTGAGCAAGGCAAGTGTCCAGGATGGAATAGGACACTAAAGGGTGTACCTCCTCCTAAAGTACTAATTACATAGGGGAAAAAAGTAACTTTTCAGAGGATAACCTGGCAGATACCACCTTAGCCAAATGATCAAAGTGGACATCATCAGTAATGGGACAAATTAAAATCATGTACCACATGACAGGATACAACATGAAGAACATAGATAGCATTGATTTAATGCTATTTCTGTCAAAGATGCAGAACTGAATCAAATCCTAAGGAGTCAACCAGACAAACTCAAATTGCAAGATATTCTATAAAACAAGTGCACTCTCATTTTCAAAAGCTTCAAGGTCCTCAAAATCTAGGAAATAGAAAAACTGTTCCAGATTGAAGAAGACTTAAAAGACATGACATCTATGGACACTTGGGTGGCTCAGTGGTTGAGCATCTGCCTTCCACTCAGGGCATGGTCCCGGGGTCCTGGGATCAAGTCCCACATTGGGCTCCCTGTGGGGAGCCTGCTTCTCCCTCTGCCTGTGTCTCTGCTCCTATCTCTCATGAATAAATAAAATCTTAAAAAAAAAGACATGACATCTAAAAGCAGCAAATGATTCTCAATGGGATCCTTTGCTATAATGACATTACTGTGTCAACTGAAGAAACTTGAGTAGGATCTGAGGGTCATCAGATGGTAGCAATCAGTGTTAATTTCCTGTCTTTGATGGTTATATACTGGTTCTGTAAGAATGTGACAGTTAAAAAAAATATCCACTAACTCTTTGATACTCTTCATTTGAAGAGGTAGAGCCTAATTTCCCTCCACCTGAGTGTGGGCTGAACATAGGGACTCACTTCTAACAAAACAAAGTTGAAGCAACTAACCAGCTTCAAAGACAGGTCACAGAAGACACTCAAACTCTACTGCTCTCCTGGATCACTTGCACTGGGAGGAGTTAACATCCATGGATAAGGATAATTAGTCTATGGAGAGGCCCACATGGTGAGGCTCTGAGAGAATCCTGTCAAAGTGACATGAGTGAGCCATCTTGGAAATAAGTCTTCCAGCCTGTCGAGTCCTCAGAGACGATAGGCCCCGCTAAGAGCTTGACTGCAACCACATGAATGCTACTGAAACATGCCACACAGCTAAGCTGCTCCCAGATTCCCAACCTTAAAAACTGTGGGAGATAATGAACATTTATAGTTTTAGACTGCTAAGTTTTATGGTACTTTGTTAAGCAGCATTAAATAACACAAGGGGAACATCCTTACTTGTAAGAATTACATCATCAAGTTCAAAAAATGAGAGGGGGTCATGGCAACTTACTCTCGAATGGTTCAGAAAAAAAAGTTCAGTACTGTTCTTACAACTTTTTTATACATCTGAGATTATTTCAAAATAAAAACTTTAAAAGATACCATACAAATTTATCATTAATTTTTCAAAGGCTCAGCATAAATAGCATAAACAGCAAGCAGCCACTGCTATCCTATATTAAGTTTTAAAAAAATAGGATCCCTGGGTGGCACAGCAGTTTGGCGCCTGCCTTTGGCCCAGGGCGCGATCCTGGAGACCCGGGATCGAATCCCACGTTGGGCTCCCGGTGCATGGAGCCTGCTTCTCCCTCTGCCTGTGTCTCTGCCTCTCTCTCTCTCTCTCTGTGTGTGACTATCATAAATAAAACAAAATAAAAAATAAAAAATAAAAAATAAAAAATAAATAAATAATTAACTATTAAGGGCCAGTATTCTTTTTTTTTCCTTCTTCCAGGATTATAGCTATTATGTATAATGAAATAAGTCTCACTTCTTACACCCTGAAGTCACTTATATGGCTCTTCCCTACTATCAAAGTATGCTTGCCACTACCAGAAGTCAAACAATCCATATATAATGGACATGACACCATAGGATTCCTGCCCTTCCAAATGACCAGCATCAATGTGTTAGTTTTTTTTATAAATTTAATTTTAATTTTATTTTTTAAAAGTAATCTCTACACCCAGCATGGGACTCCTACTCACAACTCCAAGATCAAGAGTCACACACTCCACTGACTGAGCCAGGCAGGCACTCCTACAAGTCTTAGTTTTTAGCATTAAATCAAGAAATAATGGGTTTTCAAATGCAATAAGTATGTATGTGACCTGTTTAGAACTAATTCAAAGAAACAACTGAAAGGCATATTTTAAACCATGGAAATGTGAATATGTGAATTCACATATGTGAATATGTGATTATTAGATCATTAAGGAATTATTATTCATTTTGGTTAGGGATAATAATGGTATAATAGTTATATTTTAAAGAAACCTTGTTTGACATACATACAGAGTGAAATAATATGCTATTTGGAATTTTCATTAATACTCTAGAAAACAACAAAAATTCATAAGGTACACTCGTCTAAAAGTAGTGAGTTTAGGGCAGCCCCAGTGGCTCGGCGGTTTGGCGCTGCCTTCATTCTGGGATGTGAATTTGGAGACCTGGGATCGAGTCCCACGTCGGGCTCCTTGCATGGAGCCTGCTTCTCCCTCTGCCTCTCTCTCTCCGTGTCTCTCATGAATAAATAAATAAAAAAAATATATAAAAAAATGTGATTTTATTTAAATTCATTTTTACATTCTAAGGGATGTAAGTGACTTAAGGGATAATGAAGGCTATTTTGAGTAAATTATGTTATTAAAAGAGCTATTATACATTAAAGAGTTTTTTAGGACAAAAAAAAGTTATAAAGTCAAAAGACAACTGACAAACTGGGAGAAAATATTCACAACACATACCACAAACAAGAGGCCAATATTCCAGTATATAAAGGGACAGATAATTCAAAACGACTTTTTTTTTTTAAAGATTTTATTAATTTATTCATGAGAGATACAGAGAGAGAGGCAGAGACATTTGGCAGAGGGAGAAGCAGGCTCCTTGTGGGGAGCCCAGTGCGGAACTCAGTCCCAGGACCTCAGAATCACAACCTGAGCCAAAGGCAGACAGATGCTCAACCACTAAACCACCCCAGGTGCCCCCATAATGACTCTTAAACATGAAAAAGTGTTCAAACTCAAACACAAAACAGCTCTAAGGTATCATTTCTCACCAATGAGACTGCCCAGTTAAAATATAGGACAATTGCACATTCTGTTTGTGAGGCTATGGGGAAAATAAACACTCTACACTGCTGGTGGGAATGCAAATTGGCACAACTTTCCTATGGGCAATTTGGCAATGCTAACAAAACTACATATATATCTGCTTATCTTTTCCTCCAGCAAATTCTACTTCTAGAATTCTACCCTGAAAGTATACCAACAACAATACAAAACACACATGGTCATGGTTATTCAGTATCTTTTTGTAATTGCAGAATACTAGACACAAAGTGCCCAAAGAGTGGTTGAATAAGCTATATATCTCCAAATAGAGTATTAAGAAGCTAAAAAAATAGGAAAAAACGAAGATGATCTCTTTGAAGTGCTGCGGAGTAAATGCATGAAGGAAAATGCAAAAGAGTATCTGTAGTGTGCTGCCCTTCATGTATGAAAAAAGGAGATAAAAGGAAGTACACATATCTGTTTATTTGTGCAGAAGAAACATAGCAAGGATAAATTAGAAAACTAACAAGATTGGTTACCTATAAAGGGTAAGTGAGGGGAGAAAAGAATGAGAATGGGGTGGCAGGGATGACGAGTGAGTGATACTTTGAGTTAACCTTTTTATACAACTTTAACTCCTGGAACCACAGTCATGTTTCACATACCCTTCACCGACTCTCCTGAATAACACACACACACACACACACACACACACACACACACACACTTTTCTCTCTCTCTGTCTCTCTCCCCCGCCAGCCCCCCAGGAGGTGGGAGAACCTAAAAAATATAGCATACAGACACTAACAAATAAACCTAACTATTATAAATGAGACATACAATCACCCTGAATGAGGTAGGGAGAAAGAGAACGAAGCTAAGTTAACAGTAACCTGATGGAATACTGCAAGATTAAAAGACAAAGAGCTGGACAGAACTACTGTAAGCTAGCTATTGAGTGTTTCTCACAGAGGTTAGCAATTCTGAAACTACGTTATGTGCATATTACAAATAAACAATAAAGGACTACACTGTAGACAAATTAGCCAGGTTTCTCACTGTTGGAGAAAGAAATGACAAATAAGGAAAGGCGGAGGGCTGGAACTACCCTGTCATGTTTCACTGGAATCCAAGCTATCAGTGCAAATGCAGTATAGCCCTGTATATATACGTGTTAGCTGATATACATACAACTCCTATTTCTGTCCATTGAAAGAGTCTAGAAGCGACATCTGGGGAGCATAACACTTAAGTCTTTATTTCTAAATCTCATTCTCCAATCAAAGGAACCAGGGCTCTTCAGAGAAGTAGCTGATACTTGGCCTGGGATGTAGAAATTACTAGATAAGCCAGAAATATTTTGTGATGCCAGAAAGTAAAGAAGTACTTAAAAAGAAAAAAAAAGATGAGGCTTATCAAAAACAATAATGGAACTAAGTTCATTATGGGGGCACTAGAGTGGCTCAGTTGGTTGAGTGTCTGCCTTTGGCTCAGGTTGTGATCCCAGGGTCCTGGGATGAAGTTCCACATCAGGCTCCCTACGAGGAACCTGCTTCTCCCTCTGCTTATGTCTTGCCTCTCAGTGTCTCTCATGAATGAATAAATAACATCTTTAAAAAAAACTCACAAAAACCCCTCCCCATGGCCAAAACAAGAATAATTTGAGCAACTAGAGTTCACACTGATATAATCAATTAAATAATAAGTGGAGACAGGAAGAAAGACATCAAAAACCATCAGGCAAACATTACATTAATAACTGCTGCAGGGGCGCCCGAGTGGCTCAGTCAGCTGGGCATCTGCCTCTGGTTCGGGTCATGATCTCTGGGTCCTGGGATTGAGCCCTGTGGGCTCCCTGCTCAGGAGGAAGTCTGCTTCTCCCTCTCCCTCTGCCCCTCCCCCTGCTCATGTTCTCTCTCCCAAATAAATAGAATCTTAAAAAAAATGTTGCAGAGAAGATCCACTGAAGGGTAAAATTGAGCAAAACTTTATAAACAGGATATCTGCAAAGCCTTAAAGCATCTTTCCTCAAGGTATTTATTAACTACAAAGGGAAAGACAAAGAAAGCCACAGAAACCACCTTAACCAGATGACCAAGTCAACATGATCAATAATTAGACATATCCACATCATGATCACCATGAGATGATGCAATGAGGACTCATTTCTGTGGTATTCTTCCAAAGTATGCATAACCTTGGTCTAATCATGAGGTAAAGTTAGACACTTACTGAGCAATATTCGACAGAATCCCTGATTAATATGATCATGAAAGATATACAAGGACTGAGAAACTGTTAAAGGCTTCAAGAGACTATGGAGAAATAATGAAATGCAATGTAAGATCCTCAAGAATAGGCATTAGTAAAAAAAAAAAAAAAAAAAAAAAAAGGAATAGGCATTAGTGAGGAAACTGGTGAAATGTACATGAAATCTTGTTTCGTTAATTGCATATTCCAATGTTAACTTCCTGCTTTTGATAACTGGATTATCAATCGTGTAAGATGATAAATAAATAAAAAATCTTACAAAAAAAAAAAAGGGCACCTGGGTGGCTTAGTGGTTGAGCACCTGTCTTTGGCTCAGGTCATGATCCTGGGATCCTGGGATCAAGTCCTGCATTGGGCGTCCCACAGGGAGCCTGCTTCTCCCTCTGCCTATGTTACTGCCTTTTGTGTCTCTCATAATAAAAAAAAAATAAAAAATCTTCTAAAAAAAAGTTCGTGTAAGATGTTACCATTAGAAGCTTGGGGAGGGATATATTAAAACTATTTTTATAACTTTATTCTAAGTTTAAAATTAGTTCAAAATAGGAGTGCCTGGCTGGCTCAGTTGGCAGAGCATGCAACTTCTGATCTTAGGGTTGTAAGTTTGAGCCCCACGCTGGGTATGGAGATTACTTAAAAATAAAATTAGTTCAAAATAGGAAGTTTTAAAAACACACACACACACACGTATGCATTTATATAAATGGCTAGAGTTTATAGGAAGAGACAAACAAGGAGATTCTTTTTTTTTTTTTAAAGGAAGGAGATTCTTTCTTGCATGTTCTAGCTGAGTCCAGCTAGAACTACAGGTGGGGGTAATAGACTGACATTTTTCTCTCATTCTAGACTGAACAAAGCTGAGGACAGTTTTCAAAGTACCATCTGCATCCAACATGAACATTAATACCTTACATACCTCGATCGTGTAGGGCTAATAAAACCCGTTCATACAAGCACGCTCTGTAGAGGTCTCCAGGAATAGGCTTTCCCGCCCAGCAGTCAAGTTCAAGCTTCTCAGGGTCAGGGGCATGGGGATCGGGCTCAGCTAGAATATACCGATAGCCGTCTTTGTTAAACGGGTGTTCCAAGGGGTAGCCATGAGGGGGAAGGCGCTGAGCAGAAAACAAAGGGTCACTGCAGAAAGGAAAAAATAAAATCAAGAAACTAAAACTCCCTCTAGCTCAAATGCCTTCAAATCTGTAAGAAGGACATCTGATTTGTTAGATTTCAAGAGGAACACATGCAAGGTCACAAATGTTTTCCATTGCTCAAATAGATGATCCTGCCCTCTGCAGGCAAACCAGGAAAAGATTTGCTTTTAAATTTAATGAAGTGGTTTTGGTCAAATTACTCTCTAGTCTGTAGGAATATCTTTGAAACAGAGCCAGTACTTCATAAGGGAGAGAAAGGGAGAAGGAAACAATGACAATTTCCTTTAGTATATTAATTACTATTAACTAATGACATGAAACTCAGAGATATGAGCACTTACTACCTTGCCAACCTAAATAAGACCAGGATTTATTGTACAAAGCAAAGGGAAGAGGCACAGCAAAGATGAAGTAAAAGAGCTCAAGTTCAATATTGGGTCTGCTCTCCCTCTCCCCAACCTACCCTTTCTCGAGATGTCCTACAGAACTTAACTCCACAGGATGCTGCCCCAGGGCTGATTTTAACAAATCTGTAAATCAGGATTCCTAGCCTGGGATTATTTTACCCCTCAAAGTGCTCAAGATTTGAGAAAAATGGACAGGCTTTTTAATCTCAGACACCTGAGCTAGTGAAGAGTACAGTTCTTTTCCCTCTGATGGACTGTGCCAGCACCAAAGAATGGTGTAACAGTGGGAGCGGGTGTTCTGCCCACCTCCGGGCCTTCTTGGTGGTCCCTGTGGTCCCTCCATCCTGCTGCTTGCGCTTAGCTCCTCTTCCTTTTCCACTGCTTCCTGCTGCAATTCCCCCTTTGAAGAGAAGGCAGATCACTTTCAATGAGTTGTGACAGAAGCTTCCCAGGATATGGAAATTCCATGGAGACTAACACTCCCGACGTGCATTTGTGTAACACCACACACAGGAGGATTTCCTTCCTGAAAGCATAGTGGGTTTCACCTTGGTTCTGAAAGAGTCTGCTGAGCTTCTCACAGCTCAGAACACTGGGCTCTGGTGGTAAGCTCAAAGGAACGTAGCACTGATAACACCGGTATTACATTTTCAACCTTCCTTTCTTAATAAACTATAACTACAAGTACACTTTCTGAGGATGTGACACAAATGCATTTTCATTCATCCAGATTCCAAATACCCACATCTAAAAACAATTGCAAGAGTAATATTTTTTTCCCACCCAAATCAATACAAACATTCACAAAGAATATCCTCAGTATAAGGAGATGTTCACTCGTTTGAACTGTGCATGATATATTCCATAAACGTAATAAAGGCACAATATCTGCTAAAGCACTTAACTAGAATATCCAACAAGACAAAGGTACATAAAACATAGAAAACAGAAACGGAAATACTAAAAAGGTGTTTCTCTCCAGTGCTACTAGGTATCCACTCCAGTTGCGCATGACACAAGTAGAAAGGCTTTAAATTTAGCAGGCAACTTTTACAATTACTGTGCCAATGTATAAAATTCAAGTTAGATTAACCTAGCTTGTGGAATTAAGAGCAAATATCAGTAGACAATTTACATATGTCATACAAAAAATAATTTAGCTACATACTCAGGCCACAAGGACTCCTACCTAGTGATTTCTGAAATAGGTACTTTGAAATCCTTGTCCAGTTCTGTCTTTCCTCTCAGTTTGTTTTTCCATCTGCCAGAAAATGTCCCTGAACTGCAGGAAAACACCTTTATGGAAACAACTACATAGAGTACTGTATCTTAATTTGGGGCAAGCTTGGAAATTATCAGCAGTTCTGCTGCAATGAAAAAGATCAAGACATTGAGAGCAAGTCATATTCTGCACATACAGGACCAGATTCACACAGAACTTCCTTTTATGAACATATCAGGTATTATTCCTATTTTTCATAACAAGGTTTAATGTTAAACTGTTGCAACATCCATTATCTCTAGTTTGAGTTACCTTAAAAAACTATTAATTTTTAACTGTTACTTGTATTTTGATTAATTTAAGAGAGAAGTTTTATATCTACCTGAAATAAAACTACTAAGGGGACTGCTGGCCATGTTAGGCAGAATATGACAATGTATAAGCTTTTAATTACTAACATTCAACTGGAACTATGGTTTCATATCAAGTGCTATTGCCACCATTTTCACGATGCTTTAAAATTTCAACTTAGTTTTAGCTTCTACCACAACTCAGCAAAAAGCATTTTCCAAACCACATAATACTTAAGTCTGAGAGGCTGAAAGAAGACAGAGGAGGAATTCACCTCCAAAAGAGGCTCCACCTGTAAGAACAGAAGTGGCACCATGTATTTGTCAGATTTTAAACAATTAAAAGGGGAAAAATGGTGTAAAAAGATAAACAATATGCTTAGCTATTTCCAACCCATCTTAGAATATTAGTAACAGTGGAAATGATTACAGATTTAAGATGCTATTGCTCCAAAGGACAAGTTAATGACACCATGTGTTAGCTGAATAGCTAGCTACCTCCCAGCTACCCCAACTTTCATTAGATTACCATTAATCCTGAAGGCCATTCCTGTCATTAGGTGGATTACTGATAGAAAAGCATCTATAGTGAGTGATCAGTACAGAAATGCTGTCATGGGAATAAACTAAAGTTTCAGGGCAAGAAAAATGAGAAGATGGGCAAAGGAGTTCTGTTAAATAGAAGCTGAATTAGGAGTAAGAGCAGACAGCAACTGAATCTACATTAGATGTTAGTGATGAGGATACAGACATACAGATAGGGAGTCTAAAATAAACACAGTAAATCTAACCTTAAACCTGTATGTTGTCTTATGCTAAATCTGTTTCACTTAAGACCAAACTATGGTGTAAAGGGACAAAAAGATCTCCACTACCATCTAATCTTTAGCTAGCTTCCAAAAACTGAGTTCGGGACTGTAAAGCCTCTGTAAATATCCAGTTAAGAGTCAACCCAAAGGATGCCCAATGCTAGGCATATTTGGATTCAACAGCTTACAAGTATTTCATCAAGGAGACATTTAAACACTTACCATTTAGATTCCCACTTGTAGACACAGCACTGCTTTGCTTTTGGTTGTCATAAGCAGGACCAATGTTACTAAGATCCTAGAGGGAAAAACATATTCAATTATAAAGGCTATATAATCAAACCACTGTGGCAATGCTCAAAAAACCAGGAAATTCTAATAGAATGTGAATCAAAACTGACAACACTAAGAATGTGAATCAAAACTGACAAACCTGAAATTTGCAGGGTCCCAAACCTGGATGCTTCAGAGATCAACAAGTAACGAGTGTGAAGTGGGCCAAATGTAAGGATCACAGTGGTTAAGAATGTATTGGGGGTGGAATGGTGGAGGGGGGCAGTGGCAAACAGCAGTGCCTAAGCCTCATTTTCTCAGTTCCCTGTGGGAATTCAGGCCCATTGTAATCAGATCTTTTAGAAAAAAAAGACAGAAATCTGAATTTCTAAAATTGGCACATTAACAAATGCTGGACTCATCTACTCTAAGAAAACTGACTGATTTATGAGCCTGTTTTGCAGAAGCTGACTGATCAAGGATAAGGCTAGCTAAGACTGGAGCAAACAGGGAATTCCTCCAAATGCACAGAAAGGACAAAGAGCAAACAAAAGTAACCTCTAGGAGGACATACCCCCAGGTGCCCTCTACCTCATCATCCTGCGCTGCTATTTTTGGAGCAAATGACCCATAAACAGGCTTGATTCCTGAATGCACATGCCCAGAAAGGAGGACACCTCCTTTTGTCCCTATATCAGTTAGCATATTCCATTCAACCTACACACCACTCCCTGACATCCTGACTCCTTATGGTTAAATACACCCAACCCCTATCCTTCGAGAAAGCAGATCTGAGAAATTTTCTCCCATCTCCTTGCTTGAAACCCTGCAATAAAACCTCTTTTCTCTGCTACAAAACTGGTGTCAGGTTTTGGCTTACTGTACATCATCGGGCAATGGACCTGTATACAGTAACATTTCCGTGTGAAACCCTGAATTTTCGGGACGCCTGGGTGGCTCAGTGGTTGAACACCTGCCTTTGGCCCAGGGTGTGATCCTGGAGTCCCGGAATTGAGTCCCACATTGGGCTCCCTGCATGGAGCCTGCTTCTCTCTCTGCCTATGTCTCTGCCTCTCTCTGTGTGTCTCTCATGAATAATAAAAAAAAAAGAAAGAAACCTTGAATTTTCAATGCTGACTGATCAAACATTTTTTTTTAATAAAGATTTTATTTATTTATTCATGAGAGACAGAGAGAGGGAGAGAGAGAGAGAGGCAGAGACACAGGCAGAGGGAGAAGCAGGCTCCATGTAAGGAGCCCGACATGGGACTCGATCCCGGGACTCCAGGATCACACGCTGGGCGGAAGGTAGGCGCCAAACCGCTGAGCCACCCAGGGATCCCTGATCAAACATTTTAAGGCACAGCTGAAAGATGTGGCTTTCTGCCACACCAAATGTGACCTCTGCCATTGTACAGAGTGGAAATTTTCTTTTTCTTCATTATGCTAGATACACAACACAAATTCTTTTTTTTTTTAAGATTTTATTTATTTATTCATAGAGATGTAGAGAGAGAGAGGCAGAGGCAGAGACACAGGCAGAAGGAGAAGCTCCATGCAGAGAGCCCGATGTGGGACCCGATCCAGGGTCTCCAGATCACGCCCTGGGCTGCAGGTGGCGCTAAACCGCTGCGCCACAGGGGCTGCCCCACAACACAAATTCTAATTCACGACAAATTTTTCTTGCTAATATAAAAGTTTTTAAGAGTAAACTTTGAGACGGAAAGAAAATAAGAAGTAACTCAGCACAGCTTATTTGTGATACAAGTGAGGAAAGTTAAAAAAGATAAAAAGGATATGCATAAAGCCATAACATTAAGGGGAAGAGCCAGAACTAAAATGCTAGTCTCCTGGTTTAAGGCAAGGGCTCCCTCTTCCCACATATAGCAGAAACCCTCCCTTGGAGCCCACAATGTGAGAGGCCTCTAGTGGCAGTGGCAAACAGTAAAATGTTAATAAAGCCGAAATCTCAGTCTCCAAATCAAGAGGAGTACACAGTACCTGATCCAAAAGTCCAAATTTGGGGTAATCTTCTTCTGGGTCCTTACTCCCGGGATCAGGATGTTCCTTTACTAAGAATACATCTCTTTCTTTACTCTAAAAGGAAGCAGTATTTTAGCATTATTGGAGATTTTATACTTCAAAGTGGTGCTGAATGGATGATCAACCAGCAACTCCAATTCCTAAGTGTAATCTCCCAAAATGATACTACTGCTTTCCCCTCTGATTAGAAAATTAACACAAGACCATCCAAAAATTCAAACAGAGAAACTTGAAAAAATGAGAGCCAAAGTCCTTCAGAATCCTCACCTATCCCTCCACCTCACAGAGATAAGCACTGTTAACAGCTTGCTGTTGGCTTCTCCCCAGGTGCTCTCTTTAATTCTAAGGACAATAATGTTTAAAACAGTGTTATTTGTTTTTGTTTTTAAAGCAAAGGAAAAATAGTCTGCAATGTCAATATAAAATTATACTTGCAAAAGTACAGTAGAAAAGGTTTCAGTGTCGTGTATAAAACAACCAGGGTGATATTCACTTTAGACACAACTTTGTGACTGTGTGAAACCTATTAAAATTTACAATTAGCGATACCTCACTCTCCAAGAATTAGAACTAAGTTTTCTCATTTTCTTAGTCATCACATTATTTCAGTGAGACTTAAACAAATTTAATTCTTACAAAGAACACTGACATCCAAAATGTCGAGTCTAATCATTTTAGTCTACTCACCATTGTTTTAACAATGTTATTTGGCCAAGTCATTTTCCCAGGTCTCTGTCTGGTCGTCATGCACTCCCAGTATTTATCAATAAATGGTATGATATCCTAATTTTTAAAACAAAATATATTAAGATTTCTACAGTTGCTTTCAGTTATACTCACAAAAAAGGAAAGAAAACTGCAGCATTTTCAAAGACCTTGTCAGAACTGAGAGAAAAATCCACATTTAGTCTTTTCATGATTAAACAAACACACAATTGCATGCAAACAACATATAGATTGTGAGGAATTTCAAATAAGTATATACATATCTTAGCTACATAGGGCTTACAATCTAGTTGGGAGGGAAAGATCTTCCTCTACCCCATTCTCTTAGGTGCCATTTGGACAACTCCCAAATCATTCTCTCCTGAGTTCTTGTTTCTGCTTCTGACATCTCTATATGGATACCCCCCAGGCACCTCAAACTTCTTATAAGAAAGCTATAAACTTTGGAGGGTGCCTGGGGAGCTCAGTTGGTTAAGCGTAGGATTCTTGGTTTTGGTTCAGGTCATGATCTGAGTCATGAGATGGAGCCCCAAGTCCAGCTCCCGTGCATGGAGCCTGCTTAAGATTCTCTCTCTCCCTCCTCCTCTGCACTTTGCCCCCACCCTCTAAAAAAAGAAAGAAAGAGAAAACTAAACTTTGTATCCTACTTCACAAATCTGCTCTGCTGATTTTTATTCTTGTTCTTAATGCTCAGAATCACCTATTACCTAGAATCACAAGCTAGAAACCATGGGTCATCTTTGATTCTTCTCTTGTGTACAACTTTTACATCTAAACTAACACCAAATTAATTCTTAAGACTTCAGAAATTCTCACCAATTTAGCCTCCTTTCTATCCCCACTGCTTTGATTGTAGTCCTCACCAGTTCTTGCTGGCGTGACTAAAATAATATCTGAGCTTGATCTGACATTGGCCTTCCCCCATTCTCACCATTCTTCCAAAGTCCACCAGAGTCAGAGTCAACCACTAATACCTTCTACCAATTAGTTCCATGAAAACCAAATTTTTACCAAAAGGAACCAGGGTTGGGGCACCTGGCTGGCTCAGTTGGTGGAGCATGTGGCTCTTGATCTCGGGATTGTAAATTCGAGCCCCATGTTGGGTGTAAAGATTACTTAAAAATAGTATCTTTAAAATAAATAAATAAACAATAAAATAAAAGGAACCAAGGTTGAACCAGGGAAAGTAGAAAGGAAGTCTGGAATATTCTGCTGTTACAGAAAGAAGAGTTCAAAAACTGATAGAGACATATCAAAAAGTGTAAGGAGTCAGCAGTCTGACACTGGTCAAATCCAAGCACCAGAATCAGAAATCCAATAATGGACTATAAATCTGGGGCACCTGGGTAGCTCAGTCGGTTAAGTGTCCATCTTCAGGTCATGGTCCCAGGGTCCTGGGATTGAGCCCCAGGTTGTTGGCTCCCTGCTCAGTGGGGAGTTTGTGTCTTCCTCTGCCCCTCTCCCACCCCATCTGAAATAAGTAAAATCTTAAAAAAAAAAAAAAAAAAAACACAAATCCGCAGTCATACTTAAAAAGAAAAAAAAAAGGATGGACAGAAAGGAAAATTCTTCTTTACAGAAGAATTGCAAGCAATAAATATATTCTTTTTCACAGCGACCATTCTATTAACTGATTCAGGCTAGGATAATCAGTGGTTGCTAAAATCACTGCTCGAAAGGGTTCAAACAATACATTCACACAATCCCAAGGCATCACCACACAGATTGCTTAATAATTACAAAGAGAAAAGGTCCCTTTACAATGGAGAAATCTGGCAGAGACCTACCTCCTCTTTACCAAAGTAATCAAATTTAGAACCACTAATGATAAAACAAACCAATATTTTATGTCTCTTGATGTGACACAAGGAAAAATGTACACTATGTACATAATATTCTTGCCAAAAATGTTTAACCTGAGAGGATCAGTCGGTTAAGCATTTGACTCTTGATTTTGGCTCAGGTCATGATTTCAGGGTTGTGAGATCGAGCCCTGTATCAAGTTCCGTACTGGGCGTGGAGCCTGTTTGAGATTCTCTCTCTCCCTCTCCCTTTCTTTGTTCCTCTGCCCCACTTCCCTCTCTAAAAAAAAAAAAAAAAAGTTTAACCTGAATTCACTCATGAGAAAACAATCAGATATAAATGCAAATTGAGGAACATCATGCCAAACAATTAAGATCCTCAAAATTTTTGTCACAGCAGACTTGGGTGCCTGGTTGGCTCAGTTGGAGGAGCATGAGACACTTAATCTCGGGGTTGTGAGATGGAGCCCCACAGTGGGATTAGATATTACTTAAATAAACTTTGCAAATAAATAAATAAATGTATGTCATAGCAGACTGAAAAAACAAAGTAAAATAAATTCAGGAACTATTTTAAAGACAAAAAAGACATTATAGGGATGCCTAGCTGGCTCAATGAGTAGAGCATGTGATTCTTGATCTCAGGGTTATGAGTTCTAGCCCTATGTTGGGTGTGGAGCCTACTTTAAAAGAGAGAGAGAGAGAGAAAAGGAGAGAAAGAGAGAGACATTACAACTAAATGTAATGTGTGATCCTTGCCCGGATCCTGGATGGAGGAAAAAGCTATGAAAGATATTAAGACAATAATAACAGTAAGAAAATATAACTATATATTTTATATAAAAAATAAAAACTTTATATAAGTAGACAATAATATTACATTAACACTAAATTTTCTGAGTATGATCACTGTATTATCATTATGAGAGAATACCGGATATAATGTTCAATTTAGTCTCACGTAGCTTAGAGAAAAATATAGACAGGATGATAAAGTAAATGCAATAAAATATTAACAACTGGTAAATCTAGGTGAAGAATAAACAGATGTTCACTGTACTACCTGAATTTTTCTATACATTTGAAAAATTCAAAATAATTTGGGAGGAAAAAATAAGAAAAAAAAAAAAAAAACAAATCTAATCACAACACATCTTTAATGCAGGAATTAAAAGAAGGTGAGCAGGCTGTCTATAGGACTAGATCCTAATTTCTATTCAGTAGAAAATCCCTGATCCCAACTACACTGGTCTCACCAGACACCCTATACAAGTGTCTTTCAAACTGTAGATCGCATCAATTAGTAAGTTATAAAATCAATTTTGCAGATCAAATCTAGCCCTGCCTAGAACAGGAAATAACAGAGTACAGAGGGAAAAGATCAGAGGATAAGCACTGTTTGGTGAAATTTTTGTTTTTTGTTTTTTTTTTTTTAAGATTTTTTATTTATTTATTCATAGAGACAGAGAGAGAGAGGCAGAGACACAGGCAGAGGGAGAAGCAGGCATCATACAGAGGGAGACCCTGATGTGGGACTCGATCCAGGGTCTCCAGGATCACGCCCTGGGCTGCAGGCGGCACTAAACCGCTGCGCCACCGGGGCTGCCCTTTTGTTTCAGTTTTAAATGAAAAGTAGGAAGGTATAAAAGTATACTAGGTACAATGTAAACTCCACATTCTAAAATTTATTTAATTTTATTTTGTTACCATGAATCACAGTATAGGAAAGACTCATGGATGGGTTAATCATCTAATTTTGACTCCTGACTTTCATTGTGTGGTGCTGCAGTTTAATAATAGGATAACTCATTTAAATAAACTCATCCTCTTCCTTCTGACAAAATCTGTAATAACAATCTATACAAATAGCTAAACTGAGCTGAGAAGGTTCCCCTCAAGATCTGATTATTACTTGCAGGATAGACAGTTGTTACTTCTATAATGCCAACCAAAACTATTTAACAATTCACCCAACTAATAACTAAGCCAAATGACATAATTTGCACATACTAAGAAGTTAGTAAATCACATGAAATAAGTAACATGTAACTACTGAATCTACAGTCGTATATTCACAAAAATTGGGGGGAAAGTACTTATTGTTAAAAAGTATATTTAGAAGTTCCACCTAATTCTTTGGCATAACTGTGCAATTACATTAATTTCTTCTCTACCTTATCTTTGGAGAACATGGTTTTCGGATGTTCATCCTGTGTTCGGGACTGCCATGTTAGGTTGGCCAGAGCACTAAGGCACATTTCCTTCAAATCTATCAAAAACAAAATGGAAGAAAAAGTTATCTATAGTATTATCTATTACCAAAAGAATATTAACCTAGGTGGTCCACAAATTAGCAATTACAGCAGCTAAAAATAGAGTCATCATTAATCTGAAATGGACAACA
Organism: Canis lupus familiaris; assembly: GCF_011100685.1. Classification (NCBI taxonomy): domain Eukaryota; kingdom Metazoa; phylum Chordata; class Mammalia; order Carnivora; family Canidae; genus Canis; species Canis lupus. The sequence goes on from NC_049237.1 coordinate 28,099,519, forward strand.
GCCATTACTCAGAGCTAAACCTGAACTTCTACCAGCTACCAGGCAGGGGTTTCTGATTCTGCTACGTCCAAATCCCTTTTGTTTTGCAGCTAACCAGAGAACAATTTTGCAGCACTCCATAGTTTGTTCTTACTTGCTTGCTTCCGGAGGAAATAGGTATTCCCACTATGATGGCACACATTGCAGTGAAAACTATAGTTGGTCATGAAAGGTAGACAGGATCTGCAGAACAGCCAGATTAAACAGATTAGCACATTTCTTTATGAGAAGTAAATCAACAGAATCAACAAGAATCCCTTTCTCACAATGAAATTAAGGGAATAATATAAATATATTAATATACAATTACAACTTAAAAAGGTCATCAAAACCAAAATAAGGCTTGTATTTTTACAAATAGATGGATTTTTGTGTTACAAAAATTTAATAAGACATTATCTACCATAGTGGATAATTCATCACCAGGAAGGTTCTCACTGGGATCTTGTCCAAGCTAGTTTGTTATAGTATTTGAGCACCTAAAAAGATTATCCTAGGCCAGTTGTGGAAGACAAAGCAGGCTCTTTAAATACCTTTATATATAAATATTTGTATGTAAATGATATGTAAATATAAACAGCTATATAAATGTATATAAATTTTATTTAAATACTTAAATATTTATTTAAAGTGCTAGTAACACTGTTGGAAAGGGCAGAGAGAAACTATGACAAGATTAATTAAAAATGTAAATAATTGTGGTGCCTGGGTGGCTCAGAAGATTGGGCATTTGACTCTTGATTTTGGCTCAGGTTGTGATGGCAGGGTTGGGAGACCGAGCCCTGCATTGGACTCTGTGCAGAGCGTGGAGTTGGCTTGAGATTCTCTCTCTCTCTCTGTCTCCCTCTGTTCCTCCCCCTGCTCTCTCTCTAAAATAAATAAAATCTTTTTTAAAAATGTAATTATTCAAGAAAACAACACATAGTCACAAAATATTACTTATCTCATTATCAAAGGAATCCTACAGATGGTAATTAGTCTATTAGAGTTTTAAGCATCCAAGTAGTAACTTCAGATTTAAGAGAAAAGATTTCTGGAGGACATAAGTTATGAACTGGATTTGGGAAGATGATTTGGTTTTCATTTCTCTAGGTGTGAACTATGTATAGAGATGAGAAAGGGCCAACTAGGGGGCAGAGAGGCAAACTGCTGTTAAATAAATTTGTCTCAGAGAGGGGATTTGTCAGGGATATGGTTAAAAAAAAGAAAAGTAAAAAGTAAGGCTTGATAGGTAGGAAGTGCAAGGAACCAGGTATAGTTGGATATTTTCTGTGGGTAATAGGAATTCCTTGAAGGCGAAGTGACATGGTTAAAATTCCAAGTTGCATGACAGGATGGGTCTGAAGAAAGAGATTACAAAAAGCAAATGTATGTAAGATGCTTTTTTGGAAGCTCCAACAGAAGGTAAAGAAGGCCTCACTTAGGGTGAAATTAATAAAAACAGAAAGACAAGCCCCTACATAAGAAGAGAAAAAAGTTGGTAAAGCTTGGTGACTAATGGAGGGGTACAGGAGGTGAAAATTCTACCTACTAAGGGTGCTTATATCACGAAGATGAAACCTCCTAAGAGGGAAGTTTGGGGCAAGAGAAGACTTGTCTGTTTAAAGGCAGACAGAAAGATGCCAGAGAAAGGGAGAGATTTAAAAAAATGATGGATACTGAGGATATAACTGAGGAAACCAATGCATTAGAGAAAGAGGTGTGGTAGGGACTGCACCCAATGACTGGAAAAGTAGAGTACAGGGAGACCTTAGTCTTAAAAAGGAGAAAAGTAGGGCAGCCCAGGTAGCTCAGTTTAGTGCTGCCTTCAGCCCAGGGCCTGATCCTGGAGACCCAGGATTGAGTCCTGCATCGGGCTCCCTGCATGGAGTCTGCTTCTCCCTCTGCCTGTATCTCTGCCTCTCTCTCTGTCTCTCATAAATAAATAATAAAAAAAAAAAAAAAAAGGAGAAGGGTAACAGAAAAATAGGAGACTGGTTTAAGTTGTAAGAGAAGAAATCAAAATAAAAGCAGGATAATCTTGGATTCAGCTGAAACTTGCTTGAGATATCCTCAAAGAGCAGCTTCCTGAGTGTGTGTCTACTGTCACCATTCAAGAAATAAACATTTCTGTGAATGTTTAGATTGAGTTCACTTGCCTTTACATTGCTCTCAAACCCTTTCTGTTCAACAGCCACTGTGACAAAATCATCTCAGAAAGTAAAGCCTCAGGGTGCCTGGGTGGTTCAGTTGAGAATCTGCCGTTGGCTTAGGGTTGTGACCCAGGGGTCCTGGGATCGAGTCCCACATTGGGGTCCCCACAAGGACCCTGCTTCTCCCTTTGCCTATGTCTCTGCCCCTCTCGGTTTCATGAATCAATAAATAAAGTTGAAGAAAGAAAAGAAAGAAAAGAAAGAAAAGAAAGAAAAGAAAGAAAAGAAAGAAAAGAAAGAAAAGAAAGAAAGAAAGAAAGAAAGAAAGAAAGAAATAGGGATGCCTGGGTGGCTCTGCAGTTGAGGGTCTGCCTTTGGCTCAGGGTGTGACCCAGGGGTCCTAAGATCAGAGTCCCACATCGGGCTCCCTGCATGGAGTCTGCTTCTCCTCCCTCTGCCTCTCTTTGTGTCTCTTGTGGATAAATAAATAAAATCTTTTTTTTTTTAATAAATAAAATCTTAATAAAAAAAGATAAAGCGAAGCCTCAAACTACAGATATGTAGATAGTTGTTATTTAATTGAAATATAACATGTTTACAGCAGCCTTTTTCCTACCCTGCTGGCTCACTTCCTCCATCTCAGCTGTGAAGGGTAATCTGTCCCACCTAGGTGGGCTTTAGGTGTAACTTCTCAAATTCAGGTACAAACTGGTTTTTACCAAAACTCCAAACTGTGCTTTGATTCTTCCCTAGATCTCCCTAAATTATCCCTCTGGTAAATTTCCTTTCCTAGGCTCTACTTATCCAAATAAACTCTCCTTGGCCAAAGCGGCCCAATTTTAGGTCTTGTCTGTCTAGGTGACCAGCTTTGCTTATCTTGTATATTCTCCCTACAGAGCCTTCTAACAAGATCAATTCTTTCTTCCAGATCCTTCAGTATTTTTTTTTTTAACATTCTATCTTAAGGTCATCAATCACATGTGAATTAGAACATTAGCATTTCTCAGTGGTTGGGTGTCTGCCTTTGGCTCAGATCATTATCCGGGGTCCTGGAAATAAGTCACATTGGGCTCCCTGCCCGGAGCCTGCTTCTCCCTCTGCCTATGTCTCTGCCTCTCTGTCTCTCATGAATAAATAAAATCTTAAAAAACAAAAAAAAGAACATTAGCATTTCTAAAACCCATTATAACTTTTTAACTAGAAAGCATACAATAAACTATAAAGGAAGATATTTCTTCACAAATCCACCCAATGAGGAAGAATTTCATAATAGTCTTATTTTGAGACAATCTAAATTTACTTGCATAATATGGACCATAAGGAACACCACGGAGAGCTAGCAGAATTATTTCCATAGACAGTGGATCAACATCAAGCACTTGCTAGCTGTTTACTGAATCCCTACAATAAAGCAACAGCCTTTTATTCTCAATCATAAAATGATTTTAATTCATTAGAAGAGGTAAAAGATTGGAAATATGTTGAGGAGTAAACACAGGATACTTAAAGGGAGTGAGTTAAAGGAAAGAAAAAATGGCTCAAGCATGAATAGGCACAGGTCATCTCAGATTTTTGACAACAGGCTTTGTCTGTCATACGCACCAACCCTTTCCCCCAAATCCATTAACACTAAAACAACATTTAAATGATACTGTCCCATATTTGTTTATATACTGCTTCACAACTGCACAGCTTTGTCTCCCAACCAAGTAAGCTCAAAGCAAGGATAATACTTAACGTTGCACCTATTTGGTCTGGGCCCTCAATAGGTAGGAAACAAGCCCAGGTTATTAAAACAATTCCTGATTCAAATCCTACTATTCACTGAACAGGGGTTAGAAGACATAGGAAATATGCTTTTATGTTTGCCTACAAACTATCATTCAGCTGTTGAACATGTTGACATTTTTTTCATAAAGCGATTCTCAGAGGCCACAAAAAATACTCACGAGGTATCTATGCCAAAGGTGTCTGCTGTGAACCATTTCGTACATATCCCACATTGCAGCTCTACCTCTCCCAACTGCCGGCCATTCTCTTCATCCACCGAGCCAGCCTGAGTATCCATCACCTCTGAAGTATCCCCAGCACCTTCCTGTGTCCACAGAGCAATTAGAAAATCAAGGTAGTTGACCCAACTGTATTTCTGAGTCACTTAAAAACTTAAAAAACAAAACCTATTTCGCCTTGCATACATCCAAAAAGAAGTACTTACTAGTGTATCTTTTCCATTAGAGGATTCGGTCTCCAAACCACCACCTACATCAACTGAATTTGCATCCCTACAAGATAATGAAAGCACTCAAGTAAGAATTTTCAAGAGAAACAAACCTCAAAGTGCCTATTTCCAAAGATAACGATCAAAGTACAGCTGAACTTCACGCTCCTACAGCTTTTTCCAACTAAGCCTGTTCTCAGCCTGGATGCCCAGGGTTAGGAAGAATATGGCCTAGACAGACGCAGCCCCATAGGGCACAGGGAAGCCTAATCTGCCCTTACCAACAAATCTACACTGGATGGAATTGGTCCTCGGGGAGGTTCGCAGAGATGCAGCTCTCCCACTCTGCTTACAGAGGAACCGTTACTTCTTCCAGTCCGGCAATCCAAAGTGGTTTCTTCTCTGGGATATCTGAGGGGTTCCTGCTCTAACAGTAAGCTACGAGCCCCGTGCTAGGGTGCCAGAGCAGGGGAGAGAACAAGAACCTGGACTCTCACAGAGAAAGATGTGAGAAGGGGCGTAGTTTCAGACACAGTTCAGAGGGGAGGGCCAAGGGGACGGGCCAAGCGGCGGGCGGGACTACACTCCTCGAGGGGGCAGGGCGAGCCGTTAGCTGCAAGACCTAGGTTCGGAGGGGGCGGGCAAGAGGGTTCCCGGGAGCCGCGGAATTCTAAGAGGGGTGGGCCTCCCTCCCTCCATCCTCCTCGGGCCACAGGACGTCTCACCCGCTTTCTGCCTCTCCAGAACTAGGTTCCGCAGTTGGAGCAACAGATGCCCCCTCTCCAGCCGGGGCAGTTGCCACTGCTACCACCGGTTTTATCTCCCCTTCTTCCGCCGTTGTTGCATTTGCGGCCGCTGCTGGGCCGGGTCCTGCATCTACTCCGGGTCCGGGTCCGGTTCCCGCCGCCGCCATCACTGCCGCCTCCCAGGGTTCTCGCGAGAATCCTATCTCGGTCTCGCGTGAGTTGCCGACTGGCTTTGTAATCTTCAAACAGTAAAGGTTCTTGGTGGGTCCACCGCTTGCCTGAGGAATAGGCGCTCCCGGACCACTTTAAGGGCGGGCGGGCGGGCCGAGGTGGGCGGGGTTTCGGGGTGTGGCCTGCTACGGACCCAGCAGGGTGAAGGCGTCGGAAGCAAGAATACTAGTTGACTTTATTCTAGGACTTTCTTGGCCAGATACTGTACCTTTTCGTGGCCAGCGCTGGAAGTCACCGCGCAGATGAGGCGCCTTGAGAGCTCGAGGTGCCCAAGGACTGCGAAGGTTGTGGTGTGCACTCCAAACGTTCCTCCCCGTGAAATGTGGAAATGTCTTCTACAAACACCGACCAGGACTCGCTGCCCCGCCGCAGAAGCTGTTCGCCGCCCTGCCCTCGAGGTCTGCCACCTTGTGCACGCCTAGCCTCGACCGTGTGAATCTAGAGCCCCAGCTGCACGGGCGCGGACCGGAGAGGGGATGTGGAGGGAGCATCCAGACGGAAGAGGTGCGCGGCAGTGCGTGTTGGGGAAGCTGAAGCCCGAGTTAGGAAGTCAGATGCTAGAGGACGCAGCGGTTGAAAGAAGATTGGCCTTGGAGAAGGGAACAGGTGTCCAGCAACGGTAAGAACCCCAGGAATGGGGCGCCTGGGTGGCTCAGTGGTTGAGCGTCTCCTTTTGGGGGTCCTGGGATGGACTCCTGCATCGGGCTCCCTGCGAGGAGCCTGCTTCTCCCTCTGCCTATGTCTCTGCTTCTGTCTCTGTGTCTTTCATGAATCAATAAATATTTTAAAAAAGAAAGGAACTTGAATCAATGGCAGTATTGATAGGTGAAATCACTGGAGTAGTCTCTCATGAATAAATAAAGTCTTTAAAAAAAAAACAGTACTTTCACAGACTCAAAGTATGCCCCCAAAAATATTTATTTATTTTTTAGAAAAGATTTTATTTATTTATTCATGAGAGACAGAGAGAGAGAGAGAGAGGCAGAGACACAGGCAGAGGGAGAGACAGGCTCCATGCGGGAAGCCTGATGCAGGACTGGATCCCAGGACCCCGGGATCATGACCTGAGCCCAATGCAGATGCTCAACCACTGAGTCACCCAGGTGCCCCTCCCCCCAAATATTTATTACCTATAGTGGTGGTTTTAATACAGGGCCAAAAAACTTTGGTACTGCTTCCTCTAGGAGATAGAGCTTGAATCCCTCCTCTTGAGTGTGTGGGCTGGACTTACTTGCTAACGAACAGTAGAATGTGGAAAAGGAAAATAGTAATTTTTACCATGGAGAAACTGGCAGGCACGACCTTAACCAGTGCTCAAGTTTAACACCATCAGTAATAAATCAGATTAATTTCATTTGCTCCTTGATATGATGCAGTGTGAAGGACGGACTTCATCTCTGGGATTCTTCCCCAAAATCCCTAACTCTGGTCTAATCAAGAGAAAACAGCCAAATCGAAATTGAGACATTCTAGAAAATACCTGATCAGTATGCTTCAAAACTGTCAACATCATGAAAGAGAAGGAAAGACTGAGAAACTCTGGAGGAGACAAGGAGATGACTACTAAATGCAGTATAGTATCCTGGATGAGGTTCTGAAAGAGAAAAGGGACATTAGTGGAAAACTGGTGAAATCAATAATGTCTGTGGTTAATAATATTACAGCAATGTTAATTTTTTAAAAAGGTTTTATTTATTTATTCACGAGAGACACAGAGAGAGGCAGAGACACAGGCAGAGGGAGAAGCAGGCTCCTCACAGGGAGCCCAATGCGGTACTTGATCCCCAGACTCCAGGATCATGCCCTGAGCCAAAGACAGATGCTCAACCACTGAGCCACCCAGGCGTCCCACAGTGATGTTGATTTTTTTTATTTCTGATCAATGTACTATGCTTTAAGATGTTAACATTAGGGGAAGCTGGATCAAGGCTATATGAAGGAACTCTTTGAACTATCTTTGTGATTCTTGTGTAAATCTAAAAGTAATTGAAGATATAAATTTAAAAAACTGATGTTAGGTCACAATGTGATTTGGCATAGAACTTTGAAGGAGTTCAAAGAATTGAACAGATTCAATAAATCTGTAGCAGATTCAATAAATCCTAGATGGGAATCTGCTTGTTTATGTAAACAAAGATTGTCAGCTCTTGCATATATAAAAAATTGAAAAATAGAATAGTATTGATGCTAAACTGTCTTATTCTAGCAGTGGTGATACTCATCTATGGATGTAAATCAAAGAAATAAATAATCAGTCTCATTAAGAGTTTTATCTCCAGGGATCCCTGGGTGGCTGAGCAGTTTAGCACTGCCTTTGGCCCAGGACCTGATCCTGGAGACCTGGGATCGAGTCCCACATCAGGCTCCCTGCATGGAGCCTGCTTCTCCTTCTGCCTGTGTCTCTGCCTCTCTCTGTGTCTCTCGTGAATAAATAAAATCTTTAAAAAAAACTTATATCGCCAATAAAATTTTAATTTATGTTTATCAAAACTTGTACACTTATTTGATTAATTGAATTTTATGCAATCAAGGAGAAAGATTTTGACAGTAGAGCCTTAAGGTTACAGGAAGTTTTTAAAATTGTAATTTCAACTTTCATATATATATTTTTTAAGACTTTATTTTATTTTTTTAAAGATTTGAGAGAGAGAGAACAGGGGGAGGGGAGAGGGAAAGGGAAAAGGAGAGAAGCAGACTCCCACTGAGCCAGAGCTGATGCAGGGGCTGGATTTCATGACCCTGAGCTGAAATCAAGAGTCTGGAGGCTTAACCAACTGAGCCATCCAGGTACCCCTTAAAATACTTTATTTTTAAGTAATCTCCACACTCAACATGGGGCTCAAATTCACAACCGCAAGACCAAGAGTTGTATGCTCTACCAACTGAGCCAGCTAGGTGCCCCATTAACTTTTTTTTTTTTTTTTTAAGAATTTACTTATTTATTCATGAGACACACAGAGAGAGGCAGAGACTGAGGCAGAGGGAGAATCAGGCTCCCTGTGGGGAACGTGATGCGGGACTGGATCCCAGGACCCCAGGATCCTGCCCTGAGCCAAAGGCAGATGCTCAGCCATGGAGCCACCCAGGTGCCCCACCTCATCAATTTTTATATTTATTTCAGAGAAGTATTATAGACTTTCTAGTATAAAAATAAATGTTTGCACAAATGTATTATCTGTGTATTGCGTATCTATATGTGTATTGTGTTTTATGAGGGAAGAAGAACAATTCTGACTTTTTTTTTTTTAAGATTTTATTTATTTATTCACAAGAGACACACAGAGAGAGGCAGAGACACAGGCAGAGGGAGAAGCAGGCTCCATGCAGGGAGCCCAACGTGGGACTCAATCCTGGGTCTCCAGGATCACGCCACCGGGGCTGCCCACAATTCTGACTTTATTTTATTTTTTTTTAATTTTTATTTTTAATTGTTTTAAATTTATTTATGATAGTCACAGAGAGAGAGAGAGAGAGAGAGGCAGAGACACAGGCAGAGGGAGAAGCAGGCTGCATGCACCGGGAGCCTGATGTGGGATTCGATCCCCGGTCTCCAGGATTGTGCCCTGGGCCAAAGGCAGGCGCCAAACCGCTGCGCCACCCAGGGATCCCCAATTCTGACTTTAAAGAGAAAATTAGATAATGTAAAATTTCTATTTTTTAGTGTAATATTAAAAGTCGTTCATGTATTTTTTGTATGGATAATGGCAGATATCCAATCAGTACAGTGGAACTTTCTTTTTAGTTTTATTTAACAATGCTGATGTTTGCAATTCACCTGAAATTCTCTACAGGTAATTAAATTTACAGTGATATATTCAGGCAAACAAAATTTTGAAGACCGCTAATTTAGAACAATGTCTTTCAACGTTTGACCACATCTCACATAATACATTTTGCAATGTGACCCACTATACATGTTATATTATTTACAATTAAAAGATTCATGAAACATTCTGTACTCTATATATCCTTTTTTTTAAAAAAAAATTATTTATTCATGAGACACAGAGAGAGAGAGAGAGAGGCAGAGACACAGGCAGAGGGAGAAGCAGGCTCCATGCAGGGAGTCTGACGTGGGACTCGATCCTGGGTCTCCAGGATCACGCCCTGGGCTGAAGGCAGGCACTAAACCACTGAGCCACCCAGGAATCCCTTTTCTTTTTTTTTTTTTAATGTCAGTAGTGACACATTAGATTGATTTGACAACCTCAGCAATTTGGAAAACACTGATACAGCATTGTTTTCAAAGTGCTGTGCCTGGGGGTTGTGATCTGGGCAGCAACTGCATTTTATTTTATTTTTTCATTTGTTTTTATTTAAGTTTGATTTTGCAACATATAGCACCCAGTGCTCATCCCATCAAGTGCCCTCCTCAAAGCCCGTAACTCAGTTACCCCAACCCCCTGCCCACCTCCCTTTCCACAACCCTTTGTTTCCCAGAGTTAGGAGTCTCTCATGGTTTGTCTCCCTCTAATTTTTCTCAGTTCCCCTCCTTTCCTTTAAAATCCCTTTCACTTATTTCTTACATTACCTGTATGAGTGAAATTATATGATGATTGTCCTTCTCCGATTGACTTACTTCACTCAGCATAATACCCTCCAGTTCTATCCATGTCGAAGCAAATCGTGGGTATTCATCCTTTCTGATGGCTGAGTAATATTCTAAAAAAAATATATATATATACACACACACACACACACACACACACCACAACTTCTTTATCCATTCATGTGTCGAGGGACATTGTGGCTCCTTCCACAGTTTGGCTATTGTGGACATTGCTGCTATGAACATTGGGGTGCAGGTGTCCTGGCGTTTCACTACATCTGTATCTTTGGGGTAAATACCCAGTAATACAATTGCTGGGTCGTAGGGTAGATCTATTTTTAACTTTTTTTTTTAAGATTTTATTTATTTATTCATGAGAGAGAGAGAGAGAGAGAGAGAGAGGCAGAGACCTAGGTGGAGAGAGAAGCAGGCTCCATGTAGGAAGCCTGATGTGGGACTTAATCCCGGGATTCCAGGATCATGCCCTAAGCCAAAGGCAGATGCTCAACCACTCAGCCACCCAGGCGTCCCTATTTTTAACTTCTTGAGGAATCTCCACACTGTTTTCCAGAGTGGCTGTACCAGTTTACATTCCCACTAGCAGTGCAAGAGGGTTCCCCCTTCTCCACATCCTCTCCAACTTCTGTTGTTTCCTGTCTTGTTAATTTTCACTATTTTCACTGGTGTGAGGGGTGGTATCTCACTGTGGTTTTGATTTGTATTTCCCTGATGGCAAGTGATGTGGAGCATTTTCTCATGTGCTTGTTGGCCATGTCTGTGTCGTCTTTGGTGAAATATCTGTTCATATCTTCTCATTTGGATTGGATTTGTTTCTTGGGTGTTGAGTTTAATAAGTTCTTTATAGATCTTGGATACTAGCCCTTTATTTGATATGTCATTTGCAAATAGCTTCTCCCATTCTGTAGGTTGTCTTTTAGTTTTGTTGACTGTTTCTTTTGCTGTGCAGAAGCTTTTTATCCTGATTAAGTCCCAATAGTTCATTTTTGCTTTTGTTTCCCTTGCCTTCATAGATGTATCTTGCAAGAAGTTACTGTGGCCAAGTTCAAAAGGGTTGTTGCCTGTGTTCTCCTCTAGGATTTTGATAGATTCCTGTCTCATATTTAGATCTTTCAACCATTTTGAGTTTATCTTTGTGTATGATATAAGAGAACGGTCTGGTTTCATTCTTATGCATGTGGCTGTCCAATCTTCCCAACACCACTTATTGGAGAGACTGTCCTTTTTCTAGTAGATATTCTTTCCTACTTGTCGAATATTAGTTGACCATAGAGTTGATTGCCCATTTCTGGGTTCTCTATTCTGTTCCATTTTTCTATGTGTCTGTTTTTGTGCTAGTACCATATTGTCTTGATGATCACAGCTTTGTAATATAGCTTGAAATCCAGCCTTGTGATGCCCGCGGCATTGGTTTTCTTTTTCAATATTCCTCTGGCTATTTGGGGTCTTTTCTGATTCCATAAAAATCTTAAGATTATTTGTTCCAACTCTGTGGATAAAGTCCATGGTATTTTGATAGGGATTGCATTGAATGTGTAAATTGCCCTAGCATTGACATTTTTGCAATATTTATTCTTCCAATCCATGAGCATGGGATGTTTTTCCGTCTCTTTGCATCTTCCTCAATTTCGTTCAGTAGTGTTCTGTAGTTTTTAGGGTATAGATCCTTTACCTCTTTGGTTAGGTTTCTTCCTAGGTATCTTATGCTTTTGGGTGCAATTGTAAATGGGATTGATGCCTTGATCTCTCTTTCTTCAGTCTTATTGTTAGTGTATAGAAATGCCACTGATTTCTGGGCATTGATTTTGCATCCTGCCACACTGCCAAATTGCTGTATGAGTTCTGGCAATCTTGGGGTGGAGTCTCTTGGGTTTTCCGTGTACATATCATGTCATCTCTGAAGAGGGAGATTTTGACTTTTTCTTTACCAATTTGAATGCCTTTTATTTATTTTTGTTGTCTGATTGCTGAAGCTAAGACTTCTAGTACTATGTTGAATAACAGTGGTGAGAGTGGACATCCCTGTCGTGTTCCTGATCTTAGGGGAAAGGCTTTCAGTTTTTCCCCATTGAGAATGATATTTGCTGTGGGCTTTTCATAAATAGCTTTTAAGATATTGAGGAATATTCTCTCTATCCATACACTTTTTTTTTGTTTGTTTGTTTGTTTTTTTCATACACTTTGATGTATGGTTTTTCTCTTGTTGATGTGATCTATCATGTTGATTGTTTTATGAGTGTTGAACCAACCTTGCATCTCAGGGATAAACCCCAGTTGGTCGTGGTGAATAATCCTCTTAATGTATTGTTGGATCCTATTGGCTAGTATCTTGGTGAGAATTTTTACATCCATGTTCATCAGGGATATTGATCTATAATCCTCCTTTTTGTTGGGGTCTTTGCTGGTTTTGGAATCATGGTGATTCTGGCCTCATAAAACAAGTTTGGGTATATTCCATCCCTTTCTATCTTTCAAAACAGCTTTAGTAGAATAGGTATTACTTCTTTAAGCATTTGATAGAATTCCCCTGGGAAGCCATCTGGCACTGGACTTTTGTGTCTTGGGAGGTTTTTGATGAGTGCTTCAATTTCCTTGCTGGTTATTGGCCTGTTCAGGTTTTCTATTTCTTCCTGTTCCAGTTTTGGTAGTTTGTGGTTTTCCAGAAATGCGTCCATTTCTTCTAGATTGCCTAATTTATTGGTGTATAGCTGCTCATAATATGTTTTAAAAATCGTTTATATTTCCTTGGTATTGGTTGTGGTCTCTCCTCTTTCATTCATGATTTTATTAATTTGAGTCTTTTCTCTTTTGTTTTTAATAAGGCTGGCTAATGGTTTATGTATCTTATTAATTCTTTCAAAGAACCAACTCCTGGTTTTGTTGATCTGTTCTACAGTTCTTCTGGTCTCGATTTCATTGAGTTCTGCTCTAGTCTTTATTTCTTTTCTTCTGCTTGGTGTAGGCTTTACTTGCTATTCTTTCTCCAGTTCCTTTAGGTGTGAGGTTAGCTTGTGTATTTTTTTCCCAATTTTTTGAGGGAGGCTTGTATTGCGATGTATTTCCCTTTTAGGACTGCTTTTGCTGTATCCCAAAGATTTTGAATGATTGTATCTTCATTTTCATTAGTTTCCATGAATCTTTTTAATTCTTCTCTAATTTTTGGTTGACCCATTTATCTTTTAGTAGGATGCTCTTTAACCTCCATGTGTTTGAGTTTCTCCCCAATTTCTTCTTGTGATTGAGTTCTAGTTTCAAAGCATTGTGGTCTGAAAATATGCAGGGGATTTCCCCAATCTTTTGGAATCAGTTGAGATGTGATTTGTGACCCAGTATGTAGTCTATTCTGGAGAAAGTTCCATGTGTACTTGAAAAGAATGTGTATTCAGTTGCATTCAGATGGAAAGTTCTGTATATATCTGTGAAATCTATTTGGTCCAGTGTATTATTTAAGGCCCTGGTTTCTTTCTTTTTTTTTTTTTTTTTTTTTTTTTTTTAAGGCCCTGGTTTCTTTGGTGATGTTCTGCTTACTTCTGTCATTTGCTGAAAGTGGGGTATTGAACTCTCCTGCTATTAGTGTATTATTATCTAAGTATTTCTTTACTTTGGTTATTAATTGCTTAATATACTTGGCAGCTCCCACATTAGGGGCATAAATATTCATGATTGTTAAGTCTTCTTGTTGGATAGACCCTTTAAGTATGATACAGCATCCCTCTTCGTCTTTTACTACAGTCTTTGGTATAAACTTTAATTTATCTGATATGAGGATTGCTACCCTAGCTTTCTTTTGAGGACCATTTGAATGGTAAATGATTCTCCATCCCTTCATTTTCAGGCTGGAGGTGTTCTTAGGTCTAAGATGAGTCTCTTGTAGACACATATAGATGGGTCTTGCTTTTTTATCCAGTCCGATACTTTGCGTCTTCTGATGGGATTATTTAGCCCATTCCTGTTCAGAGTAACTATTGAAAGATATGAATGTAGTGTCATTGTAATACCTATTCAGTCCCTGTTTTGTGGATTATTTCTTTGGGCTTCCTCTTTCTTTTTACTCTTTCAATTTACAGTAAATAAATTTCTTGCAGAGGTAGTTTGGTGGTCACATATTTTTTCAGTTTCTGCCTACCTTGGAAGTTCTTTATCTCTCCTATTCTGAATGACAGCCTTGCTGGATAAAGTATTCTTGGCTGCATGTTATTCTCATTTAGTACCCTGTATATATCATACCAGCCCTTTCTGGCCTGCCAGGTCTCTGTGGAGAGCTCTGCTGTTAATCTGATATTCCTCCCCATATACGTTAAGAATCTCTTGTCTCACACTGCTTTAAGAATTTTCTCTTTATCTTTGAAATTTGCAAGTTTCACTATTAAATGTCGAGGTGTTGAATGGTTTTTATTGATTTGGGGAGGGGGCGTCTCTACCTGAATGCCTATTTCCTTCCCCAGATTTGAGAAGTTCTCAGTTAATGATTTGTTCAAATATACTTTGTGGTCACCCCTCTCTCTCAGCCTCTTCTGGAATCCCAATTAGATGCATATTCTTCCTTCTCAAGCTATCATTTATTTCCCTAAGCTTTTCCTCATGGTTTCTTAATTGTTTTTCTCTTTTTTTCCCAGCTTCCTTGCCATCAACTTGTCTTCTATGTGACTCACTCTCTCTTCTACTTCATTAACCCTAGAAGTTAGAACATCCAGATTGGATTGCATCTCATTTCATCTGTTTTTAATTTCGGCCTGATTAGATCTCAATTCTGTAGTAATGAAGTATCTAGAGTCCTTTATGCTTTTTTCCAGTAACTTTATAATTGTACTTCTGAATTGAATTTCTGACATCATATTTAAATCTAAATTCTGTAACTGTGGCAGAGTATTGTTTCTGGTTCTTTGTTTTATGGTGAATTCTCCCTTCTAGTCATTTTGTCCAGTGCAGAGTGGCTGTATGAGTGGGCTGAGTCAAAAATATCAACCATGACCAAGTAAAATACACCCTAGATGATTCTGAAGACGTCAGAGACCAGAAAATTAAAAAAACAAAACAAAACAAAAAAAACAAAATAAAAGGACCACTAAAGTGAAAAACACATTCTTAAAGCAGTAAAAATAAAAAGCCAAAACCAAAAACAATGAAGAAGAACAAAGAAAAAGAAAAAAGTAAAGAGGAAAAAGAAAAAAAGGAGGGGATGGTGGTGGTGAGGAAGTGGTAGTGGAGAGAGAATGTCTATCTGAGGGGTCCTAGAGGGTGATCATCTTGGTTCTGAGTATTTTTTGTTCTCTGTGTTAGAAGGTGCTCAATCCTAAATTTATATAAACCAGCAAAAGTTATGTAAAGCCCCAACATTGACCACAAAAACACAAACAAGATAAAAGAGGGGGGCGGAATGAGGAGGAAGAGGGAATAGAATCTCACAGAATGAACGAACATGGTATTCTACTTGGTTCTGGGTATATGTTGGTCGTGTTTTAGAAGGTACTAACACCCACCATCGTAAAACAAAATGAGGCAGAAAAAACAACACAAAACAAAAACCCATATCTTGTATATCTACCAAAATTAAATTGAATACGTTGAAGGGAATCCAGAAGTAAAAAATATGTCTAAGACATGTAATTTTAGAAATATGAAAGTCAAAAAGGAAAAAACTTAAAAATGAAGAGCTGGTAAAATATTGTAGTTAAGGTGGGAAAAGAAAAAATATTGGAAATTTTTAGTCTGATATAAAAACGAGTAGTAATGGAAAAAAAAAAAAAAAAAGACCTTCTTGTTCTATGTACTATTTTCCCTCAGTCCTAGAGAATCAGCATAGGCAGCTTTCCAGTGCTGCTTGGTCAATAAACTTGCTCTTCCCTTGTTCTTCCAGCTGGTCTCTTCTGGGGTAAGGGTCTGCTGTCCTGATTCTCAGGTGTCTGGGCCTGGGTGGAGATACCCCATCCCTCACCAGGTGCCAGGCTCAGAGTGAGTTGATGATCCCGTGAGGTCTTTGTTTCCTAGAGGCCCCGCCTCTCCTAGGCACAAGGTGAAACAGAGGAAAAACAAAAATGGTAGCGGCCAGATTTCCAGCTCTGGAGTCTAGCTCCCTGTGAGTAACTAACCACAGCTCCCAGTACACACTGGCCTAGATGCTCCTGGGGGCAGGCGCCGGTGCACTGATCTGCACAGCTTGCTGGGTACCTAGTAGCAGTTGAGTTCTCACTGTCCTGTGCCCTCCCCGCTTCTGCCTGTCCCAGAAGGAACACCCGCTTTGCTTTGGCGCCCTGGGATTCGGGGCCCTGTGCCTCTGGACTCGCGCTCCTGGGGACTGCCTGTCCCGAAGGAAATGGGGTACAGCCACCTCCGCCCAGAGCCAGCTCACCTAACCAACTGGCTTTTCCCAAATGCACCAGAGGATTGTGGCGCTCCACCCCTTTACCGATAGTGGACCGTGGTTTGTGGTGCACTTTCCCCCAGGTGCCCCTCCTCTTATAGTGACTCTGGGAATCTTGAGGCTTCCCTGCCCCTCCTGCGATTTCCTGGCTAAGCACTTTTCTGTCAGGGAAAACTCTGGTGCAGATTTTTAAAGTTCCCACTTTTCCAGGGCTGAGCTTTCCTGCCCCAGGAGGCTTTCACTGCTCCACTTTAGCCCTGCTGGTTGCAGTTCCTCTCCCTTACTTAATTCTTTTTTGTTTTTTTGTCTTCCTACCTTGTTAGAAGCGAAAACTTTTCTCTCTGTAGCATTCCAGCTATTTTCTCTTTAAATCTCAGGTCGAATTTGTAGGTGTTCAGGATGTTTTGAAAGTTATCTAGGTAAGTTTGTGGGGCCTGGTGAGTTAAGGCCCCAACTCTTCTGCCATCTTGCCAGCGACTACATTTTAAATGAAGACCATGAATGATTCCAGTAGAGTGGTAAGGGGCAGAACCCACATTATAGTGGATTGAAAAGGGAGAGGAAGACAGGTCTTTCCAGGTTTTTCTTGAGGCATTTTATTTCCTCCAAGAAAAAACTTGAGTCCATGTGGTAAAAAATGTTGACATTTGTTAAATCCTTGTTTGTTACATGCTTCTCTGCACTGTTTCAGTGTGTTTGAAGTAGTCCCTAAGCATATGTCTGGCTCTGAAGGTCAGAGGACAATTGAATGATAGCTAGAAGGAAATGCAGGGTTGGGGAGCTGGCTAATGACACTCATTCATCAGTAGGGAGCCAAAGGTTGAAAATACAAGAGAAGTGGTGGTTGATGGGGTAGCTTTGTAAAGAAACTGATGGGGTCAAGGAGGTGAGGCAACTGGCCGGTGGAGAAGTTTGGCTTGATGGCAAGGAGAGAATCCATTCGTCTGAGACAGGAAGAAATCGGGAGGATGGAATAAAGACGTGGTTTCTAATACAAACAGGAGACCTTGAGTCAGTAGCTGGCTGACAGGGCTTCACTGAGCTCCGAGCCTGCGCAGCTTTGGTGGCCCCAGTTTATATCTTCCAATTCCCGCAACAGCACTAGGCTATATGACAGCAAAAATGAATGGCAACTGTGTGAGTTTTCAGTTTTGCCAGGCAGGTAAAAGGGCTAGGAGAAAAGGCAATCAAAGATGATAGCAAGAAAGCAGTTCAGATGATTGAACCATGGCACTGGAGAAAGCAGGAAGACAGGGGAAAATGGGGGAATTCAGCATCCAGAAGTCTGGATGAGAAGGCAGGAACTGGAATGGGGAGAGGCTGAAGTCAGAATATTTGAGTTTCAAGATTTTAGTAGAATTCCTGAACAGCTGGCTCATGTGTGAGTAAAAAAATGTGTGAGGCTAAGATGAAACTAAATCTAATTTCTAGGAGTAGAAAGCAAGGCATCCCCCACCCAGGGCAGCTGCTCAAGAAAAAGGTTAACCAAAATCACTAATGGCATCGGGTTAGAAGTTGAGGATGGATACAATGGGAGAAACTTCACATGTTTTAGAAGCTCTCCCCATCTGCCGTAGGGAACTCCTCCAGCTTGCCAGGAAGCTGACTGTCTGCAACTGCCCGCTGGAAGGTCTATTGTTCGCCTGGTGAAAATAGGGAGCCCATTCTCTCATCCTCAGACACAGTATTCAGGATGCTCACAATTGTAATTCTTCAGCAGTGGGTTGATAAAGACTGCCTCTTCTGTTTTCCAAGTGCTTGACTGTGTGCAAGTGTTGCTCAAATCAGAAGTAAATAAAGGCTTTAAAAAAAAAAAAAGAAAGACTTGTCTCCTTCCTCACTTCTCTCCAGATTAGTCTGGGGATTTGAACCTCCAGCCTATTTTGTTTTTTTTTTTTGTTTGTTTTTTTTTTAACCTCACTAGGATGACCACACCTGAAGCTTCCTGGTTCAGGCTTTCCTACTCTGATTCAGCCCCGCCAGTCATTTGACATCTCTGCAGCTCTGCATCTTTCCTTAGCAAGCTACTTACTGCCTTTCAGAGAAAACAGACCCAGTTCCATGTTCAAGAGTGTCCAGCAAATAAGCCCCAGTCCTGTTGGAACCCACCATTCTCAGGATACCCCACCCCATCCTCAGATCTCTAGGTTTGGTCCTCCTTCCTTCCATCTGGATTGCCCCCCACCCCCTTCTAGCATCCATGTGTATTACATCAAGACCCTTATCTAAAGTTATTTCCCCCTTGGAAAACTTGCTTCATGCAGTCTCTATGTAAGTGTATATGATTCAATAGTCCTCAGTTGCAAATTAGAACATTTTATTGTAGTCCCAGTGTCCATAATCCTGTTTGGCTCACCCGTATGAGGTGAAACACAGGCGATCATTTCATTTGTAACAAACTACGATGTCTTATGAATAATTGACTTCTCTAACATGTTCAAAAGCCAGCGCCTGGGTGGCTTAGTTAAGTATCTGCCTTCGGCTCAGGTCGTGACCTTAGAGTCCTGGGATCGAGTTCCACAAATAGGGCTCCCTGCTCAGCGGCCAAGAGTCTTCTTCTCCCTCTCCCTTTGCCCCTCCCCCCTGCTTGTGTGCTTTCTTTCACTCTGTTTCAAATAAAATCTTTTTTAAAAAATAAAATGTTCGGGGATCCCTGGGTGGCTCAGCAGTTCGGCGCCTGCCTTTGGCCCAGGGCGTGATCCTGGAGTCCCGGGATCGAGTCCCGCGTTGGGCTCTGGGCATGGAGCCTGCTTCTCCCTCTGCCTGTCTCTCTCTCTCTCTCTCTCTATCATGAATAAATAAAATCTTAAAAAAAAATAAAATGTTCAAAAGCAATCAGTATCCCACTCTGCACTCAGTTCACTTTTGTTTCCTTTTCCTTGCTTGAGCTGTTCCCTCTGGCTTGAATGGCAAATGTTAAAAGCCAAGTTTCAAAACAATATTGTTTCTTTCCGTAGGATTTAATGATTTTGGATAAAGTTAATTAGGTGCCTGGCTGGCTCAGCTGGTAGAACATGAAACTCTTGATCTCGGGGTCGTAAGTTTGAGTCCCATGTTGGGTAGAGAAATTACTTAAAGATAGAATCTTAAAAAAATAAATATAAGAAGCAATTGTTTTGATTGATGGATCATCTGGATTCAAGAATAAAAAGAGTGTAAAGGAAAAAACAATTTTGGGGCTCCTGGCTGGCTCAGAAGAACGTGAGACTCTTTTTTATTTTTTAAGCTTTTATTTATATGTTCGTGAGAGACACACAGAGAGAGAGGCAGAGACCCAGGCAGAGGGAGGAGCAGGCTCCCTGCAAGGAGCCTGTTGTGGGACTTGATCCCAGCACTCCGGGATCATGCCCTGAACTAAAGGCAGATGCTCAACCGCTGAGCCACACAGGCATCCCAGAGTGTGAGACTCTTGATCTCAGGGTTGTGAGTTCAAGTACCACGTTGGGTGTAGAGATTACTTAAATAAATAAATGAACCTTAAACCTATTATGTTGTGTTCCTACTTTTGTATATTTGTTAGTATACACAAAAAAAGAAATCTGGATTGTAGCTATATCAGTGGTTATCTCTAGGGGAATAGAGGTGAATACAGAGACTTTCTGTAATATATTTCTGTAATATCTTAGATTTTTCTATCAATTGGATTTGTAATCAGAAAAGGTGAACACATTTTTTAAAAATTTTACACATATATGAACTAAACCAAGTAATTTCCCCTAGTATAAATGTTAAAGTGAACTAACCTACTTCTATCATCTTTTTTTTCTATCATCTTTTAAACTGAAAAAAGATATTCCAGACCCTTAAGGAACTGAGAATTTTCTTCTCACTTAAAAACAAAACCAAGACATAATATGAGCTGGATTCTAATTGTTGCTAGATTACTTCTCCCTCCAGAAACTTCCCCAAGCTGTGTCCATTTTGTCTCTCCACCAAGCAGCCACACTGACTTCTTGCATGACTATTTTCTTGCTGTTCTGAGAATGAAGCTTTCCAGAAAGCTTTACAACTTAAAAACCTGTTCCAGACCTTCCTCCTCCCAAGAGTATGCTTTAACAAAAGAGCAGTGTCAAGCAGTACTTTGCAGATGCTGAAGGGGGGGGGGGGGCGGGGGCGTGTGGGCGCGGCTGAGATGCTTGCATTTCTAACAAGCTCCCTGCTGGTGGCAAGGATGCTAGTCTGAGGATCACACTTTGAGTGGCTGGGAGTAGAGTATTTCTAACTCTATTTCACCTCCCCACTAGCTTCTCTCATATGATCCCTTGCAACAGAGCTTGGTGTACAGCTGGTAATAACTAATCCTGCTTAGCTACTAGCTAACGTAGAATAATAATTCCAAACAGTAATGGATTGCACCTGAGGAGCTTTACAAAAAACAGGCAGTGCTCCTTGGCCAATATAATTTGACCCTATAAAGGCGGGATCCAGGTAATGATAGCTTAAAAAAAAAAAAAAAGCTTTCTGGGGCACCTGGGTGGCTCAGTTGGTCAGTTGGTTGAGTGTCTGCCTTTGGCTCTGGTCATGATCTTAGAGTCCTGGGATCAAGCCCCCCATGGGGCTCCCTGCTCAGCAGGGAATCTGCTTCTCCCTCTCCCTCTGTTGCTTCCCTCACTCATGCACACACATTCTCACTCTTGCTCGTACTCTCACAAATAAATAAAATCTTTACTTAAAAAAAAACTTCCTATGTGGTTTTTTTTTTTTTCAGATTTTATTTATTTGAGAGAGAGGACTTCAGCAGGAGGGAGAGGAGGAGGGAAGGGCAGAGGGAGAGGGAGAAGCAGACTCCCCACTGAGACAGGGCCCTGTGCTTCACTGACTAAAGGAGAGATAGGGCAAGATGAAACAAATAGTTGGTCATCTACGTCCCTTAGAGGTACAGAAAGGACTCATAACTAAGATACTTGAGGTACATACTTCTACCCCCACGTAGATTTCTTAGAAGATGAGAAAGGGACGTGTCATGACTGTGGGTAAGTCTAGATAGACTGGGACTGAGCCTTGCAGAGATTTCGGTGCCCTTGTGCGGCACAGGGGAGACAAGATGCCTCCCACATCCTCTCACCTGGCCCATACCTGAACAGCAGATGGGGCAAAGGAAGGCTCAGTGGATGCCGTGGGGGTTAGGCTTAGAACAGAAGCCTACCCCCAATAGAACAGAGTTCTCCTGAACTTTGCTGGATCACAAAAAATATATATATATATAAAGAGAATATAAAGAAAAATCATGTTGGATTATACAGTCCCATTCCTTGCTAATTGAGTTGTAGACCAAGATTCACATCTGTAACACTAGCAAAGATTCTAGTGTTGGCCCTTCAGAAGCACCGTATTTGTTCTTGACCACCAGAGGGCCTCCAGTCCCCAAGGGAGAGAACTTAGTGGGGAAAAAGCAGTCCCATCCCTGTAGCAGCCTTTGCCAGAAGTTTCTGGGCCCTTTTGGAAAAAAAAGAGCAGCGGGTCAGATGTCCAGTGCTCTGCTCCCCGCTCCCCCCATACCTGCATATTTTTTTTTATCGTCTCTAAAGCCAAAAAGACCAAAACCAAAACCAAAAAACATGTTTGTTATAATTATCAAAAGATGAAAATAATTATTATAGTGGTTTATCTCAATGGAGCTCTTATTTGGTCTCTGCCTGAGCCCTTGGACCTTAATCTCTAGTGTATGTACACAGAGTTAACTAAACACTCTTGATTACTTCCAGCAACCAGGTATCGGAGTCCTAGAAACAGTAAAAAGGGTTTTATTCTTCCTTTCATTAGAAAAAGGTAAGTTCCATGTGGGTGGAGGATTTTCGTGTTTTGCTCACTGATGTATCCCACACACCTAGAACAGTGCTCCCCACAAAGAAGATACTCAGGAAATATTTGTTAAATATATAGAACTGCATCTCTCTCCTGTGAAGGCTGGTCCCACTGTGAGGCCAAAGGTACCAGCAGCCCCACTGGGGAAAGTGTCCCAGAGCGTTCAGCAAAGGGGTCCTCTGGAGTCTGAGGAGTTTGGAAACAAGTTGCCTTTGTCTAGTCAAGGACATCCTCAGATTATGTAGCTCAGTGGTTCTCAAAGTGTAGTCCCAGGACTAGCAGTGTGAGAATCAGCTGGGAATTTAGTAGAAGTGTGAATTTTCAAGTTCTGCTCCAGACCCACTGAATCAGAAACCCTGGGGATCCAGCCTAGCAATGTGTCGTAACAAGCTCTCCAAGTCATTCCAATGCTCTCTAAAGTTTTTTTTTTCTCTCTCTAAAGTTTGAGCATCACTGATGTAGTGGGATAAAGGGCAGAAGGATGAGCAAGAAGAGGAACAAGTGCTGAAAATTCAGAGCCTATTTTGAGTCCTGGGGGTGGTGGTGTGTGCATTCAAGCAAAAAGATGCTTCCTGTCCTGCAGTTCCTCAGGGAGCTAGTGATGAAGACTGTTTAGAATGCACAGGGTAGGGGAGTCTGGGTGGCTCAGCCACTTAGGCATCTGCCTTCAGCTCAGGTCATGATCCCATGTGGGATCAGGCCCTACACCAGGCTCTCTGCTCCGTGGGGAACCGCCTTCTCCCTCTTCCTTTGTCTGCAGCTCTCTGTGCTTGTGCTCTCTCTCTTGCACTCTCTCTGTCAAATAAATGAAATCTTAACACACACACACACACACACACACACACACACACACACACGGTAGATGAGTTTCTCTGATGAGAGTCCCTGTGGGATATTGGAGGCCAAAAAAGGTAGGCAGAGAAAGAATATAAAGTTAAAATTTCCACTTCTTCTAGACATAGTAAGTTCTGATCAAGATGTGGTAAATGGTTGTTCTGTTGGAATTGCAGAGGATAAGGCATAGTCAGGAGCTCAGAACATAAATGAAGC
The DNA here is from genome assembly GCF_011100685.1 of Canis lupus familiaris. NCBI lineage: Eukaryota > Metazoa > Chordata > Mammalia > Carnivora > Canidae > Canis > Canis lupus. The sequence continues at coordinate 28,122,668 of NC_049237.1, forward strand.
TGTATAGTACATAAAGTACTATACAGATTATCTGGAAAGATCAAGAGGACAGCGGTTATCAGAGGAGAACTAAAGTAGGGGCAGTGAAAATGAGCTTGCCTCATTCAGGAGTCCATGAAGTCTCTGGAGGAGAGACAAAATTCTGACCTCCTTTCTCTCCTTTCCTTGACACAAGAAAGGTTCTGACTGAACTGTAAACTTTAATGCAGTTACTCATTCAGGGATTTAAGTTTTCATGATGCAGGCCCAAGAGTTGGGGCTCTCTGCTACCCACCCCTCACTGGATCTAAGTACATGTATACTTTGTGTAGCATATATGAGAATAGATAGCAGACCAGCTCTTTGACAGGTCAGGATCATAATGTCTTCCTCTTGGTGATGGCTTGTCTTCAACCCTAGAGGAACATGAAGGGAGCTGTCAAGTCTGAGATAAGAAAGAATTGGAGTCTCCAGGAGGGAAAAAAGAATCAGTGGTTGAAAATTCGTTCTGGTTGGAGGTGCCAAATCCTGTCAATAGAGGGACTATCCACTGATGGCTGAGTAGCATTTCCAATTACATCTTGAGTATAGCACAAACAAACAAACAAATAAGGTGCCATCTTCTTCCTTTGTGGTTTGAGATCTCCCAAACCCAGGGCTGAATGGGTGGAGTTGATGAACCACATTGCACACATACTACAAGGTGCCCACATGAACATTCTCTTTTGCCTCTGGGCCCCTTGCACTGAAAAAAGCTGATCTGGTTTAGATGCCATCCATAGAGGAAGTCATGTTACTTTCCCCCCAGATCAGTACCCCTAGCATAATTTGTCAGTGAACTGAGTAAAGGGTGGCAAGGTTCACCAGGCTTACAGACTGAGTTCAGTGCCACTGTTTAGGACACCTCTTGTTAAGAAGCTCAGCTCAGGAGCCAGGAAACACAGCTCTGGATGGGCTTCTTGGTGGTCCTTGAAGGGCTCAGGGGCTGAAAGTGTCCCAGGAGTTGGGGGATTACCTGAGTGACAACTATCTTTATATATCCACAATGCTAGTGCAAATCTGAAGCTATCCTGGTAGAGTCTAAGGAAAGCGTTCTTTTTTAAAAGATTTTATTTATTCATGAGAGACACACAGAGAGAGGCAGAGATATAGGAAGAGGGAGAAGAGGCTCCCCGAGGGGAGCCCGATATGGGACTTGATCCTGGGACCCCAGGATCACGACCTGAGCTGAAGGCAGATGCTCAACCACTGAGCCACCCAGGCGTCCCATGGAAAGCATTTTTAACAGTTCAGAGTCTTGTCCTTTTGGAAGGCAGTCTTGTTTCTCCCGTGTTAGGGTGGAGTGACTGGGAAAAGGTTTAAAAGCAACCTAATGGCAAAAGCTCAGGTTGAGGAGCCATGCAAGGAGTAAACTTTGTTCCTAGGTGGGTAGAGCCTAAGTGGATGGAGCCTAGGTGGACAGAGTGGTGAGTTGACGTCAGAAGGCACCACGACTGGCCACATGCTTGGCTGTTTGGCTGGAGGGTGGATGTCAGGGTTGTCACTAGCTTGTCCCAAACCAGGTCTGAGCAGTGCAGAAGTGTTTTACGCTACCCCTGGTTCTGCCCTCAATACACAATACACTTCTGGTCACACTGGAAAATTTGTCACTCGGTATTCTTTTCAGAGAATGAGTGGCCAATATCATAACCTTGAGATAATGTGAAGAAATGTGCTCAGGTCTACAATACCTGCGTTGCCCCTCACTTCCTCATCTAACTGAAATGAACAGTAAGCTTCCTTCCTTGTTTTAACAGACTCTTCCAGCAGGAGGCAGCACGAACTTGAGTATTACAGCTGGAAACTAAAAAAAAAACAAAAAACAAAACCTTTCCTATAGAGAATCTGAGAATAAGGAACAAATGGCACTCAAAAGTCTGCCTTTAAAAACCAGTGTCCTGTGCTATAGCCTCTGAACAGCTGGGGGAAGGAGGAGTTCACTTTCACTCTGGCCAGGGGGGTCCCCTCTCCCTCTGCAGAACACTCAACTCGTATCCTTTGGAAAATATACATTCAAGGAAACCTAATCTTCATGGGTTGTACTTTCCCCTGATTAATCTGTCATTTCCTCACCTTCTCTTGATTTAACCTGCTGCAGATGAGGAGGGAGGCTTTCTTCTAGTTATTTCCAGAAACTGAGGGGTCTACTGCCTGGCACTGGGAAGCTGGCTCTTCTTTGCAAGATTCATCGTCCCACAGCAAGGGGAGTGTGTCCTCTGCTTAGGATGGCAGGGAGGGGTGGCTATGCTAAATTCTGAACCTTAGGGGTTACCTGAGTGACTCAGTGGTTGAGCATCTGACTTTGGCTCAGGTCCTGATCCTGGGGCCCTGGGATCAAGTCCCACATCAGGCTCCCCGCAGGGAGCCTGCTTTTCCCTTTGCCTATGTCTCTGCCTCTGTGTGTCTCTCTCATGAAAAAATAAAACTTTTTAAAAAAAATTCTGAGACTTGGGGATCCCTGGGTGGCTCAGCGGTTTAGCGCCTGCCTTCGGCCCAGGGCATGATCCTGGAGTCTCAGGATCGAGTCCTGCATTGGGCTCCCTGCATGGAGCCTGCTTCTCCCTCTGTCTCTCTATCATGAATAAATAAATAAAAAAACTTTAAAAAAATTCTGAGACTTATCTCAAGGAGGCCAGGATTATGATTTCAGCAATGAATATGCATGACAAGAATCACATGCAGTCTCAATCCTTAAGTGTATGTTACCTCTCCAAGAACGCCAGTTCCTGGAAAGCAAGGTTTGTCATGCTCACTGCTCTGTTTCCAGTGCCTGAGAGTGCCTGCACACAGGCACACAGTAGGCACTCGATAAATAGCCCTTGCGTAAATGAGAAAGGCTACCAATCTAATTTCACTCCTTGGTTTTCACCCCCAATCCCTCTAATTCTAAGCAATCACTGAACATCTATCTGGCTCTAGTTATCTTCACCTGATTCACCTCAACACTAGCCTGTCACTGCCTTATTCTAATACCTCCAACCGACATCCTAGTTGCCTATGGCTCAGAATCTATAGAGCCCGGACCTCAGTTCCAACTAGTGTGGTATAAAGGACATGCATGGGTTTTGGAGCTGGACAGATAGAAGCTGGAATCCTAATTCTGACACACAGCCACCACAGACGTAAGTAAAATGGGAATAAAAACATCTACCTTAAAAAAAAAATCTAGGGACGCCTGAGTGGCTCAGCGGTTGGATGTCTGCCTTTGGCTCAGGGCATGATCCCCGAAGTCCAGGATTGAGCCCCACATTGGGCTTCCTGCATGGAGCCTGCTTCTCCTTCTGCCTGTGTCTCTGCCTCTCTCTCCCTGTCTCTCATGAATAAATAAATAAAATCTTTAAAAAAAAATCTACCTTATGTTACTGGGACCACGAATAAGATTGTAGTAAAGCTCCAGGTATACAAAAAGCATTCAACCAATGGCCTTTTCCCCCCAATAATGTAATCTTATGCTATCTAAATTTACCGTGTGCTACCCAACACATTGGAGCCTCACATGATACTCCTATGCACACTGTATCCATTCCAGACACCAGATCTCTGCACATGCAGATTCGCCGCAGCCCACCAATCCTTCACAGTCTTCAGCTGCACCTGTCCCACTCTCACTCCTCTTATTTGCTCTTCATCATGCCTCCTCCAACTTTGTCCTTGAGTGGTGGTCTTGAAATTCTCCTGCATTGCCTCAAGGTCTAGCACTCTGCTGGGTATGGATTAGAGGCTTAGCAAAGTCTTATTAAATCAGAAGGAGGTTGGGTTTAGCTGAAAAAGACCACTTGCTGGTCTATTAATGAACCCTGCCCCTTCCTGAAGTACTGGTTTTCAGACCAAGGAATCCCTCAGTGTCCTTGGGCTCTTCCTTGGGTCGTTTCCATGGTAAATGTCTCATGATGGGGTGCTAGTAGACAGATGACCTCGTCTGGCTTCCTGGGAGTCGGAGGGATGCCCACAGCTGTGCCAACAGTAGGATGGAGGTTGGAAAATCACTGGCGGTTCAGGCCACTCCTCCACTTGTGCTCCCTGGAAACACGCCACTATGGATGGGCCCTTCCACGTGCCCTTAGCAGGCACATGGATTCCAGCTGCCTTCATAGCCCCTGTGAGGGGGACTCCAATACAGCTGTAGAAAAGGCCAGGCAGAGGACTTTACCACCCAAGGCCTGCTAGCAGCTCCCCAAATGGCAGATTGACAAGTGCTATGAGTCCAGAACTGTAAGGTCCAGGTCAGCCATTGCCACTTGGCCAAATGCCATCCACCCCCAGCATATCCTATAATGAGAAACACCTGCTGTTTCTCAACAATCTCTCTGCCTGACATTCAAGGATTTAGAAATCTGACCCTTTTATACTCATTTATAAAAATTGTCCCCACCCACACAAATTGCTGGCTCTGGTTATTGATGTCTTGTCCTTGTATGCCCTGGTTCCTCAAGGCCTCTTGACCTTGGCAATATTGGGCCCCTGCCGCTGCCCAGCCCACTCCTTCTCAGGACCCCAGCTGGAGCATCAGCTCCATGAAGCCTCTACTTGCATTGACCATTCTCTGGTAACCAATCCTATACAATCTCTCTTAGACTACCTTTCCTTATGGCAAATCTTACGTTTCAATGAAATCCTCAAGGCAGAGTACTTGTTTCCTGTTGGTGTCTCCCATGACAGCTCATACAAAGGGATCATGGACCAATATGAGGGGTGTGTGGATCAAAGACGCTCCGTATCATCCAAGTCTTGGGTTCTTCCCTTTGACTCTTGCAGGGACTGGGTCACAGAACGAAGGTGATGGGGTCAATTAACAGGCTTGGCGGACAAAGCCCAGAAAAGAAATTGCACCCACTGCTGAACAAGAGATGGAGAGCAACACACAGATCAAAGCCAGTCCCATGTGTCATTTACTGGTTGTGTTTTAACTTCTCTGAGCCAGTCTTCTGAGCTGTACAATGAGGATAACACTTAGTCTACTTACCTTATAAGTTTATGTGAGAATCAAATGAGATAATGTATGGGAAAGTGCTTAGAAGCACCCCACATACAAATAATAGCTGGTGTTAGCTACCCATATGGAGTTGAAAAGAGCTCAGACAGGGGCCAACTCTTGGCCCTAGTGCGAAGGTGGCTTTTATTTCCTCTCTTGGGGAAGAAGGGGGAGGAGAGTTTTCCCATGCACACCAACCTAAGGAAGGGGTGGGTGTGCCCCCAGAGGATGGGGCTAGAAGAGCCAGATAATCATTCAGAAGAGCTCCTCCGAGTCCAATCCTGGCCCTGGGCTGCAGGGTGTGCTCATCATAGTCACTCCCTTTAAGGTGGAAGCACCTGCATGAATGGAGGCACATGGAGGTATCCGCTGGTATCCGTTCATGAAGAGGAAGGGGGAGCAGGTGCCCTGAGTGAGGGAGCAGAGGGCCAGGATGGCCGACCCTATACTCAATGCCTGCACAGGATTATGACTTGCAAAAGGCCTGGCTGGTACGACTCTTCTCCCGAGAAGGGTCAGGGGGCCCAGAGGCATTATTCAATGGCTGGTCCTTTAAATGTCCATCTCAAACTGTGACTCTTCACCTGGGGAGAGAAGGGATAGATGGCCAGGTAAACAATCGGTAAAGTAGGGCTCACCTTTTAGAGGCCAGGGAGAGGCATTATTTTTCATTTTGTTGTTCCTACAAGAGTAGGGGCCAAAGAGAATGGAGGGAGAGTAGGACTCCACTAGGAATTCCTGGAAACAGGCCTGAAGTTTCCCTGTCCAGCTGTGTTCTTTTCCCCAATCTTAAAGGAAGAGCAGAAAGTGAGTTTCCCCACAGGAGAAATGACAATCCTGAATTTTGTACAATTTTTATTATTTTTAAAAAGAGTGAATGGTTACTTAGCTTTGATATAAATACAGCCTCACAGAAGAACATTCCTTAAACATGAAACTTTTCTGAGTGTGTGTCCCAACCGTAGTTTAGAAGATGGTAACACAACCTACTAGGCCCATGTCCAACTGCCCACAGAATAGCCTGACTCTGCAATAAAGGAGTTATTTTGGTAATTCAGCTACTCATTACCCTCATCCTAACTCTTTACACAAAAATATCCAAGTAACTCAAGCTGCAGGAGGTTGTTTTCTTAAATGGAGCTGCCTTGTTCATGATCTTCTGGGGTAAGGCTGCTTTGAGATTCTATATACCAAGATGCCCTGGCCCCCACAGGGAAACTGGCCACTTCTTCTGGTTTTATTTACACAAATATATGGTCCCAGGCTAGGAACTTTGGCTAATGTCCTGTTAACGCAAAATGAAAAATTAGGTCCATCCCTCACCATCACAGTGGAAATCTTAGGCCATTATTGTGGGTTAAGGGTTGTCAGCCTGGGGCACCTCTGAGCCAGCCCTGCATTTGCTATGGCTGAGTGCAGCTCCAGAAACTGTGAAGGGTTTGGCATAGCTGTCAAGTAGTGACGATTCCACATTGTCAGGTATGACTACCTTCATCCTCAACTTCCAGTCTTTGGTTTGAGGCAAAAGGGGGTAACTGACCACATGAATCCATCCATCCTTTTCTGTGTGTGCTCAAGCACACCTCTCTCCCTCCTTCCCACTGTTCTCCAAGTATAAAAGGCCAGGCAAGCGCTGCCTGTCATGGAGTTCCCAGGGTAAGTATGAATCACATCCTGCAGGCCCTGGATAGATGGACTCTGCGCCTGTCAGCAGGGCCAGCCCAGCCTGAGGTCTCAGCTGCGTCCTGTCTGGCCTTGGTCCACCGCCTTCCGGGTGAAGGGTTAGCGGGTTCCAATCTGACTCAAGTTGTCTGCCAGTGCTCACACTTCACTCTCCCACAGTAGGACGCTGAGATGCTCTGGTGAGCTAGTCATGATGCCACAAGAATGCATCACACACACCTTTCCCCGGGTGGTTGCTCTGTTTATTTAGGGGGAAGGCAGGGTGAGATACCAAGAAGGACCTAGCCGCCCCATGTCAAACCTGCAAAAATAACAATTGAGTACTCATCTTCAAGAATCTACTAGCAGACCAATACAGGAGGCATCCTGGATGTCTTTCTGATCCTATAGACCTGTAATTTCCTAGAGGGTACATATATCATATCTTTGAGAAGTCATCTCCTGCCCATGCACATATCCCATGCTTGGGATATGTCCCAAGCATGGCAGACATGGGAAAATGCTTCAGGGACAATTATACCAAGAGTCATGCTTATGAAAGTGGCTGTGTGGAGCCCTCCCCTCCATTTCAAACAAACTCCCCACCAATTAAATTACCTGATGGGGCCAAATCCCCTCTCTTGGAGTTCTCAGACTCTTTTCATGTGGAAAGTTGGTACCACTGAAAGTTCTACCCCCCAATCCACATCTGGTCTCTAAGTTGTTCCACAGAGGGTAGGGCAGTGGCCATCATTCCCTTCCCTGAAATTTCCTCTTTGAAAGGGATCTATCAGCTGCCTATGTTCCCTCCCTAAGGAAGGGCCTGACCAAGCCCTGTCACTCACCACCGGCCGGCTTATCTTCCGGGCTGTTGCGCAGGTGGTTCTGGCTGGGCTCTGTCGGGGGCTCCTCACTGGCAGGGCTGGTAACCCCGGGAATGGTGGGCAGGTCCCGCGGGGGTGTTTTGGTCACAGGTGAGTTCCGACACTCCATCAAGAACTTCCGGTCATAGATGATCCTGGTACCTAGAGGGGGGCAGGGATGTTGAAAAAGCCATCTCAAACCTCCTGCCTGCTTGTTTTCCACTTCTTTGAGGCATGATTATTAGAGGCAGCAGGTTTATCTGCAAAAGCTGGATCAAGGAGGAGTGAGGCTGGGGTGCCTGCTGGTTCAGCTGACAGAGCATGGGACTCAAGTTGTCTGCCAGTGATTTGGGGGTTGTGGATTTGAACCCCACCACAGGGGTAGAGTTTACTGAAAATAAATGCCAAAAAAAAAAAAAAAAAAAGGAGGAGTGAGGCAGATTCAGGGGTCTGGTTGCAGTCCTGCTCTGTTGCCTCCGAACCACCAATCTCATCATGTGCACACTCTGATGGAAAAAGAAGCCTGGCAGCCCGCCACACTGCACCTTCTCCTCTCAGATCAGTGCATCCTGGACTCTCCCCTTAAAGTTGTCCAACTCACTAATTAGTGTTCAGTGTTATTACTCAGGACAATCATATCCAATACTAGAGAAGATACATGTTTTTTTTTAAGATTTTATTTATTTATTTATTTATTTATTTATTTATTTATTTATTTATCAATCACACACACACACACACACACACACACACACACACACACACAGAGGCAGAGATACAGGCAGAGGGAGAAGCAGGCTCCATGCAGGAAGCCCGACATGGGACTCGATCCTGGGTCTCCAGGGTCACTCCCTGGGCCGAAGGCAGCGCTAAGCCGCTGAGCCACCCAGGCTGCCCAAAGATTTTATTTATTTATTTGAAAGAGGGAGAAAGCATGAGCGGAGAGGAGGGGATGTGCGAGAGGGAGAAGCAGGCTCCCCTCTGAGCAGGGAGCCCCATGCGAGGTTCGATCCCAGGACCCCATGACTTGAACTGAGGGCAAACACTTAACCAACTAAACCACCTGGGCACCCTGAGAGGGTACATTTTTATTTATTTTTCAATTCAGTCCTTATAGGACCTTCATGGGATATCCAGAATATGTAACTCCATTTTACAGATGAGTAAAAAGAACAATTTTTAAAAAAAAAAGGTTTTATTTATTTATTCATGGTAAACACACACACACACAGAGGCAGAGATATGGGCAGGGGGAGAAGCAGGCTCCTCGATGTGGGACTCGATCCCAGGACCCTGGGATCATGACCTGAGCCAAAGGCAGATGCTCAACTACTGAGCCACCCAGGTGTCCCAAGCAAACAGAAAATTAAGTGATTCCCCCAAATCAGTAAAAATGAGAACTCCTGCCTGAGCTTCGTGGACAGAAGTGATGCATGGGCTCTACATTCCCACTAAAGGCTCTCCTGCTAAGCCCGTCTCCCTTGTGACAGCTGCTCTGATGTGTTACCGCACTTCAGGGCTTGCCCATGATCTATGTTCTATCCACTCCCTCTTCATTCTCCTTTCCTGAGCATCACCCTAGGGTGAGGACCAAGTCTCATGGAGTTACTCACTATCCTTAAACCACACCCAGGACCTAGCCTGTGAGGGTGGTTGCCTGAGTGATATCTTAAAAAGGAACATTTTCTAAAGTCCAAGACTCAATTGGTTTCATCAAAGAACAATGACTAGGGAGAGGTGATTCATGTTGGTTCCTTGTTTACTCAGAATTACCTCTAAACACAAGGAAGGTAGTAATTAGTAACATACCTTAAACACCTCCCTCACACTCCTGATTCAGCCTTTTCAACAAAGGGCAGGCCTCAGGCTCAAATCCTTCAGCAGGCAATGGAATCCAGCTAGAATTTAAAACTGCCTTGGTGTCATTATATTTCTTTTTATAGTTACCTTCTATTTATGGCAAGTGAATCTGGTTTTCCATATATAGTTGTGATATCAAGTTTCCTTTTCATATACAATATAATTGATATTATAACAGTATATATGTTATAAATAATGCACATAAGATAAAATAACAAAAACTAAGTTAAAAAGGTAAAGGATACAAAGACAAATACTAAAATATACATACAAATAGAAGGCAAGGTACAATATAAACTGCAGATGGAATGCGAGTGCTGGAGTTTAGAAGCAAGGATCAAAGACTTCAGGAGTGCCCTTCCTTATCAATAGACCTGAAGAATTTTCCCTACTTGAGGGCTAAGATGAGTGACATTCCGAAAGTGGGGATCCATGTCACGATGTTGAGCAGGGGCTCTGTGAGCAGCACCCAGGAGAGGAACCTGTTTGCACCCCAGAGATCTGAGCAGGAGTGCATGGGGTGGAGGTCATTCTGCTGAGGGCTGGAATGCTGAGAAGCACAGAAATGGTTAAGAGATACCAGAAGGTGCACTTGGCCTACTTGCATGTCCCCATCTGACTGCAGCCCTGCCTGGGCAGTTACCCAGTCTTGATCTCCCTGCCTGAGAGGCAGTAATGCCCAAGCCTTGTCCACCAACACCATGTGAACTACGGTTCACACTCACATTTCTTAGGGGGAGGGTGAAAAGCAAAGAACACAGAACCCAGGCTGTGCTGTAGGCTCTGCTACCAACCAGCCGTGTGACCCTACTGCCCACCACCCTCCACTCCTCCTCCATCTGGGCCTCAGTTTCCTCATCTGTAACATGAAGGGCTGAGAGGAGTGCCTATGAGCCCAAGGGGCTCTAAATGAAGACTTAAATGGAGCAGTGCCTTCTTGAGGGTAAATGCCCTGGCTTCAGAGACAGACCACTCTTCTTTGTTTCTTAATCCTCAAGGCTTGGCAAGATTCTCCCCTGTCCTTGCCTCCCTCCAGCCTTGCTATTTTGTTGCTTTGTTCACCACAGAATGGGGAACTGACCACATCAGAGTGGAACCTAAGACTTGGAGATTCAAGGATCTCAAAAAGAATCAGGGTAGAGGGGAGTGCCTGGGTGGTTCAGCTGGTTAAGTGTCTGACCCTTTGGGTTTTTTTTTTTTTTTTTTTTTTTAAGATTTTATGTATTTATTTGAGGAGGGGGGAGAGAGAGAGAGAGAAAGAGAGAAAACACGTGCATGCATGAGCCAAGGGGAAGGGCAGAGGGAAAGAATCTCAAGCAGATTCCCAGCTGAGCGCAGAGCCTGACTTGGGACTTGATTCCACTACCCAAGATCATGACCTGAGCTGGAACCAAGAGTCAGATGCTCAACTGATTGAGCCACACAGGTACCCCTGAGCATCTGATTCTTTTTTTGTTTGTTTGTTTGTTTTCTTTTTTTTTTTTTAACTTTTATTTATTTATGATAGGCACACAGTGAGAGAGAGAGAGAGAGAGGCAGAGACACAGGCAGAGGGAGAAGCAGGCTCCATGCACCGGGAGCCTGACGTGGGATTCGATCCCAGATATCCAGGACCGCGCCCTGGGCCAAAGGCAGGCGCCAAACCGCTGCGCCACCCAGGGATCCCTGAGCATCTGATTCTTGATTTCGGTTCAGGTCATGATCTCAGGGTTGTGAGATCAAGCCCCATATCGGGGTCTGACCTGGGTGTGGAGTTTGCTTAAAATTCTCTCTCCCTCTCCCTCTGCACCTCCTCCACTTCTCTTCTTTTCTAAAAAAACAAAAAACAAAACAAAACTGGAGATCCCTGGGTGGCTCAGCAGTTTAGCGCCTGCCTTCGGCCCAGGGCGTGATCCTGGAGACTTGGGATTGAGTCCCGCATCAGGCTCCCTGCATGGATCCTGCCTATGTCTCTGCCTTTCTCTCTGGGTCTCTCATAAATAAATAAATAAAATCTTAAAAAAAAAAAAAAAAAAAAAAAAAAAACAGAACCAGGGAGTCAGCAGCTCCTGGAGAAGCTCTTTAGAGATTATTACCCTCCACAGATTTTATTGACATTGTGGTCAAATACAAGTAACATAAAATTTACCACCGCAAGCATTCCTAAGTGTACAGTTCAGTAGTGTTAAGTACAGTCATGGTGTTGTGCAACCAATCTCCAAAACACTTTCATCTTGCAAAACTGAAACTCTATACCTATGAAATAGCAACTCCCATTTCCCTTCCCCCTAACTCTTGGAAACCACTATTCTATTTTCTGTCTCTATGAACTGGACTGCTCTACGTACCTCACAGGAGTGGAATCATACAGTATTTGTCTTTCTGTGACTAGCTTATTTCACTTAGGCTAATGTCCTTGAGGTTCATCTATACTATTGACTATGTGTCAGAATTTCCTTCCTTTTTAAGGCTGAATAATATTCCATTGTATAGATATACCACATTTTGTTTATCCACAGACACGTAGGTTCCTTCCACATTTTGGCTATTGTGAATAATACTGCTGTGAACACGGGTGTGCAAATGTCTCTCCGAGACAATACTTTCAGTTCTTTGGGGGTATATATTAGGAAGTGGCACCAGGCAATTTTTAAATCATTAATTATCCTTAAAAAAGAAAAAGAAAGAGCCTCTGTGCCTTTGTCCTACACCTATGGCAGTTGTTTAAAAATAAGAATCCTGGGATCCCTGGGTGGCGCAGCGGTTTGGCGCCTGCCTTTGGCCCAGGGCGTGATCCTGGAGACCCGGGATTGAATCCCACATCGGGCTCCTGGTGCGTGGAGCCTGCTTCTCCCTCTGCCTGTGTCTCTGCCTCTCTCTCTCTCTCTGTGTGACTATCATAAATAAATAAAAATTAAAAAAAAAATAAGAATCCTCATTTAAATGAATAAAACCCAGAAACTAGATAACAGCAGAGGTGACACCCAAGACACCCACCGTCAGAGTATTTTAGTTGGGGAGGAGGCTACAGAGGCAGGGGATGGTAGCATTCAGAAAGTCAGCTGACAAGGCACCAAGCCTCGGAGGGGACCACTGACTCATCTGGCATCAGTGAGGGAGTATGAGATGGAGACCAAGGTAGTGGAAATGTTTCCTATGGAAGAAGCGTTAGCTTTTTAATCCTTTCTTCTTCCATCCCTTTATGGGATCCACCACCACACAGCTTCAGCCAACAGTGATCTTCTGGAAATTCCCTCCGTCTTCCACAGATGAGACAAACAACAAAACATACAGTCTCATATTGTCAAAAATAGGCACCCTTGGCTGAAATGCAGTTTTCTGGAGCTGGGGACTTGGCCTGCATACAGGGACAGGAAATGGAAACCGGGTGGGTTGGGGGGCTATACTAAGGTCCCAGCAAGGCGCTAAACAGTAGCAGCTGGAGGGTGCTGGTCAGATGTGGGCCTCTGGGCTATGTGGGTATTACACCTGGCTGTCTCCACATAATACTCTACAGGGCCTACTTTCTCTATATATATTAGGGAAAATGACCCAACTCCAGTAGGCCTCTACAAGCAAGAGCATGAAGAGCTTTTGAGGATCTATGTGGCTTCAAGATACCAGAGCCAAGACATGTTTTTTCCCTGCTTCTTCTCTCAAAAATCAAGCAGACACCAAGAAATAAAACAAGAAATAGAAGCACATACTCATGTTGGAAGCAAGTGAGGCTCAGGTTGGTACCCCAAATCACAATATATGAAGACAGAGAGTGAATGGAGGAGTTGTTCTAACAGAGAGGATGAGGGTGGCATCTAAATGCAGGGAGGTGGGGTTGGACGTTACAATAGGAAGTGAGGTTCCAGAAACCTCAGGAAGGTTCAGGAATTAGAGGCATCATGGAAAATGGGAATGGGACTAACACCAGGAAGAGATCCACTCTGCCCCTTACCCCAAAAGGGGAGGAGACAGGGAAATTAAGTTTAAGTTGACCTCCTCAATGGAGACCTCAAATCCCTTTACATGCCCTTCTTCAGGATAAAGAGCAAAGATAAGGATCAACTGAAGCTGATTTTGGAAAGGGGGTTCCAGATGAAAAGTATCAGCTAGCCACCCACCAGCCTCTAACCTCAGAAAGGTCTTCCAGTTAGCTCTGGAAGTGCCTCACTCTTAAATATAACCAGCTCAATGTCTCCACACATTTCTGAAAAAAGCTTATAGCATCTAAGGAGAGACCCAAACACACCCACAGAGGGAAAGAGTAAAGGGACTTCACTGTTTTTTAAACTTTTCAACTTTTTGAAGACTTTAAAGACAGGAAGAGAAAAAAATAACAGGCAAAAAGAGAACAAACTGGAAATCTAGTATCAGATAACAGGAAGTCAAGAAAGAGAGATAACAACAAAAAAAAAGAGAAAAATTTCCTGAATTGAAAGAGATTAGTCTTGAAATGCCTCTTGGGTATCCTGTATAATGAATTAAAAATACCAACTTTCATTGTGAAATTTCACAATAGTTTGGATAAAAAGATCCCTAAAATCTTCCAGAAGGGGAAAAATCCAACAAGTGCAAACAAGGATTGAGAATAAGAATGGCATGAATGTTTTCAATGGCAATGCTGGAAGCCTGGAGATGGTGAGCCAATGCCTTCACAATCCCAAGGGAGAATTCATTTTAGTTTAGTTTTATACCCAGCCAAAAACCAATCAGTTGGGATGCCTGGGTGGCTAGTTGTTCAGTGTCTGCCTTTGGCTCAGATCATGATCCCTGGGTCCTTCGATAGAGTCCTGAATTGGGCCTCCTGAGAGGAGCCTGCTTCTCCCTCTGCCTGTGTCTCTGCCTCTGTGTCTCTCATGAATAAATAAATAAAATTAAAAAAAAAAACAATCAAGTAAAAGTAAAATAGAGACATTTTCAGAAAGCTACAGGAATATTCTACCAAAATTCTACCAAGTGGAAGGGCATCAGAGATCTCCTATCAGCAGCTACATGGCAGGTCCAGAGCCTCCAAATCCTGTCAGTTCCCCATAAAAGGATAAAAATGGGCTGATAAATCCAAAAGTTGGACTTTGCATGTCAAACTGTATTTTGTTTAGCATTTTACAAGTGCCAGAGGGTGTGGGATACTTGAATGAAAACTAAGCACATTATTTTTTAAAGTAATCTCTAGGGCAGCCCTGGTGGCGCAGAGGTTTAGCGCTGCCTTGCAGCCCAGGGCGTGATCCTGGAGACCCTGGATTGAGTCCCATGTCAGGCTCTCTGCATGGAGCCTGCTTCTCCCTTTGCCTGTGTCTCTGCCTCTCTCTCTCTCTCTGTGTCTCTATGAATAAATAAAATCTTAAAAAAAATAATCTCTATACTCAATGTGGAGCTGGAAATCACAACCAAGATCAAGAATCCCATGGTCTAGGGACTGAGCTTGCCAGGTGCACCAAAACTAATGGCATTTTAAAGATTTGGGGTGCCTCAGTTGGTAAGCCTTCAGCTCATGTCATGATCTCAGGGCCCTCTGATCGAGCCTCACATGGGGGCTCCCTGCTTGGTGGGGAGTCTGCTTCTCCCTTTTCCTTAGCTCCTTTCCCCTGCCTGTTCTCTTTCTCTCTTTCTCAAATAAGTAAAATCTAAAAAAAAAAAAAAAAAAAAAAAGATGTATTCATTTATTTGAGAGAAAGAGCATGCCCACTTGAGTCAGGGGAGGGGCAGAGGGAGAGAATCTTCAGACTCCTCGCTGAGCACAGAGCCGGAGGCTGGCTCAGTCTCAGGACCCCATAAGATTATGACCTGAGCAGAAACCAAGAATCAGATGTTCAACCAACTGATGAGTGGTTGAACCCAGGCACATCAAAACTAACCACATTTTGAAAATGAAGCAATTGTTAACTATTTTTGTAAAATGGTGTATAATAGGGATCCCTGGGTGGCGCAGTGGTTTGGCGCCTGCCTTTGGCCCAGGGCGCGATCCTGGAGACCCGGGATCGAATCCCACATCGGGCTCCCGGTGCATGGAGCCTGCTTCTCCCTCTGCCTGTGTCTCTGCCTCTCTCTCTCTCTCTCTCTCTCTCTCTCTGTGACTATCATAAATAAATAAAAATTTTAAAAAATGGTGTATAATAATTAACTACCTGGCTGATCAAGAGGCATAGTAATAAAAACTGTGATATAATTATACTGGGGAATAGGAAGAGAAGATGAGGGTATACAAATGATAATAAGTCCTCATCTATCAATAGATAAAGTCCAGAAAAAGCTAGAAATATGGTGGTAAATCCCCAAAAAGAGAAAATGTTAGTTGCTTCTAAAGAGTGAGGGGGGTGGAGAGGCAAGGGATTACTGCTTTATTAGGAGCCTTTAATCATTTTGAGATGTAACTATTTACACATAAAAACAACTTACAAAAAAAAAAAACTTACATGTAAGTTTGACATACTTTTATTATGGAAAAAATCAAGGAATACAAGAGGACAGAATACTATAATTGTACACATATACATATATGTAAAACTTATTTTTTTATATTAAGGGATAGGTTAAATTATTGATCAGATCTACAATTTGATGCTGTCCAGTTATTATTTTTTTAAAGATTTTATTTATTTATTCACGAGAGACACAGAGACAGAGAGGCAGAGACATAAGCAGAGGGAGAAGCAGGTTCTTCGCAGGGAGCCTGATGTGGACTCAATCCCAGGACCCGGGATCAAGCCCTGAGTCAAAGGCAGACGCTCAATCACTTAGCCACCCAGGCATCCCCATATTTTGTTTTTAATACAAAACTCTAATACATAGGGTATTAAGCAAACAAATAAGGATAGAGGTGAGAATCTCCTTTTCTAGGAAGCCAAGTTAAAATGGCCTTGGCTAGGACTAGGGTCGACCTAGTGGACCCTTCCCATACACTCTCCCTAGAAAGCCTAGGGGGCTCTCTGCTGGCTGGCCAGGATAAGTGGAGCCTTGAGCCTGCCCTGCCAGCATTTCTCTTGGCAGCTGTGTGCTAGGACCTGTCCATGTTAGACTTTAACTCCCAACTTCATAAAATAATGGTGTGGATTAGAACAGTAGCTGACACAAGGTAAGACCTATGTGAACAAATCCTAGCTATTATGACTGGCATGGCTTCAGGTGACATATTTTAGGGACCAATTATCCAGTCAGAGTTGGAACAAATCAGAGAGGAGGTAAGCTGCTCTGAAAAGAGACCAGGGTGTGGAGGATGCGGGAGGGTAAGGGGACCCTCTATCCTTTTTTTGGCCCACAGAAACATGCTTTAAGAATTAACATGAGCTTTGGCATGTTTGGCAACCAGTGTTCATTCAGGATTATAAAAACTTTACATGTGCCCCAAATACAAGAATGGTAATTTTTCTTAAGGCATGCTTGTGATGATGACAGTTTACTTGAATGTACAAAGAATGCAGACATTCCGGGGCACCTGGATGGCTCAGTCTGTTAAGTGTCTGCCTCCAACCCAGGTTGTGATCTGGGAGTGTTGGGATCGAGGCCCGTGTTGGGCTCCCTGCTTGGAGGGAGTCTGCTTGTCCTTGTCCCTCTGCTTCTTCCCTACCTCATGCTCTCTCTCTCTCTCAAATAAATAAATAAAATATTAAAATAAAAAGAATGCAGACAGTCCCCTTGGGTCTGTTTTCCTCACTTGTAAACAAGGGTGGTGTACTAGGCTCATTCAAGCTATTTTTAAAGCACCAACCATGTGCCAGGCTTTATAGATAATCTTTGGGGTCTGTTCCAGCTCTGATACACTACCACTTATTTTGGCTGTTGGCAAGTGTTCAGTGTGGTGCAAACAACACAGTGCTTGGAGGGATAAGTGCTGAGCTCGAATCTGAGTTTGCTGTGCCAGCCCCTCAACTCTTAATTCCTCAGCAATAAGAGGCGGGGACTAACAAAATCCATACCTGGGACACCTGGGTGCCTCAGTGGTTGAGCATCTGCCTTTGGCTCAGGGCATGATCCCGGTCCAGGAATCGAGTCCTACATCGGGCTCCCTGAAAGGAACCTGCTTCTCCCCCTACCTATGTCTTTGCTTCTCTCTCTGTGTCTCTCGTGAATAAATAAATAAAAATCTTTAAAAAAATTCCACACCTCACAGGCGTACTGTGAAGATGAAAGCACTGTCTGTCTGTGGGCCAAACACTGTGCTCATGGCCTGATATGCCAGATCTCAGTACCCCCATCTCCCAACTCCCCACAAAGGAGACAGTGTCCTCCACTCACAGACAGGAAACTGAGGCTCAGAAAGGCTCTCCCCATGGGGGCAGACCTAGCCTGTATTGCCTCCAATCCTAAACATCAGCCTCTGTTTAAAACTAGCAAAGCAGACCCAGGCTGCCATGCCTCAGCCAGCATGGGCAACTGGGAACATTCCAGGGGTCTTGTGACTTTCCCCTATTCTTCTGAGTATCTGGCCAGAACAGGATGTTCCCTGGGAGAGGCCTGCCTTGATTTCTTCTCCACCTTCCCACAGTACCCACACTCAGGTTCAGCATGGGGCTGGCCACAGCTTCTGTAAATTGAGCTCAGCCTGTCCCTTGCTTTCCCCTGCACCTCCCCTGGTGGAAACATTCTTCCCTGAGTGGGGGACGTGAGGCCTAGCAAGAGTCCAAGGACAGAATTCCTAGAACTGCTGTTCCCATTCCAGGGAAAGGGAGAGTGTTTCACAACATGCTCGGCGGGAGGCTCAAATGCCTATGCTCAGATGCAAGCCAGCAGCCTGTGAACTAAATACTCCGGATAATTTTACATTCAGCTCTCGCCAGCAGCCCTGTGCCAACCTGGAGGCAAACACAGAGTTTACCAGGGGTCTCCCACCCCATCCACCACACAGCAGGAACTGCATGTGTCAGGGTAGCTTGTCTTGCTGGGCAGTCTGTTTAGCAAGCTGAGCCACCTTGTCAGGGAGGAAATATTGGGTAGAGAACCAGACGTGGTCGGTCCGAGACTCTTCTTCACTATTAGCCCTGTCAGCTCTGCAATGAGAACCAATATCTGAATGTTTCTCAGGAGCTGGCAATGTTAGGAAGCTCCTCAAATACCAAATGAAGGCAATCAATGAGTGACAAAGGGCCCTCTCACCTTTGAGGCCCTGACATGGGAGGCAATAGTCCATTTTATTTGAAAATTAAGAAGCAGGGACAAGGCTTTTGCCGAAACATGCCGAACAAAATAGCTGAAATAATTATTCTAAGAGTTGGCCAAGTTCCTTCTTCCCTCACTTCCCTCCAAATACTTCAAAATGACCCTGTGCAGAAGAGGGTAAGGTTACCCCTGAAATTCATCACCAACGGGGAGCACCCATCTGAAATGCCTCTCGTTATATAGCAACAAAAGCTGTGGCTGGAAGAGGAAGGGGCCTTGTTTTCTGTGTGAACTGCCTCCACACCACATCCAAATTCATTTGCTGAAGTTCCAACCTCCTACCTCAATGAAACTGTATTTGGAGATAAGGTCTTTAAAGAGGTCAGTAAGGGGAACCCTGGGTGGCGCAGCGGTTTACCGCCTGCCTTTGGCCTAGGGCGCGATCCTGGAGACCCGGGATCTAGTCCCACGCCGGGTTCCCGGTGCGTGGAGCCTGCTTCTCCCTCTGCCTGTGTCTCTGCCTCTCTCTCTCTCTCTCTCTCTCTCTCTCTGTGTGACTATCATGAATAAATAAAAAATTAAAAAAAATAAAAAAAATAAAGAGGCCAGTAAGTTAAAAAGAAGCTGTTAGGGTGGGGCGCTGATGCAGTATACTGGTGTCCTAAGTGGGGCGGCAGGGCGGGGTGTGTGGCTGGGTAGCTCAGTTAGGCATACAATTCTTGGTTTAGGCTCCACTCAGGTCATGATCTGGGAGTTATGGGATAGACCCCTCCCCTCCGGCAACAGCTCCGTTATCACTGGGGAGTCTGTGTGTGCAGTCTCACATAAATAAAAATATAAAATCTTTATTTTTTAAAAATATTTTATTGATTTATTCATGAGAGACACAGAGAGAAAAAGGAGAGAGAAAGGGAGATGCCACATAAAGAGACAGCAAGAGGACAGCCATCTGCAAGCCAAGGGGAAGGGACTTGAGAGAAACCAACCCTGTCAGTACTTTGATCTTGGATTTCTAGCCTCCAGAACTGTGAGAAAATAAACTTCTGTTGTTTAAGCCACCCAGTCTGTGGTATTTTGTTAAGGCAGCCCTCGCAAATTAATATAGGCCAGCTCTCCCCTTTTACTCCAAAAAGCAGGAGAGAGAAATCAATTTATACACATGCACTCTCTTTAAGGCAACAGACCTGGTTAGCCTGAATGTGGTTCATGTCACCAGAAAACCAAAGGGAGTTCTGGACCTACCTGCACCTCCTGGCATTCTCACTCCTACACATTTTCAGAAGGCTGCTGGGCTCAGAACTTGACTCTATCCTACTGTCGGCATTCCAGAAAATCAAGGGTGTTCAAATGGGGGTACTAGGAAGGGCAGGCAAGGGCGGGCTCCCCTGAAAGGTGCTCCCAAAGCCTGGCTGTTTGAGGAGTGAAGAGGAGGCAGGCAAGATAGCAGTCAGCAAGGGGAAGCATGACACAAAGTGGAAGGTATTGCTTGCGGGTGTGGCATCATGGCCACCTGTACAGTTTGCTTTGTGGAACTGAACGTAGGGCCTTGAACACAGGGTGCAGGATCTGTGACTCCGTGTTTTCAGGAAGGTGTCCCAGTTCTTAACCTAAGAGTTAATTCACAGGCTTGTGATTCTGGTCTGCTTCTATACCCAGCCTTGGCTTGTGTACTTGGCCACAGAGTAGGATGGGTGGTTAAGTTCCCTCAAAAGACCATCCTTTGAGGCTCAGTCCTGGTGGAAGACTGCCTGAAAATAGCTGAAAGTAGCCCTATAACTCCTCCCCTTCTTTCCCTACAGGAGGCTTCTCTCATTCCAAGGCAGTCATTTCCCCTCTCTTGGAATCTGAGATAGCCCTGTGGCTTGCTCTGACTGATAAAATACTGTGTGTGTGATGTTATGTGACTTCTGAGCCTGGGTCTTAAGACATGAAAACTGTCATGTCAATGACTCAGGTTAGACTGCTGAATGGCCTGGGACCAAGGCGACAGAGAACGCCCAGCCTTCTAGGTGTCCCCAGAAATGCCCCTGCAATGTGGGAAAGTCCAGATTGGACTTTCAAGCCCAAGACAATCTAGCTGCCAACTGTATGCAACCAGGTGAGTGACCTCAGGAAGACCATCAAAGAATGCCCAGCCAGCCCAAAGAATGGAGAGAAATAATAAATTGTTGTTGCTGAAGTTACTAAGTTTTGTGAAACTCTGGGCTGAGTATCTGAGCTCTCTCAGTAAACTTTTGGGGGCAAGGACACTGGCTTACAAGACATCTTGTGCTGCTTGTATCCTTGATCATCCAAATGCCATGAGCAGATGTGACTTATCCCTGCCTAGTCAGTGATGCAGGAGGCAAACAAATAAACAAGGAGCATCAATCCCAGTGTCTGAGACCCTGGCCCCACCAATGACATGTTCAGCATAAAGGCCACTTCATTCTACTTTCTGCTTAATAACTGGGAAAAGGAGGATTAGTAATACTGTTATCTGTGATACTGGGATAAACGAGAAAGTTCAAGGAAAGGAGTTCTGTCCCTGGGACATTCCAAGATAAAGATTATATATACCCTGCAACTCAAAGGGCAGAAAAGAAAAATTTGAATGTTATCATTAAGCCAGCTCAGACCCAGGCCTGGTGGCAAAGGAGCTAGGTTACCCTGAGAATACTGTCATTCTAGGATTCTTTTCAAGGCTTCACCTCCTGAACACCCGACTCAGCACTCAAAGGCCAGGATAGGAAGATGAGTAACATTGCTGGGAAAGAACTTCCCTCCTACCGCAGGGAACAAACATGTAAACAAATACACGTGACTCATTTATCATGAATCATAACGGAGGAAGAACATGCGCGGGGCTCTGAGTCCCAAAAGGGACAGGTTTTTTGTTTGTTTGAACATGAAAAATCTCCGTGTACAAATGAACATTCTTTGTTAAAAACTTTCCCCCTGGGAAGCAATCTCTTTTCCATACTGCTGTCCCATTCTCACTCCTCCTCTGTATGGATATCAAATAAAGACCCATACAAGAAAATGCCTCACTGCTTTATACCAACAGAAAGACACGGTATGCCACCCTGCCTGTCCTTTTACCAAATTTGGTAATGAAGGACCTTTTTGTTCTTTCAGAAAAAATTATGTAGGTTAAAAAATCAAACTCCTCTTTCAAATCAGGCCCTGCCAGCAGCCTCTGAAGATGTTGGAAGACAACAAGAAGAACAAAATGGAAGTCTTGGAAGGCAATTACAATCTCATGGCTACGTGTGCGTTGTTAGCACAGAAGGCCTAGTGGCTGACAACTTGGATCAAGTAAGAATCATACAAGTTCTACTGGTTATGGAGGGTGGGGGGTGTCTACCTAATTGTTTGATTCTATGGCTACAACTCTGATACTTCTAATTCTATTTCAGGTGTGTCTGCTTCTTCCTAAGCAGCAAGCCAAGCCCCTAGGGTAGGACTGTTTTCTGGTTCTGGATGCAGTGAAAGCCTTAGAACCAGGCAGGCTGATGGGCATCAGAGGGACTTAGGGGTGCTCTATACCAGGGTCCCCTGGTCAAAGTCTTTAGTGAAGGACACAATGTGAAATGTTCCAAATGCTTTAAAGATTATGTTGGCTAATTGAATTTATTTATTTATTTATTTATTTTCTAATTGAATTTAAGTAAAAAAAAAAAAAAAAAAGCTTTAAAAGAAAGCTTAGATCAGTGTGAGAAGAGGGCCCATTATATTTCCCTCATTGCCTTAATGTCCAAGTTCTTTTAATGAGACCCTAGTCCTTAATAGGATCCTTAATAATGAGACCCTAGTCTTATTAGAGTTACTATAGACCCTGGGCAATCAGGAGACATAATCTTCCCCTGGATGACTGAGGCCTCAGGACACTGGCTGTGCTCTAGCTTCAGTGCCCAGTCTGCCTCCTCCTCTTCCCAGCACTATCTGTTCTATAGCCAAAGACTTGGGAGCTGCTCCAAGGTAAGCTTCCTGGGCACAGACTTTGTTTGTCTAAACCAGGGTGCCATGAACACCTGTACCTCTGATTAACCTTATCCAGGTACAGGGTTTAGGTATAATTACCAGCCAAGCAACCCTGGAGGCTTTGGGGTCAAACATCCAACATGGAATGGGGGATATGGAGGTTGATGGGAGTGGAAGGTTTCTGACCCATTGAAAGATTCTGCTGGACTTGGTGGGATGAGCGCTGGGTGTTATGCTATATGTTGGCAAATTGAACTCCAATAAAACAAAACAAAACAAAAACAAAAACAACGATTCTGCTGGTCTATTGTGTCATTGATCATTTTTAAGACTCCACAGGCTCAAATATTCATATACAACACTCCTTTTAACAAATTTATCTAAAGTTCTCCAGACTTCTAACCAGATCAGTGGATTAGCTTGTGAAAGATTAATGACCAAGAGAAGTAAACTGGCGTCTTACGAATCAAATCAACTGCTGTTTCTGTTCCTCTGGGGATGAACACCACAGTGCCATTCTCAGCAAAAGTGACCTGTGGACACTCTGATAGCTCCTGGCACTTGCAAATAAGCTACTATTGGCACCTGCACAGACTCTTTCTGGACCCTGGTCTGAAGGCTGATGCCAACCCAACCTCAAGAGTTTACCTGGTTAGAAGCATCACTTTTTGCCAGACCCCAGAGGTCTGAAAAGGTGAGGGAAGTCATAGTCCTGAGTATTCAGTGTGGTACTTAGATCAATCACTGGGAGCTGGTTAGAAATGTAGAATCTCAGGCCCAAACCCAGAACCTACAGAACCAAAGGCTGTATTTAAATGAGGTCCCCAGGTAATTCATATGTCCATTGAGGAATGAGAAAATAACATCTAGACCAGAACAAAAGGGTGCCAGAAATGACCTTAGGTTAAGCTTCTTTGAGGGTAGAGTAAAGTTGGGCTTTGGAGGAAGACTGCAAGCCTTGGCTCACTGAGGCAGACCAGACTTACTGACATTAGCAAGAAGTGTTTTTCCAAGTTATGGACTGTGAGCTGTGCCTGTCCTGCTGAACACCCCAGAGAAGAAAGCTGCCTTTAGGCTCCTGGCACTGCTAGCTCCCTTCCAGTTGGCCTCAGAAACAAAGTTATGCTCTGACCCAGGAGACCCTTTCCAACTAAAGACCTTCCAAGGGAGATTTGTTGTTGTTTACCAAAACAAAAACAAACAAAACAAAACAACCCTCCATTTCCCAGTCCAGCATGAGAAGTGGATCAGAGTTCCCTGTAAACAGTAACACTGGCCATGGCTTCCAACTGACCTGTCCCCATGCAGCAACGAAGAGTGCAAAAAAGAGCACCTGAGCCTTCAGGCCTGCCTCAGTGCCCACTCTGGACAGATCAAGTGGAGATTCACACCCTCACTTAACAGAAATCCAAAATCATCCAGGACAGATCCTGGTAGGCACAACATGACAGAGAACGCCCACCAAAGGGGTCACAAAAGACGTTTCGCAGGGATGGAGAATTTGAGTCAAGAGTGGAGCAAAGGCTCACTGAGAACTTTCCCTTTGATCATTTTTAATAAAAGAGAGAGCATTTACCCCTTTATGCTTGGATACTATTTCCTGTTCAACCTGATAAACCATGTGACGTTGGATAAGGGACATGTGTTTTCAAGTTTGGAGCCTCTGTGAAACAAGTACATCCATAATCCCTGACAGTTCTAACCTTGTATGTTTTGGATCAACCGGCGGGAGACCTCGGATCTGTCAGTGTTTGCTGGTGGTGGGACTGCTGCCTGAGAAAATAAGCATGTGGCTCCCAGACGCTGGCAAGGGACGAGGCTGCCGCCCCGCCTGCGACCACTTGCACCCGTGTCTCTCAACGGAGCGCCACTCTGCGGCGGCGTTTTGGTGCAGTCTGGGCCGGAGCGGTGGAGGAGGGTGGAGGGGAGAAGGACACAGCGGGTGAGGGCAGAGGGACGAGGATCACAGGGAAGTGGTGAGCCACGAGGATTTCATCATGCAAACGGGCGGGCAGGTTTCATCAGCGCCTGTGCGCCGGAGCTCCCGGGCTGGGAGGGAATGCCTGGCTCCCGAGGGCAGCCCAAGGCTGGCCCCCACCCGTGCCAGCTCAGCTTCCTCTTCCTCATACACTCTTAGGGAGGTCACACGGTTCCCCCTCCCCCCCGGACCGAAGAACGTGTTTTTCTGCACAGCCCTGCCCGCGGCTCCGGGTCCCTCTGCGGAGATAGCACACGCGTACGCCGGCAACCTGGCTCAGGTGCAGGTGAGGCGCAGCTGGAGCAGACGGGCGCCGTCAGCCCAAATCCCCCGTCAGAGGGTGCTGGCCCAGTGGAAAACTGGGGGTGCCCCGGGAAGGAAAAAGGATTCTTCAAGAGTCGTTTACCCCGACAGAGAACGCCCGTCCCCATCCCCTAAAAGCCCCAGGCCAGGCCTCCCCTTGCTCTCAGGCCACTCTGACCCCACGCTCTTCTGCCTCAGAACGCCCCCAAACCCACAAGGGGCAGCACACCCTGGCATGTGGTCGTTCTGCAAGCGTGCGGATGTTTCCGTAGGGGTACTCGGTTGTCTCTCCCAGGAGGAGGAAACTCATGGAGCAGTTTGCAGTCCGGGCTCGGGGGGACGCACCCAGAGGGTAGGCAATGGGCAGCGACCATCTGCTCGCTCCTGGTGGCCACCTCCGCGACCCTCGCTGCCTCCCTGATGCGCCTTATTGCAGTCACCGCGCCCCTTAGCTCGGTCGCCCCGTCCAACTGGCGGCTCCCGACCCCTCCCGCTCCGCTCAGTCAGCCCCCCGCACCGCCCGCTCTCGGAGCCCGCGCCTACCTCCCGGGGTGGTGCTGAAGAGCGTGCCGCCGGGGGTGGTGCTGTAGTCCCCGGGCGGCAGCTGCACGCCGTCGCCGAGGACCACCCGGCGAGTGGCGGGGATGGCCCGGCTCGGGGTCTGGCTGCAGCTGCTGCCTCCGGACATGGTCTCCCGCGCGCCGCGCCCGCAGCCCGAGCCTGGCCCGACGGCCGCCCCGGCCCCGCCCACCTCGCCCCGCCCCTTCCGCCCCCGCGGCGCGGCGCCCCCCGGGATTTGTAGTCCCAGCGGCGCCGCGGCGGCCGGGCTGCCGGTTCGTGCGTTCTTCCGCACCCCGGCCCTGAGGCACCCTCTCGCGGTCTGCGGTCTCCTCCGCGCGGCTGCGGGCGCCGCCCCCCGACGGCCCGCCGCTCCTGCTCGGGAGTCCGTCCGGTCCGGCTGGCGGCGGCGATGGAGCCGGGGGCTTGTGTGGGTTAACGGCTCGCGGCCGGGTGCTGTCAGAGCTGTGCGGGGACCCTTGCATACAGGAGGGTCCTGTATGGGCAGGACGGTCTCCTTCAGCGCTCCGTGTTCCGCGCTTCGGTTCCTGCCGTGAGAACGTGGGGGTTGAGTGCTCCTTCACCCCTCAGGGCTTTTTTTTTTTTTTTTGAGCCTTCGCGGGGCGCAGAAGTAACGCAGAGGGGGCGTTCCTTGGCGTGGGGGAGGGTGTGGGAGGAGCGCGGACGGGCCGCCCAGCTCGTTTGCAGGCTACAGCTCCAGCCCACCCGGGCGCTGGGAGGGGCTGGACGCCGGGGGGGGGGGGGGGGGGGGGGGGGGGGGGCGGGGAAGAGTGGGCCAGGGAGGTTCCTTGCGGCCCTGGGAGCTGGGAACCGGGGCCAACAGGCCGCCTGACACTTAGTAGGGCACTCATCGAACCGGCCAATGAATGAGGCTTCAAGGAGCTCTCCAAGTGGAGACTGAAAAATACCAGGAAGGCAGAGAAGCCCGTGGGGTGAGAGACCAGGTCTGTCATTGCAGCTACTTGATACAAGGGGAGAGGAGACAGGAGGACAGTTTATTTATTTATTTATTTTTAGATTTTATTTATTTATTTATGAGAGACACACAGAGAGAAGCAGGCTCTCCCTCTACAACAACCCAATTTGGGACTCAGCCCAGGACCTGAGCCTAAGGCAAAGGCTCAACCATGGAGCCTCCCAGGTGCCCCACGAAGAACAGTTTAAAGGATAAATTGGGGTCTGATTGTGAAGGTTTTTTTTGTTTTGTTTTGTTTTTTGTGAAGGGTCTTTTAAATCATGCCAAAGTGTTCAGACTTTGTCCTAGGAGGGTAGGAGATATCAGAGATCTCTTAAGTTGGGGAGTGACATGATTAGGGTTTTGTTGGTGGTATTTGTTTGTTTGTTTCCCCAGAAAGATAACTGGAGGCTCTGGAGTTTGAGAATGGACCCCAGACGGGGTCAGAAACACAGATAGGAAGACTGGCTGGGTTTGGGCATTCCTGAGCTAATCGCTAGGCCTCCACTGCCTTCTATTGACGCTGGCCTCCTGTGCCTCTGAAGCAATTGAAATACAGCTAGTCCATATTACAAGTGTAAAATACATAGATTTCAAAGATGTGGCATGAAAAAATGTAAAATATCTCAGTGTCTGTTAATGACATGTTGAAATGATATTTTGAATATATTGGATTAAGTAAAATATTAAGATTAATGATTCCTGTTTCTTTTTACCTTTTTGGGTGGAATTATAAGAAATTATATGTATATAATGTGTGTGTATATATATAGAGAGAGGGAGAGAGAGAGCCCGCGCTCATAATATATTCCTATTGGATAGTACTGCTCTAGAATGAGGCAATAATGAAAGCAATCCTGAAGTTCTTGGAAACTTCCTTCCAGAAAACTATGCAATCATCAAATTTTGGCTTTGGCCATGTACACCATAGGTCATCCAGAACAGCATTCACCACCATTTAATTAATTAATTAATTAATTAATTAATATTTATGAGGAAAACACTAGTAATTAAGGAAGGAAAACTTTTCATTGGCACTAAGGTCAAAAAGAAATTCCAAAATAATTCAATACTTCTTATATAATTTTAAGCTCAGTTTTCTTAAAAGTCTCCTGGCCAAAGATTCAAAACTAAAATTATCTGGAGTAAGTGTAATATATCTTTCATATGAGCCTACATATGTATTTTCTTCAGTTGGGGTTTTTACAAATTAAGCTAAAATATACTAACATATGGCAAAATCATATAGTTCTAATATCCAGAGCTTTCCACATCTTTTTTTAAATTCACCACTGTCTTATTTAAAAAACAAAACCCAGAGTCTTAGAGAGGGTCACACAGCTATGAAAGACCTGAGGCAAAGCTAGGTGACCCAGTCTCCCCTTCTTTCCAGGCCTGCCCTTTTGTTGCCACACTAGAAAACAAAGTGGTCCATCCTCCTGCTTTAGGAGGAACTGGTTTGAAAGGGGGTTTGTTCAGATGCCTTACTGGATGTGCATATTTGGTTAGAGCTGAGCTTCCAAGGATGGCACCAGCTTAGATCAACATTTGCAATGATCTGCGCACACACAGGTTGGAGAAGCTCCCACCCATATTGCTCTACCTGACCTATAGGCAGAGAGGGATGAGGGACTGATTTTATCATTTTAAATAAGTGGAATTCCTCTGAGTAGCCAACCAGGTGTAGTCCTGAAGCAGTTACTGTGTTTTTCTCTCCAGTGTTTTTCTCAACACATCTCTACTGAGCTGGACCAATTGGGCACCACAAGAGTGAGAAGTGCCTTCAGATTCTCTACATCACACTACAATAGAGGCTGTTTTAGGAAGCCCCTCAGGTTAGGGAGGAGCTTGGCAGTGGGAGAAAAGTGACCTGTGTGTTAGTGTTAATCCATTCCTAACAGTTATTTGATACTGAAAATGTTCCCCCTTCACTGCTGGAAGTCCTTCACCTTAGCTAGAGCAACCTGTCACCATGGCCCCAATTGCCTCTGGAGGCTACGGTATTTTCTTGTATAATAAGGGCTTCCTATACTTTGCCCCAGATCAAAATTGAGCCATTTAAAAAAGACATATTCAAAACGACCCCCTCCAAAAAAACGCTCATAGATAGAGAAAACAGATTGGTGGTTGCCAGAAGCAGAGCGGGGATGGGGAGGAATGGGTGTCGGAGGTCAAAAGGTAAACAAACAAACAAACAAAAAACAAGCCCTGTTAAAGAAAACAGGCAGATTCTCCACTGATAAGAGGATAAACAGATTACCATTGAAAAGAAACATATCTTACTGTGATAAATAGCTTTGCCATTTGTTATAGGAGGCAAAGCAGAAGTGAGAGTCATGGTGTTATGGCCGATGAGCACCAAGGGGCTGAATTTGGGGGGGGGGGGCGGCGAAGACACTGTGGAGGTCACATGAGCTAACTTTTTTTTTTTTAATGTTTTATTTATTTATTCATGACAGAGAGAGAGAGAGAGGCAGAGACACAGGCAGAGGGAGAAGCAGGCTCCATGCAGGGAGCCCAACGTGGGACTTGATCCCCGGTCTCCAGGATCACACACCCGGCTGAAGGCGGCACTGAACCGCTGGGCCACTGGGGCTGCCCTGAGCAAACGTTTTTAACAGGAGTCTGTTTAAAAACAAAATTCTGCCGAGTGAATTTGAAGATCTAATTGACTTTATTAAGTGATTTGCAAATTGGGCAGCACCTAGCAAGCAGAAGGATGCTCCTAGGAGTTATATAAAATGGAGGGTTTTTATAGGAAAGAGGGTAGGGCAAGGACATTATTAGCAAAGGAAAAGATTGTTACATCTTTTTGAGGGGGAAGGGACAGCAGGCTTCTTATAATGTGGATTACCCTACTAGAGCTGATCGGTAAATTTTAGATTGACTGTTAAAAGGTCAATTCTTGGGGGAGGTTCAAACTGCAATTAGGTCTTGGTTGGCTGTGGTTGGGGACAACGACTTCATTTTGGGCTGCTAGTTTCTCTTTTAACAATTACCAATGGTGAATTTAACATTTTAATATGGTTTCAAGGCTCAAGAGTTTACCAAAAATTCTTGTGGCTCAGAGCAAGGTCTGCGGTCTTTAAAAGAACCTCAAGAGAAGGTTCTCAGGCTTAAAATCATCTTCTTCCCATGTGGGAAAAACACCCTGGTGCTGGCAAGTGCTGGGGGTGACCACCTGGAATTTGCTTGACATTGCTCTCCTGTGGGTGGCTCTGGGCGTGTCCACCTGAGGTTTTGTGTGCTGGCTGGGAGAGTAAAACAGCAGAGAGCCTCTGGTGGCAATTGAAGAGCAGTAGTACCATGGTCTCCATGGATCAGTGGGAAACCAGCTACTGGGACCTAACCAGCCCTTGGCTATATCAATTAGGGTCACTCAAATTGGGTAATCTGAAGAGAATTTGATAAAAGTAAAAATTTAAAAAAAGTAAAAATTTGATGATTTACAAAGATGTAGGATGGAGGTAGGGAAACCATAAGGTAAACTGTAGTATTTGGGGCAGAAGATATGGGTACTGAAATCAAGAGACAAAGAGAGAACACTCGAGAGTGTGCACTTTCGAGCATAAGCACAGGCTCACTGTATGGAGTGGCCACACCAGAGCTGTCACCTTCAGTCCTGGCCAGACACAAGGACGGAGCTAGGAAGCAGAAACACCTCTCTGATCTCCAGCCCTCCACTTTTCTGCCTGACTCCCTACTGGCCTAATCCATCTGGAAGACAAAGGACAGGGAGAGCCCAACCTCCTGGGGCATAGAACAGGACAGAAAAGAATGGAGATTGGATCTATAGGAACAACAGAAGATTCCAGCACAGTGGAATAGAGAAAAAATCAGGAGCCAAGTGCTGTGTGGAGCAATCCAGAGCCAATCCTGATCCTGAGCAGATGTGTGTGTGCATGTGCGGAAAGTGTACTGAGCCTCACAACACACTCTTCTTGTTTTGGGGTGATGGCAATGACCCATGTCCACAATTGTCTTGTGGACAAGGTGAAACACCAAGGTCCTTGGTCCCCAAATGTTCCTCCCTACCACCACATATCTTCTCCACTCAGGGGTTTGTGCTTGAAATTCTTCCATTTTAGCTTTTTCCTTTGAACTAAAGTTTCTGCTAAATGTAAACTGTCCTTGGCATTCATGACTGCAAGTAAGGAAAAAAGGAAGCGAATGTTTCCTGACTTCCTACTCTGTGCCTACACCCAACGCAAGAGGTGTGACATTGATGAAATCAATAAATCACACCACAACCTCATCAGGCAAGTATTATCCACATATACATGAGGAAAATGAGCCACGGGGTGAGGGATTAGCCGACCCATGCTCAAAATCCACTTTTAGTTATTTTTATAAATTGCTTAGTCCAAAGCCCATGCACTTAACCACCACCCCAATGATTCCCAAACTTTGGGGATCATCAGATTAGCTTCAGAGCTTGTGAAATAGGTGGGATCTTTATTTGAGAGGAAGATTTAATGTGAAGAGAAGAGAAAGCTACCCCAGAGAAAAGGAAATGGTACAGTGGAAGCAATGATAGTGTCTTAGTCTGCTTGGGTTGCCTAAACAACAGATACTGATTTCTTGCAGTTTTGAGGGCTGGGATGTCCAAGGTCAAAGTGCTGGCAGATTTTGTTCTGGTGAGGGCTCTCATCCTGGCTTTGGCATGCCTGCTTTCTTCTTCTTCTTTCTTCTTACTTCTTTCTTCTTCTTCATTATATTTATTTATTTGATAGAGACAGCATACAAGTAGGCAGAGCAGCAGGCAGAGGGAGAGGGAGAAGCTGACTCCCCATTGAGCAGGGAACCCAATGTGGGGCTTGATCCCAGGACCCAGGGATTATGATCAGAGCGCAAGGTAACAGATACTTAACTGACTGAGTCATCCAGGTGTCCCAGCAGGGCCACCTTCTTGCTATATCCTCCCGAGGTGGAGAGAGAGAGCTCTGGTGTCTCCCTTCTTTTTTTTTTTTTTTTTTTTTATTTATTTATTTATGATAGTCACAGAGAGAGAGAGAGAGAGGCAGAGACACAGGCAGAGGGAGAAGCAGGCTCCATGCACTGGGAGCCTGATGTGGGATTCGATCCCGGGTCTCCAGGATCGCGCCCTGGGCCAAAGGCAGGCGCCAAACCGCTGCGCCACCCAGGGATCCCTGGTGTCTCCCTTCTTATAAGGACACCAATCTCATCAAGGGAGCCCTACCCTCATGACCTCATCCAAACCTGATTACCTTCCAAAGGTCCCACCTCCAGATACCATCCCATTGGGGCTTACTATCACTTGTGAATTTGGGGGCCAATGTGAACATTTGGTCCTTAAACAGAAATCTTGAAGAACTTTGCCTAGGGTAGATGTACCCTGCTCTTCTGGGTGGTGACAGTGCCCTTGCCCAACACCCCTAGGAAGGGCTCTGATTAAAAAAAAAAAAAAAAAAAAAAAAAAAAGGAAGGGCTCTGATGTACTGTCTTCTCTTTTCCCTTCCTTCACTCCACGTGAAAACCCAATTTTAGTCTTCTAGCTTCATTGGATGTCATAGAAAGCAATACCCTCAGTAGTGCCATGTTTGACCTTGAAACTGATGCTATGGCGTTAACTCCATGGGTTTTATGGGCAAAGCACCTGCAGTTCAAAATCCACTTATAATCTATGTGACCTTTGCCAATCACTCTGAAATTCAATGTTCTCATTTGTAAAATGGAGATAACACTACCTATTATGCAAAACTGACAGCACAATGTTTGGGACCATGTTGGACTTATAGTGAATAGAGTTGTCCAGAAACCTACCTCCTGGGACACCTGGGTGGCTCTACCTTTGGCTCAGGTCGTGATCCCTGAGTCCTGGGATCAAATCTCACGTCTGGCTCCCCTCCCTGTGTCTCCCTCTGCCTATGTTTCTGCCTCTGTCTGTCTCTCATGAATAAACAAAATCTTAAAAAAAAAAAAAAGAAAGAAAAAGAAACCCACCTCCTGATTTCCAGGCTTCTGCCTCTGCCTCTCATTTCCTCTATTTGAAGCGCAAATAAATGTGACATTTATTAAGTGTTCCAGTATGCTGGAGGCCTTGCACTGCCCACAGATAGCCGGTGATCCTGACATCTGCGTCAGAGGGTTCTTTGGTACACATGAGAAAATAAACAGATGAATAAAAAAGAAAGACATGAGAGTGTGATGGGAAGGTGGGGCTGGTGGCTGGGATTTACTCTTTTACAGCCACTGGTAGGGTGTGGGAAGTGCTAGGGAAACCCAAGAATTCTCCCAAGGGGGAGAATGATTTACCCCCACCGCTGGTCACCAGTCTGTGAGCTCCTGGGCTGGGAGCGCCCTCAGCTGGCCATTCTGCTGAGCCTAGAGGTTTTGCTTTGTAATTTTTTCTTCTTTTTCTTAATCCAGTTCCTTTGACAGTCTGCCCCTCCTTTCATTCACTCAACAAATTTTACGGAGAATGTTTCTCGCTAAGGGATAGTCTAGGCACTGAGGATATAGCGGTGAACAAAGTCAACCAATATTCTTTCTCTAAACTAACTTGATATAGGCTTAGTAACTTCCATTTGGATCCCTGAAGCCAAATTTTTTAAATATTTTATTTATTTATTTGAGAAAGAGAGAGATAGAGCATGAGTGGGGGGCGCAGGGCAGAGAGAAAGAAGGAGAAGCAGACTACCTGCTGAACAGGGAGCCAGAAGTGGGGCTTCATTCTAGGACCCTGGAATCGTTACTTGAGCTGAAGGCAGATGCTTAACCAGTTGAGTCACCCAGGCACCCCTGGATCCCTGAAGCCTATTATTTACTCCTTCTTTTATATTGCCAAAAGTGATTTTTTTTTTTTTTTTGCCAAAAGTGATTTAAAAAAAAAAAAAACTAGCACACATACAGCTTAAATGAGGTGAAACCAGAGCACCGTGTAATATTGATGCAAATTTGAGGAGTGAGGCTATGGGCTCAATTCTTTTTTTTTTTTTTTTTATGGGCTCAATTCTAAGTGACTTGCCAAAATATCGTAGTACTCCCTTCTCTTATTATAGATTATGCTTTTGTTTCCATGTGCTTTTCAGGTTTGTTCATGAGTGCATTTCCAGGGGTTTCTCTAGGTCTGTATTGTCCAATACAGTAGCCATTAATCACATATGATAAAGATTAAATTCATTAAGTAAGATTAAAAATTTAGTTTTTTTAGTTGCATTATTCACATTTCCAGTGCTAATTACCCATATATGGCAAGTGGCCATCTCATCCGACAGGGCAGATATATAGAATTTCTATTGAAGAAGTTTCTACTGGATGAAATTGTAAGCAGTGATGGGGATCCATCTATGGGAGTGTCATGTTATGTTAATGTTCAGGTATAA
This sequence comes from Canis lupus familiaris, assembly GCF_011100685.1. Classification (NCBI taxonomy): domain Eukaryota; kingdom Metazoa; phylum Chordata; class Mammalia; order Carnivora; family Canidae; genus Canis; species Canis lupus. Next base: position 28,156,233 of record NC_049237.1, read on the forward strand.
TTTATCCTCTCCTTTCTTCCACCTTCTTACCTACAGTTTGCAAAGTGGCCTCTGGCTGGTACCATAAGGAAAACAGAAGGTGTGTGAGCCAGCCAGAAGACTTAACTTCCTACCGTTCACTGACCCTGCCAGGAGAGATGCCCATGGTCTCTGTTCCTCCTTGGCCCAGTCTCTCATCCAACTGTACCTCAGACTAACAGAGAGGGCTGGTTCCCAGGCTGATCAGCCCTGTGGTTGTTCTTCTTCCTTGGAGATTTGGTTGCCTCTCCACCTGCTCCCTTGGTCATGGGTAGCCAGTTCTGCTCTTGACTGCTACCATTTCTGGTTCTAACTTTGGGCCTGAAGGAGGTTGGGGGATCTTTTTGAGTGAGGGCTTAGACACAAGGAAGTAATTGTACTCCTCTTATGAGACTGGGAGTGGGCAGTGATTGGGCGGGTGTCTGAAAAGTTGAAAATCTTCATTTTTTTAAAAAGAATTTGTTATTTTAATTTTTAAAAATATTTTAAAAGAGATTTTATATATTTATTTGACAGAGAGAGAGAGAGAGAGAGAGAACACAAGCAGGGGGAGCAGGAGAGGGAGAAGCAGGCTCCCTACTGAGCAGGGAACCAATGCAGGGGCTGGATCCCAGGACTCTGGGATCATGACCTGAGGCAAAGGCAGATACCTAACTGACTGAGCCACCCAGGCGCCCCGAAAGTCTTCACTCTTAAGCTACTTCCATTTACTTAGCAGCAAAGAAAGTTGGGCTGAATACCCTGAACCACAGGCTCTTCTCATTTCTGCTACTAACTAGCTCTGTGACTTTGGGCAAGTGGTGAGGGATGTGGGTGATGATTTCCAAGATTTTCTGCAACTCTATATTCTAAAACTTGGCCAAAGCCTTTGTAACTCTGGTAGACAAAGATGCTATGATCTAGATAAAACAGATTCCCTTCTCAAAGAGAAATCTCCAGGCTCAGATGGTTTCAGTGGAGAATTCTTTCAGATACCTAAAGAAGAATAAACACTAATTTTCCACAACCTCTTCCAGAAAACAAAGGAGAGAACACTTCTCAACTCATTTCATGAGGTCAAAATAGTACTGCAAAAAAAAAAAAAAAAAAAAAGGAAAAAGAAAACTATTAGCCAATATCTGTCATGAACTTAGAAAAAACTATGGACCACTATCTCTTAAGAACTCAGACCAATATCTCTCTCAAAATCATCAATGAAACATTAGCAAATTGAATCCGTTATAAAACAATTATAAATACAAAAAATTACATACCATGACCAAGTAGGATTTATTCCACATATACAGCCTGATTCAATTTTCAAAAGTCGATCACATCAAGTGATCAGTAAAACTGGATTAACAAAAAATGTCTACCATATCAACAGGCTAAAGAGAAAGAAAGAAAAGGCTAAAGAACAAAAATCATATAATCTTATCAATTGATGTGGGAAAAGCATTTGACGAAATCCAACAATCATTCATGGTAAATATTCTCAACTTAATAAAGAACATCTATGAAAAGCTTACAGCTAGCATCACAGTTGATGGTGAGTGACTAAATGCTTTTCCACTAAGACTGAGAACAAGGCAAGGATGTCTACTCTCATCATTCTTATTCAACATAGTATTACTAGCCACTGCAATAAGGAAGAAAAAGAATAAAAGACATACAGAGTGGAAAGGAAGAAATAAAACTGCCCCTATTTGCAAATGATATGATTGCCTTAAAAAAAAAATCCCTAAAAATCTGCTAAAAAAAAAAAATCCTGTAACTGCTGTATGAATTCTACAAGTTTGCAGGATAATAATCAATATACAAAAATCAAATAGTAAAAGATGTCAATTTTCCCCAAATTCATCTATAGGTTTAATGTAACTCCTATCAAAATCCTAGCAAGGAAGTGAAATCAATCAGAGAAAGACAATTACCATATGATTTCACTCATATGTAGAATTTAAGAAACAAAACAATTAAAGAAAAAGAGACAAAAAAGACCCCTCCCAACCCAGACTCTTAACTATAAAGAACACATTGATGGTTACCAGAGGGAAGGTGAGGGATGAGTGAAATAGGTGAAGGGAATTAAGAGGACACTTATCCTGATGGGCACTGAGTAATGCACAGAGTTGTTGAATCACTATATTGTACACATGAACCTAATATAATATTGTATGTTAATTATACTGGAATTAAAAAAATCCTAGCAAGGTATTTTGTAGACATAGATAAGCTTGTTTTAACATTTAGATAGTAAAGCATAGGCTGTAGAATAACCAAAACAACCTTGAAAAAAAAAAAGGAATAAACAGAGAGGCACTTCTCTATGCCATGAAAGATAAAACATACTGTAGAGGCTGGAAATGAAAGGGAAGGAGGATCAAACCCTGGCCAGCCCTTCCCTGGAAGAGCAGAGATTGGAATCTCTGAAGGCTAGGTATCGATGATCACAGGGGCCCTGGAGGCCTCAGGGGACAAAGAAAGTCCCATTTCCCAGAGAAAATCCGCATCCTTTTGGAGCTCCTTCATGAATGAATGCTGCTGTTCCTTGAGGGTGTCTCATGGGGGTATCATATGTTCTCCTTTATCCCCCAGGTACACCCATAATATATATATTTTAAAGATTTTATTTATTTTTTCATAAGACACACACACACACACACACACACACACACACACACAGAGGCAGAGACATAGGCAGAGGGGGAAGCAAGCTCCTTGCAGGGAACCTGATGCAGAACTCGATCCCAGGACACTGGGAGCCACCCAAAAAGTGAGCTACCCAGGAGCCCCTGTACACCCATAATCTGAAGGTAGACTGGTATCTTTTTGTTCCTGGTTAATAATTGTGTGCTAAACATGATTCTGAATAGATCATTTGCTCTTTGCCTTCGATGAACTCTAACAGGAGAGGTGTAGAGTCCATTTAAAATTTAGGTTAAGAGACAGGATGGAAATTGGGGCTACTTAAAACAAGTCACACACAAAGGTGAAATCAGGAGTTTCAGTGATTGTGATTGTTAATTCTAGTTTTCTGTTTGATTATTTTCCAAATCTCTATTTCTTCCTTCCTTTCTTTCTTTCTTTCTTTCTTTCTTTCTTTCTTTCTTTCTTTCTTTCTTTCTTTCTTTTTCTTTCTTTCTCTTTCTTTCTTTCTTCCTTTCTTTTTCTTTCATATTTCATTTATTTATTCATAAGAGACTCAGAGAGATAGGCAGAGACATAGGCAGAGGGAGAAGCAGGCTCCCCGTGGGAAGCCTGATGCAGGATTCAATCCCAGGACCCTGGGATCACGACCTGAGCCAAAGGCAGACACTCAACCACTGAATCACCCAGGTGCCTCTGTCTGTCTTTTCTTAAAATGTCCTATTTTCATCATTATGGGCTATGTTCTGTTATCTCCTTAATAACTTTAAACTCTCTTGTTTTATAGTGACTTTTAGATTATTCTATTATTTCTAGTTCTTGGGATGCTGCTTCTCTTATTACCTGTGTCTACTTAATCCTCAGGTAGTTTACTTCTTGTGGTTTCTAAGTTGTTATCATGTACTCCTCTCTTCAGCCAGAACTATTTTACTTTCAGTGAGAATGTTCTAGAACTGAGCTGTTTTGCATTTCCTTTTCCTGGGACCCTGGAGTTAAACAGCCTGGATGAACTTTTATGTTAATTTCTTGGGCTTGAATTCTCATCACCAGTCAAGTAGTGCAAATCTAGATCCACAGGACATAGATTTGGGTTGCTCATTTCTTCTAGGAGCATTCTACCACCACCACCACCACCCCGCAGCCCCCTTTATCTTGAGCTCTAAGACACAGCAGTCTTGCTTTCTGCTTCTTTGGCGTGGTGTGAAGAAATCTTCAAGTCTCATTGGGCAGCTTTTTTTTTTAAGATTTTATTTATTTATTCATGAGAGACAGAGAGAGAGAGAGGCAGAGGGAGAAGCAGAGGGAGAAGCAGGCTGCACGCAGGAAGCCTGATGTGGACTCGACCCCGGGACTCCAGGATCATAACCTGGGCCAAAGGCAGGCGCTAAGCCACTGAGCCACCCAGGGATTCCCGTGGGCAGCTTTACACAAAGGTCTCAGTTTCAGCCGGCAGCCAGCCCAGCCCCAGGCTCATGTGACAGCTCTCTTTAGCTGTGAGTTTTGGAACGTGGGGATTTCCTTTCCTTTTTTGGACCTTGGTTATATATATTGTGTGTGCATGGGTGTGTGCACATGCGCATGTTTCTGTGTGTGTGTGTGTGTGTTATGGTTTATCCAGCACATTTATATTGTTTACATATTTGTTGGGTCAGGGGACCTGTTTCCTTAACCCACTCCTACATGTTATAGGAACTTCCCCTCTTCTGAGGAATTTATTTAACAAAATAACTTCCAGGGCATCCACAATATATCTTCGTGTAAATGTAAAATCATCTCAGAATTCTTAATAAGCATATTATACTTAGTAGAGTAATAAAGAATTTTTAAACATGCATTGTTATAAAAGAAAAGACTTTTGATTAACTAGAACATTCTATTCCACCAACACGCTGATTAATTATGGTCAGTCTTTCAAAACCACGATGAGATACCACCTCACACCAATGAGAATGCTGAAAATTAACAAGACAAGAAACAAATGGTGGAGAGGATGTGGAGAAGGGGAAACCCTCTTGCACTGTTGGTGGGAATGTGAACTGGTGCAGTCACTCTGGAAAGTGCGGAAGTTCCTCAAAGAGTTAAAAATAGAACTACCCTAGGACCCAGAAATTGCACTGCTGGGGACTTACCCCAAAGGTACAGATGCAGTGAAAGGCCAGGACACCTGCACCCCGATGTTTATAGCAGCAATGTCCACAATAGCCACACGGTGGAAGGAGCCTTGGTGTCCATCGACAGATGAATGGATAAAGAAGATGTGGTCTATGTATACAATGGAATATTCCTCAGCCATTAGGAATGATGAATACTCACCACTTGCTCCGATGTGGATGGAACTGGAGGGTATTATGCTGAGTGAAGTAAGTCAATCGGAGAAGGACAATCATCATATGATTTCACTCATACGGGGAATATAAGAAATAGTGAAAGGGATTATAAGGGAAGGAGGGGAACTGAATGGGAAAAATCAGAGAGGGTGACAGAACATGAGAGACTCCTAACTCTGGGAAATGAACAAACGGTAGTGGAAGGGAGGTGGGCGGGGGGTTGGGGTGACTGGGTGACGGGCACTGAGGGGGGCACTTGACGGAATGAGCACTGGGTGTTATACTATATGTTGGCAAATCGAATTCCAATAAAAAATATGCAAAAAAAATTATAGTCAGTTTTCCATCACCTCAACCTTGATGTTTCTTGCTGCAAAAAGGGTATCTCTGGTTTTAAGATTTTTCACTTGTGTTCTTCTTTCTCTAGGTAAAACCCTTTCTCTCTGCAGGAATATAGCATATTTCTTCTTTTTTTTAGCATATTACTTCTAATAATCAACTTCATATATATATATACACCTTTGCCCTCTCATCCAAGAGGAAACAATTCAAAATTCAAAACTCACCTACCTCCCCAAATCTCCTTCATTAGCTCCTATACTCCTTAATTTGTCCCTGCTTATACTCTACTTGAATTGCATCAAATGATTTCGCCTTTGTTAATATGAGGGTCAGTGCGTATCCCTACTTTTTAGATGTGTATTCAATCATCTACAATAACATTGGACTTGGTGAGGGCATTATGGCATCTTCTACTTATTTGCATATGTCACCAGGCCCAGGAAGGTGTTCTGTACCCAGTGAGTATTTGGTTATTTAATGACAGAATAGTCTGAGATGAATACTCTCACCCTACTCTTCTCAGGGCCTCTTGGTTCAGCATCCTCTCCCCAGAAGGCACCGGCAACCCAAGGTCTCAGCTTGAGGCCTCAGAGGCTTCATCTCTTCCCTGTGCCAGCTGCTGAGCCCATTAGCCAAAACTGGGCAGAAAGAACCTCTTGTATAACAATGATATCATGACAGCTGTCTTTCCCCAGCCAAGCTCTACTTTGGAGCCAGTGAGGTGACCAGGCCCCCCATTCTGCTGGAATTTCCTCTTCTGGTACTCAATGGCTCATTAAGGGGTGATGAGATTGGGTGGGAGCCAGGAGAAATGGGAACAGTGGCCAGTGACCCTTTGGTCTCTGGCAGCATTTCATTTTTATATTGTGGATGTGGAAGAGGTCATGCAGGATTGCACTGGAGGGACCTCCTTTCTGCAGCCTATAGAGAGGATTCTGACAATAGAAGTGGCTAATAAGATAATTCCCTAGCCCATGGAGTATGGGGTTCCCCTTCCATGGGCCCCACTGTGTTTCCCTGGTGATTACAGAGGGTGTCTAAGTGCCCTTCCTGCTCCCTGCAAGCCCAGGAATTCAGGACTCCCACCACACTGTCCTGGAATGCCTTTCTCTCTCCTGGGGCTGCTGCCTCTAGTCCCAAATGGCATTACAACACTGCCATCACTTTCTAATCTGGGGCAGATGTGAGCTCAGGAATGTGAGTGGAACATAAGGTAAACCAATCCAAGCAAAGAAGCCCGAGTAAGAAATGAGCCCTAAATGATACTTAATTGGTCAAGCAAGACCTGGGCAGATTTGGGTGCTGCTATCACCAGGTGCAACACGGGGCTGAGCACACCACCTCATCAGGTGCTTCCCTCAGCCTGTGTTTTTCATGACTCCTGCTCCCCGTTTCACCCAGAGAAGGCTCCTAATCAATGTCCAGAGCAATAGTTGGCGTTGGAAGCCACTGTCCTTCCCCTTGGACTTGTCAGTTTTCTCCTAGCTCGCTCCAGAAAAGGGTGGGGCCAGCTCACACCCCATGCCACCCCCTTTCCACTCTCAGGACTCCTCCTTCACAGCTTCAAGGAAGCTGAGGGGACAGAGGAAGGATGGTCCCTGGAGCAGACCTCCCCAGTAGGGCAGAGGTTAGAGACAGTTGTCTGCCAGCATGAAATTTGGGAAGCAGTGGAGAAAGGCAGTAGGGCTTCAGGAGGGAAGTTTCTGGTTCTTGCCACTTTCTTTTTAAATGTACTTAGGGCATGGGGAGAAATGTGGGGGTAGGGTGCAGACAGGAAGGAGGGGTTTTGGAAGCAAACCAAAACCCAGCAACTATCCATCTGACTTACTGGATTCCTAAGGCTAGATTCATTCTAGTCTGCTCTCAATAGCAAATGACACGTGCAGGGCATTGCTGGCTGCTTCAAAGATTACAGATGGACTGTTCAGACCTGGGACTCCCAGAGGCTCTAGTTGCAGTGGCCCCCAAGGAACTTGGGCAAACTGCCTCATTACACAAACCCAGAAACTTCCCAAGAAACCTCCACTTGACTTAGATTTCCTGGGAGGGCTGGTCAACTCCAAACAGGTGCCCCACTGGTCTACAATGAGTTTGGTTTATAAACACCAATATAGCTATAAAAGGTGCAGTATTCTGTAGACACCCGTGAATTAGCAAGTTATTCTGGTAACTCAGATCAGTCTTGGGAACCTCCAAGCCTTAGAAGGCTGTTTGGTGGCAAGCTTTCCCTTGGCCTCCAGTGCTGTGGCATAAACCCCAGAGCACGAGTATGGTTGTGTTTCAACCAGACTTTATGTAGGGACACTTAAATTGGATTTCATATAATTTTCATGTATCACAAAAATATACTTTTGACTTTTTTATTGTGTTAAGAACACTTAACATGAAATCTACCCTTTTAACAAATTTTGAGTGTGTAATATATTGTTGTTGACTATAGGTCTTTTTTTTTTTTTTTTTTTTTTTTTGACTATAGATCTTTTGAATCCTTTTCAACTCTTAAAAAATTTGAAAACTGCCTTAGCCCTCAGGTCATACAAAAATGGATGGTGGGCCAGAATTGGTTCATGAGCTGAAGTTTGCCAGCCTCTGGTCTAGAAAACATGGGCAAAAGCAGCCAACTTCGAAGATTCTGTTTCAGCATTAGTTACCAAAAAGCTAGGACAGCAAAATCTGTGTTTTGTGAACCTGAAGGCCACTAGAGAAGAATCCCTAATCATTTCTGTTTCTTCTCTCTCTGTCAATAAACCTCAATTTTTTTTAGTTTCACATTTAAAGAGTCAATGGAGTTTCACTTGTTTTGTATAAGAAAACAGTATAAGGGTACCAGCAATTTTATTATAGGCAGAGCAGCACCAAAACAGGAGCCATGGAACCCATAGCCTTGGAAGTGTTCAAGGATAAGGTTGAGGTCCTCCTACTTTGCTGAATGAGATTTTTCAATCTGTCATGGTGCTCACTGAGGCAGGCAGATGAGTCCTCATTCAGAAAGAGGATGTGCATCTTGGTCTCCATGCCTCTGCCAGGCCTTAGGAAGTAACAGAATTGGAAGAGTACTCTTGTATATTCAATCCCATCACATCTACCACCTGCAGACACTGGTGGTTTCCAACATGGCACCATGAACCTTGAGCTCCTTTTTGGTACACGTGTTTCCTGACTTCAGTCTCTTGATTCCTTTTCTTTTTTCTTCAAGGAGATCAATGCATGTGTGGCTATCAGAGAAGCAGATCTGAAATGGAAATCTCTGTTTATCTTTTCTACCATGATCCAATGGCTCTTCATTTCTCCCTGGTTTCAGAGGGCTGGAATCCTCAAAATAGACCAACTAAACTGGTCAGTGCCTTGAGCAGATTTGCATTCCTAGATTCAGCTCCATATTAAGGATATTAGTAGAAGTCTCTACTGATGGGCCCATGAAGAGAATCCTCACTGGTAGTAAGGTGGGATTAAGTCGGTGAGTGTCAGGGGCTGGAACTCCCGGCAACCCTCTTGGATGTTCTTCAATGTTGAAGGACAGGTATTCTTCTGGGGAGGAACTTCACATCTCAGTTCAGTTTGTTTCCTTAAGAGTTTTCCAGGCAAGCCCAGAAGGGCTATAACACAGCCACCCATCCTCCAAACAAAACAAAACAAAAAACCACAAACAAAAACCTAAAAAAAAAAAAAAAAAGACCCCAAACTTTTTTTTTTAAAGATTTTATTTATTTATTTGACAGAAAGAGAGAGAGAGAGCGCGCACACACACGAGCAGAGGGAGCAGCAGCAGTGGGAGAGGGAGAAGCAGGCTCTCTGCCGAGTAGGGAGCCCGATGTGGGGCTAGATCCCAGGACTCTGGAATCATGACCTGAGCAGAAAGCAGACGCTCAACCAGCTGAGCCACCCAGGCACCCCAAGACCCCAAACTCTTAAGACTCTCTTCACCGTCTCTATATTCAGCAATACTGAACAAATAGCTCTCTGAATCCACTAACTGCTTTATGCCTCTGGATCTCAGCTCATGCTCTTCCAGACTATTCCCTCTGCCTAGAATGCCCTACTTCCTTTTATCTGGCTAACAGCATCTCTTCGCAAAGAAAGTCTTCCCTTACTCTTGCCTCCCCTCACACCAGAGCTAAATGTCCTTCCCCTTTGTTTCCTTTACATATCTGAATTTGCACATTTCTGCACAAGCCCTTCATCAGCTACATTACAAGGTAAAAAACCCCACCATACTCTGACTTGAATCTGGGCCAAAAAAAAAAAAAAAAAAAAAAGCAACAATAATTAAGAAGAGTACTTGAAATAGGTTTCACACCCTTTAAACTTAATGATGAACTTCTCTGTAGGTGTACGGCAGAACTTAAAAAAGTAAGTACAAATAGTTTGAGGCCACAGTGGTTAGTTTGGCGTTTGAAACCTTAGCTTCTGGAACATTTTAGTTATAACATCTTGTTAGCAGATACAAAAATAACTTTTGAATTGCTGACAGATAAATAAAATCTTAAAATATTTATATTTATCTCATTTAAAAAAGATTTTATTTGAGAGAGAGAGAGAGAGAATAAGCAGGGAGGACAGGCAGGGGGAAAGGGAGAAGCAGACTCCCTGCTGAGCGGGGAGCGCGATGTGGGGGGCTCTATCTCAGAACCCCAGGATCATAACCTGAGTCAAAGGCAGTTGTTTAACCAACTGAGCTACTCAGGTGTCCCTATCTATCTCATTTTTATAAGATATCAGTTTTTGTGCCTTTGTTTAATGTAGTAATACATGTAGAGCACTTAGAACAATGCATAGCATATTATAAGCAGTCGATAAATGCTGTCAAAAATAAGTTAGCAGTCTTAAAATACACATACATTAAATTCATTTTTAAAAAATTTTTTTAAATTTTTTTATTTATTTATGATAGTCACACACACAAAGAGAGAGGCAGAGACACAGGCAGAGGGAGAAGCAGGCTCCATGCACCGGGAGCCCGACGTGGGATTCGATCCCGGGTCTCCAGGATCACGCCCTGGGCCAAAGGCAGGCGCTAAACCACTGCGGCACCCAGGGATCCCTAAATTCATTTTTTACACACACACACACACACACACACACACACACACACACACACAGAGGATCCATAGACAACTTTTTTTTTTTAACTGAGGAATGGACATTAAAAACATTTTTGGGGGCAACTGGTTGGCTTAGTCGGTATAGCATGCAGCTCTTGATCTTGGGGGGGGGGGTTCTGAGTTTGAGCCCTACAGTTAAAAATAAAATCTTTTTTAGAAACCCACTTTTTATGTTCTGTACTGTAAACTCTTGGAAGGGCAGCAAGGACATCTGAACTACTTTTTAATTTTCCTAAGTATATAGCAAAGCGTCTGCCGTATAGAAGACTTTGAAAACATACTAAGCTGAAAGTTATCTGAGCTCCCCACCTGTGGGTAAACCCACCTTGAAAGTTTTTATGGAAGGTGAATGTAGGTCACAATAAACAGAGGACATCTTTAGAAGTGAAAAAGAGTAAAACAAGCAGACTTGTGTAATCCATCCTGTGCGGGAAGAGGAAGAGGAGCTAGGTGAGTGTGCTTTCTGTCACACAGCGACCCCCTGGCACGAAGCTGGCATTTCCACCCATGCTTCTGAGTCCTGCCCCTTTTTATGTTTCTCCAGGGATTATGCTATCTGCCCAGGCTGGATGAGCTTGGCATTTCTCCTGCAACACCTGCATCTTAGCATTCCTATATAAAGTTTTTGAGCCATAAATAAAAATCTTTTCTGCTTTATGTAACCACATAATGACTAGGGGTTTTATCACTTTTTATTATGGAATATTTCAAATACACACAAAAGTACAGAGGATAGTATTTCCCCTCCCATATACCCATCACCCAGCTTCCAGAATGGTCAATACATGTCAGACTTGTTTCATCTGTATACTCACTGGATCATTTTGAAGGGAAGCTCAGTGATCCTATCATTTCATTTATAATTATATAGTATTGATAAAAGAGAAGGGCTTTTTATTAAAGAAATATAACCACAGTAACATCATCACACCTAAAAAAATCAGTAACTCTTAATATCATCAAACAACCCTTTCAGGGTTCAAACTTCTTGGATTCTCTCATATTTTTATTAAAATTTTTTAGATGTTTAAAATTGTAGTAAAGCATATTTGACATAAAATTTGACATTTTAACCACTGTTAGATATACAGCTCAGTGGCGTGGGTTACATTCACAGTGTTGTGTAATCATTACCACTATTTTTAATTTTTTCGTAACCCCAAACAAATTCTGTACCTATTACACACTAACTTCCCTCTCCCTGTACCCTGAGCCCCTAGTAATTTCTAATCTACTTTTTGTCTCTATGACTTTACCTATTCTAGATGTTTAATATAAGTGCAATCGTGGCATGTTTATCCTTTTGTGTCTGGCTCTTTTGTGTCTGGTTTATTTTGCTTAGTACAATGTTTTCAAGTTTCATCCATGTGTCTCAGTATGTGTCAGAACTTTATTCCTTTTTTTTAAAAAGATTTTATTTATTCATGAGAAAACACACACACAGAGAGAGAGAGAGAGAGAGGGAGAGAGGCAGAGACAGGCAGAGGGAGAGAAGCAGGCTCCACGCAGGGAGCCCAATGCAGGACTCGATCCCAGGACTCTAGAATCATGCCCCAGGCTGAAGGCAGGTGCTAAACCACTGGGCCACCCAGGGATCCCCAACTGTATTCCTTTTTAAGGCTGAATAATATTCTATTGCATGTATATATGTATATACTGCATTTTGTTATCCATTCATCTGTAGATGGACACTTGGGTTGTTTACATACACCTTTTGGCTATTGTGAATAATGCTGCTATGAACATTGGTGTACAAGTACTTGTTTGAGTCCATGCCTTCAATCCTTTTGGGTTCACACCTAGGAGTGGAATTGCTAGGTCATGTGATAACTTTGTGTTTAACTTTTTGAGAAATGGCCAGTGTTTTTAACAGTGGCTATACCATTTTACATTCCTACCAGCAAGACAGAGTGTTCCAATTTCTCCACATCCTCTTTAACACTTGTTATTTTCCATTTTCAAAAATTACAGCTATTTTAGTGGGTATAAAATTCTGTCTCATTGTGGTTTTTGATATGCATTTCCCCAATGACTTATGATATTGAGCATCTTTTCATGTGCTTATTGACTATTTATATGTCTTCTTTGGACAAAGAAGTCTTATCTATTCAAGTCCTTTGCCCATTTTAAATTGGATTATTTGTGGGACACCTGGGTGGCTCAGCAGTTGAGCATCTGCCTTCGGCTCAGGGTGTGATCCTGGAATCCAGAATCTGGGATCAGGTCCCACATCAGGTTTCCTACCATGAGCCTGCTTCTACTTTTTAAAAAATTTTTTAATTTTTTTATTGGAGTTCAATTTGCCAACATATAGCATATCGCCCAGTGCTCATCCCATCAAGTGCCCCCCTCAGTGCCCATCATCCAGTCACCCCAACCCACCACCCACCTCCCTTTCCACTACCCCTTATTCATTGCCAGAGTTAGGAGTCTCTCACTGTCATCCTCACTGATATTTTCACTCCTTTCCCCTTTATTCCCTTTCACTATTTTTTATATCCCCCAAATGAATGAGACCATATAATGTTTGTCCTTCTCTGATTGACTTATTTCACTCAGCATAGTACCCTCCAGTTCCATCCACGTCGAAGCAAATGGTGGGTATTTGTCATTTCTAATGGCTGAGTAATATTCCATTGTATACATATACCACAGCTTCTTTATCCAGTCATCTTTTGATGGACACTGAGGCTCCTTCCACAGTTTGGCTATTGTGGACATTGCTGCTATAAACATTGGGGTGCAGGTGTTCCAGGAACCTGCTTCTTTCTCTGCCTGTGTCTCTGCCTCTCTCTCTGTGTGTCCTTCATGAATAAATAAATAAATCTTTTTTAAAAAACTGGATTGTTTGTCTTTTTGTTGTTGAGTTGCAGGAGCTCTTTATATATTCTGGATATTAAACCTTTATGAGATATATGATTTACAAATATTTTCTCCTACACTGAAGATTGTTATTTCACTCTCTTGATAGTGTTCTTTGATGCACAAAAGAATCGAATTCTAATGAAGTGCGATTTATCTATTTTTCCTGTTGATGCTTGTGCTCTTGGTGTTATATTTAAGAAACTATTGTCAAATCTAAAGTCACGAAGATTTGCCCCTAGTGTTCCTTTAGAGTTTTGTAGTTTTACTTCTTAAATTTATGTCTTTGATTCATTTTTAGTTAATTTTTGTATGTGGCATGTCAAAAGTTTAGGAACAGTAGAAGTAAAACCAACGAATCACCAAAGTAGTAATTAGTAGAAGTTTATTGTGCACACACTAAAAGGGTAGATCGTGAATGGGGAGCATCCAAACCAAACATGCTTTGAGGTTCAGAGGTATATTGTTATAAAGTAGTTTATATAGTGACGAGGTGGTGACTGCTTATTCTTTGCAGTGATTGGTTATAATGTTAGAAAGTTTTTAAGTGATAGGGAATTAGCAATTCTGGGGAAGAACTTTAAGTTTTGCTTATGATTTTCAGAGGCAGAAGCAAGAAGTGACCCAGGTCAAGTTAGTCTCTCTTCTCTTGCAAAATAAGCTAAATTAAGCTTTGCTTGTATGACTTAACTGGTTTTGTCTGCTCAGGGAATTTTCAAGTCTGGCCTTTATTTGTATTTGATTCTAACTGTTGTAAAGTTCCAAATTCATGTGATATTTGTTGAAGAGACTGTTCTTTCTTTATTGAATGGTTGTGCTCCCTTCTTAACCATCAGTTGACCATGTAAGGGTCCATTTCTGGGCTCTCAATTCTATTCCATTGATCTGCATATTTATCTTTATGCCAGTACCACACTGTTTTGATTACTGTTGCTTCATAGTAAGTTTTGAAATCAAGAAGTATGAATCCTCCACTTTGTTCTTCTTTTTCAAGTTTGTTTTGGCTATTTGTGGTTTCTTGAGATTTCATATGAATTTTATTTAAAATGTTTATTTTTATTTATTTTTAAAAAGATTTTATTATTTATTTATTTATTCACGAGAGACACAGAGAGAGCGAGAGAGAGGCAGAGACACAGGCAGAGGGAGGAGTAGGCTCCATGCAGGGAGCCCGATGTAGGACTCAATCCCAGGACTCGATCCCAGGTCTCCAGAATCACACCTTGGGCTTCAGGCAGCGCTAAACTGCTGAGCCACCCAGGCTGCCCATAAATTTTTATTTAAATTTTTATGGGGAGGAGGGCAAAGGGAGAGGGAGAGAATCTCAAGCAGGGTCCTTGCTCAGTGCAGAGCCTGACACAGGGCTTCATCTTACAACTCCAAGATCATGACGTGAGCTGAAATCAAGAGTCAGATACACAACTGACTAAGCCACCCTGGTTTCCCTCACATGAATTTTAAGATGGGTCTCTGAAAAAAGCATCATTGGGATTTTTTTTTAGGTTTATTTATTTAGTAATCTCTACACCCAACGTGGGGCTCAAACTCATGGCCCTAAGATCAAGAGTTACATGCTCTTCCACTGAACTAGCCAGGCACCTCTGCATTGGGATTTTGATATGGAATGCACTGAATCTTTAGATTACTTTGGATATAATTGTCATTTTAGCAATAGTAAGTCTTCTAATCCAAGAACATGGGATTTTTTTCCATTTATTTAAGGCTTTCTTAATGTCAGCAATGTTTTATAGTTTTCAGTGTACAAGTGTTTTGTTTCCTTGGTTAATTTTATTCCTACATATTTCATTCTTTCTGATGGTATTGTAAATGGAATTATTTTCTTGATTTTCCTTTTGAATTATTCAGTGATTGTGTATAGAAATACAACTAATTTTTGTGTGCTGATTTAGTCTTCTACAACTTGTTGAATTTACATATTAGCACTAATTTTTTTTTGGTGTGGGTTCTTTAGTATTTTCTACATATAAGATCATGCTATTTGTGAATAGAGATAGT
The DNA here is from genome assembly GCF_011100685.1 of Canis lupus familiaris. Taxonomy (NCBI): domain Eukaryota; kingdom Metazoa; phylum Chordata; class Mammalia; order Carnivora; family Canidae; genus Canis; species Canis lupus. The sequence continues at coordinate 28,171,525 of NC_049237.1, forward strand.
TTACCTTTTCACTCTGGATGTTTTTTATTTCTTTCTCTTGCCTAATTGATCTAGCTAGAACTTTTAGGAATATGCTGAATAGAAATGGCAACGTGGGTATCCTTATCCTGTTTCTGATCTTAGGGGAAAAGCTTTCAATCTTTTATCATGTTGAAGAAATTCTCTTCTATCTTTAATTTATTGAGTATTTGTATTATGAAAAAGTGTTGGGTTTTGCCAACATCAAACTTTTTCTGCATCAGTTGAGATGACCATGTGTTTTTTTTCCTTCATTCTATTAATATCACATATTACATTGATTTCACATGTTGCATTCCTGGGATAAATCTTACTTGGTTATGGTGTATAATCCTTTTAATATGCTACTAAATTTGGTTTTATTGGTATTTTGTTAGGGATTTTTGCATCCATATTCATAAGGGACATTGTTCTACAGATTTCATTTCTTGTAGTATCTTAGTCTGGCTTTGGTATCAGGGTAGTGCTGGCCTCATAAGATGAGTTAGGAAGTTTTCCCTCCACTACAAATTTTTAGAAGAATTTGAGAAGCATTAGGATTAATTCCACTTTAAATGTTTGATAGAATTCACTAGTGAAGATTCTTTTTCTTTCTTGGGGAGGTTTTTTTCTTTCATGAAGTTGTTTTTTTAAAGATTTATTTATTTATGATAGACATAGAGAGAGAGGCAGAGACACAGGAGGAGGGAGAAGCAGGCCCATGCCGGGAGCCTGATGTGGGACTCGATCCTGGGACCCCAGGATCGCACCCTGGGCCAAAGGCAGACGCTAAACCACGGAGCCACCCGGGGATCCCCTCTTTCATTAAGTTTTTATTTAAATTCTAGTTTGTTAATATACAGTGTAGTATTAGTTTCAGGTGTAGAACTTTTTGGGTGTAGAATTTAGTGATTAATTGCTTCCATACAACACCCAGTGTTCATCACAAGTGCCCTCCTTAATCCCCATCGCCTATTTAACCCATCCCTCCACCCTGTTGGGAAGTTTTGATTACTATTTCAGTCTCTTTGTTATAGATTTATCTGAATTTTCTATTTCTTCTTGAGTCAGTTTTTGTAGAGATTTGTGTTTCATCTAGATTGTCCATTTTGTTGGCATACAGTTGTTCATATTATTTGTTTATAACCCTTTTTATTTTTGTAAAGTTGATAGTAATGTCCCTTCTTTTATTTCTGATTTTAGTAACATAAATCTTCTACATTTTTTTCCTTAGTCAAGGTGCCATGCACTTTTATTGCATTACATTGGGAAGAATGTAAAATCTGGCTTTCTTTTGGTAATTAAAATCTATTAGTTAGGATTGCATATTGTCAACCTGATTGGCTCATTATAAAACTCTCTTTCAGTTCTCACCTAATGATCGTATCAGTTTTTTTTTTTTAAGATTTATTTATTTATGATAGACACACAGAGAGAGAGGCAGAGACACAGGCAGAGGGAGAAGCAGGTTCCATGCCGGAAGCCCGACGCAGACTCGATCCTGGGACTCCAGGATCACGCCCTGGGCCAAAGGCAGGCACTAAACCGCTGAGCCACCCAGGGATCCCCATTGTATCAGTTTTTGACAATTGTTGCCTACATCCATTATTTCATTGGGGAATGCTGTTTTAAAGAAGAACATTTTATTGAGTTCAAATATGCCAAAACAAGATGAAATGTATTTTCAAAGTCCAGCTTTCTGGTTCTGAAAATCAGTACGGTAGAAAGGAAAGTCATCCAAGAAAGAAGAATCTGGGGACCAGCAACATGCTGTAAGATCTTAGATAAATCACTTGCCTCTTTAAGCTTCTATCAGCAAAACTAGGGCACTGAACAAGACGACCTGTTAAAGCATCTCACAACTTTGACTCTCCAGAGGTCTATTATTTTAATTTTACATGTAATCACAGTTATGACCCGTTAGCCTAATGTTCAGGACACTAAGCCCTTAGTTCCTCCCCCTCATTTTACACACACACACACACACACACACATATATATATATATATATATATATATATATATTTTTTTTTTTTTTTTTTTTTTTTAAAGTAGGCTCCAGGGACGCCCGAGTGGCTCAGCAGTTGAGAGTCTGCCTTCCTCCCAGGGTGTGCTGTTTGGGTCCCAGGATCAAGTCTCACATCGGTCTCCCTGCATGGAGCTTGCTTCTCTCTCTGCCTGTGTCTCTGCCTCCCTCTCTCTCTGTGTGTGTCTCTCATGAATGAATAAATAAAATCTTAAAAAAAAAAATGAAGTAGTCTCCACGTCCAACATGAGGCTTGAACTCACCACCCTGAGTTCAAGAGTGGCATGCTCTGCTGAGTGAGGCAACCAGGTGTCCCTCCAAGAATGTTTCTTGTTTCAAAATTTCATTTACAAAAAAAATAAAAAACAAAAACAAAAACAAAGTTTCATTTACGATTATGGTTCAATCTATTGTACTTCCATGGTTATGCTTATCACATGAGACATCACCCTACACAAGCTGCTCAAATGGGAAAGACCATCCCATCCCTTTATCAAAGTACCCAATTCCCCCAGACTTAGCCCATGCAGCCCAAACTTGGGCCATGCAGAAAATTTCTCCCATTCTTCCCAAGAATGTCAGATGTCTTCACATCTTCTACCCCTTGGGCAAACTCTTGTCAGAAGAGTATTTTGTAAAGTCATTCACCCCAAGGTATAAGTGACTAAGAGACTTTCCCTTTCAGAGGTCTTTTCATTTTAATACAAACTTCAGTAAGAAGCATGCATTTATAGGGATCCCTGGGTGGCGCAGTTTGGCGCCTGCCTTTGGCCCAGGGCACGATCCTGGAGACCTGAGATCAAATCCCATGTCGGGCTCCTGGTGCATGGAGCCTGCTTTTCCCTCTGCCTGCCTCTCTCTCTCTCTCTCTCTCTCTCTCTCTCTGTGACTATCATGAATAATTAAAAAAAAAAAAAGAAGCATGCGTTTATAATGATGGAATTTTAAGAAGAATTTTTTTTTTTCCTTGGAGGAAGGCAACTTTCTATCTCCCTGAAATCACATGCTATGTCATCCTTAAAAGAGCAGGTCTGACGATCGGTCTAACAACATTTCTTTTTTAAAAATTAAAAACTTTTAAAGTTTATTTATTTAAGTAATCCCTATACCCAACATGGAGCTAGAACTCACGACCTTAAGATCAAGAGCCACAGACTCCTCTGACTGAGCCAGACAAACACCCCATCTAACAACATTTCTTGATCTATTGTTCTTCCCGGTGTGCTACTGTATCTCGGAAGCTGTGCCCAGGAAAGATCCCCCTTGGGAACATCTCCAGAGGAGGTTCCTCACCATCCTTTTAAGCCAGTAAATCAGGCAAGAAAGCTACACTTGGAGGAGATGATAGTGGATGAGGGCCCTAGGGGCAGGTCAATCAGGGAAAGAGTGTTCAAGAAAACCTGTGGTGGGATATCTAGCCTTGGGAGTGAGGAAATCTTTCAGTAGGAAGGTATTACCTTTTGCCAGATTCAAAATTGAGAAGGGAGAACCAAAACCAGTGTGTATCATATCTGTAAGTTTGAATGTAACTAGGAATGAATGGATAAAGTTAAGTCATCTAGGATAGAGGCTCAGAATGATGAATAAATGTCAGCAAGTCCCCTTCCAATGTGCCTGACATATTAAACAAGGTAGGCAAGGCAGCTTAAAGAAGCGATGACAATCAGGAGCTTCTACACTTTTGCTTATACCAGTCCTACCATCCGGGATGCCATTTTTCCTTTTTTATGCCTTCTCCATCTTAATCATTTGCTAAACACTCAAATCCAATTCCCATCTTCGTGAAGTTTTTTCCTGACCACCCCCATCTGGAAGTAATTCCTACTTCCTCAGAATCTGGCTATCACTGATGCCCACTTCCCTCTTTCTGCCCTTGCCATGTTGCAGTTATTCTCTCGTGTGTAAGTCTCACCTTCTAGAATGGAATCTGTTTGAAGGGAACTCTCATGTCTCATACCTCTTGGTATCTCTCAGAAGCTAGCCTGGTGCCCAGAGCATGGTTGTGTGCAGTAAGAGCTGACTGATGAATGGATAATCAATGCAATGGGGCAGGCATTCTTTCTCAGCTGTTTTCTTCCAAAAAAAGGACTTGCCTGTGGAATTTCCCTGGGACAGATGACAATGAAACGTGGAGAGCTGGCTAGCCAGTGACTTATTCCCTTTGAGCAAGCAGGGCTGGTGCTGGGTTTAATTTAGACTGCTCTGTCCTTCATGCTTTAAAAGGATTTTCCCACGACAGACTCGGGACCTGCAGTTCTGTGCCATTAGCACCACTACTGAGAGATGAGTGGTGAGAGATGCAGCCAAGTGTGCCGGCCTCTGACCTGGTTCCGCTTCTGCGCTGGGGTTGGAGCTTTTTGCAGCCATGTGGGTTTGTGGTTTCATTCCCAGCTCAACAGATGGAGCATGCCCATGTGGATTACAAACTCTGGGCTTTGGTGTAGGGGTGTGGGCTTGCATCTATGAGTGGGTGGACTTTGGTTGGGTGTACATGAGTATGTATACAAATGTGATGACTCTCTTTGGGGGTACATCTCCATATCTGAGTTTCTGCAGATTGTGCGTACATATCTTGGTGTGTGTGCTTTTGAAGGTGGGGTGTACTTATCTGCATGTATGCGTGTGTGTTGTGTGCATGTTACACTTGTACCCATCCAAAGTGAATGTAAGCAGCTTTCCAACTGGTTTTCAAGAAAAATGGCTCCTTTTTGTCCTCAGACCCTAACCATGGTACCACATGAAATGGATTCCAATTGGTCTACTGGCTCTTCCTTCTTCCTAAGAGAGGAATGAAACAATGGAGGCAGCCTACCCTGCCCCTAGCAAGGACTCCTTTCCTTCATAATGCCATTTCTTCTTGGTACTCTGTGGTTCTGATCGGGAACTGGGACCCACAGGAGCTGTGGGTTTTGAGTGTCCATGGCATCATTTGGAATATTTTAATGGGGTCCAGATACCAAAAAGGGAAGACCCCTTATAGAAGTCCAGGGCTGTCTTCCACTGCCCCCACCTCCTGGGAGAGTGGACATTCTTAGCTCTGGTTACATTCTTACATTCTTTTCCTCCTTGCCTCTCTGTTCCCCACCCCTTCCAGGATGGCCTCACTTTGGGCTTGCAGATAAACTGTGCCCCTATAAACAAAGCCCTCCTTCGGCTCCAGAGGAGCCCAGCCCCACCCTGACTGCCACAGCTCAGAATCCCACCCTTCCTTCACCGATTCTTCTTTTACCCCCTCCTTCACCACTGCATTAACTCCTTCATCTCCTTCAGGGGATCGGCGGGGTGGGGTGGGGGGGAGTGGGGGGGGTGGGGGGGTTGGGGGGTGGGGAGGGGAGCGGGGGCGGGGAGGCAATTCAGATTCCAGGAAGCAGAGGAGGTCAATGTTAATGACCTTGCTTCCAGTCTCTAGCCCTCCCTGCACCTCCACTCACCTACCCTAAACCCAGTCTGCTCTCCAGTAGAGAAGGTAGAACAAGCTGCCAGCCAAGGCCAGAGGCTGGAGATGCAGGACAACTGACTTCTTTTCCCAGCTTCATCATGCCATTTCCTTTGTGACCCTGAACAGTGTCCTTCCTTCATCTGAATAGCATCATTTGTAAAAGATACATGATCATCCTAGCCTCCTCCCACTGCTTGTATCTTGTGTAGTGTCCATGAAGCAGCATTTTCACAGGAGTCCAGAACTGCTGGGGACAAGCTCAGGCATGTGAGAGCAAGTGTGACCCAGAATTGAGGATGGAGGGTTAAACTATGACTATCAGTATAATAGTTTCCTACCAGTAGTAGGAAAGGGCCTGTCTGCTCACTGGGGGACTGGGTAGAAGGTACAGCAGGTTCTCCTCTAAGATGTCACCTTGAGGTCCCCAAGACATGCCCTCCTTGCTTTTGTTTTTTTCTCTATCTTGAGAAAAAGCCATCCTATTTGATGTCTTTGCCCAAAGCTGCCTACCACAGCACTGACCAGACTGACCGCTTTGTGGGGACAAAGTGAAACACAACTCTCTTTGGGGCTTGGAGCTTTCTACTCAGCAGGTAGGGGATGGATCCTAGTCACCTGTCACTGGGGATGGGCGCAAGACAAATTGTGCGGCGCTGTGACAGCCAGGCTGGAAATTCCAGGCTGCCACGCCTCCATCAGCAAGGTCCAATCTGATGACTACAGCTGCATGGTGAGCCTCAGGATATTTCCTCCTCCTCCTGTTATCCATTTATCATGAGAGGGGAAGACAGTGCCCTCCTGCCTAGAAGCAAAATGTTTTGCCTTCTCTTGGGATTAAAAAAAAAAAAAGTGGCATTTTCCCCATCCCTGACTTCTTCAAAAACAGGAAACACTTTCCTCTTCCTTCTGCCACAGCCTCTCCCTTGACATCTGGATCTTGACTACCCCCAGATTTGATTCTTCTCTGATGGGCTTTTGGCCATCCAAAAGGGTTTCTGGGGCTTGGCTTCCTTCCTCTTTCTAGCCAGGATAACTCCTTGTTCCCAGTTCGGTTGGAGAGTAGGATCATGTGAGGCATTGGCTTCTTTGTTGGAGGAGAAACCAACAAAACCATCCTGGTTGTTTCGCTCCCTTTCCTTCCAAGCACCAGCCACTCTTTCTTCAGGACCTACTTCCTCTGGAAAGCATGGGATTATGTGAGAGAAGGGGCTGGAGCTTGTTCAGCCTGAGCCAGACAAGCTCCAGCCTTGTTTGAGCTTTCCTTCCCAGGAAAGAGTACGAAAAGAGATCACACATCTAAGAGGTGTGGTGGATCTGCCCTCTTCCAAATTGACTCCTTCTCCTTTATAAAATAAATTAATTTAATTTATTTTTTAAATTTAATTATTTAACATATAGTGTATCATCAGTTTCATATGTAGAGTCCAGTGATTTGTCAGCTGCATATAACACCCAGTGCTCGTCATATCATGTACGCTCCTTATTGGCCATCACCCAGTAACCCTGTCCCTCCATCCCCTCCCTTCCAGCAACCCTCAGTTTGTTTCCTAGAGTTAAGAGTCTCTCATCGTTTATCTCCTTCTCCAATTTCATCTTATTTTATTTTTCCCTCCCTTCTCCTATGACCCTCTGTTTTGTTTCTTTAATTCCAGATATATGACTCCTTCTCCTTCTGAAAAAAAAAAAAAAAAAAACAGCTACAAAGAAGTCAGCCAAAGCAGTACCCTTGGAAGGCCAGGAGAGAAACTTACCTGTGAGCTGGGGGAGACCCTCTCTTGTTCTCTCCATCCCATACTGGGTTTATCTCTCCCCTACCTTCCTGGGAGATGATATCTCCCTGAACCCCAAGGAAGTCTTGTCTGGGCTGCAGGTGAGATATGTGACCTTTCCCAGCCCCTGAGGAGCAGCTTCGGCAAGAGTCAAGAACCTTAATGATGACTCAAAGAAACTAAAACAAGGATTTCTTTTTTTACTTCAAGAGTGAAAGTAATATTTCCTGGTCCCTTCTTCTGTTGATGGCCAGAAGCAAAGAGAAAAGGCATTGCTGGAAAATCCTAAACATCCACTCTTTCTCTGCCTGTATAAGGCCTTGTCCCAAGCTAGCACTTAGGCCCCAGAGGACCTTTGTTTCCCAGGAATGGAGGCCCCCTCTCTCCTCCCTTCAGGCTCCTTTCCTTGGGAAACTTCAGATGTGTGTAAAGTTGGCCATGCTACGTTATAGAACACAAGGAAAATCTTAGCTTCTTTTCAGTTCTAGAGGCAGGGCCCCACTGGGAGTGGAGGAAGGTGCTCTGGAAAAGGATTCAGCTCCTTGGATGCCTGTGCATCTGATAGGAATGAACCTGTACTGTGTGATTGTGGCCAAGACTCAATTTCCCCTCTGGGCCTTGCCCTCTTAATTCTGTAAAATATCGTATTGGATTTTAAGATACAACATTACCTCTGATTCTGTCACTACCATCTTATTCCCCCAGATTAGCTGTGGAAGACAAGCAGGGTAAAGAAAAGGAAGAAACTTCCACCTCATTCGTGGTCCCTTTCAAGCATTTTAAAGCAAGATGGAGAGATTATGAATCATAGACTATAACACCTCTAACATATGTAGTCTTGGATGAGGTATAAGGCTCAGTCACCTGAGCTCCCCTGGGCCTCTTTATACCCTGTCATACAGGCACACACATATACATACTCAGTTGTGGTGTGTGTAAGACCAACCATAAGCTATTAAAACAAGGGATGGACAACAACTTCTGCCCTTTCTGTTCTACTGACCACATATTCTAAATCACAGACTATCACACAACTGCCCTCTTACACAACAGAATTACTTGCATCCTTGGAGCCCCCAACACAACAACAGTCTGGGGGGCCTGAATTCAGCAGATTCAGAGGCCCATATTCACGGTCTGCTTCCAAGGGCACAGAAGAGAGGTCATCTGGGCACCTAGGACCAGGGTAAAGCTCTCTCTGGGCAATGTATGCTTCTGCCCAGAGTTGGATGACCTTTATAGGCCAGGCAGCACTAATTCCCCTGGGGGGAATTAGGACAGCTTTCCAGAGCAGGTCACTTGCCTCCAACCTCATCTGATCATCAAAAATGATGGCAAGAGTATACATGGGTACATTGCCTGGGGAGAGTAATTTGGCAATAAATTTTAAATTGCAAATATATATGCCTCATGCTACAGCAGTTCTATCTTTAAGAATGTATTCTACAAATATACTTATACACACGTGAAATGATGTGTTTCAAGTTATTCACTGCAACACTAGTAAAGATTAGAAGTAAATTAGATGTCTACTAGCAGCCAATTGATTCCATAGATTATGGTATAGCCATACAGTGGAGTATTAAAAATGGGATGCTATTGTGTATTAGTATGGAAGGATTACAGATAAATATTGTGAAGCAAAAATAAGCAAGGTGCAGAACAGTGGTTGTATTTTATGATCATCTGTGTAGAAAGGAGAGGACAAAAGCACATGTATTCATATTGACTTGTTTGCATATAAGATATTGCTGGAAGGATAAACAAGAGACTAGCGGTGGTTACTCCTAAAGAAGTTGAAAATCCGGATGAAGGGAACTTTCTAATATATGTATTTTGAATGTTTTGATGATTGAATAATGTGAATGCATCACCCATTCAAAAGAGTAAGTGAAAAAACACACAAGCACAAGAAAGAGAACAAAGTGGCAAAAGAGGGAGCCTTTCTCCCTGCCAGCCTCTTGGGCAGGAGGAGGCCGGACTAGGAATGGGAGCAGGACTGGGCATTCAGAGGGAAGCATGCCAAGTGTTCCAGCTTCAGCTATTGCTCTGCTTGCTCATAAAAGCTTTCACTAACAGGGGCCTGGGATTCCTCTGCTCATGCTCTCCTTTGGTTATTGGCCTAATCAGTCCCTATACTCCAGCACACTCATGTGGCTTGGGAATCTTGTCTTTTTTGAAAATGTAAACATTTGTATACACTTTACTGGAATAATGAGGTCACCCCCTAAAGCACGACAGCCTTTGAAGTTGCTTGACTTCCTTGCCCACTTATCTTACCATGGCCCCCCAACTCTGATGTCCTGGAAAAAAAATTGCTAAATGACACGTATATGTTTTAGAGATTACTCTTTAAGAATCTTTTTTTTTTTTTTTTTTTTTTTTTTTTTTACTCTTTAAGAATCTTATGACGCTCCTTTGAGATAACTGGCAACACTCTAGGGTGTTGCCAAACCCAACTTGAGAGTGATCGCCCTGATGACCGGCAAGAGGTTGCAGCCAAGACTCAAAGCCAAGTGTGGCCTGCTCCACTCAGGCAGGACCGGGGGTAGGGGGTGCCGAGGCAAGGCTCTCCACCTCCACCCATTGGGCATCCCTGTGCTTGGGGTACTGCATGGGTATGGAAGGCACTGGTTTGGGGGCCACTGACAAATCCTGCTTGTGAGTGAGCTGCTAGGACCCTGGGAGACAAAACTGGTTCTTTCTCCTCAGGGATAATTTTAGGTCCTCACGTCCCCTCCCATCTTTCTAACTCCCAACCCCTGGCTCAGCCTCCCAGAGGGATTGCTTAGACCAGTGACTATACAGGGTTCTTTTGAAATACCGAGCTGTTCAAAAGAGACATGTGAGGGTATGGCCCTAGAGGCAATTTCCATGATTACTTTATCCCTTTTGTCCCATTGTTATAGGGGAGGAAGGAAGACAGCTCCAGGATCAGGTGCTGATAGGACTTAATATAGGTATTATGTCTTCCTGCTCTCAACTTGAACCCAGAGGCTTATTTTCCAGCCTCACCTCTCCATACCTTGCTTGACAGGAACTGGCTTAGAGATTGGGAGAGCGTGGCTGGCAGAATCAGCCTGAAGTCTGAGGGAGAGAAGGAGCTTTGGGCTTGTCAGGTGAGGGAGCCTCTGATGGGGAGCTGCAGGAGAAACTTAAGAGGCCTTAAAATAGCAGGCCTATCTTTTCCTGCAATAGACGATGCAATGTGTGACTTCGTGTGACTTCCTCAGCTGCATGTCTTCTGATTTTAAAAGTTTATGAATAAAATCTTTAAGAAAGTAGAGTGAACATCTTACCATTGGAAGAGGAGTGATGGAGATTTGTGGAGGGCTGGGGGGTGATGGTGGCTAGGCCTCAAGCCTCAACCTCAAACCCGTTTATTCAGTTTCAACATGTCCTCAAAGAATTTTAAAATGTGAAATTATCGAGAATTTTATTTTTTATTTATATTTTTAAAAATATTTTATTTATTTATTCATGAGAGACACACAAAGAGAGGCAGAGACATAGGCAGGGGGAGAAGCAGGCTCCCTGAGGGGGGAGCCTGATGCGGGACTATATCCCAGGACCCCAGGATCATGACCTGAGCCAAGGGCAGACACTCAACCCACTGAGCCACCCAGGTGCCCAAAATTTTAGAGAATTTTAAAAGAAAGGACCCATCTAGACATTTTCTAGGTGGAAAGGTGTGTGAAGGGGGCAATGAGCAGTGGGGAAGATGGAGACATTGAAACCCTGAGCATCTCAGTCTACAAGGAGCCAGATCAAAATTTTTAAATGAGCAGGCAATGCGAAAGACTCCTGGAAAACATGGAATTTCTCCAGTGACTGAAAAGAACAAGAACAACAAAAAGACAACAGAGAACCTGAGGAACAGGGAGGGTACAGTGAAATAGAAGAAGGAAGAGGGCACAAATCCCATCGGAATGAGGTCTTGGGAGAAGAGAGAAGACACTGGCTGCCCTCTTTTACTTACAATATTTTATTTTCTTTTTAAAGATTTTATTTTATTGTATTTCGAACGGGGAGAGAGAGAGAGAGAGCAAGAGAGCAAGCATGAGCACGGAGGAAGGGGCAGAGGGAGAACCAGACTCTCCACAGAGCAGGGAGTGAGGAGCTTGGGGCTCCAGGTGATGCTCCATCCCAGGACCCAGGGACCATGACCCCAGGTCAAGGGAGACGCTTAACCGAGGGAGTCACCCAGGCGCCCCTACTTAGAATATTTTAGAGAGGGACACTCACTCAAGTAAATGAGGTGCTACTGCGGAAAATTTGGTTTGCCCTGGGAAGGTTACCTTTTCCTGGTAACAGGGCAAAGCGGTGGTGGCGTGTGCGGGGTGAAGACCGCCCTTCTGCTGGCGTTGGGCTGGACCTTCCCGGGACGCGGTGCGGAGTTCCAGGAAACCGGCGGACGCAGCGCTGCGCGGAGCGAGTGCGGTGGCTCCGGCCGGAGTGGGCGCAGCGCGGCTGACAAGTCCGGGCGTCGCTACTCCAGATATGGTTAAAGGAAAACGCAGGCGTCCATCTCTCCTCCCCCCCTTCCCTCGGATTCCCTTCCTGACGCCCGGCTCGATGAGACTATTGGCCGCTGCCCCTTTAAGGGCCTCCACCCCTCCGCCCCTACCCCCCCCCCCCCCCCGCAGCGGTGGCACCACGCGGGTGGGAGGGGGGCAGGCTGAGCCTTCTGGCCGGGTCTCCTCGGGAAGATGGCTCAGGCCCGGGAAAGCGCTCCCACGCCCCGCTGGCCCCTTCCCTGAGCTGGGGGAAGGGACCCGTCCGGAAGGGAGACCCCTCCTCCCTTCCCCTCCCGCCCCACTCGCGCCGCGGGGATGGCTCCGTGGCCTCACGGGAACGGCTCTGTGGCCTCGTGGCCGGCTGCCCCCACCCCGACGCCCGATGCCGCCAACACGAGTGGGCTGCCAGGGGCGCCCTGGGCGGTGGCCTTGGCGGGGGCGCTGTTGGCGCTGGAGGTGCTGGCCACCGTGGGAGGCAACCTGCTGGTCATCGTGGCCATCGCTCGGACGCCAAGACTGCAGACCATGACCAACGTGTTCGTGACGTCGCTGGCCACCGCGGACCTGGTGGTGGGGCTCCTGGTAGTGCCGCCGGGGGCCACCTTGGCGCTGACGGGCCGCTGGCCTCTGGGCGCCACCGGTTGCGAGCTGTGGACCTCAGTGGACGTGCTGTGTGTGACAGCCAGCATCGAAACCCTGTGCGCCCTGGCGGTGGACCGCTACCTGGCCGTGACCAACCCGCTGCGCTACGGCGCCCTGGTCACCAAACGGCGCGCCCGGGCGGCAGTGGTCCTGGTGTGGGTCGTGTCCGCCGCGGTGTCGTTCGCGCCCATCATGAGCAAGTGGTGGCGCGTGGGAGCCGACGCCGAGGCGCAGCGCTGCCACTCCAACCCGCACTGCTGCGCCTTCGCCTCCAACATACCCTACGCGCTGCTCTCCTCCTCCGTCTCCTTCTACCTTCCGCTTCTGGTGATGCTCTTCGTCTACGCGCGCGTTTTCCTCGTGGCTACGCGCCAACTGCGCCTGCTGCGCCGGGAGCTGGGCCGCTTCCCGCCCGCGGAGTCTCCGCCGGCCGCGTCTCGCTCCCGGTCCCCCGGCCCGGCCCGGCGGTGCGCTTCGCCCGCCGCGGTGCCCTCCGACCGCCTGCGGCCCGCGCGCCTCCTGCCTCTGCGGGAGCACCGGGCCCTGCGCACCCTGGGCCTCATCGTGGGCACCTTCACTCTCTGCTGGTTGCCCTTCTTCGTGGCCAACGTGATGCGCGCTCTCGGGGGGCCCTCTCTGGTTCCCAGCCCGGCCCTCCTGGCCCTTAACTGGCTGGGCTACGCCAACTCTGCCTTCAACCCGCTCATCTACTGCCGCAGCCCCGACTTCCGCAGCGCTTTCCGCCGCCTACTGTGCCGCTGCCGGCGGGAGGAGCACCGCGCCGCCGCCTCCCCGCCGGGCGACCCCTCGGCCGCCCCTGCGGCCCTGACCAGCCCCGCGGAGTCCAGCCGGTGCCCAGCGCTCGACGGGTGGGTAACTGAGGCGAGGAGGCCGGCGGTTCAGGGTCAGAAGGCATTCGGAGTCTCTTTGGGCCATTTCTCGGAGTTTGGGGTTCGGTAGGATAAGGTGGGGTTGGAGACGTCTCTGCGGCGAAAGAAGGGGGGACCTGGAGTAGGGAACCAACATGGAAGCCCGGACCCTTCCGTCTCCCGCGGCCGAGCACCTGCCCCAGGACGGAAGCAAAGAGGGCAGCAGATTGTTGTTCACCCCAGGACCTAGTGCGGTCCGGGGAATGCGGCTGTATCCTGAGCCGGCTCGGTCAGCTCCGCATTTTCTAGCTGAGTTCTTTGGCCTCCCAGATCTCTTGCCACCCCTTGGGCCGGCTTTGACTTGCAGGGAAGACGAGAGGCCTTCTCAGACTCAAGGCCTGAGCTCTGGTTTCTTTGAAAGGTGTGATAGCTACGGAGTGATGGTGAGAATCCACTCGAGGTCTGAAGGATAAGCGGGAGTTGGGGAGGGGGTGAGGACTGTGAGTGTCAATTCTTCTCCTGGGTAGGAGCAGGCCCCGTTGGAGGTGGGGGGTGGGTATTTTGTGGCTGGGTGGAGCCCGGATGCTTCTGCGAGATTGTGGACAAATGCTTCCCAGCGTCCCTGACCTTTGCTCCTTCCCTCTACTGGCCCTGTCTCCACCCTGTGCCCCTCACCCCAAGATATGTTATCTCCATTTTTCAGGGCTTCCTGGGGAATCTCTTAGGTCCTGAACGACAAGAAACAACTCTGTCAATCCAGAACTTTTGGAAAGCCTCTCCTGGCCTCTGTTTAGAATGGGCCCTGTGGAACTTCCCGGCTGGAAATCTCTGACCTCCAGAAACTGATGACTTGGCCTTGGGGTGGGGAGGCGGAGGTTGGGAGGGGCAACCCTTACCAAGTGAGTTTTCACCATCCTCTTGTCTCTCTCTTCCTGAGAAGAGTTTTCTAAACCCCACCCCTGAATTTTACCACTACCTCAGCAGCTGAAGTACCCAGCAGCCTGCTCTCAGCTGCCCTCGGAGTCCCCATTAGCTTTGGTGGCCCACCTGTCACCTTGCTCACTTCTGTGCTGCGTGCTTAGGGCAAAGAGGTCTCTCCTCCTTCTATTCTTTCTGCTGCCTGTGGACCTGATGGACCACTGAGTGTCCTTCAGGCTCGGTGGGCAAGGCTGGGAGCAGAAAGCTATAAAAGGTCCGGGTTTGGGGTTCTGTCCCTGACTCCATCACTACAGATTCCTAAGCACCAGCCTTCCCCCCTTTGGATACAGGACAGCTCTGATCTACCTCACAGCAGTGTCAGGAGGACTTCTCCAGGGTTTGAGGAGGGTGGAGGGTGAATTCCATTAGAGTGGATTCCTTCTTTTCCTTTTAGCATCAAATTAATAAATATTAGTGAATGCAGTTCATCTACTGCCTGCTTTTCTCCATTTCTTTCCCCTATGATCCGCTTACTCCCTTCTTAGAGCTGGCTTTTGAAAGATGCAATAAATTAAGATTAATCCTTGCCCCTTTCTTCCTACTCATTATGAAACAAAAGATGAAAAGTCTGTCTGGATGAAGGGGAGGGAGCTTAAGCCGTTGCCACTCCTGCATCTCCATCTTTCCAAAATTCACGGAATCCAGTTGCAAGTGGGTAGCAAAGCCATGCTGCCCAAAGGATTTGAGTGCAGTGCTCATAGGAGGACACAGTTTGCTATGCTCAGGATCAGGGCTTATGGAGTGTGTGTCAACTCCCAGGCTATAAACCAGTGGTGCCTTCATAAAATCCATTGCCATCAGGAACCAGTTTTGTCTAGTATTTACGTGTGTGTGTGTGTGTGTGTGTGTGTGTGTGTGTGTGTGTGTGTGTTTGGAGGCACAGATCATTGTTTGTGTTGGGCAAATGTCTGGTTATAAATATATTCTGGGGCAGCCCCCTTGGCGCAGCGGTTTAGCGCCACCAGCAGCCCAGGGCATGATCCTGGAGACCCTGGATCGAGTCCCACGTCAGGCTCTCTGTATGATTGTATGATGCCTGCTTCTCCCTCTGCTTGTGTCTCTGCCTCTCTCTCTCTCTCTCTGTCTCTATGAATAAATAAATAAAATCTTTTTAAAAATTATAATAAATAAATAAATAAATAATAATAAATTCTGATGCTTCCCATCCTTTCCACAACCTCTCCCTTTCCTGGGCTGCAGAAATCAATGTTATTCTTTTGAAATAAAACTGGACAAAAAAAACTGGAATCACAAGTTTGAGTTAGTTGATAATTTTTCCCCCTTATTCCAATTCTTTTTTAGAATTTTATTTATTTATTCATGAGCGAGAGAGAGAGGCAGAGACACAGGCAGAGGGAGAAGCAAGCTCCATGCAGGGAGCCCGATGTGGGATTTGATCCCGGGACTTGATCCTGGGACTCCAGGATCATGCCCTGGGCGGAAGGCAGGCACTAAACCACTGAGCCACCCAGGGATCCCCCCCTTATTCCAATTCTTAAGGACCTTATCAGGCCATTTCCTTTGGAAAGAAAATTTCTATGGAAGTCACTGAATCATTTTGTGAGTTCTTATTTAAAAACCATAAGCAAAAAAAAAAAAAAAAATAAGCAGAGACCATCATCCAGGCTGATTTACAGGATGGCTACTAAATCATCAAATGTTTAACGTGCTCTGTGACAGCAGGGTACAATGAACTTGCTAGATTCAGGAGCTCCAGAGTTATAAAACTTCGATCTACCCTGAGGATAAACTCAGTGGATTTCCACATATGGCCGGACCCTGTGAATTGGACCTGGCCTCTGCTGCTCCCTTTTCTCCAGGAGCCTAGGTTTCATTTCTTAGGATGTTTGCATACCAAAGATGACCTTCTCTTTTTCAGTCCAGAGCAGTGTGAGATCTCTTGGGTCTGAGGTATGGGAGGTTTCTTATCAAGGACTCAACTTTTGAATGCTTAGTGGAGAAGGAAGTCTTGCTTTGGCCTGGAAATAAGTAAGAGGGCCTCCTCTCGCCATCTCTGGATATTCTTCCAACATCGCTGAGGAAAGTTGTCCAGTCAGTCCTAGGCAGGGAAGAAGGATGATTTTGTAGGAGGGGAGTGGAGTGGGGCTCTGGTTTGTAGAAATGTCCTTGAATGTTATCCAAGAGCTCATACTGCATGAATCTTGCTTGACACACACCCATGTGCCAGCTGTCAGGCTCCTTTAGAGTGTTTAGGTTTGCACTGGTCTGTGGACTCCATCTGCAAATTGTTACCAGTGCATTTGACAGATGGAGAGTCAGCCATTCTGGTCATCCCTCCAGCAACTTGTGGCTAGGTGTCAGGCTGAAGGAGATTTACATCCTGGATGCTGAGCAGGCTGCTTTTGCTAGCACGGGGCCTAAGCACTTGAACTGTGGAAGACAAACACCCATCTTCTGAACCTAGAGAGGTGAAGACTTACAGACCAGTGAGAACAAAAACACCTGTGGAACCCTGGCCTTGCCAGAATCTGTTAGCAGGAGCTGGGCATGGGCAGAAATGACAGGGCAAAGGGGGTGAGCTCAGCAGAGAGGGGATGAAGAGTGACTGGGTTTTCCAGAGGTGACTTACCTTCTGCATCAGGTGGAACCACTAAGGGGCAAGCAGAATTAGGGTAAGGAGGAGGTTGAAAACAGGCTTTCCTAGGACTCTCCCCATGGTAAGATTCTTCTGGGGGACCATGGTTGGTGCAGCTTCTCCCTTTAATTTTGGGGGCACTGGTGAAGGCCATGGGAATAGTCTTCCTTTATGTTTTGATCCTGAAAGCCAATCATCTGGGCTCCCTCTAAGGCTTCCTGGTTGCAGATCTATGTCTGTGTTTGCCTGTCTCTCCAGAGAAGTGAGAACTGCAATGGGGAGTACAGCTGATGCCCAACACCCTACCCCCCCCCCCCCCGCCCCAGCCAACCCCATGCAAGAAGCCCTGGAGGTAGCTCACCATAGGCCAATTAGTTGAAGCATAATATGAAACAGTTAAATTAGCAGAAACTCCAGAAGGCCATCTAATTTTCTTAGCTATTATGACATTAAGGAAATTCAGAACGCTTTCCTCAGTGTCCTCATCTATAAAGTAAAGAGACAAAGGTTGACTTTCTCTCCTCTCTTGCCTTTAGAAGGGGTTTGAGGGTACCTAAAGCTCCGTGGAGTCCAAGGCAGAGAGCTTCGCAACTGCAGTCTTTGCCCCACCTCAAGCATAAACGGTGCTGGGCGCCCCCTGATGGTGTTGGGAGGTACAACAGGCATGGGCTTGGAAGTGTCCATCTGTTGACTAGCCAGGGAGCAGGAATGCAATTTTCCTAAGGCCAGAAAGTATCAGAGCTGGAAGAGGGCATAGAAATGATTTAGTTCAACTCTTTGATAACGTGGATGAAGAAACGGACTTCTAGAGAGGTGAACTGTGAGTAGCCAATATTACTTTAGTCAGAGACAGGCAACACTGGTAGTGTAAAGAGTGCCAAATTTGAACCTGGAAAAACAAGAAAGGGAGAAAGAAGGAAATGGCCATGAATTGAGCACCAGTCAATATACCAGTACTGTCAGAGGTGGATCTACAATGTTATGTTGAAGTGATAGCAAATAGTAGAGCCTCATAGAAATCAAATAGCTTATAACCCAATCTACTAGACTAAAAATTTCATTTTATTCCCCTTCCACACTCACTGATAATCAGTTATGTGACACTGAGCAGGTTACTTGGCATCTCTGACGTTTTATTTGACTGCGAATCAAATGGAGATTCTATTATTGTTCTACCCAGCTCATGCAGTCTAGTTTTGAAGACCAAATGGGTGGCCCAGTGGTTGAGCATCTGCCTTCAGCTCAGGCTGTCATCCCGGGGCCCTGGGATCTAGTCCCGCACTAGGCTTTCCCCAGGGAGCCTGGTTCTCCCTCTGCCTGTGTCTCTGCTCCTCTCTCTGTCTCTCCAAAAACAGTTTGGAAAATGATAGGGCTCCTCCAGTGTTAATTGAAGTAGGGAGCAAAGACTAGTCTCAGGCCTCCTGATTTTGATCTGTGGATAGTCCTGCTTCCACAGACAGCCTAGACCTTGTACTTGTCTTTGGCCAGGATGGGCATGTCCCTCCTGGTCTTTCTTCTGCAGGTTCATCCCTGCCTCAGACTGGTACCTCTGGTTTCATATCCATGTCACAAAACACCTCCCCTTCTGGTTTTTTTTCACATTCAAACTCTGGTCTGGCCTGTGCCTGACATTTTGGTCCTGGTTTGACTCACCCTTCCTTTTCCCATGCAGCATGTGTAATGAGCCAATTTTTAAGGTTGGATAGAAGTTTAGGACAGAGGGCACTTCTGGCTATTGGGACTTTATGGTACATTATAGTAAAGGTTCATTAGAATGGGGCCCTAAAGAACCAGAAAAGAAGATGGTCTATTAGTTTGCTAGAACTGGCATAACAAATTACTTTTCTCATAGTTCTAGAGGCTAGAAGTAAAATAACAAGGTGTTGGCAGGATCATGCCCTCTCTGAAGGGATCCTTGGTTGCATCTTGCAGCTTCTCACAGTTGCTGGTGATCCTTGGCATTGCTTGGCTTGTAGCTGTGTCATTACAACTTCTGCCTCTGTCTTCACATGGCCTTCTTCCACTTTGTGTCTGTGTCCACAGTTTCCCTCTTCTTATAAGGACATCAGTCATTGGAGTAGAGCCTAACTTAATTCAGTATGAGCTCATTTTAACTTGATTACATCTGCAAAGACCTTATTTCCAAATAAGGTCACATTCACAGGTTCTAGGGGTTAGGACTTCAATGCATCTTTAAAGAAGACATGGTTCAACCTACAACAGAAGATATGATGGAAAAGGAGGAATACTATATTCCTAGCATTTCTGTGTTCATCTTATTCCTTTTCAAGGTTCCATGTCATCTTGTAATGAGAAGGGTGGTAGGGGTGCTATCTATTTGTGGATTTCCATTTCTGGATCTTTCTTCCCTTCTCCCTGCCCCAGATTTGAGAAGCCACTAAGTAAGTCAGACCTTGTGTTTGTTGTCTCTTGTGGACAGCTCTCAGTTGTCCATTCTTCCCTTCTTCCTTTAGTGATAGAACGCCTAAGTTTTAGCTGGGCACAAGGCCTTGCTAAAGACATATTGCAGCCTTCTGGCAGCTAGGTGTGACTATGTGCCTAAGTTCTAGCTGACTGAGGAGTACGGCTTCCAGGTCTGCCATTAAAGGGAAAGGGCATATCCTCCACATTCACTTCTTCCCTTCCCACTGGTTGGAAGGCAGATGTGATGATAGGAACTGAAGCAGCTACCTTAGGTCATGAGATGGCAGCCATGTGTTATAGGTGACAGAAAAACCAGATAGGAGGAACCTGGGTATTCAACAGTGTGGAGTCACCTTCTCCACCATGGACTGCTTATGTTTAATTAAGACACTTAAATGAAAGAAAAATAAACTCCTATCTTGTTTAAGTCAGGATTATTTTGGACTTTTTTTAAAATCACAGCCACATCAAACAAATTCATCAGTGAAGGGATAATAAAAGAAGGTATAAATGAATGTGCAACTGCTGACATTCTGTGATGAATATACATTGGGTTACAAATCTGTCTTGCTTTGGTACCTCATAGGGTACCCCTGATCTCTGGGGATTGGCATCTCTATAGAGTTGGAGTTCATGTGGCACCGGAGACCACCATGTCTGTCTCTTTGACATTGATTCCCATGGGGACAATGATCAATGAGTGTATTAGTTTTCCAAGACTGCTGCAACAAGTTGCCATGACCTTGATGGCTTAGAACAACAGAAATTTATTCTCTCATGATTCTGGAGGCCAGAAGTCTGAAAGCAAGGTGTCAACAGGACTGGCACCTTCTGGAGGCTCTGAGGAGGAATCCCATTCCTCTTTCCTAGCTTCTGGTGGTTCTGAAATTTTTAGCATTCCTTGGCTTGTAGACATACAATATTCCAATCTCTACCTCTGACACACATGTGTGTCTCTTTTCTGTCCTTTTAGGGACACATGTCATTGGATTTGGAGCCTATCCTAATCCAGGATAATCTCATCTCAAGATCCTTAACTTAATTATATTTGCAAAGACCCTAATCCAAATATGGGGATGCCTGGGTTGCTTAGTGGTTAAGCACATGCCTTCGGCCCAGGGCATGGTCCTGGAGTCCTAGGATCGAGTCCCACATCAGGCTCCCTGCATGGAGTCTGCTTCTCTCTCTGCCTATGTCTCTGCCTCTCTCTCTCTATGTTTCTCATGAATAAATATATAAAATCTTTTTAAAAATCCAAATAAGAAAAAAAATAAAAAAATAATAAAAAATAAAAAATCCAAATAAGGTCACGTTCTGAGACTGCAGGTTGACATATATTTGGGAACTACCATTAGAGACACTTGTAAATCCTTTAACCGGGAGTTCTGGTTCTGAAGATTATAATCCACTTCAGTCACCCCTCAGGAAAGAGCTGTTTGCTCCAGAAGCACTTAGACTCTGTGGTAAGGCAGGATTCTGAGAATACCCAAGGACTCATGTCCTTATATAATTCCCTCCCCTTGAATATGGGTGGGACCTGTAATTTGCCTCTAAGAAATATAATATGACAAAGTGATGGAATATCACTTCTGTGATTATATTATATGGCAGAGATGAAAGGACTTCAAGGTTTAAGGTCTAATCAATTGACTTAAGTTAATAAAAAGGCAGATTATCCTGGGTGGGCCTGACCTAATTAGGCTAGCCCTTTAAAAGAAGGTCATAAGTCAGAGATAGAAGAAGTCAGAAAGATACTGTTGTTGATCTTGAAGAAGCTAACCACCATGAGTTCCACAACTGCAAAGAAGTGGATCCAGCCAACAGCCACATGAGTTGGAAGAAGACGCTCAGCCTCAGATGAGACTGCAGCCCCGGCTGACATCTTCACTGTACCCTGGTGGGACCCTAAGCAGAAGACTCTTGAGACATGGAAACTATGAGGTAATAAATGTGTGTTATTCTAAGCTGTTAAATTTGTAGTAATTTTTTATATAAAAATAGAAAACAAATGCAGATTCACTGCACAATTCTGCCCAAGGCTTCTTTTCTAACAGTCCTTCTCTGGTAGTGTTTTGTTGTTGTTGTAGTTGTTTTTAAGTTTATTTGCTTAAGCAATCTCTACACCTAACGTGGTGTTGGATCTCATGACCCCGGATCAGGAGTTGCACACTCCACTGACAGAGCCAGCCAGGTGCCTCTCTCTGGTGGTGTTTGTAAAGATTTCTCATCAAAACCCAAAATACAATGGACCACAAGCTCAGGAAGATCTCATGACCTGCCACGGGTTACTATTCTTCCAGAGAACTATTGGAGACTCATGCTTGGGTGTCTGAGGAACTGGGTCTTTCAGTCTTTGTCATTCACAGTGGCCTTAGGGCCAGTCATTCTATGATTTCTTGGCCTATACACATCTTTTAAAGAAAATTAGGAGCTAAAAGTTCAAAAGCAATTTACTTCTGAGTTGCTAGTGAGGAGCCACCCTTCATCCCACAAAGACACAGCAAACATAGTTCCCAAAGTCTCTTTAGCAAGAACCAAGTTGAACTATCGTTGCTTCTGCTGTTGGTATTCCCAGAAGGGGGTAGGGATGGGTCACTTCTTCCCAGGGAAGAGAGAAGTGGGAACAGGAGAGCTTTACATCAGCTCAACACCACCCTCAGTGTCTCTAGTTTCTCTCCAGTTGCTGGGTCATGTGAGTGAGCCCTTCCTCCCAGGCCTCCCCCTGGGTCCAAGTCTGAACTTAATTGATGTTGGAACATTGTGCCAGAACCACAGGGAGGGAGACTGGGGAACTAAGGGAAGCGTAGGCAGCTGCTTTTCCAATGGAGAAATTCCTACCATTTTTGGGGAAGGAGAAACATATGGAGCTGATGGTGAACTTTACTGCTCCAACAACCTCAAGATCCAGAGTCTAGCTGAGTGATGGATTCCTCTAATTTTCAGGAAAGAACTAGTTTTTTTTTTTAAAGATTTATTTATTTGAAAAAGAGAGAGAGAGAAAGTGTGTGCGCACGTGAGCACTCCACACGCACTCCAACGGGGGAGGGGCAGAGGGAGAAGGAGAGAGAATCTCAAGCAGAATCCCCACTGTGCATGGAGCTGGATGGATGAACAGATGGATATGATGCAGGGTTCCATCCCAGGACCCTGAAATCATGACCTAAGCTGAAACCAAGAGTCGCAGGTTTAACTGACTGAGCCAGCCAGGTGTCCTGGGAAGGACTAGTCCTAAGAACAAACTAGTTCTTATCCCTAGCCTGCTCTTATGTCATCCCCTTGGTAGGGTTGGTGGATAGCTGGTATTGACTTGGGTGGTCTGGCATTAGACTTCTGACCTCATAAAATGAAAAAATATTTAAACTTTGCCTTTGTTGTCCTTTAACATTTCTTGCAAGTTGATGTAATGAAAAATTCTTAAAAAAAACAGGAGATAGAAAAATTGTACAAAAATAAATGCAAATTATTATTGACACTTAAGATATTGTTTAAGTTAAGCAGATATTTTTCAGGACTATCCCTGCTTGCCAATACCTCCCTCAATGCTTGGTCTGGTGCCTGGTATTTTTAGGGAGGACAACTGGCAAGTTTACCCATTAGCCACTGCCATAGCTCAGGCCCTCATCACTTCTTAACCAAATTAACTAAAATAGTCTCCACTTGGCCTGCTGAGTTCTGGCTACCCTCCAATTCATCCTCCACAAGCCCCCAGAGAGATTCTTCTAAAATATAAATCTGACAATGTCATTCCCTTTCTTAAAATCATTCAATGGCTTTCTAAAGCATTTTGTGGTAAGATTCAGACCCCTCAACATAGAGGTGTGACATTAAATGGACAGTGCCTACCTTCCTTACCTGACTTCCCATCACTCTCCTCCCCCATACGCTATTATTCCAACCATACTAACATTACTAAAGAACTCATTTCTTCTTGTCTTTGTATCTTCACACAGACTGTACCCTCTGTCATCCATTTAAACACAGATTGTACACTGTCTTCATCCATCTCAGCAGTAACAGAGAGAATAGAGTCTACATACATTACGAGATAAAACTGATACAGTTTTCCAAGGACTAGAATCTAGGGTGTAAAAGAAAAAAAGAAGTTAAGGATGAGACCAGGATTTTTGGCCTGACCGCCTGGTTGAATGGACTTGCCATTTACCAAAATGGGAAAGAAGGGGACAAGGGAGGTGGGATATGAAACTATGAGTTAGTTTCATAAACACAATAAATTTGAAAAATTATTAATTATTTGTTGGAATATGGATAGGCATTTGGATTTCCAAATCTGTAAGTTAGGAGAAAAGTTGGAACTGGATATATAAATTTGACAGATGGATATTTAAGCTCATGGAGGTGGATAAGCTCACCTGCATGGTGCCCATAGACAGAGGAGAGAAAAATTCAGAGTGTATCAGATCAACACACTGTACACCTTAAACTTACGCAGTGTTTATTATATGTCAGTTGGATCTCAATAAAGCTGGGAAAAAATAAAACAACTCCGGGCATGAAAAAAGAAAAGAATTCCGAGTACCAAGCCCTGGAGTATTACAACATTCAGAGGTCAGAAATAGAAGGAACCCGCAAAGCCAACTGAGAAGCAGCAGCAGTAGGGTGAAAGAAGAAGCAACAGTAAGTAGGGAAGGGATGCCGTGGGAAGGAAGTATTTTAAGAAGGAAGTGGCCAGTTGTGTCATACACTGCTGACACACCAAATAAGAAGAGGACTGAGAACACACCATTGGATTTGATAACGCAGCCATTTGTGACCTTGATAAGAGGAGCTTTGGTGGTGAAGTGATGCGGGGGGGGGCTCAACAGAAATTGGAAGATGAAGAAATGGAGACAGAAAGTATAAAACATTCTTTCCATAGCTACTGTTCTGAAGGGGATCAGAGATGTGGTGGGTTGATGATCTCATTGTCATCTTAGTTAATCTGGGCATCCTGTTTCCCAGAATTCTTATTAGATTTCAGGTTAAAGTTGACCAAAAGAGGAGAAACTTGCCCAAGATATTAAAGTCAGAAGTGAAGTGGTGCCCTTTAATACTTGAAGGACTTCAGAGTGAGATATAGAAAGCAGAGGACTGTGAGGTTGGGGCTAGTCACTGCATCATCTGATGTTCAGCAGTAGGATCCCCATCTGTTTCCCTTTGTGGTCTGATGGTGGCCATGCTTCCTGCTCCAAATCTCCAGCATCCCTATCCAGTATGTGAACTACCATAGATCTTTTCAATAAATCCTTCTTAATCATAAATCAGCTAGAGTTCCTTTCTGTTGCTTGCAACCAAGAATCTAAAGGGATACTGACAGGAATCAGAGACTTGAGCCAACTAACAAATGTGTTTTTCCCAATTTCTCATCCCATGCTGTTGGTGTCATTTGGTGGGATTTCCTACATGGCAGGGCCAGTAGCTTCTGAGAGCTTTTGGATTGTTTCCTTACAGCTCTATGACTAGAGAGTAATGAAAGGCTCTTCTCCACCAGTTCCAACAAGACTCCAAGAGCCCAGGCTTGAACCACATGCGTCTTCTCCCAGCAAGCGCTGGCACTGGGGAATCACAGACCAAAGCTGGGGAATGGGGTGGGGGCTGCTACCAGAAAGACTAGGAAAAGGGTTTCCAGGTAGACTTAGTGAAAAATCACCAACTTCCACTTTTGGAAGCTCATCAGCTCATATTTTTTTTCTCCAAACATGTAATTTACCACTCTGGTAAGTGAGAGTTTATTGCTTTGGAGGCTTTAGAGAACGGATCCTCAGCATCCACACTGATGTTTTGTAGTTGTCAGAGTGACCACCAATATCTGTGGCAGTGGGGAAATGCTGAATCCAAGTGATGTCTTAAGAGACAGATGTGGTTGAGGCGGGTTAGGACTGCATGAATGTGAAGGTATTCCCCCCACCCCAACCCAGTCACACAAGAACACCCTAAGAATGGTCAGGAACAACTGAGAAAGACTATGACCAGCTAGTGATCCATACTGTGTAGGAAAAGGCAGGTTATTCTAGTTATTTTAACCATGTTTGTACCTGGGCTACTGAGAGAGGGGAACTTGGGGCTATGTACACTCCATTCCCAGTTATGGGCTAATCAGCTCCCAGGCAGAGCCTCTGGCATAAGCCAGTTAACTCCTCTGTGATGACTTCCCACCTCCTGTCACACTACATGGTCTGGGGTAGTCCAAAGAAAAACTTCCCTGGGGCACCTGGGTGGCTCAGTCGATTAAGCAACTGCCTTTGTCTCAGGTCATAATCCCAGTCATGGGATAGAGCCCCTGCATCAGGCTCCCTGCTCAGCTGGGGGTGGGGGGTGGGGGCCGGGGAGGTCTGCTTCTTCCTCTGCCCCTCACCTCGTTCTTGCTTTCTCTCTCTCTCACTCAAATAATGAAATAAAATCTTAAAACAAAACAAAACAACTACCCTGCATCCTATTGCTGCTGAGACAGCAATGAGGACCCTGGATGTTTAATGGATTTGGAAGCACAAACATAAAGACTTTGGAATGGATAATGCAGTGAACACTTGCTCACCACCTTCCTAGCATCCCTTCTCCCCTCTCCCATTTTTAAGAACACTTGAGATCTCTTTTAGGGAAACCTTCTGTCCTTCTTAGTTGTGTGGTCTGGGAGAGATCCACCCCACTGTCAGCTCTAGGTGATTTATTTAAACTCACTAGAGTATCCCATCCTTGACCATGATAAGATCAGAGATGGGCCAGTGACTCACTGCAGCCAAGAGAAAGGAAAAAGGGGCCTGGGAGCTTCTGGGAAGGAAACGTCCTCATTCTTCCAGGGACCTAAGAGAAGAGTTGTTCTCCCTTCCTCTGGATAGTAAAGGTGTAATGCCTGGAAAGGCTGCATCCATTTTTAAAAACATAAACAGGTTTTGAATGGGAAATCTATGCATTTTGTTCAGCATTTCCCAAGTGTACAGTGAAAAGCAAGTCAGCCTTCTTCCCTGTCCTTGTCCATCAGCCACTCAGTTCTACTTTCCAGAGGCATTCACAGTTACCTGCTACTGGTGTATCCTTCCAGAGCTTTTCCATGCATATGCACATGCAAATGTGTCTTTTATCTTCCACCTCCCGCACCTTCCCAAATGTTCCTGCACTTTGCTCTCTATTCTGTACCTCCCTTGTTTTTACCTAAGGGGGGTATCTCGGAGATTTTTCCACATCTGTACACAGAGGGCTACCTTTTTTTAAAATAAATTAATTTTTTATTGGTGTTCAATTTACCAACATACAGAATAACACCCAGTGCTCATCCCGTCAAGTGCCCCCCTCAGTGCAGAGGGCTACCTTTAACAGCCGCAGGGAATTCTGTTATATGGATGTCCCATTATTAATTTAAGTATCCATTTGGTAGTTGGCATTTCATTTATTTGCAAATAGAGCTGTGATATAAATTTCTTTCAAATGCATATCATTTTACACTGGCTACATTCACTCTTGCTCCTCTGTGCCCAGAGTCAGCTGAAGAACAAAGCTGAAGCGTCCAGAAGAGCAGAACCAAGGAAATCACAGGGAATTAAGCTGGAGCCTTGGTGACACTTTGACACTCTGGACTGAACTGTGATTGAAGTCAGATGTGCCTTGGCCTGCCCAGTTATAGACAAAATAAATGATCTCTCTTGCTTAAGCTAGTTTGGGTTGGGTTTTTTATTACTTGCAACAGAAACAGTGCTGATGGTGCACATGTTGAAATTCTCACAACTGAAATGTGAAGTGAGAAATGTGTGATGACAATTACATGTAAATTTTGATAATAATTATCTTAAAATATAAACATCATAAAAGAGAAACTGGGAAGGGGGTACACCAAAATGTTAACTGTGGTTGTAGATTGTTTGTAGCAAATCAGTGTTTTTCATTACCGATAAAGTTTTGAGGTTTTTGAGGTTTTAAGGTTTTCTACAATAATAGGGGTGATTTTCATAATCATTTGTTGCCAAGCAGGTTCCCAAAACACAGCCTGAGGAAAGAATTTGGAGGTCATGATCTGCAGAGGGAGTACACTGTAGGAGGAAGCTATAAAGAAGTGGAATCACGAGGGGGACAGGAGGTCTCACAAGGATGTGGTCCTAGGTTAAGTCTAGCCTTCACTTGATTTGGAGGTGGGCCATGAAGTGCAAATCGAGCCAAGAGACATCCCAAGACAAGAGGCTTGGCCTGGCTGAGATAGTCATTGGCTGTCCCCGCTCCCCGGTTGGTGGGGGTATAAACTGCCAGGTGGTTTCCAGGTGAGCTGACCCCCTGTTAGCCAACGACTATTTTCCAGAGAAGGTGGATCTGGAAGAGAAGCCTTATCTACCAGTAGGGCTGTAAAGGGTATCTTCGGGAGACACCAGCAGTGTCTACAATAATCACTTACAAAGTTATTTTTAAAAAATAAAAGAAGAAAGCAAAATGCAAGACTGATCTTCCAGAGGCCTTCTCTGTCTACCCTTGATTTCTGCCATCTACACTTGCTGCTCGGCCACCACTGACACAGTTAACCAATGTGAAGTCTTGACTCTAGAATTGAGAGAAAATAGGATTGGCTTCCTGAATTGAAGATTACACTGTTTCTAAACATAGGATTCTTTATTTAAAGTAACTATGGGGGCAGCCCCGGTGGCTCAGTGGTTTATTGCCGCCTTCGGCCCAGGGTGTGATCCTGGAGACCTGGGATCGAGTCCCACATCAGGCTCCCTGCATGGAGCCTGCTTCTCCCTCTGCCTGTGTCTCTGCCTCTCTCTCTCTCTCTCTCACTGTTTCTCATGAATAAATTAAAAAAAAAAAAAAAAACTATGGAAGGGATGCCTGGATGACTCAGTGGTTTAGCGCCTCCCTTTGGCCCAGGGCGTGACCCTGGAGTCCCGGGATCAAGTTCCACATTGGACTCCCTGCATGGAGCCTGCCTCTCCCTCTGCCTGTGTGTCTCTGCCTCTCTCTTTGTGTCTCTCATGAATAAATAAAATCTTAAAAAAAACTATGGAAGAAAACAGTGTTTTCCTTCTATTACTTTTAAAATCTGGGGCCCTTAGCAAAATGAAAGTAGGAGCTTTTTAAATATATCCTTCCACTTGCATTATTGCTAGGTCTGAGGTTTTCACTTCTGCAGGAGAAGCCCTCTGGTGGCCCATGGGCTGCCTGCCTTGCCCTGTCTTCTAAGGGGCTGCCTTGTTACTTTGAATTGGGCAACTGGGAGCCAGAGAAAGAAGGTGCCTGGGAATTCCAGGTCCTCTGTCCCTCCCCCCACCATCTCTGCCCACTTGTTCAGGGAATCCTCCTCAACTGCCACAGAATATTCCCATACATAGATAGCCTTGGGGGATCGCCACCAAAGAGACTGGGACTGGTAGGGTTCTGTTGCTCTGGTAACCAGTTGTCCAGAGCCTCTGCATTGGATCTGCCGGGGTTCCGGGAAGAGGCAGGCCTGGCTGGGCCAGACTTAGAGGAAGGCTTTGGGGCAGGAGCAGGGAACAGCCTAGTCTTGGCTGTACTTTTTATCTCAGTGATGCCCACCCTTTCTGTGTTCCTGGATGTGCCCTTGGCCCAGAAGCTAGAAGGCAGCTTGTTAAAGACCTACAAGCAAGACGATTGTCCTAAGAAGATTTTCTTGGCCTATAGAGGTAGATACCTTGTGGTTTTGGTGTGTAAGACTTAGTACTCATATCATGATCACCCCCAGAGGACAGTATTGCACTGCCAAAGAGGACTTGGGAGATATAACCCACACCTCTTCAAGCAGAGAACTCTGTTCTTGTTAACAGAATTGCCCAGTGGGGAAAAGCGCAAAAGATTCCCAGGTCATTCTGTGCCTTTCGTCCTTCACTGGGGTCTTCCAGGGATTTGGTGTGTGCTATGGCTTCTTCTCTTCAGCTTGATGCTTGGGAGCCTGCATGGGCACTACACTTCTTCAGGCTCTTCCTTCTCCCCTCCTCTGAACTAAGGGTGGTTCCCCCAAATGACTCTTCTGAAATACAGCCAACCTTCCCCAATGTGAAAGTCAGGGTTGCCTTTGCTTATCCTCGTGTGTCTATAACTTCCATGTGGTATGTCATGTTTGCCCTTTAAAGCGGCATAAGTTTAAAAAAATGGCCTAGGTTTCAGCTATCTTTAAAAAGACAAAAATTATACATATTCACTAACAGTACATTGTTTTTATAAAGGGGAAGTGAAAAAAAAGAAAGATGTCTTTTCCTAGGCAACTTTTCAAAGCCCCAAGAAAGCCAGGACCAATGCATTGTTTGTGGGCTGTCTACAGAGCCCTGACTTGGAGGCCCTGAGGCCGGGCATCCAGAGCTCCCTTTATGGTTTCCCTCACAGTCTGCATGACCACTGAAGGCCAACCCTGGGTTTCTTCCGTGGTGCCCAAGATCCGGCTTCAGATATCGCAGGACCCGTCTCTGAACTACGAGTATATGCCAATGATGGGTATGAAATCATTCACGGAGGCCTCCTTGAAACTCCTCTTTGGAAAGTACAACCAAGTCATTGTGGAGAACAGGGTGAGGTGAAGGGCCCTTTGCTTATCCACCCAGACACAGGAAGTGGAGCTCTGGGGCCCTGGAGCTCTCCTTGTCATTGACAGAGGAGACCCCTGAGATTCAGAGTCCAGAGACTTAGTCAGTGGAGGGCAAAGCCAGGATCAGAACTTGGAGCCCCTGTTCTCTGCACCAGCCTACACTGTGGATGTACAAGCTCTTTCAAGAAAGGAACAGTCTGGAAGCTCTTTCAAAAAAGGAATAATCTGAATCTGAGGCAGTACTAACATTATTACTCTTTTTTTATTTTTATTTTTATTATTTTTTTAAAGATTTTATTTATTTATTCATAGAGACACAGAGAAAGAGAGAGAGGCAGAGACACAGGCAGAGGGAGAAGCAGGCTCCATGCAGAGAGCCCAACGTGGGACTCGATCCAGGGTCTCCAGCATCACCCACTGGGCTGCAGGCGGGGCTAAACCGCCTTGGGCCGAAGGCAGACTTTAAGCCACTGAGCCACCCAGGGATCCCTATGATTACTCTTAAAGAATTATGTCTGCTTATTTTCTGCTGGCAGGTAGGGGGCGTGCACACTGTTGGTGACAATGGTGCCTTCCAACTTGGGGCCCAGTTCCTCAAAATCTGGCGTAAAGATTCTCGAATAGTTTACATCATTTCTTCTAAAAAAGGTGAGTATTATGCAAAATGAGGGTGACAGAAGACCCCTCTCTCCTGTTCCTGATTTCCACCCCATTCACAATCTTCACGTTGCCTTTCTCATTCTCTGTCATGAGCAAGATGGTGGACAAGCCAAGCATGCTCATCCCTTTCCTGTTATTGCCTCACCTTCAGCCAGTGACCCTCAGACCCATTCTCTTACATGTCTGCCTCCATTTCCTCTGTACCAGCTGAAGGGGGGCTGTGTTCCTACAGAATCACATGGACTCATCTTCCAGGACATGGGCTTTACAGTTTGTGAATACTCCTTGTGGGATTCCAAGCAGCTGTGCATGGACCCCAATGTGCTTCTCGATGTGGCGGAGGTAGGGGGCCCTGCTCAGAACCTTCTCCCCAGACCTGATTACGATTTTATTTTCCTTTCATCCCCTCCTCCCTTGTTGTCATGGAAGGCCTTTACTAGGCTTAGATTTGCCTGGCCCTTTAGTAGGAACCAACATGGAGGATCACTTCTCCATGTGTCCTAGTGCCACTCCCACCTGGTAGGGGAAGTACCTGATGAGACAGTGTCTACCTGCAGCAGGCCCCGCATGGCTGTATCTTTGTGATTGGGAACATTGGTGACTGCAAGTTGACACAGAGTCAGTGGGCAAGGTTGATAGCCAGCATGAAGGTGAGCAAAACATCTGGCCGACTTTCCTCCCTCTCTCCATCTACCATCTCCTCCACTGACCTCATTCTTTTTCCATTTTTCTTTCTCTACAGAGCAAGCAGATATTCCCATTTTTTGACATTCCTTATCAAGGTTTGTCCACCGGGAACTTGGAGGAAGATACTGGATTCTTACAATACTTTGTGTCTCAGGACTTTGAGTTCTTCTGCAGCCAGTCTCTGTCCAAGATTTTTGGCATCTATGGTATGCTATGGGCAGGAGGGGAAGGGAAGTCCTAGTGCTGAAGTGGTGCCAATAGCCAAGGCACAAATGATGTGTTTGACATCTCCCGCCCTCTGGAGAGAGCCAAGGCCTCCAGAGAGAGCACCCATGGAGGCAGAAGGGAAGAGCACTGAGCTACAAGTCAGGTTCTGTGATACCCTCTCAGCTCAGCTCCTAAAACTAGCTACTAAAACTGACTCCAGGGATCCCTGGGTGGCTCAGCGGTTTAGCACCTGCCTTGGGCCCAGGGCGTGATCCTGGAAACCCAGGATAGAGTCCCACATCAGGCTCCCTCTGTGGAGCCTGCTTCTCCCTCTGCCTGTGTCTCTGCCTCTCTCTCTCTCTCTCTGTGTCTCTCATGAATAAATAAATAAAATCTTTAAAAAAATAAAATAAAACTGACTCCAGTTATAAAATAAAATAAAATAAAATTGACTCCAGTTATTTTTTTTAAAGATTTTATTTATTTATTTATTTATGAGAGACACAGAGAGAGAGAGAGAGGCAGAGACACAGGCAGAGGGAGAAGCAGGCTTCTCGCAGGGAGCCCGATGTGGAACTTGAACCTGGAACTCCGGGATCACGCCCTGAGCTGAAGGCAGATGCTCAGCCACTGAGCCACCCAGGTGTCCCTGACTCCAGTTATTTTTAAAAATTTATTTAACTTTTATAGAGGGAGAGAGGGAGGAAAGGCAGAGGGAGAGAGGGAGAGTGAAACTCAAGGAGCTTGATTTCATGACCCTGAGATCATGACTTGAGCCAAAAGTAAGAGTTGGGTGCTTAACTGACTGAGCCACCCAGGTGCCCCAAGACTGACTCCAGTTAAATCATTTCCCCTTTGGGCCTCTGTTTCCTCAGCTATAAGATGAGGGGGAGGGCTTAGTGATCTTTGAGACTCTTACTTATAGCTATCTTTTCTGGAAGAAGAGCCTCTGACAACTTCCTGGGGTCTGGATATCTGCTTGGCTGTGCCGGGAGGAGGGCCAGGTAGCCCAACCCTCTCTTCAGCAGGTTGAAGGTAGAGTCATAAGGGAAAACCCTGGTCATAGAGGAGACTTAGGGGCTGTCTGTCCCAATGCTGCAGATGAAGGAGTGGGGGTCCTGGTCGTGGTGGCACTCAACAACCAGCTCCTGCTATGCGTCCTCTCCCAGCTGATGAATCTCACCCAGGCCCTGTGGCTAAACCCTCCTACTAGAGGTGCTCGCATTATCACCTCCATCCTCTGTAACCCTGCTCTTCAGGGGGAATGGTAAGGGGAAAGGGTGGGGGCAGGAAGGGATGGCAGAGTCTCTAGACCTACGTATAGACTTGCTGGTTCACAGAATTCTCCCGACCCAGTTGCCTCTTTGACTCCATTCATTCATCAACATTTGCTGAGGACTCATTGTATACCAATAGCAGGGGCTATGTCAAAGATTGCTTTACTTTGGGGGAGTGGGTGATAGGACATTCTTTGGGATATAGTCCAATGAATTATTTGAACCCTTTCAGATTGCAGGAGGTTAGGCAGCATCAAGGACTTGCTATTCTGCAAAATCTGCCTACAAGCCTACTTGGCTTACTTAAATTAATATGAGCTGAAACTCTCCTCCCATGTGTAACCAACCAACCCTGGGCCCTGGGCCCTGGGCTCCACTAGCGTGCCCTCAGGCACTGTGGTTGGGCTTCTGAAGGCAAGAAGAGAGGAATGGAAATGAGGAGGTTGAGAGCAGGGGAAAGCTCTTTAATTTCTTGCTCTCTTTCCTTTGGCAGGAAGCAGAGTCTGAAAGAGCTTGTAGAGAACATCATGCTGATCAAGGAAAAGGTGAAGGAGAAGCTCCGGCTCCTGGGAACCCCTGGCTCTTGGGATCACATCACAGACCAGAACGGGCCCCAGAGCTATCTTGGACTCAACTGTAAGTGTCTAGGAGGATATAGCTTCCCCTTTATGACCATTGAATTGTATTTGAGTATTAAACTTCACGGACCAGGTGACCAGTCCCCAGCATTGCCTCAGAGTTTGATTCTTTCCTGAGAGAAGTAGAGCTGTATTAAAGACCCTTCTGGATCCCCAGAAATGCTGACACTTCCTATCCCCTGTAATACACCCTGACTAGAGGGGAGTTAGTATCTCAGACCCTGTGATTATCACCAGCCCAAAAGGTGGAATACCTGGTCAAGAAAAAGCATATCTACATCCCTAAGAACGGTCGGATCAACTTCACCTGTATCAATGCCTGGAACATAGATTATATCACTCAGAGCATCAACGAGGCTGTCCTCTCCCCCGAGGGCTCAGAGTAATGTCTTCAGAAAATCAATGACTCCTAGTTTGAATAAAAAGCTTTGGTCTTTGCAAAAATTCTGTACTGATACTCATTGCTACAATTTATTTCTCTGTAAAGTGCTCTCTCTTTCCACCTGTTGATGAAGCATTGGTCTGGACTCAGCAAAGAGAGGTTAAAAAGGCCCAGAGAAGAAGGGAATGTCTATCTTCAATGACCATCTCATATTTATTGAACACCTACTATATTAAGGCCCTGATCTGATGCCTTAGTTTGTTTAGGCTGTTCTCCAAAAATACCAACAAATTCAGTGTCTGGTGAAGGTCCACTTCCTGGTTCATAAACAGCATCTTCTAGCTGTAACATCACATGGTGGAAAAGCTCTCCCTAGAGCTTCCTTTATAAAGGCACTAATCCCATTCCTCAGGGCTCTGCCTCTATGACCTAACTACATCCAAACCATCTCATTGGAGATTAGGTGTCAACATATGAATTTTGAAGGGGCGCTAACATTCAGATCATAGCATCTGGGCATCAAAAGGAAGGCAAAAAAATTAGGTATGATCCAGTCCTTTTTTTCCAGAAGCTTATAGTCTAGTTGGGAGACAAGCCTTAGTCCTGTTGACTGTTGAAATGTTAAGTAACATTTCAAGGTTGAATGTAATAAAAAGTCACATAGATTATATGGACAGCAAATATGTCAAGAGTTTAGAGAAGAAAAACCTTAATGTGGCCCAGAACTGTTGGGGAAGATCTCAAAAGGAACTACAAATTGGTTTGGAAATTGATGGATTTCTAGGAGTAGTGATACTAGGTAGAAGGGAGCTAGAAGGATATGCCAGGCAGAGAGCAACCAGAGCAAAGGTCATTGGCATAATCATAAAATATAATTTTTTAAAGATTTTTATTTATTTATTCGAGAGAGAAAGAGAGAGAGAGAGAGAGGCAGAGACACAGGCAGAGGGAGAAGCAGGCTCCATGCAGGGAGCCTGATGTGGGACTCGATCCTGGGACTCCAGCATCACGCCCTGGGCCAAAGGCAGGTGCTAAACCGCTGAG
This sequence comes from Canis lupus familiaris, assembly GCF_011100685.1. Classification (NCBI taxonomy): domain Eukaryota; kingdom Metazoa; phylum Chordata; class Mammalia; order Carnivora; family Canidae; genus Canis; species Canis lupus. The sequence goes on from NC_049237.1 coordinate 28,206,190, forward strand.
CCACCCAGGGATTCCAAAATATAATTATTTGTTGGGTGTCTGCTAATGTATGGAACTCTGCAAGCTCCCAAGATACTAAAAGGTATGACAGTCGCTTCTCTTATGGTGACCTCCACCCTAGCTGGGGAGATACAACTTACATGGTAAAAATGTAGTTAAGAATAAAAGATGGCATGTAATATGTGCTAGATGAGTGTCCATAAATGGTTAACTTAGCAAGACTTGCTTGTTCAAACTTTGTCTCAAAGGTCTTTGGGATTGGCCCTTGACTGGCTCCTGGGAAATGAACTCTGAGCTTGGAGTATCCTGCTTAATCAAAGTGGCTTTGTATGCCCAAGATCTTGAGACATGTTTGAGCTCTGGGGGCCGGAGTTGAGTGATTAAGCTCAGTTACATGGGCACTGCACACCTTTGTGACTAACCATCAATAAAACTTTGAATACCAAAGTTTTGATATCCCTGATTGGCAACACTTTATACATATTTTTACCCATTGGTATTGAATTGAGCTCTGTCTGTGCAAGTTCAATGGGAGAGGACACCTGGAAGCTTGGCTTGATTTCTCCTGGGCTCCATCCAAGGTGATTTTTTTCCTTTGCTCATTTTAGTCTGCATCCTTTCACTGTAATAAACTGTAACATCGGGTACAGCAGCTTTTCTGGGTCTTGCAAATCCTAATAAATCAGAGGCTTGGAGACTCCTGACACATTAACTTAGATGCAGAACTGGGTATAGCACAAGGATTTGGGCAAATGCAATGCAAGTTTCTTTGCGTTCTGTGAAGACTGTTCTTACAGGACTTACAGGCAAGTGATCAGCCTTGTGGGATCGGGCTTTAGATCTCAAAGCCTGTTTGCCAAGACTACTGGGTTCCTGCCTGGAAAATAAATAGTACCTTTCCCATAGATTGTAATTCTTTAGATAGGAGGTGGAGCCTCTGCCTACAGGTCTCATAAGTGAAGAGGATTACAAGCAAATTAATGGAGCAGGTGGGCCAGATCCTGGTTTTTTTTTTTTTTTTGTAGTGACTAGAGAAGATTTTTAATATATTTAAGTGGTAATTTATTCACATGTATATATTTGTTTCAGGATTTCTTTTCCTTTAGTGCTGCAGGTCTTGGTCATGCTGTTTGGAAGAAGGAATAGATAGACTGGATAAAGAATGAGCAATAGTACAAAGTTCCTGGAGGGAGGGGACCCAAGAGGATTGCCACTGGAGTTTCTAAGTCTAGAGGTTTTTATGAACTCTTCTGGAGTACTATCTTAAACAACCGGGGTGTACTAAGGCATGTAAATCAGGGCTTCGATCACACATTTGTCTACCTATCTGTAGATGGATTTATCTTGAGTCCCTGTGTTTCCCCACAGATGCAAATTCTTCTCTTAGGTCTTCTGAAGACTCCTTTTGTCCTTAGCTTCTAGGAGCGTCTAGCCTAAATGTCAGAAGAACTCTAGAGGAACCCTCAGTGCCTATGGGTGACATGTTTTAACTATTTTCAAAGGTGCGTTAGCATAAAGATAACATTTATTCAACCAGGTTCTCCCAAACTTCTGAGCCTAAGAAAATGATTCTAGTGACTTTTAGGTTATATAGTTTCGACAGCATTGAGCTAACAGAGCAAAACTACTGCCTGTGACCTTTTCTACTAGTGGCTTACATGAGATACAAGGGCTTCTAAGGCTCTCAGCCTAGGATTCTGGCAGGATTTGAGGGAGAGAATGGTTTTCCTCTCACATTTTGTTCCTAGTTAACTTCAAGACCCCATTTTAAAATTTCTTACTCAATATACACTTAAGCCTTCCTTTTTTTATAAATATTTTATTTAAATTCAATTTGCCAACATAAAACACCCAGTGCTCATCTTATCATGTGCTTCTTTCGTGCGTTTAAGTCTTCTTTGAAACTAATTTCTGTCTTGATCACCTCTTAAGTTAGTTTCAGATGCCTGATTACTACCCTTTGTTTAAAGTAGTAATGAATTGAAACTTTTTATTATATTTTCAAATACAGTAGGAAAAACTATATAATGAACCCCCTTGCACCCATTATCCTGCTTCAATGATCAAATCACAGCCAATCTTCTTTCTTCTATATCTCCATGTGCACTTCCAAATTATTTTGAAACAAACCATTAATCCACTTTCATTTTTAAATTTAGTATGTACTCCTAGAAGACAAGGGCTCCCCTTTTTAAAATACCCATAATAGAATCAAACAAGGGGTGGTGAAAAGGGAGGTGGGTGGGGTGATGGGGGTGACTGGGTGATGGACACTGAGGGGGGACTTGATGGGATGAGCACTGGGTGTTATGCTATATGTTGTCAAATTGAACTCCAATTAAAAAATATGGAAAATAAAGTAAAATAAAATACACATAATACTAACATCACACACCTCCAAATCAATAATTATTTCATATTGTCCTACATTTGGTATTCTTAAAAATAGTTGCCTTTTTTTTTAAGGGAGGGAGAGGTGAGGGAAGGGCAGAGGGAGAGAAGGAAGCTTAAGCAGACACCACACTCAGCTCAGAGCCCCATGTGGGGCTCTATCCTACCACCCTGAGATCATGACCTGAGCTGAAATCAAGAGTAAGACACTCAACTGATCAAGGCTCCCAGGTGCCCCAAATAGTGTTTTATAGTTAATCATATATTGTAGTTGATTATTTTGGTGGATTTTATTTTTTTGGTGAGCATTCCTTGACATTCCTCCCATTGAAAAGCAGAGCTTAATTTTCCTTGCCTTGGGAGAATTTCTAACAAAGAGAGTTCAGCAGAAATGATGCTTTGTGACGTCTGTGGCTGTCATGGTTGGTTGTTCAGCTTTTACTAGCTCGCTGTCAGCCTTTGTCTCTCTCAATCTCTCTCTTTCTTGATCTCTAGTTCTCTTGACTCTTGCTTTCGGAATCAAACCCACCAAACTGTAGACAATCCAAGCAGGCTCGCAGAGAGTCCTGTGTAGGTATGCTGGCCCTGGCCCTAGTGGAGGTCCCACTGACAGCTAGTATCAACCTCTAGACATGTGGTGATTCCAGCCTCCAACCTTCAAGCCATCCCACTGACTGAGCGAAGCAGAGATAAACTGTCCTGCTAGTTCCTTCCCTAATTCCCAATTTATAAGCAAATGAAATGTAGTTATTGCTAAGACACTATGTTTTGGAGTGATTTGTTACACAAGTATATAGATATGTGGAAAAATTATTTTGTCTTTTAGGTCTGTATAGTTTTTTTTCCATGTTTTTTTTTTTAAATCTCAAAATTTTTTAAAATTGAAGAGTTGGGTCTTTTGTCCTGTAGGGTTTCCAGACTGAGTTTTGCTGATTCCACCCCCATACTATTATTTAACTGTTCCTCTACCCCCCTGTATTTCTTGAAAATAAGAATTTAAGATTAGAGGCTTGATCAGATTCAGGTTTATTGTTATTATTCCTTGTCTCTGTAAGATCACATCATAGATGGTGGTGGTGTGTTTCATCAGGAAGCACATGATACTAGTTGTTTTTCTGAGATGTTAGCAGTTATTGATTATGCCTAGCTCCATTCATCCATTAGTATTGCAGAATGGTGATGTCCTAAGACTAACATTATTTATTCATTTTTAGCTAGAATACTTTTATGAATAGGAATTTCCTCTCACCATGGTTTGATGAATGTGATCTGCATTTTACATAGGAAAGACAGAATTGGGGCACCTGGGTGACTTGGTTGGTTAAGTGTTTGCCTTCGGCTCAGATCATGATCTCGGGGTCCTGAGATTGAGCCCCACATTGGGCTCCCTGCTCAGTGGGGAGCCTGCTTCTCCCTCTACCTCTGCTGCTCCCCCTGCTTGTGCTTTCTCATTCTCTGTGTCAAATAAATAAATAAAATCTTTTTAAAAAATAAAAAGGAAAGGCAGAATTAATACTTGATTGTCCTACCATTTACCAGTTTTATTTATTTATTTATTTATTTATTTATTTATTTATTTATTTATTTAAAAGATTTTGTTTATTTATTCGTGAGAGACAAAGAGAAAGACAGAGACACAGACAGAGGGAGAAGCAGGCTTCTTGCAGGGGAGCCCAATGTGGGACTCGATCCTGGGTCTCCAAGATCATGTCCTGGGCCAAAGGCAAACGCTAAACCGCTGAGCCACCCAGGTGCCCCTCATTTACTAGTTTTTAAATCAGTGAGTTGCTATACTAGCATTATCTAAGGGTGATTGGTAAGATATTTTTAAAAAGTGTTATAAATTTATTATGTGTTTTATTCTACTGCAAACCTTAAAAATGTCACATCTTTGATCTGAAGGAGCCAATTCACATTAGTTTCTGAGATCTTTTGATACAACCCTAGCACTCTTTGATAGCTTCTCTGCTCTCTGGCAAGACAAGATGTTCCAGGAAAATTTCAGGACCATCCAGGAACATCTTCTGCCCCAGACTTGGAATCAGTCATTTCTCAAAGGCACTGTAATCACTTTTAGCAGATAAAAGTATTTATAACTCCAGAGTCTGGGCTCTTAAAGTGTTCATTGCTGCTGGATTGCTTATCATTTCCAAGTCTTTTCAGTAACAGAAAACACATTGAGTGCATACTAATATTTCTTTTTTTAAAGAGAGATTTATTTACTTGTTCATGAGAGAGACACACACACACACACAGAGGCAGAGACATAGGCAGAGGGAGAAGCAGGCTCCTCGTAGGAGCCCAATGCAGGACTCAATCGCGGATTCGACCTGAGCGGAAGGCAGCTGCCCAATCGCTGAGCCACCCAGGCGTCCCACATATTAATATTCCAAACACAATTCAGAACTTCAGTGTTTTTACTGACCCCATTAATTTTATACATCCTTACAAACTTCTTTCTCTCATGCCCCAAATCCCAGCTTTTGACACCAGTATGATTACTTACTTGCTTTAACTGACACTACCCACACTACCATGTGAAAATAATACCTTCTGAAAAATAATACCAATACCAGTACTAAAATAATTACTAAAAACAGTTAAAAATATTTTTTGCGGAGGTTTTGTCTTTAGGGCTATATCCCACTGGGGATATATACCTGAATTACTTGTTTTAAAGACTTGGAATAGTTCCTCTATGTGGTTATACCACCAATTCAATCTACAGTTGAATTCATTTGTTTTATTTCACTGTTATTTTTAGAGAATAATTTTTATTTTTATTTTCTTTTATGGTTATGTAAAATACTTACATGATTCCAAAGTCATATCTACAAAACTAGGTATATTAAAAGAAGTCTGTTTTTTACTGTACTCTCCATGCTATTACCTTCTCCCTCATAGGTAACTTTTGTCAGAGTTTTATGGTTTATTCTTCCATTTTGTTTAAAATGTAATCAAATATCTGTGTGTGTGTGTGTGTGTGCGTGCGTGTGTAAGTATTCCTAACTTTTTCATTCCTAAGTAAATATATAAGTAGTATTTTATTGGTTGATCTCAAATTTAAATGCTTCAGCCTCAAGAAGTGTCTATATTCACCCTATCCATATCCTATATTCATTTGGCTTTCATCTGTCCAGATTGGAGTCTAACTCTGTAGTTTGAAGTCCATTAATTTCATGAGTGACCAATGAGATTCTAACTGGATGTGTATCTTTGACTAGTCATTTCCTTTTTCTGGGGCTCATTTAATAAATGATAGGTTGGAATAAAATTTTCTCAAGATCTTTTTTTACCTGAAATTATTATTTCCCAGATTTTCATATATATATATAATATATATAATATATATATATATATAATATATATATATATTTACTTATTTGTGTGTGAGAGAGAGAGCGAGAGAGCATGAACAAGGGGCAGAGAGAGAAGCATGCTCTCCACTGAGCAGGGAGCCCAATGTGGGACTTGATCCCAGGACCATGAGATTATGACCGAAGCCAAAGGCAGATGCCCAACCAACCCAGGCGCCCCTCCCCAGACTTTCTTTAGCTAGGTCATGCTTCTCTTAAATTTCTTAATTTACTTTTAAAAATTATCTTTTTTTTTTTTTTTTTTTGAGAGAGAGAAAGAGTGCATGTGAGTGGTGGGAGGAGGGTAGAAGTAGGGAGAGAGAAAATCTTAAGCTCTGGGATCATGACCCGAGCCAAAATCAAGAGTCAGATGCTTAAGTGACTAAGCCACCCAAAGCATCCCTTAAATTTTCTTTAATTATCTTAAAGGTTCTTAAATTATCCAGAATGAAATATATCATCACCTAAATTTTCTTCTGGTTCTTAAATTCTACAAGACTATGTCAAGCATTTGCTAGGCTGGCTTCTCTAGAAAGCAGCCTTTGGGAATTAGGAAACTTTGGCTCCAAGATGTTCTTGTATCATTTCAGTCATTATCCACAGTAAAATTTGAGCCTCCTTTGTGTTTTGTATGAGAAACATTTTTAGCTCATAGGGATACAAAGAGGTATAGGACATTCTGAGATGAGTTGTCTTAATGTGATTAAGAAACATCAATTTTGGGACATCTGGGTGGCTCAGCGGTTTAACACCTGCCTTTGGCCCAGGGCTTCTTCCTGGGGTCCAAGGATCAAGTCCCACATTGGGCTCCCTGCATGGAGCCTGCTTCTCCCTCTGCCTATGTCTCTGCCTTTCTCTTTCTGCATCTCTCATGAATAAATAAATAAAATCTTTTTTAAAAAAAGAGACATCAATTTTGACTAATAGTATTTGCTATCAACTATTGGTAAAACACACACACACACACACACACACACACACACACATACTTGTTGATTTGCAGCATATATACATACCTTGGGTGCCTGGCTGGCTCAGTTGGTAGAGCATGTGACTCTTCTCATGGTTGTGAGTTTGAGCCCCATGTTGGGTGTAGAGCTTACTTAAAAATCTTTTTTTAAAAACAGACTTTTAAATTTAGAGATACAGAGAGAGAGTGCTTGCATGTACTAGTAGGGGAGGGGCAGAGAGAGAGAGAATCTTCAAGCAGACTCCCTGCTAAGTGCATTGTGGGGCTGGATCCCATGACCCATGAGATCAAGACCCATGAGATCATGACTTGAGCTGAACCAAGAGTCAAACACTTAAGCCACTAAGCCACCCAAGCACCCCACTTAAAAAAAATCTTGAAAAAAAAAACCTTGATGGAAAATGGACATAAACAGGCAATTTATTAAAGGATTTAGGACATAAGCAATTTACTAAAAAAGAAACTTTCAATCTGAAAAAAATTATTATTCATCATTAATTTAAAGAATGCAAACTAAAATAACTAGCAACAATGTAGAGAAAGGTTCAATGGACAACAAGGATCAAATCGTTAAACTCATCAGGATTTGAGAGCAGGAAATGACATATAGTCTGTGGTACTGCATGGGAACAGAAAAATCAAGAATCAATACTCATTTCTCTGTGCCTCTTTGACAGTGGGAAAGGATTAATTGTAGTAAGACTGCTTTCATGGAGTGCCCATTTGAGTAAGGTTATAGGGTTTTCTCCAGAAAAATTCAGTTACTTACATGCAGAATTGGAGGAAGAGATTAAGCAGGTGTGATCATGATGGGGATCCTGCAGTAAAGATGAGAAAAAGGCAAGAAGGACCTGAGAACTTGTAGGCAGCAGCTGCTGTTTGGACCATGGTAACAGGGCTGGCTGTGAAGGAAAGTTGACATGAGAGGAGGAAGTGAAGTCAGTGAAAATAGTGGTGTAAGGACCTCTGAAAATTCTCTCAGCCATAAGAGAAATGAGAAGCCAGAATAGATTATCAGAAGAACTTTTTCATAACTCTGGAAATTAATCTAAGGTTTGCAGCAATCCAGAGAGTGTTTACTCAAGAAAAACAGCTGACTCTAGATAAAAGCAGTGAGCTTTGTGGGGTTTTAACTTGCCATGTTCCCATCCCCTTTCTCTAGCTCTGCATAGTCTTAAAAGCCAACAGTGAAAAACATGATTTAACTCCAGCATCCTGGCAGCCACCAGAGGAGGCAAAACAAGTTGGAGCTCCTTCAAAGCCTTATTCCCAGCTGGTGTGCAGCTATCAGCATTCCCCTAGTGCTTGTTGCAGACAAAATTGCACCTAAGTTATGTTCAAATTATTCCCTAATATATATTTAAAGAAATTCAAGTTTTCAAAACAAGCATTATAGCAGAACTGCTGTTCCACTAGCCTTTTTTTTCTATAGATATTGAGGAGCTAATTTTAATTTTTTAAAATTTATTTATGATAGTCACACAGAGAGAGAGAGAGAGAGAGAGAGAGAGAGAGAGAGAGAGTCAGAGGCATAGGCAGAGGGAGAAGCAGGCTCCATGCACCGGGAGCCCGACGTGGGATTCGATCCCAGGTCTCCAGGATCGCGCCCTGGGCCAAAGGCAGGGGCTAAACCGCTGTGCCACCCAGGGATCCCAGGAGCTAATTTTAAAACTCAAGTGGAAGGGCACCTGGGTGGCTCAGTCAGGTGTCTGCCTTCGGCTCAGGTCATGATCTCAGGATCCTGGGATTAAGCCTCAAGTCCGGCTCCCTATTCAGTTGGAAGCCTGCTTCTCCCTCTCCCTCTGCCTGCAGCTCCTCCTGCTTGTATTCTCTCTCTGTGTCAAATAAATAAAATCTCCAAAAAAACCTCATATGGAATTAAAACCACCATGAGATATCACCTCACACCAGTCAGAATGGCTAGAATCAAAAGGTAAGAATTAACAGGTGTTGGTGAGGATGTGGAGAAAAGGAAACTTGTGCTCTGTTGGTAGAAATGAAAATTGGTGCAACCGCTGTAGAAAGCAGCATGGAGGTTCCTCAGAAAATTGAAAATAAAGATATCCTGGGGCACCTGAGTGGCTCAGTTGGCACGGCTCCAACTCTTGGTTTCCATTTCTGGTCATGATCTCATTAGGCTTTATGCTCAGTGAAGAGTCTGCTCAGGATCCTCTCCCTCTGCCCTTCCCTTCTCCCCTCAAATTAATAAAATCTTTAAAAAATGGAAATATCATATGATCCAGTAATTCCATTACTGGCTATTTACCCAAAGAAAATAAAACCATGAATTCTAAAATATGAAAATGTATATGCACCCCACATTTTTTGCAGCATTATTTACAATAGCCAGGATATAGAAGCAACCCAGGTGTCCATTGATAGGTAAATGAATAAAGAAGATGTGGTATATATATATATATATATATACAATGGACTGTTAGTCACAAAAAAGAATGAGATCTTGCCATTTGCTACAACATGAATGAACCTGGAGGATATAATGCTAAGTGAAATGTCAGATAGAGAAAAACAAATACCATTTTATTTCACTTATGTGTAATCTAAAAAACAAAACAAAACAAAAAACCCCAACAAAGCAAATGAACAAACAAGCAAAATAAACAGATTCTTAAATATGGAGAACACACCTAGGGTTGCCAGAGGGGAGGTGTGCAAGGGGAATGAATAAAATAAAACCAATAATAAACAAGCAAACAACTAAGTAAATAAAAATCGTGTGGAAATGCAAAGGACCTAGAATAGCCAAAACAACTTTGAGAAACAGCAAAGAGAACTAACACTACTGAGTTCAAGTCTTATGAAGCCATAGAAATCAAGATGGTGTGGTTTTGGTGTAAAGGTAGACCATAATAGAGTTTTAGAAATAAGCACACATATGTATATGGATAACTGATTTTTTTCTTTAAAGATTTTATTTATTTATGTATTAATGTATTTAAAGAACACAAGCAGGGGGAAGGGCAAAGGGAAAGGGAGAGGGAGAGAATCCCAAGCAGATCCCATGGTATCCCAGTGCAGGGCTGGATCCCATGGTCCAGAGATCACGACCTGAGCCAAAATCAAAAGTCAGATACTTAACTGACTGAGCCACCCGGGGGCCCCTGGACAATTTGTTTTTGATGAGATGCAAAGGAATGTGACAGAAGGGACTATAAATGTTGGATATCCACATGCAAAAAAAAAAAGGGGGGGAAGAAGGAAAAAAAAAGAGAAACAGAAGAATTTCAATCCATACCTTTCACCATATATAAAATTTAACTCAAAATAGATCATAAGCCTAAGTGTAAAATGTAAAACCCCAAAATATAAAACTTGTAGAAGAAAGAACAGGAGAAAATCTTTGTGACTTTGGGTTAGGCAAAGATTTCTTAGATATGACATCAAAGCATGATCCATAAAAGAAAGAACAGACAAATTTGAATTTATTGAAATTAAACATTTCTTTTTTTTTTTTAAATTAAACATTTCTGCCATTTGAAGTCATTGTTTTTTTAAAAAAAGACTTTATTCATGAGGGACACAGAGAGACAAAGAGAGGCAGAGACATAGGAAGAGGGAGAAACAGGCTCCATGCAGGGAGCTCAATGTGGGACTCTATTCTGGGACCCCAGGATCACACCTTGAGTCAAAGGCAGACGCTCAACCACTGAGCCACCCAGGCATCCCTGAAGTCATTGTTAAAAGAATGCAAAGATAAGGGGCACTGGGTGGCTTAGTTGGTTAAGCAGCTGACTCTTGATTTCCGGTTAGGTCCTGATCTCAGGGTCCTGGGTTCAAGCCCCATGTGAGGCTCTGCACCCATGGAGGAGTCTGTTTCAGGATTTTCTCTCTCTCTTTCTCCTCTGCCCCTCCCCTGCTTGCACATGTGTGCACTTTCTGTCAGAAATAAATGAAAGAAATCTTAAAAAAAAAAAAAAAAGAGAAGACAAGTCACAGACTGGGAAAAAAGGTTTGCAAATCATGTATCCGATAAAGGATTTGTGTCTAGAATATTTAAGTAACTATAAACTGAGTAATAAGAAAACACCAGAATTTTTTAAATGGGAGAAGATTTGAACAGATACTTCAAGAAAAAAAATATATGAGTGGCAAATAAAGCATAGGAAAAGATGTTCAACATCAATAGTTAATAAGGAATCAATAAGGAAATACAAATAAAAAGATTGAGCATACTAAGTATTGGTGAGAATGTGGAGAAATGGAAACTCTCATACAAAGCTGCTGGGAATGTGAGATGACACAACCACTCTGGAAAACATTTGGCAGCGTTTTAAAGAATTAAACACTACTTACCATATGATTCAGTTATTCCACTATTAGGTATTCACCCAAGAGGAAAAGAAGTATATATCCATACAGAATCTTGTACATGAATGTTCAAGACAGTTTTATTTGTAATAGCCAATAACTAGAAACAACTGAAAAGCCCATGAACAGGTGAATGGATTTGAATAGATTTACAAATTGTGGTATAGCTATACAATGGAACACGACTTGCAATGAAATCGAATGTCCATATTGATAACACAAACACAAATGAATTGCAAAATAATTATGCTGAGTAAAAAAAGCTAGATGAAAAAGGACATACTGTGTGATTCCCTTTGTATAATATTCTAGAAAATGCAAACTAGGCTGTAGTAACAAAAAGATCAGTGGTTGCCCGAGCCAGAGGGATTACCAACAGACACAGGAAAATTTTTGGAGGTGGAGATATGAGCATTATCTTGATCACAGTGGTGATTTCATGGGTGTGTAATATGTCAAAGCTTATCACATTGTATACTTCACATATGTGCAGATTATGTCAATTATAGTCCACTTGAAAAAAAGATATGAGAGGAGTGATAAAAAGTGAAAAAGTCATGGGAGCCAGTGAATTAGAAGTCTTGGAAGCAGAGAAATGTAGAAGGTGATGGTCTGCAGGTGAAAGATTAGACAGGATTTCGATAATGCATTGCCAGGTGGAGTTGACATGGGACGAGTACATTTTCACTTTTTTGTTCTGTTTACCTTTGCAACTCAGCCTCGGACACTGGAAATATGGGTACTTAGGCTGAGTAAATTGTCTGCAAATGCATCTGGTTCTTGCAATGAGTCCAGACTGTAATAATGACCGTGACTATCATAGCTAACAGATGTTGAATGCTCATCTCAAGCTGTACTGTTCTAAGCATGTCCAACGTCTCATGTCTTGGTGAGTGAGCATCAGTAACCTGCCCCACACCGGTCACACGGCTAGGCTAGTAAGGGGCGTGGGGCTCCATGTGCAGGGTGCCTTGACCTTTGCTAAGGGTGTTGCCTCTCCTCATCCAGGCGGCTCCCCTCACTCCTTCACTCTGGCTCCCAAGGGCTCTTGCGTCTAACCCTGAGGAAGTAGTGAGCGTGCAGAACAGGGCCCGGAGGGAGACTGCTCGCGCCAAGGGGAGCCTCCAGGGTTGCGCGCGCCCGGAACCAAGGGAACCAACCGAAACCTCCCGCGCCTTGCGGAGAATGAAGAGCTGCCCAAGTGCGTCCCCTTCCGAGCACATACTGTTCTCTGCGCGGGACGCAAACCTGCCGCACAGAGGGGCTCGTAGGGACAAGGAGCTAAAGGAACAGGTAGGAGGGATGGACTGGTCAACAGCCTTTCTTCTGACGGGGAAAGCCCGGTGAAAGTGCGTGCGGCGCCACTAGCTGCTCAGGAGCAGAGGCCGGCGCGCGTGGCTGCGGAAAGGCCAGGTTCTGCGCGCCAGGCTCCAGGGGGCTTCTGCACCGACCCTGCGGCTCCGCCTTTTCTGCTGGCAGTCGAGCTCCTCCTCGGGATTGCTGGCGGCCACCGAGGGCCAAGCTAGCTCAGGCTTCTTCACTATCCGGTGTGTACGTGCTTTGGGTAGGACAGCGGCCAGGAGAAAGGATTCCAAGGTGCAGTACTCGACTCGCGGCCACCTGCTGTGACCTGCAGTCGGGGAGCTGGATCTTTACGTGAATCCGCCTCTGAAGGTGCGCCGCAACTCCGAGGTTCGCCCAGAGGGTTCCATCGCATCCCAAGGACGTGCCCCCCTTCCCGTGGCAACTCACAGGTGCAGGCGCCCGAGCCCAGCCGTGTGTGAGCGCGCGCGCTGCGCTTTACCCAGCATTTCTTGGGCTGCCTTGTCCCCTTTTCCGTCGGCCGTGGGTGCCAGCAAGACCTGTGATGAAGGAAAAGGAGGTGGGAGCACGCAGGCCTGCGCTGGTCAACAGACGGCTGCGCGTGCAGCCGGAGGAGAGCCCGCACCCGGCACTGGGCGCTTCTTCCAGGCTGGACCCGGTTCTCCGCAGGCAGAGGCGGCCCAAGGCGTGTGTGTGTGTGTGTGTGTGTGTGTGTGTGTGTGTGTGTGTGTGTTGCCTGGGGTGACCCCTAGCTTCGGCTGAGAAAAGCCGAGGCTGGGGTCCTGTGGCGGAGCAAGGACACGGCCTGGAGGACTGCGCGGCCGGCCGGGACTGAGGGTGTGGGCCTCGGGCGCTGGGTGGGGGGCAGCTGGGAGCCCCGGGGGGGTGGTGGAGGGAGGCGTCCGCTACCTAGGCTTCGGCCTGGGGCCCCGGGCCAGCCAGGGCTGGGGCTCCCGTCTCCCGAACAGGACTGGCCCGCGGCGCGGCGAACCGCGGAGGAAGCCGCACAGCTGGGCGGCGGAGGGCTGGGCGTTAGGGGCGAGGGTGGGTGTTCCGGCTCCAGGGTCTTCCCGCGCAGCCAAATCTGTGTTCCTCCTACTCCTCCCCGGGGACCTGTAACAGGGACCCTCACGCTGTGATACAATATATTTTTTTAATATTTTACTTATTTATTCATGAGAGACCCAGTGAGAGAGGCAGAGACACAGGCAGAGGGAGAAGCAGGCTCCATGCAGGGAGCCCGACGTGGGACTCGATCCCAGGTCTCCAGGATCACGCCCTGGGCTGACCGCGGCGGCGCTAAACCGCTGAGCACCCCCGGGCTGCCCGCTGTGATACAATATTGAAGCGCCATCTCTCGCTTGTTCACCACACTGCAGCCACCCCGATCTTTCAGTTCTTGGAACATAAACAGGTCTTCCTGTCCCAGGGCCTTTGCACACACTGTCTCTTAGGCCAGGAACACTTTCTCTGCTTATTGCAACGGCAGCTCTTTCTCATCGTGTGAGTCTCGCCTCTTGGCTTAAATGCTTCCCCCTCAGAAAAACTGTTATCCGACTGTCCTATAAAGTAAGGTCTCTGCCCCCCACAAACATATTTTTTCCTCTTTCTTGTTTCCTTTATGCCTCTTTGTGTTTATTTTATTCTCCGACTTTGACAATTTAACGTAACCCAAAGCAGGGAACATTTTTGCCTTATCAAGCCTGTGCCCAGCAATAACGGGTTCTCCAATTTTTGTGATAGCACTTTTGTTAATTGACTCCTTGTTCTATAGAACATTGGAACCAGAAAAATGCCCCCTCGGAGAGGCAGCCTACCCGGTTCTGCAGAAACCTGTGCTTTCTGCAAGCAACTCCAATCTGGTAAATGTAAGTTTTGCACCTAGGTGTAGGCTTCATTCTCCGAATTTTCCCTTATTAGAGACCTAAGTCAGCTACTTTTGTAGGGCAGTATTTTTGGGCCCTCATTCAGGGTCTGGCACTTGGGGCTCAGTAAATATGGGGCAGTGAATGTGGGTGGCTGTCCCTGCCCCCAGCCTTGGCTTTTCACCATTCTCCCTTTGAGGCAGATTCAACACAGTACATTTCTTCAAAACTGATCTCACATAGCAAAACTGAAGCTGTCATGGAGACAGGGAAGTCAATTTACCCCATATGGAATTTTTTTTTGGTCTTAAAACGCCAAGATGTAACTGAGTGGCATTTTTTTTAGAACACAAAAGGTCATCAAATTACCTAAAATCCTTTTTGTCTTTTTAAAAAGATTTTATTTATTCATTCATGAGAGACACAGAGAGAGGCAGAGACATAGGCAGAGGGAGAAGCAGGTTCCTCACAGGGAGCCTGATGCGGGACTCGATCCCCAAACCCTGGGATCATGCCCTGAGCCAAAGACAGACACTCAACCACTGAGCCACCCAGGGGCCCCTCCATTTTGTCTTTTTGTGTTTAAATTTGCAAACCTTTATATCTTCTTTTTATTAAGTTTAATATCTTAATTCCAGTATAGTTAACAGTGTTCTATTAGTTTCAGGTGTACAATAAATAGGATGATTCAACAATTCTATCCATTACTCAGTGCCCATCATGATAACTGTATTCTTTTAAAAATGCTTTATTTTGGTCATGAGAAACACACAGAGAGAGGCAGAGATAAAGGAGAAGCAGGCTCCTCACAGGGATCCCAGGATCACACCCTGAGTTGAAGGCAGATGCTCAACCGCTCAGCCACCCAGGTGTCCCATGGTAAGTGTATTCTTAATCCCTATCACCTATTTCACCTACCCCCCCCCCACCTGCCCTCTGGTCTCCAGAAGGGTGTTCTCTGTAGTTCAGAGTCTGTTTCTTGGTCCCCTCTCTCTTTTATCTTCCCTTTGCTCATTTGTTTTGTTTCTTAAATTCCACAAGTGAGTGAAATCAAATGGTATTTTTGGTTCTCTGACTTATTTCACTTAGTATTACACTCATTAGCAACCATCCAGGTTGTTGCAAATGGCAACATCTTATTCCTTTTATGGTTGAGTAATATTCCAATATACTCCACTTCTTCTTTATCCATTCATGTATTGATGGACACCTGGGCTGTGTCCTTAGTTTGGCTATTGTCGATTATGCTGCCATAAACATAGAAGTGCATGTACCCATCCCTTTGAAATAGTGTTTTTGTATTTTATGGGCAAATACTCAGTAATGCAATTACTAGATCATAGGGTAGTTTTATTTTTAAATTTTGGGGAACCTCCATACTGTTTTCCACAGCAGCTGTACCAGTTTTCATTCCCACCAACAGTGCAAAAAGAGTCCCCTTTTCTGACATCCACCAACAGTGCAAAGAGAGTTCCTTTTTCTCCACATCCTCACCAACCCTTGTTGTTGCTTGTGTTTTTGATTTTAGCTCTTCTGACAAGTGTGAGGTGATATCTCATTTTAGTTTTAATTTGCATTGCCCTGATGATCAGTGATGTTGAGCATCTTTTCATATATCTGTTGGCCATCTGGATGCCTTTGGAGAAACGTCTGTTCATGTCTTCTGCTCATATTTTAGGTGGATTATTTGTTTTTAGAGTATTGAGTTGTATAAGTTCTTTATATATTTTGGGTATTAGCCCTTTATCAAATATATCATTTGCAAATATCTTCTCCCATTCAGTAGGTTGCCTTTTAGTTTTGTTGATGGTTTCCTTGTTGTGCAGAAACTTTTTATTTTGATGTAGTTCCAATAATTTATTTTTGCTTTTATTTCCTTGCCCCAGGAGATATATCTAGAAAAATGTTGCTATAGCCAGTGTCAGAGACATTACTGCCTGTGCTCTCTTCTAGGATTTATAAAAATCATAGTTTCAGGTCTCACATTTAGGTCTCTAATCCATTTTGAGTTTATTTTTGTATGTGGTGAAAGAAAGTGGTCCAGTTTAATTCTTTTGTATGTAGCTGTCCTATTTTCCCAGCACCATTGAAGAGACTTTTTCCTAATACATATTCTTTCATACTTTGTTGAAGATTAATTGACTATATAATTGTGGGTTTATTTCTGGGTTTCTATTCTGTTCCATGATCTATGTGTCTGTTTTTGTGCCAGTACCATTACTGTTTTGATCACTACAGCTTTGTATATTACAAAATATAACTTGAAGTCTGGAAATGTGAGGCCTCCAGCTTTGTCTTTCTTTTTCAAGATTGCTTTGACCATTAGTGGTCTTTTGTGGTTCCACACAAGCTTTAGGATTATATGTTCTAGTTCTGTGAAAAATACTGTTGATATTTTGATAGGGATTGCATTAAATCTGTAGGTTATTTTGGGTAGTATAGACATTTCAATGTTTATTCTTCTAATCCAGGAACATGGACTGTCTTTCCATTTCTTTTTTTTTAAACATTTTTAAATTTTTATTTATTTATGATAGTCACAGAGAGAGAGAGGCAGAGACACAGGCAGAGGGAGAAGCAGGCTCCATGCACCAGAGCCCAATGTGGGATTCGATCCCGGGTCTCCAGGATCGCGCCCTGGGCCAAAGGCAGGCGCTAAACCGCTGCGCCACCCAGGGATCCCTGTCTTTCCATTTCTTTGTGTCTTCCTCAATTTCTCTCATCAGGGCATTTTAGAGTTTTCGAATTACATCCTTTAGAAGGCAGTTTAAAAAGCACCTCTTAAAAAAAATAAAAATAAAAATAAATAATAAAAAAAAGCACCTCTTATTACTAGAGCACCCAGGGGTATACCTGGGGTATCATCACCCTTTACACACAGCTGAGCAACTTATTTAGTATTTCCCCAATGAAAATGGATTTCCCTGGAGGGAGTGTGGAGGAGGTAAGGTATATTCTTTACTTAGGAAAAATAAGCTTTTCTCCATTTTATATCAATAAAATAAAACAAGGAATAGCCTAGTGGTCAGGAGGATGTGCTTTGAAGTGAGACAAATTGGGTTCAAATCTGTGGTTTGACTTTGGGAAAAATTACCTATTATCCCTAAGGCCCTGTTTTCTCCCCTTTAAAATGAGGCTTAAAATACCCACTTTTATGGGTTGTGGTGGGAATGAGTAAGGTGCTGTCTGTAAAGAGCATTACAAGTGCTCAGTAAGAGTTATTATTAGCCAAAATCTTCCAGACATTTCTGTGGTCACTAAAGTCACTAGGTGAGAACTCAAGGAGCCACCCAAGGCTAAGGTGAGATACAAAAGGCCTCTGTTTAGCCTCATGATCTCTCTGGATTCCTGGGAATGTCTACAGATAACCCTCCCCTCATGATTCCACTTCAATCCTTCTGCCAAACTCTTTGCTCCAATTTTCTTTCTGTGATGTTCTTGCCACTCTCCGATGCCCTTGCTCATTCAGTCCACAACTGTGGTCACTACAAGGCAAGGATGCTGTTGGGCATCATGCATGTCACAGCCTTTGATTGTTCAAGGAGGGAGCTGGGTAAATGAAACCTCCAAGGGTGGCTGTCAGTGGCTCTCAGCTTTTTCTGGGCCAGGGACCCCTTTGAGAGTCTGGAGAAAGGCAGACAATGTCTCCCAAATATATTTATATTTCCACATGCAAATACAACTTGCATACGATTCCAGGGCTCTTGGACTCAGGGAAGTCTGTCCAGCACCCGCTAAGGAGTCAGCTATTTAGCTCCTTCCTGGGCTGACTTTCACAGAGCTGCAGCTGCAGAAAAATGAGAAAACCTTAACTATTTTCTCTTTTTCTGCCTTGTCTTTGTCAGGAGGTGAAAAAAAACAAGGAACAAAACTGCTTTAAAAAACAAAAGATTTTATTTATTGAGAGAGAGGATAAGAGAGAGCGCACCAGGGGAAGAGGAGGGACGGGGGAGGGAGAGAAACAGACTCCCCACTGAGCCGGGACCTTGATGCAGGGCTTGATCCCAGGACCCTGAAATCATGACCCAAGCCAAAGGCAGATGGTTAAGCGACTAAACCACCCAGGCATCCCTAAAACTGCTTTAAGGAGAGGAGAAAGAAAAACGAAATAAACCAGTACTAAAGAGAGACTGTGGGAAATTGAGAGATGACTAAGCTAATGGATTCTATTTTATGAGCTCCATGAGGGTTCATGAGGTCAGTTAAAAAAATATGTGACACAGGACAGGACGCCTGGGTGGCTCAGCGCTTGAGCGTCTGCCTTCAGCTCGGGCATGATCCCGGAGTCCAGGATCGGTCCTCATAGGGCTCCTTGCATGGGGCCTGCTTCTCCCTCTGCCTGTGTCTCTGCCTCTCTGTGTGTCTCTCATGAATAAGTAAATAAAATCTTTTTAAAAATATATGACAATGAAGAACTTGAGATATGATAAGAGACAGGAGGGGTGGGAGCTGGGGGATGGGAACAGTGTTGAAAATGTTACCAGGGTTAAGAGGAAAAGACTTCTGGACACTGTGGATTACTTACCCCTACTGAACTATGCACTTGAAAATGTAAATTTTAGGTTATGTGTGTTTCACCACAATTTTTTTTTAAGTTATTGGGCAGCATGTCATCCATGAGAATGTTGAGGGGTCCATCACTCTACCAGACCCTAGTGAGCCACCCTTCCTACCAGGAAGTGCAGAAGCTAGGAATAGAATTCGGGTCTAGGACCTACTTTATCAATGGTAAGCGGGTTAAACAAAAAAATTTTTAAAAATTAAAAAAAAAAGGTAAGGTTGTTGAAGGGGTGGTGGTGGGATTAGCATCAAGCTATGAGGAATTGGTGGGTTTTGACAGGGGAGGGCTGGCATGGAGGAAGGAGGCAGGGGCCATGGAGGAAAGGGCATAAAGCTGGCCTGCAGGGGTGTCCTGCCCTCCTGCTGCTTTTTCCCAGACTCTGCAGGCCCAGTGAGGGGGCAATGTGATCCACTCCAAAGGTGAGTCTACTAGGCTCTCTCCGGTTTCCTGACTTTGGAGACAGCAGGTGGTGCTGTTGAGTAAATCTGAGAGCCTAGAAGAAGAAACCCAAACTTTGAACTTGAGAAGTTGGGCATCTCTGCCCTGGCAACTCTCCCTTCCCACTGCTGGAGCAGAGGAGGGTGTGGTAGATGGGAAACGTCTTCCTCCTTGTGCTCTGGATTGCTCCTCAGCTGGCCCTGGGAGGAGGGAGGGCTGGGACCTGTTCTCTTAGTGTTTCTCACATGCTCTGGTATCCCAAACGTCTTTGGAATGTAGCTCAGGTGAAATCCTGGGTGGTGGCCCCACCAGCAGTTGTCTGGGAGGGGTAAAAGAGATTCAGAGGCATCCTTACACACCCCTCCCTGGCCAGGCCCAGCTCAGGGTAGCTTCCATGGCTTTGCCTGCACCTCCTGCTCCCAGGAGCACCCCCCGCCCCCTCACGTCCCCCTCTCTCCTTAGAAAGCTCAGACTACTCTGAGAAGTCTAGTCTTACTCCACAGTAAAACAGACCAAACACTTGGGAACCTCTCCTTAATTGTAGTTTTAAATTTGGGGCTTTTATCTAGCGAGCTCAAGTTCTAGAAAGCCTCCATAGCTGGTGAACTGGGTGCTTTGCACTGGATTAGGGCATTGGATTAGGTAGGAGTCCTCCTTCTGTCCAGTGAATCTGGATTTGATTGTGTTGCTGGGCTTTGTCCCCAACAATGATAGGATCCTAGGGAATGCAAACACAACACTGGTTTGACAGCTTCAGCAAGTTTTAAAAAGCCCAACACACCAAAGCCCAGTGTGCCTCTGGAACTCCACGGCTTGCCTGTCTCACTCTTGACACACTTTTGTGTCCCTGTCCTTGTTTTTCCTCTGCCTCACCTTTCTCTTGGTGTTCTAATTTATGCTGTTGTACTTCACTTACGTGACTTTGTAAACAGCTTTAAATCTTGAGACAGGTCAGGGTACAAATAAATAGGAAGAAAAACACCACTCTGAAAGGTCAGATGTTTTGATATTGGCTAAACCTTGTGCTAATGTAGGAAAATGACTATACCCCTTAGTGACCATAACATCCAGAATCTTCCACAACTCACAATAGCGGAAGGATCTATCTCCTCATGGAAAAAGGGGACAGGACCGCAGACTTGACTTTTGACTCCTGGCATTCCCAGTGCCTCCCCCCCGGGCATCTTGCTAGGGTTGCTGCTGTTGTGGCCAAGCTTTAGGGTGGGGTGAGGGCTGGGGACGCTGTGCCCCTTCAACCATTTGCTACTGTGGACTCATGACCTTTCCCTTACTCCCTGCAGAGCTCTAAACTCATAAGAGCAGAGCATTTGAAATGACTTCTAAAAAGACTATTAGATGAGCAAAACGTAAGCAGAAAATAACATGAAACTAGGTCATCTAAGCGACAGCTCATGATACTTTATTTTCCATGATACACTGCATGGTGACTTCAGCATTCATCTGAGAGCTAATTGACCCAGTGGTCATATTCTTATACAAGCTACAAACCTAAATAGTTCTCAAACTGCAGGACCTCATGTTCCCCTTAACAGGGTGGTCCTTCTAGCACCCCTTTCTAGAGCAACTTTCAAATCAAATGCCTCAAAACTTCCAGCACCAACCTCGGCTTTCGTTTTAACTCACACATTCCCCCTGCCCCCCTGCAATCTTAGAAGATCAATGTAGCCATACCAAATACTTAGAAATATTTCCTGTCTTCTCTGAGGTATTTCAATCTAAGGTTTGTGGTCAGAGGGATCTAAGTGTTGAAAAGCCATTTTTTACCATCAAATTGCATTTCAAAGGATCTTGGAGATGTAAGAGACCATAGAGACCATTTATTGCCATTTGTACAGAGAAATGGGTGGAAGTGATAAATGACTTGCTGATGGTCCCAGAGCTAAAAAGTCTAAAAAAAGATTTCTGCCTATTGATACCCAGACCACTCTTTTTCTCACTGCGCTACCCAGATTGGCCTCTGCACATCTATGTAGAAATGTAATTGTGACGGGGACTTTCTTTACAGAAGTAGATATACATAGATGCAAATACATTCACACATAGACACATGCAAGTAATAGATTTAGGAATTAGGGGTACCTGGGTGGCTCAGTGATTGAGAGTCTGCCTTCAGCTCAGGTTGTGATCCTGGGGTCCTAGGATAGAGTCCCGCATCAGGCTCCCACTGGGGAGCCTGCTTCTCCCTCTGCCTATGTCTGTCTTTGTGTGCCTCTCATGAATAAATAAAATCTTTTTAAAAAAGGAATTAAAGTAATAGAGGCATGATTATGCTATGTGGACAATTTTAGCTGTTTGTGAGGAGTGTCTTAAGGTATGCACAGATGTAAATCTAGACACCTAATGAATGAATGAATGAATGAGTCTGAGGGAAAAAATTTAATTTTATCCATTGAATGCAGAACTCTAGGGCAAATGATGGAATTTAGGCAAGGTCTTACTCTCTAGAGGTTCATGAAGGATAGACATAGGCTCAAATAATTTTAATATAAAGCCGACTTTGATCATCACTGTCACAATTTAATAAGGAGCTAAGGATCACTATAGATGAAAAAACTAGTAACACAAACAAGGAAACTTATAAGTACAAGCAAATTACATGTGTGCAGATATGAAGCAACTGTCTATTCACATATGTGTCATTTTTTCAGTGTATTGTAAGTATCCAGTAAGCAATGATGCTGTCATTTGGGGTGAATTCCTGTACAAGTTCTGTTTGGCTTTATGTGCACAATGATACTTCATGGTGTGTCTCTTATCTCTTGCTTTGCCTCTAAGTCCAATAAAGAAAATACACTTATATTTCCAGGCCAGACCTCTCCTCTGAGCTCCCAACTTATATTTCCAACACTCTGTTCATCCTGTTGGGTGTCTCAAAAGTACCCAAAGCTCCACATGTCCAAAATAACACCTGATTCTTCTTCCAGGATTCCCTATCTCAGTGAATGGCATCATTGTCCACTTAGGTATGAAAGCCAGAAACCTGGAGCGAGAACATAATCTCCCTAAGGGCAGGGATCCGGCCTGTCTTGTTTTCTGCTGTGTCTTCATGACCTAGAACAGTCCATGGCACACACTGAGTACTGATTATGTCCTGTGGAATTACTGTTTGCAATCTCTGGATTGCATTCGTTTTCCCCCATCTCCACCATTACTGTTCAGTCCAGGCTGCCATAACCTCTCATTGGCACTATAGCAATAGCCTCTTGACTAACCTCTCTGCTTTCATGCTCAGCTTTATTTCTATATATCTTCCAGTGTAGCCAGTGATCTTTTCAAAAACAAATCTGAATCTGAGACAGGCGCTCTTGCTGTGGCCTCTGAGGTCATACGTGGTATGTATCTATGGCTCTTATAGCCTCATCTCATATCATGATCATCTTGGCTTTTTAGATCCAGCCAGACTGGCCTCTTAGACATTCAGCCTTTTTTTTTTTTTTTTTTTTTTACAGTGCCTATCATCACTTGCTCTGTCTAGCCACAGGGTCTTTGCACTTATTGCTTTCTCTACTGGGACCATTCTTCTCCATTCTTCTCCTCTTCATCCACTTAATTTCTGCTCATCCTCCTGATGTCACTCTCAGAGCTTAGAGAACTAGTTCGTGTAGGTCATGATGTCAAATGTATTTGGCAGAAAAGTCATAGTCAAAATAACTTGAAAAATACTGAAAAGAGATAGCTCCATAGCACTTGTCATTGTTCAATTTTTACATTTGTTTGTATAATTATTTTCTGTATGAAACTTTCCACAACTTGTAAGAAGTTTTTGTCTGTCTTCCTATGTGAAGTCAAGGATCTAGTCAAGGACCATTAAAATATAAGTCATTTCGTTCTTCATGTGTTTTTGCAAAGCACCATTAAATATATGTACCTGTATTCTTTTTTTTTTCTATCAGATACAAATCCTCAGAAGATTACTAGTGTTTGATAAAAATATCTTGGGATGTTATCCTCTCAGTGAGGTCCTCCTTAGTTCATGAAAGCCCTGGAGACAGGGTATGGACTTTTAGAAGATATTGCCTTTGCCTGTGATATCAGGATTTAATAAAATCAAACGAAGAAGGGCTTATCCAGGTTATCTTCTCCAATGTATATCTTTTCTTTTCTTGAAAGTTCCTGAAATCAGTAAGTTGATAGGATCTTAAGATGGTTAGAATCACTCAGACACACCAGATGTCTCCAACAGATCCTGTAAATATAGGAACTTATATATGATAAGGAAGCATTATAAATCCAATTAGGGAAGGGTCAGTTTATTCAACAACTTATTTTTTAATACTTAATTAGCGGCTTGTGAGAAAAAGTAAAATTTATCTTTGAACCATGTCACATACCAGTATAAGTTTCAGAAAGATAAACATGCAAAATGGTAAAAACTCAAGCCAAAAAAGGCTATATGAAAACCTAAGTGAATATATACCTCATATCCAGGGGGAGGAAGACATTCTCAGCTTAAGGGCAAAGGAAAACATTGTTCTTACCTCCTCAAAGGAAAATGTTTGACCACATAAAAATGAAAAATGACCAAATTAAAAGGTAAACAACAAAGTGGAGAAACAATAGATTATCAGAAACTATACAAAGGGTCAATGTTTATAGTACATCAGGAGGTTTATAAATTAGTAAACTAGTGCCAAGACCCCAGTGAAGAAATTGGACAAAGATAAGAACAGACATTTCATGTGTAAAATATGATTGACACATGAAAAAATATTCAACCTTACCAGAAATCAAAGAAATGCAAATTACACGTTTTGCAATTGCATAAATGCAAAAATCACTGTTTTATTCTATCAAATTAACAGAAATAAAAAGTACATAGTACACACTATTAGAGAAGTATAGGGGAAATCACTTTTCCAATACATTGCCGGGGGGAGTGATGTCATTATGTATAACAAATATTACAAGTGTTCACAGCTTTTGACTTACTTCTCAGAATATATCATCAGGAAATGTGTTGAGGAAATAAATCTAAATATGGGCAGTGCTTTATGCACAAGGATTTTTATGGAAGTATTATTTATAGCATCATATTTAATAATAGGGAGATCATTAAAAAAACTAGTGGACACTGACATGAAATTAGATAACCTTTGGAAATTAAGTATATGAAATTTTCCAATAAAATAAGAAACAGTGGGGAAAAATAGCATAATAGAAGTGTGTATACAGTCTAATCTCAACTGCATGTAAAGACAAGCGTGCATAGAAAAAACATGTTTTCCTGTCATTATTTTTCCAAGGTAGAAGATAAGTGTTTTTTTTTTTTTCTACTTGTCTTTGTTTTCTGGATTTCCCAGGAACCAATCCTTGCTTCTTTCCTAGGTGGAAACAGAGGCAATGCCATAAAAAACAAATCCAGTATTGACACATACTATAACTTGGTTGAACCTTGAAAAACCTGAACCTGAGTGAAAGAAGCCAGACACAAGAGGCCACAGATAGTATGATTCCATTTATATGAAATCTCCAGAAAAGGCAAATCTGTAAAGGCAGAAAGCAGATTCGTGATGGCCAGAGGCTGGGCAGGAGGTACGGGCACTGATTCCTCACAGGCATGGAGCTTCATTCTTGGGTGATGGAAATGTTTTGGAATTAAATGATGGTGATGGTTGCACAACATGGTGGAGATCCTAAAAACCACTGCACTACACACTTTAAGATGGTGAATTTTTGGTTATGTGAATAATATCTCAAATAAACAAACAAACAAACAAAAGCTTGGTATTTAAAAAAGTAAAACTGAAAGATTTAGGTTAAGAATTTAAGAGTCCATTTTCAAAGGGTCATCTCTTTGCATTCTCAAGGGAGCCCTCTTTTTCTAGGGCCTCAGGGACCTCACTGGCTGGTGTGGATGTCAGAGAAGAAGAGAGGGAGAATGAACTAGAAGGACCAGTCATGGCTCTGTGTCTTTAAGATTTTATTTTTAAGTAATCTCTACACCCAAAGTGGGGCTTGAATTTACAACCCTGAGATAAAGAGTCACATGCTCTGCTGACTGAGCCAGCCAGGCACCTCAGGATCAGAGAGGTTTTACAAATTATGAATGGCTATTTAAAAAATGAAAATGTAAAGTGAACCTGTTTATAGTAGCATCAAGAATACCAAATACCTAGGAATAAATCTGACAAAAGATGTACAAGACCTGCGTAGAAAACTACAAACACTGAGAGAAATTACATTTAAAAAGGATCTATCTTGCTCACTCTCTGGAATATTCAATAGTGTAAAGATGTGAAATTTCCCCAAATTGACCTGTGAATTCAATGCAATCTCAATCAAAATTTGAGCAAGTTTTTGTTGTTGCTTTGTTGTGTCTTGTTGTGTTTTAGAAATGAACAAGTTGATTCTAAAATGAATATGAAAATGCAAAGGACTGAGAATAACCAAGAAATCTCAGTGGATGAAGGACAAAGCTGAAAGCTTTACATTAGAAGATATCGAGAAGTATTAGAAAGCTATAATAATTAAGACAGTGTGGCTTTGGCTCAAAAACAGACCAGTTGACCAAAGGGCCAGAATAGAGGTCAGAAACAAACCCACAAATAACCGTGGCAATAGAGAGCTGGTGGGGGAAAGCTAAGTTTTTTTCAATAAATGGCGCTGGGTCTATGGGATATATTTGTGAAACACCAAAAGAATCTTGATTCCTATCTGATACTATATGGTTGGAAAAATTTATGCTTCCATGGAAAACTGCATTTTTGTAGCAGAGCCTCTGGGTTATCTGATGGTGATTTTATGGCCACTATTTTATAACTCTATAAGTTGTAGATAGCACAGAAAAATTCATGAAAATAAATTCTGTCTGGTTGAGGGACAACATCCCCTCCACTCCTGTGAAAAACTTATTCTGCCTTAAATTGCATATTCATTTCAATATTCTTGAATTATAAATGTGTCTGTTCTTTGGACTCTTTTTTTAAGATTGTTTATTTATTCATGAGAGACAGAGATAGAGAGAGAGAGAGGCAGAGACACAGGCAGAGGGAGAAGCAGGCTCCACGCAGGGAGCCCGACGTGGGACTCGATCCCTGGTCTCCAGGATCACGCCCCGGCCCGAAGGTGGCGCTAAACCTCTGAGCCACCCGGGCTGCCCTGGACTTCCTTTTGAACAGGTTGAATCACCTTGCCAGTTTTACTTCCTAATAAGTGAAATAAAATTTTAACATGTGTTCATTTTTATATCTGTATGAGAGTCGTGATTTTATCTTTTAAATGAATTATCTTTCAATAATACGTACAAATTAATTTCAGATGGATTGCTAACCTAAATGTGAAAGGTAAAACAATCAAGCTCCCAGAAGATTATAAAGGAGAATATATTCATTACTTTGGGGCAGCAAAGATTTCTTAAATAGGACACAAAAGCACTACTCATAAAAGAAAAGATGAATAACTCAAATTTCATTTAAACAGTACTTTTTGGGCAGCCTGGGTGGCCCAGCGGTTTAGCGCCGCCTTCAGCCCGGGGCCTGATCCTGGAGACCGGGAATCGAGTCCCAGGTCGGGCTCCCTGCGTGGAGCCTGCTTCTCCCTCTGCCTGTGTGTCTGCCTCTCTCTCTCTCTCTCCCTATGTCTCTCATGAATAAATAAATAAAATCTTAAAAAAACTAAGTACTTTTCACCCAGGAATGCCACTGAGAATGAAAAGGCAAGCCACAGAGTGGGAGAAGATATTTGCAATGCATTTTTTGGACAAAGCTATTTAATATATATATAGAAATTATATATATTATAGAAACTATATCATATATAATACAAATATATAAGTATTACAAATCAGTAAGAAGCTAGACAACAGAAAATAAAAATGTACAAAAGACCCGAATAACACATTACAAAAGACCATATCCAAATGGCCAATAAACAAGTGCCCAACCCCATTAGTCATCAGGGAAATACAAATTAAAACCACTGCACATCTACCAGAAGGGCAAAATACAAAAGATTGACAATGCCAATGTTGACAAAAATGTGGAGAAACTGGATCTCTCCAACACACCTGGTGGGAGTATAAATTGGTATAACTGCTTTGAAAAATTATTTGGTAATATCTCTTAGTGCTAAACATATGCCCAACCCTATGATCCAGCAATTTCATTCTTAGGTGTGTGTGCGTAGGTTTGTGTATATGTATATGCACAAAAAGACATGAGAATGTACGGCAATTTTTAAAATAGCTCTGTGGGGTTTTTTTTTGTTTTTTTGTTTTTGGTCAACCACAAACTCAGTGGCTTAAAACAGTAATTAGTTCTTTCAGTGTCAGTTCTGGAGGTCAGAAGTCTGAAATCACGGCGTTGGGGCTGCACTCCTTGCAGAGGCTATAGGGGAGATTCTGCTCCTTGTCTCTTCCAGCTTCTCGTGGTTTGTGAATCCATTACTTCAACCCTTGCCTCCTTCTCATGGCCCTGTCCTCTTCTGTGTAATCCCTCTGACTCATTCCTTTAAGGATGCCTGTGATTGGATCTAGGGCTACTTGGACGATCCAGGATGCTCTCCTCATCTCAAGATCCTTAGTTACATTTGCAAAAACTCACTTTCTTTCTTTCTTTCTTTCTTTCTTTCTTTCTTTCTTTCTTTCTTTCTTTCTTTCTTTCTTTCTTTCTTAAACATCTATTTATTTGAGAGAAGGCGGAAGGAACAGAGAGGGGAAAGAATCTTCAAGCAGACTTCTCGCTGAGCACAGAGCCCCAGTATGGGGTTCAGTCTCACAGCCCCAGAGATCATAATGTGAGCCAAAACCAAGAGTCAGACACTTAATCGACTGAGTCACCCAGGCCCCCCTGCAAACACTTGATTTCTAAACAAGTAGCATTCACAGGTTCCAGGGATTAGGATGTGCATATATTTTGGGGGAGTGGGGGGCATCATGCAGCCCTTTACAAGCCTCAAACTAGAAACAACCTAAATGTCTATAAACTGTAGAATGAAAATAGTGATAGATTACTATGAAACAATCAAGATGAACACATTACTGCTACACAAACACCATTGGTGATTCTTATAATACTGAGTGAAAGGAGCCAGACCCCAGATAAATATCTGATGTAATATTCAGTCATATAATGCTCAAAAATAGCAAGACTAGGGGCACCTGGGTGGGTCAGTTGATTAAGCATCTGCCTTTGGCTCCGTCATGTATCCAGGGTCCTGAGATTAAGCCCTCCACGTCATTGGACCCCCTGCCCAAGGGGGAGTCTGCTTCTCCCTCTGCCCTTCCTCCCATCCCAGCTCATCCTTGCTCTCTTGCTCCCTCTCTCTCTCTTAAGTAAATGGATAAAATCTTTTTTAAAAAACCAGCAAGACTAATCTAGAGGATAGAAGCTGGGATGGTGGTTGCTATCCTATGGAAAGACGGGGGCCCATGACCAGGAGGGATGCAAGCATGGTTTCTGCATGTGCCAATACTGCTCTATTTCCTGATCTGGGTGGTGAAGACTCACCACACCAAACACTTCCGTGTGCCTTTTTGCAGATAATGTTTATAGGAAATTTTCCTCTTCACCTTCTTCACACATTTTCTTCTATTTTCTGTACATATTAGATTTCAATACCTGTGTTTATTAAAAACTATGAATGATCATTAACAACATTTTCTTTCTCATTATGGGTTAGGTGCTACCATCTCTCAGGAATGTCTGTTTTGGGGACACATATATATTCTTTTAGTCTAATGAGTTTTGACAAAAACTTAAATTGGGGGACCCAGTGGTGCTACAGAATGTACTGTTTTGTAATTCATTCCCAAACTGCTCTATAAGCCCTTAGCATCAATAGCTTTCCTGGCTGAGGCGTCTCCCAAACTTGGGAGTACAGGTGGTTGGGATGGCAAGTGTTACTCCGAGGTGAATGATTAGACTTAGGAAAAGGACTTAGGATTAGGAAGAGTGTTATAGATCCTAGGAGAGGTAAGAAATAGCACTTCCTGAAGACGGGCAGTAATTCGTCAGAGGGATGATAAGGGTGGGTAAGAAGAGGATACTTAAAGGTAGAGCCTAGTTTGAACCTGGGTTGCCTCCTTGAGGGGACCCCTAGGTAAGGAGTCTTATTCTGGCTGTGGTCAGTCCACCCGCACCCCAGCCTTGGAATTGGTGAATTGTCAAACACTGGGCTTGCCTTGAGACTTCCAGGGCTATATTATAATTCCTTAGGCTCAAAAGTCAACATACCCATCAGCCTTGTACCATGTGCTGTGGCGTCCAAAAGGAAGAGAAGGGGGGTGGTGGAGCTGCTTGAAATACCTCTTGGCCAGCTCTGCCTCTGCAGGTCTGTGTCCGGGGGCCCCAGCAGTTGAGACAGTGGAGGCTCATGGCTTACATGGAAGAGGCTGGAAGGAGAACAAGACCCTGAGGGGGTAGCTCCAATGGGACGATTCAAGAAGGAATAAATGCCTCAGAACTTCTGCTTTCTTCTTGTATGTCATGAAACCGATTCTGGAAAGGTGAAGGCTTGCATCTATGATGAACACATATTTCTTTTATAATCAGAAACAATAAATCTGTATTTTTGAAAGATGGTTATATCGGGTAGTGCTAAAAGTGGCCGTGACTGGAGGGAGACTGAAGGGTTCAAAGTCATCTATGCCTCTCTACTTAATCTGACCTGCCTTCTGTTGGCAAGACTTTGGGAGAGCCAGAAATAGTGAGGACCACATTTCCTGCCTTTGGGATGCTTACAGGCCAATAAAACCAGTGCTGAATCTGAGTATAAGAAATAAGCTAGGAAACTCAAAGCAGGGCAACTGGGTGGCTCCGTTAGGCGCCTGCCTTCAGCTCAGGTCATGATCTCAGGGTCCTGGGACTGAACCCCACATCAGGCTCCCTGCTTGGTGGGGGGAGGGGGGGCTGTTTCTCCCTCTCCCTCTGTGCTTGCTCTCTCTCAAATAAATAAAATCTTAAAAAAAAAAAAGAAATCAGAAGCAATTCTAAATGGGAGAGGCACAGGGGAAGGCTTAGTAAAGAAAGGGGAGGTAAGGGACCCACAATCTCTCTCTACAGTCTATAAGACTGTAGTTGTAAGACTCAAGGGCTTTCCGTGAAGAAACTTGGCAAATTTTGTATTATCTACGATGCAAATTTTGTTAAACAAAGTAATAGGGGCAAAGGGGGAAACGTAGCCATTTGCTTTTGAGACCATCCTTTGTCCTGTGTGGCTATAGTTGTTTCGTTTTGTTTAGTTTTTTGTTTTTAGATTTATTTGAAAGTCTGAGAGAGAATGTGCACGTGTGGTGGAGGAGGTGCAGGGGAAAAGAATCTGCAGCAGACTCCCCACTGATCGTGGAGCCCATCACCAGGCTTGATCCCCCAATCCATGAGATCAGGACTTGAGCAGAAACCAGGAATTGGATGCTTAACCAACTGAGCTACCCAGACACCCCAGTGTGGCTATAGTTTTAACTTCCACATTGCCACACCCCCTGGGGCAATGGAAAGAGAGCCTGGTGTTGGGGGCTTGCTCCCCTGGCTCGTGATCCCTGAGGCAGAAGCCCCCTAGCACCCAGAGCCGACATCTGGAAAGTAGTCTCCTTGGTCAGCCAAGTGGGTGAGAGTCTGAGGCAGCTGGACCTGGGGAAGCCAGAAGGCTGTTTACCAAGGGCTCCAGTGAATGAGTCATGTGTGTGGACGTTTGTCACCACACCCCAGAGTGCAAGGCAAAGGAGAAAGACAAGCAACCATTACCAGCCTCTTTCTTCTCCTCCCTTAGGACAGCACACTAGTCCATTCCGAGTCCCCAGAGGTGATTTTTTTTTAGAGAGAGTGAGAGAGAGAGAGAGAGCACGAACGAGCAGGGGGAGAAGGATAAGCAGACTCACACTGAGTGTGGAGCCTCATGCAGGGCTTGATCTCATGACTCTGAGATCATGACCTGAGCTGAAACCAAGAGTCAGAGGCTTAACTGAATGAGCCACCCACGTGTCCCCTCTGCCCGGGGTGGGGGTGTCTGTTGGTTAGATCTCTTGCAGTTGGGGATGTACTGAGGAGCAGCGGGCAGGAGTGATTGGCAGTGGTAGGGTGGCAAACATCTCTCATTCTGCTTGCCCTTCCTCCCCACTCCCAGCACGGCTCTATACTATGTCTTTTCCTGGGAGACTTCTTGGTTGCTCCTAACAGCAAATCTGCACTGGTCATCTAACTGCACAGCTGGTGTCTGGGAGTCCAGGCACACTCTACTGCTTTGGGAGGAGGCGAGGTGGCTAATCTGTCCAGTCCAACCTGCCAGGCACCTTGCCCACGTGCTCAGGGCCAACAGAAACTCTTCTCCTCTTTCAGTCAGGGCTAGAGGCGGGCCAGTGAGAGGAATGAGAAGTCAACTCACCACACCCTGGCTGTAGGAGGTGTTTATAAACACTCCTGGAATGCAGTGAACCTGCGAGGGGTCAGCTGCCCCAGGACGGCCTGGCCTGTGGGAGAGGGTGGAAGGGATGCCCAGGTGGATTCTGCTGAGGGCAGGTGGGGAACAGGGCACAGTGGAGCACCAGCCCTCTCGTGGTCCTTGTCATTGCACCTGCACACCTCCCATCCTGGACTGTAGGGCTATAAAATTGGAAGACAACAGACTTACTCCCGGGGGGTCAGCAAATGAGTTTTGAGGGACAAAGAGCTCTGGCTGGAGGAAGGGAGAAAACAGCCACCAAGCCATTTAGCATCAAGTACATCCTGTGCTCTAGCTCCTGGCTTCTCTCTACCCTGACGTATTTCCAATTCCTGCCTCTCATGAGCCCCACTCCTCTGAGTTAACCTCTGCAAGTGTCCAGTGTCTGGAAGGATCTTGATTTCCTGTGGGTGGTGGAACAGCCTTTCCCTCCCCCAATCTACAACCTCTGCTTTAACCTTAGAGCCTATATGTGTTTGACAGAAACCCAAACACATGAGGTCACAAGGTATTATAGTTTTTCCTTCCCCCTTGTTCCCTTCCTTTGTCCTCTCATCCTTTCCATGAATGGAAGGGATGCTTTGGGTCATACTCAGCCTATGAGGCTGACCAGCTGGCTTTCAATCCTTGCTATCTTCACTGTGGGGCAGCATGAACAATGTGAGTGTGGGGGAGGACAGGAGATGAGAGCTGAAAAACTTCACTCACAGGGGATCAGTCTTGACCCCAAATCTTGGACTCTGTCCAGCAGGGAGGTAGTGGAGCAGTGCACAGGTAGGAAAACCAGGAGGGGAATAAGTGCCTTATTGACTACAGTTCCAACTTGGAACAGACTCCAAGGATGGATAAGTGGTAGAGTGGGGCCAGAGGCAGATAGTCCCCAGGTGAAAATGAAGGCATCTAGCTCTGACCCCCCACCCCAATGCTGGCTGCTGGGCTACTTTTGCTCACACCTGCCTTACAGCATGAAGCACAGCCTCATCACACCACTGCTCAAAATCCTCTGAGGGCTGGCTCACCCTGGCCTAACGCTGTGGCATAAACCCCTTAGCCTGGTGTTCATGAGCTACGTGATCTAGGCCTACCTACCTTGGCTGTCTTATCCCTACCATCCACCCACAGTGCCCTCCAAAGATATCCCACATTCTGGCCCCCAATGGGGTGCTCCTAACCCCTGAACATGCTGGGAACTCTCCGGCTCCTATATCTGCTTAGACTGTTCTGTTCTCTCTCCCTTGAAATGCTCTTCCCCCACACCACCCCCTCTCTGCCTGTCAAATCTGGTATATGCTTTACTTTAGGGCTCAGCTCAATGTCTTCATAAAAATCCACCTGCTTAGAGAAATCACTCCAACCTCAAAACCCCCAAAGCATTTTGTTAGTGTAGGATTTCCGTTATAGCATTTGTCATGATGTGCCTCAGAACTGGATCTTGTTTTAGGGCTTTGTGCCCTCTGTAGCTCCTAGCACATACTGGGTACCAAGTAAGTTCTCAATATATTTTTATGGTAATGAATGGGGCCATGAGGTTGAATGACATCAACAGATGGTCAAGATACGGAAATGGCAACAAAATAACAGAGCTCTGCTAGGCTTTTCCATCACTTACCTGTCTGGTGCCTCCTTTTTATCACCATTGCATATTTACAATGTATGGAATAGGTCTTTCCCGCATGGTAGCCACCCTCAGTTGCAAACCTGAGGCATAATGCATCTTGTAATGTCCTCCAGGGTAAAAGGAAACACTGTGTGCTCCTGGTTGGCCAGAATAAACTGCACACTCTCTCTTCACTTCCACAGCACTTCCTGAGCACTTGGGGTGCATGTACCCAGGTTTCTGCCGGGGGGCTATGGAAGAGACACCTTAACCAAGTCACCACCTGGTCCCCCTGGAAGCAAAACCATGGGGGGAAATGTGAGTGAAGTCCTGCAGTCAGCAGGACCTGGGAATGAAGGGAAACTGCCCATCCAAGGGACATCTGGAAGAAGGAAGTGAATGACTGGAAGCCCCCAGGGATAAAGGGCAGGGAAGAGACTCTGGGCTACTGGAGCAAGGGTGGCCCTCTGGTCTCCAGATGTCCGGGTTTGGCAACCCTATCTTCAGTTCCTCCTTTATTCCTCTTCCCTAATTTACCCTTTCAGCCTCACCTTATTTGGTGAGAGCAGAGCAAAGTAGGACACTCCCACAGCACCTCATCACCGGCCCCCTTCCCTCTCACCTTCCCCTTTTCAGGCCCTCAAAGGATCCTCCTCCTTCCGCCACCCATCGGCACCCTCCCAGCTCCCGCAGTCCCCCGGAGCAAACCACGGGCTGGCCCAGATCAAAAGAGCAGCGACTGTGGGATCGCGCTCACTGTCACCTTCATGGCACCTCCTGATCCAGAACTCACCATGTGCCGGGCTACGTTATCATTTTTAAAGCAGTTGCACGAGGTGATGGTTATCTCACTTTATGGGTGAGGACACTGAGACCAAAAGATGAGAAGCAATGCATGCCGAGTCACACGCCCGCCCGTTGGCGGGGCCAGCCTGGAAGTGAGGTCGGGCTCGTGCGACCTGGTCCCGTACCAGCACCTCTCGCTCCAGCATCCCCCGAGCCCCCGCTCCCGGCCCCCGCCCGGGACTCTCGGGCCTGAGCCGCAGAGGCCGGGTGGGGAGCGGCAGGTGAGGCGGGGCGGCGGGGGCGGGGCGGGGCGGGGCGGCCCGGGCCCGGAGGGCGGGGCGGGGCGGGGCGGGGCGGGGGCGGGGCCGGAAGCCTTAAAGGGGCCGCGGCGGCGGGGCGGGCCGCAGAGCCGGCCGGGCGCCGCCACCTTCCCGGCCTCTCCGATCCCCAGCGGCGCCGTCACCATGTCTCTGGCGGCCTCGGCGGGCCGGGGCCCGGGGGCCGTGTGGTCCCCGACGCACGTGCAGGTGACGGTGCTGCAGGCGCGGGGCCTGCGGGCCAAGGGCCCCGGGGGCACGAGCGACGCGTACGCGGTGATCCAGGTGGGCAAGGAGAAGTACGCCACCTCGGTGTCGGAGCGCAGCCTGGGCGCGCCGGTGTGGCGAGAGGAGGCCACCTTCGAGCTGCCGCCGCTGCTGTCCGCCGGGGCCGCGCCCGCCGCCGCCGCCACCTTGCAGCTCACCGTGCTGCACCGCGCGCTGCTCGGCCTCGACAAGTTCCTGGGCCGGGCCGAGGTGGATCTGCGGGAGCTGCACCGGGACCAGGGCCGCAGGAAGACCCAGTGAGCGCGCGCCGGGGGCGGGGGGCGGGGGGCCGTGCGGCTGGGCGCCGAGAGCCTTCTAGAGCGGGCGTGGCGGTCACCGTGCCGCCGTGTCCCGGGGGCACGGGCCGAGAGAGGCCTTGGGACAGGGCTCTCCCGGGCGACGGCGGCCTTCTCACTTAGCTTCAGCTTCTCCAGGCCGTCCCGCGCCGCCCTGCCCGGGTGCGCGCTCCCTTGAGGCCCGCGTGAGGGGCGGGGGTGGGGAGCACCAGCACCTGGGGTGTCTGCATCTGCGCGACGTCGCTCAGCGCCCGGAACTTAGTAAGCACTTAATGAATTTCTGATGAATGGAAGATACTTGTGGGCTGACGAATTCTTCTTACTAGTGTGGGTGGTGTGGTTGTCGGATACGGATCTCCTGGGCATTTCCTGGGTATTTCACTGTCCTGGACCTGGAGCTGCGAACGTGTGGGCCCGGGCTCAGGGAAGAAGATCCGGTGGAGGGTGAACCCGCAGACACTCTGGCCCTAGAGGCTCACTCACGGACGTTGCGGGGTGGAGGCTGAGGACTAGGGAGTGCCGGCCGCCCAGAGATGGCTAGTGAAGAGAATTTGCTTCTTTCTCTTCCCCTTTTCTCCTCCCACCCCCATCCCCGCCCCCCAAAGGATGCTAGAACGGTTTGGTCCTAACTTCCAGTCTGAAAACTATTAGGCATGTTTGCCTTGAGCCCCAAGTCAGTAAGGACTTCCCAGTGCTGGTTGGAGTCGGGGTCAGTCCTTGGCTGAGCAAAACTGGGAGGCATCTGAGCCATGCCATGTAGGCATTGTTTGTTTTTGGGAGTTTGTCAGGTTCTCTCTGGTCGTGCTCTGAATGGATGGCTGCTCACATGTAGCTTCTCAGTCTAGAGTTGTGTGCTAGGGTATCTCACTCCCACAGGGAAAGCTGGGCCTCACCCAGTTCACTTCAAGGTGTTACTCATTTATTTGTTCTCTTGTGCAGGTGTTTGCCATGGAACGTTTGATTATGTAACATTTGATTATGCTCGAGTACTGTACCAAAAGCTGGCCTCCTTAGCTTAATTGGTTACTTTGCTGGACCTTAAACATGCAAGTCAGTCATATTACCACATCTCCTACTGTTTGCGAAGCACATGGATTCACATTGGGTGCTTTAGATATAAATGGGGTTTTAACCTTCCTTTGTGAAGCGGATGGGAAAAGCCAGAGGGTTGGAAGTTACCAGACTCCCTTGTCTGCATCGTGGGTCCAATTTCAGCTTGCATGCTTGCAAATGCAATACCTGATTCACTTATCTGGCCAAAGATGAATAGGCATTTCTGAATTCAAATCAGATAAAATAGAGCGCCTTGAGGTGAGGATGGATAGGGTATCTCTTGGCATTAACTTACAAGCCATAAGGTGAGCAGAGTCTTTGCTAAGGAGGCGCTGAAACAATGCTAATTTTCCATTTGATTAAATAACATTTGGGGCCTTGGCTTGGCTTCCTTTCCAAGTTCAACTGGGTGCCATTTGGCCATCCTTTGTCTTGTTCCATCCCAAGATGCACGGATATTATCATCTGTTTCTGCTGTTTCTCATGTGAACATTTTATTCCCTTGAAAGATAGATCTCCTGTACCAGCCAGAGATGAGGATTCCAGATTCCTGGTTCTGGTGCCCACTCTGGTCCTGACTCATTGTTAGGCTTCGGGCTGCTCGGTCTCTAAACACCCAAATTTCCCTATTTATGCATGGAGCTTGTTGCCAGGCTTAATTGATATTTATAAGATGTTTCTGGTTCCTGGATTACTGGGGCCTGTGTACAGCTCAAAAGGTTCTTTTACTGCTTTGTGAGAAATGACAGCCTCCTTAAGATCTCTATTTCAGGAAGGGTTCCAGCATCTTCATTTGTCTTCCTCTCCAATGTAATCCTAAACCTACATTGTTACTCCCGTCTCTATTGTATGAGCTGATTACTACTTAGTCACAGTATCAACCTGTAGGAAAGTGATGCTTAGTTGGTATGTGTGTTTCCATAACTGCAAAGGAAGTCTCCTTTGGCCCCCTTAGCAGCCCGTGGAATTGCAAGCTTTCCATCTGCTGCTTCCTGGGACTTTCCAAGGTGCCAGGGAACCTAGTTAAACCAAGCCTCTCTGCTGCCCTGGTACATCACTTGGGTGCTCAAGATAGCTGAGATTTGGAGAGTGAGATATATACTGAGAGGCAGAAGTTTACCAGAAAGAAACTAGTTAGGCTAGGAAAGTCATTTGAACTAGTTATTAATGGTTTGACTCCATGTTAGATATTAAACACCAGCAACAAACAAAAGCTTGAATTTTGGTCTCTAGGTTTATTTGTGTGTACGCATGCATGTGTGTTAATCTTGAGCAAAGAAGAGTCTAGAAACTCAAGACGTTAACAGCTAACTGTGCTAGAATTTCCCTTTGTTCTCTTGATAAGCCCTCATCTATCATACATTTGAAGGCAAGAGAACTATGCTTTTCGTGACTCAAATTTTGCAGACCTCAAATTTAGTGTGATGACACATCTTTAAAACACCAAACGGGATCCCTGGGTGGCTCAGTGGTTTAGCACCTGCCTTCAGCCTAGGGCATGATTCTGGAGTCCCGGAATCAAGTTCCGCGTTGGGCTCCCTGCATGGAGCCTGCTTCTCTCTCTGCCTGTGTCTCTGTCTCTCTGTTTCTCATGAATAAATAAATTAAAAATCTTAAAAAAACAAAACAAAACACCAAATAGAGGCTGACATATAGGTAGGATACTTTTAATAGAGAAGAGTACGGGGATCCCTGAATGGCTCGGTGGTTTAGTGCCTGCCTTCGGCCCAGGGCATGATCCTGGAGTCCCGGAATCGAGTCCCACGTCGGACTCCCTACATGGAGTCTGCTTCTCCCTCTGCCTGTGCCTCTGCCTCTCTCTCTCTCTCTCTCTCTCTCTGTGTCTCTCATGAATAAATAAATAAAATCTTTTAAAAAAATAGAGAAGAGTACATGACCCTTATCATTAAGAGGAAATGGAAATGCATTAATTTTGCACATATTCTTGCTTCTTAAAGATCTGAGGTCATAGTTGGGTCTTGGTTAAATGAGAACCAGTTAAAGTCTTATAATCATAAGGTGACCAACCATGTAGGATTCTCTGCTCAGCTCTCTAGTCTCATGTAGTTTGGGATCCTAGACATAAGGGGAAAAAAACTTTCTGGGATATGAAGAGCAACAAAATATAGGGAAATAATCTGTTCAGGACTGATTAAAATAAACATCCATTCAGTCTGATGACCCTAAGGCCACTGTGTAACTAACATCATGAAACTTAATGCTGTAATAGTCTTCCAGCCATGATGAGAGAGTGAGTGATGGAGAGTCATTTTCTTACATCTCTTAAAGATGCAAGAGGGAATTTGGTTGCATATAAAAGGATCTGGTTATTAATAAAGTTAGAGATTTTGAAGAATTGTGTTAGTAAGATGCTGTAGTTAAATTGTAAAAGGAAATCTGGGTTATTAAAAAGAAATAAAAAAAAAAAAGAAATAAGGACTCAATAGTTGTTTTTCTGGAAGAGTCGGATGCAGAGAAACGATTTAGATGAGCCGAGAGATAAATAAGCAGTCAGTTTTGGTGCTTCTACTGTCAAGTTTCTGAAGTGCATTTAGGTTTTTTTGTTGTTGTTGTTTTTGTTTTTTGTTTTTTTTTGTAACAAATTGGAAAATTGGCACAATGTTACCGCTTAGGTTTTCCCTTTCTTGGGATTCTCCTTAAAATTAAATTGGGCCTCACTGGGGAGAAATCCTCCTGCCTCTCCCGGGGCCCCTCCCACTCCTGTGTAGGAAAATGATAGCTTAGGCTGGGAGCCTGAGTTCTCGGTCAGCTCTGGGAGAAGTAACCCTAACCTGTGTATAGCCACGGGATGCAGTGACTTCGAAGAAGGAGGGTGCTTTAGAGTCACTGTTCTGGTGATGTGAAAGATGTTCCCTCATGGTCTTATTTGATTATGATTTCATCTGTAGGACATTCAGTTAGCTTGGGGAAAGTTTCAACTGCCTTTTCTTTTGTCTTTAAAAGTATATATATAGTACGTTTTAAAAATTGAAGTATAGTTGACACGCAATATCGCATTGGTTTCAGGTGTACAACATAGTGATATGACGGTGCTGTACGTCATGTTGTGCTCACCATCAGTGTAACTGCCATCTGTCACCGTACAATGCTATTACAGTACCACTGACTGTTCCCTATGCTGTGCCTTTCATCCCCGCGTCTTACTCATTCCATAACTAGAAGCCTGAGCCTCCCACTCCCTTTTGCCCATTTTGCCCATCCCTCCACTTCCTTCTCCCTGACAACCGTCCTCTTTGTTCTCTGTCTTGATGAATCCATTTCTGCTATTTGTTTTGGTCTTTAGGTTCCACATATAAGTGAAATTGTATGGTATTTGTCTTGCTCTGTCTTACTAGACTTAGCCTCTACTAGGCCCATCCCATGCTGTTGCAAATGGTAAGCTCTCCTTCTTATATTTTTAGTAAATATTTTTTAATACCTACTATGTGCCCAGCACTAAGGTGTAAACAATAGTGACCAAAACAGACTTGATCCTTGCTTTCAGGAAGCTCAGAGCCCTGTAGGGAAGATAGACCTTAAATGGATGAACCCATAAATAAATAATCATATATTGTGATAAGTAGAGGAAGAGAACAGGTGTCATAGAGGATAGATCTGGAAGGATATGACTTGAAGAAGGAGATGGCACATAACTTCTTGGAGGCAGGAACCTGAAGCACGAACAGATTTTTCTGGTGAAAAGTAGAGGAAGGGAACTTGAGGTAGAGGGAGAAGCCTGTGCAAAGACCCTGAGGTGGGAATACCTGGGAAGCTGCAGAGACTGTGTAGATTGTGGCTGAAGAGGAAGGCAGGGCTTCATTTAAGAGCAATGGGAAGTCACTGAGTATTAAAAGCAGAGGGGTGTTGTGATCTGGAATAGTCAAAAATCACTGTGGCTGTTGGGTAGAGAATGGATTTGAAGCAGCCCTAGCCTGGAATCCGACAAAATGAGAGGCCGTTGCACTAATCTAGGCTACTGATGGTGGCGGCTTGCACTAGGGTGATGGCCATGTGGTAGACAGAGGTGGTAGGTTTCAGAATTATTTTGGAGGTTCAGTTGGCCTGGTTTGTTGATGGATTGGTGGGTGGGGGTGAGAGAGAGGAAGTGATGAAAATGAACTAATAAAATAAGGAGAGCTTGCTGTTGAAAATGAACCAGGAAGTGGTGGCACTTTTCTTTCCCCTAGCAGCCACTGTGATACGAGAGTGAGGTCACCATTACAAAGACAGCTTTGGGCAGTGACACCTGTGAGTCAAATCTTCTATTGGAATGAATTAGTAGGAAACGTTACTGAAATCAGGGTGTGTGTGTGTGTGTGTGTGTGTGTCTCCCCAAGTATTTACAGTTTTAATACAGGCCAAGTCTTTGTTTTGTAATCGTTTATGTAGCTGATGAAATCTAAATGGTGGCTCTAACACAGCTGATGGAGTCACTGCTTCAAGGAGTACAGGACTTAAAAAAGGAAGAAAAATCATATATAACATTAGGAAAAATAAACCCATAAGTGAAATATAAAACTCTGGAGGCAAGTAAGTCAACCCTTTACGTGTTTTTCACATTAGGGAAGGTAAGTGTACAAAGGAGTCTTGTGCCTTTTTCATTTTGCTTAAACTTCCTTTTGGTTACAAAGACCTCTATTGTGTTTCTGTAACTACCTAACTACCGTCAGAGGGAAGTTTTTGTAAATCGTATCTGATGTGTCATTTTAATTGTAGTGATTAACTAAAAAATGTTATAATTATGTTAAAAGCAATACACGTGCTATTAAAATGTCCGCTCCAGAATCGATTTGCTAAACTTATTCTTTTCCCCCTTAACAGTAATCTTAGATATCCATTAAAATACTATTATTTTAGTTGCCATACATCCTAGAAAACCATGCTCTGTGCTCTACACTCACTCACTGTGGCTTAGTTCCAGAAGGATTAAGAAGCCCTAGCCTAACGGAGAAAGTGATAAGAGGCCTTATCTTCATCCCTGAGCCATCCCTTGGGTGGTCTTTGATTCTGAGTCTTGTGCAGATCTCTAAGCCTCGGGGGGCCTTTGAATTCCAACAAAATCAACACCCCAGCCAACCCTGTATTGGTCTTTTGAAGAAAATCAGTTCACCGCCAAGATCATTTGTTTGAGAACCACTCCTCTTAAGGTGTCCTGAGTCAGATCTGGTGCCCCAGCTGGCTCAGGGGACCAGGCCTAGCTTCGCCTGCCTCTCCCTTGGCCAGGGACCACTTTGGTCTTGTTTTTTGCTATGTGACCTGATGCAGCACCTCATAACATGTGTGAGTGAACGAATGGCTGAGGTCCCCGTGGGCACAGGACAGGCAGTTGTTTGCCAGTGTGGATGCGGAAAAGCATTTAATCTTACATTCAGCCTGGTAGATTAAAGACGAGGGGGTCTGGGGTATGAAGTCAGAGCTCTGCTTCTTTCAGATTTCTCAGTTTGGGCCGTGGCATGTTTTCCAGTGCCTTAACACCGAAGAAGCAGGTTACCTTCTGCTAGGGATGCCTTTGGCAAAAGAGCTGCTCTCAGCTCCTAATGAGATGAGAAATTCCTTTCCTGCAGGGAGAAGTCTGTAGATAATCTGTTAGAAAAAAAGCAAGGATTTTAGTCTCCAGGGTGTCCCCGAGGGACACATTGAGGAATGTGCCTGTGGAGAGAAAAAAGGCAGTGGTAATTAAGTGTCCTTTCCTGAATGCTGGCCTTTGAATGCAGGAGAGGGGAGGCATTTATAAGAAATCCCAGAAAAATGTTTCTAGGGGCGCGGCTGCTGCACACTTCACTTTTAAAATACTCTTTTATGAGAAAGGACATGGCTAAACTAGGTGGAACAATTAAGGCTTCCAAAAAGCCTGGTCTGAAAAGGCCCCTTGTAATCTTGAAGAATGGGTGTCCTGTGCGGAGGGCCCCAGGGCGACTGGGTCCTGGGATGTGACTTTGGGGGTGTTGCTTCCTCCAGCACAGGTCTGGTGGGGTTTTCCTTGTACCTAATGGCACTTCTCATTTTTGCTAATCATCAGTTGTTAAATCAGGATTTTAAAATGTGGGGTTTTTTTCCCCTCTCCTTCTTGGGACTTATCTTGATTGCGAGATAAAAATCATAGATACTTTACTTCCTTGCCGGGAACTCTCCTTGAAAGAGTGCAAATCTGTCTGGGGGTGGTGGGGAGAGGGCTGTTAGGTCCCTTTCTGCGGGGACTGTGTGTTTTCTTTTGTCCTGGTCAAGAGATGGGGAACCAGGCCGCTGCATTTTTGTCCCATTCTTAAAGTCTCTTGGCGTGAGTGATAGAAAACTCTGTGATGGCGATGAGGTTGTTCTTTGACAGGCCAACTGGGCAAGAGGTGAGAGACCCAATCTGATGGTAGAATATTAATGTTTGTGGCTTTTTGAGATACGATCAAGTAAAAAAGAAGTCAGTAAGTAAACGATTATAGGAGAGGTAGTCTTCCATGTTTAAGAATGCATTGATTTTTCTAATTTTTATTTTTAATTTTATTCATTCATTCATTCGAGACTGAGAGAGAGAGAAAGGCAGAGACACAGGCAGAGGGAGAAGCAGGCTTCATGCAGGGAGCCCGACATGGGACTCCATCCCGGGTCTCCAGGATCAGGCCCTGGGCTGAAGGTGGTGCTAAACCTCTGAGCCACCGGGGCTGCTCTATTGTTAAATTTTTTTTTTAAATTTTATTTATTTGAGAGATTGCGAGTACAAGGCGGGGAGGGGCAGAGGGAAAGGGAGAAGCGGCCTCCTCACCGAGCAGGGACCCTGGGATCATGACCTGAGCCCAAGGCAGGCGCTCAACCAACTAAGCCACCCTCGTGCCCCCATTTTTCTGATTTTTAGAGAATCTTAAAACCGATGCTTGCTATCACTTTCAGTCCTCACCTACAAGGAGTTTAGCACGGAGTAATTACTTTCCACTTAGAACATAGGTCTTGATCCTGCTATTGCAGTCAGTTGTGTGTC
Source organism: Canis lupus familiaris (assembly GCF_011100685.1). Classification (NCBI taxonomy): domain Eukaryota; kingdom Metazoa; phylum Chordata; class Mammalia; order Carnivora; family Canidae; genus Canis; species Canis lupus. The sequence continues at coordinate 28,249,102 of NC_049237.1, forward strand.
TCCGCAAGGGTTTGGAAGCCCTCTGCTTCTTGCTCCTGCTCTGGAGAAACACTTAAAGAGTTTTATCTGAGGGTCATTAAATCAGTAAGTTACAGGAAATATACACCGATCAATGTATTTTAAAAACTCTTTTGTCCTTTTTAATTTTGGAAATTGTTAATACAAACTGATTTTGTAACTGAGTCTTTTCCTCCTCCCTTCACGTGCAAACCATTGTTATTTGGATTTGATGGACAAGGTTGGGTGACTAAGAGTATAGCCCGTCAGATATGTTGATATCTTATGTTCCCTTCCGAGAACTGTCTGAATGGGTAAACCGTGGTATACATGCACTTCACGGAAGGTCATGCAGCCATTGGAAATGGCAGGTATGAAGTCTGTGGGGCAATAATGTACAACACACTATAAATAAAATTGCATGTATGCTCTGGTTACACCTGAGTAAGGATTATAGCTAATACTTACCGAATGCTAAGTGCCAGGCACTGTTCTAAGCACTTGATATTTATTAGGTCATTTTATTTTCATAACATCCTGATGAAGTAGGTGCTTTTTAGCCCTGTTTCCGAGGAGAAGTCTGAGCCACAGAGAGGTTAAGTAACTTACCTAAAGTCTCTCAGCTCTTGACTGCTAAAATGTACAAGAAAAAAACCTCGAGAAGATACATAAAAAGATAATAATGGTCAGATTAGCATGCAAGTGAGCTCAATGTAAAAAAATTACTAAAATCTCTTTTTCTCTCTTTTCTCTTTTTTTTTTTCTCTTTCTCCTTCCTTCCTCCCTTCCTTCTTCCTTCCTTCCTCTTTCTTTCCTCCCTCCATGCCCAGTTCGACACAGGGCTTGAACTTACAACCCTGAGATCAAAACCTGAGCTGAGATCAAGAGTCAGGTGCTTAACCAACTGAGCCACCCGGGCAATACTAACAAAAAATTTTCTGTAGCCTGTTGTGCTCACTTTCTAAGAGAATTTCCATAGAGCACATAATATGGAAAAGACCCAAAGCATTTTTCAGCCTGCTTTTCTGTTCTCTCTCCTTTAGTGTGTCACTTGCCAGCTTTTAGGAATGAGTATGGTGGCTACAGGTAGCCTTTCAGTGCTGCTAGAGTGGCTGTCTTAGGGGCTGGGGTAAAAAAAAGTGAGCCATTTGTTTCTCTCATGGCTTACCACAAATTCTTCTAAATTGTTGACTGTGGGCAGAAAGGAAGGGCGACCTAAGAAGGGGAGGTTGGCCGATTGGTCCTTCTGCATTCAGAGTTAGGTAATGATGACCAACTACCGAGGGCAATAATCAAACTTGTTAAACTAGTTAGCCTCTGTAGGGTACACACCACAAACATTTTATGGGTCATAAATGTCTCTGTCCCTGCTTGCTATGGCATTGCTTCTAGGCTACCAAGTGAGGGGTGTAGACATTTCACCTAGATAGACTCACCCCTCTTCAGAACACCTTTTAGATGCTCTCGACTGCCAACCCCATGTGATTTTTTGCCTTATTTCTATTAGTAAGCCAGCTAATGAATTGCTATTAAAAACTTCTTCATCTAAGGAAGATGGAGAGTGCCCTCTGTGTCACACACTCCATTAGGTGCTGTTCTGTTCTTCCTGCTTCTTCCCTCACCTGAGGCCATAATCCCCTGGGTCATGATGCTTGGTTACCGTGGAGGTGACTCATGCTACAAGTCACAGTGGAGATTTTTCAGGAGGAGAGAAATAGGCTGTCTACCACTGCCCCTGGGGTCCCACCTGGACCCACAGACAAGGATCCCTTGAAGTTAACACACATGAGTGTGCTGAAGTAACTGTAGAGCTGGGAATCTTTCTTCCCCTCCCTTTCCTGGAGCCTCCTGTGTCTAATACAAGTATGCAGTATTAATTTATTTTGCTGGAGCCCATAAGTAGGTGGTTTGCATAGCTCCTTGGGATTCAATTTTGCTGAGGACTGACCTTGTTTGTGTGTGAGAGTCCTTATTTGGGATGAAATTGTGTACTTTAGCAGACATTTCTTCCCATGTCTAATTATTTTCTCATGCTTCAAAATCAGAAAGAAAAAGGCAGCAATGGTCCTAAGGTAACACTCTGATGTTTGGTGAGCCTGGCCTCTTTCTCCCACTGGAAGGTATGCCTTTTTTTTTTTTTTTAATGATTTATTTATTTATTTATTCATGAGAGAGAGAGAAGCAGAGACATAGAGGGAGAAGCAGACTCCTTGCAGGGAGCCCAATGTGGGACTGGATTCCTGGACCCATGATCACACCCTGAGCCCAAGGCAGGTGCTCAACCTTTGAGCCACCCAGGCATCCCCAGAGAGTATGCTTTTTAGGGCAGAATCTGGCCTTTTCATTTGGTATTTTCAGTACCTACTATGTAAAAATGTTTGAATCGCATCTTTGAAGCCATCATTTCTCTGTACGTGACTGCCCTTAGAATGTTTTAAAGGAAAAACATGTTTGTTTCAGCTGCAGAAAGATTATTTTTGAGGCGTACCAGCCAGTCCTTTACAAGTATAATCCCGAAAGTCTGCATTGCTGTGAGACTTTTCATTTCCCCAGAGCAGGAACCACACTGCCCTCACCCTGCCACATTCCGATGGAAGGGCCCCTGTGATCAGCTTTCCATGTATTTGAGCCACGTAGTGAGAAACAGAGGTGCTCTGAAGCATACCGGCCCTGAGAATTGGGCAAGGTCGGATAATTTTAGCTCTTCTCAAAGTGATTATTTAAAAGCCCAGGAGATTTGACAGTGTGAACTCGGGCAATAGAAGACATAAATGAATTTTTCTATATTTTTAGGTGTTGCCTTTTTCGGTTTGACCAAAAAACCCAAAACCCCAAACTCAAAAACCTCTGAAAAGCAGGACAGCCTATTTGGATAATAGGCATTTTTGTTTATATATGCCCAGGACCATCACTTGGCTGAGGGGTGTGGAGGGGTACGAAGATTGAAGTTTTCATTTTGTACCGTTTAGTATGATTTGAATTTTTACCTCATACCTGTTATTCCTTTAAAATATAGTTTATATAAGTTTTCGTCATTTTCTATGTATTCAGAGATCCTTTTAATTTTTGAAGAACTGAGTTTTTAATAATAATTTAAAATATTTATTTGATTATAGAAGAGATCACTTAATTTTCTTGATAGTTTGCAGGATTTTTCCAGATTATGGGCTTAAAAACAAACTCACTACCTTGGGATTATGGCTTTCTTTCTGTACTCTGCCCTTTGGACTAGGAAAATGAACCCAGCCCTGATTTCTGAGATAATTCAAGCTTTCTGGGCCTACATGAAAGGTAATGCTGGAACACAGCCATACTGCCATCACAGGCTGTGTGGCCATGCTGGGACTTTATTATTTATAAACTATTTCCGTGAGGTGATGGAATTAAGTTAGCTAAAAAAACCAGATGGGTAGAAAACTTAAAATTGGGGCACCTAGGTGGCTCAGTCAGTTAAGCGTCTGCATTTGGCTGAGGTCATGATCTCAGGGTCCTGGGATGGAGCCCCAGCACCCTTGGCGGGGAGCCTGCTTCTCCCTCTCCCTCTGCCTTCCACTCCCCCTGCATGTGGATGAGCTCTCTCTGTGTGTCAAATAAATAAATAAAATCTTAAAAAAAAAAAAAAACACTTAAAATCGAATTGATGCTTGAATGTTGAAACCCACAAACGTGTCTGGTTTGGGTTCTTTAGGGTGAGACATTTATGAATCATGGCTTTCATTTATTATTGAATTATGCTTGTGCCAAAAGAACCCTTGCTTAAATGGTTTGAATTTAATAATGAGGGTAATATTGTTAAAAGAAACAATTCCTGTCTTCTTTCCAGCTTTAATAAAGCCAAGCACAGATTTTTAAAAATTCTGAACATTTGCATGGGGGTTGCTTACCTGTGATTCAGTCTGCTTTTCACATCCTTAAATAGCCCTGTGACTTTCTTGGCTGCCTGGTGTTTGGTTTTAGGTTTGACCATGAAAATAAATGATAGGAACAGTTGCTGAAGCATCTATTCACACCTCCTAGTGGTTTTAGAAGTTCCCTAAACAAATCCCACTTTAGTACCCGGAGACCGAACCTGTGCATCAGATAATAATAGGTCCCCCAGGGAGGACTCTAGAGTTGGTTGTAGCTTCACTCCAAACAAACAGACTGGCGCTGATACTTTTGGAAGGGTGGGCTAGTCCCAGAAACTGTCCACAGCAAGCTCTGCAGGTCACCTCTGCATCCCCTGCAAGACAAGGGGAGAGGCGAGCTTGGGGAGGCGACCTGACCTGACTGACTCACCTCCCCAGGGTGGAAAGATGAAACTGCTTGTGGCCTCTGTGGTCATCTGAGCTCCACAGTCAGCTTTCAGCAACTTCTCCTTTCCAGGTGCCTGCAATGGATATTTACAAAAGCTAACCACCCTTCATCACCAGGGCTACCATTTAGCCACATGACTGTCTGAAGAGAAAAATACAAATAATCCTCTGGACGTCTAAATGACAAACATGCAAACTATTCCAGGCTCAGTCTTGGAAAATATATTGGCAAGACACCAGACTGGCCGGGGTGAGGTTGTGTATAAACACCTTCCATCTCCCCCCAGCCTCCAGCTGTGGCCTGTGGTTTTAAAAACCATAAAAGATTTCCCCCTAAAGGTCCAGAATCATAGCTCACATCACTTTCTCCGATGTTGGCTATATTTTTTTAAATCTAGTTTAAATTCTTCTTGATGACTTTGCATACTGAACTTTTACACAATCTTATGATTTATGATGGCTGGCTGGCTATGGTGGGTTTTCCCCCTTTCTTCCGAGAACACTTTTTTTTTCCTTAGTATTTTCTTATGTGAGGACTTTTAAGTGAGCATCTTAAACTTGCATCGGAAAGAATTTGAATCTGAGCCCTCCTCTCGTGTGTTGCGAAGATGGCCAATGGAAGGTGGTGAGTTCGGAGACAGTGCGAAGCAGGAATCTTGGTGTAAGAGAAAGAATTAGGAGCTTTGCAGAAATGCAGAACTGAATCAGAATTCTGCTTATACCCTTTACCAGTCACAATACCTTGTATGAATGACCTCAGTTGTGAGCCTCACTGTCTTCATAAAATGGGTATAATGTACACTCTGTGTCATTCTTGCGAGACTTAGATGAGGACGTCCCTAAGTGTGCACAGTGCCAGGTATACCAGGTATACCATAGGCATTGTATAAGTGTTAGGTGTCTGCTTCTCTGTGCCCCTTTCTTTTCAGTGTATAGTAAGCTAAGGTAGTGGGGCAGTGATGTGCCCTGTGAGCAAGACCTGCTGAGGGTGAGAAAGGAAATTGTGCTCATTTGAGCAAACCTATCATTTCCTTAACGTCCATGGCCCTCAGCTCTTAAGTAGGTCACTGCAAAGAACATCCACATGTGGTTTCTCAGTCTGTGCTGGAAACCCCAGGGATGGCTGTTAGTGGACCATGTATTCAGACTTCCGTGCTCTGTAGCAGTCATGCTGCTAATCAGGCTCACATTCTTGCAGTTCACCGATGGAAAATGCAGAGGGATTCCCTTTTTCTGAAGTCTGTCTTTCAGTAGAGTTGGGCAGATAGAATATTCGCCATATCAGGACGCTGGTTGAGCATCTGCCTTTGGCTCAGGGCATGATCCCCGGGTCCTGGAATCGAATCCCACATCAGGCTCCCCTCAGGGAACCTGCTTCTCCCTCTGCCTCTGCCTCTGCCTCCCTCTGTGTCTCTCATGAATAAATAAATAAAATATTAAAAAAAAAGAATATTTGCCACATCGTAAAATCGTTTGCAAATGACCAGTTGAAATACTTGGATAATGTTTGAATACCCCTCTTCTGATTATTAAACTAGGAAACGATGCCTCCTTTCAATTTCCTTTTTTTTTTTAGTTTATTAAAATATATATAGCAAAATATGCCATTGTAGCCATTTTTTAGTGTATAGTTCTGTGGCATTAAGTACATTCACATTTTGGTACAACCATCACCACCATCCCTGTCCAGAACTTTTTTATTTCCCCAACTGAAACTGTACCCATTAAATACTAGTTGTTCATTCACTTCTGCCCTCAGCCCCTGGCAACAGCCATTCTACTCTATGAATTAGACTGCTCTGGGTGCCTCATATATGTAGAGTCATACAATATTTGTCATTCTGTGACTGGGTTTTGTTTCACTCTTTTTGAAACAAACGAACAACACATAAGCATTTACTCTGTCTTATATTTTCTATTATTCCCTGCCAGGAACCATCCTATAAACTCGCTTTTTTTTCTGAGATTTTTATGTAAATTTGCATTTTGTCTTCTTTTTTTTTTTTAATTTTTATTTATTTATGATAGTCACAGAGAGAGAGAGAGAGAGAGGCAGAGACACAGGCAGAGGGAGAAGCAGGCTCCATGCACCGGAAGCCCGATGTGGGATTCGATCCCGGGTCTCCAGGATCACGCCCTGGGCCAAAGGCAGGCGCCAAACCGCTGCGCCACCCAGGGATCCCTGCATTTTGTCTTCTTAACTGTTTGTAGGAGATCTTTGCATTTTTACTCTATTGAAGAAAAATACCAGTCATAGGAAATGATTTGATGGGATATTTTATTTATTTTATTTTCAGAAATAGCTATTGAATCAAGATTCTAAGTGACTATACATGAAGTATAAGATCCAATCATAGCTTTGCCTAGTGGGTGTCTTCTCAAAAATAAAATTACCAGTCCTGACCTGAGTCCCTGTCCCACCCTCTACTCCCAAGAAGAGAGTCCAAGAATATGTTTATATAAGAGGCTGGTGGTAGCAGAGAAGAGAGGCCAGTCAATGGGGACTGTGAACATTGTTTTAGGCTTTTTGATCCCAATGTAACCTCTCAGCCTTTCTCCTTGTAGGTGGTACACCTTGAAATCCAAACCAGGAAAGAAGGATAAAGAGCGAGGAGAAATTGAGGTTGACATCCAGTTTATGAGAAACAACATGACTGCTAGCATGTTTGACCTCTCCATGAAAGACAAGTCTCGGAATCCATTTGGGAAGCTGAAGGACAAGATCAAGGGGAAACCTAAGGACAATGCATCAGACACTGCCTCCGCCATCGTTCCCAGCGTGACGCCCTCAGCTGATAGTGACGATGAGTCTCCTTTAAAAGACAAGAAAAAGAAATCGAAGATCAAGACTTTGTTTTCCAAGTCTAATTTGCAGAAAACACCACTTTCCCAGTCCATGTCTGTCCTGCCTACGTCAAAGTCAGACAAGGTCTTGCTTCGTCCTGGAGACTTTCAATCCCGGTGGGAGGATGATGACAATGAGGATGAGTCGTCTTCTGCCTCGGATGGTGAGTTTTCTCCTCCTCCTTGCTTGAGCGCTCTTTCTCTCTCTCTCAGCCTACTTTGCTTTAAGAGAGAAGAAACAGGGCAGCCCTGGTGGCTCAGCAGTTTAGCGCCGCCTTCAGCCCAGGGTGTGATCCTGGAGACCCGGGATTGAGTCCCATGTCGGGCTCCCTGCATGGAGCCTCCTTCTCCCTCTGCCTGTCTCTGTCCCCCCATTCTGTGTCTCTCATGAATAAATAAATAAAATCTTTTAAAAGAGAGAGAGAGAAGAAACAAATCTTAAAGATTTTGATTCGGTTCCTTGGTTACTGAAATGATGGTCATGAGGGAGCTGGTGATGATGGCCATGATGATGGTGACGATGGTCATTATGGTGGATAATCTTGGTTACAAAGTCTTCTCTATTTCTAAGTGCTCTGGTTTCTAAGAACGTATAAATTCCTTTTTCTAAAATGTCTGGCTCTGTTGCTGATGTCCATTAAAAAAGGCTTTGAGGGGGCGCCTGGGTGGCTCAGTCAGTTAAGCATTTGCCTTTGGCTCAGATCACTGATCCCAGGATCCTGGGATCGAGCCCCACCTTAGTCTTCCTGCTCAGCAGGGAGCCTGCTTCTCCCTCTGGCTCTCCCCCTGTTTGTGCTCTATCTCAAATAAATAAAATCTGTATATATAAAATAAGCTTTTGGAATTAACAGAATGCATGCATCCAGGTTTTTCTTTTTTTAAATTAAGGGTAAAATCATGGAACCTTAGAGTAATTCTGACGTTTCATTGGTTCATCAGGTATTTATTGAGATCCTATTAATGTGTTTAACCTTCATGGGAATTATCCTTAATTAAGGTTGAGGAATCTAGTTCCTTTAACTGTGAATTTGAACTTCAATTTCAATGCCTAAATTCTTACTTTTGGCCAGATTTGGCCCTTCTCATTGGTTTAATGCAGGGTTTCCGGACCTCAGCACTCTTGGCAGGTTGGGCCAGATAACTCCTTGTTGTAGGGGCTGCCCCATGCATTGTAGGATCTTTAGCCGCATCCCTGGCTTCTACCTGTTAGATGCTGTAACACACCGTCATGCCAGTAAACAAAAACGTGTTCAGGCACGGAGAGATGTCACCCCTTTCCAGTTGTGAACCAGTCGTTTAACTTTTTGGTTTTTGTTTTTCTTCCCTGCAGTCATGTCTCACAAGAGAACAGAGAGTGCAGATCCTAAGCAACTGAACCAGAGCAATTTCAGCCTGCCCAAGAGGGAAGGACCCTCCTTTTTTGGTGGCCTTCGGTCTAAGAATGATGTCCTTTCTCGCTCTAACGTCTGTATCAATGGGAACCATGTTTACTTGGAGCAGCCGGAAACCAAGGGCGAGACGAAGGAGAGCACTCCCTCCTCTTCCCCGTCTCCCCAGGGCTTCCGGAAGAAGCATCTGTTCTCTTCCACCGAAAACCTGGCGACTCGGTCTTGGAAGGAGCCTGGGGATGGAGGGGCAGTGTCTTCCGACAGGCGGTGGTCTGAGTCTTCCACAAAGGACTCTCTCAAATCCATGTCTCTGCCGTCCTACCGGCCACAGGTCAGTGGGGATATTCGGGAGAACGCAGCACCAGCGAGCTTGGAGGCTGCAAAGGAAACCAAAGAGAGCAAGAAGCAGGAGAATAAGAAGTCCTCTTTGCTGTCCCTGGTGACGGGAAAGAAGGACACAGCCAAGGGCAGCGAAGGCGGAAGCCCTTCTGCCACCCCAGGGAAGGAGACAGAAGGCACATCGATGGAAGTCAAACCGAGGGAGGACCAGCCAGGGCCTGACGAAGACCTAGGGAAACGATCTGAGAAGGATACTGTGGCCGTTGTCTTTGGACAGGGCCGCTCCCTGAACCCGTTTGAAGAAGTGCAGGTCACAGAACCTGAACCTGACCGACAGCTCACGTTTGAACCCACACCCCCCGTCGGCTCTACGAGGGCACCGCAAACGAAAGCTGTCAAGCCACGGTGAGTCCTAGCCCTCCTCGGGCAGGGGGCCCACACCTCACTGTCCAGGGTAGTCAGCAAGGTCTACTGGCCGAGCAGATCTTGCTTGCTGGTCCGTGGTCGTAGCTGTGTATGGCAAGCATTTCATCATCTGAGTTATTTTTATCAGCCTATACTGCCTGCCTGGCCCACCCTGCCCGGGCTGCAGTGGTGCATCCCAGCCCAAAGCCCCTGCCAGCAGGCGCGGTCTGTCCATCTCAGTAAGATAATCAGACCCCGTGGAAAACCATGCTTTGCAGCTGACTATGAGTATTGCAAATGGGAATGCCAGGTTTTGGCTGTGGTATGAGCAGAACATGTGTTTTTATTTAAAGTTCTTTTTTTGTTTAAAGTTCTTATCACATATTGCCCTTTCAGGAGGATAGTATCTTTCCTCCTTGCAACGTGGCATTGCTTTGCTGGCACGGGAGGCCTTTGGTCCACTCTCGAGGATGCCTGGGATGGTTCTCTGAGTGTTCAGTTGTGCATCTTGTTGCAAAAGCCTGAGTGAGCGTCGGGGGGCTTCTGCTTTCAGCATGACTCACATTCACACTGACAATGTTTCTGTGGTCTGGGGTGGTAGAGACTTTTTTTGAGATTCTGCTTTACTTTGATTTCACACACATGCACACACACACATACACACACACACACACACACACATGCATGCAGACTGTTCCTCTTAAAACTGGTGCCTGTTACCCTGAGTGCATCCTTTATTGCTTTGAAATTTTTCGATGTATTTTGTTTATCACCAAAAGAGACCGTAGGCTGTTGCTTTACTTGGAGCTTTCTGTGTTGCAGCAGCCCTTCGCATGGCAGATGTGCTTGGTGATAAAAGTGTTCCTTTCATATGTTATTAATGTTCCTTCTCTAACTTCTTAAAATACTGCCCCAAATATTAAAGTGCTCTCCCCTTTGGAACACCTTTATCTTTTAAGTGTTTATCGCCTCTCATGATGAATCTGCAACTGACCTGCAGATTTTATTTTGTCCTTTTTGCAGACTGGACGTGTCTCCAGAGGCTCCAGCCACAGCCAGGCTTCCTTCTTCCCCTGACTCTACTCTCTTTTTTTCTGCTCTTCTGTCCAGTTCTGGCCAGACACCTGTCCCTTCTAAATTGGGGCATTGTGCAGAGACACCATCCTCTGAATCTCCTTCTGTCTTCTCTTTCTCATCTCCCATTGTGGCTCCCATTTCCACATCCACGCCAGTTGAAAACTGGCCCCCCACAGACCAGGGCCAGGCCAGTCCTGAAGAACCATCTTTGCTCCATAAGGCAGAATTGCTAAGAGAGAGTTTAACACAGGATCCAAAGACTGTTTCTTGTGCCTCGGGGTCACGTTTCCAACAGCTCCCCACTCCAGCGTGGAAGGGAATGGAAGATTATCCAATGGGGAAGACCAGTGAGATAGGCCTGGAGAGCACCGTCGGTCATGACTCAGAAAGGTCTCTCCTAAAGCAACCTGAAAGGGAAGAAGTTCAGAGGGCTCCCCACTCAGAACAAGACTATGCCCCTTCGTCTCAAGAGACCCAAGAAGTAATACTTGCTCCTTCATTCAGAAGTGGCCAGATCGAGAGCCCGGCATGGAGGCCTCTGATGGGGGAACACACAGGCTCAGAGCATCCATTTGGGTCTTTTGGGGAGAACAGAGTTAAGGGGGGCAGCATGACTTCTGCAATTAAAGAAGCGGCACCCCCTCTTCAGTCTGGAGAATCAGCTCCCACTCTTGGCTCTGTGATGCAGAGACACAAAGAGAATGTTGACGAAAGCCAAAAGAAAATCAAGAAGCGTGTATCATTTTCAGAGGAGATCTTTATGGAAGAGGAGCTAGAGGAGTCCACTGGGTTGGTGGAAGAGCACAGAGATAATCCCCAGGAGGTGACACACAAAGGAGCCACCTCTGGAAACCTGTCAGACGGAGAGCCTGCTGGGTGTTTCCACGCAGAGGTCACAGAGACGGAAGCTGTGTCTGCACCCGGGCCAGTGAAGCATGGTGTGCCAGCTTCCATGGCAGACCCCCTTCACTTCCCCTCTTCCAAGGAGTGTGTCTCAGAAGGCCCTGTGAGTGAGGCAAGCTCAGGGAAAGACATCCCACTCTTAAAGATTGAGCGAGACGATACGCCTATGGCTCAAAATCAGAGCAAAGCCAGTGATCACGAAGGTTTATTGTCTGATCCCCTGAGTGGCCTTCACTCTATCCCAGGTATTAACTCTCCAGTCATGGCTGATCTGGGCTTAACCCTTCCTGCAATTCCTGAAGTGGCGTCAGATGATGAAAGGGTGGATCAGGGTGAAGATGACAGAGAGACAGCCCAGGTGGCAGCCCTGCAAGTAGGACCTTCCTCCGTGAGCATGTCACATGCCCATCCTGAGATGGAGAAGGGGCCGAGGGGCGAGGCAGATGGGTGGGCGGCACCTGTAGAGAGCCTGCCTGACCTCGGGTCAAAAGCACCCGAAGTATCTGTTATGGCCTCTTCAGAGCCAACTACAGCTTCAGGAATTCATAAACCAGAGCTTGGCAAGAGCTCACGCTTGGATAAACAGCTGCCAGGTCCTGGCTGTGGCAAGAAGGAAAAGCTGATGGGAAATGGGAGGCCCAGCCAGCCTCCTGATACAGCCCTCGACTCCCCTGTACCCAGCCCCTCCTTTTCTGAGACCTTTCCTATTACACACTCTTTCCCCAGCCACCCACATGCTGACACTCACCACACCAGTACAGCAGAATCTCAAAAAAAAGCAACAGCAGAGGGCTCCGCTGATAAAGTGGAAAATTCTGGCAAGAGGAAGCCGCTTCTTCAGGCCTGGGTCTCACCCTCAGAGACACAGCCAGTCTCAGCTCAGCCAAGCGCGGGAACGGGGTCAGCCAAGCACAGGTGAGAGTCGGGGAAGATTGTTTTGTCAATGTGAGCGATCCCCCCCACCTTCCCACAGCCCTTTTTGCCTTTTGCCTGCAGAGATAAGGGCTTTCTAGCTGCATGGATATCCAGGTGGTACCTCCTGCACATTTTGCTGGTAAGGCTCATTTTTAAAGGGTCTGTCCAGTGGTGGGAACACCTTCTCAAGACACTCCTGCATTTGCAGGGAGGATACAATATTAGTCTTTAGAGATAGTTTAGGAATTACGCTGGACAGTCAGATTTGGGGCTCTCAGATCACAGAGATGTCTTGTGACCAGTACCTTCCTAGTATCAAAAACCAACTGAGATGGAGTGATAGAACGTAGCTGTGTTGGAAGCTTGCTTTAAGCTCCGCCCAAGGTAAAGCTGGCCTGTTTGTTCCCAACTCTTTATTGTGGAGGAACAGAAGGCTCTGTAGGGACTCACACAGGACAGTCCTAGGCTGTAGCTGCCTCAAAAATAAGAGGCTGTGTCTCGTGTTCTTCTGACATTGATAATGAGACAAGGGTCTGTGAGAACATTGGGACACCTGGTTGAGTGTGCTTGGTTGGTTTGTTTGCGGTGGCCTAGTGCTGACTGCCCTCGTTACCACAGGAACACTGGTGTGTGTGAGACTGCAGGTGTGCACAGAACGTATCACCACTCTGCCCTCCTGTCTGTCTCACTGGCTGCCATCCGTGAGATGGATAGTTTCTTGGTTTGGCCATTGCAGAAAGGTCTAAGGATCCTATCCTCTTCTCTTTAGACTTCATCCCGTGAAGCCAATGAACACAACAGCCACCAAGATTGCGAACTCCAGCTTGGGCACTGCCACCATCATCAGTGAGAACTTGATCAACGAAACCATGATGAAGGTATGTCTTCTCCAAGAAGTAGGTGTGCTACTCAGGACCAATTTAAGAAAAAAAAGTTTCTAGAGTCACCATTATATATACCTCCTTAAGGCAGCAGGTAACACCAGGAGCTACTTGACCCTATGTCTGGGTCTTTGGATAATCTTTGGAAGTCCCTACACTTCCCAGGGGATTATTATTGTTCTCCTCATATTTACTTAATTATTGTTGAATTGCTTGTGTCTCAAGCAACGTGACTGATATGGGTGCTTCTTTCTAGCAAGAAGAAGATATGACCCACCATCTGGTCTGTTCCAATCAGGGATTTTTCATTTTCCCACATATCCTTTCTTATCTTTTGGCAAGAATGTAAAATTCTTGTGGTTGTTAATCATTGCCTAGATATACTTTTTTGAAACTTTATTCTGCAGTCATTTCAAACTTAAAAAAAGTTGCAAAGAATAGTACAAAGAACCCCTATAAACCTTCCCAATTCATCAGTTGTTGACATTTTACCACATTTGCTTTATCATTTTCACCCTCTCTCTCCCCCTCCCTGTCTGTTCTCTCTTTATATATACATCTTTTTTTTTTCTTTTGTCTGAACCCTTGGAGGGTAAGTTGCCTACCTCATGCCCCTTTTACCCCTAAATACTGAAGTGTGGAATTCCTAAGAATAAGGACATTGAATCAAGGTCAAGGTGTTTAAAATTGGTGTCATCCTCTTTTCTCATCTGTAGCCCATACATGCACTTCACCTGTTGTCTCATAAGTGTGCTCCTTAGTTTTCCTGTTTTTTCTTTCCAGTCCAGGATCCAATCCAGGATCTCTCGCTGTTTCGTTGCTGTCTCTCTCTCTAGGCTCCTTTATCCTGGAATAGCTCCCCCACCTTCTTAAAGTCTCTCAAGATCTTGACGTTCTCTAAGGCTTTCTATCAGTTGTTTTGTAGAATTTTCCTTGGTTTGGATTTGTCTGCTGTCTCCTCATGGTTTGGTTGAGGTCACACAATCCTGGCAGGAATTAACCTCGAAAATCGCGGGTCCCTCTCGGTGCATCATAAAAGGAGGCACATTATGTCCGCCTGTCGCGGTAGTAGGAATGTTAACTCTGATGACCAACTTTAGGAGGTGTCTGTGAGGTTCTCTAGTGGAAAGTTGTTATTTTCCCCCATTTACAATCAATATGAAATTCTTGGGGAACTAATTTCAGATGATGTAAGTGTCTTGTTCCTTACCGACCTTTTGTTCCCAGGCTTTCATATGCATTGGTGAATATGGTAGTGTTTGAAACACTGTTCTTTTTCATTCAGTAGTAGATCATAAGCGTTTTTGCATGTTACTACTTAATTTTTCTTTAAAATGGTTATAGCAATATTTACTTAACTGTTCCCTTGTTATTGGATATTTGGGTGGTTTTCTGTTTTTCAGTATGAATAACACTATAGTCAACAATTTCTTGCATAGAACTTGTCCCCTTAAGCTTAATTTCCAGGAAGAATATCGCTTGACTAGAGGATCTCTTCTCTTTCAAAAGCTTGGGCTTATATCAAACTCCAATTTAAACTCCCCCCGCCCCCCCCCCAAAAAAAAAAAAAAAAAAAAGCTTGGGTTAACTTTAAAAAAAGAACTCCTGCCCACCAACCAAACCAAACCAACACCTGAATGGTCTCTGCTTTGCAGTGTCTCTATCCTGCCCTTTCTGGTTCTAAAATCAGAAGGATTTAGAGCACTGTCTTGTTGCAAACCTCAGGGCTTTGACTCATTGGTCACGTGGGCTGGAGGAGAATGATTTACTGAGGGACTGGTGGGCAAGGATGTGTTGCATTTCAAATATGTGGAGAGGAATTTCCTGACTACTGGGGACCACCATCAGTAGAAATAAACTTTATTTCTGTTTTAGTCCATGGCATCTAAACGCTTCATTCAATCAGGGGTTTTACAGTCCTCTGTACTGTAAGATACCAAGTAGTTTTTGAGTTATTAGAACAGAAACTTCTTGCTTGTGTCTCCTTTACTCCTGCAAGCATTTTTAAAGTGCCAGTTAGTTGTTACTATCTCTGGCTCCATCGCCTGTCTGCCACCAGGAGCTAGTGAAAGGCTCACTGAAAGCTGGAGATCTGAGGTTCAGGTAAAGAGGCTGAGTAGTGGTAAGAGATGGTCAATGCGAACACGTTAGCATCTTCCAGCCACCTTGCCTTCTCTTCCCTTGTGCCACATGCTGCCGGGGCTGGTGGTAAGTGAGCCTCATTCTCAGACGTATCTGCCGTAGCCAGCATGGTGTACCTGCTGTGTTTTAGCCCCAGCCTAAAAATGCACCATGACTCGCCCGGCTCAACTTGGCTGGTGTCTGTGGGTGTGGAGAAGAGGCTGCGTGTACTTTCCTGGAGCTAATGATATTTATCAGGAAACCAGGCAAAAGAACAGCATAAAAGGGACAGTAATGAAAACCAGGGTCATGGAGCAGCCTCCCATCCCCTCTTCCTTTTACTGTGGAATGCAGCTGGGCTCCAAAGAGAAACAAACACCTAGCTCTCGGGAAGTGACCAAGACCCTTGGCTCCCATTTTATTTATTCTTCAAAGCTCATTTAGTCACGGGCTTATCTCCTGGCCCTGACTGAGAGAATAACTTGCCTTAAAACAAAGGCAACTGCTGCTTATTTTGCTCATGATTTGTAAGCCCAACCGCTGCCCCTCTGACTGCCTGCAACAAAGGGCTTAGTTCTGGACCATACCTAGTAAATATTCTTTTTTTTTTTTTTTTTAATATTTTGAGTATATATGGAAAGTTTCCTAGAGACTCCTCGTGGCCCTCCATATAATAGATGCTTTGTACTAAGCCATAAATAATATTTATAAAAGTAACTACTCCTTGGAATGTCGCAAAGTAAAAGAGAGGTTAGGGAAAGAAATTGCATAGCTAAAGTTATGAAAAGCTAGCCCAATCATTACTATAGTGGTTTTTTTGTTTTGTTTTTTTCTTTTGGTTACTGTTTTAGGGCCTCCACCCCTTATAGATGATTTATAACTTAGGAGTGTTATTTATTTACCCAGGTGTCTTTAACACTTCCATTTAAAAATAATAGAGCCAACTAGATCCAAAAATCATCTATCCTGTTAATAATGGAAAAAGTTGGATACAAATTTGAATATACGTCATTATTATTACACCTACAGGAGGGAACATCCAATGTGAAAATCCTGGAAGGAAATCTGTGACAATGGGCACTGTTTTTTCTTGAATTAATGGTTATTTTCTTTGTACTTCTTCCTCGCCATGGCTGTTGCTCACTTTCTGGAATGCTGGACTGTTTTATAATTTTTTAAATCATCACATATCTAGGATTGCCTAATGATTTCAAAGACTTATGTACTTTTTCCTTTGGATTATGATATCCAGATTACATAGCTGTTTCATAGTTTGTAAGGCATGAAATGTACATGCCTTTTCAACCCCATGCATTTATCATAAGGAAATATTTTAGAGATATGATCAAAGATTTATGCTCATGCATTTTAATAAAAACAACCCTCCCAAAAAAACCAACCTAAATATCTAGCAATAGAGAGATGAGTAAAATATAATGAAATTTTAAGCCTCCTGGGGCGCCTGGGTGGCTCAGTGGGTTAAGTGTTTACCTATAGCTCAGGTCCTGATCCTGGGGTCCTGGGATTGAGCCCCTCATCAGGCTCCCTCAGTGGGGAGTCTGTCTCTTCCTCTCCCTCTGCCCCTCCCCCTGCTTGTGTTCTTGCTTTCTCTGTCAAATAAATAAATAAAATCTTTTTAAAAAGTTTTTAAGTATCCATTAGAAATGACTTTGCTAAAATTTAATGATAGGAAAATGCTCATAAAATAATTTTAGTATTATTATTTTTTTAAATTTATTTTTATTTATTTATGATAGACGTAGAGAAAGAGAGAGGCAGAGACACAGGCAGAGGAGAGGGAGAAGCAGGCTCCATGCCGGGAGCCCGACGTGGGACTCGATCCCGGGACTCCAGGATCGCGCCCTGGGCCAAAGGCAGGCGCGAAACCGCTGAGCCACCCAGGGATCCCCTCATAAAATAATTTTAAAACACTTGAAAGCCATATTCTGCATGATGCTTAAAGTTGTAAAACATACCATAAAGAAACCAAGGAAGAAATAAGAAACCCAACTGTTACGTGTTGAAGTTACATGATAATTTTTTCTCTCTTCTGTCTTTGAGATTTTCCATTATGAGAAAACATTCCCTTTATAGTGAAAAACAGAATTCTGTTATTTTGGGGGGAAATTAATTTTTAAAAAAGATTTTATTTATTTACTTGAGATCCCAGGACCCTGGGATCATGACATGAGCCGAAGGCAGTTAGCTAACTGTGCCAACCAGGTTCCCCTGGGGAAATTAATTTTAATTCATTTCCAAAGTGTAGTTGACATATCACTCCCCATCTTTGAAGTTTGTCCCAGTCTCCTATGTAGCTGTGGGCTCTTGGTTGCCCAGCTCTCTGGAACCCAAACCCCTGTGCCCCCGTGTAAGGCACTGTAGGGACCTGGTCTCTACTCTCAAGGAGCACCTGCCTGCTCCTGCCTCCAGGTGACATCTTCCTTATTCATCAGTGGAGGGACACTTGGACTGCTTCCATAGTTTGGCTGTTGTAAATAATGCTGCACCCAACATAGGAATGCATATGTATATTCTCCAATTAGTGTTTTTATATTCTTTGGATAAATACCTACAAGTGGAATTACTGGATCGATTCTAGTTTTAATTTTTTAAGAAACCTCCATACTGTTCCCCAGTGGCTGCACCAGCTTGCATTCCCACCAACAGTGCATGAGAGATCTTAAGCATTTTTAAGTGTACAGATAAGTAGTGTTAAGTACATTCACATTGTACACCCAGTCTCCAGAATTCTTTTCCAGACACTCAACTTTTTGGTTGAAGATTGTTTTAGCATTACAAATAGGATGATTGAGGTCCAGAGGAATGTGTGCCTTCAACAAGTTGAAAAACAAAAGGATTAAGGGAGAAGTGGTTTTTCAAAAAAGTAGTCCAACATCTCACCTATTTCTGGGCAGCCTGTGTTAGGTGAAAACCTGCTCTGTGCATAGAAATGTCAGTGTGTACTTCTTCTTCTTCTTTTTTTTTTCTTAAGATTTTATTTATTTATTCATGAGAGACACACAGAAAGGCAGAGACATAGGTAGAGGGAGAGGCAGGCTCCCCACTGGGAGCTCCCCAGGACCCTGGGATCATGCCCTGAGCCAAAGGCAGATGTTCAACCACTGAGCCACCTGGGTGCCCTGTCAGGGTGTGCTTCTAAGCCAGTAATACAGGCACTCTGCTTTCCTTCTGAGCCAGGATAAGAGGGATGGGATTTCCCTCTGATTTTTAGCTAGTGGGTAGGCAGCTTACGTCACTGGACTGAGCAGGGCCTTTGATTATGTTGTCAAAAGAGTGAATGATGATTCTGCTCTTGACTTAGTTTCTCCAAGTGGAGACTTGATACAACATGGTACCTTTTATTCAGTCCTTATCTTGTGTTTCCTCATGGTTTGGGCCTGGTCACTTTGCAGTTGGGTTCCAGTCATCCCAGATTATAAACGCTGATGGAGTAACTCCTTAGGGCTCCTGCTCTTGCCAAGATTGGTACAGCTCAGCCCTGGCTCTGGCCGCAGTGTGCCCAGAGGGTACACCATGACGTCTGAGGGTGATGACTAGGTGATGCATTGTGGTGGCACTTAGCATATTTCTTGAGTGTGAAATGACTTAAAGTGGGGTCTCTGAGTAGCCAGTGCATCAACCTAACCATGGAGTCCTGCTGAGTGTAGTGGAGGAAGCAGCAGGTAGTCTGGGATGAGTGACTACCTGGGGTGATGGCAGGTGAGCATCATCTCCCGTATCTTCTGTCACTAGGGTTTCTTCATTGGCCACCTTAGCTTGGGGCTCTCAGCTTTGCATTGATATTTCACTGTGCCAGCTCCTAGTGTTCACAGACTTCCAAATCTCAAAATCCCATTTCCTAAAATCTCAAATCCAGAGTCTAATCCAGGGGTTTGTAGCCTATGAGCCAAATATGGTTTTTATGTTTTTAAAAAGTCATAAAACAGAAACAAATAAAACAACAAAGAACAGGCAACAAAGGCCATATGTAGCCTGCAAAACCTTAAATATTTACTCTCCGGTCCTTTGTCCCTAACCAGTTTTCCACCTGAATTGAAAATACGTTCCCAGGAGACCCCGATCACTAATAACGTTTTCCTCTTTTATATTTCTTTTAGATATTTGCCTTTTTTGCTGACTTTACGCTTTTTCTTCCCTTTCTCCCCCTTCTAAAGAAATACAACCCCTCGGACCCTGCCTTTGCTTATGCACAGCTAACCCATGATGAGCTGATCCAGTTGGTTCTCAAACAGAAGGAGACAATAAGCAAGAAGGAGTTTCAGGTTCGAGAGCTGGAAGACTACATTGACAATCTGCTAGTCAGGGTCATGGAAGAAACCCCCAACATCCTCCGAGTTCCGGCTCAGGTCGGCAAAAAGGCAGGAAAGATGTGAACCGATGTGACACTGAGACTGTTCTGTGAGTTTGTTTCTACCTGCTCCTGAGGTCAGGGACTCCGTATGCCTGATAACCAGCCTTCAGGCTCCAAGTCACCATCTGCCTCCCTGTGTGTTATCTGGCAAGAGTCAGCTCCACCAGCCAAAGCCAGGTTAATTATTACAATGAATCTCTTGCTGTACATTCCCAGGGGTTTGTTTTTAAATGCCACTGTGCCTTTAACGATATTGTAAGTACTTTATTCTCTGACCAGAGATGTGGTCATAAGATCTGTCCAGAGATTCAGATGGTGCAGGGTTATTCGGGTATTTAACATTGGGGTTTTCTTTCTTCGATATTGATGTTTAAAAATACATACTCCCACCCCCAACCCACCCAGTCAGTAAATTAGGGGGTGAAATGAGAAGGACTGGGCAGTTGGTGTTGCGTTACACTTACTTGCTTGGTTTTTTAGTAGCTTAGGGTGGCTTTTGGCTGCAGGTGCTAAATTTTGATCCTGTGCAAACCTTCTGGGCTTCTTGGGCTTGGTCTTGATTTGCCCGAAGCAGGGGAGTTTAAAGAAAGCCTTTGAGTGTGCCTTGTAGATTCTGAACAAGCTTCCTTTTCTAAACACCAGCTACCACTACTCTTTAGCCTTACAACGTGTTCCTTATCGATCCACAGGGCCTGTCTGTGGAGACATGAGAAGTAGAAGAGGGCATGTGTCACTTTGCACTCACTTAATAAGGGTTGATCAAAGTCTCATGGTGGCCAGGTTCCTGCTGGCTGGTGTGGCCCCATCAGCGCCTTGAGAAGGGATTGGGTGACCCAAGCATTTATTAACTCAGTTCCACCAGGTATGGAATGATTTCAGTAGGACTCCTGTGGCCTGTTCCCTCAGTGCCTTTGCTTGGCTCCCTGATTTCCTCAGCAACACTTCCTGGCACTCCTCCACCATCCTTGTTATAAAATTATGAAGAGCAAGAAGATAACACTTAGTTTTGGTTGGTGGTATTTTTAAATCTAGACAGACACACCTTTTTTTTTTCTTTTCTTTTTTTTTTTAAAGCTAGGACACTTCTGAACTAATAGCCCTGGTTCGGGTCCCTCAGGTAGTTTCATTGTTCGGAACCTAATACTGGAATTAGAATGTTTCTGTGTTGCTTGTGGCTGTCACAGAATCATCTCAGAGCCTTGAGCTCCCTTGGGGATGGAGTGGGGGAGAGGAGATCACAGGCCAGCATGGTGGGCAGGGCTCGAGGCAACAATGGTTATAAGGCTGGGGGTCTCTTCTGTACGTTCTTGTTCTTGTTCTATGTACCGGAGGAGGCAAGACGGTTGTCAGCAGAACCCCTTTCAGGAGCACGTTTGCTGCAATGTTAGTTGTATCGGAGCACTTTAATCCGAAGGATGATACTATAACTTGATTAATCAGCTTTTGATTACCTATAGCTGTTTTATTTAATACTCTCTTACAGAAGTGGGGACCACTGTAAACTTCTCAGAGGACTTGTATTTTTGTAGTGCTATGAAAGTTATTTACATACCTATAAAGAGAACCAGATATTCACCTCAGCTCTGAAAATGTACATGTATATATTCATTCTGCAGTATATTTTTTACTTAAAAGCATATTTTGACTGTGATAACCCAAGGGCACTGGGGTCAGGTGTGCTCTGAATGATTTCTCCTTAGAAGAGCTGGTGTGGGGACCTGCATTGCTCACAAGAGGTGCTTGGTCTGGAGATATTATCTGCTGCTAGGACCTCAGGTATGTAACTCGGTCAGTGTTTGAGAGGGACATCTGGGTAGGGGAATGGATTCCTGTGCTCTGAAATGCACTTAGGAACTCTGGAGAATGAAGGACAATTTACTTCAAGGGTGTCTGGCATCAACCACTGCTGGGAAAAAAAATCTAATTTATAGCATTCCTGTACCTCTCAAAGTAGATAGCCTGGGAGGGCATTAGGTAATGGCTGTCCTCAAGGACTCTACTTTGGGGGAGGATTTATCTAGGCAAAGTCTGCTCTGAACCTTTAGCAAGGGTTGGTGAATCAGAGCAATGGAGCTCCTACAACTGGCATGTGTCTGAGGGCGTTCACCCACCCACACGAGGAGAGTTGGGACTTGCCTTGAGCTACTATAAATGCTAACCTGATTGAAGGACTCTGGGAGAAAGCTGTGTTCTGGAGAAAGAAGCAGGAGCATCTCTCTTCCTGGCCTTGCCTGGCTGCCTCCAGAAAGAGCAGTTTGTACTTTAGGAAAGCATCAGATTAAATACAGAACTTCAGTTGGGAGGTCAGCCTCCTGAGGAAAATGTCAGTCCTTTGCCTATTTTCTATCATCTCATTCCTTGAACTTTGACACATTTCCTGCCCTCTATTTTATTCCTGTGTGCTCTCATGGGGGAGGGGGCAGAATGGAGGAACAAGAAAGTCTGACCTTTGGCATGCTGAAGAGCTGTTGACCTTGAGTGGGAGGTATGTGTGCACACGGATGGGTTACATGTGTGTGCGTGTGTGTGTGTGTGTGTGTGTGTGTGTGTGTGGTTTCCAGCTTTGTTAACAGCAGGAGCTCAAAAGGGCAGAGAGGAGGGAGGACCCATGACACTCAGTCACATACCATATTGAAGGCCAGAGGCAATTTAATGTTAAATTAGGCAGGATCTTCCCTCCTTCCCAACTGACCTTTGTATTTCCTTTTTGAGAACTACGAATTAATGATGCCTCAAGGCTGACGGATTAATTGCCCTAGGTGGAGAATTTAGCCTCCTAGTAGTCATACCAACCTCAACTCTGCATTTCTCAATATCTATTATGTGAGCTACTAACTTGACCTCTTTCACCCATCACCCAGCATTTTTGAATTATAAAATTATTTCCTGCCTTGTTACTTTGGGAATTTTTAATCTCTTTGGTTTTGTTTTTAAGAAGTAACCTAAAATTTCTACAACACTAAATAAAATGGTACTACCTTTCAAAGATTTGTGTGTGTACTTTGGTGTGGGTGCAGTAAAAATGTCTTCTGGAAAACCTCTCTTGGGGAGTGACCAGTGTTTCTCACCCCATGAGTATCTCTCACCTGGATTCCTGTGGCTGCCACCTTGCCTGGTGCCCAGAGGTCCCAATGTCCTTTCTCCTGCAGAGGATAGGACATCTGTGATACCTTCCCTATGACACATCTTTTATCTTGGCCTGCAGAGACCATGGCATTTACGAGAACATCCTTTGAATTCTCTGACCCCACTGCTAAGAGCTGCCACCTTTTCCTAGGGCCTGAGCAATTTTGGCTGAGCATTTGATTAAGTCCCTTCCCCAATCCCTCCACCCCAACACCCCCTCCCCCCTCCCCAATTTCCTAGAGAGTAAAAGCTTCACTGTGGGGACATGATTTAAATTCAGATTGGCTTCAGACTGCTCCAGATCTAGAAGCCAAATCCCTGGTGCAGTCAATTTAATTTATTCATTTCTGAGTAGCAGGTATTGGGGAAGCACAGAGAATCTTCTCCTGAGTTCAGCTTTCCCAGAACTCTGAACCTTTCCTGGTGAGGTGAGAGGTCTGCCTGCCTCCCACCCATAGTTCTTGCTCCAAGGGCCCTGACCTCTTGAAAGGGAGGAGATGCTTTTTCTTGCTCAGTGATAAAAGTCACATTGTAGAGGGATAGGCAGCCAGTGCCTGTGAAGCTCCCCCAGGTGGGAGAAGGGAGCGCCCCTGAAGCCTCCCTGGTTACCCTAACTGGTTGTCAAAGATGGGACCACCACGTAAAGTGATAGGAGAGCAGCTTCTCTTAAACACAGCCCTCCAGGTTCCATTCAAGAAAAAGAAAAGAAAAAAAAAAAAAAAAGCCCTGGGGAAGGAAAGTTTCATTATGCAAATGACCCTAACTTTTCCCTCTGAGATTACCCACCCCGTCTGGTCCCTCAGGGGCAGGCTACTATGTCTTTCAAACTCCAGCCCAAAAAGAAACAAACTCCCTCCTGTCTTTGAAGTCTCAGGCCAGCTGCTAGTAACAGAAAATGAAAACACCACATACACACACACACACACACACACACACGAAAATAAAGTGAATGATCATAGGACATATGGACAGCATAAAGAGTGGACTTAACCAAATCCAGGGTTCTGAGCTAAAGGAAGTCAAGCCCCTGAACCTTGGGAGCTTGGTGGGCATCTGCCAGGAGGCTTCAGGCTCTTGTCTTGGCCTCTTAGTTGGTGGAAAGGCCTCTCCTGGTCTGCCTCTGAAGGAGTAGTGTCCACTCCTGCCCCCTCCACTCCCTTGTCCACTCACTTGGTCTATAGATTTTTTTCTTGGAAAAGAAGAATTCTTAAATTCCCCACTCCCAAGAGGTAACTAACCACTGTTATTTTGATTCTTTGCCTGGCATTTTGCCCCCTCACAAATAGATACACTTAATTTTTAAAAAAGATTTTATTTATTTATTCATGAGAGACACACACACACACAGAGGCAGAGACACAGGCAGAGGGAGAAGCAGGCTCCATGCAGGGAGCCCAATGTGGGACTCGATCCCGGGACTCTGGGATCATGCCCTGAGCCAAAGGCAGAGGAATCACCCAGGCATCCCTACACTTAATTTTTTTAAAAAGAATTTTAATTTAGATGTTTTTTTTTTTTAATTGAGGTGTAGTCGACATACAATACTATATCCGTCTCAGGTGTACAAGATAGTGATTCGACATTTTTATACATTAGCAAGTGATCACGACCAATCTAGCTCCCGCCTATCACCACACACAGCTCGTAGGGTGTTCACTATACTCCCTGTGCTGTATGTCGCATCCCTGTGTCTTATTTAGATACGCTTTTAAATGCAGATGGGAACAGGCAATATACCATACAGTATGGGTTGCTTTGAACATTTCTGCTTGCCTTCAGATCCTGTTCTGCAACAAGGACAGATAGTGATTCTGGGGGAGGACGTGCCCCAGCCAAGTACCTCCTCCCTGGGCTCCCCAAACACACGGAAGAGCCATGGTGACTGCGGCACAATCCAGGGTGCTCCCGTCCTGGTTCTCATCACAGCCACCTCTGGACCAGAATGAGCACTTGCTGGGGAAGTACCCCACCCCGGCCTCCCAGGAAAAGCATATAGGGTGTGGTTAGGACTCTTCAACTGTGGCCCAAGCATCAGCACAGGCCCCCTTAGCCCTAGAACCCAGTCTCTAAGCAGATGGACCCTGTTCTCTCGGCTTCTCTTGAGGTGTCATCTTGGGGGCTTTGCAATCTTGCTCTCCTGGGAAGGCTGGAGCTTTCACTTTGCATTCAAAACAGGCTTCCTTCAGCTCTGTAAGGCCACCATTCTCCAAAGCTGCAGAATCTCCTGCAAGAGAGTGTCTTCAGCCTCTAAACGTTTGAGTTTTTTACACAAAAACCTGTATCAGAGTCCCTGGAAATAGTCACTCTGCTGCCACTGATAAGCCCTCACAGAGGTGACAGAAAGCTGCTCCTCTCTTTGCAAATCAAGTGCCCTTCAGGCTGAGCCTTGAATGCAAAAGGAAGGCTCCTTTGTTGCATTATTATTCACTAAGCATATACTATTTCTAATTCTCATCAAGGTGCATAATATTTCCATTATGCAGATGAGGAAACTGAGTCTTAGGCATCAGAACTTTAGTTCTCCTAGGATCACATACTGAGGACTTAAGAATGGATTTGGGGCACCTGGGTGGCTCAGTGGGTTAAGTGTCTGCCTTTGGCTCAGGTCCTGATCCCCGGGTCCTGAGATGGAACTGCATCGGGCTCCCTGCTCACCCGAGAGCCTGCTTCTCCTTCTGCCTCTGTCTGCACTCCCCCTGCTTGTGCTCTCTGTCAAATAAATAAATAAAATATTTTTTTAAAAAGAAGAAGAATGGATTTGAACTCCTCATCTGTCTGACTTGGAGATCTACACAGAGGTCAGCAAGTACGGCCAGTGTCCTGGTTTTGTACAGCCCACGAGGCAAGAATGATTTTTACTTTTCTTTTTAGCATCAAATGAATGAGTCTGGGGTTTTAATGTACAGAATGATGACCACCATCAACAACACCATACGGAATACTGGAATTTTTACATTTTAAAAAAGATTTTATTTATTTATTTGACAGCGAGAGAGAGTGAGTACAAGCAGGGGAAGGGGCAGAGGGAGAAGCAGACTCCCAATGTGGGGCTCGATCCCAGGACCCTGAGATCATGACCTGAGCCGAGGGCTGACATTTAACCAATGGAGCCACCCAGGCACCCCGAATTTTTACATTTGTTAGCAAAAAAGTCAAAATAACAATATTTTGTGACACATGAAAATCACATGAACTTCCAATGTTAGTGTCCACAACGTTTTACGTAAATATTGCCATGCTCACTCGTTTACATAATGGGCTATGGCTGTTTCCAAATTATAAAAGCAGACCTGAGGAGTTGTAACAGAGACCTTCTCATCTGCCAAAGCTAAATATTTGCTATCTGGCCCATTCCAGAAAAAGTTTGCTAACCCCTGGCCTAGGATCACTTCAGGGGTCAAGGAGATAATGTTCTGATTCTTTTGGAATCCTAGAGGATTGGAACAGGCAGAGAAAATGGTGTGACATTGATGGGGGAACAGAGGACTAGCTGAGGACAAAGCACAGTGACAAGTCCTTGAAACGGGGCGTGACATTCCTCTACAGACTCAACTGCCTGGATGTTCATACTTTGCTAAGGGCAGAAGGCAATCTTAAGCCGACCCCCCAGGATCCTGTAAGCCTACTTTAACATATAAAAATTCCTTTAGAAATTTCTCTTTATCTCTAAACCCCCAAGATTCATGTTGGCAATCATCCCCCAAGCACATGGCCCACCAATATCCATCTGAAGGGTCTCATTACTTAGGTTTCATTAGATGGTAATAAGTGACCTTTTCCCAACAATAGCTAAGCCCCCTCAAGGTCCTGGAAACCTTGCTTCCAAAATTCCTTAGAGAGTAGACTATCCTCAAACCCCTCCCAACTCCCAGGTATATAATCAGCCACCCCTCACAGGCCCAGGGCAGCTGCTCTTCCTGCCCATGGGTCCTGTGCCCAGGCTATTTATTTATTTATTTATTAAAATATGTTATTTATTTATAGAGACACAGACACAGAGAGAGGCAGAGACACAGGCAGAGGGAGAAGCAGGCTCCATCAGAGAGCCTGACGTGGACTCGATCCAGGGTCTCCAGGATCACGCCCTGGGCTGTGCCCAGGCTTTAATAAAACCACCATTTTGCACCACAGACATCTCAAGAATTCTTTCTTGGTCGTTGGCTCCGGATCTTACCTATAATTCCAAAACCTTATCAATGTGGTATGACTCAATTTCCCCTCCGGACAAGGCCAGCTGAGTCACAGCCTCTCTGAGGAGGGAAGTTCCAGGTAAGTGAGCTGACTGGAATTCCTGCTCCCAGCCTGGGCAGCGATGTGTGGCCTGTGAGCCCCTCCCTTAGAGTTACCCAATGCCTGGGTTCCTAGGAGTTCAAGAAACTGAACACATGACTCCTCAGCCCAGGAAAGGCAGAATGTGTGGCAGGGATGGAATAGACCATGCAAAAGGGGAAAGCCGATCTGAGCGAGGGCAGTTAGTGGGCACCGGGATTTAGGTCTTCCTGGCCCTATATATGCCAAGGCAGTCTCACCACGTGTGATAAAGGAGTATCGGCCAAAAAGCTGCGGAGATGAGAAGGAAATCTAGTCAGAAAGACTCCACGGCCTGAGCCTCGGCCTGGCTTTAGTGTGACAAGTAGAGCGTGTCCCCAGCACTCAGAGTGAAACTGGTTTAGAGTGACAATGTTTCTTTTCTTTTTTTTTTTTTTAAGATTTTATTTATTTATTCATAGACACAGAAAGAGGCAGAGAGAGGCAGAGACACAGGCAGAGGGAGAAGCAGGCTCCATGCAGGGAGCCCGACGTGGGACTTGATCCAGGGTCTCCAGGATCACACCCTGGGCTGAAGGCGGCGCTAAACCGCTGAACTACCAGGGGGCTTCAATCAACAGCCAGGAGGAGCTCGGTGGTGAGGCTGGATTGAGGATGGGAGGCAGCTCCAATCTCCCGGGTTACTTAATTTAAATTTGAATCAGCTTCCTTCTAGGAAATTTAGTCTATTTGTTGCTTCTGATGGGCCCACGCAGAGGGACAGGTATTCACAGAAGTTGACTGGCTTTTTCCTGAATGTCAGTCCTCACTGTAGGAAGTGCTCCCTGGACACAGGGACCAGAAAACCATATCCTTCCCACAGAGACTTGCAATCAGAGGGAGAGTCAGACAGGCAAACAACAAACTAGAATGCACACGTCTAACCCAGGGAGGACTGGTGAAAGCTTCCTTCTCATCCCACTTCGACCATAAAACTCTTCTTCCTCTTCCTCTCTGGAAAAAACTATGCCCTTGGGATGCCTGGGTGGCTCAGTGTTTGAGCATCTGCCTTTGGGTCAGGTCGTAATTCCGGGGTCTTGGGATGGAGTCCCTGATTGGGCTCCCCTCAGGGAGCCTGCTTCTCCCTCTGCCTATGTCTCTGATTCTGTGTCTCTCATAAATAAATAAGTAAAATCTGAAGAAACACACACACACACACACACAAAACAACTGTGGCCTTAAGGTCGGTATTTCACATCTGGACCATTGCTGGGGCAGCCTTTCCAACAGCCTCCCTTTCCAGGAGTTTTCTACTCAAATCCACCATATTCTGGGCACTCAGCATTCCAAAAGCCTGTGTGCCAGGCACCCTGCGGGCACCAATGATATAGAGACAAGAAACCTGACTCCAGTTTCACAGGCTGGGGATGGGGGAGGATGTAGCATGGGGCAAAGGGTTTTGAGGAGCATCTGGTAAACAGATCATCACTATCACTGAACGAAGGTAACTCTTAGGAGAGTCTGCAGCAGCAGGAAGGGCACCAAGGATGTGTCTGTGCTGATGTCCAGAGGAAGGCAAAGAAGTTTCTTAAACCAATTTCTTGCTGAGGAAGTGGAGAACCCCAGACTTACAAGTCTTTTTATTTTATTTTTGATTTAAGTACAATCTGCCTTCCAACATGGGGCCCCAACTCACAACCCCAAGATCAAAATTCACATACTCTACAGACTGAGCCAGCCAGGTGACTGGGCCAACCTGGTATTCCTCAACCTGCAAGTCTTAATAGAGTGTGCCATCTTCTGGCCTGGGTCCTGCCTACCTCCCAGTCTGTGTGTGTCTGAGGGCCAGGCTCTCTTATGATATCAGACACTTGTCACTGGAAAAGAGAACCACTCCTGTACCCCTTAGAGGTGCTGGTTGGAGGATCATAAAACCGCTCTTCTGGGCAGCCCGGGTGGCTCAGTGGTTTCGCACTGCCTTCAGCCCAGGGCATGATCCTAGAGACCCTGGATTGAGTCCCACGTCAGGCTCCCTGCATGGAGTCTGCTTCTCCCTTTGCCTCTCTCTCTCTCTCTCTCTCTCTGTGTGTCTCTCATGAATAAATAAATAAAATATTTAAAAAAACGCTCTTCTATTTGATGAGTAATGTTGGGGAAAGGTGAATTTTAAGGCTTCTCTCATGGGTAGAGGATTCTAATAAAAATCCCACTTTTTTAAAAAAGTTTTTTTTTTTTTTTTTTTTAATGATAGTCACAGAGAGAGAGAGAGAGAGAGGCAGAGACCCAGGCAGAGGGAGAAGCAGGCTCCATGCTCCGGGAGCCCGATGTGGGATTCGATCCTGGGTCTCCAGGATTGCGCCCTGGGCTAAAGGCAGGCGCCAAACCGCTGCGCCACCCAGGGATCCCTAAAAAGTTTTTTTTTAAAGATTTCATTTATTTATTCATGAGAGACACACACACTGAGGAGAGAGGCTTGCAGGCTCCAAGCAAGGAGCCTGAGTCTCCAGGATCACACTCCAGGCTGCAGGCGGCGCTAAACCACTGCGCCACCGGGGCTGCCCAAAATCCCACTTTAAAAAAAAATGCAGTTAGAGTCAAGATTTGCACAAAATTGGGGATGAGAGGAGTCTGATGCTGTTCTGTATAATGACGTGAAGAAGCACTCCCATTGCAATTATGTTGCTTTTGGAGACATATTTCCCCACCCCAATAAGGTCGTCAACTGTATGTATTGTCTAAAACTAATGAATCTTTCTAACAGGTGTGTGTGTGCACACACAAGCATGGGAGTGTGTCTCAGTATTTATCAGCTGGACAGCCAGAGCAAATACCTCACACTAGGGGGCAAGTCTAGAAGAGAGGGGACTTGGAACGCCAGGACCCACCCAAAGCTATTGTGCTGAAGCCCCTTTGTGGTGTGAGGCTAGAGTGACTAATTCAAATGTAAGGGAATAGACTGTTGGGGATTATTGCATCCCTTGGTTGAGGGAGGGGGTGAATGCTCCATCGAGATCAAGCACTGTGGTAATAGGTGGGACTTCTCTAAAAAGGAGAAGAGGTTCTATGCACTGAGAAGGCAATTTCTTGGGGATGGGGTGGTATGTTTAGGTCTGGATATCAAGGAAACTGGAAAAGAAGGGGCTGACAGCTTTTAAAGGGATTTTGGTTTGGTTTGTTTGTTTTTTTAATGCTTACCTCTTGAACCGTAAGGAGAGCCTTACGAAGTTTCCCATTTTACAAATATATTTTTCATTTCTATCACAGTCACATTAAGTTCCGCAACCCTTCAGCAGGGTGCACTCAGTCTCGTGGTGCTGGTGTGGGAAATGAGAAAATGGAAATCTGGCTGATCTGTGTTTGCACATCAACTAGACTAACAACTGTCAGTGGAACAGCATCTGGCCAGCCCACTGAGGTCCAAGATGCAGGAAATTCTGTTGTGTGGTAGTAAAGGAGAAGAGGTTTATGGTATACCTGTGAGCTGAGGGAAGGAACTTGTGAGCCAGGGGGGCTTCTGCCGAATGGACAATTCCTGTAAGGTACGGCATCTCCTTTTGAATTTATACTAAAGGTAAGTGACATATGAGGTAGAGCACGCTGATCCTTGGATTATAGATTAAATGCAATCTTTGCGTCAGAGATGCCCTTGTTCCCACTGTGGTCCAGAGAACTCATAGTCTCGTTAGGCATACAGGGAATCCCATGTACCTGACCACTGATTATAGCTTTTTCAAAAGAACCTATAGCCCTGTCTAATCAGATTCTTTACTTTTTGAGGCTCAAATCTTCTGAGGAATCTCCGGGTACATGGTCATTGTGTCACCTGTCTCTTCAGACTAATAAGCTTCATTTTTTATTTTGAAAATTTTTCAGTTCTAGAATGCAAAATTTACTAGTCTTCTAAGGAAGGCAGCTGTGACCCGTATCTTACTCCTCAAGGGAGTATCCCAATTTATGAAGGTCTAACAAAACATACTTACTTCTCAATTAATTCTGCATAGAGCTGTCCAATCATTTTCTGTTCTCAGTGGAAAATGCTGATCTTACCCTTCCAACCCCAATCCCCCGTATAAGGTTGAAATTGAGCCCATGACAGTTCTTAAAAACTGCTAATGCCAGGAGCCTACCTGAAATTCTCCACTGTCAGCCCGAGAAACAGACTCTCCACACAGATTTCGTGCACCTGCTGTGCTGACTCCCATCTGCCTTCTTGGAGTTTTAAGGAACAGACTTCTGGTGGTCCTTGCCATTTAACTCAACTTTCTTGTTTTTCAGACACAGCTGATTCTAAAACGTTCAAGCATTAAAAAATCTTTATTCTTGGCATGTCCTGGTGGCTCAGTGGTTGAGCGTCTGCCTTCAGCTCTAGGTGTGATCCTGGGATCAAGTCCTACAGGGAGTCTGCTTCTCCCTCTGCCTATGTCTCTGCCTCTCTCTGTGTGTCTGTCATGAATAAATAAATAAAATCTTTATTTGCTTAGAAAATACACTCTTCTGGTGACTTAATGTGTATTCAAACATAACATACATAATTTAAAATTTGTAAGCTTGGTTTGCATCACTGATTCTTTGACTTATACTATACCAACAAAGGAGCTTGGGAGCCAGACTCTTGGAATATCTGAAAACTCAGCTTTTAAAAACATCCAAGTCGGCTTGGAACCTCCAGTTTGCCCAAAGCCTCAGCACCTCATGTTCTTTCCCTCCCAATTCCCTCAGACATTCCTTGCCTTCTCTCTGAGAGCATGAGTTTGCCACTCTGAACTTTCTATAGTTGAGAAAAATAGACTGCAAAGAGGGGAAACAACATGTCTGGCACAATGTCCTCTCACTACAATATTCTTCCTTTTACGCATACTTTGTACTACGGTCCAAATCAACATTTGCTACCAAAGAGAAATAGATAATTTACGATTCCCCTAGAGTTTCAGAAAGGAGAGTTGTTTGGGAACGGCAACAATTTCTTGTCTGTGATGTGTGTCCCTGTAGGTAGAATTTCACCCACTCAACCCCCAGTCTGCTCCACTTCAATCGGACCACAGATACCACGGGACGCCAAGACGCGGTCCAGGCCAGGAACCTCTTTTTATAGCTCACGTTTCTACCCGAGCCGTCAGGGAAACGGACCGGAAGTGTGCGAGGCCTGCCGCCCGAACTACCTACGTATCCCGCGGTTGCTCTGGAGCCGGAAGAGGAAGGTGCACCGCGTAGAAGGCTTCCCTCCTAGTTCCGGTTTCTCCACCGTTGCTCTTGCAGGCGTGGGCCCGGGTGCCCGGGGGCTTCTGCGGCTCTGGGTTGTGAGATGCCGGGTGGAGGCCGCTGCCCCGACTGCGGGTCCGCTGAGCTCGTGGACGACTCGCACTACTCGCAGAGCCAGCTGGTGTGCTCAGACTGTGGCTGCGTGGTCACCGAGGGAGTCCTTACGACCACCTTCAGCGACGAAGGCAACCTCCGAGGTACCCAGGGCTGTGGGTGTGCGGGCCGCGGCGGTGGAGGGGCTGTCGTCAGATTCCGGCCTGCGGGAGGGCGGAGGCTGCCGTTCGTCTGCTTTTCTAGCACTTGGTGCGACATCTGCCATGTGTTAGGTATTATATATATTATATATACATGTACCTAATATATATATGTATTAGGTGTAACATGTATAAATGCTAGGTATAGTAAGCGTTGACCAAATGAAACAGAAACAAAGTACACTCGGTTTACCTAGTCTGGATATGACGGAAGGGTTATGGGTCAATTCTTTACAAATACAGACAAGACTATTATCCCGAAATAGTTTTTAGCACTAATTGGCAAAAACACCCCCCTTTTTTTTCTTTGTTTTCCGAGTGCCTGACCAGTTCAGCCCTCAAAATCATGACTCAGGAAAATTGCCCGGGATTGGATACACAGGAGGGAGGGCTGAGAATTTGGAGCACCTGAGGCCACTTTAGTGCCATGGTGACCTTCTCAGTCTCTGTATTTCTACTGCTTGTGGGCATAGAAGGCCAGATGGACTCTTAACGTGCAAAGTGGGGCACCTTCTGTGAGATAAGGAATGGAGCCTAATGATAGGAATTCTCCCCAGTTTTGTGTGGCGGGTGGCCAGGAGTTTGGTGAATAAAGGTTGAACAAGCTGTTTGTTGTCCGTTGCCTTACAGAAGTAACCTATTCCCGAAGCACAGGGGAAAACGAACAAGTCAGTCGCAGCCAGCAACGAGGTGAGAATCAACCTTTTATGATACAGAAAATTCTCTGGAAGGTCCAGCCCATCCTCTTGCTTTTCCTGTTTTCACTATTACTGTGTACAGTAGAGCCTAAAAGAATGGCAGTTGGAAATAAAGAATGGAGGTGGTTCTGAGAGAGTCTATGGTTCTGATTCTGTATACAGGTTGGGTGTGTCAGGGCTGTGTGACATGTAGACTCCAACATCCCAGATCACACTCCCGCGTGGCTCTGAATCAGACTGACCTCCAAAGAATGGTGGGTTGAAATGTAACTTCTTTGCACAGATTTCTTTGTGCCTTTAGAATGACCTCACCAAATGTCACTCTTGTCATTTTAGAAAGTTACATTATTTGTGCATCTGGTGTTGGAGGCAAGTTTAGCAGAAATTGCTAGGAGCTGCACAGTAGTGCCTTTGACTTTGACACCCCCCCTCCCCCCAACTCTTGCTGTGGGCTTTCTTAGGTCTCCGCAGAGTGAGAGACCTCTGTCGAGTTCTGCAGCTGCCATCAACCTTTGAGGACACAGCAGTTGCCTACTACCAGCAAGCGTACCGGCACTCTGGCATCCGTGCTGCCAGGCTGCAAAAGAAGGAAGTGTTGGTTGGCTGCTGTGTCTTAATTACCTGCCGACAGCATAACTGGCCCCTCACCATGGGAACCATCTGCGCCCTGCTGTATGCAGATTTGGAAGTGTTTTCTGGCACCTACATGCAGATAGTGAAGCTCCTGGGGCTGGATGTGCCATCCCTGTGCTTGGCGGACCTGGTGAAGACTTACTGTAGCAGGTAAGCTGCCCGCTGGCAAACTCTGGGACAGGCTGGCTCCTTAGAACCCAGTCCTTTGAGCTTTGCTGTCTCTTTTTCACCAAAGCCCATTTAAAGGAATTTGGGAGAAAAATGTAGTCTCCCTCTCTTGTGCCCAGTACTAATAAGGTTAATCCCATTTTACATTTCTAGACTGCTGTCATTTCCAAATCCCTTTGCCCTCACTGCAACCTAATGACATAAGCAAAGTAGGTGTCAGCCTTGGCAGAGGGCCACTGAGTTGTGGCTCTTGTGTTGTGCATAGCCCGCTTGGCTGTGTGCACCAGCCCTGCCTCAGCAGGATCATCTGTGAATGGAGGCAACAGGATGTTAGTCATGGGGCTGGAAGCAGAAACTAATGTCTTTTTTTTAAGTAGCTGTGGTGTTTTCTTTCTTCTGAAAAATACAGTATAAAGCAAAGGTTATCAGTGTTAAGTGGCTTTGGGTTTGCATGGTTACTTCTTAGCTGGATGAATATGGGCCAGTTTTTTTTAAACTATATGTATTTTTAGTGGGGTGTAGAGGAGATGACAGGAGAACATTTGTAAAGCGCTCAGAATGATGGCCGGTGGAGGTGCTGACAAACGTGAGCTTTCTTGTGCATTTTCCTGCCCTTCGCTGCACAAGTAGAAGACTCAGCCTGTCTTCTCTCTGCACCTCTATGAACTCCGTACCTGGCCAGCGAACTTGAGCATTCCAAGAGGAGAGAAGAGCTTGCCCACTGCGAGTGTACTCCTTTTCCTTGCTTTGGAAGAGCAGCCCTCTCCCCTGTAGGCATGGAGACCAGACTCTCATTTTCTTTTTTCAGCTTCAAACTGTTCCAAGCTTCCCCGTCTGTTCCAGCCAAATATGTGGAGGACAAAGAGAAGATGCTGTCGCGAACATTGCAGTTGGTGGAGCTGGCAGACGAGACATGGTTGGTGACCGGGCGGCACCCCTTGCCTGTCATCACCGCTGCTACCTTCCTGGCTTGGCAGTCACTGCAGCCTTCGGAGCGTCTGACCTGTTCACTTGCCCGATTTTGTAAATTGGCAAATGTGGACCTGCCCTGCCCTGCTTCCTCCCGCCTGCAGGAGCTGCTGGCTGTGCTGCTGCGGATGGCCGAGCAGCTGGCCTGGCTGCAGGTTCTGAGGCTTGACAAACGGTCTGTGGTGAAGCACATTGGTGACCTTCTCCAGCACCGGCACACGTTGGTTCGCAAGGCCTTTCGAGACGGAACAGCAGAGTTGGAAGCTGGGGAGAAGCAGCAGCAGGGTTGGGGCAAGAGCCCAGGGCAGGGAAAAGAGGAGGCAGCGACGAGTTCCTTAGATCGGCCCGAGGGCAAGAGACCAGCTAGTCCTGCCCTTCTTCTCCCACCTTGCATGTTGAAGCCCCCGAAGCGGATCTGTCCCCCACCCCCTATCTCCACAGTCACCGGAGATGAGGACATTTCTGATAGTGAAATAGAGCAGTATCTGCGTACTCCTCAGGAAGTTAGGGACTTTCAGAAAGCTCAGGCTGCAAGACAGGCTGCCATAGGGGTATCAAACCCTCCCTGATGTGCATCCAGGGGAGCACTCACACCATTCCTGCAGCAGCTTGACAATAGACCTATCACTTCTGGAGAAGTGAGTGTATGTGAGTCCTGAGATATTTATTTTTTCTTATTTAAAGTAACCATGGGACTCTGTGCAGTTAATTGGACCCTGGGTCCTGGAGTAGTAGCTGGGAGCAGTGCAGGGACAGTGGGTTTGGAGAGAATCCCATCTGTTGGTGCCAGGGAGGAAGGTGCAGATGTTCATACTACGAGGGATGGCTTTCCTCCTAGACAGGTTGGAGGGTGCCAGGCTTTCTCCTGGTTTGTATTGGATACACTGCTGCTCCAGGCCTGCCAGGCCCTTCCTGCTCATGTGGAGTGGTTGGTGTTTTGAAAGCTATCAGCCCTCAGAGGACAGGAATTGGGCGGCTCCTGGCCCTATGTCATTTGTAGATTGATGGGTTCTTGTGTATGGGGTTGGGGGTTTTAAAATCCTCTACCTCATAACAAAAGGACCATGGGTGGACTAAAGTTATATAGCTCAAAGGGCTTTGCAAAATTTTAATATATTAAAACAAGAGGCATCTGCTAAAAAACATTCTATTGTATAAAACCCGAGCTTTTAAAAACATGTTTTCTTTGGCACTTTTCATCCCCTCCCTCCCTTTTCCCCAGCGTATTGCAGAAAGCTCTCCAGTGCTAAGGCATGGGCAGGGTATGTAAACAGCAGCCAGCATATGTGGAAGAATAATACGAAGCTTTTTTTTTTTTTTTTTTTTTTTTGAGGGGGGGTCTAATATTGTCTGTGCAGCAAGCATAAATAACAGGATTCATCCCAAGGTGTGTGGGTTTTCTCCCCTCCCTTATGTCTTTCGCCTTGGTGATCAGATGGCGGCGACATGGACACTGGGAGGGGACCTGGACCAGGTCTGGTTTTCCCTGTTGCTCTTCACCAGGCTCGGCTTTCCCTCCACTTTTCATTGGGTCCTGTAGTAAAAGGCTGGTGGTTGCTTTGTAGGTGCTGGTGTTTAAAAGGAGTGAAGGCACAGCCCCCATGTGAGCTGCAGGGACCCTACCTGCTGCCTTGCGGGGGTGGGGTTGGGGTGGGGTTCAGCTTGGGCTTCTGTGAGGCAGGAACCTGGACTGATGTTTGGAAGGTTTGTCCCTAATACTGAGCTAGACGTCAGATTCTTGGAATGGTTCTTCCTTATGGCCTCCTGGAGGCAGGGAAGGGCCCTTCCTGGGTCCCTTGGTGTTGGAAGGCTGAGACTGGGGAGGTGGGTCTTGTAACTGAACAGGAAGTGCTTCTCCAGGACCACCTGCAGCCTTGTGATGGAGCCTCCCTTCAAAGCACTGTGTATAGGGCACCATTGCCTTCGCTCCAGATCTAAGCACTACTCTCCACTTGACTCAGATCTTTCCTGAGGTACTACCTCTAAAGCCCTGCGGTGTGGTTTGTGTACCACTCCTGTGGGACGCGCCTGTCCCTGACTGGGCACCCTTTCCACGTGCACCCCCCATTCCTTAGAACTCCAGCGCTGCCTTCCACACTGTTCCACCTTCTCTTGCATAGTTAATCTTAAAAGCAGCACCTATGGGTCCTGGTCACTTGGCTCATCTGCTAGGCTGGCCCCTAGTTGGCCAAAAGCTGGGTGGGGGAGAGGCCCTAGGATCTAGGCACAGATGGCCATGGGTGACTTTAGAGGAGGGCAGTGAGGAGAGAACAGGGTTCTCAAGCTCCCATCATCTGTGTGTTCCTGATAAGGCTGATGACCACCAGCCAGACAGGGCGGAGAGGTGGGGAGTACCTATGGAGGAGCCCACCTGGGGGATGTGCCATTGCCCGCCTCCCACGGGCCTCCCGTGGGCCTACAGGACCTTCCCCCACTACCCTGGACGGCACCGATACGACTGGCAAAACTAGCCTGGGCTGGGACGGAAATGTGTACTGCTTGCGGTCCTGGGGTGGTCCTGGGGTGGTCGCCACCCCAGAGTGACGCCTCTCTTGACAGCGGCGGGCCTTGGGCCTGTCTTCCTCCTCCCCCCAGCCCCCACCGCCGACTCCAGGACCGAAGCTGGTGTGCCAGGCGGGCGACAGCCCCCGGGGCCCCTCTACCTCCAACCTGCCGATGTACCGGTAGACGTCTCCGAAGGCCCCGGAGAAGCGCGGCGGACCGGGTCGCGGGGCCTGCGCGTCCCGCAGCGTCACCCGCCCCCGCCCCCGCCCCCCGCCCTAGACGGTGGTCTCGCTCTTCCAGAGCCCCGTCTTCATGCAGGCGCCCCCCGCCGCGTCCGCCCCGCTCACGTCGTCGTACTTGGCTCCCTTGGGCGCGCCGTTCAGACTGGCTGCGTTGAGGGGGTACGAGCGCCGCTTGCTGTCCCGCTCGGGTGCTCCGCCCCCGCCGCCCCTGAGGTTGTCGCGGCTGGCGCTGCGGCGCTGGCCCTGCCGGCTGGCCTCGGGGGGTGGCGCGGCGCTCGTGTCGCTGCCCTCGGACGGCGTGAGCATGGGCTCGCCCTCTAGCTGGAGGCCCGGGCTGTTGCGGCTGCTGCCCGGGTGGCTGTCGGACGGGCTGTTGTGCAGGCTGCCGCTCTCACTGGACGGCGGCTCGGGCGCCCCGGCTGCTGCCCCCCCGCGCAGCGCCCTGAGCCGGTTCTTGGCGCCGGCCTCCCCCGCGCGGTGCGCCTTGGCCCGACTCTTGTGCGCCCGGCGCCCGTGGTGCAAGTTGTTGGGGTGGCGGGGGGCAAGGCTGCCCCGGGAGCCCGTGGGCTCCGGCTCCCCCTCCCCGCGGGCCGCCGTCCCCCCCTCGCACACCTGACTCTGCGCCAGCTGCAGGTTGGTGAGCTTGCAGGGGCCCAGGGGCGGCGCGTGGCTGCTGCTGCCGCTCGGGGAGGACTTGAGGGACGGGGGTCCCTCTCCGAACACGGGGGAGCCGTCCTCTGGGGCGGCGGGCGCGGCCCGCGGGGAGGCGCGGGAGGCCGAGGCCTGGGGGCAGCAGGCGCGCCAGGAGGCCCTGACGTCCCGGCGCCTGGCACAGTGGTGGGTGAAGACGAAGAGTCCCAGGGCGGAGGCCGCCGCCCCGTACAGGCAGCTGCACACCACCCGGGGCAGCCAGCGCTGGGACACGGCCAGGGCCCCACAGGCCCACATGGCCAGATACAGGAAATGCGTGGTCACCAGCGCCCCCAGTTGGACTCCCGGAGAATAGAGGCCGTCACCATCCTCCGGGGGCCCGGGTGTCACCACCCCCGCGCTCCCAGTAGCCAGAAGGGAACCTGAGTCGTTCAGGAGGGGGCCGCTGCTCCTGAGCCTGCTGGAACCCCTCAGCTCCTCCCCTGGCTCCAGGGAGACCCTGCTGGTGCCCCCCTTTGGGCTCTGCACCAGTGGACTCCTTAGGCGCAGCCCTGCACACAGGAAATAGATCCAGGTGATCAGCAGAATCAAAGCCACGGGGATGTAGAAGGCTCCTAGGCTTGGGCGCCACACCAGCCAGCAGCTGAGGGGAGACACAGGCAGTGGGTGAAGGGTGGGAGGAGCACATCTGAGGTAGCTGGGTGGTGGGGGAGACAGGACATGGTGAGTGTAAAAGCAGAAACTGGCTTGGGCAGCATGCATGGGTTTGGGTGAGGTCCCTGGCTGGGTGGGCCTGGCAGGTGCCCCTAAGAGTGCAGTTGAAGGCATCCAGTGTCAGGGCGGGTGGGTTTGGGTGGGCAGGCAGGCAGCGGCTCACTAGGGGCTGTGATCCCGGTAGTTGTGGATGTTGACAGCAGCTGTGATGCCACAAATAATGAGTGGGATCCCTCCGGCAATCAGATAGAACCTGGAGAGGAGTGGGGTTCGGGGGTCAGGGAGTTGGGGAACTAAGGGAGTTGGAACCAGATGCTCAAAGACCTTGACTCCGGGTCTCTGTCCCATCCTCTTTCCCATTTAAATTCTGTCAGAAATTTTTGTCAGGAATGCAAGGCCCCTACAGGGCAGGCTCAGTAGGTTCCTAGGGGACTTGGCCACAACTGTCCTAGGGGACAGAGGCCAGAATTGCTCTCTCACCTGAAACGGTACAGAAGTCAGGGTACCACTCAGGTTCCCAGGATCCCTGCCCAAAGCCACTGGAGTCACTTCCTTCCCTGGGCTTGTCATCCCTGAAGAGCCCTAAGGATGGTTCCATGGCCTTGGGCAACCTGGAGCTACCTGGGGCCTTGCCTCTTCTCTCTTTGGATAGTTCTCTGCCAGGACCTTGGACCCGGCCTGCCTCCACCCTGGGAGAACAGATTTTGGTGTCCTACACCCGCCTCCGAGCCCTTCACCCTTGCAAAGCTGACAGTGAGAAGCACGTACCGGAGCATGGGTCGGGGTGCGGGCGGGGCAGAGTCCCCTTCTTGTGGAGGGGGTGCTCTCCAGGTGAGCTCCTTGTGGAGGACGCGGGCCTTCACACCCATCCAGAGCAGTGTGGACAAGGAAGAGTAGTGCAGAGTGATGCCCACCTGCGGGGTCAAGCCACGGGGTGGGGGATTGGGGGCGAGGGGGAGACCACGCTGCTACTAGAACTCCCTCAGGGCCTCAGTCTAAATATTTTCCCACTCCTCCTATGGACCCACCCCCAGGTCTAACCAGATCCCCCTCAAGGTTCTGGCCCTGCTGTCACCCTCTTCCTTCCACACCCTGCTTCTCTCCTGCTCTGGAGACTTCTCCCTACCCTGCCCTCGCTGTCTGGCTAGTACCTGACCTCTGCTCCATTGCAGACCCCCACTCTCCACTTTAATGGCCCATCTTTTGCTCTCTGTACTTCTTACCACCCCTACTCCCACGCCCCACCCCCAGCAGGGCTGGCCACAGCAGTGGAGATGGGGCCTTTTAGCATGAACCTCCCGTTTCCCCTTGCACCTCCTGACTCTGTACCCAGGTTTCCATCCCTCATCTTGGGGCGCCCCCCACCCTGCCCCAGCCCCTTCTCCTGCTTACTGCCTGGCAGACCATCTGGTAGTTGGTGAGCGTGATGCCTCCTGCAAAGACGGCAGAGGTCATGGCCATGTGGAAGCACAGGTTCAGCAGCATGTGCCAGCCCTTCCGGGACACGTGGATGGAGCTGCCCCAGAAACGGTCTTTAATTAATGGGCCACCCAACCCAAGGTCAGACCCACGGGGTCTCAAGGCCATTGGGCTAGCAGTTGGAGGCGGGGGTGGGGTAGGGTGGGAGACAGATATCTGTGTGCATGCACGTGTGTGGATGTGATTAGAGGGCCCAGGGCAGGACGGGCTTCGCCTCCAAAATGTGTTTTGCAGCCTTAGAACCTTCAAATAAAATGCTAGGCAAGAGACTGGGAAAGTCATGTGGACCCCTTGGGAAAGGAACCCTTGGCCAGGACTCAATGAGACCCACAGCCTTCCCTCCATGTCCTCCCTTCCTGCAGGAGCTCCCACCTGTGGTTGAGGATGTAGGTGATGATGGTGGAGAAGAGGCAGAGCAGCAGCAGGGCAGTGCAGGGGTACACCACTGGATGCAGCCCTGCCCCTGAGCCCCCCACCTCCCTGGGGAAGGCACTCAGCTCCTGGAAAGGGTAGGAAGAGGAAGTATTAGGAAGCCAGGGGGTAGGGGCCACTCCATGGAGTCCTGGCCAGTCCCCCAGACCATTTTTCCTCTTCCCAAGTCGGGTCAACTTTAGCCCCTAGTCCATCTGGGTAGGCAAAGACGTTGAGTGCTGCGACATCCGTTCTTAGAAAGTCAATCTTAGGTAGTGTTAATAATCCACCGCCATCGGCCACTTTCTCCCTCCTAGTCTCTTGCCCTTCTGGGAACACATCTGATTCTCAATGTAAAAATCAGAGATGAGGGCAGCCCCGGTGGCGCAGCGGTTTAGCGCCACCTGCAGCCTAGGGTGTAATCCTGGAGACCCAGGATTGAGTCCTACGTCAGGCTTCCTGTGTGGAGCCTGCTTCTCCCTCTGCCTGTGTCTCTGCCTCTCTCTCTGAATGGATAAATAAATAAATAAATCTTAAAAAAATAAAAAATA
The DNA here is from genome assembly GCF_011100685.1 of Canis lupus familiaris. Lineage (NCBI taxonomy): Eukaryota > Metazoa > Chordata > Mammalia > Carnivora > Canidae > Canis > Canis lupus. The sequence goes on from NC_049237.1 coordinate 28,290,547, forward strand.
AAAATCAGATGAGGAAAGAAGGGGAGGTTTCTGTCTATAATCCAGTTGCCAGCCTGGTCAGGATCTGGGACAGTGGGGTGTAAAATGTGGTGAAGGAGCGGGAACTGGAGAGGAGTGAGTGAGGAGGGTGACCAGAAAGGAGAAATGTTCCTACATGTTTTTGTTTGTTTGTTTGTTTGTTTGTTTTTGCCACTTTAACAATCTGGGTCTCAGAGAGTGCAGGACGTGAGGGCCAGGCTGGATGGTTCCAGATCCATGTCTCTCGATGAGTGGAGGCAAGACTCCTCTGTCTCCTGAAAGATGAAACGTGTGGGGAAGACCAGAGGGACATTTCCCCATGAATCCTAGTTATGAGGCTTGTGAGGCTGCCACCTTTCTGTAGTTCTCGGCGGTGCCAGGTGGTCAGAACACCTGGGTCTTCCCCGCATCGCGCACACTTCCCGGTCCTCCCAACCTTCCGCCCGCCCTCCACTCACCATGAGCACCGCCACGTTGCCCAGCTGCTGGCACTGCAGGGAGCTGACATTGGGCTGGCTGGAGCGGAGCTGGCAGCCCTCGGAGCTCCACCTCCCGGGTCCCCCCGGGCCGTCCTGGCTCCACCAAGCTGCCATGGGTTCAGCCCCCTCAGCCCAATGCCGCAGTGAAATGGCCACCGGCTCGGTCAGGTTTCCCACGCCACAGCCACCTGCAGGGGAGAAGGGAGACCACCCAGGTAGAGCGGGGGCCTGGGGTGGCTGCACCCCTGGGGCAGGGCGTGTGCTGGGCTTCGGACCCAGCGGGATTCCTGCCTTCCAGGCTGTGGGTCTCCCCCAGGGAGGCTCAGGATGATCTGGGAGGTGGCCCATTCCAAATGCCAAATGAGTGGTGGCGTCAAGTACCCAAGAAGAGCCGATCTGGGGCTGGGGCCGGGAGGGCCGGGTGGGAAGGAAGGAGGGTAGAAGGTAATACTGGGAAGAGGAAGGTGAGGGAGGACTCGGAGTGTGTCTGTAACCTTTTTGAAATTCGACAAGTCCAGGATGTAAATCCCAATGTCCTCCAGAGCCTTGTCTCCAGCAATCCCTTCCTTTATGGGATGTCTCCGTCCCTTATCCCTGCCCCAAATGGCGAGGGGCCCTTTCCTCAGCCACCTCCCCCAGGGCGTGAGGGGCGCTGTGGGTGTGGGAAGGGCAGGTCGAAGGGGCGAAGGGGCACGGGGCAGACACTGGGGAGCGCTGCGCGCGGGACGTTGGGCCCTTACTGGTTCCCGCGAAGATGACAGGGGTGGCCACACCGCGCCGCTTGCTGGGCCCCGCGCCTCCGGGGCGGGAGGTGTTGCCGTGGCTGCGAAAGAGGCGGCCGTTTCGGAAGATGAGCAGTTGCAGGGTGCAGTCTGGGGGAACAGGGGGAGCCAGGGCAGCCGGAAGGGACGAGAACAGACTGGACGGCAGCTGGATGGAGGCCAGGGCCACGCTGTTCTGGGGGGGACATCGGAGTTCCTCAGAGACATCCGGGAACCCTTCGGACTCTGGGGCCTTCCAGTCCCCTCCTCCCGCCTCCCCTGAACCCCCTTTCTGGATCTGCTTCCACACACACCACTCACCCTCCCTAGGCACCTGCATCTGGCACATCCCTCCCCTGGTGCCCACCTTGATGTGGAAAGACGACAGAGAAATGCTGGGTCTCCCCGTGGTGCAGCGGAAGCGGAGCTGCTGATCAGCCAGGGGCTCTGGCTCCGGTGAGGGGTTCTGGCCAGGGCCCCCAGGCCGCACACCCGGCACTCCTGCCTCCCTTCTCTGGAAGGCTGTGCAGGTCAGCCCCACATAGCTGTGTGGCTTGATGAGGTAGGCCTCCAATGCCACGTTCCTTGAGTTCTGGGGATATGGAACCTGTCACCCTCCATCTGAGATATAGTGGCTCTCTCTTGGCCTCCTGCCTGACGCTGCCCAGTCCCTCTCTGCAGATTTGTCCCCCTACACACTCCTTACTGTCTTCTCAAGGCCTGGCAGTTTTACATCTGCCGCAGCGTCTCCCCAACCCCTGGCCATAGCACCTTCTCCTAAGACCCTTCATCCCACTCTCACCCTACCTCAGACCTTGCTCACCTCTGAACAGTACTAGTTCTGCTGCCCCAACCAAGCCTCAGAGCAGGGCCCACGTCCCACCTCCTTATACCTCCTCAAGTGACTAGCACAGTATCTTCCACGTTAAAGGTGCTCTGCTGTGGTGGTTCATTGGGTCACAACCCACCATTGGCAATGTCACCCTCTCCTTAGGGAACAGGAGTCTCCATTACTCCTCATTCCATCACAGCACTGTCATCCTGCTTCCAAACCTCCTCTTATTCCTTTGACTCCTTTTACCCTTCTTTCTGTTCACTTCCATTGGGCTAGCATTATAACTCGGTTTCCCACCATGAAGTCTTGAATAACTCGGCCCTGTCACCGGACCCTCCCTCTCCTTTGTGCTGTCCCTGACAACTTGGAATTGGATTCCACACAAGTGAGTCACACTCGGGGTTCTTGCTAGCTGAGCGCATGGCAGGTGCATACTTGGAGGACTTGCTGCCCAAAGACAGGAGTGTTTGCCTCCTGGCAGGCAAGGGCTGGCCCCAGTTGACTGTAAGGTCCCTCCCAGGGCTAGGCTCCCCAAGGAGCTCCCTCCCAGCTGATCCATATTACCACAGAGATGTGCTGGGCGTGGGGGCTGAGGGCAGCCCCCCCGATGCGCTCCAGAGCACCCACGATGCCACTGCAGGCCTTGTCCTCACGCTGGGCCAGCCACAGCAGGTGCTCGTCCACCAGCATCAGGTTGCTGGCCATGTCCACCATCACCTCCACCAGCTGGCAGGGGGCCAGGGGCAGGGAGTCACTGAGGGCAGGAGTGGGGTTTGGGGCCCAGGGACTGGGGCACAAGAGGCTTGAGCAAATGGTGGGGGTTGGTTTCCAGGGACCCCAGAGGCTGGGTTGAATCTCACCTCTTTGATCTGGTCGACATAACCCAAAAATTTCTGGATCATCTGAGCCACATAGACAACATCCATCATGTCTGAGAAGCTGGCAGCCTCTGCTGTGTACACTCGCAGCTGGTGGGCCAGGGTCAGTGCATTGGAGGCATTGATGGGCATCTGGGAGAATTGAAGGAAGAAAGGAGCTGGTCCATTTGGAGGCTCCCTCATCCCCGAGAGCCACCCCTAGGGGGCCCCCTGGTCTGTGCTGCTGCTGGGGCGACAGTGCCCTGGGAGAGGGGGCTGGCCCACAAGCTGGGTCTAATCAGGACAGAAGGCACATGTAAGGAATGAACTCAACAGGACTCCAGGCTGCCCACTTCTAACACCACTTCTAACGCCCTAAGGATAATGGGATGGCCTCACACAGTCCTCATTTGTGTGGCTCAGCGGTTGAGCATCTGCCTTTGGCTCAGGGCATGATCCTAGGGTTCAGGATCCAGTCCTACATCAGGCTCCTTGTGGGGGGCCTGCTTCTCCCTCTGCCTATGTCTCTGCCACTCTCTGTGTCTCTCATGAATAAATAAATAAAATCTTGAAAGAAAGAAAAGAAAGAAAGAAAAGAAAGAAAGAAAGAAAAGAAAGAAAGAAAGAAGAAAGAAAGAAAGAAAGAAAGAAAGAAAGAAAGAAAGAAAGAAAGAAAGAAAGAAAGAAAGGATGAATGCTTGGGGTGGCCCTGGGGGGAGGTATCTGAACACCCTAGAAGGAGAAAAGCTAGATGAGAAGAGCAAGAGGCCCTCGGGATGCACACCACCCCCCCAGAACAGAGGGGCAGCAGAGCCCGCAGCCCAGCCATGAGGGGGGGTCCTAGGCCCCATGGGGCAATCTGGCTTCTCCCCTTCCCACTCCCCAGACCAGAGCTGATGAGATGCCCCCTCCCCCCCTCCTCTCCTGGCCTCACCAGCACGAACGTGTAGAGCACCCGGGTGATATCATTGGTGTACAGACAGTGGGAGTAGTCCCCCGGCTCCCAGCGGCCAGCTCGGTCACACCGGCGGGAGGCTCGGGTGCCTGGGGCGCCCCCACTCAGGGGCACGGAGGTGAAGGGGTACTGTAGACAGGACTGGTATGCTGTGATGCCCGCCAGAGTTCGAGGCCACCTGGGGGCAGAGATGGGAGGCCTCTGACGCCCTAGGCTCTGCAGAGCAAGGGTCCCTCCTCTGCCCTTGGCCCTGTGATGCAGAGCCCCATGGGACCTCAGGGAGGGATTCAGAGACAGTGGCTCCCGAGCTCCACCTTCTTTCTAACTTCGTGTTTGTTCAGACCGGGAGCCTTGAGTAAGTCCCTTGCCCGCTCTGGGCCTGAGTGTTCCCAGCTGTACATGGGGAGGATGATCCCGGCCTTTCCTAACCAAGACGTCCACTGGGATATTAAAATCTGATACTCGTGGTGGGAGAGTTTTGTCAACTATTAATGCAAGGAAACAAGACAAACAAAATCCCACCCAAACTTTTTGTTCTGCACCGCACATATCAGATGGGGGGTTTATACGAAAAGATAAGGTCTCTGTAAATACAACTGCGGGACAGTGGGACGCGGGGCTGGGCGACAGAAGCGCTTTCTCCATCTCCTGCTTTCTCCGCAGGTGCGGAGCCCTGGGGCCGTTTGTTCCCGACGCCGGAGCTGGGGTGGGGGTGGGGGGTGGGACCCGGCGGTGATGCGCCCCTGGGGCGGCAGAGGGCGCCCTACCTGAAGTCCCCGCGATTGTTGGCGACTCGCTCAGCGGGGCAGTAGGAGGCGGAGGTCTCCAGCACCACGATCTCCACCTTCTTGCTGGCGTTGCCCTGGGCGGTGGACACGGAGCACTCCCACTCCCCTGACGCCCAGACGCCGATGTGAGACAGGGTCAGCTCGCTGCGGGGCGGGCGGCGGGGGGCTGCTGGGTGAGGCAGTCTGCACGGCCGGCCCCCCAGCGCCCCAGCGCCCCAGCGCGCCCACCCGCAGCCCCTGGCCTAGGGCCTGCGGGGCAGGAGCTTCAGGGCTTTCTTTAACTGAGCGAAGGACACAAGTACATTCTCCTTTCATATCCATTGGCCTTATGATACTGTTTGGCTGAGCTTCAATCTCCCCCTTCATCATGGAGCTAATAACACCTCCCTTGCAAGTCTATTGCAGAGATTCAGTCCCAGCACATAGGTGAGAGTCACTATATACATTGTAAAAGTGCTAAAGAAATGTCAGAATCAGTTTTTTCTTCCTATCTGGCATTGACTTTCTATCCCCTAGCCAGACCCTTTATGACTTAGTCCTGGGTTTCCAGAAACACACGTGCACGCTTACACAGAGGAGCATACCCTCAGGAACATGTCTGAGCCCGACTCATTTGGGGGGCAGATGATGGGTACCGTGGCCTCCCCCACCCCACGCCTCCGGCTGAGAAGAGGCAGCAGGGCCTGTACCTGGTGATGAACGTGCAGTCGTGGATGAGGCTCTCAGCCAGGAGGATGCCCGCTTGCTCGTCGCCCTCCAGGGGAGCTCGGTTGTGGTACCAGCGAATGCGGGTGTCATTGCCCAGGTAGCTGGCGGAGCACTGGAAGGGCAGGCGGTCGCCCTGGAACACCACTTGGCGTAGGGATGGGATGAGGTGGTGCGTGTGCAGCTCCAGGGCCCCTTCTGTGGGAGGAGACATGGGCAGTGAGGCCATCGTGCACCAGTGTGGAAGATGTCAGTAGGGGCACGGCCAGGCCCTGTCTGACTGGAGCCCCCTCTAGCTGGGTAAACAGGGCATAGGAGAAAGCCTCTGGAGAGGAGAGCACAAGAGAGGAACAGGTGGGTTTGGGACGAGCAAATAAAAGTGCTCCTTTCCATGGCACACTTATCACCCCAAGAAGGGGACCAGGTGAAAACATAAAGCAGTGGCCCCAAAGAAAGTGAGGAAATGCTGATGGCTGGAGAAGGACCCCCAGTGGGATCTGAGGAGGATGCCCTGGAGAACATGCCCACTACTCAATAACACAAGGCGGAGGGAGCCTTGAGCCAGCCGGGACCCTTCAGGAGCGCATCTGCACCAGGGGGTAGGCAGAGGAGCCCCTGGCAGGTGTGTGGGCTGAGGATGTGCTCACCGCAACGCAGCTGGGCCTCCTGGAGGCCACCCAGGGCCTGGGCATGCAGGGCAGCGGGGTAGGCACAGACCGTGTGCTCAGACAGCTGCAGGGAGCGATTCCGGGCCCAGGGCAGCAGCCAGCGCAGGTGGCAGTCGCATGTCAGGTATTCAGTACCCAGATCCCTGCAGAAATGGGGAGAGTAGGGCAGAGGGAGTGTGGGCTCCTGGGGGGTGGGGATGGAGCCCTGGGAGAGACTGAGGCTGGAAGGCCCGAGCACCGCCAGCCTGGCGAGAGTGGGAAGGCAATGGTGGTTTGGGCCACTGCCTGACTTGCCCACCGAGAAGGCCGGCCGCGGTGGTCATGATATTTATGTGTGTCCTCCCTGGGCAGAGAAAGGAAGCTGGGCTCTGGGTCCTTGGGTGGGAAGAGATACTCACACAACCTTAAGGGCTGGCAGCTCATCAAAGACCCCAGGTTGTAGACTGGAGAAGATGTTTCCAGATATGTTTCTGCAGGGGGCAGGGAACAGTGAGCCGGGATCTTAGGGTCTCCCTGGGCCAGAGGAGGGAGAGTGAGTGAAGGGGGAGGGCAGGGGTGTGCTATGAGGGTCTGCTGCTGCTCCTCCTTGGAGAAGAGCCTCCCCTCCCCGCTAACTGCCCCCACTCACAGTCGGAGAAGCCTGGGGAGGCCTTGGAAGGTGTCAGAGGTGAGACAGCCAATCCGGTTGTTGGAGAGATCTCTAGAGGGACACACACAGCCTCAGTAAGCGGGCCACATGGTAGCACATGGATCCACTCGGGCGGGTCACATGTGTGTGTGGCGGGGGCTTGTGTGGGGAGCAGGATGGGATGAACAAGGAGATGGGCCTCAAGTGCCTCCCCTGCCTGCCCCTCCCCCACAGTACGATGAGTGTCGGGACAAGAAGGGATGGTGGGGTGAGGGATCCAGGGGACCATCTCCAGGGATAGGGGGAGGGCTGGGAGGGCTGGGGGAGCAGGACATGCCACTCACAAGCGCTTCAGCTCCCCCAGGCCCAGGAAGGCCCCAGGCTGCACCGTGCTGATGACATTATTCCTCAGGTCCCTGTGGGAGGCAAGTGGGAGCCCTCACACCTCTCCCAGTCTGGGGGCCGCATGCTCCCCTGGGGTGGGGAAGCCTCATTTCGACCACAAGTGTTGGGAACTGGATTCTCCTCAGCCCTGGTGGGGAGGCTGGATGAAGGACTCCACCCCTCAGCTAGGTCTCCTTGCCCCTCCCGGCCTCGGCTACCATCAAGGGGTGCTGGTCAGAAAGATGTCAAGAAGAACACAGAGGCCAAGAGATGGGATGGGGGCCCCATGGATGAGGAAGCAGAACCCAGTAGAAATAAGGAGCAGAGCCAGCACTTGCCCCTGTTGCTCCCATCCGAGCTGCCAGGGAATCTCACAGGGGCTGCTGTGAGGACCACTTGATAATGGGTGTGAGAGTCTTTTGTAAATTGCTCTAGAAAGGTAAGATCTTCTGGAGCCCAGCAGTGGGGGAGGTATTTCCATAGCTGTTCTGTCCAGATTGATCTCTCCATGTGACAGGTGAGGAAGCAGGCCATGCAGCTGATGACCCCCCGGGTGCTGACCAGGGGCCCTGACACCAGGGCAGAACTATAACCCCTCCTGGGGACCCCTCATTCTTCAGATGAAAAAAGGCAACGCTGATGGGGAGGTATCCTAGGAGCCCATGATGCTGAAGCACGTACAAAGGAAATGCCATCTCTGGGCCCCGTTCCAGCTGGTTGACACAGAAGAAGATGATGCCCCCGCAGGGCTCCATGGGGTCAAGGGCCATCCACCAGAGGAGTGAAGGGCAAGTGAGTCATCAGGGCAGCTTCTGCACCAGGGTCTGGTTGCTCAAACTCATCCACGCAGCCACTGCAACCCTCTCTCCCTTTCATCCCCTCTCCCAAGGAGTGGCAAGGGGTGTAAGGACCCACTTGGGACCCACGGGTGCCTACCGGGCCCCATTGCAAAACCAGACTGGCAGCTCCCTGGGACCACTAAGGACCAAGGTATAGTGCTGGCCCACGGGCTACCCTCCCATCCTTTGCTTCCGGAGCACAGCTGTGGGGAGAGGTGCTAGACCACCACCTGGCCACTCACCCAACTACTCAATGACCACCTGAGTCTTTCCTGAGCACAACCAGCACGCTTGCAGCCCCGCAGAGCAGTTGACCAGGGCCTCACTGCTCAGCCAGCCTGCCTCCCCTCCTGGGGCCCCGGGCTGGGGGCTGCAGCCTTCCTGCATGCTCCCTTCACTCCAGCCAGCCCTCTGCTCCAACCCAAGCACCCAGGAGAGTATGAGGCAGAGGGCTGGGGTGGGGGGGATTCCTGGAATGACCAGCGTGTTGGAAGGAGGCTGTGCAGGAAGTAGGAGATGGACAGAAATATCTGGGGTCAACCTGTTTTCCAAGGCCCTGTGACCCACCAGCTCAGGCTGACACATGGGGGCACGTGGCTCTGCCGGCCATTAAAGTCTCAGAGACATCTCTGGATTACGGGCAGGAGGGGGTTAACTGGCCACTCCCTGCTCTGGGAGAGGAAATGGGTGTCCAGGATGGGGAGGTGCCATCCCACCAGGGGGCCTGTTTTCGCACAGCCAGTCCCAGCTGGGAACAAAAACACCCAGAGAGAGAGAAATGAAACACCCTCATACCAAGGACTTGGCCTCCAGAACCCCAAGTCTCTTGAGAAGGAGGGGAAAGCCACCAGAAGGGGACAGCTTCCTAGAGAAGGGAGGGCTTCCATACCCAGGCTGGTGGTGTCCCAGCAGGGAATGTGCAAGAACGCAGACCCTAGATGCCCATACAGCATGGAGACTGGAGATGGGTGGGGGAGCGGGGTGTGGGGGGTAGCCCCCTGTGTTGCCCTTCCTGCCAGCACCCCCCATTCAGTTCCCTGCTCTCACAGCACCCGGTCTGGTGCTGTTCAGCATGTGCCCCCTGGCCCCGGTTGGGGTCTGGCCATTCTCCGGGCTCTGCCTCCCACCCCCACGCGGGGGATGCGGGGGACGGGCAGAGGGAAACACATTCCTCATTGTGTCACTTCCCTTCATGGGCTGCCAAGGGGCTGAGGCCGCAGCCCCCCGCCCCTTCCCTCTCCGCTCACTGTGTTTATTCTCATTTCCTCCCCGGCCCCCCTTGAGAACCCCCACCCCGCCTGCCCCACTGATGCTCTGCAGATGGGAGCAAGGCGGCCACTTGGGCCCCAGCCCCTTCCTGCCCTGGATTTCCTGCAGCCCAGAGCCACGTGGGGGCCCTCTGAGAGGGGAGCTTCCACCGAACGTTGGCATTCCTTCCCCCTTGTCTCATGCCCACAGAATGGCATCAGGGGTGACCAAGGCAGCCCCTCAACCGACCAGACAGGCCAGTTCTGGGTCTTCTCCTGAGGGGCACAGGCCTGGGGCTGCTCATTGGGCTGAGCTTTGAGAGTGGAATGGGATCCTGGTCCCTAACATAGAGGAAGCAGGTCTGGGGCTGTACCCTTCCTAGCAGCAGGAGAAAATGTTATCATAGAACTTGGATTTTTTTTTTTTTTTTTTTTGGGCCAGCAAGGTCCCTATAGGTTGGTGTTCCTTGCTTAGCACATCCTTTTAAAAGTTTGATGACAGCTATGGACTCCTGCCTCAGAAAAGTACACTATACCCAACACTGTGTACATGATTTCAGGCGGCTTGTGGAACCCAGGTGATGAACCCCTGCCCTGGATTGTCTAATCTGATCCCTTCATTTCTTTCTTTCTTTCTTTCTAAAGATTTTTAAATATTTTAAGAAATTTCTACACCTAGTGTGGGGCTCGAACAACCCCAAGATCAAGAGTTTGACACTCCACCGACTGAGCCATTCAGGCACCCAAAATCCCTTCATTTCTTAGGTGAAATCATGAGGGTAAACAGATGTTTCTATGAAGTGGAATCTCTCATCTTCTCCCTGCTTCCATAGAGCCCAGGACTTGGAAGCTGGGAAAAGTGTGGTGTGTAGATGGAACTTTCCCTCCCCACCGTCCATTGTGCAACCCAGAGCGAGGCTACCCTGATTCAAGGCATACTCCTCTCCATGTATCTATGCCAGTATGGAGGAGAAGGACTCTATGGCAGAAGGTGTGTGGGGGTGGGGGGGTCCTGAGAGCAAATCATATTCTTCTTGGGAAAGCTGGAGCTCAGAAGCTGAGTGTAACATGAGTATGTGAGCATAAGCAATAAAAGAACAGATTAATAAAGCAGCCTTAATAAAAACTTAAAACTTCTGCTCTCTAAAGGACACCAAGAAAGTGAAAGGCAACCCAAGGGAATGAGAGAAAATATTTGCAAATCACATATCTAATAAGGGACTTCTATCTAGAATATACAAAGAACTCTTCCAACTCAGTAATAGACAAACCAGCTGAAAAGAATGGGCAAAGGATTTGCATAGACATTTCTTCACAAAGAGCAGATACAAATAACCAAATAATGCATGAAAAGATGGTGGGCACCATTGGCCATTAGGGAAATGCAAAGCAAAACCACAGTGAGATACCACCTCATACATGCTAAGATGGATAATAGAAAAACAGGCAATAGAAAGAGTTGATGAGGCTGTGGAAGACTGGAACCCTTACATATTACTGGTAGCAGTGTAAAGTGGTGCAGCCACTGTGAAAACCAGTTTGGCAAGGGACCCAGAGACTGCACTCCCATGTGCACGTCCAAGAGAAACGGGTGTACATCTGCACAAAAACCTGAACAGGAATGGTCACAGCCGCATTATTCATAAGAAGCCCCAAAGTGGAAACATCCCAAATGTCTGGCACCTGATAGTGCATTTATGCTATATTCTCACAACAGAGTATCATTCGGCCCTATTTTATGGAATGAGCTGCCAAAACATGTGACAATATGAATGAACCTTGAAAACATTTAAGCTAAGTGAAAGAAGCCCGATTATAAAAGATTCCATATATGATTCCATTTAGATGAAATGTCCAGAATAGGCAAATCTATAGAGGCAGAAGGATTAGTGGTTGCTTAGGGCTGGGGAGTAGGAGGGGGAGTGGGGAGTGGCTGCTAATGATGCACAGTTACTTTGGAGATGATGACAATGTTCTAAAATTAGATGCTGAAGGCCGCACAACTGTGTAAATACACTCTGAGCCTTCGGATGGCACACTTTAAGTGGGTGAACTTTACGGGATGTTAATTATATCTCACTAAAGCTGTTAAAGAGTGAGTGTGCAGGCCAGAGCATGCGTGTGTGGGGTGAGCGTGGACCTCGTTTGGAGAGGGTGGGGTGGCTCCCTCTGGCCCCCACAGACCTCCCTGCTTGTGGGTTTAGAAACCAAATTATAGGTTCGGAGGCCACAGAGCAGCTTTCCCTGGGCCCACCAGGACTTCCAGGGTTCTTTCGAAAGTGGGGGCTGGCTGAGAAGCGGGCCAGACTCCCTTGCAGGTACGGAGGGTGTGGGGGGAGCGGCAGGGGGAGGTCCTGGCCCAGGAAAACCGAGCTGGTCCCTCCCGGCGGCCCTCTGGTCTCTGATATCATCCAACAGGTATTTATTGAGCATGTACACTATGCCAGGCACTGGGGCTCCAAGGGCAGGCACGAGGGCTGTCCCCAAGCCCACGAGCCTCCCTCCCCAGGCCTGGGGGCTCCCAGCGCCAGCAGCCTCTCTTCTGCATTCCTCCCCAGTGGAGTGGGGATGGGAAGGGGAGGAGTGCGGCCAGGCGGCCTTGCTCGTGGCCCCGCCCACGGATTAATGGAAACCACCTGGCGGGTGAGAAGCACTCCACCCCCCCCACCCCGCACCCCCCCCCTTGCCATCATTCCCATGAGCATCTGCTTCTAATGAGTGCCCCAGCACCGCTGCATACCAGCCCCCGGGGCTCATTAATCTCATTAGGCAATGACAAATCATCCTGGGGCTGACCAGGCTCCCCTCACCAGGCCCTCTACTCCAGGCGTGCAAGCCTCCAGGGGCGTGTGTCCACACAGAGCCACTTGCTCACATGCACACCCACTCTCTCTCCCTCGGCCTCTCCTGGGGGCTGTCTGTCCTGCGGCCCACTTGGTCTGCAGTCTGGGGGCTTCTCACTGGGGCCCGGCACCCTCGGAGCCCCGGGGGAGGTCTTCTGGTGGCCGGCTCCCTGCTGGATGCCCGGGCAGTGGGGGATGTGGGCAGAGATGCCAGGGACCAGAGGGGCCGGGCCATCCGTGGGGAATTTCTGGGCACCCACGCACGCATGCACGTATCAGCCCCAGGACTGGCCGCTCAAGGCGGGGAGCGCTGGGCAAATCCATGCAATGAGGGGCTGCCGATAGCACATCTTGCAACTTCAAACTCTTCCAAGAAGAAGGGAACGGAACAAGCACTTACTGAAAAGCCTGTGCTGTCCCCATGACCTGTCTAGGGTTCCTTTTTCAGGGGAGAAACCCTGAGGCTTGGACAGGCACCCAGAAAGTAAATCACAGAGGCAGGATTCAATCCCAGGCCTCTCTTACTCCAGAGTGGAGTTCTGTGCCTTTCATCGCCCGCCCTGTCTCCACCCCAGAAGTCTTTCCCCTGGGTAGCAGACAGGGTCCTCCATCAGGAGGGCTGGTGGGATACAGAGGGGAGGGCTCAGACAGAGGGCCTCACACATCTGGAAAATTCTGTACACCTCTTGGGCTGGCCACGAACTGCTCCTCTGGCCCATTTCAGGTTTTCTTGTCCATCCTACTTGACTTATAGGATCCCACAAGGTGTGCCCTCCATCCCCACTCTCCCACTCGCCTCTCTGGGGCACCTGTTCTCCCCTGAGATCATTGCAGGCATATTCCCAAGTGGTACCCTCTGTCTCCTCCCCAACCCCAGCCTCGAGGCCCTGCCATGCATTACCAGGGACCAGGCTGATTTCCTCCCCCCATATGCTTATACTTGACCCATTTCCAAAGGCCAGAGGGGTGCTCAGCACAAGGAGGCAATGCTGGCATTCTTGTAGCCCAGATCTACCATTTCAGTCATTAGGGGAGGCCCCAACCCTCCCACGGGACTTGCCGCTCACAGACTGTGGGATGTTAAGCTGCCATAGCCTCAGCTGCCCAAGCCTGGATGTCTGAGCTTGACAGGACAGAGAGATCAGTGTTTCCTGGCACCAACTGCACGCCAGGCCACGGCGTCTCATTTGTGATGAATAGGCTCACAGTCTTGGGGTCATCTGGTCTACTGGTTCCCAACCCCAGATGAGCATGAGAAGCGTCTGCATACCTTGTAAAAAAATTCCCAGGCCCCTTCCGACTTGATGAATTAGCATCTCTGGGAGTGGGGCACAGGATCTCTCCCCATCCCTGGGATAGTGGGACAGTGGTTTTGATGACTAGTTTTGTGTGTCCACTTGGCCAGGCTATAGCACCTTGTAACTTAATCAAACACTAAGGGAGTTGTCTCTGTGAAGGTATTTTGTAGATGTGGTGGACATCTACAATCAGTTGACTTTGATAAATAAGGTTACGCTGGATAATATGGTGGGCCTCATCCCATCAGTTGAAGGGCTTAAGAACAAAAACAGGTTTCCCAGAGAAGAAATTCTGTCTTGAGACTAAAGCATCAACTGCTGCTTGACTTCCCAGTCTGCTGGCCTGCCCTACAGATTTTTGGATTTGCCAGACCCCACAATCATACAAACCATTTCCCTAAAAGAAATTTCTTTATAAAGAACAAATGTAAAATAATTCCTTTATATATTTATAGAAAGATACACACACAAACACACACATATGCATCTCCTATTGGTTCTCTTTCTCTGGAGAACCCTGACTGCTGCAGTAGTGATCAGCCAGGTTAGAGCTCCTGGGCTCCTCTAGCCCCTGCCCTGCCTTTCTATCTCTGGGAAGCATCTTTCTATCTCTGAACACAGCACACCCCTCTCCCAGAGGCCTCACCTCTTCTGGAAAGCTTGGCTGCATCCTTGGGCCCTCTGATTTTTTTTCCTTCTCAAGCGGCACTTACGGGTATCTCTCTCTCTCTCTCTCTCTCTCTCTCACACACACACACACCCAAGGATCACAGAATTTAAAATCCATAATATAGCTTACAAATCACCATGTCCCCCCTTTTTTATAGATGAGGAAACCAAGATCCCAGACCTGGCACCCACCCCAGCATCACGCTGACCTCATCTCCTACCACTTCCCATTAACAGGTGCTTCTTCTGTTCCTCAGACCCATCAGGCATACTGTGGACCCAAGGGTTCCTCCCTCCCGAAGGACTCAGACTCAGTCATCCTGTCAGGGAGGCCTTCCTTGACCTCACTGCATAAAACAGCAGCCTCCTCCTGCTGCATGGCTTTCTGTCCCCCCTCACCCTGCTTTGTTTTTCTTTGTAGACTTATCTCCTGATATATTATACATATCATATATGGGTCCTCTTGGTAGAGGGTAAGTTCCATGAGGGCAGGCACTCGGTCTGCTGTGTTCACTCCCAATGCCTAGAACACTGGCACACAAAGGGGGCTCAGCAAATAACTCTAGAATGAAGGCCTTGGATGCTTCTTAACAGAGCAGTGCTCATACTCAGGATTCTGAATTCAAATTTGTCTCCTGCCCCACACTCCTGCCACGCAATTCAGCTTTTAGCCATTATTTTTGGGCCACTCTCTCATTTTTCTCTGTTTCCCATGCTTTGAAAGCACCTGCCATGCAGTGACTCGGGTCCCCAGTGCTGGGGAGATTCAGTATGTTGACGTGAGTGAGAAGGAAAGGACCATCTTCTTTTCTTCATTAGCAAGTTTACCCTCATGAGACTAAAGGATGAGAAGCGGGGAGACCCCATGGGTCTGTAACTGATAAAGTGAGAGGGTAAAGATGGGAAGATGTCAGTGGGGCCACCAGAGGCACTGAGCAATCTCATTCATGGTAAGGAGAAGGGACACCAACTCTGGATGGTGACTGGCTCTGGTGAGGCAGGGCAAAGGGCCAGAGGCAGCTGCAGTTTGTCATCCTCCTAAAGATCCCCAGAAGGAGCATGTGGTTTCCTGCCCCTCAGCCCTCTGAGACCAAGCCTGGACTGAGTGCAGGGATCAGAGCTCAACTGCTTGTGGGAGATAAAAACTTTCCCGATCTGGTGGTACCCAAGGAGACTTTTTAACAGCAGCTTGGTGGTAGCCCCTTCTCCTCGCCTGGATCACCCTGTCTGTGAGCTGCAGAGCAGAGGGTTGAGGGACCTGGTCGTGGAGCTGTGTGCACGCACTACTGCCAACATCCTGAGGTCCCCTTCCACCCCAACATGCCCCAGATCAGAGAGAACATGCTCTGGCTTTCCACCTCAAACATGGGATTGCCCCTTCCATGCCACTAATCCAACCAGGCCATTGAGCTTTCTTCACAGTGCTGGGGAGTGTGTGAGAGAGGCTTTCCCTTCCCCTGTGAAGTGGGTGGTAACAGAGATGACCTCATAAGACTGTTGTCATGGCTGAAGACCTACACTCCAAGTCGTGGAGATACTGCATTCCAATTACCCTTGGATTTTCCAGTCTTCACTGGCTCAGTGAAGTCCCTCCTTTGGGCTTTATGGAAGCCCCAACCTACTGCACTCAAACACACATGACATTGTTGTGGTTCCACTAGACTATAATCTCTGGCTCTTTGAGAGCAGAGCTTCCACCTTATTCTTCTGTATCCTTCATCACACTGACCCAAACCTGTCAGGCAAAATGGCAGTAGAGGGGTAGGGGCTCTGTTGAAGAATTTGGGAATACTCTGCAGGATGGGAGCAGAGGTAGAAGACAGGGTAGGGGAGAAAGCAAGGATCATGCTCCAGGAGGGACAGAAGCCCAGGTCTCCTGTGGAGAAGACAGCACCCAAAGCTGTTGTACAGGCTGTGGTCTCTGGAGCAGGACCTCTGAAGGGAGAATGAGGGAGCGGCTGGTTCAATCCCCTCGCTTGGCAGGTTAAGTGACTTGCCCTCTCCTGAGTCAGGTCCCCAACTCCAGGGAAAAAGTCCCTTCTGGTCAGCAGAGCCCTTGCAGTCCTGAGCCCAACACCAGCCTGCTGGGCCTGTAGGGCAGCCCAAACCAGGGCAGTGCGGGTGGGGTGGGGGCCCTTTGGAGGTGATCCACTTTCCCCACCCTCAGCCCAGGGCACTAGCCTGTTGGGGCTTTGTTTGTTGATTTGTTTTGGGTGGGGGGGGGGGAGTAAAGAGGCCTCAATCACACTAAATCCTCCTCAGCCCTTTATGCTGGGCCCCCAGCTGGAGCGGGAGGTGGCATCTGGCCAGCTAAGGGGTTCAGCCCTCGCAGCTAATTGCTCATTAAAGAGCGTTAATGAACTTCCTGGAGCCCCATCCTTGCCTAGGTTTCCCTACTTCGCCGCTGTCACTGGTGAAGGAGCTGGTCCCTCTCTCCATACCCTCCACTCAGTGGGTCAGGTCTGGGCGGGGTTCCCATGGGTCTGACTCTGGGCCCCGCTTAGCTGGCAGGTTCTGGGGTTGAGGGGTCCCTCAGCACTTAGGGGTCCTCATCATGCCTGGACTGACTTCTTGCCCATGACGGCCATGCCCCACCTCTGCCCCGCTTCGCCGCGGCACTTACAGCTTCTCCAGCAGGGACAGTCCCAAGAAGGATCCGTTTCGGAGTCCAGTGATCTTGTTGTTGCTCAAGAGCCTGGAGGAACAGAGAGAACGCAGGCAGGAGAACGTGCTGTTACAAGCTAGAGAGTGTGGACGGAGAGGGGAGTGGTCTCCCCAGTACAACCATGTTGCTTTGCACCATAAATGGTGCCCCCTGACATTGTGTAAGGCAGTTAGCCCCACCTTCTGCTCCGGGTTATAGGGAAGAGCTAGGGAATGACTCAGGCAGACTGGTCAGCCCACTGAGCCCCAAAGCAGACATTTCACCCGCCCTGGGAGCCCCCCTCCCTACCGCCATGGCCTGGATCTGACTTAGGGCTCTGTATGCAAGTGGGCTGAACGGGTGTCAAGTGGCCATGACCCTTTACACCTTGGAACCACAGGCCTGAGCCACAGCGCTCCTGCCCTCCGGGGCCCTGTCTTTCTCAGGCCTCAGCTCCATATGCTGAGGAGAGTGGTGGGGAGAGTGGCCTGAATTGGGCCAGGGCTCTGGCAGGTGGAACCGGAGGCCCAGCAGGTGTGCAAGCAGGTGGGAGGAGCCGCCCTTCCTTCGGCCACGCTCTGGGAGCAGAGGACTTCACAGAAGGGGATTCGGGGCCCAGCCCTCGGAGACCCCCACTTCAGGGAGACAGAGTATCCTTGTCTCCCCAAGCCTGACTGCGGCCTCCACAGAAAATGGACAGGGCCCTGGGCCTGCTAGAAGCCTAGGCCGCAGCCTTTGCCTCTGCCCACTCGGAGGTTCTGTTTATTTATTTGTATTTAGACGGGGAGGAAAGAGGCCCCAAGCTACTGACTAAACCCACTCTGCCCACCCACTTAGCCTTTCTCTGCCAGACTCCCTCCCTGGGAGGGGGAAGTTCCAGACCAGCCAAAGGGCTCATCCTTTGAGTTAATTGCTTATTAAAACACTTTAATGAGCCTCTCAGCCCAAACTCTTGCCTGCTCTGGGCCAAGACAAAGGGTTTCACGTCTTTGCTCTTATTGGTGGACACTGGAAGCCCAGAGATCCGGGTCTGGAAACTTCTCTTGAGTGGGCAGCCTCTGGGATGGACAATAAAGGAAATCTCAGGTGGGGGATGGTGGGCGGTGGGGACAAGGCATGGGATCAGCTGTCCAGAGTTCTGCCCCCAAGCTTATAGGAAGTGGGTAGGTGAACATATCAAGACAGGTGGTGAGAGGACTCCAGACATCTAGTCCATCTTCAAGAGGCTCATGGAGAACAGACAATGGCCAGGATGGAGCAAGACTGGAAGGGGATTTCTTCCCTTCTCTGCTTTCCAGACAGACCCCTCCTACCTTTCTGGTCTCCACCCAACTGTCCCTTCAACGCTGACACTTCCTAGCAGGGCCTGAAGAGTGATTGTGTGAATGAGGCAGGGTGGGGGGGATGCTGGGTTTCCAAATGGTGCACTCTTCCCGCCCCCCTTCACACACACACACACACATACACAATCCTGACATTTCAAAAAGTTCACCACAGTTGTCATTATATGAATAATTAGAACTCACATGGCCCCTTTTATGCTCATTTTATGGATTAGGAAAATTTTAATTCACATTACCCATGGTGGTGGTAAATCATAATCTTGTCAGTTCTTAGGGCCTCTAATGGTTTCATTCAGGCCCTGGTGGGGCTTTGGTGACCCCCTCAGTGGTGATAGGCTCTTGATGGTATGACTCTTATTTTTATTTTTTGAAGATTTTATTTAAGAGAGAGACAGAATGAGTGGCGGGAGGGGCAGAGGGAGAAGGAGAGTCGTGGCTGAGCAGAGACCCTGATGTGGGGCTTGATCCCAGGACCCTGGGATCATGACCTGAGCCCAATGCAGACCCCCAACCAATGGAGTCACCGAGGTGCCCCTGATGGTGTGACTTTTAAATCAAAGCCCACAGGGGCACCTGGGTGGCTCTGTCAATTAAGCACTGCCTTCAGCTCAGGTCATGATCTTAGGATCCTGGGATTGAGCCCCACATAGGGCTCCCTGCTTAGTGGGGAGTCTGCTTCTCCCTCTCCCTCTGCCCCTCTTCCTACTCATTCTCTCTCTCTCAAATAAATAAAATCTTAAAAAAAATCAAAGCCTGCCTCATCTCATCTCTGCTTCATCCCCTTCATTTGCCACCAGAGTTTGTGGCTCAGAGGTTGCATTAAATGTCAGAGAGGGTGAGAGGACCTTTAAGTACCTTTAGTAATGTCAGAGAGGGGTCCTGAAGTGTTAGAAGAATGGTGGAGAAAGGGCTTGTATTTCAACCTTCTCCTCCCCCAATCCCCAAGGTCTTTCAGAGGGACTGACCCTCCCTGGGTTTATGGGGATGGGGATGCTGATGAGGCTGGGGGTACAGGGGAACAGGAGGTAGGAAAGGAGAGAGGGACAGGGCTGCAGGGTTATCGCAGCTCCATCCACAAAGTGGGGAGCCAGAGAACATTATTTCTCATTATTTGAGTGGAGATCTGTCAAAGGGAGGGAAAAAGTATCTTATGTCTTGAGAATATGTCTGAGGGTTGATTCTAGAGTGAGAAAATTGGCTTTCCAAATGAAAATCTTACACTATGAAAATACCTTCTAATAAATAATTATCTCAAAATTATCTGCAAAGGATTTTTGTTTAAAGATCATTGAAGTGAAAATAGAAAATTAAAAAGAAATCCTCTAATTCCCAACCCCTGAGATTAAAACCTGGGATCCTAATTTGAGAATCCTGTCCACACAGGTCTAGAGGGAGTGTTGGGGTACACCCCACATTCTTCAGACTCTTCAGCCTTTAACCCTTGGACACTGTTTGCATACCCCAAATTCTTAACCCAGAGCTCGTCGGTAGAGTACAACGTGAGCTACATAAGTAATTCAAATGTTCTAATAGCCACATTTAAAAAAATATTTTATTTATTTATTCATGAGAGACACAGAGACAGAGAGACAGAGAGACAGAAACACAGGCAAAGGGAGAAGCAGGCTCCATGCAGAGAGCCTGATGCGGGACTCCATCCCAGGTCTCCAGGATCAGGCTCTGGGCTGAAGGCAGCGCTAAACCGCTGAGCCACCCGGGCTGCCCTAAGTTAAAAAATTAATTCATCAGCATCCCCATCCCCACTGGGGGGGGGGTGGGGGGAAAATTAATTCTAATATGTATTTTAGTTAACCCAATGAATTAAAGTTATCACTTCAATATGTAATCAATATGCAAAATTATTGATGAGGTGTTTTTTTTTTTTTTTTTAAACTAAACTTTGGAATCTGTGTTCTAAACTGTTCCAGCTCATCTCAATTCAAACCGGCCACCTTGCAGGTGTTCAGGAGCTGCATATGGCTAGTGGCTTAAACCTTACCTAGTTTCCTTGTGGTTTGCACCTCCCCAGGAGGAAGTCTGGGGTGCTTGTGAGATAGGAGGCAACCAGGGTGTGTGTGTGTGTGTGTGTGTGTGTGTGGTGTGGGAGCAAAGGATTGGGGACCAGCCTCTGATGCAGGTGGAGATGAGCCTGTGGCCCAGAACAAGGAACAACTCATCTCTTGGTGTCCTATCCCCTCTGTCTGGCAGGTCCCTCTCCCTCTGAGGCAGCGGAGGAGTGAGGGGTCAGCTACAGCCCACGGTTCCAGCTGGACCAGCCCAGAAAGTCTTGCAATGAGATACTTTTCTGTGGCAGAAAACATGTCCCCGATTCCCCACTCTCCAGAAGCCATTCCCAAAAGCAGGGACGATGCCAGGCAAACGGTGTTTTGTCCTCCAACGGGTCCCCTTCTTGCCACATTGACAGTTCTTGGACAAACTTCAGGCAGATTATCTGTGTGATCCAAGTCCCCAAACACCCAGAATTGGATCTTTTGGCCTTTACAAGCTAGATGGGGCTGAGGAAATTTTGCTTTAGACCTAGGCTGTCCAGAGAATGGCTTCAACTGTGCCTATCGGTTCAGTGGTCCAGTTCTCGTCCAGGGGGTAGGGAAGGCAGTGATTTGGGATAGAAAGTGCTCGGCTCTGGCGTTGTTGGGAGCAGGTAGGAAGCTGGCAGCTACTGGTAAGAGACATACACAGCCTAGACGATTGGGAAGAAAAATGTTCCCACTGCACTAGGCTGTCTCATGGGATGGAAACAGGCACAGCAATCAAGTCGGGAAGGAGGGAGCCCTGGCCCCACGGTCCCGTCCAGCTTCGTAGACACAGTGCCAGCTTGGCCTCATCTTAACTGCCCTGCCACCCCTATGGGACAGCTACTTCCTCAGCCTGTACCAACCCCTCGCCCCTCAACAGCACAGGGAGGCTTCCAGGTGGATTTCCTTCCCAACCACACTGGCCCCGCCTCACAGACCTCTGGCTCACCCAACCCTGCATCTCCAGCCCCCCCGCCCCCCCCGCCAGTCTACCACTCCAACATCATCAAATTTTCACAGGAAGGGGGGCTGGTCCCTGGAGTCCCCTGTTCTCTTATCCTAGAGTCTGAAATCTGGCCAAGGAGAAGGGGCACACTGAGTCCATTCCAGAACTCTCTCCCAAGCTAGGGTCCTATTTTAGGGAAGAGAAGCAAGCAGAGTTACCACTAATGAGGCTGGAAGCCAAGGGAGCGAGTGGCTGGCGTCTACAGAGAGGCCCTGTGGCCTTTGGGCAGCCACAGGAACTCACCAGATCCCAGCCCCACATCAGAGATGACCCTGCAGGGGTCATGTGGCCACCACTCCGTGGGACATGGGGCCAATACATGCCTGAACCAAATTGTTCTCTCATGTGCTAGAAGAGTCATACATGTCAGCACCCCCCTACCCCACTGTAACACACTCAGGTACAAGGACCACATGTCTGGGCACTTGGGAATGTACGTTCTCCAGGGAGTCTGAGCCTGGAATTCAGACAGACATGTCTGGGCTCAGAAAGACCTGTCTCCAGCATCTGTTGCTGGCACCTTGGCGGTGTCTTAGGGAGACCATCAGTGAGGGGGTCCCAGGCCCACAGCCACTCTGAACCATCCAGTGCAACAGGACTCCCAGTGCCTCCTGCAGCCATAGTGCCCAAGGCCTCTGAGCATTCCTGGGCTCACAACGGTGTCTGCAACCTAAAAAAATAATCACTGCCTCTGAAATGAAATGCTATAAAATTGAAATTAACAAACACTTCACTAAATAACAACCGAGTGTCATAATACGTCGATTAGCCATGATTGTTATGTTTCATGAAGGATGTGGGTGCATTCCAGTGCACTTGATATGACAAGAGGGTCTCCAAAAGTGAAACTGCCTCCGGTCTACAGGCCCTGCCTTGACACAAATCCTCAGGCTGAAGGCTGCCGTCCTGTGGCTTCCCTTCCCTCCACAGTCTGCCTTTCTGTCCATTTATCCTGATTGCAGGGGACTTAACTGGTGGAGAGGACAGACTACACTCTGGAACCTCCCTGCCATCCCTTCCCTTGGCTGGGAGCCTGTCTACACGGCACCGGACACCTGCTTAAAAGGAGACCCAAGTAGGACCTTCCTTCCCCAGGCTGTTGGGGTTTGTGTCTAGATATGGCCTCAGACCTCAGCCTTGAGGCTGACCTGTCCAGGCAGGGCCTGAGGTCAAGGTCAGGAAAGAAAATAGTCTGTAGGGCAGCCCCGGTGGATCAACGGTTTAGCACCGCCTTCAGCCCAGGGCGTGATCCTGGGGTCCCAGGATCGAGTCCCACGTCTGGCTCCCTGTGTGGAGCCTGCTTCTCCCTCTGCCTGTGTCTCTGCCTCTCTCTCTCTCTCTCTCTCTCTCTGTGTGTGTGTCTCTCATGAATACATAAATAAAATCTTAAAAAAAAAAAGTAAGAAAATAGTCTGTCTTGCATAGGAATGCTCCTATGCATGGGGCCTTCTTGTTTTCTTTTCTCCAACCTGCCCTCTTTACAAGGGCACCGCATCTTGGTGGTGTGCAGGCAGGACCAAGAAATTGGGGCTGAAACAGGGAGGACAACCCGAGGGAATCTGCAGCCTGAGAAAAGGCGCTAGGGGGCTTTGTGGTAGCTGGGTGGTCAGTGGGCCTGGCTGGGGATCTGGGGCCCTGGCACCCTAGCCTGAGCACACAGAATCAAGCCTGCTGTAATCATTCACCCCAGGGACTCATTCAATCTTCAAGTCTACTCTCATGCCTATTGTGTGCTCAGCCCTGTGTAACACAATAGTACTACAAACATCGATGAGATGTGAGGTCTACGAGGTCTACGATCCTCCATTCATGGAAGGCGGAGGGACATGTGTCAGAGCGGAATGTTTGTGTGTGTGTGTCCACTGGATTCGAGGAAGCTGGGAAGTCACTCCCAATTCACCTTAAGTGCTTCTCCAAACATGGCCTAAACTCTCAGCCCAGGGGCAGACACGATTTTGGGCGGAGACAGTGATTTCTTTTTTTTTTTTTTTAATTTTTATTTATTTATGATAGTCACAGAGAGAGAGAGAGAGAGAGGCAGAGACACAGGCAGAGGGAGAAGCAGGCTCCATGCACCAGGAGCCCGACGTGGGACTCGATCCCGGGTCTCCAGGATCGCGCCCTGGGCCAAAGGCAGGTGCCAAACCGCTGCGCCACCCAGGGATCCCGAGAGAGTGATTTCTTTTCAAATACAAATAAAGCTGAAAGGATCAACTTGTTATCAGTCTTCTATACCCCAAGTATAAATTAGTCCCTTAGTCCTTCTACCCTAGAAGGTTTCCGAGCGAGCCCTGGGGCCCTGACCCTGTCCTGCTTTGTGCACCTGCATCCAGTCTCCGTGAGGAGACTGTCCGGCCCTGAGGTCAGACACCAGGGCTCTCACCTCCTGGCACCGGCACGGGCTGGACACAGAACAGACACTGGCCCAACTGATGGCCCGGTATCTGGGGGGGCAGAGCTCCAGGGAAGGTTGGGGTGGTCAAGGTTCATGCTGAACTCTGCTTTTCTGCAGTTTCCTCCTGCCTCCATTCCCTGCCCCCACCTCCCCGTGTGTCTGGGCAGAGCTGGGTCCTGACGGCTTGGATACAGCATCTCTCCCCCTCTGAGCTCACCTGGCTCCAGGGTACAGCCCTCCTGAGACCGTGCCCTTGGGGTGGTGTAGTCCTGAAGCTGTGCGAGTGCCATAGAGGGAGAGAAACACCAGGAGGGATGCTTTAGAGGCCACTTGCTCTGAGTCCATCTGACTTCCAGTACTCTGTGCAGTGATTTTGTACAGAGGCCACCTGAGTCCATAAGTGTTTGTTAGCTTCTCTACCCCCTTCCCTGGCTCACGTGTCCACTGGAGGAAGCAGATCACTGATCTCCCCTGCCCAGTCCCCAGGGATGAGGTCTCTGGTTGGTCACGATGGGAAGAGGCTGACCGGGACTGGAGTACAGGCTGGTCTGGCTGGGAGCTGTGATGGCAGGCAGGTCAGCCCCTCTCTGGAGGTTTCTTCTCGGTAAAGGAAGAATCTGGACTGAAGACTCCCACTCCTGGTATTTGATGGCTTTTCCCCTTTTGGATACCAGGTCTCCTGGGGCCTGAAGTCTGAAGTTTCGGCCTCACCACACAGTTCCCAGCAGGCCAAGAGCCCCCGGGGGGGTGGTGAGAAGGGGTGGGCAGCTCTCAGATTTTCCCTTCACTTTCCAGCTGGGAGACGTCTGGCCCCTCCAGTTCAGGCTGGAACTCCCTCCTCAGGCCTCTCTCCGCCCCATTCCCTGCTCCTCTGTGACAGATTGGCTCCCCTGCCCCTCACCTGGCCCCATCCATCTTGCACACCCCTTTGCTCTCCCCACTCCCAGGGCTGGGGAAGCTGGGTCCTGGGAGGTTGCCCGAGTTAGCTACACTCCACAGTTTCTCTGCTCCCCCCCACCCCCATTACCCAGTCCTAAAAGCAAAGGAATGTTCTGGAGTTTGGGAAGGATGGGGGCCCGACAGAGGAGGGAGGAAGGGGAGGAGGCAGCTTTGTCCTGTCAGTGTCTGAGCTCTAAATAGAACAGAGCGCTGGGCTGGGGGAATGAAAATAAACAGCCCCTCCGAGCAGCCCCTTCCTAGCAGTTACCGGACTTTCCTTCTAGTTCCTCAGCCCAGGGCCACTTCCCTCCTCTCCCCTCCTCTACTCTTCATAGGGTCCCAGGGAGGAGGAGTGGAGGGGGGGTTGGCCTCTATTTCAGGGTCACCAGGGAGTGAGGAGTCTGCCCTGGGCTGTGTGGTGCTGGGGAACTCACCTCCCATCTCTGGGCTTTGGTGAGGAGAGCTCCCTGAAGGAAGGACAAGGACTGACTGGAACTTTTTCTCTTTAGGAAAGGGTTCTTATCCCAATGATTCTCATGCGGCCTCAACTTGGAAACTCTCTCCCTTTAAAAACATGACCCCCCAATTTAAGGGTCAATTTATGGTCAGGTTCAAATTACACTGGTTTGCGTGTGCCTTGGGGGGAAATTCTCAGACTCACCCCCAGGGCTAGGGATTGCCCACTGCCAGCTCCCCATCAAGAAAGGGTGATTGATCCACAATAGTCAGTGGGAAGGGACCTCCGTGGGGATCAGGCGTGGCTGGGTTCATGCACATGTTCTGAAAAATTCAGGCCAAATTACCCATTCTGGGTCCTGGAACCACTGGATGTTGAATTATAGGGGTTGTCTTTGGAGTTCAGTGTGGTGGCCACTCCAGTCTCTTTGGCGCAGTGAGGACTCAACCAGTAAACCCCAGAGGACTCTGTTCTCTGCCCAGTGCTTGCCCTGAGATGGGACTTCAGACCCTGACATCCTGCACCTGAGGGAGACCTCAGGGCAAGAGTCCCCCAGGGCTCTGGGAAGGGGCTGGCTGCCTCTAGCCTCTCCTGCAGGTAGTTGGGAAGTCAGAGGGGAACATGGATTTCTTCTGGGCCCCTCCTTTCAGACAGGTGGGGTCAAGAGCGCTCAGGGCGTGCCTGCATCTAAGACCCACCCTGCACCCGGATGGGAAGGTAGTGTGCAGGCGTCTCCAGGCTTTCTCCCACCTTCTGTCCCCAGCCTCTTGCTTCTTTTCTTTCCTTCTTTCTCTCGGCTCTCTCCCCCCTCCCCCTCCTCTCCCTCACAAAAGCTCTCTGTACACAGCCACTTCCTCTGGCTGCTGTCTCTGAGCCCAGACCTTATGAGAACCATATGGGGGAAAGAGGGTGGAAGAGAGGGGGTGGGGAAGCTGGCAAGGACCCGCCCCTGCAGCCAGCATCTTTCCACTCCCCTCGGGCTATGTGTGAGGCAGCTGGCATACTTTGCCCCGAACTCCCCTAACTGGATCCTGGCAGCTGGGGTGAGGGGCATTGAGGGGAGGGACCGGTTCAGGGCTGGAGCTTCAGAGGGAGATCTGTGTTCAAGAATGACTTTGCTGAGGCTGGAGTGAGCACCAGGGCTGCGAAGGGGCCTCCCCTTCCCCTTTCCTTCCCTCTTTCTCTAAAGACCACCAAGCCCCCAGCAAAAGGATCTGCCCGTCCTTAGGCGCATCTGAATGGCAAATGCTCCGTCTCCCCTTTGTGGGTCGCTGATGTGGTGGGCAACACCCTGCCCCAGAAAGGGGAGGCAAAGTGGACAAGGGATTCTGGGAGAATCCAGGGTCACCTGATCCTTGCCTGCCCCCTCCCCACCCAGCCTTGGAATGTTCCCAGGTCAAAAGGGCCTTGGTTCTGCTGGGAAGGAACTGGGTTTTTAAAGGCAGCTTTTGTGTCCATTGGGTCCCAAGTCCAGCCAGGTGAATGGCGAATTCCTTCCCTGAGAGGAATGTGAGAGAATCCAAGCAGTCACCCAGGCGTCAGGGAGCTGTGACTGTCAGGACACCAGGCCCTCCCATTCTGGCCTCAGTTTGCTCAGCTGTAAGACTGAGATGCAGAGGCTGCCTTTGCTGCTCTGTAAGGGCCTTTTCAGTGCAGCCAGTCCAGGAATTTATGACGCTGGCTGGAATCCTCTGAGGGGCTGCTCAGATGTCCCTGAAGGTCCTTGTAGGAGATTTCCTTCTGAAGTTATCTGTCCTTTCCTAGAATTCCTTACTACCCTCCTCCCCCTCACTCTCAGAGCTGAGAAAGAGAAGGCAGGTCCACTAGCTGCTGCCCAGGGATGGGTGGGGGGTTCACATGGGTCCTCATCCCCCTCTCATAGCCAGGCTCTCCCTGAAGTTAGCCACCCCCCATGAGACCTTTCCCCACCACGGGAGAGCCATAAAGGCTCCTGCTCTGGACAGGAGCACTGGTGTCAGGACTGTGCTGAGGGGTGGGACAAATGGATCAGGAAGGAAGCCAAGAGTTCTGCTTTCCTGGAAAACTGCAAATGAAAATTCATTAGAAGAGGGGAAAGCAAAGGGTGGGAGAGGGAGAACAGAGTCTACAAAAACAGAAGGCAGGAGTTAAGATAGTAGGGTGGAGGTGGAAGGGTTTTCAGTGAGGTCAACGGGACTCAGGACTATTCACAGAATTGCCTTGGAACTGCCTGGAAGCTTTCTCTGACCAGAGATAGGAGGCTTCTTGCAGAAGGGCACCTTTTCTTTTTTTTTTTTTTTTTTAATTTTTTTTTTTTAATTTATTTATGATAGGCACACAGTGAGAGAGAGAGAGGCAGAGACACAGGCAGAGGGAGAAGCAGGCTCCATGCACCGGGAGCCCGACGTGGGATTCGATCCCGGGTCTCCAGGATCGCGCCCTGGGCCAAAGGCAGGCGCCAAACCGCTGCGCCACCCAGGGATCCCCACCTTTTCTTTGCCTGAATAGTCCCAGCACTGGCAGCTATCAGGCTTCCTATAGGTGGAATCCTGGGTCCCCTGAGGACCCAAGCGAGTAGGGTACAGGTGTGAAGGGGATTGGGACCTGGTGGCCCATTGTGGAGGTAAATAGGGGAGGAGGAGGGAGATAAGGCCATGGTGCAAAAATCTATCCAAGAGAGTCCTGTTGCTTGCACCAAGTGACAGGCAAAAAGATGGAAGGGGAAATCTATGTGGAAACAAAAAGAGTAAGGAGGAAGAGTTTGAGAGGGTGTGGAGAAGGTTTTCAAGCTCTGAGCCTCCTGTTTTGCTACTAGGATGAAGCCCCTTCCCGCACTTCTCTTCCTTCTTCCCTCAAGAGGCATGCTGGGTAAGGATGGCTGGGCTGGAGGAGCTGGGGGTAGGGGGGTGGGAAGAGAACCCCTGCCCAGCAATCAGGATCAGGTTTAGGTGGAGCCCCGAGGGAGAGCCTAAGAAATATGTCTGTGGCTGGGATTCAGCCACAGTCCAGGCTCACGGGCCAGCGGGCTCTTGGGGGCTTCTAGGGCCTGCCCTGTGGTCACTGTGGTGATGTCCAGCCAGGCCCAGAGATGTTCCTTTGGAAGGTATCTTAAGCCAGCTAGGTCAGTGGCCTGGGACAATGAAGGGGCCCTTCCTCTGGGAGTGGCTTGGGATGGGAAGGTAAGCTAGCAGTCATGTTTGCTGCCACCCTGTCACAATATATTCTCACCAAGAGCTGGCTGCGCTCACTCCTTGGAGTGGCGTCGATGGGAATTAGCTATGGCTGGAAAGCATTAGTTACCAAATCATTCTAAGATGTACTGCAAAACCACCTTTTAATGTTTCCCCCTCTTTTCTGCCTTCAGTTCGTTAGGATTCCCTAATCCCAACAAGCAGGCATACAGAGAGACAGTGTCCCACATCTGTGTGTGAGTATAGCCACAAGATGGAGTAACACACACACACACACACACACACACCCCTTTCTTGAACTGAGTTATCATTGCCCAGGGGGGGGCTCGCACAGACACCGGCCCAACCATTCCACACAGCAAGCATATTTCTCCTCCAGATCTGAGTGGGCTGGGGAATGCCCGGGCCTGTCTAGACCCTTCAACACCAGTGGACAATCAAAGAGACCAGGAATGAGCAGCCCCAGCTGCCTTCCCAGGCCATGGCCATATCCCAGAACCGCTGGGGAGACGTGGGAGAGAGCAGACACATTGCCTCCACCTCCTAATGCACGCGCGCGCGTGCGCACACATACACACACACACACACACACACACACACACACACACACACACACCAGCTGGGGAAAATGCAGGCCAGGCGGCCAACGTCAGAGGCTGACCAGTCGTGTCCTGTCAGGAAGCCGGCAGCCTCTGAACTCACCCAACCAGAGGCATTACTGTATTGTTCTGGACACAATCAGGATAGACTGGGAGCCAGCCCCAGCTCTGGGCAAGGGGCGGTGGGGAAACGGTTGCCACCGGGGGCAGGAAGACAGGAAAGGGGAAGCGCTTGCAGGTTGGGTCCCGGGCGGCAGGGCAGGGGCTGCCGCCGGCTCGGACCCTGCACCCCACGGCGCGTGGGGCTGCGAGCACGTGGCCGGAGCAGGAGGCGCGGCGGGCGGAGGTCCCTAACTGGCCTCCACCGTGGGGGCTTGGCGTCGCGTGGCCGAGGGAAGGCTGGGGGCGGGGGCCAGCCTGAGGAAGGACAGGGGATGCCAGGTTCTTTCTTCGCAGTCTTGGAGCGGAGAAGTCAATCGATTAACAGCCAAAGCTAGTGTCACCCCCAGGGAAGGCAAAGAAGAGGGCGGGGTGCAGGACCCCGGGCGCACAGCTCACTTCACAGAAGTGCGCGGAGGGACAGAGGCCCGAGAGGGACCGGGACGCCGGGGTCTCGCTCAGGCCGGGGGCGCCGCAATCCCAAGGGCAGATTTCCCAAGACCCCAGTGCCCCGCCGGCCCGTGGAGACCGGCTGGAACCGGGGCTGGCAGGCGACGGAGGTGGGGGGGGGGTGCGGGTGGGGCGCCCCCCACTGGAGGAGCCAAGCCCGCGGGGTGAACCTGGGGGACCCCTCCAGGCCGCCCACGGACGCGTCGGCGGGCGTCGGTCTTGCCTGAGCCTTCCCCCGGCCCAACCCCCTCGGCTCCCCGAAGTCTTTACCCCAGCCCAGGCTGCAGAGTCCAGGGGCGTGGGCGCCCCGCCAGCGCGCATTCCCTCCACCTGTGCAGGTGAGTGGGCGCCCGCGGTGCCTCTGTGCGGTGCGGCCGCCCCCAGGCCCCTTCCTCCCCGGCACCCCGGGACCCCTCGTCCCTCCCGCACCTCTCCAAGCCTCCCTACCGGCGCCTGGACTCGGGCCCGCCCTCGAGTCTCTGCGGTGGCCGCAGCGGCCCCGTCCCCCTTCTCCCGCCCCTCCCGTCTGGTCTCCCTCCGTCCCCTCGTCGGGGCTCGGGCCGCGCCGGCCGAGGGCGGTACTCACAGGGTGACGGTTCCGTTCGGCAGAAGGCCGGGCTCGGGGGGCTCCGGGAGGTCCCCGCCGCCGCACACCACCCTCCTGCGCGCGGGGTTGGGGGCGCCGCCGCTCAGCCCCTTGGGCCGCTCCCCCGAGCATTTGCAGCTGCGAATGGGGACGGGGCAGCCGGGCGCGCCCCGGGTCTCGGGCGCCAGGAACAGCAGCCACGGCAGCAGCGGCAGCAGCAGGCGCGCGGGCGCCCCCCGCATCCTGCGTCCCGCGGCGCCCATCAGCCCATCGCCCCGCGGGGACCCGCGGCGCCGGGGCCCGTCTGCGCGGCGGCCGGAGGGACCCGGGCGGGCGGGCGGGAGGCGTGCTCAGCGGGGCCCCGGGGCGTCCGAGGGCGGGGCGGGGGGCCCTGGGCGGAGGCGAGCCCCGGGGTCCCCGCCGCCGCGCCCCGGGGGCATGTCCGGCGAGCGCCCCGGCGGGGAGGACGCGGGCGCGGCTGTCAGCGCGGCGCTGGCGGCCCCCGGCGGCGCGGCCCGAGGCTCCGCGCGGTGCTCCCGGGCCGCCGGGGGCCGGGCCCCTCCGCGTCGCCTGCTCGCTCCGCGCCGGGCTGGGACCTAGCGGATCGCGCCGGGCTCCTGCTGCCGCCGCCGCCGCTCCGTGCCATGGATGGAGGCAGCTCGGCGCGGCGCCGCTCCCGCCGCCGCCTGCCCCCGCCCGCCCTCCCGGAGGGCGCCCTCCCCTCGCCGGCTCGCCCGTCCGCGAGGCCCTAGCGCCTCCCGATGCGCAGCCAGGCCGGGCCCTCCTCGGAGCAGAGCGCCCCGGAGCCTGCCCCGAACCCGAACCCCGACTCCTTCGCCCTCCCGCGCGCCTTCCCCGGGCCCGGACTCTTCCGCTCCACCACCCGCCTGGGCCTCGAAGCCCACCACCATCGCTTTCCGCAAAACCCTTCCTCGCTCTTGCTGGTCCAGCCCAACCCCATGTTCTGGGTCTTTCATTGACCTGCGGGTTTGGCCAGAGGTGTTTGGTGCTCCCTGTGTGGGGCTGAGACTGAACTTTGTTCGCCGCCCCGGCCCGCTCCCCCTCCCGCAGCCCTGCTCGGCCACTGCAGGATCCAACCCGAAGACTTAGGAAGGCTCAGCCGCCCCTCTGTTGCCAGTGCTGCCAGTGACCTCACCCAGCGGGGGAGGGGGGGCCTGTCACTAGGCCACGGAGGGGTCAAAGGCCAAGGTAACAGGCTAGATCTGGCTTTCTACATTTTCCATATCCGTGTGTGTGTGTGTGTGTGTGTGTGTGTGTGTGTGTTTGGAAGGCAGTGGGAATGAGGAAAATGGGAAGAGGAAAAGCAGGGATCAGTGCTGCCAGGGTGTGGAAAGAGCACTGCCCTGTAGGTTAGTAGAGTTTCATTCTAGACAGCTCTATTTGACTTGGACACAGCCTCTAACATCCTGGAGCATCTAATCTCTGGGGTCATAAGGGGGGGCTTCTAGATTATGAATGTCAGTTATGGCATTTGAGTGAACGAGAGGTGGCACTCAGTTTCCATAGGCAGAGGGCTGGTGGCTTCGAATATTGTCTGGGGATGGATCCTGAGGGTCCTAGAGGGACTGTGATGCAAGCTGGGAATGGGGCCTAATAGACCCTTTGCTGCTGAGGGGCAGGCCACCTGGGTTGGGGGATCCCAGAGCAGAACTCCTGTGTCTCATCTATCACTGTATCACCAAAGAAGGTCTCTAACTGCCACCTCCTTTCTGTGGTCTAGGCCCTACTGGTGTGTGCGGCATCTTTTCCAGCACCCTAGCCTTTGGCTGGAGTCTCCCACCCCCCTTTGCTGAGAAGCACCTTCTCTCCCTGCCCCGCCAGAGACAGACACTGGGCCCAGACACGGGCTTCTTCACTTTCCCTCTCTGGCTCCTCCAGTCTTTCCCAGCTGTAGGCTCTGGTTCCTTCAACTTCCAAAGATAAATAAATAGTGATTGCAAATGGAGTAAGAGAGAAGGGGAATGGACTCCCCAGCAGGAGCCCTCCACAGGCGGCAGGCAGGCTGAGACTGCATTCCTTTGGAAGGGTCGAGATGGAGCCAGGGCCACAGGCAGGGTCTGCCATTCAACTCTCCTATTCTCAGGCAAGGTGAACTTTTCAGAGGAGGAGAGGCCTCTGGCCTAGATCACACACACAGCTTTTTGGTCAATTATTTTTGCTACATGAAGACGCTCAAAAGTCTGGAAAGGAATTGCACTGGGACTCGTATTCTGTGAGGCTGTACAGAGGTCAAATGACATTTAATGAGGCAAAGCTTCCCCACAGGTGGGAATGAGGTGCTGCATGGAGACATTTATAAAACTCTCTCTTTTCCTGTTTGTCATCACGTTTGTCTTTTATACCCACCCAGAGAGGTGAATGGGACAGGAGCTACCTTCCCACTTTGCCATTGTGGATGAGGAAACTGAGTCATGAGCAGTCAAGAGCCAGGGGTGGGAATTTACCCTCTGATTACTTTTCAAGTGCTCTTTCCTCTGAGCCACTCAAAGCTTTTCCCACAGAAGCTTCCCAGTTTAACTGTCATCAGAAGCACAGGGTGGGATGGATGAGTGGCCTACAAGAAGATCTTTTTGTTTCGAAGTTTGTTTGAGACAGAAGAGGAACTCAAACTTAGTCCCAATCTCAAGAAATCTGGCTAGGGAGTTTTGCCAATTACATACACCCTCTTGGTGTGATAAGCTGTTTAATGGACTAAGGATAAGGTATCAAGATCACAGAGAGGAGGCTGAACTGATCCTGCTGAAGCAAGAGAGAAGTTTTAATCCAATTCAGGGCAGAAGTGCAAACCACCTGACTACTAACCCATAATTATTCCCTTAAGGGTCTGGGGCTCCCCCCCCCCAAAGTAAGCTTGTCTTTGCTAGGTTTTAGCTGCTAGCAAACCTTTCTCTGCCCCCAGCTTCCAGGCTGATCCAGTCCTCCTTGTGAAGGATGAATTGGAGCCTTTAACCTCATGGCAGACCAGTCTTCCCATTGGAAGCTGGGGTAATGGTCAGTGTCCCCTCCCTCCGAGACTGGAGCAGAGCAGAGGCTACGGCAGGAGGACCTGCACACGGGAGCTATCTCC
Organism: Canis lupus familiaris; assembly: GCF_011100685.1. Taxonomy (NCBI): domain Eukaryota; kingdom Metazoa; phylum Chordata; class Mammalia; order Carnivora; family Canidae; genus Canis; species Canis lupus. The sequence continues at coordinate 28,323,393 of NC_049237.1, forward strand.
TGAGTGCTTATTGTATGCCAGGCATTTGTTGACTACATTTCACAAGAATTAGCTCATTGAGTCCTCCCAGCAGGATAAGGATGGCTGTTTTATCAGACAGGAAACTGAGGTGTGAAGAGGCGCCTTAGTAGTCCACGGGTTCAGGCTAATAAGTAGTAGGACCAGGATTTGAACTCAGGCACTCTGGGCTCCAGGGTCCAAATTTTTAACCACCAGGCTCTGTAATTTGCTGAGAGGAGAAGATCTCTCAACAGTTCCCCCCAAATTTTACTTCTAGAGGTTTTCTCATTTTGATTCCCTGGGCCCTTCTGAGCTAAAGCTCTAGAGATGTCCACTCACAAAGCATAGCTGGGCAGGACCCCCATCCTGATTCTAACAGAATCAAGGAAGGCAGAAACTTTCCAAAAGAGCCTTGATACTCAGCTAGAAGAAAGGAAAGGGTGACTAAAGATTGTAACATGTGTGGACTCTGAACCAGCAAGAGCTGGCTAGCTAGCTAGCTCCCCCAGCTGTCTGGGGGCCCCATCCTGGGTGTTCACCTTTAAACTTAGGTTTTCTAACACCCTCTGGGTCTTCTTGCCTTTCAGAGGCAGGATCCTAACACAGACCCTAGACAATAGTACAGGAGATAATGGTCCATAATTAGGTCAATAATGCAAATAGGACATTTCTCCAGGGCTCCATGAGCTTAGACACTGTGGAGGCACAGAACCTGTGACACCTCCCCCCCAATTCTCCTTCTCCCACCTCCATCCCAGGATGACTGTGCTGGGAAGTCCTCCGGGCTCTCTGTCTCCTACCTTCCTCTGGGGACGGTGCTGAGGCTGCCTGTCCTGCTGGAACATTCACACTGGGTATTCATGGAGAGAAATGCTCCACTCAAGCAGAAGAGACAATAAGGACTGTGAGAAGCTACCCAGGTAAATCTTTGGGCCTGGGAGGCCTTCCTTTTGGTGATCAGATATGATCCTGTGTTAGGCACCTGTGTATAATTTAGGCAATCTCGCAGGAAGTGGTCATGATCTCTGTGTCTATTAAAATTGGAGTCACCCTTAAAGTGAAATCTACTCACACTCCCCCAGATGCTGGGCTGCCTCCTGAACTGAGTATTGTGGCCAAGGGCATGGACTCTGCAGCTGCATTCAAATCCTGGCTCTCTAGTTTATGGATCACATGACTTTGGGCAAATCACTTAATATACCAAAGTCTCAGTTTTCTCATCTGCACTTACTTCAGAGAATTGTACTGATGTCAATTGTATATAAATGATGCCTGTGTAGTATAGCACAAGAATACATTTGGCCTTTGTCCTGGTTCCTGACCCAGAGGTCCTCAAACCCTTGGTGTTTCCTGAGTGATAGGACTGTCTTTTTTTTTTTTTTTTCAAGATTTTATTTATTTATTCATGAAGGACACAGAGAGGCAGAGACATAGGCAGAGGGAGAAGCAGGTTCCCTGCGGGGAGCCTGATGCGGGGCTTGATTCCAGGACCCCGGATCATGCCCTGAGCCAAAGGCAGATACTCAACCACTGAGCCACCCAGGTGTCCCTAGGAGTTTTTTTTTTTTTTTTTTTTGTTAATAATCATAAGGGGCGTCTTTGATTGCACCTGACTTTATGCTAATGTTGAGGGTGAGACTCTTAGGTAGCCTGGAAATGGGGCTGGTCACCAGAAAGACCTAGTGATGAGAGGATTAGAACTTTCAGCCCCACTGGCTTCTGGGAAATGGACAGGGATGCTAGAGATTGAGGTCTCTGAAACGTCCAATGGTGAGATTTAGAGTGCTTTCAGGTTGAACATGACAAGGTGCTGGGAGGCCCACATACCTGAACAGGGCATGGAAGCTCCTTCTCCTCTCCCCATACCTGGTCCTATGCATCTCTTCCATTTGGCTGTTCCAGAGTTGAATCCTTACAAATAAACCCTCTAACGTAAGTACAGTGCTTTCCTGAGTCCTGTAAACCATACTAGCAAGTTATTGAAACTAAAGAAGAGATCATGGGAGGCTCTGATTTACAGCCAGTGAGTCAGAAGTATCGGTGGCCCCAAGACTTGCAACTGGCATCTGAATTGGGAGGACTGAGCCCTTAACTTGTGGGGTTTGCTCTACCTCTGAGTGGAATTAAATTATAGGACACTCAGTGGAGAATTAATCGGTGTCAGAGAACACTCCAGCCTGGCACACGCAAGTGCTCCGTAAATGTTAGCTAACCTCCTCACTGGAGGCTTGCTGCTGTTTTTCTTATTGGCACTGTTGAAAAAGGAACAACAGATCAAAAATGGAGTCACTTGTGCTAAGCCCCACATCAGCAAACCAAGACTTAATACCTAGCCTAATTTTAGTTTCAGCCCTCCCAGAAATCTGACCTTTAACCAGCCAATCTGGAATTACCTTGTCAGCACCAGTGAGGTAATGCCTGATAGACCCCAGCCTTTTCCCAAAGAAAGGAGACCTTGCCGGAACCAATCCACTCTTTGCTAGGAACTTCCTTTTCCCACCCCCTTCTGCCTGGAAAAGCCTTCAGTTTTGTTCAGCTTCAAGCAGCTCTGTTCTGCTCACTAGATGGGATGTTGCCTGGTTCATGAATCAGTGAATAAAGCCAACTAGATCAGCAAATTTAGTCAGTTGAATATCATTTTTTTTCCCCACAGTACCTACTTAATTGTGTCCTCTCTTATGGCTCAGTGTTTACGTATTTGACTCTTCCTTTAGCATGTAAGGTCCCAGAGGAGGGAATTCTTATCTTGATCTTTCACATTTCTGGCCTGTTTTAGTGCCCAACAAATAGAAGAGACATTTATTTAATTTTTTCAACAAAGTGCTACAGAAGTCTCAGTCATTCATTTAAGCAACATTTATGGAGCATCTACCATGTGCCAGATACTGTTTCTGGTTATGAAGATACAGCGATAAACCAAAAGAAAGTCCATGGTTTCATGACACTACTGTTACAGCAGTGGGAGAGAGAGAGAGAGAGAGAGAACATAAATAAACAAATATGCCTCTTCTAATAGGTGGGGATAATAAGATCAATGAAGCAAAATGAAGCTGCTTAAGGAAATAAAGTGTAATGAGGAAGACCTCTATGACAAGGGTGATCTTCCAGCAGAGTTCAGAAGGGAGCAGGTCACATGGCTCTGGGGGGACAGAACATTCCATGCAGAGGAAAGAGCAGTGGCAGCAAGGTGGGAGAGCACTCTTGGTTCTCAATCAAGGAAGTTGGGGACTCATGTGGTTGGGGCAGAGTGAGAGGTGTGGTCACTCTGCCCTTTGACCTCATGTGCCCATCACCTAGGGTACTGAAGACCCAGGTAAAGGCATTTAGTTTGATTCAAAATAGGAAGAAAAGACCAGATGGTTTGAGAAAGAGGCATTATCTCACCTGAATTAGACTTTTAAACCTCCTGTCTATCTGGCACATGAAGGATGACAAGTCTGGCACAGGAGGCCAGTTAGGACACCCGTCCAGGGGAGATGCCATGGCACCTTGGACAAAGGGGGTGGGGAAGGAGGCAGAAAGTGGTTGGGTCCTGGGTGTGGGTGGAATGTGAGTCCAGGATTCCCTGACATACTGAAAGTGAGCTGTGAGAAAAACTTGTCAAAAATGACTCTTAGTAGGGACATCTGGATGGCTCAGTGGTTGAGCGTCTGCCTTTGGCTCAGGTCGTGATCCCAGGGTCCTGGGATCGAGTCCTGCATCGGGCTCCCTGCAGGGAGCCTGCTACCTGTGTCTCTGCCTCTCTCTCTCTGTATCTCTCATGAATAAATAAATAAAATATTTTTTAAATGACCCCCTAGTACAGCATAACTTATAAAACTGTCCACTGTGTTATACACTTGAAACTAATATAGCATTGCGTGTCAACTATATTTCAATTAAAGAAAGAAAAAGATTGGCCCTCTAGGTATTTGGCTTCAGCTGTGAGAAGAATGGAGTTGCCATTTACTAAGCTGGAGAAGACCCAGGAAGGATAAAACCTGGGGAGAAAATAAAGAGTTTGGCCCATCACTGTGAGCTTCAGTGCTGGGTATAAAATGGTTTGAAAAAAAAAAAAAGAGCCATGATTGCTGCCCTCAGGGAGCTGATAGTCTAGTAAGAGAGGTTGTGGTTGAACAAAGAAGGGCACAAATGACTCTATGATTACAAATTGTGAGGTGGGTGATATGTGTGAAAGGAAGGGGCCATTAGAATAATGGGGGACAGAGAGCCCATAGTTTCCTCGGGGGACCAGGAAAGGCCTCTCCGAGGACGCAGTGGCTAAGCTAACCTAGAAAGATAAACAGGCATCAGCCAGGCAGAGAGGGAGACCAGGGAAAAGCTTGGAGCCTTAGACAGAGGACAGACCTGTATTGTTAGAGGGAGTGAAGCAGGGCTGGTGGTGGAGGGGTAAGGGGTCTCGGGTCTCCTCCTACCACCCTATTCCTCTCCCTGGTGGGCCCTGAGGCGCCTCTGCAGGCTCGTAGTCTCCTCAGAGCCCAGGACACAGAGTGTATCTCTCTTGCCCAAGTCTCACCAATGGATCAGGACTCAGGAAGCCTCTCAAGTCACAGCCTTATCAGGTCCAGAAGGAGGGCCTGTTCTGGTGGGCCAAGGTAGCCAAGCCCATCAGGGCCTGGTTTCCATCTGGTTTCATGGCTCCTTAGGGGCCTGTGACCTGTTTCTTCTAGGCCTCCCTGAGGAACAGCTCCATCCATTGCCTTTCCTCCCTAGAGGCAGACGAGAGGAGGAGGCCAGGCACAGGGTGTTGCCCTCTCCCTGAGCCCTGCTGGGGTCGGACTATCCCAGAAGGAGGACAAGCAACACTGGCCAGAAGAGTGTGAGCAAGTGTGTAGGGGGGTGGGGTGGGATGGGTGGAGGTGACTGTGAAGGGGAGAGCGGGTGGCAGAAGGCCAACACTTTTATGACTGTGTGTAGACGTGTGGCTTCCAGGGTGTAGAGAGAGAAGTGGAGAGGAGGAGAACAAGAGTGACATTTATCGAGGTGCTAAGGTACTGAGGGTGCTGCTGTGTGCAGACAGCTGACCCTAGAACATGGTTGGAACTCCACAGACCCAGTTCTCTGTGGGGTATTTTACAGTAAATCTAGTTTCTCTTTCTTAGGACTTTCTTTTTTAAAAGATTTCATTTATTAGAGAGAGAGAGTAAGCAAGAGAGAGAGAGAAAGAACATGAGCTGGGGTGGGGGGTGCAGAGGGAGAAGGAGAAGCAGACTCTCCACTGAGCAGGGAGCCTGATTTGGGGGCTTGATCCTGGGACTCCAGGGTCATGACCTGAGCCGAAGGCAGATGCCCAACTGATTGAGCCCCCAGGTTTCCCTTCTTACAACTTTCTTAATAACTTTTTCTTTCTTCTAACTTACTTTTATTATAAGAATATAGTATATAGGGACGCCTGGGTGGCTCAGTGGTTGAGCATTTGTCTTTGGCTCAGGGCATGATCCTGGGGTCCTGGGATGGAGTCCTGCATCGGGCTCTCTGCAGGGAGCCTGCTTCTTCCTCTGCCTGTTTCTCTGCTTCTCTCTCTGTGTCTTTCATGAGTAAATAAATAAAAATCTTTAATAAAAAAAGAATATAGTATATAATACATATAACTGTGTTCATTGACTGTTCATGTTTCAGTGAGGTTTCTGGTCAACAGTAGGCTAGTAGTGGTTAAGTGTTTGGGGGATCCAAAGTTGTACTCAGATTTTCAACTGTGCAGAGGGGTTGGTCCCATGTTCTAACCCCCCATGTTCTTCAAGGATCAACTGTATTTCATTTCATCCTAACCACTGCCCCATATGCAGCTGCTATCCTCTCTCACAGATGAGGACATTGGAACTCAGGTTAAGTGACATGCGGGTGTGCTTGTGTGTGTGTATGTGTGTGGGTGTCTATGCACATGTGTGTTGGGGCAGAGAGGGCTCAGCTGACCTCACTCTTTCTGTGCTATGACAGGATCACTCAGTGGAGCAGTTGGGTGGGGGCCTGGCTCTCCCAACACCCCTCGTACTCCACCTGCTACCTTGCACGTGATGGGCAAGTGTGGGTAGGTGTGAACCTCTGGTTTCCCAGGGCTGAGGCTCACACATCTGTGCCCCTCTCACCCCAGAGGAGACTTGACACAGTACTGAAGAAAACAGAAGAGGAGCAAAAAGCTACTTAGTGGCTTTTCATGTTATTCTGGGAAGGAGGAGAGGTCCAGACAAGCCTGGAGTGTTTGGGGTCCACTCATCCAGGGGGACTGGGCCAGCTGGGCGCTGGCAAGACTGAAGACAGGGATCTCCCTTTGCTGGGCATGTGGCAGGGAGCCCAGGTTGAGGCAGACCTCAAATTTTGTCTAGAGCTAAGCTGGCTTCCAACCCTCACCACTATTTATAAAAATTGTTTTTATCAATGTAGGACACACATATGGTTAGAAATGAAACAGCATGGGGTCGCCTGGCTGGCTCAGCGGTTGAGTGTCTGCCTTCGGCTCAGGTCGTGATCCCCGGGTCCTGGGATGGAGCCCCAAGTCGGGCTCCCCACAGAGAGCCTGCTTCTCCCTCTGCCTGTGTCTCTGCCTCTCTCCCCGTGTCTCTCATGAATAAATAAATAAAATCTTTGAAAAAGGAATGAAATAGCATGGAAGTGCCTGAAATGAAAAACAACATTCTCCCCCTGAACCAGCTGTCCAGAGGCAGCTTTCACCTGGTTTGCTTTTAGTTCTATGCTCTTTGTCATTCAGTGCAATCACTGCAGGAGTCTTATACTGGTCTGAGCTTCCGTGTCTGAGGGTGGGATTTGTAGGTGCAGATTTGGGAAGCGTGCCCCCTCCAACTCCCCACCAGGGGGGCATCCTTCAGGGGCGTGGCTCTCCATAGATCTTCAAACCGGAGTCTTTGGGTCTCCGTTGCCCTCTCCCAACACCACGGTCTGTCCCCCGAGGGCACTCTGGCCCACTAGGGGTGTGTGGAAAACCCCTCCTGTCTCCGAGAGCCTTGTTAACACACAGCTGAGGCTGATCTGCAGCCTGGCCCATTAGACTTGTAATTTGTGTGAACCCCAATTCCCTGAAGCAGCTGTCCTCTGGATGCCTAGCTGGCCGTGGGGGGTTTCTGGGCTGGCCCTTTGGCCTTTGTCTCTCTTATCTCCTTTTTACTTCTCTACTTCTTTCCCTTTCTCTCTCTTTTCTTTCTCCTCTCATCCCCTGTCTGCTTTATGTACCCTAACCAACCTCCCCCTTCCCAACCTCCCTGGAAGGTCAAGGTCAGACTTGGTGCAGGACAGGACGTTGGGCTCTATTACCTAAGCCCTGGCTGGCCGCCTTTGGACCCGGCAGGCCCGTGGTCGTGGAGAGGGAGGTTGGGAGAAATGTAGGAAGAGGAGCCCCCTCCCTGGACCTCCCTCGTGGGGACAGCACTCAGGGGTTTGGGTGTGTCATCAGCCTCTCAGGACACAGGGTATGAGAGCCAGAGTGGCTAGTTTTGGTTTCACTCTGGGCTGATTTGGCTGTTTTTATGCCCCAGTCCCTAGCGAGATCTTTAGTTTAAAGCTGCGGGGACAGGCAGGGAAGGCCTGGGCGTCCAGATCCGGGCAGCGTGTGAAGGGGAAGCTGGGCCTTTCCACCTCGCCGTGCGCTTGCTGAGATGCCTGGAAAGAGAGCTCGTCGTCGTGGGCACTCAGAGATTTGCTGCCTCCTGGACGGTCACCCTTCCTCCTAGGCCTTAGAGGATCATGTTTCATTTAAGAAGGAAGGCAAGTTTTCCCGACAGTCCTTATCTGCTGGGTCCATCAGAGCTCCACCCCGTTTCTCCATGGAGATCTGAGCAGAATGCAAAGCCCAACCAGGCTGGGTCCAGCGCTGGGGCTCTAGAGTTTTCTGAGATTTCAGGATGTGCCAGGTTCTGTGTGCATGGAGCTCTACCTGCTTTGTCACATTACAAGAGGATCTGTGTCCTCGATTTTTAAGTAATTTCTACATGCGTCGTGGGGCTGGGACTCGTGACCCTGAGACCGAGTCCTGGGCTCTCTTCGACTAAGCCAGCTGGGGGCACCCCGCTTTATCATGTTTCAACTTGGCGGCAACACCAGGAGGCCAACGCTCTTAATATGCCCCCTACTTACAGATGAGGAAACTGAGGCACCGAGATGCTTAAGTCTTGGCCCAAGGTGATCTGACTGGTGAGGAACAGAAGTGGGGAGTCAAACCGGGGCAGACTGGTACCAGAGGCTTGGAGCAAGCCTCCTGGCCGTGTGTGTGTGTGTGTGTGTGTGTGTGTGTGTCCACTGTAGCAGCTCCCCACCCCAATGTGGACCATCCACTTTTACTCCTGCAGCTCCTCTCCCTGGGAGCATGTTCCTAAGCTGACGGCATAAAGTCCTTTTGATGCCTGGGCTCCTCGAAGTGGACACAGTGAGAGCCCTGTTCCTCTATCCCCCCACCCCCCAGTCTGGGCCTCAGTTCAGAGCTCCCAGGGCACAGTGAGGCTCCAGAGTGGGGCCCGGCCCTCATAGGTGAGCAGAGCCCGCTGGGGACAGCCGACACCATGGGGTGCACACTGGCCCTGGAACAGGGCCCTGGACCCGTTGCACAGACCCATGCCCAGAAGAGGAGTGGGGCGGTGGGGGGGCTCCCAGACCTGGATCTGGAAGAGAGCCATCCCTGGGCAGAGGGGCTGCCCTCTCCACTCCGAGTGGGCCCCCAAAGTCTCTGCACCCTCGGCACAAGGATCCTGCTCCTGATGGGGCAAGTAGGACAGCAAGGCAGGGACTCCTAGAGATCTTGGCTTTGAGGTCCATCCTGTCCCTGGTGTTTGGTGAGGGGAAGGTGATGAGAGGGATTAGAGGGCAAGGTAGGTAGACATAGGATATGGGGGGAGGGGGAGGGAGAGAGGGAGATGGCTGGGCTCCCCCCACCCCCAGAGGCCCCAGATGGAGGGACACCCTCGCCCTCTGTCCACAGAGGAGTTGCCAGCAGGAGGCAGGAAGGCTGGGCTGTCCCTGCGTGGAGGTGTCCGTGGGGAGCCCTGGGGATCAGCAGCAGCTCCTCCAGCCTGAGGCCCAGCTGGTAATCCCCTCCCCAGAGGCCGGCCGACCCAGCTGAGGAGAGCTGTTGGCAGAGGCTGCCTCTGCACATCCTGGCTTTATCTTCCCCACACATTGAAACCATCAGGCCTGGCCCTGCGACTGCAGCCTGCCTGGCTCTGTCAGCTAGAGACACTGTGCTTTCATCCAAACCCGGCCTACTCTCCTCCAGGTCCCCACTCGGAAGGGAGGGGTGCGGTGAGCACAGCTCACGCCCCCCCCCCACCCCCAGCCAATTTCAGAGCTTCCTAACTCTTGTTCCCTATTTTGTTCTCCTCTCTGAAATGTTTATGAGGCCACCTTCCAGGCTGGGCCCTGGCTCCTCGAAGGGGAATTTTGGTGGAAGCTGCAGAGAGCGGGAGTTCTGGCCACCCCCACCCCCAAGCCGAGCTACTCCCTGAAAGCGGTGAGCTCTCTTCGGTGCCGGTGCCGGTGCCGCATGTTCTGGGGAAGCCAAATCAGAGGCAAACCCTGAAATTCCTCTTGCTCACGGCCAATAAAAACCTTGCTTCAGTGCCGGCTTCCTCTGCTGAAATCAGATATCCTAGTAATAAACAAGTCGGAAAGGCAGGGGAAAGCTCTTGCTTCTTTCTTCTGATTAGTTTTTCTTTCTTTAAAAAAAAAAAAAAAGTTTCTCCTCTTAACGGGACGCCTGCCCCAGAAACTTGAGCCCAGAACTGGGTCCTCTCTGGCTCTGCACCCACCCCCCACCCCCTAGTCCTCACCCTCTGGGTTCCCGAAGACCAGGGTGGGGCCGGCCTTCCCCAACGCCAGGCAGCTCAGCTCAAAGGCAGGTCAAAGGGTCTTGAGGAGAAGGGTCTTTGCCGCCTGGGGACCGGGCTGCCAGCTGCAGGGAGAGCTGGGTCTTCAGCCTTCAGCAGCTGCTGGGGAGCAGTCAGCAATGGGACAGTGAGGCAGGACACGGGACCACTGTTTTCCCCTAAAACAGTCCTTCTGAGTCCCTTGGGGTGCAACCCCAAGGCCTTTGTAAAAAGCCGGGCACTGTGGGTTTCGGGTGTTGAGTGCACAGGTGAGAAAACCAGACAAATCACATCTCTGCTGCTAGGGGGGCTTGTGGTACAGAGGACTGGGGAGCTTGGCTTCCTGGCACTGTCCTTGTCGCCCCGGGGTAAGTGCGTCTCCCCACTTGGCCCCACAGTGGAGTGCCTTTCCCTGCCCTCCCTGGTTTTTAAGTGATTTTGCTGTCAGAGATGCTTTTCTGTTTGTTTTTCCTTCTGACACTATCTCTCTGGAGAGTTTCTGGTCAAGAGAATTATGTCGAGGCTGCAGATTGCAAGAGAATTGCGCCTAATGGGGAACAGACAGACAAGACACCTTTCAAGTCCAGCCAAGTTATCCCCCCCTCTCCCAACTTCTCATCTTCCCTTCTTGGCTTCAAAGTTGGCCCTAGTTTGTGCTAGTTTCTTTGGGACAGCTGGTGGGTAAGGTCACACATTGATTTTATTTTGGAGATTGGCAGCTGGGTCAGGCTTTGCTCTGGAGCTGGAGCGCAGGGGAACTGGGCTGGGGCATGGGTGAGGCAGGCGCTGGCAGGGAGCCCGGGGAGCACCCCCCACCCCAGCCCAGCTTGGAGAAGGCCCTCAGGCCCTCAAGAGGTGGCTTCTGCTCCTTTGTGAGCTCAGAAAACTGCTTTTAAATACAAGAAAGGTGCCAAAAGACCCTTCCCCTTTGTCCCTAGCATATTCCATTTCAGCTTATCTGTGCTGGACTTTCAGGGAAAAGAGTGTTCGTTCTGGGGTCCCTTGGACACCTGAAGGGATGTTAGGGGAGGAGCTGAAGATCAGGGACCCCCAACTCTGTGGATAGCCACCCACCCACCCCCGCAGCCACCACACATGCGTGGTGATGCAGACCGTGTGTAAAGGGAACACTTTCTTTACCTAGGTGCCTCTTGAGGGGAGAGGGCAGATTAGCGAAGCTTCTTGGTGGACAGTTTGGATTCTTTTGCCCTCAGTCATCAGGCTGACGTAATAGCATTCAACTGATTTCATGGTAAAGACGGTCGCAGGTCCCAGAGCAGATCGGTTCCAATTGCACCGCTGTCAAGGCCACCTTATCAAGGCCTTCAGGAATTGGCGGGCGAGTCCTTCCCATCCAGAGCTTTGGTGGAAAGCACAGAGCCACTTCTTTTCAAAAGGACAGAGGTGTCTTGGGTGTTAAGGATGTCCTGTGTGACCTCATTTCTCCTGTGTAGCAGTGGGGAACAGAATCCTCTGCCAGCCTGGCTCTGGGGCGGGGGGGTGGGGGGGGTGGGGGGGTGGGAGGTGGTGGGGGGAAGGGCACAACTCTGCATGATCTGGGCTTCACAGCTCAGCCCATGGGGTAGTTTGAATCTGGGGGAGGGATGAGTGTGTTAGGGAACCAGGATGACAGGAGGAGAGGCTAATCCACCCAGGCTGGGTTTAATTCTCTCCTCCCTGCTCATCCCCACTGCTTGTGGTTTCAGAGTTTGTTCTGCATTAAAGATGTGTCAGTTCTCAACAATTACAATAGACTAAAAACATACAGTTCTTTTACGGTAATACGTTTCTCTTAACTTAAACCTATAAATCTAAGAATATGCCACCTACCAATTATTACAATCCCGAGACAACAGAACATACCAGTGTGGTGCAGTGAAGCTCTGGACTAGGAGTCAAGAGCCTTGAGTTTATTTCTCGCTCTGCCATGAACCCACTCTGACCTCAGAAAAGGAGCACAGAACCTTCTCTGGGACTCAGTGCCCTGTCTACAAAGGGACACCACCATGTTGCCAAAATCACCCTACCAATTTTTGTGGGGGCAAAATGAGACAACATAAGGGAGAGTGCTTAATGGGCTGGTAACGTTTAAAAAAGGCAGGGAAGGGGCAGTGTATATTTTTAGTAATTAAGAGATGCAACAGTTGGAATCTATGAGGAAATCTGCAAGGACAAAGCGTTGCCGGATCACTGGGAGCCTTTGAGCATCTGACCCTTCTAAGGGTGACAGGCTGGCACCGGGCAGGCAAGGGCCCAGGCTGCGATGGGAGGGGCCCAGAGAATGCTAGGCCACATGGTGGGTCTGCCCGAGAAAGCCGCTCCTGTGACTCAGGGAACTTGGTGTGGATGCTATCACATCTGATGAAAACGTGGGAGTATTCGGACCTGCTGCCTCTCCCATATAACAAATCAAAGTCATAATTTTGCTCGCTTTTCTCTCTGCCAAAGGCCCATACCCGCTGTGGGTATACTGGACAGACCTACTTTGGTTTCCTTTCCTTATCTGGGTTTGATTCACCCTCCCCTGGCTTGCCTCCTTCATTGTTTCCAATCTCTAGGCACAATCCAGAGAGTTCTTTATTAAAAAGCTTAGACCAGGGCAGCCCTGTGGCGCAGCGGTTTAGCGCCCCCTGCAGCCCGGGGTGTGATCCTGGAGACCGAGGATCGAGTCCCACGTCAGGCTTTCTGCATGGAGCCTGCTTCTCCCTCTGCCTCTCTGCCTCTCTCTGAATAAATAAATAAATCTTAAGAAAAAAAAAGCTAACAATCTTTAAAAGAAAAAAAAAAGCTTAGACCAGTTCACCTCTCCCAAAGTGTTCTGCAGCCACCCTCGGACCCCTGGTCCAGTTAGCAGAGAAATGAGGTATCTGGGGGAACCTAGTGTCTTTGCAAGATGCAATCCTATCACTTGGAAAAATCGTGTTCTCTTTGGCCTCCTTTCCTGCCCATTGAAGGACTGAGACTCAGGGTGAGGGACCCCTCCCAGGAAATCTGGCCCCACAGGCTAACCAATGTCGCCACCTAGGGGCCGTTTAAAAGAGGTTCTTGCAGCAAGAGGGAACCTTCCTTTTAATTGCTGAAATATGGACATTTCATTTTCTTGCCTTTAGAAGTTCAGAATTCCTCTCTCATCCACGGTGTGCCTTTGGCTACAGCTATGACCCAAGGGAAGTCTTCCTCTAAAGCTCGGGTGGCACGGTGTCAAGTGACGGGCACAGCTGCTACGTGTTGGCTCCAATGCCCTGTTCCTGTTAGACTCACTCATTACACCAGGTCTTAGAAAATAAATCTTTTAATTGCTTTATAATTGGCACAGATGGTATAATTCAAATTCACATTTTTATTTAATATACTCTGGAACATCATGTTAGAGTTCTGACTGAAACTAATCATAATGGTTTTAAGTTTTACAAAATTACATTCAGCAGCAGCAGCAGGTTCTGAAAGTTGTTTCATGAAATTAAAGACTGGGGCTTAAATAAATAAGGAAAAAGACATCTAGGAACTAAACAGACTGAAGTCATCTGTTATGAATCTGAGGATTGTGCTTTCTGGTTTTTGAATATCTTGCTACTTTATTAACAATCAAGAAGTTACAAAATTTTGGCTTATCAATGTAGCAGGGGAGGGGAGGTTATAGATGTGCCTGGGGAATGGTCGCAGGGACGGGAACCTTAAAGCCAGGCCTTGTCGAAACTGCAAACCTGAACTAGCCTTGAAGCAATCTCTGGGGAGCTAGGAGATTCACTGGTCTTTGATGAGAAATCACCATTAAAAGGATTATGGTGAAGAAATCACAGCCTTGACTTCCTGTCACTGAGAAAAAGCTCAGAGCCCTGTCTCTTCAGGAGGATGTGAGAAAGGCCCAAGCCCATTTATGTCACCCCTGTGATTTTCAGGATCAACACCACAAGGTGGCCAATGCCATAAACTCTTATCCGCAATGATTTGGGTTTGGAGGGGTACCTGTACAGTCATTCCAGAGTAGAGACAATATTTACTGGCGGGGAGGGGTGGGGGGTGGTGGAACTGGGGCCAGCAATCACTTCGCTCCACAGCAACAAAGACAATTACTCAGGAGGGGTTTGTAGGAGAAAATTTTCTATTAAGGGAGATGACAAATGCGAATCCCTCTCACTTTGGTGATTATAGGCATCAGTGGCCACATTTTAATCTGGGAAAGGCATTCATGGGTTGGTTGGTGTTCCTGGGCAGGATTCAAAACTGAACTCGATGCCTGGCTACTGATTTGGTATCTGTCCTGTGGAAATGTCAGGATTTCTCAAATCCAATCCAAAACTGCTATCTGCAGTGAGCTTGTTACACCAGATCCTAAGTACAGATGGTTCCTGTCAATACACACAGTCATCAGCATGCTCTCTCCAGGTTACAAGGAGAGTGTTGCTGTGCTGTAACACAGGGGACATCAAAATGGAATTCCAGGTGAGTGCATAGTTAGTCTTCCTGGACCAGCCCACGGGATGGGAGCCACAGCTGTTTGTGCTGGGCTCAGTGTGCCTGCGCCACTTCCACTGGGGTCTTCAGGTCTGCAGCGGACTTGTCTAAGGGAGGTTTCTTGGAGTAATCTCGTTCTCCAAAAATGGTGCTTCCTACTCGGACATTCGTAGATCCTACTTCAATCTGTGGGGAAGAAGAGAAAGCATCAAGGCCTGAGTTTAAAATAATGCAGCCAACGCTGAACCTGTGCCTCTCATTCTTCCATGAAAAACGATAACGGAGCAGAAGAGGGTCACGGGGCAGTGGTTAACCTTGGTGTCATCCTACGTCTTGGGTGTGTTTGAGAAATAAGCATTTCCTTGGCTGTCACCGTGATTAGGGAATATGAATGCCATTTAGTTGGGGCCAGGGATGTTAGATGTCACACTGCATCTTACAGCCCACACCCCTTTCTAATGTTCCAGGGTTAGGCAGTTGAAAAAACCTTCTCTTGATTGTTTGAGCACAGGATCTAATTCCATTTTACTTATAAACACAAAGTATTTTTGCACTGTTCTCATATATGTGATTTCCCAAGAGTGCAACTACTGGATACACAGAGTGAAGTTTATACTTTCTTTTAGCACTTATCAAGTTATTTACTAGTCCTGAAAAACATATATTTGAGGTGCCAAAGCAGCACGCCTTTATCAGTATATAGTTATAGCCATTGCACTCATAGTGAAGCTACCCATAAGATTAACTTCAGACTTCGTCATTATGACACTCACATATCCATGCCCAAACATTACACAGTGCATTGCCTTTTCAAAAAATTATAGTTAAGGGCCGCCTCGCTGGCCTAGTGGATAGAGCATGTGACTCTTGATCTTGGGGTCATGAGGTCAAGCTCCATGGTGGGTGTAAAGATTACTTAAAAATAGATAAACTTAAAAAATATTATAGTTTAACCCCCCCTTTCTTTTTAGGTAATCTCTACACCCACCATGGGGCTTGACGTCCCGACCCTGAGATCGAGAATCACATGCTCTACTGAGCAGGCCAGCCAGGCACCCCTTCTTATTTCTTTAGAATCCACTTATGGAATGATACTGAGTTTTAAAAAGTTATGTGTCAGGCTATAATTTCCACACATTTCATTTCAGAAAAGCAGGGGGTGGGGGATGTTGGAACAGTTGACAGCCACTGCTATTGGGGGCCCTATTGCTATGATGAGGTGTTTCAAAGGTTTTTTTTTGGTAAAACCTACTTTCTGCTGTGGCCTTTGGGACCCTCCCCTTGAGGCAAATAAAGGCACCTGGGAGGACACTTACTGCATGCTGGAAGTCCATGGACATGCCCATGCTCAGCTCCACCTGCTCAGGAGGGACACTCAGCTTTTTACACAGCTCCTCTCGGAGGGAGAGTAACACCTGACAGACAAGCATGACATTTATTTTATTCCTGCCTTCTCTAAGGATCTTTAAAGTGGCTGAATCTGAACATCTCTGCTGAAGGTTACTGATTCCTCATTGGTTTCAAGGCCTGCCAAAGTTTCCAGAAGTTATCCAAAGAGTTTTTGAGTACATGGTTCTACTTAAAAAAAAAAAAAAAAAAAATCAAAAAATGATCAGCTGATGGAAATGAAGAAAAGAACTCATTTTCTCTGAAGACTGTGTTTTAACCAGGTTCAAGTGGGGCTGAGAAAGGTCTGTAGGGTTCTGGAAATCTATTTTCTCCTTTCCTTACGAGAAGAGTTCAGAAGAGGGTTATAACCCCAGACAGGCAATATCTGGGGTGTCTCTGAAGCTTATTACAACAGCCAGTCCTGCAAAAGCATTTCGCTAAGATGCTTCCTTAGTGCATGAGCAATCCCTCCCATCCTCGGACCCCAGTACCTGGAAGTCTGGATTTGGTCCTTGACTGAGATCATGTCCAAAGCTTCCTATGGTCATCAGCCCCACAAATTCTAGGCTGGGGCACTTGGCATTTATATGTTCCACCATGGATACTGTCTCTGAAGGCAGAAGGCCATGTTTACCTTCACAAAAAGGAACAGAAGACACTTGTACCAAACTGTTTGACCTGGCCAGAGGAAGGCTTCACTTTCATCCCATCTTGATAACAGAGGAGGTGACTTTCGGGCAAGAGATACGTTTTTGGAAAAAAACATATCAAGTCCTACAGAGTAACTTTATTTTTGAAGTCTTTGTCTATGTTGCTTCCCTTCTGGTCAGGTTCTAAGTAATGATCATCTGAATCTCAGTGATCTGAGCTGAGAACAGCTGAAGCAGAGGGAAAAGAAAAAAGCATTGCTTTTTCTTGGGACCCCAAGAAGACTCATGTAGCCAAAATGCCAGATTCACTGGAGGATTCTTTTCCTAGCTCTGATTTCATTAATTTATTACAACTGTAAATGTTTTATTTTATTTTTTATTTTTTAAGATTTCATTTATTTATTCATCAGAGACATAGAGAGAGAGAGAGGCAGAGACACAGGCAGAGGGAGAAACAGGCTCTATGCAGGGAGCCTGATGTGGGTCTCGATCCTGGCACGCCAGGATCACACCCTGGGCTGAAGGTAGGCGCTAAACTGCTGAGCCACCCAGGGATCCCCACTGTAAATGTTTTAAAATGAAGCATATATCACACAGTTTTCACTATGCATTTGCAAAATGAATTGGAACTTGCTAATTAATAACTGGAGGAGGAATCTGCAGCAAATGATGTTATTGTTATGCAGTTATAAGGAATATTTATATTCTCTTTCCCTCATTTTTCAAATGGAGAGGCTATGAACATCCACTTTAATCTTTAATTATAGTAGATTACAGCTAATTATCAAGAAATGATGTCACAGACTTGACCTGGAGCCAATTTCAGATGTACCTATGCTGACAACATTATAATCTAGGTGCATGTAGAAACAATGATAATTGTTAAAATTTACAGAACACTTATATGTCAGGCACATGTGCCAAGTCCTAACAGCTTTTCACTTAATACAATAACCACGAGGTAAGTACTCTCTCCATTCTAAAGATGAGGAAACTGAGGCACAGGGAGGCTCAGTACCTTGTCCAAAGTCACACCACTAGAAACTGCACAACTGGGATTTGAACCCAGGAAGCCTGGCCTGAGGGCCTATCTGGAAAACAGTGTACACCATGTTCCTTCATGTTACAGTATGGTGAATACTGGTGCTCGGCTGGTCGCAAGCGAATGACTGACCTGTAAATACTCTTAACAAGTGCTAGCAAGTAAGCTGTGCAGGGTTCTCTGCCAACAGCTCTACCCACATTACCACTTTCAATCCTCCTGACACCCTCTAATGTAGGCACTGTTATGACTATCACTGTCTGCCAAGGAAACTGAGGTAGAGAGAGGTTAGGTAACTTGCCCAAGGTTACAATGCTGGAAAGTGCTGGAGCTCAAACCCAAGGTCTGATTTCAACACCTGAGTATTACATGTGTAACTCTGCCATCTCTTTTAGGAGTGATGGACTTTTGGGAATTTTCAGATCTAAGTCACAGTCCCCTTCCTGGCTCGTCCTATTCTGGGCCACCAAAAAATTAAGAATTAAGAAACCACGATATATGAAAGAATCATATGTGGACTGGCTTAGATGTCACTGTGCCATCTAGATTCTACAGGAAACAGTTTTCTTAAAGGCCTGTGATTTCCTTCTAGAACCTTAGCTATCACATACTCAGGCTTGTCATTCTTTCTGACCTTCAACCATCCTACGGGAAGAAAAATCTACAGTTCAGGTCTGCTCACTTACTCTGCTCTCCACTGGTGTTAACCTGGACCATAACCTTTAACCTTTCGGGAGAACCTTTTTTCTGCCACGAACTGTTCACTTTGTCTGCCAACTTCACAGAATCCACTGTTTCCAGCATGAAGAGATTGGGGACGGCTGTAATGAAAAAGAGGCAAGGTAATTCTTCACTCACCCTACTAGCAGCAAGAAATACACAACCAGTCTTTGACTTGGTGGCTGGGAGAACAATTTCCCAGAAAAAGAACAAGACAGTAAGTCTCAGTCCTGCTGAGACTTATGTGACAGTTTCACTAGATGTCAGTTCCAATGTGGGCCCGCTGCTGTCTCATCAGAAAGGACCAACTGGGGAGACAGAGGCTGACATATTGCAACCAGGCGGCACACGCACCCCCGGGCTTCAAAAGGCTGGTAATTGTGGAGATTCCTAAGAACATGCTTGATGGGACCAAATCTCAGTTCACACTGTGAGAGCCGGGGCAAGTGACAAAAAAGGAAGGATAACAGTGGAGGCCAAAGTGCTTCCCTGGCATGATAACGTCATGTTCTGAAACCGTGGAATGGGGATGCTCTTATTCAATAAGGACATTGGAATGACCCAAACACTGACAGCTATGGGAGCCGCTGATGTCAGCGAAACCATCTCCTTTTCCAAAGATGCATGTGACATGAAGTGTGTCTTGCTTGAGATACATGATAATGAAGACAGAAGCGGCAACATCAGCAGCCTGCTCTGATCACTGAGATGCCCCAGGCAATTTGCTAACCCCTGTACATATATTATTGCTTTTTTTAAAAAAAGATTTTATTTATTTATTCATAGACACAGAGAGAGAGGCAGAGACACAGGGAGAGGGAGAAGCAGGCTTCACGCAGGGAGCCCGATGCAGGACTCGATCCCAGGTCTCCAGGATCACACCCCAGGCTGCAGGCGGTGCCAAACCGCTGCGCCACCAGAGCTGCCCTATATTATTGCTTTTTAATCTTTACCATGGTTCATGAAGCACTATTTTTACCTCCATCTTACCAATGGGGAAACTGAGACTCAGGAAGGCTAAAGTTTATTCAAGTTTACAAAACTAACAGATATTAGAGCTGTGATTTAAACAATGGTAAACTGATTCCATATTTTTAAAAAGATTTTATTTATTTATTTTTGGGGGGGGGTTGGAGGGAGAGGGAAAGCAGACTTCCCATTGAGCAGGGAGTCTGACCCAGGGGCTTCATCCCAGGATCCTGAGATCATGACCTGAGCTGTTTAAATAATTGAGCCACCCACGTGTTCCATGACTCAAATTCCTAATGCTGAATTTGAGCTCAGACTACTTCACTTTAAAAAAAAAAAATGTATTTAAAAGAGACAAGAGTAGATGTGCTTGGTGTAAAAAAAAAAAAAAAAAAAAAAGCAACATGCGATA
This sequence comes from Canis lupus familiaris, assembly GCF_011100685.1. Classification (NCBI taxonomy): domain Eukaryota; kingdom Metazoa; phylum Chordata; class Mammalia; order Carnivora; family Canidae; genus Canis; species Canis lupus. The sequence continues at coordinate 28,342,836 of NC_049237.1, forward strand.
AAAACTCAAAGCTCTGACCCTAGAAACTCCCACTATTACTGTTGGGATGAGGATTTTTCCAGATGTATTTTAGTGTATTTCCACCCAATCAAATACACACACATCCCAGATATATAATTTCCTGGTAATTTTTGAAATAACATACAAATTGGATCATACTAAATTTTTTTCCCCTAAATATCTTATTAAGATCTTAGATCTACATTCAACGTGGGGCTTGAACTTTTATAACCCTGAGATCAAGAGTCGTGTGCTCCTACCGACTGAGCCAGCCCTGCTCACAGTAAATGTTTTACGGGTTGCTTGCTTCCAGTTAGCAATACATGTTGGAAATTTTTTTTTTTTACATCAATACCATAAATCCACTGGTACTTCAACAACTGCAACATTCCACAGAATAGATGATCACAATTTACTTACCATTGTTCTTATTAATAGACATTTTTTCTTTTTTACTACAAAACCAAAGCTTAGACACAGATCTCTGTGCACATATACAAGTTGCTATAGGACAGCAAGAACTGAAATGATTATAGAGGAAGTACAATTAAAACTGTGTTAGATACTAGAAATCCAAAAACGCCCTATCACTTTAGAATCTTCCTGGCAAAATGTGGAGTGCTCATTTACTCATGCTCTCAAAACACTGGATATTAGCAGCCTTTTAATTTTTTGCAAACCTGTTTGGTGAAAAGTAGAATTTATTATTATATTTTGCATTTCTTTTATTAAAGGTAAGCATTTTTCATTTGATTACTGGCTGTATATTTTATCCTTATAAATGGCCTATTCTTAGTTTTTCCCTAGGTTTTTCTTACAGATTAAAAAAATACATATGGTTCTTTATGCATTATGGACATTCTTCCCCTTTTAAAAAGTATTAACTACCAATCTATGTTTCTCTTTTGCTATGACTTATAGAAAGCTTTAATTTTTATAAGCAAATGTGCTAATTGTTTCTTTTATGGCTTCCAGATTTTATTTTATTTAGAAAGGCCTTTCATCAGTCTGAAAAAATAAACATATTTTTCTATATTTTCTTCTAATACTTTTATAGTTTTGATATTCAAGTTAATATTCTTTAATTTAGCTAGAATTTACACTGAGGAAGGGATTCTAATTTAATTATTTCTTTAATAAAAAGCTGATTGTCTTGTTGCCATTTATTAAGTATATATAGGCTTCCTACTTCCCCCATATCTGATATGAAACAGCCTTTATTTTATTTCATTTAAAAAATATTTTATCTATTTATTCATGGGAGACACACAGAGAGAGGCAGAGATGTAGGCAGAGGGAGAAGCAGGTTTCATGAAGGGAGCACAATAGGGGACTTGATCCCGGGACTCCATGATCACGCCCTGAGCCAAAGGCAGATGCTCAACCATTGAGCCACCCAGGTGTCCCTTGAAACAGCTTTTAATAATAATATAGTAGACTTCTGCTTCCCAACAAATTCAGGGGTCAGATTTACCCTACCTGAACAACCAAATGGACAAAATACATGAAACCATGGTTTACAAGAAATGGGTATGGAAGACAGTGACCTCTGAGGGATGAGAAACAAATAGAGTGAGCCCAGTTGCCCCAGGTTACTGCCTAGAGTTTTTAGAATGTGGCGCAGGGAAGGGGAGCACAGGAAGAGCGTGGACCCTGAGTTGAGGACATGACTGAGAATCTGGAAAGTAGCTAGAGTTCACAGAGCAGAATTTAGGAGAAGAGACAGCTGCACACAGAGAGATCACTGGTGATTTGTGAAGGGCTCCCCTCCAGAACGCAGCTGGGTATGGATCAGCACGTGCATGTGAGGAAATCAGCCATGGCTGAGTATAGAAATATTTGAAAGGATTAGGAGAAACAGTGCCGGGGATCCCTGGGTGGCTCAGCAGTTTAGTGCCTGCCTTTGGCCCAGGGTGTGATCCTGGAGTCCCAGGATCGAGTCCCTGTAATGGAGCCTGCTTCTTCTCCCTCTGCCTGTGTCTCTGCCTCTCTCTCTCTCTCTGTGTCTCTCATGAATAAATAAAATCTTAAAAAAAAAAAAAGAAAAGAAAAAAAGAAGAAACAGTGCCTGATGTTCATGGAGGGCATGGACTAGTGCTGATTTCCACCAGACAGGCTGGAATGCTCAAGATTCATGGGGTACTGGGGGTAGAGTATACAGAGGGTCTTGTCTCAGTAATGGGGAACTATTAACCCTAGACTGAGCTCTGCTGCAGTCACACCAACTAATCTTAAAAGCAAGACCTAAAAAGATCACACTGTTCCCAATAACTGTGTTCCAAACAAAGCTCAAAAATGTTGAGGAATAGGAATTGAAATGGAATATGAAATGGAATATGAAATGGGAATATGAAAATGACCAGCTCCCAACAAGAAAATTCACAATGTTTGGCTGTCCAAAAAAAAAAAAAAAAAAAAAAGATCAGGCAAAGAAGCAGGAAAATACGATACATAATGATGGTTAAACTACTCCAGACTGTCAAAAATAATAGAATCAGTAGATAGCACATTAAAAGTTATAACTATCCATATATTAAAAATTATTAAAAATTATAGAGAGAAATAGAGGATATAAAAAAAAGACTCAAACTAAACTTCTAAGTATGAAAACTATAACATAATAGGAGATGAAAAATCCACTGATGGGATTAATGGCAAATTAGATAATGCTAAAGAAAAGCTTAGTTACCTTGAAGAAATTACCCAAAGTTAAACACAGAGAGGGGAAAATAAATCATAAAAATTAAAAGAGCATCAGTGGGCTGTGGAATCATCTCAAGCAGATTAAATACATAACTGGAGTCCCCAAAGGAGAAGAGAAGGTGGGGGGCAGAAAATATATGTGAAGAAACAATAGTTGAAAAAATTCTAAACTTGATTAGAACTGCAAATACCAGATCCAAGAAGCTCAATGAACCCCAAGTACAAGAAACGTGGAAAAAATTATGCCAAGGCACATCATAATCAAATCACTCAAAACCAGTGATAATGAGAAAAATCTTAAGTAGCAAGAGAAAAAAAAACCCCATGATATATGCAGAGAAACAAAGATAGGATGACAGCATATTTCTCACTGGAAACAGTGTTAAGTGAAGACAGTGGAGCAATATTTTTAAAGTACTGAAAGACAAAACTGTCAAGGTAGAATTCTATAGTCAGTAAAAATATCTCTAAAAAATAAGGTGAAAGTGCAAAAAAAGTTCAATGAAAAAGAATGAAGTTGCATCTCCCTCTTCCTTAGGCTATACATAAAAATTAACTCAGACCCAAAGGTGAGATTTAATACTCTAAAACTCTTACAAAAAACAGGAGTAAATATTTGTGACCTTGGGGACATCTGGCTGGTTCAGTCAGTAGAGCATCTGACTCTTGATCTCAAGGTTGTGAGTTCAAGCCCCACACTGGGCACAGAGATTACTTAAAAAAAATTCTTTGTGACCTTGGATTTCTTAGCTATAGCACCAAAAGCATATGCCACAAAAGAATGAAGAGATAAATTGGAGTACATTAAAATGAAAAATTCCTGAGCTACAAATGATACCATGGAGAAAGTAAACAGATAACCCACAGAATGGGAGAAAATATTTGCAAATCATATACGTCATAAAGGACTGGTACCTAGGCTATATAGAGAACTTTTACAATTAAACAATAAAAAGGCTCAATTAAAAGCACACACAAAGGATTTGAATAGACATTTCTCCAAAGATGTACAAATGGCCAATAAACACATGAAAAGATGCTCAACTTCATTTGTCATTAGGGAAATGCAAATCAAACCACAATTTCACATATTTTTATTACTCCACTTTATCTTCTTTGCTGACTTATTAGCTCTAACTCCATTGTGTCATTTTTTTTTCATTGTGTCATTTTATTGGTTGCTTTATTCTATTTAATTTTTTAGTAAGCTCTATGCCCAATATAGGCCTTGAACTCATGACCCTAAGATCAAGTTGTATGCTCTACTGACTGAGCCAGCCAGGTTAGCTTATCGGTTGCTTTATTTTTTTATTTTTTTAATTTTATTTTATTGGTTGCTTTAAAGCTGAACTCATACACAGTCTACTTAAAATGGTGTCATTCTTCTTCATATGTAGCTTAAGAACCTTATAATAGCATACTTCTGTTTCTTACTTTCCATTTTGTATGCCATTGTTTCAATGCATTTTACTTTTTCATATGCTATAAATCCTATAATACATCATTATTATTTTTGTTTATAAAACATATTATACTAATAAAACAAGAGAGAACAATTAGTGAAACTAAAACTAGTTCTTTGAAAAGACTGATAAAATTGATAAACCTTCAGCCAGATGGATTAGGGAAAAAAGAGAAGAAGCAAATTATCAACATCAGGAATGAGTTGACATCACTACAGATTCTACAGATATTAAAAGGATAATAAAGGGATATTACAAACAACTGAATGCTCATAAATTCATTGCTTTAGATGAATTGGGCAAACTCCTGCAAAACATAAAGTAACAAAGCTCACCCAAGAAAAAACAGATTATGTAAATAATCTATCAATAAAATTTAAATTATAGTTAAAAACCTTCCTACAAAGCAATTCCAGGCCTCAGTGGTAAATTCTACCATGCAGTTAAGGAAGAGAATACCAATTCCACATAAATTCTTTCAAAAGGCTGAAGAGTTGGGAATACTTTCCAGTTCATTCTATGAGGCCAGCATTATTCTGTTATCAAACCTAAAAAAAAGATATTACAAGAAAGTGAAAGACCAATGTCCCTTATGAATGTAGATGCAAACATTCTAAGCAAAACTTGACAAATCAAATGCAACATTATAGTAAAAGGATACTACTGCCTGACCAAATGAGTTTATTCATAGGCAAGGTTTAACATTTGAAACTCAATAAATATAATTCAACATGTTAATAAACTGAAAAAGAAAAACTGTAGGATTATTTTAATGTATACAGCAAAAGCATTTGACTAAATCTAACACTGATTCTTGATTTATCAAACTAGGTCGATCCTCAGCAAACTAGTACAGAAGGGAAATTCCTCCTTCTGATAAAAGACACCAATAAAAACATGCATGCACACTCTTAGCAATTCTATTCAATACTGTATTGGAGGTATTAGCTAGTATAATAAGGCAAGAAAAAGAAATAAAAGGCATCCAGATTGGAAAGGAAGAAGTGAATTGTTCACAGGTAACATAATTGTCTATGTAGAAAATTATATGAAATCTGCAAAAAAAAAAACAAAAACCCTTTAAACTACTGGAATAAGTAGAACTTAAAAAACTAACAAGAAACTACTAGAATAAGTAGAACTACTAGCATGAGTTTAATAAAGTTGCAGGATAGATGAATATACAAAATATACAAAAAACAAAAATCAACTATTATATATTAGTAACAATCAGAAATTGAATTAACAGCTCAATAATAGTATCAGCAGATAGCATCAACATAAGAAAAAGTTAGATATAAATCAGACAAAAGATGAGGAAATCCTGCACAAAGAAAACTGCAAAATATTACTGTGAGAAATTAAAGAAGACCTAAATAAATACTAAACTATACCTTATTAATGCGTTGGGAGATTCAGTATTTTTACTATGCCAATGTTCTCCAAATTGATCTATAGATTCAATACAATTCTAATCAAATACCTAGCAGGATTTTTGTTTTGTTTTGGTAGAAACTGATAAATTGGTTTATATGGAAATGCAGAGGATCTAGAATAGCCAAAAAGACTTTGAAAAAGAAGAAAAAAGTTGGGGACTAACACTATTGATTTTTTTTTTAAAGATTTAATTTATTTATTCATGAGAGAGACACACACAGAGAGAGACAGAGATACAGGCAGAAGGAGAAGCAGGCTCCACGCAAGCAGCCCGATGCAGGACTCGATCCCGGGTCTCCAGGACCACTCCCTGGGCTAAAGGCGGCACTAAACCGCTGAGCCACCTGGGCTGCCCCAACACTACTGATTTTTAAGAATTATTATAAAGCTCCAGTAAATCAAAATAGCATGCTACTAGTATAAAAGATAAACAGAACAGTGGATCAAGTAAATAGTCTTGAAATAAACCCATGGATAACTGATTTTGATAAAGGTACAGAGGAATGCAATGGAGAAAGGACAGACTGTCCAACAAGTAGTATTGGAACAATGAGATATTAAAGAATAAAAACAACTTAGAATCATACCTTGAACCATATACTAAAATTAACTCAGAGTGAATAATATATGCCTAATATAAGACCAAACACTATATAAAGTTGCTAGGAGAAAATCTGTGTCACTTGAACCATAGGGAAATATGTTTTATTTTTTTATTTTTATTTTTTTTAAATTTTTTATTTATTTATGATAGTCACAGAGAGAGAAAGAGAGGCAGAGACACAGGCAGAGAGAAGCAGGCTCCATGCACCGGGAGCCCGACGTGGGAATCGATCCTGGGTCTCCAGGATCGTGCCCTAGGCCAAAGGCAGGCGCCAAACTGCTGCGCCACCCAGGGATCCCCGGGAAATATGTTTTAGACACAACATAGAAAGCATAGTCTATGAAAATCTAAATTGATAATTGGACTGCATCAAATTAAAAACTTCTGCTCTTCAAAAGCCACTGTTAAGAAAATGAAAAGACAAGCAATAGAGTGGCAGATATTGCAAAGCATGTATCTGATAAAGAACTAGTATCCAGAATATATAAAGAATTCTCTCTGAAAGGTAAAAAAATCCAATTAGAAAATGGGCAAAAGACTTTGATAGAGGCTTTACTGAAGAAGGTGAACAGATGCAAACACGTGAAAAGATGTTCCACATCATTAGTCATTAGGGAAATGCAAGGGCAGCAGCACATACCTACTAGAATGGCTAAAATTAAAAGATTGACCGTGTTAAGTGTGGACAAGGATGTGGAGAAACTTGAACACTGCTGGTGGGAATGTACAATGGCACAACCACTTTAGAGGACAGTCTGGCAGTTTCTTCAAAAGTTAAACATACATGATGGGTATAGAGCTTCAGTTCTGAGAGAGGAAGAGTTATAGAAGATATAGTAGTGATGGTTGCAAACAATGTGAATGTACTTAATGCCACTGAACTGTATACTTAAAAATAGTGAAGATGCTAAACTTTGTGTTATGTATATTTTATCAGAATTATAAAAAATGTTAAACATATATTTATCATGTGACTCAACCATTCTACTCCTAGGTATTTATTCCAAGAGGTAAGAAAGAGTCCAGAAGTGCCTGGATGTCTCAGTCGGCTAGCTCAGGTCATGATCTCACAGTCGTGAGATCAAGCCTTGCACCAGGCTCCAAGATCAATGTGGAGTCTGCTTGTCCCTCTCCCTCTGTTCTCCTGGCTTCTCCCACCCCAGCACGCATGCTCTCTCTCAAATTAATAAATTAATAAAAATCTTAAAAGAAAAAGTCCACATAAAGATGTTCATGACAATTTTTCCCCCTCACCTCCATAACAATTTTGTCATAGCCCCAAATTAGAAGCAACTCAAATGTCCATCAACAGGTGAGTGGGTAAACAAAAAGGAATGAACTACTGATACATAAATCAATATTATGAACCTTAAAATAATTATGCTGAGTGGAAGAAGTCAGACTGATAAAAGTACATATTTTATGATTCCATTTATATAAAACTCTTAAGGTAAACTAATCTATTTTTCCCCCCTATTTTAAAAAGATTTTGTTTATTTATTTGAGAGAGCGAGAGAGCAGGAGCAGGGGGAGAGGCAGGGGAGACATGAGGAGAGGCAGAAGCAGACTCCCTGCTAAGCAGGGAACCCAATATGAGGCTCGATCCCAGGACCCTGGTATCATGACCTGAGCTGAAGGCAGATGCTCAACTGACAGAGCCACTCAGGTGCCCCACAAGGTAAACTAATCTACAGTGATAGAAAGCAAGTTAAGTAGTGCTGAAGGAGGGATAGGGTGGCGGAGGGGAAGCAGGAAGGAGGGGTTACAAAGAGTATAAGGAAACTTTTGGGGGTGATGAATGTGTTTACTACTTTGCTGTGATGGTTTCACAAGTACAACCATATGTTGAAACTAATCAAATTGTGCACTTTAAGTATATATAATTTACGTTAGGTCAATTATACTTCAAAAAAGCTGCCTATAGGGGATCCCTGGGTGGCGCAGCAGTTTAGCGCCTGCCTTTGGCCCAGGGCGCGATCCTGGAGACCCGGGATCGAATCCCACGTCGGGCTCCCGGTGCATGGAGCCTGCTTCTCCCTCTGCCTGTGTCTCTGCCTCTCTCTCTCTGTGACTATCATTAAAAAAAAAAAAAAAAAAAAAAAAAAGCTGCCTATAAAAAACCAGGTTATTTTAATTTTGCACGTTGAGAGAAATAAGTATTTGGTTCCTCAAACAGACTTCCACGTGCCATTGTCATACAGTTAAGTCTTTCTGTAGTTAATATTTAATTTTACTTTGCTGTATTATATTTCACTGTATATTGTATTTTATTATGTACTGTTTTTGTTTTATTGTATATTATATTTTATTTACTATAGCCTTACATTTATTCATTTTTAAAAAACATTTATTTATTTATTTATTTATTTGAAAGAGTACTAGCAAGTGGAGTAGCAGAGGGAGAGGGAGAAGCAGACTCTCTACTGAACAGGGAGCCCAACATGGGGCTCGATCCCAGGACCTTAGATCATGACCTGAGCTGAAGGCAGATGCTTCTGAGGCACCCAGGCACTCCTATAGCTTTACATTTAAAGGGAAAAGGACAAAAATGTCTCCCTGGCCAACTGAAAAATCTTATGAGCTACAATTCCTTATAATTCATTTGAAAGACTATCATATGATACCTAGCATCTTCAAGTAGGGTAGGTTTCCAAGTATAAACAACCCAGTCAATGGTGAATTCATTCTGTTGTTGGTATGAGGCTTTTACTTTATACTAAGAATTAAAATTTATTTTCCCCCAAAACTCCAGAACACAAAAGGTGAATTAGGACTATTCTAAAACCTGTTCTCTTTTCCATAGAAAGTAGTATAAGTAATATAATGATAAAGAGATTTTGTCTTCATATTTAGAAATTTATCTTACCCATCAATTTGTTGACATTTTGTTTCTGTAGGTGTCCAATGAAGTGCCATTTGATCTCGGGACACGAAGACAGAATCTGAAGAGAAAAAGGTAACCATGTTTGACTTAGAATTTATGAAGGCCTTGCTGGCTCAAATACCTTACACACACCCTTCTGACTGTTCATGTCTATGCAGAAACCACTACCACCATCTTTAGCCAGGCTCTTAAGTGAGAAAAACCTATGGCTTCTACTCTGTTTCTCTTCCTTGTTCCCATCACTTCTCTCCATCTTTTAGATATCATCCATTAAAGATGAACTGATTATGGGGCATCTAGCTGGCTCAACTGGTAAAGCACATGACTCTCGATTTCAGGGTCGTGAGTTCAAGCCACACACTGGGTGTGGAGCCCACTTTAAAAAAAAAAAGAAAAAAAGGATGAACTGATTAAAGCGTTCAAATCTCAAAAGGATCCAGGATTACAGCAAGCTCCTAAATCACCACAACCAAAAAGCTGCAAAGGAGAAAACTACAGTCTTAGTTTTTTGTTTTTTTTTTAAGATTTTTAAAATTTTATTTATTTATTCATGACAGAGAGAGAGAGAGAGGCAGAGACACAGGCAGAAGGAGAAGCAGGCTCTATGTAGGGAGCTCGACGTGGGACTCGATCCCAGGTCTCTAGGATCGCACCCCGGGCTGAAGGCGGTGCTAAATCACTGGGCCACCAGGGCTGCCCGTCTTAGTTTTAATAGAGAAAGAAAATCTAGCTGTGCAATATTTGGAGTTCAAGGTGAATGTGGACATTTCTACCGCCAGTTCACCCTGCTGTAAAACTCAACCACCAAAGTGGGTGTGACTTTCAACTGAAGGCCTAAGATTAAGTACAAACTCAAAAGAATTCAGATATCCACTTACTTTAGGATTTGATGCTTTTTCTAGCAGTTCTTGAACCTAAAGGGTAAAAACAGAAGGAATCAGAAGTCTGGCCATCATGACTTTTCCAAAGGCAGACTGGAAAAAGGCTTACATAGTTCTCCCCAAAAGTGCGCTGGCCATGACAGTAGGCTTCAATCACCATTTCCACAGGTTTGGTTTTGCTGACTGCTACTAGCCGGGGCTGGATGGCTGGAAGATCCTGCCAAGAGGGAAAGAGCCAAATGAGTGAACATTTAGGAATATTATTCCAGTAAGTTCTATAAGATGGATCTCATAGACTCAATCAGCACAGGTCTTCACTTGACATTGGGTAAGCTCCATTATTCCAATATTGGAGAGAAACCAGTATCAAATAATGTTGATCGGATGCCTTTCAAATGCATAGCATCCAAATTTAATGTGTTAGCTACTTTAATATCTAATCTCTCTCAGGTAGGTAAGTAAAAGCAGTATTTCCTTAAAATGTGGTCTTTGACCAACTGCATCAGCATCATCTGGGTACCACTCCAGACCTACTGAATCTGAATATCTGGTGTTGGGAGTCTGAAAATCTGCTTTTTAAACAAACTCTCCAGATGATGCTCTTGCATACCATGGTTGGAGGTTTAAGAAGCACTTCATGAAGGGAAGGCACTACTCTCTGACTAGAGGGGATGCCACTTCTTGCTTCCAAAACCCCAAGGTTACGTTTTGGAAACCTATTCTGGTCCTGGCATAGTGATTAATATTGCCCCCCACTCTCAAAAGTGGTCTGTGTAGGGCAGCTATGTAATTTACTGTTCATTCTAATCAAGAACGAGTAGCAGAACTGAGGCAGGGACATCAAAAACTCTGGACTCAGAATTAGACCAATATGATGACCCCCCCCCCCCGGGGTTTACAACAATTACATAAAAAGCAGAGCTTCTCTGCATTCTGCTTCAACCTAATCCATACAGAGGCATTAAGAAATCCACCTATCCTCATGCAGCTCGGTTTTCATGTATGCCATCACCCTCTGCTATTTTTACAGAACCACTGTATTTTCTTTTCTTTTTTTCCAAAGATCTCTTTTATTGCCTGTGTATAAAATGAAGCAGAGACTCATTTTTTTGAGAGGGCAGCAATGATACACTCATGGTGATTCCGTAGACATGAATGAAGGACACCAGACACAGTGGGTCCTTCCTTCATGTGGATTACTTTACTGCTTAGAAAGACCCACAAGTAAACAGGCTTAAAACAGGCATAACTTCATGTCTCTGAACACCACATGGAAGAAACCCTGAATGCCCTTTTCTTATATGATTGTAGTGGCTAATTTTATGAGAATCACTGTATTTTCAAAGGCCCTGAGGACTCAGAGCTATTAGCAAGACGTTTCCTCTTCCTTCTCAGGGATGCATTACCAGCCTTTATGAGACCATGTCATACCACCGTGTTGATGAATTGATGATTTCCAGAGAAAACTGAACAGGCAACCCATCTGCCTGAGGAGCTTTGCTGGGAGAACCTCCCTGAGTGATGTTTGTCAGGGAAATCCCTAGCTTCTCTTGGAGAATCCCTGAGAATCATAGAACATTAAGGCCAGCAGTGAGCTTAAAGCAATCGGAGCTTATTTTACTGCCTACGGCAGATGAGACAACTCAGGGCCAGAGTCGTTAAGTGACTTAATTCAAGATAACATCTAGTTCGTAGCCAAGCAAAGACTCTACTAATAAAGGTGTTCCGCTCCAGGAAAGCATTCTGAGTTCTGACATTCCGAGTTTGACCTTTTTGTTCAGTTGTGTCTCACTCCACACCATCGAGCTTAAACCTACAGTGTGAGGAGTAAACACTGGCCCTCGGTCTAATGAAATTTCAAGAGGAGATAAGGGGAGGAAAAGCGTTCCTGCAAACCGCTTGGGATGGGATGTCAGCTCGCCCCTGCGAGGGAGCACTGCCAAACGTGCCCGTGCAGCGCCGTCTCCAGAGCGCGGCCAATCCACCTCCGCTTTCCGCCACGAGCATCCGCTAGCTGTCAGGCGCTGCCCACACGTGATCCCGGGAGACCTGGCCTCCTGCAGGTGTCCCCGTGGTGGATGGGGCACAGGGCCGCGCGGCGGCCGTCTGCTAAGGCTGCGGAGCCCGCCACGCGAGGGACGGGCAACGGTCGCGATGCCGGGGGCCGGTCACTTCCTCGGGTAGTGGATACTTTCAGCTCCAACCGAGCCAACCTCCAGAAAGCCCTGGCTAGCCTTCTGGGGGCTCCGCCACCTGCGCCGCCGTCCCCGCGGGAGACCCGCTCTGCGTCACCGTGACGACCCACTCCTACGCAGGGGCCTCCCTCCTCAAAGCGGCCGCCCAGCGTCCCCGCGCCTCCATTCTCACCCGCGGCCGCCGCGCCACCGCCTGCTGCACGCGCTCGTTCACTGCCCGCAGTGCGAACCCGACTCCCAGCTCCGCCGACATGCTGCCAGCTCTCCACATCCCCCGGGACCCACCCGCGCGGGGACCCCCGCACCCCCAGGCCGAGACCGCCTTCCGGTCCCGCCCCGCGCACGTCTCGTGGGGCCCAATCGCCGTTCACCAGCCAGTCGGCTCACCCAATCGACAGCGGGCAACGCGGGGGCGGGACGGGGCGGCAGGCCCCGCCCCGCGGCGGCGGCCATTTTGGGGAGGACGCGGGGGCCTGGGGCGTGGAGGCCCGCCTGCCGTGGTTCCCGTGCCCCCCGCGCGCCCCCCGATGGGAGCCTTCCGCGTCCAGCTGCCGGAGCCGCCCCCACCGCCGCCCCCGCGGGAGCTTCCTCCGAAAGGCCGCGGCCTATTCGGGGGTCCTCGTCTCTACAGACGTCCCGCAGGTGGGCCCGTCGGCCCCGGCGGTCAGAGCCGGGAACCGAGACGTCCGCGCGGGGACCGGGACTCGAAGCCGCTAGGGCGGGAGACACGGCTCTTAGTGGAGGAACCGGTATGAGAGAAAAGAACGCTGTTTCTCAGGAAGGCGGCGTGGTTCAAATGTGTGGTCATTGATCCCTGTGGCCCCGGAGTCCGGGGCTGCCCAGGTCGCGGTCCGCGCCGGAACACAAGGCATCCCCGACAGGGGCATAAAAAGTAAAACATTTCAATGGGTACCTTTAACCCAGTATCTCCAAAGTAAGGTCTACTTAATGAGTCTTTTTTTTTTTTTTTTTAAGGATTTTATTTTTGAGTAATCTCCACACCCAAGTGGGGCTTGAGCTTAACGGCCGAGGTCGGGCGTCGCCAGCTCTACCCGTGGAGTCCGCCGGCCCCGGGAGACCGTTTCGTGGTACTTGCTCACAGCCGCCTCGGTTCGGGACCGCGTCTCCAGAGGTCAGCGCCGCCTGCGGCCCCGCCGCCTCATCCCGGAGCTCACGCAGAGTTGGAGCCTGTCAGTTTAAGCATGTCAGGTTCACCCAGTCCTTCCTCTGTACATCTCTTCACACGATCCTGGTCACTCTAATCCCCTTTGCTCCTCCCACCACTGACTTGCCGCCCAGCACCTTTCAACTCGGGTATAAACTGACAGGCTACTTCACGTTTTTTTCTTAGAGAGCTGAGCAAGTGGGACACGCGGGGTGTTGCAGAGGGAGAGAACCTTTACCAGGCTCCATGCCCAGCACAGAGCCTGACGCAAGGCTCCACCCCAGGACCCTGAGATCAAGCATGACCGGAGCCAAAATCAAGACTTGGATGCTTAACTGACTGAGCCACACAGGTGCCCCTGTGTTTTTAAGAAAACATCTTAAAAACTATAGATACCTCATCAGATCTAAAAGATGTACCCACAATCTAGGAGATACGTTATTATGACAACAGCAGGGGTCTTCATTTAATAGATTTAATAGGTCAGTTGTCTTCTTTGACTTCTAAGGTCAACCTCCTTTCATTCCCCATATTCTAAGTGTGTGTGGCTCCCAAGAAGGCATCAGAAGAGTGACTTAAAATTTCAAGTTAGTAAGGATAGTGGTGCCAAGATTGGGCACCGGTGGCATAGAATTGACACACACTGAATCTTGGATTCCTCACTAAACTGTGATCTAGGGTAAGTTACTGAAGTTCTCAATTTTTCATTTATAAAATGGAGTCCTTCCCTTCTGAGGTGCAGTGGTGATCAATCAAGACAGCATGTGCGACACACTTAGCAGAGCGCTACCCCAAAGCAAGTGCAAAGTTTCAATCAATGTTAGTTCCTCCACCCTGCTAATCTATTCAGTCTACGTATCTACATAGAGGCGTTTCTCTGTAAAGGTAACTTGGGGAGAGACCAGCATGAGTAAGACAGGCTTTCTTTTTAATGGTGGATTCGTTTCTAAGATGCTTTTCTATAACCTTAAGAAAATGAAGTAAAGATAAAAAGATCAAGGTGACCCTAGTCTCATTTCACATTTTCCAGTGTCTTTCCCTCTCAGCTATGCTTTTGAATGAATCGGATTCCACTTTTTTCTTAGTTTTTTAGTAATCTTCTCTTCCACACTCTGGGACATCATCTAATTTAACACTTCATTCTTTCCTACTAGTCCTTGAAAAATGAAGGTCCACAATCGCTTCATCACCTGTACTATCTTCAAATTGCTCCAACAGTTTGCAAGGGCAAAGAGGGAAAGAGATTAAAAAGCCAAATACCCAGAAGAACAGATTTTATAAAGAATTTTATAAAAAAAATTATACTTTCACCATAAATGTCATCAAGCGTTTAAAACATTCACCTGTCATCTGAGGCCATGAATTATGAGAAAAACATTCATGGATTTAAAAACTGCTTCCTTCTGAGTTTACTGTGATTCTTTTGGGGGATTAAAAAAAGATAAATAGAAAATTATAGTTGCCTGATTACTTGGCTCTAAAGAGAAGCATAGAGATAATGCTCATGTCCCAGTTTAAATGAATTGAGGTAGAGAAGCCATGACAACAATCGCTCAGCAAACATACTGTCACATTTGCTTTTGGTTTTTTTTTTTTTTTTCACATTTGGCTTTTGAAATGTGAATACAGATTCTGGAATCAGAGACCTGGGGAAGACCTTTAGAGATCATTTGATCTTTCATATAGAAAGAATGACATTTAAACCATCCCAAACAACATAGAATCTCCCCAATTTCTGAAGACTATCAGAGAAGAAAATGTTATCCATGCTAATCCCTGGATTTATTTTCTATTTGCACACAACTACTGATTTCAAATTTTAGCCAATCTTAGGTGAAATTTTAAAAAATACTCTATTTTGCAAACTAATTTCCTCTTCATTGGTCTCAGAGGAGCTTGAGAAGACCTAGCCAACTCTTATGCAACTTTTATAAATGTAAAGTCATTAAATTCCCCTTCTGCCTTTTATGGGGCCAACCTATGGGCTTTATTTTTTTACTTTTTAAATTTTGGTTTTAACATGTTTTGCTAGCCTCCTCTTAAAATTTTTTCCCCCCAAATCGGAGCCCAGAACTGGGAATTCCTTTTTAAGAGGGCCACCACACCTGCTTATTTGTACATATGACATTTCCGTAGATGTATGCATTCTCCATACATATTGGCTGCCTTCCAATATTGTTCCCTTTTCCCTCTCTGCGCTGTGCAATATGAAATCTTATCATCACATTTCTTTGACTTTCTACTTAGTGGTACCCACTTAAATAACTGTGTGCTTTCTAGGCTGTTTCCCCAAATGACTGAAAACATACATGCCAGGCCCACTGCTAACCCCCTCACATGAAGGATTTCATTTAATCTATTCAACCCATTTTATAGATGAAGAAACTGAAGTTCAGAGAGGTTAAGTAATTTAAGACCATATACATAGGAGGCCACCTGGGTAGCTCAGTTGAGCCCCTGCCTTTGGCCTAAGGCGTGATCCTGGGGTCCTGGAATCAAGTCCCACATCGAGCTCCCTGCATGGAGCCTGCCTCTGTGTGTCTCTCATGAATAAATAATCTTAAAAAAAAAAAAAAAAAAAAAAGACCATATACATAGGAAGTGGTAGAGCTGGGATCTGTATCATGGCAGTTTAACCCCAGGAACTACATTCTTAGCTATTCAATTCTAAGTTCATATTATTTGTGTAGTGGCTTTCAAACCAATAGAGGAAGTTTGAGACACCATTAAAAATCTGAGAAAGGGACACCTGGGTGGTCTAGTGGTTGAGGATCTACCTTTGGCTCAGGTCATGATCCTGGGGTTTTGGGATTGAGTAACGCATCAGGCTTCCTGTGGGGAGCCTGCTTCTCCCTCCGCCTATGTCTCTGCCTCTCTGTTGTCTCTCATGAATAAGTAAGTAAAATCTTAAAAACAAAAACCCCCACAAAATCCGAGAAAGCTGGGCTAGGGTTACAACATTTGGCAGATAAATTAATACAGGATATTCAGTTAAATGTGTGGGTCATATGAAAACATAATTTTTCAGTATGTCTCATGCAGTATCTGAGACATACTAATGCTAAAAGTTGTTTCTATGAAATTCAGATTGAACCAAGCATCATGTATTTTATTTGGCAGCCTTACACTGGCCAGCTTACCAGAGCAGAGATGGACTTTTTTACTTATTTGATATAAAAATGAGTTTTGGGTCAACTGAAAGGATCTCTACCCTAGAGGGTAATTGCAGAAGTGAATGGATTCTTTAAAATAATCAATTTCCATAACACCTATCAAGAATCATGCCATGTTTACAAATTAGTAATTTATTGTTTCTACATTGATAATGGGGATATTCATCAGAATATATTTTTAGGGTCATCTTGTACTTAACTCACTGCAGAGGGATGTTTTATTTCTTTTTATCACCTATCCTAATATTAGCTATTGCTGAATTTCTCTTTAATAAAAAAGTAGATGCAAAGACTTTATTTAGCAAGACTGAAAATAAAACTAAGATATAAATTCTCACCTTTAGTATTGTCTAAAACAATTCCTGCAGCTATCAACGCACCCAAGGTAATTAGTCCAGCATATGAGAGTGATTAATAAAACATTTTGCATTTACGAAGGGGGTCAATTAAACTCTCGAGGCTTTGAAAGTAGAGTTAGTCTGACTAGTCAATCACCAGCTTACACAAAAACAGAAATAAAAAGAAATGGAAATACAAACAGAAACTGATTGGCTATTACCTCTTTTCTAAGGAAGCAATAGAGACAGTGGCTCAAACCCTACTGAATAGAACTAAAGAAGTAGCAGTTAAGTTCACAGACACAGAGCAGCCACTAGCCAACACACAGGTTTATTCTCAACTGAGGATTGAGGTTTATCTTCAAACTTAAATTGATCAGATCGCTAGTAAATACTTGATCTCACTTTCACAACTTACTCTCTGTAAATGGCAAAGTTATCAGTGCTGAAAGATACACAGGCTCATAGAAATTACAACAGACTATTTAGAAAACAACTTTTTTTTTGGGTCAACACATTGCCAAAATTCTTTAAATTATTTTTTTCCCTCCTTCAACTTGATATGACCACAGATTCCTTCAAATTTATTTTAGGCTTATAAAAATTATTAACAAACTTTGGCTTCCTTGCAAATATTCTGTCCTTATATTAAAAAAGTGATTAAAAACAGTACTGAGTATGAACCATTTCTGTAAAGTTTAATGAGAAACATTCAACCAAGGTGACTTTTCCTTGAAAAAAATCCTACAAAAACTGAATTTTATAAACAGTTACTTATTTTGATAGAAGTTCCATTTACAAATAGCAGCCATGACTTTATTGCCTACAAAAGTGTAGGCTGTCACATTTTACATGTTTAGAATTCAAATGTTTTAAGATCAGATTTTCTAGTAAGTGCTGAAGACACAAAGTCACACAGACTGGTTAGTTGTCCCATGCTAAGGAAACTGCTGACTTCCATGATTTTACTATTCAGGCAGATACAGATAACCAGTGAATTTAAACTCAGGGATACTACAACATATTTTTTGTTCAAAGAGGAAGCAACATTAGCATTGATGGGGGCAGGGGCAGCAGGATTTAATTTTATTGAGGCTCTTGTGGTTAAAGTGTATCTAGTGCAAGGGACAAGCTATCAGAGGATGTTAGTATTAGGCTTTCAAGTGAATAACCTGAGCAAACGTGCTTTACAGAAGCTGAGATATCCTTACTTTTTATTCAATTGAAGTAGTATTTTCTGAGGCCTAGGCAACAAGGCTCAGAGGAGAGGGAGCAAACAAATATGTAAATTGGGGATGCTGGACATCATGTGTCATGTTGCTCCTAACAAGTGATTAATGGCATTGAGACGCGAGGAGGGGGGAGTGTATCTTAATAATAGATACCCTATGTTGGCCTTGGGGGACTGTCTTCTGCAAGCACTTCTGAGCATGTTAAAATCCATCATTCCTATGAACAGTTGGTTGCTTGCACTAAGTGTGACCAGGACCAGTGGTTTGAGAATTCTAAGTCTCAGATATTTGAACAGAGAAGGGCAACAGTTGAACGAAGAGAAGTTAACATTTTGTTTTTACTTAAGCAGGTTGAATGCTCCCCAAACTCTTGACAGTCCTGGTGCTACTTGGGAGCAAGCTGGGCCGAATTCTGGGGCCACTCAATAAACCAGAAGTCTGGGCATGGGACCAAAAATGAGGTGGGGGATCTGTGCCAGAAAGTATCATTCATAGTATCACTGAGGGAAAAGGGGTACAGTGGTAGGTTTTTGTTGGTGGTGATGGTGTGTGTGGCGGGGGGCAGCTAATAGCAAGGCCAAATCCTAGGCCACAGTTTGTCATGGAGAATACCAATATGCTTGCAAGTTAAATGGAGATAACCCAACAATGTGGTACACAACTCACAATCTACATAAGCTGGACACCACTATCCCAGTCACTCCAATTTCAGGATATAAGAAAACCTTTCTCTCATGTTTCTCCTCCTCCATCCCAAACCTCCCAGAGTGACGTAAATTTTCCTAATTAGAAATGGGAAAAAAGAAAAACCTAAAACATTGGAACAGATTTTGATGCAGCCCTTCTAACCCAGGAACCTGGGCATGAACTCTTGACGTGTACCCTCACAGCTGTCTCTGGAGATTTGGCATTCAATCTGACGCCTGTGTGGCTGTTGGTGCCCTAGATTTTTAAAAAATGTGCTATTTAGTGGGCTCCCTTTTTATCACTGTCAGACCATCAGCATAAGCTCTGAGCATTAAGACTAGGAGATCTTTCAGGTGACCTTCCTCTGCTCCCAAAGGAGCTCTTCAACATAGAATCTCCACAATAAGATGCTAGATCTCAAGGAACATAATGTAGTTTGCCAAGCAGGTATCACGGTGTCTGAGAGATGGAAGATCTCACTTCAGCAGCTAGTAAGACACTTGGGTTATTTGTTCCTATCTTCCTAATGCTGAGTGGAATCAACGAACAGATTCAAGAGGGGGGAAACCCCCCCCAAAACCCCAAATCACAGAACAAGTGAAAAGTTTTAAGAGTTATGTGGTGGTGCCCAAACCCTGACACAGGAATGTAGTCAAAAACCACCGCTCTTTGAGCCCTGGGGCAAGGAGGGTAGCGTGTAGAAAAGCTTGCAAAACCTAGCACCAGTCCTTCCTTATGAGGACTCGACAAAGCGCGCTTCTGAAGTAACTCACATATGCAGACAAAAATACCAGCAAAGCCAAACGTTCTCTGCAGCTGTTCTCCCCAGCTCTGCTGGCAGACTCACAAGTACACAGTTGCTCAGTTGCTGAGTCTCACCCACAGGCATCTCCTACCTTAGAGGCGGGGGTGAGAAAATTGGACCGCAATTTCCCAAATCAGGGAAAGGAAATCACCCCAAGGCCACGCCCTCTCCTCCCACTCTGTAATGATCAAATCCCTACTTAAGCCAGCTTCAAAGGGCTAAAATTAGTGTCTGGAAGTCAAAGGTCAAACCCACCAATCTTAACAGAAATCATCTAACCTGCTTACCTGAATAAGACCCCAAATCATCAATCCCTGCCCTCCCTTCCCAGGAAGGGGAATAGATTTAAATCCATTTCTTCTTTTTTCACCACAGAATGTGGAAGAGAGTCAAAGCAGGTAGTGTGGGAGGGAGGAGCATCCTGGTTCATCATTTAAAAAATAAAGATCTTTTTAAATGTCATCCGAGGCTGTATACAAAAAACTTTCAATTCTCCTCAGGGTCTGCATCCAAGGACTCATCATCCAAAATCAGCTTGTCTGCTAGCCCCTCAAACTGCTTGCCCAGACTGCCTGCAGAGTCCACGAACATGTTCGGGATGTCTTTGCCAAAGTAAATCTTGCTGTTGGAAGCAATGGCTCTGTACTTCATCAGCTGCAGATATTCAGGGGTCAGCTTCAGCTGTAAGAAACAAAGGAGAGAAGACTAGGTGGAGCCAGATTCCAGAAAACTCTGGGTGGTACCCTTCGCTTTTCACAAGGAGAGGAGCTCTGTCAAAGAAAGGTGCCCTCTCTACTCTTTCTGGCCTCTCTGTTCTATTAGTGACAGGGTACTAATGGGTTTGCGAGGTTATAGCTGCCAGTTTTCAGAGTTTCTGTGTTTCACACAATTAAACTTCTGTCGAGGCCTGGCTAAGGGAAGGGGCAATACCTGTCCTGCTCAGCACACGGCCATCACTTCTGGCCAGGAGGGGCTTCGGTGGTGGTGGTGGCCGTGGGACATCGGGAGCTCTCAAACAACATTAGCCCCACACCTAACATACCTCCTCTTTACCAGGCAGTACTGGGCTTTACCTTGTTGGCTTCGGCGAGCTTCATGGCAGTGTAGCACTCCGCATCAGCCTTTGCCTTCTCCCGGGCCAGAAAGGCAGCATCTGAGGGCAAGAATGCAGTGAGTGCAGCACAGAGGTCTCGGGACCACTGGGCCCTGGGGACTCCCCCCAATTGCTTGTGCGACCTTGGGGAGGTGCTCTTTTTCCTCTGTGCTTTGGTTCTCTCTTCTGTGAAATGGGGAAAGAGGCATCTGCCCTCTTTCACAAGTCGTTATGAAAATCAACCACGACAAAGGGGTGCTTGGATGGCATCTCCCTGTGGTGGGGGCTGACTACAAGCACGTCTGTTGCCGTGCCCAGCAGCATCTTTGGTGGCAGTCTTGAGAAAACACTGCCGCCAAGAGACACTTCCTGTTTCCACATGCTTACTCCTCTTCCCCTCCCCGTCTGGGAGGACAGGGGTGCAGCCTGGTCCTCACATGCATTTTCAGAGCTCTCCACATCATCCCTCTAGTGCTGCAGGGCAGAAGCGCAAGGAGCCCACAGGTGGCTCCACCTACAACTGAATGCCACCAACAGAAAACAGCTCGGTCCCTCTCCAACTTCATTGCCCTTTTGTCCCCCATCAGTCATTTCAAAAAGTTTCTAGGTAACAGTGCTTAAGCTGGCACGATGCTGAATAAGAGATATACACACCATGGTCCAGACTGACACCCGTCTGGATGAAGAGCTATTTCAACTTCGACTATGCATGCAATACACTTCCTTAATCTGCGGAGACTAGCTTTTCTGTCAGGCTGAAGCAAAATGTTTGCTACTTGCTCACTTGCCTTGGGAATGAGGCCAGCCTCCTGTGAGTAGTATTTGTAGCAAAGAGCCTGGGAAGAGCCGCCAGCCGTGGGTGGGTTCTGGCTGCACACTCTCAGCATGACCCTGGGCGGAAAGAGTGTGCAGCCTGGCTGGGGTGTTGACTGCATGCGGCCCATTCAAGTGGCCTTAGCACCTGCTTGCAGGTTTTTATAAGAAATACAACGTGTTGTTCTGCTAAGAGCTCCCAACTGAAGAGCCACTGACCTGTAAACTAACTCCTGACTGGCCC
Organism: Canis lupus familiaris; assembly: GCF_011100685.1. Taxonomy (NCBI): domain Eukaryota; kingdom Metazoa; phylum Chordata; class Mammalia; order Carnivora; family Canidae; genus Canis; species Canis lupus. Next base: position 28,364,553 of record NC_049237.1, read on the forward strand.
CTCACTGGGCCCCCACAGACCTTGAGAGTCCCCGTAGTGAGTACAAGTGGACAGAGCAGTGCTCTGGGCTCTGAGGTCCCAGTTTGAGTCCTAGAATTTGCCTGATTTAAGGCACCACATGAAGGAGAAGGTGAGTGGCAGGAATGAGCTGAGGGCTTAGGGGCAGGGAAGTGAAAGTGAATAATACACAGAAAAGCCAGCAAAGATGACACTTGTCTCCAGCTCCAGTGTTGCTGGTGTTAAAAAGATGTTTCTTTCACACCTGCCTGGGTAACCACTGCAGGGGATGCTGAGTGCAGATTCAGGCCACAGCTGTGGTGTTTACAGACTTGCAAAGGGGCTAGGGAAGGCACAGGGGCCTCACCTCTTCCTTTGCTTCCAACGCCCTGAGACCCTTGCCAGACAGCAAGGGACTGAGACGATTTCTTTTCCTTGGGCCTAACACGAGCAAGTTTGGCCACACTCAGTGGACATCTGCTGGGCGAGTGAATGTCCTCTGAAGTGGAAAACTGATTGCCAGCCTAGCCCTTATTCCCCCCAAACTCAACTCAAAGCACAGAGAAAAAGTGATTTTCTAAAGAAATCATCACATCTTAGAACAAAGATGAAAGAGTGAAGGAAAAGGTTCTCCCACCACCTTGCCACAAAGGTAGGGTGTAAGGAAAACTCCGGCATTCACTTCACCCGTGCTCACCTTCAATTTCAGAAATCTTCTTCTCGGTCTCCTTCTCCATCACCTTCTGCCCATAGGTGATTTCTGCGACCTGGGCCACTTTTTCTGCCTCTACAGTAATGAAGTTGAGAGAAGGCTCAGAGCACTGGTATTTCAAAAGCTGGACTGAGTTCCACCTTTCCTGAGTCCCTGATGCAGGGCGGTGGGGAAGCTCAGAGGGAGAACGTCAGAGGGGAACTGCGGCGGGCACACGTGGGCTGTGCCAGTGTGCACGGTACCATGACACCAGCACAAGACAGTGAACGGGGAGACCTGGGCCCTCTGGCAAAAGTGGGGAGCAAGCCCTAACCTCCCTCCTAAGTCACAAGAGTATTTCTCCCCAAGGGATAGTCTAAAGATAAGAGTTTCTTCCTGCCATGTCACCTTGGGAAGCAGTAGTAGTTAATAATCTAGTGTAGTGGTTATGAACCAAGTTCTGGACAGAGTCCCTGGGTTTGATCCCTGTTTCTACCACTTACTTGCCATGTGACATTGTGCACCTTATTTAACCCTCTGGTCTTCGGTTCAATAAAATGAGGTTAACGATAGTAACTACCTTACCTCATGGCTGGGAGAAGTGAGGTACTTCATATTTACATGTGTTTAGAAAAAAGTACATGACTCGTGGTAAGTGCTCAATAGGTGCTGGCCATTATTACTATCCATTAAGAATTAACACGAAAATTTCCGTTCATTTCAGAGATAATGGGGAGACTCAAAACTCACTGCCCCTGGCCATGATCTGATGACTTCAGCTTTGTTTCTGGGTGTATGAATGCCCCTCTTGTACCTGGCAAGGGTTTGGAGGACCTGGCAGTTTCCGGCCACCACACCCCCGCCCCCAACCTTTGCCCTGAAAGGAGGTCACAGAACCACATTCAGACCGATGAGGGCCTTCTTCCGCTCCGTCTCAGCCTCCTTCTCCACCACCTTCTGTTTCTGGGCTGCAATGAGAAGTTTCGTCTTCTCACTTTCCCTGAAGGGAAAAAAAGTATGCAGCTGTGAGGCTGCCATGGAAGAAGCTTCCCAGGACCTTCACTGTCCCCCGGAGAAGCCAAACTTTGCTGCAGAGAGGCAAACTGTGAGTTCTTACTCTCTCCTGGAAGGCTGTTGAATGTCCCAAGTAAAAGCAGATCTGTTGCAGACAGTAACATGGCTCTTTCTGCTCCAAAGTAACTCATTTGTGGGAAATAAAGCATAATTTACCTTGGTAAAATGCACCTGCCTGCTCACTTAACCACCCTTCCCTCCCATCTTCTTTGGCATGAGCCATAAAGCACAAACAATGCCCCCTGGCCCTTTTAAAAGCATCACTGCTTGAAAGGGCTTCTCCTGTGGCTCTCAATCACCGCTATGGAGTCCAGGTGATTGTCCCAACACACTCGCTCCATCTGACAGAGCAATGGGCTGTAACGAAGACTCAAGAAGGGGAATAAACACCTGGTACAGCTTTGGTTCACATTGGGATGGGATGGGGTGTGGGGGAGAGTGGGGGGCATAGCTTGGGTGGAGGCAATACTCACATCAACTCATAGTTTCTGCGGATCGCCTCAGGAATATTGGGTTTTGTCACCCGCACAGCCTGGAGAAGGATAAAAATAGCACTGGATGGGAAGGTGAGGGTGGTAAGGGACATAAGCAGTTCCCACTTGCCCTTGGTTTTCCTGCAAAGAAAGGACATCCCTTGCGGGGGGTGGATGGGTACAGAATCCATCTTCCGCAGGAGGTTCTCCATTGTGGCAATGCTTACTTGGATGACAAGCCCGGGGGCCATGGAGGTCAGGTCCTGCTGTAGAGCCAGCTTGAGGTTTTCATCAATCTGATCTGGAATCAAGACAGACAGAAAAGGTTGTTGTTACACTTTTTAGGCAGGATGGAGGAAAGTATGGGGGTAGAGTACAAACTAAAATACATGCTCAAGAATGCACCTGACAGGCAAAAGGTCTTTCCGAGGCTGCGTGCTTATTAGAACCCAGAAATCTAAAGATTCCCTGCACATCTTTCAAAACAACACACCTCTACATTAGCTGGATGTGAGAGTAACCTTTTCTTGTGGCCTCTAGACGAAATCACTGAGGTTGCTGAAAATATCAACCTTGCCCAAAGGAAACCGAGCTTTAAAAAGAGAAAGAACAAACAATTCTTGCACATTTCTTGAGTCAGGCCTTTCCCTAGACAACAGCAGCTAAAGAGAAGGCAGGCACCCCATTTCGAGAGGAAGGTGGAGTGGCTATGGTAGGTACTTTGAAGAGACCCAAACACAAGAAATGCAGTCATTTTAGAAGTTTCTAAAAGAAAAACAGATGCTGACGTCAACAAAAGCCCCAAGGAAGACTATTTCCATTAAGAACTCCCTCAAATAACACAGGAGGAAAATGAAAATTTATGGTTCTGGAAACGAGCCTGAGTCTTCTGATGTGTCGTTTGCTTTGGCCCTGATTGCTCTGTCTGGAATGCACGTGGGAGTCGTTTCATAGGCAAGTGTAGGAAGAGTTCTGACTGGTGCCCACCCCCCTCACCCCTGCCCGCTGTGATCCTGCAGCACCAGAGCTTCCCTCTCAGCTGGAACGTTCTCTTTCTGACCCCCTGCCTGCCAGGTCCTCGGTAAGATCCTTGGCGACACTGAGAAGACTCCACAAAACCAGGCTGGGACATTCGACTGAATCACCTCCTTCACTGTCAGCTGCCACCTGCTTTAAGTGGCTTTTTGGTCATTTGTGCCCAAACAGGAACCTCTGAGGAACCGCAAGTGGAACTCTCGCCTTTAATAGATGCCCAGACCAGACTGAGGCCCACGGAAGTTCAGCGATGTGCTCAAGCTAGTTCGTAGCCAAATAATACACTGTTTAATTACTATGCTTTAATTTTTAGGGCTTAAAACAACACTATCCTCGACTGTTATCTCAGTAAGCAAGGGATTTTAACGTTCTCATGCACTGGATATCCTCTCACAAGCCTCTTAGCACAAGGGAGAAATGGCCCCACAAGATAGCACCTCAGACCTGATACATGTTTAACAATTTGACAGCTGTAAATAAACATTACATTTCAGATTTTCTATTTTAAAGGGAATACCAACCAAACTTTGAGACATTCTGTACCTTCCCTAAGTTAATAAAAAATAGTCATTTATTAGACCAAATTACATCTGAGTTAAAGCAGCCGGATGCCTGTGGTCCTGGGCTCATAACTTTCTAGGAAAATCTGGAAGAAATATTTTGCTAGGTGCTTTATTACCAAAGTAATATTGGTAATAAATTGTTTGTTTATACATTACAGTTACATAGATAAATCCAGATTAGGTTATATTACACAAAAAGGTTGATGCAGGTCAACTTCTGAACAAGAACTATGTAATGCTTTTTATAAAATGGGCAAGCGGATGCATCCATGTAAGCACTAATGAGAATCACACAGTAATGTGGGAAGTCAGGGCTGTGAGTCCTGAGAGGGGAGAACTAGTGGAAAACCTCCCATATTCCAGGAATCGGATTAGAGACGTGAATTCCTCCTTTATAGACACAGATTCTAAGCAAGACAGTGTTTGCTTGCAAAACTTAGAGAAAAAAAAATTCAAAGCAAATACATTTTTTCCAGCATCTTTGTACAAGAAGCTTCACTAAGCTACTGAATTTCTCAGGCAGTAAGAAGTTTCTTTTTTTTTGTTAGCTTTTTTAAAGCTTTTTTTTTTTTTTTTTTTTTTTTTAAAGATTTTATTTATTTGTTCATCAGAGATACAGAGAGAGAGGCAGAGACACAGCAGAGGGAGAAGCAGGCTCCCTACAGGGAGCCTGATGTGGGAGTTGATCCTTCCTGGGATCACTCCCTGAGTCAAAGGCAGATGCTCAACCACTGAGCCACCCAGGTGCCCCTTAAAAATTTTTTTTAAGTTATCTTCATATCCAACATGGGGCTCAAATTCATGATTCTGAGATCAAGAGCTGCATGCTTCACCAACTGAGCTGGCCAGGTACCCCGACAGGAAGAAGTTTTCTAATGCAAAACAATCTCATAGTTTCATTTTTTCTTCATGGAAATTAGAGTCCTTTGTCTTTTGTTGTTTCAAATGCTTTAAAATATTCATTTAAAAGTTCTAAAACAAAAAAAAAAAAAAAAAAAAAAAAAAAAAAAAGTTCTAAAACAATGGCTAGAGAAAACTAATGCTATTTTATAAAATGCTATCAGTTTGAGGTTAAAAAAAAAAATAGCAAATTGGGGCACCTGGGTGGCTCAGCAGTTGAGTCTCTGCCTTGGGCTCAGGATGTGATCCTGGGATCCAGGATTGGGTCCCCGCATTGGGCTCCCTGCGTGGAGCCTGCTTCTCCCTCTGCTTGTGTCTCTGCCTCTCTCTGTGTGTCTCTCATGAATAAATATATATATATATATATATATATATATTTTTTTTTTTTTTTTTTTTTTAAGATTTTGCCTTTTTACACAGGCAGAGGGAGAAGCAGGCTCCATGCAGGGAACCCAACGTGGGACTTGATCACAGGTCTCCAGGATCACAACCTGGGCCAAAGGTGGCACTAAACCACTGAGCCACCAGGGCTGCCCCTGAATAAATAAATTTTAAAAAAATAGCAAATTAATGAAATTTTTCTTAAAAACACGTTGAATCCAACCCTGTACAGTGAATTTAGACTCACTTTCTATTGCAGAAAAATTAAAAGTGATTCTGACGATTTCTCAAATTGGAAACACAGTGCAACAGGCTAATGGAGATCGCTGGCAGCACTGGGGTTCCTCGTCCTGTCTACTCTGTGAAATGTTCTATCAGGGTCCTTTTGAATGAAGATCCTGGGAAAAGTCACTGTCCTGTCCTAATATCAAGAATAGTTGTAGTACCGTTTACTTTTAGCACTGGCCACTAGAAAACTTCTGGCAGCAAGCGCCAAAATACATAAACACTAAAAACCACCGAAGATCTGTAACAATACTGAACTGTTTCTTTGCTTGCTGCTAAAGTCAGGCTATGTTGACTCTGACTGGCAAAAAGGTCAAAAAGTGTCTACTTAAAACATATGGATTCTCTTAAGTGTTTTCCTATTCATCTCTACCTGTATAGGCTTAAAGAAACTAGGAACTTTAAGAAGTTATGGTCCCTGTCCCACTTCTAGAATTAAATGTGAAGCCTACCATCCTCCTCACCTTTCCTGAGTGCCCTTCATTCAGTGTGGCGTACGGAGAAGCACTCTGAAGCAAGAGCCAGGGGAGGCAGGTTCTAGCCTCATTCCTGCTACCAACTAGCTTTGCAATGTTCTCTGTGGGCTTCAGTCCCCTTATCTGAAGATGAGGCTGTTGGGCTGGATAATCTCTAAGGTTCTTCTAGAACAGACCCTGTCTTCATTACAGAAGGCTGTTTCAGGGACAGTAGGAACACCCTGCCTTCCAGTCCTCTGATTTGGGCCAGGAGTTCCCTAGTCCACCGTGATCCCCATGCCCAAAGCTCACCTGCTTTCACAACCTTGTGCCACTGTCATCAACATTTTCTAGGAATTCTGCATGTAACCTGTTCCCGAGCACCAGGTTCTCTGACATTTCCTGTACCCCTGAACCCATCCTCCCCTAGCATGGCTCAGAAGCAGGCTGTGGGGGAAACAGCTGCTGAGGCCTGCTGCGGCCACCAGAGGCCTTCTTACCAAAGAGCTCAATGTAGACCTCCTGAAGCGTGTGCACACTGCAGAACTGGTTCAGTTCATGGTGGATCTTGTTGAAGATGAGGGCCTTGTCGTAGTCAGCAGTATAGTTCTTCACTATGTCATACACTGTGAGGGAAGGAGGGATTGCGGAGTAAGAAAAGGCAGGACTCTCTTGCTCAGACCCAGCAGCTCTCTCTGCCCGGGGTGGGGGACATGCTAGGCAAAGTAAGCTGAAGGTGAAGGTCAACTGGAAAAACGTACCTGCATTGGGGACCAAGAAGTTCACCACTTCAATTCGGTCAAAGTAGATCATTACACCACCACTGTTGGGGGAAGAATGAACAAAGAGGTCACCAGTAGGCTCTGGAATATAGTGCAGTCTCTGGGTGATGGCATAAGGTGTGTGACTTGGCAGCAAAGGAGCAGCAGAGTTCATGGGAGGCCAGAAGCCAGGATGGATCTCCAAGTAGGAATCTTCTGAGCTTAGAGAAAGAACACAATCTCCCAGAAAACCACACCTCCTGGAGTGCCTGGGTGGCTCAGTCAGTTAACTGTCTGCCTTGGGCTCCAGCCAGAGTCCTGAGCCCTGAGCCCTGCATCAGGCTTCCTGCTCAGCGGGGAGTCTGCTTCTTCCTCTTAGTCTGCCCCTTCCTCCTGCTCATACTCACTCTTGTGCATTCTGTCTCAAATAAGTAAAAAATTAAAATCTTAAAAAGAAAAAAAAAACCACACTTCCTTAAAATATCTCCATGAGGAGAAAAGTGAAACTTCTGGGGTGCCACTAAGAAAAGAATAGTTCGTATCTTTGGAATCTGCAATGCCTTTTGATTAAAGCAATCAATTGAAGGGAAAAGTCAAGGAATTCTCAGAGCTTAGAAGGCCACAGTGGAATTTTATGGTCACCATTTCTCACTTTGTCTTCACCATGACTTTGTTTCAGCACTTCCCCTTCCCTGCAAATATTCATTATAAATAATTTTAAGCAGACAGAAATATTGAAAAAATAGTACAACTACTGTCCATACACAAACACCTATATTGAGCAATTAACAATTTTACCTTACAGATCTGCATTTTCATGCTGAATATTTCAAAGTTCCAGTCATGATACTCTTCCCCCTTAAAATATCAGTAAGCAACACTCACCAAGGAATAATGACATTCTCCTATGTAGTCTAACTCTGTTCCCAAACCTAAGAAAATTAGCAGTAATTCCTTAACAGCGTCTAATACCCAGTCCTTATTCCAGTCTCCCCAATTTTCCTGTTATGGGCTGAATTGTGTGCCCTTCAAAAATCAACTTGCTGAAATTCTAAATAAAACCCCCATGTGACTGTATTGAGATAGGGCCTTAAGGTAGTAATTAAGGCTCCATGAAGCCATAGGTGGGGCCCTAACCTGATCGGCCTGGTAAAGGCAAAGAGGCAGACACCAGAGATTTTCTCTCTGTGTGCATGGAGGAAAGGGCACATGAGGACACGGCATAGTGGCCATCTGCAAGCGAGGAAAAGAGGCTTCACTAGAAACCAACTTTGCTGGCACCTTGGACTCTGAGTTTCCACTCAGTCTGTGGCACTCTCTTATGGCCACCCGAGCTGACAGTCCCCCTGTGTCTTTCATAGATGGTGTTCTTGAACCAGGTTCTAATTAAGGCTCATCATTGCTTTGTTAATGTCTTTCATGTCTCCTTTACAACCCAAAGCTCCTCCTTGTGATGCAATCAGGCCATTTGTCCTGTGTGATGCCCTAATCCTGGATTTGCCCTCCTTGAATGTTTCCCTGTGGTGGTGTTTGTTACTCTATTCCTTTTTTCTTTTCTTAAAGATTTTATTTATTTATTCATAAGAGACACACAGAGAGAAGCAGAGACATAGGCAGAGGGAGAAGCAGGCTCCCTGTGAGGAGTCTGATGCAGGACTTGATCCCAGGACCCCAGGATCATGCCCTGAGCTAAGGGTAGATGCTCAACCACTGAGCCACCCAGGTATCCCTCTTACTTTATTCCAATTTAGATCTTTACCTTCCAATCAGACTACCAGACTGGTGTTCTGCTTGGATTTCCAGACCCCCCAAGGTCACCCTCCACCTTTACGACATTCTCCATAGCTGGTTATGCTAAACGTACCTTCTTCTATCAAGTCATTTATCTGCTAAAAGCTTCTGGTGGATCTTCACTTGTCACAGAAAAAGCCCAAACTTACCACAGCATTCAAGGCCCTCCCAAACCTGTCTACCTTCTGTGATTTTCCCTACTGCACTGCACTGCCTAGTCACACTGGCACCTAGCGAGCCAGAAGGCAGGGAACTTGGTGGAACCACCCAGAAGGAATGCTTCTCTTCACGGTCTATAACTGTAGCCAGATGGCCCTCCCGCTAATGCAGGCTTGACTGCTTCACTCCAGGCACCTTACCTAGTTCCGCATGGCACGTTCTTCACCTCATCTGTCTGCAGTGTGGTCTAGAAATAGAAGAGACATAAAAGGATGTAAGATGGGCAGTGCTGAGCAAAGTAGCTTAGTTTTGGAATCCCAAATGGCCTGGTCCTTGAGGTTAACTGGGTTGAGCTTTGCCCTTGTTAAACATGAACACTCAGCCTAATCTTTATTTACACAGAGTGTGAGGCCCAGACGAACAAAGGTACGCAAGCCCAGCCTCACTGTAAGTGAATCATCACACGAAAAAGCTGAGTAAAAATGGTTTAATGAAAACAACCCTGGATTAGGAGTCTTAAGACCCATCTTTACCTCTGCTGTCTTCTTTACTAGTCTCAAAACAAGAGGATTCTGTATTTAACCTGGCTCAACCCCTTCTCAGAATTACTGTTAGACTCCTGAGATCCTGGGCATAAATGCACTCTGAAAACCATCAAGCACAGGAAATGGCAGAAGAAATGAACAGAGAATGCTGATGAGGTGCTCCAGGATATTTTCCTGGGTCAGTTTAAAAGTCATTTTCTAAATCTCCTTAACCCTTGTAGCTGGACATACTTCAAAGATGGCTAGTTTAACTTAGCCAGGCTTTAGATCTATCATAACTAATCCTACTTTTCCTTCAAATGTCATTTCCCTTCACCAAGTCCAACTTTCCTTTCCCCTAACCCTCCAAATTATGTTTACATCTATGAAGTTCAAACAAGAACCAGCAAAATTACTGTGTTTCATTTCCATTTATCTTGGTAGCCTGTGATTTAAACACACAGACACACACATCCTACTTCTCCTTCTATACATTCAGAACTGATTCTTCTCTGGCTCTACCTTGAAGTGAAAAAATAATTCCCAGCTGGGAGTGATGGGCCAATGCAATGACCCCATTCAGCTATTTCAACAGTCAAATAAAGCTCTAGAGTATGTGGTTCATGGAGCCTCATTCTTTATATATATATATATACACACACACACACACATATATATGTATATATACATAAACATATATATATATCATATATATCTACAGGACATAGATCCTATCAAGGAATCCTGTATATATGATTCCTTGAAAAGGCATTATACTCATGTAATGGGAAATAATTCCAAATCATGTGTTGGTAAACACCCCAAACCTGCAGTGGCTCAAACACACCCTACACACTGAGTTTACCTGCACAGACTTATATGAGGTGATGAAAGGAAGCATGAGATGGAAACCTGGGCCGCTGGTAGAAGTCAGGAGGGCTCCACCTCTGCAGAGGAGGAAGAGAGAAACAGTTTAGCAAGAGGTATTGATCACAGCAATACTATTTGCACTGACTTTCTCTATAGTCCCATACATGTTTCATACAGTGACACGTGCCTGAGCCATGTCCACAGACCCCTTCCTCTCAGCTCAACCCTCATATTATAGGAAGCCTGATAGTAAAACATAAAACCATTATTCATGCTTTTGCAGCAGGAAAATAGGCACATGGGCTAGGCGGAATGAAGACAGCAGGATCCCCGGCAATCCTTAACAGATGAGAAGTTTCACTTGGTCATATCCATTGCGGCAATCCATGGGGGCGGTTAAGTCCAGTAATACAATTATCCAATCAACTGCAGTAATGTTGGAGTCCAGGGGCACGAACAAGCAAAAGAATAATTTTCAGAATGCTTTAAAAAACATATATGTACTTTTTTTTGGGCAGAATTACCTTTATAACCAAGTTATGTGTAAAGGGTAACAAAATTAAAGCCTTTTTGGGGGACATATGAGCAGAATGTGGGGAGAAATAAAGCAGAGAGTGGAGCCCAATGAGGCTTCCAGAACTTGCTACTGGCAGTCCAGGAATAGGCATCTTGGGCATATATAAGGAGGAATTCATAAAGACTTAAAGCAAAAGACTTGGTCATGGAGGTTACTGGAAGGAAAGCAACCCAAGATTTAGAAGTGCTTCTTTGCTTTGTATTATGAAGAAAATACACTATTTTTTTTTTTTTTTCAAAAAAGAGAGTAACAAAATAGACAGTAACACAACTGGGTTCCTTTCTTGTAAGAACTACTATCCTAGGGCTTGCCTTGACAGATATATGTCAATCTGCAGGATTCTTCTTTTTTCTTGAAATGTTAATTTTAATGAGTGGGTACAAACTAGCGGAGCAGGCCAGCTCCTCAAGTGGCCATCATGAACTGGTGCTCACTGGAGGTAACTTTGTGGCACCAGGATGCCTGCAAGGGATATAGGGGAAAACAATGTTTCAGGGATGATCTGCAAGCACTGGTTTCCTTCAGATTTTGTCTCTAAATCTCTATACACATTTATGGTTCGCCATCCATGGCATCAATGTAAGATTAAGTTTTATAAATGTATATGAGTGTGGGTGTACACCTGTTTCCATGGTCACTGACACAACAGCTCAATCTAAAAGACTCCTCTACTCAATATTCACAGATGTCCAATAGAATCGGCCAGTGACTAGGAAAGTCATTTAACAGGAAGTTGCAAGCTTCTTCCTGTCTCTTCCTTACCTGTAATACACCCCAATATGTCCCTCTTCTATCTTGTGCACAGCTGAGAAGAGAGATGCACAAAAGAAACTGGTAGCCACAGCCACAACTGCTCCCAACTGAGCCATCAGCGAACCTGTATCCTGGGGAAAAAGACGCAGGAAAATGTGTGTGGCCCGACATGCACGAGAAAAGCCGTGACAGGAAGAGCCCCTCACTAAGCTGAGCTTCCTGCAAGTGGCTCAGACCCAGCCTGTTGAAGCCTGAACACAAGGCTACGCCAACAACCCGCCTCATGCTTGCTCTCAGGCAACGTTCCCACTCCTTCCTTCACTGTGGGATTATATTCCCTACCTCCTTGAGGAGGCAGTGGCCCCAGAGACAGCCGGGCCCGAGAGAGAAGCAGAGCCAACTGGGCAGCGTTCAGAACACAGCCTTCTCTTCCTGGGAACACGAATGTGCTGTCACTGGAGACACTCCTACTAGTAAAAGGGAAGAGAGGCAGCTGCAGTAGGTTGCCCAAATTACAGAGGATGTCAAGTGACAGGCAGTTGTGGCTGTGTAATGCTGGTCAGAGCCTGCCGTCCTAATTGCCTGCCACTCCAAAGGAAACCATTATTTACTCCTTTCAGATGCTGGGGCGACAGAGGCAGCATGTGAGCAGAGTTGCACGGTGGGGTTCTCTGGCCTTCCGTCCACCTTCCCAGTTATTCCTTCGGCCCTAAGCGGCAGGGGAGGGCTCTGAATACACCCTCCCGTACACTTGACTGGCACTTTGCACCCGACGGGTCCCCAAGCGCAGGGTTAGAGCAGAAGAGGGCTCCCCAGGGTGGGAAGACCGGGGTCCCGGGTCCCAGGGAGTGCCAGCGCCAGGAGGACAGACAGCTGGCGTCCAGGCTCATTTCCCGGGCCCTGAAGGATCTGGAAAAACGATGGCAACGGAAGAAGCTCCCAGTCAGGCGGCCCGGGGGCCCCCGCGCGGGGCGTGGACCCCGCCTCCCGGGGCTAACAGGACTCGGGCTCGGACATCTGCAAGGCGCTGCTTTTACCGTGACCGACTCCAGCTACCGATCTGCAGCTGCGTCCTGTCTGCAAGTGCCCCCCTCCCCTCCCCTCCCCTCCCCTCCCCTCCCCGCCCCTTCCCTGCCCTCCCCCGACAGGGGGTCGCGCGTCCCAAGCGCTCGGGGCTCGCGGGGAAGGGACGGAACAGACAGGGATGGCTTTCTTGGTCCTGAGGGAGGGGGGTGGCTGGGCCCGGGGCCCGGGAGGACCGCTGAGAAGCTCCGGCCGGGAGCCGCAACTAGGCCCAGCGCGCACGCTAAGGGGCGGGGGCCGCGTACCAGGCTGTCCCTCCAGGCGCTCCGTACTCGTCCGAACCCCAGGGCAACCGTAGAAACCGCCACGCCCTCCACACGCTACTTCCTTCCGGGCCCGTCGCTCTGATGACGCCATTAGTTCACGCGAGAAGAGCCCCCACCCTTAGCGCGCCAGCCCCGCCCCCGCGCTCCGACCTGTCGGAGTCCGCGCATGGGCACCAGGCGGCGCCCGCGGCTGGGTCCGGCGGGTCAGGACCTGGGTTTAGGCTTCGCGGGTGGGGACGGTGCGCAGCGCCTGGAGGGTGACGCGGCGGAGAACGCTAGTGGCCGCGGTGCTGAGTGACTGAGGGTGTCGCTTTCCGAAGTTCCAGCTTCGGAATTTGCTCCGGATCTCCCCGCCCCCCGCGCCCCGCGTGTGTTGTTTTTCGGAGCGGGTACAGCGAGCTGCAGCCCTTCTCGCCCTCTGCTCGCGCTTTTCTACGGCGCGGCGGAACCTAGCACATCTTTTAGTGCGTGCATTAGCACCGTGACCTCGTTCATCAACAAACAGTCCCTATTTGGGATTGCCCTTTATGCTTTTTTTTTTTTTTTTTTTTTTTTTTTTAGGATCCTTGGCCTTTGAGGTCCTCACGGCACTATTTCAACAGCTGAAGAAGGAATTATTCGAGTTTTAGCAGAATCTTGAGCTCAGTGAGGCGCGAGGGTGACAGTGGATGAAAGCCTCCTTGGCGCTTCTTAACCATCGGGAGCTTAACTGCCTTTGTAACACCGGCCAGCTTAGCTTACGCCGCCCCCCCCCCCCTTACAGGACTGTAAGCTCCCTGAGGGCAGGGGCTGCGTCTGCACTTCCCGTGCTCAGTAAGTGCACACTGGAGGCACCGTGGCATCAGGAGCAGGATCCTGACCTCGAGTGTCCTGGTCTGAGGGCTTCACATTGTCCGCAGCCTTGGCTGTTCAGCAGCAGCGCGCTGGGGCCTTTCTAATTCAGCTGCTGAAGTTATTTTTGTTTGCAGGAGAGAACGTCCACTTAATTGCAGCCCTCAGTAAATGAAAAGCTTTTACACAGAGAAGATGGCAAGATGGTGGTGGTAGACAGATTCAGGACACAGGCAAAGGAAAGCATAGGTTTTCCAGGCGTATCTGCTTGGAATTCACCCTGGGTTTGCTCTGGATGAGTCTGTGCTGGGATGCCTTGGCATTGAATGGTGAAGCCCACACGTGGCTGCCTGGTGCTGCTGCCTGGGCACTCGGTGTGCCCACCTCTGTCAGTGAGGGCTCTTGTCTTAGCCTGTGGCTACAAATCCCCCCTCCTCCCAGCTGGCCAATCTCCTGATCCATCCTTTCGGCACCTAAGGGCTTTTTGTCTACGGGCTCAGTGATATAATTCAGCTGGTCGCACTTAATACGTTTATTTAATAGTTGAGTGAATGAGTCAGAAAAATGGAAATATTGAGGTTTATCAGCCCAAGCGATGGGCCTTCATGTGCAGCATAAAGGATCTGAATTAGTTGTAATTTAAGAATTTCCTGACTGTTCAACTTTGGCATGAACTGTGAGTGGAAGTTGTGGGATTCTGTTCTCAAGAAGCTTTTTGCCAGGCCTGAGCTATTTAACTGTGGCATTGCCTAGAGGCTGGGGATGAACTTCAGTAGATGGTCTAGCATTTCTGAAAATCATTTTCTTAAGGCCCCCTGTGATTTTTCTGACAATATCCAGCATTATCAAGCAGCAGGTAAGCCTGTGATGATTTAACAAAAGTGTTTAAAAACCCATTTTTAAAAAACAACTTGTGGTAAAAGAGTTGCGGTTAAGTGTAGATACTCCACAGTCAGATTGCTGAATTTGAATCCTACCCCTTCACTCCACTCCACGCCTCCTGTTAGCTGTGTGACCTTGGAAAATGAATTAATCTATCTGTGCTCCAATTTCTTTATCTATAAAATGGGGGCAATAATAGTATAAACCTTCTAGGACTGTTGTAAGCAATAAATGGCTGATCAAGGAAAGCACTTACACAATGAGATAACACTTCACACCTATCAGAATGGCTAGACTCAAAAAGACAAGAAATAACAGGTGCTGGCCAGGATGTGGTGAAAAGGGAACCCTCATGTGCTGTTGTTAGGAATGTAAATTGGTATGACCACAGTGGAAAGCAATATGGAGGTTTCTCAAAAAATTAAAAGTAGAAATACCATATGATCCAGTAATTCCATTACTGGATATTTATCCAAAGAAAATGAAAACACTAATTTGAAAAGATACATGCACCACTATGTTTATTACAGCATTATTTACGATAGCCACGATGTGGAAGCAGCCCAAGTGTCCATCCCTAGATGAATGGTAGTGGCGTATGTGGGGTATATATACACAAACGTTATTCAGCCATAAAACAGAATGAAGTTTTGCCACTTGTAACAACATGGATGGACCTAGTGGGTATTATGGTAAGTGAAATAAGTCAGACAGAAAAAGACAAATGCCATATGATTTCACTTATATGTGGAATCTAAAAAACAACAAATGAACAAACAAGCAAAACACCAGGCTCTTAAATACAGAGAACAAACTGGTACTTTCCAGAAAGGAAGTAGGTGGGTGGATAGGTGAAATAGGCAAAAGGGATTAAGAGGCACAAACTTCCAGTTATAAAATAATTAAGTCATGAAGATGAAAAGTACAGCATAGGGAATATGGACAATAATATTGTAATTATGTTGTTTGGTGACAGATGGTGACTACACTTATCATAGTGAGCACTGAGTCATGTACAGAATTGTTAGATCACTGTGTTGTGGACATGAGACTAATATGACATTGTATATCACCTATACTTCAAGAAAAAAAGCATACACAATGTTTGGCACATTTTAAGTCTTCAATAATGTTAGCTGTTGCTGCTTTAAATAGCAAATTCCTGTAACATGTTCTTGTCTGTTTGTGGATTTGGATTATTAATGTGACAGAAGGTGAGAGAAGGATAAGCTTAAAGTTATGTGGTATTGAGTAATAACCAAATGAAGGCTTATCAAAAGGAGAGATAAGGGACTCTGAAATTCTACTTCAACAGATATTTATTTACAATACAAATTTCGAAGCATTATCTAGTGCTTTCCACGTACCAGGCCCTATGCCATTCTCATTTTATATGATCTTGAGGTCAGCCCTTTGAGATCAACTCCATGTTAGAGGAGGAAGTTAAAGCTTGGAGAAGTCAAGGGATTGCCCAAGACCACAAAACTTGTATATTGCAAAGCAGAATCCATGTGATCCCAAGTCTATTTCTTTCTTATAGTAAATGAATGGGAAAATAATGATTCAACTTAAAACACACACACACATACGCGTACACACACACACACACACACACACAGAGTTAGCACATTTATCTCACATGTAACCTTTTAGGAATGTAGACCAGTGGTGAGAAATTGCAAAACTTTAAATCGGACCAGTTTATTTTGCAGTTGTGGGTTGGAGCAGGATAAAACGTAGTCTCACCCCAACCACCCACATCTTGCTCTCTCTGGATAGCTGTTTGTTTGGTCCTCTTACTAAGCTTGTTGGTGAGAGAGCCACTCCAAAGAGAGAAGAGACTCCCTTTTTGCACAGTTAGAGCAAAATTATTAATAACCAGGTTGGCCAAAGGAACCAGGCAACTCTTAGAATCTTGGGCTTCATCTGTAGTGCAAGATTGGACGTTGCTGGAAAAAGTTTTTGATTTTTCTTCTTTATGCGCTAAAACAGGAAATAGAGGTCTTCTTTCAGGACATTGGATCCCAGTAAGATTTTGGTGAGCTTGGGAGAAGAGAAGTGAAGAATTATGTCCCTAATAATCATGAAGGGGGTTACTTACAACATTCCCCCTCTTATTTTCAGTTGCAAAAACCAGGATTGGTTCCTTTTAAGAACAAAAGGATATTTACCCGGGGCTGATAATATTTTCTTCAAAGGAGTTTGGTAAAGGGATCAAAGGGGATTCATGAAAAAAAAAATGGAGTTGGAAGTCGGTTGGAAGTCACCTAAAGATCATTTTGTGATGATATGTTTTTACAGCTTTATTGAGGTATAATTGGCCCACAATAAAGTGTATATAGAGTGTATAACTTGATAAGTTTTGACATATGTATACACCTGTGAAACCATTACCACAATCCAGATAATGAACACATGCATCATGCCCCCACATTTCCTCATCTCCTTGACAATCTCCCCCTCCTACCCCCTCCATGATCCTGCAACCCCAATTTTCAAGCAACAGCTGATCTTGTCACTATAGATTAGTTTGCATTTTGTACAATCTTATACAAAAGGAATCATACAGTATGGACTCATTTTGCAGGGGAGGGTATGTCTGGCTTCTTTTTATTTTTTAAAAGATTTTATTTATATATTAGAGAGCAAAAGAGTGTAAGCATGTGAGAGAGAGCACAAGTGGTAGAGAGTGCTGAGCAGGGAGCCTGATACAGGGCTTGATCCTAGGACCCTGGGATCATGACCTGAGCCAAAGGCAGCTGCTTAACCAACTGAGCCAGCCAGGCATCCCTTATTTTACTTTATTATTTTTTTGGCCAGAATAATTATCTAGAGATTCGTCCAGTCATTTCCTTTTACTGTATGTCAACAATTCATTCCCTTGTACTGTTATGTAGTACTCCATGGGCCAGCTATACAACAATTTGTTTACCCATTTATCTGTTGATGGATATATGCATCGCTGCCTGTGACTTTAATACAATCCATTTATGTCACTCATGAAAGAACAGAAGGCAAAGAGGAAGAAATATCCAGGGCAAGGACTTGGTCAAGGTCCACAGTGCATCTGTGGAGTGAGAGAAAGCAGCCTGCTACTCTGGGAAATGTCCAAGAGGCCTGGTGATTTAGGGTGTGTAGCTTAGCCTCTTTTGCCTGGGATGACCATCATTTTGACATCTCTGAATCCATAATAACATTAGGAATTTTGAAAAAAAAGATCATATGCATTCTTGTCTGCATGTATTTATCTATATATATCTTTGTTTCATTGATAGATTCCTTTTTGCAGTAGACAAAGAGGTACCTTATATACTTGGTATGTGAATCTCAGAGGATAAGGGAATCCGCTTTCCTACCTAGGCCCCTCTTTTTCCACTTGGATTCCTAATCTCATCCCTCCTCTCTCCTTGGGGACTGAGGGTTTTCCATGATCTCCTCACTCCACCATCTCTTTGGATGTGGGATGAAGATAAACTAATTGTGTTGCAAACTGAAGTCCTAGTTCCCCTTGGACGTGTTCCTTCCATGAAAGACGTCACCATGCACTCAACCATGCAAGCTAGATGCTCAGCCTATCTTCATCTGCCCTGTTCACTTAGTTACAAAGTTCTTTTTTTAAGTCATTAAAATATTTTTTATTATGTATAATAAACTATACTAAAGAAGAAATCCAAAAGAAAAGAGAAATTTCTTTACATACAATGTCCATTTTAAACAGTTGATGTTTGTTACCAAACATTCCATTTCCCCCATCCTTTTAATAACATGATTTTCTTTTTCTTTTCTTTTTTAATCCTCAAAATACATTTTTCTTAGTCATTAGGTGTGAGTACAGAATACTTATTAATTAACCTCACAGTAGAGAAGCCTTAGACACACCTTTCAGTGATAGAAGTTAATACCACCAGTAACGGGACAAATTAGCATATGGTGCCTAACAGTAGGATGCCATGCAAAGAATATTTGACAGATATTACTGCTAAAAGATTGTAAATTAGTCACAAAGTTCTAATTGTTCCTTGGCACTGCACCCTCCTCTCTGTACATTTTCCTGGTTCTAGGCTTTATCGTTTCTCACGGATGGATTATTGTAAGAATCTGCTGTTAATGATTTCCCTACTCTACCATGTAGCTTACCCTTAAATCAGTGCTTCTTCCACACTGCACTCCATATGATCTTTGTGTACCTTTTCTACTTACAAACCTGATCATAGGGCACCTGAGTGGTTCAGTAAGTTAAGCATCTGCCTTCGGCTCAGGTCATGACCCCAGGGTCCTGGGACGGAGCCCTGCATCAGGCTCCCTGCTCAGCGGGGAGTCTGTTTCTCCCTCTGCTTCTCTCCACCCCCCTCAGCTTATGCTCTTTTTCAAATAAATAAATAAAATATAAAAAAACCCTAAAACCTGATCATATCGAGAAAAAGCTTCCCATGTCTTAGCTAGCATGTGTGATCTTCAATGAGCTAATCCCCTACCCACACCTCCAGCTTTTTATGATCTTATTCCCTTGTTTTTTTTGTGTATTTTACTAGACCAACTCTTACTCATCCTTCAAGACCCTTCTAAATGCTGTTGCTTTGTGGTTTCACAAATGCACCCTGTGCATTCTTCTCCTACAGGACACCCTTCAATATGCTGAAGTATTCTGGTTAGGTCAGTATGTGTCACAAGAATGTAAGTATATGCCACAAGAATGTAAGCCTCTGGAAGGCAGGGGATTCTTTTTATTCATGTTTGTGTCTCCCACACCCCGCCCAGAGGGTCTAACCTAATTCCTTAGTACATAAGCAGCACTCAGTGAGTGCTTGTTGAACAAAATAATAAACACCCCATGACCCTTTGGGACATAAACGGGTGATTTCAGTTACGTGAACTCATCTGAACCTCATAATAGTCCACGAGGATAGTATGACTATAACCCCATTTTACAAACAAGGATGTGCAGGCTAGATGGGGAAGTCACTTCCTCATGTGATTACCGATTCTGTACTCCTCCCTCCCCCACATTTGTGAATTTGGAAAATGTCAACATATCAGGACAGAAATTTAGTTCAGTAAACTTTTATTAAACACCTACTAACTGTGAGCTAGTGTTGAAAGCATGGAAGAGTGAGAGAGGCCACCTGTGCCTGCTAAGGTCCAATGAAAGGTTTCTCAACCCTGCTGCTATTAACATTTTAGGCTAGATGGTTCTTTGGGGTTCTTTTGTGGCGGGAGGGCTATCCTGTGCATTGTTGAATGTTCAGCAGCAACTCTGGCGTCTATCCCTGGATGCTACTAACAACTGTCTTTCTCCCCTGTTCCCAGCTATGACAGCCAGGTATGTCCCCAGACATTGGCAAAGGTCCCCTGGGATGGTGGTGGTGGTGGTGTGACAAAATTACCCCTAGCCAAGAGCCAGCTGATAGCAAGACTCAGAAACGGGATCTGAGAATGAAAGCAAACTTTTCCAAGCATTCCAAGCATGACAGATGTTGTCGGGATGTAGTTCTGTGTAGGTTAAGAGGGTCTGGGGAGTGGGATGTGAAGGGAGAGGCTCTGAGTGTGGACTCAGGGAAGCAGAACCCAGGAGTCAAGGATGGGGGGCAGGTATTGCTGATGGGGTCCTAGAGAACCTATGAGGATAAAACCCCCTGGCTGTGGGCTGGGAGAGGTGGAAACATTTGTGTATATGTTGGAAATGTAGATCTCAGCTAACTTACTGAACCGAATTCCAGAGAGGGAAGGAAGATCTACCTTGGGGAGAGGCTGGGCTGTAAATCCTAGAGGGGAGGACTTTAATGCCCCTTAGAAATCAGGCCTGAAACACCCGTAATGTTTGTCAGTCCACATTTTAGTGGTTCTTAAGTAAGTGTGCAGGGTGTGGGGGATGAAATATGGCAGGTATTTGATTTAAAAAGCCTGTACAGATTTAATGTCCTGATAAAATGTATTAAATCTTTTAAGGTTTTAATGAATCTAGTATGTGTTTCATAAATCAAGAACTCTGCTAAGCCGTCTCCTAGTTTAATAAGAGTAAACTAGGAAATTGCTCTGAGCAGAAGCAAAATACATTTATATCACATTGAAAAGTAATAGAGTTTTAAGCTGAGGGGGTCTTTCTGGGCCTTTTAAGCTGTTTGCTTATTACATTGCTCCAACTCCTTCAAATATTAAACCCCAGGCAAACACGTGTTTAACCGTATCAAGATGTGAACTAGCACAAAGGTAAAGATTATTTGTAAGAGGGCAGAAAACAAAGCCAGAGTTTCCTTACCCTGAGACCTCGGAGAGAGTTATTTCTGCACTGAAACCAGGCTTTGTGTATCTGGGTTCAAGGTGATTGGTTAAAAATCATTTTTAACTGTTATTAAACCTGTTTTCCTAAATTCCCTCACTCCTCCAGCCTCACCTCCTCAACACATTTGGAGGATTGAAGTGGTAAAGGTGTAAGATACTTCTAGAATTTTACAGCTCACTGGGAGTGGCTTGTTAAGGCTGCTGGTCAGACTGTCCAGAGCAAGCATGCAGAAGCGTCTTCCCCTTGTCTTAAACCCAAGGGCTATAGTGTTTGCCTTTGTTCCTCTGCCTTCCTTTTTGTGGTGAACTCCCCCAGTCCCATTGCTCAAGCTCCTGCAGGGGTGGGGAGGAGGCTCATAGGGGTGCAGGTGGAACAGATGGGTCTCTGTGAGTAGGCTGGAGATCGAAGCTTCCTTTGTGGACGGGGCAGTTTCTGGGTGAGACGGTGGTTCAGGGCATTTTGGGTTGGGGGTAGGGTTGGAGGAACTAAGTTGGAGCTTGGGTTGGGGGGGGGGCACTGGGACATTCCTGTGCACAAAAGCTGGCAGGGCTTGGGAGCTCTGCAGGGGAGGGAGCCGGCCCCATAAAGCTCAGTGTGGAGAAGCCTGTCCAACCTCATTAGCTGTCACGGGCGACAATACTGATCTGGCAATAAAGGCGATTCCAAACCTGTTGGTCATTAATCACCCGCCTGACAGTTGCGAATGGAAGTGGAAAAACCTCATCCCCCTCTACACTTTCCCTCCTCCCCTGGCCCAGCTCCGGGGTTTCGAGTTACTTCCCGGTATATATGGGGTTCGCTGCTGGGGGCTGGTTTCTTCCCCCCTAGGCTTTTCAAGGGACTCTTCCAGTGTGGAGAGGCCACCGGTTGGCCAGAGCCTGGCAGATGGAGGAGGAGCGAGGAGGAGAAAGGAGGTGGCCTCGGAGGTCGGCCCTGGGCTGTGACCCCTCTGGGATCCAGGGTTGGGTCTTGGCAAGCCTGCGGAGCTGGGGAAGCTTGTCGTCAGCACTCTAGCCTCGTCTTTCCACACCCTCCCCCTTGTTCCCTGGCACTCCCGTCCCCCCCTCCTTCAGCCACTAAGTGCCAACATATTTCCCAGTATGTTTCCCTTCCCCCTTCCTGCCCCCCACACTCTGTTCCCAAAAAAGCAGGTCCTGTGCTCAGGACAAGCTTTCATCTCAGTCCTTTACCTCCTACCCTGAATGTAAGCCCGTGTCCCTCCCAGGAGGCCCGGGTACTGTCAGCTTCATCCCTAACAGTGGCAGGTGGTGAATAGTGACTTGCTCGGTGATAGCGCTACTTGGCGCGCAGAGGTGCAGTCAGTGGGTGGGTGGGAGGACCGGCCCAGGCTGCACTGGTGCCCCTGAAGGTGGCTGCTGGGAAGTGCACCTCGGTTGCTGGTTTGGGTTTTGTAGGTAAAGGGAGGGAAAGGGGGAGAAAAAGTGATGTGCGTCTACAGACCAGACCAGCTGAGGACTTATATAGCCGTGAAGTTCCTGGCATGCTCTTTGATGCCCTTGAGCCAGGCTGCCTTTTAGAGTGAGGAGGTGTAACTTCTCAATTTCGGGGGTTGTGGGGGCAAGAGGGGTGTGAAGAATTAGCCAAGAATTTCTGAACTGGTAGCCTGAATATAATTGGTAAACTTCTTGGCTCTTGGAGTGGGCAGGCACAAGACAGAGTAAACGGAATTCTAACCACCTGGAAGGGGGAGAGAGTGCCTCAGTGGCCTAAAATAGTCCTCTAGTTTCCCCAGACTTTTCTGATTCCTGTGGGTACCGACTGACCCTGGCTGTGCCCACATTTGTTGGTGCTGCCTGTTCCATCCAGGCAGGGGCCAGAATCAACTGTCCAGAGTGCCGATCCATCCAGACAACTTCGACAAAGACAAATTCCTATGACAAACCAATTGAAACAACATGGAAAAAAAGGACAGCCACGATAATAGTTTTTAGGCCTATTTTCCAATTTCCTTTATACACTTTTCTCTTTTAATCTCTGTTTTTCCCCCTAATAGGATAGCTGTTCTTACCTCCAGCTACACATTAGAATCACCAGAGGAGCTTTTGCAAAATAGTAATGACTAGGCCACATTCCCTGATACTCCAATAAAATGTGGGGTCGGGCCTTCATGTGGAGTTATTGATAAAAGCTCTTCAGGTGATTCAAGTCTCAGCTGGGCTGAGAACCACTGGTGTAATATCTTTAAGCTCATCATATTCATACCCCAGTACCTTTGCTTCTGAGGTTTTCCGTGCCTGGAATGCCCTCCCCCTTTCTCTCTGACTGATGGCCAACCAATGGGAGCCATATGTATCAGGCACCACTACTGAACAGTGCTGGTGTCATTCAAAAGAGAGAAGCAGCAAACCATGTCCTTAATAATACACATGCATACATAGTGTTTCTTTTTAAAGACAAAACAGTCCTATGCAAAATATATGTGCTATAGGATCTCAGAAGAGAGAGAAGTCAAGGAGGGCTAGAATCATTAAGGAAGATTGTATGGAGGAAGGGGACTGGGGCTGAACATTGATAGGGTGGGTAGGGTGTAGGGAAGGGACAGCAGGGTAGGGGACTTTAGGCAGAGGGTGTGAGCAAGCGAATATTCCGGAGGCTGGAATGATCTAGACAGGTGCTGGGGAAAAGGACAAGGTTTGCTTGATCAGATGGAAGGCTTGGCCTCCTTCCACCTGTACCTACCCCTGCCACCACTCCTGCAGCAGGACGGTGAATCCCATGTGGCCAAGTATCCTTGTGTACTGTTCAACTGCTTTCATGTGTGTATGTCTCCTTCTAACCATCAGATCTGTCAGCAGCTAGAAGGCAGGGACTATACTTCATCAAAGTTGGGACCTGTCATTCAATTCAGTTTAAATCAATTCAACTCAGTTTGATTCACTATATATTTGACGAGTGCCAGCTATGTGCTTTTGCGATTCAACTAAATAGGTAAAGACACTGGCCCTCCTGAGCCTGGATGCTAGCAGGGGCATACAAGCAACAATAAATACAATAAATAATATATAGATACATTATATAGTATAGTGAAAAATGGTAAATACCACAGAGAAAAGAATAAAAGGAACAGGATAAGGGGATCAGGAATGAGTGTTTGTGAGTGAGTATGCATGTGTGCCTAGGTGTGGAGTTATCACATGGAAGGTATTAAATAGAAGGTTAGACTAGGTCTCTCTGAGAAGGTGAGAATTGATCAAGAGCTTGAAGGAAATGAAGGAGTTGGCCACATGGACATGTAGGAGAGAGAAGTTTTCCAGATAGAGGGGACAGCTTAGAGCAAAGCCCCTAAGGGGAGGGGCGCCTGGGTGGCTCAGCGGTTGAGCATCTGCCTTTGGCTCAGGTTGTGATCCCCGGGTCCTGGGATCTAGTCCTGCATCTGGCTTCCCTCAGGGAGCCTGCTTCTCCCTCTGCCCATGTCTCTCATGAATAAATAAAATCTAAAAAAAAAAAAAAAAACCCTAAGTGGAAGTCTGCCTAATGTGCCATAAACAATGGTGGGGGGGGGGGGCAGCCCCGGTGGCCCAGTGGTTTAGCGCTGCCTTTGGCCCAGGGTGTGATCCTGGAGACCTGGGATCTAGTCCTGCCTCAGGCTCCCTGCATGGAGCCTGCTTCTCCCTCTGCCTGTGTCTCTGCCTGCCTCTCTCTCTCTCTGTGTCTGTCATGAATAAATAAATAAAAAATTTTAAAAAATGGTGGGGAGGCCATGTGGTAGAAGGGGAGCTGGGAAGGGGGCTGGCTCATGTGGGGTCTCAGAAGCCATGCTATTGACTTTGGCTTCCACTCCAGGTGAGATGGGAGCCCTTTCAGGGTTTCAAGCTGTTGAGTGACATGACCTGACTCTTGTGCTGCTGTGTTGAGGACAGAGGATGAGAGTTGGAGTGGGCTGGAAGGCAAGGATGGAAGCAAATAGACCTACTGTGGGATTGATTGTGCCCCACACAAGGCTACACGCAAGTAACTTGGTGAAAGAAGACCATCAAAGTATTCACAGGCAAAAGCTGCACATTATTCTTGTATGCTCATTAAGAGCTTTATTAGAAGATGCATGTTATTTAGATTTTTGACCTGACCGTCCAGCTTATTCACCAGGCTTGGCTTCAAAAGGCATTTTTCTCACCTAATCAATACATAAAGATTTGTCATTGTCATTGAAGAATGTGACGGGCTTTGGAGATGGTTTTCAAAGAATGCCAAATTATGTAGAGCAAGGTAAGGTATTAGAATAAGTGTATATCATTCCAAAGTAACTGTTTCGAATGGGACAGTATTTATTTTGATATCGAATTCCTGCTATGTTCCTTAGAAAATTCTATTACTTTATAGTGTTTCTCCCGTATTTCCTCGACAAGTGAGCAGAGGCTTGGCGCTGAGCACACAGTATGCTTAGTAAGTACGTTGTGGATGGAATTAAGCCCCGGGCATGCTGGTTTGTGCTAATTTGCATGGCAGTATTAGAAATTCCGTTTGGATTTCCAGATCCAACTAATTTTAAGGGGGCAAACTACCTTTTTTTTCCGCAAGAGAAATAAGACCTGCATATTTAAGAGAGGTCCTTTCCCTTCCCCCCCTGAAAAGCCAAGGTGACCACTTTCCTGTGATTTTCTTACAGGTCCGTTTAAGTGAATGAGCAGCTTGGAGGGTAATCAGTTTGTCACCCAGTAAGCGACACTGTTAAGTGGCCTCTGTGAGCGTTAGTCACTGGGAGAGCATACGGAAGAAATAGAAACTGCCATCTTTGCCATCATGCTGCCCCCAATCTGTGGAGAAAAACAGGAACCCCCAAAACAATAGGACACATGCAAAGACATGCTGGTGGGTGATTAGAGGAAAGGAGACTCTTTATTACCCTGTTTGTGTATCATTTTAAACTTTTGAATTTATTATAATATCCATTATACAGCCCTCATAAGAATTCTCTGACTGAAATACAACCATAAACTATGACAGCTGGAAGGGGCTTTAGGGAATAAAGTGAGCCCTTTAATCCAATCCCCTCCCTCTACCGGGAGGAAACTGAGGCACAGATGTGTGAAGTGCTTTGCCTTGTGTGGCAGCTGAGAGGGGCAAGAAGTGGAACCCAGGTCCCCTGGATCGCCCCTCAGCTCCCCCTCGGTTTCTAACTGTCAGAGTGGGGTTGGGTTATAGGATCCAGGTAAAGGGAGCATTTAATGAAGGTGGGGGAACAGCCTAACTTGTTAGGCTTGGTGTGGGTGGTGGGGGGTGGTGTGGAGTGGGGCAGAAAAAGCAGCTAGTGGGAGGATCCCTACAGTTTGTGCTTCCAAGAGGAGAGGCCCCAGGCAGGGAAGATGTGGTGGCTCATGGAAAGGCTTTGGAAGGTTGGGTCACAGCAGGGGCACCCGTAGGCACAGAGTCATGAGAGGAAACATTAGCTTTTAATTATTATTTTCTGAGGCTGACCCTACCACAGCTAGGATGGCAGGACCTGGGCGATCCGGGAGGTCAGGAATGCCTGACAGAATGAAGGTCAGCAGCAGGCTGTAATTACCTAGGGCCTCTCTGATGAACAGACCTCAGCATGGAGCATTTCAGTACTGGCTGCTGGGCTGGAGCAAAGACTCTAGACCTGGGACACCCACGGAAGAAAGTTGCCTGCTCCTGCCTGCGACTCAAGCCTTTCAGCCTATAGTGAGGGCCAGCAGGGGTGAGGCTCGCAGAGCCATCTGAGCCTTCCTGTTGGAGCAAGGCCTGAAACTGGTTGTCCAGCTGTCCTGCCCTGTCCTGGCTTCAAACGGAGAAGAGCAACAAAAGCAACAGGACCCACACTGATGGTTCCCCCAGGTGTTCTTGCCGTGTTCAGAGGGCCATAGGGTGTGAGGCAAGTTAGGGTGGATATGGTGGTCCTGGTCTTCTTCCAGGCTGGGAGGCCCAGCGGACACTGCTTGCCATGGCAGTACAGTGGACCAATGTCAAGGGCTTCCAGGCCTATCAGTCCCTGGGTTGGGCCTGCTACCGTGTATGGCTTCCTGACCAGGGCATTTAGAGTTTATCAGCTTTTATCAAACTTTCACATACATGCAGATATCTGGGGATCTTGTTCAAATGCAGATCAAGAGCCGTAGGTCAGGCATGGGCCTGATGTTCTGCATCTCTAACAGACTCCAAGGCCACAGAGTGGTGATGTTGGTGATTTTAGGGCCCCACTTCCAAGAATAAGGCTTTACAGGGGAGGTAATGGCAATTCAAATTTTCAAAGCCCTCATTTGGATAATGGCTTTGCTAGTTCTTTCTACCTTTTTCTGCCTTTTCTAGACTTTTCGAGCCCCCAACTCTGAACTGACCTCTCCTCTGAATGCTGGAGGCATTCACCCACTTTCTGTTGCTCATTTGGCCCTTAGCATCCACCATCCAGGCTGTTCTTGTGTGTCCATTTGCCATTTCCCCAACTGGAGTGCTGGCTGCCTGGGTTTCACCTCCTTCTCTGTCCCCAAGAGGCCAAGCCACAGTCTGTGACTATAGCCAGACTCCTGTGTTGATCTGCCCTATTGGAGCTGACATATCCTTTCCTGTGCCCTTGGTCACCTTGCTCAGTTGGCCCACAGAACTCTCGCTGGGCCAGTCTCTCTGTCCCTATTGCTGGGGACTCTTGTTCTAGAACAATAAGATGGATTCCGTTCCTCTCCTAAGAGAGTGTTGAGTTCCGGAATGGGGGTAACAGTTCTCTCTTGGCAAAGGAGAAGCCGCCCAGTCAGGCGGGCCAAGGGACCATTGATCTGAGTCCAGTGAAAAAGTGGCTTCTCGGGAGCCCTGGATCCAGGCCCACTTCTAGACAACTTCTTCTTTCAACTCTCTTTCATGTGTTTTCACTTCACAAACATGCCAGTTCCCAGCTGCCCCTGAGAGACAGCAGTGATGGTGGTGGGTGGTGGTGGGGAGACCACAGCAGTAGTCAGATGTGCTAGTGGGGTGGGGAGGATATAGTGGGAGCTGCCACCGTATCCCGAGACTTTCCTGCTGGGGACTGAGGTCATATTGCAGGTCTGTGGATACAGTCCTATGGACTCACTCCACCTGACTGGTGGGATCACATAGTTACACGTATTAAAACAGAGATGTCCATGTAGGGCAAATTCACACACCAACATCTTATCCCTTTCTTCTGCCCTTTATCTCTCTCTCTCTCTCTCTCTTACACACACACACACACACACATACACACACACACAAATACTTAACCAATTAAATCTGTTGAGCGCTATTTGCAGATGATGGTGTGGAATTGTGCTGGACTTGTGTCCGGCCTCATTAAATGTCAGCATTAACAATACGGCGCTTGGCAATCAAGGCTGCTCTGTGGCTGTTAGTCATTAATCACCATCTGACAGTCCTGAATTGGAAACGAGGAGCCTGTTCACATGTGCTTGGTGTACCTAGTTACCCTCTTGGTAATCAGTCTCGGAAAAGTTTTCTTTGACTCCCTGCCTGCAAGGGCCTCTGTCCTGGCAAGGGGGCAGGGGGTCATTAGGCTCTGCTTGCCCTCTCCTCCTCCTCCTCACTGGGAAAAGAGGTTGAGGTCCTAAGAAAACAGGGGGGTGGGGAAGGAGCATATTGTTTTTGGCCTACTCCTTCCCTTTTAGGCCTGTTTTATGTAGCCTTGTTTTTATATTCTGGCCCAATAGCCAGGAAAATTCTTTTTCTCCCTTAAGAAATCCTGAAAGACAGCAGGGAGGTCGGTTATGTTCCAAAAGCTGGTGGGGTAAGTTTGCAAATGCATCTTTTCCAAGCTGCTCAGGTGTGGACCTCTGTCTGCTAGATGGGGGTGCTTGGCTAATTTTGGGGATTGCTTCCAGCGATGTGGGTCTGAATTTCTGCAGGTCTTCTGGGTCCCTTTGCAGAATTGAGAGCAAGGCCTAGTTTCTCCTTGGGGTCCATTCTTAGTGCCTATTAGTTTATTTGCTTATTCAAGAAATATCTGTTGAGTGCCTGCTACATGCCAGGCACAGACCGGACACTGTGGGCACAGCAGTAAACATGGGGCAAGTTCCCTCCCTCGTGGTGGTAGCTTTTCATGGGTGAGACAGGGATCAAATAGTGAATTGGTACTGTGGCAGGGTTGCTCTTTGAAGGGAAGTCCTTTGGCCCTGCATTCGGGCTGCCAGGTTCTCCCTGGGGGTACCAACGCTGGAGCTGCCATTCCTGGGAAAATGTTCATGTTCCAAAACTTTACTGACCTGGCTCCTTCCCGCCCCTTGATAGTCTGATGTCCTATTCCTGTCAGCCCTGCTCTGTCTGCTGAGGTATGGGCTGTTCCTAAACAGGTTTAATGAACACCCATGTCTTAAGAGGGGTGTCTTTTCCCTCTACTCCATTCACAGCTCATTTTTAAGATCTTTTTTTTCAGGACCTTGTTCCTTAACTTCAAGAAATGAGTCATAATTGGGGGGAATTCCAGCCACCATGGCAAGTTGGCAGATAAAGGAGGTCACTGGCTGCCCATACCCCAGTGGGTGTCCTCTGTCTGCCTCTAGGGTTTGCCACTATAGCCAAGGCCCTCAGAGTGACCCCTGTGCCCCCAGGATCACCTCTCCTGTTGTGGGCATGGGGAGACCAATGAGAGAAGGGAAGACTTCTGGAGCATCTGGTCAGTGGGCCATTGGTAAAGAGTGTACATCTTTTTTCTCTTTCCTGATTGTTCTTTTGTCCTCCTTCCTTCTTTGCATTTTATCTCCCAGGTCTCTTCTCTCATCAAACTAGTGACTTCAGCTGGAAGATGCTGACATATGCTTAACCTCTTTAGCTCTTTTCCAATGAAAAGAGCTGGAATTTGGCAAGTATTTATTGTCTGCCTTGTGCCTGGCACTGTCCTAGGCACACAGGGGCCATAAGTCTATGTAAAAGACTCTTCTTGCCTTTAAGGAACTTAATGGTGCAGTGAGGGGTGATGAGGGGTCCTCACATTCAGAAGGACTATCAGAGAGATAAAATAAGGAGCTCAAGGGATTTGGAGTAAGGGGAACTGCAACTGATTGGGGTAAAAATGAGACCAGTGACTTTGTGAGAGGGAATAGGCTTTTTAGGAGGAAGGAACAACAACTGAATGCAAGAGCTGGATGTTTAGAAAACAGTGAGTTTTCATGTTTGGCTCCTGGGAAGCTTCCGGCAGGGGTGGGTGGGAAGGTGTTGGAGCTATTCTGTGGAGGCCTTGCTTCCTAGGCTAAAGGCTTGGCCTCGATTACATAGTGGTGAGCCAATGAAGGCCTATGAGTTTCCAAGAGTAAGAAATGCATTCTCCTGTATTTCATTAAAATATTATCTTTCTGGAAGAGACAAAGCTGGGTCTCCCTCAAGCTTCACTCTTGGGCAAGAATCTTGTAATTATACATTAATTTGTGTCATCGTTAGTTCAATTTCTGTCTCCATCAGCAGCTAACTACACCACAGCTCCAGGAGCTAGAGAACCTCAAAACTTGGCCCAAGAGCATCCCTGAAACTCAAGGGAGAGGTCGTGTCAGGCCCAGACCGGTCTGCAGTCTCCCTCTCGTTTGCCAAGATGGTGGTTGGTGCCCTGGGTGGTGAGGTGACTGAGCAGTCTCCCTCCGCACCCCTTGCTTGCCTTCTCCTGCCAGCTCCTCCCCCTTCTGGTTCTTCCAGGGCTTGGGCTGAGTTACTGAGCTGTTGTCCTTCCACGGAAGCACAGCTAACTACAAGGGGAAATACCTCCATGGCAGGAGCATTCAGCTAATGTTCAGGTGTGGATTTCCCCAGCTGAGACACTCTTCCTTCTTTACCTGGCTGATCCTGCTCAACTTTCAGATCTCAGCTTCACGGTCACGTTCCCAAAGATGCTCTCTCTGACCTTAGTTCTAATCAAGTGTTCTTTGTTAGACCCTCTCAGGATGCACCATAAAACAGTCTGCTTTTCCTTCATTGCTACTTCCACAATTTATATCCTACGTTGATTTTAGTTTTTTCTTTTTTTTTTTAAGATTTTATTTATTTATTCATAGAGACACACACACACAGAGGAGAGAGAGAGAGAGAGAGAAAGAGAGAGAGAGGCAGAGACACAGGCAGAAGGATAAGCAGGCTCCATGCAGGGAGCCCGACATGGGACTCGATCCAGGGTCTCCAGGATCACGCCCTGGGCTGCAGGCGACACTAAACCGCTGCGCCACCCGGGCTGCCCAGTTTTTTCTTCTTACTAGTCTGTAAGCTTCATGAAGGCAGGGGCTGTGTGTCTCTGCTCATTATTGTATGCCCAGAGTTGAGCCCAGTGCCTGGCAGGTAGAAGAAACTCAGTAATGGGTACTGAATGAATGTACTTGATGGTGTTGGGTCCATGTGGGGGCTGGAGCAACTGGCCACTGACTGGGCCATTGGTAAAAGGTAGGATTGGGCATTTACTCAGTGGTCTGGGGGTGGGTAAACTATGGGATTTTTTTTTTTTTTTTACTCTCTTTTTCAGAAGAAAAACGTGGGGTGAGGACAGTAGGTATGGCTTAGTATTCTTGACAGCCCTCTCTCATGGCCTGGGCCCAAGGACTCTGCTTCACAAGAGATTGTGGGTGATGGTATTGGTTATAGGGACCCTGCTTCTCCTCTGATGGAGTCCCCAGAACTTGGAGTCTGGCTTGAAAAAGAAATCTGTGGGATACTCCAAAAAGAAATAGCGTGTTCCTGACCCCAACTACCTGTCGCTGGTCTTTTCCTGAAGGATTCTGATCTTGGAAAGTCTAAAGAAGCTTTGGGCACCATTCTTTCATCCTGAGCATGGGTGAGCTGTAATCTGCTGGGGGAAATAGGAACGCAGAAGAGGAAGGGAAGAATAGAGACTAAAGCAGCGCCTGTTTGAAGTGAGCAGCAGAGGAGAAAAGTCAGTATTGGGATGGCTGGGAGAACACCCTTCTTTCCTTCTTTCCCCTCTTTCAGAGTGCTCTCCCCACCAAGCGAGGTTAAGGGTTGTGAGTGAGAGCTGGGAGAGGCAGAGTGGAGGGCAAAGCCCTCAAGACTCGGGGGTGGGAGCTCTATATCCTACTGGTGGTTCTCAAGCAGGGCTGAGACCACCCCCAGGAGCATTTGGAGTTGTAGGGGATAGTTTGGGTTGCCTCCAAGATTGGGGGTTGCTACAAACAAGTAGTGTCTTGAGACCAAGGATGTTAAATCTTCTGCCCTACACCAGAGGGTCCTACCCAATAACGAATTGTCTTGCTCCAAATCCCAACCATGCCCCTCTGAGACACATGGCAAGATAAGCGTGGAAAGACAAGGACTTGAAGGCCTTATCTCTCTGGGGCCATAGAGTCCATGGAGAAAAGGTAGACAGGCCTGCCTGCCCATGGAGCATGTGACATGGAACTCAAGGAACGCTCAGGGCACTGTCCTGTCTGGTCCCTCCCAGCCCTCCCTTTGTGGCCCTCAAACCTGCAAAGCTGTCCAGTGGGCCCTGTTTGCTCAAGCCAGGCCTCACTCAGCTGTGATGGTTAACTTTTTCCATATGCTGGGACTGCTCCTGCGTCAGAAAATGAGGGAGGATGGGGGAGAGATGTGCCGCCAGAGTGGTTGCGGGTGGAGGCGAGGGGTGGCAGCAGGAATGTCCGAGGGTTAGTGGGAGAGGTTTTTTGGGGGGCGTCCCTGCGAGGGGGAAGTGCAGGGGGAAGTCAACAGCAACACGTTCTAGCCTGTTGGGAGGACGGCTGTTGGCACCAGGAGAAATCCATCCAGCGGAGCCAACCCTCATTAATCATCCGGGCGGCTGAACTGCCAGCTCCTTTCAAGATCTTTCAAGAAGGGTTTTCACCCAAAATAGAGTTGAAAATGTGCTGGGCCCTACTCAGAATCTCATCAGTCTGGGCATTATGGGAAGTGTCAGGCAGGCTGTGACAGACAAGGCCTACTCTGTTCAAGGGGTCCTGACTCCCACGGCCTGTCATATCAAGCGCCTGATCAAATTTGACAGCTTCATTTGTACCTACAGAATAGATAAAAGGGGCTGTTCATTGAAACAAATGGAGGGGAAGGGGTGGGGGAGGGAAGGGAGGTGAGAGGGAGTGTGTGTGCGTGTGTGTATTGGGGGGAGGAATGGCCCTGGGGGTGGGACGGAGGGGAGGGTGATGCTAGAGCAAGGGGTGCAAAGTAGGATGCTCTCCAAGAACATTTGCTCCAATACTGCCAGAGAAGGGAGATGGGGGGGGGTGGTCAGGGAAGACAGGTGAGTGTCAGGAGGGGGATGGGTGTGAAGGCCCCACCTACCACTGGCACCCTCAGAAGGCTCCCGACCCTTTCTGTGCTCTGGTCCCTGATGCTGTATCTGGAGCCAGGCAGGTGGACCCTGGGGGGCAGGAGAGCCCAAGGAGGGTGGCTATGACTGGAAGAGCCCAGCCAGCGTATGGGATGCATGTTTCAGTTCCAGCTCTTGAGCTGAGTTGTGCAGAGCCTACCTGCCCTCTGATGTGGCCCCTTCACTGGGCTTCACTGTGCTCTGTGTGCCTGAGGCTGCTGCCCTGCTTTGACGGGGTTGGTGGGTGCCACACCTGTGCTGGTGGCACCCCCCCCTCAATCACTGACTCCCTAAAGCTCTCCTTGCCTTTGTGCTCCCTGCCCGTGGAAGCCGGTTGGCATGAGCTGGAGGGACGTCCTCTAACACATTCTGGCTTTGGGCTTTCTCAGGCCGCCCCACTGGCCTCAGAGACCTCTCCCCTTCTTCCTTTGGGGGCCCAAGGGGAACGAATGAATCCTTCCAGTGCCTGGGGTCCTCTGAACAGCTGGCAGTTTTTGTGAGTCTCCTTCACGTGTTAATGTCATGCCTTATTTCACATTATGAGTCTGTGTTTGTATGGCTTTCCCTACTAGACTGTAAACACTTTGATACAAGGGGCCATGTCTTATCCAGCTACCCTTTGATAGCAGTTAGCACAGGAAGTAGGCTCTCAGGATATTTCCACAAGTACAAGTGCACTGCAAAGTTCAGCTGTAACCATCAGGAGGTGAGCCTGGGATCAGAAGATTTAAAGTTCTTCTCTGACCTTTAGAGGAGAGGATCTGAAGTTGGAAAGGCTCTGGCTATCCTGCCCTCACCCATCTATGCCTTTGGGAGATTTAGAGAAAGTCCCCCCTCACTGATACAGCTGGGCCAGGTGTCATGGGTGGCCACAGGGACCTCACTTGCTTCCTGGGCCAGATGTTCTCATGCAGGGCACCAGTCTCACAAGAGAACATGGAGGCTCCTTGTGGCTGGAGTATAGGTTTTGGGAATCAGATAGACTTGGTAGGGACCTCGCTTCTACTGCTTACTGGCTCTGTGACCTTGGGAAAAATGTGTTCAATGATAGACTCAACCACAGAGAATTGCTGCCAGGAGTTAATGACATCGTGTGTGGAAAGTGCTTAGCACAGTGCTGGGCACACAGTGAGCACTCCATCAGTGTTCAAGAGGGAAGAGGGCCGTGTCTGGTCCCTGTTGCCCAGAGCTTTTTCATTTCAGCTGAGAGCACATACTGTGGATGGCACTTGTTTGTCAGTGACCATTGACCGTTATCACTTTCAATCAATCCTTACCTTTTTGTGAGTTTCACAGATGAAAGCATTCCTAGAGTCCAGTCCAGGGAGGTCCCTACCCTTCTTGTAAGGAGGCCTTGTTAATATGCTGCCTCTATACTCAACAAGGTGGTTCTTTGCAAGCTGCCTGATGGAGATCTCAGGACTACAAAGTATGCAGAAGGTCGCAAGTCTCTGACCTTCAAGGTCCTCAGAGCTCTGAGATGTCCATCCTAACTGTAGTGAGGCCATGCTTGTCTGGCTAGGGCATTCCATCCCCGGAGGCACTGTTTTCTGTAATTTCAAATGTCAACTTTCTCCAGGTGAATAGAGCTCAGTGGGTTTGGCAGGAGTTTGTTGAAGCCTGAGGAAGCAGGGTGAAGGTAGCTGGAGGGATGGAGAGGAGAACTCAGTCTTATTTATGTGTGGCTGTCGGCAGACATGTGTGCTTTCATCTCACCACAGACTCAGCTTCCCCTGGTGTAAACTGAAATGTGGAAGGCGGGATGGAAGTTGGTCAGAGTACCCAGGCATGAGGGAGGGTCAGCAGCCTCCTGTGCTGGCAGTTGGGAGGAGCCTGGTGATCAGTTCTAGTTAGAGGAGTGTGAACAGATGACCAGGAGTGACACATGGCATTATGGCCTAAAACGTGTAATTTTTGAGGATTCTTTGGCTCTTCCCCCTCTGTGACTGAAGATGTTCCTTTGTTAGTGGGTCTGATCAATTATACGCAACCCCGTGATGCTTTCTGATGTGTCATCTTAGTTAGACCAACCTGGTTATCTAACAAAATACATATCTAGGTGCTTCCGTGAAGGAGTCTTGCAGATACGATTGCAGTTCCCATCAAAAGGGAGGCTGTCTGGGGGTGGACCTGACCTAATCAGGTAAGCCCTTTAAAAGATAGGTTAGGCTTTCCCTGAATTTAGAGATTTCAAAGGGCTCATGCCAGTGGTTTCAGGCTTGGATCTTCCCTGCCTGCCCTAGAGACGTACAACTTGCTTGGTTAGCCACCACAGTTGTGTATACCAATGCCTGGCAATAAATGCCTTCCTCTATTACTGGTTCTGCTTCTCTGCTCAAACCTGACTGATACAGAGATCCTTGTCAATGGTGGCAGTGCAGTATAAATGAGAAGCAAGTCTTTGTTGTGGTAAGCCCTGAGGATTTGGGGTTCATTTGTTACCACAGTGTAATCTGGCCTATAATGACCACCTACAACAGCATTAATAGAGCTCTTGGTCCATTGTATGTTTTAGCTTGCACATCTGCTCCTTGAGGCCAGGCCAGGCCCATGGCTCTCCCATCTTTTTAGTTCCCAGAGAAGACCATGGAACCTAATATGCAGTGGGCGCTCTACAGAGTAGAATACATTACAATGTTTATTTAGTGAGTCAAAGCCACTGCACTGAGCAGCATCTCAGTTCCTGGGAAGGAGAGGCAGGACCAAGGTAGTTGGCACTACATCTAGCACAGTTCCAATCCATGAAGGGACACTGGTCAGAATGTTTTGATGGGACAGATCCCCATAGTCTATCCACCTGTAGCTTCTAGACTCCCTTTGTTTTTTTTTGTTTTGTTTTTTTTTAATTTTTATTTATTCATGATAGGCACACAGTGAGAGAGAGAGAGGCAGAGACACAGGCAGAGGGAGAAGCAGGCTCCATGCACCGGGAGCCCGACGTGGGATTTGATCCCGGATCTCCAGGATCGCGCCCTGGGCCAAAGGCAGGCGCCAAACCGCTGCGCCACCCAGGGATCCCTCTAGACTCCCTTTGAAATAAAGTCTGAAGCTATTGGCTTAGTACAAAGAGTTTTATAATCAGAAATGTGTTAGAATCCTGGTTCTACAGCTCTTTGACTATGAGACTTTCAGCAATTTACTTAATCTCTCCAAATCTTGTTTTTTCTCAGCAAAAGGAACTAGAGGTTTGTTGTAAGTATTAAATGCCCTGTACATATCATTATATTTAACTGTGCTATGGTGCACTCACAATGATGCTTCCTGAGAAACCCTGGGTGGGCCTGGTCTATTGCTTCTGCACATTTGTTTAGTAGTCCTTATATTTGAAATTATCAAAGTAAAAAGGAAGAGCATGATCACACTATTTCTCTATGGATTGGGTATAAACCTACCTGTATGTAACTCGCACTACACATGTGCACACATTTATATGTATGCATACCCAAAAGAGCGACTGGGACATAGGGAATGTGCATTGACATCTTCCAAATTACTGTTTGCATTCTAAAATCTGGCTCTAATTTAAACTTGGGACAGATCATTTTATCTTATGGTCCAAAGAGCTGTAGAGATACCCACTGCCCACTCAGAGCAAAGGTTCCTCTACCCCTCTGTGGTTTGATTTTTATCTACTTTTCACTTCTCTTGCCAATTCCATCTGCCAAAAGCAATTGGCTGTACATTACAAAAAACATGTGATTCTTTTCATAGACCTTGGTTTAACCACATGAGATTCTCCACATTATTTTAATTTTAAATAATGATTTCTGACCCACTTAAGCACTCAGGCAACCTTTGAAATATGTGCATCACCTGAAACTCAGCATCTCATCAAATTAAAAAAATATTTTCATAACTTATTTTGTTGGAGTCACTTCTCTGGGTGAAAAGCTCATATTACAATATTTTTTCTTCTGTACACTCCACCTGAGCCCCCATCATGGAGGTAAAGTCACTAAGTTTCTTTCATTGTCCTGATAGGAACTTTAGAATTGTATTTGGAGGCACCTGGATGGCTTAGTCGGTAAGGTCGTGATCCTGGGGTCCTGAGATCGAGCCCCACATTGGGGCTCTCTTGTGCTCTCTCTCTGTCAAATAAATAAAATCTTAAAAAAAAAAAAAAAAGAATTCTATTTGACTAGAGACTAGTGACTGAGAAACTCACAGAATATTCCAGTTAGAAAGGGCTTCAGGATTACAGGGCCTGACAGCTTCATTTCAGAAATGGAAAAATAGACTCAAATTAAGTGACTTGCTCAAAGTCACACACAGTAATAAGTTTCAGAGCTAGAAGAAAATCTCAGTTTTCTAACTCCCATTTCTATGCTCTTTCTACCAGATATGTAATGACTAGATTTTCTGGGTTTTCCTGGACAGTCCTAAAGTTCACCGGAGTCTACTTGTACCATTTGTATTATAAAGTTTATAAAATACAATCACTTCATTTTCTCTCAGCCAATACGTTCGACTTTTTCTCTTCTTCTTCTTCTTTTTTTTTTTTTTTTTAAGATTTTATTTATTTATTTGAGGAGAGGAGAGGAGAGGGAGTGAGAGAGAGAAGGTGGAGGAGCAGATGGGAGAGGCAGGCTCTGTTCTTAGCTCAGGGCTCAATCCTACGACCCTGAGATCATGACCTGAGCCAAAATCAAGAGTCAGATGCTTAACTGACTGAATGAGCTACCCAGGCGCCCCTCAACTTCTTTAAGAGAAAGTGCTCCCAGTTCATCTATGATCCAAATCCACTGACAGCTTTTCCTGTTTTAGGAAGTGTTAATAATGCTGGTGATATACCACCACCCTGGGAAAACTTGGAAAGGCACTTCATTTAGCAAGAAGTACACACCATTTCCATACGTGGAATGCTCTGTGGAAGGTGCAAGCCCACTAGGAAGAAAGCAGGTAGAAGGAAATCCAGAGGTGCTGTATACAGTGTTAATGAAGCCTGTTCCTCGGTCTGCTTTAGAAATGGAAATTATGGGCTCAGGGGCTCAAGTTCCAGCTCCCTTATCCCTGTGGAACCAAGGCCTCATCATCCATCTTTCAGCCTTCAAAAAAGGATGGGCCTCCAAGGAATTGGGGAGCCTCCCAACAGGTGGGG
Source organism: Canis lupus familiaris (assembly GCF_011100685.1). Taxonomy (NCBI): domain Eukaryota; kingdom Metazoa; phylum Chordata; class Mammalia; order Carnivora; family Canidae; genus Canis; species Canis lupus. The sequence goes on from NC_049237.1 coordinate 28,402,535, forward strand.
GCAAGGTCACCCACATCAGTCCCCAGGGTCTCCCCCTCTGGCCCCTGCAACCTGCCTGTCTAATCTTCACAATTAGCACCGTATTATATCCTGTCCTCTTCTCCACTGTCTGCCCAGGACGATTCAGCAGTTTATTAGATCAGCATAAATGCAGTTATATGCAGTGCTCTCTGTCTCATGGGGGTGTCTTGTCCCTCCAACTAAATCAGACAAGAATTTGGTCTTGAGTTTTCTCCTGTGTCTCACGGCATCCAGCACCATGCTGGGCATATCACCGGAACTCTGCAAATTGTGTTTCCCTAGATGAATGGCCGCCTTGAAGTATAAATCCCCAAATAGTGGGGCCCTCCTTTCAAGCTGGCATTTCTCTATTTTTGTCCTTAGATACATCAGTTGTCAAAACATTAAACATGCAGGTGGAAAGAAGTAGTAGATATCACTCTTGGTCCCTCTACCTCTTTTGGAAAGTTGAAATCAGCCACTGGGCTCTATCAATTTCCCATCACGCCCCCCAGCTTCGCTGCCACCACCCCCTCCCCCCTGCCCCGGGCACCTGGACCTGGACCTGGACCTGGGCAGAGGGGTGTCTGTGTGGGGTGTGTGTGTGTTGCGGGAGGGGGTGGTTTTTGCTTCAGTTCTCTGTTTTGGGCCTGGCCCCACCACTCCCTTCTGCAGCCTCCCCCTCCTCTAGGTGCCTCTCCTGTCCTCAGACCCAGTGGCCTGACAGCTGGTTTGGGGCTGGCCTGGGGGAGAAAATGCGGGCCTGCCGAGTGTTACAATGGGATAGGCTTTGTCCAGGGGCCAGGGTGCGTCTCCACTGACCTTGGATGGGAGTGACTGGGGACAACTGAGGGGAGGCAGCTTCCTTCCTTCTCCTGGCTGCAGGGTTTTAATGTCTCCTTTGTTGGTCTGGGCCCCCGGAGACTGCCCTGAAGGGAGAGACTTGAGGCTGGTCCCTCCCTCCCGGACAAAATGGTGCATGCTTTTCCTGTTTAAACAGGGCGCAGTTGTGAAGTGCCCTGACTCTGCACACACCAAGGCCCGGCAACGGCTGCAATAAATCAATAGGAAAATAGAAGCTGCCAGTTAGACTAAACAAGTGCATTTGCAAAGACGGCTAGCCCTCATTAATCACTCTGACAGTCCTAAAAACACATTTCCCCTTTAATGACTGTATTTGGATAATCAGTGCTTTTTCCTCCTCAGTCAGAGTTTGAGTAACAGACAGCTGGTGTTATTACAGCCATTGGGGAGGGAGGGCTGGGATTAGGGTCTGCGGAGAGCCATCCACTGGAGGTCTCCTCCAACCGGGTTGGCTGCAAAGCTGTTGTTATACAATAATGAGGGGGAGCTTTGTGCTGCCATTGATGGCTCCCGGGCAGCCATGTGCAAGTTCCCCCCAAACCTTGACACCCACCTGCATTATGTGACTACAAAAGCTTCATGTTGGGTTTTACGAGCTTTGGCAGATTTAACCACCCCCCCACCCCCTGGCTGGGGAGGCAGGAGTTTCTCTGGCAGCGAGGTAAGAAGATGGGTCGATGTGATTTGGCTTTGTTTCCTTTAGGTGACTTTGGCTTTCGGGAGAGAAAGTTTAAAACCCAGCACATTCCTCTTTATAAATGATGTAACACATTAATGCACAGCACATTATGAAAATGGTAATTCAAACCCATAGTGCTCCAAATTAAACCATACATTATCGGATGCACTCAACCATCTATTTTGCAAAAAGACAGGATGAATGAAATCAAATCAAACAGAACCGGAGAGCAGCTTTCCCTACAGAATGATTAATAAAGTGTAGAGCCTCAGGATTATTGCAAGACGAATTCCACCGTAACCCAGACGTACATCAGGAGTTAGCTCCTATATTGAGAGACACGTCATAGTATGCTGGGGAGGGCAAGGCGATGATGGACGCCCCATGCCTCCCACTTGGGCTACGGATTTCTCAGGAGGTGAGCTGGTGGGGATGACTGGCAAGTTAAAAATCTAACACCACGCAATTTCTGTTTGTGTCAAACCTGTATCTGAGGGTGAGCCTCTCCTCTCCCTCTCCTCCCTTCCTCCCACTGCTGCCCACGAGGCCACAAAAATAACCAGGCAAGAGGTGTGAAAATCTGACCTGGAGCCAGGAACGTCCAGTGTCTCAAGTTCCAGCTCTGTGCTTCCACCCTTCCTGGTGCCTTGGGAACACAGGCCCCATTTCTGGCGCCTGGGAGAGATTAGAAGGAAGAAGGGGAGGAGGGCTAGGAGGAGAAGGAGGTGGAGAAAGAGAAGGTGGAGGTGATTCTCAAAGAAAAGAGTTGCTGGATGAATTAATTATGCAAATAAGCAGTTGGTTGGGAGCATTATCTCTATTAAAACAGCAACTTTGTTTAATGAGAATTTAGCTATTGAAAGTAACCAACTCCCCACCAGCTAATTAAAACAGCCACATTTCTTAGGAACTGGCACCCATTTATGCTGAGGAGGGCTCACATCTCACGGTAAGAACTGGGACACTCCAGGCTACAGTGCTTGCCCTTTGATGTCACAATGGTTGTTGAGGGCACCCCGGTCCAACTAGGCAAATGGCATCCTTCCTAGTCTGCAAAGGCCACCAGTATATTTTCTGGGGAAACTCAATAGTCAGAGAGGTCTAAGCTCATGGGGAGCCATGCAGCTCTACAAACGTGACTTTTGCTCTACAGAGAGTTCACTATGGAAGACAGTGAATCTATTCTTTTCTCTATCCCAACAAGAAATGAACCCTGGAGTCCTTAGCTAGGAAGGTCTGAAGATGGTAGTTTTTAACAAAGAGAAAAGTTTAAGTCTTCCTGCAGAGGGAGCAATTGCCATCAGTTTCAGCAGGCATCAAAAAAAAAAAAAAAAAAAAAAAAAAAGGCATCTGACGAAAGGGAACTTGAGAGGAAGGGAATGTGACCAACAGCAAACCACACAACAGCGAGAAAAAACAAAGCAAGTCGCAACATTTCAGGTCTTTTAAAGATTCTAGCCGATTTGAACTTTGAGAAATCGGCTAATGATGATTCCCCAGAAACACCCTGAGCTGGTCCCAGGGCGACTTCTCCAGCCCATTCTCCCCGACTCCCCCTCTGGCCCCCACGAGCCCAAAGACACCCGCAGCTCAGGCCCCTTCCCCTGGGACACAGGTAAGTTCTTGTGGTGGCAGAAGCAGCCTGACGTTCTCTGGCCTAGTAAGGAAGGAATTTTGGTCGGAGACCAAGAGAGGCAAAACTTCAAAAAACCCTAATCCACCTCCCCACTCCCCCAGAAAACATCCAACGTTGAGGTTTCGTCCGGTCCCGAGGGCGCGTCCTGCGATTCTCTGGCCTCCAGCCGCGCGCGGTGTGCGTGGGCGCTTGGCCCCTCCCACGCCGCCTTCTGCGCTCACCTGGCTCCACCGACCTTTCAGACGCACCCGGTTTGCGGAGCGCCCACCGCCCGCTGAGTCGCTCGCAGTCCTCGCGGAGGCGGCGAAGCAAACCAGCAGCACGGACGGCTCGGGCGGGCGCAGCGCGGGGCGGCCAGGAGGGGGCGGCAGCCCGCCTCGACGTGCGCCCGACACGTGTCCGCGCCCCCGCCGCTCCGCTCCGGCCTCGGTCCCGGGAACCGCCTCGCACCGGGGGGTCCCCGGCCCGGCCGCGCATCCTGGCCAACGGCGCCCGGGGATGCCCGAGCCTGCGCCAGCCGCGTGACCGAGGGCGGCGTCGGGGTCCGAGTGACTCGGCGCCTTCTCGGCACAACCCAAACCCCGTCCAGAGACGGCTGGGAGGCACCAATGCCTGGGGTCCACAGCCCGGCGCTGGCCTCGGGGAGCCCCTCAGCCTCGCAAAGCGCCAGTCTCTGCAGGCGCACGAACTCTTTGGGTTCGAGGCGTCTAAAGGGCGGCCAGGAAGAGGAAAGCAAGCGCATTTCGAGTGGGCAGCGCGGCGGGCGTCGTCGGGGCCGGCGCCGGTCACTCATCTTCCCGCCGCTAGGTGGCGCCGGAGGCACGCCGACTTCGCATCCCTGCACGGCTCTGGGGACGGTGCTGGGGACCGTGCAGCCAGGAGTCTGAGCCCCGCGCCCCGGTTCTCTCTCCCAGCCCCTCGTACCTCGAATCCAGGCCCAGAGGAAAAACTGCATTTACACACTCCCTCCACCCTGTCCCCAGGAAATGTCAAGGCCTTTGAAGTGAGCCTGGGAGCTAAATAACCAAGTGGAAAAAAAAACCCATAAAGGCGGTTTTATGTTATTTGTAATGCGTTGGCAGAAGTTCTGTGTTTTTTTCCTCCCCCCCACCTCCTTTCTTGAGGAAAGGCATTAAACTCGACCTTGAGCGGAAATCTCAGAAGGAAACCATAAGGTATTTAAACAAGAATAAAGGAAGGACATCTGCTCAGGTGTCTGGAAGTGGGACAGTGGGTGAGGCAAGAGAGAAACACACCACGGTGTGAATATAGCCAAGTATTCCATTTATTAACAAAATAAGTCTTACCAAGGGAGAGCTCTGTTCATCTCAAACAGGCCCCACCCCACCCCCACCCCCCACTGCTGCATAAGACCAGGAGGGAGGGAAGGTGTGGGGAGAAGACCCAGGGTCCGAGTCTTCAATCCCAGTCACTGAGGGAGCCCACGGAAGCCCACGGCCAACTTGGGGATTCTGTTGGGTCAGGCCTGGGAGGGGGTGATGGGGCTACTGTGATCCATGTCCTCCCCAAACTCCCCAGCTATCTCCCAATGGAGCTACCAGGGTTGTATTGCCCTCTGATATTGCCAATGGTCTGCTTTGGAGGGATCTAGCCAAGAATCACTGACCCTACCCCTACCAGCAGGAGAGGGACCACTGCCCCAGTAATGGAGAATAAACTGTGACTATCAATGCACTTTGCAAAATATAAAGAGCAAAGTTTTATACCAGCAGGGCCTTCTAGGGCTTTTAATTGAATAAGATGAGCCCTGCGGGTCCCCCACCAGCAGGCAGTGTGACTACCGGATGTCTGGAGCCATGAAGAGTCTGGAAGGTAGAAAGGTCTCTCTCCGGGTGGGGGGTGGGGGGTAGCCTGCTGGAGGGGTTGGGGCTCTCAGTGCTCAGAGCAAGATAGAGGAGCAAGGCTCTAATTTTGGGGGCCAGGGCACAGACCAAGGGCCCCAGAAGGAGAGGGTGGCAGGGGAGGAATCACAGAGCAGAGTTCTGGGTCAGTAGAATGCGCAAGACGTCTTGCCACCAAGGCAGATCCCTGCACCCCCCAAATGCTTTACAAAAAATATCTCCTCTCTGTTACTCGTACAAAGGATAAAACAGAACCTCAAATGTAAGGAAACAAGAAGAAATGAAGGGGAAAGAGGGGGAAAAGAGAAGGGAGAAATGTAGTCTTAACCGTTAGGAAGCATGCAAGAAACGCCCCAGGAAGGGAAAACAAATAGAACCCCAGAACCCCAACTCTCCCTCCTCCCCCTAAAACCAAACCAATAAAAAAAAAAAAAAGCAAAAGCAAAACAAACAAACAAAAAAACCTTATATCTAAGAAAAAGAAAAAAAAATAAAAGAAAGGAAGAGCGGTGGGGAACATGTGGTTATTTGTGTGATTAATATTATTATTTGGGGAACACAGACTTTTTGCATACCATTGACTCGTGTGGGCCGTTAATGCACTTATATTCCCAGCTTGTAAGCTAACATTATAGTAAATAAATACACAGTCCGGTGGGGAGGGTCTGGGCGGGGAACCCCGGCAGGGAGAAGCAGTAGTGGAGGTTGGCAGCGGCGAGGCGGCAGGGGGGAGGAAAGGAGAGGGAGGGGGAAAGGAGGGGAGGGTGGGGGGAGCAAGAGCTGTAGTTACTGGTATCCCAGTGCGGAGGCTGAGGCTAGTCTCTGTCCGTACAGCGCATACGGTGAGTAGTAGGGTCCGGCTGTGGGGAGGGAGGGCACGGCCAGGCCCCCAGCTGTGGATAAGTGGCTCTTGCCATAGGGGTGGTACCGGCTCAGCCCCAAAGTGTGTGGACTCCGCAATGACAGCGACCCGGGGCTGCCCGGGGCGGTGGGCGGGGGGAGGTGCAGGTGGCAGGAGGCGGCGGCCGCGGCGGCTGCGGCGGCGCTGCCCAGGCCCGAAGCCCCGGGGTAGGCGGCCAGAAGTTTCTCGGCGCCCGGCAGGGCCGTGTGAGTCCGTAGGTGGCTGAGCAGCTCCTCTGAGGTGGCGAAGCGCTTGTCACACGGCCCGCTGGCCGCCACCCAGTTGCAGCTGTGCGGCAGCGGTTCGTTCTGCAGCATAAAGCCGTAGGTGTAGAGCGGGTGGCCCGGGAGCGCGGCCTGGGCGGCGCTGGACGAGAGCGCAGCGGGCTGCAGCGGGTGCCCGGGGTACACCAGCGGGTAGCCCCCGGCCTTCAGGCTGGGCCCCGCGGGGTCGTGCGCGCTGCAGGTGGAGCAGCTGGAGCCGCCAAGGTGCGAGGCGCTGTGGTAACCTCCCAGGCAGTAGGGGTCGCGGCATAATCCCTGCAGGAAGGAGGGCGGGGAGGCCCCGGTGAGCGGGCTGGAGCTGGGGGGCTTGCCCGGAGGCAGGCCCAGGCCCCCCGACAGCTGGCCTCCCACGAGGCCAGACTTGCTAGGATCCAGGCCAGGCACAAACTGAGACGGGTAGCCGGCGTAGGCGCCCACGATGGAGCCGTGGTAGCCGATGCTGGAGGGTGGCAGCGGGAACACCGAGTGGCCCGGCTTGTAGGGGGACACGGGCGCCACGTGGCCGGCCCCCACCAGCGCCGAGGGCGGCTCGGACTTGCGCCCCGAGGCCCCAGCCTCGGCGCCACCACCGTGCGCGCTGGGCTCCGCACCGCTGCCGCGGCTCACGGCCGCAGCCTCCGGGCTGGGCTTGGGCTCCTGGTCTTTCTTGTCCAGCTCCCCGCCGCCGCCGCCAACGCCTCCAACGCCGCCAACGCCGCCGCCGCCGCCGGTCTTGCAGTCAGGGTGGTGCGGGGAGCCGCCCCGGGAGCCGCCGGGCGAGGACGACGACGAGGACGCGGAGACGGGCGCTCCATGCGGGGGAAAGGGCGTGCAGGCGGCGCTGGGGACCCTGAAGCCCGCCTTGTCTCCCGGGGACAAGGAGGATGCGGAGGAGGTGGACGACACGGAGGAGCAGCCGCTGTCTTTGCGGGAGTCGCCGCCGCCGCCGCCGCCGGAGCCCTTGGAGTAGGGCTTGAAGCTGGACTTGTCCTCGGCCGGCGAGTCCCCCAGCTGCTTGAGGGCCGCGGACGCGGACGCGGCGCCGGCGCCGGGGCGGCCGGGGTCCTTCTCGGCTCCCAGCCCGTTGGCCGCCGCGGCCACCGAGTTGAGCTTGGAGGAGGGCGGCGGGTCGGGCTTGCCGATCTGCGAGCAGGTCTGGGCCAGCAGCGCCAACGGACTCTTCTTGGCGTCCAGCTGTGGGAGACAGCGGCAAGGGGAGGGAGGAGGACGTGAGACCAGCAGGCCGCCGGGGCCCGCAGAGCGCCTGGGGAGCCGGGGCGGGGGGCGCGGGGAGCCCCCGCGGCGGCGCGGCGGGGCGAAAAGGCCTCGGGGAGAGTCTGAGGGCGAGGGCCGGGCCGGGCCGGGCCGGGCGCGGCGGGGCGGGGCGGGGCGGGGCGGGGCGGCTGGGTGGAGCTGGGCTCGCAGGCCCGGGATGGGCTCCGTCGGTCCAGGGCGCCCCAGAGCGCGGCGCAGGCCCGGGGAAGCCGCGCGGTGGAAGTGGTCCACCAGGGGCCGCCGCGGGAGCAGGTGACTGGGCTGCAGCCGGGGCTGGGGGAGGGGCTGCGACTCGCCCCCGACCCTCCGATCTCCCCCTCCCCAGCGCCCAGGAGAAAACTTATTCCTTCAGTTTGGGCAACTTCGCTTGGGACGGGTTTCTGGCGCCGGCGCCGCGAGGCAGGAGCCGGGACAAGCGCGGTCTGCAGCTAGGGCTGCCGTTGGCGCTCTCGGTGGCCCCTCCCTCCCGGGGAGGGCACCCAGGGAAGTGGGAGGAAGGAAGACCTGGGCTCGGGAGTGCGGGGCGTAGTGCGCTCCAACCGGCTGGGACAGAGGCGGAGTGGGGCGGGGGTGATCCGGCTTCAAAGAGACCACACGGGCGTCTGGGGGGCTGGGGGCGGGCAGGAAAGGCCCAGGCGAGATCATCTTTAGCCCGGAAACTGGGTGCCGGACGAAAAGTAAAGGGCCCAGTGGAGACTCCAAAAACAACCCCAATCCAAGAGAAAACACGTAGCTCCGAAAGGCGAGTGTGGAAGGGGCAACCCTCCACGGAGAAGCCTGCGGAGAACCGGGTGGACTCCGATCCCGGTTCCCTCGGTCCCTCCTCACCCCGTCCGCCGGCGTGGCCGGACCTGGGCGTCGCGCGGAGCCCCGGGGCGCAGGGAGTAGGGCCGCGGGCCCGGCAGCGGTGGGCGGAATGGGGCCGGCGCTGGGCGGGCGGCGACTGGGAGACTGACCTCAATGGGGCTGACGGGAGTGGAGGACAGCGGCTGCAGGTACTCCGGGTGCAGGAGGTGGCCGGTGTGAGCGCTCAGCATCTTCAGGACCCTGATCGGGAGCCGGTTCGCCTGGCGCAGGGGGTCCGCCGGGGGCAGGAGGGACACCGCCGCCGGCACCGCCGGCCTCTTCCCGCCGCCGCCGCTGCCGCTGCCGCTGCTTTCGGGTGTCCTTGGGTTAGATCCAGCGGGCGAATCGCTCATTTGGAGGAGGCAGCGCCACTGGGGGGGCGGGGAGGGAGGGGGAGCACCGGGGAGGCGAGCTCCCGGGGCGGGTGGGCGGGTGGGCTCGCTCCGCAGCGCCGAGCGCCGTGCAGCAGTCGCTGCGCCTCCACCCCTCCTCCACCTCCTCCTCCACCGCCTCCGCCGCCGCCGCCGCCGCCGCCGCTAGCCCCGGCGAGCCACACAAAAACCTTCGCCTTCCCCGAGCCGCACGTCAAATAGCCGCGATCGGCAGCCACACTTCAAAGGGATCGCCGCGCCCGCCCAATCGCAGCTCTCGCCGGGACCCCGGGGCGGGGAGAGCGGCGGGCGGAGGCCGGCGCCGCCGGTGGGAGGGGAGACGCTTAAAGGGGCCTCGCCCGCCGCCGCCGCAGCCGCCTCGGCCGCCTCGGCCTCTACCGCCAGCCGCGCTCCTCCCCTCCCCCCGGCCGGGCCGCCCTGGCCCCGGGGTCCCAGAGCGGACGAGACTTCCCCGGGACCCGGGACTGCGCGCCCTAGCCTCCGCGGGCTTGCCAGTCTCTCTCCCCTCTCCCTTCACAGCGCCGGGGGCGGGGGGTGCTCGCTGGGGCGGGGTGGGGCGGGTGGGGGGGCTCCGCCGCGGCCGAGTCCCAGCCTCCCCCGGAGGCCGCCTGGGGGCGGGCCGCGCCTCGGGAGCTCCAGCCTGGCTCCAGCCCGGCTCCGGCCCGGCTCCCTTCCCCTAATGGGCTTCTCCCTGGTGTGAGGACTTGGAAGCGCCCGAGCCCTGGAGGCGTCCACGGCTCTCGGGACGCGGCGTGGCCGCTCCAGCTACTTTGAGCCCGTCGGGTCCGAAGCCTGCGAGTCTGAGGACTCCCTTCGGGGGTGAGATGGTCGCGACCAAGCGCGGTGTCCCAGCTGTGCCCGCAGCCCGGACTCGCCCGGCGCGCGCCGCCCGCACAGATTTCTAGGTTCGGTCTTGGGTGTGTTTCAGGTTCGTATAGTGTCTGTTTGGAGGCGCACAACTCCCTTACTGCATCGCGCCTAACTGCTGTTTTGGGGGATCCAGGATCGCTGGAGGGGCCAGTATCCCATTGGAGGGAGGAGTCTCTCTCTCTCTCTCTCTCTCTCTCTCTCTCTCTCTCTCTCTCTCTCTCTGTGCTGCACGTCGATACCGATTCCAGAGATGCGCCTTCCCATTCCCATCTTTTCTTCTCGTGGGGGAAAATGCACTAGCTTTTCCCAGGGAAATTTTGGAATAAAAACTTTTTGTTAAAAATAACAATACCCTCCTCCAACCGCCCTCCCTCCGCCTTTTAGATGAGGTGTGTATTGCCAGCTTAGCGCTTGGCAGAGATTTTACAGAGTCATAGTACTGACATTAAAGTTCCCGGTTGGCGGATCATCAGAAGGTGAAGCTGGTCCTTTGTGCGCCGGCCTCTAGGGAGACCACTTTCCCGTGCTCTCAGCGGCCAGTGGAGGCGCGCTGGTGTCACTGCCTCCCTTCGAGTACCACTTTCCCAGACCCAATCCATCACTCTGATTGTCAGGCCTGTCACTTGGGGCATATTGCTTTGGGACTACCCGTCCCTGACTCTGCCGCGTGGATCTACGCCTTGAAACAACATGAGAACCCAAGGTGGGGGTAGGTGATTTCAAAGGGGTTCTTCCAACAGAAAGAAATAGCTATCACGGAAATAACAAATAAGCATCCCGTACATTTATCATGCTCAGTAAAGAAGACAGCAGGCACCACTCCCAGGCCATATCAATCATACACTAAACTAAATGTAGTCCCTGCATCCCTGCTGTTTTTTTTTTTTTTTGGGGGGGGGGGAGGGGGCAGTATGCATAGGCCTCTTAGAGATTACACAGGCTCTTCCTACCCCAGTTTTAATCCTGGTAGAGTCAGGTTGACACCAATGCTAAGGGATGCCCTGGCCAGGAGATATCTTTCATTTTGCAGCAAGAGAGGGTACAAGGAGTGGGTGTGTGTGTGTGCGGGGGGCAATCCCATTTATGTGGTATTCTCTGTGTCTCCCCTGCCCTTTCTCATGCCAGCCTCTGTGCTTTCTGACATCATTGCCACTGCCAACACCACATTTACAGGTCCTTTGCAGAGCTGCTGCAACCTACAAGGCTGTTTGGCCTTGGGGAGATTGCTACCCAGACAGAACAGAAGAAAGCCTTATGGACTGGAAAAGGGTGAGACTCCATAGGCACCCTAGAGGAGGACTAGCTGGGAAGAGAGAGACCCAGGAGGCAGAGAGATGAAAGACTCCTTCTTGATTATTGTAACCAGCCCAGCTGTGAAAGCCAGCCAAGAAATCCTTCCAGGACCCAAGCAGATGTGTGTTAGGGATGATTAATGGGAAATCAGTTGGGAGCAAAGGGGAGGGGAGAGAGAAGAGGAATTTAGAAGGAAAAGAGGAGCAGGGGGCAGCAGAAAGGAGAGAGGGGAGAAGAATAGAGGACGACAGTATCTATTTGGAGAGGAAAAGAAAAAAAGGGTAGTAGTTGAAAGGAGAAAGGAGGGGGTGAGGATAGAATGATCAGGTTCTGGGTGGAAGGTGAGCAATTTGCCTTGGTAGTGATATACTGTCCTTACCAAAAAAACCCAAAACAGAACAAAACAAAACAAAACAAACTGGGGCACCTGGGTGGCTCAGTTAAGAGTCCAACTCTTGGTTTTGGCTCAGGTCATGATCTTAGGGTCCTAGGATCTAGGCCTGCATCAGGCTCTGCACTCAGCACAGAGTCTGCTTGAGATCCTCTCTCTCCCTCTCCTTCTCTGCCCCGCCCCTACTCCTGCTCTCTCTCCCTCCCTCTCTCTCCCAAATTAAAAAGCAAAAAAACAAAACAAAACAAAACAAAACAAAAAACCAACCAAACACCCATACCCTTAGGTCATAGCAATGATCACCGATAGGAACAGTGGATGCCTGACAGCACTGAGGTCAGACCAGGCCTGTTTTCCCCTCTCCTGGAAAGTGCTAGCAAGGGAATAGGGACAACTTTCCTTTCAGGGTGCTGGTGAGAGCAGCGGGGCTCCTCTGGCTAAATCCACCCAATTGCCTTAGCCAGGCCAGAGGCCTAATTAAAACACCACTAGATGATTACTACAATCAGTATTTGACATTCACTTAGCTGAAATGCTAACCTATAGAGTCCTAAATGGGGGCTCCAGTGGCCTACAGCAAGGGCAGTTTTCAAAGGAATGGCTTGTCACTTGGGAGAGAATAAGGCTCAGTCTTCAGTTGGGCCATATTTATTGAGGGTCACCTGTAGGCAGAGCATGGTGCTATATAGGGGAGTGGTTGAAAGGCTCATGCAAGATGTTGTACAGGGCATCTGGCACTCGTCCTTGCCTTGTGGAAGAGTGACAGATGTATGGTTAAGGAGCCTCCCTCTCTCCAGGGCCTGTTCAGATTGCCCTGGGAGTGAGCAGCACCATTGAGATAGGATGCGGTGAAGGAGAGGGGATGCCCCATGCCATTGTGTTGAAGCATAGCCATTCCATGTGTTGGGCACTCCATAAGCATTAGGTACTGTTATCCCTATTTCCACCTGAAGAGAGCGAAGCTGGAGGGGTTAGTCCCTTACCCAAAGTCACTTGACTGGTGAGTGGTAGAGCGGTCACTTGGATTTGGGTCTCTCAGAGCCAGGCCTTTGAACCATGCTGTGGTGGGCTGAGGCAAGGCAACCTCCCTTCCCTCTTCCCCATGTGTAAAATGTAAGAGTGGCCTCGTTGGAGTCAGGAGGCCAGAAGTGGACACTGTGTGGCCACATGTTCAGTGCTTGGCACAGGAGAGTTCCAGGTAGATGATGGTGATACATCAGCTGCATCCGTGGGGGCTATTGCTCGAGAAAACAGTCATAGCAGCAACTGGATCTGGAGCCTTTCAGCACTGGGGATTGCCACCCAAGACCCCAGCAGTCCCAGAATTTGTCCAGAGTGGGAGTGCCCCTCCCCCAGCCTCCAGTCAAAACGTGTCTTTTTAAAAAATGCACCCTCCCCAAGCCATTAAGAAAATCCTTTAGGAAATTCTTAATATTTATAGTTTTTTTTTTTTTTCTCACTACTTCGATTTACAGAAAATTCGTCACCCAGGAGAAAATGCCTGAGTCAGGTTGAGAGCTGGAGGTAGTGGATTTGTTGTGTGGGGTTAATGTGGAGTTTTCAGTTTTCAGTCCTTGCAGAGCCAGAATTGCCTGAATGATCGCCTCTCTCTGCATAACACTCAAACCCTAATGGCAACAACGTGAAATAATATCTCACTGGGTAACTATTTACATTTTTTTTTTTTTTTTTACAAGCCGTAAGAACTCTGAAAAAGTCTGCCTCATAGAGGACTTGGTCTTCCTCCCTGGCACTTAATATCTTTCAGCGGCTGGCAATTACTGCCTTGGCCAGGAGCCCTGGTTTAGGGCTGCATTTAGGGCCCTGGGAGGCACTTCCGCTGTCTGCCCCATCCCCAGCTTCAGAAAAAACCCCGGGGCAGGAGAGGGCCCGAGGGGCAAGAACAGCTCCCTCTTCTGTGCTCTCACGGTTGTACTGTGTCCTGGAATTACACTCATCACTCAGTATTGGCCCTCGTTTGTTTACTTGTCCGTTCTCCCATCGGACTGTGACTGCTTCTGAATTGTCGGCCGCCTGCTCGTGTTCTTACTGCCCAGCAATAGCATCACAGTGGCCAGCTCCAGGAGCCAAGCACTGTCGCAGGTCCTTTGCCCACAGGATCTCATCTAATCCGTACAGAAGCCTGAAGGCATAGGTCCTCTCCTATCCCATTTCATGGCAGAGGACTTGGGGGTTAAGTCACTTGCCCAAAGTCTCAACGCATGAGAGGGGGGTGGGGTGAGATATGAATCTAGGGCAGTCTGGGTATCCTGAGTGCCCCGTGAATGTTTGCTGCTGAATGCACGAGAATTTTTACCTGTGCAGGGCTATTTGTTTTACATCTCACCTCACTGGATTCCCAGAAAGGTTCAAGGTGGACAGTGTGGTGTTTTTCAAAATGTCAACTACATAAACGTGTGAAAGTATCTTTTCCCAAATCCGTGTTTCATCATTCCCACCTCCACCCCCACCGGCCCCAACAATTTTCTGAGTTATTTTGGGCAGGTGTTTTCATCTCTTTGGACCGATGAAGAACAGGACACTAAGGGTTTTATGGGGAAGCCTCAAGTCACACAGGGAATCACTGGCAGAGCGCTGGAGAAGAGGCCCCCTGGTTCTCCTATCAGGGCCCACTACAGCCTAGATGGGGAGGTAACTCCTTTTGATAAAAGAGGGAGGAATTAACTACTTTCCTCCCCCTAGAATTTCCTTTGGAGATGTGGTGGGAAGGAATGGACAAAAGGAAATGTAGGCTGGAGCTTATCATCAAGCCCTGGTGTTTGATCCGGGTCCTTGAGCAGGGTGCTTTGAAGAAGTGGTTTCATTTATCTCCTATCAGCCCCCAGGGAGATAGGCAGGGCTGGCCTGGGAGAGCAGTGGGAGTAGGTGTGCTTTTGAAGCTCTTCTCGCTTCCTCTGCCCCGCCTCTTACGCCCCATACATCCACCTCAGCCCTGGGCATTCACCCTTGACTACTTTGTTCCTTTGAGCCTCCAAATTTCTTAGAGATTTCTCTTAAATTGCAAATCCTTCTGGGAGGGAGGAACCCTATTTTAATAGTCAGCCAATGCCTCAGTTATGATTAGCAGACAGTAAGTATGCCACCCAGGGTAATAAATAACATTTACTGAGCACTTACTGAGTGCCAGACACTGTTCTGAGCTCCTTGCATGAACTCATTTAGGTGGGCACTATTATTATGCCTGTTTTATTGGCGAGGCAGTGAGGTCCAGAGTGGTGAGGTAATTTGTCCAAGTTCCACAGCTAGAATGTGCTCAGACCAGGATTCAAACCCAAGTAGTTGTTTCCGGAGCCAATCTACTGTGTGCAGGGCTGAGGGGAAGGAGGCCCTAAAGCGGGCAGAAACTGAAAACAAATGCCTTTAGTTGTTTCCCAGAGCCCTGGTCTTCTCAATCAGGATTTCCCTTTCATCTCTAGGAAGGACAAGATTGTGGACAGGAAACAGAGGCAGAGAAAGAAGTGAGGGGAACATTCATTTAATTAATTAAACTGGATTGTATTAATTCATTCAATGACTATTTATTGACCACTTGGTTGGCACAGGTTTGAGGTGATCCTAAGGTGGATAAGGACCAGAGCAAGGCTGCATGCACATTCCACAGCTTCTGAAAGGCAGGGCAGCCCTTTCTTTTAAAAAATATTTTATTAATTTATTTGAAAGGGAGAGGGAGAAGCAGACTCTCTGTTAAGCAGGGAGTCCAACATGGGGCTCGATCCCAGGAACTTGGGATCATGACCTGAGCTGAAGACGGGTGCCTTACTTGTGTGGAGTGCTATCTGATGCCTGACTGAACCACCCAGGTGCCCCAGGCCTTTCTTTTGAGGGGAAGGTTCTGTGTGCTTCTTTTGCAAATTAAAAAAAAAAAAAAAATGTCAGGAGGGCTAAACTTAAATCCGGCTTAGTACCCCATAGTTTAGTTACCCACTGTTCTTAAGTGCATTTACTCAAAGTTAAATTCAGATGCACAAATATTTACCGAGCACCCTGGGGGTGCCAGTATAAACTGTCCTAGGTGTGTTCATCCTCTGTCTCATTTAGGTATAAGGGGAGTTCCAGAGTAGAATGAAGGCCTCTGAAGGGGAAGCAAGGAATGTGTCTGCCGGCACACCCTGCTCCTATGTGCTGAGCTTCCACTGGCTGGAACCAGTGGGCACCACAGGCCCTCCTAAAGATCTCCCTTGGTCTGTGGCAGACTGTGAGAATGACGTTTCAATGATCCTCCACTTCTGGGGGTTAAGCCTTTAAACTTGCCAAGAGCGTGCATGCCTCCAAGCTGGACTCGCCACTGGCTAGGATGTGCAGCTTCAAACTCATTTCAGCAAAGACAATTAGAGAAAAAGGGGAGAGCTGCTCAGGCAGTGGCTCAATTATCACTGGTCGTATTTGATGAAACCAAATTCCAAGATGTCAGAACAATTTCAAGGAGTCTTTATTTTGGTGGCTCTCTGCCAGCCTCTGCTCAGAGAAGGAAACCTAAGAGGCCGGGTCCCCACTGAGCCCTTGGCCAGAAATATCCAACCCTAGTGGTCCATTCAGAGTGGGGATTTACATAATGAACCCCCTCTGAAAGTGATTTAAATTATTTTTTATTTTATTGAAAAATGCATTTATTTATTTATGATGAAGTGCATTCCCATGGCACCAAATTCCAAAGCTGTGAGAATGTACAGTGAAAATACCTCCCTCTTGCTAGCTCATTTCTCTCCCCAGTGCATCAATGCTATGAATTTATGGGCCATCCTTCCAAAGATCTTTTGTATATATATTAGCAAATATGTGTATATTCTTTCCTTCTTTAATACACAAACGGTGACATATTTAAAAAATTATTCTGCACTTGCTTTTTTTATTTTTATTTTTTTCTTAAAGATTTTATTTATTCATGAGAGACACAGAGAGAGAGGCAGAGACATAGGCAGAGGGAGAAGAGGGCTCCCTGCAGGGAGCCCGGTGTAGGACTTGATCCCAGGACCCCGGGTTCACACCCCTAACCAAAGGCAGACACTCAACCACTGAGCCACCCAGGGGTCCTGCACTTGCTTTTTTTTTTTTTTTTTAATTTGATATATTTTTGAGATTGCCTCATATCTATCTATCTATCTATCTATCTATCTATCTATCTATCTATTTATCTATTTTGCCTCATATCTATTTATTTTTTAGTTTCCTGGCATTGTTACACAGACATGCCACAGTTTATGTGACTGGTCCCCTACTGGTGGACATTTGGATGGTTTCTAGTCTTGCCACTGCATGTATATACATAGTATATGGGTATATATAGAATATATATCATTTTCCATGTGTGCTAATATGACTATAGGGTGATATTCCTAGGAGTAGAATTGCCAGGGCAAAAGCTACATGTGTTCAAAACAAGCTCCCTTTAAGATGGTTGGGAGGCGGGGCTTAGAGTGAATTAGAAGTTCAGCTGAGGGACTCAGGCAAGGAAACATGGAGGACATCTCAGGGACTTGCCGGTCACATTCATTTGGAGAACCTGAAAGGTCCATTTCCATCTTTGGATTTATTTATTTATTAATTAATTTATTTATTTATTTATTTATTTATTTATATTTTTAAAAGACTTTATTTATTTATTCATGAGAGACACACACACACACACTCAGAGAGAGAGAGAGAGGCAGAGACATAGGCAGAGGAAGAAGCAGGCTCCTTGTGAGAAGCCCGATGCCAGACTTGATCCCAGGACCCTGGGATCACAACCTGAGCCAAAGGCAGATGGCTCAACCACTGAGCCAACCAGGTGCCCCTCAATCTTTGGATTAAAAAAAAAACAAAAACTAAACATGCATGCTTCTCATGACCCTGCCTTCTCCCCTTCCCACCTTCTCCTTCATTTCATAGGAGAAAAAGGAGGAGAAGAATATTCAAGTCTGGCCTAAAAGAATCCAATACAGCAAACTTTTGAAAGAGTAAGCCTCAATAAGAACTCTGTATCTTCTAGACCTTCCTTGTTAGTGCTCACCGAAAGGCAAAAATTTGTGCTGAAGACAATACAGGAAATGGGTTTGGTAGCATCAGTTAGGTTTATCTCTAGTCCTAACCATGAATTTCCAGAAGAAGGCCTGTGAAACATGGCAAGATGTCAAATCATGAAATCAACAATTTACTGTTAGTCCAGTGCTCACCGAAGCAGGTAGGTAGTTTTAATTTTCATTTTATTTTTTATTTTTCAAGGTGCAAAAGGGTATGTATGTATGATTTCTCAACAAGGGTGTAGCTTTTTGTTGCCAAGACTCATAGCAGAAGCGCTACCCTGGTCCCCTCACTTCCAGGCCTAGGCCTGGGCCTCTTCAGGTGCATAGCTGAGTCAAAGCTCACTTTTTATTAGTAACCTTGACCCGGTGGCAATGGGAAGAACCATCAGGACCAGGCAAAGTGTTGATAAGCTTTTGAAATTCAGATAAATGTGCATTCCAAGATGCCTAAGGTAAAATTCTAACATCTTGAAGAACTTTTCTCAGGCATCCTGAGGAACCTCTTGCATGTCTCCCAGGGCCCTGTCATGGATAAGTTCAACACAACCACTTTCTGCCACACCCTCTCTGTCTTTCTTATTAGTTTCCTTAAATGGAGAAATCAATAAGCAAATGATTGAACAAAACAACAAACAACCCAAGCAGCCAAAGCCAGAAAAACTACAGTAGTTCAAAAATCACCAGTAGACAAGTAGACAGTGTCCTCTTCCTTTTGTTCATTCCTGTTCGAAGTCAGGCCTGAAGGGGCTCTCAGAGGTCCCTGCCCAATCTCGGTGCTGGGTGAATTTTTCACCACTGCAGTCAACATGCATAATGACAATCTTATTTATGACAGGAGACATGTTTTAAAACAGTTGTTTTAAAACAACTGACAGAGCTGCAAGATGGAACACGACAAGAAAGTGCGATTTTTTTTGGAGGGGGTGGGGCGGGGGGATTGGCTGCTGGCACAGGAGGATGGTATTTTCCTTATTAAAAGTTGGAATTCATCCTTTATTTCTGGAGCAAGTCAAGAAAATCATCAAGGAAGAAAACTAGGGTAGGAACATTGCATAATGACAGTACTTGGAAGCCTGGACGGTTGGGCTTGGGCTTGCCCTTGACTTGCTTCTTATTGGGCTTTCCAAAGACACAATGCTATATGCAAGTGTACAGGCAGTTTGGGGGCCAGAAAGAGCTGAGCTCTGCTCTCCAGCCCCACATCCCCCTGTTCGATGGATCTAGGCAACTCAACAAGTGTCTCTGAGGCCCCAAGATACCTGCCCTTGACATGATGTTCACAGTCCAGGTGGAGGATGCAAGTTGGACACTCTCAGAATGGCGAGAGAACAGTATTGGCTTTATACAGATGGCTCTTTTCCTGTGCGTTAAGGGAAGAGAAATAAAATGTTCTCTCCCGTGTTTTAGGAGAAAACTCTTTCCTACGGCCAGCATGGGAAACTGTGATCTCCTTCTTATAGTTGTTCCTCCCTGTGAGTCTAGAGGGAGAATCACAGATGCTGAAACCTTACCTGGTTTGACTCTGACCCTACAGGAGAAGAAAAACAGAGCAAAATTAAACACTGCAAAAATTAAGAGCAAAGAAAGGAAAGTAGGGAAAAGTTCATTCTAACTTGGATGAGAAAGAAGCTACTGTCCTCACTGTAAGAGTGAATTTTAAGAAAGTATCTGAAACTGGTAATGGGACCCAGGGCATGGGAAGGTATTGAAGTACTCCTGACATCTTTTTAGAAAGCTTTTGTTTGTTTGTTTGCTTGGGGCCTACGTGTGATCGGGAAGCAGTCAACTGTGTTGAGGGATCTTTGACTCTTTCTTTCCTTGGTTTCTGGACATGATCATGTTGACATGGGATCCACTGGGTTAATTCAACAAGCTCATCTCTTTTTATTCCGACAGTGATACAGCCCAGGTCTGTGGGCTGTGCACCCAGGAGCCTGCTTATACTCAGTTGCAGGACTGGGCTCCCTCTTGCCCCTTTAGCTCAGACCTGGGCAGGATGCATAGTTAAAACATTGACCACTTCTTCCTTGGGGACATGGATGCAGACCTTCTTAGAACACCCCTGCCCCCTCAACCACTGTGCAAGCAAAGCAGGATATTGGTTTCTTAAACCTCACTGTGTTTTGCCAAATCAGAGTGTTAATACCTCCTCCTCCCCCACTCTGCATGAATTGGATTACTTAAAGCATCTTTCCAGAGACGTCAGCAGTTTAATAGAGGCAATAAGTCAGGGCTGCCCTTGTGTTTTATTTTTCTGCCAGTATTTAGTTAATTAAAGAATGCAAATTAAAACACCTTAATTTATATAATATCAATACCAACGCCTTAAAACATTTGGCATAACCACTCTGGCACGTCCCTTACATAAACTCTTCAGAGCAGTGCTAATAAAAATGAAAAAAGGTTGTAAATCAAATTTAATTTATTCATCTTCTGTTTGGTACAAAAGCATATGCCAAACTCTAGTTATTTATGAGCGCGTCATAATAATAGGCATTTTTGTTGGGTTGCAAATGACAAAAAAGGTTTTTCTGAGGGATGTGTGTTTTAATTGTCTTTAGGTGCAGCTGTTTTCTGGGCTCTGATCTCTAAGATTTATATTTTTATGCCCCTATCTTCAGGGAAAAAAATAGATTTAGATACCGAAAAGCACAACGAGCCTAAAAACATGGCAACATCCGCTCACAAAGGCACCTGCAACCGTCCATATGTAGATAGACACATACACCATCCGTCCTATGGAGTATGGATCTTCAGGTGAGATAAAAGGTTGGTGATTTATATCCGATTTCTTAAATATTCCATTAAGAGGATTATCTCACAGGAGGCTCAGATACAGACAGCGTCGGAAGGGATTTGGTGCGCAGCTGCTTCCTTGGAAGCCTTGGAGATGAACTACATGTACGTGAATGAATCGCTGAACAACCATTTTCGTCTTTCCCCGCCTTTGTTGATATATTCCTTCTTTGTCTGGTGGATCTGAGCATAGAATACATTTTATTCAGTCTTGGAGGAAGAACAGTAGGCTCCATTCAGGGGTACTGAGGGATGGCGTGTTCTCCCTGCTTCCCGTGGCAAAGCTCCCTGTGCAATCGTCCTTCTCAAACTCCCTTGCTCACCCAGCTTTTGGCTCTGCTCTGCTCAAACAGGTCTGGGGCAGGTGGGAGAGTTGAGAGAAGTTTTGGAAAAACCCTCTCCACCCTGACCCCATCCTGAAAAACCCAAACAAATTCACACATAGGACTCTCTAGCCAGCCCCTGGCCTCCCTACTTGGAAACCCCAGCACAATACTGTGCCCTATTCTATCCGTTTTCTTTTAGCACGAGCATTACGAGCTGGGCGGAAGAGGTAGGATACGGGGGATCCCCACGTGGGGAAGTGATGGGCAGGAGAGGCAAGTGGCATCTTTCTGTGACCGTGACAGCTGTGGGTCCTGGGCTGCCACAAGGGTTGTGGGGAGAATGCAAAACACAGTTCGGTGGTTCCCTTTCTGATGTTAAAAACAGCCATACACCTTTTACATTGCTTTAGTTTGGAGCTAATGGGATGCTCTCCCTTGCCTCAGACTCATTGCAATAGTGAGGTAGAAACTTACACTCTTTCAAGTAGATGCTTCTTTTTTTGGGGGGGGGGGGCGGGTACCAAGGAAATCGAGAGAAGGTCTTAGAAAAGTTCACTGCCTCCAGCCCCCATAACCTCCCAAGCTCCTCTACCTTCCCACTCTGTAGTGTCCCATTGCATTATGGGAAAAAACAGAGTCTGGTATGACAGATAGGCCAGCCACTCAAGGGGCCCCCTGAGCTCTGCTCTGCACCAGGACGCTGAGCATTGGAGTCTCAGGGCAGCGCTGGAGGGAGCACTGTGGCCAGTCCCTCAGGGTGTCCACATATACTTCCCCACGTGCAATCGTGGGCAGATTCTCTCCCTCTTTTTCTTGCTACATGTCATCTTTAAAAGCTAATTTTGACCTTTATATTTATTTATACCCCTCCTACCTCTGTAAAGATATGAGGTCGCTTACAATTCAAATAGCAGATACAGTAAAACCTGAAGCCATTAACAGAAAAGTAACAAGATCAGAGCCAAGTACAAAAGAGGACCGGGAGGAAGAAGCAGAGTTATTATACCAGAGGGGGAAGAAATTTAGATTAAGGAAAGCTAATGCAATTGAGAACAAAACCCAGCTCCTAACTCCCTGGTAGCGTGGTGGGCGACTGCCAGCTATTGTAATAACTGTAGATTATTGTACCTCAAAGGCAAGTTTAAATGCCCACTGAGGGTTCACCGGCCCCATGAGCTTGGTCAAGCTCCTTCAGCTCTCCAAAGAATCTCTGTTTCCTCATCTGTAAAGTGAGGATTAACTCACTCATCATGGGGCTTTTATGAGAATGCATTTCAAGAATGGCAGTAGCTCTCACTTAGATAGCTACTCTTCTAAGTGGTTTATTTTATTTTATTTATTTGTTAGAGAGAGAGAGAGAGAGAAAGCGTGAACAAGGAGAAGAGGCAGGGGGAGAAGCAGACTCCCCACTGAGTGGGGAGCCTGATGCAGGGGCTCTATCTCAGGACCCTGAGATCATGAACTGTGCAGGAAACACTTAAATGACTGAGCCATCCAGGCAATTTTTATAAGTGTTTTATGTGGACATTTTAAACATCTTTTAACACCTCTGACATTGCTATAAAGGCATTGTGTCACATATTGTTTCACAGCATGTTCTTCTTTCCCTATTGGATCTAAAATCCAGGTGCATGGTGGATTAGACATGTTATTAACCCATTCAGCCCTCACACTAACTTTACGAGGTTGGTGATCTTTTTGTCCCATTTTACAGATGAGGAAACCGAGGCATAGAAAATTTAAATGACTTCTCCAAAGGCTGTAGCTGGCAGGCAGTGGACTTGGGAATGTGATCCCAGGCTATCTGACTTCACTGAGACACTATACTGTTTTTCGACAACCATTTCAGCAACATGTGCTTTAATGAAATTTCAGTGTTGGGCACTGGGAGCATAAGCTGAAAAGATGCGTACTTGCCCTGGAGGACCTGACTCCACTAGTCCATGTAAACAGGCCACATCTTGCACTACTCAGTGCATCAGTGGAAATCTACCCCAGGCATAGAGGCAGAGAAGGGAGGGATGATTAGTTTCTCTGAAGCCACTGTCCTAGAGTTCAGCTTTACAGTAGCAGCTACCCCTCTAGCACGTTAGGAGAAACACATGTTTTCTTGGCTCTGAGAGGAATCTTTTGGGTGGACTTCCAAATGATAGGCGTTGGACAACTTCAGTGAACATGTTGGAATAGTGGAGAACAAAAAGCACAGGGGTCTCAGCTGTGGCCATTTTAAATATATGGACACTGGAGGAGAGCTGCGGGGCAGCAGATCTTAAGGGAGCATCTTGCTCTCAGGAAGGTTTAGAAATGGCTTTTGGGGCGGAGACTATGCGAGATGTTTGGCTCTCAAAGTAAGACTGGAGGCTCTGTCCTTGGACACTCAGAACAGGAGACTAAAAGGCCAGGCGAGGACCTGAAGAGGGCAACAAGAATTAACCACCTGCTTGGAATAAGAAAACGAAGCTTCCAAAGGAATGGGACAATCATCTCTGGGATGCAGTGAGGTGTGGTGAAGGAAGGAGCTGACTTGGAGAAAGGGTATCTGAATTTGAGAAGTGATTTTGCCTCTTGGGACCACATTCCCCTTTGAATATCAATTTTATCATCCGTCTAAGAGGGCATAAGGACAACACACTTATTACCTCACACAGTTAAAAGACCAATTAAGATAATATACGTGAAAGTGCGTTCCAAACTAGATAATGCTATGCCATGTGAATTATTTAATACCGGGGAGAAAGAGAAAAGCACACGGGAGGGGCCTTGCCCCCAGTCTGGGGCAGTCACTAAAGAGGCTTGACTTAGAACTTGAAGCTTCTCCTGGCTGGGGTCTCACTGACCCCCCCCCTGCCCCCAACCTCCACCTAGTGAGTAAGCTTGGAGTTCTGGGACTCTGTCCCCTGGGTGAGGGTGGGGTCCCTGCCCCTCCCTTGCCCCCCAGCCCAGCCAGCAGCAGGTGAGCAGACCTCACCCAGCAGCAGGTGAGGAGACCTCACCGGGCACGTCTTCTTCCCCACCCAAGTAAAGTTCAGCAGCCAGGAAATCAGAACTTAACAACACAAAGCAAACAAACAAAACCAAAACAAATCCATTCTGACAGAACTTCCCTGATAAAGGACATTTCCTAATATTTCAAACAGCATAAAGCCTGTATTATGAAAGCCCCTTCTGGACCACAGGAGACCGGGCTGCAAGTCCGGCTGGGCCTCAGTCCCCGGGGTCTGTGGCCCCGCCCTGCCCCTGCGCGGGAGGCCCGGGCCCGGGTGCGAGCAAGGGTGCGGGATCTGGAGGCCTGGGGGGCGCCGCCCGCAGCCACTCCAGGGCCGAGGGAGCCCACTCCGCCTTTTCTGGCCTTTCCCGAGACCGAGCAGGAAGGAGGAAGTGGGAGGAGGGGGGGGGGGCGCACGGGCGGCGGAGGGTGCGGGGCGCGGGGCGCGAGGAGGGCCGGCGGCGCGCGGGGGCGGGGGCGGGCGCGGGCGCGGCGAGGCGAGGCGGAGGGGCCGGAGGGCGGGCGCCGCCGCGGGGGGTCCCGGGCCCCCCCCCCCCGCCCCCGGCTGCAGACAAAAGGCCATTTCCGAGTTACTCCGAAAATGTGCCACGTTCCCGAGGCGCGATCGTGGGCCGGGCGCGGCGGCGGCGGAGGGCGCTGTCATTCACCGGGAACCCTCCGCGAAGGGGCCCGTCAACTTCCCCTGCCTTTGAAGTGACTGGGATGGAGGTGCTCAATTAAAAGCCCATCAGTCTGTAAGTAAATCAACGCCTATCAGGCTTGTCACATCAAACAAACGATTATTACCCCAGCCCGCCCACCCCATTAATCTGGCTGTTCCTTCTTGACGGCTCAGGGTCAGGGCACCGTAAATCCTGTACTGGATTGCCGCCACCTGGACCCGGATGAAAGCGCCGGCGCGGCCCCGGGGACCCGGGGAGGGGGCGGGGGAGGGCAGGGGGGGGCGGGGACGGGGTCTGTGGCGGGACGGACGCGCCGAGACGTGACACGCGGAGTGACCGAAGGGGCCCCGGTGCTCAGAGAAATGCGGAGAGAGAGAGCCCGAGAAAACAGACCAAGAACGAAGTCACTGGAAGAAGAGGCCCGAAGTGATGGAGACAGGTGCCATAAAGACTCACCCAGGATGTCGGGAACGGATGGACGCTTCTAGAGGACAAGGGGGTGTTCTGGATGGCATTGCTCAGACACTGGGTTCTCCGCCGCAGAGTCAGAGAGTGAGCAAGTAGGCGGTGGTCCCCCCAGCTCCCCTCTCATTCCCACCGGCGGCCCCCAAATATCCCTTAGCCAAGGGAAAGGCGGTGGGGAGGGCGCAGAAGCTCAGGGCTCTGCTAAGCGAAGCCCTGGGTGGGTCACAACTCAGTCTTCTGCAATAAAAGGATATGAATGAACAAACTGGACCGGAGTGTCGGGTTCTCATCATTCTGCGGAGCGGGGTCCCCAAGAAACACTTTGTTCCAGCGCATTTCTTCTAGGCTCTGTGACTTGTTTTGTAGATTCGTTAGGCTCCTGAGATCAAACTCTGCACACCATCCCCACCCCCCACTGCAGACCAGAAAGGCCCTGTAAGGAGTAGAGCTGAGACAGCTGTAGTTTGGACTGGAAGGAGGAGTGGGAGGTGAAGGGCAGGGGAGGAGTCGGCAAGAAGGTCGATCTTCCAGCAGAGAGGAACAAGGCCTGCTTTTGAGGGAAGGAAAGAACAATCTTTCCTCAAATGGCTGTTACAGAGCTGCCCCAAGGCATAGCTCACTCTGACTGGTGAAGTTTCACATTTTAAAAGGGCCGTCACATGCTTTCCCCATTGATAGAATAATACACCAAAGAAATCAAGAGATGGAAGTGGAGTAGGCGAGACTGGAGAAGAGAACTTCCTCTGACCCTATCATGGAGCTTGACTCCCAGTCTAGGTGATTTCTTACTAGATGAAGAAAGAAAATTCTAAAGAATGAAACAGGACCTCAACTGACACCTTACGCAAAAATCAACTAAGTGGATTAAAGACTTGAATGTAAGACCTGTAATCCTTGAAACTCCTAGAAGAAAACATAGGAAGTGAACTCCATGACCTGGATTTTTTGGATTTGACACCAAAAGCAAAGCAATAAAAGCTAAAAGAAGCAAATGGGACTACATCAAACTAAAAAGCTTCTGCACAGCAAAAGGAATCACCAATGAAAGGATGCACTACTGGATGGGAGAAAATATTTGCCAGTCATATATCTGATAAGTGGTTAATATCCAAAATATATAAAGATTTCAGACAACTCTATCACAACCCCTCCCACACACACACAACAAACAAACCTAACCAAACCAACAACAATAAAAAAAAAAAAAAACCCAAACTATCCAATTAAAAAATTGACAGAGGAACTGAATAGATATTTTTCCAAGGAAAACAAACAAATGGCCAGCAGGTATGTGAAAATATGTTCAACATCACTAATCATCAGGGAAATGCAAATCAAAACCACAATGAGAGATATCACCACACTCTTGTTAGAATGGCCATCATCAAAAAGACAAGAGATAGCAAGAGTTGGCAAGGATGTAGAGAAATGGGAAGCTGTGTGTACTGTTAGTGGGAATGTAAATTGGTGCAGCCTGTATGGAAAGCACTATGGAAGGTTCCTCAAAAATGAAAATAGAACTACCAGATGATCCAGCAATGCCACTTCTGGGTATGTGTCCAAAGGAAATAAAAACGGGATCTCCAAGAAATATCTGCACTCTCATTTCATTGGAGTATTCACAGTAGCCAAGATGTGGAAACCACTTAAGTGACCATCAATGGATAAAGAAGATGTGATATTATATATAATTATGATTATTAATTATATAATTATATGCATGCACACACACACGGACAATGGAATATGATTTAGCCACAAGATAGAAGAAGGAAATCCTGCCATTTGGAACAACATGGATGCACCTTTAGGGCATTATGCTAAGTGAAAAAAATGATAAGACAAATAATGTATGATATCATATATATGTGGAATCTAAAAAAACTGGATTCATAAAAAACAGAGACTAAAATGGTGGTTACAGGGGCTAGTGAAGTAGGGGAATTGGGGAGATATTGGTTAAAGAGTATAAATTTCCACTTATAAATTCTAAGGGTCTAATATATAGCATATGAAAATGCTGTTAATTAGCTATTGTTAATACAGTTAAAATACCGTATGATATATAAATCTATCACCTTGAATTTAAACAATGTATTATGTTAATTATATCTCAATCAAACTGGAAAACAAAGAATTCTCAGACACTCAAGACATTTATATTCATCCTCATCCTCCCCAGGATTGCATAAGAACTGCTCGCTGTAATTCCTGAGAACAGGCCACCACCACTACTGCCACATGGTTGGTCCAGTGTACAGGGTTTTTTCTCAACCCAGCTACCCATCACTCCATTGCACACTCATTCATTCCATCATTAAGACCTGGCAGTGCAGCAGCATATTCCATATTCCTCTGAGTTGATAGACATGTTGACCCATCCAGAGTGTCAGTGATACCTTTCACAGAGATGAGGAATGGTATACAGATACCTTAGACTGTGGGAGAATTATCTCCTTCATATTTTCACTCATTCAACCAAAATTTGGTATTTATCAGTTTACAGGTATTTAGTATTTACAATTTACAGGTTCTCCTCTAAGCCCTGGGGATACAGCAGTGAATATGATGGGCAGAGTTAAGAGACCTGTGGAAGCTTTTACCAAGAACTTGGGTGTTTGACCTAATTTTTATTTATTTGTCATGCATGCACTCATTACAGGGTTATTGCTAAGCACCTACTATGTCTAAGTAATGTGCATCGCAAAGAAGCAAAGAAGAATCAGAAACAAATCCTATCTTCCTGGAAGAGAAGTAAGACACACATCATGAATAAATCGGATGCTTTGTTTAAATTGGTAGGGGCCATAAGCCAAGAAAAGACAGGAGAGACTTCAGAGAGGAAAGATAATTTATCCTGGTTACTTCTTTCTTAGTGAAGGTCTGGAATTAAGAAACACGTTTACTGTTCAATCATGGCAATTTTTAAATCTATTCTGTAATGTAGTACAGTGTGGTTTAATGTTTATTGTTATTGTTATTGGTGGTAATGACATTGTAATTCATTGTCATTGTAATTATGGACACATCACAACACCCCTCTCTCTGAGGCAGATGTTAGGAAACTCTGGAACTTGATTTCAGGCCTTGTCAGGAGTCGGGTATGGTTAAGAACTTCCAGAAATCTGAGACGTGCCTCTTACAAGAGGCAGAGCAGTGCAGAGGTTAAATGAATAGGCTCTGAAACCAGACGGCAATTCAAAACCAGCCTTCAAATGCCGACACTCCGGCTTGCCTGTTGTGAGGCCATGGGCAAATCACTTGAACTCCCTATGTGTGTTTCCCCATCTGTTAAATTGGGGTGATAACGGTACTGGCTTCATAGGGTTATGTGACAATTAGATGCACGTAAAGCATTCACAACAGTGCCCAACAGAAAGTATATACTCAATAATGCCTGCCATTCTTATTGCTCTACCTCATTCAGAGTGATCTCTTGAAGGTACAACCAGCACAATGCTAGGAGGACACTCATTATATTAATGCATTGTTTTAAATGTATTTAGATATCACTGAAAGTCATTTATATTAATTTTACTTTAAAAATTCTTCCTGAGTTCAGCACATGGGGTTAAATATTTGAATAATTTGTTTTTACTAAAAAAATTTTTATTCACATTTAATGTAGTATTTGAAATATACAAAAAGTATTTGTATGCATCATGACTGTAAACCTTAAGTGTCTGTATCCCATTCCATAGCTTCTCCTTCACAAGTGGCCAGTCTCCTGAATTTTGTTTATTATCCTTTTGCTTTTTTAAAAAATAAAAAAGTTAAACTATAACATAAACAATAGTAAAATGTAAAGTCTTAAGTGCATAGTTTGACTGATTTTTACAAAGTATACACTTATGTAACCATACCTCGATCAAGATGTGGCGTGTGGTTGGTATTCTAGAAGCTCCCCTCATGTCCCTTCCCTGTTAATTTTTCCCCCAGTCCCACTGCAAAGTAACCACTGTTTTGACTTACATCACTATAGGCAGTTTGGGAATTGTTAAGCATGTATTCTCATGTCTGCTTTCTTTCCATCAGCATGATATTTGCAAGATTCATCCATGATGTTGTATGCATTAGTAGCTCATTTCTTTTTCATGGTTGAGTGGTATTCCATTGTATGAATAAACCATACAATTTGCTCATTCATTCTACTTTCTGTGTGTGTGTGTTTCTCGCCGGGTACAGTATACTTTATTGATGGTAAATGACAAGGTAGGGCTCCCTAAGTCCTTCCCCTTTTTCAGGGGGTCTGGGAATGGAAACTGTAAAGGTTGGGAGATTCTCAATGTGTTAGGCGATGAATTGGGGGAAGGACTCCCAGCAGCTGAAGGCTTCTCTCTTCTTCTTGCCTTTTTTTTTTTTTTTAAGAATTAGAAAATGCTTTATTTCAAGGAATTACAAAAATGTAGTGAAATATAGGGAAAGGACGTTTGCTATAATCTGGTGTCACAGAAGAAATGGCCACCTAGTTTTGCTTTCCAACTACACACACAAATGGGGATCTCATTAGTTAAGGTAAGACATGATAAGATCAAAACTATAGCTCACTAGGCACTGGACTCCCTTATTTGATCTAGAAATCATGAGACAGCTGGTAACAGCATCCCTTGAGCTGTAATATCTACTTCAATGCAAAGGTCCTTCGTTTTATTTACCAGATGACCAGGAATTGTATACTAGTTTGGCTGCAACCATGTCTTCCACTGCCATTCCCAAAGACTGGTGGTCTGGGGTGGGGGGCTTTTATTCTCTGGAGGCCTTGTGGACCATAAGGTTGCTGTAGCCAAATTCATTGTCATACTAGGAAATGAGCTTGGCAAAGTGAGGGCAATGCCAGCCCCAGCATTGAAGGTGGAAGAGTAGGCGCCGCTGTTATAGTCACAGGTCCTCAGTGTGGCCCATGATGCCCTTGAGGTTGCCCTCTGATGCCTGCTTCCTCACCTTCTTGATGTCATCATATTTGGCAGCTCTCTCCAGGTGACAGGTCAGATCCAGAACTGACACTGGGGGAGGGGGAGGGAAACAGAAGGTCATGCTGGTGAGCTTCCCATTCAGCTTGGCATGAATTTACCTATAGCCTTGGTGGCACCAAAGAAGGAGGGATGATGTTCTGGGAAGCTCCTTGGCCATCATACCACAGCTTCCCAGAGGGACAATTCATGGTCTTCTGGGTAGCAATGATGGCATGGACTGTGGTCACAAGACCCTCCATGATGCCAAAGTTGTCATGGATGACCTTGGCCAGAGGGTCAAGGAGTTCATGGTATAGGAGGCATTGCTGAGAATCTTGTGAGGGAGTTGCCACACTTCTCATGGTTCATGCCCATCACAAACATGGGGGCATCAGCAGAAGGGCAGAGATGATGACCTCTTGGCCCCACCTTCAAGTGAACGCCAGCCTTCTTCATGGTGGTGAATACCCCAGTGGACTCAACACCATCATCACCCCATTTTATGTTGTTGGGATCTTGCTCCTAGAAGATAGGGATGGGCTTTCCATTGATGAAAGATTTCCTGTTCTCAGCCTTGATTGTGCTATTGAATTTGCCATGAGTGGAACATACCAACAAATGTAGATCATGTAGTTGAGGTCAATGAAGGGGTCATTGATGGTGACAATATTCACTTTGCTAGAGTTAGAAGCAGCTCTGGTGACCAGGCACCTAATATGGCCAAATCTGTTTACTCCAACCTTCACCATTGTGTCTTGAGGGATGTGACTGGCACCACACTGGAAGTGGTTGTCTGCCAAACAGGGAGGAGCAGAGACCCCATTCATTCTATTTCTAATGGACATTTGTGTTGGGTATAATAGGAGTATAATTGTTGTATCTTAGGGTATTTACATGTTATAATAAATACTTCTAAAGAATTTTCCAAAGTGGTTGTACCAATTTACATATCTACCAGCAGTGTGTGAGAATTCTAGTTCCTCCATATCCTTGACAACACTTGGTATTGTTAGTTAAAAATTTATTTTAGTCATTCTGATGGGTATAGTGAGTTCTCTTTATATCTATTTTAGTTGCATCTGATAATTTTTGATGTTATCTTTATTGTCATTCAGTTAAGAATATTTTCTAATCTCCATATATATTGCAAATATCTACTCCCATTCTGTGACTTGCCTTTTCTCTTTATTAGTGGTATTTTGTTGTTATTGTTTAGAAGCTTGATATTTTAACAGTTTTTTTTTACATTGACCTATGAGTTAATTAAAAAAGTATATTCCTTAATTTCTAAACATCTAGGGATTTTCTAATTATGTTTCTATTTTGAATCTCTTGTTCAATTTCACTGTTATCAGAGAATATACTCTGTATGATGTCAATCCTTCAAAATATACTCACAGACATATGTTAAAATCTCCAACTATACTTGTAGATCTATATTTTTCTCCTTTAGTTCTGTCAGTTTTTGTTTTATATATTTTGAACTATGTTATTTTGTGTGTACAAGTTTAATATTGCTATATTTTTTCTCTTGAACCAACCACTTTATCATTAGGAAATGTAATGTAATAAAACTATTTGCCTTAAAGTTTACTTTGTCTGATACTTGTTTAGATGCATGAACTTTTCTTTTGAGTAATCTCTTCTTGCTGTATCTTTTTCCATCCATCCTTTTAGTTTCAACCTTTTCCAGTTATCAGTTGCTGTATAATAAAGCACCCCAAAACAGTGGCATAGACCAACAACTCAGTGGTTTTGTGGGTCAGGAATTTGGACAGAGCTTAGCAGAGATGCCTTATCTCTGTTTTACAATGTCTGGAATTGTGATTGGAAGGACTTAAATGGTTGGGAACTTGAATCATTGGAGATTTTTTTCACATACACGTCTTGTACTTGGATTAGGATAACTGGAGACTGTGCTCAGCAAGGACTGTTGCTGAGTGCCTGCCCATGCCCTTTCTATGTAGCTGGGGCTTTCTTATAGCATGTAAGGCTCAGGGTAGTCAGACTTCTTACAAAGAGGCTCAGAGGTCCAAGAATGAGTGCTTCATCAAACAAGGCATAAGTTGCATAGCTTTATGACCTAGCCTTGAAAATCACAGGTTAACTTTGCCACACACTATTGGCTGGAAGAGTCATAAACCTGTCTAAATTGGGGTGGGGAATTAAACTCCCACCATTATAAGGAGAATTGAAGGATTTGTGGCTATGTTTTAAACCTGCCACATAGCTTTTTTTCCCCCCTATACCCTTATGTTTAAGATGTATTGCTGTATAGGATACCTCATTTCATTACTCTTTGCTTTATTACACTTTGCAGATATTGCATTTTTTTACAGATTGAAGGTTTGTGGCAACCCTGTGATGAGCAAGCCTACTAGTGACATTTTTTTTTCCAAATTGAAGGTTTGTGGCAACCCTGTGATGAGCAAGCCTACTAGTGACATTTTTTTTTACAACAGCATTTGCTCACTTTGTGTTGTGTCACATTTTGGTAATTCTCACAATATTTTAAACTTTAATGTTATCATTATATTTGCTATGGTAATCTATGACCCCTGAAAGCTTGGATGATGGTTAGCATTTTTTTTGCAATAAAGTATTTTTAAAATTAGGTATGTACATTGTTTTTTTTTTAGGCAATTCTATTGTATACTTAATAGTCTACAGTCTAGTCTAGACATAACTTTCATATATACTGGGACGCAAAAATTCATTTGACTTGTCCTATTGAAATATTTGCTTTATTATGGTGGTCTGGAACTAAATGCTCAATGTCTCTGAGGTATGCCTATAACATATCATTGGGTTTTATTTATTTTTATCCAGTCTCACAATCCTTGTCTTTTAATTGGGGAATTTGGTCCATTTATATTTAAAATAACTACTGATAGTAAGGTTTAAACTTATCATCTTACTATTTACTTTGTATTTTTTTCATGTGTTTATTAATTTTGTTTTTCTTTCTTTCCTTTGGGTTAATTAGGCATTTAAAAGTTATTACATTTCCCTCTCAGTTAGCTTGGTATTTGTACATTCTTTTATTATTCGTTAGTGATTACTCCAGAGATTGCATCATATATCATTGTTTTGTTATAACCTATCTTAAGTGAATACTTCTATCACATCCTGGACAATGCAATAATCTTATAACATTTTAACTCCATTTACTCTCCTCTTGTTTTTTTGTGCTATTGTTAGCATATATTTAATTCCCTATATACTTTGAACTCCATAGAATATTAGTATTATTGTTTCATACTGTAATATTAACTTAGATTTATCCATAAATTTTACCAAAGGGTGCTGTTCTCCTTTCTTGAATTACTGTGTTTCCATCTGGAAGTACTTATTTACTGCTTGAAAAAATCCTTTTAGTGTTTCTTTTAATGCAGATATGCTAATGATAAATTCTCTTCATTTCTGTTTGTCTAAAAATGTCTTCATTATGTCTTCACAAGTGAAGGATATTTTCACTGAGTATAGAATTTTAGGTTAACAATTACTTTCTTTCAGCACTTTAAACATTTCCTTTGACTGTCTTATGGTTTCCATTTTTTCTGTTGCTTAGTTGTTAGTTTTATTTTTGTTCTTTAAAAAAAAAAAATGTGTCACCTCCTCTCCCCCCTTCCTGGCCTGCCAACTACTTTTAAGATTTTTCTCTTTGGCTTTGGGTTTTAGCAGTTTTTGTATGATTATCTAAATGTGGTCTTCCTTGTATTAATCTTGCTTGGGGTTTGTAGAAGTTCTTTATTCTGTGGCTTGATGTCTTTCAACATTTTTTGAAAATTCTTGATCAGTATTTCTTTAAAAATTGCTTCTATCCTATTATCTCTCTCTACCATCTTGGACTCCAATAATAAATATTCTGGATGTATTTACCATGCCCCTAGACCTCTTATGCTCTCCTCCTCACCCCTTATTTTTCATTCTTTTTCCTCTATGCTTTATTATCCTCTCTTTGGCTACCTCTGATCTGATTTGAACCCATCTGTTAATTTTTTTTAAAGATTTTATTTGTTTATCCATGAGAGACATAGACAGAGAGAGAGGCACAGACACAGGCAGAGGAAGAAGCAGACTCTAGGGAGCCTGATGTGGGACTCAATCCTGGGTCTCCGGGATCAGACCCCGGATTGAAGGTGATGCCAAACCACTGAGGCACCAGGGCTGCCCCCTATCTGTTAATTCTTAATTTCAATAACTTTATTGCTTTAGTTCTAGGATTTTTCTTTTGACTTTTCCCTTAACAGATACCATTTCTTTATTTGAAAAATTATCTTTTCCTTTATTTTCTTGAACATATTAGTCATAGTTACTTTAAAGTCACTATTTGATAGCTCAAATTAATAAGTATCACTGTTTTTTTCTATTATTTGTTTTTTTTCCCATTGGATTTTGAGTCATTTGACCCTATTTCTTGGCATGCTTGGTAATTATGTTTCTAAGATTCATCCATGTTGTTGCAAGTAGCTGTAATTCATGTATTTTTACTAATTTATAATATTTTAGTGTGAATTGACCACAGTTTATTTCTCTGATTGTCTTATTGATGGTCATGTGTCTAGTAGAGTAATTTAAAATATCACTCATTTTTAGTTTATTGAAACCATTTAAAATAATTAATTCTGCAGTTACTTTGAGCCTAGAGAGCAAGCCAGTACAATGTGTTTGGACCACACTGGCAATGGACCATTTCAATAATGTGAGTACTAGAATGTTCTGTGAATATGATTTTTCTATTATGGGTTTACTCTGTATCCCCAAAGAAGCCCATTAACATTTCAGAGCAATTTTTTTGCAGTTGCTTTGGCCATGTGGGTGGGTAGTTGGCTTTACAATGGACACACAAAAATCAGGAGCTGGACTGGGTCAGTTCATTCTCTGTGGAGTGAAATGAAGGGAGCATGATAAGACCAGATTTATTTAGTCATTCTCTTGAAGGAGCTATGAAGTAATTGGAATAAAACCTTGGGAAGCTGATGCCTGTTCACGCTTCCAGTCTCATGGGAAACTGTTCCAGCTCCAAAACACATGTACATTATCTGAAGTCCTTGAGATAATTATTCAACATGTCTGGATGCCCCTGACTGTTTTGTTGGAGCATGGGCATATATAGTGGAAGCAGTGTGAAGAAGTGGAAAGAATGCAAACTGCATTCACATTGACCTAGGTTTGAATCCTGGCTTTGATATCTACTAGATTTTTTATTAAAAAATCTGTTTGACCTCTTCATTTTCAATTTTCTCATCTGTAAGATGGACATGCTGATACCTTCCTAACTGGATTCTAGTGAGCATTACATGCCAAATTATATGAAAGATGCCTAGTATAATGCCTGACAATATCAGATGCTTAATACAAGATGGCTTTGTGTCATTGGCATCACTGTCATCATCATTATTATCACCACCACCACAATGAGGAAAGCTTTGGACATGAACATGGCTCTGGGCTTCAGAGGAGGCCCTACAATCTTTGCTATTATGCTCTTCAGTGTGTCAAGTTTGTGCCCCTATGTAAGTTCCTAACTTATTGCTGTTTTCCAGGGTTTGGCCATTATAGAGGACCTTTTCTTCAAAGAGGGAAGGAGAAAGATTCTAACTAATTAGGAATGGGGTAGTCAGATTTAGGGCAAGGCCTACTGTAATGATTAGCCAAATGCCTATGGACTGACAATCAATTTGAAGAGGAAGACAGGTTACATAGCAATCTGCACTGGGGAAATCCACACATAAAGATTTTCATCAGTGCTACAGGGCTTAAAGCTGTCACTGAATTCAGCTGACTTTTACATACACTGACAGATGATGTACACATAGGCTAAGAAGAGAACAAGTTTAGGAGCCTATCAGGTCCTAGGGAGATGAACTAATGATGTGCCATCAGCTTGGTTTTGTGCTCCAGTTGAAGTTAGAAGTCCACAGAGCAAGGTCTGATCAATCAGCTTCTAACATAGCTCTAGTTCATTTGTTGGATTGTTTATTTACAAAACATTATTTATGAATATCTCCCATGTGCCCAGAACACTATGTTAGGTGCTGTGGGAGATATAGAAAGGTGTCTATTTATAATTTATTTATCTATCTACATACCTATCTATTATCTATCCTGCTATAAAGGACCTTTAAGTTTGGTGGGTTCCTTTATATGATTTATATATATGAAGGTAGCTATAAAACACAGAATAAAGTGGTAAGGCTATAAGATCATAAGAGATGTGCCAGTTAATTTCATGGGTGTTCAGAAGAGCACGAGAACACTACCTATAGGTAGATGGTGTAAATCGTCTTGGCCATTCCTGCTGCTCCAATCTCAAACTTCTCCATGTCACTGCCACCCTAGTAATTCTAAAACACTACTTTCAGCCTGGCCAGCTCTTTTTCAAAACCCTTAAATGATTTTCTGTTTCCCACTGAACCAGTTTCAAAGTTCCTTTCAGATTGTTCTATTATCTCTGGCTCTGCAGATGTAATTTCTTCCCTCTCTTTTGGGATGGGTTTGGCAGTGTGGGGTTTGTAGATTGCTTGCCCTGGGTTTGGCCTTATATTTTGTGACTTTGGCCTGAGGGCATCTCCTCTTGGGGATGTGTCGGTGAGGAATTTTTTCTTGTTGATATCTTGGGTTTTGGGATAATTCTGTGTTTGCCTCTGCCTGGAGCCCTATACTGCTATAGCTTAGTTGCTATACTGAGCTATAATGAATTAGGTTTTTACCTCAAGAGGCAAAAGGCTTTCACACGTGGCCTTGGAACTGTATCCTGAGCTGATAAACATTCTAATTTCTGGTTATGGATAGCCTAAGCTTTACTGGTTCCTGGTTTTATTTATTTTATTTTATTTTATTTTACTTTATTTATTTTTAGAGATTTTATTTATTTATTTATTATTCATGAGAGACACACAGAGAGAGGCAGAGACATAGGCAGAGGGAGAAAGAAGCAGACTCCCTGTGGGGAGCCTGATGTGAGACTCCACCCAAGACCCCAGGATCATGCCTTGAGCCAAAGGCAGACGCTTAACCACTGAGCCACTCAAGCATCCCTGGTTCTTGGTTTTAGGTAGACAGCCCAGGTCATGTAGTGAGGTCATAGGGCTTTTGACCTTGACTTGGCATTAAAACCCCAGCCACCATGGCTTGTACTTTATTGAAGTGCTAGAAGCTGTAGGTGGATCACTTTCTAAGTCTGTATCTTTGGCCCTAACCTGACCCCTGACCAAATTCCAGAGCTGTAGGCTCCTATATCCAACTGCTTATTTGTCAACTCTATTTGGTTATCTTATGGCCATGATAATCTCGATTTAACGAGGTCAAATGGGATTATGGAATTGATAATATATGTATGTATTAAGCACATCACCATGGCATATATATGAGTAAATATTTATTGAGTGCCTATTATAAACTGCCACTTTAGTGATTGTTGTCCTATCATTGTCTGTGAATGTTATAGGTAAATGTATGACACAGCACATATATGTATGTAGAGCATAGTTATTTTGATTAACGAGATATGCTTTGCTTTAGGTACTCCAACAATCTCAAGATTTGTAAGAATGTGTTTTTTAGATCATAGAAGTCCTACCACTAAGTGCTTCCCTTTTCATGAGTGCATAGTTCTGCTTTACTTGCTGAGACGGGGAGCAGCTCTCAGGGCTTACTCCCTACTCCAGAGTTTGAAAAAGTGTGGTTCACCCACTAACTATGTGTGTCAGGATTGCCTAGGGTTCATTTTTTAAAAGATATTTTATTTATTTATTTATTTGAGAGAGAGAGAAAGAGCATGAGAGAAAGAGAGAGCCTGAGAGAGAGAGAGAGAAAGAGAGAGCACAAGCAGGGGATAGAGAGAAGCAGACTCCCTGCTGAGCAGGGAGCCAGATGTGGGACTCAATTACAGGACCCTGGGATCGTGACCTGAGTTGAAGCCAGATGCTTAACCAATTGAGCCACCCAGCTGTCCCTGCCTGGGGTTCTTGTTAACAAGACTGCTTTTTGAGCTCTCCCACGCTAAACTTTCTTAGGATAGGGCTAAGAAAAGCATACTTTTAGCAAGTTCCTTAGGTTATTCTTTTTTTTTTTTAAGTTTTTTTTTTTTAAATTTATTCATGAGACACACACACACACACACACAGAGAGAGAGAGAGAGAGAGAGAGAGAGGCGGAGACATAGGCAGAGGGAGAAGCAGGCTCCATGCAGGGAGCCCGACGTGGGACTTGATCCTGGGACTCAAGGATCATGCCCTGGGCTGAAGGCAGGCGCTAAACCACTGAGCCACCCAGGGATCCATCCTTTCCTCAGGTTATTCTTAAGTGCACTGTGGTTTGAGAACCACAGCCCAAATCCCTTTTCTCTTTTGGCAATTCATCTAAAATATTTCTAGAAGAGACTGTTCCAGGGAGCCCAGAAAAGAGGGAGCTGACTCACAGCCATTCTTTTCCACACTGAAGATGTCATGAAAGCCAGGGCATCTGGTTTGGCCACATTTGCTGCCTGCACACATCCTGCTGAGCTGTACCATTGGACTCTCTACTTGAACTTTCCAGAACTATAATCACTACTTTAACATTTTTTCAGTGCTTTTCGTCTTGTTGGTCTAAACACCTAAATATCAGCAGAGGATGATGACACTTAGATACCATTATGGGTTGACCAACTGTTCTGGTTTGCCTGAGACCAAGGGGTTTTGTGGGATACACGAGTTTTCGTGCCCCAAATACAAAGGTTCTGGGCAAACTAGGATGAGTTGGTCACCCTAGCAGATGTGTCTTCTATGTCAGTATATGAGTGGAAACTAAATGCAACAGGAAATAATAGATTCGACTAGTATGGGATGAAATGTATTTGGAGATTAGACAGATTTGCAGTGTGGGATTGAACGGTTCATGATGTTGAAGAGTGGGCAATTTCTCTCACCCTTTAATAAAGGTTTTGTATCCGCCATGTTGTATGGTGTGGGCACTCTCCTTCCAATTCCTGTTGTATTTGACAGCAGTGATGGCGACACCGTTGGAGTGAGGAAGTTTGTTTCTTAACTCTCAAAGGAGGCTGTCCTTTCTGACCTAATGAATTGTTTGGTGTCTTGTAGGCTCCTAAATTGTTATGAGAGTAAACAAAGTGAACAATTTGTTAGAGGGTGGGGGAACGTGGTGGATAGCACTCTCCGTTGTCTGATCAGAAAGAAGTCTGTGGTTGGATCTGGTGGCTGCTCTCTCTGCTGCCCCTTTTAGCATGCTCTCTAGTTGGGACTACTTACATTAACCAAGGAGATCAGTGCCTAGTGTCTACATACTTTTAGGGATTCATGAACATATTTTATTTTTTTTTAAATGATGAGAAACAATTTTTTAGGTTGAAGAAAATGTTTTTTTTTAATTTATTTTTTATTGGTGTTCAATTTACTAACATACAGAATAACCCCCAGTGTCGTCACCCATTCACTCGAAAATGTTTTGATATATAATATTAATACATTAATTTTATAGCAATGTAGTCATTAAATATAATTATAATATAAATATCTAAATATGCATTTAATATATTAATATATAATGGAAAACCATTATATTAATATATAATATATAATTATATAATATGAATGCATTTATTTTAATAACAATATAGTCATAAAGTAGAATTTTAAATTATATGAAATAATTTATATATAATTACAAAATTTATTATTATATAAAATGCATTTATAAAATAAAATTTTAGAATACAAACATTTATTTATTTATTTATTTTTAAAAGATTTTATATATTTATTTGAGAGACAGAGAGAGAGTGTGTGAGAGTGAGCATGAGAGAGAGAGAGCACATGAGCAGTGGAGAGGGACAGAGGGAGAAGCAGACTCCCCACCGAGCAGGGAACCTGATGTGGGACTTGATCCCAGGATCCCGGGATGGTGACTTAAGGCAAAGGCAGATGCTTAACTGACAGAGCCAAACAGGGGCCCTAAAATATAAACATTTAAATACGCATTTTAATAGTTAACTTTTTTTAATAGAGGAAAGGCAAAACATCTAGGTTTGCCTTTTCATGATGTGGCCCTACTCCTCAGGATGGCAGCTATTTGCCACTGGGCAGAGGAAAAAGCCTTCGGAGTAGCCAACCCTTGAAATGAGGCTGGACTGAGGGGAGAAGCATGGAGGGCATTTCCAGATGTGGGTCTGTGAGAGAATAGTTGAGTCTGGGAGACACAAGACATGTGAACTCTCTAGAAGGTGAAGGGTCTGTTGAGAAGGAATGCCGGTTGGGGTTCATTTCCAGACAGACTAGACCAGGAAATGATTTGTGGTGTCACAGCGGATGCCCCCTGGTGCAGTTTCCTGGTGTACTGTGGCAGGTGCGCTATTGTTCACTAACATCCAATCTCCTCTCCCTTTAGTGGTAGCCTTGTCTGGTGCATTGAATTGTATCCTTTGGAAAGATATGTCCAAGTCCTAACTCTTGGTAGCTGTGAATGTGACCCTGTGTGGAAATAGTGTCTTAGCAGTATGATTTCCTGTTGAAGATGACTGGTCTCTCTCTCTCTCTCTCTTTTTTTTTTTTAAGATTTTATTTATTTATTCACGAGAGACACACAGAAAAGGCAGAGACGTAGGCAGAGGGAGAAGCAGGCTTCCTGTGAGGAGCCCAATGTGGAACTTGATCCCAGGACCCCAGGATCAGGACCTGAGCCGAAGGCAGACGCTCAACCACTGAGCCACCCAGTCATCCTGATGGTTGGTGTCTTTATAAGAGGAAAAGAAAGGAAGGTTGGATCCTGAGACCCAGAGGCCATCTGACAGTGGTGTCAGAAATTGGAATGATTCAGTCGCAAGGTGAGAACACTAAGGATTGTCAACGGCCACCAGAAGCTAGGGAAGAGGGCAGGGAGGGTCTCTCCCTCAGAGCCTCAGTTGGGCTGATGCCTTTATTTTGGATTTATGGTTTCTTGAACTGTGAGAAAATAAATCTCTGTTGTTTAAATCACTCAGTTTGTGGTACTGTGTGATGGCAGCCCAAGGAAACCAATATATGCCCCCCAATTGTGCTATGCATATGGCCACTCAAAATATGACTACATCTCCCAGCTTCCCTTGCAGCTAGGTATTGAATTTCCTTACTACTTGGTTCTAGTCATTGGGATGTGCACTCCAGGATTGTGTACAACTTTCCAGTTACACCTTTAAGCATAAGGAAAAAGTGGTGCCTTGCCTTGCTCTTTCTGCTTTCTTCTGGCTGGAATGTACACAGAATGGTGGAGCTCCAGTAGCCAGCTTAAATTACAAAATGGAAACCACATGTTGAGTCTGTGAGGGGCTCAAGGAAGGGCTTGAAGGAACCTAGAGCCCTGATATTGTGGCTCTGCCTTACTGTCCCGGATTATTTACACTTCAATTCTTACATGCGGAGGAAATGAACTATCATGCTTAAGCCACCATTACTTTGACTTTTATTAGAGCAGCTGAATGTTTTCTCTAAGGAATACAGTTCTATTCCAGAGTCCTGCTTTGTTGCAGCCCCTGTCAGATACTGATATTTGAAAAGGACATCTGGTCTTACTGTCAATAGGACCAATGTTTTGAGTTTTTTTTTTTCTCCTTCCTTGATGATGGGAACAGACTGCATTTAGTTGATTCTCCTCCCAACCCCAGACATAGCTTCTCCATCTGATGGGACACATGTAAGCATGGGTCAGGGCCAGGAGGAAGATCATTGCCAGGATAAATCTCCTCATAGGGTTTGAATATACAGCCTTGACCTCATAATCATTCACATTTATCAGGCGCCGCCTTTCACTCAGCAGATTTCTAGCTAGATTTGGGTGCTCTGGCATCCCGTAATCCTGTTCCTATCAGAACAGGTAGAGCAAAGAATAAGCTGCTTCCAGTAACCAGCTCTTCTTTTCTGGGAGCAGAAATGCCCTTTATAGTGTTAATCTTGCATGTGTTTTTTTTTTTTTTTAAATGGTCCCTTTCTATTTCTGCATGAGAAATGTTGGGAAAGCTTCTCAGGGTAAGACCTGTGCAGTGCATGCGTAC
This sequence comes from Canis lupus familiaris, assembly GCF_011100685.1. Taxonomy (NCBI): domain Eukaryota; kingdom Metazoa; phylum Chordata; class Mammalia; order Carnivora; family Canidae; genus Canis; species Canis lupus. The sequence goes on from NC_049237.1 coordinate 28,444,066, forward strand.
ACACGTGCAGGAGTGCCTGCAGGAAGGTGAGCAGTGATGTGCAATGCGATGAAGAAAGATTCACCCTTTCCTGGCCTTGGCACCGTTTAATTCTCAAGACAATCCTGAGAGGTAAGAATTATTCTTTGTATCTTACATATGCATAAACCAATAGATGCATAGCTTGACCGCCAGTGAACAGCAGAGTCAAACATAGTTTCTACATTTGCTTTCAATGAACTTTTCCATACAAACGAATCACATCGTTTGTTATGACTGTAAAGCATTATGGGAAAGTAGAAATTCTAGAAATTTTTGCCTAATCTGATTATGGAACTGGCCACTCTGGAAATACAAGCAGAAAAGTATCTTTGGGGACCTGTGTTACTTAGGTTTTTCCTCCACACAAAGTTTACTTCTGCCTCCTTGGCCCTCCTCATCTTCTTGCACACTCAACAGTGACAATAGCAATCACACGCCTCTGGTTGTGTTAGAGAACATGAATTTCCAGACTCATGAAACTGGTGAAAGTTTTTGTTCTAACCTAATGATCGTGTTTGTAATTTGTTTCCTTGTTTTCTAGAATGTCCGTTCTTTCAGTGACAGTACTGATTTTGAAATTAACATTCTAGGCTCTTTTTATCCATAAAAAATCTTATTTGCATTAGCATAATTTCATTACACAAAAGCTTGAATTTGCACGTGGGCCAAGTAAAAAGGGAAGTGTTTTTAAAGTAACGTTAACTTCCTAGTTAAAAACGAACAACTTAGAATAGCATTTGAGTGTGTTGCCATCTTCTCATTTCTCTATAATTAACGATATGTAATATCATTGCGATGAAACTTTGTATTTTATGTCACATACACAAAGGAGTCTGTTTCTATAGATGGGTTTAGCTGTGTGCTCATGCACCACACACAGACATTTACACACTCATACACATTTGGCTCCCCTCTTTTCCCTTTTTACTTTATGATAAAGACTCCTCTCTTCCTTCCTCTTCAGCTTGCAAATTGTCAGTGAGAGAATGAGGAGAAGTGCTGTCCCTCTCCCTGGGGCTGACTTCACTTTGCACCAGTGTTCTCATGTCCCAAGGAGAGCTGGAGAAACGTCATCTGAGTGTTTCGTGGGGGCAATGCTGCCCTCCATTCCCATTGTGGGAAGAGGAACTCTGGCTCGGCCGAATGTCTTCTTGATGTCTCCTGATGGGGCAGCCCCCAAAGCCTGCAGTTCTTCCTTCTGGGGGTCATTAAGTTCTAGAGGGTACAATGTGATCTTTTTCATTTTGCCTTCCTCACCCTCGCAACCCCTCCCTGCTCACTTTCAGAATTTCAGAACAAAGCTCTTTGGGGAATACAGTAAGTGTTGGGAAGGATAACTGATACTATTGATTTTTAAAAACAGATTTATTGGGGTGCCTGGGTGGCTCAGTCGGTTAAGTGCCTGCCTTCGGCTCAGGTCATGATCTTAGGGTCCTGGGATTGAGCCCCGTGTCAGGCTGCCTGCTCAGCAAGGAGTCTGTTTCTCCCTCTCCCTCTGCCTCCCCTGCTTTGTGTTCACTCTTTCTCAAATAAATAAATAAAGTCTTTAAGAAAAATAAAAAAATAAAACAGATTTATTGAGGCATAATTTACATACCATAAAATTCATCCATTTTAAGTGTATAGTTGAATGAGTTCAGTAAACTTATACAGTTGTACAATCATCCTTATGTTTAGTTTTAGAACGTTTTCATCACCCCCAGGAGGTTTTAGAACACTTTCATCACCCCCAAGGTCTCCTGGTGCCCATTTAAAGTCAGCCTCCACAGCCACCTGTAGTCCCAGTCAACCACTGATCTACTTTATTTCTATAGATTTTCCCTCACTAGAAATATCATGTTAATGGGACCATTAAGTAAACATTTACTCTTTTATGCTTTGCTTCTTTAATTTAATTTGGCCTAATTTTTTTTTTTTTTTTTGAGATTCAACCATATTGTTTCAGGTTACAGTAGTTTCCTTTTTACTGCTGAATAAAACTATTCCAATGTGCGATTGTACTCCATTTTGTTTATCCATTCATTTGTTGATGGCTGGCTGGCTTTCTTCTGCCTTCAGTGAATAATGTGGGCTATAAGCATTAATGGCTATAGCAAATAATGTTGCTATGAACCTGGGTGTGCAAGTGTATGTTGTGAGTCTCTGCTTTTACTTCTTTTGGGTATATACCTAGAAGTGGAATTGCTGGATCACACAGTAATTATGTGTTTAATTTTTTTGAGGAATCATTGTACCATTTTCTATAGCAGTGCGCCATTTTACTTCCTACCATTAATGAACAGAGGTTCCAATTTTCCTCTGTCCTTGCCAACACTTGCTATTTTCTGTTTTTTTTTAAACCTTTATTTTATAATAGCTGTCAAATGGGTGTAGAGTGATATCTCATTGTGTTTGATTTGCATTTCTCTACTGATTAGTGATATTGGGCATCTTTTCATGTGCTTATTGATGGTTTGTGGAACTTTTGAGAAATGCGTACTCAAGGCCTTTGCCCAGTTTTGAATTGGGTTTGTTGTTGAGCTGTAAGAGCTCTTTATTTGTATTCTGAATATCAATCTTTGACCAAATACATGATTCATTAATATTTCCTCCCATTTTGTAGGTCTCTTTTCACTCTGTTGGTAGTGTCTATTGATGCACAAAAGTTTTAAGTCTGATGAATTAAGCTTATTTATTTTTTCTTTTGCGGTTTTTGGTGGGTTTTTGGTGCCATTGCCAAACCCAATACCATGAAGATTTCCCTCTGTTTTCTTCTAAGAGTTTTATAGATTTAGCTCTTTTGTTTGGGCTGTTGATCTGCTCTGAGTTAATTTTTGCATATGGCATAGGTAAGTGTCCAACCTCATTAATTTGCATGTGGATATCCAGTTTTCCCAACAACATTTGTTGGACAGTTGAATGGTTTTGGCATCTTTGTCAAAAATCATTGACCGTATATTCTAGGGTTTATTTCTGGACTCTGCATTCTGTTCTGTTGGTCTATATGTCTGTCTTTATGTTGGTGCCACACTGTTTTGATTATCATAGCTTTGTAGTATGTGTTGAAATCAGAATGTGTGAAGCCTACTCCAATCTTGTTCTTCTTTTTCAAAATTGCTTTGGTTATTTGGGGTTCCCTGAGATGTCATATGAATTTTAGGATAGATTTTTCTATTTCTGCAAAAACAGTGTTGGGGTTTTGATAGAGATTTGATAGATTTTGCTGAATCTGTCAAATACTTTGTTTTTTTTTTGTTTTGTTTTGTTTTTTAAAGATTTTATTTATTTATTCATGATAGTCACAGAGAGAGAGAGAGAGAGAGAGAGAGAGGCAGAGACACAGGCAGAGGGAGAAGCAGGCTCCATGCACTGGGAGCCCGACGTGGGATTCGATCCCGGGTCTCCAGGATCGCGCCCTGGGCCAAAGGCAGGCGCCAAACTGCTGCGCCACCCAGGGATCCCTGAATCTGTCAAATACTTTGAGCAGTATTGTCATCTTCCCATTATTATGTCTTCTAGTCCATGAGCAGGAATGTCTTTCCATTTTTGTATCTTTAAAATTTTTTCTTTTAAATATTTTTATTTTTTTTTAAGTAATCTCTACACTCAATGTGGGGCTTGAACTTAGGTCAAGAGTTGCATGCTATACTGACTGAGCCAGCCAGGCACCCCTGTATCTTCTTTAATTTCTTTTAGGAATGTTTTGTAGCTTTCAGTGTACAAGTCCTTTGCCTGCTTGGTTAAATTTATTCCTAAGGATTTTACTCTTTTAATGTTATTGTAAATAAAATTGTTTTCTTAGTTTCTTATTTGGATTGTTCATTGTTAGCTTATAGAGGTGCAACTGTTTTTTTGTTGTTGTTGTTCCCCTTGTAACTTTTAAGACCTTCATTTGCTATCATTTGACATCTAGAATTTCTTTTGAAAAATTTCACCCATTCTGATTCCCGTTTCTTTATATGCACTTGCTCCCTCCACTTCCCACCTTGACCCATGGAATTTTTATGGATAATTCTGTTTATCTTGGATGTTCTGAAATTTTATAATGATGTTCCTCAATGTGGATCCCCCGCCCCATTCATTATACTAGTCACTCAGAGTGTCCTTATTCCTTTAGTTCTGGGAGATTTTATTTGATTTTTCCACTAATAATTTTCTTCCTGTGAATGTTTCTCTTCTATCTTTATTAAATTCTTATGCTTTGGATTTTCACCCTTTGGGTTTATACCAGGTTTTTATATGTTCTCTAGCTCAATTTTCTACTCTATTGTCATTTAGTTTTAATTTATAGGGAATTTCCTTAACTTTTAAATTTAGCCCTTTTGAATAATGTTACTTTGGTTCTCAATTTTAATTTTTAAGAGTTCTTTCTTATTTTCAAGTTGGGCCTTTTGAATAGCATTATACTTTTTGCTTTATGGTTGAAAATCATTGTCTCTCTTGAGGATATTATTGTTTGGTCTACTTTTCCTCAGAATTCTTTTTCTCATGTTTGTGTTTGATTGTATCTTCTATGAGAAGGATTTCCTTAAGAGTCTGATGATCCTCGGCTCTCTGTTCACACTTCAATGGAGGCTGTTTGTGTGAAGGCGGAGGGGCTTCACTGGGGAGAGTCCAGATCAGGTTGCAGTGACCCTTTGCACTACACCTCTCCAGTGTCAGTATGTGGGGGGTCTTTTTTCCCATCCAATCTCCTGCTTCTGAGTCCTGTTGGTGTGTGTGAGGGTGTGCTTGCCTGCTTACATTTTAGAAACAGTGCAGGAAAGGGTGGAGGGTCGTATGCCTCACTATGTAAAGAGTAGACCTTCACTGAATTCCCTTATTTTTACTCTATTCCTAGCTCCTGTCCTTTGATGAACCCATCTGCCTGAATTCAGATGTCTTTGGTTAATTTTTTTTTTTTTTTTTTTTCAGAGAAAAGACTTCCAGTTTCCTTGGGTAATAGGGAAGCTAGATGCTTGTGCTGGTGAGGATTCCTGGGAAGTCCATGCACTCCTAATACAGACTTGTAATTACTTGCCTTCCTTCCACTTTGGTTCTAATATCCACAGGCTTGTTGGCTGAAAGTTTGCATACACCACATTATTTTGAACATTTTGGCTTTGTATTTAATATCTGGTGGGGCAAGCCTTCTCCCACCCATCTGAATTTACTTGGCTAGTCTCAGACATTGATTTTTAATACAGATTTTTAAAAAATCACTGAGTATTTCTATGGAGTTATACAAATCTGTACATATTTTATGATAATTTAGTTTCTCAAATAATCCTGTTGGGATTCTAATTGAATTCCTATTTTTAAAAAAATGATTTTATGTATTTATTTGACACACAGAGAGAGAGCGAGCACTTCTAGTGCCTTGTAAGGGCCTGGAACATGTTAAGCTTTCAAAAAACCCCTGTTAAATAGAAATAAACCTCTGATTCCATTGCCTATGCTCTCCCTATTACACCATTCTATCTGATTTGTACTCAGATCGCAGAGCCAGCTGGTAGCAGAACCAGAAGAACTCAGGTGTCATAACTCACCACTCTGTACTTTTTATACCACACTTATACCTGTAAAACAATTCTTAGCAGTTATACACAGTCCAGCATAAGGGCTGTGCCAGTGTGAATGGAAGGTGATAAAGTCATGGAAGTCAAAGTGTTTTAAAATCCCAGAGAAATATCTCTGCCTAGGTCAATCTGTCCCACTCCTAGAACAAGCTCCCGGGTGGGTGGGCAGGACCGGCAGGTGATACCTCCAGTTCGGACGGGTACATTTATGGTGGGGCTGAGGGAATATTATCAAACTTATTTATGTTTTCCCATAGGAAGAGCCATATTTCAATGGCATGAATATGAGTGCAAAAGTAGGATGGTTTATCTGCCACGTCTGATCCATGTGGAGTTTCAGTAATAAAGTTTATTAGTGCCCCTGATTTAATATGACACATTTCCAGTGCAAATTACTCTGAGATCATCGTGTTCATAAAATATGACAGAAATCTTTTAAGTGTGAGCATAAGTTCTGAATTAATTTAATAACCCAGTCTGGAAAAAGGCATGTGGTTTAAAACATAACATTATGCACTGGGCTCTTACATTTCTCTTCCACCCACCCCTACTTCCCATGCCACTTTGGAAAAGCCCTTCTTTATGTCTTGGGTCATCTGACCTTTTGTCAGAGCTCAGGGTTTTACCTTTTCAAAGAGGTTTGAAAAAGGACGTGCTAGTGCGGCCAAGGCAAGAGGGTCCATTCCTCCGGACATTGGGGCTCCTGAGCACAGCTGGTTTTACTTCTTAATAGTTCCTGCCCCATGGGGATGGACAGGGACTGATGTGAAAATGGTTCTTAGCCTCTATGATTTATGCTCTTTAGTGGGCTGGGAGGTGGGTGGGAGAGTGAGCATGGCATAGACAGGACATTAGAGAGACACAGTTGCGAGGAGCATGAACAAAACCCCCCTCCATCTTTCCAGATGGAAAAAAAATTACAGCAGCAGGACACATGCCCCAACTCTCAAATGCATATAAAATCACTGCAAGTTGTAAAATATAAGTCATGGTTCTATTTATCTTGTGGCAGGGTAAAAAAACCAAATGAACAAACACAATTTTCATCAAGATAGAAAACAGAAATGAAGACAAAGCATGAGCTGTTTGGTGTAACTTGACCAACATTCAGCCTTCTGTCTTGGGCATGGACCTATGACTGCCATGGCAAAGAAATCTGTAACCCACACTCCCCACTCCTGCTCAAATATTTTAGGGCTTGGGATGGATTCCTTGCTCACCAACTAACTCACTTCCTGGGTAATCCTATTTTTTTCTGGGATCTCAAGGTCTCCCTTTTTCCTGTCCAAATAGGCTGAGAAACAGGACCAAAGGAACTCTGAGTCCTCCTTAGACGTGCCCTGAGGTAGTCCTTTGTTGTGTTTCCTATTTTGGCATCAAAATTGTGAATGGAAGGGCCACCTGAATGCCCGATGATTAGACTCCTTCTGACTGTGGTGCTTCCAGCACTAAAACAGAGCAGCATGTTCCAAATGATTAGCATCTCAGAGGTGGCTGCCCACAGCTCAGAAGGGATGTCATCTCACCGTCCTAATTTTGCCCAAGAGGCTCCATGGAAGGTAAATTTTCTTATTTCAGATTTTCCTCATCACCCCTAGAAATTGCCCACAGCGAGAGTTCTAAGCAGGTTTAGCAGGAGACCTCACACAATTTCTTCTAGGGAGAAGCCAGAAGAGTGATAGTAGCCCCTCCTTCAACAAGGGGGAGCTGTGGGAGGAACCTTCCTGGCTGAGGAAGCCACACTCCACAACCCCACGCCTGACTGGCCTCTGGTGCTGAGCCTCTTCCTCCTCTGTGCCTTGGTCCCCCTAAGCCCCCTGGCCGGGTGCCTTCTGCTGATTTCTGAAGCTTTCCCCTCCTTCAGAGAACAACTGGAGTCCCAACTCCTACATAAACTCCAAAAAGCAGCCAACAATGATGCTTTTCACTGGTCTCCCATTGTTATTGCTTAACATAGACATTTGGCACTTGGTGATATTCCAGTGAGCTTTTATACTGTGTGTTGTCTTATTTTGTTCTCTAATTATTTCCTGTGGGTGAGTCTTGTCTGATCAGCCAGGCTATAAATGCCAAGCCCCATCCAGGGGCTCGTAGTGCTGGGAGGGAGTGAATTCATGGGAGAAGATCAGAGTCTGGTTGTGGGATGAGAGTCGGGGCTAGGGAAGGGCCAGCCTTCCTGAGGAATGAGGTGTACTCTCAGCTGGGTAGGGGCTGAAGAGCCCCGAAACAAGGAAGGGCTCTCCTCTGGTTTCCCTCATGCTCCTTCGTTCCCTCCACACTGGGGACAAACAGACCACACTCCCATCTTTTCTCAGGACCTCTGGCCTCTGGGTTTTTCTCCTGCTTTCTCCCTCCTGCTACAGCACTTGGATCCCTCATTTCCTTCCTCAAGAATCAGCTCCAATGGCATCTTTTCCTGTACACAAAAAGCTCCTTAAAGTTGCTTCATAAGTATTTTTTCAAAATTCAATGAAGTGCCAGACAATGTGCCAGGAGCTGGAGATACAGAGAGGAGTGGGATATAAGCTTTACCCTTAGGAAGTCTGGAACCTGGTGGGTGAGACAGACACAGAAACAGTGACAACACAATGTGACAAGCATGACAGTGGAAATGAGAGTGGCGAGCAGAGGTGGTCCAGAGGGGTAGCTGACTCTTTCTGGAGTAAGTGGGGGCGGGGCCTGGTCAGGGAAGACCTCATCAAGGAAGTGGCAAATGGTTAGGTTCTGAAGAGTGGCCCAGGTTCACCAGTTAGATCGCCAGGTGGTGGGGGGGAGAAAGGTATTGGGGTGGGGGAGGCTGAGTACCACACACAGCAGGAGGCACCATGGGTTTGGGAGGCTTATCAGGTGTGGTTTGGGGTCGCTGTGGCACCAGGTATGGGGAGAAGGGGCGGGTGAGGTGGAGATGAGTCTGGAGTAGCTGGCAGCAGCTGGATCGCAGGAGGTTTTTATAACAACAAGCGTGGGTCCTGTAGTTGTAGGACATGCGGAGGCCTTTGAGGGCTTAAGGAAAATTATGTCAGGAAGGTTGTAGCAAATCCGTAAGGGAGTAGTGACACACAAGACAAGAGAGGGAAGAATCTTAAAAAGGAGTGGTATGGCAATAGCAAACATTTGAAGGAGGTTAGGTTACCTGAGGAATGAGTCCTATCAGTGGGTGTGACAGTGAGGAGCTTTCTGGTGTCCTCCAGGGGAGCTGTTCCCATGGACAGGTGGGGGCAGAGACAGTCTGCAGTGGGCTGAGGGGGGATTGGAGGGCAGGTGGGGAGGGGGGAAACCAGCTTGGTAAAACCAACTTGACCAAGAAGGGGAGGAGAGCTATGGGGGTGTTAGCTAGAGACCGCCGTGCCTGGGAAGATTTCCTACACAGGATTTGTATCTGCTCCACCTCTGGAGGTCACCTGCTGCCCCCAGTACCTATCACACAGTATCAGACACATAGTAGATATTCAGTAATGGTGGGAAGGACTACTAAATGCATCACGCACATTTCCTGGAAGAGGCTGAAGCAACATCACAGATTTGCTCACCAAGGATTCTTTGCTGTCTAGGGGTGTTCTGGGAAGCAGTTGAAGTCATGAGCTCTGTTCCCAATCACATGCTTTCCTGAAGCACGGAAGGCAGACCGCCAGGGTGTCAACACCTCAGGTCACACCACATAATGCAAAGCCTAATTTGACTTTCAGGCTGATGTCAACATTTTGTTACCTTGCTGAGAAGCCCAGCTTGAAGACTACGTTAATTTACATTTGCCTGTGTTCCAACCATGCGTTCCAGCTCACGGCCTCAGGGCAGACACTGAGGTAGGCATTTCCTGGATGGAGGAGACCCCCTTCCTGGTATGCAGGAGCTGGGTGTGCTTTCAGAGCTCTCTGGGAGAAGTTTCACAAGCTCACCTGGTAGGGTAAACCCACTTAGAACCAGAGAGCCAACCATGGGAGGAAGATCCTCCTTCCACCTGCCTTTCTCTCACCATGAGGTGATGGCATTGTGATGCAGACAGCATGGTATGGGCTCCCCAGTTTAAGGACTGCCCTTTCTCCAAGTTAAAATCCTTTTCCATGGGGAATTGGACAAATACGTCCAGACTAGAATGTGGGGGAACAGGATTCCTGCCAAATTGGTCACAGGGAAAGCTCACTGGGCTTAGTCACTGTGATACCCACCCAGGTCCAGGTGGAAGAGCCCTCCTGAGAAGGTGTGCATGTTTCTAGGGCCTTGGCTCCTCACCTGTGAGCTTTGGGTGTACATGGGTGACAAGGAAGGATGCGGTGGGGTTAGGAGGTACGCTGTCGCCCATGCCTGCCCCTCTCTCCAGCATCCCAGCCTTGGTTTTGATCACTATTTGCCCTCTTTCCCGTCCCTCAAATGTTGTCCTCATGGTCTCATCTCTTCTTCCCTAGCTTCTCTTCCTGCTTTTAGCGCCAGCAGCATGGATAGCTCCTTCCTTTGTACCTCCTGGTCTAGCTTTATGATTTTTATTCTCATCATTTTTTTTCATGTGTCCGCCTCTATCTTTGAGCTGTGAGTTCCTTCCAGTGAGGCTCTGGGTCCTATGTAACTCAGCAGACCCAGTGTTAGCACAGTGCTTGGGGCCCAGCGCGCTCACTGAAAAGGTGGATGGATTTATAAATATGTCACTGCTTCCATTCTTCAAGGCCCATTTCACTTTTTAAAAAAAATAAAAAAAGATTCATGTATTTATTTTAGAGAAAGAGAGAGTGTGTGTTGAGGGGAGGGGCAGAGGGAGAAGGGGAGACAATCTTGAGCAGACTCCATGCTGAGTGTGGAGTTTGATGTGGGGCTTGATCTCACAACCCTGAGATTGTGACCTGAGCCGAAACCAAGAGTCCATGCTAACCCAGTTGAGCCACCTAGGTGCCCCATGGCCCATTTCACTTTCTATTGCCTCTGCCGATTTCTTCCAGACCAACGATCACTCCATTCTTACCATTTATTCAATAAACATTTATTGACCACCTAGTAGTATTTGGTACTATGAATAAATTTGACTAGATTTCTGTCCTCAAGAAATTTTATGAGTAGTTGAGAGTAGAGGTAGGTTAATCAGTAGTTAAGTGAGATAGATGCTGTTACAGAGAAACAGTCACAGAATAATAAAGGCCGTTCTTAATAACCTTTGAAAATTTATTTTAGTAAAGGTTTTATCACTTTGGTGCTAGAATAAAATTTTAATGGAGCTGAATGTAAAACCCTGAATTTGCTATTCTGTTGCATCATAGATTAAACATATTTTTTCTAAATTAGAAAATAATGTGCTCATTATAGAAATTCAGAAAAACATAAAAATATAAAGGGGAAATAAAATTATTAACCTACACTCAGCAATAACTACTGTTAACCTTTTGGTGTGTGTTCTTACAGCCTATTTATTATCTCTCTATAACTGTCTTTTTTATTTTTTATTTTTTTGGGAAAATAAAACACAAAGCTGGCATCCTGAAAATTTCATTCTTTTTTCCTCTTTTATTATGAATACTTTATCATGAAATATTATGAAAAATATGATTATCAGTAACTATGTGATGTGACTGTGCCATGACTAACATGAAAACTATTCTTATTACTTTGGCATTAGACTGTTTTCAATTTTTCTTTATTTTAATTAGCAGGAAAATCTTTGTACAAAGTTGTGTGTTATTTACTTATTTCTTTCCTTTTGGACTATTCATTTTTTTCCTATTGATTTTTTAAAGCCTTTTTACATATTAGGAGCATCTGTCTTCTGACATAGGTATTAAAATATATTTCCTGTTTGTCTATTAATTTTGCTTAGTATCAGAATTTGAAAGCCAGATCTTTGAGGACTTTACCTGTCTCATCTGAAAAGTGAGGAAACTAAAACCAACATATTTAAGTGATTCCCAAATGGCTCATAGGGTTGGGAGCAGAGCATGCCTAGAACCCTTGGTTCTGGGCTTTCGACATATTCTTCAGGAATGCACCAGTACTGACCATATATCACTGTTCTTTGCTTTCCAATGGCGTCATTTGTGTTGGTTTTGCTTTCCTATATGGAGCGCAGGGGTTGTTTCCTACATCTGTTCTCTACCCCATCTGGTTCCCACCCAACCGCTTCCCCTGTTTCCTGCACATTACTTAGCATGTTGCTAACAGTTTGGCGATTATTTAAGCATACTTATTTGTTATAGTACCCTGGGATTTTTATTTTTATTTTTTAAAAGATTTTTACCTATTTATCCATGAGAGACACAGAGAGAGACAGAGACACAGGCAGAGGGAGAAGGAGGCTCCCTGCAGGAAGCTTTATGCAGGACTCGATCCTTGGACTAGGATCACTACCTGAGCCAGAGGCAGACACTTAACTGCTAAGCCACCAGGAGTCCTTACATTGGTCTTTTTAAAAAAAAAAAAAAAATTTTAGGGACACCAGGGTGGCTCAGCAGTTGAGCGTCTGCCTTTGGCTCGAGGCGTGATCCCGGAGCCCTGGAATCGAGTCACGCGTTGGACTCCCTCATGAAGCCTGCTTCTCCCTCTGCCTGTGTCTCTGCCTCTCTCTCTCTCTGTGTCTGTCATGAATAAATGCATAAAATCTTTTTAAAAAATATTTTACTTATTTGTTTGAGAGAGACAGAATATGAGCAGGAGGGGCAGAGAGAGAGGGAGAGAGAATCTGAAGCAGACTCCATGCTGAGTACAAGCCCGATGCATGGCTTGATCTTATGATCCTGAGATCATGACCTAAGTTGAAACTAAGAGTCCACTGCTTAGTGGACTGCACCACCCAGGTGTCCCAGTACACTGGCTTTTAAAGAGTTACCAATAATAATGCATAGCATCTCATTCGATGCTCACAACAAATCTGTGAAGAAGGCAAGGCCAACATCACCAACCCTGTTTTATAGAGGAGGAAGTTGAGGATCAGAGAATTTAAGGGACTTGTTCAAGATCTTACAGCTGGACCATGGCAGAACCAGGACTGCAGTAAATCTCTTTTGATGGGGGACTCTTAGTTCTCTCTGCTATACTAAGTTCTCTCTCCCGTAGGCTCCCTTGTTCCTGCCCTAAATGGGACAAAAGACAGATGGGCTGAAGAGGTGGAAGCCAGAGGCCTACTGTTACCTCTTTCCATCTAGGGAGTCAGGATCATGGAGCTAGGGTCTCGACTAGGTTTCTGGATCGAAAAATCTGGAACCCATGATGAGGAGCCAATTTCACAGTTATAAAACCTGCATTAAACAACCACTCTCTGTTCTCCATTTCTCCAGCCCCTGGCACCACTAACTTCCTTTCTGTCTCTAGGGATATACCTGTTCTGGAGATTTCATATACATGGAATCACACAATATGTGACTTTGTGTTTGGCTTCTCTTATTTGGCATAAGATTTTCGAGGATTATCCACCTTGTAGCATGGGTCGTTCCTTTTTCCCTTTCTATGCCTGAATAATATTCCATTGTATGGATATGCCACAACTTATTTGCCCATTTATCTGTTGACGGACAGTTGGGTGGTTTCCACTCAGCATGGGTTTTGAAGGACAAGATCCCCTAGAGCCGGAATCACTAGGTTGTCCTAAAAATTAACCTTTTCTAGATCCTATCCCAATCTCTGTTTGAAAATACTTTTTCTCTAGGTAAGAAGATGGAACTCCTCTTGACTCCAGGGGGACATTCTGAGAGCTCAGCTGAGGAGCCGAGGTGTCAAGGCACTGAAGGGCTCCCGTTTTAGGGAATTCCTAGGTCCCTGGTATGGACGGCTGCAGTGATGTGGTGGAGACTGTGGGTTCCATCTCGGCCCAGGGCCACCCTTCTGATCCCCGCCTGCAGTCTCTCTCCTCTACTTCGTTAACAGCTTCAATTAGCCCATGAGCTGGAGATGCTTCATCAGCTGCCTGAATCAGCAGCAAAATTAAGCCATCACTTTTATGAACTGCCCGGCGAGTTCTGGGAGGAACTCTGCATATTTTACATTTAATAACTTGCTTCTTGTTTTTATTTATAATGTTAATAATGATTTGGGGGGTGCTCTTGGAGAGTGCAGGGAGAGGGAGACTTTGACACAGAGATGGCAGGACACGTGGCAGAAGGATGACTGCTCTTAGCTCTGTTATCCTGCTCCTGATCTGCATACTCCCAACAGGTGTGAGGGACAACATCTGCTTCCCAACTCTCCCTACCCCCCGCCCCCCCCCCCCCCCCCCAGGCAGCTGGGGCTTTGGGAGCTTTCCATACTGTTCTTTCTCTGGAGGCTGAATGGTCAGGAGCCAGGGAGGAGTCCTGATTGTGTTCGGCAGCCTCTCTTGGCCTGCTGTTACTGTCTCCCTGTCCTGATGTGGCTCATGGGATCCAGGGGTGCTCAGCAAGCTTTAGGAGAGCCAGTCCATGTAGTGGGCTCCCTCTCACCTCAGACCTGCCCTGATAGCTTCTCCTATGGCCTGTCCATGGGTGGAACAGGTGCCAGATTGGGTGAAGGAAATAGGGTTTTGCTCTAGGAAATGTTTCATATGGTACCTGTTATTGGAAAATCTCTTAGCATCTTTCCAAATGAGTATTTTAGTGATTGTTTATTCTGGATATGAGAAAAAGAAGGTCCAGAGAGGGGCTAAGTGACCTTCCCAGGTGGCCAGCTAGTGAGCTGTAGCACTGGGGTTGGATGTGGGGCACTGGAAGGGCACGGGTTTCCCATTTCAGGGTGGGATGGTGGGGAAGCTTGGCCTCTTAAATCTGCCCAGCCTGGGTTCAGTTCCCAGTTCTGCCTCTGAATGTTTGTTTGACCTTGGGCAAATTATTTTGCTTCTCTGAGTCTCAGGATGCTCTGCTGTACCACTGGGAAAATCAGAATCTCCATTTTACAGGACTGGTGATTTACCCAAGATCATGTTTGTGAAAGATTCTATAAACTACAAGTTGCCATGCATATCATCATTATGGATTGCCTTCTACTGAGAAGCCTCCTCTGGCACATGGCGTTGTTGGACAGACTCTAGAGAAGGGGTTTGTAACTTTTTTCAGAAAGGGCTAGTAAGGGATGCCCGGTGGCTTAGTGGTTGAAAATCTGCCTTTGGCTCAGGGTATGATTCCGGGGTCCTGGGATCGAGTCCCCCATCAGGGAGCCTGCTTCTCCCTCTGCCTTTGTCTCTGCCTCTCTGTGTCTCTCATGAATAAATAAATAAATAAATAAATAAATAAATAAATTTTTTTTTTTTTTTTTAAAAGAAAGGGCTAGTTAGTAATGATTTTAGGCTTGGCATGCCTCACAGTCTCTGCAGAAAGACTCACCTGTGCAGGTGTAGTTGAAAGCAGCGTTTGACAATATGTAATTGAATGGGTGTGGCTATGTGTTAAAAGAACTTTATTTACAAACACAGGCTATGTAGGTCATAGCTTGTCAACTCCTGCTCCAAAGCAGCATGTTCCCAGGGCTAGGAGCACTGAATTCAAGAATGCAGGGCTGTCTGGAAGGAAAGTCCCCCGAGACACACGCGCTGTACTGTAGTCTGGTTGCTTCACAAGAACACTTTTTTCACCTGCAAATTTTTCCTACCAAGAATACAGTGTTAAAAGCTCAATTACCCATGGCCTTGTGTGGGCTCCTCCAAAGGGAATTGCACAGACCTGGTCTCTACACTTCCCAGAGCTTGGCTCAGCTTCTGCATAGAAAGAGGGAAATAATCATATTCACCTTAGCTGCCTTCATCTGTGATGAGCAAGGAAATGCCCACCCGCCAAAGATTTTTTGGTTGGAAAGATTGGCCTATTTTGCTCCATAGCTGGCTCTTGCCTGGAAGTTTCCATTTCTATTGTCCCGGAGGATAAGGGAGGAGCAAAGGGCAAGGAAGAGGAACCCAGAAAATGCTAATAATGGGGTAGAATGGCAGCCAATTACTTTGAGCTCAGTGTCACCCAGACACCAGATCTAATCTCTGCCACCTTACAAGGTAGATTGTGATTGCCATCTTACAGGTGGAGTAGCAGAGACCCAGACAGGTTAGTTACTGCCCACGGGCGTGGGAGGGGTGGGGAATCCAGATTAAGCCGGACTCTATCTGATTCCCAAGCTTGTCATCTTCCCACGATGCCTCACAGCAAGGCAGATTTATTGGGTCTGCAAAACTCATCAGAAATTCATCCACCTGCTCGGTGCTGGCCCTCGTCCTGCGGGGCCAACATGAGATGGGGAGTGGTAGTCGAGGGAACAGTGTGCACTGAAAACCAGGAATCCGAGTCTGAGCTCTTGCTCCTAAATCGCCTTTTGACCTTGGGCAACTTGCAGATACTTGCTGGGCCTCGGTTTCCTTATCCGGGCCCTGAGGTAGTCTTGCCTGCACCTTCCAGCTTATGATTCTCAAAGCTTTCCTGCAAATAGCCTGTGGTGGCCAATACATTCAGTTTCTCTCCGTCTGGCTGCTCCATGGGAGGGAGGAGGGAGGGAGGAGGGAGCAGCAAAGCAAGGTCAATCAATTCTAGCCAAGACCAAAGTCTAAGAGATAGGGCGTGGCGTGCTGAAGGATGATGGCTGGCAAAAATCATTAGAAGCATCTTTCAACAATCTATATGCCGTTATCGATCTTGTTATAGATCATCTTCCATTCCTCCCCTACCTTTCTTTCTTTCTTTTTTTTCCCCCCCAAGATCTTCTGGATCAATACAGCAAGTGCATTGAGACTGTAGCAACACATTTAAAACCTTATAAAAGGTTATTTAGTTGCTAACAGTGCAGTGGTTTCTGCAAAGCCTGCCAAAAGGTTACAGCTTTTTGGGGATCGTAAATTACAGACGACAGGAAAAAAGTAAGTGCGGTTTTCTTTATTGTCTCGATGATGGATGGACTCCTGAACAGGGCAGAAAATACATCATATCACCTTTAATGGGTGTGCATTTCTGCAGCCATAACTCACAATTTTAAAATAGAGAATGGTGAAATATGGCGTTGTATATTCCACTTGTGACATATTTATGAGTCCTTGCCTTCTTATAAATACAGTGATTGCTATTTCAAAGCACCATGTCAGGTATGAGCTGAGCACAAACAGCTGGCGCGGCTGAAAAATTATAGCCAGAGTGGACGTTTTCAAAAACTCTCTCTCGCAGCAGTAAATTTACAGTGTTTGCACTAACTGTTATTAAAACCAAATCCATATCTTGGCAACAGGAATCCATTGCTCAGTAACAGCTGGAGTGACAGTGTGCCCCGGCAGCTGGGGTGAGCTCTAAACTTGGCCGTGGTGCACTCGGGAGGGGGGGGAAGGTCGTGGGCCTCAGAGGGAGACCAGGGGGGCTCCGTGGCTCCTGGGTCCGGAGTCCAGGCTGGGGCCCCCTCTGGGTCTGCCTCTGTCTCCTGCACGCATGCATGCTTGCTACTTCCAGCTCTTTCCCTGGCCTGGCCAGGGAGCCTCTCCCCACAGCTTTCTGTCTAGGACTTTGTACCTCTCACCCCCACTCCATCCATCCTCACTCCCCGTCTCCGCCTGGTGAGTCACACTGGTGTCTGGAGAGGGAAGCAGGGGAGCCGAAACCAGGGACGTGCTCCGTGCACAGCCCACGGGAGGAAAGACAAGGGGCAGTGTCCAGCGGGGTGGGATTGTGTTGGGGGAGGAAGGGGGGTGTGTGTGCAACTGGGCTGTGGGGGAAAAACCCCACAGCAACTAAAAGGCCAGATGGCTTACGCAATAGTAACAATTTTCAATTCAAGCAACATTTGTCTGGCACCGATTATGAGCAAGGCCTAATTTCAAGGGCTGGAAATACAAAAATAAATAAATAAATAAATAAATAAATAAATAAATAAATAAAATAAAAGCGGGGAGGGGAAGACATCTTTTTCACTCTCAGAGAGCTTACAGTCTACAGGCTGCTGGAGACTCCACTAATAAGACCACACCTTGCATAGTTTTGTGTTTTACGCTTCCTAAGTCCTTTTCTTCTTTGATATTCTATTTGGCTGTTTCAGTAAACTGAAGAAAATGTGTAAGTGCATGGACCAAACTCCAGATATTATGTTAAGTAAAAAGAAAGACACAAAAGAATACATGTAGTAGGATTCAACGTGTATAAAGTTTAAAAATGGGGAAAACTGATCTGTGGGGAAAGAAGTCAGAAGGGTGCTTACTTTCTCATGTTATAGGTGAACTTCTCAGATTGGGCCTGTTTACCAAAGAGTGGTTCTCAGCCTCTTCCTGGCAGCAGCAGATTTCCCCTCTTGCTCACTAACACACCATCACCGGGAACCCAGATATGAGCAACCCAGAGGCTCTGCTCATGCACAATGGGTGAGGAGGGCACCCTGCTTCTCCCAGCACCCACAGGGGCCTCCGTCTCCACTATGGACATGAGGTCTCCAGAGAATGAGGTTTTAAAACCAATGGTCCAGTGATTTCCAACTCTGGCTTTGGCAACCTATTTGGAACATTTATATTGATATGAAAGGGTAAGTATAAAATTGACACAAAGATTTGGGATTAACTATATATGCTCATTCTTTTTTTCTTTCCACCTTTGCTGAGATCCTTCTATGTTCTGGAAGGACGTATTTGCTACAGCTGTGCAGGAGGCTGGATCTTGAAGGCGGCCATGATGTGGTCCTTGTTTTCAGGAATTGGCTGATTGGTAGGGTGGCCACTCTGTTCTGGCAGCAAGGACAGACGAAATCTGCTGGGACATAGCAGAAGAGGGCTTCATGGACAGGGTGATGCTGATACTAGATCTTGAAGGACGAGTACAAATTCCCCAGGGGCAGCACTGAGGGGCAGGGAAAAGGAGGAACAAGAGTCCAGGGTGCTGGCAGCATGGTTTGTGAGGGAAGGGTGGCCTGAGAAAGGTAGGGTGAGGGCATCTTTTGGGAGATGCTGTCACCCTAAGGATTAGGCTCACCTGTTAGCGAAAAAAGTTCTAGAAAGTTTTGCACAGAGGCTAGACATCGTCAGATCTGGCCTCTGCAGCATATGGGAGTGAAGGGCAAAGAGCTGCCCCTGTGAGAAACTTCTGAGTGGGAGAGGCACGTTGAGTGGTGGTGATCTCAGAGGAGACTGCAAGCCCTAAGATCATATCCACAACCAAATAATAATCAAACAACAACCACTATTCAAAAAGGTTGGAAAAACTTGAGAGGTCCAATCCAATATCCCTATTTACCCACACTTTTTTTTTCAGGGATGGGAGCTAGTTTACTTGGTGTGTGATTTTAATAGAAATATCTGTTCAATCATAAAACAAATGCTTGCTTCTTGTAAGAAAACCAGACGATGGAGATAAGAAATAAGTTTGAGATGCGCTCCAGGCCAACTTTGGCCTTGGTATTTGGCCCAAATCTGATATTTGGCTTCAGTTTTGGGCTTGGCCTTTGGAGGGCTGGGTAGTTGATGCCAGCTCCAACATCATTTCTGGCATCCCTGAACCTGCATGTGATCAAGGTTTGTGGGATTGCATCGTATCTAATCACAACAGTGGTGATACGAACAAGGTGTGGCATTCACGTTTATTAATAGCTAAACATTTGTTTTGAAACAGAGGCAAGCCCTCTAGATATAACTTGTAGTGGGAATCCCTTTTGAGCTTTATATGTTGAAACATTATCAATCAGTTGAAGTACAAATGTGCATTTATTATGGTAAGAGCGAAGTGCTACAGTAACCATGAGAATGAAAGTTGTTAATTTTATGCACAAATTTATGAACTTTTGAATAGTTAAATAAATAGGGGAATGGCTGATGCCTAATATGCATGGTAGGAGACAATATGTTAGCTAGACGACTTTGGGAAAAAACATATCCTGATAACTATTTCGGGAACCAATAATTTTATGAAAATCTAAAAAATAACAAGACAAGAAAGTAGATTAGTGCTGACTTGAGTGTTTGTATTCCCTCACAGATTCATATGTTGAGACCTCAACCCCTAATGTGATGTTATTTAGAGGTTAGGCCTGTGGGACGTCCTTAGGTCATGAGGGTGGTACTTGGGATGAGAGCCCTTATAAGAGACCAGGGGCCCAGCTCTTTCTGCTGAGTGTGGACACAGTAAGGAGGTGCTGTCTGCCAACCAGGATGAGGGCCCTTGCTCTTGGACTTCCAGCCTTGAAAACCATGAGAAAGAAATGTTTGTTGTTTAAGTCTCTGGTACTTGGTGCTAGCAGTTGATGAAGGTAATTAGATTGTCATTAAGTCTCATTTTTAAGAATTATTTATTGTAATAACATTCATGACATTAAACAAAGCAACCTTTCAGAACTGTTTTAACTTTGAAATGTTTATGTCTCTTTAGGCCGTGAGTTTTTCAATGAAAAGCCTTATCTGAGAAGGCTTCACATCTTGTGAGGATGAATAAGAGGCAGGACGGCAGCTTTACTACCTTAACGTTTCAAAAGGAAGAAACATGCCAAAATCACATACAGCGTCTATGATAAATGATCCTCGATTCAGATGTAATAGAGAATATGAGAAGAAGGAAGAAAAAGGGGAAAATGAGACGCTTCCTTCAAAGTATGTTGCTTCTTCTCTACCTTGGCTGAAAGTGACCATCTCCTCGGGGACACGGATGCGCAGGGAAGGGGTGGTGGACATCTCTCTAAACTCATGATCTGGTAACAGGGTTTCTGTATTCCATGTGGGCCCTCGAAATTTCATGGTAGTCTTAATCAAATCGTGGAAAGTTTTAATACAAAATTATGTGTAGGGTTTGGCCTGAATCTTTTTTTCCTTTAAAGATATTATTTATTTACTCATGAGAGACACATAGAGGCAGAGACACAGGCAGAGGGAGAAGTAGGCTCCCTGTGCGGACCTGATGTCGGACTCGATCCCAGGACCCTGGGATCACACCGTGAGCCAAAGGCAGACAGACAACCACTGAGCCACCCAGGTTCCCGGTTTGGCCTGAATCTTAACCCTAGACACTTGGCATTCAGGTAGAATGTACCTCTCAATATAATGCACCTTGAGATATAAATTGAAAATCTGGGACACCTGGGTGGCTCAGCAGTTGAGTGTTTGCCTTCAGCTTAGGGCATGATCCCGCGTGGGATCAAGTCCCACGTCGGGCTCCCTGCATGGAACCTGCTTCTCCCTCTGCCTGTGTCTTTGCTCTCTCTCTCTCTGTCTCTCATGAATAAATAAATAAAATCTTTAAAAAAATAAAATCTTTAAAAAAAATTGAAAATCTTTTTTTTTTGTCCCCAACACCTAGTCTCTTTCCCATAGCTGACCAATGAATCTAGTGTGTTTTCTTTCAGACTTGTGAAATGTAGCTATAAAATCTTTTTGTTTATTTATTTTTTTGCCACAATGGGAATGTATCATAGTTACTAGTGTCCAATAATTGGCTACCTACTATTTATTTATTTATTTATTTATTTCCATTTAGTAATTTAATCTAAACATCTCTCCATGAGATTGCATGTCGCTCTATTTTATGTTTTGTGGTGACTGCCCGTATTCCAATAAATGGATGTGGCATTATTTATTTAACTAATCTCCAGTTAAAGAACATTCAGGCTATTCTCAATTTTTATCCATTGTAAGGAATGCTGCAATAAACATTTTTGTAGTCTTTAGTAAGTACTAATTATTTCCTTTTATATATATGTGTGTGTATGTGTGTATATATATGCATACATATATATAATTTTTGGTATGTCTTACCATATTGTCTTCTAGAAATATTGTATCAATTAATATTTCCACCCACAGTGTTTATATATAAGAAGCCTGTTTCCCTCACCAACACTGAGCATCATCTGCCTTTTGAATCTTTGCCAACATGGTATGTGAAAAATGGTCTCTTGATATTTTAATATGCACTTTTCTTATTAGTGAACTTGAACATCTTTCTGCATGTTTTTGCAACTTTTAATCATGGAGGAAATGATGTCATCCTAACTGAAGGAGGAAACACCAACCTAGAGGTGTGATAGTCTAGCCCTAGATGCTTCTCCATAGATGAAATGTGTGCTGAATACTCTGTATTGCTCTTTACAGTGGGCAAATCACTTGTGGGTCCTAATTTCAATTTATCCTCACAATCACCATGTGAAGTATTTATGGTTATATGAACAGTCCCAGGTGTGAAAAGATGGAGCTCTGAAAGGGTCAACTGACTGGCCTAACACATTATGAGTAAAAGAGTAGATCTGGGGTTTGATAGATTTTCTAAAGTTCAATCAATCTTCGTTCCTCTTGACCTCACTGTGTCTGCTACTGACAAATTCAGATCTAGCTTCTTGGGCTAACAGTTCTTCTTTTTTAAAATGAAGATCTTATTTACTTCTTTGTGCAAGAGATAGAGAGAGGCAGAGAGATCATAAGCAAGGAGGAGGGGTGGAAGGAGAAGCAGCAGGGAGCCTGATGTAGGACTCAATCCCAGGACTCTGGAACATGACCTGAGCCAAAGGCAGATGCTCAGCCACTGAACCACCCAGCTAATAGTTCCTGAATAGCAAACATCGCCATCCTTACTGAGGACAGCCCTGTAAACACGTAATCTCACTGAACCCGCATACCAAGGAAGAGCAGGTGCTCATGCACAGGTTCAGACAGGATGCTGACCATGGTCACACCGAGCAGGACCTAACCCCAAGGGCTCCCCAGGGCCCCCGCTTATGCGGTTATACCACAGAGCCCCTCATGCCCCCTGGCACCACGCCTGAAGAAACAGCCTTTCCACAGCTGCTAGCGAGTTCCCCAAACTGCAGGGCACCACGTGAGGCTGTGATGTTTATTCGAGGGACACAAGACAAATCAGGCTGTGAATTAGGGCTGAGGGCTGGGAGGTGTCGGCATTCTGGAAGATTCTTAGCATGGTATTATCTCCTGCGTCGCCGGAGGCTTGGCGTCCCTGGTGTTTACTCTCTAAAGGCCAGTCACGTCCCCCAGGGACTCTGACAACCCTGACTCCACTCCCCGAATTTCCAAATGGTCCATGAGGGGGTGGCAGTGCTCTGGTCGAGAACACTGGGCCAGGGGACCCTTGCTTGACGGCGGTACGTGTTTCTATCGGCTGATGGGTTCGTGTGGTGTCTGGTAAGAATGGGGAGCTTTAGGCCAAGCTCCCGGCACCAGGTAGGGTCTGAGGAATGTTCTGCACAGGTAATGTGGTATTTCTGGCCCTTCCTTTGAGGCTGATCGTCGGTCACCCCCGGAGCTCCTGACGCAGCCTCTGTCTGCAGACAGTCAATAAACGTCGATACTCGCTCCTGACAGATGTCTGGGTGTCTGCCGTTCTGTGCTGGGCTCTAGCCCACGGCGACTGCTTTTGCAGACCTGGATTTTTCTTCCCTTTTGATTGCAGGGGCCGAGGCGGGCAGGGGAACCACCAGCCCACAGTCACCTTGCTATAGGGAAGACTTTCAAACGGTTGGAACCCAAGCTCTGTGGGCTGGGCTCCTTTGAAAGGCAGCCCAGCCCTATTCTCCTGGCCATGGGAGCGGGCCCACTAGCTCCGTGGGGCCCTTCTGCCAAGGCCGTGGCATGCCCGGGGCTGCTGTGTGGGTTCGTGCTGCAGCCAGGAAGCGCTGGGGCCTCTGGGGCGCAATCAGCGGAACTTCAGGAAACTCGAGGAGGGAAAGGCCATGAGTGGCTTCTTAGGGTTTGGCTCCTGGCCTGACCTGCCTCCAGCCAGCTGACTGTGCCCAGTGAACTGGCTCTGCGGGCCGACTTTCAAAGTCACGGGGGCAGCACAGCAGCACAATTTAAAACATTGCTTGTCTCCAGTTTGCCCAGCAAGGAGAGTTCGTGACGGGCAGTAGGAACGAACACGTGTGCCACCAAAGGTAATTCTGAAAACAGGATGTTCTTGATAATAGCTGGATTAGTAACACAAGGGAGAGTGTCCTGAGTTCCCCTTCCTCATCCGTGTGAACAGCGGTCTCTCTCACTTTTGTTGTTGTTTAGGGCTAGGCTGTGAGCAGGAAAGCAAGTGGTTTGTGCAATGATCCTCCCACCACATATTATAAATACATGACAGGCCTCCCTCATCCCCCGGGCAGGCTCCTGCCCCTGGAGGGTGGATGGGGATGGTAGGTGAGGGAATTCTTTCTTTCTTTCTTTAAAAGATTTATTTACTTATTCACAAGAGACACACACACACACACAGAGGCAGAGACACAGGCAGAGGGAGAAGGAGGCTCCCCTCAGGGAGCCTGATATGGGACTTCATCCTGCGACCCCAGGATTACACCCTGAGCTGAGCCGAAGGCAGACGCTCAACCGCTGAGCCACCCAGGCATCCCAGGAGGTGAGGAAATTCTTAATGGGCTTCTGGTGGTTTTGCTTCTGTTGCTGGGAGAAATCTGGGCAGAGAAAGTTTTCTGGGCTGAGGCACTTCTTAAGGGGCTTCTCCTTGGCAGGACTCTGAGGTGCTCTGGGGAGGAGCGGGGGAATTTGTGGGATCTTCCCATCCCCTTTCTGGGCCGGCCTTCATCCTGGACCTGTGTGTCATGTGTGCTCACTGCTCATCTTCTGGGACATGCCTTCCAACTGATATGCTCTGGGGCTGTTGAGGGGTACTCTGTGGAAGTGCAGCATGTTACGGATGCATGGGCATCTCTGAAAAAATCCACAGATGTTGAGCATGGAAGAAGCCAGACTTGGATTAAGACGTCCCTCAGTTAGCTGTCTTGGAACCCGATTACTCTCTGGCTCCAAGGCTTCTCGAGGAGCAGTGATGACAAATTTCAGGTGTTCCCACTGAGCAGGGTGGGGTTTATGATGCGGAGTGTGGTGTGGTGGAAAGAGTTTGGGGTTTGGAATCAACCAACCCGAGACCAATCACAGGAGGCCACCACTTAGTCACTCGGCAAATGGCCTGGGTTTTGATTTCCTTGTCTCTCAGAGGGGAGATAATAATACCTTCCCTGAAATGATTGCCTGGAGAATCAAGAGAGACATGTGAAAAGCCTTTGGAACCTGTAAAATGCTCTCCACATGTCGTCTTTATTATTCTCTGCTCTTAGAAGATGAACTTTAAAAGTCTCTTTCAACTGTGATGAATTCTGTGATGTTAAACTCTTCCTGGGACAAAGCTCTCTGTTCTTTTTTTCCCCACGAGACACTACAAACTCAAGAGGTGCGTGGAGTCCAGGTGCAACCCAGTGAGTTGACGCTCTTTTTTTGTTTGATTCAGTGCAATTTTACATTTTCCCTCTCTCTTTCTTCCCTTTGTTTTTGTTTTAGGTTGAACCGAACAGATCCTTAAAGTAACAGTGGCTCTGGGAAGAGCCATACAGGGCTCTGGCCCAAGCTGTGGTATCAGACATGAGGTCAGCAGCAGAGAAGCTGTCTGGGCAGGCTGCTGGAAGGGGGGCCACCTGGGTTTGGTGCTTCTTGATGAGGTGTTTCTCCAGGAATGACTTATGTATGCTAGGCGAAAGAATTGAGTGTTGAGTTTGGCTAATGCCCACTAGAGAGCTGTCATTACATCAAGGTTAGTTCATGACTCAAAGGATGTCTTGAATATCAATTGTTTCTTCCTTCTGTGAGGGGGAGGCATATTTTATCAGTCTTGTCGGGAAAGAGGGTAGGGTTGAGGCTTCGATATATAGATGGAAGCATCAGAGTGTAGTAGAAAGACTACTGGCCTTGGAGTCTTAAAACCTGGGTGGACTTGCACATCACTAACTGCCTGTGTGACTCAGTGGAAATCACTTAACCTCTCTGGTCCACAGGAGTTTTATATATATATATGGAGTATAATTACATTTGGGGATAGTTATGTGTATCACGTTGTACAGTAATTGCCTTTGTAAACAATGAATATTTCAAAAATTGATGTGTAATATACATTCAGAAAACTGCCCACATCACCAGCACAGAGCTTGATGAACTATCCCAACCTAATTCCACTCATGTAACCACCAGCCCGATGAAGAACTATTGTATCACCAGACGCCTGGAATCCCCTCTTCGCCCTCTCCCTGCCACTCCCCAGCCTCCTCCTCCAAAACGAGTATGATCCCATCTCCTAACACCATAGATTAGTTTTGGCCATCGTCGTTGCACTTTACAAAACGAAATCATACAATGTGTACATTTTTGGTGTCTGGCTTGCTTTGCTTTTGAGATTCATCCACGTTGCCATAGGTAGCAGTTATGTATCTATTCGCATTGCTATTATTGCTATTATTACAGCCCACCGTATCCACCTGCTGCTGGTGGAGATTTGGGTCATTTCTAGTTTGTGGCTCTTCTTCTTGGTGTTCTGTTGCCTGTATCTCTGTCTGGCATATACTTAAGGGTGGAATTGCCAAGTCCTATAGAGAGTATGTGGCTCCGCTTTAATAGGTATCGTCATGGAGGTTTACACAGTGGGTGTCTTAACTTCCTGTCCCCCACCCAGCAGTGCCCGAGCTTCCACCTCTCCGTGTCTTTCATTGTGTCCCGCTATCTCATGGTGTTTTTTTGGTCGCATTTCCCCCATGGCTGCTGAGGTTAGGCCCATTTCTGTACATTCGTAAGCCATTTAAAAATCCTCTTTCATGAAGTGCTTGTTTAAGTCTTTTGGGTCATTTTTTTTGTTGCATTAAAAAATTTTTTTTGTAAGAGTTCTTATATTTAACTGTAATACACTGCTGGATATATTAATTGCACATAGCCTTCTCCTACTCTGTGGCTTGCATTTTCACTCTCTATTTCATGAACAGAAGTTTCTAATTTTAACATAGTTTAATATACCAATCCTTTCTCTTATTGTTAGTTTTTCTTTTTTGTGTTGTCCTTATGAAATCTTTGGGGTGTGAGACGAGCATCCTGGGGAAGACGTGAGGCAGCAGCATGCCCGTCAGGACACCTTCCATCTGATCCCAAGATGCTTGTGGAGCTCCACTGAGCTTGCAGGTAAGACAGGTTCTGGCTGATTTGAAGAAACTGCTGGCAGATCAAGGCTCCTGACTGGAGTCAGGGGCTCAGTTATGGGTACCCAGGGCTTATGATTTTCAGGGACCTTGTTATTTGTTCACTTGATTATGGGAAGAGATAGCATTAGTTGGCACTTTCCAATGAAGACTGTGTTTCTAGAACCTCTGTGGAAAAAATTTCTGGCTTGGTTTATGGTCCTTGGTCTAGGAATTAGACACAGGAGCTTCTTATTGGCCCAGATTCCCTGTCAGGGGATCTACTGTCCTCCCAAAGCTTTGCTGAGTGAGTAAGGCCCATGTGACCCTGCTTCCCTTGTCACCACTGATTGGGCCAGATGTTGACATGGGAGCTAGGAGTATCCTGACTATGGGCTGGCCAAAGAACTATTAATGGCTTATGTGGATTGAAACAAAATGTTCTTCTCAGTCATTAAGATTCTCTTTTTGGGGGATATGAACCAGGGACCAGAAGGATGCTGTAGGCTGATGCTGGGACACGTGTGCTGAAAGGCCATGTAGAGATGAGGTGAGGGGAGTGCTTTTGGGACTGTGCTTGCTAAGTGTATAAGGAACTGGGATTCAGAGAAGCCAGTCTGGAGGGAGAGGGGATCGGAAGGGCCCAGAGAAGAGCAGAGAAATCATGCATGAGTAAAAAGAGCTGGAGAGCAAATCCCTGGTTCCTGTCTTTCTGGAGGCCTGATTCAATGCTTCCTGGTTTCCCTCAGGGCCTCTGTGTACCCTTGCAATAACCTCAACCTTTCATTTGAGCTCGTTTGAGTGGTTTCTGATCCTTGCAATCAAAAGAGTTTGGGACAAAGATACTCCAGATCAAAGGTAAGACAAAAAGAAAAGAAAAGATTTATGGCTTGTATTTCGTTCAATGAACTTTACAGAATTCTACTAAAAATTGATTCCCCTACAGTTTAGATCGCCTATCTTATTGACTAGAATTATGTCTGTGAGAATCACAGTGCTGCTCTTTAGCCATTAAAATGTTAATTCTGGAAAAGTGGGAAAGGAGATGGCATGGAGCAAGGACCTGCCTGTTCTCCATCCTGTAATTACAGCATGGCCCTACTGTGAAGGTGGGGAGGGGACAGAGGCCCGCCGAAGCCCCTCCGCTTCACATTCCTCACCTCTGAGCTGGGGCAGTGTACCTCATGGTGCTTCAGAGGATGTTGGGGTTTAAAAGCAGTTACGACCTAAATGGCCAAGAGTAGAATCATTAAATAAATTAGTGGTCTCCAAATAAGGGAGTATTTATGGAGTCATTAAAGGTGATGTCATTAAAGAAGCTTTTAATGATATGGGAAATTAATTGCATAATAATATGTAACATAAACTGAAAAACAGATGTAAAATGTTTTATACAGTTTGGTCTCAACCATGTTAAAATAAACAAGTGAAAACTGAACAGTAGTCACACACACACATACGTATACTAGTTACACATATATTTGGCTTTGCTTTTTGGTATTTTCTATGATTACTTTTATAATCAGAAAAGAGGTTTAAAGTTAAAATACAAATGAATAAGCTCTTTACTTAGATTCTCAAAGTGTGACATGAGTCTGTTCTGGAATTTTCTTCAAACCTTTATTCTTGGTTCTCAAATCCTAAGCCCCTGCCCTTAGTGGATGAATGTATCGTGGAAGAGGAGGGAACTTCAGCTCTGTAATTATAGGGCCAAGTTGAGGTCTAAACTGTGGGAGAAGTGAGTGGTAACAAACTTTAGAAGTGCTTTGAGATCTCAGAGAGAGGAAGCTTGCCTCCAGGCACTCTGGCCAGGGAGGGCATTTTTGAGGATTTGGTTGAATGAATGGCCTGGCTGGGATTCAGTGGGACATGGAGCAGGAGAGAGAACATAGGGACAGAGTTGCAACAGCCAGCCTTCAGAAACCATGTGGGCAAGCACCACTGCTTTACAGGTAATGCCAGCTACTACCTTGACTTGAGTACCCCCACACACACTCGATGTGTACACAGTGGAGAGGTGTGGCATAGTGGAAATTTTATTTACCTTTCACAACAGCCCAGTGAAGCAGATTTTATAATCTTTATTTTGCCAGCCCCCAAACAAAGCAAGGCAGTCAGCTTAGAGGGGTAAAGAGCTATTGACCGGTAACTGATGGCAGGTCCAGAATTCACAACCACCCCCACCTTTTTACTTTGAACTCTGATGGTAATAATTGGGTATTGGTGCATATTGGGTCTTTCCCATGTGCCAGGCCTTGTATGGAATGCTTTTCCTGCTTTATTTCTTTTAAGGCTCACAGCAGTGCAATGAAATAGATCCTATTAATATTCCCAGTTCATGCTGAAGAATTGAGGTTTAGAGGAACTTGCTAATGGTCACAAAGGGAGTGACAGAGATAGCTATGGAACCCAGGTTGGTCTGAGGCCAGGTCAGAATTCTTACTGTGACTTCAGTGGTTTCCTCTGGATGGGGGGGTACCCTACCCTATTCTGGCCCTGTACCCTACCCAAATACCAAGTACAGGGTAACAACCCCAGCATGACCCTGGAGTCTGTAACTGTTGTTCCAGTCCTGCCAGCCACTGAATGCATTAGTCAATGCATGCATGCACCCACCCATGAATCCATGTACTCACCCATGTATCCATGCATCCATCCATGCACTCACCCATGCATCCATGCATCCATCCAAACCTGTATCTAATTTGGAGTGGGGAAATGGTAGACTTGGTGATCTCCAAGACCTCTCTCAGATCAGTGATTTTAGAAATTTGCTGACCTTTTGTCTTAAGTCCAGATCTTTGCTAAAAATTGTGAGGCAAGAGAGGGATGGAGGAAGCATATGCCTTTGGCTTGCCCTCATGGAGTTTCAGGGCAGAGTTCAGGGAGGTATGTGTCGACTGCCACTCAGAAAACATTTATATGATAATGAAGTAGACAGTGTGATACAGAGTTTAAATTCTGAGATCAGTGTGCATGGAGCAGGTGGAAAAGGATGCTCTATGTGTGTGAGTATGTGTGTGAGTGAGTGTGTGTGAGTGTATGTGAGCATGAAGGTGGGAAGTGAGTGTGTCTATGTGAGTGAGTCTGAGAGCATGAGTGTGCATGTATGTGGGTGTGAGCATGGGGGAGAATGTGTAAGTGAGTGTGTATGGGTGTGCATGTGCAAGCGTCTGGGTGTGTGTGACAGTTTGCGACTAAGTGTAGGGGTCCTGTGTCAGAGAGGAGCATGAGGACCTCCCTGGTCTCCTGAGAAAAGAGGAAGGAGGAGGGACGAGGAATGGAGAGAGAGAGGTGCCCAGGGAGCCCAAAGCTTAGAGCAGCAAAGGGGTTGAGAAATGGCTCAGACTCTGGCTGAGATAAAAGATGGGGGTGCTCACTCTGGAGGTGACAAGGAAGGAGAAGAACTGAGTGTGTGTGTGTAGGTGTGGAGGGTGTTTGCGTCTGTGGTCTCGTCTGACTTCATGTCCAGGGAGGCTGGTGCCCAGTTTCCAGTGGGGAACCAGACTTCTGGGCCTGAGGGCTAATTGCCTCCATCAGACAAGTCTGGGCCTAGAGGAAGATCAGATGCCCCACCTTCCTCTGCAGGTGAAATCTGAGGCCACCCTGAGCTAAGGGAAGAGGCCCCTGATGGACTGGCGCCAAGGTGAACCTCCTTAGCCCTGGGTGGAAGGGCCCAAAATGAGGGCCCTTCTTTTGATACAACTTTCTGATTTACTCCAGACCTATATAATGAAATATAGCTATCTATTTCATTAATGGTCTTTATCAGAAAAGAATTAAATTAGTTCGTATGGCCATGGAACCAAGGCCTATGTATTTACTGGGGTCTTTTTTTTTTTTTTCTCAAGATTTTATTTATTCATGAGAGATGCAGCGAGAGAGGCAGAGACATAGACAGAGGGACAAGCAGGCTCCCTGTGGGGAGCCTAACGTGGGACTCAATCCCGGGACCCTGGGATCACGCCCTGAGATGAAGGCAGATGCTCAACCACTGAGCTACCCACGAGTTACTACTGGGGTCTCCAAACCATCAGAGACGTGGACTGACCTCCCAGCCAAGAATTCCTTAACTTCAGGATGCTGGTCCTGGATATTTTGGTTTGATTGGGATGGATACAGCTACAGAGAACCTTGTTCTTCCCTGCAGAGCACTGGGGCTATAGATATTCTGTCCTCGGGGCCAGGAAACTGGATATCCTGATTCCTTCGCTTCCTGTCCCACCCACTCACTGGACCTGTGTGCCTAACATCTGCAATCATTTGCAAAATACAAGTTCCCAGGCCTGGAGGCGGCACTGTTTTCTTTCCTGCACACATGCAAAGACCTTTGAGTCGGCAGCTCTGTTTTATAAGGTTGCTACTTCCTGCCCTTGCTTTATTACATCTGTTCTTTGGGGCATGGTGTTATAAATTGGGTATGTGATGATGTGTAATCACTAACTGAAAAGCCAATACATTTTCACTGTACCGGCAGCAAGACAAATAAAAGGCAAAATGAAAGGCTTGTGCTCTTTTGACAAAGGGAAAAGCACACAACACACATATTAAAGAAAAAAAAAATCAGGTTGCAAATTGAAAATGTTGTCATCTTTGGGGAGTTGTTTTCTTGGGGGCAGTCTGGCTTGTGTTTGCCACCCCTGGGAGTGGGGTGCCTGGTGGCTGGGAGGCAGGGAGGGTGGAGGATGCTGTTTTATTCCTCTTGGGAAACCACGTATTCTTAGACTTTGGGAACCTCAGGCAGTCGCCCCAGGTGCTTATGAGATATGATCCAGCAGCCTTCACTGGGGACCAGTGGTCTGTGGTGGGAAGACACAGGACAGAAAGAGACAGTGGAGAGAGAGAAAGAGAGAGAGAAGCGGACATGCTGGTATTTACATAGGTGTGTATAGCAGAGGGCTCTTCCTTTAGCAGAAGTTCAGGAAACTGTCCTGAACACTGATGTGTGTCGGACAGCGTGATCCATACAATCAGGCTTCAAATAAATGATTTCTTCTGTGTCTGTTCTGATTCAGAGCTTTCACACAGTAGGGATTGAAGCTGAGCTTGAGAGCTGATAGACAAGAAGTCCTCCTGCCCATTCATTTTCAATAAATGTGAGTATTCATTCATAATTGATTTCATGACCCTGCAGAAGGATCATCTGGAATTTTGCTTCGCTTTGCTTTTCTCTTCTTCAAAGACCCGAGGAAAATATAATAGAAATAGGGCTTGGGGGTTAGTTTCTTGAAACATATTAAAGCAAAAGATAATAGGAATGATATATATTGTCAGTCTGTGAAAGGTGTTGCCAGACAAAAAAAAAAAAAAAGAGAGAGAGAGAGAGAGAGAGAGAGAACATCTGTCAGCTTGGTAACTAATTATGTACATGAAGTTAAGATGATTGTGAATGGTGGTAAGGGTTTCCCCTTTGTAAGGAGGATTCAACACCCTGTGAACATCCTAGAAATCTGGGCTTCAGTAGTTTTTCCAACACGCTGATGTAATAACACTAGTACTAATAATAGCAACATAGCTACCGTACATTAGAGACCACCTGTATACAGTCCTGACGGAAGGTGAGAACCCAGTGCAATGACTGGGGCCCAGGGAGCTGGAGGGGCCAGGGGCTCTGTTGCATAGCAATAAAAATCTACCCTTTCTTGCAGCTCCCCATTTTTTCCCCCTGGGACCAGACCAGCTCTCAGCAGGTTAATTAAAAAAAAAAAATCATCTCATCATTTGTCTTATTTGTTTCTCTTAGGAGTTCTATGGGGGGAGATAGGAAAGGCTATCCTGTCTTGGGCGGTTGACTCACCCACGGCCCCAGGGCTAGGGGCAGGGCCAGGACCCCACCAAGGCCTTGCAAGGCCAACTTCGGGCTTCTTCAGGCCACACAGTCAGAGGCCGTGAAGGAGATAAATGTCAAAACCACAATGCCAGCCCACGCTAGGTCATCTGTGTGTACCCCATCGTCATGACCATTTTCAGGTCTGGAGCATAGGCGCCTTGGCCGCGTTGGCACCTAAGGAGCCCAAAGTGTGACAGCACAGGGTTCCTGATGGGCTGGGGAGCAAGCCTGGCTCCTGTGAGGTTGACCCGTCCTAAACAAAAATAAGCAG
This sequence comes from Canis lupus familiaris, assembly GCF_011100685.1. NCBI lineage: Eukaryota > Metazoa > Chordata > Mammalia > Carnivora > Canidae > Canis > Canis lupus. The sequence continues at coordinate 28,476,527 of NC_049237.1, forward strand.
CCCCGTGTCTGTTGTTCTGTTGTTGGATTCGTACAGGGGAACACATAGCACTTCTCTTCAGGATGCTCCTTCGCAATCAGAGGTCATCTTCTGAGATGAAGATGCTGGCTTCTTAAGTTATTTAATATAGACCTTCATTTGATTTCCTTACAACACCACAATTTACGTATCAATGTGCTATTTGAATTTTTATCATCTGTCTCTACTGCCCACTCTTCAGTCTGAATGCAAGATCTGTGAAGGCAGGTTTTTTTTTTCCTTTTTTTCTCTTCTTAATTGAAGTATAGTTAACATATTATATTAGTTTCAACATAGTGTACTGTACAACATAGTGATTTGATAATTACATACATTAGGATATGCTCACCACGATAAGTACAGTTACCATCTGTCACCACACAGAGTTATTACAGTGTTATTAACTGTATTCCCTATGCTGTACTTTTCATCCCCGGGACCTATTTTATAACTGGAAGTTTGTAATCTCATAATCCCCTTCACTTCTTTCACCCCTCCCACCCCCCTCCCATCCAGCAACCACTAGTTTCTTCTCTATTTTTATGACTCTGTTTCTCTTTTTTGTTGCTGTTTTGTTTTGTTTTCTAGATTCCACACGTCAGTGAAATCATATGGTATTTGTATTTCTCTGTCTTATTTCACTTGGCACGATTACCCTCTAAGTCCATCCATGTTGTCACAAATGTCAAGATTTCATTATTTTTTATTGCTGAGTAATATTCCATTATATATATAATATATATCATATATATATATATATATATATATATATATATATATATCTCACACCTTCTTTATCCATTTATCAATGGTTGGACACTTGGGTTGTTCCCCTGTCTTGGATATTGTAAATAATGCTGCAATTAACATAGCGGTGCATGTATTTTTTTGAATTAGTCATTTCTTTCTCCTTGGGTAAATACCCAGAGGTGGAGTTGCAGGATCGTAGGGTTGTTCTATTTTAAATGTTTTGAGGAACCTCCGTTCTGTTTTCCACAGTGGCCACACCAATGTACATTCCCACTAATGGGGTAAGAGGGTTTCCTTTTCTCCACACCCTCGCCAACACTTGTTATTTCTTGTGTTTTTGATACTAGTCACTCTGACAGGTGTGAGGTGGTATCTCATTGTGGTTTTGATTTGTATTTCCCTGATGAGTGATGATGTTGAGCATCTTTTCATGTTTCTGTTGGCTGTCTGTATGTTTTCTTTGGAAAAATATTTATTTGGGTCCTCTGCCCATTTTTAATCAGATTTTTTCTTTTGGTATTGATTTTTTTCATGTTTTATTATTTATTATCCAAGTATAATTCATATACAGTGTGATATTCGTGTCAGGTATACAATACAGTGATTCAACAATTCTATATATTATTTTGGGCTCATCACGATAGATTATATGACTTCTTTATATATTTTGGATGTCAACTTCATATCGGATATATCATTTACAAATATCTTCTCAAGACAGGATTCTTTGGGTCTGTATTTTCCACTTAAGATCCCAAGTGCTCAAAACAGCGCCTGATGTAAGTGCTCAATAATTGTTATTTGTTTGATGATTGGCTGGTAAAATAAAGAGGAAATAGCAGAGGCTAATTATCTTAAATAATACGTTCATGTCCAATGAAAGCGAGAGGATGTCACCTTTTGATGCCTAATCAGTGGTTCAAATAAAGAAAAGAAGTGAGACAAAGAGCTGCCACATGGTCCAAGGGACTTATAGGAACACAGAACCCAAAGGTACCCACCCATGCCCACGTTGAGAAAATGATGTATATTGCTCAGACCCTGCCTTTTTTCCTATCAATTCTTTAACAGTGATTGAGTAATAAATAGGCAAGAAATATTTTCTGTTAATTTTTTTTCGGGTTGAAATTTTGGAGTGAATTATTGAATTGCCTGGCTCATAAAAATAATAAATCAATAGTTAAGAGTGAAATTTGTTGTTAAAAGGCAAAAGGCCAAATGATGACATAATAAAGATGATGGATGAAATCAGGAGTCAGCAAACTATGGCCCTTGGGCCAAATCCTGCCTGGCACCTGTTTTCGTAAATAAAGTTTTATTGGAACACAGCCAGGCTCATCCATTTACCACTGTCTATGGCTGATTTCATGCTACAGTGATAGAGTTGAGTAGTCTGTGACAGAGCCCATATGGTCCACAAGGCCGAAAATATTTACCATTTGGCCTTTTGCAGAAAATGTTTGCCCTCTGGATTAAACGATGGTCCATCATGTTAAAGTTCAAAGAATTGAGCTGACAATGAAGTGACTGGTAGAGCAATGGTATCTTTCTTCTGGGAAGCCCAACACCAGACATTTAACTTCTGCAAAAGATCATTATTTATCACAGTAAATTAATTTGAATTTTATTGGTTTGGTAGTTTTCATTGTATTTATTTTATAAATTTGTTTTTCTTTCATATTTGCATAAGAGTTAGAAGCATAAGGATTTGTATCTAGGTTGGTGTTTGCTTGTATGTATCAACTTTATTGTAAAATTACTTAGGTCTACTCCATGGAGATTGTGAGATGTTTTTTTTCCCTCTTTCCATGTGTTCTCATCCTTCACTTACTTCAGTTTGAAAATTCTTGGTTTAAAGCATCTGGTAGGAGCTTGTGTCTAGGTTTTGCTAATTTATGCTATGGTCACTGTTAATTGTCCTCCTTTAAACTTGTTTGGGGCAGGGGAGTGACATTTCTAGAAATTCTTTTCTTTCTAGGGTGATTCATTAAGTGTTTGTCTTATAACTTGGGGAATTTGAGAGAGAAGAAACTTATCAAGAGGATTGTTATGAAACTACTTTTTCCCCCCCTTTTATAATATGGGGATGACTGGATTCTGATCATGACCCCATTTCTCTTCATCTCTGGCAATGTGGGGGCCTGTTAGTTGTTTTCTGGGGTTGGACCGACTGTAAATTCCCAGAGCTTGACTTTGACAAGCATTCACTGTCTGATGTAAATGCATGTCACTTATAGAAACTCTGTATGCCATGGGAGCATAATATTTTAGAGTTGGTGGAAAGATTGAAGTTCAAAGAAGCCAAGGCTTTTGCCGAAGTTCACGAAGCTAGCGAGAGGCAGAACTGAGATTGTACCAGCTGCATTAAGGAAATAAAAGACAGAAAACAACAAAACAAAACCAACCCGAAAAACCACCTTGACAAGGGAGCAGCTAGTTATCTTAGCCCTGATGTTACAGGTGTAAGGACACACAGCACTAGCGAGCTGGAGATTTTGTTTATGACGTTGACTCTGAAACGCCATCTATTTTTATTTTGAGCAACTGTCTTTGATTTGGACCTGAGTTGATTTTTATGGCTTATTTTATAGAACACGTTCTATCTACTCTTTGTTCTCCAAAATCTTATAGCAGCCTTTGATGGTGAGCTATAGAATTCTGACCTCTGGTTTGTAGAATGCAAATATTCCTGTAAGGATACAAGGCCTGCCAGCTGAAGGCAAGCGCGGCCTCCGTGCTCCCAACAGTCCCTGGCTTGGCACTAGAGCGAGCTTTTAAAACGCGGAGCAGAGAAAGACAATCATCGTATGGTTTCACTCATATGTGGAATATAAGAAAGAGGGAAAGGGACCATAAGGGAAGGATGGAAAACTGAGTGGAGAAAAATTATGGAGAAGAAGACAAACTCCTGACTCTGGGAAACAAAGAGTTGTGGAAGGGGGTTGAGCGGGGGAATGGGGTGACTGGGTGACGGGCACTGAGGAGAGAGCACATCATGGGATGAGCACTGGGTGTTATACTATATGCTGGCAAGTTGAATTTAGATAAAATGAAATTCCTGGGGAAAAAAAACAATAAAACATGGATTTAATCGACCCCCCACCCCCCACCCTGGTGCTTAGGCCTTGCAATGGCTTTCCAGAGCTTCATGACACCACTTCTGGGCAGTGGGCAGCCCTCCCGTCTCTCTAGCCTCCTCTGACGACACTTGCTTCTCTCCCGCCCACACCCCCAATGCAGCCTCACTGGCCGCCTCCAGACCCTGGTCCCCATTGCTCAGTTGTCCTTTTCCCCTGGTTGGCATCATCTCATCCGTGAGTGCTGGATTAGTTGTCACTTCCTCCGGGAAGCCTCCTCCTCCGCCCTTCCTGATGTAGGCAGCTTTCCCCCAAGGTGGCATGCATGTCCCCAAGAAGCCTCATACCTCTATTGCAATCTTCCATTCGTTTGTGACCCACCCTGCACTTGACCATGAGCTCCATGAGGCAGAAATAGTGTCTTAATCTCCACTGTATCCCCAGCCCAGTGCCTGGCACCTAACCGATGCAAGAAATAGTTGCTGAGGGGCACCTGGGTGGCTTAGTGGTTGAGCATCTGCCTTGGGCTCAGGTTGTGATCCCAAGGTCCTGGGATCGAGTCCTGCATCAGGCTCTCTGTGGGGAGCCTGCTTCTCCCTCTGCCTATGTCTCTGCCCCTCTCTGTGTCTCTCAGGAATAAATAAATAAAATCTTTAAAAAAAGAGAGAGAGAAATAATTGCTGAACCCTGAGTGAACGAGTGGGTGATACTCTGGCCTGGAGCCCATAGGGAGGAGCCCAGAACACCAAGCACTAGCAGAACGTGTTGGGAAGAGAATCGAGTTTGAAGTCACTAAGGCCTTTATTCACAGCTCGGGGTAAGTCCACCTCACCGAGGCTCAATTAATTCACTGAAAAAACGGGAGCAAGTAATGACATCCAGCACACAGGTACCTGTGAGGATGAAGGTGGCCAGTGACAACAGGTGTTTTCTCCCTTCCTCTCACACACAGCCAGCAAGGCCCTGATCCACTTCAGACAGGAACTCGGTCAGCTTCTGAGTCTTCCCAGGCTGCCCCTGGGTGTACCTGGCCCTTTGGAAGCTACTGGTGATCCCTCTGGGCAGGACCCACTGGTCAGGGCCAGGCTGCTCAGCCTTGTGCACCAGGGCTCAGGGAGCAGTGGGGGGCCGGGGGGGGGGTGTGTTCCCTGCGAGGAACCGAGCTAGACCCGGGAGGGCAGGGGTTAAGCAGGAGCCACTTAGGATGGGCCCATCCGGGGGTGCATCCGTTCATCATGATAAGTGTCATAGGAAAATCAATTCTCTGTGTACTTTTGGGAATTACAACTATCATTTTGGCGTGATTTATTTGGTGTATAACATGAACATGGCCATTTGTTTTATCATTCTGAAAGTTCATCTGAAATTGCTTTGAGTTTCTGGTTTTCGGGAGTGACATGTCCAATTGTTATCGCCTCTCCTATGAAATATGGATCGAGGGACACACGGCTGCCGCCTGTGCTTCCTCTCTGGTTACCTGCTCACGGTGGCAGGGACTTTTTTTTATTGCTCTGATTTTTCTTCTCCTCTCCCTGCCCTCCGCTCGTTGGAAGCTGTCCTCAGACCAACCCGGGGTTAAAGCCCGGGCTTTCCTCCCTGCCGGCCCTGGGGAGCTTCTCTCTCCTGTGAAGAAGACGGAAGAAAAACCTATGAAGCAAGTGTTGGACTCTGCACCCCATCCTGTAGCCCTCCCTGGTGGTGAATCCCCCTCCCCACAGCCCCAGGCCTAAACCGGGCCTTTGAGCCCCTTTGCACTTAGGTGGTTGGGGGTTAGAATGGACTGGTTTGACAGTTGTCCCTGTCACTTCACTTTTGTGTGACTTTGGGCAATACCCTCAATCTCTCTGTTTTCTCACTGATAAAACTGAGGTTCTAAGAGGGGAAGGATTCTATGAGCTAACGGTCTAGCACATACCCAGCACATAGCCAGGAAACTACAAACACTACCTATTACCATCAGCACAACCCCTGGTTTCTGCCTGGAGCTAAGCTGTGTGACTGGGGTCTTAGTTTTTCCCGACTGGGAAATGGCCTCATGCGGCAAGTCGGAGGCCTGCGAGAAGATGGGGATGTCATATGTAGAGTGAGTAAACTGCCCTGGCCAGAGACAAAGGGTCTATTTAAACTCTGGGGGTTGCCACCCTACTGTTTCTCCTTCTCTGTCCTGCTGACAGAAGCACATGTGTCTGGGCCCTTTGGGGCAGGCTTCGGGAGAATCCAGGGACGCAGGGTGCAAGTGAGGTCAAAATGCTGCCAGTCTTCCCATCTGGCCGTGGCATCTGTGGGGAGGCCTGTGGTTTATTCCTGACATCTTTTTGCAATAATAACACCACCCACCATGTATCACATGCACAGACCCCTAAAAAATCAGTGTTGGGATTTTTTTTTTCCCCTGGGACACCTGTTCCATTTTCTTGAAATGGAGCAGCTATCTTTGGATAAATGCCGCCCGACTTTTAGGTCAATGCTTGGCCCATCCAGGGCATGCAGTCAACAAGAGCACTGTGTCACTTCTCCCTGCTACATAGAACTGTGTTCTTTCTTCCTTCCAGGGGAAATATGCTGTCCCCATTGCCTCACATCTCAATCTTTTCATCTTTTATGATTCAGATGCCACCCCCTCCAAGAAGCCCTCCCTCATTCTCTGTGTAGGTTACAGGTCTCTCTTCCTTTGCTCCCACAACACTTTACCTGCACCTCCATTTTGGCATCTTTCACTTTTTCTTTCACAGCAAGGGTCCTTAAATACCGCCTTATTGGCCCAACTATAGTTTGGTTCCCATTGGGGGTGCTGTGTCTTTTGCCCCTCAATCTAGCTTCGTGTCTGGCACAGAACAGACCCATCCCACAGTTTTCTCATCTGTTCAGTGATTAGAAGGAACGTGATCACATCTTGTTTGTGGAGAACCCTGCGGAGCCTGGCATTTCTGAGCATCACCTGCTGTTGCCAGCACTTCCTCCCACTTAGAAGTCTCAGACCTGCCTCAGAGTGATGATTTCTGCTGCAGGGGGAGCTTTTGGTTTAAATAGTTCCTGTTTGGGGCACCTCGGTGGCTCAGTGACTGAGCATCTGCCTTTGGCTCAGGTCGTGATCCCAGGGTCCTGGGATGGAGTCCCACATCGGGCTCCCTACATGGAGCCTGCTTCTCCAGCTGCCTGTGTCTCTGCCTCTCTCTCTCTGTGTCTCCCATGAATAAATAAATAAAATCTTTAAAAATAAATAAATAAATCTCTCCTGTTCTCCGAAAGTGATGAGCTACCTCCAAGTCCCAAGTCCCAAGATGGAGACAGGTGGGCTCCTCGTGTGTGCAAGGGGAGGATGGCACGGAGATCCCCTCCTTGACCAAGGAGAGCCCAAGGGGAGACGGTTTGCCTGAGTAAGCAGGTTGGGGGGCAGGCTGGTCCTGGGGGGCAAGCAAGAGGATGGTGGATTTGACCTCACACAGTGCTCCTGGGCTTAGTTCACAGTTAAGGGAAGGAGGACGTTTCCAGAGCGATGGTATTGGCTGCAAGTCCTGCCCTTCCCCACCCGCAGGCATGGAGAGCACCTTCCCAGCAGCCAGGCAGCAGGATCTACTTAAGACAGATGTGTCCTCCTCTCCTCCTCTTCCTCCCGCTGCAGGGCTGCAGGGCGAGGGGACAAAATCCCCAGAGTTCCTTCAATTACATGGATGACTGGGGAGAGCTTTAGCACAAGTAATAGAGCCACCTGCTCCGGCTGAAGGGTGACTACCTCCCCTCCCCCTTCCCCTAAACTAGCACCATTGACCTTCGCAAGGCCTGTTACTAATGCAGGTGTTAACCTTAATGCCACTCACTTGGGCCTGTCATTAGCACTCAGGCCTGTGACAGGTGCCTGTGGTGGCCCTGGCAGGATGGTGAGCAGTGGGGAGCTGCTGACTTCCCCAGCCTGAAGGCGACGCTTGAGGGTTGGCAGAGGGCCAGGCTCAAGTTGGCTGCCGCAGGGCGTCGGGGGAGGGCCGGGTGGGGTGGGGTCAGGCGGGCCTTGGAGGAGCTCAGGGCAGGGGGAAGGGTTTAAGGCCTGAGAGGGAGTCTTTCCTCTCCCTCCTCCCCACCTAGGCCGTCCCCTGGAGGGTCACTGAGGTGACCTGGGCCTCCTGGCTGGGGGACACGCTCTGGCTGCCGGCCTCAGTCCCAGTTGTTTATCTCCTGCCTGGCACTTCTGCTCTTCGGGGACGGGCCTGGGGCGTGCAGGGAGCTCTCCTGGACAGGGTGGCAGTGACTTCAGCCCTGACAGGGACTGTGCCTCAGTGGTACTGCCCCAGGACTGTGCCTTGTCTGCCTGGAGATCTTGGCTGGACGAGCCCCAGGGAAGGCCCAGATAGCATCGGGGGTCTTCAGGGCAACAACATGCAGGGGAAAAGCTGCTTTTTTTTTTTTTTTTTCTATATCTTGGGATTCTGGGAGAGGCTCAATGCATTGACTTGAGTATTAGAAATAAAAGAGATTACGGGGTTCATTTTATTTACTATTTCTCAAATTTTTATTACCTGGTCCTTATCCTATGTCATTTGTGTCATAGCAGTTGTGGCTTGAATTCTCTGTACCTTCTTTGTCCGTCACTCTCAGGATTCATGGGAACAACAATAACCCAAACAATGACAGACTCTGCCCCCCACTGGCATTTCTTACAGGTTCATCACATGCCAGGGACTTTGCAGCTGGTAGGCAACTAAATGATTCTAACTGCACTGTGAGGTTGGTGTGGTCACCTCACTTTACTGATAAGGAAACTCACACCCAGAATGGATGTGTGACCTACTCAAGGCGATGCCAGGGTTCGAACCCAAGTCCAAGTGGTTGCCACTGGTGCACTTAGTCACTCCCCTTTGGTACCACCGTTGAGAGTGTGGTGAGTCAATCCACTCTGGGCCCTGGGTCGGGAGACACTGCTGACTTCCAGCAGATCAGACAACCGAGGCCCAGAGAGGCACATCAGCTCACCTGAAGTCACACAGCTAGCTTGTGACTGAGCTGGGACTTGTCCTTGCCTAGTCGATGAATGACTTGCTTGTACCGAGCCCCTTGAGGGGGTTCCAAAAAGAACATGTCCCATACTTCATGAACTACCACTTACTGCATTCCTAGGTAACATTTATTGGGCTTCAACTCTGTGTCAGGCATGAGTTTTACATCTGGCTCTCACAACTCTGACATATGTTCTGGCATTCTCTCCCTTTTATTGAATGAAGAGGGGGACCCAGAGATGTTAAGCAGCTTATCCAGGGCCACACAGCTAGGATGGGGGACATGTGACTCAAGCTCATGTCTGGCTGACTGCAGAGCCCTTGGACTCATTCTTCAGACACAGAGAACCATAGGGGCTAGGCTTTGAGAATGCAATGTATGATGGGGCATCGGTGAAAGATGAGAGAAGAGATAGGTGGGGAAGGGGGGCATTCTGAGGAACTGGGGTTGAGCTCGGTGTTTGTTTTGATGGGCCTCAGGAGAGTCTGGGATGGAGCCCTGGATGGAAAGAACGTCCCAGATAAAGGCTGGGAACTCGGAAGGGTACATTGAGAGGCTATGTGTGCCTGCATGATGGTGGAGGGACCCTTCTTTATTTCACTCTTGGCTTCTTTACCCATAGCTACCCTCACCTGGTGGGTTGATTCCGAGCGTTCTTTTGTGCAGCCAAGAAACATCCGTTTGTCATTGAGGAAATAGGAGTGTTAGTACCTGCGTGGCAGAGGGAAAAGCACATGGTTTAGAACTGGATTTAAGTCTAAAGCTGTCTGTTACTAACTGTATGTCTTTGGGAGATTCTGGGCCATGCCGAGCTCAGTTTCATTGTCTATAAAAGCTGGATAATGACAATTAGCTTATCTACCTCACGATGTAATTTTTGATAATCAAATGAGATAGGCTCAGGTGAAAAGTACTTTGTAAGCAGCAAATTGGTCTAACTTATGATTATTAATTAAATGTGAGTGTGAGTAAACAGGTTGTGCATGTTTATGTGTATTTAAGTGGTTATAATTAGGGTTATGTCTTTAACTCTGAACATGAATATTGACACTTATGCATATGAGGTGGTGTGTGTGTTTATCTTTTGGTCTCAAGAATAGCACCTGGGAGGCATCACCCAGCATTAGACCCTGGTAGAGACCACCCTTTACTGTGTAAATCTGCAAGCTGGGCATAGTGGCTCCCACCCTCCCACCACTCTTATGGCCTCCCTGTAACTCTGGAAGTCCACTGCCATGATAATAATCATTTTTAACTTGTAACAGAGCCTGGATTTGAATTGAGGCATGCTGACTCTAAAGCAACTGCCGCTCTTTCAAGAAACCAGAAGGGACCTTGGTGTCCTGGAGAAGCCATGGCTAGGCAGACAGACACCCTCTTCCTACAGTTACCCCAAGCCCCAATCTCATTAGCACCTTCCCACTGGCCAGTTTCACAGGGAGATCACTCTGCTTCCCCTGGGCTACTATGTGAACCTCCTGGTTCACACCCTCAGTGGAGCCCACCCAGGCTCCTGACTCTTTGACCAGGCATCTCCTGCCTTTTTAAGTCTCCTACACACTTTGTTCTCTATACCCTGACCCCATTCTCAAGGAGATGGAGTTAGATGGTTTGCTTCTCTCTTTCCAACCATTTTCTCCAGGACTTACCCTCTGGCCTACATCTAGGTGACAGGGAAGCTATCCTAAGGCAGCCTGGTGGTCCATCTGGAGAGGAAGCCCAACGGGGGTTTGGCAGGACACTTAGAGGCCTAGGGGGAGACTACTGCCATTGAAGATGGTGGGGACTGCAAGGGAATTCATTCCTCACTCAGCCATGGGTGCTTGGTTCTAGGTCCTGCAGGACTTTGGTCACACCCTCCTCTGCAAGGAGAGGTCTGAAATTGCTGGTGAGAATTCTGCTTGGAATGTCTTCCCTCAGGCTCAGAATGGAGCTTGGTTGGCCTCAGGCTGTGGTCCACCCTTGAGGACCCCAGGGAGAGCTATGAGCTGGCCGAAGGCTGATTGTCATTTCCTGAGATTGACACTGCAATGGTCACTTACTTCATTCACACTGATGGATGTGCTTCCAGATAATGCCTGGTAGTCTACGCACAGATATGGCATCTCAGAGATGTACATATACTGGTGCATAGCTTGGAGGTCTAACTAGTTTTGCTTTGATGATGGAAATGATATATATCTATTATAAAAATTTTTTAAAAATATACATATGTCAGGAAGAAATAAAAATAACCTTTTAGCCTTCTACTGAATGATAGCCACTGTTGTCATTTTGTTACATTTCCTGATGTTCTCTGATATGCCTGTGTGTGTATATATGTATGTGTATAGTAGGCCTTGAACAGAATGGGTTTGAATTGTGTAAGCCACCTATATGCAGATTTTTTTCAATTATACAGTGTGGTAGGGTAAATATATTTTTTCTTCCTTATGATTTTCTTTTCTTTTTTTTTTAAGATTTGGTTTATTTATTCATGAGAGACACAGAGAGAGGCAGCGACACAGGCAGAGGGAGAAGCAGGCTCCCTGTGCGGAGCCTGATGTGAGACTCAATCCCAGGACCCCGGGACCACAACCTGAGCCAAAGGGAGACACTTAACCACTGAGCCACCCAGGCATCTCCCTTATGATTTTCTTAATGAAGATATTTTCCCCTAGCTGTTTAGTGTAAGTATACAATATAGAATACATATAACAGACAAAATATATGTTAATCAACTATTATGTCATCGGTAAGACTTCCAGTCAACAGCAGGCTATTCGCAGTTAAGTTTTGGGAGAGTCAAAAGTCATGCACAGATTTTTTTCTTTAAATTTAAATGCAATTTAATTAATGTACACGGTATTATTAGCTTCAGGGGTAAAATTTGGTCATTCATCTGTTGCATATAACATCCAGAGCTCATTCCATCATGTGCCCTCCTTTATGCCCGTCACTCAGTTATCCCATCCAGCAACTCTCAGTTTGTTTCCTAGAGTTAAGAGTCTCTTATGGGGATCCCTGCGTGGTGCAGCGGTTTGGCGCCTGCCTTTGGCCCAGGGCGCGATCCTGGAGACCCAGGATCGAATCCCACATCGGGCTCCCGGTGCATGGAGCCTGCCTCTCTCTCTGCCTATGTCTCTGCCTCTCTCTCTCTCTCTCTGTGTGTGACTATCATAAATAAATAAAAAGGTTTAAAAAAAAAAGAGTCTCTTATGGTTTGTCTCCCTCTCTGTTTTTTTCTCATTTTTCTTTCCCTTCCCCAATGTTCATCTGTTTTGTTTCTTAAATACCACATATGAATGAAATCATCCAATAATTGTCTTTCTCTGACTGATTCATTTTGCTTAGCCTAATACCTCTAGTTCCAGCCATGTCAGTACAAGTGGCAAGATTTCATTCTTTCTGACGGCTGAGTAGTATTATGTTGTATATATGCCACATCTTCTTGATCCATTCAACTGTTAATGGACATCTGGGGTCTTCCCATAGTTTGGCTATTGTGGATGTTGCTGCTATAAACATTGGGGTGCAGGTGCTCCTCTGTATGCATAGATTATTGACTGCAGGGGAGGTCAGAGCCACAAACCCCATTTTGTTCAAGGGTCAGCTGCCCATGTATTTAACATTTTTCTTCCCTATATCAGAAAAGTGCATCCCAGAGGCCTCAGGGTTACTCTTGACCCTTCCCTCCCCGCTGCCTCCCCCTCCCACTCCTTCCCCAGCCCATCACCAAGTCCTACTAATTATGCTTCTCTCCTTGCCCCAAAGTCCACTCTTTTTTTTTAAAAAAAAAAATTTATCTATTTATTCATGAGACAGACAGACAGACACACACACACACACACACACAGAGAGAGAGAGAGAGGTGCAGAGACACAGGCGGAGGGAGAAGCAGGCTCCATGCAGGGAGCCTGACATGGGACTTGATCCTGGGTCTCCAGGATCACAGCCTGGGCCGAAAGCGGCACTAAACCACGGAGCCACCCGGGCTGCCCCCCACAGTCCACTCTTAGCCACTTTCATCTCCCACTTGAGTTCCTGCAGTGGCTCCTAACAGGTCCTCCCACATCACATGAGCCCCTCCCCTCAGTCCTAGCACAGTCACTGAGTTCTTCGGTGTGCACACTGCCTGACTCCACCTCTTATGAGCTGTGCATCCTTAGGCAAGTGACTTCACTGCTTTGAGTCTCAGCTTCCCCATCTCATGAAGTGGTCAGAACTAGATAAAGGAATACACATAAAGCTCTTGTACTGACACTTGCTCATGGCACACATTCTCCACAACAACAAGAGCCTCTTTAGAAACACAGATCCATCCCATCATGGTACCCCTCTGTGTGAAATATACCAAAGGCTTCCTTCCTGTGGCCCTTAGGGTGAAAGCAGACATCTCACACAGGCCTCTCTGGTTATGCCCTCAAAGTAGATCCTCAGAAGTAACACCACTAGTTCAAAGATTATAGACATTTGCAAAGCTTTTGATGAAACCATCTCCAGAAAGCAAACACCTCCTTCGTCTTCTTCCCATACATCCCTTCCCTGGGCTTCGGTGGCCCTTTTGTTTGAACCTCTAATCTTGCAATGATCATATCTCCTTGAATTAGCATTGTTTCTTTACACTCAGCCTCGTTAACTGGACTATACACTACTGGAGGGTAGGGACTGCATCTTGTTAGAGCTTCTTCTCTCCCTAGTGACCTGGTCCATGGTAGGTGCCCGGCCAGCATTTGCTGAGTTGGACTGGGCTGAACCTATGGGTCCATATCAGTCCCTTTCTGGCTTGAAACTCAAGAACCCAGATGTTTGGAAATAAATCAGTGGGTCCCCAAATGTCTGAAATTGAGGGAAAACCCAACATTTGCTGATACTGGCAACATCTCTTCCCCTCTCCCTCACTCTCGCTTTGAACCTCCCTCGTGCCCTCGCTCTCTCACTCTCTCTTTTCAGCCTAATGGTTGAGGGAGAGAAAAACCCAATTTAAGGGCACCTGGGTGGCTCAGTGGTTGAATATCTGCCTTCAGGTCAGGGAATGATCCCAGGGTCCTGGGATTGAGTCTCATCAGGCTCCCCGTAGGGAGCCTGCTTCTCCCTCTGCCTGTGTCTTTGACTCTCTGCGTCTCTCATGAATAAATAAATAAAACTAAAAACAAAACAAAACAAAATAAAACCCAATTTAAAAGTTGTCCTGGGATGGAGCCCCATGATGGGCTCCCTGCTCAGCAGGGAGCCTGCTTCTCCCTCCACTTCCCCCAGCCCACCCCCTGACCTTGTGCTCTCTCTCTCTTTTTTTCTCTCTCAAATAAATAAATAAAATCTTTTCTTAAAAAATTGCATTTCCTATTTCAGAGTGGAGGAATGAGAGGTCTGAAGGAGCAGTAGCTCAGGTGGGCCCTGGGCATGATGACCCCCAAGCTCTGCACACCCCCTAGCCCTGCTGTTTCCTCTGGAGGGGGAGGTGCTCCCAGGACCTTGCTTGACGCCCCCTTTGCAGTGTCTTCCCTTTGCCCCTCCTGTGTCCTGCCTCTGGTGAGACCCAGAGCAGCTGGTTCTCCTTACTGGCTTCACTGGGGGCATCCTGTTCTCCTGCTCATCCCCGGGGCCAGTGCTCTGCTGTAGGGGCTGGTGGGCTCGCAGAGGCTAGGCGCTCCTCTGCAGAGGTGACCTACTCGGACTGCCTTGTTGTGTGGGGGATATCGTTGGCTCCACTTTCTCAAAAAGCTGAGAAGTCCCCATGCTCCCCAGTGACCTGCTTGCAGCCTGCTCAGCGGTCCCCTCTACCCCAGAGAGAAGCACTCAGGGCCGTGGCCTGGAATATTTGATTTGGAAAAGCCATGAAGTCTTCATCTGGAACAACCTTCCTATTTTGAGATGGGAACTCAGAGACATGGATTAGCCCCAGCTCGACCTCTCGTGGCCTATCTGGGCTCCTTGCTGCGCTTGCTTGCGTGCGTGTGTGACACATGCTCAGTCACCGTTCAAAGTGTGTTTCAAATGGTAACTCATTTTATCATCTCACAAATCCTATGAGGTAGGTGCTATTATCCTCATTATACAGATGGGGAAGCTGAAGCTCAGAGAGGTCACCAGCTCTGGAGAAGCAGAGCTAGGAACTGAACCCCGTTCTGGTCCGAGCCCTGGCTTCCAGGCTTCAGGCTGGGCTCTGTGAGCCTATGTGTATGCATGTGGGTGTGCATATGTGTGTGTATGAGTGTGTGCATGTGTGTGTGTATGTGTGACAGAGAGAGAGATTGAGAGAGAGAGAGAGATTGAGAGAATCTGTCCAGCCTGATGCAGAGACTCTCCGGGCTCGGGTCACACCGAAGAGGGAAGTGGAAAGGGCTTAGCGCTGAGTCAGATCTGAGTTTGGTTTCTGGCTCTGCCTCTTATTAGCTGTGTGACTTAATGCACACTGCTTGACTACTCTGAGTCTGAATTTCCGTATTTATAAAAGGTGAGGTACTAAGTGCTGGTGTTGTTATAGAGATTATATATATTCATTTAGGTCAGTGGTGAAGGGCAGCGCTCAGCACATGGTAGGTCCTAAAATAAATATTATTTATCTCCTCCTTTCATTCTAGGCAGGCTGAGAGGTAGAGGGAGTTTGACCTTTCCTTCATTTTCCAAAGTATTCTCTCTCCCCGGGTACCCTGTCCTGTCACGTCCCCTCCTGCAACGTCAGTTTCATCTGCACCAAAGTACCATGGGCCTCATGCATGAACCCTCCTGTCAGTTTGTACGTTGAATAAAGGACTAGAAGCACCCCAAAGCGTGAGACTTGAAAAAGAAGCAGGAGATTTTCTGGTGCCTCCTAGATGCCCCCAACGGTCTATTCTGCCTACGTTAAGGCTGATTCTGGAAAGATCTCTCCTTTCCCTGTCTTTGGTCACGTGTTTGGAGGCTTTTCTCAGAACCCACACTCTCTACTTTGTCCCTGGGCACCATCCACTTGGCTGCAGGCCACGCCGTGCCTGGCTGAGCTGCCCCCGGAGCTGTCAACACGGGTGTGCGTGCTGGTATGTCACCCGGGGGCTCCAGAGACGAAAGGTGCGGGAGGCAGGCAGGACTGCGCCAGGCTGGTTTGCATTACCTGCCAGCCTGGGAACGGCCCGTAAATCAAGGTGCACAGCGGAAGGTGCCCAGAGCGGGGGTGGGGGCGTGCGTGTGAGAAGGGAATGTGGGGCCAGGCTGTCATGTGGCAGGGAGCAGGCTCAGGGCTCAGGCCACTGGGTGGAAGCCCTAGGCAGGCTGCTGTTAGCTCAGGGTCAAAACAAAACAAAACAAAACAAAACAGTTAAGATTGTTCAACGCTGGGAGGCTCTGCTGTAAGGTAGTGAGCTCCCTGTCTTTACAGTTATTCCAAAGGTTGATGTTCACCCTTGGGTGCCACAGTCGTGAGGACCCTTGTATCGGGAGGGAGATGGCTCCTCGCAGCCTTGGGATTCCTCAAGCCTGGGGCTGGCCTCCTGGTCTGTGATTCTAAACGTGGAGGCTGTAGGCATTTATTCTAACATTCATGTTGTTCTAACCGAGTGCCAGGCTCTAACTGCTCACAAACACCTGCACCTTTGCTTCTCATGGTAAGCCTCTGAACTGGGCACTCACGTTTCTGTTTTGTGGACAGGGAGCCCAAGGCCGAGAGAAGGGACTTAGCCAGGAGCTCCCAGCTAGTCACCTCCAGGTCCTGTCCTCCGAACTGCTCCGCTACTGCAGTTCTCTCTGCGGCGTTTCCAGGAGGCCGGCTGCTAGCTTAGTCCGGGCATGGCTGGGGCTCTTCTGGCAGAGTCCAGAGCAGGCAAGACAAGCGCTCTGGGACGGGTGGGTTTCAAGAGGGGTCCTGTTGTGCAGGCCCAGAGAATAACCCGAAGGGTGTCGTTGGTGGCAGGCACGGTAACACCCAGGTAACAAGGGGAGGGGACAGTCCCTCCAGAGAGGCAGGAGGCTCACAGTGATAGAGGCTCTGGAAACCTGAACGTCCGGACAGGCAAGTGATGTCGGGATGGCGGTGATTCATCATGGAACTCCAGGACCTGGGCAAGAGGGGGCATGGAGTTTCAGAGAAGGGGACTCTCTGTCCCGGAGCAAGTGAAGGCTGTGGCATCAGAAGAGGGAGGCCACGCCAGAAGCATTCAGAAAGAAGGACATGATGTGAAGCTCCAGGTCTGGGCTGGGAACAGCTGCCTCAGGAAAGGAGGCCTGACTTCAGAACCCAGAGTCTGGGCCTTAATCCCTGGATTTGCTGCCTTTGCTCCTTGTGTGATCACAGCGGGCTCAGTTAACCTCTCTGACCTTTGGTTTCTTATCTTAAAAGGTGGGTGATGATAACTATCTTGCACGAGGGTTTGCGGGTGATCAAATCGCATAATATTTGCTCACATGGAGATTTACAAATAAGAGGGGCTCACCAGGTGTCCTGTGTGTCTGGTAGCTGCTCTTGCCTTGGATGGAGATAGATCTTGGAGTGGGTCTAGAGGGGAAGGGGAATGAGTGGGGGGGACAGGTCAGAGGCAGGAGGGCTACAGAGGAAAGGGCTGAGAAGGCTCCACCTTGGGATGCCTCCTGCTCACCCTGGTGCCAGCCGGACCCCCACACTGGTTCGTCAGGTTAGCCAGTGGCTTTCCGGGACCGTCTGGGTGCTGGCCCCTGGATCAGGTAACTGGGGGCTATGCAGTGAGGCTACTAAGTAGCTACCTGGGATTCCAAATTGAAAATCAAACCCATGGCCAGGGAGCAGGCATTCTCTGCAAGCACCAAAAGGTCCACAAGCTTACGCTCACATTCCCTTCCCTACCTGACCGCTTCTGGCATGTTCTCTCCTGTGTTTCTCTGAGGGTCTGTAGGCACCCTCCATCTCCTCATCTGTAAAACGAGCAGACCTGGATAACAGGATGACTAAGGCTAATTATATAACTTCCCTCGTCCTAAAGATCAAACATTTTATTTTTCTATTACTCTGGAAACTTAGGAGAGTCACCTACAAGTTAGACGTCTACAGGTAAGGCAGCTGGAGTATCAAAAAGGATCACAAATTGGGAGTAATGATAGTAAGAGCAGTAACCTTAGATCTAGAGTGTTCTAGAATTGATGATGGTGTCCTGTGCATTATGTTTAATATTTACACATTCCCATCTTGTAGATGAGGCTCCTGAGGGTTTGCACTCACAAAGCCGGTTGGTGACAAAGCCAGGCTCCCAATCAGGTTTTTCCAACCCCAGCTCTGGTTCAATGTAACTGCGTGAAGGCACTGCCCATTTCTAGGTCTCAGTCTCCCCATCTGTAAAATGGGTGGATTGCCCCTTTGGCAGTAAAATGTTATGATTTTTTGACTTCTCTGTTCCTGGGGGTGGGATGGGGGAGGCTTCTCTTGGTGCCCCAAATATATGTCGTTTCTGGAGGGTTCAGAAGTCACCCTATTTCCCCTTCATTGTTAACCTTGACAACTGCTCACAAGGTCAGCATTGGAAGTAACCCCCAGAAGGTGGCCTCACGGATGCCTCTGGATCCTTTTTTCACCTCATGGGGTGTGGGGGAGATTTTCAGAACCACAGCACTCTGGGTTGTTAGAGCCTTTGAGGTCATCCTGTGTCCAGAAAGGTCTTGAGTGGTGGGTGTTTAATCCAGGCCCTTGTCTTCAGGAGGATGGGCCAGATGACCTAATAAAGTCCCTAATAAAACTGCCTGGGCAGATCACCAGCCTCCTGTTTTAAAGTCTCATTGAAAAAGGAATGTCTCTGGCGGTCCCTGGGTAACACATTACAGAGTTTCACGACCCTCCTCGCCAGGAAGCTGTTCTTAATGTTTAACCTTAATCCCTCCTGCTGTAATTTAAGGCCCGTTCCTCTTGTTGAGTGCAAATGGAGAACAGCTGCTCACACTCATCGTCTGACATCAGCTATTTCTCAAGATGACCCTGTGAGACAGGCCAGGGTCATTAGACCCAATTTGGTGCTCAGCAAATATGTATTTATTCCTGCATGCGAGGCCGCAGACTGGCTTGTTGGGCATGAGGAACAGCAGCAAGTCTCTCCGGGTGTCTCTTTGGACCTGTCTCCTGTGTCACATGGAGGAGCCTGGAGGGTGGAGACCCGGCCTGGTTGGCTTGCTTTGTGAGCACTCCTCTACAGTGCTCCGTGGCAGAGGCCGCTGTCTGGATGGGAACAGTTTGGTGCAGGTGGCTGACACTGTAAGCTTGAGGCAAACCGTCTCAGAAGGGTCCAGATGAAACTATCTGGCTCCTCCAGGGATTTGGAGATAGCTCTGTTTCAAGAACATCGCTTTGATGGGCAAAGCTGGGAATGTTCCATGAGGGTGTGTGGATTCTCTGCCCTGCTGTGGGGGCAAGTCCAAGGGTTTCTGAGACCATGCGGAGGTTGTCCTGGCCTGTGTCCTTCCTGAAAGGAGGCAGGGCTGAAATACAATCTAGCAATTTGCCACCCCTGTCATTGCTCAGAACAATAGCATGGACAAGAACAGGAACAACAAAACCCACAGGGCCTGCTGGGTGAAACGTGTTGTTCTCAGTTCAAATCTTATCTGGTTCTTTCTCTCTCCCTGGCCTCTGTATGTTTGGAGAAACACAGGTAACGTGTTTGGAAGAACAGGTGAGCAAGTGTGAGGGAATTTTGAGGCCCCAGCCAGCACCTCCACCCCTTCCTGGTTGAACCTCACACTGGCTCTTTGCATCTCTGAGCAGTTTGCTTGTGGTTGTAGAGGCCTCGGATCACATACTGGCTACATCCTTCTCCTTGGCGGTGGGGGGCTCATGCTCGAGGCTCTGCTCTGTGACAGGACTTTGAGGCCCAACCTATCCCCGGGCACCCCCTCCTGGGCTCTCCTTCTTTGGGAGGCTGCCTTCCCCTCGGTGGTGCCTGATGTTTATCAGAGGCCTGGATCAAAGCTGCCCAGGTCGTAAATCTCTCTCTGTGGCTGTCAGGCCCCAGGGCAGCTGAAGAGGGTTGACAGCCCTTTGGGCCTCAAAGGAAAAAATTCGCTTTACTCCACCCACCCCCAGGTTTGCCAAGAAGCTGTCCTCTCAGGAGCCACTGCCGGGCAGTTCAGTTCCTGGGAGAGGCTCCTGGAGGCCAAGAAGGGCTGGTCTGTGGTGGAGGAGAAAGGGCAGAGCAGAGGACAGAGAAGCAGGGGAAGGGGGAGGGAGGGAGGCCCTGTGCATGTTTGCGTGCTGTGGGGAGCACAGTGTGCCATCACCTGTGCATGCATGAAATGCCTTATGGGTTCCTTTGTAAGCGGATGGGGGAAAGGGAGACAGAACCAAAAGCCCCCTACAAGCTTTTGGACCCAAACCTCTCATTTTAAAGAAGAAACTGAGGCCCAGAAGGATGATGGGCTTGCTCGCAGAGCCACAACCAAGGCTCACTGGGAGCCAGTGCTTGTGGGTTTTCATAGACACATCGGAGATCATGTGACTCAAGAAATTCAAGGCTGGTGCAAGAAGACAGATGAAGCCGTAGGGTCTCATGTCCTGCCTGTGTATGTGGTTCGGGCAGCTGAATGGCAAGGGGCTGGAGCAACAGCAAGTGTGCCTCTCCCTGGACAGCCTTTCTCATCCTGGGCATGACAGCCTCTAGGAGTTTCTTGTACTGATACTCGGGCTTGGAAGCGCCTCTATTTGCCTCTGGACATGTGGAGAATTTGGAGCTAATTATTTTAGCTCTTCAGGAAAGATTAGAAGGACTGCTTGGGCCAACCATCACCATTCTCTCTCTTCTTTAGGGCTTGCCCAAGACTCAGAAGTGCCGGTGAAGAAAGGGGTTTTAGAAGTAACTTAGCTTAAGACTTTCATTTATTTATGTGGAAAATGAGGCCCAGAGAAAGGAAGGCCCTGGTCAAGGGTGAGGCTCTAGGAACCCAAGCCTGAGCGGCTTCGCAGAACAAGTGCACGCAATAAGCCTCAGGGTCGATAAACTACATCTGTGCTTATATAAGACACATAAACATATATGGCCACAATTTCAGAAAAATGTCCTGCAGATAAAAGTAGCTTTAAATCCCCTATAAAATGTTAAAATACAGTACTTAACTCCTAGCTGCTCAGCAGGTCCTCAAATGCGGCAGTGGTGCATCAACAGTCAGGATCTACTTGTGGAAAGAGGATACAGAAGAGCAAAAGAGGTGAAGAATGGGATTTGGAGTCACAAAGACTTGGGGGCCAGGCCAGGCAGGGCTCTTGCTAACTGTTGACTTTGGCCAAATTAGCTCAGTTTCTCATTTGTACTTACCTCATAGGTAGTCGTAGTAATGAAATGATGTCAGTTTTTACAGCAGCTCTGAGCTCATAGTATGTGCTCCCAAAAAATGCCCACTTTTATTTTTCTATTAAATTAATTAATCAACTAATTTGTTTATTAGAGAGAGAGAGAGAGGGTGGGGAGGAGCAGAGGGAGAGAGAGAATCTTTTTTTTTTTTTTAAGATTTTATTTATTTATTCATGAGAGACACACACACACACACACAGAGGCAGAGACACAGGTAGAAGGAGAAGCAGGCTCCACGCATGGAGCCTGACATGGGACTCGATCCTGGGTCTCCAGGATCAGGCCCTGGGCTGAAGGCAGTGCTAAACCACTGAGCCACCCGGGCTGCCCCAGAGAGAGAGAATATTAAGCAGGCTCCACCCTCAGACCTGAGCCCACTTCAGGGCTCCATCTCACAATCCCAAGATCATGACCTGAGCTAAAATCAAGAGTCAGGCGCTCAACTGACTGAGCCACTAAATGTCCATCTTTAGAGGCACCTTGGGGTCTTGATCTAAGTCACACTGTAAAGGACCTCACTCTGGATTCTCCCCCCTTGTATAAGATATGGACACAGTAGGTCTGTTGAAATCTAGGGAAAAATTACCTACAAGGTGGACGACATGAGAAAGCTGGGTTCAATCAGTTCAGAAGATTCATCCCAGTTTCAGATGTTGCCGGTGGATTGGTGGCTTTTAGGGTCTTTGTTCCAATCTGGGGGGCTCATCCCTACACTGAAGTTTAGGGCTCTGTTATGGGCTAGATTATGCCCCCCTCCAACTTATCCATCCAAGTCCTAACCCCCAGTGCCTCAGGAGACTGTATTTGGAGATAGTATCTTTAATGAGTAATTAAGCTAAAAGGAGGTCATCAGGGTGGGCCCTAACCCAGTTTGATTGGTGTCCTTATAGGAAGAGGAAATTTGGGCACAGACAGGCACCCAGGGAAGACCCTGTGAAGACACAGGGAAAAGACGGCCATCCATAAGCCAAGCGCAGAGTCTCAGAAGAAATAACCCTGCTGGCCCTTTGATCCTGGAGGTCTAGACTCCGGAAGTCAATGCGCTTCAGTTGTTCAAGCCGCTCTGCCTGTGTATGTGGTTCGGGCAGCCAGAGCCCACTATGAGTAACTCGGGTTGCGCGGTCTTCCTCCTGAGACCTGGAGCAGCCCCCCTGGCTGCCCTTGTGCGGCTCCCAGATTCCGGCCTGGCAGAGGGGAGGGGACCACAGGCCAGTGCTCCTCAGCCCTTTGTGTGTTTGAAAATCTCTTCTAGGGAAGCCTGTTAAAGACTGGGTGACGGGCACTGAGGGGGCACTTGACGGGATGAGCCCTGGGTGTTATGCTATATGCTGGCAAATCGAACTCCAATAAAAAAATATGCAAAAAAAAAAAAAAAAAAAAGGAAAGCTATGGAAAAATGCAAAAAAAAAAAAAAAAAGATGCTGATTCCCTGACCAGACTCCCCACGGGGAGGCTTATCCAGTTACATCCGGGGAAGTGTGTGTGGGGGGCATTTCCCTGGTGACTCTGAGGACAGGGGCCACCCCCTTGAGGGGCACTGCCCTAGCCCTTAAGCCCGCCCAGGGCTTCCGTCTTGGGGGTTGCTACCAGGAGGAAGCTGGGGGACGTGACTCCCCAGTCTGAGGAGGCTCGCTCGTTGGCGGGGCTGGAAGCTCCCGGATCTGCCTGGACACGAGACGCTGCTCTCCCCGCCTGCGCTCCCCGCAGGCCCGTCCGCGTTCAGGCCTGTGGCGGGGTGAGTGGGGACGGGCGGCCCGGGCTGCAGCGGAGCAGGAGTAAGCGAGTGAGCAAGCGAGCGTCCTGGGCTCGCTGTGGGGATGGGCGTGGGGGAGCCCTGAACTCCTCGGCATCTTGCTCCTGTCAGCTTCCAGCATGACATATGCACAAAGGTACCTTTTATAGGTGGGAAATTATAGGTGCTGCCACTTCAAAGGCCTTGGCAACCAGAGCTCCTCTTTGATAGATGACAGTATTATTAATGGTGATTTATTGCTGGGGCCATTTTGACAACAGAAATAACCAGTTTCCCCACCTTCTCGGCCCCCTCCCCCCACACCTTGCTGTTGTTGCGTGGGGGGGCGGGGAGGGTTGTGCTGTGGGGGTTATCTCCCTGCCTAAGGAGGCTGGAGCATCTGTTTAACGCACACAGTGAGGTATCTGGCTTATTAACTTGTCATCATGTGTCATAAAGTTTAGTGAAATGCTGGCAGATTGTAATCCTAAACACGGCAATTACCCTATTATTAAAACGGCTTTCTTTCTTTCTCTTTTCTCTCTCTTTATTTTTCTTTCTCTCCCCCCCCCCCACCTCCGCCCCATTCTTTTTCCTGGTCGGGTCTGTTCTTACCTCTGTCTCACTTGCTTGATTAGTCACGGGCAGGAGCCTCCTGCGTGGCAATCGTGCCCGAGTAAAGCAGGCCTTGGCTAGGCCGAGCTCACGGGAGAGCAGACAGGGGGCGAGTGGAGCACCTTGCTTCTTGCTGCAGCGAGCTAGCCCGGCTCATGGGCCTGATGAACTGATCCAGGCCAGGCAATGCAAAGCAGGAGCTGCGGTGGGGGGTGGGGGTGGGGGAGGTGGGGGTGGTTTCTGGCTCCCCAGGCCTGGGTGGAGTGAGCAGAGAAGACAAACTTGCCGGCCGGCCTACCAGAGCTTCCACTGCCTTTAGAGCTTGCCTGGGTCTCTCTCCAGAGTTGACCTCCCTTGGCCTTTTATGAGCTCACTTTTGGATCTGGAACTAGAGGTGAAGAACAGAAAAGGCAGGAAGCAGTGGGATGGTGGATGGTGGGAGGGGGAGCAGAGCAGAAGGGGAGGAATAGGTCATCTGAGTCCTGGCTGACCCCTTACTGGCTGGAGACCGGGTTTCTACATTCATAGAATGGAGTGATGATTCTCGCCCTGTCCACTTCATGCGGTTCTAGGGAGGATCATATCAGATAACGGGCCCGAGAGAAGATGGTTGATAGTAAATCATTCCGCATGTTTGAGGAGATTGTCATTTCATATGGGCCGTGGCAGGGTCTGAATTCACGGCTGAAGGAGCCTCAACTCCTGTTACTGCAAAGGGTTGTAAGTATGTTGAGATTCAGTCTCCTGTTCCGCGTTGTCCTTCTCAAGGTCATGACGACCCTTATTTCTAAATCTACCTGGAAGGCATTGTTCGACTTTTTGATCTGAACAATGGGAAATCTTCATGCATGTTCATGACTCACAGTTGTTATAAGTAAGCTGCTATGTTAAGGATACAGAACAGAATAGGCTGGAGGCAAACTTGAAATAATGAAATTGCAGTTTGCCAAATCCTTAAAGGACTTTAGAGATTGGCCAGTTTAATTATCCCATTTTATAGATTTGTAAATCGAGGCTCTAAGAGGTAGAGCAACATTCCAAAGTCACTGGGTGAACAATAGGCAGAGCTGGGAGTAGGATTCTTGTTTCTGACTCTGTTCTAGTGCTTTCTCCACTGGGAGAAGCACCTCGATAGCTTTGACTCTGGTTGCTCTTTCTCTTCCTTTGTAAAGAGACTTCACCCCTCCCCTCATCAATTACCTTTCAGGAAAGGGTCTGCTAGCAGTCATTTACATGCTAGTGTGAATTGAAGGCAATATTTAGTTCTCTCAGATGTATTTGCTTTTGTAGCCTCATCCCTGGTCACATCGAGCTGGCTTTGTTCCCTGTCAATAAAGTTTCTGGCACAGAAGAGAAGAGAGGTAATGCATTTTTGAGGCAAGGACTCATGATTCTCATCCCCTGAAATTACACCAGTTGCCTACTCTGCAGGGCAGCAAGGGCTGGGCACTGCTTCCCGAACTGCACTGCTCTGGACCAAGATCTATGTGTTCATATTTCAGAGCGTGTTTTTCAGGACCTGTCAGGGAGTAGGGTTGCATAGATGAATGGAGTCAGGCAGGTTTAAAAATGGAAAACCAGCAGACAGATTTAAAAATGGGAAGAAGCCAGACAGAGTGAATGTGGTCCCTAAACACAACACCTGCCCCTTCTGTTTGTTTTCTTCTTTCTTTTCCATGGTTGGGAGAGTACCAGCAAGCAGGCTGGTGTCAAGAACTCTAAGTTCCAAGTTTCAGGTGCAAGGAGAGTTTCTGAGCCCCTACTCTGTGCCAGACACTGGTCTGTGTGCAGGGTGGTGAGGAAAAGAGACCCCCTTTAACCCTGCAGAGCTCAGATTTAGAGTCAGGGCCACAGGTAAGGGAGAGGGAGACTTTCCCTGTGGCAGATATGCTGGGCCTCCCCACTTTTGCCCACGAGGTGAACAATAGTGCTCTCTCTGTAGGTCACCCTGAACCTCTAGTAGAACGCGATGAGATTTAACACTGGTAAATGATTGATGGGCTCTTCGCTGGTTGGGCCAAGGGGGCAGAGAGGGTTTGGAGATGATCCCGGGTACTGAGCTCGAGGAGAGAGAATGAGAGCAAGAGAAAGCAGAGACAGGCTAGGACCTGAAGGGGAATAGAATGACTCTGGTTTTAGGCGTGTAGATTGCAGTGAGATGAATCAGCCACATGCGAATGTCCTGCTGGCCTTAGAGAAAGGTCCTGGAGCCTGGGGTTGGGACGGAGATGGACATGCAGGGCCACAGCCTGGAGATGACAGGTGGTGCCTGAAGCCATGAGAAGAGAGGTTATCTCCGTGGGGAGGAGAGGTGGGCAGCTACAGGGGAGCTGGGAGGATGAGTGGCCTTGGTCTCTTCCCTCAGGTCCACGCTGGGTGGTCATTGGAGAGTTTGCCGCTGCTGACCAGCTGGCCGTCAGTCCTGGAGCACCGAGAGGAGTGGAGGATGCACAAGGACTGCAGTGGAGACGCTGCTGTCCCCCTCCCCTGAGCCCACTGGGACCTCTGGCTTTGCTGGCTGCGTGTGGTCCTGCCACACACTGACTGGCTCCCACTCCCATGGGGCTATGCCAAGGTGAGGCCTACCTTTGCCCCCCCGAATTCAGAGGGAGGGGAAGGCCTGTGGTCCCCCACCTTTACAGGCAAGTTCAGATGGCCTGAGCTAATAGATGTCGCTAACCAATTATGTGATCTTGGCAGCTCACTTCACCTCATTGTGACTCACGTGAAGGATGCGGGTATCACACATAACCTTGTCGGGTGGTTGGGAACCTGCCCACTGGTCAGGTGCTTGGGTAGTAAGGGCTACTATAATAGGATAATGGATGGCAGGTGTTTTGTAAACCTTAGGGTGATAGGAGCAAGTCAGTTCCCATGATGAGGACTCCTACTCCGTTATCGGGCTCACTTTCCAAGTTCTTTTAGAAGCTCTTTTAGAGTAGCCCCCTTCTCTGAGGAAGCTCCAGGGGCAAATGCTCCTGACCCCTGCCTGGAAGGACCAGATCCCCGGGTCATAGGGTCAGGTGGGCCTCTTTTGTCCAAGGATCAAGGGGGTGAAGAAGAGTCCCCTGCTTCGGTGTGGTCTGCCAAAAGCCACGCCACACTCCCCTCCACTTGAGGAGGTTGCTAGGTCCTTGCTCTGCGTGCAAGCTCTGTGCCTGGCCCAAGGGTCAGCCCCATGTAGCAGGGCCACACAGATGTCAAACCTGAAATGCAGCTCTCTGGCTTTGCTGGTTCCAGTTCTGATAGGCATCTCCAGAGGCTGGTGATAAGGATGATGGGCAGGTTGAGCGCTTTTCCTCCTTGTACTGGTAACTGCTGTGCGATAGCAGCTCTGTAATTGCTCAATAAAACTCCCCCCACCGCCCAGGATAGATTTATGGCCAAAATGCATTATCTGAACTGAGCATATTTCATCTGAGTGTACCTGGGTGTGTGTGGGATGGGGAGGGAGAACAGACTGTCTGGAGACAGTTTCCGGGGGTGCTCAGGAAATTCCTGCCCCCTCCTTTCCCCGAAGTGTTGTCTGGAAGCTCTTTCTAGATCTGTCAGGACTTACATGTCATGGATCTTCTCCTGAACCTAAAACTATGTAGACACCCCAGGGATGGGAGTGATGAGGAAGACTGTGGCCTGGACAAGTTTAATTTAGTTCAGTTCAGCAAATTAAATAGTGCCCATTCTTGCCGAGGGCTAGGAAAGCTATTATTGTTATTTAGCAGGGGGGGAAGGAGGGAAAGGCCTTGAGAAGGTGAAGAGAGATGACAAGGAGCTTTTTTTCTTTTTTTTAAAGATTTTATTTATTTATTCATGAGAGATGAGAGAGAGTCAGAGACACAGGCAGAGGGAGAAGCAGATTCCCTGTGGGGAGCCTGATGTGGGACTCGATCCCAGGACTCCGGGATCATGACCTGAGCCAATGGCAGATGCTCAACCACTGAGCCACCCAGGTGACAAGGACCTTTTCTCTAGCTGCTTGAGGTGCCTGATACACCAACATTGGCTGGTGGGAGTGGGGTGGGGGCAGGAGGGGTGGGGACAGCCACGGCTGAGGGTCCAGACTAGAGCAGCAGGAGCCGGGTGCACCTGGCATGATCCTTGCTCTGTCACTTACTCCCTGGGGGTTCCTGGCTTGGATTCTTGGAAGGTGAATGATCTGGTGTGTGAGGCCAGTGCCGTGCTGGGTCAGTAGCTCAGTAGGACAGTATCGCACATGTGGTGATGATGATGGGGAGCTGGAACCTACAGACGGAGCCAGCCTGGAGGTGACCAACAGCCAAATGGCTGTCATTAACTTGGGCTCCATGTATGCTGGTTATCCTGTTTTTTTACAATTTTTAAAAATTTAAAAATATTTAATAGGTGATATACATCTAAGTGGCTTAAAAGTTAAAAGGTATAAAGAAATATGCATGGAAAAGGAAAAGAAAAATTACTGCCTGCCCTGGCCTCTGAGTACTCTGTTCCTTTGTCTCAGAGTCTGGGGTACTGTGTACAAGGATGATGATGATGACAGTGAGAAAAATCACTAATCCTCACTTAGACTCACCAGGTGCCCAGCATGGTTTTAAGTGTCCACATTAATTCATTTAATTCATATACATATGGATTAATTCCTGTTCCTATATATAACATATTAATTTATTTAATCCCCAAACAACAGCTCCTAAAGTAGGTACCGTTATCATTCCCACTTCTCAGAGCATATAACATACGATTAAACACTTTACTCTGTATTTTCCATTTGAAACATTTATTTACATCCTCCTAATCCCAATGGATAAGAAAAGACCCCTAGAACAGTGATAATGAGGGAGAACATGGGCCACCGTGATCTGGGAAGACGTCACTAAGAACGGGCTGGGAAGGATGGGGAAGGAAGATGAAGAATGTGGCTTGTACTGTCTAGCATCTACAGGATACTTCACTAAGAGTCTCACATATCTCACTCCAGCTCCCTCCCCCCCAACCCAGCAGCATGAGGTAGGTGTTATTACTTTCATTCTCATGGAGGAGAATAGCAGAACCCTTAATGGCTAAGGGACTGGTCCCAAATCTCACAATAAGTCTCAAGCTGGCACTTTACCATGTCAGGGTTCCTGACTCTTAGCCTAGCACTTTAGTCATTACAAAATGGGATGAAAGGACAAGCATGAGCAGATGTGAATGATGGAGAACAAGGAGACAGTATGGAAACCAGACTGCTAAGCAGAAGTTCATGGACAGGGAGAGTGGGAGAGAGATTGAGATGAGGCAGGTGGGCCCCATGGGACTTCTCTTTAGCTTTAACTTTCTTGAGAGAGAAGGTCAAAGTAGGGATGCTCTGGTCTCTTGTCCTTTTTTCTGCGCGGGGAGGGAGGCGGATCTCCAAATTAAGACCCAATAGGGACCCAAGCAGAAGTGGGAATAGATCTTCTATGTACTCTTCTCAGATGGCCTTGAAAGATTTTGGACTTCTTTTAGGGGGCAGAGAAATGGTCCTCCTTTGTAAAGGGTACAGATGAAGGGACACCCTGGGGTAGCATTAGAAAGCAGCCTCATTAGATTTGGCAAGCCAACCCCAGAGACAAATGGGTGGCCCAAGATGTATGCATAGTGATTTCACAGCAAAGTCTTCATTTCTGCAGATATTCATTAAAATCTGTGACATGTCCCTCCATTCTTTGGAAAGAAAAAAAAAAATTTCCTGACACTTGGAGATATAACAGTGAGTAATTCAGATCATACAATTGAATATATCTTATCAGAAAGTGTTATAATGAGGACTGTTGGTGAGAATGCAAATTGGAGCAGCCACTCTGGAAGACAGTATGGAGGCTCCTCAAAAAGTGAAAAATAGAGCTACCCTATGATCCAGCGATTGCACTGCTAGGTATTTATCCAAAGGACGCAAACACACACAGTGATTCAAAGGGCCATCTGCACCCCGGTGTTTATAGCAGTAATGTCCAAAATAGCCAAACTATGGAAGGAACATAGATGCCCATCAACAGAGGAATGCATAAAGATGTGGTGTACACACACACACACTGGAATATTACCCGGTCATCAAAAAGAATGAGATCTTGCCATTTGCAAAGACATGGATGGAACTAGAGGGTATTATGTTAAGTGAAATAAATCAGTCAGAGAAAGATAAATACCATATGATTTCACACATATGTGGAATTTAAGAAACAAAACAGATGGACATAGGGAAAGGGAAGGAAAAATAAAATAAGATGAAACAGAGAGGGAGTCAAACCATATGAGACTCTTAACTCTAGGAAACAAACTGAAGATTTCTGGGGGGTGGGGAAATGGTTTCACTGGGTGATGGGCATGAGGGAGGGCATATGATGTGATGAGCCCTGGGTGTTATACATAACTGATGAATCACTAAATTCTAATCCTGGATTTAATAATTCACTATATATTAACTAAATTGAATTTAAATAAAAACTTTAAGAAAAAGAAAAAAAGTGCTGTGATGAGGAATGGACAGTGCTGTGTGTACACACTGGCAAGTCTAGTGTAGGCTGGATATGCTGCCATATGCCTTCAGAGGAGGCCGCATTTAAGCAGAGACCTCAGAGGGAATGAGAGGATGTTGGTCAGGAGAATCCTGAAAGAATCCTATAAACAGAGAGAGCCTAGGATGAGAAGGACTACATTTCATAGGGTTCTCATGGCTGGAGATAGATTGCAAGAGTAGGGGCACAGTGCCGGTAGGTACAGGGTAGGTGCTCAGTAATTGTCTGGTGAATGGATTAATGAAATGTGGCTGGAAAGGTGGGTATCAACTTGTGCAAGGCCTTGAAGGCCACGGTAAGGTTTTTGATTTTGTCTGAAGGGAAATATGGGAAGCCAAGCCTATATCCCCGCAGGATTTCCTCTATCTGTATTTGGTGACTCCACTGCAGCCATGGTGGGGCCGGGCACTTGGGTTCTCTGGTTTAGGGTTTGGACAGGTGTGTATGCAAGGACCTTGGATAAAGCCAAGATGTGCCAGTTAAGCATGTTGGGTTAGCCAGTGAAGTGTGTTGGCAAGAGAGGGTGAAGCGGTGGCCATTGGGTCTGGCCTGGAAAGGGAAGAAAGTGAAGATGGAAGGGGCTCACACGAGAAAGCAGAGTGGTCGTGATTACGGACTGATGAGCTGGGAGTGAGGGGTGGGGTGGGGGGTGGTCAATGATCCAGAGGCTTTGGGAAGGATGGGTGAGAGTGGTCAGGAGGATGGGCTGTGAATTTATGACTTCAGGGATATTGTCTTGGAAAGGAGCGGCTAAAGAAGAGTAGGCGTAAAGGTCACTGCAGTGGAGTCAAGGAACTGAGGGGCAGGTTGGGGGATGGGTCATCTGAAGCAGAGATGGAAGTCACTGTGGATGATGGCAGCACTTTGGGTGGAGAGACACTGGAATTGGAGCCCAAGACTATGGGATAGAGCACAGGGTGTGAATGCCTGCAGGACAGTGGTTGACAAGAACGAGGAGGGCAAAGTGGTACAGGTGCTAGCCATGGTGGGAGGTGCAGAGATGGCACAAGGCACAGTTCATATGCCCAGGGAGAGCAGCATGTAGTCAGGAGCAACCCATCTGCCTCACCTGGAGTCACCTGGATGGTCATTCCAGGAACTAGCCAGCCAAGTGGTTTATGAGTTAAACACTGCAACATTCCTCATGGCAACAGCTAGCCACCGTTCAGCGAAGTTCGCTCTGTGTCTGTAATGCATGGAACAGTCTTGCAGTATTAGTAAAGGCACGGGGCAGGGGGCTGGGAGTCCTACTGAGTTGGGTTTGAATTCTCCAAACTGCCACTTACAGGCTGTGTGACCCTGGGCAAGCTCTTCACCCCTCATCTGTAAGACAGGGCAAGCATTCTCTCACCAGAGTTGTGATGAGGATTAAGTGAGCTTATTTCTGTAAAGCTCTGGACACAGACACGTGTGCCTAGGTGCTGACCGTGGTTCATATCAATATCATATACTTGAAGAATAAAGTTCAGAGAGGTTAAGTGATTTGCCAGAGGTCGCACATCTAAGAAGTGACAGCTCTGATTCAAACCCAAACTCTGAAAAATGCTTTGAAGATGAAAGCGCCATGTCATCACGTTCTCAGAAAGACATACCACGTTCACCTGGAGTGAGAACCTGGGTTTGATCCCTGGGGGTCTGCCTCTGTCCTCATCACCCAGCTCGCGCGGGCAGCCTTTAGTTTGACACTACGACGCCCCGGAATCACACTGCATCTCACACAGTCCCCAGGGAAACCGAAGCTCAGAGGGGGGTCACTGACTTGTCCAAGGTCACCTGCTAGTGAGTGGTGGCATTGGAGCCCGGGTCCGGGTGACCTTCCCTCCACTGCTTTTTCTGTCATATCTTACCTGGCTTCTAAAGGAATGGGGTGGGATAGGGATCCTGATCCTGTTCCAGGGTGCCTCTGAGAACATGCGCGGGGCACTCATTTATTACAGGCTTTTGACTGCCTATTAATTTTAACTTCCCAGGGCCAGAGAGTTCAGAGCAGTGCCCCTTAAAGGAGTGGGAAAGGCACTCTGGGCCCCAGAAGCCGTGGGCTCTGGTGCCAGCTCTGCTCTGTGTGAGTTGTGTGGTCCTGCACAGGGCCCCTATCTTGATTTCCAAATCTGTAAAATGGGAATGATAATTGCCTTGAGTATCTCAGGATCATAGCGAGACTCAAATTAGATGATGTAAGAAAAATGCTTTGAAGATGAAAGTGCCCTGTCATCAAGTTCTCAGAAAGATGTACCACATTCACCTGGAGTGAGAATCTGGGGTTGATCCTAGGGGGTCTGCCTCCCTCCTTATCATGCCCCACGCCCTGCTCGTGCAGGCAGCAGGGGTAGCTGAGACCCCTCTCCTCCTTGTCCTACTGGGCACCACCTCCTCCAGCCCTTTGGTCCCCAGCTATGAGGTTGTGTGTTGAGGGCTCAGCCAGGTTGGGGGACAGAAGCTCTGACTCACTGGGCGAGTTGTGAGCTGTCCCCCACCCCCCATGCCCCTTGGCACTGGGAAGGCTTCTGCAGAAGTATGAGAGGTGCCCACATGCTCATCTGGGGAGACTAATCGGCTGGTGAGCATGGGCATGAGATTGACTCTGTCAGGATCACCTTTGGGAGCTGCTAGGCCTCTGATCCTGCCCTGCCTCTCTCTGCCCCAGCCCTCATGAGCTGAGTGGTGGAGCTTTGTCAGGCTCTGCAGAGAGTCCAGAGCCTTCACCCTGGACTTGGGGGAGCAAAGGGAAGTGCTTGCCTGGTCCTTGGGGCCGGGAACACATTTACTTTCTGGTTCCCCTTGTGGCTACCCTGCTGCCTTTGGAAGAGTCTGTCCCAGGTTCTCTGGAAGCAGACAGGCACCTCCACCTGGTCAGGGTGTGTGGATATTATTCTCTTCTCTGTTTAGGTTTGTCTTTTCTGGTACAGACTGTTGGGGCTTTCCCGAAAGCCCCTGCTCTTTCCCTGTCTTCTGTTGTTTAATCCAGGATGAGGAACTGACCACTGAAGACAGCCATGGGGATGGAAGGGAGTAGATGGAGGAAGGAAGCTGAAATCATTTGAGCACCTACTAGGTGCCAGTTCCAGGCAAAATGTCATCAGTTCCAGTAAAATTATGAGGGAGAATCATTGTCTTAGAATCTGAAAGCATTCAAGCTGGAAGGGAAGCTAGAAACAAACCATGTGGTCTACTCTCCATCTCTTACTGATAAGGAAGGACATGCCCAGAGTCCCCGAGCTTTGAAATAGTTTTTCTTTCTAGGAAAGCAATTGTCCTATTAATAATCATCTTTTATAAACTAAAGTGTTTTATGATATACCTGTCTCACTTGGGATGACTCTCTGCATGGCCTCATGGACCATCAGAGGCCCCTTTTCTGCTTCCTCATTTCACACCATCCTGTGGGGACCTGCCTTGCACCCATCTTCCCAGCTCCCTCATGTTGCATCTCCTGCCCCAAATCCTGGGACTTGTCATGGCCAGTTTTCATCCTTGATGCCTCTTGGGACCTCATCCCTCTCAGCACTCAAGGGGCTACTAGCATAAGTGGTTATCCAATCCCTGCTGTGGTGCCAACAGGAGAGGTTTGGGGAAGCCTTCCAGGTAAGGGGGGTTTTCCTGGTATTATGGGATGAACTGTGTCCCCGACCCAATTCATAGGTTGAAATCCTAACCCTTGGTACCTCAAAATATGACTGTTTGGTGTTAGGGTTTTGAATGAGGTCATTAAAATGGGTCTTTAGGGCAGCCCAGGTGGCTCAGCGGTTTAGCACTGCCTTCAGCCCAGGGCCTGATCCTGGAGACCTGGGATCGAGTCCCACGTCAGGCTCCCTGCATGGAGCCTGCTTCTCCCTCTGCCTGTGTCTCTGCCTCTCTCTCTCTCTGTCTGTCTCTCATGAACAAATAAATAAAATCTTAAAAAAAAAAAAATAAAATGGGTCTTTAAGGGGGAGGGGCTGAATCCAATATGACTGGTATCCTTAAAGAAGTGGAAATTGCATCACAGAAGGACACACAGAGACCATGCGAAGACACGGGGAGAAGATGAAGCCAAGGACAGAGGCCTCAGAAGAAAAAACATGCCAGCATTTTGATCCTGGACTTGTAGTCTCCAGACCGGTGAGACAATACCCTCCCATTGTATCAGCACCCAGTCTACGGTGGTTGTTATGGCAGCCCTAGCCAACAAATACACCCAGGCCCTTCCCCGGTCACCTGGCTCAGGCTCAGGAGTGGCTCCGGGCAGGAAGTTCTGAGGTCAGGTAGGGGCCGAGAAGCTTCCAGGCAGACCCCAAGGGAATGGTTTGTGGGTAACAGGAGGTCTAGTATAGCTTCTCGAATCCCTGCCACAAGAGCCTGGGCCCTCCAATGTGTGGGGGGAACTGGTATGCATGAGGTGGACTTAGAGCCAGGAATCCTGGGCTCTGGGGATGCCCAGTCCTTCCCGTTCTCGGGTCTTATGCAAATTCCTGGGTCTCAGTTTCCTCATCTGTGGCATGGAGAGGATGATGCCAATTTACTTCACATGCTATGGGGCAGATTACGAGAGAAAATGTGTAGTGCTTTGTCTGAGTTGGTGGTGGCGATGAAGGTAATGGGTCTCTCTCCCCTCTGGGGATATTGCTGCCCATCCATCCCTGGTGTCACTCTGCTGGGGAAGAGCAACCAAGGCTTTCCTAGAAATGGTGGGGGGTCGGGGGGATGTTGTTGCTGCGCGGGACCGGTGGAGAGCCTGTGGAGGCCTGAGGCTCCTCTTGGGGGGCCATCTCTCCTCAGCGAGGAGAAAGCTTCAACCCCAGGGCATTTCAGGTGGACAATGATGCATTCATGCAACTCGATCCATTTCCCTGAGTCTCAATTTTTCTAAATTACAAATGCAGTCACACATTTTGTGGAAAAATTGGTAAATGATCCTACTTTCTGCCATTTCTACCATTGTCAACGCTGAATGCCTATCTCCTTCCAGCTTCCTGGTGCGTTTGCTTCTTCCTGAAAGTGAGGTCCTGTCATGCATCATGCTTTCGAACCTATTTTGTACAACAGCAACATGTCCCAGACCTCTTTTTGCATTGATCCAGATTCATCCTCAGCATCATTTTTAGTTAGGACTTTTCCAACAGGCAGTTTGCAGCACCCCTAAATGCCCCCTGGGAAATGACTCCTTTCTGCCCAGCGTTTGCTCTCAGGCCTGTGGACCCCTGTGTCTCTGTGGAGCATGGAAATTCGAGTCCATAGGGCAGGAGTCCACCTGTAGCCCTGCCACTTCCCTGCTGTAAACCAGGAAAAAAAGGGCCCCAAGCCAACCGCTTCCCATTTCCAGGCCCCCTCAAAGGATTAACGGCCTGGTGTAAGTGAGAGAGCTTTGTAAACTGGCAGTGATTATTAATACACACTCATGGATGAACAAAGGCTATCTTGTTGCCTTTGTAGGAGAAAAATCCAGTGTTCAGGAGTCATAAAACACCATGAATGAGTGAGTCTGGCCTGTGGGAAGGAAGAGGGCTTGAGAAAGAAAAGTCATATTTTAGTTTTGAGAAATGATTTGGACTTTGAGAACCGACTTCTTGGTAAATGAAGAGATGAGGAAGCTTGATTTGGAAGTAGAGAAAAAAATGATCCATTTTCAGGAAGCCAGAAGCAAGGGTTCCCAACCAAGAGTTAATGGTGATGATGGTGATGAGGGCTGACACGCAGAGCATATGTTGTGTGTGAGATACTGCTAGGATCCTCTGAACATCCCTAGGAGGTAAATACTATCATTATTCCCATTTCATAGATGAGGACACTGAGGCACAGAGAGATTAAGTGACTTGCTGCAGGTCACACAGCTGGTGAGCAGGAGAGCCAGCATCTGAGCCCCAGGTCCCGCGTCTCCCTAGACTGAACACACCTGGGACCAGGTAGGCAGGCCTGGAGAACGAGAGCACTCCAGCCAGGTGGAATTGAAGACACAAATGCTGAATCTATTCGTCGTCTGTTTGGAGACAACTTGCCGTGAGTTGTTTCATGCCTGCACAAGGAGACCAGCTGGAAGGCATTTTGGTCTGTGACAGCTTGGGAAGCAGAGGGTCAGGAAGTGAGGGAGGTGCCTGTCTTCATTATGTCTCAGGGCCCCAGGGAGGTGACCAGTGGGAGGGAGGTGTCCGCTGGCTGCTGAGTCATGACATTCTTGGCTACCGGCCTCCACCACGAGGAGCTAAGGTTGGTGAGAACATCCCCATGGTTTAAGATGGGTTCTGGGGTGAAGGTTGGGGCCCTGCAGTGGGTGTGCCTTTGCTTGGTGTCCCTAGTGACGGACTTCCCTTCTCCTTCTCTCCTGCCTACGCTGGCTCCCTCTGAAGCACGAAATGGCGGGACAGCCACAGGAGGTGTGGGTGGAGAGTCACCTTGCTTTGGAAGACGCCCAAAGGGAGCCTGGGGAGAAGTTGGAGAAAATTTTGCATTTCTTCCCTTGTGGTATCAGCTGACAATGGAGCAGCCATTGTGTGTGGAGGGGCATTCTGTTGCTGCTGTAAGAGCCAGTCTGAGAGGCCGACAAGTAAAGGGGGTGCTCCTGCTGAAGGTGGTCAGGGCTGCTCAGAGTGAGTGCCTGTCAAAACCGGCTGGGCCCACTGGGCAAAAGCAGGGACCTGAAACCCCCCCGGCCTCTGAGCACCCTTTGTGAGCACCTGTAACGGGACTGATGCCTCGGCGGGGGCGGGGGGGGGGGGTTCACTGCTCCCAGGAGCAGGATAGAAGGTGCTGGAAGCTGTGGGAGATACCAGCAGAGTGTCTGGGTGGTTATGAGGAGTGGATTTGCAGATATAGTCAGCAATGTGCCATGTGATGTGACAGGTACCAGGGTCACCACCACACACTCCAGTGCCCAGGCTCTGAGGGCTCAGGTGCTGTGCAGGAGCAGGCAGGGAAGCAGACAGATGATCACCGGGAGCACTTAGTGACTGCTGGAGACCCAGAGGGAGTCAGGTGGGCTCTGCATGGAAGCATCATCACAGATGGGGAATCCCGTGCCAGGAACTCTGTGCCTGCCCACTGGGATCCTTTATAGGGAACCGTCCATTTCCCCGTATGTTTTACAGCCTATTTTTTTTTTAAATCAACATGTACCACAAACATCTTCTTCTGTCTATGTAGATCTAAATTCATCTCATCACCATTTTTAGTTGACATCCACTCTGATGGACAGTTCTTAAGATTCCTAAATGTGTGAGAAGGGAAGGGTTCGCAGGGGAATGATTTCTTGCCTGTGTGTGCACACATGCACACACACATACACACACACACACTTCTAAAACATATATACTTTATGACTCCGTGTATATTGTTTAAAAGAATTGAGTTTGGAAAATTTCAAACATACATAAGATTAGAGAGAAAAGCAGAGTGAATCCCTCTGTAGTATTTATCTTCCAGCATCTGCAATTATCAACGTTTTACCAGTTTCGTTTCCTCCTTCTCCCCAGGGTATTATAAAAACTAGTCACGATTCCCTGCTTTTCTTCAGTGCTTTAGAAAGCATCATCTCACCCCATCTTTACAGTAGTCCTGTTATTACACATCCTTACAGCAGACTGGTTATTATTCATTTTAGAAAGAGAAAACCAAAGCTCAGAGAAGTTTAGGACGTTTTCCAAGGTCACACAGCTAGTGAGAGCAGAGCCAGACAACCCAGTCCTTCTGAGGCCAAATCAAGTTCCGTCTTACTGGATCATTCCAACTGTATTTTCCAATGCAGACAGGGCAAGGGTGGGGTAGTTTGGTTGGAGGGGATCCCTGGAATTCTTATCCTACAAGGTTGCCTAGTCTAAGGCCTTCCTTTTAACCTTGTTGCTTGTCCCACCCTGCTGGTTTGAGGGGCTGGGTGGGAGGGGGGCAAATTAAGCTCTCTCAGGTTTTTCATCGGTGGCTTCCTTGGATCGTGGCTGCAGGATGTTTATAAAACTCTGAATCAATTTGAGGCACAGAGATTTTCAATCAGGGAGGCAGATTGCGCTGATAGGGTCAAAAGGCCTGTCGCCAGCGAGGATCATAGCATCTGACATATTAATTTGAGCTGTCAGAACCAATATGTGTAACAGAGGCGTGGAGGCCCAGGTCCTGTTTCTGAAAAAGAGTGGGAAAAGACAAAAAAGGGGGAGAAATACCCCCTATGTCAAACTAACATTTCACAGATTCCCGTAGAATCAATGCCGCCAGCCTGTGACCAAGTGTGCCCTCCATTCCTGGGGAGGCAGAGGGGGGCGGGCGGGAAGACTGGAGCCTTCTCCACGGGGGTGTTGGATGCATCAAGGTGACGAGGGCCCTGCCACCCTGTGAGTAAACTTCACACAAACACCCACTCTGTTTCTTTCCTTGCCCCACACCATTTGAGTTCCAAAGCTCCCTTGCTGGCAGAGGAGGCCTCTCTGAGCCTCGGCAGGAAGTACGTTTGTTACTGAGAACTCTTTGATATCTAGCATGTGAACCATCTATGGCTGGAGTCGGGCTTCTGGCAGGAAATCACCATAAATTCTGCTTCTCCCCAGGATCACACACCACACACCTCCCGCCTAGGACCCCTCCCACGCCTTTCCAGTTCTCCTCATCCCCCTCAAGCCTCATGCTCCTGACCCTCATTTCCTTTCAGACTGCTTTGGATAACCCCACCATCCACTCAAGACCCTATACCGTCCCTTACTGAGATCTGGATGCTGATGTTTGTAAGTCAACCTGCACGGGCACGTGGTGTGTCAGGTCCGTGAGGGTCATGGGCATGCTGGGTTCACACCATGTTCTCAGGGACGCCATCCTGTCAGGTTCCATATAGAAAGCAGGGTGGACCCAGGAAAGCCCAGAAATGTCCATGCTTCTTATACCACGTTGTCATGAAAACATGGGAACATATAACATCGTGGCCCAGACGTCGAAGCTCCATTCCTGGGAGCCCCTGGGTACCACTGGGCTGTGACAGGGTTGGTGATCTCTGTCCTGTACAGGAAGAGTTATTTCTTATCCAACAGAAACAATTCATACTTATAAAATTGGGCGCAGCAGAGATTCAGTGATCTTGACAGGTGGACGGTATCTTTGTATTAACCCATGAGCACACGCGTACAGAAGTTGGTGTGACTTGCAAGATGCTGAGGTCCCCTGGGGAAGAGGTGAGAGGGGCTTTCAGATTTGTTTGTGCTGTTCCAAGGCTTA
This sequence comes from Canis lupus familiaris, assembly GCF_011100685.1. Lineage (NCBI taxonomy): Eukaryota > Metazoa > Chordata > Mammalia > Carnivora > Canidae > Canis > Canis lupus. The sequence continues at coordinate 28,515,636 of NC_049237.1, forward strand.
TGCTGCCTGGGGCCAGTCCCTGTACTGCTGGGCCCTTTGGTGATGGAAGAAGAAGGGGCGGGTGGGAGGTGAGGGGTACACAGGGGAGAAGGAGAGGGCTGGGCAGGGGGGAGGGCTCCCTCCAGGACACAGGAGCTGACCCCACAGCTCCTTGGCAGCCTGGCCTCTCCTGCTCTCATTCGGCTTGCTGGATGGCCGCCTCTTCCCTCCAGCCGCGCTCTGCTCCTCCCCCAACCAGTGGAGAACCATTTTTAAGTACTCAAGGTTTTTCCTTCACATGACATTTTGTGCTGTGCAAAGGACACAGAGTTTTAAGGAAGAAAAGCTAAAGTCTTGCTTGAGTTTTGTATGAGAAGTAAGGACGGCCTTGCTTGCTTTCAGGGGCCCTGATGGTTTGAATAGCAGGAGAGTGGGGGGGGGGTAGGGATTATCAGGCCCCATCTTCTCCCGGTCCCCTCCCCAAAGCAGGGCATGTCTGCTTGGCTGGAAGGTCTGCACAGGGATGTGGCAACTGCTTCTCTGTCTTCTCATCTGAGCAGCTTCTTGGGTCTATTATGGTGGATGACTTTTTAGTCACTTCCTCTCTTTGGGTGGAAAAAGATGCTGAGATTCACATGAAGAAGTGCATTTCTTCTCCAGATCAGGATTTCCCTCACCTGCAAGGTACAAGTCAAAACAAATGATGGAGAAAAAGTGGGGTGGGAAGGAGAGGCAGGAGGGTTTGGGGTTTTAGCTAATGGATACAGGGTTTCTTGTAAAGATGGTGAAAATGTTCTAAAATGGACTGTAGGATATATTACCTGTGAATATACTAAAATCCATCGAATTTTAAAAAGGGATGAAAGTATGGTATACGAATTATATCTCAATAAAGCTGTTAAAACAGAGGGGAAAAAAGACTACTCTTCACACCAGAGCCTGGCCTTGGAGGGGCATGACGGAGTCCCAGCAGTGGGGGCACCTAAGAACCCATGAGGCAGTGGAGATGCCAGGAAGGCTTTCTGTCTCCTGGGCCCGCAGGGAGGTTTGCAGGGAGCTGGCTTGTCCGCAGAGCACAGTAGTTACAGTCAACTCTGGGACCAGAGCCCTGGCTTCCGATGCCCCTTCTTGTGTCCTTCACTTGAAGAAGAGCTGAAACACGTGCTGGACATTGTTACCAGTCAGTCCTTACAGAGGTGGGGACAGGATGGGGTCAACAGCCTCAATCACATCACAGTTCAGGGCTTTGTGACAGGGGAAGAGAGGAGGCTCTAAGAAGACTGAAGAGGGGACAGACAACACACCTGGAAGGCTCTGTGTGTGTGTGTATGTGTGTGTGCACTCAAGGATGGGCCGTCAGATCTGAGGTCTGAGTGATGACTATACATCAGGTGCAGGGGGAGGGAGGTGGGCTCCTAGCAGCGAGTCCAAAGGATAAGGGGACATTGGAATATTTGTGGCATTAAGAAGACATTTGGAGGCACCTGGGTGGCTCAGTAGTTGAGTGTCTGCCTTCAGCTCAGGTTGTGATCCTGGAGTCCTGGGATCAAGTCCTGTATCGGGCTCCCTGCAGGGAGCCTGCTGCTCCCTCTGCCTATGTCTCTGCCTCTCTCATGAATAAATAAATAAATAATTAAAAAAGAAGACCTTTGAATGATCACCAAAGACCCATATGGGGAGTGAGCAGAAAATGTAAAAAAATAAAACAAGGGATCTGGGCTAGATTCTCTAGGGCCTTCTAAAACTCCCTAAGGTGTTCAGACTTTATCTTGAGATGAACAGGTTGCCATTGATGAGTTTTTGGCAAGTTATTCTGGCCTCCAGATTGTGCCAAGGAAGCTCTCCTGGGGTCCAACACCCCTGAAGCCCTTGGGTTAACTTCCTGACAGCTCCCTCATTGAGCGTGGACGATGTGCCCAGATCTGGGCTAAAGTGAGTATTTAGCACCGAGGAACTCATTTAATCTCCATAACAATCCAATAAAATACCTACTATTAGTATTCACATGACAGCTGACCCTGAGCAGTAACGATGTGCCAGGCGTGTTCTCAGGACTTGACATAAATCAGCCAACTTATTGCTGGTGGAAACCCTGTATAATAGATACTATTATCACCCCACATTACAGACTAGCAGAATGAGCATGAGGAAGAGAAATAACTTGCCCTGAGTCATACTAGCCACTTGCAGAATTGGGTTCACCCGCATAGCTGCACTCCAGAGTGGCCCTTAGCCTCCGCACTGGATGTCTCAGGCTATACCACTGCCCAGCACCAGGCATCACCTGCTCCATTTCTTTGAACACCATAATAAGAAAACTAAGAGAGATGTAAAATTTAGAGAAAAATAAACATTTCATCCATATTGTTAAATCCCTTTTCCTCTTCCTGCAAATAAAACAACCAACCAACCAACCAACCATCCCAAACTGAAGGTGGGAACCTCCTGGTCCAGGAAGAAGGGAAGGAGGCAGCGGGCAAGAGGCCAGGTCACACTTCTGGCCGGAGGGGGTGGTAGACAGAATGGCCTCAATGGCTTCTGCCCCCTGGTGTCACTGTTGTGACTATGTTACCTGTCATAGCAAAAGAGATTTTGCAGATGTAGTTAAGGTTACTAATCAGATGACCTTAAAATTGGGAGACTTTCCAGGTGGGCCAAACCCAGTTGTGCTGACCTTTTAAAGGCAGAGAATTTTCTCCAGCTGATGGTAGAAAAAAGCATCAAAGGGATAGTGTGAGAGAAGCTGATGCCAGGAGAACTCTCCGTTGATGATTTTAAAATTTTATTCCTTCTATCCTTATTAGCAGGACTTCTAGAAAGAAGTGCTTTTCCTTACAACTATTTGGTTAACTTGACATAGAGTTCATATAGGAAAGGCAGTGGTGAATGCTTGATTCTTCCCCCTTATTTATCAAGTTTCAAAGAAATATTTTATGACACTACACCAATCAAAGTGCTGAAGTCCAGAGGATGGATAGATCACAGAGTGTTAGAGCTAAGATTTGAACCTAAGTTTCTGTAGACCTGATCACCTCCCAGAAAGAAGGAAAATAGTTTTGATATAATCAGGCAAAATATAAAAACATATCTCTATGAATCTCTGGGTACCTTTGTAAATGTACAGAGAAAGATGGAAGAAAATATACCACAATTTTTATAGTGGTTACCCCTGAACATATTAAAAATAAAAAGCATGCAGAATTCCTGGGTTCTTCTGTTTCTGGTCCTTCCCTACAGGCTACAAAGAACTTATAGAAGAGGATCACCTGGGTGGCTCAATCAGTTAAAACTTTTTTTTCAAGATTTTATTTATTTATTTATTTATGAGATACACAGAGAGAGAGGTAGAGACATAGGCAGAGGGAGAAGCAGGCTCCCTGCAGGGAACGTGATGTGGGACTCGATCCCGGGACCTGGGATCATTCCCTGAGCCGAAGGCAGATGCTCAACTACTGAACCACCCAGGTGTCCCCAAGTGTCTGACTGTTGATTTTGGCTCCAGTCATCATCTCAGGGTCATGGGATCGAGCCCCACATCGGCCTCCATGCTCAGCAGGGAGTCTGCTTGAGCAATCCTCTCTCTCTCCCTCTCACTCTGCCACCCTCTCCCAAATAAATAAACCTAAAAAAAAAAAAAAAAAAGAACTTATAGAAGATGCTGAGTTTCTCTTGTGTGACCCAGCAGCGCACATGTCTTGTTTGTAGAAGTCCTTGCTGTCTTTGTGCTTGAATGCTGGCTTGTGTCATGTGGGGGAGCTTGGAAGTATCTTTCTTTAATGAGAGGAGGGCATGTATCACCGTCCCCCACTTCCAGGTTTCCTGCGCACTTTCTGTGGCTATGGTACAATGTGGTTTGGCAGGGAAGGGTGTGTGCTCTCGAGTCCAGTTGCTTAGGCTCATGTCTTTACATAGTCACTTCCCAGCTGTGTGAACTTGGAAAAGTTACTTAACCTCCTCGTGCCTCAGTTTACTCACCTCTGAAGGGGGCAGAATCATACTATGACCTCATAGGGTTTTAGAGGGGTAAATGAGTTAACACAAGTACGATGCTGGATTTACACAGTACTCACCACATGTGAGTTATTCTTGAGTCAGAGAACTAGAAGAATGACTGGCTCTGGATATTTTGTAGTTACGAGAATGTAGGGGAGGACCTCTTCCCCAGGTGCTGTGAGGATTCCAGCCAAGCCCAGGCTTGGCCTCTTTGACACACATTTTTCCCCTGGTCCAATTTACCTTGGCACAAAAGGATAATTCATTGGTATGTCCACATCCTGGTCCTCAGTATAAATCTTCCCTACTGGTGCATGTGGTGACAGCTCCCCTGGTCTCCTGGACTGTCTTCACTGAGTTTACTATTAATGTTGCCTACAGGAAGAAAGGCCTGGTGTGCCTGTCTTTCCCGAAGTCATCCTTCTTTGGGGAATAGCGGGTAAGGGTGAGGGGTGGAGGTCTGAAGAAGGAGGTGGGGGAAAGACAATCCTGGGCAGAGCATGACCTTGAGATCCCGGGTTGGGGGTTTTAACAGCAGCCTGGCCGAGAAACGCACAGGCCAGAGGTCTCCCAGCAAGGCTTGCCCTGGACCAGCTCTGCCCTGCCCTGCAGTCAGGGGGAGGGCAGGTGGAAAATGGGACCATCCCAGCCCTGGTGGTGGGTGTGTGGGGGAGGAGGTGAATGGTTATCTGTGAGGTCTTGGTTTGATTTTCTCCTTAAGGCCCACAATTTCTTCCTCTTTTGCCAAACAAGTACACACTGCTTGGTGATTGGCAACCATTCTGGGCCCTAATAATGCATCAGGTGGCCTCGAACAAAACCTCTCTCATTTGGGTCCTGCCAAGCTCAGATTCTCAGTTGAGATCCCCAGGAGTGAGGACAACCATTCTATTTCTCTCACAAATGTTTGGACTTCGGATCAGAAGCCGTCATAGAAAGGACAAAGAGAGGGGATCCCTGGGTGGCGCAGCGGTTTGGCGCCTGCCTTTGGCCCAGGGCGCGATCCTGGAGACCCGGGATCGAATCCCACATCGGGCTCCCGGTGCATGGAGCCTGCTTCTCCCTCTGCCTGTGTCTCTGCCTCTCTCTCTCTCTCTCTCTCATAAATAAATAAAAAAAAAAATTAAAAAAAAAAAAAAAAAAAAAAAGAAAGGACAAAGAGAGAGAACAATTCTTCATGAAATGTTCTTCATTTGCGGGCACTGCTCAAGGTGTATCAGGAATGTAGGGGTCTCTGGGTGGCTCAGTGGTTGAGTGTCTGCCTTTGGCTCAGGGCATGATCCCAGGGTCCTGGGAACGAGTGCCACATCGGGCTCCCTGCATGGACCCTGCTTCTCCCTCTGCCTGTGTCTCTGCCTCTCTCTCTGTGTTTCTCATGAATAAATAAATTAAAAAAAATCTTTTTTTAAAAAAAGGTGTATCAGGAATGTAAATGAACTTTTCTCAGTGACTTACTTCATTTGCTTATTTATTCATTCACTGCAAGAATATTTATTGATTCTTTTATGTAATGCTTTTCAAACTTTTTTTTTTTAAGCGGAACCCCTGCCTCTTTAATAAAATCTTCATGAAACCCAATATATAAGGGTCTGTACTGAAATTCAGAGAGATTTCATACTTGCCCGAGGCATCTGAGCTAGTTAATGGGGATGCTGGGTGGTATCCAGACATTCTCATTTCTAACCCTTGGGTCAAATATGCCCTGGTTATTTGGAGCATTTATGGAGAAGTACAGGCAGTCCTAAACTTACAAATGAGTTCTGTTCCAAAAGTTCATCTGAAAGTCAGTTGTCTGGAACTTGGAATGTATTTTCCTATAGACACAGAGGTATGGGTGGTGGCTAGGTTCCCAGACCAGCCCACAAAAGCCTATTTAATCCACAGTGTGTTGGGATTCTAGAACTAACGGTTCTCTGTTAGCTTTATGCCCCTCATGGTGCCACAGGCCTTGTGTATATGCTGCCGCTGGGACAGCGAGAACTCACCTGTGGGGTACGTGGCCATCACCCTCACCCATGTGGGACACAGGGTGGAACCAGAAGGGAGCCAAATGCCTTGTGCGTATTTAGAATAGATGAAGCCAGTTTTCTTGATCCCAAGAGAATGTAAACATCACGAAGGAAGTGATTTTTGTTTCTTTTGCTTCCCTCAGTGTCCCAAGCCATAGTGGCTCATAGTCAGCGTTTGGCTACATCACCACTCAATGAATCGATGCACTAAAGTTTCAGAGATGTCTCAGAGAACAGGCCCTCAGTTGCTCGCCTAGAATCCAAACCTAATTATTTAGTTTCCAAGCCCACTCTATTTAGAAATGGCGAGTCGGGGATGACCACCATCAAGGTCAGGGAGGTGAAAAAACCGTAAGAAGCTGACACATGAGCTCCAAAAGCACAACAGTCTGGGGCACTTAGCTCAGGAACCCTGGGAGTCATTATTGTATAATGAACATTAATTAATGTTCCATCATTTATCACTGCTTCTTAAGGATGTAGGAAAGTATGTGTGGAAACTGTATAAAGCTTAATAGAAAAATTATATTTCTTTTCTTTTTCTTTTTTTTTTAAAGATTTTATTTATTCATGAGAGGCACAGAGAGAGAGGCAGAGACATAGGCAGAGGGAGAAGCAGGCTTCCTGAAGGGAGCCCAATGTGGGACTTGATCCCAGGACTCCGAGATCCCTGATCCGGAGGCCGATGCTCAACTGCTGAGCCACCCAGGCACCCCAAAAAATTATGTTTCTTAAAGAAATAGACTCCTCTGTTATCTGGAAAACCATTCTAGATCAGAGTAAGGATACTTCCAATTCTGAGTACTTGTGTGTTCTAGTTTATAAGACTAGAAAACGTTGGATATTATGCTTCTGTTATTGTAGTGGCTATTTTGGGGCTTCTGTGGCACTCTCAGTCTTTTCTTATTGCAAGGACAAGTGTATAACAAAGGAGAAAATTTTCACCTTTAAAGCAAAAACAGAAACTACAAGTGATGTGTTAGCTGCTATGGACAGCAGCACATTGCACGTGGCCCAGTGTGGCTTTTTGGGCACCAGACAGGAGACAAGATGAAGGCAGTGGTGGTTATCTCTGCAGGGTGGACATCTTTGGGGGACTTTTGCCTGAAGACAGAGCATGGGCTTCAGAGTAAGATGGACCTGCCTCAAATGTAGGCTCTTCCACTTACCAGCTGTGTTACCTTGGACAGGTCATTAACCACTCTGAGCCCCAGCGTTCTCTGCCTCTGAAAGGTAATGCCTTCGTTACAGAGTTGTGACGTTTAACTGAAATAGTGTAAAGTGCTTCGTAGTGGTGGTGTTATATAAAAGATACTCAACAAATGTAGTTTCCCTTTCTATTTCCAGTGGATCCTCTCCTCTCCTGTTGTTGGGTTTGAGTGTAGAGTGGTATGTGTGTGTGGGTGTGTGAGTGAATGTGTGTGTGTATGTGTGTGTGGATATGTGAGTGAATGTGTGCATGCATGTCTGAGGGGGTGCCTTTCTCACTCAACAACTCTTCTGTTCATTTCCTGCCCTGCTCCGTGCCCAGGTGGGCAGTTGGGCAAATGGGCGTAGTCTAAGAATGCTTTGCCAGTTTTTTTTTTAATTTTTATTTATTTATGATAGTCACAGAGAGAGAGAGAGAGAGAGAGGCAGAGGGAGAAGCAGGCTCCATGCACCGGGAGCCCGACGTGGGATTCGATCCCGGGTCTCCAGGATCGCGCCCTGGGCCAAAGGCAGGCGCTAAACCGCTGCGCCACCCAGGGATCCCGCTTTGCCAGTTTTTGATAAATATTTGACCACTCCACTTTAGGTTGTGATTTGAGGTTTAGAACCAGTAGTATGGCATCATTTCCAAGGACAGATGCTCTTGGCATGAAAGGATGGAAGAGAAACACACCCTCTGCTCCCCCTGGCCCCTCTACCCCACTGCCCTCTTTCTTGTGATTATCCTAGCCACAAAGGTGTTGGCTGCAGGAGTGAGGACAGTCAGTGACCGGACCTCTCCTTGCCCAACTGTCATACACTCAAGCTTGGGAGTGCAGGCCCAACTTTTAGATAGAGGTTCCATAAATGCTCATAATTGTGTCTGCTTGGGGGTTCCGGGGAAATGTCACAGTCAAGTGCTCAAATTCCCCTTATGGAGGAAAGCATTCATTTCCCTAGTTGCTGGAAACCTTGCTACTAATGATGCTTCTGCATGTCCCACCCTGAGATTGTGTCCCTTCTCCATGGGCAGCCCACATCCCTGACTGGGCAGTGTGGTATATAGAGATCTGGTCCTCTCGCCTTAATGTGGGACATCTCTGAGGCCATCCCCACTCCAGGGGTGTTCCTGGGACATGCTGAGCCTCTGATGCAGGCTGCCTTGCAACTGAATGAACTTCGGCTTCTGCGCCATCTTCCTTCCTCATGCCTCTCAAAGACTCTCCTCAGTAAATCACCTGCTGGCAACTCTCCACCTCAAAGTCTGTTTTGGGGTTGGGGTGGGGGCACACAGACCTCCAACACTTGGTATGGGAAGGGGTGCAGGGAAGCCCACATTAAAATAGTCTTCACTGGGTGATATGCTATATGTTGGCAAATTGAACTTCAATAAAAAAAAGAAAAGAAAAGAAAGATTTCAATCCTTCACCATTGATCATGATGTTAGCTGTAGAATTTTTATAGATGGATCTTTATAAAGTTGAGGTTGTTCCTTTCTGGTCCTAGTTTATTGATTATTTTTATCAGGAATAACAGTTGGGTTTGTTTTTTAAATTCTTTTTCTGCATCTATTGAAATGATCATGTGGTTTTGTCCTTAATTACATTAATCTGACATATTACATTGGCTGATTTTTCATATATTCAACCAATCTTATATTCCAGAAATAAACCCTACTTGGTCATGGTGTATAATTCTTTATGTATTTTGCTAGATATGTATTATTAGTATTCTGTTCAAGATTTTTTTTGCAATATTTACAAGGGATATTGGCTTGTAGTTTTCTTGTGAAGGCTTTTTCTGGTTTTGGTATCAGGGTCTAATATTGGTTTAATATAATGAGTTGGGAGGTATTTTCTCCTATTTTTAAAGATTTGTGTGAAAGATTATTGTTATATATTCTTTAAACATTTAGTAGAATTTGTCAGTAAAGCATTAGGTCTGGGGAAAAAATAAAAAATAAAATACAGTCTGGAAGCTGGATATCCTGCCAGCCTGCTGGCAACCCAGGCCCGCTGTCCGGTGGTGGGGGATGTGCTAATCGAACCTGGCTTGAGGTAGCAGCTCAATTGTTAAACCTCTCACTGGTGGTGAGATGAGATGGGATATCGATGGAAGGAAAATGTTCTCAGGTAGAATATCTCAGGTGTCTGAGAGGTTCGGGGCAGCAGTGATCATCAGGACTCGGGAACTGGTTCCTGGGAGCTGTTGATGCATTGGGGAAAGACGAGAGGCTGAGGCTAATTAATCACCCACCGAACACCTCGCACCTCCTTGGAAGCATAAAAAGAGAATCACCTTGCCTGAAGTTAAGGGGGAGAAAAAGGTGAAGATTAGGGCTAGGATATTATGAGAAGGCCAGCAGAGCTCCAGAGAAGGCCAGATTTTCAAACCCAGCAGGTCTGTGAAGCCAACACCAGGGTCCTAGGATTTGGGATGGGAACAGCGAAGTTGACACAGTAAAAAATATTGAGTCCCCCCAGATTCCCCTGACCCCTCTGGGCCCGCCGAAGCAGCCTGCTCTTCCCTGTTTAAGACTAACACTTTCCCCAGCCTGAGGACAGTGTAACGGCCTCTGCCTTGAAGACCGCCTGTGCCCCGCAAGATTCAGCCGTTCCTCCCCTCTTGGCCACCAGCCTAACCCCTAGGGATAGTCCCAACTTAATCTGGCCAGGAAAACACTGGGCTTGCTAAGGAAGGAAAGGGTCTACACACCAAAGAAGCAGGTGCTGGGTGAGTGTGTCTGGAGCTATCTTCAGAGGTGTTGAATCAAGAGTGGCATGGGGGCATGAAAAAGTTTTGTTGGTGTTTTTCTTTTCTTTTCTTTTCTTTTCTTTTCTTTTCTTTTCTTTTCTTTTCTTTTCTTTCTTTTTTTTCTTTTCTTTTGTTTTCTTCTTTCTTTTCTTTCTTTCTTTCTTTCTTTCTTTCTTTCTTTCTTTCTTTCTTTCTTTCTCTTTCTTTCTTTTTTTTTTCTATGGGAGCACTCTCCTCTTGTTCAGGATCTCACCACATGGCAAGGACCCTGGAGGCTGGTGCTAGCATGCTGCCAGGGGACTCCTGGAAGCTTGGAGAAAGCAGAGACCTATACTCAGAGAAGTAGAAATTCCAGAACTGTTATGGTAGACTGTGGACAAATGGATGGAAAGGCTTAAAGAAGTGAGCATGCTAGAGTAGATTTACCGTGTAAGGCTAGAAAAATCCACCACTGACTGTTCTCTAAGAAGGCCAAAGGACTCCCCCAACCTAACCCTCCTTTCTGAAAATGAGAAGGACCATATCCTCATCATATCCTCATCATAAGCATTGTTGAGAAACTCAGTGGGAGCTGTCCTCTGTAGGCTAGGGCTGACCATGGGAGACTCACTCACAGAATTTCACTCCCTTATAGCAGTAGGGATGGTAGGATTCCCAAATAAGACAGGCCAGCTGGCATCACTTAATCATTAGAAGCAAGGTAGGCACAATTATTATGAGTGGTGAGGACAGAGTGGTAGCCAGGGGGGCCTGGCCTGCAGAGAATGATGAACATAGTTAATAGAACATAGTCCCTAGGGGCACAATAGGTGGGAGGCTAATATGGGTATTGCTCAAGCTATACAACCAAAAGAAATTATGGATGAATGCTCAGGAAACTGAGGGCAGTTGCCCTTAATAAAAAGTTATTCCTTGCCTAGTTTCTAGATCTGAGTCAGTATGTAGACCAGGGACCCATTCAACTGAAGTAAAGAAAGGTCAGGTCTCCTGAAGAAAGGGCCCTGTATTGCCATAGCAAATATATAATAGCAATAATTTCTTTAGTCTTTCCCCAAAGGTATGTACAGCTATTTACCTGGGTAATCATTCACCGGGGAGAAGGGAATGTCCAGACTTGTCAAGGACTTTTGGATACAAGATCTGTGTTAAAATTGACACCCAGGAAGCTGAAGTGTCAGTATGGTCCCTTCGGCTAAGTCTAGCTCACAGTGGACCCACTGGGTTCTCAGATTCATCCAATGGTCATTTTCCTGATCTTTGAGGGTGTAATTGGAATTGAATCAGTAGTTAGCAGAACTACAACATTGGTTCCTTAACATGTTGAGTAAGAACTACTGGAGTGGGAATGGCCAAGTGGCCCCTGAATCTTCCCTCACTTTCTGGCCAAACAATAAATAAAACCCAATATTGCATCCTGAGAGGATGGAATGTCAGAAGTTAGTGTCATTTTTGAAGATCTGAAGATTGTCCAAGTGGTCATCTCCATCACATCCTCATTTAACCCACCAATTTGGCCTCTACAAAATCCAGTGAGTCCTGGTAGATGACAGTGAACTGAAAACCCAACCAAATGGGAGTCCCAATTGGAACTATTTTGCCAGAAGTGGTATTGGTACTAGACAGATTAGAATGGCCTCAGGTACGGGGTATGTAGCCAATGATTCGATGAATGCAATTTTTTCATAGCTGTCGGGGAAGAGGAAAACAGTTCACATTCACATGAGATAGAGATAGCATGTCTTGCTTGGCTCAGCATTTGGGCCAAGCTACACGACCTCTTCTTCTCTCTGTCATAATATGTCTTTTATGTCTTGGCCCAGTGCTACATGACCTCTTCTTCTCTCTGTCATAATAAAGTCTAAAGGGACCTGGGCCATCTGGACATTCCATAGAATATCAGCATGATACATTATATTAACACTATTTTGATAATCTTACAGGGGATTAACGAGAAGTGGCAAGTATATTGGAAGCATTGGTAAGACACATATACTATAGCCAGTGGGAGATAAATCCTGAAAATATTTAAGACCCATCATATCTGAGACATGTTTAGGGGTCCAGTGGTCTGGCATATGCTGGTAGATTCTCTTCAAAGTAAAGGACTGATTACTACATCTCTCACTCTCTATCCCTGAGAAATAAGCACAACACCTACTAGGCCTCTCTGGGTTCCAAGTATTCATACTTGGGAATATAGCTCTGGTCCATTTACCTAATGACCTAGAAGGCTTTAGGCTGTCAGTAGACCCAGACAGGAGACAATTCTGCAGAAGATCCAAGGAGCAAGATCCCTGTTTTCTGGGCCATATGACCTGAGAGTTTTTATGATGTTAGAGGTATTTATGAAGGGAACAGATGTCATTCTTTTAATAGGAGAGTCATAATATAGATCTCTAGTGTTCTGGAGCAGGCCATGCCATCTTCACCATTTAAAAAGTAGCTCTTGGTGTGCTAAAGAAAGACACAGAGCCTGGCCATCAGGAGTTGGGTTCTGTCAGACGCATCAAGGCAAAGGTTGGAGAGGTCACCAGCAATCCAAGATGAGATGTAATGGGACATCTGCGGGTGGGCATGGGTAGGGCCGCAGGACACAAGCAGGCTGCTTGAGCAGGTGGCCCAGACTCTCATGTCTGCTGTTGTTGCACTAGTGATCTCTCCCTCCTCATATTCGTGGCTACATGGGGCCAGACGGTTCCCTTATGACAGTGACAGAGGAAGAAAAAGCTGAGCTTGGTTCATGGATGGGTTAACCTGTTAGGTGTGTGTAAGCCAGACCTGGATGGCAACTGAATTGCAGTGCCACTCAGGGGGAGGCCTGAGAGACAGCAGCCAAGAGCAATTCTCCCAGTGCGTGGGCCTCTGGGTAGGCCACCTGGCGACTTACTCTGTGTGGAAAGAGGAGCGGCCTGAAGTAAGAATATCTATGATTCGTAGGGAATGGCGAATAGCTTGGCTGGTTGGTCATGCGCCTGGCAGGAGAAATATTGGAGATGAGGGACAAGCAGTTCTAGGGAAGAGATGTGTGGGCAGACCTGGGAAGCAGGCATGAAGTGTGACCTTTGTATCACATATTAAAGCCCATTAGGGAGTGCCCATCATGGAAGAAGCACTTAACCAGGTTGACAGAACCACTCAGCCAGTTGTTCTTTCTTATCAGTTGCCTTCCTTGACCTCATTTTCTATGCTAGCACAATGAGGACATGCACAGAGTAGCCACAGTGGCCGAGATGGAGGCTATGCATGGCCCAACAGCATGGGTTGCCACTCACCGAGATTGAACTTCTGCTGCTGAATGTCTACACTGACAGCAGAGGATTCCAGTACTGAGCCCCTGTCTAGCAAGTTGATTATATTGGATGTCTTGGCAAGTTGGTGGCAAGTTGATTATATTGGGGCTCTTCTACCTTGGGGCAGTGATTCATCTTGATAGGCTTTGACATGTATTCTGGCCATAAGTTTAACTTTTTTGCCCATGAGACGTCACCTTATGAGTATCTGAGGGCTTGCAAAGTCTGATTCATATGGTATCCTATACAATATGGCATTGGGCCTAGACCCACTTCTAGTAAAGGAGGGGATGACAGTGGGCACGTGGCCATGATACCAACTGCTCCTATTACAGGTCACACAATCCAGAAATTGTTGACCTGATAAAGAAATGGAAAAAACCTTCTGAAGGCATAGCTGAGGTGCCATGGGGCCAATACCCGGTGGGTATAAGGTACATTCTCTAGGATGCAGTATGTACCCTAAATTAATGACGTTAGGTGGTACATGTCTCCAATAGGTAGAATATATTGGGCTAGGAACTCAGGCGACATAGAAGTGACCCTGCTTGCCATCATTCTTAGTGACCCATTTGGGGAATCTGCTTCACATCCCTACAACTTTGGGCTATGTGGGGCTCAAGGTAGTGCTCTTTAGAGCAGAAGTGCTTCTGCTGGGAAACAAAGCAAAATCTCATTGAGCTCCACTAATGGCTACTACCTGGGCACTTCCTACTCCTTATATCAAGAGACAAGCATGGATAAAGAAGAAGTGATATATTATATATACAACGGAATTACTCAGCCATCCAAAAGAATGAAATCTCACTATTTGCAATGACATGGATGGAACTGGAGGGTATGGTGCTAAGTGAAATAAGTCAGTCATAAAAAGACAAATACCTTATGATTTCACTCATATGTGGAATTTAAGAAACAGATGAACATAGGGGAAGGGAAGGAAAAATAAAATAAGATGAAGGGACACCTGAGTGGCTCAGTGGTTGAGGGTCTGCCTTTGGCTCAGAGCGTGATCTCGAAGTTCTGGGATCAAGTTTTACATCAGGATCCCCTCAGGGAGGCTGATTCTCCCTCTGCCTATGTCTTTGCCTTCTCTCTGTGTTTCTCATGAATAAATAAATAAAATCTTAAAAAAATAAAGATGAAAATTGAGAAGGAGACAAACCGTAAGAGATGCTGAACTCTAGGAAACAAATTGAGAGTTACAGGAGGGGAGGTGGATGGGGGGATGGGGTAACTGGTGATGGGCATTCAGGAGGGCACATGACAGAATGAACTGGGCGTTGTATGAAACTGATGAATCACTAAATTCTACCTCGGAAACTAAAAACAAAAAAACAAAAAACAAAACAAAAAAAAGAGACAAGAAGGCCAGGATAGAATTCACCACCCTGTCAGGTGTGGTTGACCCTGATCACCAGCAGGGGCAGGGTTGCTGATTACACAATGAAGACAAGGAAGACAAGGAAGGACATGATTGTATCTCTCGGTATTTCCCTGTCCAGTTTTGACGGCAAGTGGACAGGTATAGCAGTCATGTCCCGAGAAGCGCTTGGTGACCAGGGGCTTAGACTCTTCAAAGGTGAAGGTTTGGGTCACCCCACCAAAAGCCTCCTAAGCCAATAGAAGTGCTAATAGGGGGTGAGGGAATCTGTGAATGGGTAGTAGCAGAGGGAGATGATGAGTATCAGTTGCAGCCCTAAGACCAGGTGTAGTGATAGGAGCTATAGTTTGGTTTCCCTGGGAAAGGAGACCAACCAGAACCTCTGGAGGGGTGAACTTTTACTAAGCATGTGAAAGCTGGCAGCAGAATGGGTGGACCTTAGTGGATGCTCTGGTGTGCACTCTGCACTCCTGCTGGTTTGTTCATGGCTGCCGCCTCCTATCTGGGTCTCACGCTCCAGAGATTGCCCTCTGCTGAATGGTCCTGCTTCACCCAAGGTTACACCCTCTCGTCAGTGGTGGCCTGCATTCAATGACTGGTCAAGACGGGGTAATGAAGCCTGGACCCCTTACTTGAATGCAGGGCATCACCGAAGGCTCCTGGGGCTTTGGCTCTGGCTCCAGGAGCTCCTGGGGCTTTGGCTCAGGCGTCTGCAGTGATGGCATCAGACTTCAGCTCTTCCCTCTGCGCTGTCCTGCTTCCCTCACTGCATCACGGCTCTCAGTGTCAAGGCCACTCCTCAATAAACCTTGCACCTCATTCACAGTCTCAGATGTTTCCTGGGGACCCTGGTCCACGATAAGAATGTCTATAGGCTGATTTTCCCCTGGGAACCGTGCTCACTGTATAAAGGCAGACTAACTATTGTAAGAAACAATGCCCAAATCTCGGTGGCTTAACACCAGTGAGAATTCTGATGAGTGTCTTTATCACTAATGCAAACCCTGATGAGGTTGCTTTGGGTGGTTTGGTTCCCCTGAGTCCTTGAAGACGGTGGGCCCCATCCTCACAGCCTGGCCTCCACTGTCTCTGGGAAGGGGTCTCTATCCAGGGGGCACACAGGGTCTTTAACTACAGGGGCCTGGACATAACTGCAGCCCCTTGGCTCCTGTTCTGTTGGTAAGCCACTTGAACTGACCTGGATGCTCAGGGCGGGGAGGGGTGGGGGGTGGGACTTGAACCTCCTGGCCTCAAAGGCCACTCCCCAGAAACACTACCCTATGTTTATCTGTCAAAGGGGGCTTGAACCTTTAGGGCAGTCATTGTCTCTACCGCATCCGTCCTGAGCAGCGTTGTGGAAGATGGGGGGTCAGTCTTGACTTCATTCAGCCTCCCGAAGCCGTGACTCTTCCCTTCCAGGCGCTGGCTGGCCTCTGACTATTCTTTGAAGAAGTGCTTTCAGAGAGCAGTTAAATGACTACCTAACTTATCAGCTGATGGCCAGACAATCGCTCACCGCCCAGCCCTTCCTGGAGTTTGAATTCTCTTCCCTCACCACTTCAGCAGGTTCTTGCGTGACCCCCTGCCTTTGCCACTGCAGTGACCCCTGCCTGGAGCACCATGACCTGGTGGCTGGGAGGGGATGACTCTTCTCCTTTAGGAGCCAGCTCAGAAGTCACCTCAACAGTGTTCCCGACCCTTTGCACAGGCTTGGATTACAGCCTTAATCACACTCCAGTGTGAAGTACTCTTTGCCTGTGAGTCTTCTTTTCTGGGGGTCAACGCGGGGCTTATTCATGAGGATGCGAATGCCAGGAGAACAGCCGCTCCGTGGGGTTAGGGAGTGTTCTCTACGGCCCTGTCACCCTGGGGCCTCGGACTGAGCTGGCACCACAGGAGGCACTCTGCATTTGGTGAATGAACAATCTGTTGTAAACTTCCTGCCCCGGGGCGTTGCCTGGCCTGGCCTGGGCACTCTGCTGTTGAAGGACAGTGTTTGCAAGGTCAGAAGTGTTTGCCATCTTAAGTAATCCTTGCTTCGTGGTGGAGTTCCACATACTGTATTTGAGGGATAGTTCTGAATGTGAGAAGTCCTTCTGAGTCTTGTTCCACGTATTCTGCTTAGACACACTCACGTGCACAGATGCATACATGCAGACACACACACATGCACGGGTGCACGCACACTCCTTTATTCCCGAGCCCTCCCTCCAAATCCTTTATGAAGATGGAGGCCCAAGGAAACTAGTTCTTGTAAAACTGGTTCTTGTAAAACCATTTCCTTATTTTTCTACCCAAAGAGGATAAGCCCTGGTGAGAGGAGCTGTTGGAGTCTCTGCCTCCACCTCGCCTACCCCAAGCCCCCGCCTCGGGGCCCCCACCTCCAGGGCTGGCTCATCATCAGACACAATTGTTCCCACAAAGGCACAGAACTTGAGACTTAAATTGGATTTGCCTGTGGCTTTGTGCTCTTCGAGTCCTCCCTCCTTTGTTTTTGATTTATCGTTTTAATCAGTGGTAGTCAATCATTCCCTCTCCGTCTTGCTCACCATAAACACAACCCCTTGCCAAAAAAATTATGACTGTATTAAATGATTTTATTACAGTAAACTGCAGATTGTACAGTGTAAACACAGGTGCTGCTCAAACTCTACCCCTCCAGCTCTGTCCAGACCAGCATGGGTGCCATGGAGAGAGGGAGCCCTCTGGGAGTAGGAGGTGGGAGGTCATTTGGTTCAACGCTTCACCAGGGAGATGAAGGAATGGAGGTCTCGAAGGGGAAGCCTTGGTCTCAGGTCAAACTGATGCCTAATGGCAGAGTGGGGCTCAGACCTGGGGTCGTCTGATGCCTAAAATCCCTTCCGTGACACCTCTCTTCTCTCCTCTCCTGCCACATTCATGTTAGACACATGTCACCATCGTACAAATGCTAGTAAAGGGAACGGTGAATTTGAATCTTGCAATTTGTCCCAGGCTGTGTATACACCAGGGATCTTTTTTTTTTATAATAAATTTATTTTTTATTGGTGTTCAATTTGCCGACATACAGAATAACACCCAGTGCTCATCCCGTCAAGTGCCCCCCTCAGTGCCCGTCATCCATTCACCCCCACCCCCCGCCCTCCTCCCCTTCCACCACCCCTAGTTTGTTTCCCAGAGTTAGGAGTCTTTATGTTCTGTCTCCCTTTCTGATATTTCCTACCCATTTCTTCTCCCTTCCCTTCTATTCCCTTTCACTATTATTTATATTCCCCAAATGAATGAGAACATATAATGTTTGTCCTTCTCCCATTGAGTCAATTGGAGATACACCAGGGATCTTAATGCAGAGCGCAGGACAAAGGACAGGTAGGGGCCTTGGTGCCTTCCATTCTGGCACAGGAGTGGTGGGGGCTTCCTATTCTTTTAGGCTGGCTGCCTAGGGCATTGTTCTGGGGACTGGAATGGGGAAATCTGTGGGAAGCCAACAGAACAAAAGGAGGCTTTTCCTGGGATGAGGCCTTGGGGGAGCCACCGGGCCCAGCGCCCCACTGCTCAGGAGGCGGGAGAGCTCTTTCCTGCAATGGCCTGATCACCTTGGAAGGTTGCCTAAGTGGCTCACCCAGAAGCCTATGGAGCCATGGAGTGGAGTTTCCTTGAGTTCGGGGATAAAGAAGAGTTAGAAACACGTTGGGGCTCATTTCGCTAGGGCAATTACATCAAATATTTTTCAGCACTAGCCATGCAAAAGGCATTGTCCAGACAGGTGATTTATCAGGTGGAGGGGCACTCTTAGCAGAGTAGATTCTGAAGATAGGACAACTTGGGACAATCCATTGACAACGTCACTTCCCACGGGAACATTTCTTAGCCTCTGGGAATCACCACGTATACACACACAGACACACACACACATACACATGCAGTATATGTATGATACATAGTGACATACAGTTTAGTCTTAACATTGGCTCTTTTCCCTCCTTCCTGTTTGTTTCTTGGTGTTGGCACATCTGGGCCTCTGTAGTAGATAGACCAATATTTACCAAGCAGCTCCAAAGGTTACATTTGCTTCCAAAAGTTTTTATTCCTGGTTCGTTTGGGTAAGTTTCAGCTCACAAGAGAAGCTGTTTTCGCTGAGCCTGGGCTGCTTGGGAGAGGCAGGAACACAGGCCCATCTGTTGGAGATTGGAACATAAATAGCCCCCTTTAAAAATAAATCTCCGCTTTTAACTCTGTAGATAAAAATATCTGAATAAAGGACAATTCTTAATCTCCACCTTCTCCCCTGCTTGACTCAAGCGTTTCTAAGTGGAGTTTTTTCCCTTCTCCTTTTACAGGTTTCATTTTGGCTTTGATTCTAGCGAGTTTACTGACAGATTACTTCATTTTAACTATATGGCTTTTCTGTCTAGTGGGAGGCATATTTCTAAGTATCATATTTATCAAAAGAGCTCTGCAAAACAAGGGCCAGAATTACTCTTTTGATGGTTCCCCCTCTAACTACAACCACAATAAATTTTGTGAGAAAGAATGCTCAACTGGGGACCTTTTATGTTAAAGCCGAGAACCGGGGTTCAGACATTGTCACTTTCAAACCTCCACCAGTTGGGCTGTTTTTTCCCCCTCCTCCCCCTCCCCGGGCAGAAATCTCACATCTGGTCTCACTTGCAAGGCTGGTCCTGGGCTCCCAGGGGCTCCATATTTTTCCCCCTATAACTTTAAATCAGAGGAGCATTTCAGTAAATCACAGGGAAGACTTATTTATTGGACATAGTTTTGGGTCTCTTAAAGCATGGAAAATAAATTTAATGGAGCGTTCGGAGCATTTCTCCAATCTTTTGAGGGATTACTTGGGGAATTTGTCAACTGCGCCAAGCCCAGCAGCCTGATCCAGAGAGATGGGAAGGAAATGATGGGAGAATCTTCTCGGAGGGCCCAGGTGGATCCTAAATCACCCCCAGAAAGATTAATATAAGGGGCCCGGTTGCCAGCAAGTTTGATTGGCAGCATCACCGTTTATTTAATAAACTATCATTTCAGCTGGAGGGTGACTTTAATCTGAATTACATTTTGTTTTTGTCATCTACTCTTGCCGAGTAATTTATGGAATACCATAGCATGCTTCTAAGCCTCAAACAGCAGAGGGAGGTGAAGATGGGGGCCCAGGCAGGAACAAAGAAAGACAGTGAACTTGAAAATCTGGGAAGGAGCAGCCCTGGAAGACCTTGGTGACAAGAGGTGCATGGAAGAGTGGTCCAGAGTGGGACAGGCAGAGAGAGGCAAGGAGCCGGCCCAGGCGTGCCTCGTCCCTGGGCACAGCACCTGCATCTGCCGGCCTGGAGCACCATGCCCCCGGGCAGCACCGTGGGCTCCTGGGGCTGTGGGCATCATGCTTGCAGATGGCCTGGCCTGAGGACAACTTGAAGGAGTTGATGGTTCAGAATCAGGGGATGAGGCCTTGAACGTGGAATCTGAATTTCTTAGAACAGACCGGATCTGCTGGGTGGGTCTTCAGGGGCCGAGGCGGTCTGCGCGGTTGGGTGGGCAAGTTTCATTCCATGGTGCCCTCGAGCAGGAAATGAGGGCAGATGGGGCTGGCCCTTCCTCTCTGAAGGAAGTCAGTCAGGAGGGTTTTTTTTTAAGGGCTTCAGGAACCTGGGGCCCCGAGGTTCCAAGCGGTGATTCTTTAGGACAGGAAGGTGGAAGGCTGGCTGCTACTGCAACTAACCTCTGGGAAGATGTGCTTCCCCTTCAGATGGGAGCTGCTGGAAGAACAAAGGTTTGTTCACGAGGGCAGACAGGCTTTGTGTTTGGAGGCAGAGTAACAATGACATTATTGTATTACTGCAACAGCAACCACACCCACCCCCTGCAGCATTTTGGTTCTTCCCCTCTGACTCGACTTCATCTCCAGGCTCAGATGAGGAGGAAGAGGGCTGGGATTCTTGTTTTTGGGTTAACAGGGGTAAAGTGAGGCACAAAGTTGGAATGCAAAAAGGAACAAAGGTCGAAGGAGGTGTCCAAGCAATGGGGTGCAGCAGGGGGCCAGGGACACAAGGGAAGTCCCTTCTAGCTTTCACACCTTTACGATCCCCAAGGGCCAGAGAAAATTCTGCACCCATTGCCAATTTCCTTGGAGTTTCTCTGATGCCTTGGAGAGGTTTTTCTTTCTAATTTCCCATCATCTGATATGAGCTCTTACTGTTCTGAGATAGTTTCCCTCTTCTTTTCTTCTTCTTCTTCTTCTTCTTCTTCTTCTTCTTCTTCTTCTTCTTCTTCTTCTTCTTCTTCTTCTTCTTCTTCTTCTTCTTTTTTAAAGATTTTATTTATTCATGAGAGACACACAGAGAGAGGCAGAGACACAGACAGAGGGAGAAGCAGGCTCCATGTAGGGAGCTCAGTGTGGGACTCAATCCCCAGCCCTGGGATCATGCCCTGAGCCAAAGGTAGATGCTCAATCGCTGAGCCACCCAGGTGTCCCTTCTTTGCTTCTTTATTCTTTGCTTCTTTAGCCTCTGCACATCTGTCCTTGCCTAGGACCTACTGGGTAGCCATGTGTTACAGGATCTGTGTCCCTCCAGTGCCCAAGGTTCTTGGGCCCACCGCTTCGAAGAAGGAAGAGGTAAGACCAGCCGAAGAATGGTGGGCAGCAAAGCGAAGTTTTTTGGGCAAGAACACAAAGCTTTCGGAGAGGGAGGGGGACCTGAATGGGTTACCCTTGAAGTTTCTAAGTGTATGGGTTTTTATAAGGTCTTTTGTGGAACTTTCTTAAGCAATCGGGGGGTGGGTGCTGAGTTGTGCCAATCAAGGCTTTGGATGAGTATCTATCCACCTGTTAGGTAGGTCCATGTGCTGATGATCTTTTTTTGCTGATATCTAGGGGCTTAGGTCTTCACTCCCCTTTGCCCGTGATATTGACAAATCCTTTTGCAATTAATTGTCTTATTTTAGGATATTTTGCAGAAGTCATTTCTGCAAAGGCCCTGCAAAGCAGAATGCCAGCGTGGTCCTGTCTAAGCTGCAAAACAGGATGTCAGTGCTGTTTTCTTTTAGCTGTCCTGACTCCTTACCTTCTTGTTCGGGACTCTGGTCCTGACTACCTAACTATCCAACTCACTCCTAACATTTGGACCAGGTACTGGGAGCCGGGGACCTCCCAGGGACCATGGACATGCTGGCTGCAGGAATGAGGAGGGTCGGCGGGGAGGCAGGATGACCTGAGTAGCAGGTGAGTCTCCACTCTCTCCAGACTCAAACCATAGCACCAATTGGGATCTCTGTCTGTGGGCTCAATTCAGATGAGTTGTTAGGTGTGGGTATGGAGTTTAGAAGGTTACAGGAGCGGGCTTGGCTGCTCAGCAAGAGCCTCAGCCCTGACCCTCCCAAGACTTCTCACTAGTGTCGTGTGCACGCTTTTCGTGACTACTGCATGTCCCCCACTAGCTGGCGCGGACCAGGTTTTCTGCCTTGATTTTTACCTGCCCCTGCAGCACCAAACTCTGGCCCCCGCGTGGTTTCCCAGAACACAGAGGACTCACATTCGCCTTGTCTCTTTGGTTTGTGTGGCCCTTCTCTTCCTGTCCATCCATCCAGTTCTACCCAGGCTCTGAGGCTGAGGTCAAGCCTTTGTTTTCTCCTAGAATATGCCCCTGGCCACTTTGCTTCCTCTGACTGGCTTCCAATCCCCACTGCTCTCTTTAGCATGAACTGAAATACTGTTCCAAATTGACCATGTTGATCTGTTGTTTCTCTGGACTGTCCCATCTCCTTGCTGGTAAACAAGAGATTTAGGTCGATGACCTCTAAGGCCCTTTGCAGTTATTATGTCCTAGCATACTGTGTCTGTTTGTCTCCTTTCATCTTCCGGACTGTAAACTCCTCAAAAGCAGGACACTGTCTTTTCTTCCCATTGACTTAGCCCACTGCTGGGCCCTGAGTGGGTATTCCATAGGAACTTTTGTTTACCTGACCTTTTTGTATACTTTTTCCTACTGGAACTGGAAGCCTAGTCTTGTAGTCCGGCCTAAAGGGAAATTTTTCTGCAGTCGATGGATATGGTAAAAATTGTCATGACGTCTCAACTCTCAATGTATTCTATTGCAAGGAGTGGCCCTGGGGAGCTGTGCCAAGCATAGGGAGACGTCTTATGAAAGGGGGCCAAGGCGCACGTCCTCTGCCCCCGTGGCATATACATTTTGTGGTAAAGTAGAAAATAGTGCTCATCTTGGTTCATACCTTGGTTTGGCCACTTACTACCCACAGGACTCGAGCAAGTCACGTGGCCTGTGTGAGTTGTGTTGGCTTACCTCTGAAATGGCAATTGTGATACCTGCCCTGTGTCTCTCTTGACGGGTTGCTGTGGGAATAAAAAGATGAGCCATGGGGAAATGTCCTGTAAGTTATGGAGCTAATAGGGGTCGGTATGAAGTGCGGTTTACTAACATCTCAACATGAAGAGTCAAAAAAGTAAAGCATGAAAACAAAACATTAAAAGAGAGTCAAAGGGCTCTCTCTTTCCCTCTTTCACTATTGGACAAAAGAACCACCTCTCTTCTCTGGATAATACTCTGTAGAGACTCCCTCCCCTCCCGCCCTGCCAAAAATAAAAAATAAAAATAAAAAGGAAGAAAGAAACGAAAAGGAAAAAAAAAAAAAAGTCCAGGAGTAAGAGGGAACATCCTGGTATATTCTGAAAGTTGACTCTGAGAAGAGAGGAAAACATGAGCAAACAAAAGCTGTCACTCACTGGCAAGCTGCTTCCTCTGGGGAATAATCTCTGTGAGGAAAAACTGAAGATTTGAACGTTGCCTGGGAGCAGGCGCAGAGACCACGGCAGTGGCTGGTAAACCAGGAGCCTCCCGGACGGACACTTCCTGCCTATTCTCAGGGTAACAGCAGCTCTGAGGGAGTCGTGCTGTTGGTTAAGCGTATGCCTGACTGGGTGCTGGGTCCCTGTTCCTCAGTGTCCCAGCAGCTCTTGCAAACAGGGACAGACCGGTGTGTGCGGTGGTGCCAGGCCTTGTGCCGAAGCCGTTGACTGGAATCCACTCACCCACTCTCGGGCCCTCCCACACTCAGGCCTCTCTTCCCCTGATCCTGTCCCCACGTCCCCTCTTCCCACATCCATTTGCCTTGCCTGTCAATTGTCACCCCATGAATCAAAGTCAGAGAACTTCCCAAAGCAGGCCACTGGGCCTCCATCCTTCTAGAAAGCTGTTTGTGTGCTAACAGACAAAGGACCCCCCCTCAAAAAAACAAAACAAAAAAAAAAAACCAAAAAAAAACCATGCACCATCATGACTTTCCAAGACGATGATTGAGTTTTTCCCCGGTTCTGCTTGATATTTCTGCCAAAGCAAGAAAAATCCTCATTGAAGTCTAGCAGGAAATCCAATAAAAATTCTTCAAAAGATGGGCTTGACATTGAAAAACAGCAAAATTATAAAATAGGCCTTAGAAAAGAGAGAGGAGAGTTATTATATCTGGCACCAAGCAAAAGCCCCGAGACCCCGTCCAAATGAGCCATCACAGATTGAAAGTGTTTAGCTTCCCGTTGATTAAATATGGAGAAGGACCCGGGGCCTGC
This sequence comes from Canis lupus familiaris, assembly GCF_011100685.1. Taxonomy (NCBI): domain Eukaryota; kingdom Metazoa; phylum Chordata; class Mammalia; order Carnivora; family Canidae; genus Canis; species Canis lupus. The sequence goes on from NC_049237.1 coordinate 28,539,801, forward strand.
CAAGCCTCGGGGAGCCAAAGTTTGTTTTCAGTCAGAATGTGTTTTCAGTCAATGGAAAAAATGGTCGGCCTGCGCGGGGCTATGTAACCGAGAAGCCCCAGGTTTGGGGTGAGTAATGGCTGTGAAGCAGAAAACCATGAGGGCTGTTAATCATCCCTCCCCGGCCCCTGTAATTTAACTCAGCGACTCGGTCGACGTGGAAGCGCCCCCGCCACCCCTGTCTTCCTTCTCCCTCAGTTGGTTTGGCTCAGGGGGCAAGAGATGAGCCCCCCGGTGCCCATCCCCGTGTTTCGGTTGTTAAATCTCCTCACCTGCACCCACAAGACGGCCGCTCCCCCGATGACGGCTGCCCCCCCCCGCTCCGAACACCCCGGGCCAGGCCGGGAGAACCCAGGGAGGGCCGCAGTCCTGGCCGCGGGGTGCTTCCTGGGAGACCACCTGGGCCCAGGAGCTGCCTGGAACCGAGGCCTGGAAGTCTCTTCCCTCGTGTGGTTCAGAGGTATTTACTCACATTCTTTAAACAGGCTTATCTCATTCCAGGCTTACAGTTTTCCTTTTTTTTTTTTTTTTTAAGATTTTATTTATTTATTCCTGAGAGACACACAGAGAGAAGGAGAGACACAGGCAGAGGGAGAAGGGGGCTTCCCACTGAGCAGGGACTCGATCCTGAGCGGAGCCCAAGCAGGACTCGATCCCAGGACTCCAGGATCACACCCTGAGCCAAAGGCAGATGCTCAACCACTGAACCACCCAGGCGTCCCCAGTTTTCCTTTTTTCCTGGGCTCTCTGGCCTGGAGAGCCACTGGCCCACTGCATTCCCACACAATTAAGAGTATCAAAGTCTGGTTTTGAAGGCCCTTAAAGGTGCTAGGAGTGAGGCTCCGAGAGAGGGAGACAGAGACAGAGACAGAGAGACAGAGAAAGAGTGAGAGAGAGAGAACAGCTGGAACTCTGAGGTAAGCCAAATCTCCTTTCCTGTCAAATGCAAACACCTATCCTATTTTCCTGCTTCAAGTTTTACACCCTGTGAGTAGCCTCAGGGGAGCAGGAATATGGGTGCATTTCTGGTTCCCTTTTCTGTGTGTCCTCTATTCCCCACCCCTGCATGGGAACCAGGGCCTTCACTGGCATTGAGGGGCTTCCAGGGCTTCACCTCTTGTGATAACCATCCATGGGGCCTGCTGCCCTGAAATCTGTTTACAGTTGTGGGGGTAGGCCCCAGTGAGCATTCTTCTGGTCTGTAGTTTGTTGCAAAATGGTGCTTGGCCTAAGTGGCGGCCTAAGCTCTCAGTGCAGATAGCCCGATACCTTTCGGTTGGGCACCCAAATTTGGTTCTAATATGTCGCTCCAATCAAATATTTTCTTGAGGATTAAGCAAATAAACTAAAGAAAATGAGTAAATAAATGGCTTTAAAATGATGACATGTGAAATGCTCAGTGGTTTCATGGAAACAGACTCTTTGGTAAGGAGAGTAGGTCTCCCTCAGCTCGGCTGCAGGGGACCTGGGCCCAGTCAGCAGATGCCCCGAATGAGGAGTGATGAAGGGACGAGGAAGAGACAGCTCCAGGGGGTTAGGTTGCCTCAAAGAGCAGCTAGAGGCATTCTGGGCAGGGAGAAAAAAAAATGCCGTGGATAGGATGTGCTGTGTGTGTATGTGTGTGTGCGCACATGTGCGGCATGCGTGCATCTATCTCTCTCTGTGTGTGCATGCATGTGTGCGCATGTGCATGCACTTGTGTGTGTGTGCATGTGTGCATAAACAAAAGAAGGAGATGCTTCAGATGTCACCATTCTAGGGAGGGAGATCAAGAAGGTCATTGTAACTGAGTCAAAGTTGATCTTCATGTACAACCATCTGCCTTCACATTGTTATAATCCTCCTCCTCCTCACCACGGCTATTGTTTATTGAGTCATGACAATGTGCCAGCATGGTGCTGGCAGCTTCATGCTTTATCTGATGTAATCTTTCCAGCAGCTCCATGGAACATGCCTTATTTGCCTTCTGCACAATGAGAATCTGAGATTCAGAGTCCAGAAGAACACAAAGCTTGAAAGTGGCAGAGTAAAGATTTGAACCCAGGTCTGTCTAGCATTGTGCCCTGAACCCACAAAGGCAGTCTGGTGGGCAGGCTATGACGGGCAGTCATTCCAGGGCTCAGACATTTGGGGAGAACCTTGTAGGCTCCAAATCAAACATTCCACTTCACAAGGGGAAGAAAACCAGAAGCCTCATCAGGTGGGTCTGCATTTCAAAAGTCGTGGAGGCTGCTGAGTGCCTCATGGACAACAGCAAGCCCAGATTGGAAGGGTCAGTGGCAGGTCACTGTCACCATCAATCACCACAAGCCTTTGGTTTGTGGGGGTGAGTGGGAAGGGGGCTGGTTGGGTACCAAGCAAAGAGGGTGAACCAACAGAATTGAAGGGGCTCTGCTGGTGGCAGGAGAGGGGAAGGAGCATTACCAATTTTAGGGTGAATCTCCATGGTTTGGGGGATACTCTGATAGGAGAGGATATGCTGTTTCTAGGTCCCAGAACTATCTAGCTTATTCCAATGTTGAGCCACCCTCAAAAGACTAGATGTATATTTTAAATGTCTCTATCCATCAAGTTTTGAATGCTTCCTTGACCCACATCATCACAGATCTGGAAGTTATCAGGAAATACACAACAATGTTTGCATTCAGAGACACTTACCATTGAGAAAAATACATACATGAAGCATAAGGTATAATAGTAGCCTACATATACCTATGTATCTTATGTGCCAGGCGCTGCTTTAAGGATATGCATGTGTTAGAGGGACACTAACCAGACTGGCTTAGGTGGAAGCTCCTATTATCCCCACTTCTCATAGAAAGAAACTGAGGCACAAGGAGGCAAAGTAACTTGCCCGTGTGGCTGGTGAGTGGTAGAGCCAGGCTTCAAGTGCAGGTGGTGTGGAGAAGGTGGAGAGGGGGTTCCTTCAAGAGTGGGGTGAGGCTTGCAGGAGGTCGGGGAAGGAGGGCAGAGCAATGTGAGCAGGAGGGTCCTGGGGGATCCTGGGGAGTCCTGGGGGTCCTGGGGGATTTGGAGACTTGAGCTGGGACAGCATGAAGACCTGAATTCCAGGCCTGGCTCTGCCTTCAGGTGTCTTGCTCGAGGTGACTCAGCCACTCATCTCTCTGGATTCCAACTAGCTTCATTTTTTAAATAAAAGGATGAGGCTAGGTGAACCCTTCTGGCAACAAATTCGGCAGTAAAATCAAGACTCTGATAGGGTTTTTGAGGAGGATTCTGGCCCGGGGGGGGGGGGAGGGGAGCAGTTTCTGGAAGAAACTGGAAGCAGTGAAAACTTGGATTTAGAGAAGAGCTAGAAGGGATCTGGGATCCCCTCCACTCACGTTCTACAAATGGGGAAACAGGGGCAAAGAAAGGGTAGGTGGTTTTCTTAAGCCACACAGATGACTATTGTAGAGCTGAGGTGACAATGTAGCCTCTGATCCTTAGTCTACTAACCTGCTGGTACCTGTTCCCCTTCAGGTAGGAGCTGTGGGGAAACTTGGCTTGGATCAGGGACGGAAGGGGTAGCTGGAGGCCCAGCCTGCATACTCTCCACCTGCCTCACCAGCTTGTATTATCAGCATTGGCTGGGTGACTGTCCCTAAAGGAGCCTAGCTCCACAGAGCTACTGATCTCTGGTTCTAGTCCTGGCTCTGCCATGGCAGGGCCTGACTCTTTAGGCACACTCTTACATGCCCATCTGTAAAGTGGCCAGGACTGTCCCTGCTCTGGGCTGTGAGCTGAGGCCATCATGTGACGAGAGCCATGGGTAGGGGAAATTGAAGTCTGAGGTGGGGCCAAAGCCAGCGGCTAAGTATGGAGACAGACTCCCAGGGCCAGGGCTCCTTCTGGGCCCTGAGCCCTGTTCCTTGAATGTCCTGGGGTGAGTGGAGGGGCAGGTATTCCAGCCTAAGCTGTAGGACTGGGTGCAGGTGGTGAGGCCATGGAGGGCTGGCTGAGCCCCTGACACTTGAATGAACCTCCCTCCTAGGTTCTTATTAGCGCTGCTCCATGTCAAAGGAGTCTGGTAAAAGTTAACAGGCCTCCTTGCCTCCGGGAGATCAGAGGGACAACTGGAGCTTACTGGGGTCAGGGAGAGGTCATTGAAACCTGCTTGATCAAGTAGTCACTGGGGCTGATGCTGGTCTATGAGCCTGTCCTGTCCCCTCCTATGATCCAGAACCCGGGGCTCCTCCCAGAGTGACTGAACTGACCCCTCTTTTGTCTGAAGACCCCTTGGAAGGTGTCCTGGGCTTTCCTTAGGGCCCCCTCTCTGTTGGCCTACAGCTTCCCTGCCCTGGGACTCCGTGCATACAGGGAAGAAAAGGGATGCAGTGGGGACAGAGCAGGACAGCTCTGAGGATGAGGTGCTGGGCTGGACTGGGTCTGGGCGAGGCCTGGCCAGGTGTGACCCGGTTCCCTGACCTCTGGTGGCTTGGAGGGGGAGGAGGTGAGGCTTGGGGCCTGGAAGGAGGCTGTTGGCTAACATTTACCAGGACCTTTGAAGATGTAAATGTTTCCCCAGGCCCTGTTGGGATTGATGGGGTCAGGGTTCACAGGCACGGCTGCCTGCTTCTCCAAGTGGGCTGGAAATCTTGCAGACAGATGGGTTAGGGTCCCATGTGGATAGGACTTTCCCCAGGGGTGGAAGGCTCATGGGAAATGTTGTTTCTGGGGCTTTCCTGGATTAGGTCTGGAGGCCTTTGGGAGGGGCTGATAGAAGCTGTCTTTTTCAAATGCTCACTTTTTGGTTTGTTTTCCAGGGTAGATTTAGTCCCATGAAGGGGGAGAGGAGTTTTCATCTCCTGCCTTTCCCTGATGTACTTTTTATTCTACAAATACTAGATTGCTTGAGGTTTCCTGTTCACACCAGGCTCTTTTGGGCCTGGTACCCACCCTGGTACCCCTCCTGTACCCCTCCAGTTTCTCTGCAAGCATGTCCTTCCCCAACTTGTCAGCCTGGTTAATAACCTGTTCAGCCTTCTGAATCACCTCCTCCAGGAAGCCTTCTGGGAATGGAATCTGCTCCATTGCTCTGTTCTCCAGTAGCATTTAATGACTCGTTCAATCAACTACTATTTGTGTGGTATATACCAGGTCCTGTTGTATTCGTAAAGCATCAGTGCATAAAACAGACCCAAATCTTCCCTCAGGGAATTTATATTCTAGGTGGTAATGATAGAGAACCATTGTATAACCCTATTTTAAGTGCTTTACATGTGTTAACAAATTTAATCCTCAGACCATCCCTATGATTAGGTCAATTACTAGCTACATTTTACATATGAGGTTGCATAGGTGATAAGGAGCATATTTAATTTGATTTGATTTAATTTAATTTAGTTTAATTTAATTTAATCCTTACAGCAGCTCTATGAAATAGATGTTATTTTCCTCATTTTGCAGATGAGGAAACCAAGACAGAAGGTTAAGCAATCGGCCCAAGGTCATCTAGCCAGTAAACAGGTGCCAAGAAGGATGGCTCAAAGCCTGTAAGGATCATATTGCCTCCCTATGATAAGAGTACTCTGTGTTTTTGTAGTGAAGCAGTCTTTCCCTGTTTAAGTGATCTGTTCATTTTCTCCATTATCCTGGGAGCTCCCCCAAGGCAGCGACCTTGGCTTTACCTGTCTTTTGAACTCCCATTGTGTTGGGTACTTAATTGGCTTCCAACAAATGCTTGTCTATTGATTGATTGACAGGTGTATGTGGGTGAGGGTGAGAATAAAGCAGCGAATATTTATTGCACATACCCTATACTGGGCTGTGCCTTGGTCCTTGCTGATCATGAGCTCCTCTTGTCCTTATAAGGGTCAGGTGAATGAGCTGTCACTACCCTGAGGCTGGCAGCCATCACGTGCCGGAGATGGGACCCCTTCCTCTGTGCCACAGGAGGATGAGGAAGGGTGGGCCTGCGGTGCTAGGGGCTGCCTCCATGACAGGCTGAAAGGCAGCTGGTGAAGTTGAGCCTTTGGTTCCAAGATGAGTCCTGCCTGTTAAGATGTTCGAAGTGGTAAAGAGAGTGATGAGACACATCGAAGATGTTCAGTGAATTTTTACCAATTGTTGCAGAATTGTTATCTGTTCCAGAGAAACAGCCAGATGCAGACTAAAGTGGCAGATACTGTAAGCGTTTTGCTATAGAGGGTGGAGGATTATGGCAGAGCGGATTTCTGTCATTGGGCCTGGAGCAGACATGGGAGTGTTCCTGCTTTATGTATGTTTGGTTCCTTTATTCTGACATCTGGTTTTGTTGTTTTTCTTTTTGCTTTTCCATTTAGGAGATGAGAATCAAATCTTCTGACTCACCTGCCCACATCATAGGGCTTTGTGGAATGGCCATCTGGGTGTATGTGTGGGGAGAGGGGGTGCAAGGGATGGATTCTGGGTCACCCAGCTGGACAGGAGCCCAGAGCCTGCACTCAGGCCTCCCACCTTCTCGCTCATGCCATCAACCTCGTTCCCTTACAGGTCCTTGTCTCCCATAGCAGGAAACTGCCTCAGGACCCCCCCCCCCCCACCACCCCCCTTTGATGATTCCCCTAGTTTGCTTGAGTAAGAGTCAAAATGCAGGACTGCACCCAAAAGAACTAAGCTCACTTAAATCACTGGCAGGTAATTTGATAGATGAGTTGGCTGGCGCCCACTGTGGGAATTAAGCAAAGCCCGAGCTGTGGAGACAGTGGGAAACAAGCTTGAGGGACTGGTAAGCGGGTGGCCTCATTTCACCCAGGGACAGCCCCAGCCCCAGCCTCACAGCTCAAGTTGGAAGGCTTCTGTGTGCCAGGTGGACGGTTGCCATATCTGTCTCAGCCTCTTCCTCCAAAAGCAGGATCAACAGACCCTGGTCCTCACTGACTCACCTGGCATTAGTTAGGGTCTCTAACAATGTCGAGGAGGGAGTGGGTACAACTGTGTCCCTAAAGCCCACGTCTCATCTTCTAGAACCCACGGGGTAAGAACACCACCAAACGATCTCATTTGTTGAGCTCACTTGTTTGTTGAGTGAACGCGGAGGGAACAAGGTCTTTCAGCAGATGGGAGCGGTGTTACACAGATGGGTGTCTCATGGGTCACGTGTGGAAACTGACCGCTTGCCCAAAGCGACAAGCTCCCGGGCCCCCACCCTCAACCTCTCTGCAGAGGGGCCAGTTGCAAAGGGGAAACTTGTAGATCCTTTCATCATGATGGGGATTGCTAGCTCTGACTTCAGATAAGCAGAACAAACAAGCCTCAGCCCAAGTGGGAACTGGCTCTGCCCCTTCTCTTTGCTTTTCTAAGTCATCAAAGCCAAGTTCCTAAAGCCTGACTGTCTCACGGTACTTTCTGATGGTTTCATTGTTTTGTTTATTGTGCTTATGACAAGTGCTAACAGACCGCTTTCAAAGCGTGTTGATATTTCGGTTGTTTTTGAATGGCCCTTCTGTTTTTCTGCATCTGGACAGCATTAGAGCCTGGCCCCAGGGAACCACTGGGTTCCTATAAAAGTGTACCAGGTCCCCTTTTGCAGAAAACACTGGCCATGGCAAGATCAGACACCCCATCTGGGCAGGAACAAACACCAGCATCTAGAGCAGAATCATGAGGCAGGATTCAGCAGCCAGGGAAGACAGGCCTGTGCTGGGAGGGGGCCAAGGAGCCCTGCCAGCTGGACTGTGGGTGTTCTCTCTGTCCACGGACATACCGTGATGTTCCTGCTGGAGGAATTTGCCCAGCGGTGTGGCACGGGGTGGTGCCACTAAATGCTGGTGGTCACCGGTGGGTTCCCACTCTGTCTTCTCCCTGGATGCCTGGTCAGTCACCAGCATAGGGTCCAAATAGGGAACTCCTGGGGACTGGGCAGGGAACAAGACCTGGAAGAGGGAGAACAGTATGAAGTCCTGGGGAAAAGCAGAAGCGGGGTTCCCTGAGGGCTGCCAGCACCACTTCTCTTCACACCTCTCTTGGGGGATCTTTTGCTATACTGCCCACGGGGGCTGAATGGGGAAAAGGTGGAAGAGTCCTTCTAAGACTTGTCTTCAGTTTTCCTGGCCTTTCCCTTTCTTCTTGTCCTGCTCTGTCCTGTTCCCGCGCCCTGCCACACGCCGCATCAGAGCCAGCGTCCTCCATCGTGAGGGAACCTTGGGGTACAGACCATCTAAGAGGAAGTGGGTCACACATCCATCTCACTGGGAGGTTAGTGCAGACTCAAATTCATTTCTTCAAGGTTATCTCTGATTTCTTCTTTCGAGCTGGCTGAAATTTTCTTTAGCCCACGTCCTTTACCAGCCTGTAAATGCTTCTCTCCTGTGTGGTGTTAGGAGGGGCAGGGGCTCCTTTCTGCCTGACCTCCAGGGAACCCCGTGGCTGGGTGTGCAGCCCCGCCCTCACCCCCACGTATAGCTAGCCCCTGGACCTTACTCTCAGGGTCAAATGGGACGGAGATGGAAAGGGACCACTGTGAGTTTTGGTGCCTCGGTGCTCACAGTTCCAGGAGTTCTGGCATTCCACAGGAGGGGAACAGTTAGCTGTGTCACTTAGATCTCAAAGGGAACCATGGGAGGCTTGTAGACCACAGTTTTTGTGTTCATGCATATGAACTCACTGGGGGGGGGGGGGGGTGGGGGTGGTCAGGGGCCGCTCCATCTGATCCATTGGCGATGATTGATCTTTACCCACTACCTGACTTCTTTATGGCAATACACCCTAGCATTTCCTTTTAGGTATATGCTATCATGTGAAAAATTCTCGTTTAGGCTCCTGTCTTTCCCTTAAAGTTTCAGCATCCTTAGAACTGCGTATGTATATGTTTCATGCACTTTAGCTCAGCGAGGACATCTGATAAAACCCTCAGTGGCACCATTTTGTTTCTCAAGAATTGCACTGGCCCTTGATTCCAGCAAGGAGGCAAAGAGAGACTCTGGGGCTGGGGCTGGGTGCATCCTAGTAGGCTGGGCTGATAGGCCTCTGAGAAGCTGAACATGCCCTTTACCAAGACGTGAATATTCTCTAAGGATACTTCCTGGTTTCTAGTGTGATTCTCTGGGTAGGTGAGAAAGAGGACTGTGGTCTTGTGTCTGTCAAACAGTATGTGTGTGTGAGTGTGTGTGTTTGTGTGTGTGTACGTGTGACAGTGTATGTGCACCTGCATGCGCCTGTGTGAGAGCGTGTGGGTGTGTGAGTGTGTGGAAGTTTGTGAGTGTATTTGTGTGAGTGTGTGTGTGTGAATGCTTGTCATTTTGAAAAATTTCAAACTTTATGTAGCAGTTTCTTTCTCACCAGGGTCTCTGCTTGTGTGAAACTTTAATTTTATAGCTTTGGCTGTTAATTCATCATGGGCACCACCATTAATAAATATTTATTGAGCTTTCACTGCGCACAGCATGTTGAAATAAGAACTATATATTTGACTCAAGAGGAGTCAATAGCAGATGGGGGTAGATTTGGGGAGGGATAGGAGAAACAATCATTGAAGTTTCTTTCAACCTTGTGATTTTATGACTTTATAACCAAAGCGATAGGATCCACTTGACACACATTGGGCAGCCAGCTCAGAGAAGAGAATGGGCTGCAAGAAGGCAGTCACCTTCAGGAATCCCGCCCAATACTAGCAGCACAAGCCTGCAAGCCTTATATCTGTTTTGGGATTCAGGGCTGCAAAGGAATGGGGTGAATTTTCTTGGCTTTTCCCATGGTGCCTTATAAAAGTAAATATTAGCTGATTGAGTGATGGTTTGCCATTTGATTTTTTTTGAATTTAAAAGAAGCATAGACGCTGGGGGAGGCTTGGGGCCTGCTGATGCTTTGGTAGGAAAGGGCCAGTTTTCTCCTGTATTGCGGAGCATCAGTGGTGAAATTCTCCATTTGAGAGAACTCTGGAGTGGTGTGGGCTGAGAGCAAGTCTGGAGGGAGGGTGCGTGCTTCTCATGGAGCTCAGTTAATCAGACCAGAAGCAGTCTGCCTGCCACAGCAGTGACTCAGGCCTCCTGGGGGGTTTTCTTCAACGTTATGAAGATGAACATGGCTCTAAGAATTCCCTGTGGACCTGGGCTTCATGCTAATTGCCTCCATATTTATGGGACGATGGGCAGACCACGGTGAGAACCTTGTGAGTGGAGTCTTTGGGTGTGCTCAGGAGAGTGGCCGGGCTCTCGTGGAGTTGTGAAAAGGTAGACTTGAGCCTTATGGGGTTAAGTCGCTCCTGTGGTCAGGTGGGTAAGCTACTATTATTATGATCACTGTTCCTTTGTACCAAAGAGAAACTGAAACAGAAACCAAGGGTGGTTACATGCCCAGAGTAACGCTGTCAGAACAGGGGCCACAGAGTCGAGGTAAACAGGGGATGTAGGGTCAGGATTGGTCGCCTCCCAGTTCACAGACTTTCCCCTGCTATGGGTGCATGGGTGGTGGGAAGGGGAGTGGGGAGTGGGGGGCCAGGAGGAGGCAATCCAGGATTGCTAAATCTCATAAAAGATGATGTTCAGTGTCCCGCAAGCTGCTTTTTTCCTGAGTTAAACTGGTGGTATTAGGGCCAGAGACAGCTGATAGAGAAACAAGAAACCAGGGAGTCTTACTGTGCGTGCCTCCACATTTACTGCCAGTTTAACTGTGTAGCGTCAGTTTTCCTGGTCTGTGAAGTAAAGATAATAGTGGGATTGTCGGGGCGGGCATAAATAAAATAATACATCTAAGGAGATTTGCATTGTGCCGGGAATACAAGTGGATGCTTGCTAGCTATCTGGTGCTATTACAGGGAGGTGGACTAGGGGTTAAAGATGCAGACTCAGGGCCTGACAACCTGAGCAGAGAGAGGTTAAGAGTGGCTTGCCAGGTCACACAGCTGGTGAGGGGTGCAGCCGTACTGAGCTCCCTAGTTCCATACAGGCATACTTCTGGATGTGCCGGGTGTGGTTCCAGACCACAACAGTAAAGCAAGTGATCCAATACAGCAGGTCAGATGGATTTTTTGGTCTCCCAGTGCATATGAAAGTTATGTTTACACTCTATGGTAGTCTAATAAATGTGTAATAGCATTGTGTCTAAAACAAGTACAGAGCTTCATTGCTAAAAAATGTTGATCATCACCGGAGCTTTCAGTGAGTTGTGATCAGTGATCACCTACCACCATAACAAATATAACAATGGTGTAAAAATATGAAATAGGACGAGAATCCCCGAAATGTGACACAAAACACAAAACACACAAATGCCGTTGGAGAAATGGTGCTGAAAGACTTGTTTGACGCAGAGTTGCCATAGACCTGCAATTTGTGAAAAATGCAATATCTGAGAGTGCAATAAACTGAGGTATGTCTGTACTCTTTCCAGAGTTCTCTGTGCTTGATCCTTTGATCTGGGCAGCTGGATGGGGCTCTCTGAGCACCAGAGCTGGTCACAGGAGCTGCCTATCTTGGAGGCTGGGTGATAGGACTCCCTGGTTCCCCTGGACAGCTGCTGCCTGGTAAGGGGCAAAGCCCTGCAGGGACTCCAGGGGACTGCTCCTTGCCTCCCTCCCAGGGTGGCTCTGGGGTGAGCCTGAGCAGCTGCCCTGTCTACCCACAATCCAGTGGGGGTAGTTGCCTCCAGGCAGAGCGGAAGCCACATGGTCCAGGCAGGGTGGAGGTGCCCCCGGCGCCCTCGGGATCTCCGTGTGGCTTTCTGTCAAGCCTCTGTTGGTGCCTGGTTCCCCCATAAAGCCATTATGTACTGGGAGAATTAATCATGCCGTTAGGTAAGCATTATGGCACTTTTATGGCAGCTTTGAAGCTAATCTGTCATTAATGCCTGCTGGATTATCATGATTTCTTGCAGTTGTGATTCATTAACTCGAAGCCTAATAGTAATTCTATTAAACATCTCCCATCACCATTTGCCCCAACACGTCCCCACTCTGTTCTATTGTGCCGCTGCAGTGGTGTGACTGGCAACCTGTGTGGTCTCCAAAGAGATGGACAGGTCCCCCTGCCAGCTAGAAACTGCCCACCCCCGCACCCCTACCCTGCCGGCCTCCGAGCACGTGCCCTCCCGTTCTAGCCGGACTCTCCAGCCCATTCTTGCTTTTCTCCCAGAGGTGGCGGAAATGCCTTCCCTGCAACACCCATGATGCTCTCCAGAGGCCAGGCCGGGCAGAGTAAGACAAGCACCCCACGGCTCCACGGGTGACCGTCAAGCCCGTGGCAGAAGCGGGTTTGGGGGTCTAGAGAGAAATTAGGGTGCTGCTCAAGAAATGTTTTCACGCACTCCCCTTTCCCTCCTGGCTCAGAGCTACTGACACTCACAGGGGAGGAGGTGGCAGGCGGCGGGGACAGGAAGCAGGGGTGGCACGCCGTTGACTGTGGGCCTGCCAGCATTAATAAAATCCCTTGGTGAGGTTTTTCAGAGAGAAATGGTTCTCTTAGGCTGGCTGTTCTCTGCAAAAGGTCAGCTTTGGGGCATGGCTTGACGGATGGGCTGTGAGTAGGCAAGCAAAAGGAAGCAGGGAGAAAGGGCTGCCGGGGCTGGGCCGGGAGGAAGCCGGTGGAGGACTGGAGTGCGGCCTGTCCTGGTGCCAGCGTCTTGCCCCTCATTCGGCACCATCAATCAAGCCCGGCACCGAGATCCCCACAATTTGTAATGCCCCCACCCCCTCTGACCTGCCCAAGTGCGCGCACCGGCGCTGACCCTTCGCGCCCTCATTCAGGCCTGTGCTGCTGCCCGGGTGATGGATGGCCTCTCCTCCCCCGGGGCTGGCCTCGCCGCGGCTGGGGGAGCGCGGGCAGGTAGCGGAGGTCAAACCCGGGGCAGCCACAGTGACCCAGTCACCCAGGCCAAGGGACTTTGTGTTCCCAGAGGCAGCAGGTGATGCCAGGGATAGAGAAATAGAGCTGAGAGAGGAAGCAAAATTCCAACTATATAAGGAAAGGGGTGGTGGTGGGGGGAACCAAACCAAAAAACCTCTCCGTATCCTGAGGTCTTCCAAGACTTCTAAAAATCTCCAGCATGGTGTGATGTCTTCTGCGTACAGCTACAACATTGCCTGTTCCACTCCATCTGTGTTTTCTCACGCCTGTGCGCTTTAAGAACCACTGAAATGGAAAACAAGTTAAAAAATACATGGATGTATATATAGTGAGACGGAGAGAGGGCAGTACTCTGCAGCCTGTACTCGCTTTTTTTTTCTCTTTCTTTTTTCTTCTTTTTCTTGTTCTTGTTCTTTTTTATTTTTTTTATTTTTTGCCAGTGTTTGTTGTAGGAAAAAATGTATAAAAACAAACCCTAGACAACTGGAGTAAATATTCTCAACACATCAGCCGAGGAGAAGTCAGGATCCAATGTTTCCATCCGTCCTCATTCTGGGCAGAGCTGGGAGGAAAAGAAAGGCTCTCTGCCTGTTTTCCAACTTCTGGGTGGTGTTCCCTGTCTCTTGTTCACGGGTGAAATAGTTCTTGCAGCAGAGGCTTGCAAACCGTTAGGCTTGCTAAGGTGTGGACTGGCCAGCTAGCTGGCTCATGGACGGCTGCCTTGGGAAGCTCACTCCCAAGGCACAGAGGTGTTCTGGAAACAGGGAGTGAAGAGTAGCCTAGCTGTGGCAATGGTGCGGAAGAGGCCTGTGTCTGCTGCAAAGAGTGGCAGGTGAACTGAGTGCAGTGTTGGGGGATCCATCCTTGGCCTTGAGGACTGGGGAAACCGCTCTCAGACAGCCCCATGGCCTGGCCCAGACTTCCTCTTGGGACTTCAGGGGCTCAGGAGGGGATCCAGGAGAGGGTGTCCAGGTGAGGTTGTTTGGGGACTCTGGATTTCCGAGCGGGTGGAACAGAGAGAGTAGAGTGGGACGGCCAGCAGGCGATGGTGGGGGTGGTGCAGGCTTGGGGCTGGTGCAGCAAGGAAATAGAGGGAAACACAAACTGATGGGCGGTGGAAGGAGAGAGGAAGGGACAGGAAGAGCTGAGAGAGATCCAAGAGATAGATGATCACGGGACAGGAGTCAGCAGGGAGAGAGAGGGAGAGCAAATTTAATGAGGGCAACTTGAAGGCCAGCTTTAACCAACAGCTGGCGGGGGGCCCGGTTTGATCTCCTTGTGAGTCAGGCGGCTTGATTAATTGTGGCCTGTGGAGGAGGATGGACACCTGGCCTTGCTGCTGAGCTCTTTGATCTCAGGGTTTCTCAGGGCCTGTGGGAGGGGAGTTGCTCGCCTGGCTGGGGGCTCCCTGAGTAGGAAGCCAGGGGGCCCTGGAGAGGCTGGGAGAGTCAGGGCAGTGGTGGTTGTGGGGGTGAGGGTGGGGGAGGGGGTAGGGATGGGGGAGACGGGAAGGCTGTACAAAGGGCAGGCCAGCCTGGAGCTGTGAACAAAGCCCCTGAGAGGAAGGTCAGCTGAGGGAATGTGGAAGAGAGACAGCCTTTGGGGGTGGGGGAGAAGCTTCACCCATAATCTCCGGGTGATTCTGTGGTGAGGGTTCTTTCCCCCTCTTTCTCACCCCATTGAGTAGAGATAGCTGAACTGTGAGGGAGGACCAGGCAGAGAGCCACTGGGCCAGAATTGTGTTCTGTTGCTTCTGGCTATGGGGCTAGCCAATTTAATCAAGGAGTGAGCTCTACAAGGGGCACAAGGAGAAGGGAGCTGTAGGGCTCCCTGGAACTGGCTCCATTTTATGCATGTTGGATGGAAACAGATTTGAGAAAAGAAAGCGACATATTGCCAAAAAAAAAAAAAAAAAAAAAAAAAAAAACCAACCCTCAAGAAGAAGGAAAAAAGGAACTAAAACCCTAATGCCCTTAAAAAAGAAAACCAAAAAAAAAAAAAAAAAAAAAAGTCATATATTATGTCTTTGGACTAAATCCATTGGTGTTCTGCCAATTTCAAATAATAGTGTAACTTGATTAAGAAACTTTACAGGATTTAAAGTTGTTGGCTTTTCTGACTCCTCTCTGATACTTCTCTGTAAGTCACTGTCTACACCAGGCTAATTTGTTCCCAGATTCCTTAATCTTTTGCAAGTTGGTGATGACGTTTATAACTTGGTAGCCATATTGGAAGTGTTCATGATTTCTTTTGCTCACAACTTCCACACTGAATTTTTGGGTGACTTAAAACATTACCCTGAAAATGTCCTGCTATGGAAATACTGTGTGTGTGTGTGTCTGTGAATGTGAACGTGTGCCTGTGTGTGAGCTTTTTCAGCTTTACATGTCCCAGCTCTCTTCTTGGGCACAAAACTCCTGCTCATAGCTGCCTTAAGTCTCAGAGAGACACAAGAATGAGGACAGCAAGAATGTCTCCCTAGAGTTCAGCCTGGAACAGAGACAGTTAGGACCCCAAAGGCTCTGAAGACCAGCTGCAAAGGGAATTCCAGAAGTGAAGGAAGACGATTTTTCTGGTGGGATTACAGTTTTGACCGTACAACATTGGTATGGTTTGGAAGGCACTGACCTTGCATGTGAATGAACGCCCAGCACTATGCTCGGTGACTAGCTCTGGACCTTGAGCCTGCCACTTTGTATCCCTGGGGCCTTAGCTTCCTCATCTATAACATGGGATAAAAAAAAAAATACTTGCCTCACAGGCTTGTTGTGAGGATTAAACACATTAGTATATGTGAAAGCACCCTGTAAATGATGAAGCCTTCAATTAACAGCAGGCATTAGAATTGCTGCTTACATTACAGAAGCCCAGGTCTCTTTAAACACTCGTGTTGACAGCAAGGATGTTTTAATTTCAAACAAGGTTTGCTCATGGAGGGCATTAGAAAATGAGATCCCATGTTACCTGCTCTCCCCGGGGCACCTGTTCTTCTATAATTATTATTTACTAATAAGTATGTTTTGTTCATAAATGTCCCATAAAATCCAGCTGAAATCCTTTCCCCGACTGGGTTTTTTTGGGTAGGACTAGGGCAGGAACTGCTGGAAGCACCCTCCGGGTGGTGGGGCTCTTGGTCTGTGAATTGCTGTCCCTGGCCTTTCTAGGGAAGACCTGGCCAGTTTGACCTGTACATCTCCATGGTGTGGTGTCATCTGTCAAATCTTGCTTGTCCTGCTTCAGCCTGTTTTGCTTGTGAGAAAACCATTGTATTCCTTGAGCCTGGGCTTCCTGGAGCTTCATGGCTGTTTCTCTGTTTGTGGGGACATGGCTACCGTAGACAGGCTGGGTGTGTGGCGCCTGGAACCAGGCTCTAGTTCAAATGTGAGACCTATGGGACATAGGACAAGATGGGGAGGGCCATGCTTACTCTTCAATGGTTGCAGTGAGGATAAAGACTTCCTGTGTAAACTCCTAATCAACATCTGGCACCTAGCTGACGCTCAATTAATGATTATTCTTTTAGACCAGTGGTCTCAACCCTGGCTGTACATTGAAATGACAAGGAATAATTCCAAAGCCTGGGCTCCACCTCTAGAAATTCCAATTGCATCGAGTTAAGCCTTAGCATTAAATCCCAGGGGATTCTCATGTGTTGCCAGGGTTCAGAAATAGTAGTGCTTCTCAAATGTAATGTTCATACAAAAAAATCACCTGGGGAATCTTATAAAAATGAAGATTCTGAGTCAGTAGATGTGGGGCAGTAGAACCTGTGCATTGCTGATAGGTGTGTCAATGCCTGTGTAGGGACCACACTTTGGATGGCAAGACTCTATCCTTCCCTAATCCTCATAGCTCAGTGCATGTGGCCAAGGCCATGGATGGGAGACCTGGGAAGCAGGTGGAAGTGAACACAGGAAGACATCTGAGACACAGGTCTGGAGGCTTGCTGAAGGGTGTTCTCACCAGGTACTGTCCTGAAATCTGTAGTCCTCCCCAACACACACACACATGCACTCACACCTACACACCCACACCTCCTTCTTTTTTTTTTAAATTTTTATTTATTTATGATAGTCACACACAGAGAGAGAGAGAGGCAGAGACACAGGCAGAGGGAGAAGCAGGCTCCATGCACCGGGAGCCCGACGTGGGATTCGATCCCGGGTCTCCAGGATCGTGCCCTGGGCCAAAGGCAGGCGCCAAACCGCTGCGCCACCCAGGGATCCCCCCACACCTCCTTCTGAATCCAGTCTTGAACACCCATGTAAGTAGCAACCAGACGATATTTTCCAATGTTTCAGTATCTTTTCAGGTTTCCTAGTTTATTCCATGAAGATGGCCAAATGGATGGAGCCATTTTCTATGGAATATTAAGGGACCAGGACATGAGTTTAAATACCCATTTGAAATACCCAAATGGAAAAGTAATCCCTAAACTGGACTTGTAAATAGTCAGCCCCAGACCCTTAAACGACCAAAAGAAATCCCCATAGGTGAGTATAATTATAGAGCAGATCCCAGTGAGACTGCAAGTAAACAGGTACTAATGCTGGCCCATGAAACAGGGGATGAATTGGTGGGAGAGATAGAACTGGCTAGAACAAAGGGCTTCTGAGTAGTGGGAAAGGGTCTTCCAGATTGCACTCAGCCTAGAAGATTTTTTTCTCCTAACGACAGGCATGTATATAAACTACTGCCTTCTCCCAATATAGTTGAGAAAATTGGGGTGTTTAGGGGCAGGCACTATTGCAAAGGACTCTGACAGAATGGGTTTTCCGTGGGGGTGTTACGCTTATCCCGTATTTCAGGAGTTTATGGAATAATAGAGAAAGGCTTAACCAGAGTTACGTGGTTGAAGAAGACTCTTCATGAAAGAATGAACTTTGGACAATTGAAAGTCCTCTCCAGCTAGATTATCAGCTCAGACCCAGGAAGTGAAGAGTCCGACATGCGTGGCGTGAGGCTGGGTGTATCAGCCTGGGACCACCCTGTGTGGCATGCATGATCTGATCAGCACAGGTTGAGCCATTAGGACTGCAGGGACAAAGGAAGCCCTGACCTGACCTGTGTCGGAGGATTTCACTGATCACGAAGGACAAACATTCTGCTGTGTGGCTGGGGGATGGTAGTTGATGCCAGAACCACATGGTAGCCACCCCTATATTTTTGGTTGGATCATTCAATTGGCTCAAGTTCACTGTTGAGCAAATAGCATAGAGTGTTTCTGTAGTTTAGGTCAGGACCTTCTCTCCATTCCTTTGATTATCTTTCTAAAGCTAGGTGTTGTTGGCGACGTATGTCAGGACAAGATAAACTCAGGCGCCTATCACTGTTGAGATCCTGGCACATTGGGCAGTCAGGTAAGGAGCCTCTTTTAGGGGAAGTTTCCTGCACAGTTTACTCTTGCCTCGAGGTGACACTAATTCCCGGAAATACGAAGGATGAGCCCCAGGCAAGCTTCAGTGGGCTTGCCCGAGCATATCGGCCTCCAAGACATCTGGGGCCCTCTTGCACACAGAAATCGACATGTACCATTCCGGAAATCTTATTTTACTGCTCCTTTCCCTTCTGACAGCCCCCCTCCTCTGTCACCTCCTCTTTCACTCCTCTGGATCCCAGTCCCAGATGTGACTTCTCTGTTTCCTTTGGCTGGGAATTTGCTGTTTTCCCATAACCCAGACGGGTTGCCTGTTAGAGAAACCAAAAAACTCCAACTTTCTGGGAAGACATCTAATTAAATTCCCAAAGAGGGTAGAGGAAAGCCCCCTCTGAAACAGATAGAAGCACATAAGACATGCTCGTCCCAGCAGAGAAAGTGCCCGGGATCAGCCTGTGACCCGGTAAGGTGGTGTTCTGTTTCTTAATGTCCTCTGCAAAGAAGCTGGCCCTGGTTTTAAAATAACCCTCTGGTAAAAAGCAACTATTTAAAGAGTATTGGGGTCTGAGAAATGCAAAACAAAGTGTTGTTGATTAAAAACACATGGTTTGTTCTCGAGACGCGAGTAGCCAGCAAAATCAAATGTGACAGTGTTTTGGCTTTTTCTATCCTACAAGACATGATGGTGATTTATTAGAGTGATGTCAGCTGTGGTTAAAAAGAGTTTGCTGTGTTGTCTTAATAAAAAGAGGCTTTACCTTGGCGCTGTCAAACTCCCTCTTTCCTCTGGCTCAAGGCAGTGGCTGCTGGGCCCATAGCCCCTCCTGCAGGGGCTTCACCCCAACGGGCAAACCTCTGCCTTGGGGAAGTTCATGAGGTCACAGGGTACTGAGCGCTTCTAGATAGAGAGGTGGGATGGCCTCGAGGGGGCTGCAGTCTGCTCTGGGTTTGTTCAGCTGGTCCGAGTACAGATGCTATACCCAGCTTGGAGCTGGAGCATGGCCTGACTTGGTTGGGTGGTGGGGCCTTTGATTGGAGAGGACTTCATGGAAGGGAAGAAACCCTACCACATGGCCTTGTGCAGGTAACTTGGGCAGAAGCTGGATGACCAGCAGGGTAGATAATCTGCTGAAAACAATGAGAAATTGGGCTATTAGCTCAACAGGAAGAGAATTTCTTAGTGGAAACTCTTTGGCTATAAGGAAGAGAAACCCTTCGAACAAATTCAAGTGATCAGGATGTATTGAAAGGACACAACTGTCCTCATGGACATCTAGGAAGAGACCCGCTATCTGGGGAATGGGGTGGGTAGCCAGGACTGGAACATTTTCCTTTACCTTCCATGGAGCCGTGCTTCCTGTGAGCCTCCTCTCTCTTGTTTCTGTTCCCAAGGAAACCCTTGAAAAGGGAAAGGAGGTTCGTCATTTTTACTTCCTCATGGCCTTGGCTTGTATCAGCTGTGCCCCATGCTACACGACCACATTTTTGTTCAAATACCATCATCTTTCTCCACTTAGTCTCATTGTGTCAGCTCCAAATTCCTGAGAGAGTGAATCCAGTTGGCGTAACTTGAGTCAGATGTCTATCTCTGGTCTGGTGGGCAGCAGCTTGGGAGCTAGGGCCTGGGTGGTATGGTTCCAGGGACCTGGTGGAGAGGCTGGGCCGGGAGGCAATTTTAGGGGGTCAGCCCCAGAAAGGAGCCATGTGTGTTGGAGCCATGTGTGTTGGACCAGAGCAGTTGAAGAAAGTAATTACAGGTGCATGCTTTTGTCCTAAGGATCCAGGACTTTCTGGGAGAATTTGATACTGCCATTTCTGAATGCTTCTCACTCTTTTTTTTTTCTGTAGGAAGGAGAACCATCCCAATGGGAGGATGGAATCCCAGCAGACACCTTTCATTCTTTCCTGGAGACACCCCCAGCAAGTGAGAAGATGACGTTATTATTTCTTAATATATGGATTTTTTTTCTAATTACAAAGAAACCACACAAATGACCCGTAGAAAACTTGGAAAACAGGAACACACAAAGATGGCTGTAAAAAGCCCCCATAATCCAAGTTAACCGCGGTTAACATATTGGTGTATTTCCTTCTATCCTTTTTTTCTTTAAGTAGTAGCCCAAGGCCATGTGAACGATCTGGGCTTAAGATCTATCTTTTGACTTTAATTATGTGTAGTTGGACTCTCTAAGACTTTAGGGTTGCTTTAAATTTATGCCCATATTTTTTCCCCGGAGTGTGCCTCGTTGTTTTTCTCCTGCTCTTTTACTTTTTCCTGCAGGGGCAGCTCAAATAGAATCAATGCTTGCTAGCACCCCTGTGCTGCTACCTGCTTTTGTGCATGTCAGACGCCCCCCAGCCCCCCAACAGCTTTTCAACAGCTTCCCCTTGAGTCCGTTTCACTCCCTTCTTTGGGGTGTGGGTGGGAGTGATCTTTTCAAAGCCATGAATCTGATGTCCTCAGTCCTCACTGAACATCCTTTACTGGTCATCCTTTGTGTTTAGGAGAAGACAGACAAAGCCTTTGCTGTGTCCCTCCGGCCCACTGGCACCCCGTTTGCAGCTGTACACACCTCTTCTCCGCTCTCGGATGGTCTCACTCATGTCCCTGCCCCAGGCCTTCACGAACACCTCCACCTCTTACCCCTTTTCAGCTGGCTTTCCTGGTCTCAGCCTCCAGGCCGAGTTCAACGTCGCTTTTTTCCAGAGAAGTCTTTTCTCACTGTGGCACCCTTACAGTCCCTCAATGGCCCCTTTACCTTTCCTTCATGGCAGATCACACTTTGCAGGTGTATGTGTATCTGCTTGGTTATGTAATAGGTAATACGTCTATGTGTTACCAGACAGCTATGGACACCCCCTGAGGCAGAGCAAATCCGTGGTGGTGCATACTGTACCCTCTGCCTGCTGTCATCCCCATCGGCCACCACCACCACCTGCCCACCCTAGAGATAGCACCTATCCTCTGCTTGTCAGGTGCAAATGCATCAGTGAAGTGTCACTATGTTGTAGTACATTGGATTTGGAGGTCTGGGGAGAGAGCATGGTTTTCGACAAAGCCTTGGCATGCCCAGCTTTCACAATCCTGGTCATTTTGTGAGTGCCTCAGAGGTCCCTGGCACACAGTGATCTGTGATGTGGCGAGGCCAGAATTTGACTTGTGGGCGCTAAGGTGCTGGTGCATAAGGCAGGTTCATGGGCTGGTGAGTGAGGTGGATTTCCAGTGAAATACCTATACCTTGGCATGGCTCTGCCACCCGCCGTTACCCATGTTCTGTGGGAGGAATCATTCTAGAGTACCTCTGACGTGCTATTAAGCCTCCTGGAGTTGAATGCCTCTGTGGAGAAGAGCTCTCAGCCTCTGAATCAGCCTGGTAGACTGCTCTGGCTATTCCATAGATCTTGCCCAAGTTAAAGATGGATTTAGCTTCTTAGAACCTTTATTGATTGCCTTCTGAGATGTTTCTCCAGAGGAGAATTCAGCGGACATTTATTGAACACTGGCACGCTGTACCAGGGAGAGACCCAGGCACCGGGTGTAGAGAGCTGAGTCAGACACATGGGAAGCTCAGCCGGGAACAGCAGTGCAGTTTGTGATGTGCTATCACATCATTATCTTAGCTCATCGCAACAGTCCTATGACATGCATGTTGGAGAAATGGAGGCTTCGAGTTTGTACAACTTGCTTGAAATCCTATAGTTTGCACGTGAGGGAGCCACAGCTCAGTCTCATCTTTTGACTCCTGCCCAGTGTTTACTTTTACTACCCCAGGCTGAAAATATGAATGTATTTTTGCTTCATGCAACCCCTCGTACATTTGAGGGATGCTAATGTACTCCCTGGATTCTCTCTTTCATGGGATAAACTTGATCCCCCCTGAACTGGTCTGCCTTGGATGCAATCACATGGCAATGCCCTTGCAATTTGCAGAAGGGTGTGGCTACTGTACGACACTTTTCCATCTGCAAATAGGAGGGTCTCAACTTTGGAAACTAGATTCTGAAGGGGGGATTTGGGGTGGTTATCCTCCTTGCCCAATGAAGCCAGTTGCTAAGCCTGGTATCTTTCTCCAGGGCAATTCAAGAGGTGCTTTCCTAGCAAGAATTATATAGTGAGAGATGATGGATGTACAGATTTCATGGAAGTGACTGACACTTGGGGCATCTTCTTCATGACATCCCTATTAGGGTACCATCCAACTTAAACAGTTCATATTACAGGGCACTCATGACCACCTGAGGAATTTCATTACATCTACTGAGATTTTTGGGTCAACATAAGGAAAACAATATCTGGCTCTACATAGCTTCCAGTATTAGCCTTCTTGTGGCTGAGAAGCATAAGGGCAGTGCCTCTCCCATGTGGCAGGCTGGCACACACGAAGAGTGCAGGGAGTCCCAGCCTGAGCCCAGGCCTGGTCAGGCATGTCTGAGCAGGCCCAGTGAACTGCTGGGATGGGTCTGTTCGAAGCCTATTTGCATGAGAGGCCGTGGAGCCTCCTGGGAAGGGGTGCAAGAAAGAACCAGTACAAACAGCTGACCTGGTAACCGGGCTTTGATTGCAGCAGGGTGGGCATAATTCTGAGCCTGGCCTGGAGAATGGCTCACAACTGGGTTTGGCTCACAACTCAGCCCCCATTGGGCTTCTTTACAAAGCCTCCGGAGAGCAAAAAGGCTATACATACAAATGGGAAGCATGGTGTAGATGAGTGTGTGCTAGTCACTGGGGAGCCAGCTTTGGGACTGCCTTCAGAGGAAAACACAAAGGCTGGAGAGGCACTCTCCTTCACTGCATCGCAGAACCCAGCAGTTCTTTGGCCTCATGGGGCCTTAGAATCTCTGTGATGGCAGTGACAGCAGCACCCAGCAGGAGGTGGCAGTGGCTGGGGTCCTGGTAGAGAGCCTAGAGCAGGCCAGTGGGAACAAAATGGTGGCTAGTCAGAAAACTGTGTGTCTTGATCATATATGAGGCAATTCCTCAGGACCTGGACATGTGGGGGGAGGTAAACGTGGAAAGACTGACACCCTGAGTGAGCCAGTAAAAGTTAAGTCATTGTAGGGCACCTGGGTGGCTTAGTTGGGTAAGTGTCTGCTTTTTGCTCAGGTCATGGTCTCAGGGTCCTGGGATTGAGCCCCACATTGGGCTCCCTGCTCAGTGGGGAACCTGCTTCTCCCTCTCCCTCTGCCTGCTGCTCTGCCAGCTTATGCTCTCTCTCTGTTAAATAAATAAATAAATAAATAAATAAATAAATAAATAAATAAATAAATAAAATATTAAAAAAAAGTATGTCATTGTTGCTAACACGATTCTATACAGGTAGGCCTAGTAGGCCATGGGCACTGACCAGCAGCTTCTCTTTTCCTGGTTGAACACCCCACTCTCCTCTGGTCACTTTTCAGACCCATGGTTCTGAGGTCACCCACTATTCTCATTTCTCTTTTCTGAACCACTCCAGGCTGTGAGAACCCAAACTGTTTGCTCTAAGAATTTTAAGAAATCATCGAATGAATATGGCCTGACATTCATTTTTTGAAATGAAGGCTCACAAAGATGTGAAGTGACTTGCCCCAACTCTGTGTTCCCAGTCAGTAGAAGAGCAAAGACTGCCCCCAAGTTACAGAAATATACTTTACTCTCTGTTTCAACGAAGACTTCCCCCACTGGGTCAGGTCTGAGCCGGGGACTGGGTACACCTCCTCAAACGCACCTTCTCTTGGCCAGGACAGCAGAGGTTTGTCTTCCGGTTGTGAGCCACACTTGGTTTTTACCCTCTAGGAGAAAGGGAAACAGATACAGTTTTTCACTGTGCAAACCGGTTTGATGGGGGCAGCCGCAGCAGGCATTTCTCAAAGCTCTTCACATGGGACAAATGGGCAACTTCTTAGTCCTCAGACAGAAAATCCCCAAGAAAACCTGACCCAGGATATGTCCTGCCATCAGCTGAGGCCCCCAGTGGCAGGCAGAGAGAGAGGTCCACGCAACCAGCAGACTTGCCTGGGTGTCAGAAATGGGATGAAAGAATAGCAGTCTGCGAATGTCTGTCTTTTGTTGGGATTGCACCAAAACTCTGAGATGGCCTGCAAATGTCAACATTTCATCCACAATCTTGCCCTTTCTCTAGAGTTTACCTCTGTAGATGGGGTTAGCAAGTAGATTTTGTTACTTGGCCAAGTCCAGTTGATTCACACCCGACTGCCAGAAGCAATGTTGAGAAGGGTTTTGGAGGCAGGTGTTGTGATTAGCTGGCCATGTCTTCTGTCACTCCAGTGGGGAGGAGGTTCGAGTGTTGTAGGAGGCAGAGTAATGGTCCCCTCAAGATTAGGTCCACATGCTAATCTCTGCAGCCTGTGTACGGATTATGTTACATGGCCAAGGGGAGTTAAGATTGCAGACAGCAGACCCTGAGAAGATGACCCTGATGGATGATCTGGGTGAGTGCAAAGAAATTCCAAGGGTCCTAATAAGTGAAAGGGGATGGGGGACTCAGAGTCAGTGATATGATGTGAGAAGGCCCAGTGGATAGCACTGGCTTTGAAGATGGAAGAGACCCACAAGCCCACAAATGCAGGCAACCTCTAGGAACTAGAAAAGGCATGGAAAAAGATTCTCCCCTGGAGGCTCCAGAAAGGAACACAGTTCTGCCAACCCCTTGCCTTTAGCCCTGGGAGAACCTTTTTGGACTTGTGGCGTCCAAAAGTATAAGATCACAAATTTGTGTTATTTTGTACCACTCAATCTGTGGCATTTTGTTACGGCAGCAAAAGGAAATGCATACAATCTTTCTCCCCCTCCCCCCACCCCTTCCCCTCTCTCCCCTCCATCTCCCCTTCCCTCCCTCTTCCTTCTTCATTTTCCTTCTTTCCTTCCCCCTCCTCCTCCTCCTTCCCTGACTTCCTAGAAGGACCCTGGCCCTGGATTATACTGAGGACACAATCCAGGTGGCCACAGCCACGGGCTGAGTCTAGGAATGATGCTTTTGGGGTGAAGCTTTTTGGTATGCCAGGAGCCCATTGGTGAAATAAGAATAATTCTTCTAGAATACACATATCCGTGATTTTGTTTCTTTTCCTGGCTCTCCTGGGAGCCAGTTGTGTGGTCGTGGGTAAGTCTCCATTTGTCTGGGCCTCAGTTTCCTGGCCTGTGAAATGGTGAAGATGGGTTAGAATCAGTGTTTTCTAACTATTTCTTTTTAAAATTTATGCCATCTCAGCTAGGGAGAGTTTGTTGAGCATTATTGCTCCCATTTATATTATAAAAGCAATCTATTATCATTATGTTTTTAAATTTTGAGGTAAGTCATAAATCATGCTTTTAAAATCACACATTCCTCTTTCCCTCTACTCCTTTTCTGGGCAAAGTGCTCCTCCCTCTATCCTGCCATCCTGCCTACAGTTGAGAATCACTCTGATGGTTTGGAATTTTGCTCCAGGTGTAAGATTATTGGAGTCTAAGTATATATATCTTCTGGAAGAGAGGAGATGAGGCAGCCTTTCTGTATTGCACATCTCTCTTCCTGGGACCCCCCATCACCTCTTTTTTCTCTGCCGGGACCAGTTCTCTCTCTGTGCCCCCCATAGGCGGCCTGTGGCTCTCCCTGGCTCTGAAGCAGCAGGCAGGTGGACCCTCCTGAGCGAGCAGACCATCTCTCAGCAAGATTGCCAGTGTGGTTATCTTTTATTTCTGCCATGTGCTGCAGCACAAGAGTGAGCTCAACTTCAGAGATTATCACCTCTCATCTTTTATTCCGTCTTTTCTCCTCTCCTTTTTCTTCCTGCAAGATGATAAAATTACCAGACAAGCCCTCCCTTCCTCTCGGCCTAGTCAGAGCCCAGAGATATTTACTTCTCGGGTAAACAGCTGTAATCTCCCTAACCAGACTTTATCGCAGCTAAGTGAGTTAAATTATCCTGGTTTAATCCCCCATGTGCTGTGGTTTTTTGAGTATGAAGCTTTCGACATCTTTTGATATAATATGGGAACTCTGGGGCACTGGATGTGATTAGGCACCAGGCAAAGAGGTTTCAATTGGACTCAACTGGAAAAGAAGGGACCCTCAGCCAAACTGCTTTGGGCAGAACAATGTACATGGAAGAGCTCATTTGCTTGTGAGAAGAAAGAGGGGTGTGTGCAGGTGTTTTGCAGGGCCTGGGGCCTCCCTGTAGTCACGCAAGCCTTTGGTGGCCAGTCAGTAACATGAGGTCCAAACTGAGTCAGCCCCTGTATCCATGTCTCTGCGTTGGCTCTATACCACATCATACGGGCCATAGTGGCCAGAAGACAAGAGAAGCAAATGGCACGGTGTCTGAACTTGGAGAGCATGCCACTACGTACTTGCACCTCTAGAAAACATCACAAGGGCAGATGAAGACCAAAGGCTTCATCAGGCTTGGCTCAAGTTATCAAATATTCCAGGGCATGGGCAATGGAGAGAGGACAGATCAGTGTGTGAGCTCAGGTGGATACTGGAGCAAGTCTGGGAGGCTGGATGCGCAGGTGAGGGCTGCGGAGGCGACAGAGCGACATTCCAGGGATTGGCCTCAGCAGGAATGGGTGGAGGGGGTCTCTGGAGCAAGGAGGTGTCCACTACGTGTCATGTCCAGGGAGGAGACCACGGGTAGGTTCTTTATGCCCAGAGGCCACTGGGGCTGCCTCGAAAGCACCACAGACGCACTCAGCAGTGCTTCTCGTTTCTATGTATATATGCTGTGTGTTGGCTTTTCTTTCTTGTCGACCTTCCAGTCACTCCTAAATTCGGTTCCCCGTTCTCTCCCTCTCCCTGCCTGCCAGTGCCACCCATGCTCTCAGCCAAGCGGTGACATTTTCCCTAAGCACAGCCTGTGCATGTTTAAAGCCTGAGATGCGCTTTAGGGTTTGACTCCTCCTGCCACCCTCCCTTTGAGAGAGAGAGAGAGAGAGAGAGAGAGAGAGAATGTATTTTTGCCCTTGAGTCCCCATTAAAAAGAAAAAGAGAAGACTGTTGGGGCCAAGGATCAAGAGGCAATTCACAGGGCCTAACGAACTGCCCTGTTGTCCCTAAGGCAGGCAGCACTTTGATGGAGGCAGATCCACCAGCAGGTCTCTCTTCTTCTGAGAAGTCAGGGAGCTGTGGGGAGCTTCTCCTGCACATTCCCCTGCTTGGGGAAAGACAGGGACCCGGGCCATCCCTCCCTTCCCCCTGGGTGGCATCTCCCCAGAGAGCCATGGGAAGCATGTCCTAGGTGCCATCCCATTCTGGTGTCTTCCTCTTCAGTCCCTCCCTCTCCCAGCAGCCAGGCCCCTTGGGGTCTCTGTGTGTGTGGGGGTGCCCATGACTGCGACCGGCTACCCACCCTGTTACTTGCTCCTGAGGGTCCGAAGCACTGAGCCAGCTGCAGGAAGGGTCCTGGGCCACCTCAGCATGCGTCCTGAGTGTGCTCCTTGCAGCTAGCTCCTCACTGCTGGCCTGGGCCCTTCAGTCTTGGGGGCCCTTGCGTTGGTCTTTAAATCTCCATCTCTGTCCTGTGCAGTAGTTCCTCATTGTGATTTGTCAGAGGGTATGTGTGTGTGTGTGTGTGTGTGTGTGTGAGAGAGAGAGAGAGAGAGAGAGAGAGAGAATGAATGAATAAAAATGAATGAATGAAAAGCAAGGGTAGGGTGTTTAGATATCTTCTACTGAAGTCCCAGTGGCCCTCAAATTAATCTCTTCACCTATTTTCCACATTGGTTATTTTTGGGGGGAGGGTTAGGGCTGTAGGCTCTTTTGCTCTGAGTGCTTATAAGCTGTTGGGCATTAGCACTCAAGGTGAATTGTCATCTTAGAGCAGTTTGATGGGGCTGTTGGGAGAGGAGAGAGGACAACCTGGGGAGTCATCTTGGGTGGGTACTCTGAACAGCCCGTGGGACCCCAATACTGGCCTTCCAGGTGATAAGAGGAAAGCAGGAAGGACCTAGTGGGACTGAAGAGGAGGAGACTCTTCCTCTCACAGAGTGGCCTTGGGCCAGGGTGACAGGGGTCAGAAGGCAGTGTTTGGGGCAGGGCCCTGATTCTACCCCGGATTAGCTGAGTCGTCAGCAGGGCCGAGTCCTGTATCCCCTCATTGGGAGGAGAAAGGGAGGCTTAGCACATCTTACTTGACACTGTGGTTGTCTGGCCTGCTTTTGGAAGTCCTGACCCTGGTTTGGAGATGCTCCATCGGAAGCATGTCATGACAGGATACTTCATCCCGTACATTTGTTATAAATATGGTGAGATACAGGTAATAATTTTAAGACTGTAAGCAGTGAACTCTGACGTGCTATACATAGCTGTCGAAATGATGGAGAAATCGAGTGGAGGGAAGGATATTCATAGAGCATTGACTACATCCACAGCTTTGGACATGACATTGCCCATCATGAGATCATTAACGAAAACAACAGTAATAATATTGACAGATACCATTCCTTGAGTGTCTTTTATGCGCCAGGCATTCTGACATTTAATCCTGACAGTAAACCTTTTACTAAGGAGAA
This sequence comes from Canis lupus familiaris, assembly GCF_011100685.1. Lineage (NCBI taxonomy): Eukaryota > Metazoa > Chordata > Mammalia > Carnivora > Canidae > Canis > Canis lupus. The sequence goes on from NC_049237.1 coordinate 28,568,470, forward strand.
ACAGCTTTAAAGAGGTTGAGTAACTTGCCCATGGCTATAGAACTAGTTAAGAGGCAAGGCTAAGACTCAGGCTTGGCTCCAGCGCCAATCCCCCAGACCAGGAACTATGTGAACAGAGGAATTGACTAAGTCAACAGAAGAGGGTGTGAGATTAGATGCTCAGGGCTGTGGTTCTGACAATAAATCTTAGAGGAGGTGGTAAAGAGAGAAGATCTGTGGAAGCTCAGGTGGTGACAGAAGTTTCTGGAAGGAGTTGGGGCTTGAGCTGGATTTATGTAAGTAAAGGGGCGTAGGGAAGACATCTCAGGAAGGATTTAGGTGCAAGAGTGAGCATGAGGTGTGTGAGGGTCAGTGAGGAGCTGAGTAAGACAGGATGGAGGCTTGGTTTACGGAAGAAGACGCAGCAGATTGGTGTGGTTACATGTTAGAGTCCCCACCCATTCTCTGTGACTTTGGGCAAATGAATGAACGAACGAACGCTTCTAAGCCCCAGCTCCTTATCAGTACAACAGGGATAACGATAGTTAGTACCTGCTCTACTGTTCTGTGATGAGGATCCCGTACTTCGCGGGAGGCGCTTAGCACGGTGCCTGGCACATGCCACAGACATGCCATCTGTGTGAAAAGATGTTCTCTCCTCACTTGATAAACCCCTGTTTTTTGTTTTGTTTTGTTTTTTTTTACCCCTGGGTTTTTGTGTTTTTTCAACTCTTTCCTCTTCTCTGGGGTCCTCCAGCCACTGAGTCATCAAGTCCAATTGATTTTATCTTCATTCTATTTGTTCTTTCTTGTCCTTGCTCACTGCCACCACACTGTTCTAGAGCACTGTCATGACATGCCTGAATTATTGCAACAGACTCCTACTGGTCTCCTGCCTACACTCTTTTTCCACATCAGTCTACCTCATACATTAACACTGGATTATTTCCCCCTAAACACTGCCCCCTCCATCTTACTTCCTTGCTCAAAACCTTCCAGTGACTCACTCTCGCCTTTGAGATGAAATCCAGACTGTTTAGCTGAATCACCTACATCTTACTTTCTCATCTGCTTCTGTTTCTCAACATGGATGTTCTTATTGCTCCACGAACATGCTATGTTCTTTGCCATTCGTGAGCCTTCAGCCCGATTTCCTCCTCCAGGAACCTACTCTTCCTCTCCATCTGGCCGAACACTAATCTCCCAGGCTGGCTCATCCGAAACCCACCTCCTCTGTGTGGACGGACTGGTCCGGCTCATGGGCTCTCTTGCTTCCGTGGACAGGTCTCGGACTCTCCCTGGGCCACTCCACTTGGCTGAGTGCCGTCTTGCTAGCAGTCTACTGTTGTGAAGAACAAAAAAGTGCTCCCTATCCCAGGTGGGCTGCAGATTCTCAAGGGAAGGCTAAACTCTATGCACCTCTTCTGTCCCCCAGGGTTCCCAGACTAGAGCAGGGGTGAAATATATAGAAGGCACTCAATACATTTTTTTAAAAAATTAAGTTTGTTGAGTAAAGGTGGAAATGATAATCATGATAACGAAGAATGGAAGGTGGGGGAGAAGGGCCTCTCTCCCAGTAAAGAAGGGGTGATTCCGCGGTGCAGCAGAAGCTTGTGGCTCGGGTAGGCCAGTCATTCACATCCCTGGAAACCAGCAGTCTCTCTCTCAGTGCTTCCCTCTGGGCCATCCCCCCCCCCCCCCCCCCCCCACTTCTCCAGCCTTGCTTTCTGCCCTTAGAAGCTGTTCTTTGCCCACATCCCTTCTCTTGGGCTTCCTGGTAGAGTTCGTAGCCCTCTCAGAAGGTAAGCGCGCTGGGATTGGTGCTTGGTGGCACGTCTTGTAACCAGTCCCAGGCCGTGGCCCTGCTGGTGGTTCACCATTGGTTGGAAGGGTTTATTTAATGTCTCAACAGATGAGTCAAGAGCACATGAATGAGGAATAGCACACAGTGGAATACAATGCCAGGCCTTTAACAATAATATGTGGCCATTTGTTGTATCCTGATGACAATCACAGCAATAATGGTGATAATCTGATAGGAAGAACAGGGCAGAATGAGTGATGGGTGGGACACAAGAGAACCTTATTCTCATCCTGGGGACTTGGGGTTTCAAGCCAGGCTTTCAATTTTTTTGGGTTTGTGCTCCATACCCAGCTGGCAGGATGCCTCCCTGTGATTCAAAGGGGAAGAAGAATCCCTCACCCGGGGATCTTGGGGACGTCAAACCGCTCCTTACGCAACAGCCTCCTAATGAGTTAAGTGTAAATGAATCAGAAGCAGATGGATTGGATTGTTCTGGAAATACACCCGAGGTTTGAAAATTAAGGGAAAAAGCATTTGGCAAAAGGCATTTTGGGGTTTGCCAAGACCCAGAACATTTGAAAAACAGTTCAGGATTTTTTTTTTTCTTTTTCTCTTTCTCTTTCTTTTTCTTTCCTCTTTGGTTGTAAAACCCAAAATGCTGCCTGGAGGAAATAGAAGAGATGGGCCTTGTTCTCCTCTTAACTCAGATTCCTCCTGCCGTGTGAGTAATGGGCCCCAGACAGGAGTCAATGGGCTATACAATTGCCCCAGGGACTGGTTGAGACCGGGGGCAAAGCACGCTGCCTTCCTTTGTAGGGAAAGGCAGCCCAATGGGCCTGTAGCTCCCAGACTGGGCCTCAGTCCCCTGGGCCTGCCTGGGGCAGCTACCTCTGCCCTGCAGTGTGCCTCCTGCTTTTCACAAGACTTGACTCACCTCGTCCAAATGAGGAAGCTCATTATATAAGGGAAATGGTCTCCAATTTGCTAGGCGAGAAACTTCGGAGGTTAGCAAACACTAATCCAATAAAATAGAAAGTGAAGTGTTTATTCTAGAAAAAAAACCCTTTAAACAATTTTTTTATTAGTCACATTTGGCATCCTTGAACCTTTCCCTGGAGAGACCATCTTTCCGAGGGAAAAGAGAGAAAGCAACTGTTTCAGAAGAAAACTCAACCCAGCAGTTCTGAAATTCATTGCTGGCTGGCTGTGTTTTTGTGCATGAGAACCAAACCTCTCTGTGCTTTGGTTTTCTCATAACCACCTCTGATCACAGGCAAATATATGAATCAAAGAAGTTGGGCTAATTCGTGTTAGAAGCAATCCTAATGTTACAGAGCATGAGTTGTCACAGGCGTTTCTGACACAAGTACCTACCTGTGAGGCCTGACATACCTGCATGCTCTCCGTATCTTGTGCTTTCTAAGCTTACAGGGGCAGGGGGTGGGAGGCTGGCCAGGAGGAAGTGCTTAGTGACCTGGGGTCCCACCCACCACAGGATTTCTAGTCCCTGCTCCAGGGCCTCCTCATTTCAAGAAGTGCTGTCCTCATCTATGGCTTTGCCACAGCACAGTCTGGAAAAAGTGGTCTTGCTGTTTCCTCGTGGGCTGCTCTTGTGCTCTTACCTCCCTGGACGGCTGTCTGCGAGCCTGGCCTGCTTCTAATGGGATAGGTCAGGTCCTGCAACGTGAGGTGTTCAGAGGCTGGGGGCCCAGCTCAGGCTGTGGGTGCCACAGGCAGAGTGGGAGCCGAGCACGGCAGAAACCTATCCCTCCTTGGAGACCCAGCCTGTTTCTTCATTTGCTTGTTCATTGATTCCTTCATCAGCTGTGTTTGTGCTGCATCCTAAACTGATCCCTTGGTGAAGGCAGGCTGGGTCGCCCCAGCCCCTAAACTGTTCACTGTTCCGCAAAGCTTTCCCATCTTAGATCGCGCAATGCTCTTCTCAAAAACCCAAGGAAAATGCTGGGGCCTTCATATTATCTTGTCACCCTTACTTCAGAGAGGAGAAGTTCTTAGCACAATCCCACAGCCAGCGGGTGGCAGGGCTGGGTCCAGTGCTTTCACACACCAGGCTTTCCTTTTATACTCGAAATCCCTTTGTTCCTGATGGGGATCTATTTTGTTGTGTTGTCTTGTTACATCACCCCATATGGGCTGCAAACGCCTTTGGGACAAAGATCATGTTTTGTACTTCTCTGTAACTCACATGGTGTACAGCAGAGCTGCCTTGTATGGGGAATCCGCTTAACAAGTATCTAACAGGGAAAAAGACGGAATTGGGTAGAACTGGGGGCACCCCCCAGTCCAGGGTGGGCAGACAGAGGGGTGTTGCTCCTCTGGCTCTCTGGGATCATCCCCGATCACCACCTGACCCACCGCCACCCCATCCACAGCCTTAAGGCAGTCTCATAGTCCTCAGCTGCAACACCATTAACCTGCTCATCACCATCGTCACTCGCCGAGTTCCTAGAGTGGGCCGAGATATGTGAGAGAAGGTGTTCGCTTCTAGATATGGTCTCAGCCCAATAAATACCAAGCAGAAGCTCTGGATTTGGAGGGAAGAGGCAGCCCAGGTGGGGAAGAAGGCAGAAGGACCACGTGGTCGCAGGGGCCTGGCCTGCCCTGAAGTGTGGGGTTCCATCCTGCCCAGCGGGGTGACCTCAGCGGACTGCTCCTGGACGAACTGAGAACAAAGATCCTCTCTGTCCCGCCTACTTTCTTCTTAACCATATGAGTGAGAGGGCAAATGAGATCCCATTTGGAGCTCCCAGGAGGAAAGACAGCAGTAATACTAACTATTAACTGGAGGTTACTGGCTGCCTTCAAACAGAAAACAGCTCACCCCTGGGGCAGCTGGAGACCACTTATAGGAGCAGGAGCAGTGTCTCCTCCCCTCTGGCTGAGGGTGAGCCAGGGCGAGGGCAGGACAGAAGGAAAGGGGTCTGCTTTAGATGCATTTACGTTCTTGGCTTCTCGAAGTATGGGAACCCTGAGAAGGCCTCCGTGCTCCCTCTGGTTCCTTTCTCTCTGATCTGTGGATTGTGGCTCCTCTATTTGTGATGTGACGATTTGGGGCAAAAGCAGACTTGTCAGAAACAGGAAGGGAAGATAAGATAAAAATAAAACAAAATAAAATAAAAATTAGCCAGACATCATTACTTTTTCCACCCATGCCCCCCGCCGCCTGCCCTGCACATTCACATCCTTAAAACAAAAATCCCACAGCAAAGCCCAGACTGGGGGCCAGGCTTCGGGCTCCAGGTCAAGGCTAGAGAGCAGTGGGGGGCAGTGATTCAGTGGCCCGCGGCGCCAGGACGGAGAAGCAGAGTGCCAGGAGGCCCGGCCAGGACTGGGATGCAGGGCTGCGGGCAGCGGGGTCCACCTTGGCCCTGCACACCTCGCTAGGCCCCCGTTCACCCCCAGAGCCAGCGAGCTGGGGAGCTGCTGCATGATTGATTGGCCCCAGCCTGAATGGAAAGTCCAGATTCCAAGGAGACAGCTTAAGAGGTAGGAGGAAGAGAGACACTTCTCACATCTGCAACAAAATTAAAAATTAAATAAATAAAATTTGTTAGTTTACAAATAGAACTGTTACTTGTTACTCCTGGTATTAATCTCCTATTTCAATTAAAAATTTTTTTTTATTAAAAAAAAATTTTTTTTTTCGGTAACGCCCGTGAAAGACGTTTGTTTCATGCCAACATTTCTGCAGAACTAATGTGGGTGGATTGTGACAGATATAATTTCTCCATCCTACAGTTTCATCAACTTGAGTTCTGTTAAACTATACCCGCTGGGCTTAGCTCCTTTTAAAGTTTCCGCTTTGACAGGTAGATTTATTAGTCTTGAAATTTGTACAAATCAGATGTCACTCGTGGCAACTTGTCAAAATGTCAGTCTGGCAAGGCGGCATGAAAGGCTTTCTGGAGAGAGAGACAGACGCGAGGCAGGCTTTAAAGAACTCCAGCGCGAGCCTAGGAAGGAATGGGAGGGCTTGCAGCCTCTTGATCCTCAGGGCTTTACTTTATTAAATACAGGGGGAAGGGCCCTCGGATCCCGGGTCTCCGAGACATCACGTCTGACAGCTCCCAAACGATGGCTCCTGTCGGTTCCAGTGTCAAGTTTCTTTGCTTGTTATGTGCACTTAGTGGGAGAAGGCACGGGGTGCTTGCACGGGGTGGGGAGGGAGAGCAAACCCAGGCCTTTCAGTTTCAAAAAACGCTTGGGTGGGTCTGCGCAGTCGATGGGCCTTCCAGGGCGGGCTCCCTTGGCCCTAAGGACCGGGAGCCTCCTGGGTCGCCAGTGCGAATTCTCGCTCCAGTGGGGAGAGAGGGAAGCCCGAGGGAGAGGGAGACTCTGAGGTGTGGGCCCCGGAAACAGGTCTGCTCCCCCCTGGCGGAGTGGCGGAGCTGCGGGGGGCAGGAGGCGCGGTCCCCCGCCCTCCCAGGAGCCCCGGGCCTCACCTTCCCCGCCTGCGGGGTTCCCAGACTTCCCAGACTTGCCTGTCCTGGGTCGGTTAATCAGGGATCCTGCGATTTTGGTAAGCTCCGTAATTATCTTCGTTTGACAGAGCAGGAAATGTTATTCATAGTCAGAAAATTATCTGAAATTTTTTTCCCCTGGGGAAAGGGGGCCGTGCTGGAGAAAGAACCCAGCCAGCCAGCTTTCTCCAAAGGCAGCCTGGGGGTGGTGGGGGGGTCCTGGTGGGGGTCATGGGCGGGTGGGTGGGGCATTCAGGGCTCTGTGGAGGTGCCCTCCTGGGGAGGAGTGGGCCAGGGCGCTCTTCTGTGTGTGTGCACGTGTATGTGTGCATGCACGCGCATGCTCTCTGTCTCTGGATTACTGCTCTGCTTGCTCATCTGTTTGTCCTGGGAAGTTGGAAGATACCAAACAAAGCTGTAGTTCTCTGCATTTCTGCCGCCTTTCTCTCCCACTCCCCAAGGAGTCCTGGCAGGCTCACTGCTGTCGCCTTTGGAGAGGCGGGGCCAGGGCTCTAGGAGGTGGGGGCGCCGAGACTCACTCCCCTCCTGCCGCCTCAGGCCAGGGCTGGGGGGCTACCAGGCTGGCTTCCGCAGTGGTGCCTTCCCAACCACCCCCACCCGCTCTGGTCCATCTGTCTGCCTCTGAGATGTCTCCTGGGCATCAGGAGCAGGCACGATTTGCTTTGAGAAGTGTGAAGCATGCTCTCTCTGCCCCATCCGTGCATTTCCCCTCCTTTTCATGGCTTTCTGTGGGGAATGATTGAAGGCCTTTCTCTTCCTAAGTTCCCAGAAACTCCTGCTAAAATGCGAACACCTCCTTGAGGGGTGACACTCCCCCTCAGTGGGGATTACGCACTGCTGAAAGCAAGGAAGTATTTTTGTGGAAAGGAAGTGGGGCCAGAATCAGGGGAGGGGCAGCATGGGGATCCAATGGGACTTGCTTCACCTTGTTATATTTTTCAGAGTCCAACCTGCTTGATGCATCTTTACTCTGTACCCAGAGTGGGAAGCAAGGCTTTTTTTTTTTTTTTAAGATTTTATTTATTTATTCTTGAGAGAGAGATAGAGAGGCAGAGACGTAGGCAGAGGGAGAAGCAGGTTCCCAGGACCCTGGGATCATGACCTGAGCCAAAGACAGTTGCTCAACCACTGAGCAACCCAGCTATTCTGGGGAGCAAAGCTTTTTAAAGAGATCCAGGAAGGCTGGGTGAGGGAGGGGCCACAGGGACCTGTCCCCCCCCACCCCCCAGCACACACAGTCCTCCTATCTGCCTTGCTCTCTGGAGAAGGGAAGGGACTGCCACTTGGCCCTTCTGGCTACTTACCACACAAGTGCTGGTGTTTGTTGGGGGCTGAGTCCTTTTCTGGCAGCAGCAGGGAGTCTGAGGTGTCAAGCGGGGCATCTTCCTTTCTGGGGGCCCAGGAAGGGGTTCTCTTGACATCCTTCCTGAGACAGAGAAGAACCAAGTCCACTGTTTGGAGCCTGGCATTGTGAGGAGCTCCACTGACCTTGTGAGTGAACGAGATTATCTCAGGTGAAAAATCTCAGACATTAAGAGGCATGATAATGATACTGGTCATGATGATATAATAATAGTGGTAATTATCCTAATAATCCCTTAGGATGTATGCATGTCTTTCCAAGTACTCAGAGCACTTTCCCATTCGTGATCACACATAACCTTAACCTACTTCTGGTAGAAAGACGGGGTGGGGCAGGCCGTCATGGCTACACAGGGAAACTGAGGTACTCTGCTCATGCCTTCCCTGTCCCCGCGAGTGAAACCCACAGGCACAGACGCACACACACACACACACACACACACATCCGCGGCTTCCAACCCCCAAATGTGCCATTACTGAAAAGCACTGCGGCTTAGGGAGTTGAGAGACTGGATCGCCAGCTTCCACCCCTGCTCGCTCCTCCTGTGCTGTGCACGGGCTTGCTCATCAAACAGAGCAGGGAGGAGGCCGATTTGAGGAGCGCTTCACAGGGGAAGACTCTTTAGAAGAAATCACTCTGTGTCACAGCACAGGGTGACTTACTTTCATGTGGCAAATGCATTGTGGCAGCTCCCTGCTCCACATGCCATAGATCATGAAAGAAGGGGTGGGCCCAGTGAGTTTCCCAGCCTCCCCTCCGAGGACAGCTCCCCCAGTCCCAGGGAGGCGGCCCGGGGTCACTTTCAAAGGGAGAGTGTGGGGTCTTCAGAGGCTAAGCAGCAGAGAGCAGAGAGCGAGCAGTGGGTGCTCGCTGCTAGCTGGAGTCCTGTGATTCCATTTACTAAATGTGTCTCTGCTTAGTAATTTCAGGGCAGCCAGCAGGGAGAGGGAATGTGGGGTGCGGGGGGCGGGGTGGCGGGAAGGGCTTGGAAGGCAAGGAAGAAAAAGACGAAGAAAAAAACCCACCAGCCCGTCTGGCATCAGTTCAGAAAGCTCTCCAACTCACACATCTGGTTCTTATATTTCAAAGTTAATTAGTCATATTGAGGCTGTCTGAAGATAAATTTATCATCCAGAAAAAACACAAACAGTTTGAAAAATGAAAGGAAGTGAGGTGACATGGCTTGACGTTTAAATAAATCATTTTAACATGATTAAAAAACTTGTCCTGTCTGACACCTAGCACTTGGGTACTTTGTAAAAGACTTTTTGACAAAGACAGGTCCCTGTTTGGTATACAAAAACCCTTGCCATCAAATTGCTCGGAATAATCTTTGGCCAATTGCTTTTCTGAGCGACTACTGGGGAGGAAGGCCTGTGGCCTGGCCCCACTCTCTGGGGTGGTGGCAGCAGGGAGCTTGGCCTGGTCAGTGATCATCCCAGTAGAAGGAAAAAAAAAAGAAAAAAAAAAACAACCCTTAGACATTAAGAAGTTTGGGTAACTGGAGAGTTTTTGTGAGAGAGGAGCAAGCAGAAAGTGAATTCGTAATCTGGCTTTCTCTGGGTGACTTGAGTTTGAGCAGGAAAGCTCTCCCCAGCCCAAAGAGGAAAAATCCTCTTCAGATGCCTGGGCAAATACTTCTAAGAACCAGATGTGTCCTGTTCCTTACACCTCCCAGGGCTGAGATGACAGTTTGAACTCTGTGACTAATGGAATTGAGAATCGGGCTCTCTCTGGCCTAGCTCTAGTGGGCAGCGGCCAGAGGGGGGTGGTAAAAATGTAAATAATTGTGAGCTCGGATGTGTTGGTTTGTTCTTGGAGCAGATGGAAGTGTGCTGGAATCCAACACTCTACAAACTCAGACACGACGCCTCCACTTGTCCCTCCCCGCCCTCCCTGGCCCCGCCAGTATACCCTGTGTACTCTGTAAAGGTCACCGGTTCTTGTTTTTTATAATGACAGACAGCCCGTCCCAGCCGGGCTCAGCAGTGGGAACAGACAGACACCTGCAGTGGCGATCGTAGAGGTGCTAGTGGCATATGTGGCTGTTTCTAGATGCAGTGGAAGAGGGGGGCATTCCAGGGCTTTCTCCAACCCCGTCCAAGGTAAAATGGCTCTTGGGAGATGTCAGCGTGCCTCTGGTTTGCCCTTTGGTTGTGTTCCCCAGACAGGACAGGAGCGATATAATCCAACATGAACGTTTTCTCCTATTAGCAGTTTGATCTCATCAGTTTTGTTAATGGGATAACAAGAGGTGCTGGTTATGGTGCAAAAGTCTCATCATGTTGGTAATTTTCACTGTAACATGTTAGCAATCTGTCACTATTTGTTTCCAGCAATACTGGCAAGAGTCTGCTTACATCAGGGGCTCTAATTTTCTCTCCACACCACCAGACTGTTCCTCCTTTCTCTGGCTGGGTAGCTTCCCCTGCTTTGATCTATCTCTGTCTATCTTGCTGGGCCTTTGTTTCTACCTTCCTACGTTTCTCTCTCTGCCACCTGCCCCTGCTCTGATAACTTAGTACGATGTCGGTGTTGGAGGGAAACCCCGTCCCGGCGCACCTGCGGTGATAGAGTTTCAGGGCCGGAAGCCCCACGCTGTCATTGCTCCCACCCTCTTATCTGTCAGATGGAGAACCCGAGGCGCAGACAGGAGAAATGACTTGCCCAAGGCAGCAGTCCGTTTATCATAGTCAGTGCAAGGTCAGGCCCCAGACTCTGGTTTCGTGATTTCCAATCCGTGGTACCTTCTACTATGTGATGAACAGTGTCATGTGAAGAAATTGGTCAGTCTCAGAAACCAACTTTCCTGCATATGGGAAAAGTCATCTTGGTGAGATAATCAGGTCACAGGGAGGAGAGAGTCTCCTTCACCAACTCAATAGGGCCTTTCTGAGCACCATCGGGATGAGCCCTCAAACCAGGTGGTTTGCCGAGGTGAGTCATCCTACCAGCTGCAACGTCTCAGTCTCAGGGTCCCTGCTCTGGAATCAAGAAAGCGAATGCTCTCCTGAGTGAATCCAGGCCGGCGGTGGGGTGGATGTGGCTTCTGGCCCTGGCCTTGGTCACCAGCTGTCCAGGACAGAAGCTCTGGCCATAAATAGTCTGTCCTATGCCAGGTGAGATGCTCCTGCCTGCCTCCGGGCCCTATTCCTTGGCTGCAGCTCTAAGAGACCTTCACCTTGCCCTTGTGCATTTGCTGGGGTGGCCAGGATTCACTCCTGCTGGAAGAGTTCACTTGTGCAGCTGGTGCCTTGAGGTGTGGAGGCTGAGAGAGGCCAGAAGCACCACCCCGTTGTGTACTGGTACCTGATTTCCGGTCAGACGGACTAGAGTTTGAATCTTAGTTCCGCTACTTCATGTCTGTGTGACCTTCCTTGATGTAGTAAGTTCAGTCTCGGTTAGTTTCTCTACCTGTCAAGTGGGGATTCCTAAGATTCTGCTCGCAGGTTTGCCATGGAGAGTAGATAATATGTACGCAAGGCACAGGGCAAGTTTGCCTCTTCCTCCTGGCATGGCTTGGGTGGTGCAGATGCCTACCTTGGCCGTCTTTTGAATTCTTTCCTAGCCACTGTCAAGCTCAGAGTTCCAAGTGATGACCAAGCATGTAGTTCTGAACGTGTCCATGAAAGGATGCTGGCCTGCCGGAGGAAGTGCTCTATTCCTGGGGTCAAGGACAATTTCCCAGGCGGAGGGATTTGGAGCCTGAATAAAGCATCTGTTGAGTGGAGGGAGAGACCAGATTGATCCTTGAGTCACCAGAGGTGTTGATGTTTAGGGGAAAGAATGAATATTCAAGTTTCTGCGCTGGTGTGGGGGTGTGGAGGGAGGGATGGAAAGGGAATTTGGGTTCTGACTTGGGTGCTGGGGAGAGCTACCAGGCTGCTATACTTTCTCTCTGTCAAAGCCTTCCCATGGACTGTCCAAAGCTTTCTTGATCGGCTAATGGAACCACCAGCTGACTTTGAAATCTCTGAACAGTCTCATCACGGCTGATGAATCATAAACACTGTTCCGGGGCGACCACTTGGCCACAGGAGGGGGATGGCCCGTTACTCCAAGAGGTACCTGCCAGGTCTGCCAGAGAGTGGGGCCTGGGTTGGCGCCTGTGGGCTCTTTGGTTGTATGTTCTGACTGCCTGTCTGCCTGTCTGCTGCTTCCTCTGGAGGTAACAGATTGTGTGTGTGTGTGTATGTGTGCATTTGCCTTTGCCTTTCATGTAATTCAGGTCTCCTCTGAAATGGGAGCAGAGGGGATTCACAATTGGAATAGTTAAAAAAAAGGTGGGGGGGGGGTGCAGATAGGACCTAGACACCTGCCGTTCTCTGGCTGTGGGAGATAGGGTCATTTTGCAGCCTCTTTGGGTCTTGATTTCTGTCTCTTGACAAGCTCTTCACTTGACCAGCTCGTGCTGCTTCAGAATGTTGAACGTCCGTGGGAAGCTTCCCGGAGCACATGGTCTAAAATACCTCTGTCACTACTCTGCTCTTTGTTTTCTTTAGCATCCATCAGAAGGGGGCCTGTCTTGTTTGTGTCCTCTCTGGGGACAGTAGGGGAGAAGCCGGCAGGGCCTTGGCCAGCCTGTTTGCCTCTGTCTTCTAGCGCTAGGACCTGGTGCCGCTGAGGGCACAGGTGCTCAGGCATCCCTGCTGACCCTTTGGGGGACTTCCTCTACTTGCCTCCTAAGGGTTTTTGGAAGGGTCACATGACAGTGGCTGTGAAAATAATTTCAAAAAGCGAAGAGAAATATGCTAAGTGCAAGCCATTCACATTGCTCTCCTCGGGGAGGCAGAGGACGTTCCTTTTCCAGAATCTCTTAGTAGCCTTGATGTGAGCCTGGCAGAAACTGGACATCTTCCAGGTGCTCACTCCCACCTTCCCAGGGGTCCTTAAAGCGAGACCTCGGATCACAAAACAACCTAACTCACATTTACTCCGATTGGTTGAGTGCCCGCTGCTCTGCTGCTTTGGGTGCTAGGAGGCAGGGGTGCCCAAGAGCATAATTCAGCCTCCGTCCTCAGGAAACTCCCATCTGGGGGGTGAGGCCAACTTGTAAACCTGTAGGTTTCCATACTGCGACCAGTGCAGTAGCATAGGCAAGTTTAGGTACTCACCATGTTGGAAGGAATGAGCAATTCTCAGAAGACCGGGATGACCACAGAGCCACTTGGAGGGTGAGGTCCCATTTTCTAAGAGCTCATACCTTGGTGAACAAGTTTCTCACGTGGCTAAGTTTCTCAACTTCCCTTGATCTTTCACCGCCTTCCCCCTGTCCCTGACATTTCAGACAGTCTTTCCCTGTCACTCCCAACACCAAGTGTTAATGCCACAGATATACAGTGTATCTGCTTACGTACTGTGGCTCTTTGGAGGCCACAGACCATTGCATTCTTTTAGATTTTTGCCTCTGCAAGAATCAGTTTGCAACCGTGGGGTGATGTTACCCTTGCTTGTGAATACAGGTGATGGCATGCCTTCCTGCTCTCTCTGCCAGTTCTGCTGACCTCAGACGACGCCTCCCATGTATCCTCATGGCTCTGTGTTCGTCCCTTCTATGGACCGTCACCACGTATACAGCCTTAGGACAGACACAGGCCAACGCTCAGTCTCAGGGGCCCTTCCTGGGCCCTTGGTGGCTGCGTCTAGGTTTTCAGGGTTCTCCTGGCTCCCTCACCTCTTTCCTGCTAGGGAGCAGGAGCTTTGGGGAGCTTTGGGGAGCTTTACCACTCTCACCGTTGCTGTCTCCCCAGCATCTTTCTGCATGGGCCTGACTGCACACTCCTACTTTTAGCAAACAGATGTGGCTCTCCCCTCTGTATCCCCACTGCCACCCCCACCTAGCACGTCAGAGATGGTCAGGACATCATTGTCTCTTCCTTGGCTCATCTTTCCATTTCTGCAGGCACTTGCAGCCCATGCAGCCCACATGGGCGCTGGCCTCTCCTGGACTGCCAGGCTCTAGGCCCTGCCACCCCGTGTGCTCTGGCCTCTAGACTGTCAGCCTCCTGAGGGCGGGCTGCCTCTGCTGCTGCTTTTCTGTTCCTCCCTCTGCCTAAAGCCGTGTTCAGTAAACACTTCTTGGTGGAGAGGCGTAATGTTTCCCTCCTTGGCACGATGAGAGAAAGCAGGAATTGTTCTTTTTATAAATCTTCCCACCGACTACAGGGCACAGAGTAGGCGCTTAAGAAAATGTCAAATGGAGGATATTGGAGAGTGTTTGCACCGTTTAGACAGTGTGATGCCCTAACGTCCTGGCATCCTGGAGCTTCACTTTGAGGGTCAGGTGGCATCCAAAGCTTGAACCCCAGGATCTCAGAAGCTGAGCAGGACACCTGCCAGGGGTCACATCCTGTCACAAGGTGAGTTTACTCCAGGAGGGAAAGCCACCACATTTAACTTCCGTTTTGAAATCAAGTATAGCTGCAAAGCGGTACTTTCTAGATTCTGTCCTTGGTGCTCTCAACCACGCTTCTTTTGGGGGCCCTTTCTTAGAGCAGCCTCTGGTTGGGTTGGATTAGCAGAGACATTTAGGCATTCTGCTTTGCAAATTACTGGAGAAATTATATCCCTGTCATATTTGAACACTCTGAAATAGGAAAGAATTACTTTATTGGGTGTTCCCCCTCCCTCCTCCTAAATGTTTGAAGCTAACAAAATGTTTTCAAGCAATTTCTTGCCACTAGATTTGGTGAAACTTACTTCAAGTGTCTTTCCAGAACCTTTCATAGAAAAGTAATTGTGTAATTAGCTATAAATTAGTAAAAATTATGCTAATTACTTCCAGGTGTGACATATTTTGTGCTTAAAAACAAGTAAGAGAAATAAAGGGGCTGTCACCGTGGCTCCCAAGTGAAGGTTGGCCCAGGCAGGCTTGACAGGCTGATGTGCACATTTACCTAATATTATTTTTTTTAATTATGTAATTTCAGAATAAGTACAAACAGACCTGCGAACAAAAGTACAACAGACAAAATCCAGGGGTGGTTCTTTGTGTGTGTGTGTGCGCTTAATTAAGAGGAGCCTAAGCAGGAGCTTTTCTAATACTTTTCATTTCACACTTGAAATGGGGGACCTGGGGGTGGTGGGATGGGGAATGTTGGTATCCGGAGGGGTGTCTCTGGGTTTTACAGGGTTCCCTTAAGCCAGGAGAGGTCCAGTGGTTCTCTGGGGGTTTGCCTCTCTTCACACCCCCTTCACCCTTTCAATTCTTGATACTAATGTAATGTGGGCCATAGCTCAGAAATGGTGGCCATCACGTGCTAATGGATTGTCCTCATTTGCGTACATCTCTTTATGTGGCACGATGCTTTATTGTACTAGTCTTTCTTGCATCTCTCTCCCCATAATCCTGCCAAGTCTGTAGGACACGTTTTGTGGCCTTCATAGTGTGCATGGAAGTCTGAAGGACCACTTTGTCCTGGGATGGGGTAAAGGGACAAAGAAAGAGAAGGTGGAGTGTCCTTCTTGTTTTGTTCCTTTCTCCTCCTCCTCCCAGTACTTCTCTGAATCCACTAGCCGTGGTGGTAAGGTTCAAACCAACCCATCAGGCCATCTCTCATTCAAACATGTTGGTCCTTGTGGTGTGTGCTGGGCATCCCGAGACAGATACCTCAGGAGAGCTCACTGGTGGAGAAGGTAAATGTGGGGGAATAATGTGATGGTATATGAGCAATACTCTCACTATGGTGATGTTAGGCTTGCATTTTCTAAGGATACCACCATTCAAAAATATTCTGTCTTTCCATGAAAACATTTGTGTGCATGAAACATTGTCCTCTCAACATTGGTGTGGAGGACATGGTCCCCTGAGCTGTAATAGAGGCACATAGTAAGCTCCATAGCTGGAGGAGGGTCATTCTCACAGAGGACAGGCATTTTGGCTGGTTGTTCAAGGACACTGGAAATTTTTCAGGCAGAGAAGGAGGGGAAGAGAATCCTTCCAGTCAGTAGAGGTGATGGTGGGGAAGATCTGTGATGGATGGCTGAGAATTCCCCAGGAATTATTGGAGGAGGAGTTGCTGGCAGGGACCACAGCAGGGGTAAAGCACAGAGACATTACACTGTGTGGTGTACTTGGGTACTAGCAATAGTTTGCTGTCACTAGAGCATGAAGAGTGAAGAGAGGAGTAGGGACAGGGAGTGGGGTCAAAGGAGAGCCTTGTGGGCTGCACCAAAGACAATGAACTTTGAAATAAAGGGAAACCACTGTAAAATTTAGGTATAGTTGGTGTGTGTGTGTGTGTGTGTGAGAGAGAGAGAGGGAGAGAGAGAGAGAGAGAGATTGGGGTGGGCTGGGGATTGGCAGATCCTAGGTCTTTCTGATTATAATGCCCTTGTGTTTTGACCTTCCCCACAGAGAGCTGGCTCGTAGTCTCCAGAAGAGAAATGTTAGGTCTGATGGGTCAGCTGGGCTTGGAGTTAGAACACTCCTCCCTGCGACTTCACAGGGAAGCAGGGAATCCCACTGCTCTGGGGGAGACTTCCCTGGCGGGATGTCTGACAGAGTGGCTTCCTGGGCTCTGCTGGCCACCCTGCAATCCCCACTCACCACCGCAGGCAGGGGCCACATCTTGAACCTTTGCTGCTACAGGTTTAAGCTGATCGATTGCGAAGGGGCAGCCCCACCAAACAATGGCACCATAGTAAGGAGGAAAATGAATAAAAAGCACATATTTGTGCCTCACCACCGTTGACATCCTCTACAACCTTCTTATGAGTTTCTGTCTTTCTGATCTCCAGATTTAAAAAGAGAATTCATTGAACTTTTCTTGAAACTGGAAAATAGAGAAATATTAACAAAGTGGAGGAAGAGCAAAATAAAACAAACCCCAATGACAACAGCGAACCCAGACTAGAAAGGTGCGGACCAGGAGGCAAGGATTTGGCTCAGGTCCTGCTACTCCTTGCTGTTCCTCTCACTTGACTTGAGTTGCTTTCCTGTCCAGGCTTCAGATTCTGCATTCTTAAAACAAGAGGATTGAGCCAGTTTATCTCACAGTCCTTTCCAGGTCTAAACTTTTGCATTTTAATTTTTATTTTGGGTAGCAGCATGAGAAAATACCTTTCTTCTTTCCTGGATTCTCAGCCCAGACGAGAAGTAGGTAGGGGGCTGAGTATTCCTGAAGCTAGACAGGGGCCAGAGAGGATCCCCTTCTCATAGTTGCGCTCTGGGACACTTGGACGTGTCCTACCATAAAAAGCACTTTCTTTCCTGCATTTTCCATTTCCCAGGGCCACGGTGCTTCCTTCACAAAGGATCCCATGTTGTGGGATCTGAAGCCAAAGTTGCTTCCTATAAAACACAGCTTGTCTGCTTCCACTGGTCCTACTATCACGTAACCATAGTAACAGCACTAATAACGATGAGGATGCTGAGGTTGAGGGGAGCTGAGCTCTACTGAGTGTGTGTCGGACATTATTCTAAGAGCTTTGTGTTTATTATCCTATTTAATCCTATGTGATAGGTAGCATTATTATGCCCATTTTACAGATGAGGACGTAGGCACACAGAGAGTTAAATGACCGGGATCCTTCGAGCTGGACTTAAGGATGTGGCATGCATTGGGAATCAGCCTTGGACTCCCCAGCCAGCTAGCCAGAGCTCTGGGGGATTAAATGAGACAATCTCTGTGACAAGTATTTTGCAAACTGTAATGTACCATACACATTGTGGTATGGCATCAGGGCCGATGGGACTCATCTGGCCAGAGCTGGCTAAGCCTCCCATGCAGGACAGCTGGAATCTCAGAGAAAGGCAGAGGAGACTGAGGCCCCAGGTGGGGGAGAGGGTTTCTTGCAGGCAGACCTGGGCTGTCTCTGCCCCGAGGCTCCCTCCTCTTGTGGGATGTGTACTTCTTGGTGTGGCTCCACACAGCAAGTGTGGATGCACCAGGCGCAGCGCACACACTGGGGCAGGCGGCCTTGCCTTGGGAGCCCAGCCTTGCAGTTTGATTCATCCTGACTCTCTCCCCAGGTAGAGCCAGGCCGGGGTTGATGTGCATTCCCATCATCCGTAAGATCAAGTCCAGCCTCTGTGGCTGGCATGCAAGCCCTCCCCAGCAGGTTCCGCTCTATGATCTAGTTATTTTTCCTGGGGCTTCCTACTAAGCCCCTCTCTCTGCTCTGATGGCCATTCTCCTTAGCGTTCCCTGCAGATGAGGTACAGGGGGCACTTTGGAGCTTTTGCTGATGCTGCTCCCTTCCTGAAATGCTGGCTTGTCCCCCCACCCCCACCAAGCCCCCCATGACAGCTGACTTCCACTCCCTTTCAAGACCTTTCCCACAGGCCTTTTTTCCTTATGTGAGCTCTTAGGATCTTTGTCTCCGTGGAATAGTGTTGCTTGGCCATCTGCGTGTGGCTTTTCTGGAGGATGAGGGATTGAACCATGACTTAGCCCTCTCACTTTTTTTTTTAATACCATCAAGCTTTGCCTTTTAGACTTTGCTCATAGTGGGCACATAGGCACCATTTGTAGGAGAGAAGAATGATTAGACTGCCTTAGCCTTTCCTTCTAGAATCCTCTTGTGAGCAGTTTGGTTTGTATTGATCTCTGAGGCTGGCTTTCCCTTGGGTCTAGGAAGCACCATGAGTGACTGGAAAGGGGTTCAGCACTTGCTGCCTCCAAAGAACATATGCTGGCACACCAAAGCCCTGCTAACTCACAATAGTGAACAAGTCCCACGTTGGCGGTGGTCAGCTGCTTGACATGGAGCCTCACTCTTGACCAGAAGAGGGATCTTTATATACACAATTTACTGGCCAACATCACTTCTGGTAACTCCTGGAAGAGGGAATTTTAAAAGCCAAAACATTCCGAAAAGGCTTTTGTTAGTGGGATTTTGTAGATGTGGTCACGACCTGCTGCGTGATTTGCCAGGCCTAAGTGTGAAATGGGAGCCCCTTGTTCAAAAATTATTAAAAGACTTTCAAGCAGAGCACTAATCTAAACATGGGTCTTTCTGAGTGCAGGGGTAGTTGGGAGGCAGTGGTTGGGGTCGGCGTGGCCATGCAGGGGGCTGCATGCTTATGAAGCTGCTCTGCTGTGTACGTGTTGGCTGTTGCTGCTGTCATGCTGACATAGACGGTGATGGTGTCAGTTTGTTCTTCTTGCTGGGCACAGTTTCCAAGCTAGGTAACAATATTAAGTATCTATCATGTGTCCAGTACTATTTAGAACACCCTGGGGGTGGTTTTTATAAAATCAGTAGAGGATAGGGTTCTCCCTTGAGAGATATTTACAAAATTATAAAAGAGACAAGAGATACATTCTGTGCCCATATGCCACAGTCAGATGAAGAAGTGGAGGCTGGGATGATTTGCCCAAAGTCACACAGCTACTCCAGGATTTGGGTCCTCTGTACATAGCCTTGACCATGAAACACTTAAAGAATGGTGCACTAGGTGTGGGGTGCTAGTTGCCATAGAGGTCAGAGAAGCAGAGGCCACACTGGTCAGGGCCACTGACTGGTCATAGTTGACTTGGAAAGGGACAAGGGTTCAGATTGGGGAGAAGAGTAGGGAGGAAGGCTGAGAAGGGGTGCTCCACCGTCAGCGAGGTGGGTCTGCCTCCATCAGGAGGGGGTGTGAGAGACAGGGATCTCTCCCAGACACTTCCTCCTCCTTAGCACTCACCTTTGCTCACTCTTTTCCTTTTAAATAAGATACCTGTTCCCCATAGCCATCTCCCTCCAATTCTAGATCAGTTTGAAAGTGTTTTTCAAACTGTATGGATCACAATGTATGGCAGAAAATATATTTTCTGGTGTGGCCCAGTACGGACAACATGTGTGTGCATGTGTGCACACACTTGTGTTTTTGTGTTACTTACCTATAAAGTATGGCTAAGTAGATGCAGTCTGATGTTTTCTCTTATACTCTATTGCGTAATTAAAAATTCAGATAATGATACACCAAATTGAGGCCTGCCCTCGACTGAAAAGCTGCTTTAACTCTGCTCTGCCGCAACTACTAGACAGGAAGAATGCTTTTGCACTCAAAGCCCCTGTGGAAGGAGGGTTTACCTTCAGCTCTGTGAGCCTGGGGAACTCTCTGCCTCTGGATCCCTGAAGCTCATCCTGCTGGCACCTGCCCTGAGATCTCAGCCCCTCCTAGCATGAGTTTCATTATATTTTTATGCATTTGCATCTTCTCTCCCCCAATCTGAAAGGGTACAGATTCCTTGCAGAGACACATGCCTGGGATGCCCAAAAACACATAGAAGGTAGTAAGAGCTCACTGAGAGCATTTCCTAGCACCCTGGAGGCCCAGCCCTGTGCCTTTTCCAGAGCAGGTGTTAAGTAAGAGTTTCTAGATTGAAGAATTGGTGGAGAATCTCAGAGGCACTTCTGAATTTCCTGGCGAGTTGAACGTACTAAGCACAGTACTAAGCTCTGCTGGTTTAAAAGGCCTCTTGGTGGGGTTGGCATTTGATGGTTCCCCAAGCATGCTCTTGGAACCCCCTTTCTTGGCTGTTCCTTGTCTCGTTACATTTCTCTGCCAACAGCCTTGCTTTCCAGCGTCAGGTACTTCTGGGACTTCATTCCTGTTGCTTTTTGCTCAGAGATGCTCACTGGGATGGTGGAGGGTCTGACAAGACCCATAAACCTGGCCTTGCCTGCCCTCTGAGCCAGACAAAAGACAGCCCCCAATACCAACTGCCCTACCCTCTCCCCATTGTGTGGGGAGAACACCGGGCTCAGGGTCTGAAAACCTTGCCTCAGGAGTCCCCTTCCTCAGATGAGGGACTTTGGGGAAATAGCTTAGCCTCACAGAACTTCATTTCACTTCATTTGACACCTCCTGGGCTTATTGAGATGAGCACGTTACCAAACACGTTGAAACTTTAACGGCATGCTGGTGTAACACCTACATCTGTAATGTGCGTTTACATAGCAGCACCTTCCCCTACTTTCCCCTAGTCTTTTAACAACCCGGTGAATGGTTTTACCACTAACCTCGACTTACCGAGGAACTGCGGGTTGGCGGTCCCAGATTACTTAGCTAATAAGCGGTGGAGTTAGAATTCAACTCTGTTTTCTTTTTCCAAAGTCTATATTCTTGTTATTATCATCATTATTTAATGTAATTCTATCAGCCTATTAAGCTAATTATTATTTTCTCCAGTCCAGGGGGACTCTTAAGGGAGTGCATTTCTGTCGATGCGGAGGGTCAGCTCAGCGCAGGCCTGGGAGACAGTGGTAGGAAAATGAGTGAGAAGAAAGGAAGGGAGAGGGTATGAGTGAAAGGGCTAAGTTTAGGAACCACATGAGGCTGGTCGTGGAGGGATTCCTGGGTCACTTCTCTGCTGTTTCAGCTTCTTGGATCTCTGGGCGGCCATCAGACACGCCATCAGTGATTTTAATCAACAAACCAATGAACCAATATTTACTTGGGGATTTCGAGGTGGATGCAGAAGACTCATTGTCGGAGGGCACTTTGCACTGGGGTCATTTTCCATGGCCATATGATCCCAGACCGCCAGCTCTGGAGTTTGGAACTGAAGAGAGTGATGTTCTTTGGAAGGTTTATGAGCACTTGGTGGTCTTCATCACTGTGTCCTGTCACTGCAGAGGGGAGAGGTAGGAGTCAGTGTTGGGGTAGGACCATCTTCTCTGGTGACTCAGCCTCCCCAGTGGGAGGTACTTGTTAAGGGGGATTTCACTTCCCTTGGTCAGTTTTCAACCTGGTCTTGTCTCACATTTAGATCTTTCAACAATTTTGAGTTTATCTTTGTGTGTGGTATAAGAGAATGGTCCAGTTTCATTCTTCTGCACGTGGCTGTCCAATTTTCCCAACACCACTTATTGAAGAGACTGTCTTCTTTTCATTGGATATTCTTTCCTGCTTTGTTGAAGATAACTTGACCATAGAGTTGAGGGCTCATTTCTGGGTTCTATTCTGTTCCATTGATCTATGTGTCTATTTTTGTGCCAGTACCACACTGTCTTGATGACCACAGCTTTGTAATACAGCTCGAAGTCAGGCATTGTGATGCCCCCAGCTCTGGTTTTCTTTTTCAATATTATTCAGCTGTTCAGGGTCTTTTCTGGTTCCATACAAATCTTAAGACTAATTGTTCCAACTCAACCTGATCTTTAAAAAGTGCTATGACATTCTTTGCTCCAGTGAACCATTCTGGCAATCCCAGATAGTAGGTTCTAGCATTACCCCTGTTTCATAGGTGACAAAAGTTGGGTTTTTTTTTTCTTTTTAAAAGTTGGGTTTCAAGAGCACCCATGACCTGTCCAGCATAATGAATCCAGGTTTGGCTCTAGGTCTTTGGTGTCAGAGCCCACTACGATCTCTCTACTTTCCTTCTGGTGCTTCAGCTCTTGAATCAAGGGCCAGGTGAGCATGAATGCGAGCAGTTATGTATTGTCATGGACTCTTTACAGGGGACCTCAAATTCGGATTCTGAGACTCTTGCCTCCTTGGGGATAGGTTTCTGCTGAAGCTTTCAGTTTCAAATTTTCAGTTACTTCCTCTGGAGGTTTGCTTTCCAGCAGGTGTCAACACTGTGTTCTGCATGACTATTAATAAAACCTTTAATATGGAGTCTATCAAAGCAGACCAAATCATTTAGAAGGTCCTCATTTCCTACCCCCTCTTAGGGGTAGCTACGGTGAGTAAGTTCCATATTCCAGACATTTTAAGCATAGATACACTGTATATGTCTGTGTGTGTTATATATAAAATGCTTTTAAGAATAAGCAGCATCCTACTCTGTACATAATGCAGCAACTTGCTTTTTCGCTGGAGAATCTTTTACGGACACACATTCATATTAGTGCCCACAGTCCTATCTCACCCTTTGTAATGCATGAGTAATATTAATATTTCATTTTATGGATGAACCAGTTTATTTAACCTATTATCTATTGATGGACACTTAGGTTGATTCCAGCTTTTTTCTATTACAAACAGTGCTTCCCTGAGCATCCTCATCCAGTTGGATAAATTCATATAAATGAAATTTCTGGCATGCAGGATTTGAGCATTTAAGATTTTGATCGATATTGCCACATTGCTCTCCAAAGAGGTTGTCCCCATTTACACCATCAATCTAAACATTGTTTTTTGCATGTGTTCAGTAAATGCTGTGGAAATTGGTCCTGGCAGTTTATTCAATTATTGTTGTGATTCAAATATCCACTCTACTCAGGGGTGATTCCATCACATTCTGGGTGTGTGATTTAAATCCTGTCTCTGCCTTTACTGGCTGGAGGATTGTGGGAAGTTTGCTTGACTTTTCTGAGCCATGATTCCCTTGTGGGGTTAACAATACCTCTCTTGAAGAACAGAGTAAGGGACGTTGTAAATATTTGCCAAGCATCTTGCCCAGTGCCTGACACAGAGTAGGTGCTCGATCACCGCATTCGATCTTTCTCCCCTACAAGGGCGGTCAGCTCCTGCCATCTGGCCCTGAGGAGAGAGGATCGCACAGTTTGCCAAAGGACTCAGGGGGTGACCGAGGCACTGGTTGTTAACGGTCTAAATTCATAGTGGCAGAGTAAAAACCCTTAATTTAGTAGATGGCAAGTCTCTTCAGGGCAGTGACTTTGTTTTCTACTCTGTGCCGTCAGACCACTGAGCTGGTGTTTGGGACACGGCAGCTGCAGTTGGCTATCTGGGGTGAAAGGTGAGCCAGGGTTTTGACCAGGGACCCTGAGGATCGGGAGACCCTGTGGAGGCAGAGTGCCACTTTTAGTATCTGTATTCACTAGGAGACATAACTTAGACTTATTGCTTTTTCCTTTTAGAGAATTTCAGAAAGAAGCCTCAGTGGAAGTTGGGGGAAGGATAAAAACCAGTCGAGGCCCAGAAATCCCCTTTGAGGGTCACCTGGGTGGCTCAGTGGTTGAGTGTCTGCCTTTGGCTCAGGGCATGATCCCAGGGTCCTTCTCCCTCTGCCTTTGTCTCTGCCTCTCTCTGTGTGTCTCTCGTGAATAAATAAATAAAACCTTTTTGTTGTTTTTTTTTTTTAAAGAAAGAAATATCCTTTGAGAAACTGCCTGGGACTTGGTTGTGTAGGAGGCAGGTTCTATGCCGTCTGGGAAGCCTTGTGGATAATTTACATGTGGGGCAAAGTGGGGGGGCTTTTGACCTCTGAGTGGTGCCCTGGCCCTCTGGACGCACTATTTGGAGACCCTGTCTCCCACCAGGCTGGTGCCCTGCGACCTACTGCCTTACTCTCCCAGGGACTTTCCACCTACTCTTCTGGTCTTTTCTTGCTCTATTTTTGGAAAGCGCCTTGTCCTTCTTTCCCCCATCAGTCACCCTCCCAACACCACCTGCTCGCTCCAGAGGCATCTGGTGTCAAGAACTCTATTTGAAAGGCTCAGTCCCTGGGTCTGGGTCTGTCCACGCTGGCCAGAGGCCCACATAGGGGGCAGGGAGGAAGCAGGACTGTGCCCTGGGGCGTGGGAGTACATTCAGGACAGGCCCCAGATGACTGGAGTTAGAATTTGGGTTTGACCACCGACTGCTCACTGTATCACATCTCTGTGCCCCACACTTCCCTTCTGTCAAATGCGGTTCTATCTTCCCTTGGCTCCTGGTGAGCGAGCTCCAAGGACAGCTCAGATGCCTGATACCGAAGCACGAGAAGTCACGGAGGAAATTCCTCTGTCAGTAATTCAAGAAGGTGGTGTTGCGTTCATGTCTCTCCTGAGTCCTTCGGGACAGGAATGTGCCAAACTAATAATATTCCACACAGAGGTTGAGCCTCTCCCCAACCCCTGCCCTCCCCCCCGCCCTCCCCCACCTGCCTGTGCCTAGTTTATTCACAGAGGGCTCAGTCTAAATTCCTTCTCCACCCTTACTAGCTGTATAATCTCGAACAAGTTACTTAACCTCTCTGGGTCAGAGTTGCTTCATATATAAAATGGACATTAGCACCTCATTAGGTTGTGACATGATTCAATGTTATTATTACCTTTGGCTGCACATGCAAATCCCATTTCAAGACAGATAGGTAATACTTGGCCTTCAGTCAAGTAGGCTATAGACTATAGTAGGCTATCGACTATGCCATCTGCTGTAGTATGCTGCTGACTCTACTCAAGCCCTCTGTTTCCAGGGGGGAAGCTTTAGGAAAGGAAAGATCTCTTTGGATGGCTCTGGGGTTTTTCCAAACTATATTCCATCTGCCCTAGTCCATTGCATTCCAATCTATGGCATCGATACCATTCGATTCGCTTTCACTGAGACACAGTGGACTGAGTCAGGAAATCCAATGGCTTTTGTTGTTGGCTCAGCCTGAATCCTAGAGCAAGAAACAGAGACAGAAAAGGCAAACCAGAATCAAGGCTCTGAGATAGAGCTCCAGATGAAAAGAGTACTGACCTCTGAGCTCCGGCTTCTAGCTCAGCCCCTATCTGGGCATGGACCAAAGGCATCGGTCCAGAGTTGAAAGAGAAGCCTGGTCTCCAAGCAACCTGTTCATGTTGGTTTGGCTTTGAGATGAAAGTGAGGAAGGGCAGCTGGGCCCTGGACATTTGAGAGAGAGATGAGGTTAATTGTTCCCTTCTTCAGCTTGGCATGGGTCTTCTTATTCCCACCGCAACTCCACTACAAAAAAAGATCTAAACTTATACACATATTACACACACACACTCATACACACAAATACTCATACACACACACCCAGACACACTCATACACACATACCCAGACACACACGCACACACACACACACACACACACGCACACAGGAATCCAACGGGAAAATAAAATGAGCAAGTTTACTACCCAGGTCCTATCTGTAGGTCTGTCGTGAAGAAGTGAAGACCCCTGTGGCTTGAATGTTGGTGTCAGCGCTATTAAGTGTTGATTGAGTTTCGGTCCCAGTAGTAAAAAGCATGTGTGAAATTCAAATACAGAATTTCAAACCCTTGAGCACTTCCTGAGAGTCTCAATGGCTTTAATAAAGGGAAGGGCATCTCTTTGATGGCAAATGATTATCCTTCACAGTGCAAGCACAAATTGGATCATAATTAATGATTTTGATATATGTTATTCCTTGCCATAGATGGGAGCTGGAGTTTGGTTTCTATTTATCTACATCTCTATAACTTTATATTCCCCTCTCCAAGCTGGGGGGTGAGTATGTTGCCACATGCAAATGAAAGGTTATATATTTGTAAGTACTTCTGTAGCTTAGCGACCAATTTGGAGCAGCTCATGTCTCTCTCTCTCTCTCCTACTCTCCTTTCCTTCCTCTCTCTCCACTTCTAGTACCATTTTGCAAATTCTGAACCATACGCTAGCTTCCTAGAGCTGCTTAAACTGCTCTAATTGCCAGAGGTCCTTGTATAGTGTGGAGAGGAGGAACATGTTTCCTGGCTTGGTCCAAGTGTGCTTTTACCATTCTTTCCTTTCAGTGTCTTTCTTGTCTCCTTCTTTCCTTATGGGGCTGTCCACTGGGGTGGTGGTAGTTGAACTGCTGCTAAAGTAGTCATTGTGGCTGTATACTAAATCTTCTTGGTGCTGAAGGAGCCAGGAGCATCACCGGATGATTTGCCTCCCATCCTGCTTTCATTCAGCAAACATATATTAATTGGGTGTTCACCAAAACCAGGTATACCCTTGACAGTGGGAATAGGAAGACTGGTAAAATACAGTCCTGCCTCTTGGGTGTATTTTTTTTTTTTAAACTCTGTGTGTATTTTTTTTTTTTTTAAAGATTTTACTTATTTATTAGAAAGAGAGAGTGAGAGGGTGCACAAGCAGGGGGAGCCATAGAGGCAGAGGGAGAAGCAGACTCTCCGCTGAGCAGGGAGCCCAAGGAAGGGCTTGATCCCAAGACACTGGGATCATGACCTGAGCTGAAGGCAGATGCTTAATCGACTGAGCCACCCAGGCACCCTCCCTTTGGGAGTTTTTGCACCTGGCCTCACTTATTCTTTATCCTTATCCCATCCTTTGCCATTGTGGACCACTTCCTCTTCTTTCTACCTCCCTCTGACTCTGAGCCATCCAAAATGATTTGCTCATTTCCAGGATGGCATATGTGCCCCTACCCTGCCTTCTTTGGATATAGCCAAAGCCATGAATCTGTGCCAGGGAGAGTAGATTTCTTTCTAGACAGGTTGCCATGGACTGAATGTCTATATCCCCTCAAAATACACATGTTGAAATCTTAATCACCAAGGTGATGATATTAGGAGACGGGTCTTTGGGAGGTGATTGGGACATGAGAGCAGAGCCTTCATGATAGAGATTAGTGCCCTTGTAAAAGGGACCCTTTCTACCATGTAAGGACACACAGAGAAGACAGCAGTCTGTCCGTGAACCAGGAAGCAAGCCCTTACCATATACTGAATCTGCCAGCACCTTGATTTTGGACTTTTCAGCCTCCAAAATTGTGAGAAATGTTTCTGTTGTTCAAAACTACAGTATTCTGTTATAGCAGCCTGAAAGGACCACGACACAAATGTAAGAGAAGACAAAGGGCAGATATAATTCCTGAGGGTACCAAGTCAATATGAGGATTGATTTCAGGTGATGCAGAGGAGTCAGGGCTACCACAGTGCTCGACTCCAGGAGCGCAATTCGTAATATTGTCTGTGTGGAGGGAACCCTCGGTTTAGGAAGAGCGTGGATGGGTGGGCTTTCTGCACCCACGGGAGGGCTCAAGGCCAGTACCACTCAGCCCTTCAGGCAGGCAAGGAGTCAGCTTCAGAGGGGTGGGACGCCCCCCAGGAAAACTGGCAAGAGTAAAGACTTCTATATCTATTTAGCTAGTGGTTATGAAGATGCACTTGACTGGGGGCTTGGGCTTTAGCATGTGGTCTGGCCTCGCCGGCTTGGTGCCTGTGTCCAGAGGGAGGAGGTCAAGGGCTTTATGTGTGGGACCTGGAGCCAGACATCTCATTACACGGGATCACTGTGCCAGGAAATAGTGAGGTGCCCTAGATCTCGGCCTGGTGCCCTTTGGAAAGCGCCAGGCCCAGGCGGTGGCGGCGTGGGGTTACTTGGGCCACGGGCTTTAAGGGCGATCCGACACAGGCGGCTCCCATTTCTCCGTCCGAGCGGGCTCTTCACCCATTTCCTGGGACCCACGCGCACGTGGTCTCCCAGGCCACCCCGCCTCCCCGGAGGGTCGGGTCGGGCTGAGCGCGGTGGTGACAGGCCGGCCACCTGCGCGCGCGGGGCCGCCGCTAACTGGGGACGGAGGCGGCGGGGCTGCTGCTCCCCTCGCTCGGCTCCGCAGCCAGTGTGGGGGAGGGGTCACCCGCTGGGGGCTTCCCGGTGGCACATCTTCCTCTAACCTCCCCTCCCCCCCAGGAAAGGAAGGGAGGAAGGAAGCAGGCTGTAATTGGGCTTTGGAAGGTTCTCGCTTGTCAGCGGAGGTGCAAGCCTCCAGAAGCAGCTATTAGCATAAGTGTGTTGCTGAGGCCTTCCCCAGGGTCCTCCCTGGGCAGGGCGACAGCTCCCGGGGTGGAGGGTGTGGGTGCAGCCCAGGGCCAGCTGCCTCCTCATGCGATGCTCCCCTGACCAGATGGAAGATTCTAGAGGAAAGCAGGAGGGGGGAGAGGAGACAAGGGTGCACTGTGGCTGGGTTAGATGGGTCTTGCTCACCCACCCCTACACACACACACACACACACACACCCCTCAGGACTTAGGACTTTCAGGGCCCAGGGGGACTCTGGCTCACCTGTCACAGCTTTCTCCTGAGCAACTGGGTAGCAGAAGGGAAAAGGAGGGTGGGGGGTGGGGCCGGGCCGTGGACATGGGGGGGGGGGGTCACACCCGCAGTTAGAGGCAGGGTTAACTGGACCTCGAATCCTTGTCTTGGGCTTAGAATAATGATGGGGATTCTGAGGGTGCCTTTGTACTTCTTTAGCAGACAATGCCCTTTCAGCCCAGGGATGTCACTAAAATCACGTACTTCGGGACTTATTCCTTGGGATTCAAGCTAAGCTCACAATTATACAGCAGATTCTCTTGGTAGGGCTAATACATTAAGCTCTGTCCATAATTTTTCCCTTAGTAAAAATGATAAGGGAGATGAAGGTACTGGCTACCTGGGGGCTGGTGTGTGTATGTTTGGGGGCTGTTTGGAGGGGGAGGCACTGGCAAGAGGGAAAATGGATCTGGGGACGCATCACCTAGGGGCTAGGAGAGCTCAAGGGGGAGTCTGAGGCCCCTCCAGCTAACTTCATCCACTGCAGAATTTAGCTCCATCCAGGCTTACACCTGTGTGCCGCCCCCCACCCCCCCACAGGCAGGTAAGGAGTCCATGCAGGCCACGTCCCTCCACGCAGCTGCCATTCTCCTGGAGTCTGTGTGACAGAATGGGACCTGTGGGCAAAGCAGCCACGTCAGCACCCAGCCCCGTTTTGCACTCCGGCAGCTAATTAAAGCCAGGAAGGTAATTTATTGCTGAGGGAGAATGTGCGGGAGGTTTGGCTTAGTTGAAATGGCCCCCAAAGAGTTATGGAAAGCTAAAGTGGGTTTTCAGAAGCAAAAGTTAATTGCTCTTCACTTAGCATTTCAGTGTCATGTGGCTCTAAGTTACACACATGCTGAGTGGAAGCCTTTACACAGACAAGGGGATTGAGGGGAGCAGGCTGGAGCCAGGGGTTCCAGGTGCCTGGATGTCCCCTGGCAGTCGATCAAGAGTGCCACCCCTCTCCCCAAGAGGGGTAAGGCTTTGCCTGCTCCAGGAACCTCAGCCCCAGGTGAGGGCAGACTAGAGGGCATTTATCTCTAGGGAAGTGGGTTCCTGTGTGGGAACATTGCTCTGGAAACAGGGGACTCAGAGTGGGGACGCAGTGCTCTGCCCCGACAGCTCTGTGGCTTGGCTGAGTTCTTTCCCCTCTCTGGATCTCACTGTTCCCCTCTATTTAATGATCACTAAGGCACATCTTCACCTTTGGTGTTTGATCATTTCCTTGATGCTATGATTCTTGATCCTGGGTCTCCTTAAGGAGGCCATTCAAGTGGTGTGGCCCATTTGATAGAAGGGAAGACTGAGGCAGAGGCTATCCCCATAGAAGGTAATGTAGGATGTGGGAGTGACTTGACTTTCAGCTGAAAAGTGATAGATCTGCCACCTAGAAGTAGGAGCTTCTTGGGCACTAACGTGTTTCTTAGATTTGTGGATAATGGCATTCTGGAAGGGGGTTAAAAGGCATGAATTTGGGCCACTTCAGGAAGAAAGGGTAGAAGATTCTTTCAGTGAGAGAGGGGCCACACAGAAATGGTACAAATTTGCTTTGTATAGAGACTGATCTGTATCTAAAGGCAGTAATCATCCTGACTACAGACATGCCTGGTATTAGGTACTAAATATTTAAAATGATTCCTACTGTTTACATTTAAGGAGGTGTCTTGAGAAGCTCCCACATGGTCTTCTAGCTCCATTTGGGAGGGGAAGGGCACTGAGCAGTGGTGGGGAGGTGGAGGTGCTGCACGTAGGTAGTCAGCCTGAGGTAGTTTATGGAGAGTAATGGATTCTAGAGATAGAGGGGGCATATCTCAGGTGGGTGTTGGATTCTCAAGTCACTGGGAATGGTGAGTCCAGTAAAGTCAAAATTATTTCTCAAAGTCCTTATATTATAGAGATTTCTCCTGAAAACTCAGAAGTGAAGAACGTTTTCTTCAGCTTCCCCTTCTTCTTCTCCTTCTCCTTCCTACTGGCCATCTTTTTTCCTGGAACTAGGTAGAGGGTCTAGTTTGAATGGAGATGGTGAGCATGATGGAGTTAATAGAGTATATATCCTGCTGACATCAGGTATACCGAGCATGTGTATTTTGCTGCTTACTCTGGTGCCAGTAAAGCCAGGCAGGAAAGTCGTAGATCAAAGTGTCTGCAGATAAGAGCTCATTGAGAATGTTTTAGGATGAATGAGTGAATAAAAAAGGTCTTCAAAAATTTTTGTCGTTGTGCTATCACTCCGTATCACGGACAATGGAGTTATATAGTTATCTGCTTTGTGGATGTGGTTGAACGTGGTGGTGCTTGTAGTTCCAGAACTAGATTGAAAATAATTAAGGGGACCTGGGTGGCTCAGTGGTTGAGCATCTACCTTTAGCTCAGGTCATGATCCCAGAGTCCTGGGATCAAGTCTCGCATCCGGCTCCCTGCAGGGAGCCTGCTTCTCCCTCTGCCTATGTCTCTGCTTCTCACAGATAAATAAATAAATAAATAAACAAATAAATAAATAAATAAATTCTTTAAAATAAAAAAGCTCTCTGGAGATAAGATGTGACACCCAACAGGAATGCTTTAGCATCTTACACATATAACATTAGGTCTCAGGAAGAAATCACAGCCACGTTAATCTGAAAGCACTGGAAATGAGATCAGAGTCCCTTTGCACATGCCATCTACAAAGCAGTTTGTAGTGAATCCAAACATCATTGAACATTCTTTTGAAACGTTCCCTCTCTTATTAGAAAATGTTTCTGACTCCAGGACTGTTTGACCCAACAGTCCCCATTTACCTCGAGGATGGGCTAGACAGTTCAGAATGAGGTCAAAATCCCAGGGAAGCTTAGAATGGTCTGAACATCAGCCAAGGATGGTTCTTAGGTCATGTTCTAATCCGCAAATCCATACTGCCTGGGAGTCCATTGTTTAGCCAAGGGCCAAATTACCGCTCTGGTGTAGGCCTGAATAAATGAAGATGAAGTGGCCTTGGATTTTGTTGACATGTTTTTAGATCAGAGACCACATTTAGGACAGTGCCAAGTGCTAAGGAAATACAAGGCATCGCCCACTATCATGCCGAATTATTGTGAGGATGAGCAGTATTTGCAAAGTGCATCTTTCACTCTGCGTAGTTGGAAGATAGAAGTGATCTCTGTGATGATTAGGTCCAAAACCTATTAGAAGCTGGCATGGCCAATGATTCCTTGTCTCTCCTATGCTGTGCTAGATCCAGACACACTGGATTTACTGGTAAGTGGAGGGTGGGGTATAGAATAAGGTGGCGGGGTCCCTGCTGGCAGGAACTGGGGTGGTAATGTCTGCATTGTGGATATCTTTGAAAAGAGTTTGGTTCCTGTGATGATGAAGCTGGCGAGGGAATGGCCTCATTTCCTTTGGAATGCAAGTCCTAGTATCTTGTTGGGATGAGGCAAGAATGGGAGCGAGAAGCATTATTTATTTAGGTGAAGGAAACAGTAAAGAGAGATGAGATAGGAGTTACTGATCATTTTGCACTGTGAGGTAGAGAAAATCTGGCATGGGGCCAGGGAAACACTGTAAATTAGCAACGGCCTTCTGGAAGTCATGGATTTTATTCTTCTGCAACATGGAGATTCTGGTTCAATCATCCTA
Source organism: Canis lupus familiaris (assembly GCF_011100685.1). Classification (NCBI taxonomy): domain Eukaryota; kingdom Metazoa; phylum Chordata; class Mammalia; order Carnivora; family Canidae; genus Canis; species Canis lupus. Next base: position 28,600,410 of record NC_049237.1, read on the forward strand.
AATGATGCGAGACTCTTCTATCCTTAAGACTTCTGAAGAAAAAGTTCTAGAACCACATGTCTATAGACTATGTCCAGACTCAAATGCTTTTAAAACTTCACTCTGCAGATGACTAAACTGAATCCCTTGTCTAGAGAGTGGGCCAGCCAGGAGGAGGCCCAGCTTAGAGTGGAGATTCTTTGACCTTTTAGCCCAAATAAAGGTGGAGTGGGGGTGGACAAGGCTCCCAGGGAGGTCATGGCCTGAAATTTCTCTGAGTGAGTGTTTAATGTTAACAATCCATCCATGTTTTGTATATTCGGTCACAATACACTTGTCTTTTAATATAAAAACAATGCTTTAAGTTACCATTAGGAACAACACAGGAACATGCAAGTTTCTCAGTTCTTTCAATTAAAGGCAGAGGCACTTTTGAATTCAGTATTTGGAGCTCTGCATGAGAAGGGCAGGAAGTAGCCCATCACTGCCAATGGACAGATCATTTCTGCTTTCTGAGAACTGAAAAAAAATGGTGCATTTTCGAGGCGATTCAGGTGGTAGCTAAGTTGAGATGTGCTGAAAACTCTCTCTCTCTCTCTCACTGAGAATACCTGGAGATGGCACATTCATGGTGTACCAGTGCCTGGATGGGAGTCCTCAAGTTTTCCTGTGGTGGTTTGGCCTCCTGTCTGCACAGGAAACTGCCCTATGTTCACCCCAGGACCGAGCAGGGTGACTAGCCCGCAGCTGGGTACACACAAGAGCATGGGCACTCCATACAAGGAGTCCAGCATTACTCCATGTGGCCTCCTTGTCCAGCCTCTTTCAGTGATGCCTCCCATCTCTTAAGCAAAATCATGGTGGTGAATTTCATTCCACAACCAATCTCAGTCCTTGACTGCCCTTGCAGTCTGCTTCATCATGCTGCTTTTGGAGATGTTTCCAAGAATTAAGATGCTTCAGCAAGTTCTCAAATGCTGTTGATGATTATCTGTTTGTCTTCTGATGATGCGTAAGGGAACATTCCAGCCTAGAAATGGGGTAGTCATTTCTCTATCACCATTTTCTGGACGGAACTGAAGAATGACATGATGGGGGTCCATTTGCTGCTTGGATCTGGGACAGGATTCTATCCTACCTTTTAGCCTAGTTCCTCATTGTCACATTCTCCTCAGCGTTTGGTTTCTGCTTAATATATCTCTTTCTAACCCTGCTGTTCCCCTAGGTCTTAATCTCCCCACCCCTACTTCCCCAGACAGTGTAATCTGAACAAAGAGGGATCAGAGCCATATTACATGGGAGCGTTCTGTTAGCTGCTGCAGTGGGTACTCCATGGACATTCCATGTTGGGATCTCATACTTGGGTAGATTTATATTTGGAATGTGACCTTACCAACCCTGAGAAAGACAGGATCAGTCCACTATTATTCCACTATTATTGACTCTAAATTCAAGATGCTGATGAGAGTGGGGGATGAGAGAAGGAAGAAACTCAGACAGATACTTCACCAGTGCCAGCCCTCTCAGTAAATGGAAATGACTGGCAATGGGTCTGAAAATAGAGGCCAGTTGTAGCTCCAAAACCCAGGGCTTCAATGTGCAGCAGGGATTGTGGATTCCCCTTTACTTTTTTCTTTCTCTTCTTCTTCCCCTCCTCCTTCCCCTCCTTGTCCTCCTCCTCCTCTTGCTCCTTCTTCTCTCTCTCTCTCTCTCTCAAACTTGTTGCACTGAGTGGCAAAGAGCCCACAAATAACTGAGCTGTACATCGGAAATGGATCTGATGAGCCTTTTAATAGAAGAAAATCATCATTATTTCCCAAGAGTTCACATTCCCATAATATTTTTATTAGCAGCCTCTCTTCTAAATAAAGTTCAGTGGATTGATTTTGGTTGGGTTTTCTCATTTTAAATATTCCCTTAAATTATGACCATGGATATAGCCCCATCATCCTCATTGTTATTATTGTTATCAGCATCAGCAGCTCCATTGTTATATTTATGTCGCACTTAGAAAGCTCTCAAACACTTCAGGTATATTGCTTCATTTGTCCTCGCAGCATGTTTGTAAGGAAGGAAAGGGACCCATTAGAACTAAACACTGAGGACAGCCTTCCCCTCTCTGTGCTTCTATGGGGACACTCCCACTTGGGATGTGGCCAGGAGAAACCCCTTTGGGGGTATAGTCCTTTACCCCAACCTCAAGCTGGGGGAGATTGCTCCAGGATAATTTACAGCCACCCAGAAGCTGGATGCTTTAGAGGACTTGGCTCAGTGTGGGACGGAGGGTGCTCACCTTGAGAGGCTGTGAGATGGGGGCAAGACCCTCGGGAATCATGATGACTGTCTGGCCCTAACTTGCCCTCTTGCCTTGCCTTGGCCCTCACCTGGTGTGGGGCAGTATCTATCATATGGCCCCCAAAGCCCATGAGCGCAGTGCCATGGAACAGTGGAAAGACCCTGGTCTAGGACCCAGATCTGAGTTTGAATCCTGATTCTGCCATTGTGTAGCTTTGTTTCTGGGGCCAATCCCTTAACATTTATAAGCCTTCATTTCCTCACTTATAAAAGAAGGGGAATTGATGCCTCCTTTCTGGATTTTTGTGAGGATTTAATATGGTAGCTGATATAGAGGTGCCTAGCATGATGTCGGGGACATATGCATGCAGTAAATGTTAGTTCTATTCTTCCTTTAACCTTCTCTTCTGGCAAAACCTAAACTGTTTGCCCAGTACGATTTTGAAAGCTGAAAGGGAATATAGAGAACAACATTTGGATATGTTAACATATGATAACATTTTATCATTTTAATCAGTGCCATGTCAAAAATCACATATCTTCTTACTTATGTTGAGTGAGAGCTAGTAATCAGCAATTCGTGTATTTTAAAGCCTGTCAGAAATAATGCTGAACTAGAGAGCGGATAGCCTGGGCTTCTTCCCCTCTTCTCCATCACTGACCAGACGGAGGCCCTTGAGCAAATCACTTGACATGTCTGGGTCTCAGTTTCCTGACCTGTAAAACAAAGAGCTTAGAGTATAGGATCATATAGTTACTCACGAGCCTCACACTTCTATCATTTTATAAGGACTGGTTTTTAGGGAAAAAGCCAAATGATATGTAAGACCTTTCCTTCTTCCATTTCCTGGGTTACCTGCACCATAGGAAACCCTACTGGTTGGTCCCAGGATCATTATCAAGGAACCCCAGCTGTGGGTATATACCCCAAAGATACAGATGTAGTGAAACGACGGGACACCTGCATCCCAATGTTCATAGCAGCAATGTCCACAATAGTGAAACTGTGGAAGGAGCCTCGGTGTCCATTGACAGATGAATGGATAAAGATGTGGTATTTATATATAGTGGAATATTACTCAGCCATCAGAAAGGATGAATACCTACAATTTATGTTGATATGGGTGGAACTGGAGGGTATTATGCTGAGTGAAATAAGTCAATCAGAGAAGAACAATTATCATATTGTTTCACTCATATGTGAATATAAGAAATAATGGAAGGGGGACCATAAGGGAAAGAGGGAAACTGAGTAGGGAAGAATTAGAGAGGAAGACAATCCATGAGAGACTCCTAACTCTGGGAAACAAACAAAGGGTTGCAGAAGGGGAAGGGTTGAGGGATGGGGTAACTGGGATACGGGCACTGAGGAGGGCACTTGATGGGATGAGCACTGGGTGTTATACTATATGTTGGCAAATTGAATTTAAATAAAACATAAAAAAAGAAATATGAATACAAAGTTAAAAACAACAGCAACAAAAAGGAACCCCAGCTGATTTGGCGGCCATACTGTGTTGTGGGCTCATTGTCCAGGAGAAAATGAACAGCCTTTGGAAGGCCAGGTAGCAAACCCAGACTCGACAGGGGTTGCTGACATCTTAGACTTGGCATCTGTTCATTGGTCAACCCTAGCCTCCCTCCTCCCTCCTGTCTCCCTCACCTTCTCCAAGAGTCCTAGGTCTACACTGATGGCATGGAGGGTAGCTGTGCACTGAAGCCCAGCTGCTCTGATCTCTCAGGGCTTAGGAAGGCTGGTGAGGAGCTGGATTCTGGGTCCCTGGCTGCTCCACTGACTGCATCTCCTGGCAGGTGCTGTCTTTGGAAGGTGTGGCGTTAGCTGCTGAGCTAATCTCCACTGGTAATGTTCTCAGCAAAGCCCGCATACTCCACAGGGTGCTAAGAATCTTCCCAGAAACCAACCCCCTTGAGCATGCCTCAGTTAGAGGTCCCCTGACTCTAGGCCTCCTTCTGCATCATCTGAAGAAGCAGCAGGAGAGTCTTGGAGGTTTGTGGCATTTTTTTTAATAAATTTATTTTTTCTTGGTGTTCAATTTGCCAACATATAGAATAACACCCAGTGCTCATCCCATCAAGTGCCCCCCTCAGTGCCCATCACCCAGTCTCCCCTACCCCCTGCCCACCTCCCTTTCTACCACCCCTAGTTTGTTTCCCAGAGTTAGGAGTCTCTCATGTTCTGTCTCCCTTTCTGATATTTCCCACTCATTTTTTCTTGTAGGCTTCCCTGCACACAAATGCATCCGGAAGAGCACAAAACACAGAGAAGACTTTCCTTTACAGGATTCACTCTGTATCTTATTTTCTTTCTTTTATGGAACAAAGCTGAGCTGCATCTCCAGTTTAATTCAATTGAGTACTTATGAGGGCAGCTCGGTATGCTGGGTTGTGAGGCTCTCATGGTGAATATGATTCTGTCTCTACTCTCCAAGGGCTCACAACTAGAGGGAGAAGTAGACAAACACACACAATTAACTAGGATAACAAGGCAGACAGTCAGGAGTGCTTTTATAAGGTCACTAAATATTGTGGAAGAATAATTCCAATCAGGAATGTCAAGTCTTAAGTCTTCTGTTGGGTAGTTCTTGATTTGGACCTTAAGTAATTGGTAGGGTTGCAGTAAAAACACAACAGAGGGTGGGGAGGGGCATTTAGGATAGAAGGGATAGTTCCAAGGAAGGCAGGCTGGATCAGAGAAGGAAAGCCAAGAGCGATTCCTTCATTTAACTTCCAGTGTGTTCTTGATGGTGCATGGACAGGAAGAAACCAGTAAAACCAGCTTCTTGCATTCCAGGGTGGGAGAAGGGAAATGCTCCTTGGTGTGTACTCTTCCATGGGGTCCAGAGCCTCAGAAGTTTCTGATCTGATTTCCGATGGTTTTCTCCTTTATCTGGACCAGGAGCACACAGATTCTTGAATGTGCCTTCAGTCGAGGTAGGGAAATAACAAAAATGGAAAACAAGCTCTCAATGGAAGTAGGAATGAAAACCTGACATGTTAAATATCACTTGCCAATCAATTTTGAGTACTCTTTCTCCTTTGGAGGTAGAATATGTTAAGTGGAGCAGGAAGGAAGTGACATCTCTTTGACTCTCCCAGGACTGTGCTCACGCCTGTCATCACTAGTAGAATCACTAACTCTCCCTGAGCTGGGCTTGTCCTCAGGGTGCCCTGGTGTTCCAGACGACGCCTGCTAATCAGTTGGTGGTATTACACCGGATGAATCCTATTTGCCATTTTCTGTTTTAAAGTATGAATGTGTCACTGCTAACTTAAATACTAAGCGCATTTTTATGAAACCCAAAGACGGTCTGAAAGCAGGGAGACATTTTTATAACATCCGATGCAGTGAGAATCTCAAAATATAAAAGGAAGTGGCTGATGAGTCCATGAGACGGGGATAAAGGTATTCTCAATCCTTTCTCCCAATCTCCCTGTGACTTAATAGTGTAAATATGAAGTTCAAGGAGACAGAACATATGTGAGAAAGTATAATAAAGTATACACAGAAGAATAACCATTGCCTCAGATCAGTGGTTCCCAATCTGGATATACATCTGAGTCTCTTGCTTATTTATAATGCTGATTCCTGGGCCTCGCTCGTTTTAGAGTAAATCAGCATGTCTACAAAACACTCAGGAATTCTGCATTATCTCCAAGACCAGCTCACAAGCCTATGTTTGGAAGCTGGAGATTCAAATGAAATTTTTGCCCTTGTCTGTGTCATTAGATGACTGGCAAAAAGTACCATATTCATTTGCCATGGCTGAGATACCTTACAGTCCATGTTTATTCCAGGTACTAAAAGATGCAGTCATTTGGAACATGGAAATATCGTCTCAATTTCCAAAGGGATTGGTCATTTGGATGAGTTTGAGTCATGCTTTCTGGAGATCGATCTTTGGGATGTATCTGAATTATCATGCATCTATATCATTTGAGCTTGGGTTTAAGAGGACTGGAGAGAGAAGAAAGCCAGTTCATGTTGACCAAGAAGACAGACTGTCCTGAAATTTATGGTTCTATGTTCAATGTTCAAGTCCTGATTTTCTGAATGTTGTAGTCAAATGAACAAATACTATGTATTGTGCATCTATTTGTACTGGGCACTTCACAAGGACCATATATCCATTGCCTGATGTAGTCCTTCAAATAATCCTATGAAGAAACTGAAGCTCAGAAAAGGTAAGTCATTTGCCTTGGGTGACACGGGCTAACTCCACATCTTTTATTCTTATTTACTATACTCCACCTGCTGTTTCCAAGAAATATTCTGTTCTCTGAGATTACTGGAGCCCAAACCATCATTAATGATGCAAACTTCAAGTCAGAACTAAGAAGGGCTCCTGCTAAAGTGGTCTGTAAGACTCTGGAGTTCCCATCAGCTTGATCACAATTCTTTGTTTATTGCTGGGTCTTTTATTTGTCTACTTTTTCATGAATAAAATTTGTAGCACTGTATTAGGATTGTTCTTATGCCCTGAACTCATATTTTTGAGAAGATCAAAGTCTACAGGCTTTATCATCGTTAAAAGAAAAAGGAACACCAATGTGATCCTTACATATGTGACTTTTCATGGAAAAACCTGGATGCTCCTCCCGTATGTCCTGGAAAGTGCATGTGGGGAGGACTCACCCAGTGGCCACTAGACTGATCACCCAGTATATGGAAGAGCACTATGCACTGGTCAAGAGGCTTGGTTTCCAGGGAGTCTTTTATCTTGGGCAACTCATTTTACTACTCCGGTCCTTGGTTTCCATGTAAATCTGTTGAAGTAAAGGCCATAAAGTTCTCTTCTGGATTGAAAATGTCATGATTCTAGAGAAAACATCAGCTGTGGAGCCAGCAAAGAGATTGATGGGGCTCATGAGTGGCATCATTGTCACTGTCCTCACCCATTCAGGATGGGCAGAGCATGGGCTACTCTGCAAACCAGCCTTTTGAGGTTTCTCCTGTCCCCCTTGGGGCCTAGAGTTGTCAGACTCTTCTCTCCTCAGGAGACGGTCACAGCAGGCTCTACTGCCATTCTCTTTGATACTTCCTGTTGGAATGAATTGAAATCCCAGCTCTTCAAGCAAAAATTGGAGTAGTCCCTTCATGCATAGCTTATTTTTCTTGGAAATGCTGATCACCCATCTACACCCCCAGCCTGGCAGTAAACTAGGGCTGCCTGGGCTGCTGGCATGACCACAGACCTCCCTGTTTCATGGGGACTTGAAGCCGAAGGGGCTTTCTCGAGCATCTACTCCCACTCCTTCATTTCCCAGATGGGAATAAAAGACCCCAAGAGGGAAAATGAACCAGCTGAAAGCCACCCACCAGTTAGCGAAGGAATTGACACCATGTTTTCAAATTCTTACTGTGAGTATAATAATGAAACTGACCCCAGGGATCTGCTGCGAAAGTATGTAAATAAGATAATGCCTACAAATCACTTGAGTGTCATTCTTAGCAAGGGTGACCAGTAGACACAAGCTGTTCCCTCCCTTCCTAGAACTTAGATCTCCTGCTCCTCATTGTACTCACGTTCTCAGAGAAGTCCTATAAATTAGGATGGGCAGGCTTGATTACTCCATTACTCCCCAGCACACTAAGGCATGCAGAAGAAACTGAGCTGCCCATGCTTTATTATTGCCTTAGCGGCGAAATCTGACTCGGCTCCTGTTACGTACTCAAAGAATGGGGTTGCTGCCCACTAGAACTCATCTCTCCTGACTCTTAATCCAGTGCTCTTTCCATTACACCAAGCCATGGGTGTGTGGGTGGGGACAAACTACTTTGAAATGCTATGAATCCCAGCATGGTGACAGATGCGTAAGAACCCATGGGGCCACAATCCCAGTGTATCTTAAGTCTGCCAGTGTAATTTTATTATCAGGCATTTATCAAGGCTACTATGTGCCAGGAGCTCTGCTTACTGCTGAGATGAATATAAAAATGAATAGGATATAGACCCTGCCCTCAAGGAGCACTTAATTTGATAAGAGAGACAGACTGAGACATAAATAATTCAGATGTGAGGCAGATGGTAATCCATGACTACTCTAGTCTAGATAGACCAAAAGGAAGCATAGGGATTGGGACCTTACTTGTTGACATGGTGGGAGAGGAAGGTGGGCTAGGATAGGGCTGCCCCCCAATGTCTCCCTCCAGGTGAGTGCACAGGACACCTGGATGGAGGGGCTCCACCCCAGGGCCCTGCTGTGTGCCAGAAGGAAAAGTGCCGGAGGGCCCACCAGGGACTCCAGCCTCTGAGCTCCTTGGCACTGAAACCCAGTGACCAGAGCTGGGCCATCGTCCTATTCCAAGCCTGTTTCTTCAGCAGTTTTGCAAAATTCGAGACCAGGCCCTTTCTTGCTCTGCACTCGGTGGGGACTGGAGTGTTCGTGGGTCTAGACGTCTGTTTTTGGAAAGGCCTGCCCTCACCCCAGCATCTGCACTCCACACAGCGAACAAGGAAACGCCATCCTTTCTCTCTCTTCTCTGTTTTGCAGAAAGGAGGAGGGTGGAGGTGGGGCGGGGAGGATGGGGAGACGGATGGCGATGGCGAGGGGACTTGTAGGTCAGCGCTTGACAAGGGGAGCGGGGTCACAGAGGGAAAATACGGCCTGGCTCTCCCCCGGCAGATTCCCAGAGATGCTCGAACTGTTCCCCACCTGTCCCGGCTCCCCCGCCCCGCAGCGCGGCTGTCCCAGCGCACGGAGCAGGGAGGCGATGATGAATTTCCCCCGAACGGCATTACAGACAGTCATAAATAATGCTTTGCTCTTTGGTGACGGCACTTTCCATTAGAGCTGCCTGTGCTGGGCTGTTGCTACCCCCAGTCTTCTGCCGGGGACTTGCAGTAAAATTTATCAGCGAGCTTTCTGCACCTAATAAATCATCCCCTCCGGGAGCCATCTGGCAGATAAGGCCGCGAGAACCCACATGCTCTGCAGAGGCGGAGTCGGAGCGAGAGCCGCCCCGGCTGGGGCCCGGGGCCCTGAGGAGGGGGACTTTCTCCCCAGCAGCCTGGGCCTGTCACACTCCTTCTGGCTTTTCTCACCAGACTCAGGATGGGGGCCCTGGCTTTGGCGGCCTTTCCAACTGACAGAACTGTTCGTTCCACTCTGGGGACAGGCCTGACAATCACATCCTTCTCCCATTCCTCCCCCATCCCCTCTGTCTGCAGGTGTACAGAAGGTCTGGAGGTCTGACAGCAGGCAAAAGCTGGGGTGTCCCAGGGCCAGGCACATGCTGTGATGGGCACGACTATGGCTTAAGTGAATCCTCCTTGGGGTCTTCCAGCCACTTGGGTGTTGGGCAACATGGAAATTATCATCTAGTGATAAGAAACTTCCTGCTTGGATGAAAGACATCTAGGAGAACCTCTTTGTAGTTCAGGGCAAAGCTTCGTATGGACATCCCCACTTTCTCTGAGCGACAACTACCATGATGTTAGTGTTCTCTTTCAAACATGGATTACTTTCCATTAATATATGTTGGGGGAAGTACTCAAGTGTGTTGGGCATAGATCAATGCACAGATTCCCGATTGTGGCTCTTTCCCCAACGTGCTTACAGTCTAGTTGGAGAGACTGTTCTAAAACCAGTCTCAGGCACAGTTGTGGCAGTGTTCACGTCGGGAGACATGGCACCTGCACGATGGGATCGTGGCCGTGAGGAGCGCAAGGGGGTTCACCTCTCTGGTTTTGCAGTGTCTGGGACCAGCGTGGTGCCCGGTGCAAGGTGAGCCCTTGGGCCACGTGTGTTGAACGTACTGAGTGAAATGTGACAGTGAGCAGAGTGCCTGACACAGCCAACGAGACCAAGTAGGATATGAAAATAAAATGATAAATAGCAGTATAGAAGCAGCTTTACCATCCCCAGCTTTCCACAGAGTGTGAACCCCATTCCTTAGAGTCCACTAGACCAGGAACAAAATCCTGTCCTGGGCATGATGCAACCTATGTTGATGCCTCTGCTTCTGCAGCTGGCCGCCTCAGCTTGGTCAAGGGGTTCGCTGAGCTCCAGTGTTCTCCTCTATTAAATCATAGGAAAAGATGAGGTAATTGGGGGACACGAATTTTAATTTTGCGGCTTGAAGAATATTTTCTAATTTTTCCTTTGTTGATGCCTGCTTTTCTGAAAGATAGGAAGCCGAATGGGTAAAGCCGGTGGAAACTCCTGCCTTCTCCTGTCCTCTTTTCCCACTTCACAGCCGAGATAAGTTTGTTTAAAGTCTGAATGTGGGGGACCCTAGGCAGCTAGAGCTTGAGCTCCCTGAATTCTTCCCCAGGGTCTCGTTCTGCAGGGGGACACCTAGCATGCCTCCTCTGATTGCTGTGGACATATCCTGGGAAAACATTAAATGGAGTGTCCCGAAGATGCTTAGCTTAGCTATGCATTTAATTTGATGGTAATTGAAATTTGCCAACAAAGATTTGCATGTAATCTGTGATTTCATTTTTCAATTAAAATTGCTTTCTTCCTGTGGATGGGAAGTGCTTGGCTCTTTTCTTCCTCACAGCACTTTGCAAACACGAATCCTCCCCCCCCACCCCCATACACACAATTCCTTGGGGACTGGAGTGAGGGGAGGGGTGTGGGACAGGGAACTGAAAGCTGAGGCCAAGAGGGATGCTCCCGAAGGATGGCAGGGCCACTCAGGGGAGACACTGGGGGCTAAGCGCTGGGGGCATGGCTCCTTTATTCCTGGTGGGTTTGACAAAGAAGCTCCAGCCAGGACATCTGGGACCTTGGTTTCTGGGAGGGGGGCAGGCGAAGTTTGGGGAGTAGAAGATTTAGAGAGGTGGGAAGAGCCAACCAGTTGTCCATGGCCAAGGCAAGCAAGCAGCAAGAAACAGAAACATGACAACAGGCTCAGCTACTGGGGAGCAGGAGGGTTGCTGATCTGAAAATGAGCTCCTCTCCAGGGTGAGTGTGGCCTTCGATAAAGGCAAGAAGCAACACAGCTCCCTACTGAAGAGAAGGACGAGGGCCGTGTGTTCTAAGGATTGAAGGAGAAATAACACAGACCCAGAAAGCAGAGCGTCTGGTGAACCCCTTAGGAGGGTGTAGGGCCTGTAGAATGTGGATTTGATGAGCTGGCTCCCAGGTATGGAGTTTGCCTTTACGGGCTCTGTGGCCTTGGGCTCCTATTTAGTTTCTTGGAGTTCTAGTTTTCTCAACCTATTCCCTGGGTATAAAAGTAATCCCTCCCCGAGTGGGGTCTGGGAGAAGCAGCCCGTTGAGCTGTGAGCATGATCCCAAGGTCAGGGGCTCCTTCTTTATACCCTTCGTATGCCTGGTGCCTAGCCCGGTGCCTGGCACGTAGCAAGAGTACAGTACAATAGCTTAAAATGGAAAATCAGTCAAATGTGATGATGATGCGAGTGGAAGAGCATTTCGTAAATTCTACTAAGCCGTCTGTGGCACTCTCAACTGGCCTTCCTATTTGTGCAAATGGGATTAGGTATTTGCCTCAAGGCTAGGCTGGTTCTGGGTTGAGCTCTGGGTGGAGAAGGGTCGGGCAGAGGTCCGAGGACAGGTGTTCCTGACTCTGGGAGCCTGGAACTCTGGCAGTACTTTGCTTTTCCAGACACGGTCCCCTGTGTGACCTGGGGGGGGGGGGGGGGAGGGCTGTTTTTAGGTATGGGCCCATTGTCAGTATGCGACAGGCAGGCAGCGTCGCCATGGTGGGACAGTCATTGAGAGTTAGTAGCAATTTTGGCTGCAGCAGAAGGCACAGCTTTGGGCAGAGCAGGGGTGCCTCTCTCGGCCCAAGCAAGGCATTTTGGGTCTGGTTTCTTTCAAGTAGAGATAATCCTTTCTACCTGGACAGACAGCTGAACTGTTTTCTTTCCTTCTCCTTCTTCTTCTTCTTCTTTTTTAATTCAGTAATAAATCTGCCAACCCTGCAGGGCTCAAGCCAAGGGCTTCGCTTGCTGCGTCTCCACAGAGGTCTCGTAAAAATAGTGTGAAATGAAAGAGAAAAATGCATATTTCACACTTAGTCTGCTCTGGGTTATGGTGATTCTCAACTCATCCTCATTACAAACAGCCGACCTTCCCAGAGTTCAAGTACCTTCTGTGGCCTGAAGAACCTTAGCTCTCTGTCCCTCCCCCGCAGTCGCCCCCTCTTTCCCCAAACACACACATTTTGCCTGAGAGGAAGCCCGACTGTCTGCAAGCACACTGTGCTGCTTCCGTGCTTTCCAGGAGGAAGGGGGCGTGAGAGACCCCAGTGCACGCTGTTTCCGAGTGTACACACACGCAGGCTGTGGGCAGATGCGCCCACCCTCTTCCACACCCAGCCCTGTGTCTGTTCTGGCACCTACCCTAGATGTAAATGTATGTAAAATACACGAATATGGGTTTTTCCTTCTACTGAAAGGGGCCTTGTGTTCATTACAGGTAATTTTAAAACATGACCCGATGTCTAACATCAGCCTGGTTGGTGTTCAGTAGAAACAGACTCTTACCTGCCTCTGTTCTCCTGTCAAGAAATCTCCTATAGAGGCAAATCTGTGCATCTGTCAAAATGGTCACTGTTGGCTTCCCAACCAGGCCATGTTTGTCCCCAGCTCCTGGCCTTGACCCCACACAATTCTCCTGCCTCTGTTCTGCTTCTCTGAGTCCTGTCTACCTTCAGAGCCCACCTCCTCCTTGAAGCCCTCCTGGCTCACCCAGCCCACAGTGCTCTCTGTTCACTTGGGTCGTGGTCACCATGTACAGCCTGTATCCCTCTCTACCCTCGGTTATCAATCACACAATGCTCTTTGGATTTTTTTTTTTTTTCCTGAAAAGCATCGTCATTTGCTTATGTAACCATGATTTTCTTATTGAACATTTCTTATTCTCCTGTTAGACTATAACGTCTCACATACATTTGTCCTCTCCAGTGCCAGACACACCGCAGGTCGGGTGCTTAGTAAAATGCTTGCCGGAAAAATGAATGAAAATTCCCACGTGGGGTGTGAGTGGGGCTCTGGGGTTGTGGGCTTTATTTTTCTTGATTGGACAGTTCACGCCTCCAAGGGAAGAGAGTCTTGGCTTGCGGGTGTGCTGCCCCTCTGATATTTCCTCTGGTCTGGACAGGCCTCTGTGGAGCATCAGCACAGCTCAGCTCTCTCTGCGTAGACCCTGAGATCCCCTTGTCTACGATCACACAGACCATGGAGATTTTTGTGGGAGTGAGAACAACTAGTGCATCTCACTGGGTCCCCCTCCCTTCCGAGCCTTCCTCTTGCCTCTTTATATCCCTGTGTGCTCCCCACATGTAGTATGTATTTAATTTAGAGCAGGGAATTACTAATTCAGTTTTCTTTCCTATGTGTGGAGCGCTGCCACAGCCTGCCACCTCGCTATGTCTTTGCTTTGTGCTTCCCACCTCAAGGCCACTTTACGAATTTGTTTGATTTGTGGTTGTGGTTTGTAGCTGTCACCGATTTCTTTGTTGCTGTTGTGCTGCTGCTACAGTTCCCTTACAGCTCGATTTTTAGCTGAGTATTTGAGTAGTAAATATGGTTTACACCAACTCTGTTGGAAATAATGGCATTTATGTGCCGAAGTTATTTCCAAAACCGAGGATATGTGTATACAAATAGATCTGCGGCAGGGCCCCTGGACTGGGGGGAGCAGGCTCAACAGAGCCTTCGCGAGAGAGTATAAACAGGTGTCTGAGACTAGGGCTAGGCCAGGCGGTTCAGAACAAAACGACCTCCCACCCCTGCTGTTGGCTCGAAATTGAAGCTGTACCATAAATACCTTGCTTAGCATCGGGGGATGTAGGAGATATTTTTGTGATCCTATTTATCTGCTAAATGTTCGCTCTACATTCTTTTTGTGCATCTCACATGAAACTTCTCACTTTTCTATTCGCTCACCCTCAATGGCTTTAAAGCTTAATTACGCTGGATCCTGGTAGGGCAAAAAGAATGTGCCAAGAAATACCATGGGATTGGCCTATCAAATTGGCTGCCCTCTCTGCTTCCAAATCGCTGCCAGTCTGAGAGGCTCTTTCGTGTACTGGGTACATCTAACTTCTTCAGCGCAGTAATCCCAGCCATGGGCAGGAAGTAGAGGCTGGATGGAACTCTCAGAGGGGAAGGCCAGGCTGCTCTTAGCAGGTGCAGCTCTGGCCTCCAAATTTGGGTGAGATGGATTTCCCCAATGCCCACAGTCTCGAAGTCCCTCTCCGCCCTTATCTCTGGGAGCAGTACCAATCCCTGCGCCCGACACGTCTGTGGGTGGAGGCTGCACGCAGACCCGAGATGAAGGTCACATTTACCTAGAGGTCAGGAGCTATTGCAGAGGCTTCTTGGCTCTCTTTGCTGAAGGCCTTGTGACAAAGGCATAGGAAGGGTGTTTTGATTGTTCTCCAACTTGTAAATGCCAAGCAGAAATCTTGTTGCAGTTCCTAAATGCCACATTTCGGCGTGTTTATTGTTTCCCCCCCTAACGGGGAAAGATGGTGAATGGTCTAATAATTCAGGAGCCGAGAACATGTTTATTTGATTTTTAGAGCTTTAGCAAATACAGTGTGTACAAAACCCAGTGCCAACAGCATGCATAATTCCTCCAGGAATGGGGCTGATAGAAACACAAAGCTTGCATGCTTCAAAACTGTAACCAATATTTACACATCTGAGTGACTAATTCTCTACTCTGAGCAGGAGAACAATAGGCATAATAGTCAGGTACATTAATGCAGAGCATGCTCGTCTGGTGGCTTGGATATTTGACACATAAACAAAGTTGGGGGGGTGCCATGGGGGGAGAAGCGGAGGCTTTTTATCTACCTGTGTAACCATACACCAAACAGCAGGTTACAGACGCACTTGGAAAATGCTGACCCAATGCCGTTCTTGTACCTCACATGCAGGATTGGCACCTGATTTGCAGCGCTGCGGGAGTTCTGTAGCTGACCTCATTAGCGGTGCATTTCCTGGCTTGTTAGCATCATATTTGTATAATTTACAGCACCTTCGTTTTTATGGAATGTGTTTCTTGTAGAGTGTAATGGCAGCAATATATTTAACCTATCGTATTTAGGAATGCTTTTGCTGGAGGCAGCCTGCAGATATAAAGGGGACATTTTCTCCTCTTCTGCGCAGGCCTTTCTTTTTGCATTTTGGCTTGTGTGGCAGCCACATGTGTGTGTGTGTGTTTGTGTGTGTATGCATGTTTATGGGTGTATAAATATATGCGTGCAAATGCCTGGAAGACATAAAAGGACCCCAGAGGTGTGACTCTTTCTTCTGAGGATTATCTTTGCTCCCTGGCCATCTCCAAGTCATGGCTATGGACTAGGTGGCCCTTGAAGGCCTGGATGCCTTTCTTTGAGAGGACAAATTTATGAAATGGAATAGGGAGCCCAGGCAGATCAGATATTGGGAATAATTTTAGGATGGGGGAGCGAAGGTGGTATGAAGATACTCCGAAGTAAAGTGGCACATTCAGGTGGGTTTTCAAGTCTCCATGATCTCATGGAGGCTTTTGCATAAAACAATAGGCTGGAGAATGGAAAGCATATGTCACTCAGGGACAGATCTGGCCTGCAGTGATTTCTTAGCTTAGAAAAAATAGAGCATATGGCCAGAAATGCCTATGTTCTTCTCCTTCCTGCCCTGTATAAAAAAGATAGCAATGGCCAGGAGTAAATGTTTGCAAAAGGGAGAATGTCTTCATTTGAGGGTCTCTCAGGGAAACCCTGGGCCAGGAGCCAGGAGATCAGATCCCAGTCGGAGCCTGCACCTGCTGCTCACCGCGGCCACACGACCTCGGGCAAATTGCTTCCTGTCTTAGGCAGGCTTCTCACCTACAAATGAAGGGATGGCACCGGCTCGCCTCTCTCTGGAGCGTCGTTTCCATGCCCCCAGTCACTTCAGGCAGATAAAGACCAAAGGCGGGGGTTCTCATCAACCAAATCGTCTGAGCTGTGTTCTTGAGGGTTACTTGCAGTGACCCGGAAGAGAGAAACACAGCTCTCTGGGAACTGTCAATGTGTCTTAGTTACATCTTGTGACAGGGGGCAAAGAGGGTGAATAGACTAATAATTCAGAAACCAAGGACATGGTAGGATGAGTTTTAGAGCTTTAGTAAAAACTGGAGCCAGAGCATGTATAGCTATGTATTTCCTTCCTATAATCACTTTTTGGCCTCAAGGAGAAACTCACCTCGAGGGCAAGATAGATAGGTAGGCCCTGGACATTGTCAACCTACGATAGAATAAGAAATTAAGTAAATCTATTAAAATGACCCGAGGCACAGAGACAAAGTTTATCCACCTGGCTAGTCAGGTGAGGGTCCTCTGTATTCTCCTCTCCCCACTCCCCACTTCCCAGCTTTTGAAATTTCATAATCTTTTCCACCACTGATGTCTTCTCCAGTGCTATCACCTCTTCTTACTGATTTAAAAGGTTTGGGGTTCTTGATTTTACTTAATAGGTATGTCCCTAAAGTACTAGAGTGGCTAGATTCGACAGTAATAATTCAAAATGCTAAAGGTATTTATAGGGGCATCTGGGTGGCTTGGTTAGTTAAGCATCTACCTTCAGCTCAGGTCATGATCCCAGGGTCCTGGGATCGAGTCCCACATCAGGCTCTCAGTGGGGAGCCTGTATCTCCCTTTCCTTTTGCTTCTTCCCCCTGCTTGTGCTCTCTCTCTTGCTCACTCACTCTCTCTCAATAAATAAAGTCTTTTAAAAAAAAGGTATTTATAGCCAAAATTCAAAAGTAAGTTTTTATTTGAAATTTAAATACATCAGGGTTACTGGCTAACATGAAATTAACTGATGGTCAATTCTTTGGTAAAGAAATATAATTGTTTTGTGAAACCTAGTTTTAATTTAACGGAATCCTTGATATATTTATCGAGCACCCATTAAATGCTGGGGACTCAAACAAAAATTGTATCTAAGTCCTGCCTTCAAGAAGCCCTTATTCTAACTTTCTAATTGGGTTTTGCCTGTATTTTGTATACACGTATCAGAGCACATAATGAAATGTGGACAATTTCGGCATCCAGCATCCACTAATTAAGTTGGCTTCAAAACTCTGCAAAAGCTAGACCATTATTATAAATGTTTATTCAAAAATCTTTATTAGTCCCACTTGACTGATTTGGTAATTGCTTGTCTAATGTGATGACAGAAAGGGGTTGCGAACCTGGACTCAGGTTGGTGGAGCAGATGTGTGGTTGCAAAACGCTTCCCTTCTGGTAAAATAGAAGCCGTATCTTTTTCTTCTCTTTGTGGCCAGTTTCACCACTTTGCTCTAAATCATCCCATTTTTTCTCGCCTCCTTGTGATCTCAAACTACGACTTATATTCATGCTTCCCTCTATCTTTACCACCTACACATATCCAAATCTCCTCCATCTTAAAAAATGCCACCCCTGCCGTAATCTCTAGATTAGCTACCTCTTCCCTGCTCTTTCCAGCCATACTCTCTGAACATCCATGCTGTACTTATCACTGCTGTTGCCTCTCAGTTTACTTGGGCATGGCTTCTGCTTCCTTCCATGCCCTTGGAGTTTCTCCCCGAGGTCACCAGTGAGCTCCAAGCCACTAACTCCAAGCCACTAAATAGATGCTAATGTTGCGTGCTCCCTGCCAGCACCGCCCACCTGCTTCTGGAGCACTGCATTCTCCTGGAGTCTGCTCACTTTTCTGGGCATTGTCAGGTTGCTTCATCAGCTGGGGTTTTAGCACCTGACTCTTTTGTTGGCGTCCTGAGGGTTTTGACCAACTCTCTGCTTTCTCACCCTCTTTCGTCTCTTGCCAAGACTATTTATGTCTTTGCCATGGCTTCAATAGCCTTTTATGTTCTGAAGACTCTCTACCTCTCCTGAGACCCTCTCTCTACCTTTTCACCAGGCAGTTCCACTTGGCTACACTGCTAAAACAGAGTATAAAATTACAGTGGCTCAAATCAGACTGCAGTTTATTTCTGTTTCACACCATAGTCCAGAGTTTCTGGGCATTCCAGGGAGGGCAAGTGGCTCTGCTTCATGCTGTTGTCCAGGACTTTTTGGCTTTCTTTTCTATCTTGTTACTCCACCATCTAGAGCACTGTCCACTCTTCTACAGGGTGAAAAATGTCTCAATGGCATTGTGTTCCGGCATGCGTGAAGCGGGAAGAGGAAGCTGAGGACAACGAACTCTCTTTCCAGAAACCGAGCATCATATGTGGTGCTTATATGCCCAATCCACCGGGCCATACTTCGTTGCAAGCTAAGCTAGGGAATGTGGTACCACCTGGCCAGCCTTGTGTCAGTTAAGATCCTGGACACTGTTGTGAGAATTAAAAGTAGAAGATCCTGGACTTTATCAACCCCCACAGAATAATCAGAAATTAAGCAAATGACCTGAGGTCCAAGGACAAATTTTATCTAACTGACCAGACAGATCAAGTTCTTTGTACCTTCTCTTCACCCCGTAGATCCCCAGAATGAAGGCTGGGAGGACAATTAGTATTTTCTGCCCCAGGCACCTTGAACATAATATTTCCCAAACCCCTTTATTAACTTTCCCTCCCACCCTGGTCCTTCTACAGTTACCTCTCTGTGCGAGTATCATTGTCATACCCAGTTACTCAAACTAGAAACTTGAAATATCTTGAGTTCTCTCTTTCTCTCACTGCTTCATGTCAGTATTTCTAGAACTCTAGTCTGGCCATTTATATCTCTTATATAATTTTAGATCTAGACACTTCTTTATCTCACTGCCACCAGCTTAGTACAAGGCACCATTATTATCTCTTCCCTGGATCATTGCAATAGGCTCTTAATTGGCCTTCTTACACTTACTCCTGCCCCTTGAGATCTATATCTATTTTTCTATTCCATTGTCAAAGTTACGTTATAAAAAGGAAAATACGATAATATTATTCCTGCTTAAGATCCTCCAATGGCTTTTCATGAACCCAAATTTGTAATGTGCTCTAGAAGACTCTGCATGATGTGACCTCTGCGTGAGTCACCAGGCTGATCTCATGCCTCTCTGATCTTGGTTCTCTCCAGGCCTGACATATCAGGTTTATTTCGACACCTTTTTTTTTTTTTTTTTAAAGATTTATTTATCTTAGAGAGAGAGAAAGTGTGTGAGTGGGGGGAGGGGAGAGGGAGAGAATCCCGAGCCGTCTCCCCACTGAGTGTGGCACCCAATCCTGCAACCCCAAGGTCATGATCCAAGGAGAAACTAAGAGTTGGGCACCTAACCAACTGAACCACCCAGACACCACAGTTTTGACACCTTTTAAAATCAACTATTGCTACCCTTGATTCTGGTCTTTCAAACATTCTACTCTCTTTGTTGGAGCACTTCTTCTACTTCCCTCCCTGCGTGGTTAACTACTACTTATCCTCCAGAGCTCAGCTTTGGGATTATTTTCTCACTGGGGCTCTCCTCCCTTCTGCTAGGGACTTATCCTTATTTTGTGCTTCTATGGCACCTCTTAATTCTTTTCTACTAACACCAATCAAACCAATAATTAAATGGCCAGTATCTGTACTTGTGGCTATCTTGTAAGCTCCAAGAAGGCTGGGCTGCTTTCTTTATTTGATAAAGAAAACAAATGAAAACATTTGTCAAAAATATACTATCTTCGAAAAATTCCCTCACCCTCTACTGCTCTATGTAGAGCCTATCTTTGTCTAATGATGCAGCATTAACCTATTATAATAATAGTAATAGCTCTGCTCATGAAAACTATTAGGAGTGCATAGTGAAGAAAACAGACAATAAATATAAATGATATGTAATATTTAATTAGAATGATAGCTTCTATTTATATACTATTTTACAATTTTAATGTTTTTGTTTATATCATTTTATTTGAAACTTGCAAGACCCTGTTAGTTAAAGATTGCAGGCAAATTATTCTCACTTTATAGTTGTGCAAATTGAGATTCCATGAAGTTAAAGGACTTAACTGAGGTCTTTCATTTAGTGAATAAAGAAGACAGACCTCTGACTTCAGACCCAGGGTGCTGTTCACTGTATCAGGTTGTGACAGAGATCGTGAAACACAACCGTTCATATCTCTAGTTTCTGTGTCTGACATAGGCAGGCATTTGAGAGTTATTTATTGAACAGATAAATGTGTGAATAGATATACCAGTAGGTCTGGAAATGTAACTAAGATTTAACACCAACCTGTAAGTCAACAATGTTGGATAATGAACAGAAAGGATACAACACATTATGCTATATAGGAGAGAGGTGGAATCTGGCCAATCCACTAGATAATTGCTTTAAACTGAATTTAGTGATAACTTTAAATAACTATGTGGGTATGGAAGGTCTGTATATACTCGTCCAGAATCTTGAACCTGCTAATGATGGCTTGACAAAGGAAATTTTATTGTAGTTCAGAATTTGATTGAAATGAGTGATCTAAATGAGTAAATAATACCCAGGTTGACTCTCCCATGCAAAGAAAGGAGCAGAGGGCTGTTGACTGTGTCATTGGATTGAGGGAACCTTAAATATTCTGTCCAAACTTCATTTTCTCCCCACTCCTCTGGGTCATTTAAATATATTCTTGAATAAAGGAAGTACCAGGTGGCCATTTATAAGACCTCTGCCCTCTAGGAAAATAGCTAGTGTGTCTTTCTCTTGCATTTTGGGGTAGACAGCAACTCTATCAAGTGAAGGTGCTTCCCTTAAGGAAGGGAAGACCCTAACCCTGGGTTAGTAAAAGCTATTTTAAAGACCTATAATTCTGATGATTACATAAGGGGAAAAATGACTGATCAGAGGGTCTTATTTTTTTTTTTTAAATCTTTTGGTTAGTTTCAGTGCTATACACCTAGTATAGTTCTTAGACATAATAGGTCCTCAATAATTGGTGGTTGTTATGGAGATAATGCAGCCAGCTATAAAGGAAGTGCACAGACATGAGGTTGAAGCCCAGTTACGACACTTATTAGATGGCAAGATAACTTCCTATTTGTGAACAAGTTATTTAAACTTCCTAATCTTAAGTATTCTTGTCTGTGAAAAGAATGGTAGCTAGATAAACCAGGTTCTGTATTAGGTGTCCTATTTCTGCTATTTTTTACCATTACAACAACTCTGAATGCTCAGTTTATAGGTAAGTTAACTGGGGCTTGCCGATGTTAAGCAATTGGCCTTAGTCTGTGGCCATTTAGTTAGAGTCAAAGTTATGATCGAAACCTAGGCTTATCTGACACCTGATTGTTTTCCACTTCACAGCACTGCTCATATAAAATAGAGATGATAAAAATGCAGGATTCTTGTGATGGTTAGAGCCTGTGCATGACACATATTTGACACTCAGAATAGTGATTATTATTGTTAATTATATCACATGTGGTAGAGGACAATCTCTATATTCATATTAATCAGGTTTGGAAGAGCTTTGATATGCCCTATCCATTCATTAGGAGCCCTGGTTGAAATTTTCCTGTTTGGCATATGGTGGATGCCCAGTAAATGCTTCTTGACATGTTAAAGACATGTGTAATAATGCATGTAAAAGATCTAGTCATGTCTGAATTTTTAGTTCTGCTCGAAATTCTGTTCCTCCCACATCTCCACCGCAAGCACTCCTCTTTCACCTTTGAAAGTTTGGAAAGTTTTATGAACTGTGGCAGGACAAGGAACTATGAGGGGTAATCTTATTAGAACAGCTGGTCTTTTCCCCTCTCAAAATACACTGAGAGGGTTCTACTTCCAGCATAATCAAGTAAGCACCTATCAGATGAACCCCCTCCAAACAGATAATAACAGTAAGCTCTAGACAAAATTCAAGAGGTAGCTACCTGAAGGCACAGTTGACACCTGGAGGAAGGGGACAGTGTAGGATAAGTTTCCCACTTATTATGGCCTTTAGCTGTAATCCATCCCATGTGGGGCAGCTAAAACTCCTTCAGGAAACCTGCAACTTTCCTGGCCTAAAGAACCAGATGACAGAGTTTTGGGCAACAGTGGCTGCTAAATATAAGCTGTACCCAAATCTCAGGTTCCAGCATGCATGGGGTAGAATCCAAGCAGCTCAGCTAAAAATAAAAGATTTGGACTGAGATTTGAGCTGCCATCCAAGAGACAGAACTGACAATTTCAGCCCAACCAATCTAATCGCTTTAATTGTTGTTATAACAACAACAACTGCAGCAGTAGCAACTTCACACTCTTCAGCAGAATGTAACAGAATTCAGAGTACCCACAACACAACATTCATCATGTCCAGAATATAATCCACAGCTATCCAGTCCAGAAAGAGCTAGAAAAATGTGATTCGTTTTCAAGAGAAAGCACAATCAGTGAAGATTGATCCCTATGTGACCCAAATGTTGGAATTAGTAGGAAAAGGATTTCATTTTATTTACTTACTTATTTAAAATATTTTATTTATTTATTAATGAGAGACAGACTGAGAGAGAGAGAGAGGCAGAGATACAGGCAGAGGGGGAAGCAGGCTCCATGCAGGGAGCCTGATGTAGCACTCGATCCCAGGACCCCAGGATCATGCCCTGGGTCCAAGTCAGGCACTAAACCGCTGAGCCACCCAGGGATCCCCAGGAAAAGGATTTTAAATTAGTTCTTATTACTTTACTCATTAACATATGAAAAAAATATGCCTGAAATAATGAAAAATATATACAACCTTAATGAAGAAATAGAAACTGTTAAAAAGGACCACAGAAGTCGAAAATAAAATTTTGAAGCAAAAGTTTACTGAATGGACTTAAAAGCAGAACAGATGTGATCAAGAAAAAGTCTGTGAACTTGAAGATAGATCAGTATAAATTATCTACTCTTAATAAAGAATGGAAAGGGAAAACATAAGCAAAATGAATAGAAATAAATAATGCAAAGAAATAATGAAAAAATGTTTCCCAAATGGGATGAAAGACAAATTTACACATTCAAGAATATCAGCAAGGGCATCTGGGTGGGGTGGCTCCTTCTGTTAAGCAACCAACTCTTGATTTTGGTTCAGATCTTTATCTCAGAGTTGTGAACCTGCTTAATAAAAAAGAAAAAACCCCACAAATCTCAGCAAACCACAAAAGGACAAATGTGGGGAAAATAATGCCTTGGCACATCATAGGCAAATTATGAAAAACCAGAGGAGAAAGAGAAAATCTTGAGAGCAGTCAGAGCGAAAGGATGATTGATTGATTGATTGATTGATTGATTGATTTATAATAAGAGAGAGATAGCATTCAGGGAGAAGCAGTGGGAGAGAGGGAGAAGCAGACTCAGCTAAGTGCAGAGCCTGATGTGGGGCTCGACTTGGGGCTCAATCTCATGACCCTGAGATCATGACCTAAGCCAAAATTAAGTAAGAGTCAGTTGCTTAGCCAAATGAGCCACCCAGGAGCCTCAAGAGGATGCTTTACATACAGAAAGACAATGAATTAAGGAGGCAAGAAAACAATGGAAGGCCATCTTTGAAGTGATTAAAAAAAAAAAAACCCTGTCCACCCCAAATGTATATCCAGGGAAAATGTGTTTCAAGAACGAATGCAAAATAAAGACATTTATAGCCAAAAGAGCCAAGTGAGTTCGTTGCCAGCTGACCTGCACTGTAATAAATGCTGTAGGAAGTTCTTTAGATTGAAAAGAAATGATACCAAATGGAAAAGCAGATCTTCAAGAAGGAGTGAAGAACATAAAAAATGGTAAATATCTAGAGTAAGCAAAGATACTACTTTTCATTTCTTAATTTATCTAAAATACACATGACATTTAAAGTGCATGTTCTAACATTGTCTTGTGGACTTTACAACACATGCAGATGTAATAAATAGAGCCATTAACCATGGTTTAAAAGATGGGGAGAGATGGTACGCTGACCTATCCAGTGGTAAAATTTTTACATTTTGCATAAAAAGATACAAGGTTAATTCTAATCAGACTGTGAAAAGTTAAGAATATGCATTCTAATCATTAGAGAAAACAAAATAAAGAGAATACAATAAGTTATGGCCCAAGAACTGAGAGATAAATAGAAGAGACTTATTTTTCCTTTTTCTCCTTTTTGCCCGAAACACATCTTGATGTCTAGTTCTTGCTGGGAAAGTGGGGAATGCATTCATTTACTCATTCATACTTGCATCTAATAGATGTTTATTGCACAGCCCTCAGATTTCCAGGTAGTATACGAGGCCTCAAGGGTACAAAAAAAATAGTACACAGTCTTTGTCTTTGAGGAGTTTTGTCCTTTTTCCCTGTGAATTGATGGAGACTCTTTCAACCTCCATATTGGCAGAGTCTTCAACTTTTTCAAATTTAGGAATAGGGACCCATATTTCTAGATTCAGATAATAGGTAATAGTTGCTCTAAGAAGTTTTCCAGCATGGAGAGTATCTTGATCTCCGATTTCATTTCCATCTTGGGTGTGGAAACCTCCAATGAGGTGGGAAGGGTAGAAAGCTGAGGATTATGCCCTTGACTTGGAGTGAGAAGACTAGGTTGTAGTCCTGCCAGCAGCCCATGTAGCTGTGTGACTTTAAGTAAACAATTTAACTTCTCTGAGCCTCAGTGTCATCATTTGCAAATTGGGTAGTAATCTGTCATTGCTCTTAAAGGAGATAAATCTAGCTTCTGCTTCCTGAAATCTGGGTCCAGTATGGTTCAGGGTCCGCATAGCGGACTTTAAGAGCACTTAAAACTAAGTGTTCTAAGACCAGTTCTCCAACTTGAGTCTTGTTTTCTTGGAAGTTTATGTGCTGATTCGATTTTCTTTTCCTGTGTGGTTTAATTGGTGGAGTGGAATGAGCAGAGGCTTTGGTGTAAGACGCACCTGGATTTAAATTCTAGCTCTGCAATTACTAGCTTTGTGACCTTGGATATCATACGCAGTTTCCTTGTGTGTAAAATGGGGATAATACTGCTTAGATGGTGTGGCAGAGATGATCAGCTGTCCATCAAAGATTCTTCCTAAGCACAGAGGATTTGTTTCTGGGAGCTGCCCAGATAGGGGCAAGCAGTTGTATCTAATAGTTCATCCAGAGGGGCACCTGGCTGGCTCAATGGGTAGAGCATGTGACTCTAGACCTCAGAGTCATGAGTTCAAGCCCCATCTTGGGCTAGAGCTTACTTAAAAAAAAGATTCATCTATAAATACCACCTATAAGTAGTTCTTACAGATCCAATGTGAGTAGTGCTTCCAGGCCTGGCCCATAAGAAACCTCCCACGGACAAACCTCTGTGTCTTTTCCCTTTCAGACTTGATGCAGACCAGCATAAATTGCTTGGAAGTCACATGTTGAAGATGAAAGCCACAAGATGGAAGGATGCTAGACACCCAGGCCCTGCTTGGAGAAGAACTACCCCACTTGTAGGGATGCTATTCGAGTCTAGTATAAGTGGGAAATAAACTTCTGTTGTGTTGGAGCTATCATACATTTTGGAGTTTATTTTTACAAATTAATTTAGACACTGTGAGCTACAGAAAGCATTATCTGTCACATGGTGGGGTTAAACAAATAAAAGTGCCCTTCTGCCTGACAACAGTGTTCTTACCAGATTGGATAAAGAGTCAACATCATTCTTGCTTATGTTGCATTTTGTCATCTATGCATGTGACTCTCATTTTGCAAATAAACCAAACAGTAATAGCAGCGTCCCTCCTGGAGGGATTGAGGGCTAAGTGAGTTCTAAGCAGGAATGGGAGAACATGCGGCTGACAGCGGTTCAGAGATATCAGGTGGCAATGGGATGGGCAGTTCAGGTTAAATGAAATGCAAAGCAACCCTTTTGTTAAGGCAGCAAATGTTCCCAGGTCATTATCAGACAAAGAGGCCCAGGACATGTGTGGGGAAGCTGTTTTCCCTCAGAAGACTTTCAGTTAGGTGGCCTTCTCATTGCTGTCTCTGAGAAATGTATGTTCGGTCACTTGCCAAGGAAGGACGGCCTTTGACCATGATGTCAGCACGGTCGGAGCTGGGAGGATGGAGGACTGCACAGCGGGCTCCAAACACCCAAAGCCGCTGATGGCCTTGGTCAGGGGGCTCCCCTGGAGTCTAGCTAGGCTGCGGCCTGTGGCCTGCGCCGTGTTTCTACTCTCACCACTGTCTGCCTTGGCTCTGGCAGCACCCTGATCAGCACCCTGGTCAGCACCCCCGCCCCACAATGGAGCCTTCCTCTCCCTAAGCTCAGGAGGCTACCCATAGCCTGCTCCAGAGTGGGTCCCAGGGCCCCTGGACCTGGGGACCTCCCCGGGTTAGTTAGATTAGTGGTGGTTGGGGGCCGGGCCTGCCTTTATCCCCGCAACACCAGGTGAGCCTTGGAAAACTTGGAATTTGATTCCATAGATGCCAAATAGCAGGCAGGTGGCATTCCACTGCCAGGCCAGGAGCAGCCTCGGTGGTAGAATTTGGAGGGGCTGTGGGAGGCCTGGAGAAGTGGGGATACTCCTAGTGTAAGAAGACAGGGCACTGGAGGGGAGAGAGAAAAAAAGGGAAGGAGGAGTGTCAGGGAAGGAGGAGGATGGTGAAGGGGATGGATCTGACTGGGGTGAGGGGAGGTGATGAGGAGCATGGGGTTGTGGTGGCCAAGGCGTGTGGAGCCCAATCTGGAGGATTCTGAAAGCCAGGCAGAGGAGACGGGGTCAGGATGTTTCTCAGGTGGGCACATGAAGGGCACCTTTGAGGTAGGCTTCTTTCCCTTGAGCAAACTCCCTCCTCCTCCAGGATGTGGAGGATGGGCCCCCGTTGGGCTCATGGGGTCCGGGGCCTGCCCCTCCATGGGGGGAGCCGGTGCCCTCGTCCCACCGTGCCCTCCCAGAGTGGCCCGCGCAGCCTGCTATTCTGCTCAGCTCTCCCCTCTCCAGCTCCCCTCAGCTCCCAGCCAGGCAGCACAAACCATTTCTCCAGGCGGAGAGGAGGATGAGGTTCCGATGTCCTCCTGTCTGTGCTGCTTCCCAGCAGAGCCCTGCCTCTCTTGCTACCAGCCCTCAGACGGAGCTTTTCCCTCCCTCCCCGTCTCTCCCACAGAGTGGACCCGCCCAGCTCACACTAGGAGCCTCCTCTTCCAGTGGTTAGTTCCTTCCGATCAAGAGGACTCAGGGCTTGGTCCACTCCTCCTTGTTCTAGCTCACTTCTGCTTGACTACCTTGCTTTTGTTACCCCAAGTCTCTCCCTCTCTCTCTCCTCCTTCCCCTCTCTCTCTCCCCTTACAAATGGCTTTGCAGCGGCCCTGGGAGTGCATGGCAGCACCAGTAATGTCTCCATGGTTCCTTGTTAGCTGCACTCTAAGCAGGAAAGTGACTGGGCCTGACAATATAATTTACATCGCTGTATAAAACTATCTGTGGAAGCCAAGCTAATTTGTGCCAGATTAGGCTATTTGTCTCAGCCACTGTCTAGCAGCACAATCTATCAGAGGGCTGTTTTCAAATATCGCTTTTCAAGCGTGCCCTTGAGAGGCAGAAATTGATTGGGATCTTAGAGAGCAAAATTACAGCAATAACTTAAAAGAAACAATAATTACTGAATCATACCAGTGTCAGCACTCTGCAAAACACGAAATAGCCATCAAACCCCAATCCAATATATTCTGAAGCGAATTTATTGAATGGAAAAAGCAGTTGAGTGAGGGTTTTTCTCCCCCTCCTCCCCTTCCGCTGTACATATGGTTATCTCAAAACCGCAAGTGAATGAGTCGATAATTCTTGTCATTGACTGCTCCATTTTCACGGAGTCAGAGGAGATCCATTAGCTGCCTCCTGCTGCACCGGCTCCCTCTCTCCTCTCTCTCCTCCATCGCCTCTATTCATTTGCTAGTCTCTGCTCTTCAAGCAAACAAACATGTATAACTAATCATCTGTTAAAATGCAGAGGGCCCCTAATAAATCTCCGCAGCTGAAATACTTTAATGGGTAATTAATTGATCCTGTTCCAGAGGAGTAATAAGATAATAAATTAGACAATATTTCACTCAGTCGTGTCAGGCTCCTGGCTAATGGCGCTGTAGGGCTAAGCTGAAGGATAATAAATTAGCCAGAAATTAACTGCTAAGAGCTTTCTGCAGAGAAATCGGCTGACAAGTGAGTCACGCGTGATTCAGGGCCCGACTGAGGTTGTGGCAATCTCTGTGAAGGCGAACCTGTGCTTTGAGTGGCGGACCTGGGGAGTGGTGCAGTGGTTCCCCGCTGGAGAGCTAGGTTCCTCGGCTGCTGAGCAGAGCTGGGAGTTTGCCCAGCTGACCCAGGACCCTTCCTCACACACCCAGCAGGTCCCTAGCAGCTCTAAACTCACACACCTGCACAGGCGCACTCTCGAAAATCGTTTTCTCCCACGCTATTGGACTTGTTGATTTTTTTATAGGTCTCACTCACTGTGACCAGTATGGGCTCGGAACACCTGTAGTCCTCATGCTCTGTCAGCTGCTCCCTATGCGAATATGGAATGAGCCTTTGTGGAAAAGAGACTCATGATCTGTCTAGGGTTTCACAAAAATTAAGGAGAAAAGGGCATAAGGAAAAATGGCAAGAATTTACATTTTGCAACTGGTAAGAAGCATTTGTTACAGGGCAGGATGGAGAACATGCCTGGGCTTTACTAAGGAAGTCAGGAAGGGTGATGCCATTAATAGACAAGATATGAAAGAACTTGACCTGGAAGGTCAGGTGGGCCTTTGCTTGAGAAAAACGGGAGGTCAGGTTGCCCATTAGGACGGCCACTGGACAGAAGTGGGAGGTTGGAGCAGAAGTCAGGTTGTAATAAAACACTGGGTACGGATGTGAGGTCTTTTGAAATCTCCCCTTGTCTTACAAGCTGGGTGGCCTCGTGGAGGTTACTCAACTACCTTGAGCTTAGGTTTGCTCCTCAATAAAGCAGTGTTAGGATGAGTACATGAAATACATATGATAAACTTCTGGTTCTGTATCTCGCCCACAGGATGTGCTGTATTAATGTTAGTTACTACACCGGGGGCAGTGGGAAGGTTCATAACCAACCAGCAAGGGGGCAGCACCCAAGGAAACGAGAAGACTAGGCACTGAGAGTCTCAGCCTGCTCCTCTCGCAATAAGGACCAGATGCCCTTCTCCCCACCCGCACCCTAAATGTTGTCTGAACCCAAGTGTGCTCACCTTCGGCCAGACTATTCCTGATTGCTGGGGCATGCAGGGGTGGATTCATCTTATGGGAGTCTGGGTGGAAGACATAAACAGAGCTTGATTATTTACATGAAGAAATGTGTGCTGAACACATGGCCAGAGCTCGTCGTCATCACCAAAAGTGGCATTATTGGTATTCCTCGCCTTGCATCCCTCTGCTCTTCATTTTTCTGGGTGGTGATCAACCTGGGAGTGGGTCTGGAAGACGAGCCCTTATGCGCAGTCTCAGATGGACTCGGGGCAGCCGGAGGAGTTCCCCTGGGAGACACTGGAGGGCCGAGACTGAGAGCACAGAGGGCCACCAGCAGAACAGGTCCAGCTAAGAAACACGCTCTGCCTATGTGCAAACAGCAGGCACTTCCAAGGAGAAATGGCAGGGTAAATGAGCTCGCACGGCAAGGATCTATTAACTGACGTTTGTTTTAAAAATAAACACGTGTTCTTTCATTCTTTGTTCTTTTATTCCTGGCTACCATCAGCCTTTGCACTCTCTCCTTCCTTTGTCCCTGAGACTTCAGAGCTGGAAGACAGGTTGAGATCACCTGGCCTGCCCTCCGTCCCAGGCCAGTCATCCCGGCTTCGGATTGCACAGACCCAGGAGAAGCTGAGCCCGGAGGCCCATTTCATGTGTTTGAATCACTAGAAGATTCTTTGTCTCAAAAGTCCTAGCTGGGCTCTGTAGGGCGGCTCTTTAGATGATCAATAACCATTATATGACCCCCTAAAGCCGCTCTTTCTTTTCAGGCCCCAAACTAGCTTATTTCCTTTAACCATCACATATCTGCCATTTCCCCCTTGTTTCTGTTGTGAAATACAACACGCACAAAGAAAAGTACCTCCAACATATACGTACAGCTTGATTAATAATTGTAAAGTGGACACCCATGGGTGATAAAACCTTGGTCACTTTTCCTAGTGTGCTATTCTCAACAGAGCACCCCCTCCCTCCCTCCAGAGTAACCATTATCCTGACTTCTTTGAAACTCATTTCACTTCTTTACTTCCTAGATCTATAATTTATATATTCATTCCCAAACCATAGGGATTAGCTCTGCCAATGTGTAATCTTTGTATGAAGGAAATCATACTGTATGTATTCTTCTGTGCCTTCTTTTTTGGTCAACATGACGTCGATGAGAGTCACCTTTGTGAATCTTGTTGCTATATCTTGTTCATTTTTGTCAGTATCTACATTGCATACATTGTATATATAGATAAAAAATTATTCATAATTTCATTATATTAATATACTGTAATTTACAAAATGAGTTTTTGAGTTGTTGCCCAGCGTGGGACTATTATGAACAGTGCTATGATGAGCATTTATCTCAAGACCCTGGGAGAATACTTTTCCCTAGGGT
The DNA here is from genome assembly GCF_011100685.1 of Canis lupus familiaris. NCBI lineage: Eukaryota > Metazoa > Chordata > Mammalia > Carnivora > Canidae > Canis > Canis lupus. The sequence continues at coordinate 28,631,144 of NC_049237.1, forward strand.
ATGTACCAAGGATGGAATACTGGATCATAGGACAGGCACATCTCAGCTTCATCAGACTGATGCCCAAAATGGTTGTGTTAAGTCACAACACCATCAATACAACATGTTTGCTACCATGGTAGACCCTACTTCCAGGGAGACTTGCTGCCCAGCTTGGCTCTTTCAAGGACCTGTCTCCACCTCAGAGCTGCCTTTGCCTTGGGACCTGCCCTTCCTGGGACAGCATGGATCTGATGGCTGGGGGATGGGGCGTTGGGAGAAGAATAAAGGTGGGGCCATTCTGGATCCCTAGAGTGCCACTCTGATGAGCCACACTCACTCCAGAGCTCCAGATCAGGGCTTGGTCAGGCCCATGCCTTAGCAACTTTTCTTTTCCTGTTCTTTCCACCGTCCCTTTATTATGAACTTCTCCCACATCAGTCTCCACCTCAGAGCCTGCTTTCTGACAACCTGGTCTGCAACTGCTCCTGCAGTGTCTTATCCTTGCCAAAATTTGATAACAACCTATTTACTATATTGCTAGTCTGGTCTGTATTTAAGGAGATCTCATTGTGGTTTTTCCTTTAGCTAAAATTTCAAAAATCAAATTTACTGAGGTTTAAGTTGCACACAACAGAATTCATTCTTTTGGAGTGCAGTTTGATGACTTTTGACAAAGTGTATACCATCATGTATTTACCACCGCCATCAAGACATAGAACATTTTCATCACCCCCAAAAGTTCTCTGTTGCCCCTTTGCAGAGTCAGTTCCCTCTCCCATCACTGATCTTCTTTCTATCGCCATAGGTTTGTCTCTTCCAGATATTTGGTAAATGGAATGATCCAAACAATACTCTTTTGTGGCTGTGTTCTTTTAGTTACTTAGCAGAACGCTTTTGCGATTCATTCATATTGTTGGATGTAACCGTAGTTTGTTCCTTTTTACTGCTGAGGAGTATTCTGTGTATAAATGGATCACAGTTTATCCATTCTTACATTGATGGGCATTTTGAATGTTCCCAGTTTTTGGCAAGTATTTTTTAAAAAGATTTATTTATTTATTTTAGAGGGAGAGAGAGCGAGTGAGCATGAGTGGGGGAAGGGGCAGAGGGAGAGAAAGAATCCTCAAGCAGACTCCTTTCTGAGTGTGGAGTAAGATGTGGGGTTCCATCCCAGGACCCTGAGATCATGACCTGAGCCAAGATCAAGAGTCAGCCACTCAACTGACTAAGCCACCCAGGTGCCCCATAGCAATTATTAATGAAGCTCCCAAGACAAATGATAAGTTATGGAGGAGTGGCATTGCTGGGTTGGACAGTAGGTATAATTTTGACATTGTAAGTCAAACCACCAACCAGCTTTACACACAAAAACCAGAGGAACCACAGGAAGAATTCAGGATGGATTAAAGAATCCACCAAACAGCTTTCTAAAGTGGTTCTACTGTTTTATACTTTTCATGCCATCAGCCTGTGAGATGACATGAAATATACAATTGCATATATGTTTAATTATAGACAGTTCTGGCTGCTTCATATGCTCGTAAGTGCCTGGTATGTTCTGTCTTTTTAATATTAACTATTCTAGTGTATGTTGTGATATCTGTATTTTAATATATATTTCCCCGGTGGCTAATAATGTTGAGCATATTTTCATATACTTATTGGGCACGTGTTGGCAAATTCATTCATTTCTCTTTGATCTACAATGACATCTCTGTCATGTATCAAATGTCCATACGTAGAGGTCTATCCCTGCATTGCTATTATACAACCTTAATTACTATGGATTTATGATGTCTTAATATCTGGTAGAGCAGGTCCTCCTACCTTTTCTTCCTTGTCTAGAGTGTTTTGCTTAATCTTATCTTTTTGCATTTTTGTATAAATTTTAGAATCAACTTGACAAGTTCTAAAAAAATCTTGTTGAAAGTTTGATTTAAATACTACTAAGTCTACAAAACAATTTGGGATTATTTAAGCCTTTATAATACTGACTTCTACAGTTAATGAATACAGTATAATTCTCTATTTAGATCTTCTTTGAAATCTTTCAACAAAGTTTTATAATTCTCCCCATATAGACTTATTCTTAGATATTTTGCTATAAATGGTATCTTTTAAAATATTTCATTTCCTGTTGCTGGTATATAGGGATACTTTGAAAACCTTTTGTTATAATTTTAAAATTACAGACAAGTTGTAAGGATGGTACAAGGAATTCCCGTATATCTTTTTACCAGATTCATCAGTTATTTACATTCTGCCCCATTTGGTTTATCACATAATATATGCATATTTATAAATATGCATGTTTGTATGTGTATATATATGTATAGACTCCAAAATTATTATCTTAAATTATAATCCAGTGATGATGTATTCACATTCCTGTGCTAGACCTGAAGGTATGCTGATGCACGAATTCCCCTTCAAGTTTTTGAAATATATTGAGCCTTGATTTATGGTTTATCTTGGTGAATGTTCCATGTGGCCTTGGAGAAGTATATATTTTTCTGTCATTGGTGGAGTGTTCTGTAAATGATAATGAGATGAAGGTGGCTGATAGTGTTCAGATCTCCTAATTTTTATTATTTTGTTTAGTTATCCTGTGGTTGCTTAGAGAATGGTGTTAACCTTCAATTTTCATCGATATATCTATTTCTTTATTTTGTCAGTTTTTGCTTCATGTGTTTTAAAATTCTGTCATTAAGTGCATAGGGATTTATTATTGTCATCTCCTTCTGATTAATTAAACTTTTAATCATTATGAAGTGTCACTTTTTATTTCTGGTAATACTTCTTTTGAAATCCATTTTGTCTGTTATTAATATAGACTCTCTAGCTTTCTTATGATTAGTGTCTACATGGTATATCTTTTTCTGTCATCTTACTTTCAACCTATGTCTTTTGATTTAAAGCACATCTCTCATGCGCAGCAGATAGTTAAAACTTACTTTTGAAATCCAGTCTGTCAATCTCTGTCTTTTAATTGGAGTTTTTAGTCAATTAACATTTAACATAATTATTGATATGGTTTAATTTTGCCCCACCATTTGCCATTTGTTGTCTATTATCCCACCTGGTTTGCTTTTTTTGCTTTTCCTTTCCTGTCTTCTTTTGGGAAAATCAAAGCCAAGAATCCCTTCTTTTCTTTCTTCCTTGCTTCCTTTTTTCCTCCCTTCATTCATGCCTTCCTTCCTTCCTTTCTCTTTTTTCCCCCCTCCTCTTCCCCTCTTCCTATTTCCACCTTTCTTTCTTTTGTATCCTTAGAGGTTTCTATAAGGATTAAAATATGCATCCTTAATTTATCAGAGCATTTTTAGAGTTAATATTTTATCCCTTCATGTGAAATTTGAGTCTTGCAAGAGTATATGTTAATTCCTGCTCTGGAGTCCTTTGTGCTATTGATGCATTACATCTGCATATGTTAAGAATCTCACAATACACTGCCATTGTTTTTTTTTTTTAAACAGTTATACACTTTTACAAGGATTTTAAAAGAAAGAAACAAAAATATATTCTGTTATGTTAATCTACTATTAACCATTTTTGGTACTTTTATTCTCTCCTGTAAATCCTAGTTTTCATATGGCATTATTTCCCTCCAATCTAAATAAGTTCTTTTTGCATTTCTTATAGTTCAGGTTCATTGCTGGTTTATTCTTTCAGTTTTCATTGTCCTGAAAATTTCAGCATTAGTTTTGAAAGGTATTTTCATTTGATGCAGAGTTCTGGGATGATAGATTTTTTTTTCCTTTTGAACATTGAAAGATTTCTTTACATGGTCTTTTGGCTTCCATTGTATTTTTTTTTTTTTATGAGGGACTCAGCCATAATTCCTATTGTTCGTTCTCTGTATGCAATATATCATTTCCCTTTGCTTTCAAAATTATCAATTTATCATTAGTTTTCAACATTTTTACTCTAATTCACCTACATGTGGTTTTCATAGGAATTATCCTTCATAGGATTTGCTGACCTCCCTAGTAGGTATGTAGATTTATGTTTTTCAAATAAATTTGGAAAGTTTGCCCCATATTTTAAAAAAAATATTTTATTTATTTATTCATGAGAGACACACAGAGAGAGGCAGAGATATAGGCAGAGGGAGAAGCAGGCTCCATGCAGGAGGCCTGATGTAGGACTCGATTCTGGGACCCCAGGATCATGGTCTTAGTCAAAAGCAGGTGCTCAACAGCTGAGCCATCCAGGCTTCCCTGCCCCATATTTCTTTAAATATTTATTCTTCTCCAGTCCTTCTCTCCTCCCAGTCAGGGACTCTCATTACATGAACGTTTGACTCCTTGATATTTTCCTGCTGGTATTGAGATTTTATTCCTTTCTCAAAAATATTTGCTTCTTTTTTTTTCCCTTCAGATTTTGTACTCTCTAATGATTTATCAATATACTTGATGGCCCTATCTTCTACTGTGTCTAATATGCTGTTAACACTATCTAGTCATCTTTTCATTTTAGATACTGTAATTTTAATTCTAAATTTTCATTTGGTCATTTTCAATAGTTTCCATTTCTCTGGTGGCATTCCTATCTGCTTATTTATTGTGAAATTTGCTCCTTAAAGTCTTTGATCATATTTATAGTAATTACTTTTAGTTTTTTCTGTTAATACTAACATCTGGGACATGTAGAGTTTGGCTTATACAGACAATGTTTTCTTTCTTAAGTCACATTCTTCTGTTTATTCCCCCACCCCCCTCAATGTCTAGTAATTTTTTATTGTACTCTAGACATTGTTAATGATAAATTGTACAGACTGGGTATTCTTTAACTTCCTTTGAAGAATGTTTATTTCTATTCTAGCAAGTAGTTAACTTGGCTGGTCTGAAACTCCAGACTCTTTCTTCTAGAGTAGGCAATAATTGAAATCCTTGCTCTGGCTCAGTTCTTTCAGGCATGCAGCTGTTGTTTCCCCATTGGTCTCCTGAGATTCTCTCCCATTTATATGAAGTTCAGGAGTTGATCAAGGATTTATATGGAATTAAGTGTAGATTTGGAGGCTCTTGTCATGCCTCAGTCTTTTCCAGACGTTTCATTTTACTACTCAGCTGCTATGGAAGCCCATTTCCTGACTCCTTAAGCCAGTAAGCCAGAAGCTTTCTGTTTTAATCTAGAGGTCTCATGTTATATAGACTATGGAGTAACCTCAGGCAAAAACAGACTGAGCACAATTTCCCTACTTTAAAGTTTGACTCTTTACCAGTTTCTGACTGCTTTTGGTTGCCCAATATGCCCTTAAATAGTTGGTTTTTAAGTATTTTATAAATGTTATCTGTGGGAGTATTGGTCCAAAAGAAACTACTGTCTTATCTCAGAGTGGTTTGTACCATGATTTTTATACCTTGATGACATATATAGGAACCTTGACATTTTCTTATCAATACATATAATTAATCTGTAGATTCTTCCAGATTTTTAAATGCACACCATCACATCATCTGTGTATAATGATGGTATTGTTTCTTCTTTTTCTTCAGTATCCTTTTTATTTTCCTATTTTGCTTCACTGCATAGGCTGGCATCTCTAATACAGTATTGAACTTAAATAATGATAGAAAAATCTTTCCTTTGGTCCATATCTCAAAAGGAAAACTTTCAGAGTTTAGCCATTAAGTACTGTATTGTCTATAATTTTTTAAATAGATAAAGTTTATCATGGCAGGCAAATTACTTCTATTCCTAAGCACTCGAAGTATTTAAAAAATTTATGAATGGACATTGAATTTTATCAAGTACTTTTTTTAAATTCATCTGATAAGATTTTTGTATTATATTTTCTTTAGCATGTCATTGTGTTTGGTTATACTAATTGATTTTCTAACATGTAATCAACTTTGCACTTTTGGAATAAATCTAATTTGGTAAGATTTATTATTCATTTTTATTTGTTGCTGAATTCATCTTAGTAGTATTTTGATTAGGATTTTTGTATCTATGTTCATGAATGAAACAGAAATATAATTTTCTCTGTACTATCCTTGTTGAGTTTGATATAAAAGTTATGTTAGTTTCATATAATGAGTTGGGGAAAGGTTGTGTATAATTGGAATTATTTTTTCCTTGACTAATTGGTAGCACCTGCCAGTGAATCCATCGGATTTCTCAGTTGCTGTATAGGAAGACTTTAAACTTCTGCTCAAATTTATTTAATGGTCTGAACTTAAAGTTTTTCTATTTTTCTTGTGTCAGTTTTGGAAAGACATATTTCTTTGTCATCTGTGTCCCTGTTTGGTTCTGCAGTAGGGAATTCTAGAAGGAGATTGGAAGGTAATTTTGCTTTCTAAATTACTTCTGTACCTATCAGCAATGCTCAGCAGGAACATTTCACTTTGTATGCAAGAGTTAGTTCTGTCCTTCAGCTCCTTTCAGTACCACTGGACCCAGCCTTAGAGTGACCTTTCAGAGATATCACCAGTAGCTGGGCAGGGTCAGCAGCTGCAAAACTCTTCTGAGATCTGAGTCCCAGCAACCTGGGTTCTTGTTATGAATTCCTAGGTGTTAGGAGCATTCAATTATGCCCTCTCCTCAGTGGTATGAGCCCAGCTTCTTGAGGGTCCTCCTTCAGGCTTCTGTTCTGATAACCTCAGCCTCTTCCTTTTGTCTCCCAGCCCTAGCTGTGGTAGCTGCTTCTTTTAGTTAATAGCAACATGATAGCTCAATGTTTTCTTTTTGCTTTCTCAGCCTTCCAATACTTGTGTAGCTAATTAAATTTTTTTCTGTTGCTATTACTACTATTATCTACTTTCCTGATTGGACACTGGCTGGTAGAATATTGGTAATGGAAGTGTTTAGAAGAAAAGACACTCAAAAATATCTGGGCCTGGTTTCCTTTTTTTCACTAGCTTTGAATACAATATTGAACTCCTTGCCAATGGAAAATGGGTTACTACTAATTTATAGTGTGCAATGATAATATGATAAAATTGCCACCTATGATTGATTGTGAAAAAGTGCTTATTGTACCAAGTGTCTTGAGGACCAGGTAGCTACTGGATTTGACTAATATGGCAATAATAATGACTATAAGAACTGTAATATGGACTAGAAGCTTCTAACTGTACTACAGACCTCGCATATAAATGATGATAAGTTTAAATTTGTAACTGAGACATTCATACAACCAGGGTGCTTTTATAGTGAGCCAAAAAGGATCTCTTTCCACGTACAAGGCAAATCATGGTGAATATTACACTTGAAATTTAGTCATGTTGTAGAACCATAATGTAGGTTGAAGTCATAGAGAAACCAAGTTTCTGGTTGGGTTGACTTGTTAGAAACTGAGGTCTGAACTCCCAAGTCTTTTTAAGCCTTCCCTGTTAGAGGAAGCAGCCTGCTCTTCTAGGGCTGATGAAATCAGCTCTCTCTTTGTTGAAGATCCAGTAATAACCTCACCTAGAACAGGTGCCTTGTCAAGGTGCCTATTCTCCTCAAGTCTCCCAGCCCCGTTCCTGTTTATCCTCTCTTATAAATGTGAGATGTTGCTAATTTATACCAGCATAAAAGTGCATGAAACACATGTGAGAATAAATTCTAAGGGTGTTAGCCTAAGGAGGACAGAAAATAAAACTGGATCAAACCAAATTCATTATATAGGTGCATGTAACAGAGATGATGGATCTAATGCTAGAAGTGGCTTTGGAGAAGCATCTAGGTGGCTCAGTGGTTGAGTGTCTGCCTTTGGCTCAAGTTGTGATCCTGGGGTCCTGAGATCGAGTCCCACTTCAGGCTCCCTGCAGGGAGCCTGCTTCTCCCTCTGCCCATGCTTTATCTCTCTCTCTGTGTCTCTCAAGAATAAATAAAATCTTTTTTTTTTTTTTTTAAGAAGTCGCTCTGGAAATTAGTTTACCTGATTGGTGGGCCAAAATTTTGACTTAAAAAGGGCCTATATTGAGTGATATTGGAGCATAAAGTAGAAGATTGACTCCAAATGTTGGATGAAATAGGAATACGAGAATGAATTTCTCATATGTAAATTGCATCCCCTTCACTCCTGCTATAGGCCCAAAGAGCCCCTGGACATTCTCTTTATTTCTTCCTTTTGTTAAGAGGAGAAATTGGGAAACATGTTAGTGACAAGAACATGAGCATCTTTGAAAAGCATTATGATGTCTTCTTCTGTACATAAGAGGAGATGTAACTCCTAGATATGCTCCCTGATTTCCATGGGGATCCTGGAAAATTTATGGCTAAGAAGTAGCTCTTAACTGCTGGAGACAAGGTAGACACAATCACTGTAATGGTCAGGAAGGACAAAGAAGTAAACTGAATAACCTGCTGGGCTTTTTGACCATGAATAATTGATTGCTGTGTCCCTACGAATGAAATAGATGGGCAGCCTACTAAAATATTACTTCCTCTATATAACAGAAACACTGTAGATCTGATGTCCAGGAACTTAATCTGACTGGTCCCAATAGAGCCTTAGCTTCTTCTGTTCAGGCGTAAGACAGATCTCAGAGCCTGAGTCTCTTGAATGAGGGGGAAACTGGCCTCCCTTGAGTATAAACATGCAACCCTGCTATAACCATGTTCTGTAAATATTCTTCCACGCCTTCCCCAAAGGGGCCTTTGGCCATTTACTAGAGTTAGTGTGCATTAGGTAAATGGAAATCTTCAGACCTTTCAGGGATTTACTCCACACGGAACTGGCTCTGAATTGACACTGATACCTGGGTTCCCAAATGCCTCTGTGATCCACTAGTCAAAATGGAAACTTCTTGTGATCAGATGATAAATGAAGTTCTGGCATAAATCTATCTCACATGGGCACAATTCTCAGTGCGCCCATGGATCCTCTCTGTACTTTTCCTCCTTGTTCCTGAATGTATAAAAAGAATAGACATACTGAGCAACTTGGCAGAAATACCAATTTGGTTCCCCAAACTTTGGAATGAGGGCTATAGTTTGCTGATGCTCCCTAGTAGTTTAGTCTTGTCTTCCACATAAACTGTAAGGTCCTGAATATAGTAAATCTCCCTTAGCTGACCCTGTATCCTGCCATGCCACCCAATTCCCTGTCAATGCTTAGGAGAGTACTTTAGTATTAGGTACTCAATATGAATTTGTTGATAATAGTTATATGAAATCATGTCAGTGTCTTGAGGCATTTAGGAGGAGTCAACTAACTGATAGGGTAGGTGGAAGAGAGACTCATGTTCCAGATAGAGGGAAAAATAACTAGCTTTAGGAAAAGAGTATGAGTCCAGGCTCTAGTGTTTGCTCTTCCAGGGTCAGAATTAGGTTCAAAAGTGCATTTAAGGATGCCTATCCTAATATGAGACATGCTATTTATATTTTGGTTTAAAATCTCATTCAATCTTTATCACATCACTCTGAAGTAGAGTTTATAATCCATCTTTTATAGTGGAAGAAATTGGTTCTTAGGAAGGTTAAATAGCTGGTTCTGAAGCAGTCAGTGGCTGGACAGAGGTCCAAACCCAGATTTTTTGATCAAAATATTAGGTGTTTTCCATTGTGCCCTAGTTAGTTCTTTAGCAGACAATTTTGTCTTCTTTTTCTTATGCTATAGATTATAACCTTTCTTAGGAAAAGTAAATACTTCTTGTCTCCTCAGGAATTATAATTTCAGCTACTTCCTTGACCTAGGGGGATGGGAAGAAGAAACTATTTCTACTTTCACCCCTGAGCCATATATTGACCTGAGACCTCTTTCTTTATGCTGTAGAGCCCACAAAGATAAGTAAGGAGCATTTAAACATGACTTTACAGAAGGATTGAGTGTAATAAATAAAAAGGAAATAAACCTAGAAATTGATACTAAATCTGATAATGTGCCTCTCCAGATGTGGTTTGCCCTTCATTGCTTCGGGTTGTGCTGTTAGAGAATTTCTCCTTCATACTTTTGGGCCTTTCTTCATAGGATGTTTGGAGCAAGCCCTCATTACCTAGGAAGCTCATTAACACATCTATCACCTCTGCCCCACCCCTGCTATAGGCCACCTCTAAGATGTGACACTTCTGAACAAGTAGGGACCTTCTGGTCCACAAGGGCTTAAGGAAAGAAGGCCTGTGTACCAGTTGCTTTTTCCTAACTGAAGTTTTCCCAGTTCTTTGGTGATTTGTCGCAACCATAGAGGTATGGCCTGAAGGTCCAGTTGGGAGAAGGTACTTGAGGTGACACAAGAATGATCACAGTTCATGTAAAATCTACATGCACTCTGTAGAAGATGCAGCATTTTTTTTTTTTTTTTTTTTTTACCTTGCCACAATTTTTGTCATGGTGTCCTACAAGGGAAACAGTAATTTCTCAAGGTCAAGGACATTGAAATGGCATAGTTTGGACCACCTTTTCCTGGAGCATAAATTCTTTCCTAAGAGTAAGTTAAGGCAGATTGGGAGCTATACTGACTTTTTAGCCCCATTAGTGACCCATTTCTGTCTTTGAAGCTTTGATATAATGGATTCAGGATCAGGATACTCTTTGACCTTATAGACCATCAGTGGAACTCAATGGTGACCTACCTTCAGTGCCCCTGACAGGGAAAGGAATGACAGAAAGAAAAATATGGAAAGAAAAGTGGGCAGCAAGAAAGAAAAAGGGGGCGGGGCAGGAAATAATAGGAATATATAAATGACTGGCACTTAGTATAGGACAGAGCTGTATTCTTATTCTGGTTCTTACTCTGGTAAGCTCAGTAAAGATAGAGTTACAAGGAATGTGAAAAGCACTGCAATAATCAAAAACAGAGAGTGAGGTGTAAGGAACTACATGGTGGCTAAGGAAAATTTTCTGGAGGTATCATAACAGTGATGTCTCAAAGAAAGACTAGAGTTAGCTAGAAAGGGTAGAAAAGCCTACAGCTTGGTGATGAGCCTGTGCAAAGGTGCAAAGGCATGAGGGCATGAGATCCTCATTTAATGTGGGATCCATGTGTGGGTGGCCTCCATCTCTATGTGTCTGAATAGCAGCTTCCAGTACTTTTGGCAGAGACCACTGGGGGCCCACTCATTTATTCTCTTCCTCCCTTGTGACAGCTCTTCATTTTTAGTGGAGGAGATGTTGCTACCTTTTCTGCAGTGATGTGTGGCTGTGTAACAAAGTGCTAGACAATGAGATGTAGGTGGCACTTCTGGAAGGGGGTCTTGAAGGAGAGTGACTCAGCTTGGAGGAGCCCCTTGTTGTCTTTCTGCTTTTCCTCCTTCTGACTTGTAATACAGATGTCTAGGATGGCTAGAACTCCATAGCCATCTCAAAACCTGAGTGAGCCTTGAGGATGGAAGTCATTAGCTGGGAGAGTGAAGTAGAGAGATTGAAACTTCTGTTTTGCTGAACATGACCTGCAAGCTAAGCCAGAGCTGAATTTCTTGGGATGATGGGGTTTTAAAGGGCTGTATGAGACAGGGAAACAGAAAGCTCCTAGGAAACAGCTTGAGACCATCCATTGTTACTCCAGAATGCCCCTAGGAGGACTCATGAAGTAGCTTATTGAGAAATATAGTCAAGAAAACAAGGTCTGACTCTGGGAATATACAATAGGTGGGAAAGATTATGCAGTGATTAAAAAAAAAAAAAACAGGTAAAAAATTAAGCCTAAAAACAAGTTTCTGTAAAACACAGAACTGGGATTTGAACCCAAGTCTGTCTGACTCCAAAACCCATGCTTTCCATAGAAAATACAGGAGGAGGCCCATGTTGATTCAGAGGATGGATGAAAGGCAGGATATCATGGTGATATCAGGGTCTTGAACCTTCCTAGATGACATCAGGGGGACCCTGCTGAGTTGCAGAAACAGATTAACTTCTGGGAATTGCTACCTAATTTGGTGGAATTATTTTTCATAGCTTTTTTGATTGTTTTAGTGGTAGGATTTCATATTGTGTGTATTCAAATAGTATCTTGGTCTTGCTAGAATCCCCATATAAGTAACCTGGTGAAATCAGAGAAGTCTTAGGAGTTTGCCTCAAAGCTTCCAAAAGCAGTGAGGAGATGTTTTGTCAGGTTTTCTGTTAGGAACTGATGTGTTGCATGCACCCCTGTGTGTGTGTATGTGTGTGTGTGTGTGTGCATGTGTGTGTGCATGTGTATGTTGTGTGTGAAATCTATATGAGAGAGAAAGAATCCAAGGAATTTAAAGGTCTGCTCTGGAAGTGGGAAGCCCTGGTTCTGAAAGCTTCTATTTCTGTTGTTTACTCCTCGGGAGGCAGGATTGCTATCTCAGCTTGCTAATCAGTTCTGCTGGTCCTGTGACTTCTTTGCCTTGCAGAAGACCCTTGCTGGCTCTCTATCCTTGTTACCTCCTTGGGTCCAGGAAAAGACCAAGAAATCAGGCCTAGGAGGCTACCCAAGAGCTACTGGAAATTCACTTGTTTTTGTTTTTTTTTAAGGATTTTATTTATTTATTAATGAGAGAGAGAGAGAGAGAGAAGCAGGATCCCCTGAGGAGGCCTGATGTGGGACTCAACGTCAGGACCCCAGGATCATGCCCTGAGCCAAAGGCAGATGTTCAACCACTGAGCCATCCAGGCATCCCTGGCAATTCACTTTGCATTCATTCTTTCTTTATACCTTATTTCATTCTTCCTTTATTCTTGCTTCCATTCCATTCTCAGGGTGCTTGTGTTTAAATGTTGTCTTCTCAGGGAAATTGTTTTTGTCTATCCTGAGATGTCCATCTTGACCTCCTGACATTGCTAATGCCCTTCCCTCTATATTCTTGCCCATAGTATACATTTATATGTGACATGGCATATATTTGACCCATTTGCTTTACTGTCAAGACTCCCTTAACAGGAATGTCCCTAGCACCAAGGACAATGCCTGCCACATAAGCACGCAATAAATATTTGCTGAATGAATAAATGGATAATGAACGAACATCCCACAGTTCTCAGGTATCTATTGGCAAAGATATTAGTTAATTGCTGTTTTATCACAAACCTCTTTGTGAGGTTTCAGAAGAGAAAAGAACCTTATGACTTCTAAAATAACATAAATGAACACATTGGGAAATGAGATGAGCAATGGAATGAGTGTCAAGAGACTTCGGTTTGGATTCTGACAGTGTAAAGAACTAGCTATGGAACTTGAAGACCCAATTCAACTCAGTGCACCCTTGCCATTGATAGATTTATTGTTTGTGAACGATCTTGAAGATCAATGGTTGTGATGATTTGCAATTTTTGTTGAGGCATGAACTGGAGTTGGCCTGAGTCTTGGGCAGACATTTCTTAATGAGAACTGTTTGGCTAAAAAGTAACAGAAATAAATTTGAACAGGTAACAATAGAAAAGTGGTGTAAGTAGAAAACGGAGGTAGGGCAGGATATAACTGGACCTCAGGAAGACTTGAGAAGCAAAGACATAACGGTGTTTCAGATTCTCAAACAGAAACTGTTCCATGAGAATTAGGAATTAAGAAAGGATCCCATGCTATCCTTTCTTCAGTGGGTATTGATTGAGTGCATTTTATGACTCCTGTGCTGGCTAGAGGTAGTGAGATGTAAATGGAAACATCACAGTCTCTTTGCTCTCAAGAAGTTCACTGCCTATTTAGGAGATAAAACTTCCACCCACATTGAACACCAAGAGTGTGGCAGACAAAGTTCATTCATCCCAGAAATATTTCATGTTATTAAGAGATCCCTGTGTCCTGGGGTAAATTCAGGAAAGCTTCACGTGGGGGAAAGGTTTTATGTTTTTTCTTCCAGGAACTATAGAGTTTGCATTGTAGATAGAAGAAAGGACAAATAAGACAAAATGAGAAGTCTTGGAGATGTGAATTAATCTGGTAGTGTCAATGAAGAGCAGAAGGATGGCAATAGGGAATTCCCTCTAGAGGAAGGAACCTATATTGGGCAGGAGTGAGAGAGAAGTTGTACCCAGCTGGGGAAAGGCATGAAATGCCAGGCTGATGAGCTTAAACTTAATGGAGCAATATTTAATTTAATTAGCAATATTTAATTTAATTAGCAATATTTAAACTTAATGGAGCAATTAAAAATTTTAGAAGGTGGCTACTTTAGATCCCTTTAAAAATTTTAAAACTTTTAATGAAATATCTCAGTTATACATACACGTGTGTGTGAACATAAGGTATAAAGAGCAAAATAAAATCTGTAAATCCTCTATTCCACTTAAAAATTAGAGCAAAGTCAATACCCCTGAAGCCCTTGTGCTCTCCTTCCCTATAGTTATCTTCCTTGTTCCCCAAAGGTGACCATTATTCTGAATTTTCTATTCATTTTCCTTGCTTTTGGGTTTAATTTTGTTACATATTTAACTTTATATAATATTAAATTTGTATATTTTATACTGTATACTTACATATACCTATATATATTTGTATTATATAATACTATATATAATATGCATATATTTTAAACTATATTTGTATTTAATTTATATACATGTTATTTGCGTTGCTCACAGTTCCTTCTTGCATTGCATTCTTTTCTGGGATTATTTTACTTCCTATATTAAATCCTTCAGTGAGGATATCTTGGCAGTAAACTATTTTTTTGAATCTGAAAGGAACTTGAAATACGAATCTTCTGGATACACTTTTCAAGGTCAACAGTTATTTCCTCCCCCCTCAGCATATTGAAGATATTATTCCATTATACTCTAACTTCCATTGTCCTAAGTGAGGAGTCTGTTGCTAGTCTAATAATTGATTTCTTTTTTGTGTTTTTATTTATTTTTATTTTTTTTTAAAGATTTTATTTATTTATTCATGAGACACACACAGAGAGAGGCAGAAACACAGGCAAAGGTAGAGAGGGAGAAGCAGGCTCCACGCAAGGAGCCCCATATGGGACTCGATCCCAGGAATCCAGGATCACGCCCTGAGCCAAAGGCAGACGCTCAACTGCTGAGCCACCCAGGCGTCCCTGTGTTTTTATTTTTGATAATCAGTCTTTTGGATGTTTAGAAAGATGTTTTAATTGGCTATGCTGTTCTGTAGTTTCACTACAAGGTGCATAGGTATGCATTTCATTTCATTTATACTGTTTGTATAGTTGTGTTTCCTTTATATAGAAATTTGTTTCTCACAAATTCTGGAAAATTCTTATTCATTATTTCTTGGGTATTGTCTCTCTTTCAATTTCTGTTTCTATAACTTCAGTTGCACATGTGCTTTGCCTTCTAATTCCATCCTTTATGTTTCTTGACCTCTTTTTCATTCATATTTTCCATCTCCTAACTCTGTATGCTAGGTTCTGCAGAAAATCATCAGCTCTCTTCCACTTCACTAATTTATTCTTCAGGGATGTCTAATCTGATGTTAAATCCTTGTTTTGAGTTTTTAATTATTATATTTTGAAATCAATTAACATGTTTTTCCTTGTCATTTTTGATACTTTCTTGCCTTTGTTCATTTTCCCAATTTTATCTATTCTCTTTAAATACTACATAATTAGTTGTATTATTATATTCATTCTCTGATAGCCCAATATTAAAATTTTGAGGGGGCATACATTTGTTATTTTTCATTTGCTGATGCAGGCTTGGGGTAGCTTGTTTCTCCTTGTGTTTGATAATTTTTTGCTTGAGCTCTAATTTGCTTGAACAAGATCTATGGATTCTGGGTGGAGGACTTTTTCCCAGAAAGGTTTGTATTTGCTTCTGTTTGGAATTGGGTCACTACCAAACTTGGACAATTTTAATTTAATTTATCAGCTTGAGGTTTCTTTTTACATGTGGGTAGTTCAAATCCAAACTCCTGACCCCTGTGAAAACAGATCTAGGTTATGAATTCCAAAGGAATATTATTTTATATACATATAAAATATATATAAAGCCATCACAGAGACATTTTTCCTTTGTTAGAAGGTTATACTTTTTCTTTAGTTTGTCCTTTTATTGAGGATATAGCTTTATGTGGAGGTCTTGGGTTTAGCTCCTAAACCTTGAATAAGGCTGAGGTCTAGTCTCCCATTTCCTTATGCACAAAAAAAGCCACATTAATTAGTTAATTAGTTAATTAGTTAATTAGTTAATCAAGGGTCAGAGATATTTTTATTTTATTTTTTATTTAAGTTTAGTTGACACACAATGTTATATTAGTTTCAGATGTACAACATAGTGATTCGGCATCTTTGTATGTGATGCTATGCTCACCTCAAGAGTAGCTGCCCTTTGTTACCATCTAAAGCTATTATGATACCACTGACTGTATTCCTGCTCATTCCAGAACTGGAAGCTTGTACCTCTCACTCTCTTTTACCCATTTTTGCCCATCCCTCCACCCCTTCACCTCTGGCAGCCAACAGTTTGTTCTCTGTAGTTATAGGTCCAATTCTGCTTTTTATTACTTTATTCATTTATTTTGTTTTTAGATTCCAAATATAAGTGAAATCATATAGTTTTTATATTTCTCTGTCTGACTTATTTCACTCAGCATAACACACCTCCTAGGTCCAACCATGTTGTCATAAATGGCAAGATCTCATCCTTTTTTATGGCTGAGTAATACAGAAGGTATTTTTAGAACACTTAGTCTGTCATGTTGTCAGAAGTAAAAGTGCCATTGTAGACGGAATAAAATGAGAAGAAAATTCCTGAATTAGGAGTCAGAAGACAGTTTAGTCCCAGAGCAAAGATCTTAGGTAGCAATCAAGGGGGTGGAGGAAATGTGACAGCAGTGGGAGAAAAGCCAATGAAGATCTGTTGATTGACAGGTTACTGCTGTCACAATTGGCTCTCAATAGGACCCTCTGTAGATCCATACAGAATACAACTCAGAATTGTCTTCCCAAGGAATGAGAAAGTTTTGATATCAATTTGCATCCCATTGGTGAGATTGCTCTTTGGGGTGTTAAAGACCCAGTATCCCTTCTTCTTTGCACCCCAGCTGAGCAAGCTCACCCTACAGAACACCCTTGGGCCATGAAGCAGAGAGAGGTGAACTCATGTGGGAAGCTATCAGTGTTCCTGGGAGCTGTCATCTGAGGCTGCAGGTACTCACAGGTGGGCTAAGGAAATATGAGGCAGGCCATTGACAGTGGCTGTTACAGAAGACTAGAACTGTAGTTTTATTTCTAGACCTACTTATACTTTTGCCCAATACTGAGATCTAAGTGTTTAAGAAAGATTAATTAATACAACAATAATATAAGACAAAGATTGGCAAATCACAGCCCATAGGCCAAATCCAGCCTGGTACTGTTTTGTAAATAAAGTGTTATTAGGGGCAGCCTGGGTGGCTCAGTGGTTTAGTGCCACCTTTGGCCCAGGATTCTGGAGACCCAGAATCAAGTCCCATGTCAGGCTCCCTGCATGTAGCCTGCTTCTCCCTCTGCCTGTGTCTCTGCCTCTCTCTCTCTCTCTCTCTCTGTGTGTGTCTTTCATGAATAAATAAATAAAATCTTTTTTTAAAAAATAAAATAAAGTGTTATTAGAACACAGCTACTCCCATTCATTCATATTTGTCGATGGCCACTCTTAACAGTACAACAGCCAAGTGGAGTACAGATAGTATGGCCTGTGAAGCCTAACATATTTATTATCTTGCCCTTCATGGAAGAGGTTTGGTGTCTCTAATCTAGAAGGATTGACTAGGAAGAACTCCATTGTTAGGAGACAAATTTGGGAACTTCTGTAGATTTCAAACCTGAAGTGAGAAGAGCCACGACTGAAGTCTCCACCTAGTGCCTAGTCTACACCCATACTCAGTACTCTTTGAATTTGGAGAATTAGAGTGAAAGAATTTTAAGAATAGCCACAGGGTCTTGAGTCTGGGAGATCCCGAGAATGGTGGGATCATTGTTAGACATGAGGAAGTTAAGAAATTTTTGGTAGGGGCAGAGAGATGGTGAGGAGAGGGGATGGTGATGAATTCAGTTCAAGAAGAAGTCATAAGGGCAATTGAAATGTCCAGTTTTGAAGTCAAAATATAGCAGTGAGTTGAAAGTGGGACAATGATGGGGCCACCCAGGGACCTAAGCATAGGGAGAGCTCACCAGAGCACTGGGAGGCAACACAGTCCAATCTGTTTCAGGGGCTCACCCTCAAGGCCTATAGCCATCCACTAGCTGTGTTTGGGGGAATCTGGATGTGGGGAGCCCCAGAAAGGAAACTCTAGTTTTAGCCAGACAGCGTAACAGCAACCACATTTGTGACTCTCAAGTAAACTTGTTTTTTTCCAAGCTTCTGTGACTTGAGAACTTGTCACACCACATGAGAACACACAGTAAGACATCAGGGTGAAGGGAGGCCTTTGCTGTGTCTGAGGCCTGTCCTAATACAACCTAGGAGATGTGTGGAGATGGCAAGGTGCCCTGTGAAAAAGCCTAAGGGATGTAGGAAATTTGATCAGCTCTCAGCTTCTTGGCCCATATTTGACAATCACCACAGAGCAAGTGGGCTAGTGTTCTGATCCAGGGCATCTTATTAGTCCATTCCATTGAACACCAGGGCATTTTATTAGTATGACTAGTGAAGGGCACACGGGCAGGACATGGAAGGGACACTAGAATGCTGCCAAAATATTTCAAAAATAGTTTTAAAGTTTAATTAAACAAACAGTAGAGTTCTTACTTGTTTGCTTGATATTTATCAGAAGAGCAGATATTTTACAGAGAAAGGATACAACATGAGGAAGACCTGGGTTTTGAGCCCCATCTCTGGAGTTTGCAAACTGTGTGACCTTGAGAGAGTGGCTTTGCTCCTTCCCACTTTCCTTCTCTGGTGGGTGGGACTGGTCATCAGCGAGAGGTATGACAATGCGAATGAAAGGGTTTTGTAAATATAAAATATTGTTCAAACTGGTGCAAGAATGAGCAAGTATGGCAAGGTAAAATAACGATTAACTGCTCTTAGAGGTACCAGATACTGTGCAAGGCTGTGGTCTAGGTCTTTTCATTCATTATTGCATCCAGTCCTCACGGTCACCCATGTGATGCTGGTTCTACTACATTGTCCCTCTTTTACAGATAAAAACTTAAGCTTGGAGATTTTAAGCAGCTTGCTGAAAGAAGTGAAATGAGCCTAAAATATGATATGGCCCATGAAGCCTTGCTGGCTGCACAGACAGAGCTTCAAGTTGGTGGTTCCATGGTATGATTGCTAAGATGCAAGACCTCAGCCTCAGAAATTTGATTGCTAGTATATTCAGGGCTAACCTGGACTAATCTAGCCTGACTCATAAAAGATTGATAGATAACATTTAGGAGGTTAACTCACTAATTTGCAAAGAGCAACATATCTAATACACAGACTGATTCTCATGTCAGCCAACCGATCAGTGAGGCTTTTCTTATAGGGAAGCCAAATTATAATGATATAATCAACAGGTTGCTGGATAGGGATGAAATCAGAGCACAACAAATTGCTAATAATAATAATTATAGCAATGAAGGTACTAATAACAAACATACTGATGACCTACTACATGTCAGGTACAATGCTCAGTGCTTTGTATGATTTACTGAATTTAAGTTTTATAAGAAACTCAGGTCTATACTATTTGGTTCCCATTCTACAGGTGAGGAAGCTAAGATATAGAAAGATTAAGGAGCTTACCTGAATCCACATATGTAGTAGGTGAAAGAGCTGGGATTTGACACCAGCCAGACACTCTGCTGCACTGAGGAGTGATTTGCTCCCTAGAAATAGTGCCACATGGAAAGATTTCTATTCCATGCCCTGGAGGAAAGCCAGGGTGCAAGGTATATCTAGTAGTGGAAGGTCGTTGGTGATAAGGTCCACATGGGAGGCTCAACAGGGAGAGAGTAGGGAGTCTCCTGTGATCAGGAAAGGCTGCGTAGAGTAGTGGTCATGGGGTGGTGGGTGGTGGTGGTGGTAGGTGGGGCTTGACACTGGCCTGGAAAGGTGAGCAGGAGGACAAGATTCACAGGAAAAGAGCAAGTAGAGTGAGCAAGAATGTGGACAATGGGATGTGCAAAGCCCATCTGGAGTGGAAGACTTGTGTTGGGGAGCAATGGGAGAAAATACTAGACGTGTTCACCAGGAGAGGCTGTGGGTTGAAGAAGGCTGATGTGGGCTTTCATCCTGATCTTGGTCAATGCAGATGACTCCATGCTTGCCTACATTCTGCACTGAGTGCCAGCTCCCTGCCAAGCATTGTGCGAGCTGTAGGGGAAGGAAAGGTTGCTGGGGTCCAGGCCCTACCTACAAGGAGCTTATAATTTAGTAGCACAGGGGGCAGGACCCATTTGAAAGAGAACAGTAATCCAGGGCAATGGTGGTCATGGAGCGAGAACTGGGTAGCTGGGGGAGTCCTGACAGCCCGAGTGTGGGTCCTGTTCACATGGCAACCTGAAACCCGGGGCTTGAAATATAAGAAGCCACACTTTCGGGGAACGAGCCTGGAAGCATGTTATTAGAGCGAGTGACAACAAGAGCAGAGGCACAGAGTTCAGAAAGGGGCTACGCACCCATGGAATGGGGAAGGTGGGATGTGACAGGCTCGAGGGCCTGGGCCTAGAGAGGGGAGATGTGAGGGCAGAGAAGTGGGGTTCTTGATCACTCACCCCAACACTGAGTGGGCTTTCATAGTGCAGAGCACAGGGCTAGATGGGGTGGGGGCGTGCAGCTAAAGAAGTGGTAGTCCTTGCCCCCCGGGGACCATCAAGCTGAGAGAAACAGAAGACCAGATGTGGCCTCCTTGGGGGGAGGAGCACCACATCTGGTTCCTTTTATTTCCTTCTCTCAGGGCAGTGAGGAGGGTGCCTGGCATGTATTAAGTGTTCATCTATTGTTCACCGAATGAATCAATGGACATAAATAATTTTTATGCTGCACAGAAATGAATAAATGTTAACCAATGGTGAACAAAAAGGGAACAGTGGTCAGCTCTGACAATGGGAGTCTGAGATTTCAGATTTAGGGGCTATAGAGTGATAACTGGGTCTGTCTTGGGGAGGGCCCCCATCTCAGTGCTCCTCGCCCGCTTGCCCTTTGCTTCTCCTCACTCCATCGTCCCTCCCCTTCCTGCCCAAGTGGCCTGGGACTGAAAATCAGCCCGGGCAGCACCAGAAGAGCTTTGCAGACGAGATTAAAAGCAAATCAAAGAAGAAAAATTGTGGCTCGGTTTATGTCTTCCTAATTAAAACCCCGCCAGTCTCGCTTCTTTTTCTTTCCAGCTAATGTTACACTAACGAGCTGAGTTTAGTGGCATTTATGTAGATAAAAGTCCCAATGATTGATCTCAATGGCTTGTTAAAATTAGTTTCAGTCCACCATATTGATTTAATTCCATTGCTTGAAAGTGCTAATTAATAATGATAATAAAAGTGTCTCGGCCCATTATTATCAGTGGGCAGGAGGGGGTGGAGTGTGTGTGTGTGGGGAGAATTGGTGTTTTTAGTGTCATTCTGTCTACAGGGTGGCCTTTGCGAGCTGGCTGAGGGGACAGGAGGCTGGGGGTGGGGGCAGAAAGGGGTGGTTCCGTCTGTCCCTGGTGTCTGGCAGGTTCCTGGGGGTGGAACTCCAGGCTGCTGGAAGGGCCAAGGGAAGCCCTGGATGTGCACCGGCCAGGGAGCAGGGCTCTGCCTTCTTCACCCCTCCTGAGGTGGGGGTGCTGCTTGCCGGGGCTGGTTCCTGAAGGAGGTTAGGGGTTTCGACTTGAGCCTGTTCTAGAGGGTGATGAAGCTGGAAGGGACCGGGTCAGGGGCTTGCTGTTTAGTGGCCATGGAGAAGCAGACAGACAGCCTGGGCCCAGGAACTTCAGCCACCCCAGACCCTGCGCTGGCAGGAAGGCCGGGAGGGGAAGGAGGGATCTGGTGGCCAGAAGGTCAACTGATGGAGAGGCTTGAGCGTTGGGGAGGAGTGAAGGATTTTGGAGAGCAAAGGCACAGTGTGTCCAGGGAAACTGAGCTGAAAAGGGAGGGTTAGAAGTGTTTTCCAAGTTAATTAATTAATTTAATTTTAAAGAAGTCTTTTTGCCTGAGATGATGCCTATGCCCCTGGAAAGGAGCCTCTCAGCCACTCTGGGGAATAAGGTTGTGAGGGGGGTCTGGAGGGGGTTGAAGAGAGAGAGTGGTGCTGGGTATGAAAGCAGTGCCTGGGGGTGGGGTGGGGATGAGAAGCTATCTGAAGACAGTGGCAGAGGTTTTGTGGCCAGAAACAGCTCCTCATTGCTGGTGGGAAGTGAGAGGAAGAGGAATGGCCCAGGAAATTTAGTTGCCCCTTCCCACAACCAGCCCCAAATCCTCTGGGGTTCATCTGGAGACCACTGACCAGACCTCTCTCTCCCTCTCTTACTCTCCATCCTCCCCCATTTAGCCTCCCCTCTTCCCCATACACTACTCCCCCCAACAGACTGTATCATGGAGAGGTCGAGGTTTCATTAACCATGCATGCTGTTCTTCCTTGGTTGAACTTTATAACCATCAGGAATCCATGGATTGCACTTTGAGAACCAGGAAGGGAGTGGAAAGAGCTTTCGGGTCCCAGAGGGTGTGGGGGAGAAAGTGGGATGAGAGAGGCACACATTTAGGACATGCGGCCTCTACAGGTGAGGGGCCAGGGACCCACAGAAACAGCCCACAGAGCCCACGTGAGGCCAGAGCAACCTGATGACCAAGAGGTAACCTTAATTTTGAGGCAGGTTCCAGATCAGCCAGTAGCTGCCCCTTTTTCTGGGCTGGCCTATCAGGTAGGAATACGTCTAATTAAGGCAGAAATCTGGAGGAGATGCAGCTGCTGGCTCTGGCAATTCTGAGCATCACAGTCTCGAATGTAATATCCAAAGATCCACCCGACATATGTATATTCCTGGAGATGTTCTTTATCGAAGGACCTATGAAGCATCCTCCCCACCCGCAAAAAGATTAATTGGAAACTCGCACTATAGAATTGAGCTATATATGATTTTACTCTACAGTTAACTCAAGCATAATTATATGCAATAATTATACTGTGTAGTTCTGATATTAATTACAATCTATCCTCATTAAGGAATTAACCAAACCGTGCGTGGCTGGGGGCAGGGAGGAGGAGATAGTTTTTACTATGATTTACTCTCAATTTTCCCTCTTTTAGATTGTACTGTTCCCCCGACTCCCGTGTCTTGGGTTATGCCTATTGCCCTAGTGGTTTGGGTTGGGATATTGTGTTTCTTCTGTCAAGGTCCTCATTACTAACCCCAGAAAATCATCTGTCTCTATGTGATTCCTCCATAGAGGAACCTCCAGGCTCACTGAAGTCAAGAATCCCTACCAGCCTATCCTCCAATATAATCAACCAAATGCCAACTACTAGCTACTTTATATGGGATTTCTATTTGAATGATCTTAGCTTTCTGCTTCTCGCTGCCTCCTCCTGCCTGCTGCTCCTGTATTCAGCACAGTGCCCTGCACTGTGATAGGGTGAAGGGGTTTGAGCTTGACTCATTTTGGGGGAAGAGTAACTTCCAGATTGAGTCCGAGCTCAGAATAGATTGCCTTTGGTAAAAAATATGGGAATCCATATGCTTCCTTGTAACACTGTTAAGCACCCTCCCTGCTTCAACTCAGGAATATTACTGTTAACTATTTCATACACATGTTTGGATGGGGTGACAACACACATAGTTGGAATCTGGATCCTGTTTGGGATCTTAAAAGTAATTCATCCATTTTGTTTTGTTTTGTTTTTATGTAGAAGCCATTATTTATGTTTTCTAGGGTCTGGAAATCCCAGTAGAATGTTGGAGAATATAATTTGTTCTGTTACCCTTGGCACCCTACTGTTCCTTTCCATATTATTATTTTTTCTTTTTTCCTTTTCTTTGTCTTTTTATGTTTATGAAAAACATAAAAATGTTTTTCACTTTTTCTTTTCCTTTTCTTTGTCTTTTTATGTTTATGAAAAACATAAAAATGTTTTTCACTTTTTCCTTCTTCCTCTGCAATCTCAGCCTACTCATCCTGGCTGAGGCTGACACATGAGAACTATGAGGTTGTCTGAATGGACCATGGGAGTGAAAGCAAGCAGTAGGGCCAGGGAAGCCTTATTCAGGACACAACACATGCAGTGGTGGGGAGAGTGCTTTCCCACTGGGACTCATGACATTAGGAACGGCAGGCTCCACTCCTCTCTGATGGCATGGCTTGGGCAGCAGCTGGGGTTTCTCAAGGCGACTCAGTGATTTCCAGTGGTTATTTTGGGCTGAACATTTATGGGTTATCTAGTCAGATGGATGGGGCACAGAGCAAGATGTTCCAATTAAGAGTTTAGTTTGGAAGTCTGATGGCCTCAAGCCTGGAAGTTAAGCATCCCTGACCATACCGAGTGGAGGACACAGTGGATGGCACCTGGTCCTGGGAGTGGAGGGTTGGAAAAATACCAGGGCCTCTTCATCAGGTCGAGGGACTGTTTAATCCTCAGTGGGTGTGTAAGTGTTCAAGGGGCAGAGGGAGAGGGGTTGGTGAATAGAGTTTCTGCAACAGCCAAAGAAAAGGATTTATAAGTATCATCTAAGTGTTTATGAAGGTAGAAACTGAATTTGTCACCAGATCCATGGAGTAAATCCTGGGTAAGAAATGAGGCAAAGAGGGTCAGGAGTGTGGTTAATATAGAAGTAGAGTGAGAGGCAAGGAACCAGCAGGGGATGTGTGTGAGACAAGATAGGCCAAGACTGCTTGGCCAGAGCAGAGTGATGGGGTAGGGGACAGCTGCACAATCCTGTCAGCCCGAGTGGTTGCACAGAGTGTAGGTATCTATGGGCTAGGGTGCTTGGCAGCTGAACCCCATAGACATGTGTAGTGAATCGAATTGAACTCTAGTCTGGGATGTGTGTAGATAGGATTGCAGCTCAGGAGCTGTGCGAGCACCAGGGGATCGGGTGGATCCTGAGTGTGCTTGCACATGGAGGGGAATGCAGAAGGGGTGGGGGACCATGTAGGGAGGAGAGAAGAAGGAAGTTCAGGGGGCTAGCAGCTGTAGCTGGGCAGTGGGGTCTGGAGCCTGCCATACCAACTCACAGGAGCCTCTGATGTACACCTGGTCTGAGTTCAAGCCCAGTGACATTAGGTTTATAGGTTGTTAGCTTGAAATCAGCCACCGGGAGAGTATCAATACTGCACAGTGGCAAATGCCACCAATTAGGGCCTTTTCTCCCCTGGAGAGCTTGTGTTAAATATTTACCAGCACCCTACTGGGACCAGAACCTTTTTCGAGCCTCTCTAGTGTTAGGTGTGGGGCTATTGGTGTGGTCTTTCTTCTGCAATAAGCTCAGAATCTGCACAGACTGGAGGCACTCAGGGAGCCTGTGTTTGAGGAGCTGGGAGAGAGAGAAGCAGGGGAAAGGGTAGAGGGGCTGGCACCAGATCTGACAGCTGCAAAAGTTGTCACCAGAGGGGGTGCTAATGAAGACTGATGAAAGTAACCATCAGCAGCCCCACTTTTTTTAGCCTTTGACCAATCGCCTGGCTCTGGGTGAGGTGTGTGGGCACTATTACACTGTGCTGGGTAGTGAAAATGGATACAGACCTGTTGAAAAACAAATTGGCACCGTGTACCATGAACTTAAAACATGAAATACCCTCTGACCCAGTAATTCTCCTTCTGGGAATCTGTCCTAAGAAATTAATCCTAAACACATTCTTGTTTTTTTTTTTTTTCAAACCTGTGATGCAAAAAACTAAAAAAATAAGAAATAAAAAAACCCCAGTTTTATTTATATTAGCAAAATTGAAAATTAATTTGAAATTAATCTAAATGTCTCACTTTAGCAAAATGGTTAAGTAATCTATGGCATATCTTCTTAGTAGATTATTATGCAGTGCTTTAAAAAGATGTGAAGAACATTTATGAAAAATGTGGAAATGCTTATGACAAGCAGGGTATAAAATTGTAGAGTAGTGGTTTTCCACTACTCTTTTGGAATCCTACTCCTGAGTCAAATGTATTTGGGGAAATGCTCAGTATCAGATACTCTACTTGGGACTTATCAATGCCCATCAACAATGAAGGTTCTAAAAAGTTCTGTGGTTTAATCTATTGCTTCTGGACTTAATTCACTCCATAGGCCTTTATCCAACCAACATCTACTATCATCCCCAAGCATGAGAGTTCTGCAGAATGGGGTTTTGGGACATGATGACACACTGAATGGTTATAGTTGCATTAAAATGTCCATTGGAAAAAAAAAAAATGTCCATTGGAATACAGAGGAAGGACTGGAAGAAAAAAGGGATAAAATGCAAGTAGGGACCATGGGTAGCAGTGAATGGGAAAAGAACTTTTTAAAAATCTTTTTTTGTGTGTGCATTTGCCAAAAATTCTTTAATGTGCATATATTATTCTATTAAAATTTTTTATAAAGACCTCTCTCTAAGTAAGATTGTGTCTTCCTACAGTTTTTAACTGCAGATTGAGCATTTGTGCTTTCTGCCTAATGAATAAAATGTCCATATAAGCCAGTAGGATAGGATATTTGATAAATAAAGAGTCCTGTGGCTGGTATATATGGTAGCATGATGACAATTCCAGGGTGTGAATTTAGGATTTGAGATCGACCTAGTTCATCACAGTGAAAAAGAAACAATCTTTAAACAACTGGTGGACATCTCTCTAGTAGTTGAAGGTGTGCCATGCTTGATGCAGAGCATTTTATACATATTATTTACTTAATCTTCATGGTGACCCCACAGGTAGGTACTACTATTTTCCCCATTTTAAAAATAAGTAAACTAAGCCACAGAGAGGTTAGGTAACTTGTCTGCGTTTCCAAGCCTTCTGTCTCCAGAGACCAGACTCTTCCTCAATGCCTAGAGCTGCCTCCTGCCAAGAGACCAGTGAAGACATGGTTTTGATGGACAGGATTTCACAGCTGCTGATTTAACTTAGACATGAAACCATTCCTGCTTGAGGAATGGCCCTACCCTACCCCATTGGGTGTAGAAGCTGGAATCACACAGGCCCTTCACTTCCTCTGGTTATATTCTCCTCTATGTGAAGGTGGGGGAGGTGTGGCCACGTGAAGAAGGTATCTTGGCCACCAGGTATCTGAGGAGTGTGGCTGATATAAGCTGCCATCTACAGTCCAGTGACATCCTGGATGGGAGAGACTGAGGGAGGTTAGATAAGGAAACAGGAGAAAGAAACCCATTCTACACAGGTTTAAAAGCCAGGCATCCCAAGGAGATGAATATGAGCTTGGGAGTCTTGGATGGAGTTCATCAAAGCCATTCCTTGCTCTTTCTCCCTCGGAAGAATGGGGAGGACAGACAGGGTACCATGTCTGCCAGAAAGAGCCTCTCATTGGCTTGGACCTATTGTGAAATCAGCTCAGTGCCACTTACCTGCTTCATCCTAGACTTTCCACTCTGGACTCCAGAATTCAAGGCCCTACTCTCTTCCCCTTGAAACCCTTGTCTTTTGCCCATTTCCCTTCAGCTGCTCAGCTCCAAATGGGATGAAAAGCCAGTTGGTGTCGACTCCAGATTCTCATGGGATGGTTGCTAGCTGGACCTGGGTTGTTCTATCAAATATTGACTCATCCTACATTCATGCTTACTGTTCTCAGCTGATCTGTACCACGCAGCAGGCCCGATCCCAGCACTCCACAAAGCATTAGACTTGTCTGCTGATTCACACTTGCCTTGTTATGCACTCTGCATCTGCTGGTCTCTTCTGGTTAGATTTTATTCTTTCCTACCATTTCCACTTTTTAAAAATTCTTACCTATTTATTTAATGGTATCACTCCCTCCCCCTTCTAATAGATTTAAAATGTTGCACTGGTTACCACTGAACTTTACTGAGTCTGTTTTGGACCAGGTACCCAGTGTGTCAAATTAATCTTTGTATTCACTTAAAACTGTGTTCCCTATTTACAGTTCCTGGGCCATTGATGATGAGTCTTGCTTTCATAGAAGGGTCTTTCCTGGAGCAAAATCTCTCTGTGAGGAATGCATTGTACAAATTGTTGGTGGCCAGATTGACAAGAAAAATGGTGCCAATATCATGGTAAAATGACATCAGCAACATCCTCCAGCCCCTTACAATGTCGTGTGCTTGAAGAACAATGAGGATGTCAACTCCACACTCCACCACCCTAGAGAAAAGAAAGTGTGTTGATATCAGAGGGTACCATTTGGTGGCATGGTTTCTGCACCTGAAAACATGTGAGGAATCTTGCCCATTCCTTGAAGACAGGAGTCATCATCTCAGAGTCTGGCCTGGATGTTGCTTGTTATTGTCACCCTGATTTTTAAAAACAATATTGTTGAGGAAAGAGTCTGAAAACCAATTATTGTTGCTTTGGTCATTTAAAAAAAATTACACATCAGTCTTTCCTTAGTTCCTCAGTGGCTTTCCTTGCCCACAGCTATGGAGAATGCGTAACAGAGCTATCCTTAGTATCCCACAGCGACACTAAGAGGATGAATTGGGACAAAATAGTAATTCCAATAATAGTAAAAAAAGCTAATAGTCACGAGTGCTTGCCCTGTGCCCAGCACCATGAGCTATGTTTTGAGTAACTCTGAGGTAGATCTAGAGTGATCATGTCTATGAAGTAATGTGAATTACCGTGTATCCCGTCTGCTACTCTCTCACTCTTTTTCCTTACCAAGTTCCGCGGATTCTCTTTGCGGTATTCTTCCTTTCAATTCCTTCTGTCCCATCTGATTGAAGCCCCTCAACTCCACTCACTGCTGTGATGGTTCAATGGCCTCTGCCTCTCCCTGTCTAACTCGCTGCAGGTGCTTCTACACTGGCCAGTTAAAGAAATCCTTCCCACCAAACTGCCCCCAACCACTTCCCATTTACAGTTATTCCATGTTTCCCTGTCACTGGCCTGGTGTTCAGGAGTCTCTGTATTCTGACAAACGACCTTTCCTATTTCCCACTGCTCCTCTCCCGTGCCACTTAGCCATAGCTTGTTTGAGTCCCTTACTGTCCTAGACCATGCCTGTGTTCCTCCTTCCTCCCTGCCTGTGCTCCTGCTTCTCCACCCACATCTGCTCCATGATGTCACCTCTACACACCCTTCAAGTCCAGCCCAAGCTCTTGTCCCCACACTATCTTCCCTGACCACGTCTGCCTCTGTTTTTCCACCATGCTCACACCAGCAGGCACTCCATTTCTCATCCTTGGGGTTGTCGTTTTGGGTTGGTATTTAAATGTATTAAATGTTTTTTGAACATTTGGGCATCTGTGTTCCTCCCTCAACTAGATTGTAAATTCCTTGATGATAGGAGTCATGGGGAGACATTATATATATATATATATATATATATATATATATATATATATATATATATATATGTAAAGTGCCTCACAGCATCTAGTCTGTAGTAGACCACAGTAACCCATCCAATAAAGCTTTGATCAATGAAAGAATGCCAATTTATAAACATAGTGCCAAGCTCCAAAGGTATTTGGTTCCCTTCTCAGATTTATTTTAAAAAGAAAGAGTCTTTCATATAAAGTAGAATGGGAGAGAAAGCGGATGAATGAGGCACACAGGGGCGAGAAACAGGAAAGCGGCCTCACACAGAGTCTTGAACAGAAACTTGAATAAAACCCAGAGCTTTGGTGCTCCATCTAAGATGTTCTGGGGCTTTGCTTGAATAATTCAGAGTCTGGACTCCCCAGATAGTTAGGAGAGCTAACCAGTAGCAGGGTAGCTGGAGCATGCTGCAAAGAAATTGCACAGTGCTCGTTACAGTACGGAACAATAATAACAATTATGATAATAATGATGATGGTGATGGTGATGGGGATGGTGACGCTGATGATCCAGCAGCAGCCCTGGCTAAACCGCCACCGTGGGAGGAAGAATCCATTTCCTCCTACTGGTGGAGAAAGGTCTGTGGCCACCGAGGTGGCCCCTGGCCCCCGGGGCTCCTTGGGCCGCAGGGGCCGCAAGGGCCAGGTCAGGGAGGCTGGCCAACGGGCTTCGGGCTGGCAGAGGGGAGGGAAGTCGTTTCAGTCCCTTTGGTCTTGACTGAAAACAAAGTGAGGGTCCCTGAGTTCTCCTATAAACGGTAATGATAACACAATTATCATGCAAAACAAAAATTAAGTTTAATGGTGCAAAGCCAGGGTGTACTGGGGAGGTAATTCATATTAATTATGTTTGGATTAAAAGCTTATTTCTTTTGTTAGCATCTGCAAGTAGTAACTTAGCTGCTAGAAAAAAATCCGCATATAATTACGGTCTCTTATGGAGGAGCAGTGTTGGACTTAATGGAGCATCTCTGCTCTCTTCAAGCTCCTGGAGAATGGTAATATTTCACATTTTATGAAACACAGAAGAAATAAATTACAGGTTTAATGATAAGAACTACTTGGACTCATAATGAAATCTGATTGGCCAGTTAATCCACCGAGACTCTCAGATGCGAACCATCCAAAAGGGGTAAAAATGATGAAAAATGAAATTAAATGGAAAAACCTTCACCCGCAGCCTCTTTTGTGAAGGCTGGGGAAGCACTGAGCAGCAGGAGAGGAGCCCCGGGGCTGAGGAGAAAAATCGCTTTTCCTGGGTGTGGGGAGGGCAGAACGAGGAAGGGATTTCCCTCCTGTCCTCCCCAGATTTCCAGTGGAAATGAAACCAGGAGATTTTCAGTGGGAAGATAGGGAAGGGGACCCGAGGAGGAGGAAGGCAGGAAGGCAGGGTTCCCTGGTGAGAAAGAAGCAAGGGCCCCCAACAGGGCCTCGCCTTGAGCTGGCAAAGGCCAAGTCTGCCTGAAGGGTAACTGGACTTGGGCTGTATTGATCCCATTTCCCACAGACAAGGAAATATTTTGCTAGGGGAGGAAGGTAAAGGTGTCCTCTGTTTCTACGTTCAGGGGGCACCTCTGGACCTGAGGTGTGTTCCCCGGAGGGACTCAGCAAAAGCCCTCCCAACAGGCCCAGCTGAGCCCCTGCCCGCTTCTCCTGGCTCTGCCTTTGTGGTTGGCCGCCTCTCTGGGCACTTTGGGAGTGGGTCTGCCTCCGTTTGGTAGAGCTGTGAGGTCTGTCCATTTCTTTCTTTTTTAAGATTTCTTTTCTTTTTTAAAAGATTTTCTTTATTTATCAGAAAGAGCAAAGCGCTAGAGAGCACAAGCAGGGGGAGTGGCAGAGGGAGTGGTAGAAGCAGACTCCCCATTGAGCGGGGAGCTCGATATGGGGCTCTATCCCAGGACCCTGGGATCATGACCTGAGCCGAAGGCAGGTGCTTAACTGACGGAGCCACCTAGGTACCCCAGGACTGTTCATTTCACTATGAGAGAGAGTATAGCACAGCAGAAAGAATTTGGATTTTGGAACCAGACAGGCCTGGGTTCTAGTTTTTGTCCTGACGATTATTAGCCACATGACCTTGGACAGGATATTTCACTTCTCAGTGTCAAGTTATTCATCTGGAGATTGGGAGTGTTGTGAATCTTCAATATTAATGATGTAAGTGAGAATTATATATGTGTAGGGTTTTGAGACATTTTAGGTGCTCAGAAAATAACCATGGCCACTCCCACAACTACCGTTGTAAATATGAGGAAAGCTTCTTGTCTGGAGGAAGGCCTGGAAATTAGCACATGCCCACAAACCCACAGGAAAATCAGAGAAATGACTTTATAAGAACTTAAATGATAGTCCCAAGTGCTCTGAATACTCAGATCAACAACAGTACCATTTCCCAGCCATGGCACGGTCTTCCTAGATTCCATACATGTAGGAAGTCCATGAAAGACTCATTTAAAAAAGATTTCATTCATTCATTCATTCATTCATTCATTTATTCATTCATTTAGAGGGAGCATGCACAAGCAGGGGAAGGTGGAGTGGGAGAATGAGAATCTCCAGCAGACTCCATGCTGAGCATGGAACCCGACCCTGGACTTGATCCCACCATCCTGAGATCATGACCTGCGCCAAAATCAAGAGTCAGATGCTCAACCAACTGAGCCACGCAGGCACCCAAGACTCATTTTTTATATCAAGAGGATGGAACTATGTGGAACCTGGAGCCAAGTTTTTACCTCTTCCATCCTCAGCTCTCAGGTTGTAAACTGTCCTTATCACCAAGGCACCGCTGATGTAAAAGTCCATGGGTGTAGAATGGGGGTGACTGTGCAGGGACTGGGGAGCACTCATGGTGCCAATCCCCCTGGTCTTTGCCATCCAGTCACAATGCAGAGATCAGACACAGTGCCAAGGTGGCTGATGTAAATTCTGAGGACGAGAAGCGGTAGTTCGATCAGGGCATCAGGTGGGGCATTCTGGGTAGAAGGTGAGGGTGTGAAGTAGAAACTTTGCTGAGGAAAATGGGAAAGTAAATTCCTGGAGCACCATATTATTGAATAAGGCAGGTCCCAGCTGAAAATGTGGCTATTGCACTGTGACACAGGGCTGGCCTTCAGGATTTCTGGGAGATTCTGAAGGGCCCTGTGGGTTTCTGGGAAGTTCTTGTAGGGCCCCCAGCTCAGGCCCTCCCTGAGGCTGCCTTGTTCTGAGTCTCCCCTGGCTTGGCGGTCTGAGCACAGCCCCTCTTAATGGCAGACACCCAAGCTGGGTCTTGGATATCTATCACCTGATCCTGCACAAATGGGGACGCAGACATAACTCATGAACAGTGCTCAGATCAGGGCCAGCCCCATGTAGATAATAAATAATAGCTGTCACTTTTTCTTAAGTAACTTGCCCAAGGTTCTGTAATGCCCAGGTTAGAAATACTGCTAGCACCAGTGTTTTGTTTTCTTATTTTTTTTTCTTTTCAGACTTTTATTTTTTAAAAGCAGTGTTAGGTTCATAGCCAAGCTGAGAGGAAGGCACCAATATTTTTCAGATGCCCCCTTCCCCTACATGCGCATAGCTTCCCCCATCATCAACAATCCCCACAGCATGGTACATTTGTTACAACTGATGAACCTGCATTGGCACATCATCACACAAAGATTCGCATTAGGGTTCACTCGTGGGGTTGCACAGTCTGTGCATTTAGACAAATGTATAAAGATATGTTTCAATTATCATAGTATCACACAGAGTATTTTCACTGCCCTAAAAATTCTCTCTCCAACTCTGGCGACCACTGATTTTTTTTTTTTTTTGACTGTCTCCATAGTTTTGCCATTTCCAGAATGTCACATGGTTGGAATCATATAGTGTATAACCTTTTGAGATTGGCTTCTTTCACTTAGTAATATGCATTTAAAGTTCCTCCATGTTTTTTCATGGCTTGGTAGCTCATTTCTTTTCATACTGAATAGTATTCCATTGTTTGGGTATACCACTGTTTTTTTATCCATCACCTACTGAAGAACAACTTGCCTGCTTCCAGGTTTTAGAGATAAAACCGGTATAAATATCTGTGTAAGGCTTTTTTTTTTTTGAAGATTTTATATATTTATTCATGAGAGACACAGAGAGAAAGGCAGAGACATAGCCAGAGGGAGCAGCAGGCTCCCTGCGGGGAACCTGATATGGGGCTCGATCCCAGGACCCTGGGATCACTCAACCACTGAGCCACCCAAGTGTTCCTGTGTGTGGGTTTTTATGTGGAAACTGTTTCAACTCCTTTGGGAATATCAAAGTATGTGATTGGTGGATCACATGGTAAGAGTATGTTTGGTTTTGTAAGAAACCACCAAACTCTTTTCCAAAGAGGCCATAACATTTTGCATTCCCCCCCGCCCCGCAATGGATGGGGATCCTCTTGCTTCAGCATTTGGTGTTGTCAGCTTTTTGAATCTTGGCCATTCTCACAGGTATGTAGTATATCTTGTAGCTCTCAGTTTTTGAACATCCAATGTGCCAAACAACATGCTGGTACTTTTATGTACACTGCCACATTTAATTCTCCCCAAAACCCTTAAAGGAAGTGTCATCTTTAAGGAGGCAAGAATACCCCATGGGAAAAAGACAGTCTCTTCAACAAATGGTTGGGAATAATGGACAGCTGCATACAAAAAATGAAAGTGGACCACTTTCTTACACCACACACAAGAATAAACTCAAAATGGATAAAAGACCTAAATGTGTGACCCGAACCCATAAAACTCCTAGAAGAAAACATAAGCATGTCCTCTTGACATCAGTCATAGTGATATTTTTTAGAGATCTGACTCCAAGGGAAAGGGAAACAAAATCAAAAATAAACAAGTGGGATTATATCAAACCAAAAAGCTTCTGCACAGTGAAGGAAACCATCAACAAATGAAAAGGAAACTTACTGAATGAAAGAAGATATTTGCAAGTCATATATCTGATAAGGAGCTAATATCTAAAGTCTACCAAGAACTCATACGGGTCAGTAACAACAACAACAAGAACAAAAAACCCCAACAAGACCCTCAAATAATATGATTTAAGAAAGGGGCAGTGGACCTGAACAGACATTTTTCTAAAGAAGACATCCAGATGGCCAACAGGCAGATGAAAAGATGCTCATCACTCATCATCAGGGCAATGCAGATCAAAACCACAATGAGATGTCACTTTACACCTGTCAGAATGGCTATTATCAAAAAGACAAGAGATAACGAGTGTTGGTGAGGGTGTGGAGAAAAGGGAACCCTTGTGCATTATTGGGGAATGTAAGCTGGTATAGCTACTATGGAAAGAAAATAGTTGGGAGGTTCCTCAAAAAATCAAAAGTAGGTCATGTAAAAAAATTAAAAATAAATCTGCCTTCTGATATGAGCAACTGGTATCTACCTGAAGAAAAGGAAAGACTAATTGCAAAAGACATATGTACCCTTATGTTCACTGCAGTATTATTCACAGTAGCCAAGATATGGAAACAACCTTAGTGTCCATTGATAAACGAAGGGGTAAAGAAGATGTGGCATACACACACACATACACACACATACACACACCCCCACTGGAATATTATTTAACCATAAAAATGAATGAAATCTTGCCATTTGTGACAATATAGATAGAACTTGTGAGTGTTATACTAAGTGAAATAAGTGAGACAGAGAACGACAAATACTGCATGATTTCATTCATATATGGAACCTAAAAAAAACCAAAACAAAACTAAGACTCATAGACACAGATAACAGATGGGTGGTTGCAAAAGGTGAAGGGAGTTGGAGGGGGTGAAATGGGTGAAGGGATTAAGAGGTACAAACTTCCAGTTATCAAATGAATAAGTCAAAAAAAATTGAATAAGTGTTGGGGATGCGATGGACAGCACGGGGAATATTGCATGGGGAAAACTTAGAGTTTATTTGTTTTTTTGAGAGAGAGTCAATAATATTATAGAACTTTATATGGTGACAGCTGGTAAGCAGACTCCTTGTGAGCACTTCACAATGTACACAAATGTCAAATCACTGTGTTGTACACCTGAAAATAACATGAAGTTGTATGTTAATTATACCTTCATAAAAGATATAATATATATTTAAAAAGTAAGTATTGTTTTTCCACTTTACTGATGAGGAAAAGAAGACTCAAAGAAGTGAAGTGATCTGATCAGGTAACTCGAGGTCATTTGCTTTCTAATTTGGATCTCCGTATTTTAGTGTTCTCTTCTTTCTTTCTTTTTTTTTAGAAAAGATTTATTTATTTATTTTAGAGAGAGACAGTGCCCACACATGAGTGGGGAAAGGGGCAGAGGGAGAGAATCTTTCAGCAGATGCCCCGCTGAGCGCGAATCCCCCCACCTCCGAGGGGGGGGTCCATCTCACCACACGTGAGACTACGACCTGAGCCAAAACCAAGAGTCGGCAGCTCAACCAACGGAGCCACCCAGGTGCTCCTCTTATTTTTCAGTATCAATAATTTACCAACTGGCAAATGATTTTCTTGTCTCCTGTTTGTTCTCCTGATTGCTTTTAATAAATATGGATTGTAAGAAATTATAATAACATTATAAGAAAATTATAAATAAGTGACTTGAAAAAGAAAAAAAATGTACTGATTGGCAAGCCTCTTCCCACCAAAAGGCCTTTGATGGCTTTTGTAAGTGGAGGTTTGCTCTTGTGGCCTATGACTTTCCCCTCCTTCACTGAACTAGGGTTATAGGCTGAGCACAGTGCTTCTCCTAACTCTTCCCAATATCTAGTTGGCCACACCTGGCCCTTCCACTTTGGGGCATTTGTACTTGCACTTCCGCTTGCCTGGCATGCTCTTCCCCAGGCCTTGCTAGCCACCGCCCTCAGTATAGAAGCACCTAGCACCTTTCTCGTTACTGTCTCAATGTTCTGCTTCATTTTCTTCATGGTACTTAAGACTCTCTGAAATTCCCTTATTTAAGAGTTTAAACTTCAAGAAGGCAAGGACGGTTTTTTTTTTTTTTTTTAAGGTTTATTTGCTTATTTGAGAGAGAGACAGAGACAGTGAGCAGGGGTAGGGGCAGAGGGGGGGAATCCTCAAGCCGACCCCCCACTGAGCGCTGTGCCCCACCTGGAGCTTGATCTCAGGACCCTGAGACCATGACCGGAGCAGAAATCCAGAGTCCCAGGCTTAACCCCTGGAGCCACCCAGGTGCCCCAGGCCCGTGCTCCATTAATTGCCGTGTCCACAGTGTTGGATGAGGGCCTGGCACAGAGTAGAGACTCAATAATTCTTTGTAGATGGAGTGAATAAATGAATGAGAGAAACCCAGTTTTGTCTCCCTGTCCATTTTCACCTGTGCCTCCCAGGTCCTCTTTTCAAATTAGCTCCTCTTCTTGCAGCCCCAGAGCCCTCCGTGTGTGGGGCGGTGATTGAGTCTCCACGGAGGAGGGTAACCTGCAGAATCCTGGGGCTACCGTCTTGGGCGGCAGTGAGAAGCAAAGGTCTTCCTGCTTGTGACAAATACACTCTTTTTCAGTTCTAGTTCGGGTGTTGGTGGGCCTCAATCTGTCAAAGCCGAGCTCTGGCTGAGAAGAGAAGAGGCACGGCTGGCAGGCTGGCAGGCTGGCACCCTCCTGTCCCCCTCTTGGTGCACCCCCCCATCCCCTGGGCAGCCCATCTGGCTATGGGGCCCCTGTAGCCCACCTCCGGGTAGGGGGCAGAGCGTTCTCCTTGCAGATTGCTCTTTGGTGCCTGGAAGAGGGTAGGGGTGAGGAGCAGGTCTTCTTCCTGCTTCTTCGAAGATTCTTCGAAGAAGGAATCTTCCTTTCCAAACCTCCCACTGGGACTCCAGTAACTGGATCAAGCAGTCCCTTCACTGGTGCTGGTGGAGGTGGAGGGAGAAAATGCTGGGAACTGAAGAGACTCTGGGTCCTCAGGGCTATCAGCCACATGGTCAAGGGCAGCATGGAATTTGGGGAGGAGCACAGACTCTGTGAGCCTGGCTCCCTGGGTTTCCACACAGCTTTGCCTTTTGCTGGCCCTGTGGGCTTGGGCAAATACTTGAGCTCTCTGTGCCTGATTCCCCTCCTGTGAAAAGGGCCCTAAGGAAGAGAACTTACCTCAGGGTTGTTGTGGAAAGTAAAGAAGTGAATGTTTATAAAGTACTTAACACATAGACTGGCATGTGGGAAGCCCTATGTTCTAAGTGTCATCTATTTGTCAAATAAGTAAAAATGATCCCCATTACACCTTCCCTGTGGATCGTATATACAGTCTGTACACATATGATGCTATTGGATCCTAACTCTGTATGGTGCAGAGTGTATTCTTTTTTTCAAATCTTTCTTTCTGATTTCTTTCCACCTCCCTCCCTCCCTCCCTTCCTTTTTCTCTTTCTTTCATTCTCTCGCTGTCTCTCTTTTCCTCAGATGAAGAAACAAATGGGCAGTGAACTAGTTGGTATTGAACACTTGTGTTT
Source organism: Canis lupus familiaris (assembly GCF_011100685.1). Taxonomy (NCBI): domain Eukaryota; kingdom Metazoa; phylum Chordata; class Mammalia; order Carnivora; family Canidae; genus Canis; species Canis lupus. Next base: position 28,668,753 of record NC_049237.1, read on the forward strand.
GATAGGTCCCCTCCATATTTATTTAGTCCTTATAACAACTGTTTACAGTAAATATGATCTCGTTTTACAGATTTGAAAAGAGATGCTCCAGCTTCTAAGTTCTGTCCTAATAAAAGTAGGCTCTGAGAAGGAAAAAAATCTGCTCTGCCCCTACTCCAGGCTTCATTTATGTCCTTGGCGGAGCTGTTGATTCTGCTCATCTAACCTATCATAAAACCCAAATAAATTCTTTTTACATGACCAAACTCTTGGAGGATGGGATCTGCAAACAGAAGAAAGGGAGCTGTCCTTAAATATAATTATTTCCATTTTTCTGAACAAGAGAATGTGCTCCCACTGGCACAGCAATGCCCAGGCTGGTTTAACGAAGCGACTCATGTCTGGTCCATGAAGGGCAATCCCTTGCACGTGGCATTGTAGGGAACAGCATAGGAAGAGATGGCTCCAGTGGGTGTGGGAAGATGAGGCTAGGATAAGACGGTAGAAAGAAATGTTTAGAAACAATTTATTGGTTAATGGAAATAGCCAATTACAGCTTACGTAATCTGCTATTGTAATTTTTTCCTGTAACTAATGGGGTTGAAATAAATTTGGGAGGAAACAGAGTAGGGTCTGATCTCTACATGACAGAATTTGCATAGAAATGGACTTCTTGATCAAAGACAGTGACTCCCACATTTTTAAAAGTTGTGACACTCCCATATCCCCATATTCGTTTATTTAGGCTGACTACCACAGGTGGGGGCTTAAACAACAAAAATTTATTTTCTCATCTTTCTGGAAGCTAGAGGTCTAAGATCAATAGGATCAAGACCAATCCTGTTGACAGGATTGGTTTCCTCTGAGGCCTCTCTCCTTGGCTTGTAGATAACTATCTTCTTCTGCCATTCCACGTGGTTTTCCCTCTTTCCCATTGGCACACCCCTGATATTTCTTCCTCTTCTTATAAGAACACAAGGCACTAATATGACACCAGTTGTATTGGATTAGGGCCTACCAATACGGTCATATTTATTTAATCTTACTTATTTAAAGGCCCTATCTCCAGCAACAGTCATCATCTGAGGTACTGGCAATTAGGACTTTAGCATATGAATTTTGAGAGCAACACAGTTCAACCCACAACAACCCCTTTTGTTTTTTTTTAATTCTGATTATTTGGGTCCATGCCTTCTTTACCTACAAAGTAGAAACAAATATAATTTTTTTAAGTGAAAGCACCAAAAGCAACTTTTATTAAAACATTTTTGAGACTTTCATGGCAAATTTTGAAACAGCAAAGATATTTCTGGGAATGCTGCAAAATCCTGGCTAGAAATCATTGCTTCCTGGACAGTGAGGAAGGAAATAGATAGTACAGATGTTAGGAGAGGTATATTTGTAACTGTTGAGGGCTTATTATCTGCCAAGTTAAATAGATTGCTCAAAAGAATAACAAATACTCAAGTATCCTTGTTAAGCTTATTGTCTAAGTTCACACAGTTCTTGAACAACAGCATTGAGATTTGAACCTGGAGTCTGAAACCCAAGTTCAGCTTCTGTCCACTACATTGGGCTGAAGTGTGACTGGTTTTCATAATATATAGTTATGTCTCTGGACCCATTTGCTAATCATTTTTCCTATGTGTGCAAAACTTACTGGGCAGCCAGCCAATGCAAACCCTATTAGGTGAGCCACATAACAAGGGGGAAATATCACTCTCCTTTTGAGGAGCCACTCATGTGATTTTAGTGATCAGCTGACAATTAGACCCTGCCCTCCAGCTATAGGAGTGGGTCCCTAACTTAGATCAGGCCAATGATAATATCCTATCTCCATAACTACAGTGATTGGCTCAGGGCGTGAGCATGTGACACAAACTGGACCAACTAGAGTCCTTCTTGAGAATTTTAAAAACTGAAGCTGGAAAAGAGAAATTCTCTTTTTCCTCTGGGATTGGGGCTGCAGGGCTGCTGGGATGCGTATCTGGGACCCTGGAGGCCATGCACCTTCCCACGTGGAGAAAAGAATCTGCAAAAGGAGAGAATGAAGCCAACACCCAGTGGAGCAGAGGCACAAGATAGAGAAAGAATCCTGAAAGCTCTGTGGTCCCTGGGTCCAGCCATTGTTGTGGTCATGTACTACCTTACTCGGGTTGTAGAAATTGTCTCTTTGTTATGTTAGTTTGGACCAGGTTTCTGTCCCTTGCAGCTGGAAACCCTGACCAACATGCTGACTGCTGAGTAGATCCACATGAAAGGAAGCAGTAGTGTGGTATGAAGAACATGGAATATGCAATTGGGTGGTCTACTCTGAGTTTGGACCTGATAGTTCATTAACTACTTGATTTTGGAAAAGATGATTTCTCAGAATATTATTTTATTTTATGTTATTAAGTTGTAAAATGTAGATAACATTAATACATGTTCTTTCTACCACCTAGAGTTCTTCTGAAGAGAAACTAAGGTAAGATAGGTGAGAGGGAAATGTTGTAGAATCCTAAGCAGGAAGTGATTAAAGACTGCAGAGGGGTGCGGTCACTCCGGCTACTTGTGAGCAACTTTTGCCACAGAAGACCGCCACTCAGTGAAAAACTATGAAACATTTGAGGAAAGCCTTCAAAATGAGCAAGAGATGATAAAACAAGTTTCTACACAAAAGGAAACAAGCAATAGAGCCAGCAGCACAGGCTTGTATTTATTGATTTTTAATTTTTTTAGAGAGAGCAAGAGAGCTCAAGTAGGGGGAGGGGCAGAGGGAGAGAGAGAGAGAGAGAGAGACTCCATGCTCAGCACAGAGCCCAACACGGGGCTTGATCCCATGACCCTGAGCTCATGACCTGGGATGAAATGAAGAGTCAGACATTCAACTGACAGAGTCCAGGCTTTTATTTTATTTTTTTAAGATTTTATTTATTTATTCATGATAAACATAGAAAGAGAGAGAGAGAGGGGCAGAGATACAGACGGAAAGAGAAGTAGGCTCCATGCCAGGAGTCTGACGTGGGACTCGATCCCGGGGCTCCAGGATCATGTCCTGGGCCAAAGGCAGGCACTAAACCCCTGAGCCACCCAGGGATCCCCTGAGCCCAGACTTTTAAAACAATTATATTTAATAATCTTCAGGAGATAAAAGAGGACATTATGTCCATGAAACAAGAACAGGAAGTTATGAAACAAGGACAAATTGTTTTTACAAAAGACCAATTAAGACACTTAGAAATGAATAGTACAATTGCTGAAGACAGAATGGATGCAGCCAGATTTTCATTAAGAGAACACCAGGTGCTGGGGGCTGGGGATACAGTGATGAGCAAAAGAGAATAGGAGGGAGAAAGTCATTTGTAAACTAACCACTCCAACAAATCTAAAATGGAATGTGATGTCACCAGTGCCTGTGGTGGGGGTGGGGAGCTGGTTTACCTCAGCAGGGAGAGCAGAGAGAGCACCCCCAGGGAAGTGACAGAGGCTTTGAGGTCTCAAGCATGAGTTGGGCTAACCAGCCAAAAAGAGAGGGTGAGAATTGCTAACCCAGGGAGCAGCCTATGTAGATGTAGGAGTAGAATAGAAGGAAGACCGGCTGGGTGGGCAGGGCCAAGGGAGAGCACCAGCTGTGGAGAAGTGAGGTAGGGCCTGGAGCAGGCAGTGCAGAGCTGGTTATGCCAGTGAGGAGCCATTTTAAGTTTGGGCTTCAAGCAAACTTCAGTTGGGAAGGTAGGAAAAAAAATCTCTTCTGCCAAAAAGGGCTTTAAAACCCTCCTTCCATAACCTGGTGTGCGAAATACTGTTGCTCAGGAGAAAAAGTCAGCCTTCAGGTTTGAGGAAGAGTTTGATTATCACCCAGCTCACAGTCTGGGTCTCGCAAAGCACAGGGGGATGTGAAACCCCCCACAGAAATCCAGGGATGGAAATGCCCAGAGACTGGGCAGCCAGGGATGGTAGGTGAAATTGGGCCAGACTGAGGCTGATGGCCACCGGAAATCATGGGCATGCCAAAGTTAGAGCCCAGCACTGGAGGGAGGGCAGTGAAGCAACCTCCTCAAGATGCAGACCTGGTGTAAGTAGGGTGAGATAGATAGAGATAGAGAGAGAGGGTTTTCTGTGAGGCCTTGCCAAGCTCATGTTCTTCTGTCCTTGGTTTTCCATGAAATTCCTTTTATGGGGGAATGCTTGTAGATTTACAATGAACCCCTTTCTCACCTCCTGAGGGAAGAAAGAAAAATAATGGGAATGGTGACTGTTTCATACTTAAAGCCTGCCCTTCTTGCAGGGAATAAGTCAGGTCTGAGATTTGTAATAAGGGCTTTCAAAGAAGAGGTTTGGCAGTTTTGCCCAAAGCAAGGGGACAGGAGCAGAAACTGGGCCCTTCAATGGTGAAGCATCATCTTTAGGGAAAGAAGAGGAACCAAAATCTGATAATGCTGTCATCTTGATAGTCAGTTAGGTGTCAATATGTTTGGTACTCTGTGTTCTGTTTGATTTTCGCCACAAAGCGTTAGTTCCAGTCTTTACAACAACCTTTCCACATCTTCATGAAGATACACAAAAAACTTTTGATTTATTTTATTTTTTATTTTTAAATTTTTAAAAAAGATTTATTTATTCATGAGAGACACACACACACAGAGGCAGAAATAGGCAGAGAGAGAAGCAGGCTCTATGCAGGGAGCCCAATGCAGGACTCGATCCCAGGACCCCAGGATCACACCGTGGGCTGAAGACACCGTGGCTCAACTGCTGAGCCACCCAGGCATCCCCAAAAACAACTTTTTAAAGAATTACTGTAGATAAGCATTTCTATATATCCATACATGGAGCAAACCAGAAGGAGGCTTGGAAAGCAGGAAGTCTTTGAAATGACAGTGATAGAAGGATCGGTTGTTGCTCAGGATTGGTCGATTTGTATATAAGGGTTGTGCTCTGGGAGATTCCATTGCTATTTCTAAGAGAAGGCCAGCCCTGTGAGGGACAGTTTCTCTCCAGCCAGCAAGCTTTCTAAGATGTCTATGTATGTATGCAGATAAATATCATTCAGATGTATATGTATATATGACACTGAAGATAGATGTATATAACTTAAGATATTTTCAAGTAGATTATACATGCATACAACTAGACAACGTGTGGATAAAGGCTGGTTAAAAAATTAGGAAACACTCATAGAGATTCAAAACACACTAGTATGTCAATATATAGTAAAGAGATTTATTGAAATATATTAGACTCAGCATCTCCCAAATTCATTTGATTCTGAAACCTTTTTTAAAAGATTTCATTTATTTATTTGAGAGAGTGTGAGCATGAATTGGGGGAGGGGCAGAGGGAGAGGAAGAAGCAAACTCCTTGCTGAACACGGGACTCGATCCAAGGACTCCGAGATCATGACCTGAGCTGAAGGCAGATGCTTAACTGACTCAGCCACCCAGGTGCCCCTGAAATCTTTCTTTAATGAGCACCTGTCAAAATCCTCCTGGACACAAGTGATGTGAGGAGTAGAGTTTAGGGAACGTGGTTTCCATTCCAAGAATGGAGGTGTTGGCTGTGGCATGGGAGAATCAATGGGGCTACAGGAGGAAATGGGCATGAGGCTTGCAGGGAAGACACAGGTCCCAGAGAGGGGTCACCACATGCCACACGGGCACAGGAGAAACGGCAGGTTGGGTCAGCCGGCAGAAGAAAGAGGTGAAAGGCAGCCTGAATCAGAGCCTATTGGGGTTTCTGTAGGAAAGGCAAGGCAGCACAGAGCGTACAGTGCAGGCTGGGCTAGCCTGAATACCTGGTGGGTTTTGGTCATAGGGATGGTCCCTAGTTGCCTGGTACGTGGCACTGGGGTGCATTAGAGCAGGAGAGGATTGAGTTAGAGAAGGGGTGGCTGGTTTGATGTGACAGATGTGCTCTGGGTGAGCCCTTTGCCAGCTCTAAGGGCTGGTCCTGGGGGAGGAGGCAGGCTCTCTCTGGCCAGCAAGCTTTTTAAGATGTAAAAACATCAAAAAACAGGAGCACCTGCGTGGCTCAGTTGGTTAAGCATCTGACACTTGATTTTGGCTCAGGTCATGATCTCAGGGTCATGGGATTGAGCCTCACTTTGAGCTCTGTGTTCAGGGTGGAGTCGGCTTGTCCCTCTCCCTCTGCCTCCTACCCCGCCCCCTGCTCATGAGTATCTGTGTGTGCCCTCTCCTTCTTTCTCTCAAACATAAATAAGGAGAATCTTAAAGTAGAATCTTAAAAAAAAAAAAAAAAAGAAAGAAAACATCATAAAATACAGATAATAAGAAACCTGACTAATATAGTACATGGAGACATTTGGGAAGAGTGTACCCGGATTGGCCCTTAAAGTCAAGATTTTGGAGACCAAAGTGGGCAAATCAGCAGTTACTCATAAAGAATTATCTTTATTGTATTCCTCAGAGTCTCATGAGGCAAACAGAAGCCAACCTAGGTATTTCAAAAAGAGCATATTTAATACAGGGTATAGATTACAAAGAATTTGGAAAATCAAAGAGTGAAAGAGAGTGTGAGAGATTAAAAGTAATTCAGAGATAATCTAAGGCTGGAGGACAACAGGGTGTGGATGGGGTTTCCAGACCCTAAGGTGGGTCATTGGGTGGATCAGTCTCAGAAGATTGGATAATGTAAGAAACACCGTCAGAGGAAGGCAGGGAATGAGTAGACTGAGACATAGGGAGAGGGGAGGAGAGAGAGAGAGAGAGAGAGAGAGAAACAATAATGATTCCTCTCCTCTCAGATCTTGATTTTCCTGCCAGTTTGGCAAAACCTAACAGGAAGCCAAGTGCCAGAGGAAGCTGGGAAAAGTAGTTTGGAGACTTCCAACCCCATTATCGTAGGGGGCAGTTGTAGGATAGAGAGATAACAGGCAAAAACCTGCCATACTTAACCAAGCTCGATGTTATCTGGGACAGTTTTGTAGGGAGCTTCACAATCACCAGCTTTTATTAGATGGCTATTGTTCTAGTCTCAATGAGTCTTTCAAATAATCACTTTGACCCATACTTTCCTTTAAATTAATCAGTAGTTTGACTAATCAGCGTGATAGTTTATGGCCACAGTACTCTAAAGGAAACCATGTATAAACAAGCTTTTTTGTATTATTCAAATGAAAGAAAAATGTATGTGTCCAAAGAAGATCATAAAACTTATCGTAGGAAAAGCAAAACACTTGAAAACAATCTAAATATTTAATAATGGGTGATAAGCTAAGTACATTATTTCGATTATTATGTAGCTAGTACAGATAGTAAGTGTGGTCTTTATGCAACAAAGCCCATTCTTCTGACCAATATATATTGAGCACTTAGTATGTGCCATAATTAATGCATAGGCATAAAAAGACAATGGGACATGGTCCCCCGTTCTTATGGTACCCATAGCCCCATGAAGGAGACAACCTTATAAATATGAAAAAGAGTTTACAAATTACATAAGAAATTAGAATGGCAAATTTTTATGTATACAAATTTTCCATAATGAACATGTCTTATATATATAATAAAACTAGTAAATTCTTGTAATACAGTTTTTTACAACCATGTAAAAAATATATATAATTATTGGGAGAGAACACAAAAGAGTGAGAAGAGTTGTGTTAGAGTAATCCTACTGTGAGGGTTGTCTGCATCCACTTGATGAGAGTACCCAGTAATTTAGTCCAGCACTAATCTAGGTGTTGCTGTGGAGGTATTTTAAAGATGTGGTTAGCTTCTACAGTTTGACCTATGTAAAGGAGCATACTGTTGATGAGGTGGGCGGGCCACATCCAATCAGTTGAAGGCCTTAAGATCCCAAACTGAGTTTTCCTTGAGAAGTTCTGCTTCAAGACAGCAGCAGTTAGCTCATATCTGCATTTCCAGCCTTCTAGTCTGCCTTACAGATTTCGGACTTGCTAATCTCCATGGTTATGTGAGCCAGTTCCTTAAAATATACCTCTTTATTTCATATATGTATATGCACATATATATTATATATAAACATGCGCAGACATGTATCTCCTATTGGCTCTGTTTCTCGAAGACCCTGACTGCTACACTACTAAACTTTTCTCTTTTAAACAGTCCTCAGGTTAATGTTGGCTCAATCTTACAAATTTTGCTGGCGTTTTCTGCCCTAACTCTAACCAGGCTACTCTCTGACGATCTTTCCTCAACCTTCTAACAACGTCTCCCTACAATTAGCCCACAGGGACCACAGAGTCTACTGAAGATGAAGGCCAGATGTGTTAGCTCACAGGTTTTCTTTTTCCCCTTTACACTGGCTAGTGAGCAGTGCTGGGGGTTCAGTCTCCAGGCCAAAGCAGCTCATCGAGGCACAGCTGGCCATTAAGGATCATCCCTTAGGTAACGTGGAGCACAGAAGTCCCGAGCACTGGTTTGCATGCCACCTTTGGAACTCCTCCATCTCCTCTCTACCTAGCAGGGGGCTGGAGAATGAACCCTGTTCAATTCTCCAACCCAAAGTGTGGTCTGTGTTTCTTGAGAGGCAGCTCCATCAGTAGGGGACAGGCTCGACTACTTTCTGGCTGTGTGACTACACCCAAGTTAACATAACCACTCCGTGACTCAGTATCCTCATCTATAAATGGTTGTTCAGGCAAAGCTGCAGGTTTGTAGTGAAGATGTCAGATATAATACATACATTTCCTAGCACACAGCAGCAGTCCCACACATGGCAGTGACTGTTACCATAATATCCTCGAAGATGAGGGCAGATTTTGGAAAAGACTTCTGACACATGTCAGCCACCTCAGAAATAGGAATCTGGGCCCACCCCCACCTCTCAGATCTGACTGTGACTAAAGAAACCACGCTTGCAAAGCACACTGAACCCTCGAAAGAAACATGGATTTTTCTGTCATTTAAAATCAGTACCATGTTAGCAGACAATAATAGATTATTCAACCTTACAAATAAGGAGAGAAAATTTATCATCACCCAGAAATTTTGTTTTGGGGAGGCACCCAGGTAGCTCAGTCAGTTAAGCATCTGCCTTTGGCTCAGGTCATGACCCTGGTGTCTTGGGATGGAGCCCCTGGTCAGGCTCCCTGCTCAGTGGGATGTCTGCTTCTCCCTCTGCCCCTCCCCCCATATTTTCTCTCTCTCTCAAATAAATAAATAAATAAATAAATAAAATATTTTAAAAAATGAAATTAAAAAAATAAATAAATGAAATTTTGTTTTTGCCATTTCCCCTTTTTCCAGAAGGTACACAGGCAGTGAATTGCCCTTCCCCTCCTTCTTTACCTTGGTACTTTTTAATTATCTTGGGCAGGTGGACAGGTACCTATTTGCAGGGCAGTAACCAGATTCTCCTTGACCAAGAACTCGAGTCTAATCAGCTTCATGGATCTGCATGTGGATTATCCACTTAATGAAGCATCTGCTAGGAAAGTTTTAATCCCAGCCTGGTTTTTTCCTAGCATCCCTCTCTCCCTTCTCCTTCCTCCCCCCTCCCTCAGCCCTCACCCAGCTGATGTGTGCTTAGGAAATGCAAACTAATTTTAAAATTCGCTGGAGCAAAACATGATTAGAATGGTTAAGTCTGCTGCCAAAAATAAAATCAGCTAATGCATTCCATATATTTAGATTTCCAAAATTAAGTTGAAATGATGCTTAGTTCATCCAAAGTTTGGGTTTATGCACATCACCCCATATCTCTGCAGGCTAACCCTACTTTTTCTGACAACGATGTCGGTTCTCCTGTAAATGGCGTCACCTTTTCCATGTCCCCCGGCAAGAATTTTACTCCTGATCCTGCTGAAAGTGAGGTTACAAGCCCTGTTTGAGATGATGGAGAAGAGGCTCTTCAGAGCTGGGGGGGAGGACGAGAGAAGAGATGGGGGAGCTCCATCTAAATGAAGTCTTCCCATTCTTCAGCCTCCTGTGTCCAGCCTGGCCAGAGAGTCAGTTCAGCTGGGGAGCCAGGCACTGGCACTGCAACAGATACGATTAAGACCTTGAAGACATGTTGCTGCCTTCAAGGAGCTCCCAGTCTCTTGGGGGAGACAAAATTCACATAGCACACATTACAAAATCAAATTAATTGCTAACATTTTGTGGCAGAGACTATAAGGAGAAACCCAAGGGGCTGATCATCCATGAGGTTGGAGTTATTTTCATGATGGATGGTGTGTCCGAGGTATGGGTAGGATAGGTCAAGGGGAAAGGAGAGCATTTCTGGTGAAAGAATCAACCTGAGCCAATTGGAGAATGCAAACACGAGCAAGGCAGTTATAGGATGGCGAAAGAAGCCAGTCTGACTGGACCAGAAGCACCAGGGGAGGGAGTGGTGGGAAATATAGGTGTTTCAGGACTCTTAGGTACAAGGAATAGAAAACAATCTGGTCTAGCTTAAGGGAAAAAAAGGGAATTTATTATTATCTTTTTAAGGGTACAAGGGAGTCTCATGGGACATGAGATTGAGTCCAGCTCACCACACTTGGAACTTGGACATATTAAAGTATCTTATGATGGCTTCTTACCTTTTTACTTCTCCTCCACAGTTCCTAACTTATTTTTTTTTTCCATGTCTTTCCTTACATTTTTTTCTCCTTAAGAAAGAGATCCATGCTTAATTTCAGTCAGTGGATCCTCACTCCTGGAGGTCTTGTGCCTCACACTAATTGAGTGGTGAATTAATGGCCATTTATCTGTTCTAAGGGAAAATAAAATGTTTAAATATGTTAAAAAGAAAGAAAAGAAAGAGGCTCATTTGGATAACGCATTTTCTTTCTTTATATTTTCTTTGTCCTTCTGTTGACTAACTTTGGTATTTCCCCTCTTTTAGTACATTAGACAGATACCCCCAAGTGTCTTATCTTTTAATGAAGGCAAGCTTTCCTTTACATGGACTTGAAATTCAGCTTTTGTTTGAATAATGGGGAGCTCATGGCTTTGCAAGGCATCCCATCTCATTTTAGCTTTAACCTGTTGGGGAGTTCATTGTAAAATCATAATGATTTAATTGCATGAGTCCCCACTTGTTTATTTTCATATCAACAGAGAGCTTTGCTTCTGTCATTCTTTTGTTCAACTCCCCACATGGTGCTCCAACACCTTGTAAATAAAGGAAAAAAGAAAGAAAGGAAAGAAAAGGAGTATTTATTTTAAGGACACAAGGGAGTCTCCTGGGACTCAAGGACCCAAGAGGCTCATGGAAAATCATAATCAGGACCCAGGAGGCTTCTACCGAGTCTCTCATCTGTGCCTCTCTGCCAATGTATCTGCTCTGGCGTCTGGGTTTATGGTTCTTATGGCTGCCTCCAGCAACTTGGCCTCTCTCCTTCCCTTTGCAGCCCTCTGGCTGTTATTCTGCCCAAATTCCAAAACCCTGGAAGAGAGAGAACCCAACCGGTCTAGGTCTGGTCCAATCGATTATGATGGGGGTGGTGCGTGTCACACAGTGCAAGTGAAAACATGGCTGCTGGTGCCCCTGCTGGGGTGAGGGGTGGGGAGGGCTGCCCTGGAGAGGGAAAGTGCTGATTCGCTAGGTAAGATTAGCAAAGACAGGCCTCCAGTCATGTGGTTCTTTCAGAGCCTTTGAGGAAAACCAGGTGAAAATATTTCAGTTGGCTGGGATTCTAGAGGGTTACTTTGCTTCCAGCACATATTGAAAAATCCAGATTTTTTTAAAGCAGAGAAATGGAATTGTGATCACTCACTTCATAAAAAAGATTATTCACTTTTGGGGAGAAGTACTAGGATTCCTTTCAACTCTAGATGGTACTTTCCCTTTATACTCGAATTATGCTCATCTTCTGTGCCATGAATCTGCTTCCCTTGATCTTGGGACTTTCCTTCAGTGGGAGCCAGGGCCTCTCCCCCGAGGCACCCTCTGTGCAGGGAGGACCTGGGAGGGAGGTGACCCTGCATTGCATTTGGCCGCCGGCTGCCCATTGGCTAGAACGTGAGCCTCCTGCGGGCAGGATAGGCCCTCCGCACACCTTTGCATCCATCCGGAGTCCGACATTGTGTCTGTCTTGTGGCCACACTAGTAAATGCTTAGGGAGCTGAATGCACAAAGCCAGTTTCCAGATAAAAGCAATTCATAGCCAAGGAGTAGCTTAAGGAGACTATAGCTTTGTTGTAAGTAAGGGGAATAATAATATTATGTCCCTCTCTGCAGAAACACATGTAAATATGGCACTGCCTCTTCTGGTCCCACCAGCAGTGTCTCCTAGGGGCTGGGTCACCTCAACTCCTGTTTAGTCTCAGGACACACTCTGATGATTTGATCTACCGCAAATCATATACTCCCTTCCCACGAGGGAGCCCCAGGTGCCTCTGCCTCCCTCCGGGGAGGGGCAGAAAGCCAGCGAAGGGCCCAGAGAGGAAGCCCTGGCCCCCTTCAAGGAGGCCTGGCGGAGGCTGGGGAGCCAGCAGGAGGACGGGCCACCCTCCACCTGCCGCTCCCCGGGCTCGCCCGCAAACCAGCCCCAGGGAAGGGCTGTCCAGAGCTCGGCCCACCCTGGCGAACTCGCTGCCTTGGCTGAGGAGAAGGCGACAAATGAGACAAAATGAAAAATATAATGATGCATATTATATTAATCATCCTCCCTTTTTCTGACACAATAAATCTTCTCTTTAAACTCATGGTGGCGATTGCATCATCTCCCTCTCTCCTCGAAACAGCACAGATTAAGATAAAGTGATAGTGCTGTGTCAAAGAGAGCTTTACTGCCACACTTGGGATACAAAGAGAGAGGTTAATTTATCATCGCTGGGGAGAACTGACAGAAGAGAGATATACTACCGAAAGGGGATTTAGCACGGGGCCAAGAAACTTCACACTATTTTTACCATCTGTCACATGCTCTAATAAAGCAGGGCAAAATATGAAGAAAGGAAAAATGAACTATCAAACACTGATGTAATGCAGCCCATAAATCTAATTTAATTACTTTGCATGGAGACAGGTCCTCGAGTCTGTGTGAATATACTGGATTTTCTTGGCAACTTAACAACTAAGTGTTTTAATAACATCACACTATAATTTATTCTGCTTGAAACACAAAACCCCTTTTGTGAGAGTTTCATTTTTGAGAACTGTTAATTTTTTCGGCTAATGTCAAAACTGGCATAAATTCACATGTGAACTTGAAGCCTGACTGTGAAAAAGGCTTAGGTTACTGCATGCCTTTTTATTGTTTGGCACTTTTTCCCCCTTCTGCATGCATTAGAAATAATTGGGCTTTGTTGATGACTTAGGTGAGGAGAGTTGTCTTGCAATTAGATTTTAATATAATGACAAAGGGTGGATGAGGGGGAAATCTTTGTAAAATATAAAGAGGTAAGAAAATGCAGTGGGAAGGGGAAAAAAAAAAAGCCCTCCGTTTCCAGCAGAAAGGCAAAACCCGAAGTGCTGTGTTCCTGGAACCAGGCTGTCCCCACGACCACGAGGATTTCACTCCGGAGGATGTAAGATCTCAGGGCAAAAGGGACGCTGGGAATGCAGGTCTGCCCTAGAGGGAGCCACCGGGCGCAGAAAATAAATCAAAAATAAAATTAATATTCATCGGGTATCTTCCCGAATTTGGATGCAGTTACAGAAATTATTGTTAATAATGAAAGCCATATATCAAAGGTTATAAAATTCATCTGTGCTAGGACACTATTTTTTTTAGGCTTTGTTCTGAACCATTAAAGATGACATATTGCATTTGTGTGCCTCTGTGTATAATAAGATACATTTAAGTCTGATTCTAACCTAAACTGGCAATTTTGGCATTGAACTCAAGTTCTTAAATGGGGCCTGTGACACTACTGTCCAGAAGAGGTCAGCTGAACCCATCCATTCTCCCATGACCTCACTCAGTAGGGCAGGATGGATGGGTAATTAATTTGTTAGATCATCAGTGATTCATGTTGGGAAAATAAAACCCCAAGCCTCTTGACAAATTCAATTGAAATAGAACAGGGGAATAAGAAGATTAAAAAAAAAAAAAAAAAAAAACCACCAAAGCCCCTCCCACACCCGATTTCCTGTTCCCAAATCCCAAGCCCTGACGCTAAAAGAAAACCTCAATGTACAGATATACAGTCTGCTGAAGTTCATTTATTTATTCCTTCAGCAACAGTCACTAAATCCTTACTCTGTGGAAATCTCTGTAGGACACACTTTGAGGGCAAATGCAGTCTGGTCGCAGAGATGCATTGGACAGAAAAATGACTGCCGTTTAGTGCATTTTGAGAAAGTTTAACCTGGTGGGCGATCTCGGTGGAGTTCACAGAGAGGGCAGGTGTGGCGCTGGTCCTGGTATGGACGCTGGATAAGACAGAAGCGACTCGTCTGGAAAATTCTAACAAGTATTAGACCCATCAGGAACTGACCACAATACGTGTGCTGCCGAATATTTATTGAGCGCTACTGGTGATTTGGTATCTGTTAACCATCTAGACAGAGTCAGGGCCTTGAAGCCAGGAAACGGAGGGGCAATGTTTTTCAGAGAAGTGCTTTCAAATAAATTTCTCCTCATGCTTTTTCCTGAAGTTCATATTCCCCTATTTAGACTTGGAAAACACTCAATTCTTGTGGTTTCTTGTTCTGTTGAATTTGTGTGGGAGAAAAATGTACAACCTTGAACTCTGAATGAAGCCCAGTGTGAAAAGTAGTGGTTTTCAGCTGTGCTATTTCAAACGTTTTCATTGGTATTTTAAAAGACTTCCCACATATTCAGTTACTGACCTGGAGCCTGGAATGGTGAACATTAAGAATTAAAAAAAGGGGGGAAAAAATCAAACCGCCAGTATTTACTTACGAAATGACTTGGTTATAGCCCGGCAATCCAACTGCCTTAAAATTAGTGTACAAATTGAAAGTTTGAAGGGTTTCTTTTTTGGCATTTTGATTTCCTCATCTGAAAAATGGGGATATTAATATCTACCTCCTGGGGTTGTCGGGAGGATTAAATGCGCCCACATATGTAAAGCATCGAGCACACTAAAATGATGGCTGCAATTATTATTTTATTATTATTATTTTGATTTCGCTACCCCTCCTTCTCTTCCTCTCCGCATTTCTAACCACCCCCACTCCCCTCACCCTCCCACCACCCCATAAAGTACTTTTTTAATAGACTTGCCTTGCAGAAATCCACTTCCTTCAGCCTCCCCCTTCTGGTCCAGCTGCAGACTGCAGCCCTGTCACTTTGTTTTTTTTAAAGTTACCTTTGAAATAGGAACTGTATTAAAAAAAAAATGGTATCAAGTGGATCCAAGCTGATTTCTGGAAATGAACCTAACTAGGGAAGCAGTGGGCAAAAACAAAACAAAACAAAAAAACACTGAGCTCCGTGTGGGCTCTGTGGCAAAAGAAGACATCGTGAGGGGGTCCACATTCTCAGAAGCCTAGGAGAGAGACTTTCCAGGCAAGGGGTTTGGAGAGCAGGGAGTAAGCCAGGAGTTAAAAAGCCTGCAAAATTTATGGTATTGTCTCCTTTAATCGGTAACTGTTAGCCTAAGTGCCCGACACAAGGTGAACTTGACCTTTCCTATAAAACAGTTGTACTTGAACTCTCCATGCTGCTCAGCGGCTCTTCATATTCTTCTTTTAAGAGGTACCTTGCTTTAACCTTGCTGGTCAAGATGACAGATCATTTACATTAACAGATTATGCGGGAACACTCCAGGTCTAAGCTGGAAGTGCATTAGCACCCGGTGACTTGGGCAGCCAAGAGCAAGGACCTGAGGAGAAGCCCTAACAGCCAACACCCCCATTTGGAGAGAGTGAGGTTTCAAGGAAACATCTTAAAACCACACTGGTCCCTGTTGTGGCTCTCAAGGGATGCTGAGCCACACTGAATTAAAAAAAAATTATCTCCCTCTTCTTCCCAGTTGCTAATGTATGTTTTGTTCGTTCATGTATTTACTTAGGCACCAGACATTGGGTGCATCATCACTGTGTACCAAGCATGGTGGCAGGTGCTGAAGATGATAAGAAGGAACAGATTGATCCTGCCCTCAAGACACAGTGAACAGAGAAGACATAGACACAAACTCCTTAACTATAACGTAGTGTGAAAACCACTACTGATCAAAATCTGAGCACAGTTCTGCACAAGATGGGGAGACGCCATATAGAGGAAAGGGGAAGACTCCCAAGGGTATCATCTGAGCTGAGGATAGGATGATGAGTAGTATTTGTCTCAGTTGTAGACATGGGAGGAATGATGTTTCTGATGGAGGGCACAGCACAAGCAAAGGTTCAGGGGAGTGACTAGTGTATGGGAAAGTCAAACTGCTCTTGATAGCTTCGTGACCACAATAAATAGTCTGTAATTTGCTGCCAGGTAAGGTCACAGGTAAGCAGGAGGTGAGTCGAAGAACCAGTAAATCTCTAGCTGCTCTGTTGTCTAGATCTTATTCTTCAAATCCCAGGGTCCAACGTGCAGAGATAATGGAAAGGTCTGTTGGGTTCTGCCTATTGGTACAAGCACTAGCTCCAGAAGAGCCTTGTAAATGTCATCTGACCTGAAGAAGACCACGAGGGTTGGTGGCCAGGCTTGGCAGTGTCCCTTTGGACAAGGAAGAGTTTGTTTTGATGTACCTGGGGAGGGCTGAAAGTCACCACTCCTGGCCAGTGTGTTCCTGCTAACCAGAGCAAAGCACCTTGTTGAAGCATCATCTAGGTATCCCCAGGGGAAGGTCACAATTACAGCTGACATTTGCTGAACACTCTCCCTGAGTCCAACACTATTCTAAGCCCTTCACTGAATCCTCACAATGAACCAAGAGAGTAGGTCTTTTACCATTTTACCAAGAAAAGGACTGGAACACACACAGGTGGGGGGACTTGCCCAAGGTCACACAACTAAAATAGCAGAGCATCTTTGTCCTCTTAAGCAACTTCTTATATCCACCTAAGACAGTGAGACCACTATGGCACATTTGCTGAGCTGGGTGCTTCATTCATGATATCATCAGCAATGACAGCTCTGTGAGACAGGTATAACCTTCATGTTACAGATGGGAAAACTGAGGCTCAGGAAGATTAAGTAACTTCTTGTCAAACAGCCAGTAACTGATGAAGGTGGCATTTAAACTGGATGTACCTGACCTCAAAGCTAATGTCCTTTCTGCTCTACCATGCTGAATTTCCAAGGAAGAACCTCAGCAGATGCTGTTCCTTGTCCTGCCACTTAAGGAGGCTAAGCACTGGCAGTGGATTTCACTGAACAACTGCTTTCCTCATGAGCACCCAGGAGCCCCCTTTCCAATCTGTGCTTGGAATGCAAGGCCGATCTTTACTGCTAAGATGGTACATTTTAGACACAGGGGATTTTGTGCCCTCTTCCCTCTCTAGCCTCTTTCCCAATAGGGTGGAGGCAAACTCTATGCATTTACTGTGGGTGGAAGATGAATTATATATGGACACACCTCAGAGGGACTGTGAGTTTGGTTGCAGACCACCACAATGATGTGAATATTGCAATAAAGCAAGTTGGATGATTTTTTTTTGGTTTCCTGCTGCATATAAAAGCTATGTTCACACTATCCTGTAGTCTATTAGGTGTGCAACAGCATTACGTCTAGGAAAACAATGTACACACCTTAATTAAAAATACTTTATTGCTCAAAAATGCTAACCACCATCTGAACTTTCAGCGAGTTGTAATCGCTGATCCCAGCTCACCATAACAAATATAATAACAATGAAAAGGTTTGCAACATTGTGAGAATTATCAAAGACATAGAGTGAACAAACACTGTTGGGAAAGTGGCACCCATAAACTTGCTTGTAGCAGGGTTGCCACAAACCTTTCATCTGTAAGAAATCTAATGTCTGTGAAGCACAATAAAACAAAGGACAATAAAACAAGGTATGCCAGTATGCAGGAGTAACTTGTTTTAAAAAAACTCAAGAGCCAAAGTGAATTAGGGTTGTTCACCTTAGAGAAGGACTATTCATCTACTCCCATGAAGGAGACAACTCCTATAGAGTATTTAGAGGAAGGGTCAGCAAACATTCTGTAAACGGCCAGGTAGCAAATATTTGGGGCTTTGCAGGATGTATAGTCTCTGTCACAAGTAGTCAGTTTTACACGGTGGTGCAAAAGCAGCCATAGACAGTACCTAAATGAATCAGCATGGCTGTGTTCCAATAAACCCTAATTTGTGGACACTGGAATGTGAATTTCACATAATTTTTCTCATGTCATGAAATATTCTTCTTCTTTTTTTAAAAAAAGATTTATTTATTTTTTCATGAGAGACACAGACTGAGAGAGAGAGAGAGAGAGGCAGAGACATAGGCAGAGGGAGAAGCAGGCTCCATGCAGGGAGCCTGATGCGGGACTTGATCCTGGATCCTGGGATCACGACCCGAGCCGAAGGCAGGTACCAGACCGCTGAGCCACCCAGGCACCCCAATTCTTCTTCTTTTGATTTTTCCAACCATAAAAAAATATAAAAACTATTTTAGCTTACAGGTTGCACAACTCACAAGGGGCTGGGTTGACCTGTGGGTCATAGTTGCTTGGTTTGGTTTACGAAATTTTATTATGTACTTCTTAGGAAACCTAGTGTGCAAATCAAAACACAAGATGTATCTCTTATTAAGCATTTAAATAATCACCTACATTTTGAAAAACAATAAGTCCTCTGAAAATGGTTACAATCTGGAGCACCCAGAAAAACAAAAGTCATATTCTATTGAAGATGACGCTTTCCATGAAGATGGATTGAAAATGGATTTTCTTTTTTCTTCTTTCATTTTTTTTTATGTTTCAAGTTTTCTAGTTAGTTAAAATATCATGTAATATTCATTTTGAAGAGAGATTTTGGATGATGTTTGGGAATGCTGACTGTTTGCCTCCAAGTGTTTGCTCAACGGGAGCATTCTGACTGCTGTGCTCATGACTCTAGATAATATTATCTGGACAATCTTTAGATTGATTTACAATATCTCCCTTTCGTATCAAACACTTTGTCTTCTCATTAAGTGCCTCATTCTCATTTTCAGGCATTTCTTCTGCCTTTTTTGAATTGAGACTGGAAAGATGTCATCTCTGAAAGTCATAAGTAGTTTCTGGGGGAGGAGTAGCACCTCCCTGCCGTCAAACAAGGAACCCCAGTTGCTGAAGTATCCAGGTCTGGAGATAGCTCAAAAAAAAAGCAAAACTTGGAATTTGGGTGTGTGTGTGTGGGGGGGGGGGGCGGGGAGTCCCTCTGAAGTGCTCCCAGGGCTCTCTTCCTTTCTTCTTCCCCTCTCTGGCTTAGCCCAATGGTTGGCATTTGCTCTAGAATTCAGTATGAACTGAAGTCTGGTTTCCAGAGTAGTGGGGTTGCTGTCTCAGTATCAACTCCCACCCCCCACACTCACCCTTCATTCTTCTCTGCTTAAATTAAAAGAGCAGAGAAGTCAAACCCTCTTGGCCTCTGGTGCTCCTGGTAAAGACTTGTTCCTCTCCTGCTGGTTTGCGTGCACTGGGCCCAAAGTGTGGAGGGAAGAGCCTAGGAGCCCAGATGCACTCTTCAAAGTCCTGATCCTGCAGGATGGGGCTGGCTTGCTGGAACATGGGGAGGGCTGCTCTGCTGCTCGGGCAATCAGCCCAGGAAACTTACCTGCATGACTCCTCCTCTCCTTGCCCAAAGGCAAGACCTGTAATTCATGGGCCACAGGTGGAAGGAGTGCCACAGGGGCCTGCTGTCTCCATTCTGTTACCTCCATAGGAAACCCAATCTATGCCTTTCATAAGGATGGGAGCTCGAATTTCCTTCTGCAACCCCCCCACTCCCTCACCAACCAAGGGAGGGCTGGCAGGGGAGGGCGGGGGATTGACCTCAGGTCAGTTTGATTTTGTAACCGGAGATTCTCTTTCTTCTGGGCCACACTGTTGCCTTTGCTCCAAGGTGGACAGTGCTGGCAGACAGGCACGTGTGGTCTGGTGCCACAGGACCCAGTGAGGAAAGATCCAGGCCCTTGGTGTACACTCAGGGGTGCAGCTAACCTGGTGTGGGAAAGATTCCCCCCCCATCACTTGGCCCCCTTCAGTGTATTCAAGAGCCATGCACATCAATGGCTACATGGAGGTCAGGGGGCAGATGGTTGTTGCAGAAAATAAGAAAGGGAAGATTGCCTTTTGTTACCTTCTCCCTGCCCCAGATCCCCCTTTCTCTGGATGCCCAGGGCCTGTATGCTGCCTTTGTCTCTCCTCCTGGCAGGACTCCACCCAGGAGGTAGGCTTTTTCAGGCTGATCCCATTTGTAGGAAAGAGAACTCCACCTTTGGGGAATGTTTTGAGACATACCAGAAGGCTCTAGTAACAGTTAGTCAATGACACCAAAACATTGCATAACAACTGCCCAAAAGTCAGTGGCTTAAAGTAATAATCATTTATTCTCAGGACTCTGCAGGTCAGCTGGAGTTCACTGGGGTTGGGTGGATCTGAGCTGGACTTACGCGGGCCTCCTTGGCTTCGCTCCACGTGTCTCTCCTCTTCCTCAGGGGACCAGCGGACTGGCCGGGATGTGTTCCTTACATGGCAATGCCCAAAGTGCAAGAGTGTAAGTAGAAATGCTTGAGGTTTATTGGGCAAAGTGAATCATGTGGCCGAACCGAAGCCAGGAGGTTGGGAAAAAGGGGGAGGGCCCCGCACAACTCCTGGGCCAAGACCACTGGGACAGTAAAAGGATGCGGAATCAGAGCCAAAAAAACAATCTACCATATCTCCTCCCAGTATCTCCCCCCAAAGACCTTTGACGTGGCTTAAAATCCTATTAAGGTTATTAAGATCACTCCTTTGCATTCAAATATTGTCAGCTTAGGCCTTGCTAGAGTCAGGCCCTGTACACATTACCCCTTAAACCCTACAGCAGCATTGGCGGTTAGCAGACAAAGGGATTCTGAGTGGATGGGGCCCAGGGTGGAGGCATTTTGCAGGGGAAGGTGGGCCACAAGAGATGGGGTGAGCTGCCATCACCCTGCCCTTCCCATCCCATCCTTCATCCCTACCCGCTCTTATTTTGCCTGTGTTAGGAGAGAGCTACAGAAATTGTACATCTGCCCCAAGAGACATTCCATCATTTTAGGTGGCTAGAGAATTCCTAGGTTGGAACCATTCAGCACACGGCAGTTAACTCTGTAGGAAACACACCCTCGGCTTCTCCGTGATGTCAGAATGTTTGTCTCTTTTTGTTTCTGTTTGGGCACATGGGACCCGTGAGGGTGGGTGGGCGGCGAGTGGGAGTGTTGAGGTCTGTGTTTGTATGCATGTGCGTTGTGTTCATGTTTTTGCCAATATGCCTGTCTCAGTCACGCTCAAAAATCTGTCTTCCTAGGCTGGGAACAGGAAGAGGTTTTCGTTATTAGACAATATTATCACCAAATAGTTTTTAAAAATCTTTTAAAAACATGAGTGAAGAGGATCAGACTCCTTCCAAATCCACTTAAGAGGAATGTGTGTGTCTGTGCTGTGTGTTGGGGGTAGGGTGTCCAGAGAGGGAGGGCTTCCACCCCACAACCTCTCAGGTTTATGCTACTACTATTTATGCTACTACTAAAATGAATTTGGTAAGTTCTCTTATAAAAGAATGCAGTTGTAGAAAAACGACATCTAATTGATTACATATTATTTCTAATAGTAGGCTCTCCCTATCCATCTACACATCCGTCTACGTGTAATGTTCAATCTCTTCAATACTTTGCATGGCCCGTCTTTTTCTTTTTTTAACAGGTGGGGGATGGGGAAGAAGGATTGGCTGATGTTCTTTGGCTCGCTCTAATGCAATGAATCCTCCCCATATTTAAATTCAGTTGTAGTTCCTAGCTGGGTAGATTGGTTCCTGGTGAGTCCACCACCCCCGGTGCCATCCCCTAGAAAACCTCAGAGCACGGATGCATAAAGAAGATGGTAGATTAGGTTACTGGGAGAGGAAATGTACAAATGTACCTTCCCAAGAAGATGAACTGGTGGTAGCAGCGAGTTGCTGATGAAGGCAGTTTGTGTAAGAGCAGGCCCTAGCTGCCGGGGCCCATCTGTCTCTGCTGTCATTTTCTCCCTGGCTGCCTGTGAGGCAGGCAGGCGGCCCTGGGCTCCCTGTGTCTTCTTCCTTCCTCTTCCTCCCACCCTCCACATGAATCCTGCCTCACTGGGCCCCAGAGGCACGGGCTTCCCGGTGCAGGGGAGTAGAAAGGAGCTGATGAAGTTGGGGGCTTTCTGTTTGCGCCGTGGCCGGGGCATCACCTTCCCAAAGTGTTCTTCATGGTCTTCAGAGGCCCCAGAGCCTTCCTCGGAGCAGGCTGTCGCAAGAGTGGCCAGGGGAACTTCCTGGTCACACTATTCATCCGGGGCTAACATTGCACCCAAAAGCCCCCCCCCAGGAATTGTGGTCTTCCCCCTGCCCTCCGGAGCTGGCAAACTCAGGAGGCCGAAGTCATTCTTTGCTACTCCTGAATCCTCCCCTCCAGGGTGCTACTCAATTCTTTGGTTTTACTCCTCTTGAACTTTGTCTACACACATGTGCACACACCCACACATGCACACATATGCACACACATGCGCGCACACACACATGCACACACACATGCATACACACATGCGCACATACACATACATGCAAGTACACAAAACCAATCTCATTCTACACACCCCCACCTCGCCTCCCTCCCATTAAAAGCAACAACAACTAACGTGTCCAAACCCTCTTGGAGATAAAGTAGGTGAATCCACCTCTTATACTGTATTGTATGTAATTATAAATACTAATAAGATGCACAAATACACTATAAAGTTGGGCCCGTGCTGAGTCTGGTGTGGGATTTGCCTGTATCCTCTGACCTGGGCCGCGGGAGCCCTGCCACCTAGGAAGTCCACGGGCACTTCACAGGGGTGGGTTTGGCCCTACGACTTCATGGTCCTTAGGAGGGACTCAGCTCTTTGAGGTGGATGTAACCTTTCCAGTGTTCAGGGTTACTTGCTAAATAAGCTAATTTATTTTTGCAGCAGAGTTACCGTCCGGATGAACTCCACCAAGTTCAATAGCTGTACAAAGACACCCCTGTGCTATGCTGTGTGTTTAGGGCAGGACCTTTTAAAAGGCTGACCTTAGTTTGCTATTTCCAGTTTTATTGGGGAGGAGGTATACTCTGTCTCTTGGCATGTCCCAATCTCTGCAGTTAGACATCAGAGCAGAAAAAGGTTCCCCAGCAGTTTGTGTCATTATGCTGGTGAGCAAACACTTCAATTAGTTCTGTGGCCAGCAAGTCTGGGGAGGGACTGAGCTGCCGGGGGAGTAGGGGTGGGGGGTAGGGTGGGAATGAAGGGACCCAGAAAGTTGCACTTGAGAAAGTTCCTGCTTCCTGAGAATAATATTGCCTTCAGGCAGCAGCTCTGTACTGAATACTTAATGACCTTTCTTGGGTTTTGCAGATTGACAAACTGAGACCTGGTCAGTGGTGTGTCAGGGTCAGAAGGCCCTGTACTAGCAGCACAGAGCACAGAGGGAGGAGTTCTGGCGTGCAGCCCGCCCTCTGGCCCCTGGACTCAGCAGCCTGTGGTCTCTACCCCTCCAGCCGAAAGCACCTCACCAGGGCCGAGTTTGCTGTAGTAGTCCCTGGGTTTGTGTTTAAATGTGAATGGGTGCAGATAAAACAACGCTTGCTACCCCGCAACGCAACCCACAAGACTTCTTGGCGGTTGCACACACTCTGGGAAGCGCATGCGTGCACTGAAGCTCCAGTGCGCACACACAGAAGTTTTCATATTAGTTTCCTGAGTTCATGGATAAAGTCCAGAGCTGCCAAAGCTCCCACTACTTTGCCATGTCACACTAATAGCTTCCAGATCCCATCACATATTAAATTCATGCGGCTTCAGCGAAGCCATCTATTTAATGCAATTCGCTAAATGCCTGCGCAGCCCCGCTGACAGTGACATATTAGTTTTGCAGTCTTTTGCAATCTGATATCTCTGAATTTGCCACCGTACTAAAGATTTGATTAATGTGGTTCCATTTGGATGCAGTAATTGGCTGCGACTGTTGTAGAAAATAATCAGGCTTTCATTCCTTACAAGTGCACGGACATGCTAATGAGAGAGTGGGTTAATTAAGCCCGCGGCAGAAAGCGACAGTTACTGATGACTGTTATGACAAACCACCGACTCGGCATTTGGGAGCAGGACAGCAAATTTGCACTTTATGAAATTACAGGAAAGCTAGGACATAAGGAATAAATAGTTACATCTGTTTGGTGAAAGGGGGGAAAGGGTGGGGAGGAAAAAGAAGGGCTCAAGCAGAAGAGAAAAGAAGTGAGAGATGGTGTCCCCAGCACCGGCCGAGTCCCCGAGATTCCGCAGCCCCGGAGAAGTCTCCTGGGCGTCGGGGGCGCTTTCCATTGCAGTTGCGCGGGAAGGTGCTGGCGAAGTGGATGCACCCAGCCCAGCACCGTGTATTAGACTTTTTGCAAAAGGACCAGGCCGGAGCTCAGTTGCCTAGAAACAGAAGAGATTTGGGGAGTGAGGGAGAGGTGGAGGCAGGCGGGCGAACGCACCGGCTCAGGGACTTCCCCTCTCTGGGAAGCCCGCGATTGGGCCCTGGACCTGGGGGGCTCCACCCTGGCCCGGCTTTCCGGACACTGGTCTGTACATATGTATCTGGGGTGAATCAAATGCTGGCTCATTTTCTTAGCCCTTCAGCTCCCAAAATGATTTCCTGCTCCTGAGTTTGACTCCCTTCTTGGCACTGGGCAGGGCATCTTCTGCTCCACTGCTCCCTTTGGGACTGTGCCTTCTCCTACCTGCCTCTGTGGTCCTTTCTTGGTCTTGAAGCCTCTTGGGCCTCAAGGGACCAAGACTCCTGTTCACCTGCCTGCCCCCCCCCCCCCCCGCAACCAGGCACTGCCATGGTACACGGACTCACACATGCTTCATCTCCCCGCAGCCAGCTGTGGTACCCAGACCTCCTTGCTGGGACCCAGCCCATAACACCTTCACTCTAATCTGCATTCACTTCTCCCACCCACCCAACCTGTATTTATTGAGCACCTATTGGCTGTAAAGCACTGTGCTGGGCATGAGAAGAGAACAGAGATGAATCTAACTTGGGCCTTGGCTTTCAGGAGATTAAAGACTAGAGAAAGACACATGTGTGAGTAACTAATGGTGATGGGCGACCCAGAAGAAGCATCAAAGAGCCTGAGGGAATCCAGAAGAAGGGAGATCACCTCTGTCCGGGACACAGGACGCCTGCAGAAAAGGAGGCTATGATCCCGTGGTGGTGCAGGAAAGGGCCCTCTCTTTGCAGGCAGAGACAACAGTAAGAGGAAAATGATGGAGCCAGGGCAGTGTGGATGTGTGGTTGCGGGGGTGGGATGGGAGACAGAGCTGGACAGTTATCTGTGGACACATGGTGGAGAGTCTTCATTGTCCCCTAAGGAGTTCAGATGCCTTCTGCAAGTATGGGGCATTATTGGGTTTTTTATTTTTGTTTCTTTTTGAGTCCGGATGGTCATAATAAGAGCTGAGCTTAAGGAGAGGATGTTGAAGGTGGAGCTGTGGTGTTAGGTTGAAGATGGAGAGGTGTGGGAAACACTGGAAGCTTGAGGTCAGGGAGGACGTCACCTTGGATGTCCAGGGGAGGGTGGGTGCGACCTGGACAGCAGCAGGTGTCGTGCGCATGAACACGGATGGATCATTCTCAGTGTGGCAATGCAACACTGCTTGAGCAGCTGCCCTTTCAAGCTTCTGTTTAGCTCGGAGCTAGGGCAGGAGGATTCCTGGAGGAAATTTCTGAGCAGAGCCAACTCATTTATCACCGTTGAACTTTCCTCAGGTGGTGAGCATCCTCTCGTACATGAAAAGAAGGATCTAACAGGAACTGCTGCCTACTTCTCTTTGAGAAATGGTGCAGCAGAAGGCTCCCTTGGATGACAGGATTGTTGAGTATCATTCAATCCACACAAACTCAGTTTATGGATGATGGTTCCTGGAAATCTATTGTTTAACCATGGGAGAGTATCTAGACCTTGGTAAACTATTCTTTGGATGGTCATCAACTCGCTCACCTCCCCGCACTGCATCCCCCCATCCTGCCGAAAATTACAAACAATTTGCAGATAGGAAATACATTACCCAACACAAGTAGCCACAGGGAAAGAAGGAATTTCTGTTCTTGGAGGGCCTACTATGACCAGGGCCTTACTCACACTATTTACCATAGTTTTTGCTTTACTGCTGAGGACACGAAGGCTCAGAAATGCAAAAGAGAAGCCCAAGTTTATGTAGCTCATAAGTGGCAGGCAGAGACAGGTGTAAAAAAGCCAGATCTGTCTGATATAAAAACTGTGCTTTTTCTCTTCACCTCTAAGAACTCTTTTCATTATATGGGAACTTGTTAAACAGTGAATTTCTTGATCAAGACTAGCTTATAGTCAGATAGAGTGTATGTTTCTCCTCAAGCTCCGGTAAGAGCCTGCCCCACCCCTACCCACCTCCTCATACCCTCCAGCACACACACAAAAAGATGCTGTTTTCTGTATGATAGTAAATTGAACACCAATAAAAAAATAAATTAAAAAAAAAAAAAAAAAAAAGATGCTGTTTGAAGTGGCTCTTAAAAGCATGAAGTCCATGAGTTTTGCAACGTGCCATGATCTCGGAGTTTAACGCTGGCATCGGAGGGGCTCCACAATGCCGGCCCCACGATACTTAGAACAAGTTTACACAGAGGTCTTTGCTGTCTTGACTGGAAGGAGATTGGAAAGTACAGACCCACGGAAGCGGATTTGGGCTAACGAAGTCAAGCTGGACGTGTCATCAGTGAGGCTTGTCTTTATGTTGCTTGTGACAGAGCCGCCCTTCAGGGAATGAGCCCCGGAGAAAGCACCAGCAAATCAGGCTGGAAATAGAGCAGGTGTCTAGAGAAATCGAGAAAGGCCCCTCTCCAATCACCAGAAAGGATCATCACTCATTTGCCAGATTAGCTGGAGACTCCCAAACCTGCCAGCCTCCGTCTGGGGGAGGTTTTGCAGCCTGAGCACCGGGACCTGCCTGGGAGCTGGTGATTTAGACCAGAGGATTTTATGGTCTGAAAATGGCTTTAAAATTTGTTTGGAATTACCCAGAGCACATTTTAACCACTTCAACTGCCATCTTCATATTTTTTAGTATTTGCAATTTACCTTAATACAATTCTTCTCCCGTCTCCCCCACTGCGTCCGGCACACCTCCGTCTTTCCTCTTGCCCTCTGGAAAGGCTCCAGGCTTCAACATTTCCCCAGCTCACAGGAGATTGGCAAGGGGTTCACCCATTCTCTCCCCAGCTCTTTGACCCTCTTTATTCTGGATTGATTAATGTTCAACCTCTCTTTCTTTTTCTTTTCTTTTCTTTCTTTCTTTCTTTCTTTCTTTCTTTCTTTCTTTCTTTCTTTCTTTCTTCTAGGCAGAATAGTGTTCCCCTGAAAACCTGTAATGCCGGAATATGACCTGATTTGGAAATAAGGTCTTTGTAGGTGATGGCCTCAAATGAGGCCATCCTGGATTAGCGGGGGCCCATCAGTTCAATGACTGGTATTCTTGCAGGAAGAGGACAGGACACAGGCACACAGGGAAGGTACCCATGTGAAGGTGAAGGCAGAAAGCTTTGGCAGAATGCCAAGCTCGCTGGGAGCCACCAGGAGCCATAAAAACAAGAAAAAAAAAAAAATCCCTACAGCCCTCAGAGGGAGCCCTCCGTTTTGGACTTCTAGCCTCCAGGACTGAGAGAATGCATTTCCATTGTTTGAAGTCACACAGTTTGTGGTCGTTTGTTACTGTGGTGCTAGGAAGCTAACACAGCCTCTCAGGTGGCTGAGGTCTCTGCTACCTCTTCCAGGGGGCCCAGAGAAAGCTCCCAGAGGAAGCCCAGGAAGGTCCCCCTGTTTCTCACTCTTGAGGCAGTAGCTTAGGGGTTTTGTTAGGTTTAAGATCCATCCATTTTAGCCAGTGTTCAGGTCATAGGTCAGAGGTTACTCCCTTCATCCTGGTGGTATCTCCAAGAGCAGAACTATATTATTTATGTGAATTGAGCATACACTCGGTTCCAGGCCTTCTTGGTCTATGTTACCATTTATTCTTAGGTCAAATAGTCATTCAACAAATGTTGGCTGCCTGACTTGGACTCTAGGCCTCACCTTCCTGTGTGTTGGGAATAGGTGTAGATTGGTGTTTCTAACTGATCCTAGCTTCTCCACCTGTCCTTAACACCAGGGCCAGAAGCTCCAGAAAGTTCTTCACGATCCTCCAGATGCCACGGGACCCTGTCTCCGACTCCTTTTGCCACCAGCAAGCCAGCCCCTTCCATCCTGCATTCCTTCCTCCTCCCTGCCCTGTCCCCCTTTCTAATTGTGGAGGCCATGCTCCTGAGGGCTGTCAGAGGGGTTCTGCACATTTTATACCTGACAGGACCTCTCCCAGAAACCCCGGAGGGAGATACCGTTAAAGTGTTTTATGTTGGGGAATAGGTTGGTTTCTGTGCAATAAAAACCAAAGCCATTGAACAAGCGAGCTCCTGGGTGATTATTGGGACAGAGGAGATAGCTTCCATATGCCGAGTGGGTGCTCCGAGGCCAAGCCTGCATCTGTTCCCTTTGTTCTGTCAGAGAACAGAGCCAGGAGGGGGTCTGACCTCCCGATAAACCCTGAACCAGAACCCTCTGCCGAGCTACAGGGAGAAGAGGGGGCTGGGAGTGGTGGGAGAGGTCAGAGGGCAGCAACATCTGGCAGAAGGAGGAGTGGGTGGGGAGCTGGGTGATGGCACAGGGGGGAAGGGCTGGGGGCCGGGGCCACCCCCTCCTTAATCAATAAACCCAGCTACCAGAGGAGATCAGAGAACCATTCATTAACGAGCTCGTTAAGTGATTGATAGGCTTAATTTTCCTGTCAAATGTGGACTTCCCTTGTAAACATGTCAATTGAGGAAAGTTCAAGCTTGTCACTTGGATTTATGGCTGGAATAACATGTAGGTGGGAAAGAGGGGCAGGTCCCTAGTGACCCATGCAGGCTGCTCTGGAATGGCAAGGCCAGTGTATCCAGGTGCTGGCAGGGCTCTCCTCTTTTCTCCCCACAGCTGAGACAACAATCACAGCCTTGGGCTCTCACTCTCTCATCCTCAAAGGAATGAAGAGAGGCCGCCCCGCCAGGGCCAGCTTCAGAGTCATTCACTGATTCACCTTGAGATCCCAAGGGAGGGCGGTGCTGGGAGGGCCCCCACAAGCTGTGCTCTCCTTTTCCTTCCTAGCTGTCCCGGACCATCAAGACTAAGTGAAACTGGGAGCTGAAAGCCCCAGCCGTGTGACACAAACAAGTCATCAGCTCCTCAGCGATCTGGAAAATTGCCGGTGGCACGTGGGGGCCAGGGTGCAGGGGAGGTGGGCACAGGCCAAGCGGCGCGCTCAGGACGTGCGGAGGGCCGGCGGGGGGCAGCTGTGGGCAGCAGCCTAACGGGCGGCAGTGCGGGGGCCCTGCGTCCACCGGGCTCCCTGTGACACTCCGTGTTGAACTAGCCAAGCACAGTTACACTCCCCAGATGTGTAAGAAACGCAGGCCCAGTACAAGTGAGCCTCCTGGATAATTGAAAATATGCTTCAACATCTACTCTAATCCATTAGTGTTACTACCACCAGGCACTGAGCAGAGCAGACCAGCTCTCCGGGGCTTGGCCCCCGGGGCTGCTTTCACCTGCTGTCCTCCCTCTTCGCTATTCAAGGGGCCTCGGCCGTGGACCACCCAAGAGCAGGGACCTCGTCTTCCCCACCTTTGTATCTCCTACAACCCCTAGTAGATGGCCCGAGTGTGGGAGTGGCCGTCCCCTGCGTGCGGCTGGACTGGGCAGCACCGGGGACCCTGTCTGCACTCACGGCCCTCGTCCCGGGGTACCAAGAGCTTTGTCACTGGAATCCTTGGTGCAGGGACAGTGAGGTGGGATGGGGGTGCGCATGGGCTCCGGGGCAGATTATCTCTCCATGAGAACTCTGAAATCCTGTCCTAGCAGCACTTACCAAATTGTTGGGTGTGTGTGTGTGAGTGTGTGTGTGAGTGTGTAAGAGTGCTTGGCCAGGTTATTACAAACTTCAGACCCTCTCTAGGCCCTCCTGGCCTTTCACACCATAATAAATCCTCAGTGTATGGAAACGTGCTACACAGAGGCACACACAGCAAAGTACTTATCTCGGCAATGACACCAAACTTGCCAGGCTCCCCTCCTCGGGCAAGGAGTCAGAGGGACACCTGGGCCTTCTGGTCACTCGCTCTGCTTTGATGTTCTACTTTTTCTTTCTCGGGAGTGGCACGTTTGGTTTATTTGTACAGACTTGCTTATACTTCGACATTCTCCAAGTAAGACAGCAAGAATAATGGGTAACAAAGTTGGCGGAGCTATCACTTCTTTGAGCACTTGCCTTGTGCTGAGCACTCTCCTGAGGCTCTGCCAACACCTCTTACTCCGTGACAAAGCCCCCGGTCCACCCAAGGCCACACAGGGCGTTGGGGTGAGGAGCCTGGCCGCCCGTGGACTCTAGGCACAGGGCTGGGCCACCACTCTGTGGGCAGTCCACGGCCACATCGATGTTATGAAATTGCCACATGTTTGGTGCATTGGTCAGAAATCGGTATGTTTGTTTTTATGGCAAGATCTCGGGCACCCAATGGCAGGGATTTTTTGAAATATGCTTAGGTTCAGACCCACAGGCCCATTTTTCTTCCTTATCTAAGTGCTGGTGGATAATAGGAGCTATATTATTGCTATAATGGGCTCTTGAATTGAGCCTCTGGAGAGGCGCCAGAACCGAGTTTGGACACAGCAAAGGCCTGGTTGGAAAGAGTTGCGTGGGGAGCTGGAGGCTCATCAGTCTTGGAGCTGCCTTTTGGCAGGCCCACGGACCCTCGCTTCCCTTTAATGCAGTCAAGGCCACTGAACCCAGGCCCAGATGGCCTCCCTCCATATGCTATGGTGTTCCAGCCTGTAATTATTAATTACTATGATTAAAGCAATATCTATTATTTATTGAGCACCTAGTCAGTGCCAGGGACAGCCCAAGCTACTTTACACATGCTCTTTCAGTAATCATCGCATGACACCACCCTGTAGAAACCCTTGTTATCTCTGCTTTCAGATAAACTAAGGTTTTGAAAGTATAAATAACTTTCTCAAGGTTGGTTGTAAGGGTCTACCCAAACCTACGGCCTCTGCAAATTCTACCAAACTCAAATGCCTGCTCTTCTCAGGTCTCCAGCTTCCTTCCCAGTACTCTCTCCATTCCCTGAACTTCTCTCCCATGGCCTAAACTCCCTCTGCAGTGACACATTTCCAAACGCAATGAGTATGGAACTCAGCCCCCATGCTGCTTTTGCTGTGGTATCCTTTTCTGACC
Organism: Canis lupus familiaris; assembly: GCF_011100685.1. Taxonomy (NCBI): domain Eukaryota; kingdom Metazoa; phylum Chordata; class Mammalia; order Carnivora; family Canidae; genus Canis; species Canis lupus. The sequence continues at coordinate 28,700,086 of NC_049237.1, forward strand.
CAGTGTCTGGTGTGAACAGAAAAAGAATCATTGCATTATGATAGGACAGGAGGGGCTCGTGGCCATGCTTGGCCTCTGTGTCTGTGGAGTGTTCGTGGCAGGCTTTCCCCAGGAAATGGAGGGATGCCTTCTATTCCAACATATAGGACTCATTAACAGGTCCCCTTGGCCTTCAAGAAGCCATGAAACATTCTGAGGTTTCTAGACCCTGTAGCTCCCAGGACTCTGGTCTGCATCTCCCAGGAGCCCTTGAGGCTGCTTCTGGGTGTCTGCTGGCCCCTTCACGCAGCACTGAGTCTGGGGTCTCAGGATCTTCTCTATCTCAGGATCTATCTCAGGATCTTCTCTATCAGGGCTTGCCCTTTTGGAGAAAGTAGCACGAAGTCATGCCCTGCATTTATTTTGCAGCCCTTCTCAGTGTGGTACGTCCTTGAACCCAAGCATTTTCATGTAAAGAGGACTTTGATGAACTGCCCTATTTCAAAGACACAGGGAGGTTCTTTAGCTTGCAGGAAGTAGAATCCCTGTCTGTGCGGTGCTGGCTTTCGCCCCTGGGAACCAGCAAGTGAGATGAATTAGAAGCCTAGAGCAAAATATTTGGTTTCATGCAATTTAGTTCCTTTCTGCTACTTGCTTAAAATTCTGTGGAACAATTAAATCTTAAAAGTGTCTTGTGAATGCCTTGGGCTCCCTTCTTCAGGTTTATTGATTGTATTTGATATCACTCACAAGAGCATGATTTTTTTTTTTTTTTTGACATTTAATACCACTTGGTTGGAACCCAGAAAGAGAAAGTCCACAAAATAAGAGAGCTATGGCAGTAGGCTCCGCGGGAGATCTCACCTCATTCTATCAGCCTTTCCTAGGTTGCCTTTGAATTGAGGACTTCAGCTGGGCCCAGTGAGGAAATAGTTATGAATGGAGGCTTGGCATTCCTGCCTTTGTGGTGTAGATTGTCACTGGAAATAAAGCAGAGAATCTCCCAGGTAAAGAGGGTTAAGGATCCTCTAAGAAAACAGATAAATAGAGAAAAAAAAAAAAAAAAAGAAAAAGAAAAAGAAAAGAAAACAGATAAATACAAACATAAACAGATGGATGGAAGGATCCTCTCCCTCCCACCACCCCAGCAGAGTGACTGGATGGCAGATTTACCTGCAACACACCTTGCATTGGACTTGCAACTTTTTGTATCAGGCAATCAAACCCAGTGTCTTAACTCTAGGTGATTCAGGAGTCAAGGAGTCACCAAAGGTTTAAAACCACCATATACAAGTACTTACACCATTTTTGCCTGACCTACACTTGGCCAGTGCTTCACTCGTTCTTCTCCGAGATGCTTAAGCTGAATGAATTCACAGCCTCAGTGAGCTGATTCAGCTGGGACTGGTGCCTGGACTTTTTTTATTTTTTAAATTCAGGTGAAAAATCTATCTTAGAATCCTAAGACATACAAGCTGCCTCCTGTCTATCCTGGAAGATAGGATACCTTCCCACTCCATTTCAGCATGGAGGTGTCACTAGAAGCTTAAAACACGTGGCCTCTGCAAAGATGGAAATGAATATTTCTCAGCAAAAGAGGAAATGAGGGGGCGAAAAGTGGGGGAAGAGGCAGGGTTGCGCTGTGCTTTGATGGCCTTGTATTTTCAAGCCCTGAGAAAGAAGGATTTGGGCTGTAGCACTCAATACAGAGCAGCGATCTGTGGTCGGAGGAATGCGGCACATCTGCCTTTTATAGGTTTGGAATGAAAAATGTTTTTAATTAAGGAGTGGAATTGGGGCTTTTAGTCTTGCTACATGCTATGTACCTGTCAAACCTGCTGGATGGGAATCCAGTTCTGACCTCTCACCCCCACCTACTTTAACCAAACGATCCCTGTGAGCGCTGGGAGAAATGGTGAGCACCTGAGAAAGTCTGAAGGGCCGTTTCCAGGGTCAGGCTCATCCTGGAGGATGCACCCCGATGCGATGCGAGAACCCTCTCCTGGCTCAGCACGAGTGACTTGCAACACGATTCCAACCGCCTGGCTCTGGAAGGAAGGCTGGGTCCGTGTCACTGTTGGCTGTGGGCCGAGACCCAGAGCCAGGAAGGCGTAGGGACCCAGTGAAGCCAGAAAAACAAAGAGGAGAAATAATGACAATAAAAACCTAGAAATACAACATTTTTAAAGCAAGGCAGACCAAGAAAGGTCATGCTGTGTTGCAATACTCTTTGTTTGAAACAAGCCCCTTGCTGCCCCAGCCCCACCCCCCCCCGCCCCCGCCCCACGGAAAGAAATCTCTGTAAGGGGAAGGAAAATCATTTTGTTGAGGTGACAGCTCTGTTGGAGACACTAGGAGGCAGCGAGGCTTGGTAGCATCTTTTATGACATTTCCGGAGCCAGCAAAGGGAAGGAGCTCCAGGAAAGCAGCCACCGTTCTTTCGTGGCCATACACTGGGTGGTTACCTGAGCTTAGTTTCTCACCCCTTCACCCTTTTCTGTTTGTTTCAAATCCCTGTCAGCTATCAGGTGCTTCCATGTGAGGTATGACTCCTCCCATAAATATTGGAAGGAGCCTCCTGGGAATTCAGTCAAGGGCGAGCAATGCTTTTGGATAGTTTGAGTCATGCCTCCGAGGGGAGAATGGGCCACGTCTCCACGCTCTTCCAGATCCCTTTGGTTTCCTTTTGTTTGACTCACCTTCCTTCCTTTCCTGCCTTGTGAAATGCTATTGGAATCCTTGAAGATCCAAGGAAGCCTGCATTATTAATTCCTTTCCAGGCCCTAACTATTCACTCTTGCCCCTTCATAGGTTAATAGAAGTCGAAAAAAAATATTTTGATAGGACATCAAGCATCTATATACTGCATTTACCATGCCCCCCCCCACCCCGGCCTTCTGATGTTCTAATTCAATTTTAGGAGAAGTTCATCAGAGCCGAACTATTCTCTCTGTCCCCGCTCTGTGTCTCTGCTGCACTGGCTCCTGGCACAGGTGTTTCACCCACACATTGGTTCTAGCTCTGGGTATAGTTCAAACAATACCTCCTGGGGAATGGTTCTCCTCTTGCTAGGCAGAAATAATTGCTCCTCTGTTGCGCTCCCACTCCTCCCTTCACTTGTCGTCTACCCTGCAGACACGTGAGGAGGGTGTACTCTTAGCACATTGTATCTCACTTAGCTCCTTATGTGCCTGTTTGTCTGTCTTCCCTGACCAGCCAGCTGCTCCAGGGCGAGGATGCCACCATGCTTCTCTGGGTCTCTGCTGCTTCACCCAGTTTCTGACCCCTGGAAAAGGTGTGAAGTTGCTGAGTTCAGAGTAGAGGAATGAAAACTACAGAAGATTTTTGGAGTCTTGATGGAGTCTTGTTTGTTGTTTGTTTTCTTTTTTTTTTAGACTGAGAGCACAAGCGGGGTTGGGGTGGGGCAGAGAGAGGTGGGGAGACAGAGAGAGAGAATCTTAAGCAGGCTCCCTGCTCAGTGCAGTGCCAGATGTGGGGCTTGATCCCAGGACCCTCAGATTATGACCTGAGCCAAAACCTAGAGTCTGATGCTTAACCGACTGAGCCACCCACGTGCCCGGGAAAGTAATTCTTGCTCATAGACTGAAGACCTTCTGTGGATCCTCCACCACCATCGAAGGCAAGGACAGGAGTGACGGATCAAAAATATACCCTGATATAAATTATGTATATACATCTTATCTTTGATAAGATACATGAAATTTACCCCCATGGTAAACTGTTCACAATTCAGAAAGTGACTGAACACATTAAATTGTATTGGTTTCATTTCAGTTATTAGACTTAGTGCGTTGTTTTTATGATTATGGACAGGAAATTGTGACTGGTTTTTATCGTATTTAGTGTCAGGCATTGCATCATAGCCAGCAGAAATAACTGCTAACATTTATTGAGCCCTTGCTATGTGCCAGCCATTCTTTTAAGCACTTTACATATATTAACTTATTTACTTGAAACAACAAAACTATATGCAGCTCAAACATGATCTATAATTGATGCTATTATCTTGCATGGCTGCAAATAAAAATTTCATAATATCCTATAAGCATATGGATAGCAATACAGTTGGGAATCTGAATAGAAGACACTGAACTCTTATGATTTAGTGAGAGTGTTTATCTAATCCACACAATCATGAATTCAGTTTGATGGCTTAAGAAACAAATGCTGACATTTGGACTCATAAACATTATAACTTGGGGGAAAAATGGGGTCTAATGTCATCACTATGGTGTCAGAGTGCTGGCCAGAGTATCAGCGAGCAAGCAGGAGAGAGATGAGGGGCCCATCCTTTGTGTTCCACACATTCTTGTTGGGAGGGAGCTGTGTCAGATCCCGTTGATTCATCTGGCTCCACGATGCTGGTGGGTCTGTGTGTCTGAAGGACAAGAGAAGGGATGGCTTAGGGGAACTTCCTTCACTGAATTCCTAGGATAGGTGTTCATTTTGCCCCTTGCCATTATTGAGCAGTGATCATTCTTGCTATTAAGTCAAAACATAGGGTTTGAAGAAGTCCTAGATCAAAGAGGCTGTGGTGCCTCACTTTCTGTTCTTGTACCAAATTAATTTTTGGCCATATTGAGTAAAAAAGGAGGTTGCCTTTGCGCTCTGCACAAAACAGGGCCTTGATATGTGTTTGTTGAGTGAAGCACCAGATTTCTCTCTAGCCTACCCTGGCACTGTGATAGCAGGTTGCTAGCTTATTATGCTAGGTTCACACCCTATTAGTATTTATTTTAGTTAATATAATGCAATTAGAGTGTCATCGTATCAGTAGCTTTCAGATCATGTAAAAAAAAGTTATTGAAATGCCAGTGCTAATGTAAAGTGATGGAAAGTAGTGAATGGTTGAAATGCTTGAGTTGAGGGAGGCATGAAAAGAAAGTTGGGGAGTGGGTAGAGTGGGAGAATCAGATCTTTGGTTTCTTCTGAGATTCCTGTTTCAGTGCTTGTGGACTCAAGGCAGCTTGCCCCTGGGTTCTCTTCCTTATGGGGCTGTGATCCTTTTACTGTTTCTTGAGATGAAGTTCTCTGCTGAGATGTGTCCAAAAAGGTGGTCTTGAGGTCCATAATGCTCAGAAGATGGAGATGGAGCTCTAATTCCAACTTTGCTTAAGTGTCTGTGTGACTTGGGTCAGCCTTCTGCCTTCTCTGGGCCCTTAGTCCTTACCTGTAAAACAAGGAGGGTGACCTGGCTCATAATGAGGTCCCTTGGTGTAGTGATACCATGATTTAATGACATGATGACTTCTCAGAGCCCCAGCTGAGCTGTGAGGCATGTGAGCCGAACCCATTTTTCTTTTTCTTTTTCTTTTTTTTTTTTCCTGCCTTGGAGCAACCCCAAAGCCACCAAGTGGATGTGCAAACAGTTGAGACCATTCATTGCTTTGCAGCCATGTTCTTCCAGGGCTTCTAGGACTTGGGTGGGCAAGTGTAGGCAAATATTTGCCTCAGAGCGTATTAAACCTTCATGAGGCCTAGGTCTCACATTCTTTAGCTATTTCCCCAGCTGCTTGGCTGATTCTTCTTTTTCCCACCTGTGAAGGGGGCAGATGGGTGATTTGGGCAGGTAGAAAGTTCTGGAAATGAAGCCAAGTGAAGAGGAAAAAGTAGTCTAAGAGCCAGATACTGTTGCCCAATAGTGCTTTCGATTGCAAGGCCCCAAGACATCCCAGTGGTGGCTCCAGCTTTGGCTCCCTCATGGAAGGGTGTGGTGCTATCTTTAGGCCCTTGCCCAACTTTTGGCCTCTTTGGTGTCACTGAAGCACTGCCACCAGAAGCTCATTGCTTGGGGTTTGTTAGGTATGGTGCAACTCTGAAGAAATAATTAACACTTATTTCTGAAGAGAAGCTTCCAGCCAGATCTGCACTTGTGGTGGCGCATACATCTCGCAAAGAATTGTTATTTAAGCAATAATCCTTGAGAAATTGGTCGTTACCCACATTAAACGACTCAGCCCATTGCCAAGGATGGTTAACGCTCTAATAAACTGGTCATTAACTGCAGTAACAATGAATTTCGAGGGGATTATTGCTATTATAAACCTTAATCAATGGTTTATAACAGCAATAATGTGGTCCTTTCTCTTAATGGTAAGTAGGGCAGCTTGTGCCATCGCCTTGAAAATGTTTTTGTGGTGGCTGATAAGTCAGAGGGGAGGCCTTCCAAGTGCCACCCACTCTTTGGAAACACACCCTGGAAGGAGAAAGACACGTCAGGGGCTTCTGATCCCCCGCGCTTTGTCCTCCCAGGATCAGTGTGGCACAAGGAGCAGTGTGTGTGTGTGTGTGTGTGTGTGTGTGTGCACACGCGTGCGCGCGCGTAGGATTCTCTTCCAACCCCGTGGTCCTCCCCCATTACAAATCCGGCGAAGGACTGGGCATGGGGACTCCTGGATGTGCCTGGCCAGCATGAGACTCAGGACTGAGGACGCAATTCAGTGTGGGCCTCCTCATGAGTGGGGAATAATAAGCAAGAAGTGGCCATCTACTTAGTGAGATGGAGTCTGCTGTAGGTTCGGCTCTGTCACTATCTTGGGATGTGGCACCAGATAAATCACCTCACTTTTATAATGCTTTAAAAGATGGAGCTTGGAATCAATGACTTCTCAAGTCCCTTTTTTTCTTTTTCTTTTCTTTTCTTTTTTTTTAGAGATAGAGAGAGAGAGAGAGGCAGAGACATAGGCAGAGGGAGAAGCAGGCTCCATGCAGGGATCCTGATGTGGGACTCGATCCCGGGTCTCCAGGATAAGGCCCTGGGCTGAAGGTGGTGCTAAACCACTGAGCCCCCCAGGCTGCCCTCAAGTCCCTTTCTGATGTAATGTTCTGTGGCTCTTCTCATAATATTGACATTATATATTAGAATATCATTATAGAGTAATAATAATAATAATAATAATAATAATAAACTTACATGAGACTTGGTATTATTCTTAGCTGTCGGCATATATTGTGTCACTGAATTCTTACAACCCCACTTCTCCTCCAGAGGACCTCGAGGTAGAAGAAACTAAGAAACTTGTCTAAGCCACAACGCTAGGAATTTGGATACAGGGAGTCCAGAACCTGCATTCTTGCTCTTTTACCCTATACCCTCTCTCTAGAAGTCCCCCTTAGTTATTTAAGTTGATCCTAACATCCTTTGAAGTAGGCTGGTGAATGAAACAGCCAAGATTCCAAGAAATGAGGGGGCCTGTTCAGGTTGATGCAGTGGGGCTGAGTCCCACTCAGGCAGACCTTCTGCTTCTGGCTGTGTATGTGCTAGGAAGCTATGTAGACCAGGGCCTTCTCTCTCCAGTGTGTGGGCTGCACACATCCCAATGCCAGACTCCTTCCGGACTTCCTCTAACAAAAGGAAGGTGAAAATTCATATCCTCCTACATCACTGAAGCATGTTCCGGAGGCAAGTGGTCCAATCTATTTTCCTAGCATTGCTTAGAACACATAGGAAAATGGACATTGCAGTAGACTTTGGGAGGCAAGGGCATTTGAGTATTTTAAAATTTTTCTTTGTTATGGAAAATTGAACACATACACAGAAGGATAGTATAATGAACCCCCAAGTAACCATCACCAACTTTAGCAGTTATTAACTCATGGTCCATCTTGTTTCATCTAGCCAGCCCTCCCCCATCCCCTCCCATCTTAGATTATTTTCGAATAAATCACAGATGGCATACCATTTCATCGGTTATCACTTCAGTATGCATCTGTAACAATTAAGGATCCTTTACAAGAATAATTACAGTATTGCTATTCAACTGTAAAAATTAACAATAATTTCTTAATATCATCATCAAATACTGAGTCAGATTCCAAATTTCCCAGATTGTCTCATAAATGTATTTGGCTTTCCTGCTTGCTCCAGCTATTCACATACTCTGGAACCTAAGACAAATTCCTTCCCAATTTGTTTCCATTTGCTCATTTGCAGAATGGAAAATACAGTCAGCGCCCCTTCTCTTCTGTCACCGGTCACTGGGTGCTGGAAGCAAGGCCTCTGAAGTGCTAGTAGACTTTTCAGTGTAGTGTCTCTTAATAAGCCACACTGTCATGCCTAGTTCTCCTCTGCAGACCCCTGGGAGGAATCTTCGAGAAGCTGTCCCATAGCGTGCCCTTTTGAGTTTGACCTTTTTTTCGTCTGGCACACTCTAGAGAGCAGATTTGCTCTGGGAAACAGAAGGAAGGAGAGAGCAGAGCAATCTTTCAAGCCAGGCCTGCCTTCCTGCCAGGCGGCCTGTCTGCAGAGGGAAGAGGTACATATTAGTGACCTTTCTCCAGAAGAGGAACAGAGAGGCTGCTGGCTGTGTTTACACTATTAGGAAGGTGATGCTGCCTGCTTCAAGCTGGCCTTGGGGTAATCTGGCCATAGTGCATGAAACCATCCTATTCCGCTCTTTCCTTGGTCTTGGGGGCTATCACCCCAGCTCTGCTGTGGCCCCACTGGGACTCCATTTCCACATGACCAAAGTGGGAGGACGGGGCTGGATATGCCCTAGAAGGGTGTGAAGAAACGTCTGAGGGCTTTTTCAAACCGTATTTTCTTCTGGAATTTATATATGGCTGGGAGTGAAACGTCCTCCCTGTGTTTTGTCTCCCCACCACCCTACCTTTCCACTCACATTGAGTTTTAGATGAAGGGTTGGCCAAAGTGCTTGATGTGCTAACACCCTACAAAGCCAGGGTTTTGTCAAACTTAACAATGTGTTTCCTGTCGTGCAAGACTAAAGGGGCCCTGTCTGCTGGAGAGTTCTTGGGATGGTGACTGGAGCAAGAGGTGCCCCAAATGGCCTTTGGTGAGGTTCATTCTTTAAGATTTTTCCTCGCACTTCAAGTTCTTTTCTGTAAGATGTATTTAACCACAGGGACTGGTGCCTGGTGGGGGTAGAGGTTGTGAGGAGCTAATTCATAAACATGCCAGCCCATGGCATGGGATTAAGGATGCTTTAACAAGGAGAAAACCTACCAAATTCCTGTTGGCCTTTTTCTGGACTCTCAACTGGGCCATGGGCCAGGACAATTGCCTAGTTTCCTTGCAATTCTCTCAGCCATGGTGCAGCCCAACCCCACCCAGAGACTTATCCATCTGGGCATTGTGATGGATGCTCAGAAAAGGGTCCTTGCCTCTCGCAGATGGGAATCATGATGGGGTTTATTCAAGGCACACATCCAGTGCTTCTACCCTTGGCTGACTCTCCCTCCCAGCTCCTGGGCCTTGGCCAGTAGGGTCAGTCTTACCAGGCTGCTTCTCCAGGCATGCCCCCAGGTCACCAGCCTCCTTCTGCTTCCTTATCCCCAGCCCTTGTAGAGAGAGAAGCCGGTTAGGCCAGGGGTGGAGGATGGGGGTGTAAAGAGACGGATTTGGAATAAACTGAAAAGTTTACTCTGTGCAGCAGTGAAATAAAAAAGCTCATTCGGAAAGTTAATGATTTATTTTATAGTTTCATTATCAGGGTCACATTACTCAATAGCATTTCAAACATGTCATTTGTACAAACTATGGTAATTAAAATTTATAACATACTTCATCAGCAGCATATGAATCTTTTAGCCGGCACTCTGCTGTCATATAAACAGTGTAATTTCGGCTGCAATTCACCCTTTATTGGCTCTCATTTGTGATTTAACAGCCATCAATGACTGTGCTATAAAGAATAAATTAACCATCCGTAAACCTTACGATGACAGGGACAGTCAAATAGACTTAAGCGCCTTCCGCCCAGCTCTCGGAGCCAACAGAGAGCAGGTGAAGGCCAGGTACACACCAGGCCCTCTGCTCAAAGGACTTTACCCGCTCCTGCTCCCTCTTCTCACTGGGAAGGCTCCTGGCTGGCCCCGAGGTCCCTCTAGCTGCCACTGGCAAGAGTATCTCCTTTTCTGCTCCCAGGGTAGGGAGTGGAGGGAGAATCAACTCCTTCACGGACCCAGCTGGGATGTCTGTGCCCAGGGAGGGCCCTTTGCTATTACCTACCAATAACTGTCAAGTGTGAGCCTCTGGAAATGTGTGGAGGCACCGTTGGTTGATCTGGTGACCGGGTGGGGAAACCACAAGCATGCCCCAGTTGGTATCAAAGATTCTAAGTCCTGCAATAAGCCAGATCTGGAGTCCCCCACGTGCCTCTAGTACCCCCACTGGGCCACACTGAGTCCCACCTTTTCCTTCTGTCAGGAGGAAGCAGGCCAGGAGAGGGGCAATGACTGGCTGCAGGCTGAACCGGCTCTCAGGGCAGCGCAGAATGAGAATCTAGGACGAGCAGTCTGAAGGTGACGACTCCCAGGGCAGGTCTGGCTGGCTCGCAGGGAGTGACAGTCAGGATGGATTGGGAACATTGCTTCCCTGAGGGCCACACTCCCGGGCACCCCCTCGGGGAGGGTGGTCAGGACGCTCTGGCTGGGCCCCGTGGCTGACACTGTACACAGCTCATAAATGAAGTGGATTGGATTTGTTACTGAGACGTCTCCAAGGAGCCTGGGTCATGCAGGCCAATAAAATTGGCCTCATAAATTCATCCTGACATGCAGGATTACTCCAGCCTGCTGAGGTCACCTCCTGCCCTGATTTATTGCCAGCCTATGGGTTAATAATACTGTTTACTGAGTGTTCTCGTCTTGTTCCTCCACCTCCCCTCCCCTTCTTGGAGCAGATACTGATCAAAGAGTCCCTCTGGAGGGGTGTGGTGGATGAAAAGGGGGGGGGGTGGATATGTGGGTGGGGTGTTTCATTCCATGCTGTTTTAAAGCAATATTTCTTTTTTTCCTTTTCTGAGAAGTTACCTTCAGCCGTTTCTGGCTAGGGCCCTGTTTGGAGTTGTACCTCAAAGAAGGTAGTTCAGGGACAGGTGGGTGCTCTCCCACTGTCCTATGCATACCTGTGACACCAGGTGAGAAGCCACTTTTCTGTCCCCCTTTGGCAGAGTTGTGGCCCTATTTCATGTGCTTGGCATGGGGAGTCTCTGCTTAGATATGGTTTTTTAAATTTATTTATTCCTGAGAGAGAGAGAGAGAGAGAGAGAGAAAGAGAGAGAGAGAAGAGAGACAAGCAGAAGGAGAAGCAGGTTCCATGCAAGGAACTCGACATGGGACTCGATCCTGGGACTCCAGGATCACAACCTGGGCCGAAGGCCGGCGCACTCGACCACTGAGCCACCCAGGTGTCTCTCTACTTAGATATGTTATCAGACTTAGGTTGATATGGAAAAGACAGTAGAGATCCTGCATCTCTCTGCAGGATGTGCTTTCTCTTCCAGTGACCGGAGGGTGTCGATGCTAACAATAGGGGAAATCCTCCCACGGATGGATTTGAAAAGCCCTCCTCACCTGCTATTCTCTCCTTTGCTTTTTACTGCTTACAAGCTTCCAGCATGTAATTCTGGGTTTGCTGGCTATGGTTTGAACCATCGAGAAAACAAACAACAACAACAGCAAACAGAAAAGAAAGTAAAGATGAGATCAGTTGCTCTTAAAATATTTCCCTATACACACAACAAGGAGGCTGCAAGACGGAGTCAGCCCTGAGTGTCCTCCTACCCTGGCTTAGCAACGCTTCTGAGGTTAAAACCCTGAAGAGACCTTCCTGGTGCTGAGTGCTCAAGAGCAGTCCTGGACTACCATACAACAGATAAACAATGAGGCTGGAGCAAGGATGACTTTCATCAGGAGTGAATGACCCAGGAAATTGGAGCGTGTGAGGACTCAGGGGCAGGACTCTTGGTGGGACATAGTACCTTTAAGTAAACTAGCACACAATAATTGAGCGTGAGTTTGAGGCCTCTGGAAGTCTCTGCCCTCGAGGTACTTAGAGTCTACTGATGGATCCGTGATTTTGGTGATAGAGGCCCAGAGAACTATAGTGAAAGAGGAGGAGAGAGGTGGTTCCAGCGGAGGCAGAGCTGGGCTGTGGTGTGGGGGTCGGACATTGGCTCATTCAGTCCTCAGACACCTCTGAAGTCCAGCTTCTAACCGGCTGCTCACCAGGCACCGGCTCCCTGCTGTCTGAAAACTTGTGTTGGCAGCTGCTCTGGGGCCCGATGACGGTGCAGGTCACAACCCGCCTCCATTCAAGTGACCTTTCTCTGCTCTGTCTCTCCAGTCACCCCCCCCCCCCCCCCGGCCTTTTGGGCCTTCCTCCAGCCCTGTGGATGTGCCCTGAGAGAGCATTCAGAAGACAAAACCACTTTGGAGAACCCAGGCCTGCTTCCACGACTGGAAGGCTGAGCAGGGCTGGGACGGGAGGCCAAGCAGCTGTGGAAGGGATGCTGTTGCTATTGGGCCAAGGCGTCCCTGCACGGAGCACGATCCTGCCCTGCCACAGCCAGAGGGCCTGCCGCTTTGCTTCCCATAATCTGGCTGCCTGGTGGTTACAGGGCTTTGAATAGTTGTCTTTGGACACAGCCGGGCTCTGGTGGGGGCAGCAAGAAGAAAAAGTGAGGAGATTGGGGCTTTGTCACAGGGAGAGGGAGTCGGATGGATGGTGGCCATGGTGGCACCAGAGGCATGTGAGTCCTGTTGGTTGGCTTCCAGCCATTACCAACCCTCCCTCCTGCCCAGTAAGGCTCCTCCAAGCAGGGAAGAGGACAGATTCCCTGGTGACGTGATAGGTCCTTTCACAAATGCTGCCTCCTTTCTTGTCACAGCATCCCTGACCGGTGGGCATTATTAGCTCTTCTTCTTCTTCTTTTTTTAATCAGTGGGGAGATCCACTTGGAGATGCTAAGCAATGGGGTCAAAGTTGCTTATCTATTTAGTCATTTGGACACAGGCCTATCTGACCCTAAAGGGTATGCTCTTCAAAATCCCATCAGGCAGCTTTCTCAACCTCTCTGAGGAAGCTGACACTTGACATTAAGGTTGGGCCAATTTCAGAGCCAGCTGGTGGCAGAACTGGTCTTGAACCTGAGTCCTTTCCGTCTTCCTCTGCTGCTCTCCACCTGACCCACCAGAAGTCCATGGCAAGTAAACACTTGTCCTCCCCAGAACATTCACTCACTGGTAAATAAAAAGCTTTGGGGAATTGGGGACTTTGGAGAAGAGTAAATACTGCCACTGAGGAGAATATATATATATAATCAGATCAGAAACAAAGCTGGCTGTGGTCCTTGGGGCTGGTGGCCTGAATCCAGAATTGTTTCTGGGCACAGTGGTGCAGTAGCTGGAAGTACTTCAGTGCCTCATCTGTACCTTTCTCCCCTACAGCTTTGTCAAGAATTTTCACAGCCCTGCTTCTGGAGCCTGTTGCTGCCACAGCCGAGCCCCTGTGTTTGCCCAGGCCACATAACTATTCTCGTGTACCTCGTGGCCCATTGCAGACTCAGCAGTGGCTGGGTACAAAGGCTCTCCTTTTAACAAAACAAAATAAAGCAAAACAACCCCCCAAGATCCAGGGAAGTGGTTTGTTTAGGCTTAGCAGCAGGGCGGGTTTGGTGGTTCACACAATCACCTTCCATGAGTGAGCTGCTGGATGGTAGTCACTGCTTGGACTGTACGGCTCTAGACATGGTGGGGCAGGACAGGGAGATGGCAGGTGGGCAGGCCAGCCACATGGCACAGGCAGCAGGTTTGTCCTGGGCACTTCCACGTCTAGCATGGGGACCATCTGCCCTCTGGGCATGTGCTCCTGGGTGCTGGAAACCTCTCCTGGGTGAGGGGCACTCACGTGCTGAGAAAGGCAGGAGCCACACACATGGGGCCAGACCTGATCCTGTGCTCACTGCTGCCTGCGGGACCCAGAATAACTCCCTTCACCCTTCTCTCGCAGTTTTTCCACTGGCCAGTCCAGGGGCAGCACGGAGTGACAGGACTTTGCAAACGAAGCATCATCACGACACAGAAGGAAGGCACTGCTACTTTTGGAGACGGGGTTCCCCATCATGCTCAGCCTGACTTTGAGACATCCTCAAAGTTGTGCAACATGTATTTGTGCTTTTAACCACATGGTGTGAGGGGTGGAATTGTATGGCTCCCAAATCCATACGTGGAAATCCTAAACGATCCCCCCAACCACACCTTAGAATGTGACTATATTTGAAGATAGGGTCTTCAAAGAGGTCATGAAAATGATTGTTGGGGTGGGTCCCAATCCTGTATGACTGGTGTCCTTACCAAAGAGACACACACACAGAGGGAAGGCCAGGTGAGGACACGGGGAGAAGGCGGCCACCTACAAGCCCAGGAGAGAGCCCTCAGAAGAAATCTGACCTTCTGATACCTTCCAGCCCTCCAGAACCAGGAGGGAATAGATTTCGGTTGTTTAAACCACTCAGTCTGTGGTATGTTGTTATGGCAGCTGGAGCAAAGTAATGGACACAGCAAGATGATTTAATAGGCATCTTACAGAGACACTCTGGGGGAATCTCAGATCGCCCACTGAGAGAACCGGAGCTGACTGAAGGGACCATCCACCCAGGGTGTGGGCGCAGTATTGGCCTAAGGTGTGCATGGAATCCGAGGGCTAGGTGGACGATGATTGCATGGGTGTTGCCGGTGGTTTTCTGAGTACCTCCCGAGGAGGAGGGATTCTCCTTTATGCTCCTTTCTTTAATCCTCCTTTTAACCCTGTGGATTTGGGATCACAAATTCCAATTTATTGATGAGGACACTGAAGCCCGGAGGCTTATGTGACCTGACTCAAGCCACACTGCTAATTTCAGCAGAAGCAGGAGTTCTAGAGTTGCATTTCTTAAATACTTTGCTTGGGACCAGCCCAGCAAATACAACTTGAGTCTTACAACCAGCTGCAGAGGTGACCTGCCGGCAGAACGATCTGGAAAAAATAAAGAAGGTGAGGGACAAGGCGGAATTTGAAAGCCTTTCCCTAATCAGGACAAATGGCTGCGAGGCTGAGGTTTGCACAGATAGCCTGCCACATCTCAGAACGCAGCTCTTGCCACAAGCCAATGCCTCGCTGGCTCTGAAATTTATGCTGGAATTTAGACAGAGAACACAAATCATCGTAATCTCCCGATGAAAGATCACTGTCTCTGCAAATGCATTACCTGCTTGGAAAGCGACATGTTAAAAAATACTGATAATATATGGGCACAGAGAGAGCGATTTCCATGCCTGGGCTCCTCCAGCTAAAATACGCACACCTGCACAAGAGGCGGCAGATGACAAAGTAAGTCACCGGGGCCCAGGAGCAGCTTCTGTGTCGGGGCTGTGGCTCTGACACTGCAAACAAAAGGCTCGGGAGCCTCTCCGCGGGGCTCCTCCCCTCCCCGACGTGGGCATCTTGGATGCAGGAGGCCCGAGTGGGGCACCGGATTCCCCCCTTCTCGCCCCCAGCATCAGGATGCCTTTGGCCTCTTCAGCAGGAGGGAAACATGCGAGCAGGAGTGACAGCGACCAAAGGGTCTTCTCGCCGGAGGAGGCTCCCAGGACGAGGAGGAGGGCCCAGGCATTCCCGTCTCCCTTTCACACCCTGACCCGCAGTCCACCCTCAGCGCTCCCCGAGTGCTCCCTCTGCGGGTCTCATCCTCCCAGAGACTAGATCAGAGCCGGGGGGGGGGGGGGCGGGCGGGGGGGGCGCCGACCCCTGCTTGGCTGCGAAGGCCGCCCTCCCGCCTCCCGCCTCCCGCCTCCCGCCTCCCCCTGCTCCGGCAGCTCCGAGGCGGCGAGACAGCAGCGAGGGGAGAGGGCGGGCTCGGAGCCAGACAGGCCGCCTTCCGTGCTCCGACTCCGCCTTGGCCGCCAACTGGCGGCGTGACCTTGGGCACGTCCCTTGGCTCCCGCTCCCTGAGCCTCAGGCTCTCCCCGCCCGGGCCACTTGGCTCTGGCCTCAAGGTTCCATCGGCCTGGGCGACGCCACCCGTGTCCCCCCGCAGCCCGCCGCGCGTGCCAAGGCCGCTTTCCTCCATGCCTCTGCTCGGGGACGAGCAATTCGGAGTCTAATGGGCCTGTGGAACAGGTGCATCCCTCTTGCCGTAAACATTACTGCATAAACAAAGTGAAAAGAACCCAAACCCAAGTACATTGTCCTAAAGGGGGAAATAATACTTCAAAATGGCCAGAATGTTTACCGACCCAGTGAAGGGGAAACGGCAACGCTGAGCTGAGAGTCGCGCTCCTCGTTTTGGGCTGGGGGGTGAGCCTCTGGCGGCCCGGGGGCGGGGGGCGGGGGGGGGGGGCGCAGCTCCCAGGCCAGGGCCCGGCCTTCAGAGGGATGATGCAGGGGCAGAAAAGGGGGTGAAGGAGATCTTCTCGACCATTTTGCTTTCTTTGACAGAAATGAAACGGAACCTGAGAAATACTGCCTGCAGGGAGGCCAGCTTGGAGGTATCTGTGTTTGCAGCAAAGGAGGGATGGCTGTCAGGAGACAAGTCTTGTGGGGTCTCTAACAGGCCTGTTTGGAGGACCTGACTGGTGAGGGCCTGGAACGCACGGATGCGGGATCGGTGTCTGCCCGAGTGGTCTGGCCTTTCCAAGAGTAATTCTGCCTCTAATGAAGCTGAGCAACAGGTGCGCAGTGCACCTGCCCCTCCCCCTTCCCAGAGCCCACTTCCCATCTACCATCATTCTCCAAAATGCTTTCTGGCTCCATAAAATGGAAGGCATTTTGCACATAAAGCCAAATACCTTTTGAGCGGTGGCCTTCTTGCTATGAGTTAATAAGAGAATTAACGAGCACGGCCTCCACACGGCTAGTCTCCCTAGATAGCTGTGACTGGGTGGAAGAGTGGTCCCTCTTGGGTTATCTTTCGTGTCTTTCAGATCTGGTCCCTTTTCATCTTACTTTTTCCATCTGTGGAATGACAAACTCTTCAAACAGGCATGTGGATACTGGAATTCCTTCCGTGTGCTGGGTAAGGCTTATAAGCAAGCAGGGAAGAGAGAAGAAAGCAAGAAGAGGTGTGGATAAAGACAGTGAAAGAAAAGTGGAGGGGGAAAGGGAGTATATAATATATACTATTATTATAGTAAATAATACTGAATTGCATATTTGGAAGTTGCTAAGACAGTGGATCTCTAAGAGATGGCATGGCCAGGACTACATTTTGAACAGGTGTGAGATAACACACATACAAATGTAACACTTATTCATTCATCTAAAAGTACTTATTGAGGGCTTTTGTGTGTGTGTGTCAGCCACAATAAGTAAATAAATATAAGCAAACAAAAATAGATGTATCTTTGCCCTTGTGGGGTGTATTTGAAAGAATCACAAAAATCATGTAAAGATTAGAGTTGTAGAAAGGCTAAGGAGTGTTACCTCATCCTAGGAAAGCATAATATAGTAGCATTTGATCAAATTAGGGAAATCAGAGAAGACTTTCCTGAGGAAGTGATACTTGAGGTGAGATCTGAAGGATGAATAGGAATTCACCGGATGAAGTGGAAAAGGAGGATGAGCATCCCAGCTGGGCAGGGAAGCATGTGTAAAGGTCTGGGGCCTGAGGACGTATTTATAATAGACATAAACCACAAAAAGCTGGAATGAAGAGTATGAAAGGGCTCTTACAAATCAATTAGAAGGACACAAAACAATCTCCTGAAAATAGGCAAAAGACACAAAAAAAGAATTGCTTAGGGAAGAAAACTTATTTGGCTGATGAACACACATAGAGAAGTTCAGATAATTAGTGATCAGGGATCTACAGATACCCTTTTACACCATTGACTGGCAAAGATTAAAAGGCTGACAACTTATATGCAGAGCCAAAACAAAAACAAAAAACCCCTTTCAAACCAAGCTCACAGATACAGAGAACAAATTGGTGGTTCTGGGGGAGTGAAATTGGTGAAAGGAGTCAAAAGGCACAAACTTCTATCTAGAAAATCAGTAAGTCCTAGGATGTAATATATAGCACAGTGACTTATAGTAAATAATACTGTATTGCATATTTGGAAGTTGCTAAGAGAGTGGATCTTAAAAGATCTCATCACATGTACAAAAATTCTATAACTATGTGGGGATGACAAATGCTAACTAGACTTATTGTGGTGATCATTTCACCATATATACAAATATTGAATCATAATACTGTACTCCAGAAACTACTCTAATATTATAAGTCAAGTATACTTCAATAAAAGATAAACAGCTGACAATACCAAGTGTTGCAGAGAATATGGAACAATAAGATCTTTTAGACATTTCTGGCAGGAGTGTAAACCAGGGCAAACACATTGGCAGTCAGCTTCCAATAACTTCCTAAAGCCCAGCACTCATATACACTGGAATACACAGCAAGAAATGTACCAAGGGGCATGTACAAGAATGTTCATAGCAGTACTGTTCATAATCAAAAAACAAACAAACCAGGAAGCAGTGTGATCGGTGATCAACAGGAGAGTGAATAAATAAACTATAGTATGTCCATACAAGAGAATATTACGCTAGTCGAAACAGACTAACTACTATGACATGCCACAATATGGATAAACTTAGTAACGTGACGTTAGTGATGTAATGTTAAATAAAAAACAAGTTCCCAAATAATACAGTATGAATTATTATAAAACAAAAACAGCTAAAATTATTTTTAGAAATGTACATTATATTTTATACACGCACATACACATACTCTATAAACAGCAAGACATGGGCATGATAAACACAAGATTCAGGATGATGGTTGGTAACTAGGCTGATGAGATGCGAAGTCATCAGATAGTTTGCCATTGATCATTTGCTTTTGTTTTGGTCAGTGGGATTATGAGTGTTTGTTATATTGCAAAACATTACTTACCAACTTAAGGAAATAAGTAAGTAAATAAGCCAAGCCATGTATGAGCAATGATGACAGTGAGTCATTAAGTAAAGATTATGACTGATACAATTCTGCTTCTCTGAGATTAGAAAAAAAAGTCTTGCATTTGGGGAAGGGATTGTTTTTCCAGAGACTGAGAAAAAGCCAAATGCCTGGGTGGCAGAAAGAGGTGGTGTGTGAGGTGACTGTGTGTGTGTGTGTGTGTGTGTGTGTGTGTGTGTAAGGCTCAGGGAAGAGGTGGGGGTAGACCATGTAGGCTCTCATAGGTCCTGTTAATGACTTGGATTTAGTGGGGTGGTATTATGACATGATATTTATATTTCAAAAGTCTCATTCTGGCTGCATCATGGATATTTTATTAGTAGTGGTCAGAGAGAATATGGGGAAGGCTGGTTAGGGGGCTGTATTAACACTCTAGGTGAGAGGTGATGGTAGCAAGGATTAAGATGACATAATGAGAGAAGTAGATAAATTTAAATAATAGTAAAAATTGATAATTTTGAATTGAATATGGGGCATGAGGGAGAGGAAAGAGTCAATGACAATGCTTCTGTTTATTTGTGAAGTAGGTAGATGGTGGACTATTTACTGAGAACAGTTGGGAAGAAAGTGAGTTTGGTTTTGACTGTGTTGAATTTGGATGTTTTTGAGACATCCTGATGGGCAGCTGGATAGTGGGCTCCATAGCTTCCATGGAATCTGAGTTAGCTGGGGGTGTATAAGGAAGTCATGAATATGTTGATGGTGATTAAAGTTGTGGAAGTTGGTGAGATTACTTAGAAAGAAACAGTGAAGTGAGAAGAAAGCTGTAAGTCAATGAAATTAAGGCAGGCCATGCATATCCTATGATAAAAGTGTACCATGAATCAAGGATAATGATTAATCTAGGTTAAAAAAGTTAAGGTCTAGGATTTGGAGAGATCTTGACTTTTCCAGAAGGGAAAAAAAGCCAGCACAATGGAGGTACAGAGGGGTGTGGGTGGTGGGAGGTGAAGTGGAGTGCAGAAGGAGCTAGAGGATAGATCACTCAGCATCTCATGGAGTGTGTTCAGGATTTGGTCTTTATTCTGGAAATGTTAAGAAAACCTTAAAACTTAAAAATTTTTTTGATTTTAAAAATTTGTTTATTTTTCCTTAAAAATCAATATAATTTGATTATATGCCTTATTAAGGTACATTATAATTTACATACAATAAGATTTTGTGTCTTATTTACTTATTTATTTGCACCCACTCTAAGTCGAAGTGTATATTCCCATGAAACCTCTACCACAGTCAAGGTATAGAGTATTTCTATCACCCCCTACTCCACCAATTTCTCTTGTGCACCATTTGGAATCACTGATGCGCTTCCCCCATACTAGCCCCAGGTAACTACTGGTCTATATATTTTCTGTTACTAAGCACCAGGTTTGCTTTTTCTAGAATTCATGTAAATGAAATCATGCAGTGTGTTCTTTTGTATATGGCTTTGTTCACTTATCAAAATGTTTTTTAGATTCATCCACAGTATTGCCAGTATCAGAAGTTCATTCTTTTTATTGCAAGTATTCCATTGTATGGATTCATCATAGGTAAGGTTGATTCCATTGTATGGATCAACACTTACCTGTTGTTGGACATTTGCATTTTTTCCAGGATTTGCCATTATGTAGAAAGCTGCTATTAATTTTCATGTACAAGTCTTCATGTGAACATATGTCTTCATTTATCTTGGATACATACCTAGGACTGAGATTTCTGGGTGCTAGGGTAAATGTGAACTTTACAAGAAACTGTCAAAAATTTTCCAGAGTAGTTACATAATTTTTTACCTCCATCGGCAATGTAAGAGATTTTCAGTTGCCACATGTCCTTGCCAATTCTTGACACTGTCTATCTTCTGAATTTTAGCCTTTCTCTTGGTGTGACGTGGTATGTGTTAGCAGTTTTACTTTGTATTGCTCTGATGACTAAAGATGTGAAGTGTCTGCTCAACCATTCAGTCCATTATTTCATTGACTTTTCTGTCTTTTTAATTATTGAGTCATAAAAGTTCTATATGTATTTTACCCAAGAATCCTGTCACGTGCATCTATGGTTTTCTTCCAATCTGTGGCTAGTATCTTTTCATTTTTATTTTCTTAAAGATTATTTATTTATTTACTTGAGAGAGAGAGAGAGAGAGAGAGAATGTGCACAAGCAAGGGAAGCAGCAGACAGAAGGATAGGGAGAAGCAGACTCTCCTGCTGAGCAGGGAGCCCAAGATGGGGCTCTCATGACCTGAGCCGAAGGTGGATACTCAACTGACTGAGCCACCCAGGCACCCTCCCCCCCCCATTTTTATTTTTTAAACAGAGTTCATTTAAGGACAGAAATTTGTGAAGTAATGAAATTCAATTAAAATATTTTCCTAGAAGCTTTGTAGTTTTAGCTTTTACATTTAGGTTTATGATACATGTTGGGTTAAGGTTTGAGAGTGGCGTGAGGTCATGGTTGACGTTCACTAAAAAAAAAAAAGGATATTTAGTTGTTCTAGCACCACTGTTGAGAAAACTATCCTTTCCACCTAGATCATATTTCTATCTGTGTCAAAAATTAATTGAGCATATATGGATGGATCTATTTCTGTATTCTCTATTCTTTACCATTGATCTACATGTATATCAATATCATAGATCACACTGTTTAGATTACTGCAGTTTTATAAATTTAGAAATCAGATAGCATTAAGTCTTCTAAATATTTTATTTTTTGAAAAACTGTTTCAGTTATTCCAGGTCCTTTGAATTTTCATACATTTTTTGACATCTAAAAATTTTTATTATTTTTTAAATTTTCTAATTTTTAAATTAAAAAAATTGTAAAGCACACATTACACAACACTTACCACCATAATCATCTTTCCTTTTCACTTATTTTTTTATTTATTTTTTTATTTTTTTATTTTTTTTTTTAAATTTTATTTATTTATGATAGTCACATAGAGAGAGAGAGAGAGAGGCAGAGACACAGGCAGAGGGAGAAGCAGGCTCCATGCACCGGGAGCCCGATGTGGGATTCGATCCCGGGTCTCCAGGATCGCGCCCTGGGCCAAAGGCAGGCGCCAAACCGCTGCGCCACCCAGGGATCCCGATTTTTTTAAATTCAAGTATAATTAACACGCAGTGTTCTAATAGTTGCAGGAGTAAACTGTAGTGATTTAATAATTTTGTATATTACTCAGTGCTCATCATAAGAAGTGTACTCTTAATTCTCTTCACCTATTTCATCCATCCCCCAACCCACTTTTGTAGATAAATTAGGGAGGAAATTCAAATCTTCACAACACTGAATCATTCAATGAATAAACATCATATGTTTTTACACTGATATAGGTCTCCTTTACTTCAGTCATGTTTTATAATTTTCAGCATATAGGACCACACAAACTTTGCTAAATTTATCCCTACATATCTCATATTTTTATGCTTATGTGACTGGTGTTTTAAAATTTCAATTTCATGTGTCCTTGTTACCATAAAATGTACAATTGGCATTTTTGTATGTTGACTTTGTTTCCTGTGACTTTATTAAATTAATATATTATTAGTTAATAATTTGAAACATTTTGAACAATTTGTTTGAATATGAACATTTCATCTGGGCTGCCAAATCACTGACATAAAGTCATTCAGAATATTTTCCCGTCCTTTTAATGTCTGTAGGATTTGTAGTGATGTCCTATTTTTCTACAGTTCATATTTGTTACTTGTGTCTTTCATATTACCCCCATTTCTTTGTCTCTAGTTTTTATTAATTAGATTGTGTTACATTTTATGTTGTTTTCTTTGTATTTATCCTGCTCTGGATTCATTAAGCTTTTTGGATTTGTGGGTTCATAGTTTTTATTAAACTTGGAAAAAAATTGACCATATTTCTTTGTTTCTTCTACTCTCCACGTTATTCTAGGACTCTAATTATCTAGTGACTGCTTAGTATTATTCATTAGATCATTGAAGCTCTGTTCATTTCTTTCCAGCCTTTATTTTTATTTTCTCTACCCTTTAGTTTGGATAGTTTCTATTGCTATTTTTAAAGTTCACTGATCTTTTATTCTGTGGTATCTAATCTACTGTGTAATTGCCAGTGCAATATTTTTATTTAGAGTAACATATTTTTCAATTATGTGAGTTACATTTCATTCTTTTAAAACATTTCCTTTTGTCCTCCTTGAGTTTATATATTTCTTTAAAATGTTGTACATAGTTATATAGCTATTTAAAAATCTTTGTCAGCTTGTTTTACCATCTCTGTTTTTTTCTAGATTTTTTAATGTTCTTATTTTTCTCCTAAATATTATTCTCATATATAATTCTTGATTGGATGCTGGGTATTTAGGATATAATGTCAAGTTTCTGGATTTTGTTGTTATCATTTGAAAAGTTTTGGCTTGCAGTTAAATTTCTTATAAATCAGCTCATTCCATTAAAATTTATTTTTAAGCTTTGTTAGATTAGGTATAGAGTAGCCTTAAATATAGGGCTAGTATATTTGTGTTTATATGGTGTGACCTTCTTGGAATCTCTGCTGGGTGTCTGAGTATTCAACAAGGTCTTACCAGTCTGGTTGATTAGAATTTGAGCATAGCTCAGCCTTTTTTGAGCTCTGGGGATTGTTTAGCTTAGAGCCTCACCTTAGTATCCAGCCAAAAACTCAAGGGGATCTCTTTCCATGTGTATCTCCCTCTTCTCTGATAGTTTGTCCTGTGAATTCAAGTCATGTTTGCTTCTTCAACTTTGATTTCTATCTCATCAACTCAGCGAATCCAGTTTTCTGCTATTATTTTTCTTCCCTTTAATGGAATTCAGAAGTTACTTTCTTTCAAAAGTTGGGATGATTATAGGCTTACCTTGTTTGTTTCTCTTATCTCAGAGATTGTGATTCTATGCTGTCTACTTTCAGATGTCTGACATTAGTTCTAAATTCAGTGTTTCCAATTTTCTAGTTGTTTATTGCAGGTGGGCTCTAGTAAACTCAACATGGTTAGAAGCAGAAGGCAGGTTTTTTTAGAGTTCTGAGACAACATAGTAGAATCTGAGCCTATGAAGGAGGCTGAGGAGCAGCCAGACAGAAAGGCAGAAATGTGGAAGAGTTTTGTATTATGGAAACCAAGAAAGGAAAGCACTTTGTTTTGTTGTTTTAGAGAGAGAGAAAGAGCATGGAGGAGGGGCAAAGGGAAAGGGAGAGAGAGAATCTTAAGTAGACTACACACCCAGCACAGAGCCCATCATGGTGCTTGATCTCATGACCCTGATTCATTACCTGAGCTGAAATCAAGAGTCGAATATGTAACTGACTGAGCCACCCAGGTGCCCCAGGAAAGACATTTAAGAAGAGAAGAGTATACAACTATGTGGAATACTTTGAGGGTGTCAGATAAAATTTAGATGAAAAAGTAGCCTTGAATCCAGTAACCTGGAAACCACTGGTAGATTCATAGAGATTTGTTTCCAAGGAATGGATTGGAAACTAGACTGGTAGACTGAGGGAATGAGGAGTAGGTTAGTTTATTGGCTAAAGTATTACTAGCTGTTGCAACAAATAAAATCCAAAACTTCAACACCTTCACTAAATAGAAGTTAATCTATCGTTCTTGCCATAGTTGTGTTTCTGGATGTTCCTGGTTATTGGGCAACTTTCTCTCAAGAAAGGATTCAAGGATCCAGCCACATTCTTTTTTGGTAGTGTCATCTCCTAGTGGGACCTCACCATTACAGTTGTCTGTATCTAACTGGCCATAAGGGGAAGCAGCATGGGGAAGCCTACCTCCTACAGCCTTTGCCTAGAAGGTACATCCAACTTCTGCTTCTATTACATTGGTAGACTTAATAACATGGCCATACCTAGATGCAAGGAAGACTGGAAATATAGCCTGGGCAGCCACCATGCTCCATAATTAGAAGACAGGTTTGACACTTGTAGGGCAACAAGCCATCTCTACCACAGTAGAGATAATGCTTTTGAGAAGTTTGCTTTGAATGGCAGGAGAGTGATTGGCTCAAAGCTGGATAGAGACGAGAAGTGGAAGGCATTTCTTTTTTTAATCTGAAAGACTGAGACATGTTTTCAAGCCACTGGGAATGATCCAATTCAAGAGAGGTTAAATATACAAGAAATGTAGAGGTAAACAGAATGAATGTGAAAAAAAAAAAAAAAAAGGCAAGGTAGGAGAGTAGGATATGCAAAGCCCAGTTACAAGGACTGGCTATTCTGTTGCATCAGAAGGGGAGGACAAGAGGATGGGGGCATATGTAGGTTTTATGCCTAGTAATACAAAGACTGGGAGTTCCTCTCTGTTGGTGCCTAGGTTTTTCTTTCCTAGGAATTAGGTGGTAAATAAAGGAGGAGGTATGGAACATGGGAAGTTTGAAGAGAGTGAAGGTTTAAAATTATTGTTGCCTAGCTCAGTACTTACTGTATAGTAGGTGCTTTATAAATGTTTTTTTTGACTCTATTGATATGTGTGTTGCCTTTCCTAAATTTTTAAGGCACCATCTAGGGATTGTCACAAATAAGCAAGGGTTCTTCCCTTCTGCCTCTGAGCAGGCACCAAAATCTTGCTGTAAATCCAGGTGCCAGGGATCCCTGGGTGGCGCAGTGGTTTAGCGCCTGCCTTTGGTCCAGGGCGCGATCCTGGAGACCCGGGATCGAGTCCCACGTCGGGCTCCCGGGATGGAGCCTGCTTCTCCCTCTGCCTGTGTCTCTGCTTCTCTCTCTCTCTCTCTCTCTCTGTCTATCATAAAAAAAATAAATAAAATCTTTAAATCCAGGTGCCATTGGCTGGAATTAATTATAAGGCAAGTTTTTAATTTTTTTTTCCACACCTGGAGGAGCTTGGTTGCTGAATTCCTAAACAATCTTGTTATAGAAATTACTCCTCTGACCTGGAACCCATGGAAATATTTTCACCTGCTGCCAGCAGCTGCAGAGACCCTGGTCTCAGAATGGAGGTGGGGAGGCAGTGTGTTCTGAAGAGTGTCTAGTATCCAGTAGGCCGTCTGGCCTCTCTGAATCTACATGTTGAAGCCTTTGCCTTCCCCTCTCCTATCCTTTTCTGTTGCCTTCAGAATAGAGAAAACCAGACCTCAGAGTTAACAGGCACCTGCTTCCTGCTGCATGTATTTAGGATTAGGTCATGAACCTGAAATGAATGAAATAAAAGGTGGGCACTTTGCCAGAAAATAATGAATTTATAAAACAAGCGTGCTGTTGCCCTCACAAGATGGGCTCTCCACCCCCCTCCCCATTATGGGTCCCTTCCCTCTCCACTGCCTGTCCCCTGTCCCCTACTTCTCCCACCCTCTTACCCTTTCTGCCCATTCGGCCTCCCCAGCAACCCCCCCCCCCGCCCCCGTTTCTCTGCAGTCTCCCCCCTGACCCTGCAGAGGCGTGCAAGCTGGCGACCCTGTAGCCCAGGGCTCCGGCAGCCTTCCTGGTGCCTGCTGCTCCCTGTTATTTTCATTTCCCTGTAATTCGAGGGGACAGGTGAGATGTGCTTCAAAACACTGTAATCATATTTTAAATGGAAATGAAATGTGTGAATTAAATGTAAATTACAGTAGAATGGAAGGACAATCACTATTAGTTAAGGTCTGACACCTATTTTTGCAGACCTTTCCCAAACGCCACAACTTGTTTCCCCACATGTGTGATGAGAAGTTGTAATTATGTGGCAGCTGCTTCTGCAGTGGGGCCGACGCTAGTTACTGGATCATTTGCGCGAGGGGGTCTGGGTGCAGGGCTGCATATGTATTTTAAATAGATATGGACTGCTGTTGGTACTATAAAATTACCCAGAAGAAATGATATTTTTATACAAGGGACGTGAAAGGAAACCTTTCTCTCTCTCTCTCTCTCTCTTTTTTTTGTTTTCCCCTTGGAAAGGTGAGGCAGTAATATAAAGGGACACTTTTATATAGTCAATTTATTTACGGATTCTCCATTTGCTTTTATATTGGAAAAATATGTGCTGTGCCAATGGGTTGCAATTTTGCCCTCAATCTTGGCCTGCCTGCCTCCCACCCGGTGCTGAGTGCCTCGGTGCTTCCCTGGGGAGCCTGCGGTCCTCCTGTATGATCATTAGTGCAGCCTTTTTCAAGACGGTACCAGCCCTTTGCTCTAATTCCTTGTATGATGAAAGCAATAATTTTATTATCTATCTACCCACAGCCATGACAAACAGCAAAAAAGATTTAAAAAGAAAATCATTTAATCCCAATCGGTCCAGTCTCTCAGTTTGCTTTATGTGGACAAAACGACTGGTTGACTGAGTGTGTTTTAAAACTTTCAGAGCCATTTCTGTGGTGTGTCGGGGAACTTTCAGAGATAAGGGCCAATCTGGATGAAAGAGATAAAGTTAGAAGTATGGGAGGATCAGTAAATGCATTAAAAAGGGATCTATTTACATGTTCATTGTTGATTCTACTCCTGTTTGCTTCAAGTAAATTCCTCTGTCTCCATCGGAGCAGTCAGCAGATAATATATGTTGAATAATCATGTGTGTCATTGAATTTTACAAATCTTGCATTTTTGAGGCAACGGAGATGCAAGCTCAGTCAATATTTAGTTCTTAGGGACACTGGCAATTAAGGTGTAATGTCTAGCTTGTGATTAGCAAAGGTTCTACCTTGAAGATTCTCTGGAATCTGGCCAATTCTCCCATTTGCACTTGACCTCAGAAGAGCTCTTCCCCCATGATCCTCTCCTGGACTACCAGCAAGGGCTGCAGAACCGCCCAGAACCAGGTTCCACATCACTGCCTGAGCTCACATTGTAAATGAAGCTCTGACCATGGCACTTGCTGCACTGGTGAGAACATTTGGGAGCCTTCGTGAGACAGAGTCGGGGTCCCTGTTATAGCTCCCAATACTCCAGGCACTTTTCCTCTGTTCCAGCCAATTCTTCTTTAAATGTCTGCTCCCATGTTCTCTGCCTGGTAATCCCACTTACCTTGAAAGCTTCTCAGACTTCTTGGGGGCAAAGCCTTCCCAAAGCCCTGAAGTCCAAACCATGTCCTTGGTGACTATGTCCAGCATGCTGTGCCCATTACTGACTTTATACATACCTACCTCCAGACTGGCATCAAAATGCCCTGCACAGCTTGACAGCAAACCAGGAGAAGCCTACTGGATGATGGCTGCTTCTCTTTGCAAAGTTGAGGTGTTAAAATAAATAAACTTGAATATAGGCCAATTTTTGAATTCCCTAACAGCTTTCTTCTTCTGCTGACATCATCCATCTTCATTTTAAAATAAAACATAAAACTGCTGTATATAACAAAATGTAAACCACATCGGGCGTCTTCCTTTTGATTGCATTATATCTACCATCACCTTGTTTACGTTCATGTGGAAATAAAATTAGGTGGCAGCATGTGTTCTAAGTGCAAATCTGATTGTGCTTCCCTGCCTCTGGCTTGGTGATAGAAAGGGTGGTTAGGAGGAGCAAAAGGGCAAAAGGGAAATTTTCATGACTTTACAGAGACAGTGTGATATTGTGATGTATAGTAAGAAATACTTATTTGTTCTTCATCCTGTTTTTGGCACAGAGCTCCCCAAGCCATTAGAATTTGTCTTTTGTTGTGCAGCTAAGGTGACAGTTGCACTGCACCGAAAGATGGGGGGTGTCAGAATAGCCAACCAGGTGATTAGAGGGTTAGAATGTCCTTGACCTCCTTGGAGGGGAGAAGAGCTAGAGATTGAGTTCCATCATCAATAGCCAATGACTTAATCAATTACGCCTATGTAATGAAGCTTCATACAAACCCAAAGAACAGGGTTCAGAGGGTTTCCAGGTTGGTAAACATGTAGAGGTGCCGGGAGAGCACACAGCCAGAGAGGGCATGAAGCTCTGAACCCTTTCCCCATAGCTCACCCTATCCTATGCTTCTCTTCCACCTGGTGGTTCTTGAGTTATACTCTTTTATAATATACCGGTGATCTAGTATCTAAAATGTTTCTCTGAGTTCTGTGAGCCACTCTAGCCAATTAATCGAACCCAAGGAGGAGAACATTGGAACCTTGAATCTATAGCCAATAGATCAGAAGCATAGCTGACAACCTGGAATGGTGACTGACATCAGAAGTGTGGAGGGGAGGCAGTCTTTTGGACTAAATCCTTAATCTGGGGGACCTGACACTATGTCCAGGTAGACAGTGTCCAAATTGAGTCGAATTGTAGGACACCCAATGGGTGTCACAGAACTGCTTGGTGGCAGAGAAGAACCCCACACATTGTAACTGGTGAGCAGAATCATGACGTAGTTAACAGGAAAGGGTAGACGTTTCTGGAGCCCCCTTCAAGTCTACTTATTTCTATCCTATAAAATAGAGAAGGTGTTAGTATTTCAATTGTATAAATGAGGAAACTGAGGCTGATACAAACCAGAGAAACTGAGACAATGAAACATTAGATGGTATGTTCAGAGTAACAGTAACAGAGTTAGACAGAAGCCCTGGAGCTCATAATTCCCTGGAGTAGCCTGGAGTTCTTGTAGGCTGTGGCATGCCTAACAGATATCAAAGAAGCCAAGTTGTTGGAGTCCAACAGATTTGGTGAGTATTCTAGACAAGCCATTATTCCTATGCAATTTTTTATTAAGAATCCTGGATAGTTCCACAGAAGACAGTAATTCTGATTGAGATTGGTTTGGGGTACTAGGATGAGGTGTGATGGGGTGGGAACTGCCCCTGTTTGAAAGCCACACCACACATTAGAAAGTGAGTGGCCAAATGTCCTTCTGACCTGCACTAGAAGTTAAGGAAGTTCAACCAACCATCCCTCCCCACCCCAGAAAACTCAACCACTGGATCAGCTCTTTCTGTTAATACATCTAGACGGCCTCTGCAAACCTGGGATTTATGTTGGTAAACCTGGGTCTCGTCAGGGCCCAGCTCAATTTGTGCAGAAATTCCACCAACAGTGGAGAGTTGATTTAATGTCAGAAAAGGGTGTTTGAAACAAGTGCGTTTTCCTTTACGAGTCTTTTAACATCAGGAGAGAAATACAGCTGATTGCAATTGATTTGTGTATGTGGCTCTTTGTGTGAAGTGTCATAGTATGTTTTATAGAAAGAGGGAAACAAAGAAGGAGAAGGGAGAGAAATCGCTGCCCTCCAAGATGCAGGGCGGAGCACAAGAAGGCTCATCTTGCAGAACACCCTGCAGGTGGGATTCCTGCTCCGTCACTTTTTGCTGTGTGACCCTGGCAAGTTGCTTAAGGTCTCTGAGCCTTGGTTTCTACGTTTGTGAAAGGGGAAGTACTATAGTCACAATCCCATAGGCTGTGGGGAAGGTCAAATCGGTGCGGCTGGAGGGGAGGACAGCGCCTGCCAGATTGTTGGTGCTCAATAAATGATGGCAAAAAGGAAAAACACTGGGGGCCCTGGGCTGCTGTGAACCCACAAAGTCAAAGCCCCAGGGAAGTCTTTCCGAAGTCAGCTGTCAAACTCCCCCTCACTCCCCTGGAACTGAATCTGTGAGAGCTGTGAATGGGGGCACTCCAGGCTCTCTGCGGTTCTCCATGCTCCCAACCTCCACTTCATCTGCCTCCCTGAAAGCAACTTCCAGGAAAGGGCTTTACCAGAGCCCGCTGTGCTGAAGTATCACAGTCTAATGACCATTTAGAGTGTGTCCTATTTGGGAGACCCATAGAGCATTTATGGTTTAAGAGACACTGCCATCCATATGACTCACTGAATCATCTTGACAACTCCACAAGTTGTACAGGTGGGCCCCGACTTACCAGGGTTTGGCTTATGATTTTTCAACTTGAGGATGGTGTGAAAGCCACACACATTCAGTAGAAACCATACATGGAGTTTTGAGTTCTGGTCCTTTCCCAGGATAGCCGTAGGCAGGACGAGCCTCTCTGGTGATGCTGGGTGGCAGCGGGGAGCCACAGCTCTTGGTCAGCCAGGCGATCACGAGGGTGGACTACCCATACCCTGGCAACCGCTCCGTTTCTCTCTTTCGGTACAGTATTCGATATGTCACAGAAGATATTCAACACTTTGTTATGAAATAGGCCTCGTGTTCGGTGATTTTGCCCAACTGTAGGCTAATAGAAGTGCTCGGAGCACGTTGAAGGGCAGCTCAGCTAAGCCCTAATGTCTAGTAGGTTTGGTGTATTAAGTGCATTTCTGACTTCCGATGGTTTCAAATTATGATGGGATTACTGGGGCATAACTCACTTGTAAGTCAAAGAAGATCTGTATAAGACAGGTGTTATTTATCTTATTTTAAAATGAAATATAGGCATAGAAAAGTAAGCTCACAATTCATATTTTTGTTTCACATGTATAGTTTTTTTTTTTTTACATGTATAGTTTTATACATAAATGCCTGACTAAAAATTGCACAATTAATGAAGTAAAGATTTAACACTTGGCTTTACATTTTTCTGACTCTGGATATTAGTATATTTTTATTTGTTTGTTTTTTTATTTATTTAAGATTTTATTTACTTGAGAGACAGAGACAGAGACAGAGACAGCTCATGGCAGGGGGAGAGCAGAAGAGAGGGAGAGGCAGGTTCCCTGCTGTGCAGGGAGCAGATGCCGGGCTTGATCCCAGGACCCTGAGATCAGGACATGAGCCAAAGGCAGATGCTTAGCCAACTGAGCCACCCAGGCATCCCTGAACTTTAGTGTATTTTAAAAGAAAGAATTTTAAGGCAAAGAAAAGACTAATTGTGGAATTTGAGCATAAGCCAATAAATCAAGGAGTGGGACTACTCTGTTGGGAGGTGTAGTAGAGGGTTTTTCCGGTGTCTCTGCTTTCACATTCTTCAGAAGCCTGGTTGTCTCTGGGGAAGGCCTAGTCCTGCCCAACGTATATAATAGGAAAAGTTTCAACTTTTTCTTGGTCGTGAGCTTTCTTAATGTGCCTGTATCACTATCTTTTCCACTAAAATGGCTGTGTGAATCCACAAAGTCAAGGCCCCGGGGAAGTCTTTCAGAAGTCAGCTTTTAAACTCCCCCTCACTCCCCTGGGACTGAATCTGTGAGAGCTGTGAATGGGGGCTCCAGGCTCTCTGCCTGTTGCCCATGCTCTCAACCTCCACTTCATCTGCCTCCCTGAAAGCAACTTCCAGGAAAGGGCTTTACCAGAGGTTGTGCTGAAGTATCACAGTCTAATAAAGTTATCCCAAAACGTAGCAACCGAAGCCAAATGCATTCATTATCTGGTAGTTTCTGTGGGTCAGGATTCCAAGCACCATTTCGTTGGGCCTTTTGCCTCTTGTTCTCTCAGAAGCCTGTGTGGTCAAGGTGTTGGCAGGGACTGCAGTCATCTTAAAGCTTAACTTGGGAGTGGATTCACCTTCAAACTCATCAAGTTGTTGGCAGAACTCAGTTCCTCGCTGGCTATTGGCTGGGGTTTCCCTCAGTCCCTTGTTAGGGGAGTTTCTCCAGAGGGCAGCTCATGACATGGTATTTTGCTTCATCTGAGTGAGAGAATGAGAGAGCGAACAAGACAGGACTCACAGCCTTTGTGAGGTTAATCTCTGAGGTGACATGCCATTACTTTTGCTGTATGCTCTTCACTGAAAGTGAGTCACCAGGTCCAGGCAGCACTTAAGAGACTTTACAAGGGTACACCTACAAGGAGGTGGGGCTCACTGGGATCATTCTAGAAGTCTGTGGACCACAATGCCTTTTGTAGGGACCAGAACCAGCCCTCAGGACCAGAAACAACCTCTAACAACTTCCTTTTCTTATTTCTTATTTTTTCTCTTGAACTCAGTAGTATCGCCTAACCCTTTGTGGTAGCGGTTGTCAGGGCGTTGTCTGGAGCCAAGCCCCTAGCCAGCTGACTGGGTAATGGAACAAACCGAATTAAATCTAAGCTACATGTAACTGGAACCCATGTCTTGGCTGCAATGAATGAGAATGAGCACACTTCAGGATGGGGCAAGTCTTTGCTTCTTTGTTCTTTCCTTTACTCAAGTGGTTGTGATGATGCGTGAAACTACAGGACATGCTTTTCCAAAACAATGATTGATAGAGACTCTCCTGTTCCGGTCCTAGGGCCCCCTGTGAAGGTAGGGTGGCCTCAGAATCCAGAGCAGGGATGCTGCAGTCCGCTGGGCAGTCCCCAGGGGGCAGAATCCCTGAACACAGAAGGTTTGCCCTGGGCCCCAGCTCCCGGCTGCCTGGAAACAGGAGCCTGTTGTTTCCCAAGAACGTCGGGTCCCATGTGTGCAGAACCGTGCCATGGCTTTGGCGAGTCCATTTTATTTCCACTCATTTAATTGCTTCTCTCAGCTGTTTGTTTTATGAGGCGCTAGTTTCATTAGGCTCCTAAGCACACGTGCTAGCTCAATGCACTCCAGCCTTGGGTTGACATTGAGTTTTCTCCTCAAAGTACCAGGTGCTGCTGAGAACATATAGGACCCTGATATCACCCTCTTGAAGTTGAGTCGTGGCCTAGGTGGCCTCACCCGGGACCGGAAAGTTCATCAAGCTTTTGTCTGAATTGGTGTGACTCTCTTAAAAGCCCCTGGTGGTTCCCTGTTTGCAGGAAATGCCAAGCTTGTGGGCGTGAACATGAGTCCTTCACAGCCTGGCCCCATCTGCCTCCCCACGGGCCTCTCCAGCTGCTTTTCTGGATCTCCTCCTGTCCACACAACACCTGGGATCTTAGATCAGTTGCAGACTCTTTCTTTATTCCTGCTTTTCCCTCGCAGTGGGAAGAATATGCTCCCACCCTGATCCCCTCTGCCCTCTCTGCGTGGCAATCTCCTACCCATCTTCCAGGGCCCCACTCAAATGCCAACTGCGCTTGGTCACTTCCTGACCTCCTCCTCTACTCTGGGTTAGAACTCGTGCATCTATAGCAGCTGCCATGAGCACCCCACCCAATTTCCCCTTGGCATTTATCATTTTTTTTTAAAGTAATCTCTGCATCCAAAATGGGGCTCACACTCTCGACCCTGAGATCAAGAGTCACATGCTCTTCCAACTGAGCCAGTCAGGTGCCCCACCCCAAATAAATAATTTTTTATTTTATTTATTTTCTTAAAACATTTCATTTATTTATTCATGAGAGACACACAGAGAGGCAGAGACACAGGCAGAGGGAGAAGCAGGTTCCCTGCGGGTAGCCCAATGTGGTACTTGATTCCAGGACCCCGAGATCACGACCTGAGACAAAGGGAGACCCTCAACCACTGAGTTGCCCAGGTGCGCCCACCACGTTTGGACACACCAGCTTGACTTCCTATTGCCAGAACCTGGAACTCTTTCTCTGGGGGCTTTGTCGGCCCTGCTCATGTGAGGCAGGCTGGGAATGTTGGAGTCATGCCCCTAGAGCAGCCCTCTTGCAATAAACAGTGGGAGGTGGTGAACAAACACCACAGCTCCCTCACCCTTTGGGCAGGGCATTTCTGAGGCATTTCTCTACAACAGCCCCTGGGAGTCTCCCACAGAATGAAGCTCTACTTGCCCATGGAAGTAACTGGTTGATAACACGTCCCTCAGTGGTTCTTTCCCCCTCCTCTCTCACGTCCCCACTTGCCCTCTCACTGTAATCTCTGTTCACCACTGCCCCCACCCCTATGTATATTGTGCATTAATGGTGTGCCCCATACATATAAGCATGTGCATTCCCACCACCTGCCAATAATGACTTTGTACTTGAATGTTTGCCTCAGGATCTGCTTCTGGGGGTCCCAACTAAGACAGAGAGCCCTTTATTTGTGTTTGTGCTCTGTCTACCCATTTGCTACAGCCCATATTACAAGGACTGTGTGTTGCCATGGTGTCCCTTCTCCAGAGTGAGCTCCTTGAGGACAAGAAATGTGTCTTCCTTCTCCCCATTCTGCACACCGAGTACAGTGTCTGGCACATTTCCAGTGCTCATGCTTTGTAGAATTGATTCTCTTGTGCTCATTTTCCTGTTTCTCAATTTCCCTGTTTTCCTGTAGCTGGTAGAGTTGATTTTATTTTATTTAAAAAATATTTTATTTATTTATTCATGAGAGACACACAGAGAGAGGCAGAGACACAGGCAGAGGGAGAGGCAGGCTCCATGCAGGGAGTCCGATGTGGGACTCAATCCCGGGACTCCGAGACCATGCCCTGAGCCAAAGGCAGATGCTCAACTGCTGAGCTACCCAGCCATCCCTAGCTGGTGGAGTTTAGATCTTTTTTTTGCACCAAGGGATGAAGTGACCAGCCAGACCATCTTGGCATCCCTGGCTATTGTGGGCTCTGCCCCTCTTGTGGCTCTTTGTAGCAAGAAGTTT
The DNA here is from genome assembly GCF_011100685.1 of Canis lupus familiaris. Taxonomy (NCBI): domain Eukaryota; kingdom Metazoa; phylum Chordata; class Mammalia; order Carnivora; family Canidae; genus Canis; species Canis lupus. The sequence continues at coordinate 28,735,057 of NC_049237.1, forward strand.
GCCCAGAGGGTTGTGAGTCAGGTGACAAGAGAAGCCCCACAGTGACCACTCTTTGGTAGGCTGTGAGATTGCATTTTGCTTTTTTGTGTGGTTCCACTGGTCTTGATTTGGTCCAGACAGCATCTGCTCCTGTTTCTTTTATCCTGACTCTATTGTTCCAAATGAGAAATTGGGAGGAGCACAAATGAGTTATTGGAAATAAAATACCATGCTGCAAAGTGCTAAAGTCCCACGGCCAGAAGGACCTATCCACCCTGCTATCCTGGGGCTACCTTAGACGTCTGCTCAGGTACTCTCACATCTGTTCCCTAGCCAAGTCAGAATTTCTCACCCTGCATGACAGAAGAGTAGAAGGGTGCAGATTGACACACTGGAAGGCTGAGTAAGATTCTGAGAACAAAGTCTTTCCTACAATATTATTATTATTATTATTATTATTATTATTATTACTCTGTCATGATCTTGTTCAGTTTTGTCTATAATTACTGCACTTTATTTTCAGGGTGAGAGAGGAAAAGGGACCAGGAAGTGTTCACCAGGTTAGGCACCATACTCTTTTGTGTTAAGTGCATCTTTACAAAGGACAAAACCCCAACCGCAGTGCAGGGAGCATTTGGGGGCTATTGGCTGAGCTCCACAGTTGAGAGGCAATCATCTGAAGTTGGCAAGCAGGCTGGGTGCCCTATTGGCTAGCCTCTGTCATCCTGTTGGAGCCTGATATGCCCCACTTGCCTCACAGGCTTGACAATGTGTCTGATGGGGCAGGAAGGTGATAATAAGACTCTTAGCACCACTGATTATACCCCTCTTGTTTCCATTCCTTTGGTCCCTGGAAAGTTAATACTGTGGGCCTTTCACTTGGAAGAAGCTCAACTGGGTCATTCCCTGGAAGTAGATCCCTGGTTCAGAGGGTAATATATATATATATATACATATATATATAATTTTATACATATTTATATATAAATATAATTATATATACATACATTTTTATAAAAAATTATAAATATAATTTATATATTTAATATATAAATATTATATATATTTTATCAGTAGGTCCTTAATGCACTGTTATGGCCTTGGGCACACTGAAAAGAAAAATAGTACGGGGCATTGGGGGTGTAAGGTGGCCCGTAGTTTTTTCTAGGTGACTATGCTTTGTTCTAAGATATATCTTTCTTAGTTTATTAGAATTAAGATATCTTCCTTTATGAGTGAAAATATATGGTAGGATTTTTGTTGAATCTTCTCACTTGGTTAAATAAAAAACTGGCAACAACCCCATCATTTTTAACATCCTCTTTTAAAAATATACTTTTTATAGATCTGTGATATACAAGAGACAGGGAGCTGATACAGAGGACAGATTAAATACTTGATGAGTCCTCACCTAATCTTGATTGCTGTATTTTGTGTAAAAGAGTATACTTTGCCACAGATGCCTGGCTTTCCTGTCTGCAAAAGGGGGGCAGAGACGAGGCTGTCTAGTTTTATGGAGATCAACTGAGAAGATGACTGAGATAAGAAGATCCCATGAGAACTGAGGTTGGCTGAAAAATGGCCTCCAAAAGAGATCTACTTCCTAATCCATGGAACCTGTGCTGGTCACCTTATGTGGAAACAAAATGGGGGGAGGTGTCTTTGCAGATGTGATTAAGTTAAGGATCTCGAGAGGGGGAAACTGTCCTGCATTATCCACATGGACTCTAAATAAAATCACACATAGCCTTATAAAAGGGAGGAGAAGGAGACTGAGACACAGAGGAGAGGGAGATATGAAAGCGGAGCAGAGAGAGATCAGAAGATACTGTCTCTGAAGACTGGAGTGATGTGGTCACAAGCCAAGGAATGCCAAGGACTCCCAGAAGCCATGACAGGAAGGGGAATGGATTCTGCCCTTGGACTTCTGGAGAACATGGCCCTTTTGACATCTTGATTTCTGCCCAGTGATACCAACCTTGACATTCACATTCTTTGAGAGAATAGTTTCTGTTGTTTTAAGCCATCAACTTTGTGGTCATTTATCACAACAGTCCTAGGTGACTAACAACAGGATTCTGGACTCTTTTAAGCTCCTTTAGGCTAGGGATTAATCCTACGTTTTTTTTCACTGCCCCTATAATGCCTGTCCTCAGCGTGGACATACCTAGCTGCCCATGCCTATAGATGGTGATGACTTGGCACCGTTCTGCTATTTAATGGCAAATCTTCCGGGTCTTCTCTTTTAAGGCCTAAGATACTTCCTGCTAACCTGGATTGTTGGGGACATGTGCCCATGGCTCTTTCTCAATTTCATTTCTGTAAACATCAGACTGTCTCCTTGACGTGACACAGAGATATTCTTTCCAAGGCAGTGGTTAAGACTCGAAGGAGCCATATTTTTTAGTAGAATGAGAAATAGGATTCCATGCCCTGTCCCCCTTCTAAACAGTGCTGTGAAAGCATACCTTTGCTTGGTTCAGGTCCCTTCTGAGTACGAATTTGTTTCCTGTTTTGCCTTTCAACCCAGTAAGTAACTCTGAGGGCTTGAATTTCATCTCTCTCATGTTGGAAGTCCTAATGTGACCTTATTTGGAAATAGGTTCACTGCCCTTGTTATCAGTCAAGATAAAGTAATTAGGGTCTGCCCTAACCCAGTGTGACAGGCAGCCTTACGAAAAGGGGACATTTGAACAAAGACACACAGACCCAGGGGGAACATCATGAAAGCAGAGATGGGGTAACACATCTACAAGTCAAGTAGCACCACAGATGGCCAGCCAACCAGGCAAATCTAGGGGAGAGGCTTGGGGCAGATCCCCATCTCCCAGTGTTAGGATGAACCAAGCTGGCAGATACTCTGATCTTGGACTCCTGACTTCCAGAACTTTCAGACAATACACTGCTGTCATTCAAGCTGCTCAGTGTGTGGTACTTTGTTATGGCCTGAGTCAACGAGTACAGTAACTCCAGCCCGTGCGTTACACGGGGTCTTGTAGTGAGCAGCTAAACGAAAGCAAGTGAGCGAGCACGAGCACTAGTGTGCAGGGCGGGAGTGAGGCCTTGATGTCTGAATAGCAATCCCTCCACATCCAGCAATTTGTCTGGTGCCTGCGATAAGAGGATCCGTGGAGTCTCACAGCCACCTCCCGGGGGCCTAATCCCTCCCTGGGGATCCAGCCTCTCCCTCCGAATGGGGTCAGTGAAGGAAAGGCGGTTCAGTCCTGCCTTGCAGGTGGCCCTCCCCTCCCCTCTCCCTCTGGTCGCTCCCCCTTCCCCCCGTTGTTTCCAAGTGCCCAGCCTTGTCAGAAGAGAGGGGACCATCTGGTTAGTCCTTGTTTACTGCACACCCTGCCAGTTTGAGCTTATTAATCATATTTACCCAAGTATCTTAATTACTCCCTGTCTAGCAACTTGCTTTGCACTCAGCTGTTGACCTCTCTCTCTTTTTTTTTATTCCTTTCTATCATTAATCACAGGAGCAGCGCGCGTACAGGAATTCCTGCCGCTTGGATTCCGCTGGCACCGCGACCACTCCCCGAGAGGAGCGGCTGGAGTTCACGGCTGGTTCCTGACAAACTTCCTAATTAATCTGCTGAAGATCAGAGGAGGACTAATAGGAGCTGAAGACTGTGCTGGGCCCGTCCCTCCGCCCTTTCCCCGGGTGTGTGCGTGCGTGTGCGCGCCTGTGCACGCTTGCAGGGCTGAGCTTGGCAGGAGGCAGGGCCTCAGCGGCGACTCAGCACAATAGCCCTCCTGCTGCTGCCACCTACCTTCCCTGCTGTGGGAGAAGGACTTTTGTCCTCTTGCTTGCAAGTTTGGAGGAGCGCCCCCCCACCCCCCTTCTGCTGTCAGGTGCGCGGTGGGAGGACCCGGTCCTGCCAACCTTGCCGCGGGCCGGGAGCTGGGGCCCGGCGCAGGCAGGAGCTTCTCCCTCGCGGAGGGTGGATTCGAGCTTCCTCCCGGGGCCCCCAGGGTCCGCGGGCGCAGGGGCGGCGAGGGAGGCAGCGGGAAGGCGGGAACAGCGCGCGGAGGACAGGCAGGCTCATCGCAGGCCCCGCGTGCCCTCGCTTCCCTTCCGCGGGAGGCAGGGGTGCGGCAGGGCCCGCATCTCCAGGCCGGGAGACACCATTAAGGAGTATAATTTGTTGATCCAGGCTCTCCTTGCGTTTCAGTGCAGAGTGGCATCGTTTTCTTTATGACCTCGTAAAGTCACAGCCGAGAGGCCGATTTGGAAAACAAACTGCCTCAGGTTGACAGATAATTAGATACAGGGGACATATTATACGCCTTTGCATATAAATGTGCTCCGAGGCGTGTTGGTTCATCTGAAGTTGAGGTTAAAGGCGCGCCAGGTATTCCTGACACATCAGGATATATATTTTCATACGGTCTCGGGCGCTGTGTTGGTTTTATAGCCCTTTCATCCTGGCGCTGACTGATGGGGAGCAAGCGCGAGCCCACTTCCAGGAGCGCGGCTGCGGCGGCCCCTGGAGCCTCGGGGAGCCTCCCCCTGCCTCCCCCCCCCCGCCCTCCCTCTGCCTCGCCCCGCCCCGCCCCCGCCGCTGGCCCAGGGGCAGTTCTTCTCTTGGCTCCCACGCTGCGCGAAGGGCCAGTGGCCAGCTGGGGGCGGTGTGGGGGGCACGGGGTAGGCAGGATGGATCCCTTTATCCCTTTATCTTTTCTTCTCCCCCAACCTTTTTTTTTTTTTTTTTTTTTTTTTTGCATTCTGATGGGTCCAATTGGTTATAAAATAGGAGCCTGTCAAGACTGGGCCAGACCCCCGTGGCATTCTCTCCTAGGGGCAAGGAAAGTGATGGGAGTGAGCGAGCGGCTCTTTTCCAGAAGGTTCTGTGGACCGTGGGGGCTGCAGTGTGGCAGCTCGGCCGTGCTGGGAAAGCTCCCCTTTCCCCTGGATCCGGTCTGGAGGAGCAGAGCCAGGGTCTGGGGCCAACCCGAGGAGGTTGGGTCTGACTCTCCCCTGTAGCTTCAGGTGGCTGGGCTGGGGACATGTGTCCCTGCACACAAAGTTCCAGGCAAATTCATCCCCACCAAAATGTAAAGAGCTTAATTTAATGCCCTTTGGGAGTAATTTCAATTTAAAAGTGGCGTTACAGCCAGTGGCTGAAAGAATGGTTTAGCGGTTAGTCATCTTCCGTTTGGGCAAGTCACTTAATCTCTTGGAGTCTGTTGCTTCATCTTAAAATATGAATAAGGACTAGTAGTCACCTTATAACATTGAGGAGATTAACTTAGATGACACTTGTCGCACAGCGCTTCACACAGAGTATCTAGTCCGTGTTAACTGTTTTTAATGATGAAGATTAACAGAGCTCATCCTCATAAAACAACATCAGAGAGGAGGGTGGCTCGGCCCCAAGGAAGGGGCTGTGGGACAGGCCTGTCCTCAGCACAGTGTGGAGGTGGCAGCTGGCTGGTGAGCTGGAAGGAGCCCTGATTCTTGGGAGGTCTGGTGCCGGCTCTGCCTCTGATTAGCTGTGTAATCCTGGGCATTTCACTCACTCTCTCCCACTCATTAGGCTTCTCATCCGTAAAATGAGGGGCCCTCTGGGGGCCGCGGGGGCCAGCTGACTGGCGGGTGGGGTGGGCCTGGGGGGGCACTCTCCTGTCCTCTGCCTGGCCTCTGTGAGGCCTGCTGTCATCCTGGCTGCAGGGTTTTTCAGGCCGAATTAGAGGGCCGGGGGCACCTATTAAGACTTCAGGGAGATGGTTGAACAGTTCTCAGCTTGAAAGGATCCTCCTCCTTAAATCTTGCCAGGGCTATATTAGAAAAGGACAGAGGGGGAGGGAATGAAAGGAGAGAGAGAGAAGAGGAGAGAAAGAGAAAAGGAAGGAGAGGGAAAGATAATAAACCCCATAGGCCAGCCCTAAGGCCTGTTGAAGGAGATGGCATAAATAGAGTTGCTGTCACTTTGATGAATTAAATCCTCTGTTAATTAGGATGCATCGATTTAAGGGTTGTCCAAGCAGATAGTCCTTTCCCCCTTCCCAGCAAGTCACCGCAGAGGGAGGAAGCCAGAGAGGGATGGCTTTCTGTGTTCCTTGCCTGATTGTGGGTTTCTCTAGCAGGCTTCATTAAGTAGCCCAGAACATCGTCACTCCACTTTTCTCGGGGTGCCATTCTTTTTTTTTTTTTTTTGGTTGCATCTTGGCAGTGGACTCCACAGGAGCTTTCTGGAGAAAAGACTGCCTTTGAACCCTACTCTTCCTGGAATACCGCTCCACAGGGTGGTCTGTTGATTTGGAAGGGGTCAGGAAAGGGTGAGTGGTCGGGTGGAAGGACATATATGTTGATCTCTGGGCCTGAGAGACAGTGTCAGGGATGATTGAAAGTCAGCAGGGCAGCTCACATCCAGCTCTGAGTTGACCCGATGTCAAAGGGACTCTCCGTATTGCCCTGGGAGGTCATTAAAACCTCAAAAAGAGAACAGAGTGAGGGTGCCTGTCTTGCTGTGTGGGCAGCCCTCTCTCTGGAGCCCTAGTTTCCTGGAGCCATCATTGGGCTGGCTGGCTGGAAGCTATCCTTGTAAATCACCCAGCTGTCCCTTAGGGCAAATCGCATTGGGTCCCAGGAATCTGAAGTTCCAGTGGCCTGTTCTGGATTCCATTTCCAAAAATGAAGAGACATCGTTCACGAGGACTGGGAAAATCTGAGTGTAGATTGAGTATTCCCTGAGCATTAATGGTTCAGCATTTTATAATACTGGATTAATGAGTGAAAATACCTTGGAGGAGCAAGACCTAAAATCAGCAAAGTGATTCATCTTCATTTGACCCCTTACCTCCCCAGGGGGCCATGACTCAGGCCAAGGAATCATGTTCCTCAGGGCCTGGAGGACACCATAGAGATGGGCTTCTCACTGGCTTCCTTTTGATTCAACTTCCAGAGTTGTTTTATAAACAAAACAGAGTCTGTAAGGGAAGTCTCTCAGGTTTGGTCTTTCCTAACAAAACTCTAAAAATCCTGGTGTGACTAAAGGAAGGGAACTCTCACGTAGACTCTCCCTTGATTCCCCACAGCCCCATATATACTTATATGCATGCATCCCCATGCTCATGCAGAAAATGTCTTTCTGGAATTGCCTCTGCAGTTGAGTGAGAAAAGAGTTTCCTTGGTAAAAAGAAAAAAAAAAAAAAGAATTTCTTTCCTTGGTTTGAGGAAGAAGAATAAACTCATAAGATGGAACCGTGTGCTTGAGTGTGTTCAGAATTGTATATTCGCTGACTCTTACCCAGCTGAGAGGATTTGCTCTGTTTCTGCCCTGGGTCTCAGATCACACGTTTCCCTGGCTGCAACAGGAGAATCTCTACCTGGATCATCTGGTCACAGGCCAGAATCTCTCTGTTTCCCCATTGTCCTCTGTAAGGGGGTCTGTTGGGGCCACAGCGCTGAGGTTCCCACTCCTGGGGAACCTGCCTTCTCCCTTCTCTGTTTCCAGGCCAAAGGGGATCTGCAAGGGAGGGGTCAAATTTATCTTAGCAGGTTGGGCAAGCCAAAGGAAAGAGGTGGAGAGAGGGAGGAGAGGGAGCAAGACAAAAATTGGAAACAGAGAAAATAACTAGAAAGAAAGAGGGAAAAATGCAAGAGGCGGAGGCAAGAAGAGAGAAGAGGAAGAGAAAAGAGATTGCCAAAGAGGAAGTGAGTGTGCAGGCGGGAGGTAGAGAAGAAGCAAGGAGAAAGGAGTGGAGAGGCGAGAGAATGGATGGCATGTTGGGGGGAGGCCGGAGACTGGAAATCAGAAGGAAGAGAAGGGATCAAGCAGGTGCTAGGAACAAAAAGGGAGGGGGGGGCGTTGGTTGGGAGGGGAGAGGCGAGAGAGGAAGGCAAGGAAGAGGAGAGCGGCCAGGGGGTGGGGGAAGAGGGGGAGCGAGAAAGTGCTGTGCTGTGTGGATTATTGTGTGTTTGTCATCTGGAATGGTATAAGCTGTAGGTACAGCATCTCCTGCCCATGATTTATGGTCCCTGTCAGGCAGGGAGCGCGCTTTGTCTGCTGTAGCGTGGAGGATGAATGCATTGCTGTCATCCCAGCCTGGCCAGCCTTTCTCTCTCTCTGCTCCGAACGCTCGCTCCCCATTTCACGCCAGTGAACATAAACAATCTTTTGTAAACCTGACAGTCACACTTGCTTCTTTGGAAACATAAAGCAGAAATGTATGACTCGGCTTTCATTACCCAATTTCCTACGCTATATAAAAACACTCAGGAAAGACATGTAAGTGGTCACGAAACCTGGGAAATTGGAAGTGTCCTGGAGGGGGAAAGAAAAAAAAAAAGGTGGAGGGGGGAGGAGGGGAGTTTGGGGGGTGGGACACTGGTGAGGAGAGGAGATGATGTGTCTAACCCCACCACATCCTTCCCAGAAAATGCTGTCTGATAAACTGGGCCATCCAGACACATAATTATATTATGTTTCTGAATAATAGACATTTCCTGCCTGAAATGTTGCCCCCCCCCCCTTTTAACCCAGAGTGCAGTAATGAAACAGTCTTGAGATCAAAGCTGGCTGATAATGTTGCTTTGTTTTTTTCCTCCTCTTTCTGCTTTGCATTTTTCTTCTCTACTAGCCATTCAGCTAACTCCACTGAGTCAAAAGTGTAACTTATTTTTTAAGAGCTATTAGGGTGCAGATTGCAGTAACTTCTCTTAGCTGGAATGTCTCAGCTGGGACATTGAGACCTGGTGGAGAATCTGTATCCATCCTTGAGTCCTCGAGCCGAGCCTCACCGGCCAGAACAGGTAAAGGCAGCCCGTTAGGACCTAGGGCTGGCGGGAGGCTCCAAGACACGCTAGCGACTGGCCTAGAAGCCACTGGACACCTTCCCAGGCTTTTCTTCTGAGATGGATGACTTCTCTTCCTGCCTTCAGTTATATTCAGTTGTAGTCTCCTATCCAGTAGAGGGCAGAGGACCCAGAGGTGCTCTGGTCACTTCCATTGTGCTGGGGTCCTGGCATCTAAAGTCTGGCAAACAGAGTTCCTGGTGAGGTTACTTCGGTGACATTTTAGGCCAGTGAGGTTCCTGACTGTGGATCTGTGAAATGAGAGCTGTTCATAATTACTGTAATCACCTCCTTCTTTCAGACCAAAATCTTTGAGAGGCATGTGAGTTGCTTTAATTTCTTCGACAGTCTGCTTTTGAACATAAGAGGAGGGCCTTGGAGTATCTACTGAAAAGTAGAGCACAGTTTCATGGACTGGAATATTATAATTCAAAATTATTTTGAATACCTACTAGGTGCCCACACTGTATTAAGGTCTATAAAGTGCATGCTCTCAAAATGGCTTTTGTTTAATAGGAAAGGTTGTGATATATAGAGGTAGAGAGCTTAACCAGAAAGATCTAATTTAGACATGCATGCTTCCTTTTCTTCTCTCTCTCCCACCCCATCCATGCCCAAGTTTATTCATTATTCTTCCAAGATTGTACTCTCATTGACCTCCTCCATAAAAACCTTCTGCTCTCTGCAACCCCTGGTGAGTGGTCCGTCCCCCCCCAAATGTCCAGAACTTATTGTCTGTTCCTCATCTGTGGTGATTAATCATATGCTGTCTTGTGCTATTCTCACATTGTTTTCACGTCTTTGTGCGTACTATCCCTTGGGGTCGAGATTTTCATCATGTCTCATTGCTTTTGGTATCTCCCTAGCAATCAATGTGGGGATTTGCTATAAAATATACCCAAGACTTTTGGAAAGTATAGATCCCAAGACTTTTTCAGATTCCCCAATTTGTCCCAATATATAAGGGCAGTGTTGTATAGATTTCTAACTTTTTCCCTAACAACATGTTCATAAAGAGTTATGTTTAATTTAAAAATACTAACATAACAATTTAAACATCTTTTAAACTCATTCAACAGCCATCTATTTTGTACAGCGCAACATAGTTTTCATTATTTCAAAAGAATTCCAGCATGCATGGTGAGCATAGAACATGAGAGCACATGGAGATTAGGTGATGGGCGGTGGCTAGTCTCATCTACCTGCCGAATTGGTCCTTTCTGCTACTAACCTTTCACCATCCATGATTCTCACTGGTACCTCAATAAAATTTTATTTTATTTTTTCTAGTTTTGGGACTGTGTGTTAGCTCACATATAGAGAAAACCGCTAAGGAAATCTACCAAGCATCTCTGCAGTTGGTGCCCCAAATCTGGTGATTATTTGGAAATTAAATCACCCCTGAACAACACTTGCTTACCCTTCTCTCCCACCCAGGGGTCCCCATTCCCTTTTTTTTCTTCTTTCTTTCATTTCATGGTACAAGGTTTATTTGGTGGTTTGGTTGGTACAGTCTTATTTGTAATCTAAGGAGGTAGCATAGTGTAGTGAAAACACATAGGCTTTGGCTTCAGACTGGGTTTCACCATTTTACTAGTTATGTTGTCTCAGGCAGATGACTTCTTTTTTTGTATATTTTTTGCAGATGACTGCTTTGAAGCTCATCTGTAAAATGGGCAGTTTTCTCATCTATAAAATGGGCAGTATAATAACTCACTCACCCAGTGAGGATGAGACCTATAATGACTATTGCATAGTAGATACTTAATGTTCATTTCTTATATCTCTCCATTGTCTACTATAGATAGAGCCCCCATTTCGTGACACTTAAATATAGGGCTTCAGGAAACCTCAATGCTCAAATCTCAATGCTGGCAAAACTTAGGTAGGAAATAAACAGGCAGCGTGCTGAGCACTCCTAACCGAGATATATATAGACTCTGATACAGGCTTGGATTGCTCTGGTGCTCTGGAGGAGCCCTTCCTCTGTTATTGTTAGGCGTGCACATGGGACAAACAAAGTAAGCACAATGAGATGAATTTAATACCTGCCAGGCAGCAGAACAAATGTCGTTGATCTTGCTGATACTATATAAAAAGCACAAAAGTGGATCTAGTTTGGTCCTATGGCGATTTATAATCCTTTTGCCATACTAGGTAATTTTCACTAGGACAGACATTCTTTTGCCCGCTGGGGGCTGAGACACCAAATTATACAAGCTGCTTATACCACATCATTAGCAGACAGCCTTAGAAGTGGGGCTTCTCATGTGCCCAGAATCAGGAGAGTATAAAGCAAAGAGGGAGTAGTTGAGAATACAGTTGGACTCTGTATTAAGAGCATCCAATATATAGAAAGCACAGATCCTCTCTCACTTCTAAGCCCCCCCCCCCACAGATAAAATGAAGAGAAATTATTCATAGGACAGAAGAAGAATTTCTTCCCTTTTAATGATTCTTAGAAGAAGCCAGCTTCCTGAGTGGGTGTACAGAATAATTTACACTCAATTGAATAGGTATCACATTTTATAGAAGAATTGGGGAAGACAGAGAAATGACATTGGAATGTGCTGTGTTAGGGCTATGAGATGACAGATCTCATTCCCAACTGCCAAAAGTAGAGAGCATTTACTTTGAGGAGACTTAAGATGGTAATAATGCTAGCATGTTCCCAATAGTTGGCCAGCTAGGTCTCCTCTAAAATCTTGTCTGGGGCCATGGAAAAGAGATTTGTGTAGCTATCTCAGCCACACCTTTGGCTTTCAAACCCTAAAGCTGACTGGCCATTGCCAACGTTCAAGATTTAGGATAGGAAGGTCCAACTTTGCCAGTGAGGAAAGCCTAGCTTCTTTCTCTCATTATTATTATTATTTTTAAAGATTTTATTTATTTATTCATGAGAGAGAGAGAGGTAGAGACACAGGCGGAGGGAGAAGCAGGCTCCATGCAGGGAACCCAACATGGGATTCGATCCCGAGCCTGCAGGATCAGGCCCTGGGCTGAAGGCAGGCGCTAAACCGCTAAGCCACCCAGGGATCCCCCTTTCTCTCATTATTAGATGGCTGCTAGAGCTGATGGCTATTGTGAATAAACCCGGCATTAACTCTTGCTCTGCAGTTCTCATCTTGTTTGGATCATGGAAGTCAATCCTTTCTTCTCTACTGGCTTTCTGCTACTGTGGAAGACAGCACCCCAAAACTTAGTGGTTATTATCTCACAGTTTCTGGAATTTTGAAACAGCTTATATGGGTGGTTCTGACTCAGGACTTTTCCTGAGGTTCCAGTTAAGACATTGGCTGAGGCTACAGTCATCTGAAGGCTTGACTGGGCCTGGATGATTCCTTTCCAAGCTAGCTCAGTTCCTCACCAGGCCTCAGTTCATCTTACTGTCGGCAGGAGGCTTCGGTTCTTTGCCAGATGAACTCCCTCCACAAATATGCTGGAATTCCCTGACAACATGGCAGTTGGCTTTCCCAAGACTAAGTGATCCAAGATAGCAAGGAGGAAACTACCATGTCTTTTACGACATAGTCCTGGGGGTCACACACCCACTCTTGCCACATTCTGTTTGTTGAAAGTGAGTTGCTATGTCCAGCTTATTCTCAAGGGGAGAAAGATTGACTTCCTGAAGAGACATATTAAAAAATCCTTGTATTTTTCTACTTCTATCCTTATACATTTATTTAAATATCATAGCATTGGACCTTTACCTCCATTCCTAGACATTTCCATTTTCATACTATAAACTTAGCAAAATGGGATGTTGAAATTGAATAAGAATATAAAATACAAATAAACGCTTTTACAGATACTTATTAAGTATGCAAAACCAAACAGAGCAGAAGTGTGGTCTTGAATATTTTCCCTTCATGTACCTTTTATGGCTTACACTGGGTGAGGCCCTTCACCTATCTTTTAGGTTTTCTTTATAGACTTTCTTCATTGCCCAGGGACCTTTAATTTGTGTTTAAATTTATGGTCATTTATTTGGAAAATATTTGAGAAATATGCATTGCCACCTTGATGAGGATGTTAATGGAAGTTTTTGAATATTAAATCACAGGGAAGGTACAGTTTCCATAACAGAACCTCTTCTTTGTTTGCTTCAGGGATCTCTTGCTCCAAACGTAGCACCACCTGAGTCAGCTAAGATGCTGCCAAACTTGACTTTGGCCAACAGACCAGTTTTATTGAGTATCAACACAGGGATTGGTCATTTACTGGATGGCTGAAAGTATGTTTTGGCCATTATTAGCAGGGGTTCCACACTAAAACTGGTGACTTTTAACAGGCCACTGAACCCAGGATGGCATTCAAATACATGAGGTTGGCCCTATATAAAGTTTTCCCAAGTCCCCAGGTTCACTCATTCAATCATCCATTTATTCGACACATGTTTATTAATCCCCACTTTGTGTCAGGCATCATGCCAAAGTAAGATGGCAAAGAGTTTCCAAATAAGTGGGAGAAAGTATTAATGTGAGGAAGTTGGTGCTGGATATTTTTACCAACAAAGAGCTGGCCGCTAGACTGATGTTCAGAAATTCCAGAAAACAGTGACTAATTAAAGAGAGGGACCCAGGACACTTTTTAAGACCTTGGCATAGAAGCCCAGATATAAGAACTGGGTTCAGGGTGGGGCTAGCTGCCAGAGATAAGGGAGACATCCAATTATCAGACCTGAGGTCAAATTAACAGCAAGCAAGACTCCAAGCTAAGTCTCTGAGCTTGGCAAGCATCAAGTTTTCCAAGTGCGAGGAGAGTTCGGTAGCAGAAACCCAGAGCCCAGCTGGGCCCAACACATCCCAGTTGCTTTCATGTGGTGGGGATTCGCCTGGATGCTCTGCAAAGGAGAGAGAATGAGGAAGGAAAGGAAGGCGGTGTGATGAGCTGAGAGAACTCACTGGGTCAGGACAGGATCCCAGGCATATCCCCAATACCTCCCCCACAAGGCCCTGCTGCTCAGCCACCTACAAAAGAAATCCTCCTGCCTCCTGATGCAAAGGCAGAGGAGGAGGCCTCAGGGGAGGCTTAGAAGGGGGTACCCTGTCTTGGCAGATCAGACGGGCATAAAGTCCCCTTGAGGCTCAGGGAGGTTTCCACCCTCCTCTCAGGCAGAGGCAAGCTCCTTCTCCTCAGGGGGTTCATTTCAATGTTAATGAGACTAAGAAGGTGGGCAAAGTTGTTTTCTTCTAAAAATTCCATTTCACCCTTCCTTGCTCTCTGAGCGAACCTCTCTGATTTAGATTCACTGTGTTTAATTAAAGCTGGGTTTGTTTTTTCTTCCTCCTTTGCTCTTTCCACTTCTTGCCAAATCCTCTCCCCCTCCCTCTGCTTGAGCAGACTGTGTTCCTCAGGCTGTCCCCCAAAAGCCCCAGTCCTTGCGGGGGAAACCTCTGGAGGCCAGCAGAGTGGGGCTTTGTTTCTCTGCATTGCCATCTAGGATGAAAGAAACGTTGCATTGGGAACCTGTGGTAAGCACTAGATGGTGCTTTGGATGAGCATACTCCTCATTTTAGGTGAACCTGGAAACCCAGGTAGGAAAAACTTGGGTTGTCTGAAGACTAATCAACTAGGAGAGGAAAGTTTCTTGATCTATAAGAGAAGAATGGGACAGAAAATGGGAGGAGACGGTTCTCTTTTTTAGGGAAGTACTCTTCCCATCAGACAAATATTCAGAACAAATTTCCTTTAAATGGCTAACTCCTCTACTGCATTTCAAATAGGATGTAATCAACAAAATGAAGACTATAAAATATTGTAAGAGTCGAGGCCAGTGTTAGCTACCGTTTATGTGTCTGGTCCCATGGAAGCGCTTTTGTAGATCCAGTGAAATTTTTACTGAAGCTTCATATTATTTTACCTATTTTACCTATGAAGACATCATGACTCAGAGGGGTTAAGATTCGCGTGGAAGTTCATATAGCTTGCAAATGATAGAACTGAAATTTGCATCTGGATTTGCCCAGTCCCCAAATCACACATTTTCCTGTTCTATCCAGAAAGGACCTCAAAGGTCACCTAGATCTGAGCAATTCAGACTGTACTGATTTCTCAGAGTCTACAATGGCAATCTGGGGGCAGGAAGAAGAGGAGCGCTGGCTGTGAGGCCTTTCACATTGGGAGTCTCCAATGTCCAGAGGAAAGTGTGGAAGGTGTACTAGCAAGCTCCAGCCACAACTGGCTAGTCAGAGCTCTTGATATGGCTTGACTACTTTATTATGGTCAGACATCTGCTTGGTGGAATGCTGGTCTCTTGGTCTTAGGCCTACAGCCTTTTTACCTTTCTATGTTGCCCCTCACCTCTGCTGTGTAAACTGGGGCACCATGGCATTCAGTACTTTTTATACACAGGGTGCTAGACTGGCAAGAACTAGTGCTCCTTCTCCAATCCATTAATGATTGTTCATCTTCAAGCTCAGGGATGCCCAACAGAAATAGGATGCAAGGCACATGTGTAATTTAAAATGTTTTAGTAGCCACATTAGAAAAAGTAGAAACAAAGAGGGCAAATTAATTTGAATAGTATATTTTATTTAACTCAATATATCTAAAATACAAGCAATATAAAAAAGCAATATAAAGAGTAATGAGATATTTTATACTCTTTTTTTTTTTTTTTTTGTACTTAGTGCTCAAAATCCACTGAATACTTTTCACTTATCCCACACTTAGTTCTGGTGAGCCTACTGCAGGTGCTCTATAGTCACCTGTAACTAGTGGCTGCTGTATCAGAGAGTGCAGCTCTAATTCATTAGCTCTTCTGAGAGCAGAGGAGTTGATCCAGTTACAGGCTTTTCTCCCCTGAGCAGAGCTTTCTGGTTTCTTGATTCCTAAGGGAAGATTTGGGGAAGCAGACAAGTGTGTCCACTTTGTCTCTTCATATATTCCCTGCAGAAAACATCACAGGGTTAATAGCCTTCTCCAGCAAAGATGAGCTGCCAAGGGAGAGGATTTGGGTCCATATCAACATGTGGCCCTAGGTGCAGAGAGCAATTCAGAGGGGGATCACAAACTATGGCTCATGAAAACACATCCTGTTGCTCTTGTGCATTTCTGTTGAGACAAAGATTGACCAACTGTTTACAATCAGTGGAGGCAAGCTCAGCTCTTGGGAAACTGTGAAGCAGGAGAGGTTTGACTTCAATGTCCCTATTACCCCCTTAGCTTGCTTTTGTTCTTCAGCCCCCCAAGGACCCAGACTTCAGTCCAGTGGGAACCTCAGTTCCACCATGCTCCACCACTCAAGGGCCATTAGACTGGGTAGAAATACAGAATGCAAGTGGTAGCCCCATTTGCTATCACATGCAGTCCTATGTTGAGTCCTTGGTGGTTTGAGACTTTTGAGGAAACAGACTTTTGCTTGGTGTACAAAGATTGAGGTAAGATGTGTAGAATTGATTGAAGAGATGTCATGGGTCCTGTAGAGGGGACAATGACCAGCTGAGTCTCTGGCCCTTGGTTTCCCTCTCCTTGGGCACTGGGGCCTCTTCATAGGGGAAATTCACCCCCAACTCTGAGACCCACTCTCATTCTTGGGCAGGGATGAAAGAGAAGACTTGAGGCCAGTAATCCTGATTCAGCTGTTGCTTTTGCTTGATTCTGGTTGTTTTCTTTTGGCACCCCCATTTCCAATGATTCTGGATCCCTCCCTTATACTCTTGGTACTTTGAAAGATTCATATCTTATCCCTTAGACATATGGTACCCTAAATTTATATCAAACTCTGCCTCAGATGGGAAGCCGAATTCTGGTCTTGCTTGGTCATTGATAAGGTAAGAGAATTCCACTCAACCAAAAGAAACACAAGTGCTAGTGCATTTTGGCAGTGTTATATGGGATGTGTTTTACATTTGAGGAGTAAGGGGGAAAAGGTAACTCCTTCAGTTATATTATTAAGCCATCTTGCACAAGGAAGCAACAGAAAAATAGATTCTCTACTTTAGCTTTTGTGTCTACTGGTTCCTTCCAAAGTTGTGCTGCCCCAGGAGGAGAGGGTGCTTTACCAGCTCTCTGATAGTATGTTAGTTAGCTCAGAAGTGAAACCAACACACTTATCAGAATGACAGAAATCAGGACCTGGTGGTACCCAACATTATGACCTAGTCACATCATCATGGAATCAACTTTAGAAGGTGCCTTGCAACAACTGTTTTGATTTGACCTGGACTCCACCAGCTTCCTCCTTACCTCGTAACCTACCTTTACTCCCACACCTTCCACACACTCTTTGCTTTGGCCACACTGGCCTCTTCACTGTTCCTCAACTCACCAAGCCTTTGCTCTTACTGCTCCCTTTCTCTGGAGGGCTTATTACCCCCACATTCGTGAGGCTTACTTCCTTACTTCCTTCAAGTCTTTTTTCAATGTTTCCTTCCTGGTAAGGCTCTCCCAATCTCTCTTGCTTCTCTGTTTCAGGCTCACCATTTCCATCCTGTTAGCCTGTTTTCCTTGTCTTCATGGCATTATCATTACAAGCCATTAGCACATGCCTTTATTTGCTTATTGCCTGTCCTTTCCACTGGAATATAAGTTTAAATAAGGGTAGAGACTTTGTTTTATTCATTTCTCTGTAGAGCACAGGACAGCCCATGGTATCTGGGAGATGAAAATGAAATGTTGATTGAGTAGCCAGATAAATGAAGCATCTGGTCCACATTCCACCTGTCTGTGGCATTCTAGGCAGATTCTGGGTTCTCCTCAAATATCTTTACAAACACTAAACTCAACAACATCTATTGTTGGATGGCTCCAACTGTTCGCAACTGTGGAAGGATGGCCTAGTGGAAAGAGCAGCAGAGTCTTTCTAATAAGACAAGCCTGAGATGCCTGGGGACAAGCCTGGGAAAAAGCAGCAGGCTATGAAGCTCCTCATCTGGCCTGGTCATGTCATCACTTTACAATGGGATGTTGGAGGATTCATTTCATCTCTCTGGCCTCGGTCTTCTTTTCTGAATAATGGGATTGGGTAGACATGTTAGAAAGAGGGTCCCCTGACCAGAACAGAAGCCTGCAGAGCTGCAAGAATCTGACAGAAGTAAAACAGTAATGCTGTTTACCCTAGATATTGGATCTTATGAGTGTATCGCCTGGTGTGTGTGTGTGTGTGTATGTGTGTGCACGCACACATAGGTAGATAAATAAGCCATCTCAAACTAGCTGAAAGATTCACTTGGCTGAGGCTGCATCACCTGTTTCTTCCGTATTCCTCCACACAGCCTGTACAGAAACCGGGACCAGCTCAAAAGGTTGATAACTGACTTAGTACAAGCACAAGAATAACTGCGCATTTATGTAAAGGGTTTCTCAAAGGAGCTCTCAGCATTCTGCAGATAATGGACTTATTTATCCTTAGAGCACCTCTGTGAGGCAGTTACAGGACAGGGGTGACCAGACTCACGCAATAAATAATGTCAAGAACAGCATGAAGCAAAACTAGCCTATAAGTCTGAAGCCCTGGAGGAGATGGGATGGCCTAAGGTCACTCAGAGGTTGGGAATAGGACAAGCATCCATGCTCCAATGAGGTGATTTGTTCTTTCTGGCACTTCTGCTCCTAGGGCCGAACTGCATGTCCCCTGGGCAGCACATCCCAAGGCATATTCTATGGGCTATCAGAGCTGCTCTCATTAACCTATGGATTAATAAGTTCCAAAAATATTGGGTTTCACAGAGTTAAACAGGTTTCTTTACTGGAGGACTTTGTGGACACATCAACAATTTATTTTGTTCATTGTCTATCTCCGAGAGGGGTCACCAGGATGCAGAGTTACCCAAATTTACTTGTCCATGGAAACTTCCTTCCCCAGGATCTCACTGGATTGATGAGAGGCTGATTTCTTAATATCTGGGACCAGGACTTCCCTTGTGGAAGGAGATACCTGGCTCTAGGGAAGATGTTGGCAAGCCAGGTGGGAATGGGGGTGACTTTGTAAGTATAACTGTACTGGATGCTGAGACATCAAGAGGGAAAGCTACTCTGAACAAGACAAAGGGAAAAATGAATTGTTTTTGTTCCTGGGAGGGAGGAGGAAAGAGAAGAGGAGAGAAAGAAAACGGGTAAGGTAGAGAAGCCAGTGGCTGGATGGGGTCAAGGTTCAGTGAAACTCCAGGGTGGTAGGAGAACAAAGGACATTTCCTAAGGATTCCTACTGCCTCATTTGGAGCTGCTTGAGCTACAGTGTAAACCTCTTTCCATTATCTTCCCCTCCCATTTTAGGGAAGTCTACTAGGGTCATGTATACTTTGTAGAGTGGTGTGCATGTGTGTGCGCACACGTGTGTGTGTGTGTGTGTGTGTGTGAAGGGATTGTGAGAGAGCTTCATTCCATCGCTGAACTTTTGTGACAGGAGAGCAGACAGCATTAACATACACAGGAGCCTAGAGGCAGAGATGACCGTGAGAGGTAAGCCTTTGGGTGCCCACATAACTCTGAGAGGATTGGGTACTTAGGACTTGAGCTAAAATAAACTCCCTACGATCTCAATTGTCGCAGTGGATGTGGTGTAGATTAGCTGACTCCTAATGCTGTCCTCTGACGTGTCATCCTAGGGGCCTGATTACTATCTCCATTTGCACCATAGTAGTTCAGGCATCTGTAGCCACAGAGAACACATGTCTTCAGACAGTGATCCGATTTCCCCTTCAGCAGTCTGTTCTCCAGATTGAACATACTAATTTCTTCCACATGTCTCATATGACTAGTTACCAGACATGTCATCATCCTGGTCACCCTTTTTGGACACCCTCCAGGGTTTCAGCGTGGCTCTTGGGGTTTCACACGACACAACAAGTGTGGTCTGCCCACTGCCAAATACAGTAGGGTCCCTACTTTCTGTGATCTGGACCTTCTGCTTCTACTAAGGAAGCCTAAATTTGATGCAGCGTTGTGTTTCTCTAGCAGTCACATTGCGTTCTTGACTCCATTAAACTTGTGGTCAACTAAAATCCTTGTCAGGTAATAAATAAGTTTTACCCATTTCAGTCACAGCTGTTCTGATTGTATGGTATTACTGCCACATGGGTGAGAGCTGCTGCGTTTCATGTCATGTTATATAATGATTATGGTTTATATCATGTTGTGATGGGGGAGGATGTCTTCAAATACATGCACATGTGCATAGGCATTGAAAGCTACCATGTGCCACTTTAAGGAGTGCCTGGGTGTAACGAAGCGATAATTAACAGCGTCAGTCACTAGCAACTTTTTTCTTTTCTCCCTGCACGACGCAGCTTGTTTGTCAGAGCTCGCTGATGCACTAGTGATAGGTGCTATGTAAACACATAGGTAGACAGAGGGAGAGCCTGGCAGACGGTGATCGTAGAGCAGTGCAGAGACCCCCATTGCAAACATCCTTAACAGTCATGACAGCCACAGTGTATAAACAGAATTCACCTTAAACAGCTTTTAAGTGCTTCTGGGGTAGGAAGTAGGGATGGCGAGGGTGTCGAGGTCTTCAATTATGTTAGCTGAGTTTCTGTCTTCTGTCAGAGTTGTGTTAAAAAAAATCTCCCAATGGAAGTGGTTCTAGAGGGGTCAGAAGCCCCCAGCGAGCCATTTGTCCTTAACCTATGGCCTTGTAGGACCATGGGCTTACGCCGGGAGGAGAGAGAGAAGGTGTTTTCTCATCTCTGGCTCGCTAGCTGTGTGACCTTGAGTAGGCCAGCCTTTCTGAGTCCCTTCATCTATAAAAGGGATTTTCCAGAGGGGACTTAGAGGATATTGGAAGGTAGAACTAGTGCCCTGCTGCCCTGGAAGAGCTATAACTTAGTGACCCGGCATAGTAATTTCCCCTCTTAGTCAGAGAGACAGTGGCCTGGTCATTCACACAGGCAGTATTTTGTGAACCTCTTGGGGGTCAGGCCTAGTGGTGGGGTCATGAACTTTCACAGCACACAGTGATACCACCTTCCAAAGCTGGCAGCAGAGATCAGATCTGTGCATCAGTAACCACAATGCAAGGTAGAAGTGGGAAGCATTTTAAAAGGTCAATATAACGGAGAAGGAAGAGTGTACCCGGAGGGGGAGGGTGAGTAGGGAGGAAGGGAGGCCCATAAGTGTTGGCATTTATGCTGATCCTGAAGGAAGAGTAGGATATGGACACAGAAGGGGTCAAGAACTCCATTTTTGAGGAAGGGAACAAGTGTGACTCCCATTTGAAAGCAGACGATCTGATCTGATTCAGCCCTTACCCCAATTATGATCACAATATAATACGGCAAAGCACTCACATGCTAGGCACCGTGGGGACTCTCTCTGCAGAGGCAGTGGTGAGGATCCTGTGGTTCTGTTCAGTAGTGTACTAGGGTGTGGGCAGGGAAATCATGAGAGACCGGTTGAAAGTCATTTCCAGGAGGTTTGCTTTAGTTCTGCAGGTGAGAAGCGCTCTGAGGATCTTGGAACAGGACACTGACATGATCTAAGTAGTAGCTTTAGGGGAGTGCGTCAGGTCACTCTATCTGATATGAATGGAGAGTCCCCTCAAGGCTCTCTCTTTGTTGTCTGAGGGGCCTGGAATCATATTTTAGTTTGAAATCATGAATTCAAAGGTAGAGGGCATGTGAGACAAGGCTGAAATGAACCCACACAAAGCTCCTTAAATCTAGAGGAGTGAATGATTAAGTGATTGGTTAGTCACCTAATTCAGTCATTTATTCTGTAGACATTTAGGAAAGATGCAAATGTGTCAAGCACGGTGCTAGGGAAAGGAAAAATGAACAAGGTCAGTTCCTGTTCCACTCAACCTCGAAGACTCAGAAGGAGCCCCTCTTCAAGAAGTCTTTCCTCAAACGTCCTCTGATGATAGCCTCTCCCTTCCCTCAAGTTAACTTCTAAGATGCTTCCCACTTTCTCACGTAGCTCACTCTCCACAGGCGGAGTTAATAGTACACTTGATTCCATGTGGGAGGCCATTTTGGAGCTCTGCATGGAGTATGATGTGAGTAGAGAAGACAGGCAGTCAGAGAAGACTTCTTGGAGGAAGTAAAATCTGAGCAGGACCTCCAGAGAGGAGCCTGGAGAGAAGTAGAGTATGGAGGGAGAACTAGAAGCAATTGGAGTTGTTACAGCAGAACATGTGAAGCAGGAAGTTGGGAGAGATATGGTGTGTGTAGATGGTAATCAGATCACAAAAGGACCATGTGCTGAGGAGTTTGGATTTTTATCGGATAAATGACCGAGAGCCACTAATGTCTCAGTCTGAGGCAGAGGAATGACATGGTCAAATTAGAATTTTCCATGGATGATAGTAGCGAATACTGGGATTGTGAGGACTGTTTTAAGGGCTTTGCAAATAATCCTCACAATAACCTTATAAGGTGAATGTTAATATCAGCCCCATTTTATGGATGGGGAAACTGAGGCATAGAGCTTAAATGGCTTGCCCAGGGCTGCACAGATAATCTGAAGGCAGACCTAGGATTTAAAGCTGGGCATTCTGGCTCCTGAGTCCATGCTCTTACCCAGTCTGTTCCACTGCATTCTGGACACCAGGGAGCTGTTCCAGGCAGCAAGCCTAGAAGTGGGAGACCCACTGGGAGGTTGTTGCAGGAGTCCTGGTGAGAGATACTGAAGTCTTTAACTAGCAGTAAGAGAATGAGGTGTAATCTAGAAATGTTAGAGGGAAATCCATCAGGTATTGGTGACTACTAGGGGGAGAATGGAGTCAATGTTGGGCTAGCTAGGAAGGGCCAGTAAATTTTTCAGACTGTGAGGGGACAGGGAGATGGTGGGAGGAAGGCATCCAGGATGATCTGGGGAAAACACAAAGCAGAGGACACAGCTCCTTCCTGAGCCGGGGGCCCCTGCTTAGGTGTCCTCTAGGCAGGCGTACACGCTGCACACGATGGGAATAATTCAGAACCAATGTGTGGTGTTCGACCCCCTCAGACCTGAGCTGCTGCTAATAGAAGAACATTTGCAAGGACAGCGTTAACAAGCAGTGGCTTTCCAGCCTCCCCCCTTGCCACCCCAGGCCTGGTGGTAATGAAAACACGTTTACATAAACACAGAGGTCATGGTCACACCACCACCCTTATGGTAAAGCGTTTCCGAATACTAATAGTTTTCATTTAATGCAAAATCCAGGTTGTACAGGAGAGCTTAAGGTGACCCGAAATACCACTCTAAATTGCACAACTTTATAAATAAAAAATCATTCTGCAGGCGAAATTACTCCAGTGTTCTTCATCTGAGCTGGAGATGGGGAAACGTCTGAAATTATATCCCAACAAGAACCTTATGGTACCAATTAGCCATTAGTTAAATGTCAAATCATCAAAAAGAAACTTGGTAAAGGGCCTCTCCCTAGGCCACCAGCACCACAATAAACGTCTTACTGTGCACAGATGGCAACGCTTTGGTAGGTGTTCACCATGAGGGGAGCCACTTGGGCAATAGTGGGCGGTCCATTTTTGAATAATAACTGTGGGACAGGCACTTACTTGGCCAAGGCCTCTGTTAATACACGATGGTAGATGTTTGGTTGGTGCTGATCACAACACGAGCAAAGAACAGGGGTCTTAGAGCCTGTATCCAGTCTCTAAGTGGTTTTTAAACATTAAAAACTTTTTTTAAATCAGTGAAATCTCGGGGATCCCTGGGTGGCGCAGTGGTTTGGCACCTGCCTTTGGCCCAGGGCGCGATCCTGGAGACCCGGGATCGAATCCCACATCGGGCTCCCGGTGCATGGAGCCTGCTTCTCCCTCTGCCTGTGTCTCTGCCTCTCTCTCTCTCTCTGTGTGACTATCATAAATAAATACAAATTAAAAAAAAGAAACATTAAAAAAAATAAATCAGTGAAATCTCATGCACACGATCTCCTTTAAATGGAACCTCAATAAATAACACATAACTGAGGGGGCGGGGTAACCCCTTGTCTCATGGTAGGGTCTGAGGCACCCTAGGATTTTGCATCCTGAATATGATCTTCATTTTATAAAGTAGGAAGCTGAAACCCATAGAGAATAAGTGACTTTCCCAAGAGCACATGGCTCTAGCTTGAGGCAGGCACTTCCCAAGTCGCTACCCACCTCACACTTTACAAGGCATTGTCACATCTTTTTCTTGAGGTGGTTCCAGCTGTGGTCACAGACACTCCCATGTTAGCCAGCAACTTGATGACATGAAATCAGCCCTGGATTATGTGGCAGCAACTTGGGTTTGAGTTCCAGTTGCCACTTACCAGCATTGTGATCCCTACCAAGTATCTTCCTTCTCTTAGTCCTGGCTTTCTCATGAACAAAATAGAAATAATCATCAGATTTGTTACGAGCATCTCACAAAAGGAGTAAGTGAGAGCATTTGGTGAGAGGCTGTATTTATGGATGTAATGATGGCTGTTTCAAGCAGGCCTGGGTGGCCCCCCTACGGAGGCCCCAGCCTGTGCTCATGCAAAATGGAACCACATGGGATTTTCAACCAGCCCGATCACATGCTCAGCATGTGAGGATAGGCTTTTTGGGGTTGGCAAAAAAAAAAAAATACTGCTGCATTTCAATCCTTGCTCTGTGCCCATCTTTCTAGCTCCAACCGTGTGTCCCATCTGCCATCCATCTAGGCAACTGGGAAGGAGAAAAGGACTTTTCTTTACCCTCTAGTTCCTGGGCAGCATTCAAGAGTTATGGGCTTTTGCTCCCCCAAGAAAGAAACATTATCCTCAGCCTTCAAGGGTGAGGATTCCTGCATGTAACAGGACTGAGTAATGGCTCTTCTTCGTCTCTCATACCGGAATTTAAGAGGACCCTAGAGCAGCTGAGTTTATTAGGACCCATAAGAACCATCCTATAACCAGGACACCCGTAGCCATAAACCTCTACCTTGAAGTTTGCAACAAATCCTGAAATGGTGAACTAGGACGAGCTCTTGTCTCTGTCAGCAGAAAAAAATAAAATAAAATAAAGGGAGAAATGCAAACTCAAGCAGAAAAAGAGAGCCAAGAAGGGAAAGGGGGAAGAATGAGCAAGAGTAATGACAAAGGTGATGCCATTAATGATGGTGACAATAATAATCATAACATAAAAAAAGCAGATGGTGTGTGGGAATATCCTCACACGTGCCCTGAAGTCACCTACACAATAGGATGGGGCCCAGCTTGTGACAGGAAGGGGGAAGAAGAGGCAGTGAGAGAGGAAGACACATGCACACCCAGGGACACACACGCACACACAGGTACACACACACACATGCACACAGATGTACACAGACATGCACGCAGGTTCACCATGCATGCAGATGTACACGGACACGCATGCCGGTACACCATGCACACAAGTGTACACAGACACGCATGCAGGTACACCATGCACACAAGTGTACGCAGACACTCATGCAGGTACACCATGCACACAAGTGTACGTGGACACACATGCAGGTACACCATGCACACAAGTGTACGCGGACACACATGCAGGTACACCGTGCACACAAGTGTACGCGGACACGCATCCAGGTACACCATGCACACAGGTAAGCACACACTGCTCTCATACGCGCGAGTGTGCGTGTACACATACATAGCTTAACAGTGGGGAGGATAAGAAGGTGCTTGGAGGAAAGCAAAACCCAGGTAAACCATAAACGTCATCTAGGGGCCTCGTAGGCGGCTACCACTGATGGAAGAGCCGTTTGGAGCAGGGTCTGAGGTGAAGGAGTGGATACTCCCTCCTCCACCCCTCGGTGCTACTCGGATGGGGCACTAACTCTCCTCTGAGTACTGTGAGTTAGTTGAAGCTGCCAAGGGCCAGGCCTGGGGTAGCAGAGAGCAGAACAGGCGGGAATGCATTCGGCCAGCGTGGCCACCGCACTTAGTGGCAGCAATTGTCTGAGGGCAGAGCTGGGCAACAGCTCGGGGGAGCAACACCTCGCAGGATAGAGAATATTTCCGTAAACAGCATGAGGAAAACACACACTCCTTTGTAGGGCCTGGTTTCCCCCAAAATCCCACTTCATCCATTTATGGCCCCTTGTTCTTTGGTTGCTAATACAAAACCCACTGCTCCCTAGTAAACAGAACACCATTTTTGTTCAATGCAACCCCGTGTCCACTTCATCGCCCAGGCTCTCTAGCAACCCTTTGGGACAGTTTGGTCAATGAGAGAAATGCTGAGGTTCACTAGTGGGTTCTGGGAAAACTTTTCCTAATACCAAGGATAACAAAAGCCTGAGTCATCCTTTCTCCTCAGTTCTTCCCCTGGACATGGTCATGATGTCTGGAGCTGCATGGGCCATCTTGTGACCACAGAGTCACATTTGGGGGGTGGGAGGAGCAGGGGGGCAAAAGCCAATGCCCTAAGGATTATAAGGTAGACATTCAGAAAGCCAGCGCAGCACCTCCAACCTCTAGACTTCTGTTATGTGAGAAAAATAAACCCTTCTTTGTTTAAGTCACCATGAGGGTTTTTTTTGTACTTGTAGCCAAACTCAATCATAGCTGGTACATTCAGGTAGAAAGGACTTTGGCACTTTTTTTGTTTTTTTAACTTCCAACCTTCCTGCTGCCCCTTTGTAGCTTGTGAGACTTAGTTGCCAAAGTATTAAATCACCCCAACATTCTTGGCGGTGTGAAATGGAGTGTCTTGGGCCGGGCTGGGCCAAATCGAGAAGCGTCGGGGCCGGGGCCGGGGCTGGCTGTGAGCTCTCTGCCCCGGCCCAGCTTGGTGCCAGAGGCCCTCTGGTCCTTCCTTTGGTCTGTTTCTCCCTCCTTCTCTCTTCCCCCCATGATCTCAACTCTCTCTGGCGTCCACTTTGTGCTTGCTACTCTGACGCCGTCTCTGATCTAGAATGGGTTAACTTTTTTATTGATTTATTTTTTCTTTTTGCGAGTGTGTAGGGAGGAAGAAGAGGGAAAATAAATTATACATCTCCCAAGATACGATCTGTAGTTAATTCTTAATTAGGACTGACAGATGCTTCCCCCGTAATCCTATTCCCAACATGTTCCATTTGCTTTGTTTGGTGCTGGAAGATATATTGTGACACAGTAATGACCTTTCTAAGCTTGTCCTGGAAGTGTTATTGGCATTCTAATGATTTATTGCATGTTCCAGTTGATTACAGGGCCATTTGTCAACATTTTATTTCTCTCTCCATAAACCTGTCTCCTGCGTCACAGACATTCACTGGCATGAAATTTAAACAAATACAGTATATAGCTCTTATTCAACTTCTGTTTGCGCTTGGCGCCTCTGGAGCAAACCCATTCTGGCCAAGAAGAGGGCTTTTTAGAGCTGTCGGAGCTCTCCCAGGGCAGGAGGTGGTCCCTGTGTGAGAGGCTGGGATGCTTTCCTCTCTATTGATTGGCAATTCCTTGCTCTGGGAATCGTTTTTTTTTTTTTTTTTTTTTTTGAAGCCAACTCTGTCAGGCTTGTTTCCTAATTACTTAGGTTAGGTGGACTCTGTCTTCTGGTTCCCAGGTTGTCATCTTGGGTCCGTTGGTGTGCTGAAATGCTTGCTTGGAAAAGGAGGTGTTGGCTTGTCCTAACCAGTCAGTCCAGCAGATTTACCTCTTAGCTCCTTACAACCACAGACTCACCACGCAGGTGACAGGACTGAGCACGCCCAGGGGACATGCAGAGAGAATGTGAGTCATGCCATCACCACACAAAAGCTTGAGCTGTTCCCAACTCGCAGGGTGACCTTGGGCCCATCCCATCTCCTCCAGGGCCTCAGACTTAGAGGCTACTTTTGCTCCATGCTGTTCTTGACATTATTTATTGCCTCAGTCTGGTCACCCTTGTCCTGTAACTGCCTCACAGAGGTGCTCTGAGGATAAATAAGTCCATTATCTGCAGAATGCTGAGAGCTCCTTTGAGAAACCCTTTACATAAATGCGCAGTTATTCTTGTGCTTGTATTAAGTCAGTTAACAACCTTTTGAGCTGGTCCGTGACACACGGTGGGGTCATGTGACAGAAACAGAAGATGTTACCATTCCAGTTCTCCTTTGAGGAGGTGTGCATGTTCACCTGGATGCCTTCACACACACAAGCACACACACTCTCCACTCCCCAGCCCCCGCAACGGAGAGCACATCTTAAAGATACATTCTGAGCAGCGTCAGGGCTTAACTTCCCTCAGAGTCTTGCATCTGGGAGACTTTTATCCTGGTCCGTAGCATTGCCTCCCTTACGGTATGTGGCGAAGGCAGAGAGCTATGGCTACGCTTCTGTGCATTGTAGATATGGCCACATGTGTTTCCCACAGGCATTCAAAATTACCAAGTTGATAACTGAACTTGTAATTAGTTTGCACGCTTTAGTTCCCTGAAAGCTGCTTTCTCTTGAATTATATCCCTCACTGAATGGCGTGAACATCTGCCCGGTGGCCCAGTTGGAAACCTGAGAAGTATCCTTGCCTGTATCCTTTCCTACATCTTCCTGAAGTGCTGTTGGATTCTGACCTCTCTATATTTATTGGCTTCAACCTCTTCCCGCCATCACATGTTTTCAGACCCTCATCATCCCTCTCCTGGACCATGACAATAGGTTCTTCATCAGTTGGGGATAGGCCTTGCAATAGCAGACACCCATCCAATCTTTCTGAGTCGCGCAGTCGGAGTGCTTACTGGGTGGATATGTGTGGTACAACACCAGTGAGAGGCGAGGGAGTCAGGACGAGACACCAGCCAGGAGTCGAGAGATCTCTGGAGACCAGGCAGTTGGATCTCTAGTCAGGTCACTCACTATTCCAGTGATCTAGTTCTGTGTAAAAATTACTCAAAGCTTAGTGACTTAAATGACAACATTTGTTTTGTTCATGAATCAACAATTTGGGCATGGCTTGGAGGGGATAGCTTATGACTCTACCTGGTGTCAGCTGGGCTGGCTTGAAGGCTGGGGCCCGAGGATCATCTAAAGACTCCCTCACTCACATTGTCTGCTGGCCAATGCTGGCTGCCAGCTAAAAACTTAGCTGGGCTATTTGCTGGAACACTTACATGTGTCTCCTCCATGTTGTCCGGGCTTCCTTGCAATATGGCAGCTGCATTCTGAGCGCAAGCTTCTCTGGAAAGAATGAGCCAGATGGAGGCCATTTCACTTTTTATGACAGCATCTCTGAAGTCTTACAGTGTTCCATTGTTTCTCTTCTGGAAGCACTCAGGGGGGTCAGGAATATTCCTGTGGCCATTTTTGGAAAATACAATCTGCCCTACTCTGTGAAAAGTCTGATTTGGGGGCAACTGAGTGGCTAAGTGGCTAAGTGTCTGCCTTTGGCTCAGGTCATGATCCCAGGGTCCAGGGATCAAGTTCTGCATCAGGCTCCTTGTAGAACAGGGAGCTTCTCCCTCTTCTGTGTCTCTCTCTCTTTATGTCTCTCATGAATAAATAAAATCTTTAAAAAACGTCTGTTTCTATTTACCCCCTCAAAATGCAATGTTCCTAGAAGAGAACTTAGTGTCAGATTGGCTGTGCGGGTCACAGGTCTGGTGCTGCCTACTCCAGAGTAGTGAGATGGAGAATCTTGCCTTTTGGCAACAGAGGAGGAAATTGTCTTCCCCCAAGGCTACACAAAATGGTGGGGAGTTTCGCCTGAAAGGGAAATCAGGTTGCTAGTACAAAGGTGGTGAGGGGGATGTGAAAGAAAGTATTAAATTCTAGAAAGCCAAAAAATGACAAATACCTTTTACAGCCTGCAACTTATCTTTCCATCTCTCCTTAGGTCTTTATGACCCTGATGCCATGGTGATTTAAAATTCTATGCTGATTATGTGACTCTCATGCCTAAAATCCTCTGATGGGTCCCTGCAATTTCAGAATCAGCCCCAGACTCTTTGGCCTGGCAGTAGACACTATGGGTCCGGCCCTGACCTATCTTGCCACGTGTCTTCTGGCCACAGCCCACAGCCTTGCCACCTTGCCACCTATTTTGCCACTGTGCCACTTTCTGGATGTTTCCCATATTTGCTGTACTCTCAATAGCCTCTCAGTTTTTGTGCTTGAAAATCTGTAGATTCTTTTATATTAACGTCCTTCTTCTCCATCCTTGTGTCCCAAGCTAGTTTTTATTTGTTGATGGGTGTCTTTGTCATGGGTCACCACTGAGAAGCCTTCTTTGGACTTACTCTTCTGTTAGCCCTGGCTAAGTGGTATGGTCCCCTTCTGTGTGCCCACAGCACTCCACAGCTGTACTGCATGATAACCTTTGCATTCCTGGTCAATTTCCTCAGTTGGATGGTGGGACCCTCAAAGCAGGGGTGGTGTTTTGGTGACCTTTGAATCCCTCAGAGCATAGGATGCTGCTGGCCACTTAGTGATTGTCCACTGAATGGTGGTGGTGTCCTGTGGCCCAGATTCTATGTTCTAGGATGACTGTCTCCGGAGAGGAGTCATGGAGGGAGGATGCTCTTGGAGCCTAGTGTTGGAAAACCAGATGAGAATTGTTTCTCACCAATGGCATGTGCCCCAGGGGGCTGGAGAGGTAGTCAGCATTACCTGCATTGCTGGACCACACAGATATTGAGGCTGGGAGCTTACGGGGTGGTCATAATTTGACCCTGGGGGGGCAGGGAGGTATATATGCACACAATATAAACCTCAACCACTGCTGTGGTTCAACATCATCCCAGGAGAAATGAACACTTAAAATTGCGGAGAGGAGCAAACACCCATGTCACGAGTAAGGAAATAGTTGATTTTTCCATGTATCTGTCTTTTCTTTCTTTCTTTCTTTCTTTCTTTCTTTCTTTCTTTCTTTCTTTCTTTCTTTCTTTCTTTCTCTTCTAGATTTTATTTATTATTCATGAGAGATACAGAGAGAGGCAGAGATACAGGCAGAGGGAGAAGCAGGCTCCCTGCGGAGATCCCAATGCGGGACTCGATCCCAGGACCCTGGGATCATGATCTGAGCTGAAGGCAGACGCTCAACCACTGAGCCACCCACATGTCTTTCCGTGCGTCTTTCTAATGTAATTGCTCTCTCCTTATGATTGGGCAGAAGGTAGAGAAAAGTAGGAGAGGTTAAGGTGGACAGGGAAAATGGAATTGTAGTTGGTGAGTGAAGGACAGAGAACCAACCTGTTACTCTCGTATATGGACCCAAGGCGGGATTAGGCCTAGGGAACATCAGCTTGGGGGTAGACAAAGAGGCAGAGATGGGCAAAGCTTTCACTCTCTTTCTGGGGACTCATTTCTCAACCATTGCTGGCACCCCAGTGCGAAAGCACTACTTTATCAAGGATACCCACACCACACAGGTCCTGCTGCGGGGGACCCCTGCCCTGTGCCAGGGCTCAGCATGAATTCTAGCCCCTGACTGAAGAGGACAGATGGGGCGAGGAGAGGGGTATCCCTGAGAGACTCAGAGGTTGAAGAGCTCCCAATCCCAGTGCGAGCTGCATGTAACGTATGGCTTAATTTCCTCTCAAATTAGACACTTGATAAAAAAAGTTATTATATCTGTCAAATTGCCAGGGCATTTTATGGGTGTGATAAACTAAGAACCACTGCTTTACAAACCTTGATGGGATGTTTCAGTACCTGGAAAACAATTTTATGGCCGCCCAGGCTACTAACAAATTGCAAATACTGATTAAGCCATAAAGTTACAACAACATTAAAATATAATGAGAGGTTATTGCACGCAGGCAAGCTCTTCCCCCAGCAGTCACAGCTGCACTCAGCCGGCTAGGCGGGCTTAAGCTTTCTCTGGCAGAGTGCGATGCTTCAGGCCACAGTGGTCCCCTCGGGGTCAAGCCTGAGCCCCTGGGGGTGTCTGGGTGATCATTCTTCCAGGGAGAAGCAGAGAGCAAGGAGAAGCTGCCCTCATAGATGGCCGGGAGGCATTAGACACTGCTCTGAGTGCTTCTTGGGAACCCAGGACATAAGACTGGTCATAGGAGGGCCCAGTGTCTCTCCCATACACCACAGTGGGACACCCTCATGGGCAGTGCGACTCTCCTTTTGACCCTTTGTTCTTGATCCAGAAGGAGGGCCTATTTGCCATGTGAGGAATTCCTACCTGTGCACAGGGCAAACCAAATGGTCAGTGTGCCACGTTGACCAAAGGTGGGCACCATTGGATGCCCCAGGTAGAAATAAGACCTAGCTTCTGCCCCTACAGAACTGTAGTCTGGTGAGGAAATGGGACCTACATGAGAAGATAAAATTATAGTGCAGAATTTCCTAAGAGCTAGCCAAGTCATTACACGAAGTGCTGCTGCCGAGGAAGAAGACAAGTTGGCTCTCTCACTGGCTTCTCTTTGCCTCTCTACGCTTCAGCCAAGCTGAGATTTTCTTGAGATCTCTGTCTGTCATGCAAGGAAGAAACAATTCTTGTCTGGATCACTGGTCCATACCTTCAGCTAAAAGAGAATGTCAATCAAAGCTCAGCCTCCTGAATCTTGGTGGGGTGTCTGTTTGCCTCTCTCAGCCCTGGATGCTTTGCATTGTCCAACATGCCTGAATGTCTTTCTCCATCCTTCCCTCCAGGGCTGAGGTTGTCTGTGTGGTTCTGTTAGTCCTAGGTCTGAGCTCTGGTCTTCACCGCAGAGGCTGGCAGCTTCTCAGAAGTGGTGGGTTGATTCTTCACTGTGGGTGTACCATACCAAGCAGAGATCACAGGCTTTAGGACAACCCCAATATGCTCACATTATATCCGGGGAGACCCGGATACAGATGTGCACTTTGTGGCACTGGGGTGGGAGGTGCAATTAACGACTTTTAGGGAACCTGTATAAAGAGTCAATAATGGCAGCAGTTGTTCAGTTTGGAGCTCAGAGAGGGGCCTCCAGAGTCAGGGGGATGAGGGTATGCATCCTGACCGGGCACTTATCAGCTGAATGGCCTGGGACAGGTTACAGAGCATTTTTATGCTTTAGTTTTCTCTTTTTTTAAAAAACTATATATATACATATATATAGTTTATATATATATAAAACTATATTTCTACTATATTTATTGTTTGTACATTTATTGTTTTATACTTATCTTCATTTAAATTACCTAGCCACAGACTTGTCAGAGGACTTAGTGAATATGTACAAAGCCCTTAGAATGGGGCCTGGCACACTGCAAACCCTCAGTTAATGCTGGTGTTGCTGTTTATTGAGCGTTTGCCTAGTATTAGACTCCCATGAATTATATTTGTATGTTAATATTCATACTCTTTATAGTAAATATCAAATAAACTTATCAGCTCCATTTTGTAAATGCAGAAACCAAGGTCCTTGGTTATAGTTAGTAGATGGCAGGGCTCGAATTCAAAACTAGATTGTTCTGATTTCAAAGTCCATGCTCAAGAGGTGGTAATTAAGAATATCTTCTGAGACTTGGGGAATTAAGCCCTGGGGTGGATATTTGGGGAAGTGGGGAGAGGACTCAGGCTCCCCCCGGCCCTCGAACCCAAATTTCCACTCTGTCTACCCTCGGTTCCAGGAGCAGCTCCAGCTCCTGGGCGTCTTCTGTGTGGTGTGATCATAGCCACCTGGTGTGACACCTTATGAGAGACTGTCCACCACCTTGGTGTGGCATCTCAGGTGTCTCACAATGAACAATGATTCTGTTAGGAAGGGGCTTGGAATAGAGGCTTGGAATGGAAGCATACTTAGGAGATGACAGGCAGTCCATCCTTTTGACTGTATTTGTATGAGGGGATGGGATGGTTTGAGAGACAGTGACAAGCTGGGGAGATAATGTCAACTATGGAATAAGTTACATGTTTCCCTCTTTTAGGATATGGTGTGTTAAAATGCAGCAAATAGAGCAGTAGTACTGAGATTCCTTACTCATTCATTCCTCCTTAATCATAATTTATTCCTCTAAATTTAACAGTTCATAACTACCTATGAAATAGTATCACTATATCACTATATAGCACTAAATAGCATCACTATCAGAAGGGATGTGTGTTCCCAAGGCTGTTCAGAACAATGGACTACTGTAATGTCAATGCCTGTTGAGTATGTCAAATAATGTAACAAAGGGAGATACAGTAATGAGGACAATAGGAGAAAAGATGACCCGAGTCAGCTGAGGAAGGTTCTAGTGTGAGGCTGTGCTGAACTTCCATGATTAGAGAGAATCAGGACCATCATTCCAGTTTCTTTTCCCTTCTCTTAAGAATACTACTCCTTAGGGGGCACCTGGGCAGCTCAGTGGTTTAGTGTCTGCCTTTGGCTCAGGTCATGATCCCAAGGTCCTGGGATCAAGTCCCACATCGGGCTCCCTGCATGGAGCCTCCTTCTCCTTCTGCCTATGTTTCTGCCTCTCTCACGAATAAAGAAATAAAATCTTAAAAAAAGAATACTATTTCTTGGGCATTATTTACAATAACCGAGGTATGGAGGCAACCTAAGTGTCCATCAATAGATGAATGAATAAAGAAGAAGTGATACGTATATACAATATTACTCAGCCAGAAAAGAGTGAGATCTTGCCATTTGCAGCAACATGGAGGGAGCTAGAGAGTATGGTGCTATGTGAAATAACTCAGAGAAAGACAAATACCATATGATTTCACTCATAAGTGGAATTTAAGGCACAAAACAAATGAACAAAGAAAAAAACAAAGAAACAGACTCTTAACAATAGAGAGCAAACTAGTGTTTACCAGAAGTAGAGTGGGCGGGGGAATGGGTGAAATGGGTGATGGGATTCAGAGTGCATGTGTCATGATGAGCCCTGAGAAATGCCTAGAATTATTGAGTCATTAGAGGGTACACCCAAAACTAATAAAATGCTGTATGTTAGTTATACTTGAATACAAAGAATAAAAAGCAAAAGAATACTGCTCCTTGGGCCTAGACTGGAAAAATATTCATGACAATAACTAACATCTCTGAAGATGTCACGAAAGGGCACAACAGCCCCACAAGGTGGTTGTTGCTGTTATTTGCATTTGACAAATTAGGAGACTGGCATGCAGAGCAATGACGTCATTGGCCTCATGTTTCTGGCTCCCATTGGTTCTTGGCCTGCTAGAATGTGGCGCCCGTGCAAGCAGGGACTTTTGCATCATTTGCCAGCACCAAAGAAGTCCCTGGTGTATGGTGGTCACTGGATAAACATCTTGTCGAAGGTGTGAATAAAACATAGATCCTTCACAGTTCCAGCACCTGTGGAACCATCTCCCTGACTCCTGGTGAAGTTTGGACTGGAGAGAGTTTCTGTGGGAGGGAACATTACACCCCACAAGTCCTTTTACCCCCAATCCAGGGGCAAGGTTTTAGTGATGACTGTCCGTACAAAGCAGCCTTACCTGGGACCTCTCCAAGGTGTGTGGTGAGCAGAAGCATCGTCAGGGCAGGGGCAGTGAGGGTGTGCTCTTGGAGATAGGAGAGGGTTAGGATAAGAAAATTTTTCGCACAGTGGCCAACCAAACTGGGGACAATCTTCTGGCCATTTCTCCTCATCATACGGGGGCCCCGTCGTGGCCCAGCTGGAATCAGACACAAACAAAGTAGCCTTCTCCATGCCAACAAGAGTGGAAATAAGATGTGTCAGCAAGACAAAAACCTCTCCTTGAGGCTCCTCTGCAGTGCCTATTAGGAGTGAAGTCAAGAGGCTGCGGGTGGCAGTGGAGAGCCTGTGGTTAAGAAAAGGGGAATATTAGCTCCGCCACACTGGGCCATAATGGAAAATGTCACCTTTTTTCAATTCCTTTGAAATAGTCACCTGTGGTACATTTTCTGATTTTGCTGCCCTGTTCTTAGCTGGGTCATTTCTCCTCCCGGGACCTTGAGAGAGGACAGAGATGGGAATAACAGAGGAGAAGCCAGAATGGGGCATCAGTCTCCATGCCTGCCATATTCTAGAACATATTCAGGTTGTGCCTCTCTGCCTCCAGTCACAGCGGTCCTGTCTATCTCAGGGAGTGATGCTCTCACCCTGGTCCTCATTCTCTCAGCCACTGCAAGTAGGTCTGCAGTTTCTCTGGTAAGAGTGGGGATGGTATATTCCTGATCTATCCCATAGGAGCCTGTGGGTCAGCCATGGTGAACACCTCTGGATGTTGCTTAGGAGTTGCATTTGTGTATAGGACATCACCTTTGGCTTTTTGTATTTATTTTTTAAAAAGATTTTATTTATTCATTTGAGAGAGGCAGTGAGCAAGTGAGAGATAGCGCAAGCAAGTACAGAGGGAGAGGGAGAAGCAGACTCCCTGCGGAGCAGAGAGCCTGACGCGGGCCTCGATCCCAAGAGCCCAAGATCACGACCTGAGCTGAAGGCAGACACCCAGCTGACTGAGCCACCTGGGCACCCCTCACCTTTTGCTTTAACACACACATTTGTCTCTAGCACTAGGTGACTTAACCTGCATCCCTGGGCCCCGGGGAAGCTGGTACAGGATGTGCGGTGATGGAACACTCACTACAACAGCAGTACAGTCCGTGTTGCCACCTGCGATGCCAGGCGCTCTAGTTGTCACTCTCTATACCACATCTCTCCTTTTCACCATTTGCCTGGGCTTCCATTTGCCCTAATATGTCTTCAGGGACAAGATCACACCTCTAAAGCTTCATGACAGAGTTTTTTAAGAGTTTAGTATGATGTATTTTTTATTTGTCCACATTTTTTTTTCCCAAGATTTTTGTCTCTTCACTGTCCCTCCTTCTAACCTTCTCTCCACCCACAGGCATTTCCAGCCTCAGCCAATCCTTCTGCGGGGTAATGTTGGAAAAATCATATGGGTATGTTTTCCCATTACCCTCTCACTTTCTCCATCTTCACACCAAGCTGTGTGCTTATTTCATTTTGGACTGTGATGTTTCCAGCATCACTTGGTATTTGGGGCCGTTCAGCCTACTCTCCAGGTCCCACTTCCATTGCCTTGGTCTCCTCCATCCGAGGAGTGGATCTCTTATTTTCCTTGTCCAACATGTCATATGGGTTCACCGTGGAGCGAATAGCTCAGTGGTTCTGGGGGAAGCAGCCGGGGTTGGGCATGGGGAGCGCTGGGACTCCTGTGTTATGTCAATGTGTCTGTTGACCCACCATGGTAGGCATGTTGTCCTCATTTTATATATACGAATGAGGCTTACAGGACCTAAGTGACTGGCCCAAGAGATCATAGCTAGACCTAGGACATGGGTGAGCTTCCACTCTATGTCTGTCTGGTTCCAGGCTCTTTCCACTATGCTAACTTGCCTTTTACTGGAAAGGATAGTATTAGCTTGAGAAACTGGCTGAAAGGCTCAGGCAATATGTCCCCCTAGAAAATTCTCAAATACTACTATGACAGAATTAGTCTGGCAATAGCTGTTGTCCTACCAGTAGAAATTAATATATGTTCAGTCTTTACTAGTCTAGTTGAAAGCACCTCATATATATATCAATTCTTGAATCCTTTTCATTTTTTCAATTCTTGAATCTTTATAACACTCTTCCCCAAATTTGTCCCCATTTTCTGTATGAGGAAACATAACCCCTCTTAACTGGAGAGGTTAAGACAATAACTATCCAGTGGTACCAACTACCAACATGATAATGAACACTATGCTATTTCTGAAATACACTCAAACTTACAAATATTCAGAAGGCCTCCTACTCCAAAAAAACCCTCAAACTACCCCAAACAGGACAATAAGAGATGCAAAGGGAATGAAGCGTGGCAGAAAGAATACTCAGCATAGCAGAATAATAATAATAATAATAATAATAATAACATCCTAGAAAGCAATAATATAACATTTCATAATGCTGCCAGGGCTCAAAACCAATTGCTTTTTTAAAAAAATATTTTGTTTATTTATTCATGAGAGACACAGGGAGAGGCAGAGACATAGGTAGAGGGAGAAGCAGGATCTCCACAAGGAGCCCAATGTGGAACTTGGTCCCAGGACCCTGGGATCACAACCTGAGCTGAAGGCAGACATTCAAACGCTGAGACACCCAGGCATCTCACCAATTGCTTTTTTAAGTGTGCCAAAATGTATTTCATCTTAAAACAGCATGATGCACATGCATTCCTGGCAGGCTGGTCACGTGGGAAGTTACCCTTGACCTGTGGAGGTGTTTGCTGGGCTCAGTGCAGTTTGCATTGTCTGCCTTGGGCCGAGCAGTGTCTGGGGCTCTTGAAATAGTGACTTATCAGTGCTTCGTTGAGGTGGGGCCTGATAGATGCTTTTGGATGAAGGCGCAACCACTTTCTTGAATAGTTTCGTTCTTAACGACAAAATAGAGAATGAGAAAGTTGAGGTGCCATTGCAAAAGAGACTAGGGGGAGTGTGCAGAATGACATAACTGCGCCTGGGAACTCCAAAGCTGTTGCATGGTGCCGTGCGGAGGCCCTGAGGCTGATGGTTGGCTGGCTTGGATTTGAGCCCCCTCTCTATTGCCAGTTACCCATATGACCTGGGATAAGTTGTTTCCCTCTTCTTTTTTTTTTTTTAATATTTTATTTATTTACTCATGACAGACACACACAGAGAGAGAGAGAGAGAGAGGCAGAGACACAGGCAGAAGGAGAAG
The DNA here is from genome assembly GCF_011100685.1 of Canis lupus familiaris. Lineage (NCBI taxonomy): Eukaryota > Metazoa > Chordata > Mammalia > Carnivora > Canidae > Canis > Canis lupus. The sequence continues at coordinate 28,773,237 of NC_049237.1, forward strand.
CAGGCTCCATGTAGGGAGCCTGATGTGGGACTCGATCCCAGGTCTCCAGGATCACACCCTGGGCTGAAGGCAGGTGCTAAACCACTGAGCCACCAGGACTGCCCCTGTTTCCCTCTTCTATCTGGTCTTGGTTTTCTCATCTTTAATAGTAGAGGCTTGGGTTAAATGATTTTTAAGGGCCTTTCTTGTTTTTACTTTCCACTGCTTGGTTTTGTTCAGGCATTCCTCACTTTTGCCTATGTAGGTCTCCCACCTGCCTCCCTTCTTGCCCTATGATCCACATTCCATCTTCCTACCTCTAGAGTAGTCTTTCTAAATAAGTCAACTTTAAATATGTTACTCTCTCACCTAAAACCTTCATGCCTATGGCATAAAGACAGAAGCTGCCATGGATATAAATAAGAACATAAAGGGAATACATAACATAATGATGTGTGATTTCCCAGTTATATATGGAATCATGTTTCCTGCAAAACCAAGGTGCTCACTCCTCACAAAGTCCAGTGAAACACCTAAAAAACGGAACTTTATAGTCATAAGTTCCCTAAAGCAGAAAGTTTATTGCCCGCATTCTTTGACCATGATGTATCCGTGCATTAAAAATGGAATTTACTAATACAATAATACTCACCAAACACTTCACAAATTCAAAATTAAAAAAAAAAAAAAACCTCCAAAATTTAAAACAGCTTTTTAAGAAGTAGCTGGTAGGTCAGAAAGGAAATCAAAATAGGAGTTACAGATTATTTAAAATTATTAAAAGTCTTTATCATGTCTTTAAATAGCTTTATTAATAAGAAAAACTGGAAAGTAAATGATGTAATAATTGGATTTAAAGAGTGAAAGAGGGGCACCTGGGTAGGTTCAGTGGTTGAGCATCTACCTTCCGCTCAGGTGGTGATCCTTGGGTCCTGGAATCTAGTCCCACATCGGGCTCCTTGTGGGGATCCTGCTTCTCCGTCTGCCTATGTCTCTGTCTCTCTCTCTGTGTCTCTCATGAATAAATAAATAAAATCTTTAAAAAAATAAAGAGTGAAAGAAATAAAAATTTAAAAAACTAAGAAAAATAAGATGGAAAGAATTAGCAAAGATAAAAGCAGAAACATGAATCAGAAAGAGAAAAAAAAGTGGGTTTTTTAAAAATACCGCCCCCCACCCCGAAAAGGGAGAAAAAGATTAAACTCTGGCAAGAATGGCCAAAAAAATGACCAAGTGACATATCATATGGGATATAAAACTTACAACAGCACAAACTTACTCTCTTAAGTTCTGAAGGCCAGAAGTCTGAAGTCAGTTTCATTAAACTATGGTCAAGGTGTTGGCAGGGCTGGCTCCTTTTGGAGGCTCTGACAATGAATCTATTTCCTTGCTTTTTCTAGATTCCCGAGGCTCCTGCATTCCTTGTCTCAGACCTCTTTCTGGCATTGCTCCAATCTCTTGCTTTTGTCATATTTCCTACTTCTTCCTTTAATCCTCCTGCCTTCCTTTTATAAGGATTTCTGTAATTACATATGAAATCCACTTGGATAATCCAAGAGAATCTTCTCATTTCAGTGTCCTTAACTTAGTCTAATCTGTAAGTCCTTTTTGCCATATTACTTAAGTAGCATTCACAGTTTCTGGGGATTAGGACATGGATCTCTTTTTAGGGGATATTATTCAGCCAACTACATTACATAATCACAAGTGTTTTCAGATAAATATCAAAAATATGAAGGAAATATTACATGCAGTTTGATTCCAAAAATTCTGGCAATCTAAATATAATGGTTTTCCTCACCCCGGGAAATGGAAAATGTCCAAAATTGACTCAAGAATACATAAAAAAATAAAACAATAAATCATCTGTTTCACTGGAGGCTCATAAGAAAAGGCACCAGGTCTAGATAGTTTTGTGGGCAAATTCTATCATGTCCGCAGTGAAAAGATAATATCCAGATTATATACATTTCTCCAGAGCATGAAAAGTATGGAATATCTTCAATTTTTGACTATTTTTGAGTAACTTCCTTTTTGACTCTGATAATGAAAGTTAACGTCTCTCAAAGAAAAAATATAAAGCAATCTTTCTTGTTTAGAGATGTAAAATTGCTGAGAAAAATACCAACAAATCAAACACAGCAATATATTAAAGGAAAGATGTCATATCTCAGGACTTTTTTTCTAAGAATGATTATGAAGGCTTGTTTCAGCAATAGGAAATTTATTAACGTAATCTTTTGATGCAATATGATTTATTGCCTAAATAGGTTAAAGGAGAAAAACAGACATGATCATCTTGTTAGAGTCTAATAGCATTTGACAAAATTTAATAACCAGAAGTGGAAATAGTAATTTAGAAAACTTTAATACTTTAGAAATAGAATGAAATTTCTTAACACAAAAAAGTATATCAGAAACCAATACTAATGCTCATAGTAAACAATAAAATAGCTGAAATGGAGAGATCCATACTTTTTTCTAATACTGTTATCATTTAGGGGACTTACAGATGCATTACTGTTGAGATCTACACAAAGAAATAACATATGAAAAGCAAGTCAGATATAGATATTGGAAGGTAAGAGCCAAAAAAGTTCATTATTAATTACAGCAGATTGTGAACCTAGAGAATCTAAATTAATTAAATGAGAATCTACTAGATAAGAGAGCTCAATAAATTGGCTGATCTAAGATAAAATCCAATAGTTTTCCCTGTGCATTAACAATAATCAACTGGAGTCTAAGAGAGAGAGAATATCTTATTCACAAATGTAGCAAGTTGCTAGAAATTAATAATGTGAAATGTGGAAAAGCTATGAAATGCTACTGAGGGAGCTAAGAAAATAACTGAAAAAAATTGAGAAATGTACTATATTCTCACTGGAAATATTTATTCTTGTAAGTATGTCTTAATCTAGGGTTAACCTATAAATTTATGGAATGCCATTCAAAATCTCAGTGGGATATTTTTGAATTTTACAAATTGATTCTAAAGTTCATCTTGAAGAGTGAATATGTAAAAATAGTTAAATCTTGGAAAAGAGGAGAATACTGATGGTAAGATTTGCTTTTCTATCAAATGTGCTATGAAGTTATAGCAATTAAATATTTTATTGGCACAGAAATTGATAAATTAATTTGCCAAAGTTAATTCCAGAGGGATTTGGATTTAAATTCTAATATAAAAATATAAGAAAATATTCTTTAACTTAGTGCAGACAGAAGCAGATCTTTCTAAAGATCTTTTGAAGGATTACATCAAGGCTTGAATCTTTTATGATTGACAGATTTGATTACCCGATAATTGTATACTTTTTCATATCAAAAGATAACATTAACAAAGTTAAAAGACAACAAATGAAAAAATATATTATGTATGTTAGGCAAATATTTAACAATCATAATATACAAAGACCTCCAACATATCAGTAAGAAATAGAGGAAGTTAGTAGCAAAGTGATGCTAACTGATGATTTATAGATAAATATAAATATCCAACAAATGTAAGAAAAGATCTTCCAGTAATAAAAAGAAATTCATAGTAAATCTGTGAGATTCCACTTTTCTGCTTTAAGAAACAATGGTAACATTTATAGTTTTTTGTGTGTGGAAACACATGGTATTGGTGGGGGTATAAATTGGTTGGTGCAGTCATCTGGAAAGGCAGTTTATCCATGTATATCAAATTTCAAATGGGCATTCCCTTTGACCTAGCAGTTACAATTCTATGTATTTATTCTACGGAAATAATCTCAGAAGTTTGCAAAGATCTGTATGCAATGTTAACTGATATATTATTTATAATAGCAAGGATTTTTAATGGACCTGAAGTCTACTAGATTTGTTTTTTAAGATTTATCTATTTATTTGAGAAAGAGTGAGAGTAAGAGAGAAAGAGTGCATGTGCGTGAGCTCACATGCGTACGAATGGAGTGCCAACATGGGGAGAGGCAGAGGGAGAGAGAATCATCAAGCAGACTCCCCACTGGGCACATAGCCCAACCCGGGGCTCACTCCCAGGAGCCTGAGATCATGACCTGAGCTGAAATCAGGAGTCGGATGCTTAAGCAACTGAGCCACCCAGGTGCCTCCCAGTTTTGTTTTAATACATTATGTCTGATTCAAACCTTAGTAGATGAGCATCAAGGATTAGCAGGCCTGCACCTAGCATTTTTGGGGCTGAAGGCAAAAGTACAAATAGATGACTACATGTTTCAATGTATAAAAGATACAAGTTAAACAAATGAACTGTTAAAAATATTGTCTTTCTGTCTTGATTAATATACCTTCAAACATGGGTTAAACACTGGTTTATTTGGCCAAAGATTGTTAAATATCAATGATGACTAAGTTTAACTGTTATTGTGTATGTTTTAGGGCTCTGTTGATGGGCCAGTGGTTTTGGGGCGCATGATAAAAAAGACATCCCCAATTTATTGTAACTACGTATTTATCATTAAATTTACTTTTCTGGTCTTTATTTCAGTGAGATCACTAATTATATTGTTATAAATGAGATTTTCACACAATTTGTATCATATTGACAATGCTAAAACAGACTTTGAGTTAATCATTGATAAAATTGTAATAAACCAAGCTGATGTGTGTACTTCTGGCATTTCATTAAGGAGAGGTTCTTATGTAGATTTTCACTAATTTCAGTTTGGAGAAATTTTGCATGGCTGAGGCAGTAGTGACTGGAATTGTCAATAGAAGTCTTATAACAATACATAGATTTAGAAATGAACATGAATTTTATATATTTATTCACACATTGAAGTAGGTCACATGATAAATTATCCTTAGTTCAGGAAATATTACATAGTATATCATTTTCATCAGACATTTTTATCTCTTCCATCTTGATTTTCACTGTCTTTTAAAGCAATATTTAGATCGACTCAGAAATGTGAAGAGGTGGTATCACGGTTTACCCATTTAACTTTAGGTATAGATGTAGTGTATATAAATGTAAAGTATATAAATGTAATGTATATAAATGTAAATGTATAGATTGTTTAGAAAGGCAAAATACACTTCAGTGACTACATGAGATTCTCCGAAATATCACAGCACTTCAGGAATACCTCTGGAACATGGATTAGAACATGAAAAGAAGTAAGAAAATGGACACGTGGCTCTACTGATAAACAGCACTTCATTATGCAAGAATCTGTAGTATTCATGTTTTTTGAGAGGATCCAACTGGTTCATTGTTTTCGTGCTTACTTTTACCAAAGCCCTTCTGCCTCTCAGATCATCTCTACACTCTAACGCAGTGTCAATCTCTGGTGTCAGTGGTGGTACAATCCACAAATTTTTGTGGCATTTAGACACAACTCGTATTTGGATGACAAAAGATGGGGACAAACTTACCTGGCATCTGAACAGCATTAGTCATGAGCATGAATGTTCACGGTGGTAATGAGTTACTCTGTGCCAGCATTAACGGCTGGGTCCTGAACAATGAAAGCACCATAGCCAGCCATTGGGCTACAGGATGGGGCAAGCTCCTGGAAATGGGGTTTGGCTGTGGACAGAAAATAAGTGAATCGGCATCTAAGAAAGAGGCACAATCTTGTGAGAAAGGAACAGCTTGTTGAGCCTATGGCTCAAGAGCTCCAGACATCTCCTACTGAGAATAAAGCTTCTAGAACATCCTCATGAGGGCAGAGCTGAGCCTGCAGGTAGATAACCTGGGAACTACCCAAGAAATGGTTGCCCATGGGGAGACATTGGTGGGGCCTTTGCAATGTGAGGACACAAAAGGGGTGAAGAGTGGGGTAAGGCACTGGCTGGTTTATTTAGCACTGACAGCATCTTTCTTTTTTTTTAAATTATTTTTTAAAAATCTATTTATGATAGTCACACACAGAGAGAGAGAGAGAGACAGAGAGAGAGAGAGAGAGACAGACAGAGGGAGAAGCAGGCTCCATGCACCGGGAACCCGATGTGGGATTTGATCCCGGGTCTCCAGGATCGCGCCCTGGGCCAAAGGCAGGCGCCAAACCGCTGTGCCACCCAGGGATCCCTGACAGCATCTTTCTATGAAATATTTTTAGTACCCAAGTGGTGAGCAGAGTTGAGACGTAGTTATATTATAGTTTCTCAGATTCATTACTAAACCATAAGCTCCTTCAAGACAGGTTTCATGTTGATCTACCATTATATTCCCAGTGCCTGACACACAGGACCTACTGACAAATATTTTTTTGATGAACCCTTAGGGGGCAGAGTTAGGAAATAAGCATGAACAGGAAATAAATGGGGAAGGTGGAAAGGCTGATTCTGCATTTTGAGGGGATGTGCAAGAGAGAATTCTAGAGATTGGAAGTAGGAAGAGTTTTGTGCCTCCAGGATTCAGACTGCCTGTGTATAAAGTCTCATTATGGAGATTTTCATACATGGTGAGGCTGAAGGAAAGAGCAGTGAGACAACTACAAGGAGGGAGGGACCCACAGAGATCCCCCCTAGCAGATAGTCAGAATTTCCCAGGCTCCCCCACCCTGTTGTACCCCAAGTATTTCTCACAACCCTGAGAAACCCGCTAGGTAGTTTTATTTACTCTTGAGCATTCATTTGAAGTTGGCTGGCCATAGGTTTCATTAAATCTACTTTATGGAATGGGAGATGAGGCAGATAAAGAGTCAGACTGAAGACAACACCATGAGTTAAGGTTGCATTTGGACAGGGTCTTCGATCTCTGGGCTCCTCAGGAGATTAATGAATGCGAGGAGATGCTGGCCACCTCTTTCTTACCCGAGGCATCTCGGTGGTTTCCTTGGCTGTGCAGAGACTTCAAGAACATGTAAAGGCAGGAGAGTTAATGTCTCAACAAAGACCTGCAGCGGGCCACCCCTTGCTGCTTTCCCAATGACAAGGCGCATCCTTCACCTCGCATCCACCAAGCATTTGGCTTTGAACACAATGGAGCTTGCAGAGGCCTTGAAGATCCCCGAGGGTGGCAGGTGCTAGATATTAACATAACATCAACTTTTGTCAAGCAGAACGTTCACTCATGCTGCTGATGTGGAGCTCCCCAAAGTTTAGAAATATGCAAAACTGGCTCACCGGCATCTTTACACCTGGCCGAACCTCTTAATGGCATCCCCCCCCCCCCCCCCCCCCCCCCCCCCCCCCCCCCCCCCCCCCCCCCCCGCCCCAGCTCTGCCCAGCAGCAGGCCGCCTTGCAGCAGGCCGCCTTGCACGGCTTGAGCACGCCCACTCTTCTCTCTTCCCTTTGCCTCTTCTCCTGTCAGTCCTTCCCTCCCAGGCTTTTCTGCAGCAAGTCATTTTTCTGCAGTTGTCATTTACTGCTCCGCCTAACTGCTACATCTGAGTGTGGCCGAACTAATGATGCAGCAATTAAGAGTGATTAGGGTTATTGATAATAAAGAGACTTCATAAACTTGATTAAATGCGTTCATTAATGAACACGTTGTGGGGGCTTGTGTGTGGGGGGGTGGTGAGGTGGAATGAAAGGTGGGGGAAAATAGGAAAAAGGAACTCACTCCATAAGCGTCCCAGAGTGGATCTGAAGATGACGAGGAGGCTGAGTTATGTGGCTGGATGATGGCGGGTCCTCAGGGGCTTAGACTGAGGCAAGTGCGGTGAAATTGCTGTCCTGAGCACATCAGTTATTTCTATGTTGTGGGGGTGGGGGTCCTCGGCCGAGACAAGATGCTGAAACACAAGAGCCCATGCCCCACCCAGGAGGCACCTGAAATGGTCCAAGCTTGAGATGTGTTTTGGTCCCTACCTTTCCCAGGCTGGTGGGCAGTGGAGGTTGCTATTCATGAGCACAAGCAAAGCTTTCCCTTCCCTTCACCTGCCAGTTCTGCTCCCGGGCCTAAGGACGGCTGCAGCTCTTGCTCCTTTATCTGGGGATACTAGCGCCGTGTTAATGACAACCTCTGGAGTGCTCGGGAGGCAGAGGACAGGGTCCTCGTTCCCCATGCCCCAAGCCAGAAACCGTGGGAAAACCTTAGAGCTCATTTCCGTTAAAGGCTTAGAAAAATCTCGTTAACGCAGCACTATTATAATTCAAAGAGGAATGCTTTGGACTCTACCTTCACTTAGCACACGTAGATTCCAGGTGGTGCAAATAAAAATGAGTTTTACTAAATTAGAAGAGAGGTTCTTTCTTTCTTTCTTTCTTTCTTTCTTTCTTTCTTTCTTTCTTTCTTTCTTTTTATATGAGAATAATATTTTTATTAGAGGAACCCCCAACACACATTCTAAACACCCACTTACCTAAGGGTGCTAGACTGCTATGAGGTCCTCCTGCCGCAGAGTAGGCTCCCCCAGGACGTCCAAGACAAAGAAGTCTTTAACTTGGTTGTCATTACTGGTACGTCCAAGCAGGTATCCTGAATTTCTCTTAAACCAGTCAATGGTCTTTAAAATGAATCGGTAGTGTTCCTTCATTTGGCTTCAGTGAATGTGAGTTGGCGAGATTATGTTGTGTATTCCCGAACCACATTCTGGTTCTACCTGGAGGCTCCCTCTGCCAGGGAAGGGTCTGCTCCCCAGCCCCACTGCAACGCCCTCTGGCCCTTTGGGCACGGAAGCTTCCCTGGGTGGAGTTAACATGTGGGAGGCACACTACTTACTCTCTCCTGCAGTACAGCTAAACTGAAATGAAATACTGGAGCCATTTTAAAGATTTATAGGGCCATCGTGTAGCTGATACTGTGAAGAAAGATTTAATAGGCACCTTCGGTTTGTGAACACCATTGATTTAGCCCTCAACCCACTCCTGTCAGTTGTTGAGCTGGGCAGGGACTCTGTCATCTGGCCCACAGCATTTATTGAGAGAGCCCTTGGCGTAGATGGCTGTACTGCTGGTTATGGGAAGTGACAGGAATGAAAAGAATCCCTGGAGCTCAGGATTGGATGGGTCCTTAAATTTCATCTCAGGTAGAATCCTTTGAGCAATATCCCTGTCACATGGTCCCCACTCATCACCTCTCAGGGAAGCCCATTTTATTTTGGGGGAACTCAGGCAGTCAGGAAGCTTTTCTTTAGGCTGAAATGAAATCACAAGGACCTAGAAATAATGGTGTGGGATTGTTTTGCAGGTGGGACCAATTAATAATGAAGTCTTTGTTGCACTTGAGCAACTAAATTCTGTGAGCCCTGTTGAATAATCCTCTGGTGGGGAGAAGACCATCTGAGATGCCGGTGGTGCTAAGTTGCTCGCTCCATACTTATCTGTTGGCCAATGGGCCTTGGAGGATAACTGATTCCTCTTTTAGAGGAACTCCGAGTCTAGTTGGGGAGACAAGACATATCCTCATGAAGAGTCACTGTAATAATGAGCAATACCATATTAGCGAGTCAGTGAACTGTAGAGGAGCTCACCTTTGTAAAGGTAAAGAGGAATGCAGTGTGTACCAATAGCCTAAACATATATATACTTGGACCAAGAAATTCCACATCTGGGAATTTCCCCTTATAATATGATCTCAGAAAAAGATGGATATATAGAATATTCATTGCAACTGTATTTACGATAGTTAAAAATCAGAAATAACCATCATGTCCAAGAATGGTGTGATAGATGGATAACTTCTGGCTAAATGCATTCAGTGGAATATTATACAGTCATTAAAAACCATGCCTTCAGATCAAACCATGCCTGTGTTAAGGGTAAAGGACATGCTCATGATGGGACCTCAAATGACCCATTTGAAAATGAAAACAAACAAAATGTGAAGCTGTATATCCAGTTTCAAATTTTTCTCTCTACTTGTCTACCTGTCATCCACATTTAACACAGGTAAATACTATGTTCTCTATGCTTGTCTGTATTTTCCAAAATTCACAATGAATATGTAATAGTTAACAGAATATGGAAATTTATTTGTATATTTTTCTCTGTTTTATAGAGAAAAGATAAGGCAAGGCCAAGCTGCATGGGGTAAATAATGGCATTTGTTAATTCAAGAAGGGAAGTAAGAATGAAGGGAACTGTCCAGTGTTTGTGGCTTTCTGGTCTTCTACCCTTCAGCCTGGAGCAAGAGAAGGGACAAACGCAGGGCAGAGACTTCTGAAAGATTGTGTAAAGAGGTGATGGTGAAGCAGGTGAGGAGGTTAATAGTGACGGGATCTCCCTGGCATTGCAGGTGCTGGCCTGGAAGGATGGAAGGCATGAAGGGGGCCTGTTAGGATGCCTACATCAGTTGGCAAAAGCTCATCCTGCAGCTCTGCTGTCAATACTTGGCCCTCATAGCCTAGGGTTTGGCTTCCTTTCACTCCACTTGAACTTCACTGAAATTTCAGGAAATGTAATCATTCTAGCTTGTGCTATTCATTTCAGCCCACCTGGCCCAGAATGCCACCTGGTCCAGAATCACTGCTGGATGCTTCTATGATCCCATTTTTCTTCCAAGGAGTGGGCCTGGCCTCACTTCCTCCAACCACCATCCCTTCAAGACCGGCTCTTTCTCTTCGGGATGCTATAGCACTCACCTCTTACCTGGACCCCTCACACGTTGCCTTCAGTTATCAGTTTCCTTCAGGTAGGTCCACCTGACACAGCTCCTTAACTAGATAGTAAGACTTGGGAGAGCTGGATCTCTGTCTGATGTCCCTTTGTGGCCCTCACAGTGTCCCTGCTCAACTAACGGAGCATCAAAGCTGGAGGCTGCATCAACACTATCCTGCCAGCCCTGCATTTTAGAGCCTACAAAACAGAGACAGAGATCTGATGACTGGTCCAAAGTCACCTAGTGATGGATAAGAGGCAATTCATTCATTCAACAAATTAGTGAGCCCATATCTTCTGGCTGTATGATCAGGGCACTCAGTAAATACTTCTTTGCTTGTTGATTGAATGGAAGATTTATTGAATTATATCCCCAAGGTGAAGTCTCAGATTTGACCATAATAAATGTTTCCAGCACCAATTGTTTGCCGGGCACCTTCTACACAGTCAACATCTCTTTATTCCTTACATCCATCCTACGACATTCTCTAGTTTTATGGATGAGCAGATAAAAGCTGATGAGGGTTAGCAACCTGAGTGTCACACATAGCTTGGAAGAGGCGGAAGTAGAATTCAAATCCAGGCTGTTCCTGTGCGGTCAGTGCTCTGGACTGGAGGTCGGGGGCACAGGTGCAGTCCTGCATGGCAACTCAAGGTCGAATACCATCTTACCTCCATTCTCCAGGGCAGCTCTGACCAAAACTGTCTGTGGCTGAATGTCCTGTTAGGAGCTGTCCCTAAGATCATTTTTCTTTCTCACACAAGGAGACCTGGCATTTTGTTCGAGGTGGGGAATGAGTGAAGCCTGTTTTTCTAGGGGGCTTTGCACCTTTGACAATTAGGTCTGCAGTCTAGGAAACAAGGGCAGTCAGCCTGCACGGGGAGAGAGAAAGAAAATTCTATCATGTCAGAATAATGAGATCTGTGATTTCAGCACTTACTGGGTCAAAGACACACACAATGTGTTATCTGTAATGCTTTCCTCCTGACATTTGGGGAAATTGCATTTATGCAGAGGACACGGGACACTGGAACGTGGGACTCCACGGATGTCACTCAGAGCCGATAGACTGCAGCCTCTCTTGCCAGAGCCTGGACTGATACTCCTGCAGGGGTCTGCAGCAGGGCCCAGCCAGGTGACAGTGGGGTCCTCTCAGCTTCTGAGGCCCTGCCGTGCATGTGCTGCTCCCAGCAGTAAGGGAACATCCCAGAATCCACACAAGAGGCTGGTGGGTGAGTTAGTTAAGTAGGTCTGTGCATTCACACTCTTTGGGGGATCCTGTGTGTGGAATGAGGTTTCTCTTCCAACCCAAGATCTTCTAGACCCCTCTTCCCTTCCAGTCTTTCCCAGAATACCAGATATTTGGGGACAGCCCTGGGCTTCTTCCAGAGTAAGTCTCCATTTCTGTTGGGGACTTCCTCACTCTGCGGTTCATGCACACAGAAGCCCACGAGCACCAGAAACATGCGGCTTGTTGCTCTGAGGTAGATTCAGAGGCAGGAGGATATGGCTCCCCCTTCTGTGCTCCTCCATCCTTTTCCTGTCTCCCTGCTCTCTGTATCTTCAGTGATGAAGTGGTTGATTACCTTGCCTCAGATGTCTGGTGCAGTTTAAAATTTCATCCTGCAGCACAGCAATGGGCAGGCTGAGAGGAGGTATGCACACATGCACACGTGCACATTTGTGCACATGCATGCACGTGAGTGCATGTGCGCGGACACACACACACACATACATGTATACGAGACCAAAACAGGGAGTGAATCTTCCCTGGACATAACATTTCAAAAGATTCTTCTCTCTGCTTGCAAGCTGGGAACTGTTTTCTCGTCTGGCTCTGTTGGAGAGAATGCGTGGTTTGTTAAATGGGCATGACAGCACATCCCACATCAACCATTCCTCAGAGGCTGGTATTTTCTGTGGCAGTCAAATGAGCCAGTTGGACTGATGAATAGCTTTCAAACATTTCTAGAGCAGAACTCGTTTTTGAAATGAAAATCTTACCTGGAGCTTCACTGTAAAAAACACATCAGAGTGAAGAACTAATTCCCTGGCCAATTGAACTCTGCTCTTTGGTCCGATTCATGTCACTGATTGCAGTGTCTCTAAAGTAGCCCCTGGAATTTGTGCTACTTATTTGGAAATGCAGTAGGCCAGATGGTGAGCCCTTACCAACCAACCCTAAGGCCAGAGAGGCTGAGACCCTAAGACCAGATTGGCCAAGGTCACATGGCAAGTGAGTAGCTGGATTGGGTCTATCAACTGGATTTTCTATGCCCAGATACATCAGCCATATTTGTGTTTCTGTGAAGGGATGGGGAGTAGGCTTTTGTCCATTGCACTAGATTGAGGTTCAGAGCTGAAGATAGGAAGCACTAACCTCCACATTTTAAAAACAGTAACAGTTGGGCTTAGCACTTTGTCTCAGAGCTTCCTATGAAAAAACAGCATTGACCCTCCCATGATCATCAACCACTCCTCCCACCACTGAATCTCAGTCCATATAAGGACAGATCTGGGGACTAGGAAAGACAGTTCTTGGATCAAGCAGCAAGTGGAGGAGACCTGGATCAAGCGGCACGTGGAGAGCTGGCCCTGGCCATCTTGCCTGCCTCTCCCTTGAGAGAGATATTCTTAAAAAAAAAAAAAAGAGAGAGAGAGATCTAGGGGCAAGAAATTTGGAAGTGGACCTCAAGTATCAGGAGCTGGTGTGGAGGAGGGAGAGCCAGAGGTGGGGCTTACCTATCAGAGAACTGTATGTGGGGAGCACCTGCAGGATCTTCCAAAAGTTCCAATATGTGCCACACAAGGAGCAGTAACTGCTGGTCACTGTAGGCCAGAGGAGCAATACAAACTGACATGGATACAGTTACCATCGCACAGTTAGACACAGCGATGTTTCTTCCTCCAACACAGTATGTTGTAAGTCCCTAAAGCCAATGATAAGGAGACAGGGCTAACTTTAAATTGGATATGAAATTGAAGTTGTACAGCCACTTTGTAACATGCACCATATGCAGCCTCCACGCACAAGGCCCAATAACCTCCTGGATTTTTTCTTCAACTTTTTATTATGGGAAATTAAATTATTATTACTATTACTAATAATTAAATTAACTATTTAAATAATTACGTTATGAAAATTTTATTATGTAAAATTTAAAAATAGGCAGAAATGTTGAACTGGAACAATGAACACCCATCTAATCACTCCTTAGTTGCACTAATTGTTAATGATTAGCCAGCCTGTCTTTCTCTCTCTATCCATCCACCTATCAATTTCAAAGTTGACTGCAATGTCCTGATACTTTACCTCCAAACATCTCTTAAAATTAAAGATATTCTTCTTTATAATCACAGAACCATGATCATACCTAAAGAAAATAGTTCCCTAATGTCAACTAGCACTCTGAACCAGACTATTTTAATCAGTGGACGTGACTGGAAAGTTCTGGAATCTGCTTAGGAGGTCATTAAGTCATAGGAGAGGGGGATTAAATTTATCACAGTTTGAGGCAAGGCTTGGAAGAAATAAAACTATTTCATGCTTGCATACCAATGAGTTGAGACTCCTTAAAGAACTTATATTTATCCTCTTTATTCCTTAAGGGAGATTAGAGTTGATAGCAGTTACTTGGGGACATTTCACAAAGGAGATGTGGCTTCCTGATTCAGAGCGAGTCACCAGAGATGCCCCCCCCCCCCCCCCCCCCCCGGTGAATCATGGCTCTGGTGTTCACAGCCTGTCCACTCCCTTCCCATGTTAAATCTGAGCTGGCTTTATGACTCACTTTAGTCAGTAGTATGTGACCAAATGGTCTTGTGTTAGTACTGGTAACTTTTACTTTTGTACTTTTGTGAGTCCTCAGCTATCATGTAGGAAGTCCAGCTACACTGCAGGAGCCACACGGAGAGATCATGTGGGAAGGCCATATGGAGAGCAAAAGCACTTGTGGCCACATGGTAGAAAGTGAGAAAGTCGTAGCTGTCCCCCTGAACCTGGTCATCCTGCCTTCCATACCAAGGCACCAGACGCGTGATCAAGCCAAGGGAGACTTTGCAGCCCAATCCAATCCCCAGGTGACTGCAACCCCAACTGATGTCACTTGATGAACAACCACACAGCTGAGCCCAGTCCAGCCACAGAATCTTAAGCAATCATTAAGACGTCACGTTTTGGGGTGTTTTGTTACACAATTGAGAACCAGAATCAGAGCTCTGAAAGTGAAGCTTGTGTTTGATTTGAAAGCAGGCTTTCCACAAAATACATAAGGTGCCCCTGGGCATAGAAAAGGAGAGTCTCCTGCGTTAGCCCAGCAGGTTTCATATCCCTGCTCCTCCAGGAGAGAGAGGAATACACTACGTTCAGTTAGCTCCATGATAACAGGCGCCACATTACAGGGCTGGGCAGTCAATGACATTAGGATCCAGCGGACACAGGAGAATGATATTTGATGGTGGCAGTGATGACAGATCATGTTGTCTATCTATAGAAAACATTCCATCTTACCTGGAGCTGTCCCCGGAGAATGATGGAGGCACCTTTTTCTGCACAGCCAGGAGACCAATAGGAGCCAGCCACTGAGGGCTGAGCCCGCCCCAGGCTGAAACCAGCTCCCAGGGGCTCCTTTGATGATGATCGAATTGACTCATAGTGATGTAAAGTGGGCAGCCCTGTCCAGCGGCCCATCTTTTCGGGCAATTATTTGGAAGTAATGAAAGTGAATGCATGACATTTAAAAAGAAACTCCTCTGTCAGCAGGAAAGCTGCCACATTCTCCTGCACCTCTGAGAATACGCTTAGCTTGAAATAATGTTCATTTTAGCCAAGTTGTAAATTACAAGTGTGTTGGGGTCCGAGGGGATTTATTACCATTTGGAAGGAGGTTATTGGGCCTTGTGCGTGGCGGCTGCATATGGTGCGTGTTACAAAGTGGCTGTGTCGTGAAGTTTGCAGCCAGGGAAGGTACCTTTCTCGCTTTCTTTTTCACTCTTTTTTCTTTTTTGTCCTTCATGGCTCCTCTCTGGAGGCTTCTTATTGCTAATGTTCCACAGAAGCACCAGCAATAAAGAGCACAGTGTTGCAATCTGATTTTCCAATTATCACTTGGATTTAATCGGACACCATTAGTGACAAATGATAAGAGCCTGTTTGATGAGTGGGTTGGCTGGGCCCTCTGTCCCCGGATTGGGGGAGAGAAGGAAGCCGATGGTGTGCATAGGGGTTCAGCTCAGGTCCTTGAAATGGTGGGTGCATAGGGGCAGCTGTAGACTCGGAGGAGCAATGGGCCTGACCTCTTGGTGTCACGTTCCCTGCCTGCCCACCGATGGTGTGTTGGTGGAAGGAGGGCCACTAGCAGGATGGAGATACTCAGCTTCCACCAACCACTCTGGTTTTCCTTTTCTTTAGAGGGCTGTAGACAAGCCCCTAGTAGTTGCTTTTAAAACAACCTTCTTTTCTTGGAAAGCATAGTGTGGGGGTAGCCACAGTGAATGCAGATCACTGGCCTTGGGGTCAGAAGGCCCTAATCTGAGTCCTGGGTCTGCTACAGACTCTTTATGTAACCTCAGAGAAGTTTATTTGAGCATCAATTTTTCCATCTGCCAATGAGAAATTAAAAAAAAAAAAAAACAAAAAAACAAAAACAACCTGCCCTGTCAGCCTCTTGGCATTGCCTTGAGCGTCAGCCTGAGAGGATTCATTCAGTGAAGACTTCCTGGGAGCCATGGGAAGAGGTGGGTGCTGAGCATGCAGAGCTGGTTAAGATGCAGGTTTTGGAAGCACTTTGTAAACCGTAAAGAGCACGCATGTCCTATTGTTTCTAGTTAATTCATGTTATATTAGTTTCTATTGCTGTCTAACAAATAGTCACAACAGTGGCTTAAAACAACACACCCACTTGTTATCTCACAGTTTCACTGCGCTGGAAGTCCCAATTGCCAGGAAGTCTGGGGTCTGGGTCCTTTGCTCAGGGTCTCACAGGCTGTCAAGTCAGTAGGGGGAATGTGACCTCATCTAAGCCTCTGGTCTTTTTCCAAGCTCATCCAGGTTGTTGGCAGAATTCTGTTGCCTGTGGTTGTAAGATTGATGTCTCCGTTTTTATCTAGCGGTCACTTGCAGCAACCAGAAGCCGCCGTGGGTTCTAGTCATAGGAATCCAGACATAGACGCTCTCATAGCATGGCAGCTTGCTTCGTGCAGGCCACCAGGAGCACGTCTCTCTGACTTCTTTTTGAGGCTCACCTGATTATGGCAGGCCCACCCAGGGTAATTTCCCTTTGGATTAAGTCAAAGTCAGCTGATTCGTAGCCTAATCATGGGAGGGGTATTTTATTCACCCTTCCTGCCCAAACCCTGGAGGAGAGGGCGGAAAGCTTGGAGCCATCGTAGGCTCCTGCCTAGACAGGTCCATTTCTACATGGCATGGATATTGCAGGCGGCAACTCTGTCTTCCTTTTAGAGGCAACAGGGACCTGTGTCTGTTCAGTGGTTTCAGCAAGGTGCATGGCAAACAGCAAGGCTGATGTGCTGGGGTGCCTGATGCCCACTGCTTTCTCTCTGTTTCTCCCCAGAGGACACAGTGACCCACTTGCTACTTTGGTTACCAACAGTCCTGAAGGCAGCCCTTCCTTCCGCAGCTTTGGGTCAATGCTGTTCTTTGCTAGAATCATCAGAGAACTCCAGAGCTGGAAAGGTGCTTGGGGGTCAGCCCATGCTGTTGTTCCTATGACAGTGGGACCTCACAGGACATCTTGAGTCAACAGGTCTGGTCTGAGTCTAGGGATTGCTATCTTTAACAAATGCTTCAGATAAATCTGATGAATGACTAGGCTGAAACCAAACCAAACCTTAAAATCTGAGGTCCAGAGAAATGAGCTGACCCGCTTAAGCTGAACGGCTCTGTGGTGACTTGCTTGCCTTCTTCGGAGCTAGATTTGGATTTTATAAGGTCTGCTCTCACATTTCCCTCTCAGGGGGCTCACTACTGTATTTTTAGCCCTCTTACAGGGTGTGACGTCTGCTAGGAGGGAGAGGGAAGGGGAGTCTGGGCAGCACCGGGTGGATGATCTCGGGGGGCCCTGCGTGCCTCGCTTCGGCGGTGTCGGTGTAACCTCCAAAATTTCAGCTATGCCTCCCCGAGCTGCATCCTGAGCACTGTGCAGGCCTAAATTGAGTTGTAGATGTGAATTATTTAGAGGCACCAGTGGAATATTGTTGTATGGGTAACATAGACTATCAGTTTGTGGCCTTGGGGCGTCCCATCCCACACTCTCACATTTTCTCTCATGAATAATGGAGCAGAAGAATGACTCTGGTGTAGAGGATTCATACCCTGAGAAAACAAGGTTGCTCTGAAATTAATTTTCGGTACTAAAAGAGTGACAGAAAATCAATTAATCTCATATTATTCTATACGGGGCCAGAGTAAAGGAAACAGTGGGAATGGCTCGGCCCATAGGTCAGCAAATGCCCAGGGTGCTGGGTGCTTTGTGGGGGCTCACCCCAGGAGTTCACCCGTCCTGCCAGGTGAGCTGGGGGGGGGGGCTCCCAGGGGATGGCCCTCTCAGGCTGGCACTGTACTGAGCACATTCTTCTGGCAACTTGTGGTCCTGCCTCTTCTCCCTGACCCCTGCCCTCCTACCTCCCAGAATCGTCCATTGAGGCTCCCTCTGCCCTGACCCTGCCCTCCTTCTTAGGTGAATTGCCTGATGTGGAACCACCCAGGCCTCCTCCACTGGGGCAGTCGGGCACTTCATTCTCAATCTGCCTATGTTTAGTGACCTATGAATTGACTCTATCTAATGGCTTATTGGAAAAAATGCAGCTCTCTGACTCCCTATGCCTCTCCTTCCCTCCCAGTAGGCTTTGGAGCCCCTTGCCGAACTCCAAAGCTTTCTAAAACAGGTACCTAAAGTCATGCAGGGGGTCAAGCCAGTGAAGAGGAGGATGAGGACTCATGATATACAGTAAGCACTCCCACGGGAACCTGGAACCAAACCCAGCATGCAGTGTCTGGCCTGCATGCTACATTTCAATCACTTCACACATACTATCCCTGCTATGGAGGGCGATTGTATTAGTCCTTTGTCACAGATGGGGAAACTGAAGCATGAGGTACTCAAGCGGCATGCCTAGAGGGACCTGGCACTCTCGATTCCAGCCTATAGCTCTTTGATTTGCTGCGCTGTAAATGTGATGGACACAGGTAGCTTGCTTGTTGATTGAGTTTTATTACCCACCCTAAGTGAAGACTGATTTCCTTCTCTGGGGACCACTTGTTGATTTGTCAAGATGACTACAGAGAAACAACTACACAGAGAGACAGACAGTCTTCCTACTTATTTGGTTCAATGGACACAGACAGAGCCCGCATCACAGGCCAGCCCCTGGTCTACAGGGATCAGAATTGAGCATCACGATGAAGAAGTTGGAAAATAAGAATCCACGTTTCTGTCAGCTCGCCTCTCCTGGTTTCTTTGGCCATCAGAAGTAAGAAAGGAAATGATCACTTCTTGAGCAATGTCTGTGGTTGAAGCCTGATGCTTCACATCTATCATTCTCTGTAAGCAGCATAAAGCACTCCTGAGATAGGTAAAATAATATCCCATTTTAAGGCCGAGCAAACTGAGGCTCAGATGAATCAGATAGCTTGTCTGAGAGGTCGCACAGAGAACAACCGACAGGGGTAGAATTCATCACAGGCCAGCTTGGCACAGAACGCAGCGCGACCAGTCTGTCCTGGCCCTCCGCAAATTGTTCCTTTATAGGTTTAACTGAAACTTTTGGTGATGTTGGTTTTGCAGAACTGCTGACTGGTGCTCCTGCCCTTTCTTTATATCCACCAAGTCCCTTTCTGCAGGGTGGAGAGACTGTCCAGGAAAAGGAGAGATCAGGCCTTGTGACCAGGTTCGTCTGGTGAGAAGTCCCTCTGGCAAGCTGATTTGACACTAACATGCAATTTGCATCTAAATTCTACAGGCTTCCAGCTCATGCCCCATCTATACTGCATTGTCCAAGATTACTTTAGAATATATTTAAACATGGGATGCCTGGGTGGCTCAGTGGTTGAGTGTCTGCCTTTGCTCAGGCATGATCCTGGGGTCTTGTGATCAAGGCCCCCATCAGGCTCTCCCCCATTAGGCTTCCTGCTTCTTCCTCTGCCTATGTCTCTGCCTCTCTCTGTGTCTCTCATGAATAAATAAATAAGATCTATAAAAAAAGAATATACTTAAACAGAAAGTAATGTCTCCACGTTGAGTTGAATGGAAGTGCAGCTATGTGGATGGAAAGAACGATATACTTAATATATATCTCACTGTTGAGGTTGGAGTTCTGAATCTGTGCTCTGACCAATTGTCTGCAAGTAGCTCAATTATTTATTCTCTTCAAGCCTCTTTTTTTAATAAGATGAATGCAATTATATCTCTCTACCTTACTTAGCTTATGTGCATATTACATGGAATAATGCATGTGAACAGTGCCTTGTGATTTGTCAAGCATCATACACCAATATGATGGATAATTATTATATAAACCTATTTTCTCCTTTGCCATCTTGGTTTCTTTCTTAGGAAAATGGAGAGAAATCCACACACCCTCCTTAAGGTGTCCTCTCCCCAAATTGCCTGTGCTGTTAGATAAAAGGTCACCCTGAGGAAAAAGTCTTTGAAAGTATGAAAAGACATCTGAGACACAATGGCTGCCCAACAGCTATATTAGTTATTGGAAGACTTTTCAAAAGGGTGCAGGATACCTTGGAAATATGTGGAACTTAAAAGCAAAGAGCCTTGGAAGGATGAATGGTGTGAACTTACGAGGACGAAACCACTGCTGTGTTCAACTGCACTGGGGTGACATCTCATGATTCCGGTAAGCACAGTGGCAATGCAGACCACAGGTCCTCTCATGTGGACGAAAAGTCTTCTTCTGACACCCTCTTTCATTGGTGGATTGTTTGCTGCCAGCCTCTCCACTGTGATGTATAAGATACTGATTTTTCCATGATCTTTTTTATGGAAAGTTATCGGCCTTTGTCTGTTTTTCTGGATGGTTTAGCAAATGGCTGATATTTCTGGCCTTTCCCTGGGAAGATAGATGTAGAGTCTGCTTAATAAGCTAATCCAGAGAGGAGGTTACACTATTAACTGGGTGCTTCTCAGACTTGCAGCTGCAGTAGAAGAATTGTCCAGGGATCCAGAAACTTCTTCTAGGGTCTAAAGAGTTTTGAAGGTTTTCTGTTTAGGCTGGAGGTGAAAAGGGGTTGGACTGTTGAGATGGTGATGAAGGGTAGGAAGCCAAGAAGTGGAATAACAATGAAGGCATTTTTTCGTCAAATGAGAAAGGGTATGAGGGAATCAGAAGAGGGATTGTATCTGTTTGCAAACACAGGGAGGTGGTGCTCCTACAGGCCCTTCTCTGGATCTCTCCATCACTGGGGAGAGATGATTTGATCTAGCATGTGAGGCAATGATATTTCTGGAACTTCTTTCTACATTGCTACTTCTCAGAAGTTCATTTATTCACTCATCTATTCATTTACCAATTATTTATTGAGAGACTAATATGTGGTAGGTATTCTTCTAAGAGCTACAGATACAGCAGTGAATAAAAACAAACAAACAAAAAAATCCTGCCTTGTACAAATCCTCTAGTACAAGGAGGTAAATACTAAGCGTAAATAGTAAACATATCAAATGATGATACAGCTATTGAGAAAAAGAAATCAGAGAGGGGAGAAGGTTAGGGAGGGCAGGGCTATTGTAAACTTTTAGGGTAACCATAGAAGGCCTATCTAATAAAGTGACATTTGAGCAGACATCTCTCTGAGAAGATGACTACATCTCTCTGAGGAGCCATGTGGATCTCTGGTAAAGAATGTTTCCAGCAGGTTGGGCAGGTGAAAGTCCTGGGTGGGACTGTGCATGAATGAGGAAAGTGGGGCAGGGGGGTGGTCAGTGTCTACAGTGGAATGGTTGAGGGGGAGAGCAGTAGACAGATTAGAGAACTGAATGGCAGGTGGCTAGGTCAGGCATAGGGCTTCATATTCCAGGGTTAGGAACTTGGCTTCTTATCCTGAGTGAGATGAGGAGCCACTGAACAGTTTTCAGCCAAGCAGTGATCTGACTTTGGTTAAAATGATCCCCTTGGGCCACTGTGTTGATAATTCCTGATAGTGCAGGAAAGATCCTATGACAAAATCCAGAGAAGTGCTACGACTTGGACCAGATTGGCTGGGTGGCTGTGGCGAGTCAGATGCTGGACAATGGTTGAAGGTAGAAATTGCAAAATTTGCTGATGGACTGGATTGGGGTGTAGCAGAAAGTGGAGAGTCAAGGACAGCCCAGAGGTTTTTTTGGTTGGAACAATTACAATAATGAAGTTGTGATTTACTGGAAGGGAGGAAAAGAACCCTCCTCCCTCAACAGTCCTGTCATGCCTCCTTACTCCACCATCTGATCCATCTGACTATGTAACATCCGTCTCCTGACTGCTGGAGAAATATTTAATGAGGTGGTAATCAGTATGGCATTTGTAAAACTCAGAGTTTCGTGGTGGTGTTAATAATTCTTTCTTGGTGTAGATCTATGCTATGGGGCAGGTGGGGCGCACCTGTGCGCCCTTATCAGGCTCCTGCCATATACTTGACACCAAAAAATTAACTTCCTGAGCTAAAACATTAGCTCTTGGAATGCTGTCCCCAGGGAATGGAAGCCATTGCAGAAAGAACACAAACTGGTGTGCCTGTACAGCCTTTGCATGGTCTCTGCATTTCTCTCGGCCTCAGTCTACTGTTAGGTAAGAGGAGGGCTATATTTTCTGTTTGCTTATTTTGTGAGGTTGACATGAGTTTACCCAGGAGTGTACTACGCAAATGAAAAAAAAGACACAGTCCGGCATTTGGGACCTTCACACATTTGGGTACACAGGAGTGTCTGTGTTTTGTGTTTTGACATCACTATGATTAGCATCCAAGCTGCACACATTCTTTTTTAAAGCAGGAGAAACAAATCAGGTTGGAAAAGCTCTGACGTTTTCCATTTAGGGGTATATAGTGTTCAAGAATGCAATTATTTTTCAGTTAATGCTGGGTGGGCTTCAGGCTGCTCGTGAAACCACTGGGCATTCCTACCAAGATGGCAAACTAGCATTTGACAGTAAAGCATGAATCAGAGGAACTGACATTCACAGGAGAAAGGTGCACAGGTCCCAAGGATATGGAAGAGTGGGGTGAACCCGGGGTGTGCCTGTGTGCATGTGCATATGTGTGTGTATGTGTGTGTGTGTGTGCATGTTGTGTAGAAGGGGTGGGTGACAGAAGCCTAGGGGTGGACAGGAGAGACCTGCCTCTCACACATGGGACACCCAGGACAATTATTACTGGCGCCACTGCAGTAAATGAAGAGCCACTGTCTGGAGTCCTCTCCGGGCAGCACCAAAGTCCTGATGGGATGAGGAACTGATGGGAGTAAGGGTGGGATGACCAAACATTTAGACCCACTCTTCTCCGCAGGGGGAGTGGCAGCCAAGGGGAGACAGCAGTAGTTCTGGGAGCCCCTGGAATCTGCACCTTGGGTTCATTTCTTCTCTTAAGCTTGCTGAGTGAAAACAAATTAAAGCTTGACCCATGGCCCTTCACTGATATGCATTACCAGGCAAAGTGGCTGAAATCCCCAGAAGTAAGAAAATGAGCTCACAAGTTAAAATTAATGAAACACTCGAGGGACACACACCAATAAAAAAGAAAACTGAATTATACATACCAATAGAAGTAGAATGACCAGAACAGATCAACTAAAAATAAGCAAAATAAAATATCTAAAGAAAACATTAGTGAAATGCAGCAAAAAAAAAATCATAATCAAGTGAAAATAATAGGCATGACAAATATATTATTGAAATAAAGAACAGGATATGTAGAATAAAATGACAATAATAGTGTAATGTAAAATGAGGAATTACTCCTACATTTCTAAGAGATATGGAGAAGAGAATTAGAAACATCAGTGCCTACTTATTTATTTATAAAGATTTATTTATTTATTTGAGAGAGAGAGAGAAAGAGAGAGAAAGCAAGTGGGGAAGGGATAGTGGGGGTGGAGAATCTCCAGCAGACTCCCTGCTAAGCATGGAGCTTGATGTGGGGCTTGTTCTCACAAACCTGAGATCGTGACCTGAGCCAAACCAAGAGTCGAATGCTCAACCAACTGAGCCACCCAGGTCACTTGTCAATGCCTATTTGATACCAGAGATAACTTGAACTGCCCAATGGAAAGCTAGAAAGGAGGGAGAAAAAGAATAAAACATTAATAGAGAAAAAAAGTTAAAACAAATTGGAAGACTAAATCATTATTTAACACTGCTTATAATAAATCTAAATGAGTTAAAGGATGAATTCTCTATCTTCTCACACTTTTGAAGATGGCTACTATTTTTTTTTTAAAGATTTTTATTTATTTATTCATGAGAGACACACACACAGAGGCAGAGACACAGGCAGAGGAAGAAGCAGGCTCCATGCAGGGAGCCTGATGAGGGGCTTGATCCCCAGACCCGGGATCCAGGATCATGCCCTGAGCTGAAGGTGGACGCTCAATTGCTGAGCCACCCAGGCATCCTGAGGATGGCTAATATTATAAAAACAGAAAATGATAGGTGTTAATGAGGATGTGAAGAAATGGGAGCCCTGGTGCACTGTTGGCGGGCCTGTAAAACGGTGCAGCTGCTGTGGAAAACACATGGCAATTCCTCAAACAGTTAAAAATTGAATTACCATATGATTCAGAAACTTCCCTTCTGAGTATATATCTAAAAAAACTCCAAAAAACAAAATATAGCAGAAACTCGAGAGGTATTTGTATACCCACGTGTGCAGCAGCGTGAATCACAATAGTTGAAAGGTGGAAGCAACCCAAGTGTCCATGGTAGATGAATAGGTACACAGAATGTGCTCCATACATATAACAGAATAGTATTTAGTTTTAAAAAGCAAAGAAATTCTGACCCATGCTATAACATGGATGAACCTTGAAGATGTTATGCTGAGTAGCCAGACACAAAAAGACAACTAAGGTATGATTCCACTTATATGAGGTACATAGAATAGGCAAATTCGTAGAGCCAGAAAGTAGAGCAATAGTTCCCAGGGCCTGGAATAGGGGGAACAGAGAGTTATTGTTTAATGTGTGTGAAGATTCAGTTTGGAATGATAGAAAAGTTCTGAGGTTGGATAGCTATGGTGGTTACACAACAATGTGAATGTACTTAATGCCGCTGAACTGCACACTTACAAATGCTTAAGATGGGGGGTGCCTCAGTGGCTCAGTTGGTTAGGCGTCCGTCTCTTGGTTTTGGCTCAGGTCATGATCTCAAGGTCATGGAATCCAGCACCCTGTAGGGCCCCACCATCATCATGGATTCTTTTCCTCTCCTTCCCTCTCTCTGTTGCTCCCTGCCCCCCTGCAGCCAAAATAAATATATAAACAAACAAATAAATAAATAAAATCTTTTTAAAAATGGAGAAGATGGTAAATTTCATGTTATGTGTATTTTGCCACAGTTTTAAAGAAAAAAGACACATTCTCAGATTAGATTATGACAAATCAATAGTATGTTGACATGCTTAAATGATACAAGAGGAATGAAAATGAAAGGATAGATGGAAGATGTTCTGGGCAAATATAAACAAAAGGAAATGGGGATAGTAACCTTGGTTTCTGACCTTTCGAATTCAAGGCAAAAATGTCACAAGATACAAAGAGACTCTGTTACATTTTTGGTTGGTAGGTTAGAATAAGAAGATAGAGCCAAAGGTGACAGAATGGTGAATGAAGAGGTCAAGTTGGTGTATTCGTAGGAGAAAGCGTGTGGAAGGGAATCCCCTGGTCAGGAAAACCGGCAGCAAATTGGAGTTTAGGCTGTAACCCTGCCTTGCTAGCCCGACACTGAGGCTGGAACATGAAGATTAAGCCGGGAAAGGCCTTCTGCATTGGAGGACCTAGGGCCCAATGGAGGGGATCTGACTAGATGAAGTGGACTGGGTGAAGGTGAGAATCGGCTTGACCGGGTGAGCTGGTCACCACTGGCCCCGTAAGTGCCCTGGACACCTGTGATTCATCACTACTACATTCTCACTACTGGAGTCAAACATGCCTGACTCTCAGGACTTGGTAGATTCATTGTGGAGGGAGAAAAGGCAGTGTCACTTACCAAGCAATTACTGTCAGGCTGTGTGAAGGATGAAGGCAGAGAGGACAGACAGGGTTACGGGCTCAGTGACACACATGGAGACCCAGTGCCAATGCTCCTGGGATTGTCATCCCACAATGTGCAGATTAGGGAAAGACCCCAAAGTAAAGGATTAGCTTCACCCCAGTGAAGAAGGTATAACCTGCTGGCCAACCATCTCTGGGCACGTGAATGATCATCAGTGGGCATTCTGCTCCTTAGGGCAGGGATCTAGGGACAGCACGGCCCTGGATGGGGGCCATGAGAGGGTCGCCATGGCCAGCATGGCTTGAGGAACTCTCTCAGTGAGCAAGAAGGATATGTCCTCCCCTGGCCACCATTAAGAGTTGGGCCCTGCCTGCTTGTATAATTAGAAAGTGACTAAAAAAGACCGAAGACACAGACATAACTCAGAAGTTGAGCCAATTTTAACCTTATATGAATAATTTGACTGCCAGTCTGTCTAGATTGTTTGAGGCTTTTTTGCAGTACTTGATTTGGTGTTGTAGGAAAAATGATCCACAGACATCCAGGTGGCTTCAAGGCAGAAGCTGCATCTATTGAAGGGGGTGCCCCTGGGGCTAACCATATCACCAGGCTTGGAGTTTGCCTAGGCCCTTCTCCTGGCCTGTCAAGGGGATCCCATATACAGTGGTTTGCTGTTGTATTTCCCTAAACATACAAAACAGGACACAAAACTTGACAACGTTGGTCTCATGTCTTAGATATGAATTGGTAAGAAAAAATCTTGCAGGGGGAATACAAATCAAGCCACATCTGCTCTTGTATTTCGTGAATTAGCCTCATTATAAGGTATTAAGCTGCTCTAAACTGGGGCTGTCCTGGGTAATGGGTACGTTCACTCCCAGGTTGGTGGGATAATACGGCTCAAATGACAACAAATAGCACGCATCATGGAAAAACTGTCTCTCCCACCTCCTGGTCTGGCAAACAGGGGCCTGGCAGGCGACGTGACTCGCCTAAGGTTACACAGCAGGCCTTGGCAGGGCTGAGATGTGGATTCAATCTTCCCGCTTCTCTGGACTTCCTGCAGTGCTGCCCCACTATTTCATTCATTGACCATCATATCATGTGATATCACTATTATACATAATATAATCCATTGATATATGATAAACACAAGGAACTCCTGTTTCCCCTAAAAAGAGGATGAACCTGTAAGACACATGCAGAGTATGTCTTGGGTTGGATGATGTGCTGAATCAAGGCAGATTTCAGCAGGAAGCAGGCAGGGCCTGAATGACCCTGCTGTCTGAGGCAACCAACCCCCTGTGTCTATGCCACAGAGCCCCTGGAAGCTCTTTGACACTTGCTAATTACAGTGACTAATTAACATGTCATTAGCCTCTAATCATGAACCCAGACAAGATTAGTAATGATAAAACCGTGGAAATTAATTTACAACCATCTACCTACTTTTCCTTGACCTGGCAGGGCTCACGCGTCTCTTTGGAAAGGCAGAAATGGGGGGGGGGGTCTTTGAGCAGCGGAACAGAAGGCCTAAGGGAAAGGGGAGGTTCCTGGAGCCACGGCTGAAGTTGCACCAAGCAAGTGACCCCATGAGATGGAGCATCCCGAAGAAGCTAGAAATTCAAAAATAAAGTGGGTCAGAGGAAACAAAATGACTGCACCAACCCTAAACTGATCAAACTGTATGAAGGGTAAAAAGAAAATGTGATTCTAGGGTGACGTGTCAGAGTTGCGGACTGTTCAAGCCACACATTTATTCAGACAGGGGGGAAGGCAGCAGACAGATTCTTGGGGCACCATCCTCAACTTCTGGCTCTCCCTCACCGTCCTCTTCTACCCCCTGACTGGCCTCCCCCACTGATGCCTCACTGCCTCTGTCCTATACCTGGCCTCGGAGCTTCTTGTTTGTAGTCTTGTGACAGTCGCCCATGAGCACTATGCCTGTGCTTTTTCTCCAAATCAATCCATTCTCCACACTAAAATAAAAACACCAACAAGAATAACAACAGTTAAATACCCTGCCCTCGCTAGCAGTCCAAACTCTCCAGCTCGGCTCTTAGGCTCTCTTACAATTGGATTTCAGCACGGCTGGGCCACTCATTTCCTTCCATGTTTCCCACTGTCTCCTAGCATCATAGGCTTTTCCGGTCACACACTTCTCTTATTTCTACTCTCAAACCCAATGCATTTGTCCTTATTAGTTTTTAAAATTATTTGCCATTTGAATTGGCAGTTTTATGAGATGTATAATATAGTTGATACATATATCATAAAACCTGCCCTTTAACCATTTTAAAAATTCAGTGGTGTTAACTACAACCTGCAATATTGTATAACCATCACCACCAATGATTAGCTATTTCCAGAACTGTTTTATAACAGATTGTTTTATTTATTTATTTATTTATTTATTTATTTATTTATTTATTTATTTATTTATTTATGGCAGAAATGCAGAGGGAGAGAGAGAGAATTTCAAGCAGGCTCCCTTCTGAGCATGGAACCTGATGCTCCATTTCATGACACTGAGATCATGACCTGAGCCAAAATCAAGAGTTGGACTCTTAACCTACTGAGCCACCCAGGCACCCCTCCAAAACTTTTTCGTCACCCCAAAGAGGAAGTCTGTCCCCATGAAGCCGCAACTCCCTGTTCCCCCCTCTTCTCAGCCTATGGTAAGTCCTAATAACTTACTATCTCTTCAAATTTGCCTATTCTAGATGTATCATAGAAGTGGATTCAGACAATATTTGTCCATTTCTGTCTGGCTTATTTCACGTACCATAATGTCTTCAAGATTCATCCATGTGGTAGCATGGATCATATGTCATTCTTTTGATGGTTGCATAATGTTCCACGGCCTGTAAAGATCACATTTTGTTTATCTATTTATTTGTTGATGGATACAAAAGATATTTCCATGGTTTGGCTATTGTGAATAGTGCTGCAATGAACATTGTCATGTCATACAGGTATCTGTGTGAGTCCTTGTTTTCAATTATTTTGGATGTATACCTAAGAGTGGAATTCCTGGGTCATATGGTAATTGTATGGCTAATGTTTTAAGGACTAGCCAACCTGTTTCCCACAGCAACTGCATCGTTTTATATTCCTACCAGCAATGTAAGAGGGTTTCGATTTCTCCAAATTCTCATCAATACTAGTTATATTACATTTTAAAGATTAGCCATCTTTGTGGATGTGTAATGGTATCTTGTCCAAGTTTTGATTTTCATTTCTCAAATGACTAATGATGGTCAGCTTCTTTTCATGTGCTAATAGGCGTTTTTAATATCTTCTTTAGAGAAATATCTATTCGGGTCTTTTGCCCATTTTTCAATTGGGTTGTCGTTGTTGGACTGTAGGAGCTCTTTATATATTCTGGTTATCAAATCTTTGTTAGATATATGCTTTGGAAATGTTTCTCCCACATTAGGTTATCTTTTCACTCTCTTGGTAGTGCTCTTTCATGCACACAGTTTATAATTTTTCTGGATGCTAATGACACATGAATACCAAGGTGAAGAATAGCTTCCCACTGCTCTATAGTTAATACATTAAGCAACTGGGAGCTCCCCACCGGTTGACCTCTCATCCTGGATTCACTCTCACATTTGCTCAAAAGATTTGGTGACACCGGGTCACCAAACCATTTTCTTCTCTCGCGTCGAATTGAATCAAGGCAACAAGTCCTGATTGAACGACTCCTCTGTGCCAAATCCATTGTTTGGAGCTCTGGAGGGATGCAAAGGACTCTACCAGGCTTTGCACCTTCTTATTCCCACAGCACTTACAATGGGCCAGGAGTGCAAGGTTTTCAGGCAGGATCATATTGCAGAGCATTGCATTAGTTTCTGCTGCTACCATAACAACTAAACACTTAATGGCTTAACACAAAACAAATTTATCATCTCATAGTTCTGGGGGTTAGACATCCAAAACACATTTCACAGAGTTAAAATCTAGGTGTTATTAGGGCTGCATTACTTCCGGAAACTCTAGGGAGTTGCTTTTTCTAGATTCTGGCTGCTGCCTGCATTCCTGGACCTATGGTGCCAGCAATGGCATTACACCAGACTCAGCTTCTATCGCCAGATCTCCAACTCTGGCCCTCCTGCCTCCTTCTTTCACTTTTAAGCATCCTTGTGACTACATTGGGTCCACCCAGATGATTCGGGATAATCTCCTCCTCTGAAGATCCTTAGGTTAACCATATCTTCAAAGTCCCTATTGCCACGTAAAGTAATATATACACAGGTTCTGGTTCTGGGCCCATGAACATCTTCGGGGGTGATAGCTCAGTCTCCCACAAGAACTATGGGCAGGGTGAGCTTTCATTGATCAAAAAGGATCCCGGCCACCACCCCCATGGTCAAGTTCATGCAGTAAGTGATCCCTTCCCCATATCAGGGGTCTTTATTTTACAGAGGAAGCTGAAACCTAGGGGGAGAGTCAGTGACTTATTCAGATCCAAACCTAGTTGTTGACAGAGCTCAGCCTAGGAACAAGCTCCCTGACCTAGAATGGAAAAATTCAGTGACTTAACGATTGACCAGAGAAAGCAGGACAGAAGAGGAAATTGTGAAGGGGTCCCTTGCCCCCAACCCTCTTTCTCTGGATGCACAAAGCCTCAGCCAATCACATGCAGATGTGCCTATTTTCAGAGTCTGGATAAATCGAGCTTCCTCCATCAAAGAGGGGCACGTGTATTTTGTGATCTATGTCTTCTTAAGTCCTTGGAGGATCTCATGTTTCTCCCTTTATTTCTAATTCCTTTTGGGGAGCCATAAGAACTTCAAGTCCGTTACTCCATTGCTCTTCACAAAGTTAAAACCAAGAGGAATTTTCTTATGAACACCCAGAGGACCCTCAGGGGTCTCAGAATGGGCCAATGCTCAGGAAAACCCTACTCCCAGATTGCTCAAGCCGACAGATTGCATTTCCCGTTAGCTCAGCCATTAGCTACTGCCTTCTGTCACTTTGTGCCCACACACGGTCTCCCCACAGACATCCAGAAACCTGCCTCCTGCCCACCCTTGCCACTCCAGCACTGCTCTCTGCTAGGAGTGACACCCCTCTCTGCCTGCCACTCCCCCCCGTTGTCTGACACTAACTCAGAGACTTGCGTCTGGGGCTGGAATTTTGTCGTTGCTATGGAAGTGGGAAAAGCTCAGCCTTCCAAACTCACAGAGTGTCCAAAAACACACACGGCATCTCGCGCTGACACACCACTGACAACCTGCGATGACGGGGATGTACTTTTGAGTGTCATCTTGACAAGGAGCAGGAGCCTCTATCTGCCGGCCCATCCGCCTGGCCATCTGTCTCCCAAGATTGTCTGCACCAGACTGGCTCGGATCCTGAGCCTCCCTTGGTGGGGTGTGCGTCCTTGCACGGCCTGACTGCCTCCAGGGGGTGAGAGGAAAGAGGCCTGTGTCAGTGGGGCGCTTCTGCTGGGAGGAGGCGGGTGAGGTGGGCTCGGGGGGGGGGGAAGCTCAGGGTCATTTCTTGGCTTTGGTAGCTCCAAGGCCATGGGTGGGCATTTCAGCCGGGTGGCAAAGGGAGGAGAGCCAGATCTCCTGCCTTGTTTGCGGCCTGAAGCCACAGCTTTTGGGATTTCCTTGGCTCTTGGAAAGGCAGCCCTTTGGGGAGGCGCCAGCATTTCCAGGTGGTGCAGGGAGGGCTGCCCAAGACACGTGGATTCCTTTGCTTCCTGTCTCCAGCTCCCTCTGTGAGGAAGGGATGGAGGAATTCCTGGCTGTGGTGGACTTGCCAGCCAGCTAATGCCACCAGCTTATTCCCCCAGCAAGGTGAAAATGAGGGATCAGTAGCATGGGGAAGGGGAGTCTGAGTATCTGGTGGGACCAAAGGCTGATGGGGGAAAAGGAGAGGAGATGAAGATCTCTGAACTCCTAATGTCCACGACTTACCGATTCCGCCTCCCACCTGAGGTCCTGTTCTGCTCACTCCTCAGCATGGGGAGCAAAGCTTTTTGTCTTCCACGACATCTACCACGCTGCTATAGTTGGGAAGGGACAGGCAAGTACATGCTCGCAGGGCTCGGCCCTCTGCAGTCAGCCCTTCCTGGGGCCTGATTTCATATCCCCTTTCCTGTCTATCAAGACCTTTCTAGGCCTGGTCCATCTGGGAATAGCTTTGGGGGACCCAGTGAGCAGCCATCTGTATTCAGTCTTTCCTGAGCTGATTTGTCCCGAATAATCTCTTCTCTTATATTCCCCTCCCTCACTCTTCTGCCTCATGCATATGAGGTGCTGGGTTTCATGCATTTGACCTATGCTTGGGCCTGCCAGCCCTGGCCCTTCCCCTCGGCAGCTGCCTGGTCCTGAGCTGGAGGGTGCAGGCTGCCGTCCACCCCGGGGTCAGGGCCTAGAAACGCAGCCATCAGCACAGCATCTCCAGGATGACAGCTCTCCTTCTGACGTGGGGAGCCTACCAGTCCCAGGAATTATTAGCTGATAAATATTTGGCTGTGTCTCCTCCTAAAATAATTCTCACACATGATGATGACTGTCAGCCATGGCTCTTGGATCTAATTCCAGCCTCTCTGCCTACATCTGGTACCAAGGCTCTCACGTGACTGCTGGTCTCTCAGGGAGAAAAATGAGACTCTTGTTAATAAGCTGATAAAATTTAAATGCTGGGGGAGGGGGCCAAAGGGGGCAACCTGACCCGAGCAAAGCACTGCTGGGGCTCAAGATATCAATCTAGTGTTGGGGCCATCCAGCATTTGGACAATACAGGTTCCTTCCCTCAACTTGAACCTGGCAAATCGCAGCCCCAGCTCAATGCTTCCCAGAGCCGGCCCATGGAAACCCTCTGGAAATCCTTAGGTTCACAGGGTCTCCAGCCAGAGCAAGACAGTCCCTCTCTAACTCACATTTACTGGGGAAGAAACCATTACTTCGCAAGACCTCATCAAGCCAGTGAGAGTCAAGGGGATCACCAGTTGTGAGAAGCAGGAAGAAACAGTGGTGAGTGCTTCTGAGTGAGTCTTCCAGACACTGCTCACCGAACTTGACATTGTGTTTCAAATTTTCCCGTTCTGATTTCTGGGACAAACAAACCAAAATGTTACTAGTTTAAGTCGAAAAAAAATTGATTTCTTGGAAATCAGTAGAATATTTTACTGTTGAAAAAACACTTGAGCAACTAGCTTTGAGCACCAGCAAAATGACTTCGAGGGGCTTCTATCCCAAACTGCTACTATTGAAGGATTGAATTTCAACTATTTTCTGTTTTTACGTCTCTCTCCCAAACTTCAAATTCTTGGAAGATGGAACTGTATTGGGCCAGCCTCAGCCAGTCAGCCATGGCTCAGGGTGTGGAATATTCCCTAGAGAAAGGAGGTCACTGTGGGCCAGGCAGCCACCCTGAGGAGTAACCAGGAGGGGTCTAGGCTCCTCTGCCGCCTCTGACAAGGGAGCATTTCCATGGGGCTGCTGGAGGCATTCACAAACATTTTGAGGGAAAGGATTTTGCAGGAAGTGTTTTCAGGTGGCCACTATAGCCAAGGAGGTTCTTTTATCTGTAGAGGTCTGTGCAGAGCAGAGAGGAGCAGAAATAGCTGAGGTTGGGAAAAATTTTGTTGAGTACCTGCTATAAGCCAGGTACTCTCTTGGATAGCTAAAAAAGAAGAGAGAGAGAGAGAGAGAGAGAGAGAGATATTCCAGCTTTTGCAGGGCTTACATTCAGAGCAGTAAAACTGCATTGTTTGAAGACCTCACTGAAGGTCTTGAGACCTTCCTAGTACCCTATTTGAGGAAGGACCCCTCTGAGTAATGATTGAGGCACACCTTTGCCTCACCCCTACCCAGCCCATCACCAAGTTCTAACCATGCTACCTACTAACAAACTCTTGAGTCCATTGGATGTTCCCCACCCCTATTTTCACTGCCTGAGACTCAGCCATAATCAGTCTCAGCTCAGCGGTTCCACAACCCTTCTCCCTGGTCTTTGCAAATCCTGTCTGGCTTCCCTGTTCCATGCTCCCACTGCAGCCCGAGTGATTTCTTTTATTCAACATGAAAATCTGATGACATCTGTGCTGTAGTCCTGCCTTAGACTCTTCTGTAGTTTCCCAATGATCTTAAGATGAAGGACAAATGGGGCACCTTGGTGGCTTGGTTGGTTAAGCATTTACCTTTGGCTCAGGTCATGATCCCAGGATCCTGGGATCGAGCCCCAGGTCTGGCTCCCTGCACTGGGGGGAGTCTACTTCTCCCTCTCCCTCAGTCCCTCCTCCCACTTGTGCTTTCTCTCTTGCTTGCACTCTCTAAAATAAATAAATAAATAAAATCTCTAAAAAAATAAAAGATGAAAGACAAATGAGCCAAGAAGGCCCTTGGCAGTGCAGCCCCTGTCAGCTTACCAGCTTCATCTTATACCACTGCCCCAGCTCCCTGGGCTATGTTTGGGCTACCTCAGGGCCCTTGCACAAGCTCTTTGCCGCTCTGGGATCCTGTCCCTCTCTTCATATAGGAAACACTACTCAGTTCTTTTTATAGTTCATTGCTTCTCAGCTAAAGGGAGAAATATGCCCAAATGCTATCTTCCCTCCCGCACCTCCTCTTATTTATAAGTTTTCACAAGCACAGGAGCTTGTAACTGTCCATTCACTAGCGCCATGACTGGGTTC
The DNA here is from genome assembly GCF_011100685.1 of Canis lupus familiaris. Taxonomy (NCBI): domain Eukaryota; kingdom Metazoa; phylum Chordata; class Mammalia; order Carnivora; family Canidae; genus Canis; species Canis lupus. The sequence continues at coordinate 28,807,581 of NC_049237.1, forward strand.
ATGTCAGTCTCTCCTACCAGGTTGCAAGTTCCCTGAAAACGTGGACCTTGGCAGTTTTTCCTCACCATTGAATTCCTAATGCCTAGCATGGGGCCTGAGCACCCTACATAGCAAAGAAGGGACTTATGAATGAATAAAAAGGAAATAAATCCTCTCCTATGAGGGACTGTAATATTCTCAATCCCCCAAATTGCCACTGTTCCTTTCTAAAAAGGAGTTGAGAGAAATCTAGAGGCCTGCATTATTGGTGCATTCTCCACCTGTAGCCTTGTACTTTCTAACAACCAGGAGGAAATGAGGCAGTTAAGAAGACATAATCCCGGGATCCCTGGGTGGCGCAGCGGTTTGGTGCCTGCCTTTGGCCCAGGGCATGATCCTGGAGACCCGGGATCGAATCCCACATCGGGCTCCCGGTGCATGGAGCCTGCTTCTCCCTCTGCCTGTGTCTCTGCCTCTCTCTCTCTCTCTCTCTGTATCTGTCATAAATAAATAAAATATTAAAAAAAAAAGAAGACATAATCCCAGACACCTAGTGGATAGCCGACAAACACTTGTTGAAAGGAATTTTAAACTCAATTGCATTCTAATATCCCAAACAAGTGTTTGCAGAGGCCAAGAGTCAGCTGAGTGATAAGGTTGCCTTAGGAGTTCCATACACAGGGAATTCTGTAATGAAAAATGGGGGCCAGTGGCAGTGAGGGGAAGAGGCCCCACCATAGGCAAACATCTAGTAGCTTTCAAATTAAAGGGCCTCTGACCTCCCTGTGAATTCACCAAATTAGCTGGCCTGTGCAGGGGAGAAACCTTAATAAGAACAAATGCCCTGCCCTATGTTTGGAGCCACACTAGCAGGATGGCTTGCAAAGGGGCTCTGCTTTCTGGGGTGGGGGTGGGGTGGTGGCAGGAAACAGGGGTTGGGGGAGTTGGGGGGAGAGTGGGGCTGGGGAACAGCAGGGTCTAGGCCTCTAGGGCCTCTGCACCTCTGGATCCTTGTCTATAAGGTGGGGACAAAATATAGGTGCTGTTACAAGGATTAATTGAATGTTCAACTCACAACTATCCAGATAGCAGCTAATAGAAGTTTTGAAAGGTTGCAAATCATCTTTTGATTCAACATGCAGTCTGCTGGGAGAATCTTCCCATCCCCCTGGCGAGGCCTGCAGTACTCTTGGATGCAGGGATCTCTGGTCCTCAGAGCAGAAGGGCCCTGTAGTTCCCGAGCACCTGCCATGGGTCGCCCTGGGCTGTCTCCTTGCCTCCATTTAGCATTTTGATTTGTGCAGCTTTGCTGAGAATCTCTATTGCGGCATGTTGACTTATCACTCATCCCAATAAGTTCCCATTCTCTCTCCTCCTGACAGCCTTGCCTAATGTACTTATTCATTCAATTTAAATAAATCGAACATAGGCCTATGACAGCCGATAAGTGAGTCACACAAGAACAAACAGAAGAGAAAGCTCTGCAAATAGTCAAATGTCAAGTAAGAATGGAAAACTGTCCCCACAGCTTCAACGAACCTTGGATGTCTAATATTTATGGCCAATTGATGTCATTAGAAAGTAAATAAGCCCTCTTATGCTGCATTACATAAGATTAACTGCAAGCAATGGAGTTTAAATAGCAGAGATAAGTGCAGATGGAAATAAACCTGTTTAAAGCAGAAATATTTGATGGGCCTCCTTGCTGCTTTTAAGATAATTGATCTGTATATCTGTATTGAATCTCGCCATAAAAGCTTTGAAGAGACTTGTGGCAAAGCCTGTTGAGACCCAAATCACATTTCTCTGGGGCCACCCAGCCAGGGTTGGAACCTTCCCAGAGAGGAACTCCAGGCCTGGGGACTGCAAAAAGCAAGAAGTAAGCACAGGGTGCCTGTCCCATTTTCCTGGGGTGCAGCTTGAACTCAATGACCAGGGTGGCGGTGGGCTCAGCTGGTATGGGCAAGAAAAGAAAAGGAACTAGGGTGGGCTAGCTTGGAGCGGAAAAGTGTGGAGTGGGTGGGGTAAGAGGTGCTAAGTCACTCTCTGAGTATTTCCAGAAATGCTATGTAAGGCGGTGCTTCTCAATCCCAAATCATTCACGGTAAAGGGACAGTTTTCTCTTCTCAGGTGTCATTTCTAATCCTTTGATACATTGTGTCCTATTGTTGATGGCTAGCATGATGCCCCCATCACACGCAACTCATCACTCAAGTTTGAGAACATCTGACTGGTCTATACTGTGTTCAACGAGACATGCCTACCGGTCACAAGCTAACTACTGTGGCAACGTCCGGTTGTCCTCACAGTCTGTAAACTCAGTGTTGTACTTGTGGAGGCCAGATAACAAGCAGCTTGGGGATGAGTACAGATGCATATACCGTGCATTGAACCACGCCACTGGAAGTCTTGGTCTATCCGCCCTCTAAGGATGGGGAGGGTGGAAGTAAAGGAGACCTATTTGATCCCACCAGGACAAAGGTGTCCCTGAAAGTTGTAGCAGATACAAACTGTACTCTAGAAACTCAGATGTGCCAGCAATTTAATTTTAAAAATTTTCTATAACAAAGCAATCCTATCATGATACCACATTGCTCGGCTGCAGAGATTGGAGCTCAGTCTGTGGGAAGCCTTGCCTGCCTGCCTTCCCCGGGGTGGGGCAGAAATGGTGGAGAGCTTGCAGAGAGCAGAGGCTACATGGGACCTGAAGGAGCCTCTGCCTGGCTTGGCATCAACTGTCCACGTCGGCAGCTGTCGAGATATCCTCGTCCCCATCTGGCTTCTGTCTTTGGTCCAGGCAGCTCTCTGTAGTGTCTTCCTTATTTCCACCACGAGGTCCCATCACATTTCTGGGCTCCCTGTGCCACATTCATGTCACTGTGGCTGGATGGAGAACAGCCCACTGCTCTCCAGACTGGGAAACTGTGAGGTCTGAGCCTGTCCACTGGCACCCACTGCTTCACTCTTCTCCCTGCATCGACAGGAGTTGGTGAGATGTTGGAGATCTTGCTGAGTCATTTGGCTCCATCATAGGGAGTTGGGGGGCATGGAGGTAGAGGTGGGGACAGATGGCTTTCTGCTTACTCTATTCTGGAAGATCTATCACATTCCCCAGGACTGGCCCAGGTAGGAGTCCCCTCTCAGGGACTCTTCTGCATCTTCAGTTTCTTTTCTTTTGGACTCACTGTTTCATTATAAGAAAATATAATAATGATAATACTGATGATTAATATAATTATTTTTGGTGGGGATGACCTAGGTTGGAGTAATCTCATTTTCCTTAAATCTTTTGTCTTATGGTTTAGACATTGGCTTCTGAAATTAAAAAAAATACATATAATTTGACTCATGTTTTGTTATCTCTTCCCTGAGGCAAAGGGTTTAGCAAAGCCTGGGCTGCTGTCTACACAGGGGAAGCATCCCGAGGTAATGGGCGTTCCTGAGGATGTAGACTGCATCGGATAGTACATCAGATTGTCATTACACACCAGAGTCCAAGTTAAGAACAGATAGCCTGGGCTACCTTGCTGAGGTTAACAAATTCCCCACATCTGAAGACTTGAGCAGTGTCTGGACTGCCTGTTGGGAGGGACTTCAGGTACCAAGCGACAGGGGAGACGTTCTACAGTTCCATGACCATGAGGTGGGGAAAAGAGAGACTATATCAAGTCCCAAAGAAGGATCCCAAAGAAATTTCCTCTGATTGCACTTGGGCTCATGAGAAACAAGTGCTTGTCAAAATAATGACTGAGAACCAGGACTGGTGTCTGACCTCATTTGCCACCACAAGGGCCATGTCTGTTCTACATCCAGCTTATCTATGTTTTGCTCCCCTCCCAGTTGGATTCCCAGGGTGGGTGGATTTAAGTGAGTCAGCTTATTGTCCTGGGTACCGGCGCTGTAACTGGCACTTGGTAAGTGTTAATTGGAGATAGAAATCGTATTCCCATTTCTTTCTGTAGGGATTCCAGTCATAGAGGACGCACCCTGATAGTGTCATCTGTATTACTCATGTATCACTGAGAAAGATCAATAGCAGAACAGAGTGGCATCTGCTTTGTATGTGTTCTGTAAACAGTAGATTCTCTTCTTCTTCACCCAACATGTGGCACAGGGCCCTGCTCAGAGTAACTGTACAGGATGTGGCTGCACATATGAGATGAGATTTGAGGTAATGGATGTAATTTATTTTGTGACTTGTAGGAGGTTCACTGGCTTGAACTGGTACCATGTATTTATTATGACAAATACTGTTTTCTCTATTGGTTACAAACCTAGCTCCCTATTGCAGCTTAGTTATTGGCTGGTTATATTTGAAGATTAAATCAGATTTTCTCCTTTCCTTATCATCTTCTCTCTGCCCCGATGCAAAGCAGAGGGAGTAAAAAGTGTTCCTTACGTATTCTTTCTATCTGTAGAAACTACTGGAAAATAGGTATGTTCTTCTGCAGAAAATTAACTAGGAAGCTTATTAAAAATATGGATTTCTAGACCCTATGCTGGAAATTCAGATTCACTAGCCCTTTCTGTGGATCCTAGTATGTGATTAAAAAAAAAAATCTCCCAGATGATTGTAATCATGCAGCTAGGTTGGGGACCACTACTCTATTAGACTCAGAGGATTCTTATGGAATCTTTATTCAGGAATCTTTTCCTGGTTCCAGAAGCACCATTTTCAGGATGGGAAATTCTGGTATATTTAAAGCATGTAATAATAATAATAGTCTAGATGAGGTGCCCTAACCAGATGCTGGTGAGGATATTAACCTAACCAGTGGGCTGTTGCTGCTCACTGCTGACCTGGAAGGAAGCTCATTACCCGCCCTGGGATTGAATCCTTGAGTGAATGTGGAGGGGGATGAGAAGAGGCAAAAATGAGCCAGTCTCTGGGGAGAATGGGGTATCTGGTTTGCTGTTTTAAATCCAGAGATACCCAGAGTCCTCCTGATGGATACTTCTGGGGGTTGCATCGCCTGACTACTCTAATTACCTAATTATAGTGAGAATTTCAGGCTATTTAGATAGAAATTTATAAGAAGTATGTTGGGGTTTTTCTCTTTTGAAACTTCCTCCCAGGCAATTAAAATGCTCTGAAAGGCTTTGGAAAAGCTCATGCATGTTCAGATGAACTAGGTGTCCCCAGATGTTTTCTGGTTGGAACACAGTTGCCTCCAGGCTGCCTCTCCCCGCATGTGACGTGCTTGAGCTCAAGATTCCAGGCTGTTGGTGTGTCGGGAGCGCACCGTGGAAGCCCGGTTTGCATCATCCTTCCACAAGCGTGTTGGCACGGTGGTGGCCACGCCGCGCGCGTGTCATCGGCCGGAGGAGCCGTGGCCCTCGCAGAGGGGTGGCCCTGTGGGCATGTTGTGGGCCTTTGTCTGAGGGCGCGGGGACCCCGCGTGCGCACCGAGGCGGCCGGGGCTTAGCGGTGCGGGCGGTGACTGCAGCCAACTGTTGAAGCCGCACCTTGTCCCCTGCACCGTTGTTGGCATGCCCACTGGGCACCATCTGCAGACCAAGAACATGCCAAGGCAGTGCTGCTGCCACTGTTTCCATCACGGAAACATTTCTTTGATCTTCCAGTGTTGCTTTCAAGATGATTAATCTCCGCGTGGCTCGGCGTGTTGAGGCTCTCCATAAAGGCAGGTGCATGTGTCCGTGCGCGGCTCTGTCAGGACTGCTAATGTAAGCGTCTGTTTTACAGCCCAAGTGACAGCTGTATTGTTCTGGCAGGGTTACAGCTCTGACATGTGGAATCAATCTTTTTAACCTGTCAATTAATCAGCGGGCAGCTGTCAGCCCAGCTGAAAGGCCTGAAGGACAGTGCCCTTTCAATGGATTATACTGGGGGCATGGCGAAGTAAAATTGAACACTTCAAGCTTCAAGGAACTCTTGTTGCATTCAAAGCCAGGCTTCACTCTCACTTAAAGGAAACAGGCTGTGGCTCCAGCGTGGGCCCCTCCCAAGGAGGCTCTATTGAGGCTTATGGGCAAAGAGTACGGAGCACGTCCCTGTAGTTACCTTACCAGGTTCAAGGGATCCTTAAAGGGGAGGCTCCAGAGTCTGCCAGGTGAGGCCATCTGTTCCCCGGGTCCGGTGGCGCAGGTTTGTTTTTGATGTCCAAAGCAAGCTGTGGCTAGTGGGGGCGGGGGGTGGGTAGGGCACTTGGTGTTTAGGTGGATTTACAAAGCGCCCTCTAGAAGGAAGCTTGCTTGTTAGCCCCATGTTGAATAAGCTCTTATAGATGGGGTATTGCCCTGAGCACTTGGGGGAATACAGAGCAGAATAAAGCAAGCTTCTGTTGCTTCCCTTCCCTCATCACCTTCTATATGAATGAGACAGATATAGGCTGCAAAAAAGCGTAACCAATTATTGTGTCCTCTATAACAATTAATTATTATTTGTTAAGTACTCTAATAAAAACAAGTTAGCATATGCTGAGAGACGAGGTGTCACTAAAATAAAGTTCTGAGCAGTTTGGAAGAGGAAAAGGTGCTGAGATCTGGGGCTGCTGGTGAAGATTTCAAAGAAAGGGTGACAAACCACCCTTCGAGCCTACACTTTGTTTTCCCTGCTGTGCTGGCTTGCCATTCCATAAATAACTAACTTTCTCTATTCCTCCATTCCTTCCTTCCTTCTGCAAATATTTATTTAGCACCTAATTTTTGCAAAGCCTGGTGCATAGTGCTGTGTGTGTGTGGGAATATGAAGATGATTCAGGCAAAGTTGCCTTTAACAGAAAAACATCAAAGATCCTGTCACTGCAAATCCTGGGGAGGGGCAGGCCTCTCCCCTGCTCATCCCGCTGGGCTTGGGCAGCAGCAAGGCTGCAAATTATTTAATTTCTTATTGGCCCAGGACCATTATCTGGCATTTGCCTTTTTTCCCTCATGGATCCTGAAGTGAGAATTGGATTCATTTTGTCTATGTGATGGAAGAGTTCTTGGTTTTGTAAGCCCACCAACTGGATCCTGTTGTCATGTCCTTCACCAAATAACACATTATGTCTAACCCACTGTGCTTTTGAGCCAGATGGGTCTGAGTTGAATCCTAGCTCTGCACTTACTAATTGTGTTAACTTGGGTAAATTTCTTTGTCTTTCTGAACCTTAGATTTTTCATCTCTAGTACTTAGGTACCGATGCTCAGCTTTAAAGTGTTGCTGGGAGAAGAGACCAGGATGACGAATGCAAGATGCCTGGTAGACAGTCGACATAGTAGACACTCGATGAGTGCTGGGTTCTATTTTTGTTCATCTTTTTTGAAAGGATAAAAATGGCTGCCTACTTTTTTCAGTGTCTTTTGTCACCAGTGTCTTTTGGTGACTGTTTCATAGTAGGTGCTCAGAAATACTTTAAAATTGTATAATTGAGTGGCTAGTAACTCCGAAAGCTTAATGTGGTTACAGTCTCTCTAGGACTCCAAGAATGGGCCATAACTACAGGGCATGTCCTAGTTGGTGGATCATCTGTGGCTGATTGACTTATATCTTCTACTGGGGTGTTGGGTGGAAGTTGTTGGTTACTCTCACTGGAGCTAAGAGCAAAGCAGCCACAAGAGCACCCAAGCCAATTGTGGAGGGTTTGAGAAGGAGTTTAGATCCCAGTAAACACCACACGAGTAGCATGATCAGCCCAGTCTTTCCTCCCTCTGCCACATGGTGTTCAGCATCTGCTCCGAGCAAACGCGCCCACGTCTGTTGAGACTGGCATCTGAGAGCTGTATTTTTGGTAGGATGCGTGTCTGCACAGTCCAGTGAGAGAAGAGCTGCAAAAACCTTGTACCCAACAGGGAAGCTTCTCTGCCACCCTGACTTGCAAGATTGGAGGCGACCTCCAGAGGAGGATATCATGAAATCATTTTGACAAAATGATCACTCAGGAGGGTGATGGGAGTTTTCACCAGAAGGGCAACAGTGCTTCCGTTTGCAGAGTGGGGTGGAAGAGAGAACTCCCTCTGGTTCAGGATATCTGCTTGGTGTTAACGGGCATGTCTCTGCATCCAAACTTTAGGAGCCGGATTTTTACCCTTCTCAGTTATACCAGAGAGTTGATGTAGGACACAGAGTGTTCTAGAACTCTGTAGTATTATCTTCATAAAGATTTTTAATTGTTGGGTGTGTGGCTAGGCAAACTTCTCATGTGAACGAACCATGGTCATTGTCAGAAGCCTAGTCATTTGTTACAATATGGTGGGTTAGTGGAAAGTGGGTTTGAGTTTTGACTCTGCTGTTTTTTAGTTCCCATGATCTTGTCGTTAAGGTTTTCTGAGTCTCAAGATTCTTTGTAAAGTTGGAATTATTTCACAGAGTTGGTATGAGGGTAACATAAGATAATACATAAAACGACTTTGCAAATCTTGAACTGCTCAGATCATGAGAACCACTAATAGCACTTCATTGTACCATTTGGCTCTGTTGCTGAAAAATTGGATTCTAAAAAGAGGTAAATTTGATATTTGGACCAGCATTGCCTAAAGTTATTTACTGAGTGACAGGGATTTCAGGAGAGTAAAATTCTCAGAAATATTAAGTCTTTCTCTAAAAAAATCAGAAATTAAAAATAAATAGGAGTTGAACAGTGTTTGGAGGTAAAAAGGACAAGGAGATGAGAATGGGAACTAGGGAAAGATTTGGATTTTACCCAGGCAGCTTGCAGAGCAGTTCCCTTAGTAGGAATGCAGTGTCTGCTTTCATAACCTTCACATTATGTACCTCCATCCTATTTTTACCTTCCGCCTGAACTCCATTCTTAAAATCTGAAATAGACCACGCGAATGGATTGTTCCTTTCACAATCATTCAGCAAATAGTGAAGATGTTGCAAATACTCATGAGTAAGTTTATCAAATGCTGGCTATTGTGTTAGGTGTTAGATTTTACAAAAGTAAATGCAAGTAGAGTCATGCCCTTAGGAACCTAATCTGGGGGGTGAGACAGCCATGCACACACATCATTTTAATGTACTATGGTGTAATGTACAATGATGGATGTGTGCAGAAATGAAGTGCAGACATGTAATGCAGTTGACCTGGGAGTAGAGGTGAAGTGGTGCCTAAGAAGGGTTTTGAAGAAAAAGAAAATCATCAGATAAGCCATTGCTTTCCAGGAAAATGGTTGGGAAGATCTGAAGGAAACATGATTTGATAAATTTGATAAAGACCTCCTTGGAGAAAAGAAACAAGAAGACTTTTGCTCCATGTTAGATGTACCACAGGTCATAGTTACGGTTTCCAAGCCTCAAGTTTTCCATCCTAGTGCATGAGACTTTCGAGGCAGGGAGTGGGGTCTCTTGGTGCTTGTGACTCTCATGATACAGTCTTTTTTAAAATTTTTATTATTATTTTTTTTAATGAAACAGTCTTGAAAAGGCTGGGCACTGAATGAAAATGGATGATGGAAGGAGAAAAGGAAAATTAAAATGGAAGAAGCAAAAGCTGATTGAGACTAATCCAGCTCCCATTCCTAAAAGTCCAGGCTTAAGGCAGCCTCAAAATTCAGTCTCCGCCTGGTTAGGAGGCATTTTGATTTCAATTAAGTCTTCCAGGTCAAAAGGAATGAAGCAAAACCACGACCAAAAGACTGAACACCCAGAACGAAGTGTATTTTGTGGGAATCTATGTCTTTCTAGCCTAGGGCAGGTCATTTCATACCAAATGAGACTCTGTTTCCCACTATGCACTAAGAAAGGGATCTGAAGTTTGTGATGACAAATGGTATGCCTGCACCCAGCGATGAGCCCACGAGGCCCACGTTGCTGTGCCAATTGTAGAGAGACGGAGCAGTGCTCCCTGCCCAATCTTCCCCCATCCCGTGCTTTTTTTTTTTCTTTCTTTTCTATGAGAGAGAGAGAGAGAGAGAGAGAGAGAGAGGCAGGCAGAGACATAGGCAGAGGGAGAAGCAGGTTCCCTGCAGGGATCCCGATGTGGGACTCGATCCCTGGACCTGGGATCACACCTCAAGCCTAAGGCAGGCACTCAATCGTTGAGCCACCCAGGGGTCCCTCATCCCGTGCTTCTTAAAAAATGTGGTCAGAGCATACTGGGCCAGTAGGCGACCTGTGCTAAAATGGTCAGGAGAAGTCAAGCGTACTGAGATCTTGAACTGCTTGAACTGCTATCTTTTCCTGTTTCTTTTTCTTTTTTCTTCCTTCCTTCCTCCTTCCTTCCCTTCTTCTTTCTTATCCCTCTCTCTCTTTCTCTCACTTTTTAAAATCACTCACACACTAGTGACTATACCCCTCCTTGTGCTGTGAAACCAAATTCATCAATGAAAGGGATTCATGGTGGTGGCAGCCAAAGAGCCCCATGCTTAAGAAGCTTTCATTTCTGTAAAGATTGTTTTACACTGCAGTCACCTTGGTGCTCTCTTTAAATGACTGATTTGATGTATAGGGAATCCAGATAGATTCCCCTCTCTCTTCCTTTTTACTCTTAGGTTTCCCCCTCAAGTCTCCTTTGTTTTTATTTTATTTATTTTTCTTCTTTTTGTAACCTCAGGTACCTAGTGCTGAACTAATTCTGTTTATTCTGTTTCTTTCATTCTTTTTTTTTTTTTAATTGAAATACAGCTGACACACAACATTATGTTAGTTTCAGGTGTACAACATGGTGATTTGACAACTACATATATAATGAAATGCTCACTGCAATAAATGTAGTAGCCATCTGTAACTACATCTTCCTGTGCTACTCAACACTTTATTATGTAAATTTTTATTGAAATATAATCTACATACAGAAAATTGCACAATTGAATGGGTACAGCTTAATGAATTTTCACAAAGTTAGCAAAGTTCATAGGCATCCAGATAAAGGAACAAGACATGGGCTGAACCCAGGAGGACTCCCCTTGTGCCCGTTCTGAACTGGTCTTTCCCCTGTCAAATGGTAACCACTATTCTGGGTTTCAATACCAGACGGTAATTTTTGGTTCTTTTTGAATTATGCTTAAATGGAATTGTACTTCTTATATTTTCTGTTTGACTTCCTTCCCTGAACATTATGTTTGTGAGATTAATCCACGTTCATTTATTCTCATTGCGAAGTAGTATTCCATCGTGTGAATACACCAGAATATTTCTAGTCATTTTCCTCTGGATAGGTATATTTGAGTTGTTTCTAGTTTAGGATAGTCTAGATAGTCTCTTATAAGTGGTGCTTCTATGAATACTCTTATAAATTGTTGTGATGAATATGTATATATATGCTTACCTATGGAGTATAGACCTAAGAGTGGACTTGTTGGGTCTTTGAATTTGTTCGGTTTTAGGAAACATTGCCAAGCTATTTTCAAAGTGGTTGTGTCGAGAGCTCAGGTTCCCTGCTGGTACTTGGCATTGTCACTCTTTATCATTTTGGTTTTCCTAGTTGATCCCTGTGGGGGTGCTCTGGGCCACTAGTTAATCCATTCCATTCAGAAGGGGGAGTCAACACTTCATTTTGAAAATCTATCTATATTACCGGATGTACCTATGTTAATTGCTCCATTTCCTAAGTGGTAGACTGTTGGAGCGTCTCAAATTCCCTGAGACGCCAGTCAATTATGAGATTAAAATACTTAAAACTTGCTGGATTCTAGCTCATGCAGATTCTTACTAAATACTGCCATGCTGTTCTCCATAATGGAAACACCAGTGTGCATGCCCACCAATAATGCATAAGGGTTCATGTTCTCCATATTTTTCCAAAAGTTATGATCTGATTTTTACTTTTTTAAGGATTTATTTATGTATTTGAAAGAGAGAGAGAAAGAGAGAGAGTGCATGCAAACAGGGGGAGGGGCAGAAGGAGAGGGAAAGAGAAACTCAAGCAGACTCCTTGCTGAGCATGGAGCCCAACTTGGGGTTCAATCCCACAAACCTGAGCTGAAACCAAGAGTTGGCCACTCAGCTGACTGAGCTGTCTACTCACCTCAAAAGAATTATTAACTGATTTTTAAATTTTGGACATTGGGATGGTTATAGAGTAGGATCTTACTAATACCTAAATTTAGTTATTCAATGGCTAATATAGTTGAATATCTCTTTATGTATGTTAGCTATTTGGATTTCCTTTTCTGTGAATTTCCTACTTAAAACCCTTTTCCATTTTTATATTGGGTTCCTATCTTCTTGTGTTCATTTGTGAAAATTGCTTATATATTCTAGACAATAATCCATTTGTTAATTTTAAACATCAGAAACAGCTTTATCCTCTCTCCTACCTGTTTGTTATTTTGTCTACAGTGTCCTTCATGGAATAGAAATACTACGCTTGAATCCAAAAAATATTTTTAAAAATATTTTTAAAAATAGATTTATTTATAAGAGAGAGAGAGAGAGAGAGAGAGAGAGAATAAGCACGGAATTCAAGTGGACTCTGTGCTAAGCTCACAGTGTCCTCTGGGGCTCAATCTCATGATGCTGAGATGACAACCTGAGCCAAAATGAAGAGTGAGGCACTTAACCTGACAGTATCACCCAGACACCCCCCCCAAAATATTTTTATATTATGTGTTTGGGGTCTTATTTAATAAGTTCTCCATTATCTCCTATCACAACTTTATTCTCTTACATTCAAAAATTATATTTGTAGTTTCACCTTTCATATTTGGTCTTTGATTCATCAAGAGATTTTGTGGCATATAATCACGTCAGAGATCTAAAGGCTTTTTCCCCCTATATCAAGATGCAATTTCCAAATAACATCTATTCTATTTAAAAACCCACTGTTTTCTCACTGGTTTGAGGTGGCATTATATCATATATCATGTTTCCATTTGTACATAAACATATTTTTTGAGCTCCTTAGTGTTTTTTCCAGAGTTCTATTTTCCTGTTCCTTCTACCGTGCCATCTATTGTAATTATTTCTTTTGTTCTCAAAATTGACTTAGCCACCTGTGAACCCTTATTTTCTATAGGAACATTAAAATGTTTGTCCATTTCCTTAAAATCCTGCTGAAATATTATTTAAAGTTGCTGTGAATGTATATATTAATTGGGTTAAAATTCGCATCTTTATATTAAATGACATTATCCATGAACAATGCTATCCATCTCTATTTTTCTCATTTTAAAAATTATCCTTTATCTCCTTTACTGTAGTTTAAGTTTTTCCTTTGAGATTTTGTGTGGTCTTTGTTAGTATAATTCCTAGATATTTGATTATTTCCATTACTGTCATAGCTCCCCATTTGAGATTTAACAGTGCTGTGGCCAGCCTATGCAATAAGAGAGAAATTGATAGGCTCAAAATGGAAGGACTAGTTTTCTCTTCAAAGAAGGTACATCATTTGTTGCTAACCAAAGATCAAAACAAGTAGATGGAATTTCCAGAGCAAAAACAAGAGAGGGTTTCCTTTCACCTAGCAACTTTGGATTAGTCTGGAAAACAACATTAATTTAAATTCAAGCTTTCAGATTTCCTTATCTGAACAATAAAAAATGTGAAGAGAAAAAGCAGAATTCATATTCCCTTGATAACAACATAGATTGGGCTCAATTTTCCTTTTGGCTTTTCTCAGATTCAAATCATCTGAGAAGAGGTCATAATTTGTTAAGAGTTACCTTGAGTCTGTGATAGTTTTTCTTTTGTTACCAAATTCTATTCTTTGGCTAGAGCCAAGTGGGGTGTGTCCCCTACCCCATCCCATTTCCTTACCCCTTGGGCTTCTTTCTCTCCATGTCTTTATGTCTTTCCCCAGGATACCTCCCCTCGGTACTGAAACTCCTTGTTATCCAGCTCCCATTCATTGTTAGAGCTTGCAAGTCTCTCACTTGCTCTCTAATCCCAGCCCTGGCTCTTGTACATATATGGGTCACTATGGTTCTGGGATTCATTTTTGCCATCATCTTTTTCTTGATCCCACTAGGCTCAATCACTTCCATAAGCCTCTTTTTTTCCCCCTTTCTGCATGCTTGTTAAGGATACCCATTAATTCATTTCACTCATAGCATAGTTACTTAATACCAGTTAGGTGTCAGATACCTTGCACCCACTGTATACCTGCGAACTCAGGTCCTGCCTCACCTTTACTTACTGGTTTCATGAGACAAGGGAAATCTCAGGAAGTTAATAGGTAAAGAGCTCCCCACCTATCCAGTTGGGCTACATTCTGGTCTGTTGGTTTTGAGTCCAGCAGGGACAGCATAGGGTGGGTATGGATGTGGCACTGAGAGGAAGGGGTTTGAGTGATACAAATGGATGATTTGGGTTCTCTGCTTACATTCTACCCAGTACCAAAGCACTTGGTGTAGAGTGTGGCCACAGATCTGCCTTTCAGTCCAAACATGGAGTTCTGCTATTCCCTTTCGCACCCGTCCCTCCTCTTTGCAGACGGTTTACAAGCCTTTTGGGGGAAGTCAGTGAGTTCTTGGGATGTGTTTATAACCCTCTTTGCTACACGTAGTCCTTATTCACTCTAGGAAGAGGGCAGAGGTCAGGCAGGAAGAGAGTACCTGAAACCATTTTAGTCATCGGTGACTCTTAGTATCCTGACAGTTCTTAGTATCCTGATAGTTCAAACATTCTCCCTTAGACAAAGACTCAGGCTGGCGAGCATACTCCAACGGCTTGCGATTATGGGAATGGGCAGAAGTAGTCAGTATAAAACAGCTGGGCTCTGAGCATGGCCATCATGACTTGTGGCTCAGAGCCCCATGAACAGCAGAGAATGTTCTCTGGACTGTACGGCAACACTTCACATGGCTTGAGTAACCACCAACAAAGAGTACAAGTCAGTTTTGCTTTATGAGAGAAGTGGTAGCCAGCACTTAGAACTTATGAGTATGATAATTAGAGTATAAAAGCAAGCTCGTGTGTCCGTGGATGAGTTACTTAACCTCTTTGTGCCCCAGTGTTCTCGTCTGTAACTTGGGAAGAATAATGATATTTGCCCCACATGGTTATTTTGAGGATAAAATAATTCATTTATAATAGTAACTACTTACAGAAGTGTCTAGAATTTGTCAGTTGTTTAAAATATAAGGTCTAAGAGACTAGATTTAAGAAACAAAGCAAACAAAGCCAAAGAGACAAGCAAACAAACCAGTCTCTCAAATGCAGAGAACAAATGCTAGAGAGCAGGTGGGTGGGAAGATGGGCAAAATAGATAAAGGGCATAAAGGGTTCATCTATCTCGATGAGCACTGAGAAATGTATAGATTGCTGAATCACTATCTTGCACACCTGGAACTTACGTAACACTGTATGTTAATTATACTTCAATAAAAATATAATGAAATGCTAGGTCTGAACTTGACAATGTCATTGTGAAGTATCTTTAAGAGTGGGGTTCAGAGGTGCTAACTGACTGGCCCAGCCAGGGAGTGGTAGGATGTAGGCTTGGGTAGGTAGGAAAGGCCTCAGCTTTTTTCAACTTGGCCACACATCTAGGCCATGAGGTTCTGGTGACTTCGGGTGGAGGCTGATGCATTTCTCACCCTCTGGGAATCCCTTCCAGTCCACTGTGCCTGAAGCCATGTCTCTGAAGATCTCCCTCAGGTCAGCAGCAGGGCAGGAGTAAGAGGTCAGTACCTCTTCTTTTTCACCTTGACAGCTGTCCCCTTTCTAGCCACTTTGCCCCTTCAGAGGAAGGGGAGTCCCAAGGGTTGTTAGGGGCAGGTCTTCAGGTAGGACAGAGCCCTCCAGGAAGAAGCTGGCAGAAAGAGCAGCCCCTCAAACCTGTGAGAACAAGGAGGGTGAAGTGAGACATATAACCTTGAAAACGGTGGCATTTGCCTGGTCCCTGTGGCCTCCTGTGCTGTCATGTAAATTGAGCGGACACTAATTTGATTCATAGAAGAGATCTGACCCTACTCCACCAAGCTCTCTTCAGCCTGGGTATCTCTTGTTTACAGGAAGTAGATGGAGCCTTGAACATTTTTTTTTCCCAGCTGTTTAGGAAGTCGCATTCCTCTTTGCCACTTGGTCCCTGGGGACCAAGGTCCCAGCAGCGAAGATCCCCCCCATCTGCCCACCCCGCCCGCCCATGCCACCGCACCCTGCTGCCTAATCTATTAGAGAGCTCGAGCTGGCAGGAGGCTGGGGCGGGGGGGCCGTTTATTTGATTGTCGTATCATTTATGTGGCTGTGACTTCCAATGCTATTATCTTTGTTTAGCACAAACGGAGAGCAGTTAGCGCTCCTGGTAATCTATCTCGGAATCAAAAAGCTATGGAGACAGAGACAGCCTCCTCTCCAAGCCTTTATCTCCTTCCACCATCATTTTCCCAGCTGGGAGCAGGCGACGACCATGCTTCCAATATGCTGCTCAATGATTTTAGATGATTGATCTTTCTAAAGTGCTTTTCCGCTTCTTGCCACACAGACGCAGATAGATTAAGCAATTATGGATTATTTCAACATCAAATGGCCCAAGACAATTAGCTAGAAGAGAAGCAAAGAAGTGGCCCTGCTGGCTTTTGGTGAGGGGGAGGTTTTAGGAGGAGTTAAAGGTGAAAGCCAGGGTAGATGTGCCCATTGGGATGGAAAGAGGAGGACACAGGGCTCAGCTGATCTAAGGAGAAAAATTCATATATATATTTATACAGTGGCAGCGCTTAGCATTTTTTTTATTGTACCATAGCATGAAGAAGCCTCACTGTCTTTGAATCAAACTAGCACTTCCAAATAGCATTCCTTTAAGGGAGATTGGATTGTTGGTGCTTCTTGGAGGGGGAAAAAAAAGTTGCAAGAGGGAGAGACTGAGTAGTGCATGTAATAAAAGACAATAGATGAGACAGTCTCTGAATGGATCTCCAGGCTCTAAATCACTCCCCAGGCCTGGCTGCCGCCGTGCAGACTTCCCCAGCAGGGCCTTCATGGTTTATGGTGTCAGCGGCACTCCGGGAAGTGAGTTACAGCCTTGCAGGCAGTGGGCGGCTATCTGTTATCCTACATGTAAACAGGTATTCAAATCCGGACTCCGGAACCTTCGCTTTGGCATTTAATCATCCCGGTAATCTAACCCCCGTCCCCCCGCCAAGGTCGCTGTTTGGATTGCGTGACTTTCAGACTCTTCTCTGGCACTGAAGGCAGGAGCAGCCGGGCTGACAGCCGCCCAACTCATCAACCGGGCTGACAGGCCCAAAAATTAACTTTGATATTTTGTGTGGAATAATTCAGTGGCAATTGGGCCAGATGATGTTCTGTAACCTAAATTCAATTTCCATCACCGGGAAGCATCACAGAGCTAGTCACCCGCTTGCCAAGAGCACCTAGCTATCTAGGAGGCCGTGTGTGTGTGTGTGTGTGTGTGCACACAAGCGTGCGTGTGCAAGTGTGTGCTGTACGCCGGTCTCTGCTCTTCATACGTGGGAGATTAATACGTACATGATATATTTGCAGAGGCAGGCATTGATTATTTAGGAATGGTTATCCAGGCCCTGTCTTTTCTTTCCTCCTTTCCTCTCTGTGTTTAATTCTCTCCTTTCCCTGTGGTGAGGGGCAGACGGGCAGGGGAGGGGTGTTGGAGAGGGAGGGGAAGTGTAAAGCACGCCATTATGCTCCTTAGCAGTTCTCAAAAAAGCCTGGGGATGAAGGGAGACATAGCTCTAATGCGAAGTTTGGGCCTCACTCATGGCTTTGCATGTTGCCCCTTCTCAGGCAGGGTCGTACAGTGGGTGGCGGGCCGCCGACCCAGATGGTCAGGCCAGAGTGGAATCCCAGCTGGGTGTCTTCGCACGTGTGCAGCCTCCTTGACTCACTGCATCCCTGGAGCCTCAGTTTCTCTGTTTGTAAAATGGGGAAAATCATTCTCCCTGTGCTCGGCCCAGGATAGGTGTGTGCGGGCAAAAGCTGTCCCAGGTCAGCCAACCGAAGGCTTTTGAGTGCACCTCCCTCTCTGCCCTTGTCCCTTTGGAGGGGCTCCCCCTGCTGATTGGGCCTCTAAAGGGCAGATGCCATCTCCAAGTCACTGGGGACCGACCAGTGCTACTCTGAAGGGAAGAAGTGGTGGGGTTGGGGAGTAAACCCTTCCAAAGTAGTCACAAAATCATGGACATGAGGACTGGTGGTCCAGTACTCCCCATGCAGGTATTTGCCAGCACAAGACCCTGAGACTTGGGCAGCTCAAGTGACCTGCTTAATGCCACACAGCTGTAGACCCCAGATCGCTAGCATGTCCTGTCTGGTCCCATTCACAAGGCAGAGCCATCGTCGCTGAGAGGGGGTTGGAGATTTGACCTTAGGGCCAGGCCACAGGACTGAGAAGAGGATTGGTTAAGCTTCTTTTGGCGCAGGCTAACCCAGAGTCTTTAGAGCCAAATGAGCCAAATTCTGCTCATTTGATTGTGGTGCTCCTGGGAGTTTTGTGACAGTCCCTCCATCACTGTCGACTGAGGTGCCATAGTGGAAAATTGCCTCATTTACTTTGTAGTTGGGTGAGGTTGGGGGAGAGGGTTGGTTCTAGAAGTACAAAAGGAGAGAACAAGAGTAAGAAAGAAGTCCTCTCCAGGTATCAGCACATATAGCACCTTGTGTGACTTCCCTGGAGCCCTTCCGAAATTGTCTGACTAGCGTCGGTGCTCTCGTCTGTGACATCTTGTTGCCACCAAAGGCAGGTCTGACTGGCTTTACATTCATAATCTGGAGTCTAGGTCACCAATTAAAGTCTCTTCCTGGTGAGGCCCAACATCTAAATGTGAATCCAACGGGCCTTGGCAGTGCACAGGGGGCCGTTTGCCAAACGTCTGGATCTTATTTGTTCCCTCCTGTCTCCCCAGGCAATGCTCTTGTTCATTTAAATACAGACATGACCACGTTTGTTGAGGACCATGTTTTTTTTTTTTTTCTTTAAATAGAAATGCCATGTGTGTGATGTTTTCTTTGAAAAGGAAAGCCCAGGGATCGTCTGCATCAGGTTATGAAATGATCCCAAGGTCCGTTCCTGGCTCTAAGCAAGTTGAGTATACATCACCTCGTTTAATTCAGCAATATCATCAATGTCAGTGCGTATCCACCGGCTGTTGGCTATTGGTCATCCGGACCTGACACAAACTCAATAAATACTCCATAACCCCTGACAGCCGCTAGCAGATTAGCCTGAAATGAGCGATTGCCCAGCCAACACCTGCTGAACCAAATCAGCCCCGTGACGGATGGGCCTGTACTGAGCTCTGACCACGAGTGAGATCAGTGGAAGAATGATTTTATACTTTAAGAAAAGAATTAGAGATGGTGGTGGCTGGAGTGATTGGAAAGCTTTCAGAGGGGGCCGTTTTTCTTCTCTTTCTTCCTCTTCCCCCGACAGATCCCCTGCTGTAGCTCCCCTCCCACACCCGAGTCCATTACGAATCCTAAGCTCCTTGACCCACAGGAGGAACAAAAGTGGGGGAGCCGGAAGCAGCTGAGGCTAGAGCTGGGAGCTGCTGTTGGGCACACACGGAACATAGGAGGTGCTCCCTCAGGGGATGAAGGAACCACCTCAGAACCTTCTGTGTAGTGGCCATGCATCTGACTCCATGGTGCAGGAGATGGCCATTCGGGGCTGGGCAGGGGGCGGGGGATGCACCACATATCCAAAGGGACAGCTGAGTCTGAGGATCCCAGGTGGAGCCTGGCCTGAGTATATACTTTTGGGCTTCCTCTTCTCTAGTAGCAACTGTTTGTGGGCACTTCCAATCCTCAGAGGCCGCTCCCACTTGTATTGTCTAGATTTGAACAAACTAGGCTTGGTAAAAAAAGAAAAATGCAAACAAAACCAGATTCTTTGTTTGAGTTCTTGCTCTTTTGCTTAATAGATGGGAGGCTCTGATAGCTGAGTCAACTGGACAATCTTTTGAACCTCAGTCTTCTGACACGTGAAATGATGATTATCCAGTCTACCCATTCTCCTGGTTTCTCAAAAAATTGACATTTTAATTGAGCCAGACTTTGGTACTCAGAACGTTTGTACAGGTCTCCTGTGAATTATCATTTTTCTGATTGGATAACAATTTGGCTTTGTGACATTGGCCTATAATGAGGGATATTAAAACAACAACAACAACAACAAAAAACCAGACCTGGGAAGCTCACTGCCCTGTTTACAGAAAGGCTGTTTCAGGGATGTTATTCACTAAATCACAAGACCCTTTCCACGTGGGCCTAGGGGAGACATTCCTGTTTGGTTTCAGTTCCAGGAACTGTTATGTTTATCTTGAACAACTGTTTAGATTTTATGTTATGAACTCTGAATTGTGTAAATGATACCATTTTCTTTTGTGTTGGGGACTAAAAACACAGAGCCAAATTAGGGGGCCTATCTCTCACCACTGTCTTGAATTCACAGTGTGTTGACGCTTTGATACTCATCTCATCCGCTACTCCCTCTCTCTCTCTCTCTCTCTATATATATATATATTTTTTTTTTCCCCCTCAATTCTCTTATTTTAAATGTATTTAATTTTGTGGAATGATGTGGAATTTTTTCTGAGCCAGCTTCTTCCATGTGTTGGTACCAGGCAAGGGGGGGTGTTAAGTAAATCGAGACACTCCCCCTGGCTAAGACAGTGCTCCTGAACTTTTCACCCACATGCTGGGACAGGTAGGGTAGGAAGAATGCAAGCACAGCTTTCTGAGAGGAAAGGGTAACTCACCCCCCAACCCCCAAAGTCCCTGTTAAATAAGAGGCAACTGGTTCTGGCGAGATCCAGAGTGCAGACAGGTTGGCATCCAGCTGGCCAGGGCCAGGAGAGGGAGCCGCTGAGAGCCTCCCACTGTCTCCCTCCCACTGGAGGGAGGTGTGAAGCTGGTGTGAAGCTGGCCCAGGTAACAGACAAGGAAAGTCTTACAGAGGTGGTTCACACTCCCTCCTTCTCTTGCCAGGGAGGAGAAGCAGACCCACAGAGGGCCCCCGGGATGCTTCAGGCTGCATCACCCCAGGGAACGCAGGGCAGAGTCATTCATCTTTTGCTTACCTGCTGCTTAATGGTACTTGTGATGCTGCTCACCCGTCGGCTTGTGCTTACAAACTCAGCTGCTCTCAGTGATTCTTGGTGGACCACCCCAAGCCCCTTCTGCTCCCAGAGCTCACAGAACCTTCTCTTGTCCTCGTGGGTAGGTTCCTGCCCCTATGGTCTCTCATTCCCTGTCCTGCATGGGTCACTGTGGCTCTGAGACCAGATCCTCATTCCTTTCCCTCTTGACCCTTTTCTCCATATCTGAACATTAATAATAGCTTCTGGGCTTTATTTAGCTCAGCGAAGTCAGGGTCAGCCTCAGCCCTTCTTAGAGCTCCCAGATGGTATCTATGCTGATTTTTGCTCCAGAGTAAGTCAGAGGTCGTCAGCTCTGGCTGCACACTTGGATCATGGGGCAAGGGGGTGGCGGGAGCTTTTGAACAAATACTAACATCCCTGCCACCCCAGATTGACTGGAGCCCATTCTCGGGTGGAGGGGTTGGGGGCGGGGAGTGGCACTGGGCATCTGGAGCTTTTGTGGGAGGCTGAGTGCATAGGGGGGTGGTGCAAGCTGGGGGCAAGCCAGAGCTGGGACAGGGCCCCCAGAGCCGGGTGCAAGTGGGTTTCCTCAAATCTCCCAGAATTTTGAGAGACACTTCTCTCATGAATCAAAGCTGAAGGCCTGTTGATTGTCAATAGCCATCGGCAACATCCCCATCTCGGCTCTGGGGGCCCTGGGGACTGGGGGGTGGACGGTGGAAAGGACAGCAGAAGAGAAGGTGAGGACAGGAGAGCCACATGTCCGTGACACTATTCCCAAGAGGGCTGGCACGTGCTGTGCCCCGGTGGCTGTCACGGGAGAGCCCACGCCGCGGCGGGCACCCAGCACTTCCCATGGCGAGGGGGGCGCTGGGTGGGTGTTGGGCAGATGGGGGAGTCTCAGGACATCATGAGCTGCTGGAAAGGTTACGGGAGGCTGTTTTCTTTCCCGGGCCCCGTCGCCGCAGCCTTTACGGGTCCAGAACTGTCTCATTTATCTTGCACTGTCACGGGAGGACAGCGTTCCACTTAAGTGAATTTTCCTGAATTCCCAAGCTTGTTCTTTCTCAACCTCCAATTTAATTTACTTCAGGTATTCTGGATGGAAGGCTTTCTAAAATGCATTCTACACCTTCTTGACTTTTGAGAAACACAAGAGAGTTGAACCCCCTCCTGATGGCCCTGCCTAATTTCTATGACCATCCAGCACCCACTGTTGTTGTTGTGCTCACTCTTGGCTTCGTCCAGCTGCTCTGCCACCAGGCTGTCAGCTGTCAATTCTCATTGCCACTATTGAACTGTCTCTAATGCCTCCCTCTTTCTTTCCCAGGACATCTTATGTATGCTACATCCAATTTGCAGGGACTGGGAAACCAAATATCTGAGATTGTTAGACTTTTATGTTAAGCAAGAGTGAAGAGGCTTTGACTGAGTGCCTTGGCCCTTCTAAGCATTGCAGTCCATGAATTCAGAGTAAGACCGTGCATTAGTTATTTTAGATGTCCAGGCTTTCTTTGCTTGCCCACAGAGAAGTTACTAGAAGTCAGACCTCAAGATAAGTGGGGGTGATGCTGCTGTGGGTTTGAAGAATGGTATAAGTATTTTCCCCTGACTGTTCATTTTCAGGAATGTCATGTGTCTTATCCAACTAGCCGGGTCCCCACACTGGATGTGTTATTGCCTTCACCTGCCAGACGACCTGTCACTGGGTTTTTTGTCTGCAGGTTTCATGAGTCTGGACTTTGTCTGACAAAGGACCCTCCCATCTGGAAAGAAATGAAGATCAAAAGTCCCTTCAGGAATATGTCCAGGTCTTCAGGCTCAGGGAAAGGGCCCCAGTTTGAAGAGCTGTCAGATTCAGACAGATGCAGTGACATTTGGAAAGTAATTTGAATTACCAGAGGACCATGGATATTGGATGGTTGGCAAAAATGTCTCCCCCACACCTGCTGTCAGCACCAATCAATGCTGGTCCAACTTCCTCCAGAGAGGAACACTGCCCTCACCTACATTTTGGTGTCTTACAGAGTTAGATCATCTGGGCTGGCAGTCTGGGTGTGTTGCCAGCAAGAAATAATAGTCTGTGACTGGGATCATCCACAAGGAAATTTCTAGGGTTTAGGAAGCTCAGCTCTGGTGTTCTGAGTTTTTGAATGAAGATGGGGCCTTGAGTCCTTCTTCCATAATCATCACCATCATCAGGAGTCACCCATCCTGGCCACGTGTGGGCACGGCCCTTCAGCCATCCTACGAAGTGGGTGTTGTAAGTCCAGTGTTAAAGAGCAGAAGCTGAACTGAGGAAGGTGGTGGAGCTGAGATTGGAACTTGGGTCTGTGGGTCAAACTCACGACTTTTGCTTCTCCGGTCACTGGACCTGGCTGTTCTCTGTAGCCTTAGTCTACCGAGACGCCCTGGCCTCACACTCTTTTTGTCTAGTAGCACAAGGAGAGGGAACCTGGAGCTTGGTGGGATGATGGCAGGCCCTAGAACTAGGCAGAGGGCAAGGCCAGCTTAACATACAGAGGGACCCGGGAGCCGTGTCCGTGGGGTTCGAGAACACCGACATGGCACTCTGCTCTGGAATCACTACTGCTTGTGTCCTCTGGGCTACCTGAAATCCCCAAGGTGGAGTTTGAAAACTTTAGCTTTAAAGTTTTTTTTTTTTTCTGCCCTCAAGATGCAAAGATACAAATAACTCTGGAAAGGTACTACTTTAAACTGTTACCATTTATTTGTAACTTTAGAAAAAGAAGTTTTGCATTTTTATCTGCAGAGATTTTTCTTAGAAAGGGGGCACAGGGAAAGTGGGAACAGTATGTGTTCAGGTTACCCACTAAGGGGTGGAAAAGGCTACAGAGGAGCAGGCCTGGGGTAGTAAGATCAAGTTCACCCCCCTCAAAGCTTTATTTTGGCCCTTGTTTGGAGATGATGCTGAGGTTAGAGATCAAAAGATACTCCGGAAAGTATGCACTTGGCACGTCTTGCCCCAAACCCAGAAGACAGTGTGATGGGTGTTGGGTTGGAGCCAAGCACCATGCTGGTGATTCAGGAGCCATAAACACTGATCACAACCACATCATCTTGCACAGCCTACTGTTTCCTGCACCAGTCACCATCTATTCATTTTTTTTAAAGGATTTTATTTATTTATTCATGAGACACAGAGACAGAGACACAGGCAGAGGGAGAAGCAGGTTCTATGCTGGGAACTCGATGTGCGACTCCATCCTAGGACCCCGGGATCACACCCTGAATCAAAAGCAGATGCTCAACCACTGAGCCACCCAGGTGCCCTCAGTCACCATCTATTCAAAACCTAAAGAAATCTAGTTCTTAGCAGCCTGTGGCACAAAATAAGGCACAAAGAAAGGGCAGTACACGTTTGTTCAATATTAAACACTCTGCCCCAGATACACGTTTCTGTGAGGGACAGAGGAGACCCCTCCTGCATGCCAGCTGCACACGGGGGTGCTAGAGGGAAAGCACCCCAGGATGACACATGTCCTTGTCAGAAGCAGAATCACCTGCCCCCCGCTGAGAGAGCTAAGCAGGCTTCTCTGGCATTCTTCAGCTCCCCATCAAGAAAGACCATCTATTTCTACCTGGTAAATAAGAAGAAATGGAATGACTTTCAGGCCTCAGGCAATCATGCTGCCCAACAGTTATCTGCCCTCTGCGTCACTGCCAAGCCATGCCAGGGCCCGGCACCCAAGCTCCTCCTGCTGACCTTTGAACCTTCTTTCCCAGTCGCTCCTCCACTCACCTTGCCCACCTCGTCTGCTCCTCTCTGGCCCCAGATGGTCTCCGGATTACCGCTGAACACACAGTGTGCATTTGCCGCTCTTGCTCTGCCAAAGCCCTCCCCCTCACCTGCCTGAAAACGTCTTTGTTGAGGCCCTTTGTCTGAGTCCTGGCCTGATGATAGAGTTTGTTTTCTGAAATCTTGTGGCACTCGTGGTCAGTCCTGGCCACCTAACACTTGATAATTTGCTGCCTTGCTTCAAATACTTCGTGGGCAAGATCCATATCTTAAATGTCTTATCTGAAGGACTTAGCATGGTGCCGGCACCCAGAAATTGCACAATAATGGCATGATTATGGCACTGTTTCCAAGTCAGAAGTCATTCACATATGCCTTATGAAATGTGGGTTCCCTGGTCAAATGTTTAGCAGGTGCTAAGTTAAATTAAATGCTTCCTTTCTGTAGAACTTCTCTGAATCTGTATAATATGCAGAATTTCCCATTTACGTGACCATGGGGCCCTTCCCCTGGACCTCTTAACCTCTGTATACACTATTAGCATTGTGTTGGAATCAGCTTGTACCTGGTTGCAAGAACCATTTGTCGAATTTCCAGGAATTTTTCAAGCCGGTAGATGTCATATCAGTGCTTCGAAATTGGCCCCTTAGTGGGAATATTTACACCACAGAAATTGCTAAATGTTACCAATCGAGGCTTTTTTCCCCCAGGGATGCAGTCATTAAACATTTACCAGCACTGGAGTCGTGCGGAGTACAATTTGGGAAATACTGGATTACAGGGGCCGAGATGAGAGGGTAGTGGCAGTGGGAGAGAAGAAGGAACGGAAAGGAACAGTTAATCTGGCAGCCAAAAGGTTACAGGATCCTTCTAAGAGCTTTCCTAGGGGAGAGGTGCACAGCATTGCTGGTGGGCCACAGAGGTGATAATGAAGATGATCGGATCTAACAAATGTGTGTGTCTCGCTCCAACTTAATTTGTTCCTCACTGCCTTACAGAGCTTGCTGCCAATTAACCAATTAGTAGCTAATTTAATTTCCTCATCAGGGTTGCAGCAGAAGGTTTTCTGATTTGAGTGTGAGGCATGCCAGGGCAGGTGCAAGCATGTGTCTGTGCCTGTTAGTGACAGGCTGGCCTGCCCGGGGCCGTGCTTCTCCGGGGAGACAGAAGTTAGGCT
This sequence comes from Canis lupus familiaris, assembly GCF_011100685.1. Classification (NCBI taxonomy): domain Eukaryota; kingdom Metazoa; phylum Chordata; class Mammalia; order Carnivora; family Canidae; genus Canis; species Canis lupus. Next base: position 28,833,395 of record NC_049237.1, read on the forward strand.
GTTGGTTGCAAATAAGCCACCATCTGGCTGAATGACCCTGGCCATGTCCCTTAGCCTCTCCTGGGTGAGGTTTTATCTGCAAAATGAAGGGTCAAACCTGACAGGCCCTTGGGTCCCTTTCTGTTTCAGGGCTCTGCTGAGTGCCCTGTCACTTCCTCCGTTACTCTTACTGCTGTCGTCCCAAGGGAGACCGACCAGTCACCGGTCTGATTTTTGGAGACCTCAGCTTCCACGGGGCACACATGCAGCTCAGACAATAATAACCTGTGGCCTCGGGAAGCAGAGTTTCTCTTGCAGGCATGTGCCCTGCCTGAGTCCTGCTGGTTTGTCCTACGGCAGGCGAGCGAACCCCAACCCACAGGGTTTTGAATTCTTCCTTCAAAAAATGAAGAAAATACGGTCCTCTCTTAATGGCAAGTAAGATCTTCTTTAAGTAACCCTCCTAGATTAAACACAAACCCGACTGGGAATCACTTATCTACTTTACAAATGGATCATTCATTCTGGAAGGTGATGCTTGAAAAAGACATGTTCCTTAGTGAAGTTAGAATACGAGGCAATTGGAGTGCTCCTCCTCTCTGGCTACCCACCTGTTGGTTGCCAGGTCGGTGGCAGTGGTGGGGGGCACCTTCCTTCCCTTCGGGGCGCTCTCCACCAGTTTCGTTACCACTCCCTCGCACCTGTTAGAGCTCCTGACTGGTCTCTGCTCAGCCAGCCTTCACATCCAGTTCACCTTGCATTATGTACACATTTATATTTAGGAATGCCCAAGTCACAGCCCGCCCACACCCCCAGGCCTTTATTACTCAACCTCCCCTTGGACCCTCTCTAGATCCCAATTTGAGGGCTGGGGAAAGTTCTAGATCAAGAGGTTGGACTGTTCATCCTGGGGCTCTGATCGTATAGTGGAGAAAATTGCAAAAGAGTCCGAAGCAGTCATCTGTGAGTTTTAGGGCTGGGCTGGAGGAGGGCACCCTATGGTGTTCCACTCACCCAAGTAAGCAAAAGTAGAGGACACCACCATTACTGGGAATAATTCCGTAAAGCTGAAATTCTTTTTCATAGAAAAAAAAATCACATCCTCGTAAATCCCTCTGGGACCCAGATTCTCTTAAAGCACGGGCAACACAAGTATCCCTTTGTTCTTATCAATCAGATGCTTGGATGTGTTATCTTGGTAGGTATTCATTTTATGAATATGAATTATATTTCAATTTCACATACTATATAATGTACCCATTTAAAGTGTACACAATGGTTTTCAATATATTCAAAAGTTGTAAAACCAACATAACAGTTTCAGGACACTTTCAACACCTCAGAAAGAAATCTAAAAACCATTAGCCATCACTTTCCCTTCCATCCCCCCCGCCCCGTCCCCACCAGTTGTCGGTAGCCAACCAGCCTTTTTTCCTTCTCTGTAGACTTGCCTATTCTGATATTTCATATAAATAGAATCATCCGTGGTCATTCGTTACTGATTCTTTTGCGTAGCCTAATATAGCCAAGGTTATAGAATGAGTCAGCACTTAATTTCTTTTTATTGCCAAATAATGCTCCATTATATCAATATATAGCTTTTTAAATCTATTCATCAGTTGATGAATGTTTGAGTTGTTTCTATTTTGGGGTATTATGAATAATGCTTCTGTCAACCTCAGGTTGGTACGTATCTAGCAGTAGAATTGGGTACGTATCTAGCAGTAGAATTGCTTGGTTACATATTAACTGTGTTTAATTTTTCCAAGAAGTATCAAACTCTTTCTTACTGCTGCCTGCCCTTGCTGTCCTACTAGTACTTCACCAGGGTCCCAATTTCTCCCCATGTTCACCAACGGCTGTTATTACCTGCCTTTTGATTACAGCCATCCTAGTGGTGTGCGGTGGTATCTCATTGTGCTTTTGAGATGCATCTCCCTTATGACTAATGATATTGAGTATTTTGTGTGTGTGTGCTTATTGGCCATTGGTTTATCTTCTTTGGTGGATGCTTATTCAAATGCTTTACTCATTTTAAAACTGGATTTTTTTGTCTCTTTAATTTTGGGAGGTAAGAGGATACAAGTCTCATCAGATACATGATTTGTGAATATTTTCTTTTGCTGTGTGAGTTCTTTTTCACTTATTTGATGGTATCATTTGTAGCACAAAATTTTTTGTTGTTGTTGCTTGTATTTTGGTGTCATCCCTAAGAAATCAACGCCTAATCCAAGATCATGAAGATTTACCCCTCTGTTTTCTTGTTAAAGTTTTATAGTTTCAGTCCCTACATTATTCATTTTGAGTTAATTTTTGGGTATCATGTGAGGTAGAGTTCCAACTTCATTCTTTTGGATATGCACATCCAGTTGTCCTGGCATCAAATAGGACAGTTGAAAACACTATTTTTGGGTGTCTGGGGGCCCAATTTGTCCTTCTGCTCAGGCCATCATCCTGGGGTCCTGGGATCGAGTCCTACATCAGGCTTCCTGCTCCATGGGGAGTCTGTTTCTCTGCCTCCCTCTCTCTCTCCCTGTCTCTTTTGAATATAATTTAAAAAATCTTAAAAAAAAAAGGAAAACACTATTCTTTCTCCACTGAAATACCTTGGCACCCTTGTTGAAAATCAATTGACTGTAAATATGAGGGCTTATTTCTACATTTTTAATTCTTGTCCGTTTATCTGTATGTCTGTCCTTATGCTCGTACACATTATTTGGATTAGTTTAACTATGTAGTGAGTTTTGAAATCAATAATTTTCAGCCAAAAAAAAAAAATAATTTTCAGCCCTTCACCCTCTCTTTGTTTTTAAGATTGTTTTGGATATTTTATGGCTCTTGAAATATCATGTGAATTTTAGGATCAACTCATCAATTTCTACCCAAAAGCAAGCTGAGATTTTGAGAGAGGTTATGTTGAAACTGAGATCAATTTAAAGAATAATGCCATTTTAACAATATTAGACTTCCAATTGGTGAAAATGGAATGTTTTTCCATTTATTTAGATGTTTAATTTATCTAAGAAATGTCTTGTAATTTTTAGTAAACAAGTCTTGGGGTTCTGTTAAATTCATTCCTAGGTATTTTATTCTTTTTGTTGCTACTATGGATGGAATTGTCTTCTTAATTTTGTTCTCATGTTTGTTGTTGGCATATAAAAATATGATTTTTATATATGATCTTATTTTTGTAATCTTGCTGAATTTATTTACTAGTTCTAATAATTTTTAATTGAATTCCATGACATTTTCTCCATATAAGATCATGTTATCTGCATTAGAAATATTTTTATTTCTTCCTTTCCAATCTGAATTACTTTCATTTCATTTTCTTGCTAATTGGCCTGGTTGAGACCTCCAGTACAATGTTGAGTAGAAATGGCAAGAGCTGATAGGCTTATCTTGTTTCTGTTTTTAGGGGGAAAGAATTCAGTCTTTTGCCATTGAGTGTGATAGTAGCTGTGCGGTTTTTGTAGGTGCCTTTTTAAGAAAAAAAAAAAAGATTTTATTTATTTATTCATGAGAGACACACAGAGAGAGGCAGAGACATAGGCAGAGGGAGAAGCAGGATCCCTGCAGGGAGCCCAATGTGGGACTGGATCCCAGGACTCCAGGATCATGCCCTGAGCTAAAGGCAGAACTCAACCACTGAGCCACTTGGGCATCCCAGTGCCTTTTAATCAGGTTGAGAAAGTTCCCTGTTGGTCCTAGTTTGTTAAGTATTTTTTGAATCGTGAAATGGTATTGGATTGTGTCAATGATTTTTCTGCGTCTATTGTAATGATTGTGTGGTTTGTTTTTATTCTATTAATATGGTGCATTACCTTGATTAACTTTTGGATGTGAAACCAACCTTTTGTTCCTGAGATAAATGGCATGGACCATGGTGTATAATCCTTATTACATCGCTGGATCTTGTTGAGGATTTTTGTGTCTGTATTCACAGGGAATACTGGCCTACAAGTTTCTTGTGGTCTTTGTTTGGTTTTGGTAGCTGGGTATTGTGGGTCTTCTAAGATGAGTTGGGAAGTATTCTCTTCTGTTTTGGTGAAGAATTTGTGAAGAATTGGTATCAATTCTTTAAATATTTAGTAGAACTCACCAGAGAAGGCATCAACATCTGGGATTTTCTTTGTGAGAAGTTTTAGAGCTATTAATTCAATTACTTGTTATAGCTCTATTCAGATTTTCTATTTTTTCTTGAGTTAGTTTTGGTAGTTTGTGTTTCTGTAGGAATTTGTCTATTTTATCTAAATTATCTAATTTGTTGGCATGCAGTTGCTCATAGTATTTCCTTATAATCCTTTTATTTTTGTCAGATCAGTATTGATGTCACCTCTTTTAGTCATGATTTTTACTAATTCTAGCATCTAGTTGCTGTCATTGTTGTTGCTGTTGTTTGGTCAGTCTAGCTTGAGGTGTTGATTTTGTTGAGTTTTTCAAAGAATCAGTTCTTGGTTTCCTAACTTTCTAAATTGTTTTCTATTCTCTATTTTATTTATTTCCATTCTAATCTTAATTTTTTTCTATCTTCTGTTTGTATTTAGTTTCTTTTTTCCTTCTTTTTTAATTTGTTAAGTTGCAGATTAAGTTATCAATCTTTTTTTATAGGTGTTTATAAGTAAAAAGTCTCTTCTAAATATTGTTTTAGCAGCATTCAATACCTTTTTAACGTGTTTTTGTTTCTGTTTATTTCAAGGTATTTTCTAATTTCCTTTGTGATTTCTTTTTTAACCCATTAGTTATTTACAAATGTGTTGTTTACTTTCCATGTTTTTAAATTTCCCAAATTTCCTTCTGTTACTGATTTCTAATTTAATTCCATTGTGGTCAGAGAATATGTTTCAGGGACACTTGGGTGGCTCAGTGGTTGAGCATCTGCCTTTGGCTCAGGGCATGATTCTGGGGTCCTGGGATAGAGGGAGCCTGCTTCTCCCTCTGCTTATGTCTCTGCCTCTCTCTCCATGTCTCTCATGATTAAATAAATAAAATATTAAAAAAATAAAATATACTTCATATGATTTCAATCTTTTTATCTTTATTAAGGCTTATTTCAAATCTATTTTGCTAATTTCTCTTTTCTACTTCTTAATTCATTTGATGTAATCATTGATGAGATAGAACTTAAAATTGCCATTTTGCTATTTTTTTGCCATGTGCCTTATGCCTTTGTTCCTCTAGGACTTCTTCTTTGTATGAAATAGACATTTTCTAGCACACTATTTTAGTTTCTTTGTTATCTTATTTAATTTATTTTTTAGATTTTTTTTTGTGGTTGTTTAGGGGATTACAATTAGCATCAAAGCTTCCAACAATCTAGTTTGAGTCAATGCAAACTTACTTTCAGTATTATACAGAAACTTTGCTCCAATATTGCTCCACTCCTTTTCTTCTACTTCGTGCTATTATTGTCATACAAATGAAATCTTTCTAGATTATTGGCCCCTCAACACAGTTTTGTAATTATTGCTTTATGTGGTTAGTTGTTTTTTAAATTAGGTAGAGAAACTATTACCAAAGATACATTTAAAAAAAAAGATTTTCTTTATTTATTCACGAGAGACACAGAGAGAGACAGACATAGGCAGAGGGCTCCCATGGGGAGCCTGATGTGGGACTCCATCCCAGGACCCCAGGATCACACCCTGAGCCAAAGGCAGATGCTCAACCACTGAGCCACCCAGGTGTCCCAAAAGATACCTTTTCTTTTTTATTATTACAAAAGATACATTTATACTGTCTTTCATTTTTACCTATGTAGCTACCTTTACCAGTGCTGTTTATTTCTTTGTGTGGGCTAAAGTTATGATCTAATATCCTTTCTTTTAACCTGAGGGAGTCCCTTTAGTATTTACTGTAGGGCTTGTGTGCTGGTGACCAATTTTCTCACTTTTTATCTATGGATGTCTTAATTTCTCCATTGCTTTTGAGTAATAGTTTTGCTGGAAATAGAATTCTTGGTTGACATCCTCTTTCTTTCAACACTTTAAATATGTCTTCCTGTTGCCCTTTGGCCTTTATGATATATAATGAGAAGTCAACTGTTAATACTATTGAAGATCCTTTGTATTTGATGAGTCATTTTTCTCTGGGTTCTTTCCTTATTCACTTTTTGTCTTTGGCCAACAGCAGTGTAACTATGATGTGCCTACGTGTCGATCTCCTCGAGTTTATACTATATGGAGTTCATTGGGATTCTTGAATGTGTGTTTTGTTTTTCATCAGATTTGTGAAGTATTCAGCTATTATTACATCAAACTTCTTTGGTCCCCTTCTTTCTTTTCTCTCCTGAGATTTCCATTATGTGTATATGGGTGTCCTTTGTAGTGTCTCACAGGACTTGGAGACACTGTTCACTTTCCCCCCATACTCTCCTATTTCTCAGATTAGATAATTTCATTTTACTTGTCTTTAAGATTGTTGTGTCCCTTCTCTGTCATTCAGATCTGCTGTTGAGCTAACTCTTCTAGTGAATTTTCATTTCAGTTATTGTATTTTTCAATTACAGAATTCTTTTTCTTTCTCTCCTCCTCCTCCTTTTTCTTTCTTCTTCTCCTTTTTGTTTTTTTTAAATCATTTTTTGATATTCCTTATTTCATGAAGCATTGTTGTCAAACTTTAATTCTTTAGAAGGTCTCCTCTAGTCTTTTGAATATATGTATAAAAGCTGAAATACTTAAAATATATGTCTGCTAAGTTCAACATCTGAGTGTCTTCCTCACTCCCCTTACTAAGTAGTTTCTAAATACTGCTTTTTAAAAAAAAAAAAAAACCTATCTGGAAGTCATGCTTTCTTGTTTCTTTGCATATTTTATAATTTTTAATATACTTTTCTCACACTAGACATTTTTGATAATATGACAGATCTGGAAATCAGATCTCCCTCCATGAGAGTTTATTTTTTTTTTGGTGATTTTTAAAGTATTTTTTGTGGTTGTTGCTATTTGTTGGTTTAATAACTTCCCTAGACAAATTCTGTGAAGCATGTATTCCCTGTAGTGTCTAGTCACTGAAATCTTTGCAAGGTTATTGTAGTGCTTGGCTAATGTTGGTCTCGTATTTCCTTAAGTACCTTGAACTAATAAGTCTTTCATCCTTTGATGATTGGCTTTGTGTGCTTTAGGTATGCCTTAAATGTTCAGGAAGCTTACAACTCTTGTCTTAGCCATAGCTTTCTCCTTTAACAGGGTCTCAAGGACACCCAGGGGGGAGAGATTGAAGACTTCTCTTATCTTTCCTGGGCATATGCACAGCCCTGCATATGCTCATGGACTTCTAGATTCCTAAGAGTATGTCAGAGCTTTCCAAATAACTCTTTGGACATCTCATCCCCTAGATCTTCTTTTTTAAGTTTTTTACCAGGCTCTTGTTTTCCTCATTTGTTATTACATCCCATTTGCAATTTTAAAGTGTTGCTACTGCTGCTGATTATAATTGTAATTATTACTATTTTGAAAAAAAAAAAAAAAAACCTCTGAGGATAGGGATTTTCTTCCAAGCAGTTCCAAATTAGGACAAATAATTATGGGGCTTTTTCAAGAAGCTGACAGATAAGTAATGACAATGCTCTGGGGATGGGACTTTTTAGAGCTTGAACCTGGTCTCCAAACCACCTCTGGTAGATGGATGGCAGTTGGTTTTCAAGGAAATGCAGAACTAAGAAAAGGGGGTTGGAAGTAGGTCAAGTTATGGTGCCGAAGTCTCTGCAGTTCTGAAGGTCTTTCCATCTATGTAGTTCCATTTCATCCATGACCTCATGCCTTTCAAGTGTCAATAATGGATTAAATACACTAAATAAGCATAGCATATATAGTAAATACTAGGAAAAAGGCATTTTTTTGGTAGTGAGTGACAAATTAGCCCCTCCAGCTTTGCATGGGAAACTTGCTGTGTTCAAGACTATGGGGACCAGCTTTTTATTGTTTATGTCCACATTTGTCAGTTCTTTAAGAATTATGGTAAAAAAAATTCACGTTATTTAGGTAGTACTTTACATATGCTTTTGTATCCATTATCTCGTCAAAATTCACAGAAACCTAAGAGTTTAGATGAGGGAAACTTGACTCCTATATATCAGGAACATGTCCTTGAGGTCACACAGCGGGGCTCTGATACCCAGTCACAGCAGGATTTAGCCCTTTGGTTTCTGACCCGGCTTCATAGCTTTTTCCATAACACGGCTGTCTTTGTTGAAAAAGAAGTGAAATTAATATCAATCATTTTCCACCATTAGGGAAGCTGCTAAAAATGTTTGGTGGGGAAGGAGTTGAAACGAATGGCTTAAGTGAGGTTTTTCCACACCATCTGTGGTTTCCTTGGCTTCACAATAGGAAACTCTCCTGGATCACCCTGCTTCTCTTGGACTTCTCTGCTGACTCCTCCTCCAGTGGATGCTGAGGAGTCTGATGCTTCTCAGGCCTTGGCTTGACACCCTTTTCTCATTAACTCTCTTTTTCAGAAAGTGGACTTTCTGAAGAGTTCAAATCTGTTTGCAGCCTCAGGGTCCCTCTTGAATTCAATCTGCAAGGATTCCTGCTTGCTGGGCATCTTTCACTGGAATCCCACTCTTAGAGGGAGATACTCTGTCCTTGAGCACATTAATTACAAGTCACTGAATATGCATGCTGCTTAGCCAGGATTTAGTCCTTGCAGAAACACCCACTCTGATTCTCTCTTTGGTGCAAGGGTTGTTCATATTTTGTCAACTCCAGTGAACTTCAACAACTGACAGCTTTATAGACTCTTGGCCTTCTAGAGTTCTGAAGCAGTTGTTTGGTTTTTTTATATGTAATGATGGAATAGAGGATTTTCCTAGAGGACTTAGCCAAGCAAAAGGGGGTTGTTTGGGTTTCATTTGTCTGTTGAGAAGAGAGATGATTCCTCCCCAACTCTGCAACGTCTGCCGAGGTCCTCTATATTCCCTTCCTTCCCTACAAAATAAAATGAATCCTGAATGTGAATTCTTGTTCCTTTTACTTCTGTGATGTTATTTACATTTAAACCCTGGAGGATTTTGGCCCATTTGGGCTTCCTAGCCTTTGTAGCTAGAGGTTGGAGACAATAGGCAATCAACAAATGTTCCCTGAAAGGATGAATCTTTTAAACTCACTTTGCGCAGAAAAGCACACAGCCGCATGATATCCATCAGTATCACTTAGTGAATGCTTCTGATTTTAACAGGGCTCAAGATAAATTTAGGCCTTGGGTTCAGGAGCCTATACAAAGAAGATAGTGTAGGGTGGGTTTTTGGAAGATAGAATTTTTATTTATTTATTAAAGATTTTACTTATTTATTCATTAGAGACACACACACACAGAGGCAGAGACATAGGCAGAGGGAGAAACAGGCTCCATGCAGGGAGCCTGATGTGGGACTCGATCCAAGGACTCTAGGATCACACCCTGGGTCAAAGGCAGGTGCTAAACCTGCTGAGCCACCCAGGGATCCCCTTGGAAGACAGAATTTTTAAAAAGACTTGTTTACATCCTACTCATCTAGGTGAGATTAGGAATCCCCCTCCCATCTTTTTTTCTGACATTTTGTGTCCCTACAGCAAAGGAAGGGAGTTAAATGAGAGGATTCCCTCAGTGATTCTTACCCTGTATATAAAGGAGGGTGAGGGAAGGAGAATAGCTGCCCTGCATGTGGCCAGGAGAAGGGCTCTGTGTAACTCCCAGCTGGGATTGATTGTATAGCAGGGGCACAAGGTTTAAACAATGTTAGTTTAGAAAACAGTTTAGAAAACAGAGAAGCAGAACATGTATTTTTGGTCTAGTTGCATGTTTTCAGTGCCTTTTCCTTCCCCTGGATGACTCCACTCAGGTTCTAAGTGACAAATGTTGTTCCTGAAATAGGGGATTTGAGGTTTTATTTAAAAGATATTTTTCCTAAGGTCCTGTGAGATGAATGCTTAATGCATTTATCTTCCCTCTGAAGTATTTTTATGTAAGAGGAGATCTCTTATAAAGGAGAAGTCTCCTGGACACAAAGGAAGAATGATCCCAAAGTCAAGAATAATGAGTACGATGATTTGGAGGAAAGAGCCCTCCTGACTCTTCTCAAATCAATTCACTTGAGGAACTGACTACCTGGATATCCTATACCTAAGGTTAGCTCTGGGTGAGGTAAGAAACGTGCTTATGAAAAAAAAAAAATAAACGTGCTTATGAAGAGGTGATATCATCATTGCTGGATCCTCAGCCTTCAGCCTTTTTGGAGTTAAAAAAAAGTCCATTGTTCAAAAGCCCAGCTATCCCGGGCTCCACTTGCCTTCTTTATTTTCTTGCTTCTGCTCCTACCCCACCCCCAAACCAGTCTGACACTTTTTCTGGGTCCAGAGGGCACCTGGCACTGCTGCCACTGGCTCCTGTCACTCCTTGTCAACTCCAATCACCCTCATTTTGTTCCTTCTCCACAGTCCATTAACAGAAGCTCTTAGAAACCTGGGTGCTTACCTGCAGCCCCTGACCCTTGGCCTCAGGTATCTATTCCCAGGGAGTGATTCTTTATGAAAACGAATGAGCAAACCTTAGCCTCTCTCAGCCCCCTGTCACCTTCTGAGGAGATGATTCTCAAAAGGGTGGAAAATCCTTGGATGTTTTATATATATATATATATATATATATATATATATATATATATATATATATATATATATATATTTAAGTTAATTCTACAGACTGCTGTGTTGGTGACATTTCCTTCAAACTGCAATAACTAACCTGTCACAGCCCTACAAATGCTGACAATACAGCACCATGTGGGGTTGACTTAATAAACCTCATTTACATTCATTTTGATTCACTCAGGCGTTGAAAAACATTTCACAGGAAAAACTAGGAACCTCTCCAAGACGACATGATGTTTGCTGATACGATATGAACAGACTTAATAGGCAGCATATATGAAAACATGCATTTCTTAGGTTATTAGCAAACTCAGTACTTTATTTTTTAAAAAGCATTTAAAAATTATTCTTTTGGACGCTGGGCTTCTAAGCTGTGAAATGTGTCACCATTTACAGAGTCTTTCTGTTGAGTAGGTAGATAAGGAATAGTTAACACTCTCTTGAGATATGAAATTGGACAAATTCTTAATCTCTCTGCAATCTCATGTGTTTCATCTTCTTGATGAGCATCTTAAGAATTCCTATTTACCTAACTGTATTAGTCAGTTATTGTTGCAACAGTGCTGCTTAACAAACATTCTTAAAATGCAGTGGCTTACAACTACAAGCATTTATTGCTCATTTGCAGGTCTGTAGGTACATGTGCCTCTGCTGAAATTGGGTAGGGTCCACTGCATGTAGATCCAGGCTGTGGGTTGGATTTGGATGATGTGCTACAAGTCTTTGAACCCTCCTTGGATCAGCAGCTACCTCGTGCATGTTCTTCTGAAGGCGGCAATATAAGAACCATGGCAAATCACAGGAGCACATAGAAAGGCTCTGCTCATGTCATGTTTCCTTACATTACATTGACCAAAATGTAGCCACACAGCCAAGCCCAAAGTCAATGGGCGTGAAGATGTATTCTCTCTACTGGGAAGCACTTCAAGGTCACAAGAAAGAAGGAAAGGGTAAAGGACTGGGAATCCCTACCACTCCATCTCATAGAGACCTTTTGAGAAAAGGAGCGATGTATCTGAGAGCTCTGTAAATTGCAGAGTGTCATGCAGATGTTAAGTCTTGTGTGACAGTTCTACATGGGGATGCTTTCTCCCAATATGATTGTTACTGGTTACCTGGTGTGTGTAGGTGAGTGGGTCTGCCATCTTCTTAGCCACTCAGGTTGAGGCATTGTCATCCTATTTCACTCCTTCCTTCCCCTCATCTGCCATGTTGCATCACTATTGAGGAGTCTATCCGGAGATAATCACTTGTCTGCTTTTTCCTTTCCATTTTCTCTGATTTTCCTCAGTTTCAGCCCCTCCTTACCTTTTATCTCTTTCCTAAAACTTAGCTCCTAATGGACTACTCTTAACCCAAGATCTCCTTACTCTAAGCCATCCTACTCAGCACTACTGGATTCATTTCCCTGTTGTGTGGCTTTCATCATCACCCTTCTGCCTTAGGCTGGGTTTTCCAGATGCAGAGGTAGAGACAGGAATTCCTGTCCAAGATTTACTGAGGGAGTGCCCTCAAGCGAAACCTCTTAGGGAATAAGGGAAACGAAAAATAAGAAGAAAACAAAACAAAACAAAACAAAACACCCAGAACAGAGGAAGCAGATAAGCTGAGATCTAGCCTCAGCCTAATTGCACAGGGAGTTCTGGAGCATAAATTGCACCAAAGAGGTTGTTCCATATAGAGGCAGGAAGACTGGGCATTTATTCCCCTTAGACTTCATCACTGGCCACAGGCCATCCCTCCTGAAAAGCACAGGAAATGCCCTAGAGGAAGATTCTGGTGTGAGCCATTAGAGATGTCTGGTTGAGTACTGTTCTATACATGTGTGGAAGGAAACTACTCGATGCAGAGGGAGAAGCACCAGAAAGAAGTAGGCAGAACAATTCCTGGAGCCCAAGCGGAGCTAGGAATAATTTATATACCCACCTTAGTCATTTCTGCGTCTTTGTTTTTGTTGTCGTTCTCATCGTTGTTAATTGTTCTACTTCCCGGGAAATTTCCTTGAGTTTAGTTTTAACATTTCAGTTAATTTTTAAAATCTCTGCTATTATATTTAAAATGCATAAGATCTCTTTATTCTCAGAATATATTCTTTTAAATGTATCTTCTCTCTTTTGTCATAATTAATCTTTCCTAAGTCTTCTGTGGCTATCAATCTTTCAAACAACCATATTTTGATTTGTTAATTTTCTCGGTTTTGTTGATTACTTTTCTTTTGGGGCAGTTCAACTTTATTGCTCTTAGCTCCAAATCGGCCTTTGATTGCCTTGCTTGCAATTCTGGAACGTTTCTTCCTCATCAGCTGATACAAAGTGAAACTTTGTCAGTAGAGGGAGCTAGAGGGACATTGCAGGAGGAAGGGGCTTCTCTTCCTGGTTCCAGTATGTTATTTCTTCCGGCTGGCTCCTGTATTAGCAGGAAAACACAGTGGAGAGCTCACCCTTAGCAAATTTTGGTGGTACTTCTGCAGGCACTTTCCCCGTGAGTTCTTTGGGTGCCCCAGCTGGCCCCTAGGTGATGAATTCAACAGCAGCCATCACTGGCAGCTTCCAGAAGACTGTTGTCAACATTTCCAGTGAGCAGATTCTTGCTCACCAGGCGTGGCCTACTGGCACTCTGGTGGAGGTTTCCCTGCTTGCTAGTCCTGTTCTGTACTTCCCTGATCATCAGCTTTGCCTGGTAACTGTGGATCAGCTCTGGCTCGGGATAACCCCCCGGCAAACATCTTAACCGTCTCGTGGGTTACAATCACAACCTCTTTAACAAATTCTGAATCTCATATCTGAGTTCTTTGGTAATAGCTAGTTGATCACAATGTTCCTTGGAACAAAATGGCTGGGCAGCCTACTAAAGTATTTATTGATCTATGTCATAGAAAAATCTGTTAATCTGGCCAAAAACTTGAGTCCCCAGTTTCCAAACCTAAGTCAATGCACAGACCCAGGAACTCTTGATGGAAGGGGACATTGAATCCCCCAGAGGAAGGAACCTGCTGTATTTTCACAAGTAGTCACTGTAAGTCCAAGTCTAACCCAAAAGGAGCTAGGTCCATTTACTGGGGTACCATGTAATACCTTAAAGCTTTCAGATATCACTAGATACCAGCCATGAATTAATACTAATTCCTGGGCATCCAAAATGTGAGTCTGACCCGTCTAAGTGGGGTCTGTAGTAATCAAGTAATAGCTGGAGACTCAGCTACAGTTTGACTCACAATGGGCCTAATCTATCCATAGATTAGGATTAATCTATCCATAGAACCACCCTGTGGGTTGTCCACAGATTTTAAATGTGTAACTCTAATATATGCACTTGGAAATTGGAGTATCCCCCATATTGACTCCTGGACCTGTGATATAAGAGCCATTATGATAGGAAGGGCTAAGTAGAGAAACCCTTGAAAACTCTCCTGCATACCAAGGAAATAAATCAGAAGCACTATTGCATCTCTGAGGAAATTTCAGAGATTTATGCCATCATCCAAGCATTGAAAGAAGGAGTGGTGACACCTATTCTATTCACATTGAACTCACCCGTTTGGCTCATGCAGACATTGGTTGGATACTGAAAAATAACTGTGGACTGTCAAAAGTGGAATGAGGTAGTAATTTGAAATGCAGCTATTCTCTGTGTTGTATCACCACTGGGGAAAATCAGTGCAATTCCTGGCATGTAGTTATTGATGTGGCTAATGCTTTTTCTCTGTACCAATTTGAAATGACCACCAGTAGCAGTTTGCTTTTACCTGGCAGTGCCAACAGTATGTCTTCACAGTGCTGCCTGAGGCTATGTCAGTTCTCCTGTTATCTGCCATGATAGAGTCTACAGAGATCTGGACTATTTTGACATTCCACAAAACATCATGCATCACTGATGGCATTATACTGACTGGTTGATGAGCAGGAAATTAGCAAGCATTTTAGATGCCTTAGCAAGACTTATACAAACTAGAGATGGTTTAGCAGCACCCCCAGGGGTAGCTGCTTTGCAAGTTTTGTTGTTATCCCATTGGCCAATTTTCTGCCAGCCAGTCTCAGCTCTTTGCTCCCCCTCTTGTTGGGGGTTTCCCATTTGCCAATCTAGGCCTGTGGTTCCTGCCAAATGGGGACACATTCTGGTCCACGGAAGTCCAGAGAACTTCTCTGACATCCAATGGATGGCCACCACCCTTTTTCAAATGATGTCTGGATTCCAGCCTTGAGGAAGGACCTCCTTTGATTCTCTTTGCTTCCTTGGATACTCTCTCTCAGACTTTGGGTATTCTTTACAGTTCTCATTTTATCCCCACCATAGTAGGTAATTCCTTGCAAGTAGCTAATAATTATTTATATTAAGCATTTCTTGTTCAAATTTTTTTTCTGTTTTTGTTTTTCTGACTGGATAATGATCAATATATTTATTTTTAATATTTTCTCTCTTGTTTATTTGGACTTAGTTTGATCCTTGTTTCTAGTATCGTGTGTTGAATCCTTAGCTTACTTGTTTTTGGCCTTTCTTGGTTTCTTTCTTGGTATTTAAACAAGTAAATTTCCTTTTAAATGCTGTTAATTCTGTACCACAAATTTTGAGCTGTATTTTCCTTTTTAGTTAGCTCAAATATATATTTCATTCAAAATATCAATTTTTAATTCAATGATTATTTAGTAATACATATTTAGCTCCCAAATATGGGATATTTTTTTTAAATTGCTTTGTTATGGATATCACATTGTATTGTATTATTGTCTAAGAACTTAGTTGTATTATCTAATTTTGGGGAATTTATTGGGTTTCCTTTATGGTCCAATATTCAATTTAGATTTATAAATACTCTGTAATACTCAAAATAGCAGATTGTCTATTCACTTTGGGTAGAAATCTGTTAAGTGCTGAAACCTATTATTTTTGTTGTTCAGATCTCTTACATCTCTATCCATTTCTTTTGTCTGCTTGATCTGTCTCTTTTGGGGGAAAGGCTTGTTGAAATCATCAACTGCAATTGTTGATTTGTCTCTTTTTCCTCTAATTTAGGTCAGTTGTTACTTTTAATATTTTGAGCCTGTATTGTAGGTGTGTTCATGTTCAAAATGCTCAACTCTTTCCGGTGAGTACCTTTACTAGTATATGATATTTTTTTCAGCCCCTTAGGATTTTTTGCTCCAGCATGAGATTGCATTTTGCCCAGTATTAAAAGAGCTCACCCAGATTTATTTTTGGTATAATGTCTTTGAGGTATTTTGTTTTGTCAGTTTCTACATTTTCAACTTTTCTGGTTTTGGTCTTTGTTGTGGTTCTAAGCATGCTTCTTACAGACATCATATTGTTAGGTCATTTTAAATATCTAATCTGAAAGCTTTGCTTTTGATTAGTGGGTATATGAGTTTGCTCAGGCTGCCATAGCAGAACACCATGCCCTGGGTACTTTAAACAACAGGTATTTACTGTCTCACAGCTCTAAAGGCTAGAAGTCCAAGATCAAGGTGTTGGCAGGTCTGGTTTCTTCTAAGGCCACTTGTCTTGGCTTGCAGATGGCTACCTTCTCTCTCACATGGCTTTTCTTCTGTGCTTGAGCATCTGTGGTGTCTCTTGTGTGTCCTAATCTCCTCTTTTTATAAAAGACAGAGTTAGATTGGATGAGGACCCACCTAACAACCTCATTTTAACTTAATTACCTCTTTAAAGGCCCTATCTCTAAATACAGTCACATTCTGAGAGAGTGGGGTTGGAACTCCAGCATATGCATTTTGAGACAACACAATTCAGTCCATGAGATTAATCCATTTTTATTTATAGTAATGACTATTATATTAGGATTTATTACATCTTGCTTCATATTTTCCATTTGCTCTGCTGTACTCCCCCATCCTCTTTCCTGCTTTCAGTTCAGTGTCTTTTATCTTTCTTTAATTCTGGAAGATATATCTTAATTTTTTGTTTTACTTTTAATGTAAGACATAGGGTATGAGTTTATGGAAAACATATGTAGAGAGGATATGAGTTTATGGAAAACATATATGTAGAGTTTGAATACAATTTTAAAAACTTACCCAGGTACTCACTACAAGATCAAGAAACAGAACATCACCAACTATGCAGAAGCACCTTGAGTACATTTCTCCAACACTCCCCTCCCTCTTCTCCTAGAAATGACCACAACTCTCAATTTTGTCTTAATTATTCTCTTTTAAGGTTATTTATTTATTTTACCACCTAAATGTGTATTCATCAACAACATATTATTTATCTTTCTCTGATTTTTACCTTGATATACATGGAATAATACTGTATTATTTTCTTTAAATTATATACTTATTTTGTTTAATGTTATGTTTTGAGATCTATACATGGTAATAATTAAAGCTGTAGTTCATTCCTTTTCACTATTCTATATTCTACTTTATGAACATGCTATAATTTATTTATTCATTATGCTCTTGGTGGATATTTGATTTTCCCCCAGGTTTTCCCTATGAAGGACAACACTGCCATAAACATTGTTTTACATGTTTCCTGCTACATGTGTTAGAGAACTTTTCTAAGATCTATGTCTAGTGATGGAATTGCTAGGATATAAATTACATGCATGTTTAACTTTACTTCAGCATATTGGATGCCAACATATTTTCCAAAATGGTTGTACCAATTTATGTCCCACCAGCGGTAGGTGTGAGCTCCTGTTATTCCATATCCTTGACAATGATTGGTATTTTCTGAATTTTTAACTTGGTTTATGTCTTCTTTATTGCTTCAAATTTTTTTCTTCCTGTATCATCCCCCATTCCTATTTGCAGTTATTAATACTTCCTTAGGAACTATTTTTTTTTGCTTTTAAAAAATTGTGTTTCCATCTCTTGCTCTTTTATGGAAAATTTCTTCACTTAGACCTCTCAACATCTTATTTCATTTTTCAGATGTGTCCATTATAGACATTATGCGATGTAATTCTTTCTTTCTTTCTTTCTTTCTTTCTTTCTTTCTTTCTTTCTTTCTTTCTTTCTTTTTTCTTTCTTTCTCTTTCTTTCTTTCTTTTCTTTCTTTTTCTTTTTTCTTTTTCCTTCCTTTTTTCTTTCCATCTTTCTAAAGATTTTATTTATTTATTTGACAGAGAGAGAGAGAGAGAGAGGGAGCACAAGAAGAGGAAGCAGCAGGTAGAGGAAGAGAGAGAGGGAGGCTCCTTGCTGAGCAGGGAGCCTGATGTAGGGCTTGATCCCAGGACCCTGGGATCATGACTAGAGCCAAAGACAGATGCTTAACTGACTGAACCACCCAGGCACCCCTGATTCTTTATTTCTACTATTATTTTTTCAAATATAGTATTTCACTTGGTTCTTTTTAAATGATTTGTTGTTCTTGTTTCACAATGCTTATAGCTTCTCTTATATCCTTAAGTGCAGTTGACCCTTGGACAACATGGATTTAAACTGTGTGGGTCCATTTCCCTGCAGGTTTTTAAAAAATAAATGCAGTACAGTACTATAAATGTGTTTTCTCTTCCTTGTGATTCTCTCTTTTTTAAATCATTTATCATTATTTTATTTTTCATCCTAATAAATGTACTCTAATTCCCATCCCCTGTTTCTCCCATCCCTCTTCACTTCTCCTCTGGTAACCATCCATTTGTTCTCCATAGTTAATAGTCTGTTTCTTTGTTTGTCTGTCTGTCTGTCTCTCTTTTTTCTTCCTTCGCTCATTTGTTTTGTTTCTTAAATTCCATTGAGATAATATGGTATTTGTTTTCCTCTCTGACCAATTTATTTCACTTAATGTTATACTTGTAGCTCTATCTATGCTGTTATAAATGGAAAGATTTCATTATTTTTATGGCTGAATAATATTCCATTGTGTGTGTGTATATATATATATATACATATATATATGCCACATCTTTATCCATTCATCTGTTGGCAGACATTTGAGCTGTTTGGCTATTGTAAATAATGTTGCAATAACATAAGAGTGCATGTATCCCTTTGAACTATGTTTCTGTATTTTTTGGTAAATACCCAGCAGTGCAATTCCTGGTTTGTAGGGTAGTTCTATTTTTATTTCTTTTTTTATTTTTAATTTTTTTAAAATTTTTATTTATTTATGATAGTCACAGAGAGAGAGAGAGAGAGAGAGAGAGGCAGAGACACAGGCAGAGGGAGAAGCAGGCTCCATGCACCGGGAGCCCAATGTGGGATTCGATCCCGGGTCTCCAGGATCACACCCTGGGCCAAAGGCAGGCGCCAAACTGCTGCGCCACCCAGGGATCCCTATTTTTAATTTTTTTGAAGAAGCTCCAACCTCCATACTCTTTTCCACAATGGCTGCATCAGTTTATATTCCCACCAGCAGTGCAAGGGGGCTCCTTGCTATCCACATCCTCACCAATTCTTGTTGTTTCTTGTGTTTTTGATACTAGCCATTGTGACAGTTATGAGGGAATATCTCACTGTAGTTTTCATTTGCATTTTCCTGATGATGAGTTATGTTGAGCATCTTTTCATGTGTCTGTTGGCCATCTGGATGCCTTTGGAGAAATGTCTGTTCATGTCTTCTGTCCATTTTTAAAATTGGATTATTTGTTTGGAAGTTATTGAGTTGTATCAGTTCTTTATATATTTTGGATACTAAGTATTAGTGATTTTCCTAATAACATTTTCTTTTCTGTAGCTTATTTTATTATAAGAATAGAGTATATAATACATATAACACAAAATATTTTAAGTGACAATGTTATCAGTAAGACTCCTGGCTAACAGGAGGCTGTTGGTAGTTAAGTTTTGGGGGAGCCAAAAGTTGTATGTGGATTTTTTATTGATTAGGTGGTCAATGCTCCTAACCCCCATGTTGTTTGAGGATCAACGGTATATCTATCATGCTTATTTGAATTTCTTGTTCTGTATAATCATTTTGCTTCAGATGGTATATGTTGCTCATTTTGCTGTCTTTTTTGTAAATGGTTGTGTTGCTTGGGTGCCTTGGCCTGCAGGCTCAAGCTTCTTTGGGAAAGAGGAGTCTTACTGATTGAGCTTGAGGAGAAGGTAGGGATGAACCCCAAGGTGAAGGGACTCAAGCCCCACAGAATTATTGCTGATTGCTCCCAATTGCCCCCAGGTTTATCGGAAAACTTTCTGTTTAGTATTTAAATGCCTTTAAATTCTTAGAGTGAAGCATGCATGAGTGGAGAGTAAATGCCCAAAGAAAGCTGCTCAGGCTGTACTTACTTTCTTCACTTCTCATCCCCAGAGTACTTCTGTCCTGACATCATCCAGCTGACAGACATCCTGGAGGTGGAGCTCAGCAATCTTTGTCTTGACCAACCTTCCATGTAATTCTTCAGGTTGATTCTAAGGGAGAGAGCCAATAGTCTGAGCTAATTTTCTGCCTTGACAAGAGCTGGAAACTTATTTCAGCGTTCCCATTTTTGGATATTCCCTGTTCCTCTTACATAAATGTAATATCTTCACTTCCCCTTTTGAAATGATTTATTTTTATTTTCTTCTTAAAGTTTTCTTCTTTTTCTTACTTCCTTCATTGTCTACATTTATTCCAAGTTTCTTATTTCTGTTTTGTTTGCTTGTTTTAGTTTTGGGCCACCTTCTTTCTGGTTGAGGATTTCCTCACATATCTGGTAATTACTGAATATCTGTTTATCATTAAGGGGTGAGGAGGTTGATGGGAAGCTTTCCCCATGGGAAGCCTGCATGAGGCTAATGCTTTGGTGGGTTTTCCTGTAAGCTGATTGGGCTGTGTCCCAGCCATTTCATCTGGGATTCCCCCTACCATTAGTGTTACTAACTGCAGATATTTTCTCTTTGGCTCATCAATTTACCAAATAATACTTAAATGTCCTACCTAGGATATTCAGCTTGACTGTCAATTTTGGGGAGCTGGGATATGTGTGTGTGTGAGAGGGAGCGGTCAATGTTCTGTTGAGATACAGAACTTCACCTAAGCCATTAGTAGTTGATTACTGTTTTTTTTTTTTTTAAATTTAAGTTCTGTTTGCCAACACGTAGTATATAACACCCAGTACTCATCCTATCAAGTGCCCTCCTCAGTGCGCGTCACCCAGTTATGCCATCCCCACCCCTCCCCTCCAGCAACCCTTTGTTCGTTTCCCAGAGTTAGGAGTCTCTCATGGTTTGTCTCCCTCTCTAATTTTTCCCACTCATTTTCCCTCCTTTCTCTTGTAATCCCTTTCATTATTTCTTATATTCCACGTATGAGTGAAACCATATAATGATTTTCAGCTACTGCTGTTGTCCATGATGTCAGACCCTGTCTGGTTCAGTCTCCACGTAGAACAGTAGTTCTTGGACTTTAGCCTGCATCAAAATTTTCTAGAGGGCTTATTGAAACACAGATTGAGGGGCACCTGGGTGGCTCAGTTGGTTAAATGTCTGCATTCAGCTAAGGGAATGACCCTGAGGTCCTGGGATAGAGCACTGCATCAGGTTCCCTTCTCAGCAGGCAGTCTGCCTCTCCCTCTCCCTCTGCTCATGCTCTCTCTTGCTACCTCTCTTCTCTCAAATAAATAAAATCTTAAAAAAAAAAGAGAAAGAAACGCAGATTGCTAAGCACCATCCCAGAGCTTCTGATTCAGTAGGTCTGAGATGGGGTGCAAAAATTTGCATTTTTAACAAATTTTTTGGTGATGCTGATGCTGCTGGTGCCAGGGCCACATACTAAGAATGATTGTTATAAAGCAGCCCTAGCAAAGAAGGAGCTACCTGGCTACATGCATAAAATAGGGCTCCTGTAAACCTGACTACTTCTTTTAAAGACTTTGAACCAACACTTACATGTATAGTCTTGTCCTGCACCCCTGCTTCAGAGGTATTTGGTGCCTTTAATTCCTAAGCCATTTAGGGATACATCGTGAAGTGGCCTGGCTCTTCAGGCTTCATTCTTGCTGCCAGTAGAGATTTTAGCTTTCCCTTGTCTGTTACTTAAGCAATCATTTGTCTTTTTGCTTCCCTTCCTCCAAAATTTTGTTTATATGTCTTGTTGGCTGTGACTCCATTTGTTCTGTTGGTGAATTTGCTGAACTTTTTGTTTTTTTATTTTTCCTTTTTGTTGTCCTCTTAGTATCATTAGTCAGAACCAAGCAGAATGAAATACATGTACTCAATCAGCCCTCCCTCTACCTTACTTTTAAGCTGCCATCAGCTCTCACCTGGCAATAAATATCTTTTGCAATGATGAATGAATGAACTTTGACACACGGTGAAGAATATAGTCATGAGGGATGAAACGTGACACTGCTAAGCCTCACTGAGATGCATCTCCATCTTGTTGTTCATATAAACATCTCTTAAAGTTTCAGATGTCAGATGCTGAATTATCGCTTTAAGCAACTTTCAGGGTTTAATTAAAGTACAAGGTCTGACTGGCAGGACTTGAGATGAATTTCACTGTCTCAGAGGCAAGCTGAGATGTGGCTTTGAATTAAGGGAATAAAACAATCCCAAAGAGGTAATATGTAAGGTCACAAAAGAGCTTGATTCAGAAAGGAAGGAAAGAAGGGGAAAAATGAAAGCCAACATGTGGCAGGTTCATTATCTTTGTGTGTGGGGGTATATTCCATTTAATAAGTTGGAAGACTTTATAATAGAGGGCTATGACCATAGATATCTGGCCTTTAAGCTGATTTTTGTCATTTTGCTGATTACTTACTTAAAAGAAATGTTTCTGCATCCAGAATTATCTGTGAACCTAGGACTCAATAAGCCAGAGGACAGTTAAAAACATGTTGTGCTCGTGAGCACTGGATATTTCCACACAACCAATTATCCATAAATTGAATAATTTAATTTGGATGAAGGCAATTCACTGTTGAAGCTGACAAAGTGGACAATCCTTTTCTAGCCTGAAAATTCTGGGGGCAGAAGGGGAAAGTGATGAGCAGCATCTCTGCCACCTCTGTCCTCCATTCCCATATAAAATGTTACTTTAACACATCTTATTCCCGTGATGAACTACTACAAGTCACATGGCTTCAAAGGGGACCTTCCTTTCCCCTCCACTCAGGGTGATGATCAGTCTGGGACAGCAAATAACCTCCTGAAAAATTGGTCCACTTCAGTTGAACACTTAATGGGTGGGGCCGGCAAACAGCTGTTGAAATGATTCTTGTGATGCCATCAAGATTCATTTCTGAAGCATGTGTGGCCTCCTGGTCTTTGTCCTCTGAGCCCACTTCTATCAGCAACATTCCCTCCTTTGGTCCTTTCCTTTGTTCTTTTGACACAGACAGTGGCCTTGGGATGCTGTGTAGATGCCGTGTGGTTTTATTGGCTGTCAGTTTTCTGTTCTCTGGGATTTTTTTCAGTCAAACCCTTGAGTTGCTCACTTGCCTTTTCCACTTCTCTCCCTCCTTGCTCCTCCCCCCCTCAAGAAAACCGAGGGAAATTGGCAAGCAGCAGGACAGGGGAAATTGAGCTATATTATTTCTCCTTCGGGAGCCTTCCTTTGCTGCCTTTATCTGAAAGCTATCATTTTCTACATCTCTTGGCAAGAGTTCTCATCGACCAGTGACCCCTAAATGCCTATGCTGATCAATAGTCCCGGTATCTTATTGACATGCCCATTGACAGCTCTCACCGAGCTCAGGAATCGGGGATGGCAGCCAATTGCAATCCGTTCAGGCTGCTTGAGAGGCAGGGAAGGCCCCGCGTTGATATTGACACTGTAAATGGAGACAGTTTACTTAGCGCTCAGGGAAAGATGCATTTGTTAAGGAGACCGATAGATCTCATTACTATTTAAGGGCAGAGGCTTTTCTGGCAGCCCACGGGGCTTGCTTATATCAAGCCTTCCCACTCACTGAGCCTGGTGAAATAAACCCTGAGTGATGTGTCCTCCTCCTCACCCACATGAAAGGAACCATAGGATGGAATTGAATGTAAGCCAGGGATGGGCACAGGATCCAACAAAGGGAGGCCTTGACCGTGGCCTATAGGCTTTTGGTTCATTGGAACCTCAGTTCCCACTCACTGATGAGTGGCAGTGTATCTGGCTGAGAGGGTGTGGGATCCTGGGCTCTCCTGGAGCAAAGGCAAATTCAACAATCGCAGGCTCGAAGGGCAGGAAGGGATTTGGGATTTTAGAATTCATCTGCCCCCATTTCCTATTCACTGTGGGGGTTCGTATGTTGACATCCCCTGAATATGGCCATCTTGCGTGTGCTGGTCCACCTCGGTGGCGTGAAACTCGCCAACTCGAGAAATAGTTCATGTCCATCATTTGGTAGCTGCAGTAGTTGGAAAGGTCTTCCTTCTCCAGGGCTGAAATGTGTCTGCCTTTAGCTTCTGCTACTTGCTCCTACATGGATTTTCTGTAGCTCTGTACATGTACTAGAGGTACCAACTTGGCATTTAGCATTCTTCATCCCTGATCCTGTCAGTAAGTCCTCACAAAGGCACCCTCCTACCTTCGCCTGCATTCCCATTTTACAGATGGGGAAACTCAGTTTTTGAGAATTTAAGTGATTTGCTCAAGGACACAGAACTGGGATCCGGGTGTGCCTGAATTCCCTGTTCTTCCTGCAGCCCTGTCTTGTCTCCTGTCAAGCAGAAAGTCTGGCCTGATTTTCTTTCCTTTATTATCACTCTGAACAGGATAATTCATGTCCAAAGAGTAACACACCACTTCTGTATTGTGACTACTCTGGTTCTCAAGAAGCTGTTATTTTACTTTGTCCTTTGAGTTGCCTCTGGATCACTATTTTCCAACTCTCTCAACAAAAATCTTTGGTGCCTCTGCCTCCCTATGCAGCACTATTATCCCCAGCACCAAGTGTATTCCAGCTGTGACCAATTTCCAACAATTCTCTCTCCCTTCTACTCCCTTGCCTAGAGGAGAAGGTTGGTACAGCTTGCTCACGCATCCCATCAGGGCCAAGAATCTAAGACAGAGGCAGAGGAGAGCCATAGCTGGACCAGTCAAGGTCTCCGCTAAGCTCTGGAGATTGAAGGCAGGTTCCTATGTCAGGATAGGATGGGAATTCAGTTTGGGATGTGTCTGGGGAGACGAAGGTGAGTGCTCTGTGTTGGCCTGCACCACTGTCCAGTCTCCATTATGAAGGAAAAGGGGGCTGGCAGGAACAGAGCATAGAGTGCAGCTTCTTGGCTGGAAATTTGATGTGACCCTCTTTTCTGGGCACCTGTGCCTTTGAGGTCTGTGGGTGGGGGTGGCGGCAGAAAAGCCCTAGATTATCTGCAGTTTCTGAATGGAAGGGGATTGTGGCAAAGCCCAGCTACCCAAGGGATTTTGAAAGCTGCTGCCAACACTTCTATCCTTGGATACGCTGGGCTTTTATGACCCTCACTGGGACAATTGAGAGGCAATGAGTGGGACCAGAAATAATGAGGAGAAGTGGCAGAGAAGCAGGTTTTGAGGGGAAATTATTCCCAGGTGAGGGCCAAAGGGAAGCTGCCTATGAATGGCCTGTGGAGGCACCATTTTCAGAGTTAGTAAGCCATGGTTTTAATATGCAGACATGTTGACATATTGTCTTCTAAACCGACTGTAAGTTGAAGGGGGCCACTGACTACAGATGATCTGCTTACATATTAGAAATGCCTGAAAGGGGGTGGACAGAGGCAAAGACTAATGTTCACTGCCTCAGGCTGGACCTTGGCCACCGTCCATCAGAGCTATTCTAACACCTCATGCATCTTCCTGTCCTGCAGCCTTTCGACATGCCATCCGACTGTCGCACCCCTGCAGAGCTAGATGATGTCACACTCCTCCATTCTCCACTGCATTGAGAATAAGGTCAAAGTTCTCCACCACGGCATTCACAGTTCAGCATGGTCTGCCCCAACTTTAGGTTCCATCATGTGTCTCAGACTCTCTGTGATAAAGTCACACTAAAACAGTTGTTCAGCCCTGAACCTGCCAAGTGCTCCCCGCCTTTGTGCCTTCCTTCCTGCTATTTTCTCTCCTTGATGGGCTCTTCTCCTTGCTCCTTTGCCTGTTGAATTCCTAATAATTAGCTGAGACTCTACCTGGAAACCTTTCCCGAGTCTTCTCATCAGAATGAACCCTGCCTTTCACACTCCTATTCTGTGGATATAGTTCCTAGAACACTTAATTTACCCTGCTGAATATTGTGATTATTTTTGCATATCTTTGCTGGATCACTGAAAGGGAAGACTGTGACTCTTTGGTCATTTTATGTTTGGGGGTCCCAACAAAGTGCCTTGCACGTAGTAGATATCAATGATTAGGACTTGATAGATAGGTATCAGTGCTAGTTGTGGCCAGTCAGTACCCTGAGGCTCTGAAAGTAAGAGCAAGTCTAGTGCTCAGCCACATCCATCCCTCCTCTTCTTCAGGGGCATGTGTAGTCCATTGTTCCAGCCACCCTAGTGGTTACGGACAGGGCAATAGGATGTGAGCAGAAGTGACCAGCACTACTTCCAGGCCTACCCCCAACAACCTCCTTCATAGGAGCCTCTCTTTCTCTGTATGGACTGCAGAGAGCTCCAAGGACCTAGACTTGTTTGTTCTGAAAAGCAGAATAGATATTCTGCTTTTGTAATAATATTACAGAATTTTGTAATAATATTACAGAATATTCTGTAAAGCAGAATAGAAGGCACTTCGGCCTCTGAAGTGCTCCATGTCGTAGGGCCTCTACCATCACCTCATGATGGTTCTGAACTATGGAACAAATAAAGTCTTATGGTGTAAAGTCCAGAAAAGATGATGTGGTTTAGAAAGCAGCTAACCTAGCTCGATGTGCTGACCAGTCACGCACATGGTGTGTGGATGTGTGTGAATAGCTGGAAGGGAAAGGCAGATGTGGCTCTTTTACAGAGAGGGGCTATGAGCTAAACTCAACAGTGCTCTTCTCCTGAAGGACAACCCAAGTATCCTCCAAGCTAAATGCTCACCTCTTCCTACCTTTCTGGATATGAAAAGTTCTCAGTTTTCCTTCCCACGTTGGTAGCTCAGCTCTGGAGACACATCTGTTCTCCAAAGACCATTGAAAATGCAAGTGAAGCTGTGGTGTACATGCTAGTGGTTGAGATTTTGGGCTCTGGCCCTGCATTGTCTAGATTTGATTCGTGGTCTCCCTACTGCCAGCTACAAGACCTGGCATCTCTTCATTTCCTCAGCTAGGAAATTGGGGCAACAGTAGTCCCACTCATAGTAAAAACTTTAAACATTCAGAAATTCAAAGGATACTAAGTTAAACATGCTACTGCACTGGAGGTAAATACTCAGCAACTTTAAACAGTTTTATTACTGTTTTATTATTGTCATAGGAATAGATATTTCTGGCATGGCCTGAGGACACAGAGTAGGATGTTCCATGTAACAACCATCTTAGCTTGAGAATAAACTTTATTTTGAGGGTGCCTGGGTGGCTAAGTCAGTTATGCATCTGACTTCAGCTTAGGTCATGATCTCAGTCCTAGAATGGAGCCCTGTGTTGGGCTCTGCATTCAGTGGTGAGTCTGCTTCTCTCTCTCCCTCTCCCTCTGCTCCTCTCCCTGCTCAAGCTCTCTCTTTCAAATAAATAAATAAAATTGTAAAAAAAAAAAAAAAAAAGAACCCTTTATTTTGGAGGCAGCCTTTATCACTATGGAGGTGATGTGTCTGTCAAACCCCCCAACTCATTTTCATGCTTGCTGCTCTTGAGGCACATTTTTCTCCCTCCCACCTTCACTCAATTCCACATTTGAGAAGTTGGTATTTTGGGCCCAATCACAGGACCTTACATGTGTCCCTTTATGTTTCATTTAATTAGACTCAGTCCTTTGTTCCAGCCTGTCAAGATCGTTTTGAATATTGGATCTGTCATTCAATATACTTATTATCCGTCTTGTCTTCCCTTCACTTGAAAATCTGGTAAACTTCCCATCTGTGTCTTGGTGTAAGTCATTGAAAAAGTACTAAAAAGGACAGAAGTGAGAACAGAGCCTACGATCTGCCTTAGAAACTTTCAGATGCCGCCCGGCACTAGTTGGTAAAATCATTCCCCTAGTTATAAATCCATCCCAATCTAGTATTTGTTCATATTTTCTTTCACTAATTCTTTCTCTCATTCATCAATCAATCAGCAGACCTTTTCTTTAAAAGGTAAGCTAGTAAATATTTTAGGCTTTATGGGCCATCTGGTCTCTGTTGTAACTACTAGCTCTGTTTTTGGAGTGCAAAATGGCCATAGACCATTTGTCAGCTGCCAGGCATGGCTGTGTCCCGAGAAAATTTATTTTTTTTAAAGATTTTACTTATTTACTTAAGAGAGAGTGAGAGAGAGAGAGAGAGAGAGAGAGAGAGAGAGAGAGAGACTCCCTGCTGAGCAGGGAGCTCGATGTGGGGCTCGATCCCAGGACCCTGAGATCATGGCCTGAGCCAAAGGCAGACACTTACCATACTGAACCACCCAGGCACTCCTCAAGAAAACTTAATTTAAAAAGAAACAGGCTGCAAGCTGGCTTTGGCCTGCCGGCTGTAGTTTGCCAATGCCTGGTCTAATGTATTACTCTTCACACTGTAGCCATCTTTGAGTGTTCAATGACTATCATCCTTGGCATGGGTAAGGGTGACTCATTACAGTCACAAATGGAGCCTCTTGCTCTTTCTTGCTTAATAGTTCCCCTCTTCATCCAATAAGGAAGAAAGATTCTAGGCCACTCCGAGTCACAGTTCTCTTTCTATAGCAAGCAAACTACTGGCATTCTAGTAAAACTCCGCCCAGCGGTGTTGGCCTCCTGGACACAGATGCTCACCAGGATCTCTATACGAGGTCAGGAAGAGGGCCATTGCTTATGAAAGCTGTGTGGTTGGAAGCATATCTCTAAAGGGTGGAAAATGCCCAACTAAAACTACTTTGATTTCAATCTCTGACCCTAGAATGGCCTTTCCTATCTTCCATGAGGGAAGATCCCAGTGATTTCATTATTTGTTTCTTGGACTTCATTTCTTGTGTAATACTATTGTTAATCAACCCGATCCCCTCCCATAAATATTTATATCCGTGACTCAATTTCTGGCCATTCTGACTTTTGCTCATTTTTTTGGAAGTTCATCTGTCCATTTCATGGGTTCCTATTTTCTCTCTCTTGAATCTTACCTTGAGAGCACCTAGATGCTGTACCCTCCATGGCACGAGGTCATTCTCCTCTCCTTCCCCAGCTACCCCTGACTCAGGTCAGTTGAGAGAGGGGTGTATGCATGGTTGTCAGGGTGAGGGTGGGGAAACAAAATAAATGCATGAAAGGGAATATTGGACTTCTAATGCATTGTAATTACCAAATGATCCTATCTCGCCCGTGATGGGTCCCGGTGGGATTTATTGCCATATTAACAGTGGTTTTCCCATTGCATTACTTAATGAATAATGTCTGAGCTAATAACCCACCAAAAAACCCCAGCAACAACAACATAACTCCCATTCGCTGTAATTATTATTTTTTTCCTAATGTGGTGGTTTTTATATGAATACTGATGTCTCTTTACTAGGTTCTTGTATAACTACTTGCTTAAGTAATGGGCCCTATTAAATCGCCATCAACAGTAGCATGCCATATGTTAGTGTTTTGCTGATATCTTTCCACTGTATGGACTTGGGTCCTCAGGCTGTCTTAGGGCCCTGTAGGTGGTACCACCACCCACCACCCCCCGAACCACCCATACCCTCCCTGCCCCCCACCCCACTCCTACCTGGAATTGATGGCATTAGAGAAGCAGGACCAGGGCCTCAGCTGTGCAAACACTGTGCTTCTGTTTATTTTGGTAGCCTCCGAAATATTTGTTGAGAGTTATTCGAGCAGAAAGGCTGAATGGAGATCATTGCAATGTGTCAAATTAAGGAGTGCTTAATGCCTGCCTAATCTCTTGGTAATTACTGTTGTGGCAGCGGAAGGCTTCGGAGCCCGGGAGGAAAGCTAATGATGGTGGGAGACATGAGGCTGTCCGGGCGTCTGTGGCACTGCTGCTCGGCACAATTAGAGCCCCCACTTCCATGTGAGAGACGGGGCCTCTGTCACTTAAGGGAGAGAGCATTGGCCTTTGGAGGGGAGGGGTCAGCAGGAGTGCCAGCCTGGGTCACTAGACAGGGGACTCCTTCAGCTGGGTGTCACTTTCTTAATGGGGTTCTAAAATGTGACAGTCTTGTGTGTGTGCATGTGTGTGTGTGTGAGTGCTCGGGTGCACCCGCAAGCAAGGATGGAGTCTGACTTCAGGCTCTTTGGGGAAAGACAGGTAAACAGAGAGTTTTCTTCCTAATTTTTCCCATCTTTGTCTATCATTGTATCATTCAGTCTGTCCTCCTTCTTTGATTCTCTCTCTTTGGCCTAATTTTCTCTTTCTGAATCTCTCTCTCTCTGTGTCTCTCTGGCTGATCTATTTAACTGGTGTCTACCTCCCAATCGTGAATTTTCACAGAAGCAGAAAATAATGTTGAAGCAAATAAAGATGAAGAAAGTAAAACCCTCAAGAAGACCCCCAAACTCTGCCTGAGGAGGGAGGAGAAAAATGTGAATTTAAAAGAACCCAATAATCAAATTCACATAGAAACAAGTCAGGGAAAAAAAAGAAGTCTCTGACATGCAGATCTGTGGTGGCAGATATCAGAGGCGGTCCAAGGAAACACTCTGGCAACATAAATTCCTAATAATGAACTTAGAACCCGGATCAAGGTTCACTTGAAGCTCCAGGGATCTAAGAGTGGCCCTTGATAGGCGGTCAGCCAAGTGAGGTCCAGTCCCAGCTCTAAGATCACCCACTAGTGCTGTGGCTTTGGAGGTGCTGGTTTACTCCTTTGTAAAATGGGGAAATACTTAGCTGCCAGGGGTGTTATAAGAATCAAAGGAAAAGCGGG
Source organism: Canis lupus familiaris (assembly GCF_011100685.1). NCBI lineage: Eukaryota > Metazoa > Chordata > Mammalia > Carnivora > Canidae > Canis > Canis lupus. Next base: position 28,863,809 of record NC_049237.1, read on the forward strand.
AGAATGCTCTGAAAAGAATATGACACTGTAAATCAGTCAATCAAACAATTAAGCAAGCCATCAACAGAGATTAATGTGCAAAGCACAGATAATGGCGGGCGGTGGGGGGGTGGGGGTGGCTCACAACTTGCCATCATTACTGAGATCATAGCTGCCGCTGGTTTAGGCAGAAAGCCTGGCTTGGTAGATTTGCTACTCCTTTGAACAGTGGCCTGGAGGGGAAGAAGTCTCTGCCTTCCTTGATATTCCACCAGTCACCATTGGGACTTCAGGGGGAACTAGAAGGTGTAGCAAGCACTTGCAGGGTCCCTGGCAGGGACGCCCTTAGCTTGAGGAGGGAGGATGTTGGAAGGCAGACGTGGATTTTGACGTCAGCGTGGAATAGAGACAAGGGTGAGGGGGCCTGATTACTTCCAAAGGGATCTTGAACGTCCTGACAGGAGAAGGCTGGGACATAGAGTGTCTTGTCATGCCACACATCATATCGTGCTAATTTCAGTTTGATCATGAAAGTGTGTAGTCACATAAGGAAGGAAATCCTGAGGTTGACCAGTGGTTCTTGTGAATCTCCACCATGTGCCGAGAGGAGGAAGGTTATAGACTGAGTGCCCTCTGGGGATGGTAAATAATCTAGAATATGAAAGACACTTAATCAAGAAATAATATCAGGTTCCTTTTGGGGCAAAATTCTGGACTATCGGGTGCAGAAGAGCCCTTTTGTGATTCCTCATTTTTGGAGCAGCTGCAGCCCAGAGGGCGGAAAGTCTTTGATCTGCAGTCACCTGACTTCTCCCTCTGAGGACTCTGGTGCTAAAGGCGTCGCACTGTGAGTAGCTGCTGTGTAAATGGTGAGCATCTTTAGATTTCCCAATAATCTGTTGAGAGTATGCTGCTTTCCCAAAGGACAGTTCTATTTGCAGACCAGTCTGTCTGAACATCAGCCCCTGAACCTGATTGGCGAGAACATAGTCAACTCAGCAGTCTTGTAACTTCAGAGTTTCTTAGATTTCACAACAGAGCAGAGTTTAATCTCTCCCGAGGTGTGATTGGAAATTCAGTCTTCCAGAGAAGACACGGAGAGGCTGGCCAGGGCCCTCTATCCTCTGCTCCTGCCAGGGCCAATTTGCTAGGCCAGCGATGCTTCCTGGTGACCAGACAATGACTTGGTGTTGACTTGATGGGTGGTCCCGCCCTGAGGAGGAGGCCATTCTCTCATTAGCAGAGTGGGGCGGTGGGAGGTGAGAGCAGAGGAGATCTGTAGGAGAGTGGGTGGGAAGGGCAGGGGAATTGTGCCGGGGTTGAGCGGAGTGGGGTGGGGGAGGCCAGCCTAAACTGGCCAGTTCCAGTCACAGAGCTCAGCAAGCAAGAGGTTCATCATTAACTGTCAACCGGTGGTTTAATCAGCTCTGCTCCTCAGTGGAAGATAGATTTAATATCAAGGCACATTTTCAGAGCCATTAGTTTAATTATGACAGGTGTCTGCAAACTGGACGACTCTGCTTTCAGACCTGAGTGACAGCATTTAATTCTCCAGGGCCCTGGGGATGTGGGGGTGTTTTACCAAAATGAGCCTACACTACAAGTCTAAGTGTTTTCTTTTCGCTTCTCCCCCCTTCTCCTTGCCCTCCTCCCCTCTTTTTATTCTACTATACACATAAAAAGAAGCAAATGGATAGAAAATTGTGCTTCAGTAGAAAATAATTCACGGTGCCCATTGGAACCCATTTCACTGGGCCTCCCAGCAGCTGAGTTCCTGGTCAGGCAAAAGCTGTTATCGTTTCTCTTAAAACTTTCAATCAACATTTAGTGCCACGTCCACAGTGATTGCTTGCAAGTGTCTGGGTTTGCTTTTGTGCAGAACCCACTGGGCTCTTCCCTGACACAAGAGATGGTGAACATGGCTGTGCTCACTGTGTGAGCAGGGGGGGGGGGGGGGTGCGGCTCTGAGAGCATAGGCTGGGGGCAGCCTCAGAGGGGTTTGGAAGCATCTGTTTCTCAGCCACAAGCCTGGCTCTCTGCTGCTCTGTGTTTCCTGGGCTACCATCCTTTACGATTCTCCTCCCCTGAGATGGCCTTGTGTGATTGAGCAGCTGGCCCACACTGGCTGGGTGACCGTGGGCAAGACGCTTGGTCTCTCTGAAACTTCTATCTGCGTGTCCTAATGGTTGGGCCAAAGGTGTAGTGCTTTTGACACATTTTTCTGTTTTGTTGAAACAGAAGGAAGCTTAACAATATAAAATCTCAGGAGTCCCCAAGTTCAGATGAATAGGTCTCTCTGGTGGAAGCATGGCCTACTCCCTGGACTGCCTTCTCTGATCTCAGAAGCTCCTGAGAGGAGCCCAGGGCCCAGAGCACCCATAGCAGATGGTCTCTAAGGGCCCTCCCAGCTTTGCTGTGCCTGATTTCCAAAGCTGGGGCCTCATCCAAGGGGCTCACCCACTCACAGGCAGCTGATCAGACCAAGAAGAAACAACACAGGAACAGGTGGTCAGGACATAGCAGTTAAAGTGCCCCCCGGGAGTGATAGGATGTCAGGTTAGGGCTGAGGACGTGTTTTTATTTCTCTCTGCTTAGTTTACACCTAAGGTCAGGATGCCTCCTCTGGCTGGGGGAGGAGGGCACTCTATTTTACCCTGTCCTCTCACAGTTGCTCCCAGATTCTTTTTGCTGTCTCTTTTCTGAAAGGATGGTGAGGCAAGACACAGTGTGGCCTGGCCTGGTGCCTGCCTGAAGACCCAGGGACAGGAGAGCCCGGCCCACTGCCCGTCCTGTCCTTGGGACTATGGCGCTGAGTTCCTCCGCTGGTATACAGTGACCCCTGCTGCATGGCCAGGCCATTGGGGGGGGGGAGTGGAGAGCTGAGAAAAGATACAAGGCCTTCCCGAGTTTCTGTAGTCACCCCTTTCTTTGGCCAGAACCCTGCCTGAGCATCCTGAGGTTTTTTCTGCTACTCTTTTCAAAATGGAAAATCAACCATCAATCTCTAGAGACCAGAGGAAGCAAATAGCTTCAAGAAAAACCTGCTCTGAGTTTCTGGGGGGGCCAGCCCTTTGCTGAATGGGGCTGCTGAAACCACATTTGGAGGCTCTAGAATCTGTGGAGTTCTTTGGGTTTGCTCCCTTAAAAAGGCATGTGTGTGAAGGAGGGATGAGAGGGAGACTGTTCCAGGCAAAGGGCTTGGGGACATCACGTGTGATGGGAGCTTACCTCTCGGGCCGGGTTCTAACCCGCGTGCCTGGCTGCGGCGGCGAGGCAGCGTTCTGCAATCTGCCCTCGTTCTCAGAGGAGGATGCAGCCATTTTGTGTTCGTTTGTTTGTTCACGGGTTCATTCACTGGGTCACAAGTTCAGGTATCAGCCATGGCAAGCAGATGCTGCCTGGCCCTCTAGCTTTGGCATGTTGTCAGACGGGAGGGAGTTTCCCGGGATAGTCTTTGCCTGCTAGTCTGAGAGGCCCTGCTTTTCCATCTGAGGACACAGCGCCCACTCCGCCTGGTGCGGAGAATGCCCTCCCTAAGGGGTTATGGTCTAGATAAAAAGCGCTATAGGAATCTCTAGAAGCAGAGGCTGCTGGATTCGTTGGCCTCTCACTACCTTCGTATTTTACAAAGGGTCCATAAACATTTTTCCTTCGGAACCTGAAGAATATACTCTCTTATTTCAGCCTTTGCAGATATGGCCCTAGCTGCCCACTTGAGGGTTGACGGGGTATCTTGTGGCATTTGTGCACATAGTGGGGATTACGGATGTCAGCCCAGACTGGGTCAGTGGTAGAGCAGGGTTACCTCATCTTCTTCCATGCCTATCGGTTGGCTCTCACTGTGGAACACCCTTCCTTCTCCTTTTTGCCAACCCCTGTCCTCCATAAAGGCCCCTCATGCCCAGGGCACCTGGACTCCTCCCCCTTCTCCACTGAGCTTTGGTCTGCGCCACACTCTCGAGCATTTGCTTTTATCTGGTCTGTGTGGAGCTCCCTTTTTCCTTATGCTGAGCCCTGTTCCCTCAACTGGACTGTATGTGCTGCAAGACCAGGGTGACGTCTCACTTTCCCTCGCCTCCCCCAGCCTCTGGCCTCCTAGGGTGGCACCCGGGAGACACCTCGGCACACAGACACACCTGTGGGATTTCCTGGCTCTCTTTAGAAGTCTTCTTTCCATGGAGTGTTATTTACAAATCATTCCCAAATGTTCTTTTGCCCCAAGATGGCCTGGCAGTCCAGTTTACAATTTTCTAGCTTTAATCGGTCTTCAAAGAGGGGAGTGCCAGCAGGATGCAGCTTACCCAATAGCACCTGCGTAATTAAACATTTGAAGGGGTCTAGCTATTTGAAATATGCAGAACGTACACGTCCTTCTCTCCTGACTACCCAGAACAGAGGCTTCCAGGAAACCAGAGCCGACAAGCAGCTTCAGTTTGGGAAATCTTCTAGACATCATGGAATGGGACTCATGACTCTAAGGCCTTTGATGGCCATTCACAAATCACCTCTGCACACCTCTCAGGGCCCATGCAAAGAAAACCCAGAAGTCAATTGCATTTCATCATTTCACTGTGGGCCTCCCTTTTTAGATGGAAGTAGTTTCATCTGCTTGTTTCCACCTGTAGAGCCGCTTTTGGGGGGGGGCGGTGGGCAGTGTGGTAGTGAGTTTTGTATATTTGACAACTAGACAGAGTCCATAGGACAAATTATGCATATAAGATTCAACTCCAGGATATTATGAAAATCTGGCGATCATAGAAGGTATAAGTTGCCACAGGACAAGGACTATCATTCAACAGCTGGCAAACTCTGTGGCTTCACAATGACTACGTATTTTTTATTTGATAGCAAAAATTCATAGGTTCAAAATTGCAGTATCTTATCGTAATACTTTCACTCAATTTACCTTTTAATTATAACAGATGTAACAATGCTCTGTAACTGGGTTCTATTTTTTTCTCTCTCTCTCACAAAAGAGAGAGAAATAAGCAGATCTTAAAAAAATGCATGGACTAATTAGTTTAGTGACTAATTAGCTGAAATGACTGTGATGAGTATACCTCACTGAAGTAGCAGCGAGTTGCTTGAAGGAAACGCAGAGTAGACTGCTCAAAGCATTTCAAGTTCTGAATACGTGTAAACCTAATCAGTGTGGGGATCACACACAGTATCATGGTTTATCTGAAAATGGTTAAGTACTTATCTAGGTTTTCTTGGCTTATATTTTCCAGGGGTTAAACCTGACATCTTCTCATTTCTGCATTGCTGGTACAATTAGGGCAAAATCTGGGTTTTTCCTCACTCCACTGCAGAAACTGGGGGCACAGCTCTGCCCAGGCATCACGGAAATATGTGTGGTCTATCAGCCCTGAGAGATGATCTGCTAGGAAAATACTGTGGCATTTCCTCTTAAATATTATCAGCAGACCCAGTCTGTTAAAGATCTACAGTATTGGAAATCTGTTTTATTTTGCTTGACCCAGTGATTCCCAATCCTAATCGACCAAGAAGACTTTTTTTTTTTCCACTAACAGAAACACAGCTAATTAACATCTTGAGAGCCTTACAATTTTATGGTTTATGGATATACATTTGATATTTTCAGCTCTCACCAAAACTACACTAATTGGCTCTGCTTCTAATCTGTCATATCCTCCTCTTCTGCTCCTGAACTGCTAGGTCAGAAGCCCCATACCTCTAGAAGTTCTTTCCTCAAATTGCCGACAACATGCACCTTTCCCTCTCTCTCATCCCATGGGTGTATTGATTATGCCAATGAATGTTTTACAGCAACTTGGGCTTGAGAGCCAGAGATCAACTTGAGTATTGGAGTCAAAACTTTGTGGAACTTTCAGGGGTGCCTGGGTGGCTCAGTTGGTTAAGTGTCCAACTCTTGGTTTCAGGTCAGGTCCTGATCTTGGGGTTGTGGGATTGAGCCCCGCATTGAGCTCCATCCTCAGCATAGAGCCTGCTTGAGATTCTCTCTCTCCTCTGCCCCTCCCACTCCAGCTCTTTCTCTCTAAAATAAATGAATAAATCTTAGAAACAAAACAAAACAAAATGGTGGAACTTTCTTCCTACAGTCTAGTTAGTATTCAAAAGATTGGAACTTTTGAAAACCAAATGAGGCCCATTCATCCAAAACCTGAGATTTTAAAAAAGTTTTGCTTTTAGCAATTGAGAATAAGGTGGAGCAGTGGAAGAAACATGGGCAGTAGAGGGACTGAACTGGGTCTGATACTGGTGCTACTTAATACTCTACCTGCACAGCTGTATCACAGGATCTGGTGACCTCTGGTGCTGGGCTCGCCACGCAACCCAAGTTCTCAGTGTCTGACTCTGAAATCACATCGTGTTCTCTTGCTCTATCTCTCTTCTCTTGTCATATGAAAGCTCACTTGCTTGAACAAAACCTAAGCCACATCTGGAACCCTAAATGTAAGGGAGTTTGGAAAATGTAAATTTTCTTTCAGCTTTCAGCCTCAGCAATTCAAGGAGGACCCAAGAAAGACTGGAATGAGGAATTAATTAGACAATCCACGGTGTATATGAACCTCATCAGGCCTTATTAGAGTTCCATTGGTGCTTTTATGTCATCTTGTCCCTCCCTCTCCATACTCAGGAGGGCTCTAATCCTGGGTCTCGTCCTCCCAAATTATTTCTACTTCCTTTTAAAACTTATATTTATTTTTCCATGCAGGAATGCTGCCCTGACACCATTGCCTCTATTCTCTCTATGCTATGCCTTACAATACAATTTTGTACCTTTTGCACACAAAGAAAAACCTCTATGATTAAATCTACAAAGGAAAAATATCCTATCACTCAAATAAGAATTTCAAGGAAGAACTTATGAGCCTAAGAAAACACACAGTTGCTTTGAAACTAAAGCTGGTCCGTGATATCTGGGGCAGAGAATCTTATTTAGTGGGTAGAGAAATATGGAGACATTGGCCAGAATGGCACTGATGCCTTTCTTCTTGAGCTCACAGAAAGACCATAGTTCACAGCCTTCCCAGCCCTCCCCAGGCAGGGAGGGTCCCCCCCAAGGCAGGGAGGGACTGTGTTCTGGCCAGCAGAATGTGCATGAAAATGTGCATGCACATTCCTTCCTCTCCCATCCCATTTCTGGTCCTCACTTATTTTCTCAATTGTTGGTTGGCTGAAGAGAGAGGTTCCAGTGGAAGACACTGGGGAGAACTTACAAGATGGTGGAAGCACCAATTGGAAGACTCTGGATCCCCAAATAGCCACAGAGAAGACTTTCCACTGAATTTCTAATTGGATTGTAATGTGAATGAAAAATAAACTTAAGTGTTAAATTTAAGCCACCAAGATTTTTGAGGTGCTATGATATCAGCAACTGTAATTACTCTGAGTGCACAGGAAATATTGCTCAACATAGGTCTATCCACATGACAGTTGTAAAATTCTAGCATAGAGCATGGTAAAAAGCAGGTACTTAATGAACGTTAGTTCCTCCATAAAAGGCTTAGGTCAATGATAAAAAATTGGGCAAGAACTAGACACCGAAAGCGGGGGGTATGTTTCAGGTACTTAACAGAATACCTTCGTTTGAAATTAGGGAGATCAGATAGGATCAAGAAGACAGAGTAAACACCTGTGCACTCCTTCTTTCAAGCACATTATCTCATTTAGTGGGACTTGCAGCCCTAAGAGGTCCACACTGTTATTACCTCATATGACCAAGGCTTAGAGAATTTCACCAAATTGTCCAAAGTTATACAATCAGCCATGATGAAACAGATTCAAATCTGGACATGGTCGTTATAAAGATTGAGTAGTCACCATATTTTGCGCCACCAAGAATTCTAGCCTGGTTTGGCTTCCTGAAGTATTATTACCCCTGGAGGCCAGATCATTTCTTTTTTTCTCAGGGTTTCCCAAGTGACTTGTATAGATGGTACTTGGTAGAGGCCTCAAAAATGTTGACTTATTATTGTTTTATGTGAACTCTCTGAGATACAAATCCAAGAAAACCTGGATAGAGATGTCTTTTTACCACAAACAGGCATATCACAAAAGAAGTACATTTTAGGTTGTCTCAGAGTGAAAAGGCAGCCATTCTGCCCCCAGGTATAAGTAGATGGTCATTCCTAAGTGAACGACATGGCATGGTGCCTCAGAGCCTGAGAGCTGAACATTGTGTAACGTCCTCCTGAAGAAAGATCTGAAAGGCTGGCTCACTTTTACTGGAACCTTCTAAAGATATGGTTCTGTATTTCAAGTTTCTGGTTGTAGGGGGTTTTTTTTTTTTTGGTGTTGTTTTGTTTTGTTTTTTTCTGAAACCAAGTTTCCTTAGCTTTTTTTTTTTTTTTTTTTTTTTTTTTGTATTAAGGAGCAATTTTGGGAGAGTTTTGAAAATACAATATATTTCACTGTAGGAAGGAGTAAGAAAAAATTTCTCATAGAGAAATAATAATTATTAACATTTTGGTATATATCTTTGTAGCATTCTTGAATGATGTACGTATGTATAATGTAATTATTCTTATACTGAATATTCAGCATTCTCTTTGTTATATTACATTCTTTGTATTATCCGATGTCATTAAATATTCTTGAAAAACAGTATAATGGTGGAGTAATAACCCATCTCAAGGATGTGATATAATTTACTTAAATAGTTCTTTATTTGGGGGAATTTAAGTAGCTAAGTTAATATAAATACTGTTGTGCTCATATAAATAATGCCATGATGAACATCTTTGCATATATATCATTGTGCTCTTACTTGATTTTCTTAAGACTTTCTTAAAAATGTTTATACCAAGAATAAGTTATAAGTATTTTGACATGTTAAAACATATTACCAAATACTTTTTTTTAAAAATGTGTGAACATATGCTTTCACCAGCAGTATATAAAATATCCATCCTATTGTACCCTTATTATTGATACATTAGCATGAAGTTATAGGGTTTCTGAACCTAGGTTCTCATGGATCTTTGCATGGCATCCAGGCGTCTGAGAGAATCCTAAAATTTGGTGCTAAATTTCATAAGTGTGTACATTTTTATGAGAGAGTTCTTGATGATGGAACATTTAAGAGTTGAATTATTCTTGTGTTTAATTTTTCATGGCTTAGATAATAAATGAGGCTGAATATTTCTTCGTATATGATTGGCAATTCATCTTTCTGTTCTTGTTCATGTTCTATTGGGATTTTTCTCTTCATCTTTTTGAGTTCTAAAAGACTTTTCTATATGAAGGATGCTAATCCCTTTGTCTGCCATATTTGTGTGACAATTTTCCAAGCTTGGTGGATTTTCAGAGAGAGGTCTGAAATCCTTAAGGAATAAGCATTATAGAATGTTTCCTAGGTTACCTCAACATCATGCTTATATTTTGGAAGGCCTTTCCTAATTAGAGATCAGTGCAATATATGTCCATGATTTCTTGTACTGTATAATGGTTTGCCAAGTATCTAACCCATCTAGAACTTAATATATTATTCATTCTTATTCCTTTCTTCTTCTAACAAATATCTATTGTGTCCTAATTATATGTCAGGCACTTAATGTGAAGTGGGAATTTAATTTGCTATTTTCCTCGACTGATGTAAACTTTTTTCTGTTACCATTTGTTGTATTCTCTACTGCTTCCCTTATTATGTTTTGTTAATCTATATTAAATTGGTTAAATATTAAAATGCAGCTACTAGTGTCCTATACCATGAATAAGTGCACTTATGTATTATACTTTTTTTTAAAAGACTTATTTATTTACTTTAGAGAGAGTATGAGTGCTGGGAGAGGCAGAGAGGGAGAGGGAAACTTTAGTAGACTCCTCACTGAGCTCAAAGACCAACACAGAGCTTGATCTCATGACGCTGAGACCATGACCTGAGCCGAAACTAAGAGTCAGAGGCTTAACTGACCCTTTCTTATACATTTTTATTAAATATTAAATACATCTATTAATTGTTTCACTAAATGAATATATTTATAACTTTTAACAGTAAATAAATTTATTAATTAAATAACTGATATTTTTGGTGACATTTCTTTTATTTCACACATCTTTCTTCGATTTTTTCCATTGATTCCATACTCTTTAGATGACTGTAGCTCTAAGACTTATTTTATATTTATAGGGCTTGCTTAAAAAATCATTTTTGTCTGTATTTATGTGTTCCCCCCTTTGTCTACCGTTGGATGATATATATGTGTGTAGCTCCCATCAGAATTGGCTTTCTAATCATTTCTGCTGGTATTTTATAACGGATTGTTGGTGGTGGGGTGTTGCTATGATTTGCAGAGTTTGATGTTTTTTTCATTTGAGATACACAATTTCCTGACTGTTTATTAATTCATTATGTATTATAAATTGGATCTCTTGATCTCAGATTTTGGTCCCAGATGATACACAGCTACTGGGCTGTTTTCCCCTGAACTCTGGAAACACTTGGATCCAGAGTTAGTGTTTTGAAGGCAAAGCACTTCTTATTCCACCTTCAAGATTCTGTGAATATTTGGGACAGACTATGTACAAGTGAAGGTAAGAGTCTTCCTTGTGATCTCCAAGAACTCACTGAGTGATGTGAAATTAAATAGATGTTGTCATGCAAATCAGTTTGAGAATCTTTTTCCTCAAACTGAAAAACTTCTCATTTTTATAATCATAGCATTTCCACATTCTATTATCTAGTATTATAATCATTGGGTCTGTGCTGTTTTTCTTTCATTTCGATATGACACTATCTCCTGACTCTATTATCTAGTTTTGTGCTTTTTGGTTTATGCTGCTGTGCTAATTTCTTTGCCTCTGTTCTTTTGCTATGTAAACGTGGTTTAGTTATTTTAATAATATGGAAGGCTTTCTCCGTGGAAGGCAAAATCACATCGTGATACTGACTAGGTTTGCTGTGGAGCTTGACTCCAGAAATGAAAAGTGGGAAGTGTGTTTTATAGAAGTCAGATCATGGTGTTTGCTTCAACTTCTCCCAGATTCTCTGGAGCTTTCAGTAATGCCTAAAATCAGAGGAGGGAATCAGTAACAAGATGTCTTAGCTATAATCTGATTTACAAGGGTCCTCACCTGCATAGTTGCTTATAGTTGATGGGGGAACTCGTCCTGCAGAAAGCAGAACAGCAGGAGCAGGTCATTCCTAACTTGCTGGGAGAGCACAGGAGGAGCCCTTGTCTTCCTGGGGATGGAGCAAATTTGTGCAGTGAGAACCCAACCATCCAATTGAACAGAGCATGCACATGTAATGTAATTCTTAAGATGCTAATTTGGGGAGTTTTCATAGGGTAACCTTTAAGATAGATTATTGTATATAGAAGATTCTACTCTTGACTGTTTGCAAAATTCTCTGGGCAAATAATTCTGCAAAACTGTCTACTTTATATAGCTCTCTTCGATTCTGTGGTTATGCAAGCTTTTTGTGTATAGGCTACTTTTTCAGATTCTGTACACTGATTGTTGTTTTGTTAACACAGTCTTGGATATTGGTTGTTGTTAGTATAATCAAGTACACATTTAAACTTGTCAAGTACACAAATAAACTCTAATTATCAAAGTTAAAAATATCTTCTGACTTCCAGTAAAATATGAATGTGGTGCTCTATTTCCCTTGCCCCCTTCCATTCACCCATGTTTGTTAATTTATTGTTAGCCATAGAAATCCATGTCAATAACAGTTTGTGCATATTTGATTCACATTTGAAACCCAATTCACAACAGCTATGTTTATTCTATATAATTAGTTTTAAGAATGACCTCTAAGTCTCTCAGTCTATGATTTTTCTATTTCTAGTGTTTTATTTTCAGTCATCTCTCAGCTTGGTTTTCAAGCAGTTTTCCCAGACTACCAGAGTGACATATCCTCTGAGTGGGGGCACACAGTCTGCCTATGTGCTAAATCAAATATAGATGAGAGCAGAAAAGAACAAGTAGGAAAGAAGAGCGTGGGTCTGTAGCTAGGGTCCGTGCAGTTGGAGATGCCTCTTGGCATTCTCATTGGTGCAGTGCCTACACCTGAAATGTGGCACAGAGAGTTCAAGCCTATTTTAGCCCATCTCTACCTTCTTAGTAAATGTGCTTCTTATGCTGCTTCAGAATATGGGACGTAAAATTATGTGGCCAATCATATATTTCTGTCAGTCCATGTTTACATTGCCGCTGGTGGCAATTTTGCATGGCTTTGACAGAGGGTATTCTCTCACATTTAATTCATTGGGTTGATTGAAACATTTTTGTGTATCTTTAGTTGGAAAAAGATGTTGTAGGGATATCTCTTATTCACTCAATAATTATTTATTATACTTACCTTGGTGTTAATCCAAAAGCACCTTTCAAAACAATACATACAATAGTATCTTCAGGTCTATATGTTATACTAGAATCAAACCCATGCTGTATGGAAGGAAAGGAAGAACTGTTAAATACCATTTTTAAAATTAAAGTCTAAACTTAGTGTTATGCCCCCTCAAAATGGGGTGCACCTCTGTCTGGGACACCTTGTGTATTCTCCTCTGGCTTTGGGGCATCTTAATGAAGAAGTTTGGGAATCACTGGTTTCACAATTGTTGGCAAGCCACTCAAGGCTTTTTTCAAGCAGAGAAGGAAAAAGGAGACACACCCAAAAGCAGAAACAGAAGATCCTTCAAGAGTTCAGGAGAGAAGCTGATCAACTCCTGAAGTAGGCTGGTGATATTGAAAGAAGAGAAAGGTAGGCATTTCATAAAGATTTCAGAAATAGAATTGGGTAAGGCATGAAGGAAGAGGAGGGACCTTGACCTCCAGGCTTATGGCATGTGTAGCTAAGAGAATATTGGCAACATTGCCTATGGCAGAGGATTTGGGGAGAAGAGATGCTGTATGTATTGCAGGAGAGAAGCCACAAAGCCCAGACCTGATTCAGATTACTTACTCAGTGTTCCTTTTATTAATATTTAATAAGAAATATATAAGAAAACATATTGCTCTTATTATAGTGATTATCATGAGGATTACTGATTGCATGGAAACTTTGTCTCTGAGTAAACTGCTTCCAGCAACATTTATGTGTTCTGAAACCAGAGTCCTTGTCATACTTGCAAAAACTGTCTCTTCTGTCATCAAATTACCTTCCTATCCCTACATAGGAATAGCTATGCTAGCTATCATAGCTATGATATCTTCTGATTATTATCAGTCTCCATGACCTCTACATAATTCATTGAGAAAGCAAGGGGACAAAGCAGAGACAATACAGTAGAAGCATTTTTGAGATCATTTTTGAGTCAGGATTGCTGAAAAACAGAACAATAGTGAATAGTGAAGAATCAGAAGAGGAAGATCTCCACTCCATAGGGGAGAAGTGCTCTTCACTGCCTAGAACCCCTGACACAGAGGAGACAGGATAGTCTTGTTTCATGAATCTATTTCTAGTGAGACTTTTCAGCCAAGACCAGCAGTGGAAGGAACACTGGACTAGGAGTCAGAGACATGGGCTCTATGCCCCGTCAGGCATCTTAGTCACTTCCCTGTGTGGGGCTTCAGTTTCCTTATCTGTTGAGTGATTGGGTTCTTCTAGTTCTAAAGCTCCGAAGGGCTCTAATCACCTGCCCTATGATGAACCTAATGCAAACAACAAAGAAAATACTGGTGACAAGTAAAGCATTGTGGTTACTCAAATGAGCCACAGGTAAATGATAACTTTGGAGCCAGACCTAGCAAGAGGAGTTACTAAACACAATCTCAACATAAATGTGTTTTGGTCCCTTTGTCTGGCATCTGATCAGCTTCTTACCACCTATGTCATCTGAGTACAATGAGCATCTCCATATGTTCTATCACTAAAAGGCTCTCCCCTGCCTGCTTCCTCAAAGCAATGTGGGTAGTCAGTTTCCCTCCTCACTGGCAGGCTGCCACTTTAAGTCCAATTATCACCATCACCTTAGATGTTCCTTCACAGTCACCTCTGGGATGAAATGAGTTGAAGCTTCTCACTTCAGCCTTGAGAGAAGGATGTCACACACACTCAGCCAAATGTGACTCCTGGAAAAATAAATTAGATTGAATTTCCCCTAAAAAAAAAAAAAAAAAAAAAAAAAAGAATTTCCCTTCCCAGGGTTTCAGCTATGGTCCAACAGAAGAGCCATGAGGGTGGCCTGATGACTGGAGACCCGGTAAACCTCATTCTTCAGCCCAGCAATAGAGCCACTGTTCCTATTACTTAGGCTAGAAAATGAATTATACTGGGACAATCACACAGAAGATGCTATGATGTAAGACCCTCATCAACAACCCTACAATGGATGTGATGATGAAGGTCATACAGAATTTCCTTCTAATACCCATCAAGGTGAGCTGACAGTGTCATTCCAAAGGAACATTCAGTACAAGTGTTTCATTGATGTCATCACAAAATGGACCAGAGAGGATGAGTTCTGCTGGTTTGTCTTGACCCAGGGATAATGAGCTATCTGCTTTCCTTTCAGGCACTAACTGGCATTAGATTATCCATGAAAAGAATCAATTCCACTTTTTTTTTTTTTGATTGAAGTGAACTCTCCCTGGAATCAGTACCAGTTCTGTACTCCAGTGTATTAGTAAGGGATACTTTTGGCTTCAAGTAACCAGGATGTCATTTAACAGTGGTTTTATGACACAAACGCATTTATTGTTTACTTAACAGGGGGTTCCAAAGACAGCTGCCTCATAGTTAATTTAGCAGTTTAAGTTTGCCATAAAAAAAAAAAAGAATCCAGGCTCTTTCTTTCTACTCTGCCATCCTGAGAATATGGCTTTTTTGTGTGTGTTTGGTTCCTTATGGTTGCAAGATGGCTGCTGAGTGCCAAACATTCCAGCCATGTGCAAAAGGCGGTAGCGTGGATCAGGCAACAGGCGTTCTCTTCACACGGTTCTATTTATCAAGAAAGTTCTGCTTTTCCCATAATGGCCCAGCAGACATCACCTTTCACTGCACTGGTCAGACCTGGGACGTGGGTTACCCCCATCTGCAGGGGAAGCTGGGTGAGAGCAGAGGAGCAGACTCTTGACCATAGCTTCTGAGTAGCCAGATAATAGTATCCTCCACACCCAGTGAAGTGCCTGAGACAGAGGAAGCCTTCACCTTGCTTGAAAGATTGTTTTCTAGGGCTACAAAGACCTTTGCAGGAGGAGCAACAAACTATAACTGCCTTGGACAAAAATCTATTCAAGCTTAAAATGCAAGAGCATTAGCTGCTCAGAGCCGTCACCAAGGAGAGATAAAATACGTCTGCTCTCTCAAGACCTGGGAGATGCTTGCAGTGTGATTATTTTTTTGGCTGGGAAAGCTGCTTAGCTGACAGAAAAAGGAACGTACCTGAACATTTATGAGTCGGCTTTTCAAAGACAGCGACTCATCTTCCTTTTCACCCCTCCCCCTTTCCCCTTCCCTGTAAGGGAACACTTAGCAAAACTAAATAAATTATCAGCCCGGCCATGAAGAAATGCTCTCACCGGGTTATGCAGGGGAGGCTCAAGCCATAAAGGCAAACTCTGGAGCTCAGGTCATCTGCAGGGAGGAGGGGAGAAGGGGAGGGCCTCTACAGGGGGCCAGCTGAGAGACATGAGAACACTCAGCTGCCCTGTCATCTTGCTCTTCTGGGACTGAAACAGAGGAACCTGGGGCTGCTTTGCGCTGACCCAAAGGACAAGGTGGCTAAATTGTTCTCACTGGAGGCCACTCCGGGTCATGTTATTGTTGAGCTAGGACAACGTGCTGTGGTGTAGTGAGCTGAGCGTGGGCCCAGCTTTACCAGCTGCTTGCTGGCTGATCTCTGATGAGTCGTGAACCACTCTGAACTTTGCCTTATTTGGAAAAGAAGGATAATAACGGGAGCATTATACTCTGCTATAAACTGAATTGTGCACCCCCCTACCCCAATTCACATGTTGAAGCCCTAACCTCCCTGTGACTGTATTTGGAGCTAGGGCTTTTAGGAGGTAATTAAGGTTAGGTGAGGTCATAAAGGTGGTGGTGGTAGGGGGACCCTAATGTGACAAAGCTGATGGTTTTACAAGAAGAGGAAGAGAGATCTTCTCTCTGTGGGCTCTCAGAGGAAAGGCCACATGGGGACACAGACAGAAGGTGGTTGTCTACAAGCCAGGAAGAGAGCCCTCACCAGGAACTGGACTTACCAGCCCCTTGACCTTGGGTTTCTGGCTTCTAGAACTCTCAGAAAGTGCACTTCTGTTGCTTAAGTCACCTGGTCTGTGGGATTTTGTTATGGGAGCCAGAGCTGACTAATGCCATCTCCTAGGGTGCTTGAAAACAGCAAGGAGAGGCAATGAGAAGATGCTCTTCCAGGTCCTGTGCTCTACACAAGGGTTAAACATCACTGTGCCATGTAGCACGTGAGGAGTCCGAGGCCAAGAGGTGTGTTCAGGGACTCTCCCAAAGCAGGCTGGCTCTGGGTTCTGTTTTGGGAGGATGAGCCGTTTCCGCCTGTGTCCAGCCTGAGGAGCACAGACAGGCCTCCCCTGCTGCACACTCCTGCTCCGCTAGGAACCAAGTCCAGCCTCCTTCCTTCTCTGCAAAAAGCAGCAGGACAGGACTTAGCCACTGTCTCTTCCTGAGATTTTTGTGTCCAGACGTAAGGAATAATCAATCAAAACATGACTTTCACTTATCATGATCTCAAACCTGCTGACCTACAGGGATGACCTATCTCTGTGCTTAAAAGGAAAATATGTCTGTCAGGGTCGAATCTTTGAGAAACGTTATTTCTATTAAAAAAAAAAAAGTTTATGGTTTAGGATATGCATATTCTATCCCCTTTTGGATTGGGGGGAAAAACTAACTAAAGATATATGCTACTTCCCAAAAGAAGGGGGCCAGATTCTGACTTCTTGGGTTGCTGCTTGGCCTCAGCCAGACCCTGGGGACTGAGGTGTGATGGCTCCCCCCACGGGACCCTCAGGCCTCCTGCCA
The DNA here is from genome assembly GCF_011100685.1 of Canis lupus familiaris. Classification (NCBI taxonomy): domain Eukaryota; kingdom Metazoa; phylum Chordata; class Mammalia; order Carnivora; family Canidae; genus Canis; species Canis lupus. Next base: position 28,880,718 of record NC_049237.1, read on the forward strand.
GAGCTCTGGTGACCCGGCTCTGGTCAGTGGAAAATGGGGGGCCTCGGGAAGCACTCCCTCGTTTTGGAAGGTTGGGCAGAGCTGCCTGCTGGTCGGCTGGTGGTGCTGGATGTGGGGGTGAGCATCCTCAGCCTACAGCCCATACTTGTTGAGGGGAGGGCTTTGGCCTGGCTTGGATGGGCTGAGTGGATCAGCTGTTGGTGCAGGATATTTGCACCAAGTCCTCCTTGTTACTTGTGATGTGTTTTTTATTTTAGCCTCAGCATTTCACTTGTTTTTGACTGTCAGAAACATCACACGCACCCCCACATACACCCATACCCACCCACCCACCCACATACACACCCCCTCCCCCTCCATACACACACGCTCCAAATCTCCTTGTAAGGAGAAAAGCTAGGTAGGTTATAGTTTCCCTCTGTAAAAAAAAAAAAAAAAAAAAAAAAAAAAAAAGAAAAAAAAAGAAAAGAAAGAAAAAGCACCACCAACTCCTCACAGTATGATTTCATAGGCCATGCTAATTATTTTTTAGGGCGAGCATAATAAAATCCAGGTGATTTGCCTTCAGCAGTTTCTCCTTATCTTCACACAGCTCTGGATCATTTACCCACATGGCAAGCAATTACCATGAGCCCTGCAGTTTTTACCAGACATTCTTTGTGGGAACCCTGCTAGAGTACACAAAGGTTAATACGCTTTTGCACTACAAAATCTGGGCATTATCTTGTGTATTGTAAGACATGCCTGTGACACGTTGAATTCAGACGATTTACAAGATCAGCAAAACAGAAGGGGTTCCCATGGGGAGTTTTTTCCACTAACGATTTCCTCATCAGAACGTGGCTCGGCGGCAGTGTGGTGTTTTGCCCAGGCTCTCTGCCTGCGGGGGCAGGGCTTGGCCATCCCACCCTGCTCCTCTGGATAGCTGAGGCGCTGGGGGTGTCAGGCCGGCCAGCGCAGATGCCCGGAGATGGGCTGCCCCCCCCCCCCAGGGAAACCAGGTTTTCTTCTTATAATTGTTGCATAATGTCTTTAAGGTAAGAGCCGGATGTGAAATGCGTCAGTCATGTACAGAGTTGACAACTCTGACTACCAGAACTAAAACAAATATTTAGAATGATTTTCTAGAAAGGGAGACAGGGACCTAAGTATCGAGTAGATTCTTAGGTACGATATCTGCTCTCCACTGGTATCTCAGCTCAGATGTCTCCCCTTCTGGGTGGCGTGGAGGGGTGGTGGGGGGTAATGAATGCCTGTGTTGTGCTGTCCTGCCACCCTGTCACCACCCTCCCGTCCCCTGGGCTTGTCCGGCCTCCCCTCACTATTTTTTGTAATGCTCATAAGTGTGTGTGTTAAATAGATTCGGGGCCCATCACTACCTGTTGAATGTAACCCCACCCTGTGACTGTCACCCTTTGGTCCCCAGAGCCAACTCAGTGCCTGGCCCAGAGTCAGCCCCAGTAAGAATCTGTTGAGTTTTCACATATTTGGTCTCCACACCTACAGAGAAAGCACAGGTGCTGGGCATGACAGCGTTGGGTAGGGACTTGCATCCGCAATGTTTAAGGACCCGTCATTAATTTCTCTGATTCATTCATTCATCTGTTCATTGAAACGTGAACACGGCCACACACTCTTTCTGACAAAGTCGCCATGTAACAGTCACCCTCAGTCCAGAATTATGCAGTTTTGAGAGCGCTGTCTGGGGATAGACAGAACCTGCGAGGTGGCTTCCTGGTCCCTCAGACTCACTTATAGGGCCAGGGGCCCCTCTGCACCTAAGCCCTCACTGTCCTGGAGAAGAGGACGGGGACATTCAGAGTGAGAGCTCCCCGCCATCCCCCCCCAACCGCTGTCCTTTATAGTTTCTGGCACTTTCATCTGCTGTCTGCTCCTCCATCTCACAGAAGTACAAATCAAGGCTCCAGGGGATTAGGTAACCTATAGGCCCAGTTGGTGAGCAGTGAAGTCACGATGAAGAAGCACTTTTTCTGATTCAGTATGGATGGATTTTGCCAGTAAGTCTCACTGTGAGCTTTGTTCACATAGCCAGAGACGGGGCCCCTGCTATCCCCTTCCTGGCCTGTTATTTAGGGACAAAGCAAGGCAGAGTGGCCATAGCCGTGGGGGGACTCAGAATTGAAAATGACTTTCCGGATCATCCAGTCCCTAGATGAGGGTAAGGTCAGGAGAGATGAAGTAATGTGCTCAATGTCACATAATCAATCAGTGCCAAGGTCAAGGTCAAACTCCAGGTCTTGGGGTTCCTGAGCTAGTGTCTCCAGGCACATGACCTCTGTAACCTCACTGAGGTGTCACTGGGCAGCCTCCTGGGGGAACAAGGGCTGCAGAGCACACCCTGGAGGGAGGGGGCAGTGTCACTCTCTCTGCTCATCTCCTTGCTCGGCACCTCCCAGCACTGCTTTCTCTCTCAGCTCTCCCCACAGAAGCCCTTGCCATTCACCCTCCTCCTCCCCCTGGGCCAGATGTCGCTACTGAAGCTGGAGTAACTGGTGCCATGGCCAGTGGCAAGGCTGTGCACAGAACATCTTGGTAGTTATGCTGCAGGAAGCCGCATTGGCTGAGGCTTATGTGACCTGCCCCAGGCACACCCCCAACCCATTTTGCCATATTGGCCCCTTTCTGTGTCTCACACTGTCCTGCAGTCACGCAGACGATGCCCTTCTTTGCCCAGAATGCCCTTTGTCCTAAGTGCACGACAGCCCGTCCTCTGAGCACAGACTCGGCATCTCCTATTCTACGAGTACCTCTGCTCTTTCTGGTCTCCTTCTCCAAATTCCTCCCGCAGTGATGACCTAAGAGCACCCACTCCTCACCTGGAATGAAGCCCTTCTGGCTGCCCTCTGTTATCTAACGTGGGGCTATCTTGTCAGATTATGAGCCTGGATCGCATGAGTATCATCCGGGTCCCCAATAAGTGTCTATCAATGGACTGGCTGGAGAAGAAATTTTTTTTTGTTGTTAATTTTTTCAGCAACAGAGAACAACAGAGTAACATGGTCTTTAGCAGTCCAGGTGGGATAAATTGGTTGCAGGTGAGTTTCCTGCGCTGGCGCCCTCCGGCTTCTAATGCTCCTGATAGTGTTAGATTTGGGAATGTGAATTCAGGCTTCTACTCCCCACCCCTTGTCCTCTAACCTCTGTGCGAATTTCAGTGAATGATTCATCAGCCACAGTCACGTCTGGTCTGGAGGTGTGGTGGCTTCTTGTAGCCTCTGCTCTTCCTGACAGGAAGCTGCTTTCAAGTTCCCAACATCATTTTGATTACGTCAGCAATAGTCTTGATGTCACAAGCCCCCGATGATCATCTCGTAGCTGAATTGGTCATTGGGAGGAACCACTGGGGCCAGTTGGACGGCAGCCTTAAAGGTTTTTTCCAAACACAAGCAAGCCCGCTTTGACATCAAAAGGGATACTGGGGAATATCAGTCTGAGAGGTTTCTGTTTTTATCAACAAGCTCTCCAAAGCTTCCTCTGCTTTCAGGAGTCTGACAATTCCTTTTAAAACGCAGATCTGACCCTGTGGGGGCCTTGGGAAGACTGTTGAGCATGAATGCCATAAAAGCAGGGGTTTTCAGTTCACAAAAATAACAGCTGCAAGACTTGATGGAAAAGGCCTTGAAAGTCCAGGAGAGGAACATGTTCACAAGCAGGCACACGCACCCTACAAAACCTGTGTGGACCACGTCTGTCCTCATTTAATTAAAAGCGTACAAACCTGAAAAAATTAAAAAAAGAATAAAAGTTCAAGCCTGCAGCGAGCAAGTCTGAGAGAGAGAGAAGAGCCAGGGCTCTGTCTGTGTTCCTCATGGCAAAGAACCTCTTCCCTTCCACCCGCACCCCAACCGCTCCCCCCCCCCCCCCCCCCCCCCCCCCCCCCGCCCCGCACCTCCTTACTCTGAGTTTGCCCCTGAACAAGTCATTTACGAGAGATGGCTGTCGTGGAGCATAAAGAAATAATTAAAAAAATCTTCAAAAGGCTGGCAGCATAAAAATCCCTGGCTCTGTCGTTTCTCTGTTTCTGCAAGCAGCAAAAGATCCATAATTCTCACACTTAATGTAATTCCAAGGCATCTAAAGTGATTTACAGTCGGTTTACTCAATACTTTCAGCTTTATTTAATGTAACAGTTATGGCACATAAAAAGTTTATTGAAAATCCTTTGGGAGTGCGATTGAGTAAGAAAGAGTCGTTGCTAATACCATTATAGGAACAGGAGGAAAGGGTCCCAGCCTGTTTTCTCTGTGACCTTTATGGTTCCACGAACAAGGGTTAGGGAGGGAAGGACGTCTCCCCCCCTCGGCCATCACACAGACCTGCTCATGCCAGCTGCGGGGCTGCCATCCTGCTATTTCTGGACAGCTCTTTCTCAAGCTTGGCTGGCAAGGTGACTTGGATGATCGCCCTGGGTTTAGATTACCCTGGAGTCTCTATTATTATGCAGAGTCCAGGTTCAGAAAGGCCTGCTAAAGGGAAAAAGAAAACATGATCATTTTTTCCCCTCCCAGGCTGCCCTGTTTTCTGGGTTTTAATAAGGCCCACTTTCCAGTTGGCCCACCTCCGTGGGAGTTCAGTCCAGCCCCCTGGAGCCCCGCCGCTGTGGAGGGGACCTGGGGAAGCATGGGCCGTAACCCCCGGACCCCTTGGCAGCCAACAGCTCTGCTCATTGCTGTGGGGTTGGAAGCTCTGGTGTTCGTGTGCTCCCCATGGTGTCTGCATCAGAAAGGAAGTAAAACGCTAAAATCCTAAAATCGTGCCTTTTGCCATTGTCTCAAAATACTCGACCTGTGCCCGCATAACTTCCCATTGGCTGTGAAAGAAAATTAAAGTGGAGAAGACGTCGAGGGACCCCAAGGAGTCTGACTCTACGATGTCTGTGGAATCCACAAAAACGGCTTCTTGTCTCTCAACGGATAATGTCATTTCCTGTGTCGGCTGTACCTCTGGGATGGCTTACACCGGGGCATTCTAGGAACCTCCATGGCCAAGAAGTGCACTTTGGTGCAGAGGAGCAAATCAGCGGGCAGCCCGGGTGGCTCAGCGGTTCAGGCCGCCTTCAGCCTGGGCTGTGATCCTGGAGCCCCGGGATCGAGTCCCAGGTCGGGCTCCCTGCATGGGGCCTGCTTCTCCCTCTGCCTGTGTCTCTGCCTCTCTCTCTCTCTTTCTCTCTATGTCTCTCATGAATAAATAAATAAAATCTAAAAAAAAAAAAAAAAAAAACCAACAACCAAAGCAGCATTTAGTTCTTCATTCACTTCCCTACGAAATGTGCACCTAAGTGCTAATGTAAGACATTTCTTCAACTCTTCAGTATAGTAGTACCCTTGGGTCTCTCTCACACGCACATGCACACACCCAATTTTCCCCTTTCTAATTTTTCTCATTGCTTTTCATTTTATCTTCCCTCTACCTTTCTAATACTTAGACCGAGTAAGACACTATGTAATCCCATTTAAAGCTTGATTCTCTGGTATGTATGTTCTACAGAGGGGTTTCTCTACCTGCCTCCTGCTTCTTGCTTGCACTTCTAATATTTGTTGTCGTCAGGTATATATTTGACATACATGTGATATATGCGAGGTGGTATATTGTATATGTGTATGTGAAGACGTATATGTTTACACATGCATGCATATACTTGGCGGGTAGTTAAAAATAATTCACAAAATTTTTTACCACGATTATATATGAGGGTCACAGTATTTCCTTGCTGGCTTGACTCTGTCAAGGAGATATAATGCCATGGTGACTTTGATGCTTCCTTAGGAAGTCTCAGTAATGACTCTGCCTCTAGACATCCAGTCCTTAGGACCTAATGTGGTCGCAGACTTCACCTGTTTGAAATCCACTATTGATTAAAAGCGTTCTCTCAATATGTCTCAAAAGTCTGATGATTCATTTGCGTCGTGGAAATCTCTTCTGCATTAAAAAAAAGAAAACACACAGTTGGCCTTCCATTGAGGAAGCACAGATGAGGAGAGTGAGCCTTTCTGATGTGAGAGCACCATTCCCAGCTTCACTGACTCACTTGCCCTAAGCCGATAGAACACCACCCAGGGCCCCTGCCTCTGCCTCAGGAAAGGCACAAAGATACAGCAAAGCTCATTGCAAAGTTTGTATCTTTCTACTCAATTATCTTCATCATGGCCTGTTCTTCAGCTCTTTTAGTCACTGCTATAAAAAAAAGAAATTTCTTCTTCTCACTAGTGGACCTTCCATGAATCTGAGAACCGTTGGAGTGACAGTTTGAGATCTGTAGTATTCAGTGAATGTGGAACCCTGTGGGGTTCATTGGAAATGTCCTAAAACTGGTCTCTGGCAGTAACTAGTTACTGGATGGCACAGGCTTTGCAGAGCGCTTTGACGTGTGTATCTAATTTAATCTCTTGCAAACAACTTGTTGGGTCGGTATTGTCATGTTTTGTAGATATGGAAACTGATCCTGAGAAGTGATTCAGTCAATACTGCATAGTCAGTGAGTGGCAGAGTCGGGACTTGAAGCCAGATCCAGTAGGTCCAAACCGTGCACTCATTCCATCCTGAGGAACTATACTCCCTACCGCTTGCAAAGCAAGGAATGCCACCCAGTCGGCTTTGGGCAGCTCTTGGCAATACTGAGATGGTGAATGTCTATATTTGATCCTTCTCTCATATCTCACATTCTATTCCCTGAAAGACCTTACTTTCAACAAATACTACCGAAGAGTTATTTATAATAGAAGATATTGCCAGCAGTCCTAAGGGTATTTTATTTTAATCAGGAGCCTCTTAAAGACCCCAAAACCCTCAAGACTGAAGCAACTAGTGGAAGACAGAGCAGAAGAAAAAAAAAGTGTAACATGACACTTTTTATTCAGTGCCAGTGACATTTCAGTATCTTGCTAGTGCCAGCTTTCTTGTGGGAATAGCTTGGTGATCATCAACTTGCAGGACACGTTGGCCAGCGGGACCGACACTGGGGCTCCAGGGTCGGGGTCGTTGGATCTGTAGCCACCAGAGGGCAGCAGAGGGCTGGGTCCGCTGGTTAGAGGGAAAGTAGGCAAATTTCTCAGGAAAGGGTCAAAGTATATAGTCCAGAGGGACGCCTGGATGGCTCAGCCATTGAGTGTCTGCTTTTGGCTCAGGGCATGATCCCAGAGTCCTGGATTCCGCATAGGGCTCCCTGTGAGGAACCTGCTTCTCCCTCTGCCTGTGTCTCTGCCCCTCTCTCTGTTTCTCATGAATAAATACATAAAATCTTAAAAAACAACAACAACAACAACAACAACAAAAACGAAACCATATTCCAGAGGCACACAACGGATCACCACATGTAGTGATGCTGTGAAACTTGTCCCAGAAGTGCCTCCTCTCAGGCCCCATGCATGCATCTCTCAGCTGCTGGAGCACCGGCTGCTGACGGCTCACAGCTGCAGGTGCAGATTCCCCAAGAATAACCCTGGGCAGCAGGGAACTGCTTTGCCCAAAGATATGCCTTCGCCAGGGGAAGGGTGACCAGTGACCCACTAAGGCAGGGATAAAAAGGCCTGGCTCCTTTGTCTCAGTTTGGCACAAACCTCAAGGGCCGTCCAAGATCCAGAGCTGCAGGACGGGTTGAGGCCTAAATGTTGGATCAGTTTTCCCCCCTCTGTCCCATCGTGCCTTCCTGGCTTCCCTACAAGGCTGTCTCCAGAGACCACAGCCTAATAAATGCATGCCACTCGGAGTGACTTTCCAGGGAGCCCTGTCTAAGAAATGCAGCTAGTCAGTATGGATAAGGCCAACCATTAACCCAGGGGAGGTAGGGAGCCGAGTAGCGTTCAGCGGGAAGCACAGATGGAACACAACCTGGGAGTCCAAGGTCAGGGCTGGAGACAGAGGCACGAAGGGAGATGCCAGGCTAGGATTAGGCAGGAGCTGGGACGAAACTGGACTCAAGTCCAAGGTCCAGTAGAGCTAGGGCCGCCAAGGCCAGAACTCAGAGGACCAGAAAGAGTAGGCCAAGGATGGAAGTAAGATTGCTTCAGTAATACTTAAGCAGAGCTTGTTTTGTGTTTGCTTGTTTGTTTGCCGGAGCCCTTGCAAGGTGGTTGGATTTAAAGGTCTTCTCCTTCCCTCCTTCCCTGCCACCCCCTCAACACCGCACAGCTGGCAGCCTGCGCTGCCTCCAGGCCCCAGCTAAGCACTGAGTGTACTTACATTAACTACGGTTGCATTTACACCTCTTGGGGCTACCCTCAGCTAGGATCGCACGGCACCTTCAGACGTGCCCAGAAACCATTTCCTACGAAGACTTGGCCAAAGGCGACTGGCAGAAAAATAGAGTTCCTTTGCTTTAAGTCTTACTGTCCAATTTCCCTGGAATTCTTTTTAAGCCTAGGGCAGGGAGGCACTGCCTGTTTTTGAGTCCATGGTGGGGCTATTCCACCGAAATAATAGAGGGGCCACGGCTCTCGGGCTTGGGCAGAGCCCCCTTCACTAAGCCTCCCATTGTTCAAGAGACGGACTCTTCAAATCACGTGCAGCGCAGCCAGCGTGCGGAGCTTGTACCAGTGTCTGGAACCTCCGCGGGGAGATGACTGAACGGCCTATGGATTAATGTACTATTATTACATTACTCTTTAAGCTTCAAAGGTCTGCCAGGAGGGCTAAGCTCGCTATCTATTCCATGACATTTTAAGAACAAATAATACATTAATATATTTAATTTGAGAATAAACACATACATTACAGGCAGGGGATTTTGTCTATGCTGATAAGGCACCAAATGACCTTTCCAGAGCAATCCCAGCACGCAGAGCCGAAAGGGGACGTGTTCCAAAAAACCTTTTGTATCTCCCGGCTGTAATATGTGGGCTTTAATGCAGGTTTGGCCTGTGCGGATCTGCAGCTGCCACGCTCTTCGGAGATGGGAGCTCTCGCTATAATTACCCCTTCGACACTGATCTGCAGGAACACTAAATCTTGTTGCCTCAAATTAGTTAATCAATTAAGTGTCAAACCACAAAATGTTGGAGATTTTGGTTTGTATTTATTAACTTGGCAGGCACTTCCTCCCTCAGCCCCTTGGCTTCTTCTCCCTTCCCCTTGCAGGGGAGCTGGCTTTTAAAAATGACCAGTCACTCATTGTTTATTTCTGGCCTATTAGCAAAACAGTTGAAGTTACATAAGCCTGGTGCCCGGCACTGGAGCGGCCCTAAGATTGACGGCTTGGAGAGCACTCAGGCAAAGTTGTGTATTTGTGTGGTGCCTTTTCTGGGCCGAACTTAGAACAGCACAGAGCTGGTGAGGCAGGCGTTCTGCTGGTTGGCTAAGGTCAGCCATTTCGGAGCTGACCTTCATTGTTTGAGAGCCTTGTTTATGGTTACGTCACTCTCACGAGGTGAGCAAGGGACAGGCAGTGGTGTTTCTAGAATTCCCTGGTCAGAACCTCTATTTTCTCCAGGGCCCTCATTGCATACACCCCAGGCCCTCCCCCACCTGTGTCTAGACATGCTACAGCTGTGGGCTCCAGGGGACCAGGAAGTGGCTGGGCAAGCTGCCAGGGGCTGTGTGTGCCCAGAGCCCTGGATCTGGCCGCCCGTGTATCCCATTGGTTCCACTGATGTGACCCCAAGAGCCCATCACTTCCAGCTCAGCTCACTCTTCCCATCTGTCTCAGCTGGGCCACAAGCATGGGCTCATCCTCAGGTCTCCGATAGGCACAACCCGAATAACAACTCTGATTCTACTTGGTGATGAAAATCCCAAGGTAAGACAGGACCCTAGTGCTTAAAGGATGGAGAGTCTCATTGAAGGGATGGAAACAGATGCACATAACCATAAAAAAAAAAAAAAAAAAACAGGAACACAGGGCAATGCACATTTGTTCAATTCCTGAGCACATAAATGGGGCTCACCGGTGAGTTGTTGTTACTCCTCCATCTCTTTCCTCAGAGACAGTATGTCTTTTTTAGTTTAATAAGTGATTGGGCTGTTTCAGTGGTTCCAAAGAGTAGTCTGTGGATTGGAACCTCTTTATAAACTTTGGAGAGTTAAAGTCCTTGTGACATAAAAGTGAAAGTCTATGGTAGTTTTTTTCCCACGTTCAGATTTTGCCAAATAAAAAGTTGACAACATGGTGTTAGGTGCTGTGGATTTTATCTGGTGAGGATTTTTATTTTAAAATTTTACATCTCTAAGAAATCAGAAAAACCTGAATTTAAAAATCTAAAGCCCACAAATATGTGTCTTCATTAAGCTTATTACTCCTCCGTTCTAACCCAGGAGACTGAAGAGAGACATCAGCCTCTATTTGCCACCTGCTGCCTACAAACTCTGATCATGACGCTTCCCAGGTCCCAGAGTGAGAGAAGGTCAGGACTTGTCATGGTGCCACGCTCAATTATGGGCTGCTGGTTGGCACTGGGAATTCCGGAGAAGGCACTGAGGGGTGACAGAGATTTCTCATCTAGAGATCTTTGGCATTGTCAAGTCCAGCTCCTCAGTTTGGGAACTCAGAAAGGGGGATGGACTCCCCAAGAGCAAGGGCCACCCCATCTCAACTTGGGGTTCCATGGTCTGGCATCCAATGACTGGCTTCCTCCAACAGCCTTGCTGAGTCCTAGATGCCAGACCCCTTGGGCTGCTTTCCTCAGGGACCCTTCCCATGTCACCACCCCTGTGATCACATGCATGGAGTCCCCAAAGAGTCCTTTTGGGGTCTTCCCTGGTGAGAGTCAGATGATTCCTGGGGACTCAGTTAGTATTAGGTATTGTTGCAAAGGCCTGGGTTTGAAGTCAGAGAGGTCTGTATTTGAATTTTATAGCTTGGGCAAGTGGCTAAATCTCTGGATAGCCATTGACCCATCCTGTCCTTGAAAGATGGGCACAAAACCTACCTGGCAAGCTGTTTTCAGGAGCTATATGATAATGTGCCGAAGGCGCTGAAGCAGAGCAAGCACGAAAAGCAAAAATTCTCTTCCCCAACTTCCTTTAGCCCATACTATTCCTCAGGAGGCTGAGAGAGTAGTTGTGGGAGGAAGGGCCCTGCGAACACTTTACAGGTCATAGTGATTACCCCGCAAGCTTCCTGACGGGGTACCCAGCCAACACTCCCCAGAAACCCCAAAGCAGTTTGATCATCAAAATAGTAGTGGGAAAACCAGACCGAGATGCACAACGTGCTTAAATCTTCATTGAGTGTCGGGTTCATCTAATCCTTCTTATCTTACCTGCGTGTTAATTAAGGCTTGAGGAAGTCATTTTAGAGTGGGGTCAAAACCTCCCTGACCTCCTGAGCAGCTCTGCAATTTGAGGATCTCTCTTCCTATGCAGGTGTGAGCAGAGCAGGCAAGAGCTGCATGAGCTCAGCGTGTCTACAGGCTCTGAGGAAATCCAATGGGCCCGTCCAGTCAAGGCCCCTGGATTGGCCTGGTCTTACACATCTGCCCCTTTTACATTCAGCTTTCTTTCTTCTTCTCAACCCCTTAGATCCTTCCATTTTAATTTCCCCTCCACACATATTAAACAATGCTAAAAACATTCCTGGAAACCAGTGAGCCTCTCCTCCAATGAGGCTTGTGCGAGTGAGTCCCTCCACCTACTTCCTTGCCTGCCTGCCTGCAAGACACACTGCTCGGGCACGGCTTTGTTTCCTCAGGTTATGATTTACGCGGGTGGACCCCGGGCAGGGAAGAGTCGAGTATCAATTTCGCTGGGTTACCGTGTTAAATGACCGATGCATGGATGGTTATTGCTGCCTCGGGAGCAAATGAAAGCCCTTCGCCTCCCTGACACCACCGTCCCCCCTCTGCTGATGATCAGTTAAAAATGTAAATAAAAAGACTGCACTTTGGAGAGAGTCAGCTCAGAAAGGGAGGGGGGAAATTGCAAAAGCGAAGTTTATTGATCCCCTGGTCAAGATTGATGGCACAATAAGAACAGGAGGCGAAGAGTGATTTTGCTTTTGAAAACGTTGATGAATAAGCACTCAAGGGCAACAAATAGCCAGGCTCCCCGAGTGATGGACGGTGGTGGGGGAACAAGATGCATTTTTATAAATGGGTGAAAGGAGAGGAGGACTTATTAAAAAAATGAATGACCACATGTGGCAGGGAGATGCCAGTAGGGAGAAGAAAGCCATTGATTTATGTGTACTACTGGCATTTGAAAATTCAATAATAACATTGACAAATGAGAGGCAAACCTGGCCACAGGACAGCGCTGAGCCTGGGATGGAGAAAGAAAATGCCAAGGTCAGAGAGAAGGAACAGAAAAACATGCTTATGTTGGAAAGCCTTTACATTAACTCATCTATAGAAAGACATTAAGAAAAATCCCTCCACTATCAGTGCCCCGCTCTCTGAGTGTGCAGGGCGGGCAGGCGAGGGGAGCCTAGGGAGAGGAGAACCAGCGGGAAGCCAGGGGTTCCAGCTCCCCTCCTGCTGCTGGAGGGGAGAAGGTTCTTGCTGGCCACGGGGTGGCTGGCCTTCATTGTGCCTCCTCTCCCTGCTGCCAGAGCCTGAAATAAAAAAGCCCTCCCCACTGGAGGAGATTTCCTGTTGACCCCTATACCTACACATTTTGCCCCCAGCTTTTCCTTACTGGGGCCCCATTGCTAGCACTTTCCTGTGCTATGACCACTGTTTTTGTTCACTGTGATTTGTGGACATGTTGTCCCTCTGCTGTGGGTCCTATGCTCCCTGCAGACAGGTCTGTCTTGGAGCCCAGAGTCCCCCAGGGTCTTGCAAATCAGTAAGTGACTGTAACGAGCTCAATGTTTCCAGCTCCTCTGGCCCTTACTGCCTCCTCTCTTCTCCACTCCCTACTCAGCCCTCATGCTTTTTACCAGAACATCTTTCATTCTGATGTTATTATCCATCCATCCACTCATTCATTCAGTCAAGTCCCTGTGAATGAAGCACTGCTCTGCACTAGGCACTGTGCTGGGTGAAAATACAGATATTATCCTTGATTTGAAGGATTTGACTAGAACCTTCTGCTGAGCAGTGCTTACCCCTAGAAAGTATGGGTACAGAGCTCTTCCCTCCCATTCCTCTGGCCACTTGGAACAGCTCTCCAAAGTCACATTCGATGGCTGCCCTTCTAAGACATCTCTCGGGTGAAGTGGAGCAGCTATGGGGGTTCTGGGTTTGCTTAGCTTCCAGCCACTCTGGGCAATATTTTATTCATTCCTCTTCCCCTTTCTGGCTCTCCCTAATTTACCACCAGTTGTCACTCAGCTAAAGAAGCACACTGGAAATCTAACAAGCCTGAAACAGAAATAGTTCTCTCTGACTACATGGGTATACAGGACCTTGGACACCCACCTGCAAGTGTGCACACTCTTCCCCACCGACCACAGTACTTGGCAAGAGATGACCTTTGACCCATGGTCTGCACCAGCCTCGTGATCCCAGTGGATGCTGTACCAACTTCTCTGCCTGTAACCACCAGCTTCTTGACAACGCCACAAGTCGATAATGTGATTCTGTGATTTTAACATTTTAGTCACTTAATACATCCTCTTTCCTTTTGTTCCTAGGCTCTGCCTTAAATGGCAGAGGAGCCTGAGAGGAGGAAGTCCTCCCGGGAGAGCGCTGGTCACCTGTCAGTGAGCTCTCTTTGTTCATTCCCCACTTTTGCTGCTTTCCCCTTGTGGCCTTGGCTGGCTCCTATGACGTCTTTTCCAAATGCTACAAGGTGAGAGGGGCTTGAGCAGAAACGTAAATCTTTGCTAATATCCTCTTGGCAAAGTCTGGAGCTATAGCTTCTCCCGGGGGCTTGTCCATGGGCCTGGTCCAAGAGGATGAAGGGGCCATGGGGCCCAGGTGTGTGTCCATGACGTTTCCTCAGGGTTCCATAGGGCTCCATAGGCCTCCAGCAGCTCATTGAATTTTCAAGTTTAAACATTTTATTAACTTTTACAATACAACTGAATCTTCTTTTCTCTCCCCTGCTTTTCCCTTTATGTCTTAGTTCCTAGTGTCAGATGATTCAAGTAGGAGAGAGAGAGAGAGAGAGAGAGAGAACGAACATGGAGCTGAGGGCTGGGATGATACAACGGACAGATTGTGAGAGTCAACTCAAGTTTTGCCAGCCTCTCTCTGTGGATTCTCAACCCACAGTTTGAAGAAGGAAGGTTTTTGTACATCTGCTCTTCTCGATCTAAGGATCTAAGCATAGTTAGAGATTCATCTGTTACCCATTCTTTGAGAAAACTCCTACTAAACACTTGGGATGATTCCCCTTAGGCCAATGAATACAGTAGGGGTCCTGCTTTCCCCAAATCTCTGAGTGCAGAGAAGGATACACAAACAAAGAATTGACTGTGTATCACTGACATATCTCTCAGAGCCTAGAACAGGGTGGTGCCTGGCTTAATTGTTGAATGAATGAATGAATGAATGAATACAATCTATCAAGTGTTATCTTAGAGAAATGCTAGTGTGCACTGGGGATATGGAAACTTCCTTTTGCTTCTGAGAACTAAGGAAGTCTTAACAGGGGAGATGACATTTGAATGCCTCCTTCAAGCTTGAATAAGAAGAATTCAGGGGATGAAGCAAGGTCCCTCTAGCGGAAGTAAAGGGGGGAGCAGAAGGGTACCATTGGTGCCAGAGAGGCCAGTTTATGGAGAGCTGAGTGGTTCAGGTGAGAGATGATGAACAATTTAACTCAATGAGTAACAATCACTGACATTTGCTGAGCACTTACTATGGGTTTTGTTTTCATACAGACGACACTGCACTTTTAGCAATAATGTCTTTTGACAATCACAATGTTATTTTTATAGACACTAGGGCTCGGAAAGAGTTGAGCCATCTATGACTACACAGATGATGAGCCCAGGCCGGAGTTTACTTGGTCCCACCCAACGCCCAGGCTGCAAAGCTCCAAGCTCTGGGGAATTTCTACCTCACCTGATTCCTGGGGGATGGAGCCAACCCAATAGCTGGCACACAGCTTGGCACAGAATAGTGACTCAGTAAATATTTGCCGAATGGGTAAATAGTGGTTAATTACATGGTCTGGGCGACTGAGAGGCTAGGCTCTGCTGTTTTCCTTGAACGATAATCCCAGGAAGGAGAAGGCAAGGGCTGTTTGGAGAGAATCGCACTGGCCATTACATTGAATGTGGACTCTATAGGAGTCGACCTTTAATCACCAAAAATGCTCATGTCACAAAATATAGGGGCTGGAGGCTACCGCCGATAACCTCCTCAGTGGTTTTCCAGCGTGGTTTCAGTCTTACCAAGGAACTGCCTTTCTCCAGATGCAGGATCTGGCTCAGCAGTGTGGCCAACAGAGATGGGCAGGGCTGTCTGTTTGGATTGAGTACGGTGGGGGTGGCTGGGAGGTTCGGAGCCCACCCCTCGGCCTCCTCACAACCCCTGGCAGATGTTGCTATGCCTCAACAAAATCTTAGGACAACTCAGAACATAACCTAAAACTCTTGCTGGAGGTCTGGCCCTGAGGGGCCTCCTAAGGGCAGGGGAAGGGAGATGGCCCGTGGACAGCACACAGCTGGATAATGCAACTCCCGGATTCAGCTATAGTACCCTGGCCTCAGAGATCACAATTATTTTAAGCAAATTAAATAAGGACCCTGGAGAAAGCACTCTTGGGCAGTTTGCAGGGATTTGGTACCATGTGGGCACAGCGAATATTGGTGAAAAGGGCCTCGTAAAGATTCCAGTTTGCTTTTTTCTGCATTCTTTCTGGCTCCAGCTCTCACAGGGAGGCAGGGGGCACATGTCTGCTCACCACTGAGGCACAGAACTCTCTCCTGGCAGGTGTCAAGGGACACCGAATGGGACTCTTTCAGGGCAGGAAGACCATCTCGTTCATCTTTCCATTCCCTCCAGCCTAGTACATTGCTAAACGTTAAAGCTGGTATTTGTTGACTGACTAATAGAAGACTGTTTTCCTCTCAGGTATTGCTTGCCACGAGGAGCCCATCTTTTTGTTCAGATGAATCCACCAATTTTAGGTATTTTCTTCCTTAAACTTCTCTCCCACCCACACATACAAGGCCACCTTTTGTTCACATAGATACCAACTGGACCGGAGTGGGAGACAGGGCTGGCAGGGGAGGAGGCCAGGCCACAACCCTTTAGAGTCATTGCTCCAAGGAAGGTCACACGCTTTCTGCAAGACCTGATTCAAGGTAAGGATAATCACTATTTCCTTAATGAGGATATGAATAATCAACATCTCCCGCTCATCTTACTTCTTCTAAGGGAGCAGGGCAAGCCATTGGCCCTTAGCAGCTTGGGGCCATGGACATTACTACCCAGGGCTTCCTCGGCACTGCTGCCGAAGGTAGGTCCTGCCAGCCTGGGCAGAGGGCAGGAAAGCCAGGTCCCAGCTTCCTGGAAACATGAAAGACAGTTATGGGGCAGGGGTGGGAGGCAGAGGCTCCTTCCTGTCTCCTTGGCCACATATGGTGAAGCTGTCCTGAGTAGACCAGGAAGCTGGTGTGACACGATTGCTACTATGCAAACTGCTTTTCCGTAAATTTGCTCTGTCTCCCATGGAGTGATGGGAATTATTTTCATCTGGAAGCAGATCATCCAGCCCTCCAGGCCAATTTTGTGACCTAAGTGCTGAGTGGCCTTAAGTCTGTCTCTGAGCCTGGGTTTTCCTGTTTGGAAATTGGGGATAACCACACTCCCCTCACAAAAATGTTATAGGAATCATCCACCATTAATGACTGAAACACCATGTAAGCTATCATGTGCCATGTAAATGCCAAATTACTGACTAAAGCATCTGAGGCCAAGAAGAGGTTTTCCCCTCACTGTGTCACGGTGCAAACCCCAGGGAAAGTTCACATCCACTGGTGTCTCATCCCAGCAGCCGTGATGTCTCGCTCCCCTCACGAAGATGGTGACAAAGTAGACCATCAGGCTGTCTAGCACAGGGGCCTGGGGTCTAGGGGTGGGGCGCACAAGGGAGGACAAGGAGGAGGAGTGGAAGGGCAGGCTCCTACTTGTTTAGTGTGTGTTTTTCATCTGCTGTTTATGGGTGGATGGTTGGGGCCTCTCATTCCACATTGCATGAGTCATCGAGTGGGAAATGTGCACAGCCCCTGCCTTCATTTATACAAAGCCTTTGCCTCCTTCCTGAGGTGCAGGGTCATGGTTAGATGTGGTAGGTGGAAACAGTCTGGTTTAACTTAGTCCCTTTCTGGTCTAATCACTTTTTTGGCAGAGGGTCTGTTGTTTGTCATTTACAGCGTTTCCCACTCAGAGTTACTGCAATCCCTGGACTCCATCAGAGTTGAGGAAGTGAGAGGACAAAGACAGATAGACAGGCAGATAAACAGACAGTCAGTCAGACAGAAAGATCCAGGTTGCAAATTTCCAGTAAGTGAGTCTGGGAAAAAATATATCTCCCTTTGCTGCTTAGGGAGGTCACTGTGACAATGAGGTCAATAGGCATATTGAGTGAATTTGAAAATGAGGCGATAGTCACATGTATGTCTCACTGCTGTGACTCCTCAAGACAACGCCAAGAGGATCCTAGTATCACGTTGTCCACTCTCCTTCTGCTGCGCCGGGAGGATGGAGGTAGAGCCAGGAAGGCCAGGAATGTCATAGCCGTAGCTGACACTTTTTTCTCTACTACTTGCCATCATCTTGATGCCAATAGTAGGTCGGGATATAAATTTAAGGGTTGGATAGATAAGCATTGTCCATTTTCCTATATATGCCATAACATACTAACTTCAGACATCTGGTGACATAAATAGAAAAGTCTAGGAGAAAAAAAAAAAAAGAAAACTCTAGGAGATCATCTATCGCACGCTATAAAATGTTTATTAACTGGGTTATAAATGGCGTGTTTCCGTTGGCAGTCCTAATCTATAGGATAACAGACACCTCGCATGGAATTCCATTTGATAAAGATCCATTCTTTCTTCTCAAAGGCTGACTAAAATATATCAGTGGCTCAAAAGTGTTGGGGAGAAGATGGAGAAAAAAACAGAAAATAGTAATAAGATATTTTCCTTCAGGCTCAGTTCCTGGCCTCAGCTCATGACATCTGAAGTCCTGGTTCCAAGGCTTATGCCCCATGTGCCCCAGGGTGAAGACTTAGCCTCTGTCTTCCTCGTTTCCTCATCTGTAAGATGAGATGACAGTAAAAACCATTCTCTTGTTGTTTTGAAAATTAAATGAGTTAGTCCATGTAGATTACATAGAACACGCTTGGCTCATAGTAAGCCTTCAGCCCATGTGAGCTACTGATAGTATCCCACCTGGAAAGTATCACTCAACGGTGAGCCCCATGGAGGCAGGGGCATGCCTGCCTGGCTCACCACCCTGTTCTTAATGTTTAGCACACCGCTTGGTGCCTAGTAGACCCAAATAATTATTTGTTGACTGAACATTGGGTAGAGTTTGGTCCCATGGAGGTTGTCTAAATTGCTGAATTTGTAAAGTATTGTTAAGGCATGATTTAGGATTATGAGGGAAAAAGTCAGTGTCTCTTAACTCTATTGCAGCTTCCATGTCTCAGAAACGACTGAGAACACACAGAGCAATCCTGGTGTTGTGAGTCTGAGGCTTAGATCAAGCATGCCAGTAATCTGGTTTTCAGCATGGTGGAGTCTAAAAGCTAGTGAAGTGTAGAACCGCCTGTAGCCCGTTGGGAACAGTCAAGGAGTTCAGACAAATGCTGACGGTGGCATCAAGGGTCCATGATGCATATCCATGAGAACCAGCTACTCCCCAAACTCTAACTCACAGTATTTCTAGTCCTGTTGTTTTGGCAAAGGCCAGTGGTCAGGGGGACAGGGGCTGTCATAGGGGTGTAGGGTGATGGGAAATGAAGTGTCTCTTTCTCTGAGGCAGCTGGGCTTATTTTAATGGGCAAGGTCAGCAATGAAATGACCAGGAAGAGAAATTGCTGCCATTATGCATCAATTGCAACCTTATATCAATTATTCCCTGTACCATTCCCTTTGCCACGGGCTTCAGCAAACATGGCCCTAATCAGTTTTACATCTCCGTTTAATTTTATTGGAAAGAAGAGCTGGCAATGCATCACAGAGGCCAGTGTGACATGAAAGGTGACCCCCCGCCAACTTAATGGCACAATACATAACCCTTAATGAAGTCGCTATCTTGTCCCTCTTTTCCTGTCTCAGCCCCGTGATTTACGATGGCATCATTTTGCTTTGCCCTCTTTTCATTTCAGCTTTGACAAAGTGGATGAAACAATTATCTTCGTTATCGGCCAGAGCGGTAGAAATGGGATGGTTGGGAGATCTCTGCAGGTGGAAGGCCTTGGCCGGGGATCAAAACCGACGGGGAAATGTGCTCGGGAATTGTTTTTCCTCCTCTCCCCTTCTTCCTGTGACTATGGGCTCCTGAAGATGGATTGTGTATCCCAATGAGCAGTGTGAGCCCTATATCATTGTGGCAAGAAGTAATTTCAGGAGAAGGGTAAACTGCAGATAGAAGAGAGCTTGGAATTTTGCAGTCTGTTCTCTTTGAGCTCCTTATATTTGTTTTTCCACGCACGCCCCGGCCAAGCTCTCTCTATCGGACCATGCATCTTACCTGCGTGAATGGAACATGGATTTTTCTATATTATTAGTGATACCTTGTGTTTACTTAGCCTAAGTTACTCGCTCATCCATCATTCAATCACCGTTTATTGGGCACCTTCTAGATAAACAAAATTAGGTGCTGTGGAAAGAGAGAGGGAGAGAGAAGGAATACAGATTTTATCCTCAAGAAATGGTATATTCTACCGACGGAGGTAAGACAAGAGTGTCAGCGCATGTAGTAAGATAGAAAGATAGATTCGCCTATCAAGCACGTAGGCAGAGGGTCTTGCAGTTGTTCAGAGGAAGGTGAAGTTATTTCCAAAATGGGATAGCCAGACCTTAGAATGGGGGATGGGATTTGAGCAATTTACGTTCACGCATTTGCTGATGGGGACTCAGGGGTGTGTATACATAAATGCGCACTGTTGTTGGCTGGTTACTGTCTCTGGGCTCCACAGTTTTCAAAGAGATGAGCTTGTCAAAGCCAACTCCAAGTATCTTTCTTTCCATTGAATTGGCTCAGGGAGAAACTGCAATTCGTTTTCACTTACTTATGGGTTCTATGACGTCCAGAGATAATTGGTTGGAGGTCCTTTAATCAATGAGCCTCTCTTTACAAATACTATCCAAATGAAGCCTGTGTTATTAATGGGATGGTTAAAATGGTGAGAGTTTTTCCAACTGCATTTTTCTCAGGTGGAGAAAGCTGTAATGCTGACATGGTTAATTGGGGTCTTAAGTAGTTCCTTCATATAAATCCGCATGTAAGTAAATTTTAAGAAATACATCATATACATTGACGTATGTGTGTACAGAGAAACCATCTCCAGGAACGTCAATATGCAATCCATTTCGCCTCTGTCCCCACTCTTCCCCTGTTTGGTGTATAGAGAGTGAGGGGAGCCAGGAGGAAGGCAGCTCCACATCCTGAGTCTAAAAGTAGCACCTATTCAATACTTAACTCTAAGCTAGTTGGCTGACCTATTGGTTGCGTAAGTCTATATAGTGAAAATATTAAAGGAAGCAGCGTGAAAGCAAGAGTCACCCCATTCACCATGAAACTGAAACATCAATGGGTAGACAGTAGGGCACACAGAATGGAACTCAAGAGGGGCATTCTTCTTTCTTCTCCCACCCACCTGCCTGGCCCCTGAGCCCACTCCCAGCAGCGTGCCTGCCCTGTCCACAGAAGTCTAGTCATCGCTGCCTCTGATGTTCAGACCCACCTCAATTTTGTCCCAGATGGGTGCTGTGCAGAATGAAGCAGTTAAAATAACAACAATGGCCACTATTAAACACCCAGAGCTGTTTCCTGTGGCATTCCTGTGGTCCAGTATCCACAAGAGGGAGCAGCCCACTTTCACCTGCTCTGTTCTTTATTCCTGTCCTGTGGGGAGTCGAAGGGCCTCAATGACCCAGAACACAGTTTGTCCATCATGAGGAGTGCCATGTGTCTGGGGACCTTCCAGAGACTCCCCTAGAACAGGCAGTGGAGGGTGATGGGATAATCTTTGGGAAAGAAAACAAGACATTTTTTGGCCGGGGTTGGAGAAGAAGGGAGGCGGGAGAGGGGGAACCCTGCAGTTACTTCCTTCGATCTCAGTAAATTGGAAAGGTCTTTCCCCTGATTCCTGCTGATATTTCCTGATGGAAATTTCTTCCATTGACAGAGATACAGATGGAGTTTACCGACATGGGACTGCAGACACACTCTGGGATAATGAAAAAATGCCCAAGGTAGCCATATGCTCCGTGGCAGTTTGTTAGAAGGAACTCCAGTTGGGTGAATACATAATAGCATTTTTGGCAGCATTGACTAAGGGAGATCCTCTGTATTTCTATGTCTTTTTGCATTTTTTTGTCTCGTTTGTGTGAATTTTGAAATTAGAGTTCTGTTTATTAACATTCTTTATGAGGCGCTCGTTCCTCCAATCCGGGGGTTTATTTCCAAGAGATCAGAATGAAGTGAGGCAAGTCTAAGCTGAGAATAGATCCTATCTTCTATGCATCTCCTTAAAGTCTCTATTGCTACCTTCCTTTTCTCTCATTTGAAAGAGTGTCATAGCAAACAGTGATGCTTTTAATGAGGATAGTGATAATTAATATTATTATCCTAACAGCAACCGTTTATTTAGCATTATGGCTTAATTGTAGACATTGTTATCCTCGTTTTACCATTGTGAAGACTGAAAGTCTTTGAGGTTTTTGCCCAAGGGAACACAATTAGTGATGATCAAATTTGGGGTTAGAATCCAGGTCAGCCTTGTCCAAAGCTTCCAGAATTCCATGCTTTCCAGCGTAACGTGTCTGTATAACGTGGGGACAGGAGTGAATGACAACAGTAAGTGTCTGATTGTAAAATACACCTCTCAGGGGCAACTGCACTTCAAGTTTAGCTTCCTGGCTCATTTTATAATCCATGGTTGCAAGGTTGCCAAGATAATTCTCTTGAAATACCTATCTTTATTATCATAGTCTTTTCTGGAAAAGGGTTTGTGTGTGTGTGTGTGTGGGGGGGGGTATTCTAGTTTTAGAGTTTACCCAAATATTATTATTTTTTAAGATTTTATTTATTTATTTGAGAGAGAGAGAGAGAGAGAGAGAGAGAGAGAGAGAACATGAATTGACAGGGAGGGCCAGAGGGAGAGGGAGAAGGAGGCTCCCCACTGAGCATGGACCCTGGGATCATGACCTGAGCTGAAGGCAGATGCTTAACCAACTGAGCCACCCAAACACCCCCCTCAATATTATTTAATTCTATTATTTAGTCCTGGGATTTGAGGGTGACTGGCAAAGCTTACCATACCAAGTGCTTGGGGGATAAAGCAAAACACATACTTTTGTCCATCTAGTGACCTGACTCCTTTTCTTTGAGCCACATGGCAGAAATAATACCACAGTGGAACACCTTTTAGTGTGGGAATTTGTAGGAGGGGAAGTTCAATTAAAGGAAAAATGTTCTGATCCAGAATGAAGCCAGGGATTTTTGGAACCAGTGTTTTGAACCTAGCGTGCACAGTGAATAGTTTGCCTCTGGCTTTCTTGATGTAGGATGTTAACTGACTGTGTGTAGGCCTGCAAAGTATGCTCTGGAGGGAGGCTGGAGAAGCAGAGGTGGGTCATATTTCTTCCTTTCCAACACTGCAGTCACATTGTTCCACACTGTGGGCCAAGGTGAGCTGGCTGGACCATACAGTCAAGGTAAGAAGTACAACCTGTCAGGTTGAAGGTAAGAGGCTCATTCTGTAGATGACTCTGCTTCTTTCCTTTGGAAACATTCATAAAAAGCACACCTTCCCTCTCCCCTCCCCCCGCCCCTACAGGATTTCTTGCTCCCAGAATTCCTGCCCATTCTTTCCAGGTCCAGCTCCTCTCTAGTGGCATGCTCCTAATTATGCACGTCTAACTCATTCCTGAGTCTTCTAGAACATATTGATGAACCCACATTGTCTGGTCAGGCTCTTGATTTCCTGAAGCTTCAACTATCTTTCTGCAAGGTCTGTTTGGTTTCTTGCCCCAGTCACTGATGCCTGCACGAGGAGGGCAGAGCTGGCGGATGGGAGGGGAGGAGGGAAGACCTGGTGGGTGGGACACAAAGGGCCCTCAAACCATGTCTTACAAGGGGGCTCTAGAGGTGGGGTGAGGCTGTGTCTGGGAGGAAAGGGCATGGCCTGCAGCTCCTGCCAGCTCATTGTGCTCCACTACAGAGGAGCACAGAGCGGACAGCTGCTGAGGATTTCCTGGGCTGCAGTTCCAGAACTCAGGCAGCTACACCCCTGTGCTCCTTGTAGTCATCCTGAGGCTCTTCGAGGGGTAAGTATAGCTTTGCCCTCTTCCCTCTTCAAAGCAGGGGGCCTAGGTATGCAAAAGGGAGTGTTATTCTGTTTGGCCACCTCACCCCCCTACCCCGACCTCCTCCAGCAAAGCAACTTCACAACTAGAGGCCTGGTTCATTTTGTGGTTTAAGTGTATCAAGGACATTTTATTATTAATTCCCCCTATAATTCTACTTTTACAAGAACATGATTTTATTCATTTGTTTCTTTCAGGGGCAGAGATTTGAGAATATAGAGCCTTCACGTTGGCTGATCACTCCAGTCTGTGATCAGGTTGGTTTTGCTGTAATTGCTTGACCCTGCTTCTCCGGCTCTGATTTAGGGCCACCCACACCACCACCCGTTTGTTTGTTTGTTTTTCTCCAAGAACTCATGCCAGGGCTTACCTGTGGTAAAGGATTTGTCCTCAGAGCAGGCGGTAAATCTGTTCCCTTGGCAGAGGGTAGAAGCCATACCTTGTGACATTCTCCTGACAACCCAGCCAGGCCACAGGGCGGCCAGCATTTCCGCAGGGGGTGGGCATCACATATGTAAACAGAAATTGCTCCCCTGTAGGAAGCAGTTTCCACTGACATTGTTTGTCACCTCTGAGAAGTGCAAGCAGGGTGACACGTTTGGTACTGGTGGGAGGGCGGGAGTTGGGGGGGTACTTAAGGGATGTTGCTTTCTTGCCTTTTATAGGAGGGGAAGCCTAGGTACAGAAAGGCCAAAGGATTGTGACCAGACCTCTGCAATGCCTGAGTGGGGCTGCGAGAATGTGGGGCCTCAGGGCCACCTGGGCCTCCCCGCATACTGAGAGGCTTCCATCAGGTGGGCATACCTGTGCCTCCTCAGGAAATCCCAACTCCAAGCTACAGATTGAGGAACTCTGACATCTTCTAATTAGGTAAACACATGACTGCACGTTCAAACAAACAACAAATCAGTGCCAGGCTTCATGAGGCAGCAGGAGCGAGCGGGAGGCTGGTCTCCCCTGGGGAGTCGGCATCACTGGGTGCTGCAGCTGGTTCATAGGTACAACTGGCTCCCTGGCTTGCTCTCCCAGGAGCTCTATGGGGTATTTCCAATGATCTTTTTTCCAGCTGAAGAGGGCGCCACTGTTGATTCTTCTCTGGGCAATGATATTTTGCCCCTGTGACTTCAAGGCCGATTGGGTGTGTGCCAGCGTCCCGTGCCTCAGTGGCTGGGCCACGGCAAGGGCATGAACTTCACTTGGGCATTGCCTTTTCTTGGGAGGAGGAGAAGCTTGGGGCAAAGTCATGCTCTTTTTTGGTTTACACCCCTGCCTCATCACAGAGCCCTTCAGACTTCTAGGCTCTAGGGGCTGATTGCTCAGAGGTGCAAGTTGCTTGCCTTCCTTTGCCATGTCAGCGCAGGAATCTGTCAGGCCCTGTGCACCCCACACCACAGGCTCTCTCCCACATATCTGCCACCTTCTTGTGGCCACTGGCACTTGGGAGAGGCCGTGAGGGGAAGCAAGGACAGATGTGGTACTCCTGCACCGGGTCTCCCGCTCTGGAGAAGCACAGGTTATAGTGGGAAGTAGATGGACCCAGAATAAGACAAATATGAGTCTGAAGGCCAGCTTTAGTACTTAGTCACTCCATAATTTAGGTAAATGACTCCACTGAACTTCAGATTCCTTATTTATTACATGAGGATAGCAGTATCTCCCTAACAGGGTTGTAGTGACACCAGAATGGAACACCATAAATAAAAGGCAGACCAAGGTGTCCTGCCGATTTTAGACACCCATGCATTTTCCTTGTCCTCTCCCCGCACCTCTCTCACCAATATACCCTCTCAGGTGAGCTGTCTGAGCCCAGGGCAGCTTCATGTGCTGGCTTCCTAAAAGTAAGACCTGGGATCTGCTTAAAAGGGGTGGTAACGTGGACAGTGACCAGAAAAGGACAAACGACAATGGCAAAAAAGCCTATGAAAACACACTCAACCTCATACATCATTAAGAAATTGCAAATTACAATGACAATGTGATCTCACTGCACACCTATTAGAACGGCTAAATCCAAAACAGTGACACCACCAAATGCTGGCAAGGATGCAGAGCAACGGGAACTCTCATTCATCACCATAGTCTGTCGGTTTGATTGTCTGTTTCTTACAAGACTAAACATATTCTTACCATATGACTCAGAAATCACATTTTTTGGTATTTACCCAGAGAAGTTGAAAACTTACGTCCATATAAAAACTTGCATGTGGATGTTTATAGCAGCTTTATTCATAATTGCTCAAACTTGGAAGCAACCACGATGCCTTTCAGTAGGTGACTGGATCAATGAACTGTGGCACGTCCAGACAGTGGAGTATAATTCAATGATAAGAAATGGGCTCTTGAGCCATGACAAGGCATAGGGAAAACTTAAATGGAGTGAAAGAGGTGAAAGAAGCCAATCTGAAAAGGCTATGAACAACATGATTCCAGGGATAGGACATTCTGGAAAGGGCAAAACCAGAGAGACAATGCAAGGTTTAGTGGTTGCTAGACGTTTGTGGAAAGGGAGAGAGGGGTGAATAGGTGAAGATTTTTAGGGCAGCAAAAATACTATGGTTTATGTAGTATACTGTATATAATCCTATACATATAGTACAGTATTGCATACTATACTATAATGGCCGGTCGATATATTTGTCAAAACCCATAGAATTTACAACACAGAGTTAATCCTGAAGTAAACTACCCACTTCGCTTAACAATAATAATGTATCCATATTATCTCATTACTGATGACAGATGTACCAAACTGATACAAGAATATTAATAATAGGGGAAACGGGGATGAGGGGAAGAAGGAGGTAAATGGGAATTCTTTGAACTTTCTGCTCAAATTTTCTGTAAATCTAAAAGTACTTTAAAAAAATAGAACAGAACCACTAACATAAAAATCAAACATGCCTAGACTCTCAGGCTCCAAAGTGGTGCGAAGCCCTCACTAGCTCCCCAATGCCAGGCTCCTCACACCTGAGGGTTGGGAACTCGGGGGGCTGGAAAAAACTGTGAGGTCAGAAAAAGGGTTTTGCAAGGGGACACAGGATGAAGATAAGTCTGGGAAATATGACTAGATTGTTCAAGTTTTTAGGATCATATTAATACCTTCTTGTTTTTAAGACCACACAAATCTTAACTGTGAACTAGGGCTCTTGTTCATAAGCACAACTAAAGCAGAAGATGAAGAGAACCGGCATTAGGACAAGCATTTACCACGTGGACTTTGCTGTAAGACGTGAAGTAACATGTATAAAAGGGGCCTTCACAACCTCTATGGTTGACCTAATCTCCTCAAAAATCATTGTTACTTAAGATTATTTCTCTTTGGTTATTTATCAAAATAATGTTATTTTTCGGAACTCTTGGGTGGCTTAGTTGGTTCAGCGACTGCCTTCGGCTCAGGTCATTATCCTGAAGTCCTGGAATCAAGCCCTGCATTGCATCAGGCTCTCTGCTCAGGGAGGAGCCTGCTTCTCCCACTGCCCCTCACTTCGCTTGTGCTCTCTCTCTCTCTTTCTTTCTCTCTCCCTCTCAAATAAAATCTTTTTAAAAAATAATGCTATTTTCCATACATACCATAAAAATACAGACCCTGGATGCTGGGCGAGATTTGAAGCGCTATCTTGGCTACCATGTCCTCAGATGTTTGAGTGTCCATCTCATGCTCCACTTTGTTCCCTCTGTTGGAGTCTGGTGACAAGGAATTCTTTCTTTTTCAGGGAAGCCTAGCCTATCCTTGGACAGCTCTCAAAAATTTCTTTCTTCATGACATCTTACCACTTTTTAACATAAAGTTTTAATGCCTTTGAAAAACTGGCTACCTGAAAGCCCTCTCTTTCCCCTGAGTTAATATGGCTCAGAATGTAAACTTTAGCTGTCAGAATTCTTTACTACAATTGTTTTCCTCCCTTTCTGTTCACTTGAGCTCTGCACCACCCCCGCCCCCTGCCATTTTCCAAGGATGAAACACTGAGAGTCAGTATTATTGTGGAAACAGCATCTGGCAGCAGTGAATGCAAGGGACCCAAGGTATAGAGAGACAAGTGGGATGGTTCTGTGACACTGAGCCCCGGGCCTGGGAGCCCAGCCTCAACGCCGGTCTCTGAAACTGCCCTTGAATTAAAAGCCATCTCAACAGAAACCTCAGAAGATGGAAGCCTAAACAATTGTCACTGGACGCAGCCCATTATTTAATAGGTGACCACAGAGAGTTCTTTCTAATTGGGCTTATTTTCGAGCATCATCATTTTAGGGGTTTGATCCAGGAGTTTGTTGACAGAAGTGGAAAGCAGCCATCACTCAAAGCTGTGCCAAATAAAATAAAAATAGAGAGAAATAAATACATAAAAGTGAGATTCAGCCAAAAATGGGAAAAAGGAAAAAAAAAAAAAGCAAGCAAGAAAGAAAGGGAGCTCACATTATCAACCAATAAACCCAATAATCCATTAGTGACCAAGGTTGCTGAATAATATAGTACTTTCTCACTGCCATAATTTATCCTGCAGACCAGAGAATAGACACGGTTATTAGAGTGAGGGCTACTGGATGACACATGATGCATGACCGAGCGGCATTGATCTTCACACAACAGGAAGGTGTCTAGACCGGGAGATGTATGGCTGTGCGATTCAGAGCAGGGCATATTTCATGGGAGGCCTAATGGAGTAGTGGAGCTGGTGATGGATGGGTGTGCCCAGTTTCAGCAGCAGTGCAGTTATAGCAGTGCTAATGTCTGACCTCTTCTGAGCCTCGTGTCCTTCATTCCGTCAGGGTGACCTCATTTAAAGGGACAGAAAATGAGATAGGGAGAGGGGAGCGGGAGGGGGGCGGAGAGGCCCGAGTGCAGGCTGAGCGTGGCACGGACGGGCCAGCAGGGGGCGCTGTGGGGAGGGATTTAAATAGGGGCGGAGGGAAGAAAGCCAGCCCGGTGGCTGGAAGGACAGGACAGCCAGTCCTGACACCCAAGTCCAAAATAATTTGCTGACAAAGTAAATGGCTAGAAAGCCCCTCAGTGCTTCCCTGCCTCCTCCCCCTGTCCCTAATTCAGCAGCGCCCAGGAGTGGGATGCGGTTGCCCTGGGAAGCCTGGGGCTCCCTCCTCTGTGAGAAGAGGTCTCCATCCCCAGAGGAAGGCACCTAGGAAGCAGGCGAAGCACTGGATGTGAGAGACAGGTCTGGTGCTAATGGGGTGAGGCTGTTCAGTGAGCAAGTTGGAGTAATCCGCATCGATTATGCAATAGCAGAGAGAGCCCGTCCTCCCCCGGCACTCCCCATGCCCTGTTAGATGATGCTTAATGCATCCTAATGACACTCTTGATCATTCCTCGAGAAAACTAATGACTCATGCTACAGCCAATCCAAACCCAAGTAGCTTGGTTGGTGGTGTTTTTCCTTTCTCTCTCTCTTTTCATAAATTTCTCTCTCTGTTTAAGTGTTGAGAGATAGGCAGGGTTCCAATCAAGCTTCTTAGCTGGTATTTAACTAAGAAGGAAACATTTATCATCCTCCATGTTCTCCTTCATTCCTAAGTTACTCCTTATTTGGAATTGACTGGTTTTGCTGTGGTAGCAAGGACTCAGACACACCTATAATACTGTATATGTGGGATAAAGGGAATGTGAACCCACTTCTATCTCTTTGATACTTTCCCCTGCCACCCAGATGCAATAAACACACAACCTTCTCTCTCAAAGACATGCCTACTACTCTCAGTCCCATCAAGACTTTAGCCAATTTGACTTACAACTCTGCTGAGTTCTAGAATCAGAAAAGGATCCCATGGGTCAGACGGTATTTGATCAGTTCAGGTACCACAGACTGTACATGCCAGGTAGTAGGGCTGCTAGGGCTTAGGGTATTTTTCATGTCAGGGACTTGGAAAATTTCTTTGTAACTTTGGCCTTTGCCAAAAATTATTTCCTTATTCCTCCAAAAATTGTGCATGAAATTATGTCAATCCTATACCTCAGGCTGTTCTTAGTGATCATTAATTAACATGGCATGCATTAGCTGGCAGAGATGAGCGCTAGGGGGTGGGAAGAGGAGGTACTCATCCAGCAAGTCAACTAATATTTATAGAGAGCCTTACAGTGGGCTGGGCTCTTTGTTCTGAAGATGGATCAGAAAACAAAACAAAACGGATCTCACAGTATATTAAGAAGACAAACATTAAACAGATTATCATATAATAAATAAGTCACAGAAAATAACTCATGTTGTTAGGAGGAGAGCAGAAAAGAACGCAGCGTTACTAAACACCTGGTTTATAGCATGCACTGTATTTAGGGAGGGATAGGTACTATTTTATTTAAATGAGAATATCACAAAGTGAATGTTACTGCTATGCCCATTCTACAGGTGGGACACTGAGGCTCAGAGAAGGGAAACATCTTCCCCAGGGTCACATGGCAAGGAAATAAGAGGCAAAACTAGAATGTTAGCCAGTTCTATTTAACCCAAAACCCATTCATAAAATTAGCAGTCTCCTTTACATCATACACAGAAATAAATTCGTGGTGGAATAAGTGTGATAAATGAAATCACTTAGATGGAAATATATTTCTTAGTCAAAAGGCCCACATTTAAAAGCAAAACATTAGTAAATTTGATTGCATCAAAAATCAACCTGTGGAGACTTTGCTTCTGTCCAAGACAGGTAATAAGCACTCACTCTCGCACCTGAAGCAACAGAGAAAACAACCCAAACGGACGCCAAAACAGGTGTCAGGGCACTGAGCATCAGACAGGGATCTCAGGTGATCCCTAAGAGGTGGGAAGTAAATGAGGTGAGTTCTATCATCCCAGGAGGTCATTCCCAGGCCGTTGCAGCAAGAAAGGGGAACCCAGGTCCAGGTGGAGCTCAGTGGTCTCCTGAGTTGAAGACACAGAGCTGGGAGTTCACAGAGGCCACCACAGCTGGAGTTTGCTGGGCAGGAGGGAGAGGTTATAGGTGCATAGAGAGAAGCATGGTGCAGGGGAGCAACTTGAGTATTCACCTGTGTGCCAGTCAGTGCAGGTGGGTGAGGAAAGACCCCGAAAAAGAACCAGTGCCAGAAAAAGGGCCGGAAAAAGAACCACCTAAAACAATAGCTCTCTTAATACATTTTTAAAGCACTTATTTCTTTTTCAGAACATTAGAGTAATTGAAATATTGAAACATTGAAAGTAGATGTTTTAAAACTAACAAGTTTATCTTGTGTTTAGACTCAAACTGAAATTTATTTTAATCTTATTTTTTTGGATTTAATGTCAACCAATGCATCAATAAATATTTTCAAAACCAATTTCTCTGCTTATCTCTTTTTCAATTGAGAAAATTGTGATGTTTAACACTTTTTTTTCTACACTTTCTTCATTCTTTGAATGACTAAGATTCAATTGACTTTAGCCATAAATTGTTCATAAATATCCTTCATTACATTGAGGAAGTTTCCTTCAATTTCTACTTTCCTTAGAGGATTTTAATATAAATGGGTATCGAATTTTGTCAATTGCTTTTCCTGTATTTATAAGATAATTTTTCATCTTTAGTCTTTTAATGTGATGAATCACCCTGACTTCTCAATGTTAAAAAAAAACCTGTTTTCCTGGTTTGAAGCTACTTTGTCATCCTGCATTATATTTTTTCTCTATTGGTGGATTAGATTTACTAATGTTTTGTTTAAACACTTTGTGTCTATATTCATGAAGAAAATGAGTCTGTAGTATCCTTTTCTTATTTTATTTTTCCTGATTTTATTATCAGAGTAAACCTGATCTCATAAAACGAGTTGGGAAGTCCTATTTCCTGGGAGACATTATATATAGAACTTCTATTATTTATTCCTTAGACTGTATTTGGTAGAATTCATTAATGAAAAGATCTGAGGGTTTTTTTAAAGAAGATTTTTAATTATTAGGTCAATTTTTAAAATAGGTATCCTACTACTTCAAATTCCTATTTCTTCTAGTAATTTGTAACTTTCAAGTAATTTGCCCACTTATTGCAATCTAAATTGGCATGCTTTCATAAAGTTCTTTGTTTATTCCCTTATTATCTATTAAAGGGATAGTATCTTCCATTGTTTATATTTGGAATTTCCTTTTCTCTTTATTAATTAATTTATTTTATAATTAATTAATTTATTTATTTATTCATTAGTGTACAATTTTATTGCTCTCTCAAGGAAACAAATTTTGGTTTTATGGATTTTTTTCTAACATTTCCTATTCTACTCTTAATTTCTTTTTCCCTTCTTCTACATATCACAGGTTTAAAGGGCTCTTCTTTTTATAATGATTTTAAACTTTTAAAAATAGAAGCAAAAAAAAATAGAAGCATTTAAAGCTACACGTTTTCCTCTGAGCACTGCTATAGATGCATAGTGCATGTTTTTATAACTTACTTTTTGGATAAATTTTTAAATTTTAGAACAGCTTTGGATTTACAGAAAAATTGTGAAGATAGTACAGAATTTCCCCAGAATAATCCCATATCCAGTTTCCTTTATTTTTTTACATCTCACATTAGTATGGTCTATTGGTTAAAATTAATATACTAAGTCCATACTTTATTCAGAGTTCTTAATTTTTACCTAATGTCCTTTTTGTCTTCCAGGATCCCACTTAAGATATCATGTTATATTTAGTCATCATGTCTCATTAGGCTCCTGTTGTCTGTGACAATTTCTCAGACTTTCCTTGTTCTTGATAACCTTGAGAGTTTTGAGGAATACCAGACAGGTATCTTGTAGAACTTCTTTCAATTTGGATTTGTCTGATGTTTTTCTCATGATTGGAATGGAATTATGTATTATTGGGAGGAAGATCACAGAAGTGGAAATGCCATCTTCAGTTCATTACACCAAGGTTACATACCATCCTCATGCTTCACCACCGCTGGTGCTGACCTTGACCACCTGGCTGAGGTAGCACTTGCCAGGTTTCTCTATTGTCAAGTCACTCTCTTTCCATTCTGTACACAACCCACACTTGAGTAGGAAGTCATGTTCCACCTCTTTGAGGGCAGACTGGCTACATGAATATTTGGAATTCTTCTGCAGGGAGATTTCGCTCTTTCCCCCCATTTGTTTATTTATTCAATCATTTATTTATATCAATATGGACTCAGAAATATTTATTTTACACTTTGCATCATAAGCCGATAATTATTTTGTTTGTCAAACTGTTCCATTGCTGACCATTGGGAACTATTTCAGTTGGATCCGGTGTCCCTTTGTCTCCATCAATGTGTTGATTTTTGCCTTATTTTTAGTTTTTTGAATACCTCTTCATTTTTTTAAAAAAGATTTTATTCATTTATTTGAGAGAGAGAGAAAGCATAAGCAAGGGAGGGGGGCAAAGGGAGAGGGAGAAGTATGGGCTCCCCAATGATCAGGGAGCCCAATATGGGGCTTGATCCCAGGACTTTGAGATCATTATCTGAACCAAAGGCAGACCCTTAACGGACTGAGCCACCCAGACAACATGAGTACCTCTAATTTCTGGCAGTATAAGATCTTCAGGCTCATCTACTTTCTGCCCTTGTCTTAGAATGAGCCATTTCTGGAAGGAGCTCTGGTTCTTTTCATGGGGGAATGATATTAGAAATCAAGATCTAAGTATGTTTCCTGCTATCAACATGCAATTGTTTCTAGCCACCCCGTGCCTTCCCCCAACAAACGCCCAAGCTGACAGAATAAGGAAATACACGTGTGTATACTAACCCTAGCATATACACACTGTAATCATTTCCAAGGGCCGCTGTAACAAAATACCACAAAATATGTGGCTTAAAACAACATAAATCTACTTCCTCATAGGTCTGGAGGCAAGAAGTCTGAAATCAAGGTCTCAACAGAGCTGTGACCCCTGAAGGCTGTGGGGAAGGATTCTTCTTTGTCTGGTAGCTCTAGTTATTGCTTGGCTTGTGGAAGCACAATTCCAATCTCTGCCTCTGTCTTCACTTTGCCTTCTTCTCTTGTTTCTCTGTGCTTTCTCCTCTTCTTATGAAAACACCAGCCCTTGGATTTAAGATCCACCCTAAATCCAGGATGATTTCATCATGAGATGCTTAACTAATTATATCTGCAAAGACCCGATTTCCAAATAAGGTCACATTCCCACAATTAAGGGAGATGCTCATCAATCCATTGCAGACTCACATAAATATAAATATTCCCTTGTGTAACCATCTGTATCTGTACTAAGCTAAACATGAACTCATACTGATGTTTCCAACTCTAATCCATTACCACATGGGTTGATCTAGTCTCCATCCCTTGCTTATCTGAAAACTCCAACAGCAGTGAGAAACCTAAATCCCTCAGTCTGCCACCCATTTACTTAATTGTCCAGTTTCACTAGACATGAATAACCAGTTTCAGATTTTAATCCATCTTTCCATGGAAAAATTTTATCAACTAGAGTAAACGCTTATGCACAGTTCCTTTTGCCTTTGGTTTCACAAACTTCGGTCATTTCCAAAGTTACTTATGTCAGTGCCTTTCTCACCATCTCTTCAAATCAAGACTGTTTTACATACGTGTAAGGCAGTTAATATCATTTTGTCACAGTCTGCATTCCATCCTGGGATCCTCTGACTCTCTAATTTATTTTAAGTTTACACACATTAAGGTTCACTCTTTGTGCTGTGAAGTTCAGTGTGTTTTGAAAATTTCATGGTGCCATGTATCCGTAATTAAATTATCATGTAGAATCATTTTGCTACCCTGAAAACTCTCTGGCACTTCACCTACTCAATATTCCCCTCTCCAGAAACCCTAGCAACAATTGATATTTTTATTATTGCTTTAGGTTTAGCTTTCCTAGAATGTCACATAATTGAATCATGCAGTATGTAGTTTTTTCAGGCTGGTACTTTCAGTTAGCCGTATGCCTTTAAAACTGCTCCATGTTTTTTCATGGTTTGATAGCTCTTTATATCACTTACTATTATTCCCTTTTCTGAATGTTCCACAGTTTATGCATTTACCTACTGAAGGACATCATAGTGGCTTTCATATTCCAGTATGAATAAAGGTGCTACAAACATCTGAGTGTAGATTTTGTATGGACCTACGTTTTCAAATAACTTGAGGAAATACCTAGAAGCATGATTGCTAGATCATATGGTAAGGGTACATTTAGATTTGTGGGGGAGAAATTTCCAGTCTTCCAAAGTGGCCCTCCCAATTTTGCATTCCCACCAGCAGTGAATGAAGTCCCTATTGTTCCTTAATCTCCCAGAATTTGGTATTATCAGTTTTATTTGATTAATTTTAGTCATTTGAATAGGTATGCAATGGCATCACATTCTTGTTTTCATTTGTAATTCCCTGATGACAAATGATGCTGAACCTCTTCTTATGTGCTTAATTTTCATAGGTGTATTTTCTTTGGTGAGTTGTCTGTTCAGATCTTTTGCCCATTTTTGATCCTTTCCCTATTGCTGAGTTTTATGTGTTTTTGCATATTCTGAATAAGTGTTTTGCAAATATTTTTTCTCATTCCATGGCTTGTCTAATGATTTTCTTAACTCTGTATTTTCTTAACTGAATATTCTTATTGCATGTATTTCACAGAGAAATTTTTAATTTTTAATAAAATTAAATTAAAATTTAATTTAATTTAAAATTACAGTTTTAATTTTAATAAAGTCCAATTTAGCTATTTTTTCTCTCATGGATGTTTTTCCAGTATTATATCTAAAATATATCACTAAACCCAAAGTACCTACATTTATTTTCTCATATGTTTTATTGTTTTTTATTCTATATTTATATCTATAATTCATCTCAAGTTTTTTTTTTTTTGTGAAGACTTAGGTCTTGTACAGGTTTTTAAGTGTATTTTTTCATTTATTTTGCACACGGATATCCAATTGTTGCAACACCATTTGTTCAACATACTATGCAGAACCCAATGAGGATCTTAGCTTTCCAGCCTCTAAAACTATATAAATTTCTGTTGTCTATTGGTCACCCAGTCTGTGGTATTTTCATACAGAGCCTAAATGGATTAAGATAATGTACATCCAAGTTTCTGACCTATGTCATTTTCCTTCTCCCTGAAAAACTTCTTTTTCATTTCTTACAGGACAGGTTTGCTCTTGTTTGTTTGAAGCAGTTTTTACTTCTGCTTCATTTTTAAAGTATAATTCCACTGGATAGAGAATTCTAGAGTTTTGTCTCCCAAACACTTTAAATACTTCACTCTACTTTCTTCCTGCTTGCATGCTTTCTGAAGAAAAGTCTACTGAAATTTGTACTTTTCTCCCCTATAAATAAAGTGTTTGCTTCCATTTGGTGTCTCTCAAGATCTCTCTCTCTCTCTGGTTTTCTGCAATTTGAATAGGATCTGTCTGGGTGGGGTTTTGTTTTGTTTGTTTTATGGATCCTGCTTTGTGTTCTCTGTGCTTTCTGATATCTGTTTTTGTATCTGTCCTTAATCTTGAAAAGTTCTCACATATTATTACTTCAAATATGCTACTTTATTTATTTATTTTAAGATTTTATTTATTTATTCATAGAGACACACACACAGAGAGAGAGAGAGAGAGAGAGGCAGAGACACAGGCAGAGGGAGAAGCAGGCTCCATGCAGGGAGCTTGACATGGGACTCAATCCCAGGTCTCTAGGATCACACCCGGGCTGAAGGCGGCTCTAAACAGCTGCGCCACTGGGGCTGCCCCAAATATGCTACTTTATTCTCAATTCTTCTGGTGTTCCAATTATGCTTATACCTTTTGAAATAGTCCTACAGTTTCTGGATTTCTGTTGTGTTTTCTTGCCTCTTGTTTTCTCTTTGCATTTTGGTTTGTGAAGTTTTTAGTGAAGTTTTATCGAAGTTTATTGAAGTTTTATTTCTTCAAGCTTGCTATTCTGGTCTTGGCCATAAATCAATAAACCCCTCAAAGGGTTTTTTTTTTTTTAATATCTGTTACAGTATTTCTTTTTAAAAGATTTTATTTATTTATTCGTGAGAGACACACACACAAAGAGAGAGAAAGAGAGAGAGAGAGACAGAGACAGAGACATAGGCAGAGGGAGAAGCAGGCTCCATGCAAGGAGCCTGATGTGGGACTCGATCCCGGGACTCCAGGATCATACCCTGGGCCGAAGGCAGGCGCTAAACCCAGGGATCCCCTGTTACAGTATTTTTGATTTCTAGCATTTCCTTTGAATTTTTCTCAAAGTTTCCATTTCTATGCTTACTTACCCATCTGTTCTCACATGTTGTCTACTTTTTTCATTCACCCTTAACATATTAATCAGTTATTTTAAATTCCCTGTCTGATAATCCTAACTCAATTATATCTGAGTGTGGTACTGATACCTACTTTATTTCTTCAGATTGTGTGTGTGTTTTTTTTTTTTTTTCTGTTAGTATGCTTTGATTTTTTTTTTTTTTTTTTGGAAAATGTAACATGCTGTATCAGGTAATAGGGATTGAGGTAAACAGGTAATTGGTGTGAGGTTTTATGCTAATCTGCTAAAAATTGGGCTGTATTTAATGTTTGCTATAACTGTAGGTATCAGAGGCCTCAAATTCCTTGAATGTCCATGTTTCTGTTTCCTGTTTGTCTTTGGGCTTCTTTAAGTACCACTCCTCAGAGTCTTGGGACTCTTGTACCTGTAATGTAGTGTTATACTGAAACCCTGTCGGTGCCCTGGTAGGGTGTTGGAGAAGCCTTCAATACTCTTAAGGTTAAGATTTTTTTAAAGATTTTATTTATTTATTCGTGAGAGACACAGAGAGAGGAACAGAGACACAGGCAGAGGGAGAAGCAAGCTCCCTTTGGGGAGCCCCATGTGGGGCTCGATCCTGGGACCCCAGGATCACGACCTGAGCCAAAGGCAGATGCTCAACCATTGGGCCCACCCATGTGTCTCTATGGTTAAGATTCTATCTGTCAGTGGGCCCATGTCCTTGAGCTGTGATCCTCATTGGATTGTCTTAGCTTTTTTCCTGTTCTCTTGGTGAGATGGGAAGGACAGGACAGATGACAGAGTTTAACAAGTGTCTTTCCTCCAAGTGGGATGAACTTTGGTAAAATCTTTCCACCTGGGGATTGTCTTTGTTATGGATGCCATCCTGGATGTATTTAACAATGACTACTGGTCCTCGTTTCCAAGCAGTGCCACCTACCTATGAGAAGATAGAGAGATTCATGGAGTTAAGACAACAGAAATGTGGGGCCCTAAGACTAACTGCAACCCTAGGAATTTGGTATTTATGCTAGTCTACACTCAGCCTCCAGCAATTTGTCAAAATTACTGTTTAAATATTCCTAACAGTCAACAGTTCCAGTGGCTTCTGCTCAAGGTAAGTAGATCTCAATTGTGATTCTCTGAATTCTCGTATCACTCTAAATTTTGGGGTGGCAGTTTGCCCTGCAATCTCAGTTCTCTGATGGGTCCAAGAAAAGTTGTTCATTTGTAGTTTTTCTAGTTCTTTCTTGTTATAATAAAGGGAGTTATGACTTACAAGCTCTTTGCATGTCAGAACTGGGCATCCTGTTACACTCAACATGGAGCTTGAACTTATAACCCTGAGATCAAGCATCGCATGCTTTACTGACTGAGCCAGCCAGGCACTTCTATCTCATTATATTTTCAAATAATACTATCCCATTTCATGTACAATGCAAGGACATCAAACAAGTATACCTCCAAAAGAACCCTTACAATTCAGTAAGAAAAGACATAGAATTCAATTTAAAAAATGGGCAAAATGATCTGACTAGATTTTCCTAAAAGAAAATTTACAAATGACCGATAAGTATATTAAAAGATGTTCAACATTATTAGCCACTAGAGAAATCAAAACTACAATGAGACACCACTTCACACCTACCAGGATGGTTAAAATCAAGACGACAGACAATAGCTAGATTTCATGAGTATATGGAGTCATTGGAATCCTTATATGTTCCTGGCAGGGAAGTAAAATGGTGCAATTGCTTTGGAAAGTAGTCTGGCAGTTCCCCAAAAGGTCAAACATAGAATTAGCACATGTTGTATCAATTCTTATAGAGCCAAAAGAATTGAAAACATGTGTTTGCATAAAAAATTACACAAAATGTTCATAATACCATGATTAATAATAGTGAGAAAGTGGAAGCAAGCCAAATTCACATCAACTGATGAATGGATAAGTGAAATGTGGTATATCAAAACAAGGAAATATTATTTGGCAATAAAAATACTTTTAAGTACTGATACATGCTACATCATGGATAAATCTTAAAAACATTGGGCTAAGTGAAATAAGCTCTCAAAAAAAAAGCAATATGCTATATGATTTCACTCCTATGAAAGTCCACAATAGGGATCCCTGGGTGGCGCAGTGGTTTGGCACCTGCCTTTGACCCAGGGCGCGATCCTGGAGACACCGGATCAAATCCCACGTTGGGCTCCCGGGGCATGGAGCCTGCTTCTCCCTCTGCCTGTCTCTCTCTCTCTCTCTCCCCCTGTGTGACTATCATAAATAAATTTTAAAAAAATTAAAAAAAAAAAAAAAGAAAGTCCACAATAGTGAAATCTATGGGGTGAGAAAGTAGATTAGTGGTTGCTTAGGGCTGGGTTAAAGGAGGAGGATAACTAAAGGGAGGAGGATGACTAAAGTCTATGAGGTTTTTTTTTTGAGGTAATGAGAAATTTTAAAAGTTGATTGTGGTAGAGTTTGCATAAGTCTATGCATACACTAAAAAGGAGTGAATTATATACTTCAACTCAATGAATTGTATGTTATGCAAATTATATCTCAATAAAGATGTTACCAAAGATAGTATACTCCCATACTACATTCTCTTGTTCTTTGTGTTATTTTTGTCATATATTTCACCTCTTTATATGTCACAATGTTATTTTATAATTTTAAACAATTATCTTTAAACAAATATATAGTGAAGACATGTCTTTAATATTTATCCACATATTTACCATTTCTGAAAAATTGTATTCTTTTGTGTAAATATGAATTTCTACTTGGAATTATTTTCCTTCAATATATAGAATTACCTTTAACATTTTTTGTAGTGTAATTATCTGATAAAGAGTTAGCTTTTGTTAATCTATAATTTTTACCTTTATTTTTAAAGTATATTTTCATTGAACAGAGATTTCTAGATTGATAACTTTTGTTTGTTTATTTTGTTTTTGATTTTGTTTGCCCTTATTGATTATCATTCTAGCTTATATTGATTCTCATAAGAAATCTGTTGATATTCTTATCTGTACTCCCTTCTTGTTTCTTTGATTATTTTAAAGAATTTTGTCTTAAACACTTCCCAGCATCTTTAATGATATATGTTGGATAGCTTTCTTTGTATTTATTTTTCTTGGGATTTCTTGAGAAACTTTCATCTGTTGGGTGTTCTTTTTCATAAAATGTAGAGATCATTTAGTCATTGTTTCTTTAAACAATGTTTTTGCTTCCTCCATCCCTTCTGGAAATCCAATCACACATATATAGGCCACTTGATATCTTTTCTTTTCTTTTTTTTTTTTTTTTTTTTGATATCTTTTCAAAGATACTAAAGTTCTAACCACATTTATTCCTGTTTTTTTTTTTTCTAAATGCTTAGTTTTGATAGTGTTTGTTGCTATGTCTTTAAATGTATTTATCTTTTATGCTTCAGTGTCTAATCTAGTTCAATTCCAGTAAATTCTAAATTTCAAATACTATACTTCTGACATTGGAATTTCCATTGGGATCATTTATAGTCTACATTTTATTCTTTATTATGTTCATGTTTTCCTTTAAATTCTTAGACATGATTCTGATAGTTGTTTTTAAGCACTTGTTTCCTAATTTCATCCTCTCTATCATTTCTAGGCGTGCTTCTGTCGATTTGTAACATTCTGTGAATTAAGTTTTCTCATTATAATTGGTCACATTTTCTTTCTTCTTTGTCTAGTAATTTTGATCAAGTACTAGACATTGGATTTATTGCATTATTTAGGGCCCATATTTGTTCTTTTTTTAATGGATACTGAGTTTTGTTTTTAGGCAGTTAATTTTACTTGTAGATCATTTTGCTCCTTTTGAGACTTTATTTATATTTGTATCTGTATCTATATCCATGTCTGTATCTATATGTATTTATCTCTATATTTTACTGCATGTCTAAATAAGACTTTATACTAGGGTTAATGTAATCCAACCTATATGTAATGGCTTTCTGACATTTTTCCTGAATCTTCTGGGTGTTCAGTGAAGACACTTTTATTCTGGTTGATTATAACTCTAACATGTCCTGGTCTTTGTGACCTTTAGTAGCTGTTCATGTTTCATTTTGCAGGTAGTTGTTCTTTGCGTTGCCTTGTAAATGCTCACACCACAAGTGCACAATTTAGAATCAGTCAAAGACTCCTTGGTTCCCCTATGTTGATTTCTTTTGTAATTTCTTGGTATTCTTCCTCATAAATGCAAGCTGCCTCAGTCCTTCTGCACTCCAGTTTTGATCTCCTCATTCTGCTGTTCTGCTTAGGTTTTCTTTGTGAGGGTCTGATAAATGCCTTAGTGAAAAATGCCAGGATGAGTGTATGGCTCATCTCAAGTGTTTTCCTTTTATGATTAAAAGTCCAACATTACTTGTTTTACTTTGTCTGAATATAGTTATTTCACTTACTTTGTCCAGTTGTCTAGTATTTTATGATGATAGGACCAATTTCATACCAAAAACTCAATTATAGACAGAAGGAGAAGACCTCTCATCCTTTTCTAATTCATTTCCATTTGGAGCAAAATTGTTGTTATAGATATAAGGATGGGATTTTGTAAAAAATAAATAAAAGTATATTAAAAATAACAGCAACAATAACAAAACTTGCTGTCCGTTTGAACATAATGTTGCTACTGGCTGGTATTTTTCTCTATGACATTTCTGCCGGTCAGAATCTGCTACTTAACTTCTTGTTGTATCCTTTGCAAATTAAAGAGTCAGTTGTTATAGAATTTGTATAGTATCACAGTATTTCTCTAGCTTCTGAGATAATAAGAATAACCTATGGCACTTGTTTAAAAATGTGGCTTGTTTTCCAGACCTCTCTCCTAGACATTTTGATTTCCAGGGTATTAGGTAAAGCCTTGAAATTTAAATCTTCAAAGATACCTTAGATAAATATTTTTTCATCAGGCAAAATTGGGAAACTAGTATATTAGTTTGGAGCACAGATGCTGAGGCCAGAATGCATGGGTTTGAATATTGATGCACTCTCTAGGAGCCCTGTTACCTTGGGTGGGTTTTATCCCTTATTTTCCTCAGGGTCATTGCAGATAGATGATTGTATGTTTTGTGCCTTACATAAAGGAATCCTGTTTGTGAAGCCATAGAAAAATGGTGTGTTATAATTGGTCTGCCCAGAAAAGATGTCTTTCTCATTTTCACAGAATCACCATATAAGACTCGCAGTGGCTCTGCTCTCCTTATCTTTGAAATAAGAAAAATAACAGCATGACTGGCTACATAATTCGCAGGGCTCTTGTGCAGAATGAAAATGCAAGGCCTCTTTTTGAAAACAAAAACAAAAACAAACAATATACAGGAATAAAAGCTCTTTTCTTTTCTTTCATTGTTTCTCTATCAACTTGGCATGGTGTTTTTTTTTTTTTTTTGTTAAACATTTAATGTTGATCTTCCTAGGAACAGGGATTCCTATGGGGCAACACAAACCTTCACTGGTACTCTCCTGCCCCATAACCTGACATGCAGAGTTCAGATGCTTGACTCCAACTCTCCCTGTTCTCAGGATGACACGCAGGGGCAGAGGATGACAGCATTTGCTGGGTAGGAGTGAGAGCAGGTGACTGAGAACCCATTCTGGAGAGGTGTGGGGGCAGAGAGTTGTGACCATACATGAGCTAAGGCTCAACAACTGCCAGTGCATGCTCCATTGTCTTGTCAGACTTAACTTACAAGACAAATTTCAAGGTGTTAACCACAGAGCATTACAAACATGGGGCTGCCTACTGAGCATAGTGTCCTGTGCAACTGCAATGGTCACACACTTACAAAGCTGGCACTAAATAATAATGCTTGTATTTGGTGCCTGAAATGTAGTAAGTGCTCAAGAATGTCAGTTACAATTATTATTTTTACAAAACATCCAACCTGAAAGCTCAGTTCTGCTCAGTCCTTGGTAATAAGCACAGACTCACATAGTAAGACTGGAACTAATTTTGTAGCCCTGACCCTGTCCACAGTTCTGTTGAGTATTGATTTTGTGAGAGGCACTACCCTAGGCACTGAAAAAGTCACCCAGTCTTTGGGAACAGTCTAATTAGAAAAAGAGGCAATTACAAGATAAATAAGAACCAGAGCAATAAAGGGCAAGTTGGAATACAGAAAGAATTATAGACACTTTATCTCAGGCCTAGGGTGGGAAGTAGTATGTGAGCTGAGTCCTAAGGATAAGTAGAATCTAAGGAAGTAAACACAGGGGGTAGGGAATAGGCTTTGTGAATAGCAGGTACAAAACCTTTGGAACAAAGAAGAGAGAAAAGCCAATAGTTTCATCATAATTTATGAACTGATTAATCTATGAGGAGTGGCAAATTAGGAGGAGGGAGAGGCAAGCAGGATGCAGAACTTGAAGGTTTTTATTGGTCATTTTCTGGAGTCCGTGCATTATCCCAATGACAATAGGGGGTGGAGAGTGGAAATGGAATATTTTTAAAAATACTTAGAAAAAAAAAATACTTAGAAAAAAAGGTGTTATGATATTTGCATTTCAGAAAGATTTATCTGGGAATTTCTGGGTAAATGGAGTTGTGATTATGGATATATAATTTTTCCCCCTAAAATCCTGTGAAAATGACCAATACATTTTTTTTTTTTTTTTTTTGCAATGAGAAAAACACATAGCTGTGCCAGGTA
Organism: Canis lupus familiaris; assembly: GCF_011100685.1. NCBI lineage: Eukaryota > Metazoa > Chordata > Mammalia > Carnivora > Canidae > Canis > Canis lupus. The sequence goes on from NC_049237.1 coordinate 28,923,964, forward strand.
CTAGAAAGGGTGTTGCCTGTGATCCAGCATGGAAGTTCAACAAAATTTGAGTAAATACTGACATTGGATATAATGATACATATATCATATCTCTTAATGTATACAGAATCATGTACTCTCTAAATAGAAATACATCTCCATTTGAAACATCCATGCTATGTTTATGAAAATTAATCCTACTCCTGGCTACAAAGAAATCTTCAATAAATTTAAAGACTAGAAATTTTACAAGCCTCACTGTCTGATCATGATGCAAAAATAAAAAATTCTAATAAAAGTATATACATAAACAATCAATCATTCGGACGTTAGAAGAAAAAAGAAAAACAACTTTTGTTTAGAATTAAATAAAAAGCAAATAGAATCTACAATTACAGACTATTTAGAAAGCAGCCAGTAAGTATGGCTGCATTTGAAAAATCAATAAAAGAATTATCTCCCCAAAGTATTTTATGAGAAAATATCCAAAGAGGAAATACTTCTTATGCTATTTAAGCCCCTTTCAGAGCACAGGAAAAGATGGAAATCTTCTCAGTTGACCAGCTGTCATAATGTTGAACCCAACATGATAGTTAATATTTTAGATATAAAAGCCACAGGTCAATCTTATTTTGGAGTATAAGTATAAAAATCCTTCAAATATTAGCAAATTGTATCCAACAGAAAGCTGAAGGATGATTACCGATGGCTAAGAAAGGATTATTTTAGAGATGCAAAAATATTTTAGCATTAACCTGTTTTACATATTTTAGGATGCCCTAAAAGATTTTATAATATAATTTAATTTAATTTTCATTCCTGATTAATTACAAACACAATTCTTACTAAACTTGATATATGAAGTACTTTAACATGATAAATGACAGGTATACTAAATAAAAAGCCATAATTTTATTTAAATAATAAAACATTATAGACAGTCTCTCATAAGTCTAGGAAAAAGAAACATACTGGCTCCCAGGATTATCATTTAATAGTATTCTGGAAGTCCCAGAAATAGCACAAGAAAATATGAAGCTAAAATATTGGAAAGGAGAAGAAAAATTATGTAATGTATGGATTATATTCTGATAACCTGTACAATCTACAAGAAGGATTTGTAAAACTGTTAGCATTAGAGTGTTTAATGAGATGACTAGTTACTAAATAAATATACAAGCATTCGTATGTTTATTCTACACTAACAACCTATTAGAAAACATATTAATAAAAATCCCTTTCAGATAGCATCAAGAGTATGTATATTAAATTTCTGGAAAATAACCAAACAGAAAATTTACATGAAGAAAAGTTCATAGCTACTGAAAGATATGAAAGATGACTTTAATTAGTAAGGATACATGACATGTTCAACTGATAGAAAGAATATTAATTTATAACCCTAATGTAATTACAATAAAAATTTCAGTAGAAATCTGGGGAACATTAAGGAATGATACTAAAACATTAAAACAAGGGAAATACTATAAGTGAAAATGTTGACAGATATCATTACACTGAATTTATAAATTTTCTAAAACATAATATATAAAATTAAAGGGAAGGTTAAAATTCTTGGAAAATACTTGAGGCATACATAATATCCATAGCAACTTTCATTCACAAAGAAATCAATAGTAAATAAACATCAAAAGCAAAATGTGTAAGTGCATGAAGCAATCATTAAGGAAAGCATATTCGAATAATTAAAAAACATGTGAAATTATGTTTAAATTAACTTGTCACCAAGGACATACAAATTAAAATAATGGTATATTATTTTATTGATGAAATTGGCAAAAGAAAAAATACTTAACATGCAAAAGTTTTATATTATTCTGTGAGAAAAGTACTATCAAAATGTGTGTAATATGAAATCAATTTTAAAATGTGTAACACGTACATATAAGTATATGCACATATACATAAATTGTGAAATGTTAACAATGATCACCTCTAGAATTATGAGCCATTTTAGTTTTCATCTCAGTGTCTTCTTTGGTTTCAGCATTTTCTGGAATCGATATGTATGACTTGTGTAATCAGAAAAAAAATACTTTAAAAATCAACATAGCCACAATGTGGGAAATGAATTTTAAAAGTATAAACCAAAAGCAGAAAGTAGACAAGGGTTGTTGTAATTGTAAAGACTAGAAGACAAAACAGAGGCAAAAGCACTGGAGATTGAAGTGAAACCACTTATGTCAGAAATACTAAGGTCGCTAATAGTAGGTGGCACGGGAAGGGGAAGAAAGGGAAGATAAGGAGCCAAGCTGGAGTTCCCAGCTTTATTTGGGCCACTGGGTGGTGATGTTGCTCACTGAGATAGAATCAGAAGGACCAGGCTTGGATTGTTGGTGGGATGCAGATGCTAGTATGTTGAGTTTGAAGTACCTGTTGGTCCTCTACCAGAAAAGAAGCTGCAATTCAGAAGGAAGGTCTGGGTGTGACTTATTTGTCTTCTCTCTCTCAATCTCTCTCTCTCTCTCTCTCTCCCTTCCCCTCTCAGAAAGATATCATCATATAGATGACTACTGGAGCGAAGATGGGATCACTCACAGATATTTTACAGAGGAGAAGGCTGATCCTAGAACTTGGAGGAACATCTACATTTAAGGGATGTCACAGAAGGCAGGCTGAGGAAGAGGAGACTATAAACAAGTCTGAGAGGTAAGAAGGGAGCCAAGAGAGTGGTGTCATGGAATCCAGGGGGAGAAACATCCAAGGTCCAATAGGGGGTGAGAACAGTGAAATCTCTGAAAGATGCCACCCTTGGCCACCGAAGAAAGGTAGTCAGTTTGGGATGGCGCATCTCAGTAAAGAGAACAGGGTTGGTCACGTCAAATGCTTCCAAAAAGACAAGAAAATAAAGATGGTTGGGATTTGGGCAGTTTAATGAAGTAGGAGGGAAAGACTAAAGGGGGCAGATAGAGAAGTGAGACAGAGGTGAGGAGGTGCTTAAGGAGGGAGATCCCTCTTTTGAGAATCCTGGCTGTGAAAAGGGTAGACGCAGAGAGGGTGGAAGCTACAGGGACCAATGAGCTATTTTTATTTCCAAGCTGCATCCAACTTGAGCTTGTTTAATGCTGATGAGAGATAGGGCCCATGGGGAGAGGTGTTGGAGGTGACAGTGAGGAACACAGAGGTGAGCTTCCCTAGGGAAAGAGCAGGAATGGAGAAGATCTATGTTCAGGAGGAATTGCTTTATGTCAGGCATGATGTAGGGAGGGTATGTGTATGTGTGTGTGTGCGTGTGTGGAGGGTGAGTGGAGGTGGGGGGTGGATGGGTGGTGGTCTTAGCTGGGGAAGGGAGAGGACAGGGAGAACAGTTACTCCAAGAGCATATTCTCCATATGTGGTTGGTGCCTTTTAAAAGGTAAAGTGTTTTTGAGAGAAGTATCATGAAAGCCAGGTCAACCATTGTTGTGACCAGATCATGAGACTCTCAGGGGAGCTACAGTGCCGATGTTTGGTGTGCTCACCCTTCTACCCACCAGCGGTGACCATCCTGAGTGTGTTTCTGTATCCCCACAACCAGCTGCCTGTCTTCAACAACGAACTGTGGCACCTTTTAGGGTTTTCCCTCTCCTACTCCATTTGAGATCATGACTATTTTGACTTCTTTTTTCATTGTGAGGTAGGAGCTGAACTAGTTTACTGAGACAGATGGAAGATGGGTGTACTATGGAATTTGAGAAGATTTAAAATACCAAATACCAATTTTACTCTCTGGGGGAACAGACTCAATGGCAAAGGCTCTGAAACGGAGAACTACCAGCTTGTTGGAAGAGTAACACAGAGGTCAGGGTGGCCAGGGGGTGGTAAGGGGGGTGCTAAGGTGGGATCACAGAGGGAGTTAGGGGTTGGATACTATGGATCCCTTTCCTGAGAAAACGGTGGACATTGGCATTGGGCTTCTTCCTACCATCTAAACTTATAAAACAAAGCTGAGTGGCAAATGAGACATTTGTGAGGTCTGGGGAGTGACCTGAGTGGCAGAGGAAAACCTCTCTGCACAAGCTGTATCTCATCTCAAATAATTTGTAGATGGACCCATGTGAGGTCTGAGATGAGGCCGGGATGGTGCGGAGGATTCCAGCATGAGTAGGTAATCGGATGGTGGTGCCATTACTGAGCCAGGAGAAGGTTAACAAAGTAGATGAATCTCTAGCAAGATTGATCAAGAAAAATAAAGAAAATGAAAACACACAAGTAAAATAGATTTTTTAAATGTTTTAAATGTTAAAAGAAAATTTTAAGCAGCTATACGTCAACATATTAGCAAATCAAGGTAAAATGAAAACTGTTAGAAAAGAATATAATATTGGTAAAATGCAAATTAAAATATATCAAAATAAACAGCTAGTTCAAAACTTGAGGGACACCTGGATGACTCAGTGGTTGAGTGTCTGCCTTTGGCTCAGGTCCTGGGATCGAGTCCCACATCGGGGTCCCCAAAGGGAGCCTGCTTCTCTCTCTGCCTATGTCTCTGCCTTTTTTTTCTCTCTGTCTCTTATGAATAAAATCTTTAAAAAAACTTGAAATAATTTTCATTATTTCCTCACATATATATGTATGTACGTGTGTATATATATAATAGATACATAATTAAATTTCTAGGCCTAGATTGCTTTCTTTATGAATTTTACTATTTTTATTTTTATTTATTTATTTATTTTTAAAAATTTTACTATTTCTAAAAGACAAATGATTGAAGTTTTCAAAAAAGAGAAAATGAGAGAAAACCGCAGAGTTTATAAAGGTGGAGGGAGGGCAGTTAATATTTTCTTCTGATCTCATCATCTTAAGTTGTTCTTGTTTTTAGATTTATTTATTTATTTTAAAGGTGGGGGAGAGACTGAGGGAGAGGGATGGAGGGAATATCTAGCAGATTCCCACTGAGTGCAGAGCCCCCACATGGGGCTCAATCTCATAACCCTGAGATCAATCATGACCTGAGCTGAAATCAAGAGTCGATGTTTAACCTACTGATCCACACAGGTGCTCCTCACCTCATCATCTTAACATCTTAAAGACCAACTGCTGCACACCTCTGCCTGGGCCAGCCATGTCTACAGTTAGGTTAAAGATTTTGGGGTGATCGTGACTTCCTATAGTACAGACCTGGGTTTGTGACACTTAGAGAAAGAAGGCAGGTCAGGCAAGGACCCAGGGCAGGCATTGGGAGGTACATACAGGGAGGGGGATGGGCACGTCCATAGTACATTCCTGGCACTACGAGAAACTGAAGATGAGTCTGCTCTAGATCCAGGAAGCCTGCGTGTGGAATCTTTTTGCCAAAGCCTTCCTGTTGGAGATTCTGGGTGGAAAAGTGTTATTCTATTCCTTTGTTCCTTGGTTCTTCCCTTTCTTTGGTCAGAAATCTCATCCCCGTTTTTGAAAGTGCATGGCCTGGAGTCTGTCCTCCAGGTGGGTCACCCCAGGGCCGTTCCTAGTCTTCCTATCCTAATTCATTGCATCTCCTCCAGCACCCCCTGACTGTTGGGAGTGCCTTTCCCATGGGCGCCACCTCACTGCTTCATTCCTGAGTCACTAGCTCCTCTTCTTCTGAGAAAAGGGTGGACATTGGCATTGGGTTCCTTCCTACCATCTGGATTTATAAAACAAGGCTGAGTGGCAAATGAGACATTTGTGAGGTCTGGGGATTGACCTGAGTGGCAGAGGAAAATCTCTTTGCACCTTTAAAGGTGCATGGCCATCTGGCCTGGCAAAGACACTCATTTCACTTTTCTACTGGTACATGACTGAAATCATTTACCATTAAGTTCTATTTGAATAGAATGGTAGTAGACATTTAGGTAATATTACAGAGCAATAAATGTTTAAGAGCCTTAGGGGTATGAGCTTTCTCCAAAGGTAGTTGAGACCCAGATGCCAAAAATGCTTTACACACACACACACACACACACACATTCATTTATACACACACGTATAACCATTTTTTTTCACTTTTGGCTTTTGCACACATAATGGAAGAATTTTCTCCTCTTACCCTTTTCTTTCACATTTTGAATTGTTTAAGAGTTTCCTGGCTACAGTTGGCTCCCCCTCCTTTTTTTTTTTTTTTTTTTTTAACTACACTGGGTAGAAGAAGCATGAGGGAAATGTAGTTAAAATTCAAAATGCTTCCCCTTTATCATTACCATGAATCAACACAATAAATGAGCCCCTTCAGAGCACGGTAATAAGAATTTGATAAATCATCAGCCAAAAATTAACTAGATGTCAAAACAATCTTTGGGAAGTGTGATGGATTAGGGGTGATAGCAGCAATTAATCTCCCAGCCTGAGTTCACCAGAGAGACACAATGTAGGGAGATGGATGGGGGGGATTCAGGCCTTGCAAGGTCAGGACTCCACTGAAAAGAGTGGGTGGAGGCTGGAGGGAGGGAATGAGGGAGGGAGAGAGAGAGAGAGAAAGGGAGAGAGAGAATCATCTGAGTTCGCAATACCCAGGCATCCAGCAGCTGAGCTAGAGGTCAGTTACATGCCTTTGAAAAGTGCTCTGTCTCCAGCTGCTCTCTCTGATGAGGCAAGCACTTTCCCTCTTGCGCTAATAAATGCCACAAGTCGGCTCATGGGGCTCAACACATGGCCTCTAAGAGTGGGAGACTGCTGAGGGCTTAATTTACAGAGAGGGGTAGCTCCTTGTAAACAACAGCTAGGAAGAGAAGGGGTCTGGGAGGCCAGGCAGGGAAGGGAGAGAGGAGGTCTGGGCAAGCCAGAGCAGTGACAGGAGCTCTTCAGAACGCAGAGTTCAGCTCTGGACGTTCCAGGGCACAGCCCAGGGAATATTGATGGTTCCACGGAAAGAGGAGTAGAGCCTCTGCAGGCGCCAATATCATAAATCTCCCTCTTTTTTTTTTTTTTTGATGAGGCTGCCTCTTTTATTTGCTTTTTTATCCCCCCTCTGGTAGAGTTCACAATATCTGAGGCAATGGCAGTTTGGGAAGAAGATGCAGAAGAGCCCCTATTTTTTACCTTCCTGCTCAGGCTGGAAGCCTCACGGGGGCGGGGGCCGTCTCCATACTCTAAGATCATAAGCTCCTGAGTCTGAAAGCTGGATTGACAGGGGCTGGGGGAGGGGAGTGGCTGTGAGATCAGCAGGAAGGAGAAGGGGGGGGGGGGCTCACAGCTCCATTTAGCCAGTGGGAGGGTCGACGGGTCCTATATTAATGGTTGCAATATTGGGATGTATCGAGTCAGGCCATGGGAGTTAGCATTCCTGGGTTGTTCGTTACTCCCCTAGAGAAATAGAATTCTTTATTACCGAAGATTCCTGTAAGATTTACCTAACCAGGCTGCTCCTGTTAAGTTGGTAAGTGTTTCCTGGCTAGCTTTACAAATAACAATACAATTATCATAATGCCTGACAACTGTCCGATGTTTTTTGTTTACAGAGCTCTGTGAGAATCCTGGGTCCTCGCCAGCATACCCTTGAGATTTTTTTTTTTTTTTATGACACATCACTCTAGTATACAATGGGATCCTAGCGGTTTGTCATGACGCAGTCTATCCAGAACTCCTTAGTTCCCACATAAGGAGAGATAGGCCAGGAAGGTCGAGTGATTTGTCAGATATCACTGATGGTAAGGCCGAGAACACCTGTCGAATTACCCAGAACCAGCTGCTGATCCTCTCAGCTTTGCCTCAGAGGGCATACCTCATCTCCAAGTTCTCCAGCTCTGATATTGGGGTGTATTGGGGGTTGGATAACTTTGGGTTGTTTCCAACCCAACCAAACACAAAGGCATAGCAACTTTCTAGAGCTGAGCATTTTTTTAAAGCAAAGACTTAGCGCTCTCTAGCTGCCAGGAATGAAGAATGGTAACCTGATCTCGAATTCAGGGTAATGAAGACAACTTGCAATAAAGCCAACCTCTGGAGGATGGAAATGGTTAATGGTTTCTCCACTACTGATTAGCTGTTGACCTTGAGCTAGTTACTTAATCTTTCTGAAAGCTGGTTTCTTCATCTGTAAAGGGGAATACCAATCACTTGACCTCATAAGTTTTTGTGCAGATCGGATGAGTTTTGTGAACAATGGCTACTGCATAGTTCACCCTAAATGTTGGTTAATGTTCTTCTGGGGTTGACTCTCCATCGTGCCCATAAACTCCTTATTGGCTCTGCATGCTGTACAGTGCACTTTGGCTCTTGCTCTGTAACTAAGTACTGATGAGAGGAACTCTTCATGATCCCAATCATGAAGCAAAGGCACCCTTAGAGATTGAGATCAGGTGCTGGGTGTCATCCCTAATCCTTTGCTACAATCCTTCACACTGGTTTTCTACTCTGGATGCTTACTAACGACCCTTTCATTCACCAGACCAGGAACTGATCCTCAGTAGGCAGATGGGCAACGTAGAGGTCAGAATCTTGGGAGGCATGCATAGTGTTATGGAGTGAACCGTGTCCCCCTCCCAAAATAACATGTGGAAGTCCTAACCTCCAGTGCCTCAAAAATGTGACCCTAATTAGAAATCGGGTCATTGCAGATGTAATTAGTTACATTGAGATGAGGTCATATGTAAGCAGGGTGGGCCCCTAACCCAGTGTGATCGGTGTCCTTATAAGAAGAGGAGAGAGCCACACAGGGAAAGTGCCATGTGATGACATATTGGGGGGTGGGAGGGGCTGCTGGTCCAAGCCAAGGAACACCAAGGACTGCTGGCAAATCCTTGGAAGCCAGGGAGAGCCAGGGAAGGACTCTGGTTTAGAAGGATCACGGCCCTGCAGACACCTTGATTTTGGACTTGTTAGCCTCAAGAGGTGTGAGACAGTACATTTCTATTATAAAAAACAATTCTATTTTTATTCTTATTTCAAGCAAACCAGTTTGTGTTACTTTGTTAAGGCAGCCCTGGGAAACTAGTTTACATGCATAATTTGAAGAGAGAAAGCTGTATTCAATTATTTCACTATACTTTTATATTTTGAAAATCAAAACAAAACTGTCTTGTTTTGAAGGAACAAGTGTCAAAAATAAAGCACCAGGGGTACCTGGTGGCTCAGTCAGATAAGTGGCTGCCTTCAGCTCAGGTCATGATCCCAGGGCCCTGGGATTGAGCCCTGAGTCAGGCTCTCTGCTGAGTCTGCTTCTCCTTCTGCTTTTCCCCTGAGCTTGTGCTCTTTCTCCCTCTCTTTCTGTCTCTCTGTCTCAAATAAATAAATAAATAAATAAATAAATAAATAAATAAATAAAATCTTTTTTTTTTTTTTTTTTTTTTTTTTTAATAAAGCACACACAGTCCTCTAGGCTATAGCCTCAAACTCTCCCCATTTCCCCACTTCCCTGGCTTAGAAGCTGAAGTCCTCGTGTGGCCTCCAAGGCCTTCTGGCCCTACCCCTAGTGCCTTTCTGACCTCTGCTCCACTTCTCTTCCCCCACCTCCCCATTTATTCCCCTCCAGCCATACTGCCCCCCTCCTTTCTCCTTAGGCCAAGCAAGTCTCATGCCACTACCCTTGCAGGGATATTCCTTCTGCCTGGCAGGTTCTGCCTCAGGTCACCTCCTAGCTCACTACCTTAAGTCTCTGCTGGGATGTCACCTCCTTGCTGGTCCCATCCTCCTCCCACCTGCCCCCCTCCCCCATCACCTTCTTCGTGTTCTCCTTACTTTGTTCTCATTTATTTCATAGCAATCATCATTTTCCAGCATACCATTTAGTCAACTTACTTTCTATGTATATTGTCTGTTTCCCCATGAGAATGTTAGCTCCAAAAGAGCACGATTTTTAAAAAATTTCTCTTTTGTCCCTGCATTGTGCCTAAAATAGTCCTAAAATAGTGTCCAGCATACACCAAGTGCTCAATATATCTTTCTGAAGAATGGAAACATACTCTCTTGTGAATCTGATTTTCATGGAAGTTCTTCTCTGGGAAGTGTCAGGATCCCTAAGGATTTAATACCTTTAGGTTTACCTGGGGGAAGGCATGGGTTTAAAAACGAAGATGCACGAAGCTGGGCAGACTGCAGCTGAATGAGAGGCTCTACGAGCCAGTGGCTGGAGCCCTGAGCGGGGAGTCCTGGGTGGCTCATGGAGGAAAGACAGATGAGCCCACCTGCTGCCCCCTCCCCACCTCTTGGAGAATGTTGGGAGGATAAAGGAGATGATGCATTTAAAAGTGCTCTGAGGTCCTTAAACAAAAGGCATGCTATGGAAATGGAGTGTTATTACATAAACTAAACCCAGAAGCATCTCAGGAAATAGCTGAACTGAATCACAGCCAGTCTCAGAGCAATTTTTTTTCCTGAAAAATTTAATAGAACAGCTTACAAAACTATGATGCAATTTTCTTGCACATTTTCTTCCTTATCAAGTGTTCCCTACCTTCTGAATTCCAGCCCAGGTGCTATCTTTGTTTCTCCTAGATGGTAAACAGATCCGCTATAGAATTTCTGGATTGGACGGAGGGTGGGGGGCGGTGTAAATCACCAGGCCATGAAAATGCCTTTCGTATTTCTCTTCTTTTACAGCGGCTCTTACTACAGGGAATAAAATGTATTACTCAGAACAAATGGCTGCATATTTAATTATGTCAAACCCTAAAGCATTTTTGGTCTCATATTTCAAGTGTTCTTTGTTGTGCAGGGGATGTTGAGAATTAAACTCTGATATTACTTCTTTAAGGGCAGTAAATGTAACTTGAACAGTGTTGCTAACATCAAGACTACTGCGTACAGACCCTAAGTACTATTTCCTTCTTCCTTTGGCAAATCTTCGTGCCATTTAGCGCCCTCTGCTGTCTGGAGGCAGCGTGGTGAAGCCTCGGGGGCACTGCCCAGGCTGCTTACACCTCACACAAAGATTTTTTGGTTAATCTTTTTCTTTAGCGGATTTTAGTGCGAATATTAACAGGCAGCCCTTACAATTTCAAGTCCTATTAAGTTGCTATTAAGTCCCATTAAGTCAAGTGGCTCCCGTTGGCCACTACAGATGTATAGAAAAAGCTGTCAACAAGTTAAGGGCAACTTGCTAGTAAGTTGGTCTGTCCTCTTTTCCTGCTGTCAGAGGATGCCCTTGGGATACTGGCCCGGGATGAGTAGGGTGGAAGACCAGGAAACATCAGGGCAGATGTTTATAAAGAAGAAACTTCTTTTCATGAAGAAATAACTCAAAATATAGTCCGTGTGACAGTGCAGAACATGGATAGCTCTGGACATTTCCCTACTCAATCTTGATTAAGTCCCATAGATAAATCCCCAATCTTATGTGTCTATATTTTAGGGTTTTTCTCCATATTAAGCAAATTTATCAAAACATAATTATTCTTTGGTGATTGCCATTTAAAAATTACTTTTATTTTTGGAGCTAGCACGGCGTAGGAACGTTTTAGACTTTGGAAGTCAGAGCCAGATTAAAAATCTGTTTACCCCTTGATTAGGGATTGTTTCCTTATCTGTAAATAGAGAGAGTAGCACCTACCCTGTAGGATTATTTTGAAGATTAAATGAGAAAATGTAAACAAAATTCTTATTGAAAGACCTGGTGTACTATTGACACCAAGTAATTTTTTAAAAATTTCTTCTTTATATTTGATTCTAATTCCAAGCTCATATAATAGAAATATCTTTATTTCTGGTTTAAAGAATTTCTTAGACATCTTTTTCATTTTTCTTTAGTACGATACTCTCCTGGCTTGTTGGTGGGGCAGGGAGGGAAGTGAGGTAGAAAGGGAGGAGCTTGAGGCTATAGAGACACTTTAGTAATTATTATTTTTGTTGTTGCTGCTTAAAATGTGAAATAGGAGGACATTTAGCTAGTTGATCACTCCAATGTATTTTCCTTCCTTGAGAAAGATATAAGTTGCGCTTAGGTAAGACACATCTATCTATAAACAGGTAAGAAAAAAGTCATTTATTGAAAGGGGAAGTATCATAGGGCCCCTAATTTTTCAATAATAAAACTATTTTGACTAACATTTAAGCACGGAAATAAATAATGTCTCCTTAATTTCACTGATGGGTCAAAGCATCCAGTATTTGTGCTTTTATTTCCTATTGCCCTGAAAATTCAGAGCACACTGCCAAGAAAACTAGCCTAGGTTAGAAAACAACATTTTTTCCTCCTCTAGCCTGGGAGTCAATCAACAGGAAAGCAGAAGATGGCTGGTGTCAAGCACAAAGAAGCAGTTATGCCACCTCTTACTGCCTCCTAAAGATGCCTTCTGGAGAACAGGACATGTCCTTTATGGAAGCTTCCGATCACTAAATAGAGTTTATGCTTCTTTTTTAGACATTGCATGAAACACTAAAAAGTTCTTCCAAACCAAGCTGCAGTCTATGGCATCTTATGAACTTCCCCAGCCTGGATGATTGAAATGTTTGCTATTGCCTAGAAACAGTGTCCTACACTGGATTATTTCTTCAGCATCCTGCCAACACTGAAGTTTTTTGGTCTTTCAACACTAGTACCAGCAATGGAAATAAAACTAAGGAAGTAGGGGGGTGGTTAAAGGAAGTCTTAGAATCCTCAGCCTCTGCGTTCATATCCACACTTACCTCAGCAAGTCCCAATCCTCATCAACCCACTGGAAAGAACAAAGCAGCTAGGTCTCAAAAGGGAATTTTGTACCATGCTGGTACTACCACTGGCACATGGAGGGAAATAAGTTTAAAAAATTGTGTATTGGACTATTTAAGCCTTAGAAAATATCACTAAAATTGTTAATGGTAGAAACTCCTGGATCTCCCATTATTATATACATATAAAATTTATATAAAATTTCTCTTGAGGTCAGTCTACTGGCACATATTGTATCTCCATTTTTGTCTGGTGAGATATATTGTAATAAAAATAATAAGTTTGGAATTATTTGGGTTTGAGTGACTGGTTCACAACTTAGAGTATGATTGTGCATGTCTTTCCTGTGTCTTGTGGTAGGGGTGTGTGAGCATGTGTGTCTGTGTGTGGTGGTACACAAGTAAGTAAAATGTGAGCTAGCCTGTGTTCTAGGAAGAAGAAGCACAGAAGATGGAGCAGAAATATGTACAAGATGGGATCCCTGGGTGGCGCAGCGGTTTGGCGCCTGCCTTCGGCCCAGGGCGTGATCCTGGAGACCCGGGATCGAATCCCACGTCGGGCCCCCGGTGCATGGAGCCTGCTTCTCCCTCTGCCTGTGTCTCTGCCCCTCTCTCTCTCTCTGTGGCTATCATAAATAAATAAAAATTAAAAAAAAAAAAGAAATATGTACAAGAAGCCTCAGAGGTTAAAGATCATGGCACCTGGATTGGACTGGAGGGTGGTCAAGGAAGATTCCCTGAGGGTGATGTTTGAAGGGCACTTTGAAGGGCCAGGAGAAGTTAACAAGGTGGTATGGGAAGCAAGGGGGGTGAGCATCAAATATGGTGAAGATCACATGAACAGTTAAGGAGACTGTAGTCTTGAAGCTGCAGGCAGACCCCGATGGTGGAACACTGGTGGGGAGGGGGTGTAGTGAGAGGATGGTGCTGGGGTTGTGAAGGATTCCACAACATTCTGAGGGATTTGAGTTCTCTTCTTGAAGTGATGAGGACACTGGAGGCATCTTCAGAAGTGGCCTGAGGCCTCCCATTCCTGGCAAAGAAGGACCGCTGTGGGGGTGGTGAGGCAAGTGGCCTGTATGGGGAAGCCCGCCCCTCCCACAGCAGATAGGAGGGAGGTTCTCAGGCAGGTGAGAGGGCCCTGGGTGGTGTCAAGTGATGTTTGTGGGTAGTTAGCAGCTGCTGGCTTTCAAGGGGAGACTGGAATGTGAAAATGGGACTTGAGGGCAGGCTTGGAGTTCACCAGTACATCTGGGCATGCTGAGGAAAAGGCAGAGGTAGATAACAGAAGTCAGGAAGGACCAGCAACTTGGAGGGCTGGTGTCACAGAAGGCAAGAGAGGAGAGGTTAGCTGTGTGTGTCAAATGTCCTGGGGAGGACAAATGGGTTCATCAATAGGTAAGTCTGAGATCATTGGTGATAATTACTGATAAAAATATTCAGGAGAAAGTAGGGGTGACTGTGATGACAGGACAGGAGGCCATGTGGTCATGTGGTAGGCAGTGCCCAGGCATCTAAATGTTCACCCAGCTTTCTCCCACATTCTGTGGGTTCAGTGTTCACCAACAGGGATCCTTGGAAATTGTTGTTTTTCATCTCTGTAGTCGGAGAAATTCAACCTTTTCTTAGTGAAGTTAAAGGAGTGACATTCAACCTTCCTCTTATAGCCAAGTAGAGGTGTCATTACCAAGAGGAAAAAGATCAAGTTATTTTGCATTTGGAAGCCAAAAAAAGTAGGCAAGGGGGTTACATTTATTTACTCAGTTCCAAAAAAAAAAAAAAGAGAGAGAGAGAGATCACACACTGTGATCACAATTTCTCTAAGCAACGCCATAAGTGCTATTATCCTCTGTGATTATTTTGACTTGATTTGAAATGTTTATTCAAATAGTTACATGAATGACTAATCAAAAGGATTGTTAAAACTGCCTTACATATGTGAAACACCTTCCCAATAATAACAAGGTTTGCGAGGAGCTTATATTATGCTTTTAATTGCTTTTGTCAGTCAAAAATATCAACTGAGCACCCACTTGAAGCTGAATACTGCGTCTGAGCAGAGAGGTGGCAATACAAAAGAAGCCCAGGAAACCCTGGATTAACTTGAATGCTTGGGACATGCATGCTCTGATTAATTAGGTTTGCAGGTGAGCTCCTGGTGAACCCTTTATGAACTGTAATGATTTTTGTTTCAACTCTTCTAAAAATCCAGGTCAAATTTTCTGGAGAGATGGTGACCCTTGCACAGGTGTCTAGCTCCCTCTCCCTCTTTCTCTCTCTGATTTTAATTGAAATGACCAACATAATCTAAAAATAGAAAAACTCTGTTTCAGTGCAGGAAACAGAGAAGGGAAGTCATCTACCTGGGAAACACTTGAAGAAATTTCATCTTGATACAGCTCAGAAGGGCTGGAATTGAAGTAGAAAAGCATTAGCTTTAAAAGTGGATGACTGGAATTCCATTTCCAGCTTTGCCAACAATAGAGCCATTGAACCCCACGATTCACCCTTCAGTGACTCAGTCTTTCCATATATAAAATGAAACTGCTGGATCCCAAGTGTCCCCTTTAGCTCAAGGTTTCTATGAGATGACACTGGTTAAGGCACAGGGAGTATAAAGTGATTAGTTCTACAGAAGGCCCCACAGATTTCAATCTCAGATCTTCTATATCCCAGTGATGCCCTGTAGGGCAAGTTAATTGCCCTTAGTTTATTAATCTGAGACTTTGTTTAATCATTTGTAAAAGGGGCATAATAACTTCTTGTCCAGATTGTTGCAAAGACTAAATTAGATAATGTATATAAGGTCCATAGTAAAGTGTCTGGTACATGTTCAACACTGAATAAAAGCTATTATGATTATTACTATTACTATTATTTATGATACCAAAGGAACATATCACAGATTTGTAATTTACTTGCAAGGATCTATGTTAAAAAATGCAATCACCACAAATCCTATTTGGAATGAAGTAGAAGGTATATATGTATGCGTATGTGGGTGTATAGATAGATAGAATAGATAAGGGTATAAATACGTGTGTATTTTAAATCTTATACAGTATATACAAATATATGAAAAGCACATTTACATTTGTGATAAGGAGATGCTAGAATGGTTTGAAACCAAAGCTAGAGACGATGAACTTGGGATGATTTTTCATAGCACTTGAATTTTAAATATGGTTTTCATAAAACAGAAAAACATCAGAATTGGTTAGGTAGGGATCTGATTAGCTTGCATAAAAAGACAAAAAAAAAAAAGTTGGCTAGCTGGTTTAATTGATACATTTGGTAGAAAGAAGCAAGCAAGCCCAGAAAGGGACCTCAGCAGCCACCTGGGTCAGTGGAGAACCTGCACTTGACTCTCTCCTTCAGGGTCCAGAAACATATTGGCCATATATCTGTCTTCTGAGGTCATTGAAAGCAAGGGTCACGGTCCCTACTGCTGTGACTCCACCACACTCACTGATGTGTATTACCCCCTGTCTGGTGAAAATCCCAAACTTGGAAGACAGAATCGAATTAGGTCAACCAGTTACCACCCAGGATGTCACGCTCTTGTTGGGCAGAGCTCTTAAATCAGACCACCACTTCCTGGTTCACATGAGCTAAGCTGTTGTCATGGGTTGAGTTATGTTCTGCCAAAAAAAGACAAGTTAACGTCCTAACTCCCAGTACTTCAGTAGTGATCTTACTTGGAAATGAGATCTTTCCATGGGTAATCAAGTTAAAAATGAGATGGATAGAGTGGGCCTCAATGCCATGTGAAGAAATCTGGACACAGACACATGCATGCACAGAGAGAGTACAGTGGGAAGAGCCACAAGGAGAAGGTCCATGTGGAGATGGAGGCCGAGGTTAAAATTATGCTCCCACAGTCAAGGAACGCCTGGGCTTACCAGTAGCTGAAAGAGCTAGAATAGATCCTTCCTCCACAGCTTTCAGAGGGGGTCGGCCCTACCAATGCCTTGATTTTAGATTTCTAGGCTTTATGACCATGAGACAATTAATGTCTCTTGTTCCGAGCCTCACAGTATGTGATATTTCATTAAGGCAGCCCTAGAAAACAAATACAGTGTCCTTTCTGGTCTTGTTGTTTGTGACCAGAGTAGAAATCCACATAAACCAAACTATGGCAGCTCCTGAGCAGGGAACAGCTGATGGCCACTTTCTTGAGGGGGAGGTGAGGAGGGTGGCGGGAACTCAATGTTTCTTATGTTAACCAGCATGGACCTGATTTGGTTGAGATGTGGCTTCAACAAACATCTGAGGAGCTTTTATGCCTTGGTATTTTATAGCATGATTCATTTATACTTAGATATCTGCTCAATTACATGATTAGATGACTTCCAACCAACACACTGTGATTCCCTTGGGGTTAAGGACTTGTGTCTTTCTGCTGGTGGCAGCTCAGGGTAGGATAGGTTCATGGCCAAGAGCAACAGACTCCAGAGCCACCGTACCTGGATACGAACCCTCTCCTTCACCTAAAGCTGTATGACCACAAGCGAGTTACTGAATTTCTCTATGCCTCATCTGTGGTGATTGTAATAGCACTTACCTCTTGATCAAAGGATCAAGTGGGTTGGAAGGTAGTCAGAACAGTGCTGAGGGCAAAGTAGACACCCCATCCATGTTAGCTATTATGTCAATTTACCTTGTCCCCAGAATGTAGCATGGGCGATAATATGGATTATGAGCTATAATACAGATGATAGTTTTTGGGTTAGATAGCAGAAAAACAGTTTTGTCTTGAGTGAAATTATTACGTTTTGCTCAAGTAATGGAGGACATACCAGAGAAGTTTGGGGAGTTTTAATAGGCATAATCTTGATCTACTGCATTCATAGAGAACCTGAAATATGAGTCTTCAGTGGTCATGGGAACTTCATATTTTCTTTAAAGGGAAAATTGGGATCAAGGGATCAGGAATGAGACCCTCTGAGTTCTCATATATTTCTGATTTCTTTCTCTGGGATTATAAGAGACGCAGGAGGGAAGGCCATTTAGAGGGAGACCATTACACACCTGCTGGCTTGATAAAAGAGCAGTTTAGTCAGCAGGGCTGATGATTCATTGTCTCCAAATTGATTTGGGAAAGAGGTTTCCAATCCAATTCAGTATGAGACAGAAGGAAAAACAATTAGCATTAACACACTGAGAAAAAACAAAAAGAAAAATGACCCGTTGCTCTTCAACGGAATGTAGGGTGCTTTTTCTTATAAAACAAAACAAAACAAAGAAACCCAAAGACATGACTGTTTCCTTACTAAGTAATCCACAAGTACGTTTCCCTCCCCACTGCCATTCCTGAGCCATTTCAGAAGTTCATTTGTGGCTTCAAAACTCGGGCCACAGCTGTAAACTTCAGAAGCGACGTCCACACTGTCAGGCCACAGCCATTCTGGAGATCACAAAAGATGCATATGGACCATTAGCCCTGACACGGGGTTGGATCCCAGGATCCTGAGACTGGGGCCTGAGCGGAAGGTAGACACCTAACCGACTGAGCAACCTAGGGGCCGGAGACTGTATTTTTAGATCTGAGCCCTACCTCAGGCCAACAGGCTGTGGTTATTTAGACACTTAATTCGCCAGGAATGTGGGGCCAGGTCAGCAGGCCCAGGTATGGCCCTGGTTGCTGGAGCTCCTCTCTCCTCGGCCAAGGGAACAGACCTTCTCCTCCACTTAAAATGACAGGCCCGTGGCAGCTCGGGATGTGCCAGTACCTGGGGTCTTGGCTGCAGCTGCCTCCTGGGAGCGGCCCCTGGGGACTGAGCCAGGGAGCCCCGTGTTCAGCCCAAGCTGATAAGGTGCCAGTCCCCGGGGCAAGCGGCCCTTCTCCCTCGCCTCATTTCTCCCTGTGAGAAACTTGCCATCCTAAGTCAAGTGTACCTCTAACGCTTTCAAAAGATTATCACTTTCCTCCTTGTCATCTTTAAAGTTTTATTATTGCCTTCACTTCCACCTCAGTTTTTAGGACTTGATCCCATTCTTTTCATTTCAAAAACAGCCTGGGGCCAAGATGGAAAAAGAAACAACCTGCAAACCAGTTCTTAAGCGTTTTTTAGCTTACCAAAAATGTCAAGTTATTGCACCTCTTAAATCTCAGTAGATCTATTTGTAGAAATTATACCGAAATCAGCAATTTCCCTGCTCTCATCTTCCCTCATCACCCCACCAATGAATCCGTTTGCACAAATCCTCCTGTGTCCAGGTGGCTGTGGGAGGCCCTATAATTGGGTGTAATAGGATCCCAGAGGAGCTTTTCCAATGAGGCTGCGATTCTTTTGACAGAAACTTTTGAGCACTGGAGTCGATATAATGAAGTCCAGAATTTTCCAGACTCCTCTTAATATATCCATCATGTCCAGCCCCATCATTGACATGTCGACTCTCTTGTTTCTGATTTAAGCTGTCAGACTCAGTAAAATTGCCCCGCCAGCTTTAACATATGTGGCACAACACTGACAAGATGTTACTTACACCTAATTAAGGCTGAGAGCATAATAAACAATCCTGGCATCCTAGCAACCTAATTTCCTCTGGTTTCGAGTTTTCTGGATCTTGACCTCAGCACTTTGAAATCCAAGGGAATTGGATACGAGGATT
Organism: Canis lupus familiaris; assembly: GCF_011100685.1. Classification (NCBI taxonomy): domain Eukaryota; kingdom Metazoa; phylum Chordata; class Mammalia; order Carnivora; family Canidae; genus Canis; species Canis lupus. Next base: position 28,943,104 of record NC_049237.1, read on the forward strand.
CTTAGGGATACTGCAGCTGCCACATTTCCACTGTAATATCGAAATGGACGATAGAGAATTTGCGGGAAGAAGTGGGAAAGCCACACCGGGGGTCGGTCCAGGCATGTGACCCATAAGAACTGGGGGATGACCTGTGGTCCCCTTCTGCCGTTTCCACGGCCTCTGTGGCTGGGGATAAATCCAGCAGGATGGGTAGCAGAGGGGCAAGGACAGAACTCGCTTGTGGGAAAGGTGAAGAGGAGGGAAAGGATCCTGTGCTTAGCACCGTGTCTGAAAATAGAATGTGCTAAGCTTAATAACAAGCAAAATTGTTCCAGTCATTATTAAAAAAGGCTATGGGATATACTCCAGGGGGAAGGGAAAAAATCCCCGGTGCTCTAGTTGCTTAGAGCAAGTTTCAATGGAACCCTCTGGGTGATGTGAGATGGAACAGGTCCATCTTGGCCTGGGTGGGGGCCCTGTGGTTGTCCCGTCCTGACTCTTTTCTCTCCGCCTTTGTCTCTGGCTGACACGAGGCCTTGGAGGACCGGTCGTTCCCTCACATGGCACCATGAGGTCACCAAGTGCCCCAGGACTTAGGGCACCTTAACCTTCTCTATCCTGCACACACCCCCCCCACACACACACACACGCCCCCTGCAGCCCCCAGTAAGAATTCACAAATCCAGTTAAGGGTGAGATTTTGCCATTTCCTCTGTGGAACACAGAGGTTTTATGTGATGACAAGTGAATGGATTTCTTCTCCACTCAAGTCTCCAATTCTCATATAGTTGCCAGAGGCAGAAAAAAAAAAATCAGTACTTTGGCAGCAATAAACAGCCTTTTGCCTTCAAAAATGCTTCCAGGTTTTTTTTTTTTTTTTCCTCTTTCTCTTTTTAAAAAATTTTCCTTTTGTGTGTGTATGTAGGAGGGAGAGTGATTTTTAGTTTTCTTTTGCTTGGTAGGAGACAAGGAAAAATTTTGAGGTGAAATCCCAAGTTGCCCGGCTCCGCATCTGATCATTCTGGGAGGCTTGTCCCTGCCTCCTTCTTTGCCTGCTCTAGGGTCTCAGGAATGCCTTGGCAGGGCCCTGGTCTCTCCTACAGAGGGTGAGCCACAAAACACATTCATCCATCCCCCAGTATCCAAATGACCCAGCCAGGAGTTGAGAAGAACTCAATTTCCTGGCCTGATTCTTCTGGACTCTGATCACTCCAGGTGTTGGGACCACTCAGGAAATAAGAGGCAGAACATGTGTGCGTGTTTTTCAAAAGTGCACAGACCACTTGCTGGTGATGACCTAGACACTTAGGCTGTTGGCCTGCCAGCAGAGCAAGGCCTGGCTGGGGCGGTAGGCAGGGCGTGGGGTGGAAAAAAGAAGGGAAGGAAAGGTTAATAATTATTGACAAAACAAAATGAAAAGCTTCAGAGGCTCATGTGATTTGAAAAGACAGGCTGTTTCTGAGCTCCATGTAAAGCCAGGTGACATCTCCCCTGTGGGGTGCATTTATGGGTTAGTTCAGTATTGGGAAGTGGGGGAGGATGGGGGGCATTCAGTAAGAGAGTTAGATGTTTTGTGGACTTCATCATGGAGAGGAATACATTTAAAAAAAAAACAAACCAATAAGTTCATTTTAACAAATAAGAGACTTATTCAGTAAGTTCAGTTCAACAAGAGAATGACTTTACCTTGGCAATGGCCAGGCTGGAAAGCCTCCTGAGGCCCTTGGTGCTTCCCTTGACCAGAGAGTCCTGTGTTCTTTGGTTTTCCTTTCTTTACCTCTAGCTGGGACAGGAGCACATCGGGTACAAGTCTCCCACTGAAGGTGTCTGGTCAGGGCGGCCCTTCTGGCTTTTCTGACTGACCCAGACTCAGGTCATCTACCAGATTTTGAACCGGAAGGACTGTAGGGTTTATTTTCTCCCAGCATCACACACCTCTTACCGCCACCATTGACTGAGACCCAGAGGAGTTACAAGAGTTGCCCAAGTTTAGGAACCGATGGGTAGCATAATTAAATTCCGTAACCCAGATGTCACCCTCTTTACCGGTGCATCTCACAGTGTGTTTTCCTGTGGGACAACAGAAGTTCTACAGTATGTTATTATATTTGGTGCAAAAGGAGAGCTAGAAGGAGAGAGAGGGGGAAAAAAAGTGTGTGAGTGGGGGGAGTAGAAATGACGGAGATACCCTTCTTTACAAGTATAGAAAATGTTGGGGTAGGCTAAATTAAACAGATTTCTTTAAAGCAAGATTTCTCTCTTTACTATGTTAACTTTTTTGGGGTGGCATTTCATAATTGACTATTTCTCTAGAACACACCGTGGGAAATCCTTCTCAGCATTCAGCTCAGCCCTTTTTTGGCTAGCTGTTAGCAAGTTGCTTGCTTTCGCTCATCTTGGCTTACAGATGGCAATTGTCAACTACCAGGACAAATGTTTTACAGTACTCGCTGGGGCCCTAGGGCTTCTAGGCAACCACGGATCCTGAGTTCTCCTCACCAAGTGCCAGTGCAGACGAAGTAACAGCGAATTTAGGGCAGTCCCAGTCCCAGTCTGCATATTTGATGTCAATGCGCTTCAAGGACAGGAGTCCTCTTGTGCTCTTACTGATTTTTCAAGCAATGTGTGGAAAGTTCTGGATTAAAACTTTTCCCCCTCTGCTTCATCATCTGCCTCCTCATTCTCTGAAAGGAAGATGAGGAAAGCCATTTGAGGCCCTTCCTGTCATGGGGTGGATGTGCTTTCTCAGGGAAGGCTGGTTTTGCTCATCTGACTTGATCATTGGTGCTCGTGTCCCACAGGGCTGTCTGGTGTCCCTTTCTCTCTTCTTCATTTCCAGCTGGGCTGTGTGTGCACTTTGGGGAGTCAGTGGGAGAGGTGATGGTTGTTGACCTCCAGTCATTAATCAAGCTGACGGAGCCATTTCACGGCCAGTCCTGCAGCTCACTGGCTCTTGGGAATGGCCTAATAAAATGCCAAGAGGCAGGAGTTTATTTCCTGTCCCCAAGTTCTGAAGAGGAATGGGATAATGGGAGGGAGGAGGGCTGGGGCAGGAGCCGGGAGTGGGAAGAAAGGAAGAAGCCAGACTTTGGGGAGACAGGGCCACCTTCTGATGGTCCGTGTTTCAGAGTATTTATGAACCATTCATGCTGACTCGTCAGACCGAGGTGCATTGCCTTCCATAAAGAGATTTCACAATGTGTTTAGCAAAAGGGGCTTCACTGCTCCTTTGGCCCGAGGTGACCTTGTGTCACATCTCCCTCCTCCTTAACCCTGGATTCAGGGGGCTGCCAGCCTGTTTTTCTTCTGAAGGGACCTTTGAGTCCCAGGGGTGGCAGGCATGGGCTTTGTTTGAGCTGTTGCTTCCCCATTGCTGCCAAATACCTGCCCTGCTTCCAGGAACAATCTGAAGCCAGCCCAGTGTTGAGAAACCCCAAGATCAACACAGTAGGTATTTACCATCAGGGATCCAAACCCCCAGCCCATTAATCATCGGGTCAGAGGGAGAAGCTGGGTCCCTCCATCCCCGATGTTCCCATCTTCGGGGAACACTTTTAACATCCTACAACTGGTAACAATCTTCTAAAATTAGAGTTTTTCAGTTTCTTTCTCTCCCCTTCCATGGCCCCTGGTCTCGCCTTCCCGTCCAGCCGCCCTGGTTAATGGGTCTTTTGTTCCGCCTGCCACTTGCTGCCTAGCTAATCAGGGTCTATCATATGGGAGCGATCAAGACACTCAGGGCCTGATTTAGGGAGGAGAAAGCAGGCAAAATCTGAGGGAGCTTTCATGGTTCTGTGACAGAATGGCATCCCAGAGAGGGTGGATAGGGCGCGTGGACAGCGGATTCTAGGACGGAAACCTGTTAGCTTTTACTGCAGGGCTTATGACACTTGCATTAACCACGACTCCCCACGCCCCTCTGCTATGGACACGTTTGTGCGTTTTTCCACTTCCCTGATCCCTTCCTGCTTTGAAATGGACCGTCTTTTTCTGGACTGTTGTTGCCTGGGAAACCAGCAGCTTTGGCCTCAGAAGGCATCTCGGTGGGCCTGACAGGCTTTCCCATTGCCATCCGTCCAGTAGGGCCACCGCCAGAGAAAGCGCCTTCCCCTCAAACTGCCACCTTTCGGCCTAAAAAAGCAAACAAAGCGAGAGGCTGCGCCTCTAAGGCAGGATCAAAAAAGTCTTTTCTCAAAATACCTTCAAGATCAGGGTTATAGGGACACCTGGGTGGCTCAGTGGTTGAGCAACTGCCTTTGGCTCAGGTCGTGATCCCAGGGTCCTGGGATCGAGTCCGGCATCGGCCTCCCTCCAGGAAGCCTGCTTCTCCCTCTGCCCTCTGTTTCTGTCTCTCTTTCTCTGTGTCTCTTATGAGTAATTAAATAAAATCTTTTTTTTTTTTCTTTAAAGATCAGGATTATATTGTAATTCCCTAGAGGAGCGAAAAGGTGGCCTTCACTCACTCACTCATTCAATAAATAGTTATTAGCAATGTTCTCGGTGCTGGGAGCGTGCACATAATGAGAATAAGATCCTCCGAGGCCCTCTTCACTCTAGCCTCGCACCATCATGAGGACACTCAGGCAACAACACGCAGAGAAGCAAATGAGGTGATTTTTGTGCTTAAAAGCGCTGAGTGCAGAACACAGAACACTGGTCTCAGGTTTTTCTTTTATCCCAGTTCACCATACAAATGAAATTTCTGGACCATGCTCTGTAACTATCAAAAGCTTTTTGCATCCATGTCACGCTGACCTCACCCCAACCTCACTGCGGGCACACAAATATTATTATTATCACTTTAAAGATGAAGCCGTCAGAGTTCAGCGAGCTAGGGATTTGCACAAAGTCACATGTCCAATAAACTCTGGAGCCAGGACCTAGCGCCAGATCTGCTTACCCTGATTTTAGTGGGATTTCCTCCATACCTCGCCACTTCCCCACATCCTAAGATTATGGGTTCCACGAGGTCTACTCTGACAACAGTCAGGGACCGAGGGCTAGGGATAAAGAGGAGTGTATGTCAGCAGGGGAGGCCGTGGAGCCAGAAACGAATTTTTCACGAGAGCAGGAAAGTTCCCTAAGTGGCCTTTGGCTTAGCAGAGGCTCTGCTTCATCTCTTCTTGACATTGTCCCTGGGAAGAGGGGAGCTGGGGTGGAGGCAAAGGGGAATGTGGGGAAGGTTGTCATTTCAATGTTGTCTGTTATCCATCCACATGGCCCCTGGGGCCCTATTTTCAGACTTGTCTGCTTGCCCAGAAAGGGGCAGGCCCAAGTTTCACAGAAATTAGAAGCACATACACTTGGCCTAACCAACAAAAATGATGAAGAGATGCATGCTGGTTCAAACCAATGCCTTCAACACTCAGGAGTAGGAGTGGGGGTGGGGGTGGGGCTTTTTTTCTGCCTGCTTAAAAGTGAAGACCTCTAATTAGAATCAGAGCTTCATAGAATATTAGAATGGCAATGAATTTTAGAGATGACAGTCCAATTACTTCATTTCAAAGGGCTGAGAGGCAAAATGACTTGGCTAGAGTCATCCAGTGATTTAGTCCATACCAGAGCTGGAGTTAGGGCCACAGCCCTTCTGACTCCTGACCCAGGGCTCTTTCCTCCACAGCAGCCTGCCTCTCTAGTTAGCTACAAAAATTGGAGCTTGCTGACAGCTCAGGCAAGAGGAGTGGTTGCTGGGCTAGAGGCCGATTTCCACCCTCACCTGTGACTCTGATGTTCAGCCTCGTGAATATCCTCGTGAAGCCCGATCCCATGATTACTGCAGAGAGAAGGTGGTAAATCAAGGCCTGTGCAGGGTTGGGCATCATCGCTTGCTGGCATGTGCATCTAAGCAAGACGTGCCTCTTAGGAAGGACCTTACTCTCTGTAGCAACTATATCATACCTTTTACAAAAAGTCACTTTGAGGTCACTGTTTTTTGTCCAGTATTTCAATACATTAAATGCAATTACTTCATTGTTGATTTACCTGTCATTACAGGCATGTGTTTGAACATGATTTATTGAGTGAGTTTTGTGCCAGTTGACTTGCAATAGATTGCACAATATTCAAAGGGGCTCATTTGCTTGGCATTACATTAGAGGCATGATGATTGCAACACAAAGCAATGTAAATGAATTCTGAGAGGCTCCATCATTCATGTTGTCATGTACTGAATCCTATTATTATTTATTACCATAATTGTACTGTGTTTCCTGGGGCGATAAATTAGGAGTGATGGGCCCCACTGCCAGTCAAGGGCTGGACTCGCTCTATATAATTTAATAGGGATACTGGAGGGTCTGTGTGTTTGGAGGAGATTTTGGTAATGGTTAAAAAAAAAAAAAAAAGAGAGAGAGAGGTTTTTTTTTTTTTTTTTTTTTTTTACACAAAAAGTACAAAAAAGCTTTCCAAGGTTTTTTTTTTTTTTTCCTTTCTTTCTTTCTTTCTCTTTAATGCCTTGGCTGCATTGTAAGGCCTTGATAAAAGCTGAACTAGAAGGAAGAAAAGTTCTCTCTTTCAACACAAGATGGTTAAAGCTCATTGTCTCATGCCACAGGGTTTTCCACATCGAACGCTGACAGGTGGTGTGAACTCTAGCACAAACAGGGAGTCATCACACATGGGGAATCTAGACTTGGCCAAGCATCCAACGGTCAGCATGACGGCAACCATATTAACTTAACGCATTAACATAGGAAGGCTGATGGACTCAGGGAATCTGATCTAACAGGGCAACACTTCTGAAGAAACCAAAGTCAGATTATAGATACAAAATTGCCTTACAAGATGTTAATGGGCTGGGCAAATACCAACATAAGGTATTGTTAAAATCTCACAACACGATGCTGGAAGAGAAACAAGAGGTACCCCAATTCAACCATTTCATGTTTACAGATGAGGAAACAGAGATGCAGAGGGGAAAAAAAGTCATCACAAATACTCTAGTCATGAGTATGATAATCAACTTTTGGTTTGACTGAAGTCCAAGGAGTGCTAGGAGTAGTGAAGCAGTATCCAGTAGTGAACTGGATACTTCCATAAGGGGTAGTCAAAGGAAAAGTTCTAAATCAACTTAAACCTCCCCTTGCATCTCTCTTCTGTCAACTAGCAATGGGTACAGCTGTGAACAAGGCTAGAAAGTAGTTGTTTGCCAAATGGTGTTAGCCAAGAATCTCTTAGAATCCCCATTCAATATAAATCCTATGGGATCAACTTTTTTTTTTTTTTTTTTGCATAATAATTTGCTTCGACCCTTGGGTCAGAGGTCGAGATTTCATAATCAGATGAAAAGAAACTTGTACCATTGGTTTCCTGTCTTCATTGCAATCATAAATACCACATTGGGGAGCTCATTGTATGCAAAAAAGAGGGACCATCCTGATTAAAACTAGGAAAAGAATAGAATTCTTTTCAGGAAGTTGAGACATTGGGATAGAATTAAAGGAGGATCTGTTTAGGCTGATATACATAAGCTTCTCAGTGGAGAACCCATTGAAGGAATTTTATTTTCTGTGATTCGAGAACTTGAAAGATTTCATCCCACTTGTCTGAGTTCAGCTGTGTTTGTATGTGGCACTAAATAGTTTTATTCAAATTGATTCAAGCAGTGCCACAAAACTGATGCATTGCCACCTAGTCAATCTGATTGGGTTGTTAAAACAAGTGAACTAATCAGACCACTTCTTAAAAATCAGATCAGATCATCAGTATGTGATTGGCCTATTCCCTGGGCAACTGGCATTATAATCAGGAATGCACCCCTCATAAGCTCAGCCAACACCCCCACGTAGTTCTGACCCATGTCCACTCCATCTCTACAGATAAGGCATCAAGAAACATCTCCAGGTTTGGTCAGTTACACGTATGATCTAGAAGAGGGCACCCTGTGTACTCCAATGGATGGCAATGGCAGTGGACTCTGGACATTTTCATGTCTCACCGCAGGTGGCAGAGGCTTCTGTTTTACAGGATTAAGGAACAATCTGAGGCGGCAGCAATGAAGAAAAAGGAGGGAGGAAGCTGCTGGATGGAGAGCATAGCTGGTAGTTGCCTACCACCTTGAGCTTGAAATGAGGTGCTCGATTTATGGGTGGGCTCCCCAATGCAGAATGGACTTCATCGTTTCTCTCTAGATAATCTCAGGAAGAGATAACTCACTTAAAAGAAAAGCTGTGTCTAGCTTCACCACATGGTGACCTTCAGGATCAGTCTTTCATTGACAAGGCAGGGGGACACAGGTAGTCATACCAATGGCAAAAAGAGTCTTAGGCTTGGTATTTAGGTTCTGATTTATGCTTTTAAAAAGACCCTGGCTTGGGGCCTAAGTAAATACAGTGTGTCTCTATCAAATATTTGCCCTTGGTGGTGTCCTGTCTTCTGTAGGACTGGGGAAATTAACAAAGTGCATTTATCTATTTATATCATGATTGTGGCTAGATGGGTCCATTATGATAAATAACCACCACCAAAACGTGGGCAGGGTAACAGCATGAAAAGGCTAAAAGGCCCCAAATTATAAAATAGTAATATAGATTATAATTTTGACATTAAAACAGAAGAATATCATGCATAATTGATGAGATTCTGTATGAGTAAAGTTTTGCATCCAAAGGCAGAAGTTCTGGCCAGGCAGAGGCCTGGGTCCATGATATGCAGAAGCTATCTGCCCTATCTATGGTCACTGGCAGATTTACTGGCCCAGGTTTGAGCAACACCAGAAGGGGTAACAAAATAACAGAATGGAGTAGTGACTTTGGGTAGAAATAAATAAGTTCACATTAAGAAAGTAAATAAGACAACAATAATGCCTATTTTAAGTCAGTCCATCATGATGTGAGTTAATTTTGTTCTAGACTAGGATCAATTTACCCCAGATTTATCCCTTCAATATCCTCTCATAACTTTTTTGATGGTTTGCAAGGGCGTCATTGGAAATAGTAAAAATATAGACATTTGTTGTGGTTAGAAATATTAACTCCTGTTTCCTCTTTTCTCAATCCTTTCCACACACACACGTGTGTGTGTGTGTATGTGTGAGAGAGAGAGAGAGAGAGAGAAACATGCTCATGCTTGCATGCATTTTAAAGTTTAAATTAAACGGATGGTAGCCAAACAGAGCTCAGGTGTCTTTCCTCAGGTACTAAAGATACAAAGTAAACGAACATGTTTTAGGCTTTCAGACACCCCTGGAACCCCCAACCTATGTCCTTTCTCCTGGAAGCTCCTATCTTAAAGCTGCCCCAGCTTTCCTCCCACGGAATAAGCTAGTTCCTTTCTTTGGCTTCCTGTAAGGGATATCACTTGTAAGGTTCTTAGAGAATCTTTTTGATCAGAAGGCTCTGACCACAAGTCTTGCCAGCCACTCAAAAACACCTCAAAACAAGGCAGACAGTGCCACTTTCCTTTGTCCCTTGGCCACTGCGAAGCAAGCTTACCACAATGAGTCCATGTAGACTTTCTGAGGTATGGGCCTGGAAGGCGGTAGTAGATAAGGGGTGAGAATATGCTGAGTGAGGAGACTTGTCAATGAGGAAATCCTGTGGTCAGCAGAGAACATTTTAGGGGCCTTTCCTTTTGAAGGAAAAAGCTCTGATGTGGTTAGTTGTCCCGGGGGTGGAACAGTTGAGCTGAGTAAGTAAGAGAGCTTCAGTGTTGATAAAAACCAACTTGGTTTAAAATCCTGACTCTGCCATTTTGCTAGCTGTGGGACTTGGGGCAGGTCAGGGAGTCTCTCTGCACAACCCGTGTACAGTGTGGTGGTGGAGGGCTGGAAAGTTCCTGTCCTGTGGGTCAGAATTGTTCTCACTCTCAGAAGAAAAGAAGGCCTCTTGGCAGGGGAAGCCCAGACAACTGAACTTTGCTGTGAGGTTTGTGGCTCAGGGACAGGGTGAGACAGTTGGAAAAAGCAATCTTCAGGGGTCGGTTGAAAAACTGAAGTTTTGACCTGTGACATTTGACACGCTAGGACCGCTCCGTCCAACAGAACTTCCTGGGGTGATGGAAATGCTCTGTATCTGCATTCTCCAACAGAAAAGCCCCTAGCCATCAACACTTGAATGTGGCTAGTGTGACCTGGGAACTGATTTTTAATTTTCTTTGATTTTAGTGAATTAAGCTTGAAGTAGTCACAGGTGGGGATGTGGCTGGCAGCTCTAGAATAGTGATTCTCAACTCAGACTGCCCAGTGGATTCCTCTGGAAAGCTTTAAAAGATATCGGTGACCTGACCCTGTGGCCCACCAATCCTGGTTTCTGGTGTGGGACACTTGGCATCAGAAGTTGTAAGAGTTAATAAATAAAATATTTTTAAAAAAGAAGTTGTAAGAGTTCCTTAGGTGAGTGTAATGTGCAGCAGGGCTGAGGACCCTACTCAAGGGTAAGGCAGGGCTTTGGCTGTGTGACTACTGTGTCAACCATGCCTCTCTTCTTGCTGGACAGGAGTGCAATGGAGATTGGCTTGCTTTGTAATATTTCCATTTGGATTTTCTCTGTTGAGAACTCCAGTAAGTTTGCTCTTGGAAAATTCTAGATGTCTCCCTTGCAGGCAGAATAATAGGCCATTTTTTCATAGTCCTGAATTTGTGTATCCCTTAGCTGATAGGATTGGGAAGAGTACCTGTGTGGGGAAAGGAATGGTCTAGAAGAGGGTAAGAGGAAGGGATGTGAACCAAGATTCCTACAAGGATATTGAAAGGCTTCCTCTCCATGTTCAGAATAAGCTTCCCTCTTGTGTTTTCCTTATGCCTTCCCAAAGGGAAGTTTCATTTCATACTGGTGGTAGGAGGGCTTTTAGAAGGACACAGGGGTGTCCTACACCCTTGTAGAGAAACTGTATCATTGATAACTTGAAACCAATTAGACCAGGAAGGAAATGCTTTGTTGGGACTGGAGGGGCCAGAATAGGGTTTTAATGAAAAACACATTTTATTTCTAAAGTAACTGGTCTTATGTTTATTCCAGAGAAAGTCTTCAGGGAGCAGAGGAGAGAAATGTAATAAAATGATAATGAGGGGGCCCAGGACCCTCACAAAGGGACTGTTGCTATAAGTAGTTACTTCAAGGAAGTTTCCTGCTGATTCTCCAGTCCTTATTAGATTTGTTGATTCCAGACCAATGCATGTGGATGCAGCCCCCTCAAAACCTGAGAGAAAAGTGTACTGAGAGGTAGGCTTGGATGTGGAAATAGCAGAAGCAGCATTTCTCTTCATCACTTTGTGTGTAACTAGAGAGTCTTGACAGCCTGCGGCTTTCCAGGTGTGCATGCCTGCTGCGCACTAGGGTTGTGGAGCTGGACCATGCCTGGGCCATGGGCCATGGTTGGCCAGGTCCTAAGCAGGCCGAGGAGACTCACTAGCCCTTCCTCCACACTGTCACCCCAATCCCGACATCTCATTTCTCAGCTGTGCAGACGAAGCAGGGAAGGCAAAACATGCCTCCAAGGAAGGATCGGGTTTCATCTGAAGACCTGAAAAAGCTTTCTGTCAATGGCTTCACCTTCCACTTGACAGAGCTTCACCTTGTCTCCCCACATGAGCCACATGGCTGTGCTGGAGAGAATGCCAGTCCCTAAAGAGCATGTCCTAAGGGAAAGAGTCAACAGCTGTTCACAGTTTCCCTTGCCATATTGAGCATCAAGGCCTCTGGCACCATTGCCTCATAATGCCCATGCTCTAGTTTCTGATGCCAGGAAACATTCCCTCTACTGGACTGTGCTGACCACATGTCCTCAGGGTCCCTCATGTAAAAATATGTTACATGTACTATCTCATTTAATTCTCCCAACTATCCTATGAACGCCTGTCACTATTATCTCCATCTCATTATCTACATTTGACAGGAAGAATAGTGGTGTATCCAACTCATTCATCTGGCACTGAGATTCAGAATTTGAACCTGTGCTCCTAGCCTAACCGCCTCACTGTTGGGTGAGAAATAGGCAGGAGCTCCCCCTCGTGGTCGTCCAGTGAAACCAACAGTTCCTGCAGGAATGGGTTTCGGCCTCATCGCTGTTTCTCTTCCACTGTTATTTTTTTTTATTTTTTTATTTTTTAGATTTTATTTATTTATTCATGAGAGAGAGAGACAGAGAGAGAGAGACAGACAGACAGACAGACAGAGAGGCCGAGACGTAGACAGAGAGAGAATAAGGTTCCATGCAGGGAGCCTGATGTGGGACTCGATCCCAGGACTCTGGGATCACGCTCTGGGCAGAAGGGGGACGCACGACCATTGAACCACCCAGGCATCCCTCTCTTCCATTGCTGAGCAGGGACCCCACCCAACCTCTTCTTCCCAAACCCTGGCCATTAAAGCAGTCTTAAACCCTAAATTTCACCTTCTCTCCACCTTAGCCCTTATTTTCATCCCTATCCAGAGAGCCCTAAATGCTTGTCTTTTCTTTATCTGACTTCAAACTGTGCACCCTACCCCTTGGGAGTTTTTATATTAACAAAACAAAATGAAGTACAAAAAACTCATAGGTGTCTCCAAATAATTCTTTGTACATCTTTCCATCTCTTCGCATTTGACAACCTTTTCTCTGAAGGCACCATTTCTCTTGTGATCATCTCCAACATACCTTTCTCTTATTCCTTTCCCTTCTCTGAATAGAAGGTGGGGATGGCATGCCCATTCTCCCCACCACTTCTCCCAACCATCATTTTGTGACCTTTGTCAGCAACCTTGCCAAGATGAAGTTCACCAGCGTTTATAACACTTTCTTACTTGCCTTAGTGACTCCAGCACCTGGCTCACAGACTTCCTTTCCTTGCTGTACAGTCTGAGGGACTCTAAAATAAAAGCTGATCATTCTCTCGACTCTGCACTCAGGCACAGCTCAAGTTCCATATCCTCGGGGAGTTCTGTCTTCCTCCACAGAGCGGCTCACTTGGGTGACACTAATGATCAACTTGGGCAGCTTGAGATTAACTTCTCTGGAGCTAACAAAACTAGGTTTGAATTTTAGGTCAGTCACTGTGTGCCTCTGAACAGATGGTTTAGCCATCTTGTTCCTTAACTTATTCATGTGTAAAATGGGATAGTAATACCCAACCCACCAGGATGCTGTAAATATTTTGTGTGATAACACATAGATATTGTTTAGCATACTGTCTAATGCCATAATCTTAGCCATTATTATTATTATTACCATGAATTCCTCCATTACTTAGATCTTCATCTCTTAAATTTTCTGAGACCATACCCTCCTCCCTTCTTTACCTTTATTACCCTCTCATTTTACTAATGCAAAGTTGAACTCTCCTCCAGATCTTGCCCACCATTCCTCTCTGGCTTCCTCTTTCATTCTGTGTTCTACATCTCATGGCCTCCCTCCTCTTGGGCCCCACGCTTCTCAGCTTCCTTCAGTTTTAGCGGGTTCTCATTTTCTTGATGACCTGAGAAGACTAAACTCTCCTACCGGAGATCCCTCAAACCCTTGTCTCTCTGCCAAGCACCTCTGCTTTCTCTTTGTTGTTTTATCCACCATCACATTCTTTATTTCTCTCACAGATGGGGAGCCTGCACTTTCCCCTAATCTGTGAGTCTTTCTACTTAACGCTGTTCATTGCATCCTTTCCTACTTCTTCTGAGACAGTGACTCCACAGGTGCTTCCCACCATGCAGTCACCTTCCTTGTTCACTCTGTAAGGCAGGCCCTGCTGAGAATTTGTCCCCTGTAGCTTCCAGAGATCTGCATTATTCTAAGTCCTCTCTGCATTGATCACTTCTTCACATCCCCACATTTGAAAGTTTTATTTGTGGGGTGCCTGGGTGGCTCAGTCAGTTAAGCGTCCAACTCTTGATTTCAGCTCAGGTCATGATCTCAGAGTCGTGGCATTGACTCTGGTATTGGGCTCCACACTCAGTGGGAAGTCTGCTTGAGATGCTCTCTCCCCTGTGCCCCTGCACCTCATGCCTCTTGTGCATGCTCTCTCTCTCTCAATAAATAAATAAATGAAATCTTTTTTTAAAAATGGACACTTCATTTGATGTCTTCTTTCTTTTCCACCCCAGACTTGTAAGCCATTTGTTAGGTTCTTGTAAGCCATTTGTTAGGTTCTACTAACTGGCTTCTATTTTTTAGTTTATACTCTTCCTATTGGTCGGATTCACTCCCATATATGTCATCTACATCCATTCCTAGCTCCACACCTGTGTGCTATAGATTCAGATGCACACCTCTGGCTCCCTGCTAGGCATAGCCTTCAGTGTATTCAATTATCTGAGTTAAGCTATCATTTGTGTTATCATATCCTGTCCACCAGACCTCCCCTGCCAATACCTTTGTTGCCATCCTGCCAATACCTTTGTTTCTAATTTCCATATTTCTGTCTGTGGTACCACTCTCCTCCTTTTTCCAGAGACTTGAAACTTCAGAGTTGACCCTGAAAGTTCTCTTTACTATAATCGTCACATCTTATCAGCTGCCATTTTCCATAGAGCATGTGTTCAGGATGGCTTTCATCTCTTTGCACTTCCTTCCACTGGCCTCTGAGTTGATTCAAGATCTCATCTTCTTGGACTAGGTAATAGCATCACATCCAGATTCTCTTTCTTCCACTTTATTCAACCTTCATACTGTTGTTCATATGTTACTGTCTAAAGTCAGCTATGTTCATGATTCAATTCAGCCATTCAATAAATTACTCATTCATTCATTCATTTTCTAAAATTTATTGAGTTTCTACTTTGCACAAGGTCCTACAGATAAGGAGATAAAACAGTATTGTTTTTATAAGGTGAACAACAAACCGCTATAACCTACATCTCCAAAATTTCAGTGGTCAAACACAATAGAGTCATGGTCCAGTGCAGATTTGGGGCAGCCCGGAGGGTGTGCTCTGTTTCACACAGACTTTTGATGCCCAACCCTTCCATCCGGTGGCTTCATCATCTTCTACAGCCCTGAAGACCTCAGTTGGATCCTCTTCACTTGGTTAGCAGAAAAAGGAGTATATAAAGAACACACAGACAGGCTTAGAGGCCAGGAGGTGGTGCATATTACTGCTATCACATTTGTTTGACAGAACTGTGCAGGGCTGGAAAATGTAGTCCAGTGATGTGGACAAAAAGAAAAGGAGAAGCAGGGCTATAGATGAGCCCAAGCATCCCATTTTGGAAAACATATAGGGTTTTGGAAGGGCAATCAAATAAGCTGACAGTTAAAATATAATGCACTCATTGCCCACTGACGTAAGAGCAGGCTTTGAGCTTGACTTTTAAGAAATTTCCAACTTTAGCCCCAAGAGACCTTACCCAGTTTAACTCCTCTAGAAATCCCCTGAGTTCCAAACGCAACTGCTTTGTTCCAAAGCATTCCCTGTGCCTTTTTCCCTGCTGGATCTTTGTGAATTTCCCCAAGACTTCTCTTCTCTGCCACCTGGCAAAGTCCTAGCTTCCCTTACAGACCTGTCTCCAGTGTAACCATGAAGTCTTCCCTGACTCCCTTTCCCCTTCTTAAAGTCTTTGTACCTCCCTGTGTGGTCCATTTTTCATTTTGCCTCATATTATAGTAGGGTCTTATCTCTTTACCAGGCCATGTGCTTTAGAGGAAGTGTAAGCTGAAGCTGTGGCTCCTCCTTGAATCTCCTGTAATGTGTAGTGGGATGTCATGGACAAAGCTGGAATGCGAAACATATGCCTTGTTAAACTAAATCCTTATTTTCTGTGCTATTTCTATGTCTCCTATCATACATTAAACTCAGAAGTGTAGACATTCCTAACAAAGTACCTTATGTATGACCTTAATACATGTCTGTTTCTTGGTTTCTTGATTAATTGATAAAGATAGAGCATGGTATAGGGATAGTGAAAAAGACTCAGCTTCTTCTCCTGAATCTACCATGCACTAGCTGTGGGACCTCAGGCAAGGCGGTGCACATATTTAAGCTGCAGTTTGATCATCTATGGCATAAAGGTTGAATTAAATGACTTCTCTGTCACTTTCCAGTTCTACGGGCTAGTTCTATGCCTTGCTGACTCCTCCAGGAACACTCCTAAGGCTCTGGGTTGGAAGTGAAATAGTTCAGAGAGCCCAGTTTGCCAGGCTAGAGTAAAGAAGTTAGGGTAAGAGAGAAAGATATGCTTAGTCAAGTTGCAAAATCAGATTACAAAAGGCAGAGAAAGAAGGAATGAAGGAGAGAGATGCTGGAGAGTCTGGGGAGAGAAGTTGTGCTCAGACAGAATGGCAAGCATTGGCAATGTAAAAAAGCTCATAAAACAGTGGTTCTCAACATGAGTGGGGAGGATGAGTGGCTTCCACCCCTGAGGGAGTTGGGAAATCACAAGACTGTATTTGATCATAATAATTGGCATTTAATGGGTGAGCCAAGCCAACCAACATCCTATGATGCACTGGACAACCCCACACATCAGAGAATTATCCTTTCACATTTAATTTTCAAATGTCCTGCTGGACATATAGTTGGGTTAAAGGCTTGTTTCAAATTGTCTCATCCTCAATCTATATTATGTGCAAACAATAGAATAGTTTTTGCACTATTTTAAAACTCACTAAATTTTCTAGTGAAGTATCCATTATGTAAACAGGCAGAAAATAGCAGTTTATTTTATTTGGAACTTCATCAACAACTGTTCATCTTTTTAGAAAATACATCACTAAAGCAGTGCCATTGCATTGCTTGAATCACAATAAAATACCAGTATCACTTGGCTGGTACATTCCCAGTGACTGCAAGTGGAAGAGCTGGCTTCTAAATACTACATGCTGTCTTCTAGGGTACTTATGCTTGAGTATTTACATATTAAGCATTCACATATTTCAAGTAGAACATCAAAAAAATTTTAAATTATATGTATACTTTAAATTACAGTAGGTTTTATTATCTGTGAATTTCACTTCCGAATAAAAAATGGAATCATTTAAAATACTTGATATAAAAAGGGCATTAGCTATTATTGGACTAAGAACTCTGATGTGAAGAAACCAGGGATTCATGATAGGCTGGCCATAGAAGATCACCTTAAATACATTTGTATTCATATTGGGACAAAATCAGTCTTTCATTCTTTATAGGGACTTGTAAAAATATAATTTATATGTAGTTTACATGTTTCTAATATCTTCCCACCTATTAAAACAAAAAACCTTTCCCTACTAATTAATAGTTGCTTAATGTTTTACGAGTAATGGAACACTTACATTTCAAATATTCCATTTGGTTCTCAAAGCCATCCCATGAGGTAGGTACTGGTCATTGTTATCCTTATTATTTGATGAGGAAATTGACATAAATGGAGAATATGTGACTTGCTTTAGGTCACCTCACAGGTATGTGGTGATGCTGTGTAAACCTTTCTCAATCACACTTTCTTGTGTCACTCATACTGAAAAGATGGCACTTTACGGGTGCAGAATGCACAGACACCCTGGCTACATGAAGGCACCCTAGTTTTTTCCTGCAGGCAGAAAAGACTGGGTCTACTTGATGGTCATGGAGAGCTAGAAGCATCTTCTATCCAAGTGGAAAATGTAAGGGCAGGCTCATATAGAGATCATCCTATTTTGTCCATGGTCAAAACATATCAGTGGAGCATTCTTCCTATGCTAGGTATGTTTGTATGTATGTATGTATCATGTATGTGTGTATGTATGTATGTATTGAGAGGGCATGTGAAGCAGAGGGGTGGAGGGAGACAGAGAGAGAATCTTAAGCAAATTCCATGCTCACTGCGGAGTCAGACACAGGGTTAGATCTTATGACCCTGAGTTCATGACCTGAGCATAAATCAAGGTTGGAGTGAGAGGATAGAAAGCCCTTAACTGACTGAGCCACTGAAGCGCCCCTTTATGCTAGGTTTTGTTTTGTTTTTTGTTTTTATTGGAGTTCGGTTTGCCAGCATATAGTATAACACCCAGTGCTCATCTCAAGTGCCCTCCTCAGTGCCCGTTGCCCAGTCCCCCCCGTCCCCCCGCCCACCTCCCCTTCCACTACACTTTGTACATTTCCCAGAATTAGGAGTCTCTCATGGTTTGTCTCCTTCTCTAATTTTTCTCTATTTTTTTCCCATTCATTTTCCCTCCTTTCCCTTATAATCCCTTTTACTATTTCCTATATTCCCTGTATGAGTGAGACCATATGATGATTGTCCTTCTCTGATTGACTTACTTCACTCAGAATAATATCCTCCCGTTCCATCCACGTCAAAGCAATTGTACTACTGGGTATATACCCCAAAGATACAGATGTAGTGAAACGCTGGGACACCTGCACCCCAATGTTTATAGTAGCAACGTCCACAACATGCTATCTTTAAAAAATATGTTTTATTTATTTATTCATGAGAGACACACAGAAAGAAAGAGAGAGGCAGAGACACAGGCAGAGAGAGGGAGAAGCAGGCTCCATGCAGGGAGCCCAACGCAGGACTTGATCCGGGGTCTCCAGGATCACTCCCTGGACTGAAGGCGGCGCTAAACCACTGAGCCACTGGGGCTGCCCCATGCTAGGTTTTTAAATGTCTTTTCCCTTTGTGCCACTTTTGTTAAGGCTGCTGTACACTCCTCATCTCAAAGTGAATAGGCATGAGAGCTGTCTTTAGGGTCATGTTCAGATCTGTAGCTAACTCCCTACTCAGTAGCATTGTTGGAAAGCCTGGCAAACAGAAAGAAGTCCAACCCCGCCTGGAAGTCTCAGGGGAGGCACTGAGATCCCAGCATGTGGCCCTGAATTTCCTTCCACCCTCATCTCCCAAGCATGGACCCAACCTGAATAAATAGAAGGCACAAGGAAAACAGGAAGCAGTAAAATAGCACAGTGGAAACCAAATTCACAGCAAAGGCACAGAGCTTCTCTCTGGCTCCAAGGCTCTTGGGAAGCTGAGGAATCAGAATCTATGAGGAAAGTCCTCTCTGGTGACTCAGGTCGGCCTCCAATTCTGTCCACTGTTCCAGCCACCCTAGCATGTGCACACACATATACATACATAATTCTGTCTCTTGGCACTCTGTCCCTCCCATGTAATAGGCTCACTCTGTAAAGATTCTACAAGACCACAATAAATTTGTTCTAAATTAAACCACAGGTAGTTACTTAACCCCATTTTTCTATATTGTTGATATCTCTCTTTTTTAAGCTTTTCATCAATGCAACTGAATGTGAAGCTGACTATTGTCCCAATCATGCCCTTAAATGTATCACTGTTGGAGAAGAAAAGTTGAGGAGTAGGTATCTAGAGGCTTGGAGTGTTGTTCTAGCTCTGCCTCTGAGGTCAGATCAGTACTCTTGGCTTTAGTTTCCTTGGTAAGATGCCAGAGCAGGGATAGATGATATTTAAGGAAAGCAGGACACTCTGAATCCTGGTCCAAGGCCATGAATGTGCAGAAGCACTTCAGGCACTTTAACATGTGTGGACTTTTCCCTAATGAAAACAGACATGATATCCACTTGAGAGAACATTCCTCTGTCCTCTGTCCAAGAGATAGACTGTCTCTGAGGCAGCCAACCAAGTCTCTCAGATGTCCTAGAAGACACCCTTATGAAATGTGCAGAGTTAACCTTTAATTCTTTTGAAATTATAGTTAAGTTCTACTGTAAATTTTAAAAGGACAACGTGTAATTGGCTCAAAACATATGTTCCGTAACATACTTTTGCTATTGCTTCTCCAAATCTTTACCACTTGGGGAAAGAATTGGGTCACTTCATCCTCACACCTACTTCTCATTTTAACATGAAGATTGATTCTAACATTCCTTTGGACATGAGATTTGTTGAACATGACCTATGAACTAATGTAATCTATAACCTCAAGAAACATCTAAAAACCTTGGGCCATCTCTGTTCCAGCAGTAGATCAAGAAACTAGTGCCACTTGGCTGAATGTCTTCAGAAAGTTGACCAGATAGCCATAATCGAGGTTCCTGTTTCCTCACACTGGGTAAGTGACCACTCATGTCTTGTCATGACTTTGGAGCAATGTTATTTCTATTGTCTCACTCCTGAGAGATGAAAGTTGCCTTTACATTAAAAAAAAAAGCTCTTTTGGGCAGCCCTGGTGGCTCAGCGGTTTAGCGCCGCCTACAGCCCAGGGCCTGATCCTGGAGATCCGGGATCAAATCCCATGTCAGGCTCCCTGCATGGAGCCTGCTTCTCCTTCTCCCTGTGTCTCTGCCTCTCTCCTCTCTCTCCTCTCTGTGTATTCTCATGAATAAATAAATTAAATCTTTAAAAAAAAAAAAAAGCTCTTTCCTAAACCCCTCTTAGGCATTAATGGATTTTTGGCCTGAGATTTGCTACATTGTGATGTTGAGGGGGGTGTTGAGGAAGGAGAAGATATGTTTTTAGAGCCTTCTCTCAATACACAGGCCGATTCCCTCCAGTCCGATCCCCACAATGAAGCTACTGTACAGGAGAGTGCCTGATTGGGCAAATACCAGGTAGTTTGATTTAGGAGGTGTGCAATACCTTCCAGGCACCACAGAACCATTGTAGTGGCGATTATATGCCAGAGGAATCCAGGATTCAGAGAGCACTGTAAGTACCTGGATTTGTGGACTTGCTCTATAGGACCATGGCTGAGTTTCTAATTTCCCTCTCTGCTCTAGGGTATATATTCTTCTCTATCGTGATGGTATTTTCAGGGTAATATTAACCTACATGGCCTTTTCAAAGTTGGTTTTTGACTTTCTATCCTCTCTTCCTACAGAGGCTCTGAGCTTAAGACCCCACTGACCCATTTTTTTTTTTCTTTGAACTCACTGCTCTGAGACTTAAGTCAAAATGTGGCCTTAAGAATGAAACTATTGCTGGGCGGCCGGGTGGCTTAGGGGTTTAGCGCTGCCTTCAGCCCAGGGCCTGATCCTGGAGACCTGGGATCAAGTCCTGCGTCCGGCTCCCAGCATGAAGCCTGCTTCTCCCTCTGCCTATGTCTCTGCCACTCTCTCTTTCTCTCTGTCTCTCAAATAAAAATTAAATAAAAAGAAAAGAATGAAACTATTGCCAATGCCCTTTATCATTTTGAAGTGAGTCATGGTGCCAACAACATGCTATCAGTATAGTCTTCTGATATTATATTTAAAGCAGTCAATAGTATATGTTTCGAAGTTACTAACACAAGCACCCACAAGAAGTTTGGAAATTAGGTAAGCCACCATCACTTCTGTTGGTTTCAGAAGCATACCATTTTTATTGATTTAGGAGTCAGGAGGCATGACTAAACATCACAATGTTCTCATTTTTGCCCCCCTCTACATCTATCCTCTGACAGATTGAATTATGGAAATTTGTATTATTGAAAATTATACTTCTGAAAATGTAATTATTTGCATATTTGTCTCTTCTCCATTAGCAACTTGAGCCAAAATATTATACCTTTTCACTTTTTAAAAAAATTAGTATTCAGAAAGGGTCTGACACATGGAATTTCCTTAACAAACATTTATCAATGAATGAATGAGATTGATGTATTCTGATTTTAGACATGACACCAAAGATATATATAACCTCAGTCAAATTCATATCTATGAGCTTCTCATTCCATGTCTCAAAAATAAAAGGGGTTTCACCAGATTATTTTTGAAGTTCCCCTTAGTACAAATATTTGGAGGCACTTTTTCTTATTTCAAGATGTCTGTGGTGAGGTTTTGCCTAAATTTGATTAATATACAAGGGAAATAATAAAGCTGGAGTTATAGGCTTGTCTCAAGGAATATTTAGAATAAGTTAGGTCCACATCATTTCTGAAGCTCATTAGGAATTATAGCACCTTTCTCCGTGTTGGGTGGTGCAAATTGCATTGTTAATTCATGCATTAATAATTCCATGCCTAGGGCTTAAATTGGAAAAAGGGAAGTATAAATACTGGCAATGCTCCTCACCTCTGTCAAATATTAAAAATGGATGATATATGGTTAAGTATAAATGGTAGACTTTAAAAGGGAATATTGGATTAGTGTATTGCTTTTTTTAAAAACTTGTCTAATAAGTTAGGATCAAGAAAAGAAGGGGTTTTGAGCAAATTATAGGGAAGATGATGTGTCTGCCGACATGCCTCCATGCCTCCATAGTGGGAGGCATGTCTGTCTGCTGTTTGCTTGAAGAAATCTTTGAGTATAAGCTGTAAAATGATTTTCTTGTATAATAACAGAAGCCTACCTAAGGATTGACTGACATCCTTCCAAATATTTTTAAAGACTCCAGAAGTATCCAGGACTAAAGGGAAAGTACAGAGTAAGACTTAATTCATTCTATCATCTTTGTACCAGATTCTATGTTTTTTTTTAAGGATTTTATTTATTTATTTATTTATTTATTTATTTATTTATTTATTTATTTATAAGAGACACACACACACAAAGGTAGAGACATAGGCAGAGGAAGAAGCAGATTCCTTGTGGGGAACCCGATGTGGGACTCCATCCCAGGACCCGGAGATCACAACCTGACCCAAAGGCAGATGTTCAACCACCGAGCCACTCAGGTGTCCCCAGATTCTACTTTCTCTTTGACTTTGGGCAACTGTTGTCCCTTGTCCACAGGATCTGTCCCCATCTGTGGACTTACTTTTTCTTCTTTATTCATCAAGTAACACTAGCCCAATGTGATTGTTGTAATAGACTTAGTGATATTTGGGGTGAAATGCAACACACCCTAGTGTAACAAAAAATCATGTATAATCTGAAACCATACTTTCCAACCTTCTTGCCTTCAGAATATTTTCAGAAAATACCTTGGTCCTTCAGCCATCTTCTGTTGCCAATGGTTGGGGCCACTTTCTCCATTGCTCTAGAACTTTATCCAGTTTTTCTTTCTTTTTCTTTTTTCTTTTTTTTGTTCTTCATTTCAGGGTCCCCATCCTTTTCTATAGCATCAAAAAGAATATCACCAAACTTTCTGGTTTTGATTCAGCTTAATGATTAGGCTATTACTACTTTTACATTATCAGAATTGTCCAGAGAGACCCAGAGTGAGTACCCAGCACCTCCACTACGGGAGAAAGGGCTTCCATAATTTCTTTTTGAAGATTGCATTTTCCTCTAACTTGGCATATGGCTAGGTAACCCTTACATTTGTAGCATTTTGTTGTCTTCATAAGGACTTGTTTATCCATCATCCAAAGGGCTTGCATGGCATTTCAGCACCAGCTGGCCCATACTTCCCATGCATACAGCTCTAGGCATGTTTTTTAGTTATCCAAACATCCCTCCTGCTTCTCTAAATGTGATTGCAATGTAGTGTCACCTGGGGAGCATTTTAAACATGAATTCTCCTGGATACCTATCTCAAGCCTAATAAGCAGACTTTGAGTAAGAGAGTATGTTGGATGCACAGCCCAAGATTGTGACATTCAAAAACTCTTCTCGTGCTCTGCTGGTCTTAGTACTGGCCATAGGGAACTGCTGCCATAAAGCATATTCTCCACAATGAGCAATATGGTTTTCTTTGTCCTTTCGTCCATACCTTCCCCCATCTGTATCTTTCGTCCTCTCCCCCTTCTGCACTTTATTATCTTTTGCCTCCATCAAATATTAAGTCTGCAATATGTCTCCAGTATTTGACCTGATACCCTCGTTGCTCTGCCCAACTGTGGTAGATTCATCCTACTGCTATCCTCCTTTGCCTCTGCCCAGCCCCAACACCCCCAGTTGCAAGGAAATGACCTGGTCTTCTAAAGCATATATCCAACTATTTCATGAGTCATTGTTCTCTTCTCATATTCAAATGTTTCAGGAGTATATGGGCAGTCTTTCCAAAGTTACTATGATGTTGCTTTGGAAATACTAAGATATTAATCCTATATCTCATTGAATGGTGGCCATTATCATTTGCAGTGAAGCTGCTCTTCAATTCTGTCTTCTTTTAGAATCACTTCTAGTTGAAAATGTCTTAATGGCCCAATGAGGCTGAGTGGCTGAGTGTAACATTTATAATGGTACCTAGATAAAGAACAATGGGGAAGATCCATATCTGTGGGAACAAGTTTGGCACCTTCAGTGATAGTCTGTATGCCCAGGAAAATGAATCCTACTCAATTTCTCTCTCTTTCTTTGTTTTAATTTTAATGCAATGAAAACCAGACCACTTAGGAATTATTCTGATCTTCCAGTTCCAAGCCCCATCCTTTTCTCCAGTCATGCACGTATTTAGACTTTTTATTCCTTCATTAACACAGGGAAAATGCAGACCATTATGACAGCAGATATAATTTTAGACAAATACAACTTCTTATCAAATAAGCCTGCAATAAGTATTTGATGAACAGGGCTCTTCAATGTAACTTCCAACACTAATTTAATGAGAAGTATCAAATGAATTTTTTTTATTCTGATATCTCCCCTGAGACAAATGATACTTTGCAGGCCTATTTTTAACAAATGAATTATTGACTTAAACTGGCACAATTAATCACAATATAATGGGATCAGGGGATGTTAGGGGCTCATTCATCATAGCTGATGATGAGTACCGACTCTTCCGAGAAATGAAACTCTTTAATCACTCCTAGATTAACAGTTACATGCTTTCAAATTTCAATCATAGGAAACTGGCAGCGGAGAATGAGAAGGAGCCAGTGCTAGAAGAGAAAAGAAAGGGAGAACATGCAGAGTTTGTTGTCTGTAGTCAGAAATTCTACTCTTGCCAGAACTCTCCAGTGGAGATGGAAAAATGATTCATAGCAAGGCAATGTGGGTAATGGGCTGAGAGTTGTGGTGGCAATTAAAATTCCTGAGAGCTGGGCTTAACTTGCCCATTAAAAAATCTGTGTGACTCCTGAGAAGTGCTTGATTTCTTTGAACTTCATCTTCTTCATCTACAAGCAAATGTAGTACAACTCCCCAAGTGAAGTTCTCCAAGAGGAGATATGATAGCCCACTCCCTCATGCTTTGGATGTTTAGAAAGAGAACTTCCTTTCATGTGATCCTTATAATTGTTTTGGGGATTGTTTGTTTCTCATCTTTAGGGCCTATCCCAATTACATACTTTTGACTAACTGAAGAGAGATATGAAATAAAATGTGAAAGTCAAATAAGGAGAAGGTATATCTGCTAATTCAAAAAGTGTGCCAACTCCTACCTTAAGCCCTGCTCTTATGAGTCAGACATGAATCTGCTTCTCTGGGAGCTCATGACCACATCAGGCAGACAGCAAGAGTCCTATCACTTGGGCATATGAAAAAGTGAAAAGGCAGGCACCTGGGTGGTTCAGTTGGTTAAACATCTGCCTTCAGCTCAGGTGGGAATCCCAAGGTCCTGGTATCGAGCCCCACATTGGGCTCATTAATCTGCAAGGACCCTGTTTCTCCCTTTCCCTCTGCTTGTCCCTCCCACTGCTTGTGCACTCTTTCTGTCAAATAAAGTATTAAAAAAAAAAAGTAAAAAAAAAAAAAAAAAACAATGAGGCAGAGTTTTTGTTTTTGTTTTCAAGTAAAGCTATGCAATAGTTAGAAAAAAAAAATCAAATGGTATGGGAAGTTTAAGCAACTGCTCCCTTCCCTATCTGGTGACCATGCTTCCCAGCCTGCCCAGTTGAGTTCAGGTTTATGCCTCTCTTCCTGGCACAATTTTTAATAATAATTCCACTCTCAAGAGTGTCTTGGTTTGGATAATGCATCTTTTAGTCAACCTAATTTTAACCATGTTTTTCTTCTTTTGTGCTATTGCCAACCATCTAAATGATATGATTTTATCTCTATTTTCCTCAGTTTATCATTGTGATACAGAGTTCGCCTTGTTCTCTATCTTTCTAGAGATTGGCACAGCTCATACCTCTACCAATACAGTTAAGTAAGAATTCCAAGTTTCTACTTTCACCTCATCTGTAACTTTAAACATCATTCTCAAACCTTCATACCATATTTGTAAGAACAATTCTCTTGATTCTCCATTTTTATGATATTTTCTCTCCCCCACTCCCTCCATTTCTATTCCCTCTTCTACCTCTTAACTGGTGCCTAGTATACCTTTAATTTCATATCATCAAGGTCGATATTTCAACCTGATATTTTACTTCTTCTTACTTGGGCATTTGCTACTGTTTGTACTTGATTGCTTTTCCCTAACATGTCTGTCTGAGAACATGTCTGTCTGCAGCAAAAAATGTCTGTCCCTCTGTGATGTTTTCCCACAAACCCCATTATTTCAGCTTTGCACTTCCACAGATTGCAATAGATTCCACTACACAGCAACCAGTGCTTTATCCTGCATATGTCTTCTGCTGAATCTGAGCTCTTCAAAGGGAATATTTCAGTGTTACCCAAGCCAAGCAGAGTTCTTGGAAGACAGTTACCATTAAAAACATATTTTGGGTTTGGTTGGTTTTGCTTATATTTGTCTGCATAAGTAAGTATCAGTTCTGATTCAAAGTGGCATTTGGCTTAAGGCTCTGTGTGGAGCTTCTTACTAAAATACTTCTTACTAAAATATTGATTAAGATATAGAATAGTATTTTTTAGAAATTCATGCCACCACAAAAATTTGATAGTGCCAAATAATCAATAGCAATCACTTAATATAAGCAGGGCTACTAATGAACAGATGCATCAGAAATCCAGACTTGAGACCAGGGAAGGAAGCATGAGTAGCTGAGGGAAAGAGAACGTGAAATGACTAGAGAAAAAAAGAGTTATAAACACTAGCAATGATGACATAACCAGTTACATAAAAGAGAATCATTCTTTTCTTACTTCCCTACTGGGATCATTTTATGTGTATATAAGTACACACACATACACACACTCATCGCCCTAAAATGGATAGAATGACATGGAACTTTGGTGTCCTCTTCTGGGAAGATTGTATGAGAGATATATTTGTATCATATTAGGTGAAGCATGGTTTTCCTATTGTCTTTATTTAGAAGTGTCATTGAAAGATTTGTGTATGATGCCATATCAATGAGGCTTATACTGTACTAGATTGTTTTATTATTGACTTAGTTGAGATTTCCTAGAATGTCCTTCCCAGGTAGAGGTGGCCAGAGAAGGTATGTGTATGAGATTTAGCAGGTGGAAGGTTATGACAGTTTAATTGTGGTAACAGACTCAGAGAGGCTGGAGAGTTTTAGCTCTTCATTGGATACTTCAACTACATGTGCAACTTTTCTTTTCAACTGCCACTCCATCTGCATACTTCAACTGCACAACGTCTTTCTGACTGGTCCATAGGCAGACACTAGACTGTGACCTATAGATTTCTCCCCCAGATTTCTCCCTTCCACAGCCTCATTTTAATGGCTGGGTGTATGAAGCCTCTCAAAATAACTTGTTATTGACTTCTCTGATCCTCCAAACCCCTTTCAGACATGCACTCCCGAGCTTGTCCTATAATTGGGCAATGTCTGATTGTTGTAATAAATCTGTTATCCTGTAACTCACAGGTTTCCTGCTTATCTGAAAGCTGATTGACCCAGATGCCATTAAGATGGCTTAAAAAAGAGTTTTAGAAAGTAAGGGAGAAATAAACAGAATTGCAATGGTAGTAGAAGAGTGTAACACATATCTCAACATCTTCTATAGATGAAATAGAAAAAAAACAAAGTTATGTAAGTCCCGAATAATATCATTAATAAGGCTGTATGTGTAAATGTGTATATATTGATTTTCATATCCTGCAGAGAATATCCTTTATTTTCATCATCAATAAAACATTTATGAAATATTGATCTACATTATGACCCAAAGAAAGACTTAAAAAATAATTATAAAAAGCAGGAACTTA
This sequence comes from Canis lupus familiaris, assembly GCF_011100685.1. Lineage (NCBI taxonomy): Eukaryota > Metazoa > Chordata > Mammalia > Carnivora > Canidae > Canis > Canis lupus. Next base: position 28,970,757 of record NC_049237.1, read on the forward strand.
GATCAATGCATAAGCCTTGAGTATTTATAACAGATGTCACAGATGATGCTATCTTTCAGGACTAGAGAAAAATTAGAAGATAGAAATCAGTATGATTCAATAAGCATTTGTTTAATCTGGTGACCCAGGTATTATTCTAGATGTTGGGGTCACATGACCCCTTCCTACCTCCAGTACTTACCAGTCTCATAGAGGCATTCTAAGGGCATTCTAAGCTGGCTACAGAGCATGGGCAGCAGCTTGGACTTGAAACAGCATCACGTGTCCCAGATATGCTGGGAGGTGAGAATGATTGGTGTCAGAGAGTGACTGAAATCAGATTGTTGAAATATATGAAGAAATCAGATAGTAGGAAACCTAAAAGCATTTTCATTTCATCCAATTCAAAGTGGGAGCCACTGGTGGTTTGAGATGTTTTAGGAGAATTAGTTTTAGGGGCCTGTGGGATAGATTGGGCTGAGGGAGCAGGACGAGGGGTAAATTGGACAATGAAGTGCCATGAGAGAGGATTCAGGCTAGAATGGTCACAGTGGAACTAGAAAAGAAAGGTTGAACTGCAAGTAGGATTTCAAACATGTGAAGTTTGCTTTGAGACAGGGAGGAAAAGGAAAGAGTCGAAGTCACCACACTGATTTGCATGGCTGTTAGAATGGCATCAACACTGGAAGAAATAGGTTACCAGTGCTTTCCAGTTTCTGAAATGTGTTTCCAAACTTTCGAGGAAGATCGTAATTGAAACACATGCATCTAACCTCTTGCCTCCAGAGTCCTCAAAAATTACCTCTAGATAATAATGGGGCTATTCTGCATTGGAAGCTGGGGAAGGATGCAAGACAAGCTGTAAAAACTTGGAGGACATTTTACGGGATACAGTGAAGGTAGAAATCTACTATCTGTGTCCAAGAAGATCTGCATTTTCCTGCATAGAAAAGGACAGTTAGGGGGATGCACTGAAGAGATCTCACCTAATTCCTTCAAATCCCCCATCCCCTATAGTTATTAGCATAGAGGTTTGAGAATGGACATGCTGTGGGGGTGGCCAAGGAGGCCATCTGCACTCTATCAGTTTGTCCTTGGCACCTGTTGTGTTCCAGAGGCTGCACTGAGCAGGTGGTTGGTGGCACTTGTTAATCCTGGCATAAACAACAGAGAATGGACAATAGTGTCCAACAATTTATGACTGCCTCACCACACCTAAGACAAATGTACCAGCAGGAAGGCCAGGTGATGACAAAGTTACCTCCAGCCTGGCACCTCTATATTTCTCTAATGCTGGAATATCTCTGCACTGGTCAAGTCAAACCAATGTAGACCTGTATCTATCTATTTTCTTTTTGAGGCCTAAAAGTCTTGTTTGTTTGTTTGTTTGTTTGTCAAGGAACCAGAAACTCTATGATAGAAAACTTGTCATGTTTTAACACCTTAATAACTTTTCACAAGCATGTATAGCCCCCTTTAAAATGCCCAAATGGAGAAAAACCACTAGCACAAAAATATTCTTCAGTTTAAAAAGAAACCATTCTGTGGAATCAGAGCAAGATTCTTTCTATAAAACCTAAATTGCTGCAATAAATGGAGAAATTGTTGGACATTTTCAATGTATGCACTCTACAATACTCAAGCAGATATTACATTTCTGAAATTTGAGAGCTATCCTGGAGAGGTAACACTATGAAATCATGAATGACCAAATGAAAAATTTAAAATGCAAGTCTAGAATTTAAAATCTCAGTGTAGCAGGGAACAGCTGAATGGATACTGCCAACAAACTGAATCTCTAAAAATGAAGGCATATCCTAGAAACTCTCCCAGAACTCAAAGGGAAAAACAAGAATTGAAAGTCGGGAGGGAAGTTGAAAAGGCATGATCCAGGAAACAGCATATTCATAGCAGGGAGTGCACAAGACAGAAAAATAACAAAAGAAAAGTCTTTTGAGAGAGTTCATGGGGTACCAAGAGCAATGAATGAAAATACAGCCTAAATATTTTTATGGGATCTGGTGTCTAAGAATAATTCCTCCTCTATAGATCTGGCTCTATCACCCTACCAGGGTTCAAACACCCCATGTTTCTATTTAAAAATACCACTGTCTAAAATGTGCAAGTGGAACTCAATTGCTTGGGTTTTGAAATCAGTTGATAAGTCTAATGTAATTCCAGTCAAAACTCTAAAAGGATTTTTTTTTTAACTTGACAAACTAATCAGAAAGTTCATCTGGAAGGTTGCGAAATGTTTAAGAAGGATAATACGCATGACGAGTTGCCTTTCTATATGTTAGAAGATTTTATGCAGCTGCTGTAATGAAGCAGAGGTGATAATAGAATAGAATAAAAGACCCTGGAGCAGACCACAGTGTTATAATGAATCAAATGATAAAAGTTAGTACTTTAAATCAGTGAATAGAGATAATATTGAATAAATGGTGTTGGAACTATTGGCTAACTGTGAGAGAAAACAGCTAGATACCTGCCTTGTATCATTTGTCAAAGAAAGTTTTAGAGGAATTAAAAATATAAACATAAAAGATGCAATCATCAATGACCTGGAGGAAAATGTTGATAGGTGGTCATCCGATATCACATAACAGCAAAATAAGAAATTATAGAGAAATATATTGATAGATTTCAAAACCTCAAATAGTTAAAGCTCATATTTACAAAAAAAAAAAAAAACAAACCTCTAAATGAAGTTAAATGTTTATGATAAGTTGGGGAACTATTTGCACCATATATAAAGACAAAGGTATTAAATATAGAAATACAAACATCTAAATACACAGCTATGAATATATTTGAAAAATCCACTAGAAAAAATTAAATTCCATAGTAGAAAAATGGGCAACAGACAATAAATAGGCATTTTCAACACAAGAAGAAATATAGCGGTCAATAAACACAGGAATATAGGTCAAACCTAGTGTATTAGTTTTCTCTGAGTGTTGTAACAAATCACCATGAGCTTGGGTGCTTAAGACAACAAAACATGATTCTCTCATAGTTTAGAGTCCAGAAACTCGAAATCGGTTTCACTGGGTCAACATCAAGGCGGCAGCAAAGCTCTGCTGCCTGTGGTGGCTCTAGGGGAGAAGCTATCCCCTGCTTCTTCCAGCTTCTATGGCTGACAGCAGTCCTTAGCGTCTGGCTTTGTGGTCACAATTGCCCCTCTTCTGCCCCTCTTCTAAGCTTCCTCTGCCTCTCCTTTCTAAGAATGCTTGTGATGGCAAGTAAGGCCCCCTCAATAATCCAGGATAATCTCTCCATCTCAAGATCCTCTACTTAGTCACATCGGCAAAGATCCATTTTTCCAAATAAGGTACATTTGCTTGCTCCAGGGATTAGAAGTGGATATATTTGGTTTGGGGGGGTCATTATTGTACTTAACTAGTAATCAAATTTAAAACTATTGCACATGATTTTCATTTATTGAGAGAGAAAAGATAGTAAAACCAGTGTTTGTATGGGGCTGGATGAGGGAGTATTGGGAAATTGTTTCAGAGACCAAGTTTGGCAGTAGACATCAAATTACTCAAGAATGTTTCAAATTTTTTCACTTTTCGTGGTTTTTAAACAGGTAATGAAATCTATGCACAAAGATCATTACCACAATATTATTAGAGTACTGTTTATGAACATGAAACAGCAACCAGAATGTTTGGAATTTTTTTGTAAAGGTACAGTATGCCGAGCATACATTAAATTTTTTTTATTGAAGAATATGTAAATTGCACATGACAAAATGCTAACATGCAAAGCAGGGAACCAAACTGTACAATTCCAACCTCGTTAAACATATTTGAAAACAAATAACTACACATATCTCAACATGAAACTAGAAGAACCTGTAATATTAGGAGTGGATATCCCTGGGTTGTGAGGTTGAGTGATTTTTATTTTCCCTTTCAAATATAAAAAAAAAAATTCCATATTGTTTTTCATTGAACAAGTTTTGCTTTCCTTTAACGCTACATTCCCTGTTATACCGAGGCCCTAATCATTTAATTGCTTAACATTTGGGCAAAAAGGGATGAACTGAGTTGGGTGGTCTACAAAGAGGAGAGAACAGACAGTGATTTTCATTTTTTATGCTAAAGTGGTTATGGAACTCCCAGATGTCACTTGTGCATGGACTTTGGGGTCTTGGTGGTGGGGTGAGGCAAGAAGTGCAAACACTACCTCTCTGGAGCTGTGCTTAGTGAAGCCCTAAAGGATCCATGCTAGCTTTCTGGTGCTGTGGAATATGATTCTAGTATTTGTCCTAATGCAACACCAGATTCTGAACGCAGTTTTTCTGTATGGGTTTATGTGCACTGGCTGCCTGACCTGCAGTAACTCATTTTTCCAACAAAATATAAATAAATTAATATAAATAAATTTAATTATTATTATTAATTAATAATAATTAAATGTAGATACATTTCATATTGAATAAAGTAAAATTATCACCATAATTATATTTCCATTTATTTCTTTTTCTTATGTTGTGGAATGTCCAATGAGTGCAACCTTTCAAGTTTGCCTGTCCCTAAACAGTGGAAACTAACAATGGAAAACCCTACACTCAGAGCATTAGGCAGATCTCAGTTCTCACTGCCCAAGGATATAGAAAACAGAATTAGTTTCTGATCCTGTGTTGCAAAGAGAGCATGCTGTGAGGAATGACGGTTCCTAAGGATAGTGTGTTGGTGAAACATAGACTACCTGCTCTCAGAGACATCTATGTTTGGCTTCCAGGAGTGTAATTTTTCCTTCTCTCTTGAGCAAAACTCATACTGAACTATAGAGTAGCATTTTGCAATAACTAATGGCAGAACTGAATGCTAGGCTCCAAGGGGAAGGAATGAGAATGCAGAAGCTAGCAGGCCATGGAGTGCCTGAACCCTGCTCCCTGGGCGGAGGTATGAAGAGGCAGCTCAGATGCCAGCAGGGCCTGAAAATAGCAGAAGAAACCACAAATATTCATAGCAGAAATGAAGCTAAGAGAATGGGGCAGAAGCAGAAGGAGCCATATGAATACGAAGATGTCCTAGCATCACCACACATAGACCAATGGTCAAGGGCCAGGCTGGGAGGGGAGATGTGCACTTCTGTGGATACTCCTCTAAGGAGAGCACATCAAGGTCTATGCGTCTGATGCACTGGCAGTACTTAACAGCTTCTAACTTGGATGCAGCCCCAGGGAGGTGGGAGACAGGAGGGCTGGAATGACTCAGTTGAATTTCTGAATCAGGGCTCATATTGTTACTACGTTGATTCCATGGCCCAGATTCATGTGTGGTGAACCAGTCTGCCCATCAGCTGGACCACTTTCCCATTCTAGTGAGGGAAAAGCTGGACGAGAGAAGGCAGTGGGGATGGACCTGCAAAGGAAAGAACCACAGCCTTTTTTTTTTTTTTTTTTTTTTTTACAGTGCTTTTTGTCATGCGTACGGTCTGCTCACAGTCAGGATGAAGAATGGCTGCAGGCATGGCCACTGTACTCTTGAGCAGAGTTTGAGCTTTCACTCTGGGGTTAAGGCTGTATCTGGGTATCTCAAGGGGATTGGTAGCCAAAAGTACATTTATTTATGGGCATGTCAGAAAGTTAGAACTGAGGGGTGAGGACTTGTTTTACAGAGGGGAGGAAATCCGGAGGCCCAAACATCGAGCTGGCCCTGTTTTCATTCACTGGTTCCATTTACCAGCCTCTCCCAACATACGCAGTTTACATTATGGTATCCGGCACATGTAGACTTTGGCTGGGGTTATCCTCCTGAGTTCAGAATTTATGATCATGCAAATAGACATCCAAGCAAGGAGTAGGCGCGCCAGAGCCTTTATTCTGTTTCTTTGGGGCTATGTTAACTCTGTCCTGACCAGCAGGAGAACAAAGGGATCTCCATTTCCCCGAAAAGAGATGAGAGAGAAGGCAAATACTCTGAGACTCTGTTCTGGGGTCCGCAAAATGTGGCCTCTTGCTTGTTTGCTTTCAGTTCCCCAGAGCAGGATACTGAAGAAGGGAGGGAGGCCAGAGAGCCCTTTTCTGGCTCTAAGAAAATGAGGTCATTTGAGCAAGAGAAATAGCAGACCAGTCACTTAATAATAGCAGGACCCAGAAACCTTAAAAATACTTTCTCATTAGGGCAATACAGCAGTTTATGGCCAAACTCTGATTAGGGTCCTTTGAAGTCAACAGGAGTTAAATTGGAGGAAAGGCTGTGAGCATGCTCGTAGCTTCGCTGCTGAGTGGTATTAACCACTCACTGCAGAATTACGTTTAGTCCATGTCAGAGCACTTGTTGGGAGAGGAAACCTGGTGAAAGGAAAGAGAAAAATAAAACATTGATGGGATATGATGATTTATGCAATTATCTGGATATCACATGCAATTATAATTAAATTATTTAATGTTCTCATTGAGTGTGCCTACTTTTTACACTATCTGTGCATCTTTGTGCTGAAGCATGTAAGGCAACAGTGAACACAATGTCTGGATCCTTTGTGCATTGTCACTGTCAGGGAAAAGAGAAGAGACAATGGAAGAGAGGGAAATTGTAGTTACTCACCTATCATTGGCCAGAGTGTCATATATACTTGATTGTCATTACTTCCACTTTATTTTTTTTCCTTCTTCCTAAACATTTTTCTTCACTTAGCTTTTTTTTTAATTTATTTTTTATTGGTGTTCAATTTACTAACATACAGAATAACCCCCAGTGCCTGTCACCCATTCACTCCCACCCCCCGCCCTCCTCCCCTTCCACCACCCCTAGTTCGTTTCCCAGAGTTAGCAGTCTTTACGTTCTGTCTCCCTTTCTGATATTTCCCACACATTTCTTCTCCCTTCCCTTATATTCCCTTTCACTATTATTTATATTCCCCAAATGAATGAGAACATATAATGTTTGTCCTTCTCTGACTGACTGACTTCACTCAGCATAATACCCTCCAGTTCCATCCACGTTGAAGCAAATGGTGGGTATTTGTCATTTCTAATAGCTGAGTAATATTCCATTGTATACATAAACCACAGCTTCTTTATCCATTCATCTTTCGTTGGACACCGAGGCTCCTTCCACAGTTTGGCTATCGTGGCCATTGCTGCTAGAAACATCGGGGTGCAGGTGTCCCGGCGTTTCATTGCATTTGTATCTTTGGGGTAAATCCCCAGCAGTGCAATTGCTGGGTCGTAGGGCAGGTCTATTTTTAACTGTTTGAGGAACCTCCACATAGTTTTCCAGAGTGGCTGCACCAGTTCACATTCCCACCAACAGTGTAAGAGGGTTCCCTTTTCTCCGCATCCTCTCCAACAGTGAGGGCATGAGGCACAAAGAGGTTAAGTAATTCCTTCAAGATCACAGAGATAAAGTGGTTGAACCTGATTTAAAACCAAGTCTATTTTCACTGTCTTACTTTCTTTGTCTTCATCTTACTCAATAGCAGCTCTGGTTTTTAAGCTCCTCACTCCCACTGTACTACTTTTGATGGTGTCACCAAAAATCTCAATTGCCAAAACTGACCAGAATTTTTTTTAACATTTTGCCTGTTTTATAAGCAGAATTTCAAGCTGTTGTCCACTCCTTTTCTGAAACTCTTTTCTCCTTGGAGTATGATGACTATGTTCTTCCTATTAAGTGTTGACCTCTTTGGCCACATTCTATCTCCTATAATTATAACAAATAATTAATTGTATTTGTAGGAATATTAAATGTTCCCTATCTTCTAGGTATGGTACCATGTCTCCTAGTGAAATTTCACAGCTACTGTGTGAGGTGGGTGTTATTATCACTGTTGAGCACAGAAGAAAGCTGGGCTCTAAAGACTTTTATGTAAATTGAATAAAGTGGCGCAGCCCCTGAATTGCAGAGCCATGTTAAAAATTGAGGTCTGTCAGGCTCTTGTCCCATGCTGGCTGGGATTCCTGTGCCTATTCATGTCCTTCATTTTCTCTCCTAACCCTACACACTATCCTTGAATAATTCCACTCGGAGTCATGCTTTCATCTACACCCTAAATATGGATGACTCCTATACTTCTCTTGAGCACTAGATCTTCTGTTCAACTGTCTTGATGTTCATCGTTCCCTGGAAGTCCCCTGAGACCTTCATCTTCAACATGCTCCAGGCTATCCTTGCCTATTTCTCTTACCCTGTTGCCTTTGATGGTGTCATTTTTCACATGACTGTTGGGGCAGAAATTGGGAGGGGTTCCTAGAATCCTCCCTCCATCCGCTCACATCCAAGCTCCAGAGTTCTTCCTCCTGAATCTCTCCCCATCTCATCCTTTCCCTCCCCTCTCACAGCTTCTCTCAGCTCCTCCTGTCTCTAAGTCAGAGGACCTCCATGTAATCTGAACATCGTGATCTTCTCAACATCAAGTCTGATCATATCACAATGAATTCTTCAGGGTTGTCATGGTGGTTTCCTTAAAAATATATATGTATTTTAAGCAGAGGATACCTATCTGCATTCAAAATGCATTTTATGATAAACCTGGCATTTAATGATAAACTCTGATAAATAAGATGGGCAAAGGTAAGAGGAATCACTAAAGCTGATCTGTTTCACCTTCTCCTTCTTCCCTTAATGGGCTTCATTCACTTATTTGGCAGTGCCTATTTACTGAGTGCCAGCTATGTGCCATCTCTCTTCCAGGCATGGGGCATAAACCAACAAGCTATGGGGAAGCTAAGTTCCTGCCTTCATAGCACTCACATTCTAGCTATGATAACCAGATGAGATAGATAAGAAAGAAATTAAAAGTATATATGATATGTTAGAGAGTGAGAGGAAACATTACACATGGTAAGAGATCAGGAAAAGCTGAAGTGGGTATGGATTCGTTTCATAAAATAGGGTAGCCAAGGATGGCTTCTCTGATAGCGTGATATTTGGTTGGAGATCTGAAGGAGGTGACACAGAGGGCCCTGGTTGTGTTAGTGAAAAACCCTCCAAGTCTAGGAAATGGGGTGCTAAACCTCTGAGGCTGCAAGAGCCCTGAGACCAGAATGGCAGCAGGTGGATGGGGGAGGGGACAAGGTTGGCCATGAGATCAGAAAGGTATGGGAATAGCAGGTTAGTCATATGAGTTATTTTAGCCCACTGTGGAGATTTGGATCCACTTGTCCTCTGAGTGAAGCGGGGATCCCCCCAAGAATTCTGAGCATAAGATCCACACAATGTAATCTAGATTTTGAAAGTCTAATGGGAGTATTGGTAATAGGCTCTGGGGAGGCAGTGGCAGGACCAGAGAGACCATGTAGAAAGGTATTCCCAAACATCAGGTGAGAGATGGTGGTGGCCTAGGAGAGGAAGAGGGAGAGGTGGTCAGATGTAAGACAGTTTCTTAAGGTAACAGAGTTATAGTACAGATCCAGGGCATGATATGAAAGCTGAGGATGTAGAAGTTAAACTGGCACATGCCTTTGAAAGCCTAGAAAATTCCTCCTGACCATGTCCCTACCCATTGCCCAGCCTTGTTATGAAATGCCCTATGTTTCCTGTGCTGTGGTGATGCTGGTCATGACTGGAGCCCACCACCTTCTCTCTAGACTGGTGCCTTTGCAGGAGCTGTTTCCTCTTTCTAGTTCTTTCTTTCCTCTTTCTAGACCTTTGCAAACCCAACCATCAAATCCCAGCTTAAATGCCCTTCCTTCTTTGAAAACTTTCCTTGGTCCCTCGGTCTGTTTACATAACTCTTCTTTGTTTCTTTGTTCATAACCCCATCAAAGCAACCACTTGATGCCTTGTAATCAATTGTTGAAGTTGCTAAGCTCCTTGAATGTCTAGGCTGAGTTGTTTTATTAGGTGTCCTTAGCACCTACCTTGATGCTGACATGTAACGAGTGTTTTATAAGCACTTCCTGAATAATAAATAAGTGAGTTTTAACTTCAAAGTAGTGAGTACTGTTTCAAGTGTGAGTCCAACTTGAGTAGTGTTCCAAGTGTGAGTCCAACTTGAGCAACAGGACTCTCAGGGCCAAATTTCCCCTAGATGTTCCATGGTGTAAGTGGAAATTTGGAATGTGGCTCCCATGGATCAATTGCAGGTTTGCTTTTATGAGATATTTGCACATAAAGTATCCATCAGTAGGTTCCTTGAGTTGGGGTAATGGGAGCTAGAGGACTGTGTTGACATGGAACATGGGCCATCCACTGTTTGAGATTCCTTGGCCATTTGCAGAGTTTCCTGAAGTTAAGAGAGCTCATATAAATTGGTTTTTTGCTATAAAACCTTACATCCTGTAACATATAAATTATGTATGTGGGATACTACCCAGCCCCAGGCTGACAGAAGCTATCCCATGTTAAGAGATGCATCATGAGACTCATGGTTCCTAATTTGCACACTGGACACTTTCCCTGAACTGGGAGGTTTCTTTAGGAACAGAAATCTCTCCTTCCAGTCTAACCCTTGGCTTGATACCATGGCTTGGGGTGTTATTTGTATAATCACATCTGTTTTCAAAAGTAAAAACTGAAACATTTGGATCAAAGATTTCTATCTGCAACAGGACTCCCAGAAATATATGGATAGCCACGCTGCAATCAGCCAGCTGTCAGTTGTTAGAAAAAGCTCTGTTGGAAAGTACTTTTCAAGTGCATTTTTAGTAGTTGTTGATTTAAAACCAAGGAATAATGGAATGAAACAGATTTGAAGCAGGATCTGCATGTTCCCAAGAATGAGAAATAAAAATTATTATGTGCTGTTTCTATCCAGACACTTCACATTTTTTATCTTATTTAATTCTGACAACAGCTTTTCAAGGTATTTTATTTCCACTTTCCAAATGAGAAATTAGAGGCTTAAGGTCACATAGCTAGTTAGGGGGTGGGGGGAGCCAGTTTTAAAACAAAGGGATATCAAATTACAAAGTTCTTTCTACTATACACTGCTGCCTTTTTGTCTTAGTTATTTCTTATAATGAACACTTTTGTTCCGCAGATATACACCCTGTTTAAATAAGCTTTTTTCGGGGTGTTTATAAATCATCTTTGAATAAGGTGACCTTATGTCTTGGTTTGCCCTGAACACCACTGCTTTATGACTATTGCCTTGGTAAAATTATTAATAACACTGCCTTTCACTCTCAGAATTGTTCTAGTCTGGAAAGTAAATTATATGGCCATCCTCTCTTTGAACCGGTAGATCACACTGCTTATCCAGTTGCTTCCTGGTGAATCCTTTGCCCAAGCTGTTGGGCTAGTGTTTTTGTTTTTGTTTTCAGATTAACTACTTACCTTCTAGAACCATCTAGATTATCAGAAATGCAGGAGAAAAATCCAAACAGAATCATTATACCACAAAGCCAACAAGGCAACACAAGCTGATTTTAGTTCACTGAACAGATTGACTGAGAATTTTTCCAGTTGTTCATCTAGAGAACCAGATTTAAATTGTGTTGTGTTAGAAACACTGATATGTTTAAAAAAAGGTATATATATATATATATATATATATATGTATATATATATATAAATTATGTGTACACACACACATACACACATGATGGTGGAGAGCAGTTCTCTGTAGGGTTGGCAGTTGGCAGGCACAGAACCTGTGAATTTCAAATAAAGAAGTTGATCCTGTAAATCCTATATAAAAATAACTTATTCTATATTTCTTAAGATCTGTAATCTTCCCTTTGATGGTAAAGGATGTCCCTTCTCTAGGTTATCTGGGTATAAATCTGGAGGAGATAACCTTCCTTTTGTCTTAGTAAGCCTGCTCATGAAGATAAAGATCCAGAGATAAACCTTTAAAATGTGTGCTAAGCAATGCCCCAAAGCCATTGCACTCTTCCCAGCCACTGGCTTGCCTTTTTAAGGTAGCCCATTCCTCATCTGTGCCAGTTATCCTTGTGGGACTCCACTTCTTGAATTGCTCCAGCTAATTGAATTCCCTGGTGGGATGAAAGCACTTTTGTGCTGGCTTGAGAACAGAAGAGTCCAAATGCGTAAACTGTAAATACTGATGACAACAGAATCTCATCCCTCCTGTTGTTATTTATTTTAAGATTTTTGCTGGGGCAATAGCTTTATGTTTGACATTTATATAGGTCACAGTGAGCTAATAGCCATCTGCCATCTGGGGACTCTTTTGTAATGAACATTATAGAAGACTATGGAAAAATTCTCTGGCATTTCTGATTTGCACACAAGCAGAAATGGGCTGCTCTTTACAATGTTCTGTTCCTGCTTGTATTAGTCATGTGCTCCACCTAGGTGCTCACCCACATTCAGGCATGCAAGAATGGCACCCTGGGAGCCTGGGCTGGGCTCAGTCAAAGCTAATTTCTCCATTGCTCTCAGACACATCTGAGGGAAGATGAGTCTGGGTTCCAAGCTAAGGACTTCAGGAAACTTAGCATAGATCTAATGGTACCTGGGCTAGATGAGGAGTTTTCAATGAGCCCTGCTTGTTTGTGTCAGGTTTTCAAAAGAATAATGACTATCGGAAACAACTCTGAGTATGCTGCCTTACCGACAGCCTGGTGCCATTAAAAGGGTGCGTTCTGATTCACATCAGACTTCCCCTTGAATTCTTTAAGCTTCCATTCCTTCCTCCACAAAATAGAAGTAAAATGTCGACTTTATTTGTTTTGAAAATTACACATACGAAACATCTAACACACCACTTTGTAAATAGAATTTCCCCCTTTAAGTTGTTAATTTCACTTTCATATTCTTTTTTAACTCCCCTGCTTTCCTAGTAAGGATAGGGAGCCCTAAGGTGGTAGATGTAGGTGGGGAAGGATGAAAGGAAAAAAACTTCCCTTTAATTTATGGTGTTTCCTCAGTTCTACCACTAACACCCTGGTCAGTGGGTCTCATCACTCAGAACACGTGAAAGACTCTGGTTGATGTTGCAATGGCTGGTTTGTGGGTGCTGGCAAGTTCGTTTAATCCTTCCAGAAGGGGTTGGTTCAGTAACCTGTACAGTGGAAGAAAAGAGAAGGCTCATACTCACCATGACCCATGAGTAGATCTGGTCTACTTGGTGAGGCCCCAGGGAAGAACAGGGAAGGGGTGAAGGGATTTCTGGTAGTGTTCAGAAGATGAATGACTCACAGGGAAGATGTGAGCCTGTGGAGGTGGGAACTTTGTTTCTCTCAGGTTACCAGGACCTACTTCCGGTCCTTAGACTATTCTAATATCCAGAACTTATTAAGGATGGCTGCTTTCTGGAAGCATCGACTATAGAACTCTTTCCTCTGCTAAGGGGTACTACAGGCAGTGAGTATTCCCCACCATGGTGTGTTAGAGTCATCTCTGTGGTATTACATGTGGATGGCAATAGGGATGAGGGAAAAAGTAAAGAGAAGGGAGCAGAACTGACTTCTGATTCTTATAAGAGATGTAAAACCCACATCTATGTATTCTAAGAATATATTAGAGAATGGGTTTCACACAATCAAAAGAACTGAAAACAAAACAAAACAAAAGACTGGAGGTATTGAGCATCAGTGGATACTAATATAAAAAACGTTTGACATTCTCTGTTCTCTAATAAAATAATGCAAAACCACCTATAGTCTTGCCAAGGGATCAACCCTGAGTCTAATCCACCCTCTGGGCCCAGCTAAAATTTTGCAGGAAATGCAAATTTCCAGGAGGAACATAATGACCGGCATCTTGAGTTTGCATTTGAGAATGCCCAGACTATGACAACTTTACAAGTCTGATAGTCCAGGACCTTCACTGATGAACTGCACAGAAAAAAAAGGCATCTGAAGGTATAATCTTCAGATTAATGAGACTTAAGACACACAGCAAAATTTTTTCACCAAGAAGATTAAACCTTAGTGTTTAAGAATGAACACATGGTGTTTAAATATAAAGAAAAGCAAGGACATGATTATTATATAATTCTGGATATGACTACTTTTGTTTTAAAGATTTTACCTATCAGAGAGAGAAAGAGAGAGAGAGAGAGTGCTCACACACAAGTGAGAGGGCAGAGGGAGAGAGAAGCAGACTCCCTGCTGAGTAGGGAGCAGACGTGGGGCTCAATTCCAGGATCCTGGGATCATGACCTGAGTTGAAGGCAGTTGTTTTACCGACTGAGCCACCCAGGCACCCCTACAAACAACTCTTAAAATTAAGGAGAAAATGACCAAGAACCCTATAAAAAATATTAAGACTTAAAAAGATAATTCACACACACACACACACACACACACACACACACACACATCAAATATAAGAAAAGATGTTCAGCCTTACTCATAAGACTGTAGTGAAATATGGGTATTTTCTCAACTCTTAAGCATGTTCTGTTGGTAAGACTGTCGGAAAAACAACACTCACACACATTGTTGGTGAGTACTGAGATGCTGTAACCACTTTAAGGTTATCAATAATACTGCATACATACTTACCCTTTGACCAAACAATTTACCCTGAAGACATATTTCCAATGATACAAAAATATATGAATGAGGTTAATCATGGCAACATTGTTTGAAACTTCAAAATATCGGAAATTACCTAAGAGCCCAAATATAGAAAATTGGTTGAACAAACTGCTGTATGCACTCTTGGCACGACTAAGGAGCTGTAAAAAGAATTAGGAAGACTTCTGTGATTTAATATTAAATGAATTTAAATATATTAAGCAGAAAAAAAGTAGAAAAGAAAGTGTGTATATTATTTTGTATTAAGGAAGGAGAAATAAAATATATGCATATCTGTTTATTTTTTATTTTGAAATAATTTGCGTTTTGCTAGTTTATTTTGGATAAAGAATATTCAGAAAGTATAAACCAGAGGCTAAGGAAGATGGTTCCCTACGAAGGACAGAGGTTGGGAAGAATAAGGTGGACAGGATAGGAGAGAGGACAACACTTTTTGGGGTATAACTTTTCATATGGTTTTGACTAGGGGGAATCATATTATTTTTCTACAAATTAAAAAAAATGAAAGTAAGACAGTGAGGATGGGGGAAAAGCCCTAAAACTGTTTGGAAACAGAAATAAATAGACTCTACTTTACTTCGATGGAATAATATAACCACATTAAAGGGAAGGATAAAACCTAGTTTAAGTAACTTTTGAACAGAGTGCTCTGACTATATATATCTTCATCTAAAGAGAAACATGCAAACATATCTTGAACTTTTCTCATTTTTATGGTAGTTGTATGCATATAACTTAGTTTAAAAAACTATTTTGTTTATGTATATCATAGAACTAAACAAAAGAATATATTTTATATATATATATATATATATATATATATATATATATAATTTTTGTTTGTTTTGTGAGCCACGATTCTCACTGTGAAGCTGAGAGATACAAATAAGAAATAGGCAAAGGCAAGAAATATCTACAAGAATTAGTTTGGAAGGGAGGTACCAGTATAAGCAGATAATTTTAAAAATATACGTTATTGGCTCTCTCTGCTGATAGGACCTTAAATCAATGGCATCCCAATTGCAATGACCACACCTAACACCTAAGTCTTGATTTTTAAATACCATTCCTCATTCAAAGGGACCAGAGACCTCTGGATAAAGGCTGATTTCAGGAAATAGGCAGAAAAGACACAAAGGATCCTACAACATTCTGTATTGCTAAAAATTTAAAAAGAGCTCAAGTTAAAAAAGGTGGGAGGCACATGCCAAAAGGATCAAGGAGAGCCTGAAGGGGTTCTTCTGGCCAAATCTGGGATAACCTGAGCACCAAACCAAATAATGTCAGCAATGTACTATAACCCAGTGAATAAAAGGCGAACAATTTACTGGCTGCTAAATCCACTGATGGAGAGCAGAATATTTACACGTGCTGAAAGTACTCCTTGCAAATTACTTACTAATTGTGAAAAGAAAACTAGTAACTCTACAGCAGAGAAGTCATTTATCAAAATCAACATTATCAAAGAGGGGCAGACTTAGTGTGCCTCCAGATGTGAGACTCTGAGAAGAACACAACCCTTCGCATGCAGTCTCCAGTCCAAAGGGCCTGACCTGAATCTCATGGGGGAACATCAGGTAAATCCAAAATGAGGGGCCTTCTATGAAAAGACCAGGCTGTACTCTCCAACCATGTCAGCTTCTTAAAGGACAAAGAAATGCTGGGACTCTGCAGATTACAGTAGCCTGAGGAGGCATGACAATTAAATGGAAGATGTAACCCTGGATCGGATCTTGTGTGGGGAAAGTGACATGAAGGACATTATTAAGACAACATTGACATTTGAAAATGAACTATGTATTAAAATACTGTACGAATGTGAAATTTCCTGGATTTGATAACCGTTAGAGAATGTCCTTGCTCTCAGGAAATACACATTGAAGCAATCAGGGGAAACAGGCCCAAAGAAACCTACTCCAAATGTTCCAGAACAAATAATATGTGTGTGTGTACAGGTAGATAGAGAACAAAAACAATGTGGCAAACATTAAAAAAATTGATGAGACTGGGCAAGGGGCATATGGAGATCCTTTGTGCTAATTCTTAGAACTTCTCTAGGTTTGAAATAATTTCAAATTAAGGTTAGTGAATACAGACTTGGATTGTCAGAAGTTGCTTGAAGGATAAGGCAAATATTAGGTTATTTTATGCCCTGTGTGAACTATTATTTGATGTTATTTTATCAAGTATTTATTGCCTTCTTTGTGCTGGGAACTGTGCTAAGTTTTAAACTTTGACATACTCTGTTCCTTTACGCTTTCTTTCATTCAGAGAATGAAGATGGCATGCAATAATTTTTTCACCTTCTGGGAGTCCAGGTTTCTTGAAGCCTCACTCTTTTTTTTTTTTTTAAGATTTTATTTATTTATTCATGAAGGACAGAGAGAGAGACAGAGAGAGAGAGAGAGAGAGAGAGGCAGAGACACAGGCAGAGGGAGAAGCAGGCTCCATGCAGGGAGCCTGATGTGGGACTCGAACCCAGGTCTCCAGGATCACGCCCTGGACTGAAGGCGGCACTAAACCGCTGAGCCACCCGGGCTGCCGAGGCCTCACTCTTTTTATATTTATTTTTTATCTTTTTAAATTTCATTTAATTTTTATTTTATTTATTTATTTTTATTATTTGTACGATGTAGGCAATGAAATAGATGTCCTCTGGTTCTAACATTAATGATTCTCAGTGTCTACTCAGTTCCTTTAATTCTTACTGTTTTTTTTCTTCTGGACCCTTCTCCCTCTTTTCTGGACTCTTCTCTAGAATATCCCTGAATGGCCACATTCTAAGAGTTGCCGTGGTTGGATCAAGGACGCCAACTGCAGTGACCTTTCATAAATAGGAAAGGCAGCTTGGAATCCAGTTGAAGAGGTATAAGTTGGCAGCATCCTCTTCGTTCCTCCGAAACCATTGTCTCTTTGGCTCTGGAAATGGCCCAGCACTTCTGCAGGCAGGGGTCCGCACACATCTACCAACCACTGGCCGAGTATGCTAGTTTTCAGTGTTGGCACTTTACGTTTCTATTCATCAAGGTTTGCATGTGGTTTAGAGAAACTATAACTCAAACGTCACACTGGGCATGTCTCTCCCTCCACAGCAGAACTGGGAGTTGGGCACTGGGGAGCTCCTCCATAAGCCTAAGGCTTGTAAAGAAAATAATAAAATGAAACCAAAGGCCAAATCAGCAAAAAGCAATTGGGACATTTAATTTTATTTCCTTTATTTGGAGTTGAACAGTTAGTCACTGTTTCTGATTAAGAAACTTCTGAGCAGGAACAAGGGCCGTTAAAAAGAAACACGTGTTTTGGCAGAAAAACTTAATGACTTAGAACATAAACCTTTGTCACAGGAGCAGAAGGCTCTGATGTTAGAGAGAGGCCAGGCTGAGCGCAGTAACTCACGGTGGAACTCTTCATCTTGTCCTCTCCGCTCAGTCCAGGAGGCAGGGGGCCTGGAGTCGACTTCTCATATAAATTAGCTGGCTCTATTGTGCCTATTTATTTTCCTAGACTGAAACCAACCTTGGACTTGAAGAGAGCCCTGTGCAGAGATGCAGGAGAGGATAAGGTACCAGAACCTGAGAATCTGGTGAATTTCTCTTAAGGGTTGGCAAATGGCACCAGATGTGGAGGACATCTGGCCAGTTTTGAAGACTATGGGCACAAACCGTAGTGCTTGGAGTATGCCATTCTCATTCACACATCCTTCATTTTTACAACATTTGTTGAGAACCTTCTGCATTTCAGACATGATGCCAGGCCCTGGGATACTGTTGCTCTTGGAACAGACTGACTAATGGAACAAACTGTTCCACAGCCAGATAATAATAATTTATTGTGGTAGGTGTCATTTTTTAAGTTCTATGGGAATATAGGAGAGGGAAAAATTCATTCTGCCACAGCTGGGATAGGGGACAACGAAGTCTTCATAAAGTAGGTGATAACTGCCTTGGAATATGAAAGAATGAGAAGCTCATAAGGTAAAAAAGGAGGAAGGATATTTCTAGCAAAAGAAAAAGAAGACATTTCTGAAAATCAAGGTATACCATTGAATTGGGCTGGAGTTGAGGATACTCTGCAGTGAAGGGTATAGGATTGTACAGGAAGTGTGGTTGGAAGTATGATTTTAGAAGTCCTGGTGTACTTCCTGTGGGTGATAAGGAGCTAGGGAAGGGCTGTGAGCAGAGAGTTCCATGCTCACTCTGGTAACTGTGTACAGGTGGATTAAGAGTCTGGTAAAAGGTTATAACAGTGATCAGGATGAGAGGATGAGAGGTTCTGAATGAGTGCTAGGGTCGAGGGAAGGGAGAAAGCTAATGGGTTCAAAAATGAATTATCTGGGGACAAATTGGAGGTTGAGGATAAAGAAGATGAGAGCTTTGTTTCTTTCTTTTTGGAAATCTTGCCTTGTACAGCTCTTCTCTTCTTCCCTTTTCCCTCTCCTCCCCTCTCCCCTGCCCCCCTCCCTTCACCTCCTTCGCCTCCTCCTCCTTCCTCTTCTTCCAAATTCTAGTGAAGTCTAATTCACATCTCATTTCCCCCAGTGATTTGCAAAACTTCAGGATGATGGAGGGCTGCATTTCCCAGTTCCATAGGAATCGTACTTCATGTCCAAAGAACCATACTCTTCAGTTACAAGCAGACTGGTGATGTAGCCAAAATCTCTGGCCACTGAGCAGAATTTCCCAGATCTTCTTAGCTCATTGCATCAGGGCTCAGCACACATCCTGGGCAGTAGGGGGTGGCAATGTTTACACTTCTGGAGCTCTCATGGTATCTACTTCCCATGCTGTCATCTTAGTTTGTTTTCTGTATTTCTACCCTAGTGCTCTATCTATATACCACAAACTGGATGGCTGAAAACAACAGAAATATCTTTCTTCGCAGTTCTAGAGGCCAGAAGTCTGAAATCAAGGTGTTGGCAGGGCTATGCTCTCTCTGGTGGCTGGTGATTTCAATGGGAAAATCTTTCCTTGCTTCTTAAATTTTGGCAGTTCTTAATAATCCTTGGCAATCCTTGACTTTTGGATGTATCATTCCAACCTTTGCCTCCACTGCCATGTGGCCATCTTCTGTGTGTGTGTCTATATCTTCCTGTGGTGTTCTCCTTTCTTTTTTTTTTTTTTTTTTTGGTGTTCTCCTTTCTTGTGAGGATACTCAGTCATATCGAATTAAAGGCCCACCCTATTCTGATATGACCTCATCTTTATTAATTACATCTTCAATGACTCTAGTTCCAAGTTAAGGTCACATTCTGAGTACTGGGGATAAGGATTCAACATATCTTTTTTTGGGGACACAATTCAACCTTAACACTCCCTAATAACCTTTTTTGCTTTCTCTGAGAAGACCAGAATTCATTAAGCTACTGTAAACTGAGCTACTCTTCTTTTATAAGTGAATATCTTCTAATATTGGGCTGAGGTGGATATTTATAACCTAGAAATCTTTCAAAAACCTAAAAATTGTCTTTCACATGTCTTCACATAAATTTATCTGAAAGGTTTTGTTCTAGACTTCAGATGACCACTTTGGGGCAGAACGTGCACCTAGAGTACTACCTGTATTTGTGGCTCAAATTTCAGCTCATAGTATATAATCAAACACTCTGACTCCTGGTGATTTCTTTGTGAGGTTATGTGTATACATATGTATCCAAGAGCTCAAGAAATCTGGGTGCATCAAGGAGAGCCCCAGTGATGCCTCATATTTAGCAACTATTTCCTGTGTCTCTCAGATACCAGGACACTCTCTGCTCCTCTTGTATACTTTTTAGGTTTAAAAATTTCAAGGGAAAACCATAAACAAAAATAGATAATATGAGGCCTTTCCCTTTGTGGTAGATTGAATCCATCTTTTGCTCTGACCACAAATGGTCTCTACACTATGGTCAGGAAGAGTCTGGATTCTTTTTTTACAAGCCACAGTATTATCAATTGGGGGTGGACCATTCACTATTCGTTAATATGAGTTATCATATAGAACAACTCAGAGCAGGATGCCATCTAAGTCATAAAGCCTGAGCTAGGATTTTGCAAAAAATATGATCAAAGTTTGCTAAATGTGGAAGGAGGTATATATTTCTAGTACTAGAAGCTGGTGAGGGTGGAAACAGATGTGTAAGCCTGGGTATTTGGGAAGAGTGTTTATGTTCAGATTATTTAGGCAAACACTAACTTCAGCCTGAAGTGGAGGGCTAGAGATTCATTTCTAGACCATCATGGTAGACCACATCCTTTCCTTGAACCCTGGGAGAACCAGCAGACCCTGGGGTCAGAAAACACATTCTGTTCCACAAGACCACTAGAAATTTGGAGAAGAAAATTACTTCTGAAATTCAAAGGATGGAAAAAATTACAAAACTTACAATTCATTATGGATTGGCCAAGTTGACTTGAACTATTTTATCTAACAAAATGTATTGAGTGCCTACTGTATGGCAGTTACTGTGCTAGGTACAGTACGCCCTCCAGTCCACAGGACAGAAGAAGTATTCAGGGCTTCTCTTATGGGTGGGCAGATTTTGCCTTGCACAACAGGGCTTGACTGAGGGCAGAGTGGGCAGTTAGATTTCAAGCAAGCTCTCCTGGCTGACTCTTAAGCCTAAGAAGCTGTAACCACCTGTTGGGGGTGGGGCAGCGCCAGTTCCCAATTCCCACAAAGTTTTGTTATGGGCTTTGGTTAGAGGTCTCTGTTCTTGTGGAGGGGTCTCTGCTCTCCAGTGGGATGAGAGAGATACTGAGTGAGTGAATATCTTATAAGTAAGAAAATTTCAGAGCAAGTGCTATAGGAGATGCCTCTACTG
The DNA here is from genome assembly GCF_011100685.1 of Canis lupus familiaris. NCBI lineage: Eukaryota > Metazoa > Chordata > Mammalia > Carnivora > Canidae > Canis > Canis lupus. Next base: position 28,991,948 of record NC_049237.1, read on the forward strand.
TACATGCCCTAGCCCTTTGGCTTTGGCCCACCTCTGATTGCTGCCTGTACCCTTGGTGGACAATTCGATGTAAGCTTAGACTTTCCTGGAGCTGTTAGTGTCCTACTTCTAGTCTGCTTCCCGTGTCTCCTGCTTTCTCCCTTGGGTTGTCTCAGATGCCTCTCAGGAGATCCTTGGCCAGCATCAGGCAGCAGTGAGGGACAATTCATGCTTCCAGGAGGCAGCCTTCAACTAACAGGGGCATTGGGAATTGGTGGGTGAATGTTCTGGGCTTCCAACCTTTAAGGTGAACAGTGCTGGACTGTGTTTTTTCCTTTTTTAAATTAAAATTTATTTTAATTTAAATATAATTTACCAACATATAGTATAGCGCTCAGTACTTATCATACCATCTTCTTGGGAGTCTGACTGGAATCAGGCACCTACAGCACAGACCATGCTAATACATGGTCTTATTGGCTTTCCTCTTTGCTCCCTTCCCTACATCTTCTTCCTGGGATCAACTATCAAATAAATGACCCATGAACCCTAGTCCTTGCCCCAGGTTCTGCTTTTGAGGAAACCCATATTTTAAGATGCACTTGATGAAGGAAATTAAAAACATATAGTGACTGAGGGTTAGGAGGGAAGTACTTTAACTGGAGAGACTTCCCTAAAGAGACCATAAGTGAATTGGGTTAATTACTAGCTCTTTTAACAAAGAAGACCTGCTTAAACTGTCATCTGGGCTCCATATGTTTTAGTCTGGGGAGATCATTGTGACAGTGACACATAGGCTTGGGTTACTTACTAACCCCTAAGCACCACCACCACCAAATACCAGTGTCATCCAGTGGACAGCAGCCCCACTGAACACTAGGGCACTTGCCAAAGATGACAGTGCTTTCCTGACTGAAGAGAGATCAAGATCCTTCTCTTCCACTTCCCCCTCCACAGTGTCACCAGCAAGTGTATCCCCAGGGACAGCACGGGAAGGCTCTTGACATGCCTTTATATTTCACAACTTAGTGTGCTTCCACAGAAAGAATTTGGGGCATTTATAAGAAAGGCAGAGAAGGTTGGATCTGAGATGTCCTAGAAGGCAGCCTGAATGATTTACTAAAATGGAAGGAAGAGCAGAGAGCCTCAGATAAGTGGGACACTCGCATGTTGATACTGAGGCAGGACATACCACGTATATGGGGCCAGAGATGAACTAGCTATCAACTCCAGCTTTTCCCCCTCATTAAAGCGGTGTAGGGACATTAGAGGGAATGCCCGGAGGCAAATGGCTTAACAGCAGAAACCCCCTTCATCTCTGCAATTCTTAACTCTTCTCAGCCAATGACATTACTGTTCCCAATGTTTGTCTGACTGATGACTTCAGGGCTGGCCCTCTGGTTCCAGCTCATATTAGCAAAGCCCTGGACAGGAGCATGGAAGCAGCCAGGGCCAGGTCCCACACCACACTTCCCTGCAACCTGGAACAGACAGACCTCTGGAAACAGATCAGAAACTGGGATCTAAAATTAATTTTCCACTCCACTCTTCTTTTCAGCTTAGGTTCCAGTGGGCTTACCCTGCCATCTTCCTGGTGACCTTGCTTAGTGCCTCACTTTGGGATTTTTTGGTCTGTAATGAATGACCTGCGCTCAGATGAATCAAAATGGGCATGTTTGAAGGTCAGTGTGGCACAAAAGTAGCTAATTTTACACATTAGGTTGTTTCTTACATGTTGCCTGGAAATTGCTTCTCTTAGCTTATTTATTTTTTTGGAGGAGGCAGCCACTTTCCACCATCCTACCTGTCTGTTCGCCATTTGGTAATGTGGTCTTTAAACCTTGTAAACATTAATTTCCCAGCTCTGCTCCATCTCCTAAGTGACATATCCAAACCTATAAACATATTGTGAGGAGCTTACCGTTGAAAGAATCATCTGCAACATGAAAATCCTCTAATAATCATAAAACGTCCCATGCCCATGTCTGTTTTATGATGTCTCTTTTTCAGGTCCTCCCCATGTGGCCCTGGTATACAAGGCTGCCCATGTCCACTGTCAGCTTCCTTCCCATCAGACCTGCCCACAGTGCCACTTCAAAGCCAGGTTCTTTGTTGCAGTTTCCTCCTGTGAGAGCACTGCTTGGTGTTTGGATTTTTTTTTTACACTGAATTTTCACAAAATGGGACTCATTTATATTGTGATATTTGCTTTGGCCTGATGGTTCTCTAGTAAATTCTAGATCATTAGAGAGAGGTCAGTGTTTTAAGTTGGGGGAGTTCAGAAAGTAGGTTTGCTAAATTTGGCTTTCCTGCTTCTTTTTCTTTGTTTTAAATTTGATTCTTAATATAAAAGTGACACACAGTATGATAAATTTGACTTCCCACCTACTACCCAGAGGTAACTGCTGTTAAATCTGTTATGTATCCTTTCAGAAATTAAATAAATTTAAATAAATCCAGATATATTTAATATAAATTGGATTTTACTATACATACTCTTCTGCAATTTGTAATCCCCGCACCCCCCCGCCCCTTCCCAATTAAACAGCATATCTTTTCACTTTAGTGGAACCAAAATGCTTCAGAACTTTGTTCCTGCCTTCTTTTCCCATTGCTATCTCTTGTAAAAATCTCAACTGGCTGCAAGCCGTGGCACATGTGTGGGTGGAATTAGGAGAGACCCAATCAGTGCTCAGGATTTGGGGGGAACAGGGTTAAACTCATAGGCTAAGAGGCAGAAGTTGGAAAATGTGTTTGGAACCAGGCTGGGCTCTGGAGGATCTGGGCAAGGATGGGACTGGCACTGATACATTCAAGATTGGTGTATCTGAACTCAGCTGAAGTGGGCGATGGCCACAGGGGACCCATTCTAATTTCTTTTTTTCCTACTAAATAATAGGAAAGGTATCCTTTCTGCATAATAATAGCTTTTTCATGTTACAATGTTAGGCAATGGGGCAAAATGTTTAATAAATAATTGCTACCATGTATTGGGCCCCTGGTTTTCAGAAAATGCTTATACAAGGCCTACTACATATTCTGCACTGTGTATGCATGACCTCAAATGCCACCTTCTAGATGGCATCAGCCACATTTTATAGTTAAAAGGAATGAGGTAAGAGCTTATACAATTTGCCCACAGCCTTGAACCCTGCTCAAATACCAACTTGCCCACCCCTGGACTCCGTTCCCTTTCTGTCCCATCACATTGCCTACCATAATGGTGACATCCTTTTTAAATTAAAAAAGTCTTTGCAAAGGAGAAAGCCATGCTAATAAGATAGGAAAAAACACCATTAGAAAGAAGAACATCAGGTGAGCTTATAATATGTGACTGGGCTTTGAAATTCAGTCTTGCTGTCTGTTTTCTATGAACCAGCAGGGCCCACAAGCTTGCACCTGAAGCCGGATCAGAAGAGTCCCTTCAAGCCATATCAGAAGGGGCACCTGGGTGGCTTAGAGGTTGCATGATCTGCCTTTGGCTGAGGTCATGATCCCAGGGTCCTGGGATCAAGTCCTACCAGGCTCATCGCAGGGAGCCAGCTTCTCCCTCTGCCTATATCTCTGCCTCTCTCCGTGTGTCTCTCATGAATAAATAAATAAATAAATAAAATGTTAAAAAAATAAAGTCCATTAGACCCACAGAAATCAAGTCTAGAAACCATGCAAAACCTAACACCTATGAGTCTTAGTATCCCTTTGAAGTTGTTGATTTGTTTTAATGGAAGATATCTGTGACACTGTTAAGATTCAAATGGAGGTTGGCGAACATGGGTTTTATCTTCTCAGTCTTGGGGATGTGACACTTCTTCTGCCCAATTTTTTTTGTTTGTTTGTTTTTGTTTTTGTTTTTGTTTTTTTCCTCCCCGATTTTTGATTCATTTAATTCCAGTGTGTGCTTGACATTTAAGTGCTTGAGTTGTTTATCAAAGGAATGTGGTCATTTTTTAATTCCTAAGGAAAATATATATTGATTTAATGCTATACCTCAAGAAACAGCCCAGGAGACTTTTCTCAAAAAAGAAATATGTGTACATGCATGCAATCTACGTGGACAGGTTGGTTGTATGCGAGTGTGTCCACATTTAGGCTGAGACCAAGCCTCTCTGTCTCTGTTCCGGCCAAGGAGCCACTCTTGTTTCCAGGAGCATCAGTGGAATGATGGGAGCCCTGATGATCTCTGTCGGTGCAAAAACTTCTGAGATCAAATTAGTCCCATGATAGCAAAGAGGGTGTCTGGATGGAGCAGCTCTGCTAGCATCCTTCAGCAGCTCCAGGATGATGATGCCCAAGCCCAGCAGTGAATAACCTAATCAAGCCATTAAAGGGAACAGAAGCCCTCTGCCCTTTTTGATTTCTTCCCATAATGATATAAAGTGCAGTTTAATGAAGTCAGAGGGGTCCTGGGCCTCTCAGCATGGTCAGGCCTTGGGAGGCAGCACTATTGAGTCTGTTGCTGGCGCTCATTACCAGCCTGCTGCTGGCTGCCCAGCCAACAGGCAGGCCCTGCTCGGAGCCACACTGTAGCCAGGGTTTTCTGGGGCAGTTTTCTGGTGGCTGCGGCCCCGCCTGCATTTTGTCTACATAAATTAGACCTTGTGCAGCATATTGGCCTGTCAGGGGACTAGGAAGAAACTGTATATTGTTTCTGGCATCCCTGAGCCCTTCTGCCCCTGACATCTGCTGCGCCTGTGACAGGGAATACATTCTTGACTCATTATCCGAGCAAGTGGAATCCCACCCTGACAGGACCATTAATCAGAATCAAGCAGTCCAGCAAATAAAAAAGAGAGTGAGCAAGAGAGCATGTGAGTGAGGGAGTGACTACAGAAAAGAAAAGAGACACTTTCTAACTTTGGCTTTGGTGTCATTCGGGGGTCTGGACAACTAGCAATCTATCTTTCTGAGTGACAGACCTGATGGATGGCATTATTTATGCTTTTGTGTATTAAAAGACAGCTCTGGCACTGGCTTGTCATTTTCACAGAGGTTTACAAAAAGTTGAAATTTAATTTGGAGGAAAAGGAGGGCAAGGATCAGAGGAAGCTGGCGATTTGACAGTCTGCAAAGACAAGAGAGGGAGCTGAGGGCATGTGAGTCCAGGGATCGCTGGATGCCAGGGGGCCATGGACGCTGCCATTGGGGTGGGCGCGTAGGTACACTGCAGTGGGCTTCCCCTGTGTCTGCACTGATTCTGGATCTCTGGGGCTTTGCAATTTGCATTTGGCATATGTTAATCATTTTATTGAGATGAATGTTTGGGTTCTTGCTGGGAAAAGATGGAAATGGAAAATATACTGGAGTGCTTGGAATGGGATCTTACACATATGTGTGGGGACATTTTAGGTGATTATTTCCAAAACCAGAGAAATGGCCCAAATTGGATGAGACCTCAGCAACATACTGGTGATGCTGCCATCCAGCACACATGAAGTACTGGATAACAAGTGCAAGTAATTTACCTAATTGCATTGATTAAACCACTGGGTGGATCTGTAAATTACACATTCACATGTATGAGTATGCACCCAAGTGTTGGGTGGAGCCGAGAAGGTCGCAGAGATGGGGAGGGGGTAACCAGTTCTGCAGCACACATTTCTTACACACTATGTGTCATTTCTACCACCCAGAGTAGGACACAAGGTGTCCTGTGTCCTTTTATTCCTTAGTTACATCTTTTAGGGGTCAGATGTAAAGGGGAATAAAGATGCAACTAATAGGTTAAATAACAGATGTCACTAAGAGGTCATAGCAATGAGTTGTAATTAATTAATTAATTAAACACTAATTAATTTTTACATCTTTATTGGGATATAATTGACATATGACACTGTATAAGTTTAAAGTGTATGATATGTTGACTCGATGAGCTCATATATTGCCAAATGATTACCACCATAGTGCTAATGCTACACCTCCAGCATGTGACAAAATTACCATTTTTTTTGGAAGTAAGAACATTTAAGATTTACTGTCTCAGCAACTTCCAAGTATATGATATAGTATTGTTAACTATCATCACTGCAATGCATATTTATGACCTTCATTCACAATGCTATGCTCTTGAATGCCTCACACTTGGCTATTCCCAAAGACATCTGCTTTTGAATCCACCAGCTAAAATGCATCATTTGCTTTAAATTAATAATGTAAAAACATTCCAGTCCTTGTCTTGTTCTCTTTTTCCATGCCTGCCATACTGGAATGTCATACTTTCTCCTGGAGGGTCCTGCACCTGGGGTGGCTGCAGCACCAGCAGCATTCCCTGGCAGGGCAGTAAAGCCCAGCCCCTGGTTTATGAACCATGGATGGGACGCAGCCTGAAGCTCAAATGGGGCCAGCATCAACCTCCAACCCATTAGCTGCTCTTCTTCTTCCTGAGTCTTCTTCTCTTCCTGGAAGGAGGTGTACTTGGATCCTGCTCATCTGCTCTGCTTTTGCCAGAATCCCCTAGGTGTTGCCAGCTCTAGGCTTTGACCCCAGAGGATCATGGGGAGTTGAGAGGATCATTTACCCCCTAAGAATATACAGATGGCATGGAAGCAAAGATCAAAGATGCTGTAAGGTCGACTATCTCAAGGTAGGGTTAGGTTTAGTCTTAAAGAGAGGGTAGGTCAAGATAAAGGTCTGACATGAATAACTGTACCATAACAGCAGCCTTCCTCTTTAAGAATGGGGTCATGCGCTCCACTCCAATGAGCAGGCTGGTCAGACACATTTGGTGCCTAGATTGACAGGCATTGGATGGACAGTTTGGCCAGTCAAGAATTTGATGTCGACTATCAAGCTGAGTGGGACAACCATGACAAAGAATCCTCTTGGGAGGAGGAGTTATGTTTTTGTCATGAGGATTTAGACTTCCTTAACCACCCCATTTGTTGGTTTTGTTGTCAGAGTTCTGTGTTCTAGTGGCAGTCCTGCCACTTTTGAGCCTTCCAGTTTTTGGTGTCCTTAATCCTCAATAAAATAGGGATGATTATAATTCTTTCAGTTGCAAAGATTAAATGTAAAATATAGCTAAGTTATATCATTAAAACGCTAGTGCACAGTAGATGCTCAAGGAGTATCTCAAACTTAAAGGATCTGTGGCTCTAAAAGGAACACATTTATCTTCTAGAGTTTTCACTGATATCTTTAGTTCCTTATATCCAACTAGGAAACCATTCTTTTGAAAGAATACCTGGAGCTTTCATTTTACGAAGTGTCATGTAGTGGTATGAACTATACCTCAATTTGAAACAAGAAAATTAAGGGTTGAAAAAGTGAGAAAAAAGAATGAGCTGGTGATATGTATAAAAGGCAAATGTAACATGGGGGCTTTCTAAAAATGACATTTTATCTGTTGGAAAATACCGGATCTTATGTCATACATTAGATCATATAGAACAGGGTTGGCATGGGAGACTATAGGACGTGTCTCTCTGTGGCCCTGTGAGACTCTAATGTCTTATCTCTCTAGAAGAGAGGCTGCCCTGAGGATCGGATGTTGAAGTTTGAAGCTGGCTATTTTAGACATGCCAGCATGATTCCCCTGTCTGGTATGAACAGTTGCTTCATAAACAAAGGGAAGATCAGAGAACCTGTCTTCAATGACTTAACTTTAAAGTAAATCAACTAATATTGATGGGTCTCAGTTTCTTCATTGGTTAACATGGAGATGATCATATTTTCTTTAGAGGGTCATTAAATCACAGATATTATGTGGAAAGTGCCCAGTCTAGCACAGTGCTTAGAGTATAGGGTATTCAAAAAGAGATCTATTATTATGGCCATAGTCTGGCTCTCAGAAAGAGGTCTGCCCAAATGGACTGGGCATTGGCCCAAGGAAAGAATCTATATGTAGGATAGATTGTGTCCCCAACCTCAAGTGTCCTTTAGGAAAAACCTACTTAAATAGATTTGCTTCTCCATATTTTTCCTTCCTTTTAGCCATTCTTGACAAGGATGATTAGAAGAAGAGGAGACTGAAGGCTGGGCAGAGACAAAGGACATGAGGTAGAAGAAGTAATAGAAAGAATGGGTATAGGGATTTCTACATACTGCTTTAAGAGAGGGAAAGAAAATGTAGATGAATAAACCTGAACTTTGGAGCACGTTCTTGTCTTCAAGATGGATCTGAAACTCGGAAGAGAGGATGGGCGGAGGTAGGTGGTCAGGATGTCCTTCCATGTTCTTGTGTGACACCCTTTGTGCTCTCCTATGAAGTTAGCAAGGGTGGAACAACACTGTGTTGGGGAGCAAGGGGGAGGATTGATAAAGCCTCACTTTTTCCAGTGTAGGAGTTCAAGTTCCTCTTCATCTCTAGACCTGTGGTGGGATCTAGGAAGAGTCAACAGCTGAGTCATTATAGATGAGACCTTTAACATCTGGATGGAGGAGCAGCCACTGAGGGAAAAATCCTGTTGGTATCCATATTATCTGTGACCAATTAAAAGACATTGATATGCATCCCAGTGAAACTCAGAGCCTGAAAATATTCCAGCATGGGGGTAAGTGGTAGAGTAACTAACCTGAAATCAACTGTGAAGTAGCCTGTTGTAATAATTAAACATCTGGAAATTTTTTTTGATAGTTTCTTTAGTGTATTGTTTTCATTATTTTAGCAAATCTAAAAATACTCTTTAAAAAGGCTTCCATTGTCCTCCTACTGGTATTTTAAGGCTTGGGGAGGAAAAAACTACAGACATCTGCCCTATTATTTTTCTGGGGGGGGTAGATGGTTAACTTTCTGCTGAATAGGTCATGCAACTGCTAATGGAATGGCAGATCTGTCACCAGTCATTCTGAATCTTCTCTGGACTAGTCCTCTGACCTAAATCCAATCATTTAACTCACCATCCCTTCCCCTGCACCCTGCCCAGACCCCAAGCTTTGGTCATGTATTTTAAAATCTTGATATACTGCTTTCATAGACTGTTGAAAAATGCATGCAAATTTCTTAGCACAGTGTCTGGCTCTTCCTAGAAATGCTTTCTATTCTTATTATCACATTCCTATGACAGCAGTCATCAAGCACAAATGGATAAGTGCTCCATTTCCACAAATGGAAAGTCTAGAGCTGATATGTTTTACTTGAGGGAGAGTGAGGGAAGAGCCATGTAGAACTGGACGATGAGGCAAACAATTTCAGGAAGACCTACTACCATAATTTATTTCCATCCAACAGTTCGCTGGTGCCAGGGATGTAGAGGTGAAAAAATTTAGTCCTTGCCCTCGTGGTCCAGTGGTGGAAATAAACATACAAATGCACAACCTCTATGGATATAGCTACACAAGAATAAAGGGATCTTCAAAGGAGCACTGCCCATAAAGCCTCCGGGGCCTGTTAGCTGGCCCCAGCAGCCTTCTCTTTGCTCTTTGGATGTTAGGAGTGGTATGGTCATTTATTTGCTACCTGGAAAAAGGAGCTCTTTCTTGTTTTCAGCCTAGAAGTTCTAAGTCCTCAGTATCCTCCCAGGACAAATCTCTATTAGGCAGGCAGTTTGCTTCTGGGTCCCTGAAGTTCATTTGGTGGACTCAGCTGTTTGTGAAACCCAAGGGAGTTATTCATTAACGTCAGTAAGAAATGCTTGACTAACATCTGGCTTGTTGGGGGCTGGGCTTGGTTAATTCTACTTGGAACAACACCAATATTAGTTCTGCTTGGATTAACACCAGCACTAATGATGACATAAGACTCTTACTTCATTAGCCTGATGAAGGGAAAATCTTGCATGTTCAGCCTGAGCCAAAGAATAGAGCCCAGGTCCAAGACTGGGGAGCTGAGCCTAATGAGTGAATCAAGTTAACTGGACAGAAGAAATGACCCAAGCATAGAGGGAGGCACAGCAGTGTGTTACAAGGGATACTCTGAGTCCAGACAGATGTGCTGGGAACACCTAAGTGTTTTAGAAGTTACAGGGATTGAAGAAGGCATACTGACCACGTCTCATTTTTTTAAAGTATAGTTATAGCCAGCCAGAGAGCTGGTATAGTTTTTATGCCTCAAATGTTCAAATGCTCACTGATACAGGGACAGTGCTCAGGAAAGAAAACCATCAGCAGTTTGGTTTGGAGTCCTTCTCTTCCCCTCTAGAATCTCTCTCCCCACCATTGGGCTCAAACACCTATCTACATATACACACAGTTTTCCCACTTTCCACTCAGACTGCAGGTATTTAATAGGCATATGTCATAAGTCTTGTGAAATGCCAGAGCTTTAGAGACAGATGAGGCAGACATACACCCATTTGTGGAACTCAGACTGGAGCTAGGGGCATCCTGACAAGTAAGCAGAACACTAAGGATATTGAGGTCCTACTAATGGAATTAGCACTTCTCTCAGACCTGGGAAGGGCAAGGAGTGGGTGAAGGGAAGCCCTAAGGCTGGAATGAATAGGAGTTACTCAGAAGAAGGATGTTCTGGCAGAGAGGACAGGTACCAAAGACCCTTCAGAAGAGGGAGCCTGGGAGCTGCAGAGGCAGAGACCACTCTAGTGAGTTCTGTACCAGAGCTGGGAGTAGTGAGAGCAGAGTGGAGAAACTTGCAGTATCTAATCATAACCTGCCAGTTGTATTGAAGAATTTGTCAACAGCTTCATCTCAGATGACATTTTTGAGACTTTCCAACCTAGAAGCATGGTCAGAAAATCACTTCAGGCAACTGTAAAGTCCTACCAGCCAGCATGTTCCTACTATTGTTTCTCAGGTTTCAGATATTTAGGAAGGTCGTGGCTTTGTGGTGTGAGTTCAGATTCTGATATACTTCTTTCTTTGTCCCAACCTGGAAATGATAAATGTTGAGGGCAATGTTTGTGGTCCTGCTGCCACTCTGACCCAGACCAATGGCTGCCAGTCCAAGAAGGCTGCCACCCTCGAGAGCATTCTTGGGCTAGGAGTTCCCCTTGGGGACAAGAAGCCCCTTCCTTGGGGTTTGGCCTCCTTCACCTGATTCTCAGCTGTCCAGAGTTACTTAATGCTCAGATCCAACTTAATAAAAAACTTTTTAAAAGATTTTATTTATTTATTTGAGAGAGAGAGAGAGAGGGAGAGCGAGCAGAGGGAGGCACAGAGGAACTGGGAGAGAGAGAATCTCAGGCAGACTCCCGCTCTGCATAGAAGCTACATGGGCTAGATCCTAGGACCTTGAGATCATGACCTGAGCGGAAATCAAGAGTCCGATGATTAACTGAGTCCCCCTGACGCCTCCCAATTTAATCAAATTCATTCATCTCTGCTTACAGAACACTTACACTCTCCTATTCATGTTTATGCAAAGATAACACGCCACTGTTTTAAGTGATGGAGTTAACAAACTTGCTGAGACCATCTTATCTGCTACCATTAATTGCTTCCAATTCTCAGAAAATATTTCCCCTTTTGTTTGCATACTGAGTTGAGTCACTAGTGGCAGATGAATCCAAAAGCCCCACAGGCTCAGCCTCAGCTCCAGATCCATAGCAGCCAGCAGAATTCATGAGTGTCGTGAGAGGCTGCGGTCTGATTCCAAAACCAAATATCTAGTGATGGCAGGATTTGAAGAATACAGCTTAATCCCCCTGAACAAACAGGAAACAGTTTGCTAGTAAAACTGAGTTGAGTTTATTGAAGTTGACAATATTAAAATTAAAAGAAAAATTGTTTATGCTGGCTTCACTTTTCATTGACCTGACGAAATGCAAATGGACAGTAGGCAAAAGCTGGTGACTTTGTTGTGTTTTTGTCTCTGTGGCAGAGAGCTGAGGTCTGAGGCTTTTGCTGGTTCCCTTGGCTGCCAGAGGGCTGGGATAGGGTGAGGCTGGGAGCACCCACATGGTGGATTCTGGGTGCTGAGTTCTCTTGCTTTTTCTGCCCCTGATTTGCTGATGGTTCCTGAACAGGAGGTTTCCACTGCCCTGTGGCAATCCCTGGTAATAAAAGGAAATGGCTATAAATGATGAGTGGGGTCTCTGCAAATGTAAAACTTAATGAAGACATCAAATGAAGAAATAGAAAGTCCAGTTTTAAATGTGAGTTTTCTTGGCAGTAAGAACATCTGTTCCTCGTAAGGTCTGGCTTGAGAGGTGAAGGGATCAGTTTAGATTTGGAACAAGGAGCTAGAGCTTTGAAGGAGTTAATCACCATTGATTAAGAAGAGGGAGGTCAATTCTGAGTTCCCTGTTTATAGAAGGCCATCTCCGATATTACTTGGGTCTATGAGATGTTGAAGCTAATATTACTTTCCAGAGGATCTAATGTTGATTGATTATATATGTGAAGTGAATTATATACATTACTTATTTAGTTCTGAAACTGTGTGAAGTAGACACTGGCCCTTCTTACAGAGGAGAAGAGTTGGGCCCAGAGAGATGAAGCCACAGAGTGAAGTATTGGAACTGTCACTTCATTTGTCTGATTCAATACTTACTCCTTCTTCACTATTCTTCCCAAAGGGTATGGAGAAATGTGATAGATTTTAATAAATACTTTACTTTATGTAGCTTTAATGTTACTTTACTGTAACTGCCCTTTTTGATGGTGTTTTCTGGGGAGAGAAATTGGAAGGACCAACCATATGGAATGTCCCACTGGATTGTCCTTTATGAGTAGGTGCCCCTCCCCCCACTCTATCCCATAGGCTCTGGAGCAGTTAACCCTGTCTCTGTTCCAGATACTGCCTTTGCCACCCCTTTCTGCAAAGGGAATGCATGCATGTACACATGCACAAACACACAGATACACACAACTCTGAGTTACATTTCTTTTTTTTTGAAGATTAAAAAAAAATTTATCTATTAATGGGAGACTCTGAGACAGAGAGAGAGGTAGAGACACAGGCAGAGGGAGAAGCAGGCTCCATGCAGGGATCCCGACATGGGACTCGATCCCGGGTCCCCAGGATCAGGCCCTGGCCTGAAGGTGGCACTAAACCGCTGAGCCACCCAGGCTGCCCTGAGTTACATTTCAAAATCACTTGCCACTCATCTGACTTGTCCCTTGTCCCTGGATTTCTCCCCTGGCTGCAGGAAAGAATATCAAAGTGGGTGTGCCTTCGAGGTGGGGTGTAGAGATCATAATCACATGATGTTTATAACCAGTTACTCACTGGTTTATGAACCGTTCCCAGCCTCCAAAGTACCCATATTCTAGTTCCCATGCTCTGCTTTCATTCTAGTATCAAAGTACAAGTCAATTTGGAATTATTTTCTGAGCCAATTAGCTTAAGTATAACATATTTTGGCCTCACGTATTGGATGCTCTCATGAAATCCACGTTCTGGATGCAGGCAAGGGTTAGTCCCCTCTTCCCTCTCTGCAGACTTCTGGTACTTGACTCACATACTAATAGAACAGATCTGTATGACTTCCCTAGAGCCACTGAAAAAAATTAGTGCAAGCTTGGTGACTTAAAGCCTAAATAGAAATTTATTTTCTTGCAATTCTGGAGACCTGAAGTCTGAAACCAAGGTATAGGTAGGGCCATACTTCCACCAGAGGCTATAGGGGAGAAACTATTCCTTGCCTCTTCTGGCTCCTGGTGGTCATTGGCAGTCCTTGAATTGTGCAGCATCTCTCTTTGCTCCATCTTCACCCTCTTCTCTCTGCATCTGTCTTAGAACTTCTTCTACCTCTCACCTATGAGGATATTTGTGATCATATTTAGGGCTTATTCCCTCCAAAACGGGAAACCAAAGCTTTTCTTCTAAAGATCCTTAAATGTAATTGGATCTTTTGCCATGTAAGGAAATATTCTCAGGTTCCAAGGATGAGGAGACTGTGGGAACCACCATTCAGCCCACTACACCCTCTCTGCTTCTTGCATTATCCCCACCATCAATCCTTGTAGTGTGGCATGTCTGCTCCTTCTTGAGCCACAGTGCTGATTGATTTATGGTCTTCTCTTCCAAGGGGCAATGGAGCACACGTGTGCCTGATAGTGGTGGCCACCCTCGCTCTCATAGTCTGTTTGTTTTTTCTTTCCCATCAATCAGCTGTTGCATTTCAACTTATGGTCCCACACCCAAGGGATTGTGATGTGATGTATCTCCCCTTCACTGATCCAGCCCATCCTTTGCCCTGCCAGAGCAATGACTACTTCCCACAGTAACACCATCTAGGCAATATCAAATACTGCAGTACTCAACTCAAATTTCCTTGGTCCTGGATGAGAAACATAAATAAAGATTAAGAAAAGAAGCAACTAGTATATTAAAGATGATTTTTGTCTTCCGTAAAACTATTGATTTCCCCTGAACTAAAATGCATTAGATAAAACATGAGGAAAATGTCCAGTTCATGCAGAGCTGTCAGGTCCTAGAAAGTAAAACCCTGGCTGGTGATGAATTCTTATTCTAAGCAAGAAGTTTTCTAAGATCAGAGATTGAGAAGAAACATAATCCAGCAACAGTTAATTTAGACCCAGAGTCAGGAAATGTGGATTTTTTCATCTTAATTCTCTTACCGACAAGTTAGAGACCTGGGAAAGTTACTGCATCTCTCTCTGGACCTTAGGTTATTCATCTGTAAAATGGGATTCATGCTGTCAGCCTTGGGGCACCTGGGTGGCTCAGTCGGTTAAGCACCTACCTCTTGATTTCAGCTCAGGTCATGATCTCAGAGTTGTGAGATTGAGCCCTGAATCTGGGCTGATTCAACCCCTCAGCACTTCATGCTCAGCAAGCAGTCTGCCTGAGATTTTTTCTCCCTTTCTCCCTCTGCCCCTCACCCACTGCATGCACCTTTTCTCTCACACATAAATAAATCTTAAAAAAAATAGTGTCAGCCTTATGTGCCCCACAGGGTTATTGTGAGGCTCAAATGACAGCTTTGGAAACACCACATACAATGTGTGTCTTTCTTCCAGCAAGCAGACAAGAAGGAGATTGAGCTTGCTTCATATAGACCAACCTCAACCTTGGCTTTGGGATGCCTGCTGTCTCTTACCTACCTTCTCCTCAGCAAGTCATTGGATTTGGAGTCTGCTGAAATGGATAGGAGTCATTTCTTTGCATTTGATGTGTATGTGAGGTTGCAGGTAAATATTACTATATTTGAATCTCAGCTTCCTCTTCAGTAGAATGGGGATTCTCACCCCTATTCAGTGTAATCACATAAAATCATATAGTGAGAAAGGCCTTTTTGAAACTACAAAGTACTATACAGATTGAAGTTCATGTTATTAAGATGACCAAATGCCCACTGCCCTTCTCTTTGCATGCCAAAACAATTGGGATAAGCCATGGGATGTAGATCTCTCACCTCCTGTGACCCCAGGAACTCATGGTTGTTTCCATCATCCTCCTTTATACATAATGACAGTGGAGATGGCATGGGAGCCAAGGGACACATTTCAGATTTGCTTTCTTTTGTGCGTTGCAGCAACTAAAGAGTATTTTAGGACAAGGTAACTGCTGTAACAAACAACAAATCTCTATTGGCATAATAGAACAAAGGACTATTTCTTTCTTTTAAAAATTATTTATTTATTTATTTATTTATTTATTTATTTATTTATTTGACTCTTTCTTGTGTTACAGTCTGAAGTAGGGTAGGGAGCGAGGGCAGGTGGCTGTGACTACTTCCATCCTATGACTCTGCCATCCCCTTAGGCCTCTGAATCTTCCACTTCATTCAATGCATCCAACCTGTTGATCAGAGAAAGGAGAGAGTCTAGAGGACTATATGGGAGAGTTTAGAGATCAGTCCTGGAGGTGGTGTACATCACTTCTACCTACACTCCACAGGCCAGAACTCAAGCACATGACCTCACCTAACTTTAAGGCAAATGGGAAATGTAGCCCAGTGGTGTACTCAGTAGGAAAGAGAGAAATACATATATTGCTAAACCCTAGCAATCTCTGCCAAAGTGGAATATTTTAGAATGATTTAGAGATATTTAAATATGGATCAATTTTCCTTGGTACATAGCCAGAGACAATAGACTAAATCTACATGATATTAGGCATTTTTTCAAAGCAAGTTTATGTGTGTGTACACATACATGTGTGTATTCCATACCTAATGGATGAGTCAGGTTCTTCAGATTTATACAGTAAATCAGTTGTTTAAAACTTAAAAACATTTTTTTTTAATAAAACCAAAGGAAATTGTAGGGTATATCAGTTACGGTATAAGACTTGGAGTCTGATAGCCTGGATGCAAATCCCAAATCACCATTAGCTAGCCAAAAAGCCTTGATAAAGTTACTTAATCTAGTGGTTTTCAAACACTTCTTAAAAAAAGATTTATTTATTTTAGAGAGGAGGGAAGGACAAAGGGAGAGAGAATCTTAAGCAGATTCTGCACTGAGCATGGAGCCCAATGCAGAGTTCAATATCATGACCTGAGATCATGACCTGAGCTAAAACCAAGAGTCATATGCTTAACAGACTGAGCCACCCAGGTGCCCCTCAAACACTTTTGAATATACATACACACATACATATACACACATACTGTATATGTAATTAATACACATGTATATGTGCATGTATATGAGTATATATGTGTGTGTATATATATGTGTATTTTTATTATTTATTTATTTATTTATTTACTGGACTATTTCTTGTCTTACAGTCTGAAGTAGAGTCTTACAGTCTGAAGCAGGATTCACAATGGGAATCAACCTCATTGATTTTGTACCTAGTGGTGGGTCATGACCTTCATTTGAAACCATTGACTTAACCTCTTATTAGTCTCAGTTTCCTCAATTGAGAAATGGGCTTGTTGCATCAAACAAACTAATGCTCATAAAAGATTTCACAAAGTGAGCATTTAATACATGTCAGCTATTGTTGTTGTTATTATTATTGTGTGATATTTATGATAGCTTGCCAAAATTCACACAACTAGTGAGAGGTAAAGACCAAATTCAAGCAAGGGATTGTTGTCCCCTTTCCATGTTAGCACAGTAGGATCATTTAATTCTTCCTTTTCTCCTCTCCTCATTTGGTCTAACATGAAATACTTATTTAGTGCAAAACATGCACCAGACACTGTGATAGCATTGGGAATGGAAGAAGGAAGAAAGCATGGTTGTTGTTCTTATGCAGCTTGGATATCTAGAAGCGTGCTGTGTATGACAGTGGCCACTCACCATATGTGGTTATATTTGTATTTACATTTCAATTAATTAAAATGAAATAAAATTAAAAATCCATCCCCTCAGTCACTCCTAGTCACATTTCAAGTGTTCAACTGCCATATGTGGCTAAATGGCTGCCATGGGATCCCTGGGTGGCGCAGCGGTTTAGCGCCTGCCTTTGGCCCGGGGCG
The DNA here is from genome assembly GCF_011100685.1 of Canis lupus familiaris. Lineage (NCBI taxonomy): Eukaryota > Metazoa > Chordata > Mammalia > Carnivora > Canidae > Canis > Canis lupus. The sequence continues at coordinate 29,009,161 of NC_049237.1, forward strand.
CGATCCTGGAGACCCGGGATCGAATCCCACATCAGGCTCCCGGTGCATGGAGCCTGCTTCTCCCTCTGCCTGTGTCTCTGCCTCTCTCTCTCTCTGTGTGACTATCATAAATAAATAAAAATTAAAAAAAAAAATTAATGGCTGCCATACTTGACAGTGGAGGTATGGAACACCTCCACCATCACAGAATGTTCCAAAGTATAAATAAAGTGCCCTGATAGAATGGACATCTGTTCTTCAAATTTGGAGGATGAAGAGAAAAAGAACTCACATGAAATGACCTTCATCCTCTGAGGAGACTTCAGGGTTTCTCAACCATTTCAGAATGGCACTCATGGATCCAGCTCTGCTACTCTCAGTTTACCCTGTTACCCTGGGCAGGTACCTTTGCTGCTCATGATTCTTCTGCTCTTTGCTGAGGGTGGTATCCCTCACAATATCTAAGCAGCTGTACCTGGATCAGGAAATAGAACCCTATGCATGAGGAAACAAAAAGGACATGCCTGATGTGGACGTTGGTCCCAGTTGGAGCCACTACTTGTGCAGCCTTGCCCCTGAGGCTGAATATAATAAATCCCTTTCTTTGAAGCCAGGGAAAGCCAGACCTCATGTCTCCCTGGGAGCATCTTGTCCACTGGAGACATGGTTGAGGGAGTGGTTGCAGGTGAACCTCACCCCGGAGGCCTGATGAACATGGGACTATCACTCTGTGTTGACACAATGACTGAATCCTGGTTCCTGTGGGAAGTGGAGCTTGCCTGTTCAGCTAGTGGCCTTGATTGCCATCTGACGACTACCATCCCCCATCTTCAAGCATCAGATCACTGGATATTTACCAGCCAAACCCCACATCATCTTGGAAAATTTTCCCTAAACATGTGATCCTGGCAGTTCCCTGATGCATAAACCTACCAAAGCCCAGAAGCATCTATCCTGATATTCTCTCCCCACCTTAAGAGAATATCCATGCCAGGAACTTCCAGGAAGCAGAAATGAGTCTTATTGGGGCATGATGACTTGGTGTGGATGAGATCCACTGTATTTGATGTAATGGGAAGAGTGAGAACTTTGGAAACAGGGTGGGGTTCGAAATCATAATCATTTAAGAATTGAAGTTCTTAATAAGTTACCCATTTACTCCCACTGTTAGGCTCTTTGATCTACAAAGCAAGGATGAAAGTGGACATGCAAGCTAAGATTTAATTGTCTAGGAGGTAAACAGGTGGAAAGGGACTTACACATAACTGATGGAGCTTTCTTTTCCCTTTCTCTTCCACTTCCTCTCCTAGAGGCTTACCTATCCTGGCTTTGGCTGATTCTCCCCTTGAACCAGTTCTTCTCATGTGCTCTGTTCCCCAGTCCCTAACCTTCAGAGAATAAAGGGGATCCTCCAAAAGTAGAGTGATGCAAAACCCTATCTAAGTGAGGGCTTGTGTTTCATTCTTTCGTGCAGTGGGGTGAAACTCAGATCTGGACTAGGACCAATGGTGGTTTTTTGTCTTTCATGCTAAAGGGTAAGAGCCTTTCACTTCTGAAGGCAAATTCATGTGGAACCATGGAGCTTATGAATCAGGAAAGCAGATTATGAGAAAGAAACAGTTATTTGCTTATACAAACAGTCTGTTTATTTGGAACTCTGCAGAAAACAGAACTTTTCATATGGAACTGAGAAACATAAATGAACTCCCCAATAGGAGGAAATATGAGAGGTTTGACAGATGCATTACTGAGGTCACAATGGTCCTTGTTTAGATCTTTAAACACCCAAGCTCTTTTCTACCATATGATCCTCACATATGCGCTGACTCCTTCTGCCAGGAATGCTCCTCTCTCTCCCAATCGGTTTTTGGCCAAACCCTATTTGACATTCATTTCTCAACTATCAGTGTGACCACTACAGAAACTCCAATAAAAACCATGCCACCTGCCTATTCTACCTCATACCACATGCCTTATTCATAATGCTTATAAAAATATCAAATTACCATATGTGTTCATTTGCATGATTATATAATTTATATCTCTTAAACTGGACTATAAGCTCCATGGGAACATAGAAACCTGCTCCAAGCATGAGATCATGCTGGACCTTTTCTCTTCTGTATATAAAGTAGCATTGTCCTTGGTCTAATGGCATGTGAGTCCTTGATAGTGAGAAGGCTGTGGCCCAGGTGTACATTGGTCTTCTTTGTCCACTCTCATTCTGAACTCTGAGTTTAGATATAAAAAAGGTAGAAGGGGTGAGCTGAGATTGAGGAGTGAGTGGGTGTAGGCATTGGTAGGCAAATTGGGAGAAAGAGGATTTCATGGGATATAGAATTTCATGGATCTTCAAATAATGACTGAGGAGGGAATCCACAATCTCAATTAGCAATTAGGAGGAGCAGTGTAATAGCACATGAGTGAGACTGTGTGGGAAGCAATGTGCTAAGGGACCTGCTCAGTTTGCCTGCATTTATTAGTGGGAGAAACACATTCCTCTTGTCCATGTCCTCTTAAACTTATGAATGAGAGTGTGCTTGGCCCAATAGACATCTGTTGAATGAACAGTAGAGTTCAAATGGCTTTGAACTAAATTAAAAATAAATAAAAATTTATATATATATATATATATATATATATATATCCCAAGAAAATAAAGACAGAATAGGGGGTTCATGCAATTTGATGTAGCTGGGAGCATCTAACCTTGCCCTACCAGCTGGCTTTTGAGGAAGTTTTGGACTGATGCTTTCTGAATTTTTTCCAGGCAAGTCCTTTCTAACTGTATCTTAATGTCATTATAAACATTGCATCAGTGAGAAAGGAATTCTGAGTCTCAACTGAGGAAACTAGAGCACATTCCCTTCCTGCGGATTAGAGGAATTGATGGAGGCTTCTTCCAGGAGGAGTAGAGGCTGCATTTGGACATTTCCTGACCAAGTTATCTCCAGTGTATTTTGAGGGATAAAGACTGATTTCTCTGGGGGTTGAGGAGGGGTGTAGGTGGGAGTTAAGGGGGTGGCTCCAAAGATATACTCTGACTTCTTTCTTCAAGAGTCATTTATTTGGTGTCTATACATCTGGGTATGTGTCTCCAAGGAGTGCCATGGAAGTGCTGGCATTTCATATTCTTAACTGACTTGCTGCCCATCAAGCTCCATCTGGGACCCAAGGAAGCAAAATTCTCCATCATCCTTTGAAATCCAGTTCAGTTCACTGGGTCTTCTTCCATGATTGCTCATCCCAGCACTTCCCCACACAAGGTGTCCTTTCTCTCCTCTGACATCTGACATCTTAGCATTTGCTCCGACTCTTGTCCTTTCACTATATCTTCATCACATACAATCTTGTGGCAGCATTTGTCTGGTTGAATTATATTGGCCAAGGAGTCTATCCACTGAGGACTCTGCAGTAGACAGAGGGTGGCTGCCTCTAATGTCCTCCTCTTCCCTGGAACTGGTGGGTTTGTTACCTCACATGGCAGAAGGTCTTTGTGGGTATGATTATATTAAAGATCTAGAGATGGTGAGATTATCCTGGCTGGCTTATCTGTGTGGGTTGCATGTAGTCACAGAACTCTTTCTAAGAGGGAGCAAAGGCATTAAGTCAGGAGAGAAGATGTGACAAAGAAGGAGAAGTGAAGAGCTGTAAGGATGGAGGAAAAAGGTGGGGACCCAGGGACACAGGTGCCTCTGGAAGGTAGGAAAGGCAAAGAATCAGATTTTCTAGACCTCCAGAAGGAATGTTGCTCTGCTGATACCTTAATTTCAGTCCATAAGGTCCATTTTGGACTTCTGACCTCCAGAAGAAAAATGTGTGTTGTTTTAAGTAATTAAGTGTGTGGCAATTCACTACAGCAGCAATAGGAGACAAATGTATACGTTCTCCGCAAACACTTGTCTGCCTGGATTAAAGCCTTATGGGATAACCTGCAGGCTGATATACTTCTGAACTTACTTGGAAAGCAATGAAAAAGATGTAAAATTTTCATATAACCTATAAGGAAAGGGTGGTTATATATGGGAAGCCCTAGAGGCCTAGCCTGTTCTACACTAAAAAGGCTGCAGGCCTTAGCTCTGCCCCTGGCTCCGGCGGCCCTTCACAGTTTACAAAGAGAGTCTATGTCGCTGCCACAGAACTGAGAAGAGGATATAGTTCATAATTTAGCTCAAAGTGGGCAAAGCCTCTGCCACTGACATCGTGTGGCTTGTCCTGGCCAAATGAGGCAGCCTCTCCTTTCCTGCTGGATGCTCTCCAGGGCTTTGGTGGAGGCAACACTGTTATCCCAGTGGAAGTCAAAAGCCAAACTGCAACAGGGTTGAAGGAATCCAGTTCTGTCTGGCTCCCAAGTGAGATGGTGGTAGTTAAGCAGATTTCCTCCAAGCCAGAGAAGCACAACTCTGCCAGGGAAATCAAATTAAAACAGGAAGGTGGAGAAATGATCTTCATTAAAAGCATACCTGCCACACTATTTCTCCAAGCCAATTTGGCACAGAACTTGCCTCTACTGCTTTTAATAGGTGTGAACTGATGTTTTATTTAACTGTCCACCTTCTCTTGGCTCCTGATGCTGCCTAGAAAAATAAAGGTTTTAAAATTTATTTCTGATTTAGCTGGCCATGAGTCCAGGCTATTCCCTGGGCTACAGCCTCAGGAACACATTAGAGAGAATACTCATTTATTATTTTTTTTTTCAGAATTAGTTATTTCATTCAAAAACTACTGAGCTCCTACGAATCACATTTGGAACCATCTGAGCTCAGTCTTTTTTCTTTTTCTTTTTTTTTTTTAAGGATGTGCGTTGTTATTTCTGTTTTTGCAATACTTTTGATTTTCTCCCCCATGGTTATTAATCAATTTAAATGTTCTTGCTTTTTGGAGCTAATTTGTGTAATTTACATTTTTCAGTAAAATCTTTATTTTTATCCATTTTTCAATTTTACTAGTGCAGTATTGAATGAAGGGTTTAAAAAATTCTCCTAATTTCCATGAAATCTGTGAATATACCCCCTTTATCTTGTCTGCTATTGTATACTTGTGTTTTCGTTTTTATTTCTTGATAGACAAGTTAGTAGATTCAACTACATAGATTTTACAAAACCCTAATTCATTGAGTTTTGGTTTTATCCATGTGAATTTATTTCATATAATTCCTTGAGATTTATTTACTTATTCTTCTAAGTTTTGAAGAAATACTGATTATTTATGTTGGTTTTTGTTAAGTAATGATGTTGTTTCAGGCTATAAATCTTTCTCTGAGTACAATTTTGTGTGTGTTCAGTAAGTTTGAATGTGAAGGTTTCCTTTACTGTTACTTAATGTTTTAATTAAGATGCTGATGTTCTTTTTGACCTGAGGGTTTTTTTAGAGTTAAAATATTTCACTTTGTGAATTATCTGTACTTCTGTTATTTATTTCTCTTCTTGGAGCCTTGTGGTCAAAGAGGGTGTGGAGTTCTTTGGTATCTATTTAAAATTTCTTCATATTTTATATGATCAACTTAAAAAAAGTTGCTAGCATTTGCACATAAAAGATAGATATATTTTTATTTATCAGATATGAAGTTTGATATATAGAATTTGAAATGATATACATCATAACTTTATGGATTATATCATTCAGAATAGGTATGTACTATTGAAAACACTGAAGGCTTTTTGCATTTGACATGAAACTATTAAAGTTTCCTACTCCTAGTGAGTTTCAGTAAAATTTTCATTGCATTTTAAACTGATTTTTGTTTTATATAGTTTAAATTTATTCTCCCTGACATACATTCATTGTGTGTTATGTCTTCATCATTAAAACAGGATTCTCTTTGCCTTGTTTAATCTTTGAATTTTGAATTCCACTTTGCAAGACATAACTCTTAAACTTCTGACTCCTTCTGTTTTAGTTGTAGATGTTTTTATTTCACTTTTCACTTACCTGCTATGCATTTGCACACCATTTTAGTTTTGGCCTTAATGAATATCTGCTTTCTAGACATATTTTTTGTGGACTGAAATTATGTTTTTTTTAACCCCAATCTGGGATTTTTTTTCCTTGAATAGCTCTTCCTTCCTTCTTTCTTTCCTTTCTTCTTTCCTTCCATCCTTTCTATTTAGAAATATTTTTCCTGTTGCCCATGATTTGCATTTGCATGTATATCTTTTGCTCTATGTTCATGATCCTTGTTGGGTCAGTTTTTTGAGAACTGTATGTTGTTTCTTCTGGTTGGGGATATTTTTGTATTTAACTAATGTGCCAAAACTTATAATTATCACTTAATGAAATTGAAAAAGTAAATAACATTGATTTTTTTTCTATTAAAGATATAGAAATTAGGTGATTTAGACTTCACTCTCTGGGTTTTGTTGTTATATCCCTGTGTGATTCTCTTAGCAAAATTATTATTACTACATTAAATTATTAAATTATATTTCAATCCTTATTTTCTCTATTGCATATCTTGTCTTTGGAGAATTATTTGCCCATGATATTTTCCTTCAACAGAGTTAACAAAATGACTTGGGCCCAATTCTGTGTTTCCATATGTTAGATTTAGATGTCCAACATTAGCTTTTCCCAAATATTCATTATTCACGACCTCTTGATTTTGATCAATCTCTTAGTTGGTTAGACTCTATCCTCAAGAAGGTTTTTCAGGATGTGCTGTGCTTCAGTCTTTGAGTTTTTCTTTCTGTTGTCAACACACATGAATAGAAATTTGGCTAAGTGTAAACATTATTGGTTTCCTTTAAAACTCTACAGATATTGTGCCATCTCCTTCTGGAATATTTTGTTTTTGAGGTTTTGCTTTGTGGTCAGTCTGATTGTTTTCCTTTGTAAGTTATTTTTGCCTGGATTTTTGTAGCATTCCTTTATTTATTTTTGAAATATGAAAGATTCTTTAGACTATGTCTTGAAGCTTATTGATAATTTCAATAAATTATGATAAATTTTTTCAGTCTGTAGGTTGAAATCTCCATGAACTCTAGGAATGTTTTCTTCTGCTATGTCTTTGTCTCATTTCTTCTTCAAGCCCATTTATCACCTGCATGATTATTTTCCATTTTCCCTATATACTACTGTTTTTTATTGTTTTATGATTTTCCTCTATAGTTTAGGTGCTTGCTTTTTGCTTTTTGTTTTTTGTTTTTTGTTTTTTTTTCAGGCCTACCCTCCATATCCCTGATTCCATTGCTGTTTTATTAATTTTTAGCTTTCCTGGACTTTATGCCATTTAACTGCAATGGCATTATAATATTATATTTTATTATTTCTAGTAATGGTCTCTTTAAAAATTCAGGATACTGATTATTCCTTTCTTTTAGTTTGTTACATAGTTTGTTTTCTTTAATTTCCTTGTACATGGATGCTGTCTATATTATTCTTACATCTTATTATTTTATCCTAGAGGATCTATTTCATTTGAAGTTTATGACATATTCATTTTCACTTTTGGGATGCTCATTTATCATTGCAGGATTTTTACATGGATCTTACATGTGTTTGGTTGTTTGATTTGTTTTCCTGGTTGTCATTTGTTAACATGAGAAACTCTTTCTGGCCTTGCTATTTGCTCAACTGATGTGAGTTTTTCTTGTTTCCATTTTCAGTTTACTTGTACACCATTTTGATCTTCCCTTTAATTTTTATCTGAAGTCTTCTATGATGGATTGAAATGTTAGGTTCAGCTATTCAGTAATCTGTGGGAGAGGAGATCAGACCATGGGCAGCTAAAGAGGCTGGTGTGCAAATTTAGTCTGTAGCAGCCAAAACAACTGTTTCAGGGCTGTTTCTGCTTCAAACTGTGTGTCCATATTAGTAAGGTTTGTCTATGTTGCAGAGTTAACCTAGGAGTCATGTTAGAGAGAAAAACATGTGGCATGACTGTGAAATCTTCTAACCTAACTGTTGGATTATGGAGTACATTTGACCTCAGTTGGAAAAGAAAAGGAGAGCAGGGTGTTTGCTTTTTTTTTTTTTTTTTTTTTTTTTTTGCCTATGGCTAGTTCAATCTTCATTTTAATAAATTGAGGATTAAGTCTTTAAAAATTATTATATAGAATTTCTTCATCTTCCCACAACACTTCATAGATCTCTTGGGAAGCGGGGTGGGTTGTCAGCCTCTGATGACTCATTTCAATTTGGACCAGATTGTATCTAACAGAATTATCAGAGCTTCATAATACAAAGTAGGGATCATTTCCTCAGTGCAGCAGTTAATAAAGTATTTTTCTCTACTTTGCTTCTTTTGGGGTTTTTTGGACAGTGTATATAAGGAGGTTTTGTGAACATTCATTTACATTATTGTCTTTGCCAAAAATTCTCCTTGGCATTCTGCTCATGACTTTGCTAAGCAGCTATTAACACGGTACTCTCTAGTGCCTTCTCTCTTCTCTTACCTAATCTCATGCCTTTTCCTTTTCCTGGAATAACAACCACCTCCTTTCTGTCTCTCCAAGTTTCACATAACACACAAGACTCTAATAGAGTCTCACTCACTATGTGAAATCTTTCTTGAACACCACTTCTTGTGTTCATTTCCCCCTCCAACATTTTACATTAATGTTGTGTGTGCCTGGAACATACAAAGATACAATATTTTTCTGGGTGTTCTATACCTTCTCCTAGCTATATTTTAATTCCCCAACATAATGCTTTGCATGTCTTAGGCAGCAATAAATTCTTGATGCCTCATGACAAATAGCTTTTGAGCAGGTAAAAGAAAAAAATTATCTTTTCAGATCCCTCCCCAATAATGACCCCTGCCCAACCCTTCCTAGTCTGACCACCTGGATTAGTTTAGAGCCTACAAAATAGTCTTCATTACTCTAAAGTTTATTTGGTTTTAAAATTTTCTCTGAAATCTTAATTTAAAGGGTTATCCACAGGTCAACTGTTTAAATATCTCCACCAGCAATGTAAACAGTGAATCAAATTACCTATTCACTCAGGAGCCCTTTAATTTCTTCTATCCCTTCATCACTCCTTTGCTTTTTATTGTTCTCACTCATTTTGTCCCTATGGCAAGAAAAATTAAATGAGACTGAAAAAATGCAGCTGATTAGGGCAGATGAACAGAGCTCAGGGAACTATCTTCCTAGGCCTCATCAAGTCTTTACAACAGATCAATTTTATTTTCCATAGACAGCCTGGCACCTGAGGTATGGATGACTTTAAAACCTCATATGTTTTTGCTTTCTGGCTGAGCTTCAGGTTTCTTATGCCAAATAGAGTAACAGGGAAGAATAAGGAAGAAGCAACTTTTTAAGAGGATTAATCCTTTCCTGATTTCTTAAACCTCACTCAAAGACCTCTCAATAAATCATTTCTAGGGATTTTTCAATGTGGTGGCACTGTGAAGGAGCTGATGATTCATAGCAAGATCAGTCCGAGAGGGAATCAAGCTGGTGAATCTAATTCTATATTCTATTTGCAACACACACATATACACACAGAATTACAGTGTAAACCAACTTTTCACGGAATGCTCACTGACCCAATGGATCAGGATCAATCCTTGGATTGCTGCTGCTGCCTTTGGAGTACCTTTGGTAGCAGGCAGGCACTTGCTATTTCTCCTGCACAGAAAATCTTTAGGAATTTACATTCTGCCCCTCTTATCTCTGTCTGTCTCTGCCAAAAGCCTGTGTTAGGCTCTGGCACTCTTTCAGAAGTTGCATGTCTAGTATTGTTGTTGTTGTTGTTTTTAAAGATTTATTTTAATTAATTAATTAATTTATTTATTTATTTATAGTAAAGAGAGAGATCGAGAGAGCATGAGTAGGAGGGACAGAGGGAAAGAGAGAGAGAATCTCAAGAAGACTCTGCTGAGTGCAAAGCCTGACATGGGGCTCCATCTCATGACCCTAAGATCATGACCTTAGCCAAAACCAAGAGTCAGATGCTAAACTGACTGAGCCACCCAGGTGCCCCTATGCCCAGTGTTTTGAGCACTATCTTTTCTTAGATGAGGGAGAGAGTGAATGAGACCACAAACTGATGGTGTTCACATGTGGAAGTACGGCCTGGAACTTCTAACAGGGCAGCCAGCAGAGAATCTAAAAGCCCCATTGACCAATGGCACACAGAAAAACCAGGCTTGGTGTCAACCATTTAACATTTACCAGATTGCCTAGATGTCAGGCACTATGCTGAAGCTTCAGGTGCTCACACTGCCTGGAGGAGAGAGGATATACAAAAATAATTGGTGCATGCAAATAGCACATGCAGAGTAAGGTCTCATCAAATGTAGGTGTATGTAGTCATAAGTAAAATTATGTTCTGAGAAAGAAAATATACAAGATGGATAGAAAAAAAAGTTCCTAATGATGATGTAAGATGCCCCACCTAACCAGAAAATGTTGTCCTTCCTGATGAGTAGCTAGGAGTTTCTGACTTCATATCCCTGGCAGCCCCTCAAATGGAAATGGTCACAGCTGGGGGGCTCTGGATAGATGACAAGGAAAGAAGGAGCTTCCAGGTGACTGGTTTCCTCTATGGGAGAGGGGAAGCTGATGACGCTGATGATGGCTGTTTCAATGTTAGCATTCTATCCTTCCAGGGGAGACTTGAGTCAACCATCCCAGGAAGGTCATAGGTCCCCAATTCCAACAGGGCTGATGATATGTCAGAAGTAAGGAAGAAATAAGATTTCAACAATTGGGACGATTTATTTGTGGCCTCTGCTAAAATAGGCAGATAAAACAGGTCATGGCATTTACATCCAGGATCTCTGGAGCAACAGTGTAACAGCAAGTTATGTTATATGCTCAAAGGTCCTGGAACACTAGAACCTTTTTGAGGCTCAGTAGGTGGGTTAGAGGTGCTGACACATAGTATTCTCATCTTCAAGGCTCACTGCTCTTATTATTTATCGTTTCTCTGCTCTATTGCTCACTCCATAATTAATAATCATTATTTCTTGCTTTCTCATTTTTTCCGTTTGTTTCTGCTTTGTACATTTGACTAGAGTGGTAATTCTCAAGCATGGTTTCCAGACCAGCAGCATCAGTATCACCTGGGAACTCATTAAAATGCAAATTATCTGGCCCCACTTCAGACTTACTGAATAAGAAACTCTGGGGCTGGGTCACAGCAGTCTGCGTCTTAATAAATCCTCCAGGTGACTCAGATGCCTGCTAAAGTTTGAAAACCACTGGCTCGAAATTGGGGTTATCCTAGGCAAAAGATGTCAGAAAAGAAAGGCTGCCTGAAGGAGATGTCAATGAATATTTATCAATGGTCTCCTTGATGCTCCCTGTGGTAGAGACTGCTAGTTGCCTTCCAAATATTTGTCTTAATTTCCCCGCTCATTTCCCTAATTTCTCAAAGAAAATTTGACTTTTAGCTAGGGACATTATCTCCTGACTGAAGACTACATTTCCTGGCCTCCCTTGTAGCAAAGAGTGGCCATCTCAGTTTTGACCAATGGGTGGCAAGTGGATTGGTCATGAGGACAAGGGCATGCTTTTCCAACTCTCTTTGTCTACCCTGCTACTTGGAAATGAATGTGATGGCTGGAACCATGACAACTGTCTTAGACAAGTGGACAAAGACTATATTCAGGGTTTTGGAGGAATTATAAGTAGGAGGGATGTTGATTCCATTTAGGCAATTTTGGAACGACTGGATGAGTCTTGGACTTCTTTACCTCCAACTTCTCTTACATGACAGAGAAGTAAACTCCTACCTTGTTTGAATTACTCTTTTCTGGGTCCCTGCTACTGACAGACAAATCCAATTTTAAACAATGTCCTTCTTACTTAATCTGCAAGAAAATACTCCCCCTCCCTTTTTTAGATTATTTATTTATTCATGAGAAACACACAAAGAGAGGTAGAGACATAAGGAGAGGGAGAAGCAGGCTCCCTGTGGAGGGGAGGACCCCAGGATCATGACCTGAGCCAAAGGTAGACACTCCATCACTGAGCCACCCAGGTGCCCCAACAATACCTCTTCTTGTACTTCTACTTCCTCAATCCTTAAAAAAGAGGAAGTGATTTCATATTACTCTGCTAGTTGTCTCACAGGAATGCAGAGCATTTGGCAGAAAATTGCCTAATTCATCCCCATAGTTTAGGTTTAGCTTATTGACTGTTAAATGAAGCAGTGTATAGAAGGTAAAAATAATTTCTTCATAGGTTACTTTTCATTCTGCAATGCAGCACAGGTTGCCTTGACACTGATGGGAATATTTAGTTTCTCAAAAAGGTTGAGGATTGTTCTGTCTGATTAATAGATGGACAAATTGAATGTGAGGACATTTAAGTCACTTTTTTTTAGATCATATAATTGTGCTATGAGCTCCTTGAGAAGAATTGTGTGTTCCGCATGCCTATAAAAAATGTTTGGGACATAGTAAGTCTTCAATAAATTTTGTTAAATAAATTCATTAACTAAGAGAAAACTAGGACCAAATTCCGCTGCTTAGTCCCTCAATGGATCTATTTCAGTCACATAAATCAAGGGGAGATTAGTTGTGGATCTTCAGTCATTTTCTTTTTCTTTTTCTTTTTTTTAGATTTTATGTATCTATTCATGAGACACACACACACACACAGAGAGAGAGAGAGAGAGAGAGAGAGAGAGAGAGAGAGAGGCAGAGACACAGGCAGAGGGAGAAGCAGGCTCTGTGCAAGAAGCCCAATGTGGCACTGGGTCCCGGGACTGTGGGATCACGCCCTGAGCTGAAGGCAGACGCTGAATCACTGAGCCACCCAGGTATCCCCAGTCATTTTCTAAACTGAGTTTTAGCCTTAACTTAATCTTAAGTTAGAGTAATGGGGAAGGGAGAAAAGAATAACAGGAAGTGTAGAATTTCCAAGATGGTGGACATGGTAATTTTATTATCATGACAGTGGAGGATCTCTTTATAGTCTTAGTTATGCCTACAGTAAGTTCTGGTAATGGAGACGATTCTAGAATAGTTGGTCTAAATTTTATTTGTTTAGCCAGATTCTACTCTTTGATCATTTTAATTGTGGATTGTCTCAAGAAGAAGCAGAATTTTGACATTATTAGTCTCATCCTTAACCCCAAGTCTGCCCTATTGTGGAGCTCTGTCATTAGCCCATTTGTCCCTCCATCCTTCTCTAGGGTAAATTTCCCTTCATTTGAAGACTCCATCATTGACAGGACACTGTGCCAAGCTTGGGAGCCCAAGTCTTTAGTTCTAACTGGTAGGCTAGTTGAGAGGTATCTGGTTTTAAATGCTGGCTTTTAGCCCTACCTGTGTGCTTTGGGGTGAGATATTTAACCTCCCTGGGTCTCATTCTCCTCATCTTTTTTTAAACTTTAATTTATTTTTTATTTTTTAAATATTTTATTTAAATTCAATTTGCCAACACATCGTATAATACCCACTGTTCATCTCATCATGTGTCCTCCTCAGTGCCTGTCCCCCAGTTACCCCCCACCACCCCTCCCCTTCTGCTACCTTTGTTTGTTTCCCAGAGTTAGGAGTTTCCCATGGTTTGTCTTCCTCTCTAATTTTCCCCCACTCTGTTCCCCTCCTTTTCCTTAATAGTCTTTTTTTTCACTATTTCTTATATTCCACATATGAGTGAAACCATATGATAATTGCCTTTTTCTGATTGACTTATTTCACTCAGCATAATACCCTCCAGTTCCATCCATATCAAAATAAATGGTAGGTATTCATCCTTTCTAATGACTAATATTCCATTGTATATAAATAACACATCTTCTTTATCCATTCATTTATTGAGGGACATCTTGGCTCCTTCCAGTTTTATCAAACTCAACTCCCAAGAAACAAACAATCCAGTCATGAAATGGGCAGAAGACAGAAACAGACATTTCTCCGAAGAAAACCTACACATGGCCAAGAAGCACATGAAGAAATGCTCCACATTACTTGCTATCAGGGAAATATAAATCAAAACCACACTGAAATACCACTTTACACGAGTGGGAATGGTTAAAATGAGTAAGACAGGAAATAACAGATGTTGGTGAGGATGTGGAGAAAGGGGAATCCTTGTACACTGTTGGTGGGAATGCAAGCTGGTGTAGTCACTCTGGAAAACTGGGTGGAGGTTCCTCAAGAAGTTAAAAACAGAGCTATCCAATGACCCAGCAATTGCACTCCTGGGTATTTACCCCAAAGATACAGATGTGGTGAAACAATATTCATAGCAGCAATGTCCACAATAGTCACTCTCCTCATCTTTAATGTACAAATGATAATACATATTCACAGGGTTGATGTAAATAGAAACTAAAAACATATTTGAGTTACCCATTAAGGAATTTTTTTCAGCTTTCTTAATGCAAGCAAACCCAGAGACTCCATGTTTGACAACATTTTTGACTCTGGAGACTTATTTTCTTCTTGAGGATTCACTACTAATTTCTACTCCTACCACCACTGCTCACTTTTAATTAATGATTAAGCATAAACTCACAGGCCAGAATATTTTTAAATAACCACATAAAACAAGAGGAGTGGAGAAGATAGCATGAAGAATATTGTGCTATTAGCTTGTATGGTCTAGCTCATTTATCTTCATACATATGTCCATACTTGTTCAAGTGTCCACTAGTTGCCAACCACTGTGTAAGCCCTTGGCTGTTGAACCTCATGGAAGTGTAAAACTTTGATCTTATGGAGCTTACACTCTGATTTTTCTCCTTACCTCATTTCCGACCTGTCTTTTGTGGGAGTGATCATCTTTTCCCTACTTTCTAGAAACACGTTAAAAGTAGACTTAAGAGAATGAGTATCAGGGAAAGGAAGTTGCTTGCTTGGTAGTTTCACATTGGTTCCTGTTTGCTTTCTAAAACCACCTCTTCCACCGATACTTGACATTAAGGAAGTCTATGTGATTCAGGTAGAGATCCCACCCTCAACCGAAGGCTACTCCCTATATTTTATAGTTGTCATGTCAGAACACAGCCAAAAGTAGAACCACAGGTTATTTTCATTATGTCTTGTCCTGAACTCACCACATAACCCATATAATGGATTTTAGTTCTAAATCATAAGAGATTGGAATCCAAATAACTGTGCTTTGGAGTCCTTGTCTTCTATCATCTGGTCCAACATTATATCTCATTACTTCTCTACTTGAACTCTCTGTGTTAGCCAAACTGGTCTACTTATTGTTCCTAAATAAAACTTATTTAAATTTAAATTTAAAATCTTTAAATTAAAGATTTTATTTATTTATTTGAGAGACAGAGAGAGACAACAGGAGTGGGGGAAGCAGCAGAGGGAGAGTAAAAAGCAGGTTCCCCACTGAGCAGGGGATCCCAAGACCTTGAGATCATGACCTGAGCTGAAGGCAAATTCTTAAATGACTGAGCCACCCAGGTGCCCTCAAACTGTTATTTTTGTTCACATATTTATTTCCTTACCCCCAATTCTCTCATTTTAGAAATATCTTTCTTTCTTTCTCCTTCAAGATCAGCTCAATTTTTACTATCTCTAGGAAGACTTCCTCAACTGTAACCTGTTAAGACCTCTTCCTTCTCAGCATTTATCTTCATATCACTTGGTCAATACTTATTCAAGTTGTTACATGCTGCTGCTTATCTGTTACGGTTATAGCTTCTTTGTATAAATGGACTGTGTCCTTCCTGAAGGCAGATGACAAGTTATAGGGCTATAAGAGCAGTATGTTCTCAATGAAATTTACAGATGTTGAAAATAAATTCTTAGGGTGTTGTATGATGACAGATAGTAGCTACACTTGTGGTGAGCACAGCATAGTGTATAGAGCTGTAGAATCATTATGTTGTACACCTGAAACTAATGTTAACACATATCAATTATACTTCAAAAAATTATAATTACCCCCCCCCAGAAAACGACATAACTAGAGATGGTCCAAATGCCCATCACAATTAATTGACTTATCTTACAATAGATATTATATCTAGAGAAATGAATAAACTAGAACTTCACACAAGACAGTGGATGAATCTTAGAATGAAAAATTAAAATCATAGGTTACCTACAATTTGCAACCATTTTTATGAAGTTCAAAAACAAGCAGAAGTCAACAATATACTGTTTGGAGAACATATATGTAATAAAGATGTACTGAAAATAATGTTAGATAACCTTTTAAGGATAATGGTTGCTTCTAGGGTAGGGACACTAGGAGTATGGGAAAGAAAGGAGCACACAGGTCGAGGCAACAGTCTTAGTAATGTTCTTAACTTGGGTGATTAGTTCATGATGTTCATTTTGTTCGTGTGCATTAGTATGTTAATGTTATTTATGACATATATTCTTTGAATGTATAAAACAAAAGATAATACATATTTTTAAAAGAAAAAATCCACTGGTGAGACTTAACAACAAATTGGAGATGGTGTCAGTAGAGTTAAAGATAGAGAAATAGGAAATATCCACCTGAATAAATGAGAAAAACCAAACCAAAACAGGAGTGTGTGGGTGGTTCAGTTGGTTAAGTGTCTGACTCGATTTCGGCTCAGGTCATGATCTCATGGTCGTGAGATTGAACCCCGCATCAGGCTCTGTGCTCAGCATGTAGTCTGCTTGAGATTCCCTCTCTCTCCCTCTGTCTCCACTCGTGCTCTCTCTCTCAAAATACATAAATAAAGAATCTTAACAAAACAGCAACAAAACAATCTTCCCCCCAAACAGAAACCTGGTGTTGTGAACAAACACAGTATCAAAAGGTCTAACAAAAGTGAGATGTCATAAGAAGAGGAGAGAGATAATGGAGCAGGAAAAAAAAATTGAAGAAATAATGGTAAAAATTTGCCGAGTTTGGTGAAAGACACAACTTTATAGATCAGTGAACTCCAAGCTGGATAAACACCAAATCAAACTAAGCAAAAATAGCCACATATTATAGTCAAAATGCTGAAAATTAAATTAAATTAAAGGAAAAGAGAAACTTCTGTTAAAGAAGTGACATTATTTGTCTATATCAGCACATTACTTTTTGGAAACTCAGAATTTGGGAATTGGAGTTGAGGAGAGGGAGGGTGAACACAGTTGCTGAGTACATGGGTGCAGCTGTGTCTCTCTTGGTGCTCCCTTGCTTCTATGTTGCTGCTTCTACGTTCTCCAGTTTACAATATGGCTCTGAGACAAAGTTAATTTGCTACAGAGCAGTAGGTATTCTATGTCCTCATCAAGTAACAAAGTAAGGGAAGAAAATATTAGAATTCAGAGACTGAAGTCTCCTCTGTCTGTGATCTCTTTGGTAAGAACAAGGTTAATATCCAGGTGTTTCACAGGATCCCTGGAAATCCTCAATTTATCATGAGGCTTTCATCTGGACCCTAGGAATTCAGGGAGTGTCTGTCAAATTAACCTCTTGTGAAAAGAACCAGGAACTATGTGCTCTGGCCATGCTCAACCTTTCTGCGAATCCTAAACCACAATGACATCATAAATCTTGCTCTGCCTCACCTTGTATTCTTCATCACTCCAGGCCTTTCATTCTCCAAATGCTTTATAATTCTAGTAACCCTTTTCCTTCCCATGTGACTCTGGGATACATAATGGCCGATAATGAGTGGGCTGAGAGGGTCCTAAGGGGCAGGATGGGGTCCAGTGGTTGGGAGGACCATGGTGGGGTGTAGCATAGCTGGGGATGGAAACCAGGGAGTGAGAAAGAAACAGAAACCAACCTCCTCACCAGATGCTCGCAGCACAAGGAGGAATATCTGACTTTGCCTAAGCCTTCGTATCAGCATTGGTATTAGGTCCAAAGCTCTAATTCTCTGAATATGTAAATTTTGAATTCTATCCCTCATTCCTGTAATGACAGATTTGTCAGCTTCTGTGAATGTTGGCAGGCGGGGCATGTAAAGGTGAGGAGAACCTTCATCATGAGGGCACACCTCTGGGAAGCTTATACTCACTTCCCCTCACCTAAACCTTCCCAGCAATAACACTTTCTTCTCTTCTCTACCTTGTCAACCACTCCCCTCCTCTGCCCAATGGCTCACCTCCATTACCCTGAGTGAATGCTTCTTTCAGCAAGGGGATTTTTCCACCTGGTTGACTTGATGAAAGCTTTATGAGTTGACATTATGTGAAAAAAGAACAAAGTGAAGTCTGTGTGTGTATGTGTGTGTGTGTGCAGGGGCAGAGGTTGAAGCAGCTAGAAAGAGCTGCTGAAAACTTTATTACAAACTAAGAGACGTTAGAAGCAATAAATCACTCATGTGTCTGCCATGAGGCAACAGAAAACAGAGCTGGCTTTCAGGAAGAATTGGACATGCATGCACCTTCTCTGCTAACAGTGAGGGGTCCCATTTCCCCTTGAAGCTGGCCTGGGCATTGTTGTGGACCTTTCCCTTTTTCTATTTCTTACACTTTTCTTAACCTAAAGAATACATAAAATCAGCAGAAAAGTGTGGAACAAAAGAAAAAGCCATTAGCTGCCTGGGATGTGGGGCTTTTAGTTTTCCCCTGCCTGCTGTGGGAAGGCTAAGAAATTAGGCATTAGACAAGCTTCCTCAATCGGCTTTATGTTTTTCAATTTGTTTGCATGTGCAAGCACACATGCGTGTGAGCATCTTGTTCTTGAGTCTTCTTAATTTTTTTCTTAATGGGGAAGACAAAAATACTTTGCCTTTAAATCATCGCACGTCCCTTCCAAAGAACACCAGTCTTCCTCATGACCCTCACGCACACTGAAGGGAAGAGATGGGGCTATGTTAAGGGATGAGAGGATGAGTAGGAGAAAAATACATGCGGCACTCTCTATCACTTCTGTGGATTGTTTCAAAGTCTGGGCCCTGTATGTTAACTAATCCACCTGTTTAATTAAACAAGGAGGCCATTAGACTGAGGTGGCTCTCATGCCTTAGGAACCCACATGAGAAAACCAAACCCTAAGCCTGAAATGCCTCAAGGTTAAGAAATTGAAACCTAAAGACAACCAATCACAAATAGCCAACCAGACTTTCCAAATAAGGCAAATGCTTAAGCTATAAGGAATCAAATAATTTCCTTGCTTTGTTTCCACATCTTCATTTTAAAATCTTTCCCCTAGTTCCTGTCAGTGGAATATGCCTGACCATTTGCACTTTGGCATTGCCCAATTCAACTTGATTTTTGCTCAAATAAACAATTAAAATGTTTAATATGCCTCAGTTTATCCCCTAACACACCTCCAGCTTTTACCCTTCTCAATCCCTTTAAATCCTTTCCTAGTGTGTTTGTCATAAGGAAACTGGTATATGTTTAGACTCTTCTCGATTTCTTCAATTTCCTGTTCTAGCTGAAGATTGGCTGCCCACAGGACACTGACCCCTACTATGCTCCTAAGTGGGGGCTGTTTTTTCCTCTCTCAGCAGAGTCTTAGGGTGGACTACTGCCCACATTTCCTACCTTTGCAGTTTCCAAGGCTTTTGTTTTTAACCCGCCCTTTGAAGCACACACATCATCCTCCATTCAGTTATAAACTGTGCTCCTGGGGTTTCCACTTTCATTCCTGAAATCTTAGCATGCCCCTCCCCCACTTGCACTACGGGGTCCCTTCCCCCACTACTCTCGTTTTCATTCTTGGTGGCTTCAACATTAAAGTATGAAAATCCATCTAAAACCCTGTCCTCTCAGTTCCCTAACATTCTTCTCGATATGGATACATCTCTACTCCATTTTAGCCACACACCACTCCCTTTCATGGCTTAGTCTTTATTATTATCAATGACTTTCAGCATCCCACCCTTTGATCACCACTTCCTACCATTTTCCCTCATTTCTTCAAAGCTCCAACAAATCTTTGGGTTAATGAGGATTGCCAATTTATTGACCCTAGTGCTTTTTTTCTCTATTCTTTATAACCCCACCACCCACAATAACCTCATCTTATTCTTATCAGCTTAAATTCTGTGGTCTATGACTATAGTTACAGTCTTGTATACACCCTCAACACCCTTGCCTTCTCTCCGTTTATAATATTAACCCAGCAAAACTCCAATCCTGAGCCAATTCCACTCTACCTAATTTTGTAGCTGATTTTACTTTGACATAAAATGAACCTCCTACCTTTTGGTTCAGGATCTGTAAAGGGGAAATACAAAACTATTATGGGTTCTGGAAGAAGTGAGTGGCCCTCTCAACTGGCATCTCCCAGATACCTTTAAGGAAATGGAAGTCTCAGGGAAAGACTCTCCTTTGGATTAAAGGAGCAACAAAGCCTATCAGTTAAACAAGAGATGTAATTGAGAGAAGAGACTATTCTTGGCCAAGACACTGGCCTAACTCAATAACTACGTACAATTTTGATCTTGTTTTTTGTAATTCAAAAGAAAAATACATGCTCATTGAAGAAAACTTAGAAAAAAATATGTATAAGGCCAAAATTCTTCCAAAATCCCATTACCTAGGATTCCCATTATGTTTCTACAACATGTATTTATATATGACCATAGCACTTGCAAATATCATACTTATACCTATGCTACAATTGAAATCATTTTTGTCATGGCCTAATAAAAGACCGATCTATTTGTTTCACCTTATTTCCAATGACCTTTGGAGACATTAAAGAATGGTAAATGAATCCCTTGGTGGTCCAGGGTGAGTGATCCCTCACTGGACAATTTTAAAGGCTGTGATGGAGTTGGGTTCAGAACTTCGACTTCTGAGGATGCCATTTGTAGCTCTTGTGACCAGCACCTTATTGACCCAACTAACTCCATGGAGAAGGAACTTCAAGGAGAAAATCCTTCAGGTCAAGAATAAAGTTGAAGGTGCTGGAGAATTTAGTTCCTTCTCCTTTTGAAAGGAAATTTATTATTATTACCAAATCATTCTGTAATTGTTATCACAATTATAACTTCTATTATGCTTTAAAGTGAGGGAAATCATGATGGTTAGTTACAAGGTCTCAGTAAGTGCCAAGTGCAAAGCTAAATCTAAGACAGTTCTCTTTGTTTTTTGTTTTGCTTTGTTTTGTTTATAGAGCCAGTGCTTCTTCTGCTATACATCTGCCTCACTGGATTAACATATGACAACTTTCAAATTGCATTTGTCCATTTTGTCTAATTTAATTCATATAGAAGTTCTTTAAATTATGCACTACTTATCCTGGCTTCTGTCTGATAGGATTGTCTGAGCAGACCTGCTACACTAAATCTAAGGGTTAGTCAGTGCCCTTCCATTTCATGTCAAGGAAAGCTCCCTTCCTGCATTATAAAACAAAACAAAACAACCCCCCCCCAAAAAAACAATAAAAAACAAAACAACACACACATGACATATAGATTATCTCCTAAAACTTACTTCAAAGTTTACCCTTGGCTCTCTGCCAGCTTTCCCACTTCTCCAACAGAGCCAAGTTACCCCTGGAACAGTTCTCTTAACCAAAATGTCCATCATCATCTCTTCACTCCCAACTTCCCCTGCCCTGTAATTATCAACATAGCCAAATTGCCAAGCAACGCTTTCTACAACACAACACACACCCAAGCCCTCCACAGTTCCCCCACCCAGTCAGGCTGCTGTGATCTACATTAGCTGCGCCTGCCTTCACCCTGTTCCTGGTCTCTGGGGCGCTACTCTCTGAGATGCATTTTGCAACATAAGCTATTCTCCTGCTCTGTGAAGCAAAGCAAAGAATTAAAGACAAGCCTGAAATTAGAGCTACCACAGCACTGGGATTCAGAGATTCATAAAATCATACAATTTTTCTGGTTGGAAGGGACTACAGAGATCTTTTCAACCTGCTGATTTTACAGAATAGGGAAATGGAAGGCTTACAAGAAAGAGATTGTGCAGGGAATCTTAGAACCAGAAATGTTCAGGCCTAGTGATGATGTTAAGTTATGGGCCATGAGTGGGTGACCAATGTGGGAAGGATAAAGGTAAACATGCCAAGTGTAGCAATTGTCTAGCTAAATCTGAGCCCATAGTTGTTCCTGAAAGTTTTGTGATGCGTGCTCAACATTTTAGACCTAGAGGCTGGGTCACTCTGGTCCTTGCCTGCCACACCTTACTTCCATTTAGATAAAGTAAGATAGTCAAATGCTTTCATCCCTTAGATATGGGTAGAAAAGGGAATTTTTCCTGAATATCATAGCATATTGTTTGGCTCATTTATTTGTGTTTTTAAGCAAAGATGGAAAAGTAAGGAGGATTCTCTGAGGGGGTATTCTGATGTCTGCAAAGTTATTTTTAAAAATCCAAGAATTAATTTTTTTCTGCTAAAACAAGGGACTGAAGTTATTTCAGGGAATGTTAGTTAAAGTCAGAGTAGCTTCCTTTCTTCCCAGATTTTAACTCTTCCAAAAACTTATCTCCACAGAAATGTCTCATTACCATCTGAAGATTTTATTCTCTTTCTCTTTCTGCCTCATGAAAAATCAAGTCATCAACCAAGTTTCCATAAGGCTTCAGAACAGTAAGAATCCATAGGTAGGTCATTTTGAGGCCCTAAGTGATTTGTAAACTTCTATGTGTTCACACATTTTCCCAGAGATTCAATTAGCTTCCAGCATCTTCTCAAAGGGGCTAAAAGAACTCTAGCTCAGACCTCCTTGTATTAGTTTGCTAGGGGCTACTATTTTGGATTCTGGATCCAATTCCAATGCGTGGAAGAGGGGTCTCTCCACACATGCAACCAAGCCATGCTTAGGACACCAGCTGTGTGTCCTACAACTAGCTCAGTTCTGGTGCTATCTACCCAGAGACAGCATCAGATGCCCACAAGACTGCCCCTACTTCAGATGCCAGTGGTAAGCCCAGGTTGTAATCTGTGCTTTTGACCAACTGGCTATAAATCAGAAGTTCTCATGACCCCCTCCTTTGGTTCAATTAATTTGCTAGAGCAGTTCACAAAACTCAGGAAACCCATTCCCTCACTACATTACTGGTTTATTACAAAGGATACTAAAGGATACAAATCAACAGCCAGATGAAGAGACAGACACATAGGGTGATGCCCTGAACAAAGGAGCCTCTGTTCCTGTGGAGCTTGGGGCCTGGTATGGTGGCTTCCCAACCAGGAAGGTCTCCAAACCACCTCCTTTTGGGTTTTTATGGAAGCTTCATTTCATAGACATACTTGATTAAATCATTGGCCATTGGTGAAGGAACTCAACATCCAGCCCTTCTACTATTCATTGAAATTAGGAGATGGGATTGACATACATGGTTGGTTCCTCTGGCAATCAGCCCCCATCCTAGAGGGCTTTCCCAAAGTTACCTCATTAACATAAACCCAGTTGTGGTAGAAAGGGGCTTGTTATGAATACCAAGATTCCAATTTCACGTTTATGTCTCTGAAGAGTTCAGAACTGAGGACAAGAAACCAAATATTATAACAAAAGACACTCCCATCGCTCTTATTGAGTAGGAAATCCCAAGGGTTTGGGAGCTGTGAGCCAGGAACTGTAGATGAACAACAAATATATATGAGAAAGACATTTTGGTCATCTGACCAAATATATATTTCTTATAAATCACAGTATCTCTGTAGCCATACAACATAAGCCACAGTTTGGGTGGCTTATGCAGTAGAAAGTTTTGTTTTGTTTAATTCTGGAGGCTAGAATTCCAAGATCAAGATGTGGTATGGTCTGAATGTTTGTGCCCCCCAAATTCATGTGTTGAAAATCTAACCCCTAACGTGATTTTGTTAGGAAGTGGGGCCTTTGGAAGGCATTAGGTCAGGAGGGTAGAGTTCTCATGATTAGGATTAATGCCCTCATAAAAGGTTCCAGAGAGATTCCTCTCCTTTCTACCAAGTGAAGACACAAGAAGTCTGCTACCCAGAAGAAGTCTCTCACCTGACTATGTTGGCACTCTGATCTTAGGTTTCCACCCTCCAGTACTATGCAAAATATATTCCCATTGTTTATAACCCACCTGGTTTATGACTTTTTTTTTTTTATAGTAGCATGAACAGACTAAGAAAAGGTAGTGGCAGGGTTGGATTCCTCTGAAGCCTCTGTCCGTGGCTTGTAGATGGCCCTCTTCTTCTCCCTGTATCTTCACATAAGCTTCCTTCTGTGCATGTCAGTGTCTTAATCTCCTCTTATAAGAACATTACATTTAACTTTATAATTAAATGACTTCATTTAATCTTAATTATTTTTTGAAGATCCTACTTCTACATACGGTCACATTCTGAAGTTCTAGGGGTTAGAACTTCAACATATGAATTTTGGGGGAACACAATTTAGTCCATAACATTACCTAGTTCTTTCCCTCATTGTGTAGGTGGGGACACTGAATCTTGGGAAGGTTCAAGCATTGACCTTGAGCATATGGTAGAACCCAGGACAAAGCCCATGTTCCTTACTGGCCCCCACTTATCCTCAAAGCCCCTGTCTTTAAGGAGGTCAAAGTCTAATAAAGAGCAATTGACACATAGATGAACTACCAGGGCACACTGCAGATGTCATCTTGTGTGTGATGTTGAAATGGGTAAGGCCTTGCTATATAGGGAGGGACCACTTCTACCTAAGAAGGTCACAGGTCCAAAGTGCTCCTAAAAGTCATAGACACTGGGTCACCTTGCTCCATGGGAAGGCAGCATGTGTGATGGAAGGAGAATTGGACTGAAAAACTGAATATCCATGTTCTGGATTAAAAAAAAAAAAAAAAACCTACGATGGTACTTTCTCGATGTAGGTTGCTAAAAGTGGAAATGGACAAGAGGGCAGAGAGGGACAAACAGGCCTCAGTCACCAGCTGGGGTGGCACATTCATACTCAAAGCTTGCTGACAGGCCCCTGATCCTGTAGCCTGATTCCAGGAACTTGTTCTTGGCTTTCACTGTTCTCAGGGTAATGAGCTTCAGCCTCGCACTTGCTAACACTAACAAATGAGGCCAATGGCAGCTCGACTGTGCATCACCTTTCAATAGTGGGTTGACAAGGAGAACAATGCGTTTGTTTGCAGCTGTTGAGTCTTCAGGGAGGATCTGTCATCATTGTGGTGAGTGTCAAAGGGGTTTCAGGCTTCCTGTGACTGTCAGAACAGAGCAGAGGAGAAAGGCAAGTTGGAACCTGCTGACATTTCTCGGGTGAAACTTGCAGCCACCTTTTCCTCTTCTGAGTTTCAACAGGAATAAACTTTGTTCTAGTCAAAGAGGCTTTTAATTATAACAATTTCACACTGCCAATTAGTGTTTTTATTTTTCCTGAAGGGTAGTTACGTATACAACATTTATAGATTCATGGCTACGTGATGGAGGAAGGGTAGCTGCCTTCTATATATAGAAGTATACATTTATGCCTAAATAAAGCAATTGTTCTCACCTTCATGCATCTGTTGATCTTTTTCTGGGCTGGAGGTGGTCTTGTGCCTCTTGGAAGATTCAGTCTGACTATTTGGAAGGCAATAAGCAGAACAACATGCCTACTGTCAAGCCTCTGGTGAAGCTGCCCTTCTATTAGCTGGATGACCAGGTGGAAGGGTCAGCAGGGGTCTCAATTATTAGGAAATTTCCCCTGAAGTACTGGACATAACCCACTGACGTGAACAATCCTTGGCATTTGTCAAAGGACAAATGGGAACTTGACAGCATATGCAGAGCTGTACAGAGCTCCTGAGGCAGGAACCTATGCAGGTAACATTTCAACCTGCTGGTTTATCTGTTGGCAACCCCAGAGGGAGGCATGAGAGCCTCTGCTCATAGGGTCTCTGTTTCCCTGGGATGCTCTGAGGTGACTGGTATTATTCATTAGTTGGGTATTAAGTCACAGTCGGTCCCTGCTTTCAGACCCCATTTCTGCCAGCTTCCTATATGACCCACTTTTCTGCAAACCGTTAACTTGAGTGTCTCACAATTCTATCCAGTTGGATGTGACAACACTTGCTTATAACTGAGGGATGCATTTTAAAAAGATGGAAATTTAGAGAAAACAGAAAAGACCCTCTAATGTTATATAAATTAACCCTACACTTTCTCTTACATCTACCTTTATGAGGTCAAAATAAGTTTTTTTTCCTCCTTCTAAATTTGATGGAAAGAAACCTCAACACCCATAAAGAAGAGATTCTGCAATCTGGAAAGGCAAAAACAAAACAAAACAAAAACACCGTGATGATCTATAAGCAAGAACTCCTAAAAGCTGAAGAGGAAGAAAAGTAATTTCAATGATCCAACTCCTGCATTAGGCTCAGGGTTCTCTTGGGTGGCACTTGACCTGCATCCCACGATTCAATCTAGAGATTATTTATCCCACAAGGAGCCTTAACAACTGAAGCTGCCATGATTCCATTATTCCAGGCGTGCAATTATCCAAAATTTCTCTCTTCTGATAGAAGGAGGGGGTTCAAACTCCCTCTCCTTTTCCTCTCTTCATCCCTCCAAAGACAGGTCTACCTCAGAAACATTTTATGTTTAAAAAAATCATAAACTATAAAACTTCCCACCTCAAGCAATGGAGACACAGGGTGAAGATTCTTTGTCTACTCTTAATGTTCTTGAAAGAGTATTAAATTAAGAAGTCTGGAGACTGGCTCTGCCACCAACTCATGATCATGAAGGTACTAAATAATTTTTAAAATTTTCTCACCACAAAAATTCCATCAATTCCCCTCTCTGATCATGGCAATCCAACCCCATTTTTCACTCATGTCCACTTCCACCTCTTCCATTAGGTTTTCCTGGGGGTGTGCCCCCACAAGTCCCCTTTGTTTTGTTTGTCCTTCCTTTTTGACATGTCCCTGTAGTATTTATGAATGTGTAGGTGCATCTGTCCTACTGGATGATCAGCCCACCAGCCACTGACAGCTGACAGCTCTGCTGAACACATCTTTGACTGAAGGACTTCATGACTGACCCTGTGGAGACATGGTGTCAGAGGCTCTGGGGTGAGTGTTACTGATACTCTTCACTGTCAATCTTCATCCATTCTATCCTCCAAACAACAGCAACGTCTTTCTCTGTCTCAAGATCACCATGTTTGCTCTCACTAATAAAAATGGACTGGAAAAGGGCTTTGTAAGCTCTCTGAGATTCTAGGATAACAAGTATCTTGGTAGTGCTTATTGAGGGCCACAGCCGTTTTTGAGAGGGGAGAGAAACACCCTTGTGTATAAGTCCAGGCATAGGGATGAGATAGGAATGCATGATGACTCCAAGCTGGATACAAAACTTTTTAGGATTTATGTCTTCTCTGGGGTCCTGTTTATCTTTTATGGATGAAGGTAAAAATGAGAAGGCTCCAGCTACAAGGAATTCCTAGTCAACAGCCTGGAGAAGATTTGCCTTTTGAGACTGCTGCCTTCCTCTGTGTCTGAACGGCCACCAAGGGCCTGGTAGACTACAACTCCAGCAACCTTTAGAAAAACCTGAAACTTGCTGCTCTCAGAGTTGGGTGATTGTCACTCGGATCAGTGGATAAACTGATTTCCATGTTGTGACTCAAATATGAGTCTATATTCTTCTATAGAAAACCTTGATAGTATTTTGCTAAGTCACGACTCCTTTTCTTTTTGCAAAGTACAGTCATTTGGCTGAGAAGTCCTACAGAACAGGGGTTGGCAAACTCTTTCTGGAAAGGCCTAGACAGTAAATAATTTAGGCTTGTGGGCCACACAGTCTCTGTCACAACTACTCAACTCTGCTGTTGTAGCACAAAAGTAAGCACAGATTATATGTAGACAAATGAGTGTGACTATATTCCAGAAAATCCTTTATTCATGGACACTAGCAGTTGAACTTTGTAAAATTTCCATATGTCATAACATTTTCTTCTTTGGATATTTTTAAGCCATTTTAAAATACAAAAACCATTCCTTGCTCATTGCCTGTACAGAAATTAGGCCGCAGACCAGGTTTAGCCCATGGGCCTTAGTTTGCCCAGCCCTGCTATAGAAGAAAACCATTTACTGTGGAAATCTGTTTCTCCAAGCACTGGGTGCTTACACTAGCCTCATCCTGACAGCCAAATTAGGGTGTCTCTTCAAATCTGTGAAACTAAATAAATGAGGGCAGGCCCCTCTTACCATCTAGAATGCAGTGTGTGTACACTGGTGTTATTTCACATATCAGATTCCTGTACGGAAAACACTGTCATGCCATTAATAATCTTCTGAGGAACACCTTGAAACCTGACTCTCTGAGGGCACGTTGCAAATGGGCTCTAATAGCTTTTATTTCTCATTCTTGTCACCTCAGATCTAATCAGCTATTTTGTCATTTTTAATTCCCATTTGGCAGGATTCTCCCAACTTCCCTAGCCTTTTAGATAGAGGCTCAGAGGAGAACTGGGCCCAGCAGCTCTTGGGACTGGAGAATATGTAGGGAGATGAGGGTCTGAGTAGATGGTGACCTTCAACCTTGGCTGAATCAGGAGGACCAGAAAGGAACCTAAATCTCAGAATGGCCCCCGTCATGCCCTTCACCTCTCTTCTCAGATTCACCCATGCCCTGAAATTGCTTTTTCTGGGGGGAAAAGATCTCTCACTCCTCAGTTAGGAACAAGGTTCAGAACTTCTATCATTCTGTGTTGGCTCAGAAGTAGATGAAGCTCTGAATCGAAGGCCTCTTAAACATGTGTCTCTTTTTTACACAGAACAAGTGAACTGTGGTCCAGTTCCCCAAAAGAGGAACATCCACACCCATCTGACCTTGAATAAACACCTTTGACTAGGACTCTACCTTCCTTGGAAGGCAGCAAGGAATTGTGAATAATGAAAAAGAATCCATTTGGTAAAAATAAAATTACAATTAATTATATGACAACTAAAAATAAATAAGTCAGACAGATAAAAGCTAAGTAGTTTCTAGTGTTTGCATGATACTGAGCATCTTACCTATATTAGCTCATTTAATCTTTACTGTAATTCAAGAATATAACTCTTTTCATTTTGTAGGTCAGAAAAAGAAGCTCAGAAGGCAAGCAGTTTCTCATGGCCCACAGCTGGTAAGTAGCAAAGCAGTTTACAAAAGCAAATATAGCTTGCTTCAGAGTCTATGATTGAAACCACCCAGGGGTGGTTGTGCATCTTTGCCAAATCAAGTCACCTCTGTGAGCCTCAGTCTTCTCGCTCCAAAATGAAGCTTAAGACAAGAAAATCTCTAACCTCACTTCCAAAGCAAAATTCTGATTCTATTCTTTTCAGCCTTCCCCTTTTAGGAGGGGAAAATGTTAAAGAAGTTCATGTGGTAACTTAGTTAAAACAAACAAACAAAAAAACAAGAATTAAATCTCCAGGGTATATCGAATCAATGCACTATGTATTAAAGAGTGCAACCTCCTATCCCTTCTTTCTATAAACCTGTGAGACAATTAGTACTCAGCCTTTCCTAAGCTTGGTGAAGAGATAGTATAAGGGGCCTGCTCTGATCTTTGCTTGCAAGAAGCTTGTAAAACTATCTTGAAGGTAGGTATAAATCAGAGCAAAGAGCTTTTCACTCAAAAATTCAAGATTCTGAATTATTTAAAAAAGCATTATGCTTATTACACTATATTTATTAACACAGGAAAACAGTTGATAGCAAGATTTTTCAGCAAGGATGGAAGCTCTAGGCACTTTGGAGTTGAGCAGAAACTTGTTTAATCCATCGTTTCAATGGGGAGTATTTCTATTTAATTCAGAAACATAAGTAGGCAATTAACTAAGACCCCTATTTTCTGGGGTGTTCTGACATTGAGTGTCAGAGACAGATGGAAGGATCAGAGCTGCGATGATAAAACTCAAAGCCCTCTCCCGAATACCTACTGAGTAAAAGATTGAAGCAATGTCTTTCTGACCACTTAAATCCAGCAATCCGGGATCTATCCCAGCAGGGACATGGGGGATCTGAGGAAAGTGATAGCCCTAAATCCAACCCAGGGATGCCAGCCAATCAGCTCATAGGGAGAAGGCACCAACCCCTCCCCATTGGGCACAAAAAATAGCCAAGAGTATCTGACAGAAGGCAGATTTTCTCCCCTGTCTTACAGGCCCTAGCAGGGTGACCTGCTCCCGGTTTCATTTATATGCCTCATATTGGTCTTTTAAATATTGATTTTTAAAGTATTCTTCAAGAGAAAGCCCTTTGGGGACCTTTGCGCTGGGGTTCACAAATGACGCATGCCCAGATTCCTTTATTGCAGGTTGGAAATAATAGACTTTTCCCTCTCCTCCTTTCTCTCCACCTAAGTATCTCTTTATTCATTACTTTAATTACCTAATCGTAAATTTCTTTAGGGGGTTACTTAGAAAGAAAATTAGCATCAAAGCTTGGCAGTAAATTCTGGGGCTTTTGGAGACAGTCCAAGCTGTTTCACCTGTGATTAATTAGATGGATTTTTTTTTTCCTTTAAGTGCCAGAAGGCTGTTGAGGTCTTTAAGCAGTTACATGACTGCTGGCAGTGCTGCGATTATGATGGATGCGTGCGTCTGGAGTCTGGAGCTGCAGCCCGGCACTCGTTGGTATGTATGTGAGAGACAGAGACAGAGACAGAGGCAGAGACAGAGACAGACTTGGAAAGCACAGGCTTGGAAAAACTCCAAGGGTTTAAAAAACACAATGAGATGCTTCTTTAATATTCTTGCAAATGCAAATCTACAAGCTCCTGGCCAGGATCTCCTGTCAACATGCTTTGGCAATTTCAGAAATGTTGGTTTAGCAGCACTCTTCCTCACCATTAGCCACTTCGGTCCTCTGTGGCTCTTTGCGTAAGCTCTTTATGGCATGCGCTAAGGAATGCACATTTTCGACAATCCTTTTGCTATATATAAAGCAGAGCAGTCACACCTGTTTTAACATTTCACCCTGGTGAAAATCAAGAGGGGGAGAACACAGTCTCTTTGGGTAATTCATTAGGTATAAAATTATCCCCAAACACTGGCATAAAGTCAAAGTGACATCTTGGTGTATTTGGAAGAAAGTTAATACTTCCAGTCAGAATGAATATGCTACCAACAATGCAATGGAGACATTTGGTGACTGTTTTATTACAAGCCCCGGATTATCCTTTTTTTCTTTATTCCCTGTGTGAATGAGAGAGTGAAAGGAACCTTCAAACCATTTGCCTCAGTCAAGGTAGCAGAACCTCTAAAGTTTTTGCCAACTTCTGCTGATGTGTCCATATACACTCAGAAACTCCTAAGCTCCTGGCATTGAGATCATTGTCATCTAACATATATCACTCCATCTGACCCTAATGTCCATGGCAATATTTAAACAGCAAATTAAATATCTGTTGCTAACCTGCCCCCCCCCCCCAGGCTGACAGAAATGTTAGTCAGGTGAGCTGAGTACAGAGACTTCTGCTTAGAGCTGGGGTCCTCCAAGTCTCCCTGTAAAGAGCCAGAGGGTAAATGCTGTAGGCTTGCGGGATGTGAGGTCTCCGTTGCAACCACTCAAGCCTATTGTTGTGTGAAAGTGGCATGATCAAGAGGCAAATGAATGGACACACTGTGTTCTAATAAAATGTGTGTGCTGACCCCTGGCCTACGGCACGGCTTCTCAGACTTTAATGGGCGTACAGGACACATGGGGATCTTATTACGATGCAGATTTTAGTTCGGTGGTCAGGAGTGGGCCTGTGATCTGCATCCGTAACACCCTACCGAATGGCGATGATGCTGCTGGTCTGGACCTCGCTTTGAGCAGCGCCCCACAGAGTCTCCTTGAACTATATCCAGGGTATTTCCAATAACACTGAGCCGCAGGGAACAGGGATGTGCATTTAGTTCATTAGGAATACTGCCGTAGGACTAGTATTAGATTTATACCCTTCAAGCCTATGCTCTTCAAAGATTCTTCCAGCATTCCTCCCCTTGGAGGGCCCAGATTTCCCTCTCCTGAATGTTACCTTCCTTTTTTCACCTTTAAGATTGGTTGTTAAGGTCTCGAGTTCCCAAACGGACAGATGGCTCCGGCTGTGGTGCAGCTGCACACACAGCTCATCACAGTCATTTATGCCGTCTCTGCTGCCTAACTGCCAGCACCTTCCCGGCCTCGGCGTGGAGGGCTCTAATGGCCGAGAAAAGGGCCCTCTGGCCCCTGCCTAATTGGCTGCAATGCAAGAGCTAATGTAGGTTGAGAGACCAATTAACTGGGCTTGTTTCTACCAACATTGCATCTGAACATCAATTATGCTAAACACCACGCTATATTAAGACATTTCCCTGCCACTATCATTTGCAGTGGGACACCTCAAAGCAGGGCAGAGAGGAGCTGCCTCTCACTGCTTGCCTGAAGGATATCTCTCTCTCAGCCGTGGAGGGCTGGTGATAGGGAGCTCAGTTTCAGAACTAGAAAAACCACACCTCAGGGACGTATCTGACATTAATTGGTTACCTTCTCTGGGCCCCAGTGTCTAGACCATGGGGGTTCAGGCCCAAGATGCCTGAGACATGATGCTAATCCTGCATGACCTACTGATTCCATTAAGAAATGGAAGATGTTAAGCACCGGGATACTCCTACGGTACTTTTCCTAAAGCTGGAGAAAAATCAGCAACTAGAAGCTGTTAGGAGGAAGAAGGTCTATTTTCTTCTACAGGTTTAGCTAGTTTTGAATTCCATCCCTCCATCATTTCATTGTGAGCTTCTCTCTTGGAATGAGCTTCTTTATTTTTACATCCACACTTTGGTCTTGAGGCAGCACAATTCCTTTTCATTTGTCTTGATTGTGCAGCTTTCATATATTGAAAATGCTGAATAATCCAACCAAATCTATGACTCAATGGAGTTTACAGGTTAGTTGGGAAGATTGGACAAATTCTGAAAACTACTCATTTACTAAATAATTCATCCATTGAACAAATATTTGTCAATCACCCATTATATTTCAGGCACTCTGTTAGGCTAGAAGCACTAGTCCTACTCTACCTAGGTCTATTGTTACATAGGCAGATAA
Source organism: Canis lupus familiaris (assembly GCF_011100685.1). Classification (NCBI taxonomy): domain Eukaryota; kingdom Metazoa; phylum Chordata; class Mammalia; order Carnivora; family Canidae; genus Canis; species Canis lupus. The sequence continues at coordinate 29,041,908 of NC_049237.1, forward strand.
TCAAATGAGCAAAAGTAAAGTGATGTGAGATGTGCTATTATGTCTGCCATACATGCTACAAACTGTACAAAAAAACCTCTCAGAATCTATATTAAAGCATTAACATGGGACGTATGCTTAAAATTCTCCATTACCCACAGCTCTTACTTCAAACTTCTACCACTCTCCTTGGAACTTAATTTTTTAAGTTTCTTTTGAAAGCAGAATATCAGATGTAAGCCCCCTCAATTTCCAGCCATTGGAAAGCTATGTTTGCATTTATTCTCAAACTTATCCTTCCAGTCTTGTAGGAAGAGATATTATTTCTCTTAAGGTCCTTCCCTCCACCTATGCTCTTGACCAGGACCTTCCTGCAGCTGTGACTTCCTTTCTTCTTCCCAAATTGGCAACTTCATCTCAATTGGTCCCTTCTGCATAGTGTGAAATTATGATCAAGTCTGTTGTCTATCTTAAAAATAAAGTCCTCCCTTGATCCTGCATCTCCTTGCCTTTTCTTACCTTCCAACCCTAGAAGTCTTGCTTCTTCACTTGTTTTCTGTTATTTCCACCTTCTGCTCACTTGTCTTTCAAACACATGCCGTCTGGCTTCCTCTGGCCCTGCATGCCCCGACACTGCTTGGGCAAAAGGCCTAAGTAATCATCTCCAGCTAAACCTAATGCATTTTTCATTTGCCTTCATCTTTATCTTTGACCCCAAATTTTACATTAATGACTATCTATTTCTCTCTTTTCCCTCTTTGCCTATGTCCTGGTTCTCCACTACTTCACTGACCAATCCTTCTCCTGTCCTCTGCTGACTCTTATTTCTCTGGGTGTACCTTAAATATTGTGTCTGCCATGCATGTTTCATTCTCAGATGTTATCTCATCTCATACGATCCCTGATCACCTGCTGTCACCTGCCACCATCTGTTGACTGTCAAAATGCATTCTGGCAACTCTGTTCCTCTGAGCTTCGGCCCCCAACACCTGCCTCTCAGCCATCTCTGCTGTTCTAAACATAAGTCATCAACTTTCCACCAAAATCTGCTATTCTTTCTGCTTTGGTGAATAGTGAGATCATGTGGAACTTGGATGTTGTCATCTATACTTTTCTTTTTCTCACCCTGACACTTGATCAAATGATAAGCCCTATTAACTCCATTTCTCTACCATTTATTTATTTCATCTGTTCTCATCTCCATTTTCACTGCTCTTCCCTTAGTTCAGGGCTCATCATCCTTTACATGGACAAAAGGCAATTAGATTACCACCTGATTTTTTTGCCTCTGATATTATCTCTGATTTTATACCCTTTGAGTCTACCTAGCCCACATTGTGGCCAGGGTTACCTTCCTAAAATACAAATCTGATTAAAAAATAAAAGCACACACAAAACCTTTTTGGCTGGCCATTGCCTACAGTGGTTGTCAAACTATACAGGAGAGGTTCAGCTGTGAAATTTGAGCACCCTCTATGAGAGGGGATAAAGAGGATAATTAAGGACTTTGAAATCCAGGCTCCTTCTTTCTGCTCTCTGCACCTCACTCCATGTTGTGCTGACAAATGTTTACCAGCCAACCCCTTAAAACAAAAGCTGCAAAAACCCTTATAAAGTTTGGTGGTTTCCATGGTCCAGATAGTTCCACTATTGCCAATTTCATGTTACGAATATCACTGGAGTTTGGAAGAAATGTTCATAACTGACTCTTACAAGACCATAGCTTTTGTTCTCTTTCCTCATAGTAGGTATTTCTATCATGGGAGGCAGGCTAAAATCTTTCAGTCAATGTCTGAAAGACATTGCCCATGTCTGGCCCGTTGTCGGGGCAAGCTTCTGACAAGCATCACCTGGAGTCAGCACAGTCCTAGATGGGCCTGGGCCTTCCTGCAGACTGTTCTGGAATCAGGGAGAAGCAATGGCATGTAGGAGCTGAATGCAAATGGATGAGATGTCTGGGCTCTGTAAACAGAAGGTGAGGTAGAGCTGATGCCAACAGCAATGCTATGCAGCTGCTCGTGAGAATGCCCACTTTTCAACCCAGAAGACAGGAAAGCTTAATAAAGGGCTGCCATTGCTCATGGACTGGCCCACCACCATGCTGATGCCCTGGAGCTGGACTGCCTGAAAGTCACCCTCCAGATGGCACTGCCCCTGTTCCCCAAAGCAGCACACATATAACTTTTTCATAACTGTGACCAAATGGATTACTCCTTTTGGTACAAGAATATATGTAATTGTCAACATCAAAAACTTCCCTGCTTTGCTCTGGCAGCACCTGCCTTATTGATTGGGTGCCTTCTGAACAACTCATTCACATAAAGCATTTAAACCTATCTGACTTCAAACGTAAGGTAAGACAAGCCACGTTGAGTAGTATAGCACACATGTAATATGATTATTTCTCCTTTTCCTGGTGATAATAGAATTATGCAAAAGCCATCTTGACCTAGTAAGGATTTGCTCTTAATAATTAAATCTCTGCTTTCCCCAAACTCATCACTCCTCCCATTAACCCCCATCCCTCTTGCTTTCTTTTGGCATTGCAGCCCATGTTTGTGCTCCATCTTATAAATCTAAGAGTGTGTCTTTTGTTAAGTACAGAAAGCTAATGAAAAATATGGCCAGATTTATTTAGTATGTAAATGATGAAGAAGGGACATCCATCTTCATCTATTAGTTTATTCTGAAATGTTAATTATCTCCAGTGTGACTGCAGTTTGCTACATTTAAGAAGGGAGACTTTTTACAACTTTCTCACGATTCCCCCTAGTTATTATCATCTTCGAGTTGTGTGAATCTTGGGAGGAGGTGGGCCCTGCCAGGGACACTAGTAACAGTTGACTGATAGATGGCTAAATGGAGCCCTTGGAAGGAAGAACCAGAACAAAGCAGCTTTCAAAAACCAACCAGCTCCAGCAGGGGGCCTACACTTTACTCAAGGACATGGTCCCAGAAAGAATATGCCTATTCTTCACAAACACCCTATAAGGAAGTATTATTAGCAATCTTTCATGGGTCAAAAAAATGATATTTGGAGAGGTTAGGCCACTTCTCCAAATTCATGCCTGACAAATCAGCAGATCCTGAACTGGAATGTGGTCTCTCTACCTTTAAAACTAGATTCTTTTCTTCATCTTCCATTTTACACATGACTGGTGCTCAGACTTTCTTTCACCTCAGTAGAAAGACAGTGTTTGCCTAATGAGGGTTTATTAGGTTATTTTGTTAGGTGGATTATTAAGAGGCAAGAATAGAATGAGATTGCAGTGAGAATGGCATTTGGGAGATGTTGGAGGACTTAAAAAAGAGGCAGGTTCTATTAACTGTGGGACTTTTAATAATCTACTCTAAATGCATGGATTAAGAAAGTACATACTTCCTGAAGAATTATTTTCAAAAAATAATTCTTTCTAGACTTTTTTGAGTACTAACTCTGTACAGCAAGATAGGAAGATTTCCTGAGTCTCAGCTCATAACCCCATGTGTGTTAGGTACAGATGTCCAGACACAGAGTATCTTTTTTTTTAAGATTTATTTATTTATTTGAGAGAGAGAGCGCGCGCGCGCGAGAGAGAGAGAGAGAGAGAGAGCGCATGAGAGCAGAGGGTGGGAGAACAGAGGGAGAGAGAGAGAGAGAGAATCTCAAGCAGACTCCCCATTGAGCACAGAGCCCAACACAGGGCTCAATCTCACGACCCTGAGATCATCACCTGAGCTGAAATCAAGAGTTGGATGCTTAACTGAGTCACTCAGGTGCCCTGACACAGGGTATCTTTGATAGCAATAAAACAATGAGCTGACATTCTTCTGAACTGCTTTTGTTAATGTCTTTAGTGGTTCAAACTTCAAGATGCATGTTCTGACAACAAATTGTAAATTATTTGTGAATTAAGTAAGATTTTGTAAAACTCTAAAAGTTATTCCTTTGTTATAAAATCTCATGTTAATTCTTAATTTATTCACCTAATATCCATTCAGCACCTAATGTGTAGGAAGCACTATTCTAAGTGTTGAGAATATAGTAGTGGATGGGGCAATGAGTTTTTAAAAAAAATCTCACTTAAAGCAAACTGATTTAAAATAAGATCTCTTAGGAGGCCAGGAAACAGTCCCATTGCAAAGTGGTGAACTAGAGGGGAACTAGGTGGTAGCAATAGAGGGGAAATGAGTATATGAAACCAAGATATGTTTTAGAAGTAGAAGTGACAGAAATTGCTAATGGATTGGATGTAGACTGGAAGAAGGGAGAGGATAGGGCATTCCTCCTTTGGTCTGAACAACTGGATATATGTGGGTGGAGATAACTGAGGTACAGTTCCATGGAGGAGGAAAGGATTTGGGGCCAAGGGAATGGTGGTTTCCTCTTGGCCATATTAAATTTGCTATCAAATATACTGGTGTTGAAACTAATAGATGCCCAGAACTCAGGGACTATATAAGGGCTGAAAATATGAATTTTAAAGTGATCAGTACATAGAAGATCTTTAAAGTTATGGATTTGAATGAGGTCAGTAAGGAAGGCAATAAACAAAGGAGATGAAGCCGTTTAGGTCTGAGCTCTGGAACTTTCCAACATTAAGGAGTAGATAACGGGATCTATTCAAAATGCCTGGAAGGAATGATCAGTGAAAAAGGAAGAAAGCCCAGAGACTAAAGTATCATGAAAATGAAGTGAAGAAGGGGTTTTCAGAAAGAGACAGTGATAATCCATGTAAGATCCATGATTTTAAATGCCAGTAGCAGTTAACTAAGAATTGCTAATTTTGTAGAAGGACAAGTCTGTTTCAGTGTAGGTTACTTATGGATGCTCTCAGTGGAGAGTTTTAAATCAAATCTCTAACTACACAGCTTCACAAGCTTCATAAGAGTCAGAAATTTTCCTCTTCCCCTGACCAAGTGTCTGGTTCCTTCAGGAAAGTCCAGGATCATCGGGCATATGTTTTCTAGCTTTTCTATCTAAGTAAAAGTTATTTCAAGTCCAGTAGTCAAGACAACAAAAATTCAAAATAATGGAACAGTTCCTGTGGTGGTAGATAAAGCTAGATATAGGGTGACACATGAGCTTAGCCTCATCCTGATTGTGAAGGTACTAGTTTGCTCTTCCAATACCAAACCCACTCAAATCATGGTAGAGAGACCAACAATGTGGAAGGTCCCAGAGGAGATCCATGTAGTAGGAATAGGAAGTCTGGTTTCTTTTGTTCTGTAATAGATTACCTTTTAAGAAAGACAAAAGAAGGGCACAACAATGTGAGAGTTATATATAGAGAGAGCTATAGATGCAAATAAACAATTTTATGATATAAGCTGTATGTGTTCCCTCTATACAGTCAACATCTAATCTGATTTGTTAAGTCACTATGCCACTATCTTTTCTGCAAAAGCCTTCCATAAGAATGTTCATATAGATGGCAAGGGTGCTTTCCCAAACTGTCACTCCTCATAATGCCATAAATGTTTGAAATTCAAGAATAATTGAATTCATTGGCCTCTACCTATACCATCCCTATGTCATGCTTTCACCTGGCCCCTACACAGCTCTGCTTTTGGCCAGAGTTTATCAGAGTTATTCATTAAAACATTCCATTTGCTTTGTAGCCAAAATAAACTAGAACTTTTTCTTTTGTCTTTATAGTTGATGGTCATTCTAGAAGGGCCCCTTCATTGCAAAATAAATACACTTTGCAGAGGAAATGTGCTTTGAGGCACTGCTGGCTGCATAAGGGGTAGAGGAATTTTCTATAGACCACACCTTAAAACATACAAATAAACAAAAATCTACATGCGATGTTCAGGGATGCAGCAGTTTATTGGGCCCAAGCATGTGACATAGGCATATGGTAGATATAAGGTTACTATCAGGAGGTAGAAAGTTGAGCTTGGAATCACCCACTGAATGTAGGGTGTGTATGTGTGTATGTGTGTGTATATGTGTGTGTGTTGGGAGAAAGGCAGTGGTAGTATTGAAGTGATTCTAGTCAGTGGTGCCATCTGAATAGTGGCAACAGTAGAAGCAAATCCTTTCTGGAAGAGTTTCACAATTAGATCCAAATAATTCCATGGACTAAGGTCAATAAGCTTGAATGAAATATCAGCAAACCCAGAGACATCAGATAATGACGAAAGTCAGCAGAAACAACAAACAAACAAAAATTAGATTTTGAAGGACTGAAATGTTGAGAGTTGTTAGGCATGTCATATATAAAATGTTAACCAAAAATTAAAGGATACAACCACACATACACACATAAAAAAGATACTGTCAAAATTAAATGCACAGAATTGAAAAAGAATACAAATGAAGTGTTTAGTAATTAAACATTTAATAGCTGGATTTTTAAAAATCTAAGTAAAAGAATTAAATGCAGATTATTAATAGCTGAAGAGACAATCAGTAAAGTGAACAATACAGTCAAACAATTGCAGTCTCCACAGAATGATAAAAATGGACATTATAAAATATACATTATAATATATAGAAGATATGTCTAAGTATAGCAGTCAGAGTAGCAGAAGTAAGTAAACATGAAGAGGGATAGTATCTAAAGAAATAATGGCTCTAAATTTCCTATTACAAACAAAAATCCCATTAGTTCAATGTATTTGAGGCAATTCATATCTGGGGCCATAATAGGATAAACAAAGACAAATAAAAGGCTCTAAGAAAGACATTAAGAGTAGACATTTGGAATTACATCATACTCCTTAAAAATAATAGTGTAAGCCAGAAGACAATGGAATAATAACTTCAAGGTGTTCAGAGAAAATAACTTAAAAAAAATGATTTTACTTATTTATTCATGAGAGACACAGACAGAGGGTCAGAGACATAGGCTGAGGGAGAAGCAGGCTCCCCGCAGGAAACCCAATGTGACACATGATCCCAGAACCCCAGGATCACGACCTGAGCTGAAGGCAGACTGAGCCATCCAGGTGTCCTAGAAAATAACTTTAATAATTAACTTATAATAATTTTATACCCAAGAAACTTTTTTTCCATTATGATGAGCTATATCTACAGAAACATAAAAACTAAAAGTTTATCACCATACATGTGCTTAAAGAATTTAAGATGTATATCTAGAACAAGGAAAATTATTGCAGAACATTTTGATATGCAAGATAATGAGGTACAAATAACCTAGAAGAAATGGATAAATTCCTAGAAATATACAACTTACCAAGACCAAGTCATAAAGAAATAGAAAATCTGAACAGACCTAAAACTGGCAGGAAGATTGAATCAGTAATCAAAATGCTCCCAACAAAGAAAAGCCCAGGGCCAGATGGCTTCACTGGTGAATTCTCTCAAACACTTAAAGAATGAATGCCAACAACAAAAACAAAAACAAACAAAGAAAAAACAAAACAAAACAAAACAATCTAAAACCTCCCAAACAACAACAAAAAAGAAGCAAACAAAAAACAAAGCAAAACAAAACAAAATTAATGCCAATCCTTCTCAATCTCTTCTAAAGAACTGAAGAGGACAGAACTCTTTCCAACTTGTTTTTTTTGGGGGCCTGTATTACCTTGATGTCAAAGTTAGACTTAAAAGACACTGTAAGAAAAGAAAACTACAGGCCAATATCTCTGATGAACAAAAAGGATACAAAATCCTCACCAAAATACTAGCGAGCCAAATTCAACAACACATTAAAAGCATCATACACCATGACTAAGTGGATTTATCTTGGGATACAAGGATGGTTTAGCACATACAAATCAATTAATATGATATACTACATTAACATAATAAAGGATTAAAACCACATGATCATCTCAATAGATGCAGAAAAAGCATCTGACAAAAGTCAATATCCTTTCATGATAAAAATTATCAAAAAATCCCTAAGAATAGAAGAAAATAACCTCACTGTAACAAAAACTATGTATGAAAGGCCCACAACATACATCATAGCTAATGGTGAAAAACTAAAAGTTTTTCCTCTAAGATCAGATAAAGGCAAGGATGCACACTCTTACCATTTCTATTCAACATAGTACGGGAAGTCCTAGCCATATCAGCTAGGCAAATAAGAGAAATAAAAGAAAGGCATTCAAGTAGGAAAAAGAAGTAAAACTGTCTCTTTATGCAGACAACATGACCTGATATGTAAAAATCCCTACAGACTCCACTTAAAAACTTTTAGAGCTAATAAATTCAGTAAAATTGCGGATTATAAAATCAACATGGAAAAAAATTGGTTGCATTTCTGTATATGAACAATTTAATATCTGAAAGAGAAATGAAGAAAACAATCTCATAAACAATATCATCCAAAAGTGGACTAAAAACTCTGAGACACTGATGAAAGAAATTGTAGAAGACGTGAATAAATGAAGAGATAACCTGTTTTCATGGATAGAAAGAATATTGTTAAAATTTCCATACTATCCAAAACCATCTAAAGGTTCAATGCAATCCCTATCATATTTCCAATGGTATTTTTCACAGAAGTATGACAAACAATCCTAACATTTATATGGAACCATAAAAGGATGTAAATTGGTGCAGCCACTATGGAAAACAGTATGGAGGTTCCCAAAAATAGATAAATTCTATTTCAAAATAGAATACTATATGATTCAGCAATACCAATTCTGGATATATAACCAAAGGAAATAAAATCACTATCCTAATAGTGATTAGTGATTAGTAGAGAGATATTTCTACCTCCTCCCTGTTTGTTGCAGCATTATTTATGAGACCCAAGACATGGAAACAACTTAAGTGCCTATCAACAAATAAGTGAATAAAGAAAATGTACATATAGACAATGGAATATTATTTGGCTATAAAAAAGAAAGGAAATTCTGTCATTTGTAACAATGTATATGACACTTGAGGGCATTATCCTAAATGAAATAAGTCGGACAAAGACAAATACTCTATACTCTCACTCTTATGCATAAGACAAGGAGTAAACTGGTGATTGCCAAGGGCTGGGAGGTGGAGGGAAATGGATGATTGTGGTGAAAGGGTACGAAGTATAAGTAAGTTCTGGGCATCTAACGTATAGCACGGTGACTATAGTTAACAATATTTTACACGTGAAAATTGTATGTTAACCTTATCATGGTAATCATTTTTTAAAGATTTTATTTATTTATTCATGGCAGACACAGAGAGAGAGGCAGAGATATATAGACAGAGGGAGAAGCAGGCTCCCTGCAGGGAGCTCCATGCAGGACTTGATCCCTTGACTGGGATCATGCTCTGAGCCTAAGGCAGACGCTCAACCACTGAGCCACCCAGGCGTCCCATTATGGTAATCATTTTGTAATACATAAGTAAATGTATATACACTTTAAAGTTACACAATGCTATATATCAAATATATCCCAATAAAGCTGGAAAAGCTGAAAGCTATTATTCTTTAAACATTTTTTAATGGTTCGTCATTTTCTGATAACTTTCTCCATTTTGTCAATTTTTCTTTTTCTTTTCATTTTTATTTCTCTGCAGGACTTCAGCCTTGTTAATTAAGCAGCCTTGTTTAGTAAGAGTTTTAGAAATCTTACTGTGGAAATGACCAAAGACCAAGAGGTGAATGAAGATGGGCTCTTCCCCCTCCACACACCTTCTCACTCCTGTGATAAACAATCTACCATGAGGAATTTTACGTGAGAATCCTGCCTCAGAAAGGTGTTTACAACAAAAACCAGAGAGTCTGTGAAGAATCACAGCCAGCAGGGTTCTTGTTCTTCAAGAAGGTGTGAGCCTGGACACCTCACAAACATGCTTAGCCCTTCAAGAGATAGACATGAGGTACTGAAACATCTACTGTGACTCTTTGAGAGTCACTTTTGCTTTAATATATTCCTGAGACTGGGGATGATGAGTGCAAATAATGTACATAAAGTTGAAAACTGACAGGTTACTTGAAAAGCTTTGCCACGTTCATACTAAGAACTATGATTTCCTTGAAGATGGGCATGTATTTCAGATTCACTACATTGGGGCCTGTTCTAGAGTCTTGATGATGGTCTGCTTTGTATTCTTCTAGGCCAGTGTCCCAGCCAGGAGCATGCCAATGTGGTCATCCCTGAAGTCTTGGTGTTGACTGATCAGAGTTGAGATGTCCAGATAGAGCAGAGGAGGGTCTGTGAGCTTAATAACTTCTGTAGTGGCAATGATAGCATTACCATGTCCACCTATATCTTCACCAAATCCAGAAGCCAGCTTCTGGAATGAGAAGTGGAGTTGCTCAGCTTCCCTGACCACCCTTTCAGCACCATCCCTATGTTCCTTGGTGCTCCAGAATGAGATATGCTTCTGCATGCTGGCCCATAGGTACTCCACTTGCCATCCTCCTTTTTTTATATGGCTTTTGGATTTTGGCAAAATCATTAAAATATTCTTCCACAGTGAGACAGATGATGTTTACAGTGTTTGAGCCTAACAGCCACTTCTTTGTCATCAGCTCATTGAGATGTTGCTCCAGATCCAGGAAAACCTTCCCCAGCAGGCTGCGACAGCCCTCTTTTGCAATAGTGTCTGAAATCCCATCCGTTTTTGGTTGGCTCAGGGATATGCCCTCTTCCATTTCATTCAAAAAAAAAAATTTCCTTTTTAAACCAACGATAAATTCTTCAAAGCTTTGACAGTTGTTGATAGCTGTCATATATTGAATATAGTGTAGGTATCATTGACTTCTCAGCTGTTCTTTATACAACTGAACTTCATCTTTGCATCTACTTAATAAGAATTCATTTGCTAAAGACAGAGACTAGTTTGTGTCACAAACCTTTGTTTTTGCTTATCTGAGGAGCAACTTCAAGAATTTGTTTAACGTCTAGAAAAGAGTGTTACTTGATACCCACTTTGTTCAGCTTTAGGCTCAGCATCTTTTATCCAGTCTTTCTTGTCTGTTTCTAGTGCTTTCTGCAGCCAGATGATAATGTCTGAAGTGAGAGTTGAAATGTACCTGTGGAGCAGATCAGGGACTACTTTAGAGAAAGTAAAGGTTGATATCCACTTCTGGGCCAGCTCCACATCCTCTGTCATCTCTGTGCTTGTGTAGGTGTTTGACACCCATGTCCACAGGCGCATAATTTCATTTGCTTCTAGGTCTTCTAACTCAAGGTCCTGCATCCATGTTCTCAGAGCCTGGTGGTACATGTTCAGGAGGTTTCTGAAAATCTCATAATAGGGAGGAAAACACTTAACCATCAGGTTTTTGGCAATGACAGGTCATCCAGGACATACTTACTTATGATTTCCAGGTGGCAGATAAATCATATCTTGTTGGACTCCTTGGGGTCTGCTTGTGTGGCCTCAGTTCTAGTACTCATGGCTCTGTCTAAGACGGCAAACATTTTCTCCTTGCAATTCTTGGGCCTCTTGGAAGAAAACAAGCTAGTTTACTACTGCTACTTCTTCTTCTTCTTCTTCTTCTTCTTCTTCTTCTTCTTCTTCTTCTTCTTCTTCTTCTTCTGTATTCTCTCTTATTCTTCTCCTCATCCTCCTATCCTCCTTCTTCTTCTTCTTCTTCTTCTTCTTCTTCTTTCTTCTTCTTCTTCTTCTTCTTCTTCTTCTTCTTCTTCTTCTTCTTCTTCTTCTTCTTCTTCTTCTTCTTCCTCTTCTTCTGCCAGAAACACATTGGCCAATTTGTCTTCCTTTTTGATGATTCTGACAACTGAGACCAGTAAGTGGGGTCACAGGAGATGACCAGCAAACTCTGCAGCACTATCCACATCTGCTTGGCTAGCTCATCTGAGAACCCCTGCATGCTCCCAAAGTAGCCATGGATGAGGATCATGTTGTTCACGTTCCCTCTGTCTACATAGGACTGCTTATAGATCAGCCCATCTTGGGAATGAGCACTCCAGCTCCATCGGCTTCCAGTCAACCTACAGGAATGCCCCTTGTTTAATAAAGTCCTGGGTCCCCCTCATAATCTGGGGTCCTGAATTGTCCTTGAGGGTCTCTGAAGCTGCAGTGAACTGGCTATGCCACATCACAGCATACTTCATATCCTTGACTCTCTCGATGGCACTGATGCTCTGTTTCCAGTCTTTGCTGACATCGGCAAGGGACTTCTAGATGTGTCTGATGCCATTCAGTAATGTGTGGAGCTGGCTCAGGCCCATGTGGCTAACCTGTCCAATCACAAATGGATAGTGGCCATCCATCTGGCCTCTGTGGAGTGCTTTTTCCAGCCTGATGCTCTTCTTTGTCCAACTGGCCTCGGCACTGAAGCAGACCCACTTCCCTTTGGAATACCCTTGCAATCTGTTTTCTTGGTGCCTAAACATTGGGTAAAATCCCTGCACCTGTAACACTAGAGTTACCCTTCTTCACTGCTACTGGGCGCCCTGCAGGAAGTGCCACCCAGTTTCTCGAACATGTTAATCACAGTTACTTTAGAGTCTGTCTTTTGTATGATATAGATCATTTGTAGGTTGTCTCCATTATCCATTTCTTTTCTCTTGGCTTTTAGTCATTTGAGTCACTCTATTGTCATTCATGGTAATTATTTACTTATTTATTCCTTGAAGGAAAAAAAGGAATAAAAGAGACTATCAATGTTGCCATATCTCAGCAACTAGAAGGAAGTAAGGTTTAGGGGCCCATCTGGAAGCTAATTTAGGTTGCTACAGAAAAACATAAATTAAGGCGAAGATAAAACTGACTCCAATAATTTTTATACAGTGCTGTATACTGTGTAAAAACTCTGAATAGTGCTAACTTCCAGAAGAGAGTGCTTATTTATTTTTTACTTATAGGTAGTTACAGTAGGGAATTGATCACCTTGATACAATCAGAGAATGGGAAGCATGCAAGCTGATTTCAGGCTTTGTGAGAACTATTCTATTTCTAGTTTGAAGTAATCCTAAAGTAGGACCTTTCATGAATATTAACTGAAAGCAAAGGTTGTTTACCTGACCCATTCCCTTGCTAGGCTTTGGCCAATTTTCCCTTCCCCAGTGCTTGGAGACTGGCAAAGGCTCTGCTTAACTTTCCAGCTTCTTAGTAAACCCTTTCTTCCTGGCTTCTCAGCCTCTTACACTGAAAATGTTAGGAATAAATAATATCCTCAGGGAAAAAAGAAGCACAGAAAGTCATGCTCACAGTTTTCCCATTCTCTTTTCTCCCAAACCTAAACCCCTCAATTCCTAGCAGCCTAGATAACCCTCAATTCCATTTTTTTCCTTCTCCTAGCCCTAACAGAGCTCTTAGCTTTAAAATTCAACTTGACCTTCTGGTTGGTGCCAATTACTAGGGGAGAAACAGCAGAGCCTGCTGAGCTTACGTCAATGTTCTTTTCTCTTGGATCTTAGCCTTTCAAGTTCTTACTATGTTGCTGTATGATTATTTCAAACAGATAATTTCAAAACTTTTTTTTTTTAAAGATTTTATTTATTTACTCATGAGAGACACACAGAGAGAGGCAGAGACATACGCAGAGGGAGAAGCAGGCTCCCTGCAGGGAACCCGATGCAGACCTTGATCCCAGGACTCTGGGATCATGGCTTGAGCCAAAGGCAGAAGCTCAACCACTGAGCCACCCAATGCCCCTCAAAACATCTTTATCCACTTTTGAATTTTTTCCCTTAGAGTGTTGGTCTGCTACAACTACCATAACTATATCATCATAACTATAAAAAATATATGGTATTTTTAAAAAAGATTTTATTTATTTATTCATGAGAGATAGAGACACAGGCAGAGGGAGAAGCAGGCTCCATGCAGGGAGCCCAACGTGGGACTCAATCCCGGGTCTCCAGATCAGGCCCTGGGCTGAAGGCGGCACTATACCGCTGAGCTACCCTTGCTGCCCTTATAGCATTTTTAATAAAGATTTTATTTATTTGAGAGAGAGTGAGCCAAAGAGAAAGCATGAGTGGGGCAAGGGGCAGAGGGAGAAGCAGACTCCCCCATGAACATTTGAATTGATGCAGGGCTCAATCCCAGACCCCAGGATCATGACTGGAGCCAAAGGCAGATGCTTAGCCAACTGAGCCACCCAGGCACCCCAAAAGCATAATATTTTTATGTAAAAATTAAAATTCTCAATTTCTCAAAAAAATATTTGGAAAAATGAGGCCCACATTCTTGTATGGAAATAATGGCTTGAGGTAAGTAGCTCCTGTTCTTTTAATTTCAGGTATACGCTTTCCAGTTTTAATTATCTGGATTACTCAGTGATCCTCGAGAGTCAAAAAAGAAGGAGATCCATAATCAAGCTTTGAATAATGCTAATACCTAATTGTGTTGTATAAAAGGAGAGCTGAAGGCGACATGAGAATGCATATTCAAAAAAAGGAAAAGGAAAATAAGAAGACTGTTGTATCATGGAAGTCAAGGGAAGACAATGTTTCAGGACGGAAGGCAAGAAGATTGTGCCGATTAACTGTTCTAATTCTATATTGAGTGACTGAAGTGTAATTAGTGATTTTGAAAGAGTATTTTTAGTAGAATAATGGAGATGACAGCCAGGTTGGTGTGGCTTAAGTAGTCAATAAGATATGTGGAAACAAAGTAGTGAATGTAGAGGGCTAGTGAAAAAGAGTCTGTCTGTGACAGGAGGGTAAGAGAAAAGATGTTTCAGGGGAAAGATGGGGTTGAGTAATAAATTTCAGACAAGAGTGGCCTTTCTTTACTGTCTTCTTCCCAGTGCCATCAGCCAGCTTTTTCTTGCTTCCTTGCAAGATGAAACGCTGCTAAGATATTTTCTTGAAGGCGAGAGACAGTGAAAGGTGGTCAGCATTTTCATCTCTCAAACAAGAAAGAAACAAGGCTCGCCAGGCCATCTGGAGCCTGATTTAGGTTACAACCGAAAAAAGTAAATTAAGGCAGTGAGAGGCTGACTTCAACCATTCCCCTGACCTGAGGAGCCACTGCATCGTCAGAAGTTACCCCGCTTTCCTGCCTTTACCAGAAATAGTCGAGAGACAGCAGCACAAAAGCTGCCTTTTTTCCTTTGGAAAAGCAAGAGGAGCGCTGAGACATTTTCCCCCTAGCTTCAGGGATCTGTTAATTGGCTCCCCAGTAAAATTACAGAAGCAGCCTGCCTGATAATGATTGTAAATGACAGAGACGATCAGGTTTACCTTGTGATGTCCCCAGGGGACTTGCAGTTAGTTTAGTCTGAACTTAGCATCAGCTGCTCAGGTACCTTGCTTCCCAGCACGCAGTGGCTGGACTCATCCTGTATTCTTTCAAGCCTCATTAGTGTTCCAGCCTTCTCTCCCTCTCCCTCCCATCCCCAGCAGCCTCCTGCCTCCCACTGTCCCCCTCCTCCTTCTCAATTTCCAGGACTCCCAAAGCATGCCAATCGAAAAACTGAAGTCAGATTCCTTGCAGAGGTTGGGTTCTTTTGTCTTCTGGCCTGGAAGAAACAACCAACTCGTGGCTTTGAGCTGCGGGTTATTATCCCTCCAGGAAACTATACACCAACTTCACTGAACTCCAACCTCTATTAACTCCTTTACAGTTCGAAGGTACTCAGCTCGAGGATTTTATAGTTCATTAGAGGTGTTTGGAATGTACCATGGGTCTTAAAGAGAAGTTAATATGCCAAATAGCTAAATGGTGAAGGAGGCAGTTTTCATTAAAACCAAATCTCCAGTCTTTTAATTTTCCAGAAGCCACCGTGTATGTGGATGTAGTTACATATGTCTGCGTATGTATGTGTGGAAATATGAGGATATTTAATAGATATTACATACATATTACATATACGTATATAATACATGCAATCTATGTGTATTTATACAGTATGCGTGTGTGTGTATGCGTATGTAATATGTATCTGTAATATATCACATATCCATATATATTAAAACAAAGTTTAATGCATAGATCACTTATGGACCTTGTTAAAATGCAGAATCTCATCTAGGTCTAGGAAGAAGCCCACTCTCAGGTAACATAGATGTTGCTTTTGGGGACCATGTTTTGAACAGCATATCTTTCTTTTTTTTTTTTTTTTGAACAGCAAATCTTAAAGAGGTCTTTGCTTATTCCCCCCAAGCTTCTTCATCCTAACCTAACTGCCCTACTCCTCAATTATCCACTTGACAGAGGGCTTTTTTGTCATTTCTGAAAATAACAAATACTTAGCTACTGAGGAAAGCAGACTCTGGATTGGAGTTCTGGTTTCCTGTTCCAGAAAGTATACTGGGAAATACCAAAGATAATGTGAAATCTTTTAAGATTTTTATGAGTTTCCTATTATTTCTTTAATTTGCTAAGTTGAGCAATTACCTAACGAATTTCTAATTAATCTTATCCGTTTCCACATATGCGTACAAGGTTATAAATTCACATTTTGTTCTTATTTAGATGTATACCACATTTTTTTAAATTGTGGTCAAAAACAAAATTTACCATCATAACCATTTTTAAGTGTACAATAGAGTACATATAGTGTTAACTATAAGCACATTGTTGTACAACAGATTTCTGGAACTTTTTCATCTCACACAACTGAAACTTTGTCCATTGATCAGCAACTCCCTTTTTTCTCTCCTCCAGCTCCTGGCAATTATTATTCTCCTTTTTGTTTCTAAGAATATGACTACTATAGATAACCTATGTAAATGGCATATTCAGTATCGGTCTTTTTGTGACTGGCCTGTTTCACTTACCATAATGTTCTCAAGATTCATCCACATTGTAACATATGACAGAATTTCCTTCTTTTTTAAGGCTAAATAATATTTCATTATACGTATATGCCACATATTCTTTATCCATTCATTCACTGGTGGGCATTTGGTTTGCTTCCACCTCTTGTCTCTTGTGAGTAATGCTGCAGTGAACATGGGTGTGCAAATATCTCTTCAAGTTCCTGTTTTCAATTTGGAGGGGTGACATACACTCAAAAATGGGACTGTTGGATCTTATGGTAATTCTATTTTTGATTTTTTAAGGAACTTACTTTCCCATAGCAGCTGCACCATTTGATATTCCTAACAACAATGTGCAAATTTCCAACTCCTCTAGATCCTCACTAATGTGTATTTTTTTTCTTTTTGGATAGTGGCCATCCTAGTAATTGTAAGTTGGTATCTCATTATGGTTTTGATTTGCATTTCCCTGATGATTAGTGATACTGAGCATCTCTTCATGTGCCTATTGGCTATCTGTAATGTCTTCTTTAGAAAAGTGCTAACTCTGGGAAACGAACTAGGGGTGGTAGAAGGGGAGGAGGGCGGGGGGTGGGAGTGAATGGGTGACGGGCACTGGGGGTTATTCTGTATGTTAGTAAATTGAACACCAATAAAAAATTAAAAAAAAATAAAAATAAAAAATAATAATTAAAAAAAAGTGTCTATTGAGGTCCTTGCTCATTGTTTTTTTTGGTTTTTTTTTTTTTGTTTTTTCCTTGCTCATTGTTAAATTGGATTGTTTAGGCTTCTTGCTGCTGAGCTGCAGAAGTTCTTTAAATATTTTGGATATTAACCCCTTATGGTAAGCCATATGGTTTGCAAATATTATATCCCATTCCATAGGTTGCCTTTTCATTCTGTTGATTTTTTCCATTGTTGTGCAAAAGTTTTTAGGTTTGATGTAGTACCCTTCTCTATTTTTTTTAAATTTTTATTTATTTATGATAGTCAAACGGAGAGAGAGAGAGAGGCAGAGACACAGGCAGAGGGAGAAGCAGGCTCCATGCACCGGGAGCCCGACGTGGGATTCGATCCCGGGTCTCCAGGATTGTGCCCTGGGCCAAAGGCAGGCACCAAACCACTGCACCACCCAGGGATCCCCCCTTCCCTATTTTTGTTTTTGTTGTCTGTGCTTTTGGTGTCATATCCATGAAACCATTGCCAAATCCAATGTCATGAAGCTTTTCTCTTATTTTTTATTCTAGAAATTTTATAGTTTCAGGATTTATCCTTTAATCTATTTATCCTTTTAATTATCTATTTATCCTTTTAATCTATTTATCCTTTAATCTATTTTTTAAATAATAAATTTATTTTTTATTGGTGTTCAATTTGCCAACATACAGAATAACACTCAGTGCTCATCCCGTCAAGTGCCCCCCTCAGTGCCCGTCACCCATTCACCCCCACCCCCCGCCCTCCTCCCCTTCTACCACCCCTAGTTCATTTCCCAGAGTTAGCAGCCTTTACGTTCTGTCTCCCTTTCTGATATTTCCCACACACTTCTTTTCCCTTCCCTTATATTCCCTTTCACTATTATTTATATTCCCCAAATGAATGAGAACATATAATGTTTGTCCTTCGATTGACTTACTTCACTCAGCGTAATACCCTCCAGTTCCATCCACGTCGAAGCAAATGGTGGGTATTTGTCGTTTCTAATGGCTAAGGAATATTCCATTGTATACGTAGACCACATCTTCTTCATCCATTCATCTTTCGATGGACACCGAGGCTCCTTCCACAGTTTGGCTATTGTGGACATTGCTGCTATAAACATCGGGGTGCAGGTGTCCCGGTGTTTCATTGCATCTACATCTTTGTGGTAAATCCCCAGCAGTGCAATTGCTAGGTCAGGGCAGGTCTATTTTTAACTCTTTGAGGAACCTCCACACAGTTTTCCAGAGTGGCTGCACCAGTTCACATTCCCACCAACAGGGCAAGAGGGTTACCCTTTCTCCACATCTTCTCCAACATTTGTTGTTTCCTGCCTTGTTAATTTTCCCCATTCTCACTGGTGTGAGGTGGTATCTCATTGTGGTTTTGATTTGTATTTCCCTGATGGCAAGTGATGCGGAGCATTTTCTCATGTGCATGTTGGCCATGTCTATGTCTTCCTCTGTGAGATTTCTCTTCATGTCCTTTTCCCATTTCATGATTGGATTGTTTGTTTCTATTTATTTATTCATGAGTGACACACAGAGAGAGAGACATAGGCAGAGGGAGAAGCAGGTTCCATGCGGGGAGCCTGATGTGAGACTCTGGGATCATGCCCTGAGCTGAAGGCAGACGGTCAACTGCTGAGCCACTCAGGTGTCCCTGAGTTAGTTTTGATATATGGTGTAAGGTAAAGGTAATGGTCCCACTTCATTCTTTGTAGTTGTATGTGTAATCCTGTTTTCCTATCACCATTTGTTGGAGGAGCATATCACAAATTCTAAAATATAGTCTTTCAATGATCATTTAGATATCAAAAGTTTGTAATATCCATTATGAAATTTTAAATTTGACCCATGGTTGATTTAGATTTTTTGTTGTTGTCTTATTTCCAAATATGTTGGTAAATTTTATTTGTTGAGGTCTGGGTATTTGTTACGAATTTTGAATTTTATTGCAATGTGGTTGTTATTATCACTGACTAGTTCAGAGAGACTAGCCTTGTGGATGACTCCATAGGAAATTAAAACATATAATATGTGTGTTGGAAAAGAATGTCCATTTGTTACTCATTAGATTATCTATCAACTATCTATCATCTATCTACCTCCCATTCAATCAAACTAGTTAACTAGTTTACATTATTCTATGTAAGTACTAATCATTTTTCTGCTTGATCTATCATTTAAGAAAAGTGTGTTAAAATTCTTCCCTATGATTATTGATTTCTCAATTTTCTGTATAATTTTGTTAGTTTTAGTTTTATATATTTTAAAATATATAAATATGTTAGTTTTATATATTTTAAAATATATAAATAATATGTCAGTTTTATTTTATATATAGTTTTATATATTTTAAGGTCATCTTTATGCATGAATTTCAGAATTGTTATATTATTTGGTAGTTGAAGATTAGTATTATGGTTACAAAATGAAATTTTTTTCTTCAGTAATGATTTTTGACTTAAGGTATACATTATCTGATACTAATAGTACTTGTTTGATCCATATTTTTCTAGTATATCCCTTTATTTTTTTTCAGTTTCATATTTTCTGAATCATTACATTTTATACTATAAACAACATGTAACTTAAAAATCTAATCTGAAAAGCTTTATCCTTTACATAACAAGATTAGTCCATTTTCATTTATTTATTATCAGATATTTGTATTTATTACTAACCTTTCCTTTTTTTTTTCCTACACGCTGTTCTTTTAATTTGCTTTTCTAAAAAAAATGCTGGTTTCTCATGAATTGAGTCACAGTTGATTTGGAAGTCATGTATTCTTCCCTTTGTCTTTAAAGTTAATTCTCCAAATTTTTGACATGCTAAAGATTGAACAAATGCTAAAGTTAATAATTTTCTTTGCCCTCCTCCTGAACAATGATAAGATGTTACAATAATTTTGCTTAATCACACCTCTTTCATATCCCCTATTATTTCTATTTAGTTATTTTAGTTTCAACTTGTTTTACCCCTTCTAAAACTATTATTAGTAGTACTACAATTGACATGTATTTATATTTACCTTAAAAGTTTCTGTTTATTTTCTTGTCATTGGTCCTTATATATTTCTCCATCATTTGGAGTTTATTCTCTTCTTTCTGAAGTATATAGTTTACTAGCTCTTTCAATAAAGATTTCTAGGTGTTATGTTGTCTATCTTTGTTTATATACAATTGCCTTTATGTTTGCCCTCCCCCTTTGAATGGTAATCTGGATAGTATAAGCATGTACATTTTTTACCACTTTTGTTATTTTAGCCCTCAGCATTTTGATGTTATTGGTCGATTACCTTTTCTTTCCTTAATTTCTTACGGGTAATCGCTTTGTAGGGAATTTGCTTTCCTGTCCAAGTATAGATATGTCTATATGTAGAATCATTTTAATTTTCTCTTTCATGACTCACTGGACTTCTTATATCTCAGTATTCCTATATTGTACCAATTCTAAAAGATTTTTTCTCTCTTTCTCTTCTTTCTTTCTTTCTTTCTTTCTTTCTTTCTTTCTCTTTCTTCTTTCTTTCTTTTTCTTTTTTTTTCTTTTTTGGTATCATCCATGTTATCTCTCTATCCAGAAATTGAGTTATTTCTATATTAGACTTCTTCATTCTCTCCTCCATGTCTCCTCACTTCTCTTTCATATTTTCCATTTTTATCTTTTTATTTTACATTTTATGTAAATTATTCGGATTTATCTGTATCTGACATTGCTTCCATCGACATTGAATTTTATGTAATCGGCTATTTCTAGAAGTTCTAATTCTTTTTTTAACTCTCGCTGCTCATTTTTTCACAGTTCCTTTTCTTTCCTTATGATTTATAATCATATCTTTTTAACCTTCTTCATCATTTTAAATGTATCAATTCTATGGTCTTTTTTCAGATTGTTCTAATCTCCAAAGTCTGGGGTCATGCTAACCCTCTTGTTTGATTTGTTTGCTGACACTGATTTATGAAGACAATTTCCTCATTTCAATTCTAATTTCTTTATTGCAGGCATATTGTCAGTTTTTAGAAAAATTTGAATTCATTACCACCTCACCCATACCAGTGGAGTCCTGTTTGTTCTGAGTTGTAAAATTCTTTCCTGCAAAGCATTATTAATTTCTTTCTACAGTTATCTCGATAATATTATTTGTTTGGAACCAGATTTTATTTTTCCCATTAACTTTCCCAGTTTTAAATTCCTGCCACACAGCGTATAAATTTGGATACTACCCTTACATATAATATGAACTTGAGGCTTCAATTTCTCATGATAGGTGTTTTTCATACCAATATCCCTAAGCAGAGATAAGCTTTCTTGTGCCTTTTTTGGGCCAGAATGAAGAACCTGTTTATTGCCTCTTAACACAGATAAGCTGATCTTTCACGGGTGATGGTTACCTTGGATCTCAGTTCTTACCTGTATTTCCTAGCTCCAGGTGGCATTACAATCCCAGCCACTAACTAAACAGTCCTACATATGAGTCTTATATCTCTCACAGGCATTCTCTCTATGACCTCTTGCTTCTGGCTGAAAGTTTCCACTTATTTCAAAAACGGCTATATATTTAAAAATTCTGTTGTTATAACTTACTGAACATTTCTGAGTATTTGGAGCAGGAAGAAAATCTATTTGAATTCAATTAGTCATACTGTTGAAAACATAAGAGTCAGAGTGATCTTTCAAAATATAAATAAGAAAGCATCATTCCACTATTTAAAATTGTTAAACAGCTTCTCACTGTACTTAGAATAAAATATAATCTCTTTCTCATGGTCTAAAACTCTTTCTTAATCAGGTCCTGCCTATCTTTTAATATTATCTCATGCAACTCTTCCTGTGGTGTATTCACTATTCTCTAACCATACTGGCTTGTTTTCTTTTCTTTAACATGCCAACTTCCCTTTCCTAAGACAGTGTTTCACAGGATCCTTCCAATCCTTCAGTGGTTCCTGAGTAACACATTCTCTACCACATCAATATGTTTAATTCTTTTCTATTATGAATGAGCACATAATTAATGTTCAAAATCTTTTAGTTCAACTTTTTGCTTTTATAGAATAGTAAAATGAGTTGGGAAAGGAGCTGAGAAAGTTTTAAGAACTTGCCCCAAATCCTGTGTTTAATGAGACATCTTAAACAAGTACTCATGTCTTCTGATTCCCCCGCCCTATGTCTTTCTGGTGACTACTCCAATGATTATAGAAGGCCCAAATCAAGGATTTGGGAAGATAGGAGATAGACTGCAAGGTGATCCATGACCTCCATCCACTTACATGATGAATTTTGTGGAATATATAGACACATTAATTTTCTGGGGAGGAAGGTTGTACCTTTTATCCAATTTTCAAAAGGGTCAAAACCTCATGTCTTTTGCCCATTTCATTATTGGATTGCTTGTTTCTTTGCTGTTGAGTTTAATAAGTTCTTTATAGATCTTAGATACTAGCCCTTTATCTGATATGTCATTTGCAAATATCTTCTCCCATTCTGTAGGTTATCTTTTAGTTTTGTTGACTGTTTCTTTTGCTGTGCAGAAGCTTTTTATCTTGATTAAGTCCCAATAATTCATTTCTGCTTTTGTTTCCCTTGCCTTCATATGTGTCTTGCAAGAAGTTGCTGTGGCCAAGTTCAAGAAGGGCATTGCCTGTGTTCTTTTCTAGGATTTTGATGGATTCTTGTCTCACATTTAGATCTTTCATCCATTTTGAGTTTCTCTTTGTGTCTGGTGTAAGAGAATGGTCTAGTTTCATTCTTCTGCATGTGGCTGTCCAATGTTCCCAGCACCATTTATTAAAGAGACTGTCCTTTTTCCAGTGGATAGTCTTTCCTACTTTGTCAAATATTAGTTGACCATAGAGTTGAGGGCATAGACATGGCCAACAAACACATAAGAAAATGCTCTGCATCACTTGCCATCAGGGAAATACAAATAAAAACTATAATGAGATACCACCTCACACCAGTGAGAATGGGGAAAATTAACAAGACAGGAAACAACAAATCTTGGAGAGGATATGGAGAAAGGGGACCCTCTTGCACTGTTGGTGGGAATGTGAACTGGTGCAGCCACTCTGGAAAACTATGTGGAGGTTCCTCAAAGAGTTAAAAATAGATCTGCCCTAAGACTCAGCAATTGCACTGCTGGGGATTTACCACAAAGATGTAGATGCAATGAAACGCCGGGATACCTGCACCCTGATGTTTCTAGCAGCAATGTCCACAATAACCAAACTGTGGAAGGAGCCTCAGTGTCCATTGAAAGACGAATGGATAAAGAAGATGTGCTCTATGTATACAATGTAATATTACTCAGCCATTATAAATGACGAATACGTACCGTTTGCTTCAATGTGGATAGAACTGGAGGGTATTATGCTGAGTGAAGTAAGTAAATCGGAGAAGGACAATCATCATATGGTCTCATTCATTTGGGGAATATAAAAAATAGTGAAAGGGAATAAAGGGGAAAGGAGAGAAAATGAGTGGGAAATATCAGAGAGGGTGATGGAACTTGAGAGACTCCTAACTCTGGGAAATGAACAAGGGGTAGTGGAAAGGGAGGTGGGGAGAGGGGTGAGGTGACTGGGTGATGGACACTGAGGGGGGCACTTGATGGGATGAGCACGGGTGTTATGCTATATGTTGGCAAATCGAACTCCAATAAAAAAATATAGAAGAAAAAGGGTCAAAGCCTCAAAAAATTCTTAGAAACCACTGGTCTACACATTGTTTATAAACTATTATGTTCCTTGCATATTTTCTCTTGTCTTCATATCAGTTTTCCTATAAATAGGAACTGAACAATCATTACAGAGGTGAAAGACCTATATCCCCAAAACTATAAAACCTTGATGAAGGAAATTGAAGATAATACAAACAAATGGAAAAATATTCCATGCTCATGGATTCAAAGATTTAATATTGTTAAAATGTCCATACTACCCAAAACAATCTACAAATTTAATGCAATCCCTATCAAAATACCAATAGCATTTTTCTCAGAATTAGAACAAAGAACACTCACATTTGTTTGGAACCACAATAGACCCTGAATAGCCAAAGCAATCTTGAGAAAGAAGAACAAAGCTGGTGGTATCACAATCCAGGATTTCAAGGTACACAATTCCAGATTTGAAAGCTATAATAATCAAAATAACATGGTACTGGCAGAAAAATAAAGTTAGATCAAAGGAACAAAAGGGCCCAGAAATGAACCTACACTTAAATGGTCAATCTATGATAAAAGAGGCAAGAATATACAGTGGAGTCTCTTCCATAAATGGTGCTCGTAAAACTGGACACTTACATGCAAAACAATGAAACTGAAACACCTTATTATGACATACACAAAAATAAACTCAAAATGAATTAAAGGCCTAAATGTGAGGTCTGGGACCATAAAACCCCTAGAAGAAAACATAGGTAGTAATGTCTCTGACATTGGTCATAGCAATAACTTCCTAGATATGTCTCTTCAGGTAAGGGAAACAAAAACAAAAATAAACTATTGGGACTAGATCAAAATAAAAATCTTGGGCACAGTGAAGGAAATCATCAACAAAATGAAAAGGCAATCTACTGAATAGAAGATCTTTGCAAATGACATATCTGATAAGGAATTAATATTCGAATTACATAAAGTATATAATTCGATATCAAAAATCCCAAATAATCCAACTAAAAAATGGGCAGAGGACCTGAATAGACATTTTTTTCCAAAGAAGACATACAGATGGCCAACACAAAAGAAAATATGCTCAACATCACTAATCATCGGGGAAATGCAAATCAAAACCACAATGATATATCCTCACACCTGTCAGAATTCTTATTATCAAAAAGACAAGAAATAACAAGTGTTAGTGAAGATATGGCGAAAAAGGAGCCTTCTTGCGCTTTTGGTAAGATTTAGTAAATTTAGTAAATCAGTGTAGCTACAGTGGATAACAGTGTGGAGTTTCCTAAAAAAATTAAAAATAGGGATCCCTGGGTGGCGCAGCGGTTTGGCACCTGCCTTTGGCCCAGGGCGCGATCCTGGAGACCCTGGATCGAATCCCACGTCGGGCTCCCGGCGCATGGATCCTGCTTCTCCCTCTGCCTGTGTCTCTGCCTCTCTCTCTCTCTGTGTGACTATCATAAATAAATTTAAAAAAATTAAAGATAGAAATAGTATATAATCCAGGGATGCCTGGGTGGCTCAGTCAGTTAAGCATCTGCCTTTGGCTCAAGTAATGATTCCAAGGTCCTGGGCTTGAGCCCACATGGGGCTCCCTGCTCACTGTGGAGCCTCCTTCTCCCTCCTCCTCTGCCCCTCCCCGCTGCTTGTGCTCACCTTCTCTTTCTGTCAAATAAATAAATAAATAAATTTGTTTTAAATCCCATAATCCAGTAATTCCCTACTGGATATCTACCCAAAGAAAACAAAGACACTAATTCAAAAAGATACATGTATCTCTATGTTTATTGCAGCTTTATTTAAATAGCCAAAATATTTTTAAAAAGTAGGTGTCCGTCAATAGTTGAATAAATAAAGAAGATGTGGTGTATGTGTACACACACACACACACACACACACACACACACACACACTGGATTATACTCAGTCACAAAAAAATATGAGATCTTGCCATTTGTGAGAAGATGGACAGACCTAGAGGATATCATGCTATGTGAAATAAGTCAGATAAAGACAAATACCATAGGATTTCACTTATATTGGAATCTGAAAAACAAAACAAATGAAGAAAGTAGAAACACACCCATAAATACAGAGAATAAACTGGTGTTTGCGAGAAAGTAGAGAGATGGGGAAAAGGAGTGAAGGGAGTGGGAGGTACAGGCTTCCAGTTATGAAACGAGTAAGTCATGAGGATAAGAGGTAAGCATACAGCATACAGGTAGCACTGTATGGGAACAGACAGTAGCTGCATTTGTGGGTGAACATAGCATACCATATAGAGTTGCTGGATTACTGTGTGGTAGGTACACCTACAATTAATGTAATACACTGTGTCAACCATACTTCAGTAAAATAAAGGACTGAATAATCATTATGGATTCCTTTATGAATTATGACAATATCTACTATATTGCCAAAGGATTTAGTGTTATGATTTGTATTAAAATGTTGCCATTTATGAGCAAAGGATTTACTTCCGGAGTTATGGAATCACTTTGCACATGAGCCTAAGGGTATTTTGACAATTTTATTTATGAAGACTGGCAATATAAATACTCAAAAGTTGGCTATAGTGCATATACCTCAATATTTCTTTAGCCATATTTCTGGTCCCAATCCCCTAAAATACTGAAAAATAAAAAATTACTCATTCTGATTTCTCTGCTGTGTTGAAAATGAGATCATTTGTGGGATAAGCTTTCACTCTGGAGAACTGAGTTTGAGATGCTAAACAGCTTGATTGATATGTGTACAGCAGAGATGTGGATTTTAAATAAGCATAGGAATAATCTTTACTTTTCTTTCTCAGGAATATTTTGTTTCTACCAAATTTGCTATGTATATAAAATGACCTGGTGGAATGATACTGCCTTTGCAGTAGATGTTTGATAAAATGTCTTCCCAGACCATGAATCAGTTTCCCTTCCTTCACTGGGGGCACTCTCCACCTCAGCCATTGATAGCTGGAGTGGAGTGGCTAAAGCTGAACCTACTACATACTTTCTTTCAGAAATTAGGATTTGAGATTCAAAGACAAGCTAGTGAAATCTTTGATGCATCTATAACTACCTATAAATGTGGAACTGCAAGAAAATAAATGTTGCATATGTAATGAAAAACAAACAAAAAAGTCAGTCTGTAGAAAGTGAAGGATGAAGATGACTCAGGTAAGCTTTAAAAAGAAAAAAAAAAATCCTTGATCTCTGACAGCTTTCCTTATAATTACTCCTTTTTTTCCCATATAGGCTGAGTGGATTGTTTTTACCAACAAAGTTTAACTAATATAAAATTTTATTTCCTGTGGATTAGTGTTTTGTTTTTCTTTTGTGTGCTTAGATACAGAATGTTTGTAAGTGCTAGAGTCAACACAACCATGTTTAAATGTTGATTTGATCACTTGCTAATAAAGTATAATAATTTGGATGCAGGGACACCAGGGTGGCTCAGCGGTTGAGACTTTGCCTTCAGCCCAGGGCATGATCCTGGGGTCCTGGAATTGAGTCCCACATCGGGCTACTGCAGGGAGCCCGCTTCTCCCTCTGCCTGCGTCTCTGCCTATCTCTCTGTGTCTCTCATGAATAAATAAAATCTTTAAAAAAATAATTTGGGTGCACTCATACTAAAAATTTACTTGTTATCTGAAATTCAAATTTAACTGGGTATCCTTTCTTTTATCTAGCAACCTTATTTGTGACATAGTTTCTTCCTTTGTATAATAGAGCTAATAATACTAAATCAGCAAAGATATTGTTAAAAATGTCAAGGATATCATAAGCATTATTTAAAATAATGTATTAGAAATATGGTTTATTATTTTCTTTCCTCTTCCCTTTACCTGTGTTGTATCTAAAACACAAGATGTTGCTTACAAAGCTCATCATTATAAGATAACCCATTGGGAGTAAATGGTTTATTTTGGAACATAGGGAAAAGTTTTAGACCTTTTATGCAATGAGGTCTTTATCCTCAGATTAGAGAATTTGGAATCTGTCATATATTTCTGTCTACCTGACTTCACCTAGGCACCCCATCCCAGGATACTGTAATGATTCATTCTTGTGCGAGCCATATAGCTAAGTCTTACTTACACACAAACTGGTTTCCAATTCAAATCAACATCTCCTCATCTGATCTTTCTTACCTCCTATAGAAGAAGATGAAGAAAGAAAGAGCATGAAGAATAATGAGAAGGAGATAATATACTAGCTTACTATTTGCCTGCTTAAGGATAAAGAATGTAGGATTCTTCATTTGAGGGCTCTTTACGTCTCGTCTCCTGTGTCTAAGTCCTTCTCATTTTATCTTGATGGCTTATATGCCCTGACTGGATGAACCCAAGAAGTACTGAAGAATCTCTTTTACATAACTCAGCCTAACATGTTTTCTGCTCAAGGGACACAGAGCAATGAACTTTCCTTACAGAACATTCATCATCCATTTCTTTATTTATCACTCCAGATCCAGTGGGATTGGATCAGACTTTGGTCTCTCCCCAGTATGGGCTTGCTGATCCACCACTAGGCATTGGGCACAAAAGTGGCATGCTTCTGTTTTTATTTTCCTGTTCAAAGTCACCATCTCTGGATTTGCTTTACAAGTAGCAAGTGAGGGGCTTGTGGAGAACATCCACGAGTCTAGTTTGGTTTTGAAGAAGCAGGGGCATTCTCCTCTGGGCTTTCCTTCTTTTTTCCTCTCCCATTTTCTTTCACAGTTTCGGTTTTACCTAAGTGTGTCTGGGATGATATTTTACTCCTCTGAGTCAATACAGCTTGCTTAGAATCACTAACAGAGATAGTTGCTGGCTGCAAACAATGAATGGTTGTAGTCAAAGGTTGTGTTGTAGTCTGCTCGACTGGGTCAGTTGTAGGAGAATTATGTATTTTTGTAACTTTCTCTGATGTTGGCACTGTATTTGTCATTTCATACAAACCTTTAGACGAAGTATCCATTTTGTAACAAGAAGTGCTGAAAGGGATGGCACAAAACACAAGATCCGAGGGCAGTAGCTTAAAGTCATTGGCTGGCCGGGTAATCACAAACCTGTAAGAAAAGCCAAAGATAACTCCCAAGCTTTTGCAAGCAGGACAGTGTGGCTACAGACAATGGCCCAAACAAGGAAGTCTTTCTGCTGGGCCACAGGACGAAATGTTTTTTTGTTGTACTTTGCTTCATTGGTTTCTGATTAAGAGTAAATATCTCTAGCAACGGAAGTCCTTGGCTAGGAATCAGAAGACTAACATTCGCTTCTGCCTCCAACCCAAGCATTTCTGACCCTAGTTAGGCATGACGTCTCCCTTCCCTGGACCTTCCTTTAGTCATCATTTTAATGGGAGAGGGTTAGGGTGGAGGTATTGACTGATTGATCTCTAACAGTCTTTTTAATATCCACTACACTAATGCATTTAGTCAGCACAATATTGAACACTTGGCCAAGCTTTATCAAAATCAGAAGGTCACATATATTCAGCTATTTTTATTCTAGCTTAGGCCTACTCTAATACTTATGCCACCAACTATCACAAAAAATGTAGTGTGGCCAGTGGGGGAAAAATATTAAACCAAAATTTTATTTGAAATTTTGACTAGTAAGCAAATAGCAAATGTCAATGAGTCTTAAAGAACTCCCAGAGCCTATCAAAATACCATGGACTTTCTTCAGAGAGTTAGAACAAATTATTTTAAGATTTGTATGGAATCAGAAAAGACCCCGAATAGCCAGGGGAATTTTAAAAAAGAAAACCATATCTGGGGGCATCACAATGCCAGATTTCAGGTTGTACTACAAAGCTGTAGTCATCAAGACAGTGTGGTACTGGCACAAAAACAGACACATAGATCAGTGGAACAGAGTAGAGAATCCAGAAGTGGACCCTGAACTTTATGGGCAACTAATATTCGATAAAGGAGGAAAGACTATCCATTGGAAGAAAGACAGTCTCTTCAATAAATGGTGCTGGGAAAATTGGACATCCACATGCAGAAGAATGAAACTAGACCACTCTCTTTCACCATACACAAAGATAAACTCAAAATGGATGAAAGATCTAAATGTGAGACAAGATTCCATCAAAATCCTAGAGAAGAACACAGGCAACACCCTTTTTGAACTCGGCCATAGTAACTTCTTGCAAGATACATCCACGAAGGCAAAAGAAACAAAAGCAAAAATGAACTATTGGGACTTCATCAAGATAAGAAGCTTTTGCACAGCAAAGGATACAGTCAACAAAACTCAAAGACAACCTACAGAATGGGAGAATTTATTTGCAAATGACATATCAGATAAAGGGCTAGTTTCCAAGATCTATAAAGAACTTATTAAACTCAACACCAAAGAAACAAACAATCCAATCATGAAATGGGCAAAAGACATGAACAGAAATCTCACAGAGGAAGACATAGACATGGCCAACATGCATATGAGAAAATGCTCTGCATCACTTGCCATCAGGGAAATACAAATCAAAACCACAATGAGATACCACCTCACACCAGTGAGAATGGGGAAAATTAACAAGGCAGGAAACAACAAATGTTGGAGAGGATGCGGAGAAAAGGGAACCCTCATACACTGTTGGTGGGAATGTGAACTGGTGCAGCCACTCTGGAAAACTGTGTGGAGGTTCCTCAAACAGTTAAAAATAGACCTACCCTACGACCCAGCAATTGCACTGTTGGGGATTTACCCCAAAGATACAAATGTAATGAAACGCCGGGACACCTGCACCCCGATGTTTATAGCAGCAATGGCCACGATAGCCAAACTGTGGAAGGAGCCTCGGTGTCCATCGAAAGATGAATGGATAAAGAAGATGTGGTTTATGTATACAATGGAATATTACTCAGCTATTAGAAATGACAAATACCCACCATTTGCTTCAACGTGGATGGAACTGGAGGGTATTATGCTGAGTGAAGTAAGTCAGTCGGAGAAGGACAAACATTATATGTTCTCATTCATTTGGGGAATATAAATAATAGTGAAAAGGAAAATAAGGGAAGGGAGAAGAAATGTGTGGGAAATATCAGAAACGGAGACAGAACGTAAAGACTGCTAACTCTGGGAAACGAACTAGGGGTGGTAGAAGGGGAGGAGGGCGGGGGGTGGGAGTGAATGGGTGAGGGCACTGGGGGTTATTCTGTATGTTAGTAAATTGAACACCAATAAAAAATAAATTAAAAAAAAAAAAAAGAACTCCCAGAGCCTGGACTTGCATAAAAAGTCTTCGCAGGGAAGCAGGATACCTTAGTACTTCATCAGGCATATAGCAAATCCTCAGTAAATGTGAGTTAATTAATTAACCACCAGCATTCATGTCAGCACACTGAGGCAGAATAACCTTTCATGTCTTTCAACCTGTATTTCTTCATCGCTACCCCAAGTGGTCACCTCTTCTTTCCTGAACATCCAACTCAGGGCACCTCAGACCTCCTTTTACTGAATTTTCTCCCCTTTATCTTTCCTACTGAGTCCCCTACAATGTCTATAATTGTTTAAGCAAAACCTACTATAGTCACACATTCTCTTTGAAATAGAAATATCATTTCCTTCCTGGAGGTCCTCTGAAATATGGGATGCACGTTGTCCCAAATACTGAGCTCAATGGGTTTTCCAGAGGTGTTGGAGCAAAGGAATGGAGTTCAGGAAGAGAGAGAGACAGAGAAACGAGCATCATTTATGCTTACTAGTACTGCTTCTAGAATATCACTGCTCCCCCAACGTCTTTGTGATTAATGCTCTATAGCTGCATCACCCTCCCTCTCGATTCACCGGTGTCATCTACAGATCTCCAAGCTTATTTGCTTCTGGCATTTGGGACACTTTTTCTTTCAAATTCCAGTGCCACTATCAGCTTATGTGCATGCAGTGTTTATGTGGGTTACAATTCCAACAGCCAGCACATTGCCACTTCCCATTGATCTTACCTCCAAACCACTTTCCTAGTCATATACTAGGTGTTATCATTTCTTGATATGCCCTGCCACTAAAATTCTATGCTTCCATAAATCATTCTCTGGCTGCAACTTCCCATCATTCTTTCCCCTTTGATTCCTGAACTCTGAGTACATCTACTCTTTAACTGCATCACGATTTTCAACACTTTTTCCTTTAAAGTCTGGTGTTGCTTCCATAAACCCACAATAAACCCTTCTTCCATTTCCTCTCAGGAGCTAATACACTTTGATTTCCTTTTCAATTCCCTGTGATACTTCCTCCATCTTTTCTCCCAGCAATGGCTATGCCTATACTTCATAGAGAAATCCTGGTGTTATATACAAATTCCTATTAGCACACCCCTCACCTATGGCTATGTTTGCCTTGGCACCCATTCTTTTCCTTCTGATGAGTAGAAAAGTCTTTCCATTTAAGACTATCCCACTTTGAGTAACTTGGTTTCTTTCCCCTTAGAAAGGAGAACACGTTTCCTTCAATCTTCTTCTTCTCTACTGTTTTTAATTTCTCCTTCTTTTTTTTTTTTAATTTTTATTTATTTATGATAGTCACAGAGAGAGAGAGAGGCGCAGAGACACAGGCAGAGGGAGAAGCAGGCTCCATGCACCGGGAGCCCGATGTGGGATTCGATCCCGGGTCTCCAGGATCGCGCCCTGGGCCAAAGGCAGGCGCCAAACCGCTGCGCCACCCAGGGATCCCTAATTTCTCCTTCTTATACTGAATCCTGTCCATTCCCATTGTGAGGATCTTACTTTGGACCTACATTATTGTGTTGTCTGTAGACTGCACCCTTTTCTTCCCCCTCCTACTCCCCCCATACACTTTCTTTATGTTCTCCTACATTGTGGTCAGATTGCTCTGACTTTCAACTGAAATCTGAACATGTCGCACCCATAACTTATATAGAGAGATCACAGTGGGCTAGAGATGAGGCAGTCAATAAACATTTACCCAATGACTCTAGCAGAAATAAGTAAATCTTTCCAATGTGGACAGTGGCTTTCAACTTTAAAAAGTTACATAGACATGGATGAGGGGTAATCTGAGTTTACATTTCATTTTTCACTGGGTACATGGACGTCATTCTCCTTATATGGTCAATATTAATTGGATCACCGGTTCATTCATGTTAAGTTACACACATGCTTCCTTCTTCCTACATAACTGTCTACTTCCCCCAGACCCTTTTTTGTAACTACGGACCTTGAGCTTT
Organism: Canis lupus familiaris; assembly: GCF_011100685.1. NCBI lineage: Eukaryota > Metazoa > Chordata > Mammalia > Carnivora > Canidae > Canis > Canis lupus. Next base: position 29,075,012 of record NC_049237.1, read on the forward strand.
GTACTTCTCTTTCACATTGAATAAAGCAGCTTTGGCTCTTATGCTTGGATAGATGGGTAGCACTTTCCAAGCTAGCATACTCCCCTTTTTTGTTCTGGCTTGTTCTCCTCTTCATCTATCATGCGGTATAAGCCAAGGCACAGGATTCCAAAATTATCTAATGAGCCACAGAACACTTGCCCAAATGTCTTTCTTGGCTGGGGAGGAAAGAGAAAAACATGTGTCTGTTGGTACTTCAATTTAAGCAATAACAAGTATTTACTGGAAAGTTATTGTCGTTCCTTGCAGCAAAAATTTGGAAGACCCAAAAGCCGTTTCCTGTTATCTTTTATAGTGGCAGTGTCAAGTAGGAAATTAGGTTTATGATACGTTTTGAGCATCTAATCCCAGTGATTATTTTTATCACTGTGGTCTTTCAAGAGTATCTTGTGGGCATGGTATAGGATGTTGTTGTGCTAGTTTTTATTACTACTGCTATTTGGTAGCCATTAAGAAGTAATGATGAGTAACAGGTTGGGAAATTCAGTTTTCCAGCTATACAATGGGTTGAGATGTTAAATGACCTCCAGAGAGTAATCTTTTTATCCTACTCTACAACAGCTTGCAATCCCAGTCCTCTTGACACTGCTCTCTGGCTATAGTCAACAAAAGCAGCATGAGTAGCAGACAACAGGGTTAAAGCAGCAGCAAATGAAGTCACATAAGAACAGTTTGTTTCATTATGATTCCTTAGGGTAAAGAATAATGTGGGGACAGAAAATAAGTGGAGAAAGGAAAGAGAAGATACTGATACTGACAAGAAGCTGCCAGTGGCAGTTGTCCTGGACTTATAATCACTCATAAGGTAATCGTGGGTGAAGAGCCCAGGACTACAGATATGCAAAGGACCAGACTATGCTACGGGAACTTTGCACCTGGAATTCAGATGTACAGGGGTTCTCCCTTTTTGGCAGTATCTATTAAGACATACCAGGTGCAAGACCTGGAAAGGGCTGCTCCATGTGAAGGGAGCTCTGCTGATGTCCTCTCAACAAACAAAAAATATTTCCTTACAATGCCCTGCCCCTGACAACTGGTAGAGCACTAAATGTAATTTTAATCAAAGCTAAACTAAAAGACACCAATCAGTACATTACTCATCCCCAGGCTGGACTTTACTGTGATTCCCAAACACTCAGATGCCCCATTGGTTGCGCCATAATTATGGCACATCTTTTCCCCTTGCCGTAATCTACTGCTCACCAGCTCAGTGGGCTAAGAAAATTCAAGCATTTTCCACTGGCCAGCCCGATCAGAATCTTAGACCCAAACACAGAACTCTTCTGCCTCATTTCAGCTGACATCATCAGATTTCTTTATCAGCTCAGGTGTATAGGAAGAGTGAGCCGAGCCTGGGTCAGACTGCCTTGGAGGGTCCTCTGCTTTTCCAGTGGGAGACAATGTGGTTTTAGGTAAATCCTTGTTTCTCCGAGTCTTGGTTTCTTGATCTGTTCAGTGCAATTAATAAACAATGCCCTACCAAGTAAATCTTTAGACAGATTAACTAAACAACAACTAAGCAGACAGGTACAGGGAAAGTGCTCCAGTAAATATTAGCTATTACAATTATTATTAATATCCTCGCTAAGGTGCAAAGTTGTTAGACCTCTCAGATGCTTCCTGCAGACTTCAATTTTTTTTTATTTAGAAGATAAGGATAATAATAGCTGCCTTATCTACCTCCTGGAATTACTGTAAAAAATAAATAGAACATGTGAAAATGCACTTTAAATTATAAAATACTCTGTGAATACAAGATTGTATTAGTTTTTGCTATTATTTCCATGCTATGGACCATTTGGAACCCAAACAGCCTGAATCATCTTCAGAAACCCAAAGTGGTAAGGAAGTGGGAACCCCTATTATGACAGGAGTAGACTCACTTTAATGTCTGACAAAATTGTTTGGTCCAAGGACAGAAGTCCCAGCTTACACCGCATTCTTCCAGACAAAACTGAACTGTAGCTCTGGACCATCCCACAGATACTCTTATCCAAATGTTGTTCCAGCTGAGAACTTATCCCTCCTGTCACCAGCATCTGAAGTAATTCCAGGACATGATAATTGTAGAAGGCCTGGAAAGCAAGGGCAAACATGTGAAAAGTCAGAGGAGCCAGCACAGAAACTGTGGAGGTATATTGTCTTAGACACTTGAGGAGCATTGCTCTTTGAAATGGATCCAGTGAGGCAAAACAGGGTCTCTCATTATTATTAAAATCAACTAAAATGTCTCCATTCAGGTAGGGCACTGGGTTAGGCAAAGTACAGAGAAAATAACACTTACTCGTTTCTTGCTCCCTCAGAGTTTACACCGTGGCAGAAGAAGAAAATGGGTAATGATGCTAACACCAAGGATGTCTTCTCTTCCAAAAATAACCAAAGGAGTATGTTTGGCCACAGATACCTTAATAATCATCACCATATATTTAAAACTGTGTATTTAATGAGACTTCTATTGATGTTTCCTTAGGCCACTTTGATATTATTACTGTCATCAATAACTGAATCTTCTGAGTGCAAATCTACTTATATTCTTTTTAATTGTGACTTACTTGGGGACAGGTATTTACTTGAGCCTTATTATTATTTAGATCTCCCATAGCTCTTGTATACTACACAAATGGTAGATGTTGAATAAATTAATGGAATTTTGGAATCTCTGGTATCAAAATGAAACCAAAGGAAGACATGTGCAACTATTTCTTATTTTGAAACTACTTGGAGTCTGAATAACCCTAGCTATGTTCTTGAACTACTTTCCTAAAGGATTCCTACTACATTTAGTGTAAAATAGATATCGGCATACACGTAAATAGCGCTGTAATATGTTACCCATTAGATTTTCCCAAAACTATTGAATACACAGTGTTTTAAATGTTCTACCTTTTTTAATCTAAATTAGATTTTTACTCTAGTTGACATGAAAATTTATATGTTTATATATTACCTATACAAAAATCAATACTTTTGTTTTTATTAAAAATAGTAGGAAGGACCTTAATTGTTACTGTCATAGAAATTTTGCTATTTACTTTCTCTAAAATTCCGGGACTTGTCTTATGCAGACCGAATTATGATAGGGTCCTGTTTACTAGTCTTCCTGTCTTATTTTTCTTCTTACTAACAATCCTTGTTCAAAATGTTTCCAGAGAGATTCTCTAGGACACAAATCAAATCATGCCGTCCAGCTCCTCAAACCTGCGATGTCATACCCCGATGTACCCCAGGCTCATCTCCTCCATGAATGGTGTCCTCCAGTGCACACTATAGTCTATCTATTGCTCAAGCTACATATTTATTCCTTTATGCCTTGCTTTGGAACATCTGACTGATCATTCATCAAACTCTCTGGCTGGCAAATGTTAAGCTGGTCTCCTCATCAGAAAGAAGTTTCCCTGTCTTTGTGATCCCACAAAAGCCACTGGCTTTTGTTCCATTTCATCCTTCTATATTTTATAGTTAGTAGTTTGTCTGAAACACACCTGACTTTGAATCTTGGACTGGCATGTCTTAGCTGAACACCTTTGGACAATTCATGTGTTCTTTCTCAGAAACAGTTGTATAACTTTTAACATTGATGTGATAATATCATCTTTGAGCCTTGTTTATAGAAGGAGATGAGATATACCACATACATTACTGAACTCTGTTCCCTTCAACAGTGGTTCTTACATATCGGGATCACCTGGAAGGATATTTGTGAGTGTAGATTTCTGGGATCCAAGATCTATGGGATCAGAATGTATGGACAGGAGTGGGAATCAGAAATTTAAAGGCTACCTCTGGTGGTTCTGTCACTGGTTGGTGCTCAGATCACCATCTGGGAAACACTTCTGTAAATGATATGGTCTTTTGGAGGACACACTTTATCTACTTAGCATTCATGTCCTCAAAGTGCATGAAACAAGACAGGTATTCAAAAGCTATAAGAATATAGAGAGCAACTGGCAGTTGATTTTTAAGAAATAAATAATGTTAGTAAAATGTAAAAGCCACTGGGATAAGAGGGTGTAGGAAATTAAATATAAACTATATGAATTAAGAGAGAATAAAAGTAAAATGTTTTAAAATAGTTTTTAGATTAAAAGATGACTTCAAATGCCTTCTCCTCCCTAATGTCCTGACTGAAGGGTTCCCCTGACTTCTCCCATTTCTTCTTTGTTCCATTTTGCTACCACCCAGAAGGGTGCTTACAGAATCAGCTCCCTGAAATCCAGGCATGAACAGAGGATATAAATCCAGGTTGAGCCACAATCCGTTTAAGAACAAGTGGCCATGATGTAGAGTGATCAAACATAATGCTGTTAGAATAATTCTCCACTGATTAAAGAAAAGGTACAAATTTTCAGGTTATCTTGGTGTCAAGGGCTCTAGGGAAACATGTACTTTACATATTTAACTGAGAGAAGCTTAGTCTTTGAATATATCATTTTTTTCAGTTTTGACATCAAAAGGATTGCAATTCTATATTGGGAAAAATAAAGGGATTTATGTTCCCCTTATTCCATGAGCTCATCTAGTATTCTTATAATTCAGGGTTCTAAGATATTGGTATCTTTCTTTTTTCATACCTCCTTCCCTCTTTCCTTCCCTTCCTCCTCCTATCTTTCCTCCTTTCCTTCTTTCTTTTTTCTTTCTCATGAAAATGCAAAAGTTGAAATGTGCTTCAAATAGTTTAAGACCTTTAAACTTGGATAGTGTTTCTTTTTTTAAAATATTTTATTTATTTATTCATGAGAGACAGATTGAGAGAGAGAGAGGCAGAGACACAGGCAGAGGGAGAAGCAGGCTCCATGCAGGGAGCCGAATGTGGGACTCGATCCCAGGAATCCAAGATCATGCCCTGGGCCAAAGGCAGGCACTAAACCGCTGAGCCACCCAGGATCCCCTTGGATAGTGTTTCTAATATAATCATATTTACTAGAATTTGGACTTCCAGTGTTAGAAAATGTTGCAGCCCATGGTGTTATAACTTTTAGCTACAATGAAGACAGAGGTCTCTCTTACAACTTACAATATTACTTAATAATGTAGATACTAACATCCTAGCTACTTGCTGCTCTTTATTCTGAAATCTAATCTCAAAAGACCCTAAAACCAAACATTCATTGAGAAATGCTTCTAACTGAGAATGAGGCTACATGATAGGAAAACTGCAACTAACCAGCTGAGTGACCTTAAGGGAGTCATGTAACTTCTGCGAGCCTCAATTTCCCTACAAGTAAGGAAACTTCCCTAAGTTCATGTCTGGTTCTGAAGTTCTATTGTTATAAAGCTGTACAGGAATCCTGCTTATGGACCTGAGTGTCTCTCCCTATTTTTTTTTATAACATTAAGCTGATAGAGGATTAAAAGTGAATCTGAATTATACTTTATAGATCTGGGGCAGGAGTTCACAGCAGTGTACCAGAGGCTATTTGGAGCCCTGGTGTCAGCTGTATCAGATTTGGAGGGAAACAGTATTATTTTATCTTGAAAAAAAAATTACAGGTGTATCAGGGCATAGAATGAAAACCTACATGAAATCCAAAGCAAAATTTCAGTAAAAGCAGTGATGGGTTAATAGCGTAATATTCAGGCTTTGTTCTATCCTTGGGACTTGCACATTCAATCCTTTATATTTTTTTAATATAAATTTATTTTTTTATTGTTCAATTTGCCAACATATAGAGTAACACCCAGTGCCCATTCCATCAAGTGCCCCCCTCAGTGTCTGTCACCCAGTCACCCCCACCCCCACCCACCCCCCTTCCACCACTCCTAGTTTGTTTCCCAGAGTTAGGAGTCTCTCATGTTCGGTCTCCCTTTCTGATATTTATTAAGGGGGAATGGAGAAAAAGGTGGAGAAGTCGGAGTCAAGACTGGTGATCTCATCTTGTTTCTGACTCAGCTGAGGTGTTAGCCTCCTTTTTTTTCTGAGGGGGGTCTGTTCCGAATGCATCTATATTCCTCCTTGCACTTCTGTGTAGTATGGGCATCAGGAAAAAATAACTAGAATTCTAACCTCTGACCATGCAGCAATGGGGAACAGATCTCTTGGTGCATTGAGCTTGGCAGCAGATTGGAAGAACCATCTAGAAGGTGTTCTTTGGAGAGGAGAATTATGGGACAAAAGGCACATGCAAAATGGGGAGGGATGGTGGACTCCTGTCATATAGGACTCTTGACTGGGAACTGGAAATCTGTCTCAAAAGAGAGGACAGGATTCTGGTCTTCTTATTTCATGCCTCCCTCTCTGTTGGCCGTGTATTCTAACTTACAGGTAGTGGTTTTCCAAATCTCCTTAACAGGAATCTTCCTTCACATCAAATCCTAGGCAGAAGCCACACATAGTTCTGACTGGGGGGAAGAGTGCAGGTGGTGGTGGGGGCATGATGGGGTGGGTGAGTCCCTCCTCCCTGCTTGTCTGCTCAGCAGCTCCTGAACACCCTGGGAGGCAGATTCCTTTAAGCAAAACTTGAAAATCAGTGCACTGGAAGGACACACATAATCACAGAAAGAGATGTCTGGAAGGACAAAGGACTGTAACAACGAGGTCTGACTGTAATCATAGAAAGTGGGGTTCAAAAACTAGCTCATCATCTGTAAGTGCTGTGACATTGGCACTTGATTTGTCCCCCTTAGCTTCAGATTCTTGATCTGTAAAATGAGGCTTATAATTGTATTCTCCTAATTGGGCTGGAAGAAGAATTAAACAAGGTTTTGTAGCAAAGATCTTGGCCCAGAGTAAGTGCTTCAGAGGTCTTATTACTATTCCTGCCGCAGCTATTGTTCTGATTATTAATATTATTCCAACAGCAAAACTTATCGGAAGAAGTTACCTTGAGGTCTGTGTTGGGAAAGATCTGTAGGTGTGATCTGGAGGCAGAAAACTGTGATCATTAGTGGCCTCTGTCTTGGGAATGTGTTAGAGGGAGTGATGACCATGGAGGCCAGAACGGCCATCCTAACTTTAAGGGGAGCCTGAGTTCTTTGCCTTTCTCCCCCACTTCTCAGCAAGAAGATGCTCCCACATGTATGGAGAATAAACTGGAGTGTTAATGAACATATTCTGCAGCCACCACCACAGTGTTGGCTCCCAGATGTTTTTAGTGCCAGAGGATAAATGGTCTCTTCTTCTCTGAGGCTACTGCTATCATTTCCATGAGACCAGACACAAGATCAGAAGGCCAGCCAAGATCAAATGGTACTAGAAGACTGTAGAGGATAGAATTGGAAGCCCAGACTTGACCCGTGGGCTCCTTCTTTCTATGTGGTTGGACAATGGGAAGTCACCCCCACCCTTAGAAAGCCAAGTGGACCCAGTAGCAGCAGACATAGATGCAAGGGAAACAAAAGTGAGTAGTATGACCTGATTATTTGCAAAGGTCTAGTTCAGCTCTTCATGGCTAGAGATTTGGGGCTGGAGCTCTAAATAGTAGAAAAGTGTGTTCATGTAATGTAATGTGCCATGCATCATTAAGGATTCAAGAGCTTAGGCAGAAGGCCACTAGGTAGATATGCAGAGGGGTAAGACCCAAGCCAGCCCCCTTGATAGAAAGGCTTGCCCTGAAGCTCCATTGCTCCTCTCACCCTGTGTTCTGTTCACCAAGTGCTAGTCCTAAACTTGGCATTTACCAGGAACCCTTATCGGCAAACTGGTGGTCCAGTGTGGCTTGTGACCTCATGTGACTCTCCCTTGTGTCAGACATAGTGTGTGGATTTTCTCTCTCTCACAGTCTTCACTGTGGGGCCTCAGAAAAGACTCCTGAGTTTTTTACTCAGTTTATTTCCTTCTCCAGGAGGACTAGACTGTCCTCTCCCACTGAGAAGCCCACCATCACAATATCTGAAGGCAGCCTGGAAGGCAGAGGTACTCCTCAGTGTGGTCACAGGACTGACGGCAAGTGGAGGGAGGCTGCTGGATCTCAAGTTTGAGCTTCCTATGCAGGCTGATGTTACGTGTTTATCTGTTTTTATTTCTACTCTTTTTGCCCTTTTCTGCCCATCTAGCTCTTCCCACTAGTTGTAAATGGAGTTCATGGCTTTGTTCTACCTCTGTGGACCAGTGGAGTTTAATTAAGGCTCCAGTTCAATTTAAGGCACAAAGCTGCCTACCATCTAGGGATCTCTGAAGAGAACTGGAACCTTAACCCCATTTAAAATGTATCCTGCAGACAGGTCCAGTTCATCCAAAATCACCTCCTGCCTGATGCTTTAGTCATTAATTATTGGAAAGTAACTGACATATCAATGACAGACAGTGATAAAACCCTTTCCTTGTTAGAGCCACCTTACCAGAAAAGTCACCTGACTTGACTCCCAGCTCAGTCAAGGCCAAATGCTGCCTCACCCTTTAGGAAATTCATCATCTACCAACTTGTTTAATGTTGAACCATCACTGACATAGTTTTATCTCTCTGAGAGCTTGATAGGATTTATGAGATCTCCCCCTGCCCCCAAAGCTTAGGAAAACAGAACCCAAGGAGACATAATCCCCTCAGGATCAGTGGCACTGATGCCATGAGGGCAGTGCATGTGCCCCAGCCATGCTCCCCTAAAAGTGCAAACTGTGCCTTTGAGGTGACCACACAGTTCAGGAATGATGCCCCTTCCCCATAGAATTACAGAAGACTGCAAGGTAATCAAACTGTGTTCAGAGCCCTGTGCATCTGTAGGCTGATATTCAGTCCCTCTGCAGCCCTTCCCTTGGAAAATCTGGGGAAAAGGAGTCTGGGAGGTGGTAGGTAACAAGCATTTCCTTTGGAGGAGTTCTTGCACCCACGTACAAATGGCTACATACAGATTTTGTGTTTTGATTCAACTCCTTGAACATACCAAGGGCTCTTGCACCTCACTGCCTTTTCCCTTCTTCCCTGTGCCTGGAGTGTTTCTTCCTCAAAGATCAAAATGATGGGCAGCCCCGGTGGCCCAGTGATTTAGCGCCACCTTCAGCCCGGGGTGTGATCCTGGAGACCCGGGGTTCGAGTCCCATGTCGGGATCCCTGGATGGAGCCTGCTTCTCCCTCTGCCTGTGTCTCTGCCTCTCTCTCTCTCTCTCTCTCTCTCTCATAAATAAAATCTTTATAAAAAAAAAAAAAGATCAAAATGGTGTGTGCTTTCTTTTCCTCCAAAGCTGGACTCACATGTCACCACATCAGTGCTGCCTTCCTTCTCCAGCCACACTATTGAAACTTCCAGCTCCTTTCCTAACCCCTATATTTCTCATCTCCTATTGCCTTAGCCTTATAGCTATCTGACACACCACATGTGTTCCTTATTTATCGTGTTTCTGTTAATCTCCATGAGCTCGAGCTCCACATGGGCACAGACTTTGGTCTGTTTCATCACTGCTGTGCTCCCAGCAGTTAGAACAGTGTGCCCTGCACGGAGTATGTGATCACATGGTAAATTAATTCCACTTACAGAAATACTGTAGTCGAAGCAAGGGATCCACTGAGAGGCTAAAGAGGAGCTGAGAGCTGAAATGCAACCATGAAGTCGAAAACACATCCCAGGAGCGGGGGCAACTTGGAGGGAGAGCTGACCTAGCTCTGAATAAAGCTCATACTACCAAGGCTTCTCCTTGGTCCCTGTGTCCCCCTGTGTCTGATTTCTGCATAAGCTGATGGGGATATTTTAGAGAGAAGAGAAAGCAGTGTCTCCTAAGCTCTGAACCAGAGCTTGATCTGCCTAGATGCACTTGAAGCTGAAAGGTAGGCATCCTGCTTTTTATGCGCTCATTCCTCCTGGTACCAAGTGTTCTGGTCCTAAGGGCCAGACATGTTTTTAATCTTGAAAATGTGAAAATTTGGCTTCCCTTGCCAAGTAGTTGTATAAAAAAAAGAGAGATGGAATAATGTATGTGAATAAGCTTTTTCAGAAAAATCAAAGAGAACTCCAAATTGTGAGGCATTCTCATCATTTTCCTAAGACTGAACCATCCTTTCTCCCTTCTGCAAGCTGCACTTAGCTGCACTTACTGTGGCCAGGAGGGAATCCAAGAAGCTGCCAGAAAAGACAGTGCCTGTGGAAAAGGACGTGCTAAGATGCAGGCTTGTTCCTGCGAAGGATTCATCCAGTCCACTCAGCTGTTCAATATAGTGGATATTGGAAGGATTTTCTGTAAGGCAAAAATGGAAAAAAAAGAAAGGCAGGCAGACAAGCTTAAGAATGCAGGAGTGCCATACAAGGCAGGCCAAGGGGTGATCACTGATCAAAGAATTTGACGTCTATTCTGGGGTCAATGTGGGATCTGCCCTTACTTTAGTCTGTCTATCTATCTATCTATCATCTATATTTTTTATTTCCAAGTATCTTCCTCCCCTAAAGACATGTATCCTTCTTGGCTACCTTCATAATCAAGGGTATACCTTCAAGCCCATCTCCTCCAAATAAGTGTCCCCAGTGTCACCTTTGTATAATTTATCTCTCAGACCAGGGCACTTTTGGAAATAAAAAGGTGTACTCTCAATAACTGCACTGACAGGGAGGCCTGGGTGGCTCAGTAGTTGAGCGTCTGCCTTGGGCTCAGGGTGTGATCCCGGTCCAGGGATCGAGTCCTGCATCGGGCTCCCTGCAGGGAGCCTGCTTCTCCCTCTGCCTATGTCTCTGCCTCTTTCTGTGTCTCCTATGAAAAAATAAATAAAATCTTTTTAAAAAAATAACTGCACTGGGGAAACAGGCATAAATAGGAACGTATGATCCCCCCAGTTACAGACATTTTTCATAATACCATGCCATAGATACCTCGGTATTTACTTGGGTTTTTAGAGTTGTCTGGGTCCAGAATGAGTTAAAGCAGTACCTCTCAAAAGCTTAATGTGTATACGAATCACCCAGGGATCTTGTTATAACACAGATTTTGATTAACTGGGTCTAGGGGTAAGAATGGGATTCTAGGTACCCAAGAAGCTTCCAGATGCTATTGATGCTGCTGACTCTTCGACTACACTTTAAGTAGCAGGGCTTAGAGAATCCTCTGAACTGGGGCCCATGTAGCAGTAGTCAAATTAACCATTAGCACATCTTTACTTATCCCAGATTGCAACTCAGATCCCTGGAAGAAGCCTCTGAAGGGAATGGAATTGGTCATTGTTGCAAATACAAATAGAAGCACTGATTGCCTTTGTTCCAAGATTATTGTTTCAAAAATGTTTAAATTGAAAATAGTATTGGAAGATAGAAATAATATCTCTCACCAGAGCAAAGGGAATCATGCTTACTGCCCATTATAAAAGCTTCTGGTTCCTGAAGCCTGGGGTTCCTCTCCTCTAAAGCAATCCATGGTGGGTACAGGTATCATTTGGCCTTTTTCATGTCATCCTGTGGGAACTGGCCTTGAGCAAGCAGCACAAAATTGATGATACTCTGGCTATGGCCATTGCTTTGAGTAATAAACTGCTTTTTTAATCTCTGATGGAGTGGTCTTGTGTCTTCTGCCAATATCCATGAAAATGTGGCAGGTTAACTTACTGGTTTACAAGTAGCATAAGATCTTACTTACATCCTTCACAGTTCTTGACAGTCCTATTATAGATCAAACCAAATCTACTGAGCGTGATGCAGAATACATTCCTAACTAAGACTGGATTTTTCCTAATTCTTTAAGTCACTCCATGTTTTTATAAAAGATGAGCAATAATACATGACCATATCAACCCACATTTTTTATGCACATATATTTTTTTTCTCCTTGCATTGCCAACCCTCAGCACGCACACATACCCCAAGAGCCCTTGTCCAAATCTTACTGTGTCATCTTAAAATATTGGCCTCCACTTTCCTAGACATTTTCCTGCAGGCCACTGTACATTCTGTACTAAAGTGCTAGAGTTCAGACTTGCAGCTCTCATGTCATTGTGACCCTTTCCAGCCAGCCAAAGAACAAAAGCTGCATGAGCTGGCAGGTGATTTGTTAGACTAATTTGACAAGGGTTGCCTGGTGCCAGCAAGTCGTTACTTGAACAAAGCTCTAAGTCCCTGGAGAGTGACCAGATGTACTTTGGAGCTAGTGAGAAGCTGGCCGTTCCCCTCCTAAGCACTCCAACTTACATCATAGTCTTCTAATCAATGTCCTTAGTGTATATACACCTTGGCTTAAACATGATTAAAAGGACAGAAAAAAAAAAGATACAAGTAAAAATGGCTGTCTCAGGTTCTAATCTGTGTAAAAGATTCCTCTTTTTCCTATCTTCCCCTTTTCTTAACAATTATTGTCAGTATTAAATCCTGGTGTCCCCTATTGCCTCCCAAACATATCCCCAAATGCACACAGACACCTTCCCTGCCTTCCCCAGCCTTTCTTCTACTCCCAGAGCTCCTCACATCTAAGAAAGTCTCATACATGTGCATTTTCCATATGGTGTTGGTGAGAGATAACAGCTTATTCTGGTATTTCTGCATGGGGTATTTCCATTTTAGAAGAGCACCACTCAGAGCCAGGATTAAGATGACATAAGGGAGATATCTGGAACATAAAGTTTAAGGACCCCAGGGGTGGGTGCCTCCTTAACATCTGCATCCTGAGTGCCTCATTTGTGTCTCCCTAATCCCAGTCTTGGTATTAGTACAGGAAAGGACCTGCTTGGTTTAGAGACCCATGATTAGTAGGTAAATGAGTATAGGGAGATCCTTCCTAGCAGTCCTCATACCCAGGGCCCATCCCATAGAAGATTTCCTCCAAACAAGGCTGAGCCAGTTGCTGGTCTCCCTCTCCTGATAACTGAACAGGAGGAGAAGGTAGATACTATTCCTGCACCCTGACACCCAGATATAACAGGCTCTGCTTGATGATGTCACCAGTTAGATAAAAGCCCAATGTGATGTCCAGTCAAATACTTAATGCTTCTCTGGTTCCCTCTCTAGTTCCTCAGTTCTTTGACTGTAGATTCTAAAAGGAAATCTGGGACATCGATTATGGATAACAACAATTTCTCCTTTGCATTTTGTCCTTGAAACTCAACTTACTCAGTTCAGTGAGGATGGGGATTCTTCGGTATTTGGATTTCCCAGGAAATCTGAAGGTCTCTGAAGTCCCTTCTGTGGACACAGACAACAGAGATGAAAAGAGATTGATAAATGCAAACAAAGTATCTTAGAAAACTTGGCAATGACATAGAAGCACACCATGTAACCTGGAGCTTTATCTTAACAAAGTTATTCTTATGTCCAAACCCGTTTCTTTCCCTATATTTAGGGGAAACAATTGGGGCCTCCTTAGCATCTCCTTTTGCGAAGTGATTTTTGTGTTTTAAATGGCACTTCAAGTGAATTACAAAAAAGGCAAAGCTCACCCAGTGGTTGCTTATTGACCACATAAGTAAAATATGATTCTTCTCTGTGGAATGGTAGTGTTGGGTGATGGCTCAGGCAAGCTGTGCCCAAATCCACATCCATTTGCTTGGAGAACTTTCAGGAAACCATGAATAAATAGGTGGTGCTCCTCAACCAGTGCTTTTGGAGACACCGCAGCTGGTTTCTGGCCCCTAGTGCTTTAGGGTTCTTTGGGATGCTCTCTGGGTACTGTTCACATCTTCTTTCTTCTTCGTTAGACCTGGCTGCCTCCCATCCCTAGTTGGCTTGCTTCAATCCCCAATGCTTTGGGAGTTCCTTAAAGATGGGCAGGGTGTCACTTGGAACCTCTGAGCTTTGCTTTCAGTTTACAGACAGATTTCCCTCGGGCTTGAGAATGTGAGGCTCTTCACTTTCCTCTGTGAGTCTCGACTCCATCCACCAGACAATGATGCACAGCTCCAGCCTGACACACAGTTTTACCATGTAGGGAATTATGGACAAATTCAAAACTGGGAGAAACACCAGAGTTTTGGTCTCTAAGCCAAAAAAAATATAAAGAATGAAAAGGGAAGAGAGAAATGGGGAACTGGCATCTACTTAAAAAAGAAACACACATACAATGTTCTCATCAGATGTGATGCTTTAAAACTGTTGGTTGCCTTTCTTGAACCTTCCTGAGAATGCTATATAACAGGGACACACTACTGTGAAAGGTAAAAATTCTATTTATAATTAAAATTCCCTGCTGCCTTTGAAGAGGGTCTGCTGTTTACGGCACCAGGCACACAGGACGGGTGGGAATGAGATGGGGAGCGAACGGAGATGAGCATGGTGGTAAGACAGGCTGATAGGCAACCTGTCCCACTGAGACAGGGACAGGAGAAGAGAAACAACCCAGAGGGAAATTTTTTTCAGAGGGAATACTGCATACTACAATATTTACCAGCTCCTCCATCTCCCTGAGACTTTCAGTAAAAGAGGCACTTCTTGTTAATGCAGAGTAGAGCTGAATATATTTCTGAGAACTGCTAAAATTCTGAGTCATGCTCCAAGGTAGATTGAGGGTGAAACTCCACAGGAAGTTCCCAACCTATCTGGTTTATAGCTAGAACTGGCAAGGGCCTTAGGAATTTAGCAAACCCTCCAGCTTCAGGTGGGAAAGTGGAAGATGAGAGGGCTAACTTTGCTCACACAGCTATGTAAGTGGAAGGCTTACATCATGGTTAGAGATCAGATATTCTAACTCATTGGTAAATCTTATTTGTAATGAGATCTGAATACATTCAAACTTTTTTCCCTTAAAAAAAGTCTCTGGGATTTCCATAATGCAGAAAGATTGGCGGAACTAAGATTTCCTTTATTCTCAGAACTGTGTAAGATGCTTTCTCTGCTCTCTGTACCTTTCCTTCTTCTTCCTCTGCCAATATTTTAAAGAGAGTCTATTCCATGTTAGGACTGTAAAGAGTCCCTGCTCCAATGACATTCTACATGCTACGAATATAAAATATTTCCAGATAGTGACAAGTAGTGTGGAAAACTAACTTTTAGGGACCAGTGATTGGTGAGGAAAGGTGACTTTAGATAGAGTCTGAAAAGAGGCCTCTCTGATGTTGGAATGGAGTCCTGAGGGTTGAAAAGCCACCCAGGCAGAGGGGATAGGATAAGAAATCCAAAGAAGGAAAAAGCCAGTATAAACAGGACTAAGTAGGAGAATATTCAAACACCCTACTGGCCTGAAAGATGCTATGTGATTTTCCTATAAATGTCACAGGTCACATAGAATTTAAAGTAGGGAAATGACATTACAAAACATTTTTAAAAGATCCCTCTGGCTGCTATGACAGTAGAAACTATAGAGATATCAGAATTTTACTACAGTCATATCAAATCTGTGAATTCAGTATATAGAGGCAGATACTTTGATATCACATGTTCTTCTTGGGTGCAAAAATATGCATATCAGTTGAAATAAATGCTTTGGACACCAGCTGAAGGACAACAATGGAATTTCTGCCTTAATTCTATCTTGTATTGTAGAGCAATAGTTAATTTGAATATGTGTCAGATCATAGCCTGGGTATATTTTACTAGTGTCAATATTTTTGCTGCCTAATAGTACACAGTATTATACCTGAAATATTCCAGTCTGGCAGGGTGCTATTACAAAAGATTGCTTAATTGTAGATTACTACTGTACATTTAAATTTCAGTAGCATATTAAGTTGTCAGACTTAATTACCGTTATATGTTTAGATTATGCCACAGATTATTTAGTTCAGTACCTAGGTTTGCCAACCTGTTCTCCTTGTGATGCGACAGGGCAGCAATTAGAGCGTCACTGGAAACCCTAAAGTTTCCCATGGAAATGTCCAGAGGGATGGCATTTTTACTGATCTTTCAGAGAGTCCTCATTCTGCTGTCCCCAACCCCTAACATCCCTTGATGCCTTGGTGGTCCATGATGGCCTTTGTATGTAAATTTATCATGACTGCGAAATGTGGGAAAGCCCACTGATCCCACAAAAGTCTCATCAGATATTCTAGGGCAATGTTTCTGATCTTGATACTATTGACATTTTTGGCCAAAAGGTTTGTTTGTTTGTTTGTTTGTTTTAAACCTGTGGGACTGTACTGTGCATTGTAAGATGTCTACCAGCATCTCTGGCCTCTACTCATTAGCTGCCAATAGTATGCCCTCAAGTTGTGACAACCAAAACTGTCTCCAGACTTTGTCAGATGGCCTCTGGGGGCAAAACTGCCCCTGGTTGAAAACCAGTGTCCTAGAGGAAGGGAAAGTGAACTGCCCATTGGCTAGTCTGATGCCGGTGCCCAGCATGCAAGATGTTCTCTGGCTCCTAGCAGAATTTCCCAGTCCTTTATACTGACAATTCTTGGATATGTGTATTCCCATTTCCACATTTTAAGGATGGTGCAAGAGCAGTATTAACATGAAATGGGAAGAATGGTTAAGAGAACCAAACAGGCCTCTCTGAGGATTTGGAATTTCTATATATAAACTCCAGGTAGATTCCTATAATGCCAGAGTGATTGATAAAATTTCTGAGTAATGATACTTTGCTCTTCATAAGTGCTCATCTTGTAACTTTACTGAGGCTATGGCACCAGATAAGTAGACGCAATGACCTTCATTAGGTGGCACAGTAGAGCTTGACTGGATCTACATTTCCTGGTTACACAAATGGGTATGATGACATCCATAAAAGAAATGGTACCAAACCTGCACAATACATTTTTCTTTAAACTTTCCCTTTTATCTTTGGGGAAAGCACCTACTTATACTTCATAATGATTGAAATACTTTGATAGTCCTTCATTTTCTTCTGCCTCCTTTCAAAACCTTTCTCCCCCTCTACCTCCTTCTACCAATTCGTCTTTCTCCTTTGAGGGCAACCTTCCAGCCTGTAACAGAGTACATGGTGCATCATACAAAATCAATATAATTTTGTTGAATTAATGAATAAGTGAAAGGATGAAAATCACTAGATATAAAGAAAATCAGAATTATATTCACAGGTTTCTATCTTTCTAGCCTATATAATATGTGAGACTTAAATAAAGCTAGTAATAGGAAGACAAGTCACTCAGATGATTAACTAGATGGTCAGTCAGTGTCAGTTCATCCCAGACTTAGGTTACATGGGCATTTTCATTTTTTTAATAATAACATATAATTATTGAACAGCTACTTGTTGCTAGTACAATGCCTGGTGCTATGTATCATATAGAATTTTTTATTACATTTTTTATTTAAATTCAATTTGCCAACATATAATATCCAGTGCTTATCCCATCAAGTGCCCTCTTCAGTGCCAGTCACCCAGTTACCCCATCCTCCCACCCACCTCCCCTTCTGCAACACTTTGTTTCCCAGAGTTAGGAATCTCTCATGGTTTGTCTCCCTCTCTAATTTTTCTTACTCAGTTCCCCTCCTTTCCCTTATTATCCCTATCACTATTTCTTTTTTTTTTAAGATTTTATTTATCTATTCATGAGAGACACAGAAGAGGCAGAGGCATAGGCAGAGGGAGAAGCAGGTTCCTTGCAGGGAGCTCGGTGTGGGATTCGATCCTGGACCCCAGGATCATTCCCTGAACTGAAGGCAGACGCTCAACCACTGAGCCACCTAGGTGTCCCACCCTTCACTATTTCTTATATTCCACATATGAGTGAAACCATATGATGGTTGTCCTTTTCCAATTGACTTATTTCACTTGTATATTGATGATATTGCCTATTAAGTGAATACTTCCTCTCTGTCTAATCACAGAGAATTGTAAGCATGGTGTACACACACACACACACACACACACACACAATTACTCTCACATGTACCACACACAGATCTTGTGTAAATTTGAGTGATTCTAATTGCAAGGCTGAAGATTTATGTGCACAATACAACAGCATTTTTAGATTTTCTTAGCAGTGATATGGCTTAGTCTGGAATACTTTGATATTCATAAAGTGCTTGGTTACTAGTCTGCTTTGCAAAACATCCTGAAACTCTGAATGCCGAGTCAGCTTTTGATGCTTAGTGAGGGTGTCTCAAATAGGTGGTTCAGTTCACCTACCAAAGATTAGGTTAGATTATTTATTTAGTCCTTTGGCATAAGAATCTTCTATTTTTCTTTTTTTTTTAATTTATTTTTTATTGGTGTTCAATTTACTAACATACAGAATAACCCCCAGTGCCCGTCACCCATTCACTCCCACCCCCCGCCCTCCTCCCCTTCTACCACCCCTAGTTTGTTTCCCAGAGTTAGCAGTCTTTACGTTCTGTCTCCCTTTCTGATATTTCCCACACATTTCTTCCCCCTTCCTTTATAAGAATCTTCTATTTTTCTACCTAGCAATAGTGCTCTAGGAGTCAGAGAGCATTCTTTTAGTTTCCTAATTTGATTCTGAACATTTTTATCCACAACCATAATCACAAAAGCCTTGCCATGTCTGTAATGTCTGACTGCTCCAAGTTCCATGCACAGAATAGCTGTGCTCAGCAGATGCATGGCCAGAAGACTGAGTTCTTGATACTGATACAAGAATTAACATCCTTGAGGGAAATGGGCTGGGTCAAGGGGACCCCAACCATGATCTACTTTTATTTTTTGACTTGAAAATCTGTTTTAGATACAGAAAATTCTTCAGTAATAGTACTTTCATGTTAGGTTGGGTGTCTAGTAGTCAATTTTAGAAACAGATTAATAGATAAGCCTTTCTCTATTTGGGGCAAAAGGGAAACTACAGTTTTTATTGATCATTTACCTCAAATACTTGGATATGGTTAAATATATGGGAACTCTACAAATGTATGGGAATTAACCTCAAACACTTGGTATAATGAAATGAACTTGGATATGGTGAAATGTATGGGAAGTCCAGGTACTGGCTCATTTGCTTCAATTCATTAAGTATGTGGTAAACATCTAAGTGACCATAACTGCCCTAGGCACTAAGAGGACTACAAAGGAGGAAAAGACTTGATTCCCATCCTGAGTAGCTCCTGCTTCTCATAATCTCTTTCCAATCTGAAGCTTCAATATGACATTTTTAGAATATAGAAGTTGGAAGAGAACTTAGAAATAATCTTCTAAAATTCATAATTTGAAAACATCATAACGGAATAAAAGAGAATTATACCTCATTCTCTGAAACATAAAACTATGAATAGTAATGGGACATCTCTAAGATCTAATGAAGACTGATAGTACTACTACTAAATATTATTAATTATAATAATATGCCAATTTCTCTCTTAACTAATAATAAATCAATAACAAAAACATCCTTAAAATTCAGTGATTTTTCTTAAGATGGGTAAACAGTGTTACATGCATTCCACTTAGGAGGTAGAAATAGCTTTCATTTGACTTAGGATTCCCAAGGACTTAACTGTTACATCTATTACAGAATTCTCAGAGTTGGGAGGGGCCTTCAAGGATATCTGACCCAATTTTCCTTCTCCTCATGATCAGAGTACTTCAGAGAGGAGTTAATTCTCTTTTCTTATTCCATTCTCTCTAGCCTCCTCCTATCAGGGAATTGTTCTTACGTGATTCTTCAGGTGTCTGGGAAGAGCAGCTAATCCTCAGTGATCCAATGTTGAGGGTAGCCATGATGGTCTCTGTGTCTACCAAAGCCGGGTTGCTTGATGCCTTGGATGAGGAGGATAAAACAGCACACATGGAACATTCCTCTATGTTGGCTGCATGGAGGTCTTCAGGAAAAAGTGCAGATCCCTAATAAGAGAAAACCCAGTAGAGGAGGGACTTCTCAGATAGAGGGATTTTTGAGTGAAAGCCTCTCCAGCCCCCACTGACTTGGTTTTAAGACTAAGTACCTGATATCTGAACATACTTAGCTTCTTTGATCACTGATCATTAATCATTAATATCTTACTGTGGATAAATTTCATAGACTCTTTCCTAACAGCAAGTCTGGATGAGCCAAAGGAGGGTAAAGAGGGAGAAGCGTACATCCATTCAGATGATTTAAGTGGAGGAAGCAAAATAGGGATAATAGCAGGGGTAACAAAAAACATCCAGAGAATGAGGAAGTTATGGATCTAAAGGCAAATTTTGCATCCTCACAATTTTGCTTGCAGCTGGTCTTTCCTATATTCTCTGAATTAGCTAACATAGTGGTGGTTTCTTCTTTTCCAATTTGGTGGAGAAATAGGATTAGATCTGGTCCTGCCTTCAGGTAGTTTAGACTTTAATACTGGTAATTCCTAACACTAGCTTGATCGAGAGATTTCTGCTCCTTTTCCCAGCTTCCTTTCTATGGTCTAAAGTAAGGGTCTAGTGCAGAGTACTTTATGATGGCTTTTTAAAAAGCAAATGAAATTTGTTCCTTCAGAGAACCATTTTTGAAATTTGAACTATGTTACATATTGCCAGCCATTATTTCATGAAAGAAATTACATGCTTTGGGGGCATTTCATACTGCACATACTTTTTTTTTAATACAGGGAAAGAGTGGCACACAATGGCACACGGGCTTATAAAGGTTCAGAGCAAATACAATTACAACCAAAATGCCACATATTCATAATGGATCCATTTCTCAGAAGTGGAAACCTAATTCCTCCTTCTTATACATCTATCGAGGACCCTGTGACATTATGTTTTCCATAAATGATGTATTTTCAGAAAAGACAAGATAGAGCACAAAGGCTTGCTAGTTTAACTACAGACATTAAGTCAGAATAAGACTCAGAAAAGTGGAGAAACTCTTATTTATATATTTATTTATATAAAGACCATAAAATATGATTATAAACATAAAATGTATAAGCTCCTGGGCATGAACTCAGGACCCGCAATGGCTAGGTTTAGATATTCGTTCTGCTACTTATCTTCATGTTCATTTGGACAGGTTACCTACTCTCTCCATGTCCAAAGGTCAACACCTTTAAAATCTATCCCATCAGATTCTTGTGAGGATTAAATGAGTTAAAGTTAATATATATAAAATGCATAGAAATGTTTTTGATACTAGTAAGCACTATATAGCTACAAGCCATTGTTTTATTATTATTAATGCTAGTGCCATTAGTTTTATCATCATAATAAATAATCACTATCTCGTATGTGATACTTACAGATAGAATGTATATTTGGGGAAAATTTCGGAGAAATAGCCATTCTCTCTTCAGGTATTCGAGGGACCCAATGAACACAATATCCTTCAGCTCCTGCCGCATATAGCTGCTAGCTCTCAAGGGCATTACAAAATTCCGAAGCCCTATCAGTGTTGACTGGGCATCTCCAAAGATGCATGCTATGACGTGGTTCCGAAACTCATGTTTTGACTTGTCCATTCGTTTCTAAGCATAAACATGCAGAATCTGGTCAGTTTTAGAAACAAGCTGAGAATGTCTCAAACAGGACTCATCCTTCCCCTCATCCCAACTCTCTTCCAGGTACATCGATAGGAGGACTTTCATTAAGGATTAGGAAATTCTGCAAACTGCTCATAAAGTGGAATTTATCTACCACAGGGCAATTATACTTTTTTTCCTTCAGTGGAGTTCCTCCTTATTCCACTTTTTAAAGTCTTTTATCAGCCTGGAGTGCATCAATTAAAACTCAGATCAATGTCATTTCTCAAGGTGTGAAACCATACAACCAAATGGGGAGCACATCTTTTATTTTATCATGTGGTTTTGACCTTGTATGTGCTATAGTTAAGATTCAATGAAAAATTAAACATTACAAATTTCATTGCTAAATTTATGTCTTCTAGTGAGCCCTAAAAATCACATCAAGTTGTACAATATGTTGTAGTTTTTGGTGGATTTTCAAACATATGAAGATATCTATTAGTTTGGAACATATGAAGTTTTCTTTTTATTGGCCCCAAATGGTTGAATATTGGCAATTTCATATGGTTCAAACTGACATACGAAACTCATTCAAAAGATGCTTTCCAGAGTTGAGGAAATTTGTTATACAAAGTACAGAAAAGAAATGAAAGGGTCACAAAAATTCCATTTGAACCCAAACATTCAAACATGTTGCGTACTACTATCAGCATCACCGACTATTAACATTTTCTCTATATCTCCAAGTTGAAAATAATCATATACATGAAAAATATTTAGTTTAGCTTTCCCCCACATTCACAGAGACTCTTAAGAATGATGAATGTAACTTAAAAAAAGAGGTGATGGGATGCCTGGGTGGCCCAGTGGTTTAGCGCCTTCCTTTGGCCCAGAGTGTGATCCTGGAGTCCCGGGATCGAGTCCCACATCAGGTTCCCTGCATGGAGCTTGCTTTTCTCTCTGCCTATGTCTCTGCTTCTCTCTGTGTGTCTCTCATGAATTAATAAATAAAATCTTTTTTAAAAAGAGGTGATAATCCTATAGGAAACTCATTTCAAGCCTTGGTCTGATTTTTTCAAGGGAATGAGTCAGTTCTTCTGTGATGGCTCTGGGATGGGCTAGAAAAAGCACTGGATCTGGAGGAAGACCTGATTCTGGATTGTGTTGTATGACTGTGAACAAGTTAGCTTACTCTGTGACACTCAGTTTCTTTAAGTTTAAATGGTTTAAAAAATAAAAGTTAATTCTGTGGTGGAAATGAAATAATATATTGAAAGTACAGTGTTCAACTCATTAGCTGTTGTTCAATACCTATTAACCAACTCTGAATCTTATTGAATTCCTAGAGTTTCAGAGGAGGAACTCTTGGAAGCTGGTAGAGAACAAGTTAAATGCATTTAAAAGCACCTCATGTATAAGTGTGTTCTACATTCCTCGGCATATGAAGACTCAGAATACTTCAAATGGATGTATCATCCTCTCTTATGCCCATCTTTAGCTGGGTTAAATGACAAGCTTCTGTGAAACAGGGGCTGATAAAATCTAATAAGATAAATAAGTAACATCTGACTTCTCCAAAATTAGTTTGTCAAATTAGCATATACTAGGAAATACTCTCTTTTCAAAGGGAATTGCCCTGTGAGGGGAAATAAAGCTACTTGTCTGGAGAGCCTTCCTAAAGAGTGATGTGAATCGTAACCAAATCTATTAAATAATTGTCTCTAGCTAATCCGATTAGTTTTAACTTGAATAATGAAGCCTCTAACGGTATTTAATGTAACATGCCTGAAGTCCAACGATTGCTCTTCTGAGTAGAACTAAACAATTAGAAACAAGATACATGGCAAAGTGCATTAATGGGCACAGCTAGAGAGGCAATTTCTCCAAGAAACTGTGGCACAAAACTGTCTCCCAATTGAGAAAGATGGAGGCTTTTGGAGGAAGGG
The DNA here is from genome assembly GCF_011100685.1 of Canis lupus familiaris. Taxonomy (NCBI): domain Eukaryota; kingdom Metazoa; phylum Chordata; class Mammalia; order Carnivora; family Canidae; genus Canis; species Canis lupus. The sequence goes on from NC_049237.1 coordinate 29,098,114, forward strand.
GAGGACGCACTATTTGTTCAAAGTAACTTAAATCGACCACTTTCACTTGACCCTTCTGCAAACTAAACCAAATTCAAAGCATCCCTGAATTCCACAATATGGACATTTCTCCTCTAGGGTCACAACTTTCAAAAGCCTTAGAATTTCTTAAACTAAACGCCCTTCTAAACTTATCAAAAGACTCACTTGGTGTTCTGAACTATATTCCATATCAAGTATCATAAAGGAGATATTTATCATAGTAACCTGTGTGCTTAAGAAATATGGTATAATAAAACATCTGTTATGTCTATTTCTTGGTCTTTTGGATGCCTCCATCTGCAACCAACTTCCCAACCTTTCTAACGACTTCCTTCCCACTGAAATGTTTAGCTTCCTGCTCAATGGAGTTTATTTTGCTTAGAAGAAGACATAATTGCTAAAATGGTGAATTTCAGCAGCAACTCTAGTAGTTTTCTAGTTATTACGACAGCTCTGACAATTTTATGCTTCTGATCAAATGATTGATCATGGTTTTATAAAAACTTATATATTGTCAGGACACAGGTACCAAGCCACAAAGAGTGAGTGACTGTGTGTGTGTATGTGCGTGTTTAGCAGAAAAAGTGAGCTGAATTACTTTTGGAAAGCAAGAAAAGACATTATTATCAATTAGTTATAGTTGAAAAAATTATGTAGGGTTCATACAACAAGTTATCACTTTTATTATATTACCAACTACTGTTTGCAAGGTAAATCCTGAGATTATGCTTGAGTTGCTAACTCTGGAAAATGAGAATAGATGGGGACCCAGAAACAGGTATCAGAGTCTGGATGAGGATACAGAATTTTTACATCTTAGTTGCTGGCATTTCAGGAAATTGAGTTAGTTCATTTCCTTGAGATAACAGAGACAGAGGCAGGATTCTCCTAATATTTATTAGGATTCATCCATGTGGTGCATCTAGGAGACACATTCTTGACTAATGTGTTAAGTATAAAGATAGCCAACTTTAAGAGAAACCACTATAGAAAATCCAAACAAAACCAATAATTAGGAAAATGTTTATTTACTCAAAAAAAAAAAAAGAGAGAGAGAGAGAGAGAGAGAGAGAGAGAGAGAGAGAGGAAAGGTTTCAGAGTTCTTGTAAATGGCTTCCCTAGTGCATTTAAATTAATTAGGTTTACTAGAAAAACGGCAAAGTGTCAAGAGAACATTATTCTAAATAACTGACTCAGCTAAACTGTTAAGGTGGGGGGGAGAAGTAGTTGAACAATCTGATCTACTTGTTTCAAATCTCAGCATATTATCTACATAATCTTTGTCAAATGCCACATCTGTTACCCTGCATACTATTCATATGGCTGGTGAGGAAATGTGTTTTTCCTTTGAAACTCACAGTTTACAAAGAGAAATGGCAGATGCTTATAACTAGTGTAAGGATGTTATTTACCATAGCTATAGCTTTATTTTATTTGAGATTTGGTGCAACATCACCTACCAGAATCACATTGTCCAAAGGGGTTGCTCTGCACCAGTGAAACATGCCGCTGCTATCAAGCTGGTCAGAATCTTGTTCTGTTTCATACAGAAAAACCCTAAGTAGGGAGAATGGAGAGTTAGCTGAGAACATTTGTGGCACTGGTGTAACAAAATCAAGATGTCAAACTTAGAACCTTGAGCTCAAAGCTCAGAATAACCTTGGGCCTACAGAATAAAGATTCATGTCTGAGGGACACCAAGAGCTGAATGTCCAGAATGTATCACAATTGAAGATATACTGAAAACTTTGTGTGTGTGTGTGTGTTCACCTGCACATGTACATGTGCTTGTGTGAGCATTTAACAGACCTATCAATCTCTCCTTTTACCTTACATTATATGTGCCTTCAATGTATTTATTTTTGTTCTTAATTTTGCTACTTTGGCGATGCTACTATTGCTTGGGAGAAATCACAAAGGTGTTTTGGGCCCCTGAATATAGAATTTAAAAGTCTATGAGATTGAGTCATGAATGTATCTCTCTCCTTGGGTTGTTTTCCACCCCTCTCATTTCCATATCTTTTTGTATGAGTCCCTGTTGAAACATTCTTACTTATTACATGCATTTTGTATTCTTCGCAATTTCTATCACTGGCCTGCATTTGACTTTACTATAATCTTGGTTTAGGTCTTGGTAAAGCCCTCGACATGAACACTGCGGTTGGGCACAATGCTTGTCACATACTATATTCAAAGTATATTCAATCACCCAAAGGATTAGATGATCTTTGGAAAAAATCCTATCACATCTGAAGGAATGCAAATTTGCAAGATAGAGAAGAGAAGAAACCCTTCTGGAAGTGCAGAAAGTTTATAGTCTGAACCTATTTGGGTCGGGAGAATTAAAGCTTACTCTATAGAAACAACCTCAAAATTGCAGGGGCTGAACAGAACACAGGTTCTCTCACTCACACTACATATTTTCATCAGATGAACAGAGCTTTAGGGGTGCAGAGTCTGTACTATCTTAGAGTCACACACCTAGAACACACATCCTCCTTAGTCATTAAAGCAAGGGAAGAGCAAAGCCTGGGCTTTTAGCTGCCATGGCCAAAAGTGACACACATCATTTTTGCTCATATTTCATTGGCCAGATCTAGTCACATGGGTCCTCTTAATCTATGGGGTTGAGGAACATGGGAAGCAATTGAAATACTTAATGACCATTTCAGTCTCTGCCAGACTTTAAAGACCATTCCTTATTTTGTGGGTAAAAGTCAAAGAGCTAACAAATGGTAAAGCTGGCATTTGAATAGAATGCTAAGTTTGAGAATATTGATGCTCAGAGGATCCAATTTTCCTTTCCTTCTTTGGCAAATGGGCAGGTCAGATGGGGCCCAAGACTAGTTCTGACCAATGAAATGTGAGAAGGGATAGCTGATGAAGGGACAAGCTCCTGTGTGATTCTTCAAACACTCTCCTGACCCTCTATAGTGATGACCAGCCTAAGAACATGAGTGCCTTCGTGCCACAGAGTGCCCTGGTCTCATTGACCTGTGTCAGACATGTAATATGAAAAAGAAATACACCTTTGTTGTGCTAAGCCACTGAGATTTCATGGTTGTTACTACAGCATAAATCCATCCTATTCTGAAAGAAATGCCTACTCTAAAACAAACATAACACATGGAATATTAGCAACTGTAGAAGTCGTGAGGAAATGCTTTCTGCAGTCAAATGAAGTTTGAGGAAAATGTCCCCTCTTTGAGATTCACACCGCACTTCAGTGTTTGAAAGGTTCAGGAAAGTCTTACAAAAAAGAAATCCTTTAAAGTTTGTATAATGCAGTATTTCACACATTTACTTCACCACACAAGTTTACCAATTTACTTATTCATTTACTCACTTAAAAATATCTGTTACTATCTCTTGAAACATTCTATACAGTGTCACACTGTAGGTTCAGCCCTGCTGATCAGTACATTCTGACAGCACTCTCTTGTGAAATTTTGCTATACATTCTGGGAAAAATACAACATATTGTGCTCTGTGCTGCAGGGTGAGTTTTTTTTTTAATTTTATATATTTTTTAATTAATACCGCTTGTTATTCAACACCTGGCCCAAAGACTCAGACTCTAATGTAGTATCAAGCAATTTTGATCTCTTTAAACCAAGTCAGTTTCTAAATTGCTATCTTAAGTCATAATTTTTCAGACAAAGGAATTTCAGATTGTTAGCTTAGAAGTATCAGACTTAAAGTAACGGGATAGAGAGAGGACCCAGAGAAGCTGACATGGGAGAAGGGTTTGGAAAGTTAAGAGCTTATTGCTAATGAGATTGGCTAATGCTGAAGTACAGTCCTTCATCTTCCTCCTCATTGAAGACCTCTCTATAACCGTAGTGGATTCTAGTCATTTACCTGGCCAGAAGATGTTGTAATAATGTAAGCCTTAAGGTCAGTTTGACCAAAATGGGTTATGTTATTCTTTCAAATTAACATGCCTTTTGGTGGTTTAAATATCCTTAACTCATGAGCTCCCACCCCAAATTCTAAGAGCCACAGAGGCTCTCTTAATGGTACTACATAGGACCGTGGGGATGGCTTTATGCCAACCTGGTTAAAGAAACTCACCAGGGAACACACCTGAGACCCAAGTCTGTTTTTTATTTTTATCAGGATCTGGAGAACTGGCCATGTTACTCATTCATAGAACCTATTTTTTCCTCCATGTGTAGCTCCCTAGACACCATTGCTTAGATGTTGATTTAATACACCCAAGTTACCTTCAGAGAGGAAGCTTCCTGCTCTCTGCCCTCAGCACCCAAGTCTACACGACAACTGCTACTACTTTTCTTCTGGTCACTTTCTTCAGACTTTTCACTTTTCCTCTCCTTCTCCCTCTTTTGCCCCTTCCTCATCCTCATAATGTATGAAGACTCTTGGTCTGGAAATTAAATGCCCTTTTGGCAAATGGAAAACAATCTTCTCCCAAGCACATTTTAGCTTGACTTGGAATACCAAATCAATCACTGTACACTTTTCTATCATAATAAAAGCATGATCTATGTACACAATCTGTCACAGACAATGTCTTTCTTCATTCTGATGTTATGGAAAACAGATATGCCTTAGAGGAAACACCTGTTGGAGACCTGCATAAAAGAAAAGGCTGGAGGAGCCCCACTTCATCATAAAGGCATCCATCTGGTGTCCTTGCCAAGCAAAACCTGATGCAACTTATTTCACCATCCCTTAACTATAGTTCCCTTCTGCCATATGCCTTGCAAATGACATGATTCTTGCAGAAATATACCTTCCTAAAGAGAATAATAAATCATCTATGGGAATGTGCAGCACTAGCAGTCTTATTAACTAGGAAAAGAGGATTCAAACATAAAGGCTGATGCTATTGGAAGAAAAAGGAGCCATAGAACACCATCCGTGTCATTCAAGGCAAAAAAGAAAAGCTATATCCCAGCCACAGGCAGAAGCCTCTTTCTTGAGTGAGGGGTCTTTCTGTGTAAGAGAGGCTGACAAGAAATATAGTAGGAGTTAGCTGAGAAGGCCCTCAGAAGGACATGCTTGGGATGAGGGTGGGGGAGTTCACTAGTCACAAGATTGGCTTCTCCTTGCTCAAGCAAAATAGGATACTTCCATCTGGGAGCATCCAAGAGGCATCAAACCCTGAAATGTCCTCAGAGTCAGGTCTCTGATTGCCATATTTAGAGGCTGACAGGCCTAGTGTGCTGGGTGAGAATAGCTTTTGTAGCCAGTCCACTTGCAGATGTGCAGAGCAGCATGCGAATGAAGGTTCCAGCTTTCTTTGTTGATGACTGCCTTTCTCTGTGCCACTTTCATATGCATGAAGCCAACTGTCTTGTGATCTTGTGAGCACAAGCTCAAATATGTCCCCACTAAGGAAGGCAGACTCTTTCCTCACTGATTTCTGGAACTCTGCTAAAGAGTACTTTAGCAATGACTCTTCCTTGTCCATAGCAACTTATCCCGTATGAATCCTAGTACTTAAAGGAAAATGTAAGCGAAGGACCATGTGCCTTTAGTTTCCAATTGTGGTGTCTGATGAAAGAGAGGCTCAAACCATGTAGGAAACTCTCTGTTAAGGTGGGGTGGGTTTTAGTGTCAGATCAGGAAGCACAGTATCCAAGAGTATAAGTTTGCTGACACTATTTCCTTCAGTTTACGAACTTGACTCAGATTATTCTTGAAGATGATCTACCAATGGATGAGATTCTCCACTATTCACAATATCCATTATAAAGCTTAAAAGCAATTGACAGTTCCTTTTCCCCCTCTCTTTTGCAGGCCTCATTTTTGGAAACTCTGGCATGTAACTATTCTATTTGAAGCCTTTTTAAAACTCCATAGGTGGCTTATAAATTCTTAGGACAGAGGTTTCTGGCCTGGATGTAGAACAATATATTTTTTTGCTCAAGACATGAGTTAACTAAAAATAACAAGTTTCAAAGTCTTAGCATAGAAAAGACAAGTCCCTTGACCAAGTGTTGAAAAGGAAGGGGAGGCATGTGTCAGTGTGTCCAGGAGTTTCATTGCCCTTCTTTGTTCAGTTTTTGGAAAAATCCAGTGAAACTGTATCTTGAAGGTAGTGATCAAACTCCCACCAAAAATGGAGGGGAAAATCCTCTGTTCCATGATGCCTTTGGTGCTGCTAAAGATTTTGTATCTTGCAGGCTACAACTGCCCTCTCTCTAATGACTTCATATATAATGATGAGATTATTCAGTTTATACTTAATCTGAAAATACTAATTGATTGTCAATTCTGTCTACCACTTTTCTTCTGGGAAGAAGGCAATCACCTAAAATCTGCGAATGTGAGAGCAAATTGCATAATCAGAGCTTCCCACTTTATCCTGTGCTTGTCTCTTTCTCTTTCTGTCTTGCATACATTCACACACACCCTTACATACTAAATGTGTGCTATAGTCAAATTTCAGAATATGAGTCTTTATGGCCACATTATGATTTCATTTTTGGGAATTTTACCTGGTTGCCACATATTCATAACAAGGCACTATTTTTGCTGGGAGGAAAACTTAAGGTTTAAAAATATGGATAATTTTTTATAGTCCATTCCCCTGGGAACTTGTGTATGAACAAATGGAAAAGGATTCCTGTGAGGTCTGAGAGGTTTTCAGGATCAAGAAACCATGTAAGAATCTCAAGAAGGAGAAAAGCACAGTCCACCTTACCCATTAGAAGGATCTCTGTGATCACTTCCTTTTCCATGAGAAAGCTTTGTGCCCTGACCAGATATCATTGCTGAGACTCCTTTACCACCAGGGAAAATGCAAGAAAACTTGCCATGAAATCTCATGGGATATTCCACATGTTAACAGCAGGCTGGTTATCTCTAAAGCATCATGCCCTCTTGGTTACATGTGGGAAGCCTTATGAAGGAGGGGAATGGCTGCCACTCTGTGCTCAGACTGAGGGTTTCCTAAGATCAAAGACTTTCAGCCCTAAAACTGGGCACTGCACTACCAGAATGGGGAAAAGCTCCTTGGGAGGGAAGAAAAAGGAAGAAAGAATAAAACAGTTGAAACCCTATGCCCAGACAACCTTCCACACCTTTATGTCTGTAGGTGGGTTTGGTTGATGTTCAGTGGAAGAAAAGACAGTTGGGTGGTCAAAGGCCTGTATGTTTTAAGACATATACGGAATTATATCTTCCAACACCACTCTGGTTCCTGTCTCTTGATTCTTTGAATAAGAAATCATTGTAGTATTACAAACTTTAATAGTGTAGTTTGTGGGCTTGATTTTTAAAAAATCTGTAAATGGTATTTTAAAAAGGAGACATATTAAAATTCAGGATATCACTGTATTCAGTATAATCTTATTTCAATCTACATAGGAGAATATATAAACTGTGTGATAATGTAAACCAAATCAGCTGTGAATAGAGTGTTCTGTTTGCCTTTAAATGCTGCTTTACAGATGGAGTCCATCAAATCCATGGCCTCTGTTTTCAATGTTTACAATTTAAAATCTCAAAAGAGACACTTTTTCCAACCTTTTGCTTAGAAGTGAGAAACAAGGTCAGAGTGGTCCCAGACCAGGTGAAAGCAAGAATAAGATGGTGTGCCTTTCCGATAAACCCACATCTGAAGGCACATTTAAGCATCTCTCTGTTAAGCTTTGCTTTATTTCTGATGACTATAAACTGACAGCTTTCTGAACAGCATTTTCTATCAAAACATACATGTAGGCATCTAAGAATTTAAATGGTTACCAGACAGGAGATCAAGGTGAAAGATAAAAAAGATAGTTTCCCTCTTCCTGGCCCATTCCCCAGACAGATCCTCATTTAAATTCCTTTATATTTTATGGATATTGCATTTGGGATTTCCTACAATGTGAGGACAAATGAGGCATTACCTGAAGCAGCAGGTACCTCTAATAGGGGCTAGAGTTTGTGCCCTGGGTAGAAGAGCCTGGGGCTTGGGGCAAGGTACACATCTCAGAATAAACCTCATAGCCAATCTTTTCAGCATGAGGCTATATTTTTAGGTGTTCTTTCCCATACCATCTAACACTTTCTACATATCAAGTGACATACTAAACAGAGAGGTTGACCTAAATAAAAAATATTTTCCACAGAGTTTAGGATATAGTTTTCTTTGTTCAGTGGACTAGGAACTGAACAATCAAGTCAGTTACTGATACTTCTGATCCTAACACATATTACTAAAACAAATGTGAATTTCAGGCCAAAGACTTTTATTTTTTTGTGGGATATGGAGTTGAGAAATAGGAATTTAAAATATCTGAAAACTAGCTAATTTTTCATTGTACTGATACCCTTTCTAAGGTATTATGGGATTGAGCCTGAGTCAAAGGTTAGTATGACAGAAACAATTTCCTTAGGCACTGGGTGAGAAGCCTGATCTGGGAAATTATCAATAATCATAACCCCTCAGAAGAAATTAACACAGGAAAAAAGTAGCATCTGCCACACTGTTACTGGTTTGAGTGTTGTGCATGTGCTTGTATGCATGTGCTTGTGTACGTGTGTGTGTGTGTGTGTGTGTGTGTGTGTGTTTGTGTGAGAGAGGGAATGGGTATTAGATTGAAACGTACACGTTGTGCAGAGGAAACAAATAATTCCAGGGTACCTGAATACTACTGGGTTTTCTTTTTAAATAGGAGGTTCTTCGTGAAGCTTCCTTATCTGTATTCCTTAGTTTCTCTGACATTCCTGTTGCTAGATGTCAACATGGAGAGAGATTATCAGTGTGCTGGGGACTACAGATTTTTGGAAGAACTGAAAGGACGTAATGATGTGTTGAGGACCACAGACTTTTAAAAATTTCCTCCCATCTGGAAACCATCACCAGGGGTAGGCTGTTGAATAAAGGCACCCTGAGTGTTATAACACTTTACTTAGCACCAGTGACCCGTCAAGAAGCAATGGGGATAATGGAGGGGGAGGCCACTTGGGATCATTCATGACATGGGGCCCTCCTTCTGCTCAATGGCCACATGATGGCTCTTTTTTAAAAGAAGAATGCCTTGATTAAAGGTGAAAAGTTAGAAGTAGGAGCCTCTGGTGGGAAGGAAAAGGTTGTGGCTAGTGTTCTTTAATGAGAAGAAGAAGAGATTAAAGCCAGGCTGTTATTAGGGATGAAAGGTAAGAGTCAGGATTTTTTTCATGTGTGGAGGACATAGAAGAGGATCTGCAGGATGAGGTTAAGGTCACAGGCAGGAAGTTCATAAGCATTCTAACTTAGAGGTTCCCTGTGTTTTAGCTTTTTAAGTGAAGGATGAATAAGAACGAAGGAGGAAAGAAGTAGAATGTTCATCTTGTTCTGTTCACCTCTAACTTGAAATTAAGTTTCTGCAGCACACCAAGTCTTTCACTCTTCTTAGTGTGATTATGAAGATGACATTCACATCGGGATTTCCTGAAGCTGAGCCTGTTGTATCAGGAAACCATCTGGATGGTCTACCTCTTACCACTACTACTTAAGCTCCAGAAGGAACTTTCCAATGTTCTTTACTTAGTTGCAGCCACATAGAGGCAGGAGGGAAGGAGGGGGAAAGGGCGGGTGGGAAAAAAGAGAATGGTTCTACAAATTTTCTAGGAACTTTGTTATAGTATAAAAATCACCACCAAATAAAATTCCTTTGTATATCTCCCTTAAATGTCTCCTGTGCCATGGAACCACTGTGCAGGCTGATAAGTGAGTTTTGACTTGAATCTTTCTTGCCCTATTTCACAGCAAGGACAAGATAATCCCATGGTCCATCACTAGTCACCCAGCAGGCAGAGAAGTGCATGCATATCCCTCTTAGCTGCCCATGTAGACTAAATGGAAGGCCAAAAATAGTGCATTGTCAAAGGTTTCAACTAAACACTCTGCCGTTTGTACATTAGAATAAATTGGCATTTATTTAGAATTATACAGACACTTAATACGAATAAAAATGGTATCTATCTTCCTGATGAATAGTTTCTTGACTATTTTGCAGGAATGCAAATGCTTTCCTATCATCTCTTTCTTCTCCATATCAAGATCTCCATGGGAATAGATTCCAAGTTATGTCTAAGCTCTCATCACTCTATGAAAGAATAAACAAATTACATGCTCTGCAAAATCTTCCAACCTCTTCCATTAGAGCATTTGAAAGAAATCCATTTTGTTTCAGGATGTTAGGGCAAAAGTACAACAATAGTCACACTAGATTTCAGATATCTTAATGGTTATTTGATTCCACCTTTTGATTCTTTGTCTACATTATTTATTTATTTTTTGTCTCAGTGGAAAGTTGAGATTATATAATTGAAGAGTCACTTTTTTTGTGGGCACTCTTTATTCACCTCTACTTTTCTAAGTTCTTCAACACTCTTAATTTAAACTCAAAACTTTTGGTAATAGTTTGGGATGAAAATTAACCCCTTTGTGAAATTATCCTAAAATTAATTTTTATCTATTCCAGACATCTGATGAGATACTAGACAACTTCTCTATCTAGAACAGGATCAACAAGTTATTTTCTGTGAAGGGACTGAACAGATAGTAAGTATGTTAAATTTTGCAGGCCAAGAGGCAAAAGTGATTTTATGCAGTAGTTATATAAAAAGAGAAATTAAATTTTCACAATCTCTCATTGATGATATTCAAAATACAATAATAATAGTGAGGAAGAAGAAGAAGAAATAGAAGAAGGAAGAGAAGGGGAGGAGAGAAGAGGAGGAGGGGGAGGGTAAAGGCAGAAGGGAAGAGGAGGAAGGAAGGGGGAGGAAAAGAAGGAGGAAGAGGAGAAGGAGAAGAAAGAGGAAGAGAGAAGGAAGGGGGAGATTTATTTTTATTATAGGATATACTAATAAAAAGAAAGATATTTTTTAAAGGATTTTCCTTAATTGGCATGCAGAGTTAGTGTTCTCTGTATTCAAAATTAATTGCAAATGTTCATATATTAATGCTGACCCTAATCAGTTTTAACATATATAATCTTTGAAAATGTCTGTTTACACATATAGGTACTGCCAAATACTGATAGTATTCCAAGGGCATATGATTCTAATTGAGCATATCACTTAGAAGGCATTTATAGAATTATGTTAAACTTTTCTCTCAATATTTGTCTTTTAGTAGGTCATCATATGGCAGATTAACCACTTGCAATGGAAGATTAGGTGGGAATTCCTCAATTGCAGTTAAATGAACTTAAAAATATAAATTACCTTTGCACTTGTATTGAGGTCCAAAAAATAAACAAATAAACAACATTCCTGGAACTGAGATCAGAAAATCTGTCAACTGCAAATTTGTGTGGAGTTAGTGATCTTACTTCTTGTTTTAACTTCTGACATTATAGGAAGTGTATAAAGAAGTATGGCATTATTTGTGATCCAAAGAATGATAGTTGACATTGTAATGACTTTATCATAGAATAAGTTTCACATACAAGCTCTGTTTTGTTTTTTAATTTTATGCTGATTTCATTAAGAAACATTTTAAAACCTACAGTAAATGCTAAGTTTTGAAGCTACTTAATGTTCTATAATAGTGATCAATTGCAGTTTTCCAGAAAATTTTCAGTCTTGACCTAGAGCTCAATAAATAAATAAATAAACAAACAAACAAATAAATCAAAACAAAACGAAACAAAACAAGATAAAACAAAACAAAACAAAAAAACCCAAACCACTGCTAGGCTTTTGTGGTAGGGTAAGTAAAAATACTCAGTTTATATTTCTTAAAAAAATTCATAGAACTAACAAGATTAAAGTCCCTGAGAAAAAATGAAATTTACCATTGACAATATTGGCCAAATAAATATGATAAATTCAAATATTTTCCACCACAAACCTGCTGATGAATAATACAATGAATAGCCATAGTATTTACACACCTTGAATTTCACAAATTTTGTAAATGTGTCTAAGTAAGATTTTTTTTTGTCTGCTACATGTATTTTTTTTTATCACTATCAGTTGTAATACATCTTAGCAGGTTCCACTTCAGATTGTACTGGATTAGTGTTTTCTCAACTTATTTGAAGATATATTCAGGTAGTTGTGCCACACAGACTATTCACAGAGGCAAATTTTTTCAGTTACTTCAAATTCAGCATTGGCTCCCTTCATGAACAACAACTAGACACTATCAGTAAAATTTGTTGGCTCACAAGAAGCCCAGGAAAATGACTCAAAATCGTTTGCCTTAATTTTTAGCTAACTATTGATATTTCCCCCAATGTCAACTCTTCAAGCAACTGTTTTTGCTGAAGGGCTAGTAGTATTAAATAATTTTATTTTCTCTGGAGACCCTTGTGGGCTGCAGTGAAAACAATTTAATTGACTTACCATCAGTAAATGACTTTCCTTGCTTGGTTATTCATAAACTTTGGTTGCAAATTCTGCTGGGATTAAGTTGTCTTTTTAAAATTTTCTAATTTTTTTTAAATCAGTGCTTTAGCATAAGAAGGACTACTGCTATAAGTGCCTAATTTGATAATATCAACCTATATCGCATTCTTTTAGCACAGCTATACTGTCACTGATAATTAAGTACAATGTTTTACCATTGAAATGGCATACAAAAACAAGTGGTGGGTTGGATTTGGCCTTTAGGTCATAATTTTCTGACCCTGGATCTAAAAAACACCCTGACATAATTTTAAAAATAACATCTTCACAGACCAAAGATATCACAAAGTCCCTATGGCATTTGTTAATGGTAAAATTGGGGAGCCAAAAGTCCTTGAGAATGGGAAGTCCATGGGAGCTCTGAAAGGTTTTTTATTCATTCTAGGAATCTAAAAGGAACCACATATGGGTACAGGGCTGTGCACACGATGCCCAAGAGACCTGAGACATCCCTAATTTCTTACTTCTGGCTGCCCTTGAGAATCTGCACTAGCAAGAAGTGAAGGCTAACACAGAGATGTAAGCCGCTAGGGTGTTGAAGGCATTCTCCAACATGCACACAGAGCTGCTGGCAAAGGCGAAGAGATGTACTGATTCAAGGCATTTAAGGAAATCTCAGTATAATCATTAGCTAACCACAAAACTGAGTGTGTAGAGACTTGTATCAAAACACTATGAAGAAAATGGACTTTAAAGATTGATTTCAGGACAGTTATGAAAGAAACAACAGAAACACCATCAACAGTAAACTCCGGGGTTAGCGAGGGAAATAATTTCTAGTTGCCATTTCGTATTGTTAAAAACATGTGGTTTGAACAAGAAAATATGAGACACAAATATCAAGGAAGTATGGCTCATACATAGCACAAAAGTAGTCAAGAGAAACTCCCTGAGGAAGCCCAGGCCCTGGACTTACTAGGCAAAGATTTTTAAAGCAGCTATTACAAGTATAGTCAAAAACGAGGAAATCATATCTAAAGAACTAAAGAAAATTATGAAAACAATGTATCATCACATACAGAATATCAATGAAGAGAGAAAATAAGAACCAAATGGACATTCTGGAGTTGAAAAGTATAATGATTGAAAATACATTTTTTAAGTTTTTAAATTCCAGTTAGTTAATAGTGTTATATTAGTTTCTAGCATACAATATAGTAATCTAACACTTCTATATCACCTGGTGCTCATCACGACAGGTACACTCCTTAATCCCCATCACATATTACACCCATCCTTTCAAAAATCTCCCCTCTGGTAACCATTAGTTTGTTCTATAGTTAAGAGTCTATTTCTCGGTTTTGTCTCTATCTCTGTTTTTTCCTTTGTTCATTTGTTTTGTTTCTTAAATTCCACACATGAATGAAATTGTATGGTATTTGTCTTTCTCTGACTGGTTTCTCTTAACATTATACATTCTAGGTCCAACCATACTGTTGCAAATGGCAAGATTTTTATCATTTTTATGGCTGAATAATATTCCTTCATATATAGATTGCAGTAATATTTACAGTAGCCAAACACCCCACATCTTCTTCCTCCATTCATCTATTGATAGATGCTTGGGCTTCTTCCATAGTTTGGCTACTGTAAATAATACTGCAATAAAGGAAAGGTGCATATTTCCTTTTAAATCAATGTTTTCATATTATTTGGGTAAGTACCCCATAGTGTGATCACCAGATCATAGGATAGTTCTAGTTTTAATTTTTTGAGGAGCTTCCATACTGTTTTCCACAGTGGCTGCACCAGTTTGCATTCCTACCAACAATGTATGAGGATTCTTTTTTCTCCACATCTTCACTAACACTTGTTGTTCCTTGTGTTTTTAATTTTCATGGTTCTGACAGGTGTTAGGTGATATCTCATTATGGTTTTGATTTGTATTTCCATGGTAATGAGTAATCTAGAGCATCTTTTAACGTGTCTGTTGGCCATCTGCATGTCTTCATTGGAGAAATGTCTATTCATGTCTTTTGCCCATTTTTAATTGAATTATTTGTTTTCTTGGAGTGGAAAATATTTTTACTAGAGATTTGAATTGGAAAAAAAAATCAATAAACTTGACTGTAGGTCAATGGAGTTTATCTAATATAAAGAATAGGGGGGAAATGAATAAATATGAACAGAGCTTCAGAAAACTAAAATATCAAGTGTATCATCTTACTTGTAATGAGAATCTTAGAAAGAGAATAGAGCAGGAAGAATATTTGGTGGAATAATGACCAAATACTTGCCAAATTTAGTGAAAACCTTAATCTATGTGTCTAAAATGCTCAACATACTCCAAGGAGGATAATCGCAAGGAGATTCAAACCTAGGTACATTATAATCAACTCTGAAGGTCAAAGACAAAGAAACAATCTTGAATTCCAGAAAAAAAAATACTATGATTAGACACAAGACAAAAGATGTCAACTCTCACTGTTTTTATTCAACATTGTACTGGAGGTTCTAGTCAGGGCAATCAGGGAAAGAAGTAAAGAAAGAAAGAGAGAAGGGAAGAAAGGAAGGAAGAAATAAAAAGGCATCCAGTTAAGACAAACAGAAGTAAAAAGTAACAATACTGTTTGCATATGACACAATCTTATATATACATGCAAAACCCTAATGAATGCGCACATAAAATCTATTAAAACTAATAAACAATGTTAGCAAGTTTGCAGGATACAGATTGATAAACAAAATATATTGTATGTTTATATACTAGCAATGAACAATCTGATAGTAAATTGGAAAAAAAACAATTCCATTTACAACAGCATAAAAAAATTAAAATACTCAGGAATAAATTTAACAAAAGACAAGCAGGAGTTTTACAGTGATCACTGCAGAATTTTGTAAAAGAAATTAAAGAAGATCCAAACAAATGGAAAGACATGCCATGTTCATGGATTGAAAAACTAAGTATTGTTAAAATAACAATACTTTCCAAATTCATCTGAAGTTTTAACTCGCTCTCTATCAAAATTCTAGCTGTATTTTTTTAGGATAACCTGACAAATTGATCCTAAAATTTATATGGAAATTGAAGGAACCTCGAATAACCAAATCTAGACAAAGAAGAAAGTTGAAGAATTGCAGTTCCTGAATTAAAAATTACATTAATAAAGATATTATGTTACTGTCATAAGAATAGAATTAGCAATCCAGATATGGACCTTTTCACTAGTGGCCAATTTACTTCCAATAAGGAAACCAGCATAATTCAATTGGGGAAATAATAGCATTTTCAAGAAATACTGCTGGGACTACTGGATATCCACAGGCAGAAGAATGAAGGTGGGCCCTTCCCTTATACTTTAGACAAAAATTAACTCAAACTGGATCAAAGACTTAAATATAAGAGCTAAAACCATAAACTCTTAGAAGAACAAAGGTGTAAATCTTCAAAGCCTTGGATTAGGCAATAGTTTCTTAGACATAACACCAAAGCGCACAGGTAATAAAAAATATATAGAGACAATTTGGATGAATTAAATTAGAAATATTTGTTCATTCAAAGGACTCCATGGAGAAAGTGAAAAGACAACCCATGAACTGTGAGATAATATATGCAAATAATAGATCTGACAAAGGACTTTATCAGGAACATATAAATAACTTTTACAACAAAAAACCAACCCAGTTAAAAAATGGATTAAAGGGCTTGAACAGCCATGTCTCCAAAGAAAACCTACAAATGACCATCAAGCAGATGAAAAGATTCTCAAAATTATTAGCCATCAAGGATATTCAAAATCACAATGAGATGCTTCACATGTACCAGAATGGCTATAATTAAAAAGACATATAATAAATAATAAGTGTTAGGATGGGGAGAAATTGGAACTTTCATACACTGCTATAACCTATACTTTTAAGTGTATACCCAATAGAACTGAAAACATGTTTATACAAAACCCAGACACAAAGGTTCATTGCAGCACTACTCATAATAGCCAAGGAAAGAAACAACCAAATAATTATCAACTGACAAATGGATAAATGCAATATAGTGTGTTGATACACTGGAATATTGTTCAGTGCTAAAAAAGAATGAAGGGTTGATGTGCTATAAACCTTGAAAACATTATGCTGTAAACAGTAAAAGAAGCCAGATACAAAAGGCTATATATTGTATCATTCATTTTTCATGAAATGTTTATAATAGGAAAATCTATAAATGTAGAAAGTACATTAGTGATTACCAGAGGGTATGAGGAGGGGTGAATGGGAAGTGATTGCTAATGGCTGTGAAGTTTCCTTTGGGAGTGATGCCTCCATTCTGAACTTAGATATTAATGATAGTTGACAACTCTGTGACTATACTAAAAAACCACTTTAAAGGGTGAAGATTAAAGAATGTGAATTATATATCAATTAAGTTTTCAATAAAAACACAAAGTAGCCACAAGAAGAGACAAAGTATAACATTCTACAATTTATTTTGTATTATTCATTATTTTTTTAAGATTTTATTTATTTATTCATGAGAGACACACAGAGAGGCAGAGACATAAGCAGAGGTTCTCCCTCTGAGGAGCCTGATATGGGACTTGATCCCAGGATCCCAGGATCATGACCTGAGCCACAGGCAGATGCTCAACCACTGAGTCACCCAGGTGTCCCTATTCATTATTTTTTAAATATATTACAGCACTACTATAGTATTCTATTTATTTTCTAGTAGAGTCAAGTTCTCCTCCAATTCAATGAACTGTAACTGTGCTGTGTACCATAATACATATGATCAGTGACAGCCATAATGATAATTGAATAGCCTAGAAGTTCAATTATAGTAAATGTGTTCTTTCATAAAGAATCAGGAAAGTGCCTATGTTTCTAGGATTATTTCCAACTAAAGTTGTTAAATGATAATACTTAGATAAGTAAGTTCTAGGCAAAACTATCCAGAATGATTCTTTCCAAGAGTTCTGATTCATTGAGGTTGAAAAATCTTGTAATGAATATTTCATAACATTGAGATTTATAGAAGATGAGGTACTATTCAAATTTCCTCTCTAAGTCTTACAGAGAACCTTTTAATGTGCTATTAAGTTCCATGAGAACAGAGTTCACATGTGTGACCTGGGATCTAGCAGTGTCTTCTACAATGAAATTATTGGGGGCATTTATTAAATTTCCAATAAGTATTGGTTGGCTTAGTGTCTGGAGACTGAATAACTAATGAAAGCCATTGACTATATCTCCAAACTTCACCAGTTGTGTTGCCATATTTTATTGGTTTAAGAGTTATAAGTCCAGCATCCCTCCTACTACTAAGAAAGTCAAACTCAAAAATAAAATTCAACTTCCTTATAGTTTTCCTTTCCATCACATTCCATGATGTTAGAAAAGTTCATATCTATTTGTAGATACATGGTGATTACAGTGAGATGTGCCCCCCCAAAACTGTAAAATGACAGGGAAACTTTAAGTAATAAAATCTACATGATGAATAGTATTGGATGTATTAGAGAACAAACCAAGAGATTATCTAATACCCGCAGATTCAAAAGGAAAATGTTCAGGATAGCAGGTTGAATATGATAGTGATTTAGGAAATGGATTTAATAAACACCATTTTAAAAGAAATATTCTCTGAATAAACTCCCTTCAACCAAGGAAATGAAGAGCTGCTGGAACCAACATCACTGATCTAAACTCTTCCCATAAGAAACATTTCCATCACTCATGGACTCAAACTCATTTGGCAACAGGTTGGAGAGGAAGCTCTACTTCTCACATGTAGGGGCAACAGGCTGTGATTAGCATAAGAATCATTCAATTAATTAATTCTGCTCTAATTTCATTTTCTTCAAACAAATTTCAGATTATAATCTGTTTTATAATAGGTACCATGTATTGAGTGAGCACACACATTTGGAAGGCACTGTGTGAGGCACTTCACGTTTATTATTGCTAATCCTGCAATGGCCTATTTCCAAAGGAAGAATTTTAGAAAGTTAGATAACTTGACTGCGATCCCACTGTTGTTCAGTGAATAAAGAGAGATCTACCGGCCAAACCAGCTTGAGTATTTACATAATTTTATCATAAAGTAACATATGACCATTTGCTTGGTATATCCTTTCCTGGAAGGCCACTTCAAAGCTGATCAAACTGAAAAGCAGACTCCAATGAGTGGCAAATAACCAATATGATAAAACATCAACCTATGAGAGGGCCTCATAATGATGTTTTGTTATCTACTCGCCTAGTGAAAGACATCTTCATTGCTTGCCCTTTTTGGTGTTTATGAGTAAGAGGCTATAACATTCACATGCATAGGTTTTTGTGTGGATGTAAGTTTTCAAAGAAGTTGGGTAAATACCTAAAAGCACAATTGCTGGAATGAATAGTAAGACTGTGTTTTTAGTTCTGTAAGAAACCACCAAACTGCCTTCCAAAGTGACTGCCATCTGTCATTCCCACAATAAATGAATGAGAATTTCTGTTGCTATGCCCTGTTGGGAGCAACTGGAATTTTCAGTTTTGTTGAATTTTAGCCAAATGAAAAGTTAGGTAATGGTACTTCATTGATGCTTTATTCTGTAATGACAAATGAGTTGAGGATCCTTTCATATGTTTATTTTCCATCTTTGTATCTGTTGTTGTTGTTGTTGAGGTGTCCTTTTAGCTATTTGCCCATTTTCAATTAGATTGTTTTTCTTATTGAATTTTAGGTGTTCTTTCTTTATTTTGGATATAAGTCTTTTATGGGATATGTGCTTTGCAAATATTTGCTGTGGCTTATTTTTTCATTTTCTTAACAGTGTCTTTCAAAGAACAGAAGCTTTTGAGTTTAATCAATTCTAATTTATTGATCCTACAATATTTACCTTCCTAGATTGTACTTTTGGTGCTTTATCTAAAAACTCATCCACAAATCCAATTCCACCTGGAAATTCTCCTATGTTTTGTTCTATAAGTTTTATAGTTTTGCATTTTACATTTAGATATACAATCCATTTTGATTCAATTTTTGTTATAGGTATAATAGTATGCATCTAGGTTTTGTTTGGTTTTGGTTTTGGCTTTTGCATATGGACATTGAGTGGTTCCATTACCATTGTTGAGAATACTATCCTTTTTCCATTGAATTGCCTTTGCTCCTTTGTCAAACATCAATTTATAACATTTGCATGGTCCTGGGTTTAGTTTATTATGTTTTATATTGATTATGTGTATATTCTTTTATCAACATTATGATGTCCCAATTAATGCAGCTTCTTAGTAAGCCTTACAATTGGGAAGCATGAGGAAGCATGGGAAGAAGAACTTTGTTCTTCTTCAATATTGTATTGGCTATTCCAGACCTTTTCCTTTCCAAAGAAACTTTGCAATCAGTTTATAAATATCTACAAAATAACTGGCAGGAATTTTGATTGGGATTGTGTTGCAGCTATAGATCAAGTTGGGAAGAACTGATATCTTAAGAATACTAAGTCTTCCAATTTATGAATAAGGAATCATTTTGCATTTTTAGATCTTTAATTTCTTTTATCAATTTTGTTTTTTTGTATATAAATCCTATACATATTTTGTGAGGCATATGTAATTTCTTTTGATGCCATTGTAAATAGCATTTTTAAAATTTCAAATTCTAATTGTTTGTGGCTGGGATACCAGAAAACAGTTGATTTTTGTATATTAACCTTATAAGATTGCTATTCTCACATAATAGTTGCAAGTATATTTTTGTGGAATCTCTGGGATGTTTGCAGACACAGTCATGTCATCTGTAAAGAAAGATACATTTACTTCTTCCTTTCCAATTTGTGTTTTATTTTCCCTTTCTTGCCTTATTTCACCTACTAGCGCATCCAATATATTGTTAAGTAGGAGTGATGAGAGGGCATATCCTTGCCTTGTATCTGATGTTAAGGGGAAAGCATCCAGTTTCTGATGATTAAGTATGATATTACCTGTATGTTTTTCATAGGTATTCTTTACCAAGTTGAAGTTAGCCTCTCTTTACCTAGTTGGCTGAAGTGTTTTGTTTTGTTTTCTTTCTAAATCATGAATGAATGCTGTATTTTGTCAAATGCTTTTAATGCATTGATTGAAACGGTCATATGATTTTTCTTCTTTAGTCTTCTCTAATCAGTAGGTCATTGATTGATTTTTCAATGTTCAACCAGCCTCATATAGCTGTAATAAATCTTGCATGGTCATAATAAAAATTATTTTTATATATTATTGCATTTGAATTGCCTTTATTTTGTTGAGAATTTTTGCTTTATGTTTATGTGAGATACTGGCCTATAGTTTTCCTTTATCAAAATATCTGTTTGGTTTTGGTATTAAGATGATGCTGGCCTTGAGTTAGGTAGTATACACTCCTATTTTGTGAAAGAGATTGTGGAGAATTGGTGTCATTTTTTACAGGCTTGGTAGAATTCAACCAGTAAAAAGACTTTCGGGGGAGGGGGGGTGCAGAGGGTGGGTATTAATCATTGGATATATTTATTTAATACATATAGGCCTATTCAAAGAATTTTGTGTAAGTTTTGGTACTTTGTGGCTTTCAAGGAATTGTTCCATATCATCTATTATCAAATTCTTTGCACAGAGTTAATAGCATTCCGGAATTATCCTTTCAATGTCTATGGAATCAGTGGTCATGACTCCTCTTTCATTTGGTCTGGCTAGAAGTTTAAAAACCGTATTGATATTTCCAAAGAACTACTTTTGGGTTTTGATTTTCTCTTTTGTTTGTTTTCACTTTAATTGATTTATTCTCTAATTTCATTATTACTTTTCTTCTGATTAGTCTAATTAGGCTTAATTTTTTTTTAAGATAGAAGTTTGGGTTGTTAAGTTCTTCTTTCCTTTCTAATTATATTCATTTAGCGTAGGCACTGCTTTTTTATCCCACTAATTTTGATAATTTGTATTTTCACTTTTTTTAGCTCAAAACATTTTAAATTTCCTTTAGACTTCATCTTTCACCTATGTGATATTTAGAATTTGTTTATTTCCACGTATTTAGGAGATTTTCCAGCTCTTTCTGTAGTTGATTTCTATCTTAATTCCCATTAAGTTCCCGAGAACAGATTTTGTATGATTTTGATTCTTTTAAATTTGTTACTGTATCGGCCCAGAATACAGTCTATTTTGTGTATTTAAGAATGTGCATTTTGCTATTGTTGAAGTATTCTACAAATGTCAATTAGATCAAGTTGATTGATAATCCTGTTTAGAGCAACTATATCCTTACTGATTTTCTGCTAACTTGATCAATTACCGAAAAAGGGGTCATTAAATCTCCAACTTTAAGAGTGGATTTGTTTATTTCCTCTTTCAGTTCTATCAATTTTTTATTCCATGTATTTTGAAGCTCTGTTTTTAAGTACATATACATTTAGGATCATTATATCTTCTTAAAGGCTTAACCTCTTTATGTTATGTCCCTCTTTATCCATTGTTCTTGTTTTGAATATTCTTTGACTAAAATTCAAGCTTTCTTTTTCATTAGTATTAGCACAGTTTATTTTTCTCCACCTTTTCATTTTTAATATATCTGTTTTTTTGTTTTTTTATTTTTTAAAATATTTTATTTATTTATTCATGAGAGAAACGTGGTGGGGGCGAGACAGAGGCAGAGGGAGAAGCAGGCTTCATGCAGGAAGCCCAATGTGGGATTCGATCCTGGGACTGCAGTATCACACCCTGAGCCAAGGCAGATGCTCAACCACTGAGCCACCCAGGCATCCCTTATTTTTAATCTATCTGAATATTATATTTATTTAAACTGGGTTTCTTAAGATAATTATTTTTATACTTTATATAAATATTTATATTTAAAATGGGTTTCATATTAGGTTCTGTTTCCTTATTCACTCTGACAATATGTCTTTTGGCTTCTTTTATGTATACCATTTTTATTAAAAGCAATTATTGGTAGAGTTGGATTTTCTATCATGTTTATAATTTGCTATTATTGGTAGAGTTGGATTATCTATCATATTTATAATTGCTATTTGTTGCATTTGTTCTTCTTACACATTTTTCTTCATGCCTTCTCTGGTTTTAATTCAGTATTTTATAGTATTCCATTTTATCTCCTCTCTTAGCATATTTCTTGTTCTTCTTTTTTGTTTTTTAATTAAGAGTTGCCTTTTAATTTGCAGCATACATTTTTGACTAATCTAAGTCCATTTTCAAAAACACTCTAATGCTTTATGTGTAGTGCTGGTAGCTTATGACAGAGTATTCCCAATATCTCCATCTCCTCTCTCATGACACTGCTATTATTCACTTCATGTATATATATGTTTTTTTTTTTATGATAGTCACACAGAGAGAGAGAGAGAGTGAGAGAGGCAGAAACACAGGCAGAGGGAGAAGCAGGCTGCATGCACCGGGAGCCTGACGTAGGATTCGATCCCAGGTCTCCAGGATCGCGCCCTGGGCCAAAGGCGGGCGCCAAACCACTGCGCCACCCAGGGATCCCTATACATGTTATCATCACCAACACAATTTTACTATCATTGGTTTAAATGAATATATTTTAGATCAACGAAGAGTAGGAAAAATATTTTACCTTCACTTATTACTTCTGTAATTCTTTTTTTAAACATATATATGTATTTTTATTGGAGTTTGATTTGCCAACATATAGTGTGACACCCTGTGCTCATCCCGTCAAGTGCCCCCCTCAATGCCCATCACCCAGTCACCCCAATCCCCCGCCCACCTCCCCTTCCACTACCCCTTATTCGTTTCCAGAGTTAGGAGTCTCTCAGGTTCTGTCACCCTGATATTTCCCACTCATTTTCTCTCCTTTCCCCTTTAATCCGTTTCATTATTGTTTATATTCTTCATATGAGTGAAACCATATGATGATTGTCCTTCTCTGATTAACTTACTTCACTCAGCATAATACCCTCCAGTTCCATCCACATTGAAGCAAATGGTAGGTATTCGTCATTTCTAATGGCTGAGTAATATTCCATTGTATAAAGAAGAACACATCTTCTTTATCCACTCATCTGTTGATGGACACCGAGGCTCCTTCCACAGTTTGGCTATTGTGGGCATTGCTGCTATAAACATTGAGGTGCAGGTGTCTCAGCTTTTCACTGCATCTGTATCTTTGGGGTAAATCCCCAGTAGTGCAATTTCTGGGTCATACAGTAGCTCTATTTTTAACTCTTTGAGGAACCTCCACAGTTTTCCAGAGTGGCTGTACCAGTTCACATTCCCACCAACAGTGCAAGAGGAAAATTCCCCATTGGGTATAAAGCCTGATGCCACTGAGGTGCCCCTTTCCTTCACTTCTGAAGGAAAATTTCACTGCATATAAAATTTTAGGTTGATGGGTTCTTTTTCTTTCTTTTTTTTTATTTATTTATGATAGTCACAGACAGAGAGAGAGAGAGAGAGGCAGAGACACAGGCAGAGGGAGAAGCAGGCTCCATGCACCGGGAGCCTGACGCGGGACTCGATTCCGGGTCTCCAGGATCGCGCCCTGGGCCAAAGGCAAGTGCTAAACCGCTGTGCCACCCAGGGATCCCCGATGGGTTCTTTTTCTATCAATACTTTAAATTTTTCATTTCACTCTCTTATTTTTAAAAATTTATTTAAATTCAATTAATTAACATATAATGTATCATTAATTTCAGAGGTAGAGTTGTTATTCATCAGTTTCTTTTTTTTTTTAATTTTTATTTATTTATGATAGTCACACAGAGAGAGGGAGAGAGAGGCAGAGACACAGGCAGAGGGAGAAGCAGGCTCCACGCAGAGGAGCCCGACGTGGGATTCGATCCTGAGTCTCCAGGATCGTGCCCTGGGCCAAAGGCAGGCGCCAAACCACTGCGCCACCCAGGGATCCCTATTCATCAGTTTCATATAATACCAGTGTTCATTACATCACACACCCTCTTTAATGTCTATCACCCAATTACCCCAATACCCACCCCTCCAGCAACACTTTGATTCCTATATTTAAGAATCTTTTATGGTTTGTCTCCTTCTCTGATTTCATCTTGTTTTATTTTTTCCTCTTCCCCTATGATCCTCTGTTTTATTTCTTAAATTCCCCATATAAATGAGATCATATAATTATCTTTCTCTGATTGACTTATTTTGCTCAGCCACATCTAGTTCTGTCCACATCATTGCAAATGGTAAGATTTCTTGTCGTTTTTCTTTTTCTTTCTTTCTTTCTTTCTTTCTTTCTTTCTTTCTTTCTTTCTTTCTTTCTTTCTTCTTTCTTTCTTCTTCTTCTTCTTCTTCTTCTTCTTCTTCTTCTTCTTCTTCTTTCTTCTTCTTCTTTTTGATGGCTGACACCCTCAACTTTATGGTCAACTAATCGAAAAAAAAACCAATCTCTTCAATAAATGGAGTTGGGAAAATTGGACAGCCACATATAGAAGAATGAAACTGGACTATTTTCTTACATCATACACAAAGCACTTCATTCTCTTCTATACTACAGTCTCTGAAAATAGGAACACTGTGATTATTATTCATGTTCCTCCATATGTAAGCTAGCTTTTCTTCTCTGATCTCCTTCACAAATTTCTCTGTTTTTGTTTTTAGCAGTTTGATATGGTACATATAGTTGTTAATATTTTCATATACATCATACTTTGTATTCTCTGAACTTTCTGGATCTGTGATTTGGTGTCATTAGTTTTGGAAAGTTCTCAGCCAGTGTTACTTCAAATATTTCTTCTGATCCATTCTCTCTTGTCTTCATATTCCAATAATGCATGTGCTACACAATTTGAAATTGTCCCACATTTCTTCAGTATTTTTCTAATTTTTCATTTTTTTAAATTTCATATCAGTTTGGGAAATTTCTGATGATATATCTTCAAGCTCTCTCATTTTCTCTTCTGCTTCAACCAATCTACTGGGGAGCCTATCAAGGCATTTTTTTAAAATTCCATTATGTTATTTTTTATTTCTAGCAAATCCTTTTGATTCTTAGAGTTTCCATTCCTCTGTTTACATTACTCATTTGTTCTTTCATGCTGCCTACTTATTTCATCAGAGCCCTTAACATATTGCTAATACTCATTTTAAATCCACTGTCCGATAATTCCAATTTGGTGAAATATCTGAGTCTTGTTCTAATACTTTGTCTTTTCAAATAGTCTTCTTTCTTGCCTTTTTATCATGCCATTTTGCTTTGTTTTGTTTTACAATAAGATATGAAATATTAAATAATAGGAACTAAAATAGATGCGAGGGTGAAGTTTTAAGTTAATCTGGCTCGCGGTTGCACTGTGTTTAATGTTCAGTGTTGCTGAAGTTCCCAGAGGCTTCAGATTCCTCTAGTGTACTTGCTTTTGTCTCATCTGTCTGGGTTTTTTTAAAAACTGCTTCTTGCATAATCTTCACCTTGTAGCAATTTCAAATATAATTTCACTGTCATTACATTAGAACCCTGTTGATGTGGTGGTAATATATGGAAAAGGGGAAGATTACTTAATTTTGTGATTAAATCTGTTTTCAGTGGCCCTGTACATTGGAACTGTGATCTTCACAAGTGTATCTTAGCTCCATCCTGCTCCACTCAGGTGAGAAAGAAGGCTCAAGGGGCTAAAGTGGGAGAAACGCCATTCCCTCACTTGAGATAAGCACTGGTAAAATCTTTTTCCCTATGGAATAGGCCTGTGTTATGGTGAATCCACAGTTGTATTTCACCATTGTTCCCATTTTGCTTCCAGAGTTACTGAGAGTATTTTTCTGGCTCTTTACTGTGAGAATTTGGTAGTTTCTAGAGGTAAAACCTCCAAAAGTATGGAGGTCCCTGAAAGCCTGCAACCTCAAGGAGTTTCTCACTCTTCACGCAATCCACATTTGATCTCCAGGAATTAATTAAATTTAGCATTTAAGTGTTCATACCAGTTTACAGTTCCATTGGCACTCTCTCCAAGTGGGTGATCTCTGCTGTGACTTTCCAGATTTCAGGGTGATGGTTTGCTCTGCAAACCTCAGTTCTCTGATGGTTGAAGACAAGTCTTTAATTTTCAGTTTTTTCAGGTTTGTTTGTTTGTTTGTTTTTCCTTTTGTGAGAACAGGAGTGATGACTTTAAAATTCTTTACATATTGGAGCTAAAATTGGAAATTTGGCAATGGATTTCCTTATTCTCTATAATGGAAGTTTCAGAGGCTGGTTCTTCCATGTCACAGAATCAGACAGCTCAGTTCTCAAATATGGTTCATCCCAGCTACCTGTTTAATCTGAGAACTCCCCTATCAGTAATTAAATATACTTTCTTTATGGGTCATTATGATGTGATTTATGACATGTGTGTAATTGTCAGAATTACTGTCGGTAATTAAAATATGAAGTGAATGCTGCCAGAGGCTTCAGTCACTCTCAGTGCCCTCATTAAAAATCAGGAGCTGACCAAATTATAAATAGACTGGTTTGTACAAGTTCCCGGCAAAACCTAATTATGAAACTTATCCTTATTCTATCAGAACTCACTCCATTAGTCATGCAAATTCTGAAAATGATTAAGTTATTTTATGTGCTGGAATTGTGGAATTAATAATAAAGAGGTGAGTAGCCATAATTAGACATTACTATGAAACTTTATTATGTCAGGTCATTCTGGGTCATACTGCTTCTCTTCCTGATCCAACATCCAGCACAACACAGACACAGACACAAACACAGACACAGACACACAGACACACAGACACACAGACACACACACACACTTTTAAGATAGTTTAGTAAATGGCTTAATGGTTTTAGTGGATTTATAAAAACTTTTTAAATGAGAGCTAAAACAAAAGAAGGATGGTTTTACTCTGCATGAGGTATTATCTTGGAACTGGTCAGAGAAAGAGATTTGGTAATTATTATCAGAGAAATCCTTTCTACAAAAGGCAAACGATCACAAGGAGAGATCGGTTACTATGAGGATGTTTCAAGATATGGAAGCTGAACCAGGAGCAAATGATAAATTAAAGCTTAAAGGAACTTTAGATGACCATGTCTAATTTACAGATGGGTGATTTAGCCTAGAGAAAATATGTGGCTGCCAGTGAATAAGAGAGTCAGGCTTTGAGCTTGGTGCCATGCTTCTCTTCCCTAACATGCGGGAGGATGTGGACTGATGGGGAAATTGGTGAATATCAAAGTTTTCTCATAATGGGACTGAGTAAGAGTATACTGAGAGCAGGTCCACATCAGAGTATGGAAAAGGTAATCCATTGGTGCTTTAGTTTTGTGAATAATATTCTCATCTGAAACAAGAAAGTTACTATATGGGAACAGAGCCATCAAGATGCTTACTCAGAAGAGCCTGAGTACTTTGATGACTGAATCAACAGGGAAGCAAAAGTAAATAAAGTTTAAGAGGCAACAGAAAAAGAAAAGGAGGGAGGAATAAGAAAAAGAAAGAGGAGGAGGAAGAATAGAAAAAAGAAGAGCACACCTTATACACAGGTGAAAGATATAAGAGTTACATATTTATCAGTTAGACTGTAGGGGCTTCAGCATTGCCAATTCATCGAGGCTGGGGTGGGGTTTGTGTGAATATTCCTTTGTGGGGGACAAGGAGGAAGACAGAGTGTGGGTGAGGAAGAAAGAGGGGTAGTGGGAGGGAGGGAGAGGGGTACATTTCTAACGGTACAGATATTTAACTCTGCATAACTAACTGCCTTTATAAACTCAGTAGATATTTGAAATTTATCCTTTGGAGCTCTCTCCTTGGGTTAGGGGCAGAAAACTTTCTGAGATCTCAGATAAAAGGCAGGAAAGCTGTGAACTTTGCCCAGAATGAAGAGGTTCTTCCCTCAGCCCTATGGGTTTCAGGTATGCAAGGTGAATGTCAACAATTACACAGATGTACCCAATTACACAGATGTATCCAGATGGCATCCTCATGCAAATGTGACAAATAAGCAAACGTGAAAGGGCCTTGGGAAGATGACATGGAGGGCGAGATGAGGGACAAGAGAGTCAGAGGTATTGAATGAGAGAATGGGTATGGTCTTGGAGAGGGGGCTGCTAAAGCTCACATTATGGGTCTACAAGTCACTCCTAGTAAGGTAACAGTTTTAGGAGATAGTGGAAGGAGGGTCTGACATTAAGGTATCTTGGGATAAGGAGATGAGTGAGAGACACTGATAAACTATAGATAATGCAGAACTTTATTGGAGAGAAGGCAAGGATCCGTTAACAGCTGCAGGGCCCAGTCACTTTTAATGGTGGTGTGTGTGTGTGTCTGTGTGTGTGTCTGTGTCTGTACATGCACATAGTATGATTTGATTTTTCATAGCAACACCATGAGGTAAACAGGAAAAATACTACTATCCACTTTTTATGATGATGAGAAATTGGGTGACTCACTCTAAGTCCTAAGCAACGACTTTGGATTCCCATCACTTAGACTCTATGTCTACCATGTATTCCTGTACAATATGCTGGCACTTTATAGAACTGCTCTGAATGGATGTAGTAGTAAATAGTGAAGGTAAGTGAGAAAAATTCATGTGTGCTTCCCCCTACCTTTTAAAAAGTTGGTTGACTTGGGGATCCCTGGGTGGCTCAGCAGTTTAGCTCCTGACTTTGGCCCAGGGCATGATCCTGGAGACCCGGGATCGAGTCCCATGCCGGGCTCCCTGCATGGAGACTGCTTCTCCCTCTGCCCGTGTCTCTCTCTCTCTCTCTCTCTCTCTCTCTCTCTCTCTGTAGTGGGTTTGTTTTCTCTCCTCTCCAATGG
Source organism: Canis lupus familiaris (assembly GCF_011100685.1). NCBI lineage: Eukaryota > Metazoa > Chordata > Mammalia > Carnivora > Canidae > Canis > Canis lupus. Next base: position 29,127,180 of record NC_049237.1, read on the forward strand.
TGGCAGGGCCTCAGGTCTCTAAAGAGGGGTTCATGTGACAATTAGGCAGCTGTCCAGTCCCATCAGAGAAGGACAGCTAAAGACCAGCAAAGTCACACCTTGCTTGCCCTCAGTGTACAAGGCCTTGCAGACCCCTATCCCTGGATCTTCCAAAAAGGGCAGAAAACCTCCCTGGGGTGACTTTCATTTCTTTTATATTGATTTTAAGGGCTCTGCTGAACAATTCAGATTGCACAGGCTCCTTTGTGCACCCCTACAGGATGCTCTTATATTTGTCACTCACTCAAAGAATAGTAAATCCTTCCAATGTGTCTTTCTTCTTATTCTGTGTGTTTGTGTGTGTGTGTTTCAAATTTCTCAGCTTTTTTTAGGATAAGAGTATGACACATTCACCTCCGAACGTGGAAGTGTCTCAGCAAGAGGCACTAGGAGAAAATGCATTTGAAAATGGCATTTGTTGGCTCCCTGGAGCCAAATAGAGCCACCTCATCTCTTGCTTGAAACCCAAACAGGGTGGCTGCCAGTCAGAGATTCCAACCAGCTGGTGGAATTGGCCTACAGAATTTCACAAAAGGGATCCCTTTTCCTTAACAGCAGCTTCTACACCTCTTTCTCTCTCCCTTTTTGCTTGAGAATGCACAGTTTTGCACTTGTCCTTCATACAAATAACTGGAGGGTGGGAATTATTCAGAAAGCTCATGTTCGACACCCCATCTGTTCATTTCTGACGGCAATATATAATGTAAGGCTATAAAAACTTGAAAAATAATGCAACATAAAAAGGGATTGACTCAGCTCCAAGAGGCCATAAATGGTAACAAATACCACTGGATGATTTATTTCATGCTGTAATCTTTACAGTAAGTCATCTTTCAGACATTTCCTTGTGACAGGTTTTAATAATATTAATGCCCAGAGCAATCCAAATCATCGCCAATAGACGTATTTATCAAGCTGCCAATCCGAGTAAATGAAATTCTATAAGCAATAATGTAACATGTTTAAAGGAAGCTAATAAAACAAGTCAGCAGAGAAATATTACTTCAAAGTATTCTCTCCCTGTAATCCAGTCCTGTATGTTATACAGCCAAAATGCAAATCTTTCCATACTTGATTTATTGCTCCAAAAATACCAATGACCTTTTCCCCAAGCTTCTGTATATTCACTCTCACACATTCATAAAGCCTGCAGTGCATCCTGCCAGAGTTGCTGAACACTGGAGTGCTTAGCATTTATTGTTATGTTTGTCTTGCTTTTTACCCAGGTACTTGATTGGCAGCTGCAGTGAATAACATCTAAGTTTCCAAGCCTTATTAAAATGTAACAAATATCTGAGCCATAAACCAATCTTTGCAGTACCCATTCTAGGCAGGCCTTCCAGAATATCTGAGAAAGCAACTTGAGCAAAGTCCTGATGGTTCACTAGTTGCCAGGTAAATTTCACAGGAGGGAAAACCAACTGCATTTTCCTTCAATCAGGTTTGCTTTGCTTTGCATCAATTATTTTTTATTCAAGTAGCTCACACAATCCCAGCTGTTAAAGCATTTGGCATTTCAAATGCAGCTCAAGATCTGCCTCCTGCAGGAAGCCTTCCTTATTAATTTCACTAATTTTCTGATCTCTAGCACAATAACTTCTAATTAATGAATCCATAAAAGCACAATGCACCTCAAAGGCACTCACCAAATATTAGATGGAAACACAAAGATTTATTTGATCCATTCTACAGTGAATGGATGCCTGCTTTTTTCTTGCATATCACTCATACGTTATTTGAAGATAGATTTACTGTTTGATGGGCACCACAAATGCTCACTATGCCAATGTGTATTCTGCAGGGGCATGAAATTATATGTATTTTTATATATATTTATATATTAATTACATATATTCTATATTATTACACACATTAAATATATGTCTTCTGATTGAGATATTATTTAAATGTTTTTATTTATTATGATTATAGTTCCTGTGTTTATTTGGAGTAGATCCTTTGGAGTGTCTACCAAGCCCATTATCTGCATTTCTTTACTTCTTTGGGAACTGCCTCATCCCCCACTATTGGCCAAGTCTGTTCCTGATGACTCCACTTCCTGGATATGATAGGACAAGTCAGGGAACCTAATTTGAGCTGAGCCAATCAGACACTATTTTTCTATAAGGAGAAACTGGGATATTGGGAATCTTGTCCCCTGGTTTATGGTGCCAAAGCTGGGATGTGGCTTGAGGACAGGAGTAGCCAGATTCTGCAAAGCAGAGTTACAGAAACTTCTGTGAAAAGGATGAAGCACATGACCCAGTGGGGGTGCAACTGGTGAGCACTGCTTCAAGGCACACAGATTTCCACTTCTTGGCTCCTGTCTCACCAGAAAACATACAACACTTTCTCCCTTGTGGTTGTACAGTTCTGTGATTCCTTATTAGGAGTTCTGTTATTTTTCTTTAGTTTAAAAGAGTTTCTGTTACTCACAAGTGATTGGACACTAATTACAATGTTTATATTTCATTGATAAATCAGCTTTATATAAGACCACAGGAGACACACTTTTGTTTGAAAGGAGTTCATTACTTATAATGAGAAGCCAGATCTTTATCGGATGTGAATCAAATACAAAGCCCTTTGTATCTTGGTAATCCAGGATATTTTGAGTTGGGTTTTGGAGTACCTTTGGAAGAGAGTGAGATTTTATTAGGCAAGTATGAGAAAGGAAGCACATTCTTGGAATATGCACAGACCCACACCAGGAAAAGGAATATGGTACATATTGGGACAAGTAAGAAAATACACCCAGAGGACTTTTCTGAAAGGCAGGGGCCACATGATGAAGGGCATCGTTAAGGATTCTGATCTCATTCCTATATGTACTGAAAACCACTGAAGGGAAACAATACTGTCAAATCTTCATTTTTGATACTTATCCTGTGTAATAGACAAATAGGTAATAAGGGACAAGAGGAGCTGTGAGGAGACCAGGTAAACCATCATTTCACCAGTGGTCCAGGAAGAAAGAAGATGGTGGCCTCGACTGGAAATAGACTTGGGAGAAGGAAAGGGTAGAGAGATTCATACTATTTTTTAGGAGTAAAATAGAGAGAATAGGACAACTGATTGAATCCGAGAGAAACCTATCTCACAACTTCCTCACTTGCTACTCTTACCTCTCACCAGGACTACTAGCCCAGGCATTGGCTGCTGATAGACCTGGCTAGGTTCACCATTGGCTTTATTGTTCATGCTGCCTTTGTTTCTGCCTACCTTAGAGTTTGTTTCTAAATACAATAAACAGGCAGATTAGAAATCAGGCACTTGGGGAAAGTATTAATTTGGGGATTTTTTTGCCCATTTGGTATAGTGAAATTGGTTCTAGAATCGTTATTTTTCCTACTTCTCCATTTCTTCTCACTTCAACTTCAGTGCTCCCATCAATGATGTCTCACCTTATACCCTGTGATTCTCAGTGTGAAAACAAGCCAGCCAGGGGTGATATTAAGATATACTTTGAAGAGGCCTCTCATTCCCTGAAAATTTTATTCTAGGCCCACACACACATACCCATACTCCTAGGAATTACTGTTTTATTCCTTCTCTATTTTTCTGTTAGTTCCTGGCTTAGAAAAATAATATGATGAGATCTGGTGGCTGAAACAGTAAAATGAGGAAGAATAAATAAGGAGTACGGGAAGAAGAGAGAATGGGAGGCAGCTGCAGAGCTCTGGAGGTGGAGCTGAGAGTATCTGCCTAAAGAGTGAAAGAGTGATGGGTTAAGAATGACATTCCATTACTCCCATAGCCCTAAAGAAGGAAAAAGGTTCCAAGTGGGCAGGTAGACCAGGAAAGTCTCTCTAGATGGAGGAATATAATCAGAGTTGGCAGAGATAATCTGCTTATGCAGATTGCAAAACCATGTTTCTCCTGTGCTCTTCTTCCTGGTCCCAAATAACCCTTAAGATTTAGAGTCAGTCGCCTGACATAGGCCTGTGACTTTGAAAAACAGATGAATGTAAACTCACCCAGGATGGTTTCTGGCTGTTTTATTCTTTAATATGTTCACCTTTCCCCTCCTACAACTAAGCTGTTAAAAAAAAAAAGACACATATAATCCATATAAAGAGGTCAGAGCCTTATGCCAATGGGTTCATTGATTTTTTTTTTCACCTTGTTCCTGGGTGAGCTTAAGGGATGCAGATGGAAATCAATTATTTGGGGCGGGGTGTGGGTGCTGAGAACTATTCCTGGAATACTGAGCTCAGGCCAAGCAGATACTTAATCCTTCCCAGTTATCTTGTCCCCTAAGCCATCTCTAAGTCTCTTAAAACTGGTTTCTGGTGTTGATCCACAAAAAGGATTTCTCAAGGATTAAAACAGAAATAAAGCAAGAAAAAAGGAAACATTACCATGGTCCTGACAGTTGAATACCTGTGTGTGAGCAAAAATTGAAACCAGGGACATTTAGAAAGGCTCAAGAATATTAGATCAATCTCCAAAGAGTGCCAAGCCAGACACAAGGTTTGACTGACTGCAAAATCTAACAATATTTCAGGGGAAGAAAATCTAGCCAATCAGTATGAAAATACTTTCCATAAAATGTTATTTTAAGAGCTAGAAATATTAGTGTGTCCTTACTTGTGCTAAAATGCAAATATAAGGTTCTTAATCCTAATAATCACATGAGTCAGGAAATAAAGATTGTGAACATTTTCATGTCGGAAGATTATTCACATTGTTCTCAGTTACTAAGTCATACCAATGGATGAAGATGCTACTTGGAATCAAAGCCTATAAAGTTTGCTACTCCCCATTTCAGGCTCCTCTACATCTTTCTGTAAATATGTATATATGTAATGTATGCATATACATGTATGCATATATAGGTATGTGCAAAAAATAAATGGATAAAGTAAATCAAATATATGTATATATATATGCCTAGATATATGTGATTTACTTTATTTTTTTTTCTGATTTACTTTATTGATTGATTCTTATATAGCAACACCAGAATTTTTCCCCAAAGAGTAATTTATCCACAATATAAGCACTAGTGATTCTAAAAAATATGTATTAAAAATTTCTTCCATTATCTAAACTGAACATTTTACTGGAAGTTTAAGTCTGAAAATGGCAGCTTCTTTCACAATTATAAATTGTTTTATGATTTTTTTAACTAGCTTTCCCCACTGGTACTTTAAACTCAGATGAGATATAATAATACCTACATTTCATTATAAGGAAACCAGAAAGCAGAGAGACAGTAACCTGTCTGGGTTAAAACTGGAACTGGGATTAGAATTGCAGCCTCCTGAAGAGGGGTCAGCCTTGCCTGATGGACAGAGAGGCTCCTGCAGCAGAGAAAGCCCAGCCTAGCAAAGGAAAGTAGTGGGGCTGATGCCATCTTGTCTGAGGGAAGAGCTATCTTCCCAACATGACCCTGTGAGTACAGGAAACTCTGAGTTTTAAAACAAAAATAAAGGGTTGCTTCTTGCCTTTACATAAGGATTCTCCATAGAAGCATATATAATGACCCACTCACTTAGAGCATAAAATAGAATAGCATTTAGAAAAAGAAATCTGATTTTTACATATTTTAAGGAACATGACTATTGCTTAAAGACAATCGGACTTAAATAAATAAATAAATAAATAAATAAATAAATAAATAAACAAACAAACAAATAAATAAATGAATAAATGAATAAAACAGTGACTACTCAGCTTGTCTTGGGGCTTTGGGGAGATTAGAGCAGGTTTTCAAGGAGCCAGGTTATTTAGTTTACTTTTTAGCACTATCTACAGCAATATTTCAGAGTGAAATAAGTAAAATATCTGTTCCTTTTCATTTGGCAGCAGCAAAGATCTCGGGGAAAAAAAAATAAATAAGAAATATGTAATCCCCATGGTGTAATCCCAGGGTATGGAAACTCACTTCTCTTAAATACCTCCCTCTGGCATAATTGACTTTTCATATGCATTTTAATAATGGTATTTCAGCAGGTTGCAAGGGAATTTTTTTCTTCTGTTGTTGTTGTAAATTATAGTTTGGAAAAATGTGTTATAAATCTAATTACATTTTCACTTATATTAACAAGTCAGCACAATCTTCCAGCATGTTTACCAAGCAATTCCAATATTTACAGCTGACCTAATTGGTTGTGGGGTAGAAGCAATGAACAATATTTTATTGTCCTCATAGTTGCGCATGTGCTGAAGACAGCTGCAGAGGTGTGGAGACCCTGGGTTTTGCCTGACCTGTGTTCGCCTCGGTCCACCAACTGAACAGAACAGGATGCAGGGAGGGAAAGGGAAGAAGGTCCTAGAGTGTAGAGGAGAAGAGTTTGTTAAAAATGCTTTTTCTCAATCCTCTCCTGACAAGAAAGATTGTCTCAATTATTTGGGGACTGTTATAGACTCAGAATGAAGTTGTTCTTGGTAAGTTTGGATGAAAAATCATAAATAATTGCATAAAAGCCAACAAGGTATTGGGTGAACATCCTTGATATTTGATGCTGAGTTGAGGACAATTATGGTCCTGTCCTTGGCTTTCTTTTTTTTTTTTTTAACAAATTTTTATTTATTTATGATAGTCACACAGAGAGAGAGAGGCAGAGACACAGACAGAGGGAGAAGCAGGCTCCATGCCAGGAGCCCGATGTGGGATTCGATCCCGGGTCTCCAGGATCACGCCCTGGGCCAAAGGCAGGCGCCAAACCGCTGCGCCACCCAGGGATCCCTGTCCTTGGCTTTCACTGTCAAAGCCATCATGGTCTTTAGGAGCCCAGCATGGGGCTGACTAACATTGGCTGAATTCTAATATTTTTACGTCTTTGGGGAAAGAGCTAAAAAAGCAATCATTCCTACCAGGCAGAAATCATATTGCCTCATGGGGATTCAGAAACTGGGTCTCCCTCTCCTATTACTAAAGGTGAGTACTGTGGAAGCTTTGCTGTCCCTCAGATTTAAACTGAGATGATATTTCCTCTGTCTTTCCTACTCAAACTATTGGTGGCAACGCAGATGTTGAGTGCTAATACAATTTTAGCAGAAAGTTGCATTGAGTGAATCTCCAGACCAGAGATTCAATTATGTCATACTTCCTGTGTCATGATAATTTGCTAACATTTATTGCGTGCTTACTCTTCACTAGGAAGCTGGCCAAGAGTCCCACACTTGGTCTTCTCAGCAGCCTCCTGAGATCGGTGCCACTTGTTTTACAGAAGAGGGATCTGAACCACAGTTCAGGAAGTGCCTTGCTCATGATCACATAAAATGAAGTCACAGAGCTGAGGTCTTATTCTCAACAGTCCACTTCTGGCATGTCCACCTTGCCCATGGGACTGGACAGCTTCCTGCCTTATCACTCTTGCTGCAACTTAAAAACCAGAATGCCATAGCACACAATAGGCTTTGATTTGTGATTTTAGATGTACCCAAAAGGCCCTTATCAAATGTCTCCTAAAAAATATCTCCCCTTCTATTTGATGCCTGAAATCCTGTAGTTAGGGGGATTCCATCAGCTGAAACCCTTGATCCCCAATAAGAGAAAGGCTACCCCTGGAAAGGACAATATTTTAAACCTCTGTTTTGATAAATAATGGTTCAAATAGTAGATGTCGATGGGGATAGTAAGTAGCTGGGAAGTATGAGTCCTGGAGGAAGGTGATGATGGGTCTCAAACAGAGCAGAGGACACAGAATGAAGTCTATGACAATTTTCCCTAGAAACATTATGAGCCACATCCTAGTCCTTGAATAGAATTTTACACAGAAACAGTGACTAAGCTTCCCATAATCTTCACCTTGTCTTGTTGAGTTAGTCTTTTATATATGACCTTAAACAAACAAGGCTTCATCCCTGCCTTTTAAGACATTATAAATGACAAGAATGAAAACACACAAAAATGAACTACTTAATGCAAATAAATATATGCATTCAGTAAATGATCAGTTGTCCCACTGTTTTTTATTTCCATATTAGGAGAGCTGCTTCCTCATCTTCCCATCCAGCTAAATCAATGGAAATTTCCATACCCGCAAGTCCTAGAATTTGACTTCATTTTTCTTAAGACCTGTCCACAGATTAACAAAGAGGCTTAAAAAAGGTCTTTGTTCCTCTTTAATATAGCCTTTCAAGCTAGTCAAACAGGGCAAAGAAGGAAGGATGGAAGGAATAAGTTGAATTTTCCATGGAATTCCTCTGACATTTTTCTGAAGCCTGAAGCTATTTTGTCTTCTTTTTAAATTAGTAATAATAAAATATTATTCATTAATCTGAGTAATCCATTTATTTAATAAATATATGATAAATAATTTTTCTCTATGTAGTACTTTGCTAGCATTGTGGTACTTTGCTTCTCAGAAATCCAATTTTTGCCACTAGGTACAAGACAGGAACTAGTTCTTTCCAAATTTGTATTCTTCTGCTGCTAGAACCCTAACTCTTTCACCTGTTTTTGGAACTCAGGCTCATTGTGCTTAAAAATATCATTTCTACCTGTGTGCATGCATGTCTATCTTGATCCCTACCCCCATACCTATCTGTACCTGTAACTAGACATGATACATTTGTATTACTGTTTTCTTTGGACTTCCTATTGAGACTTGATAAGGATGCTTATCACACTTCATGGCCAACCTACACCCTTGGTAGGGATTCCTACTTATCCAAATACCATTAATTTCAACAAGGAGGACATCTTTAGAGGTTCTGGAATCTCCAAGACTACAAACATAAGTGCTGTCTGGACTCTTAGAAAAAGGTAGCTCTGGAAGATCAAATGCTGTCTATCCTGTATTAAGTACATATGGGTTTCTAGAACATGATTTGAAATCCTACAGTAAGGGCAAACTCAGTATGCATGTATGAATGAAAGAATCAAAGTTTGATTTAATAGTTATGGACTATATTTTATTCAAATAAAAAAGTCTAAGCATGTCCAGAGGGAAAGTCATTTTAAAAGCTTAATATGAAAAAAAAAAAAAAAAAAGGAAAAGTACCCGCTCAGAAAATCTTGTATGCTCAGCTTCTGTAGGAAGCTCAGATACGATGTGGAAAGAGAAGAATCACGTGTGGTGATTTATACCCAATATTCTGACCCTGGGATGGTACTGAAAACTGGTCCTCAGTAGGAGTTTAGACATTACTGAGGCTAAAAGATGATGTTTCTCTTGCTTGGATCATCTGGGGCACAGAGTTCAGTAAGGTATGTATAACTGAGAATAAAAAGAAAGGGTGGTCTGGCTTTCTTTCTTAGCTGTGTGAGTAGGGGGAGGTGTGAGGGTGCATAGCCTCTGAAAATGGGTGGTCCTTGGGGCAGATGTCTCAGGAGTCCTCCTTGAGAATAAATTATATAGGGCTGGGAGTGGGTGTGTCAGAAAAGAACCAATTCCTCCCAGTTAGATGGATTTCCCCATGTCCTTATGGATGGCATACCTCTGATACTAACAAGCTTCTGATCCGGAAGAAGATATAACAGTAGTCCTTCTGGATGAATTATAATTTGCTCAGAAACTGAAGACTGCCATGAAATGAGCTGTGCTGGAAGACACTGGGAAATATCCAAAGAGGAGCTGCAATTACCATGGAAAAGAGTGTTCCTGAGGGGAAACAGCAAACTATAGGCAGATGTGGGCATGGAGAAGCGACTGCACCAGTGGGAGGTTCTGATTTACAGATTTTCACTGAAAACCCTGATGGTATGCTCTGTTGAGCCAATGGTCTATGGATGGATGGTGTGGGTGGCAGACAGCAAAAGAAATTTTGGAAGGTCTGAAACTTCACACCCTCTCCCTCTGAATCTGAAGGAAATTGGTTGCAAAAGCATGAAAATCTAAGAGCCAGGAAAATAGTGGCAAAGGAGGATGGGGGAGCAGAACAACAATAGCAAGGAAACATTTTGCACTTGCTCAATTTTGACTGTGAGGTAGGCTATACATAAGAACTTAATCTGCTTTATCTCAATTATTTGGGTTCTCATATTATGTCACAACTTACAACATTTCAATTATTTAGGTTCTAATATTATCTATATTTTGCAGAAAAGGAAACTGAAGCATAAGGGCTAAAGAGGATGGTGATCCAGGGTTCATACCTGCTATAGGAACAATGCTCATGACAGATATCTGTGGGATGCTTGACCTTCAAAGAGCTATGCTTGGGTTGGACTTTAAGAATAAGAGAAGTAATGACATTTATGGTCTCTGGTGTCTCTAAAAGAACATGGCGAGTAGGAAGATGAAGTTGATATATTTGCATAGGTTTCACAAAGATATATAGTGGGAAGGGCAATTATGCAGGAAAGTAGAGTATTTAGATTTCAATATAGTCTGTAACAGTTGAATTAAGCAGACCCAGAAGGAGGTATTCCAGGGAAGGGCTCATATGCCCCAAGAAGACAAATCTTTCTGTTGGAAATAGTTTCCTCTCCTGGCCCAGATCTATCATAAACTGCTTGGAAATTTCTGCCTCCTCTGGTTCACTTGATTAAACATCTGTCAATATGTACTCAAGTTTATAAACACCTACTTTTAAAAAACACTGAATGGCTCAGTGTGATTATTTTGTTACTGGCCAGTCGCAACATAAAATGAACTATTTGTGTCTAAATCTTTTCTTTGTAATATCTAATTAAAACTCAGTTTTACTGAAGAAGTAAATAACAGTGGGCAGAATTCTCTCAAGCTCACCCAAAGTCAAGTGGCCATAATAAAGAAATTGGAAGTGAGGGCAGAGGGGCTCCAGGAGCAGTTGAAATGAAATTTTTATTTATCATAAAATTTTGCATATGTCTAACTGGATCATCGTGGAAAGAAGATATTCATCTTCTTTCTCTTATGTTACATGATATCTTGATTTAAGGACACAGAACTCAAGTGAATAGAGCTAGTGTTTGTTTATTTATTTAATAAATACGCGTTTAACTACCATCTATTAAATAGACTTTCATGTGCTGGTCTGAGAATTTAACTGCTATTTATAACATTGCTTATTCTATGTGAGGAGAAAGAACCCAGGGATGCAATGAAATATTGGACTATAACTTTTGTATAAGTTAGGGCTGTCTGTATTGCTTCAAGTACTAAGAATAGAAGATAGTCATTTCTGAACTTACTGGAAAACCCACTGGTGGCCTGAAGATTACATCTTTAAAAGCACCAAACCCTTGTCAGCAAAACTATAAATAATATGCTGTGTTGGGTATGTGAATATAATACTCTTAACACACCAAAAATGGATCACAAATAGCACATACCACACATTCTACATTTTTCCCTTGATAGTGCTTACTTATTAACTCTATTAAGCCATCAAGTTTATTTTACCACTCATTGTTATTACTCAGGATATATGTTTGTCTATTTGCTACCTGGAGTTATCTTAGCCCTATTGCTAAGAAAACTTTTTTTTATGAAAAAAAAAATGAAAAGCAAAAACAAAACAAAAAAAAAACACACCCTATTCTAATACTAAGTGGGAGCAGGATCTGTCATTGATCCTATTAACACTGTACTTAAATCAACTAAGCTAACCAACTCCGTTGATGAAATACCACAGAAATGAGCCCACAAATGGCATTCATACATACAGAAGTGTATAACATGATCACTAATCACTAGTATGACTAATTCATTTTTTAAAAACCTGTAGCTCATGTGAACACACCTTGCTTTTCAATTAAGAACTACAGATGACTTCAGCATCATCTTTAGAGATGTTCTGGATGGCTAACTTTCATGACCTGTGACCTTCTTTAGGGGCTTTTAAAACATATTCAGGAATTCCACAGCCATATACAGAGCTGACAAGCCCAGTTTATGGATGGACCATGCCATCTAAATCAATCCTCCTTTTAGATGCCTGTGTTGGACCATTTCCTTATTTATCATAGACATGGGGGGGGATTAAAGACAATGGGAAGCATACCAGTAAGTTATTGCATTTTTATAGCTGTGCTTCTTTAGTGAGATTAAGTTTATGAAACTGAACAGCTACATGTACATTTAAGGATTTTCCATGGCTTTTGGTATCCATTACTTGCCAATCCTCTATTATCACAAAGAAGACATGGGAAAGAATAAATGAAAACACAAGTATGGTTGGAGCACTTCATGTGCTACCCCATATGCTGTCTTTATATTTTCAAAAACAATTTTTAAATGTGAACTATGCTTTTGTAACAATTTCACACTAAAATAAACCTAGTGTATTCACTAATACACACAAGCACAATATCAATAGCCAAGAATGTACTCTTAAGAAATTTGAGATGTTATTTCTCACAACACTTGAACACATATTCTCACCTCCAGTCAGACCAGCCAGTACATGGAAGGTTATGCCTTGGTCATGCCACAGCCTTCACAGAAGTTGAGATGCACACTCTTTCTTACCTTTCCAAATCCTATCTACCACAGGAAACTTTCTGGAACAACCCATCCATCCCTCATTGACCTCTTCTTCCTTTGACCTCCTGCCAGAATCATTGATGTAGTACTGAAGGTGTGTTGTTTTATTTGGCCTCTGATTTATTTTATATCAATTCATCTTGTTTACCAAACTAGATTGCATAGAGGTGGAAACATCATTTCTATATCTATAAACATATCAAGCAGAGTGCCTACTTAGCACATGGAGGTACACAATAAATACCTTTTATCAATCATTTGAAGAGGAAAAAAATGCAAAATCCCAATTATAGCGAGTAGTTGTTTTTTTTTTTTTTTATCACTAAGAGTGAGAAAAAATGTGAATTCCTGAAATACCAAAGCACTTCCCCTACACAGTTCTTAACCCTTTCCCACAGATTATCTGTTTGATAAAATGTTGAAAAGAAGGCACAGAAGGGCAGAAGCTATAATTCCTAGAACTTTTATATTCCTCTTAGAAAGTGTACACATGAAGAGATGGTCAGCCTCAGCTGTGGGAGTGGTACAATAAAACTTCTGTTAACCAGACCCATCTATCCAGAATCTCCAGTTAAACAGAAGCATGATCCTTATATATTAAAAGAAAGAGGTCAGTTATTAAAACAACCAACCAAACAAACAAACAGGATCAAGGACTTATTTCAAAATTTACCTCCTTGGAAGTCTCTGTACTTGCTATATATTCAGATCAATTTTACACACCTTCCCAGATATAACAATCGATAATTTTAATAAGGAACACCTGTGAGGACTTATTGCTGGGTAACAATTAAGCAAATACTTTAAATACCTAATCTCATTCAATCATTACAAAAAACCTACAAAGTATTCATGACTATTAATATAGCAAAACAGAGACACTAGAAGTAAAGCAACTTGCCCAAGATCATACAGCTCAAAGACAGCATTTGAACTTAACCCTAACCCTAAACCACACCACATTATATAATGTCAACGCACAATGACCATGCTTTGCTGGTAATACAATATTTACCTGTAGATAATCACAATCATTAAAAATTTTCCTGGTAGTGTATACATACTAAGCTGAAATGTTACCAACATATTATAAAGCTATTTACAATAAACTTTGAAGTGATAGAACTCTTAGATCAACCCTCTATTTACAATCAACTGAACATATCACCCTCTACCTCCAACTCTGCCTTCAGGTTAATCAAGATTTTAATGTACTGCAGGGAAAGAGAATGAGGGAGGAAGCAATTGTTGACCTTGTTCTACATATTCAAAAACAAAAGTAATATCATCAGTTTTTTGGAAATAAAGGGATGGATTAATAATAGAAATTGGGAATAATTGAAATTTTACTCCAATCCACATATCTAGAGTGCCTGAAAGGTGATCTGAGAGAAAACTGGGTACATGACTATTGGTTGTCACAGGTATAAAGTTATTTTGAGCCATGTTGCAGGGAGGTATATTAGTTTAGCTTAATGACATTGAGAAAAGCAAAGATGAATTCACATTGGTAAGGAACAATTCCACTGGTCACTATAAGGGCTGATAAAGCCAATATTCTTGTTTACATCACATTTTTATTGCCCAATGATCCTTAGAAACCCTCAGAGAACCAGGGTTCTCTGACGCTTTTACCTGGTGCTGAAGCTCAAATTGCTTATCGGTTGCGGCTGTCCCCAGAGCATACGATCAGGCACAGTAGAATCAGAGAACACCTTCATGCTACTTTTCTTTACCATCACTGTTGCTCCTGCAAGAACACAGCAATCTTAATGAGTCGGCATATCTTTCTAGAAGGTATTTTTGAACCATTCCTACTGACTGAGACATTTCTAGGCCCTTGGCTAGGGAGAGGGTAGAGATCCTTAGCCACAGACTAAAATAAGAGGATGGATTATAGAAATCTCTTACATTTCCATCTGCAGAGTTAGAGAGTGGGTGGAAAGTGATTGTGAGGATTTCAATACCGTATGGATGCTTAAAATAAGTACCTACTGAGTTACTACTGTACCTTTCTAAGTCATTACTCCTTTGTCTTACCCAAGTGTAGCATCCACAGAGCCTTCCTGCCATGGGAAGAGTCAGTCCATAGCCACTTTTGGACTCTAAGAAAAGATCACTATACAAGTCTTCTTCTCCCTTCTGCAGATACTACTCAGGCTGCAACTTATTCTCTGTGGATACTGCCTTTTACTTTATTTTTTCTTTCAAAATATTTCTTTATTATTAATTTTAACTCTTGAAGAATCTTGATCTTACTTGGGCTGGGTCTCAAAACATTTGTGAATTTCCAAGCCTGGAAATAACACAAAGGCAAATAATCTTCTCATCTACAAAATGGGGATAATATTGAAACTTCAAAGGGTAACTGTCAAGATAAATGGAAGACTGTTTGAAATTTAATAATTAAATGAGCAAAACAAAGCTGAGATGAAAAAAAATGACATAGGAGCCATTACTTCATCCTGCACCCATATGTTGGTATTAAATCATGCCATTGTTATTCCAGAACCCAGATTCAACCTAGGAATCCTTTCAACCCACTGGGCTAGGATGTCATTATTGGATGATAAGGATTGGCACTTAGTATTGTGTTAAGAAATTATCATTCTAAAAGATGCTGGGAAGGTAAATACTTCTCTTTCACTCTTCAAGGACCCTGCACTATGGGTTTCCCTGAACCAGATTCCTGGGTGACCAGAGATGTGTAACTGTCAGAGAAGAAGTTATCAAGGAGATGGACAAAGTCAAAGAGGAGCCATTACTATTATTCTTCTTCCTTGCCCATCCAAATGGAGAGAAGAAACATGGCCTTTTCCTCCTGTCTCAATTTAAGGATCATCTGTGGACTACTCTTTGTTCATGTGGAATAAATCTTTAAACCCACATATGTAAGTGATATGTGGGTTTAAAGGTTTTAGACAATGGCCAGCAAGAAGAGCCACACAAACATCTTGGTTTCCCTCTTCTTTTGATTTAATGCTTTCTGACCTATTCTAATCTGTGGAAAATATCAATTGAGTGAAAACACACTTCTGGAAGAAGAGAGACCTCCTTTGGATATGTGATTTGTCAACTTAAATCAGCAGTAACTGCATCACACAGGTGTTCTAAGAGCCAGGTTTGGAATAAGACTGCTCCCTACCTGTAATCCTCAGAAGCCTTCATTTACATTTGGAGGCTTGATGGGGGTTTTCAGGTTGACTGGTGTTTCCTTATTTCCTGGTTACCTTTGGCCCTGGGGAAAATGGCTCAGGGACAGAACATCTGAAGAAAATTCTGAGTGAGAACTGGTGTATCAACTGTCAGTCTTTAAAGGCCAGCCTCTGAATACATTTGATAGAAGTTGAGCTATGGAATGCAAAAGGCAACATGCCCAAACTGGCTTAGGAACAATGGAACTTTCGGGAAGTCTCTGCTTTCTCAAAGCCTAACCCAGCAGCCAACACTTGCACGGTATTAAAAAATGGGTGGGAGGGGATAAGTGAGTAGGTGAATGTTATGTATGAATCTCTCAAAATTTTTGCTAAAGCTTTGAATCTTCCCTTGTACTATTCTTAAGAAAATCTCTTCTGAAAACACATTAAAGATCTGTATAATTTTGGAAGCTTTCATAGTTATGGAAGTATGTACATGTGGGGGTCAGAAAAAGGAGCCTGTAGGGGCTGGGGACTCCTCTGGCCATGGGCTGACTGCCTAAAGGTGAAAGGTTAACTGGTCCTGTGACCACTCTTGATCCCTTCTAACTAATTCTATGATCTGAATGACCTTCGCAAAGGGTCTAAAAGTGTTTTTTTCCAGCAGGTTGCAGACAGGGCAGTTAAGAGCATCCAACAATCTCATTGCTTTTGCCCCCAGCTTCTATGCTACTTCAAGCAATTGAAGAAAATGTAAAGAATACCATAAAAATCAGAAGTCCTCAAAGCAGTCGAAAAGCAACTAAATTTCTCTGATTATGTTCTAAGACACTTTGATCATTTTATTTAGTTATATTTTTTTCTATCTGCAGCCAACAGCATCCATGTACTTCTTCGTGCTTTAGGCAAGAAAAGAATGAAATGGAATTTTGCCTTACACTCTAGCAACACTGTTAACATCTTGTCATGGCTTTCTATGACCTCCCTATAGATATTCTGAAGGTTTCTGGATAAACCATTAGACACCAAAAAGGACATCTAAGATCTGTGAATGACTGAAAGAAAAAAGGCCAACATTTTGATTATGTTTCTCTCTTCTTCAAGAAGTGATATCCTTGAAAGGTACAGGTAAGCATTTTCTTCTTTGGCATATGTGATAGGACTGCGTGTGAAGACATGCCTCATATATGATTTCCATACAGATAGCAGTAATTCTAACCCTTTCTTGCTTCATCAAGAACTCTTATCATAGTCCAAATAAGCCAACATGATTCCTATATTGTTTGGGTAATTCTGAATTTGCCCCAATTTACTAAAAATGCAAATCATTACAATTATTTACAAAATTTAATATTTGGCAATTGTGACACATCTAAAAGGTGACAGTATGTATTCTGTAAAAGAACCATTACCACTACTCTAGGAGATGAAGAAGAAGCAGGACAACAGAATAAGCCAATGCCTTAGTCTTACAAAAATGAAGGATAGCATTCATCTATCTTCTTATTTTCATTTATATATCCATTAATGGTCAGAAATTTTTTTCAAGAAGTTATTATAGCCATGAAGGATGGCATGGATTGGCATAAGTGGCAGCTAGATCCAAAGAAACCAGCTTAGAAGCTATTGTAATCACTGGGATGAGATATACAGAGGACCACAGCTGAGGTGGAGATGGACACCAAGGACAGGAGAAAATGGAGCCCACTGTCAACTATAGGATTAGAATAACAACTTTCATGAATATAGGAATACAAGATAGTTGTGTATGGTCTTTGTATTTATCAAGTTCCTTTCCTTTTTACTGAAATTTTGTAGACATGTAGTCCCTGACTCTGCTCTAGATAAGAAGAGTCATATAAGAACCCTTTCTATTCTCTCTCTTACTGAAGGCCAGTACAGGAGGAGAGCTCTGACTGGGCTTCAGAGCAGCTTGGTTAAGCCAACCCAGAGACACCAGCTGGTAGATTGATCAGGGAAATTCTATCTCAGCTTTCTGGGTTTGGAATTCTCCTCCCTGAAAAGTAGTGGCTGGGGTGACTCTTGTCTTAAAGAGGTCAATTATTCTTGGGTATTTAAGAAAAAAGTGACCCAGGGTTCAAACTTAAAGAGAACCATGAAATGGGGTAAATTTAAGTTTGGATCATAGATCCAAACCATTTCGTATCTTGCCCCCTGGACTTGATTCGTTTCACATCCTCTCTCCATCTTCCTTTTCAAAATTCTCCTCCTTTATGTGTGACTCCACTGCAAAAACTAACATTTTAATGACGACTCTAAAACAGTGCTCAGGGGGGTGGAGATTAGGGAAATCTAGACACAACTTTCCTTGGGGCCTTTTTCTTTTTTTGTTTTGTTTTGTTTTTATTGAAGTTTGATTTGCCAACATATAGTATAACATCTGGTGTTCCCCATCAAGTGCCCTCCTCAGTGCCCTTCACCCAGTTACCCCAACCCTGCCCACCTCCCCTTCTGCAACCCTTTGTTTCCCAGAGTTAAGAGTCTCTTGTGGTTTGCCTCCCTCTCTAATTTTTCCCACTCAGTTCCCCTCCTTTCCTTATAGTCCCTTTCACTATTTCTTATATTCCCCATATGAGTGAAACCATATGATGATTGTCCTTCTCCAATTGACTTACTACACTCAGCATAATATCCTCCAGTTCCATCCACGTCAAAGCAAATGGTGGATATTCATCCTTTCTGATGGCTGAGTAATATTCCATTGTGTATTTACACCACATAGTCTTTAGTCATTCTTATTGCCTGCTTGCTCCATCCCACTGCTCACAAGATTTGTGTAAGCTCCTCCACGCCCTGGTTAAGGACTACTACTCTGCCACCTGAGGCATCAGAGGTTTCAGAGTGAAATAGCAGGCAGTGAACTGTATAGTTAGGGCTGAGGAACTTTCTGTCCAATAATTTATCTAACTATAGTAAACAAAAAAACAGACAATTACTCCTCCTCATCTCAAGGTTAGCCCAACTAGTCTTCCTGCTCTGAGCCCCCAAAACATCAGGAAATGGGTTAAAATGAGTATAATCCACTAGGACTTCTCTGGCAATTCTTATTTCATCTGCATTTCATTGATGAGAAAAGAAATAATGACATTCATTTTGAGCTTATGGTCCCACGGGTAATATGATAATTAACACACATATACTTACTATTTTCCAGCTACTGATCTTAATGCTTTTTATATTAATACACTCAATTTGTATACTCCTTATGTACTAATATTTTCATTTAATCTTTTGATATATGTGATATTATTATCAGCATTTTATAGTAATCTGAAGCACTGTGAGAGTTTGAATAATTTGCTTAAAGTCATACAGCTAAGAGGTGACCAATGCAGAATTCATATACTTCACCACTGCACTATGCTGCCTCTTCAGATGCTAAGAATATGAATATAAGTAGAGATCCTCTGGTATGGTTTCAGTTAAGAAAAGTAGAAGTAATAAAAGGCAAGAGGGGTTATAAATCTTCGAACATCAGAATTGAAAATGGCCATCAAGATGATAAGAACTGCCCAGTTTGGAAATAACAACATTGAGACCCCAAAGAGTAACATGTCTTCACTTAACCATAGTGAATCAGTGGCACAGTTATCCATAGCATTCAAGTCTTCTGAACTCTCAATTAGCATAGTAGGAGGAAAAAATTGGTAGGAATGAGCAAACTCAATTAGCTCAAGAAAGAAAAGGCTATTAAAGAAGAGTGGACTGGGGATACCCCACATCAGGCTCTGAAACATGAAATCTTCAGCCTGAAATTTGTACTAATCCAAAGTCAGAAAAATTTTCTATTTTGCTACCTATTGCTAGGTTCTTAAGTTCTCTTTGAAGGTTAATTCATTGGGAGAATTTCCAGATATTATCACGACTTTTAAATCTATAAGGCCAAACAGCCCCCTTCTAGAGTGATGTGCTCTCCAGCACATTTTGACTAGAGCTCTCTCCAGATTCAAATTCCCACACAAGCACGCCAGACCCATAAGCATTTCATGGTACTCTGCTGCCATCGTCTGACAAAATGAAGTCAAGAACAGCTGACATTGCCCACTATTTCAGCATCTGGATACCAAATTATTTGATAAGAGTTCTCCCTGACTTAAGGGATAGGCATGGCAGGAGTGGTGACTGAGGATCAGGGCCCAGCAGGAAGAAGAAATGATTCTATTATGAAAAGAATCAAAGATTCTGAGAATTGTGATAAATACAGCGAAGCTCAAACATTAGATAGAAAGTTTTACTAATTTATTCTCTAGATACTATTAAATTCATATTACAGAGGTGGGTAACATTTGGCATACCTATACATATGATGGCAGAGCCTTTCTATTAATGCAAAGAATCTTTCCCTCTTTATACTAGAGCAACTTTCTACTTTAAAATATATATAGTAAGGGTGCCTGGGTGGCTCAGTTGATTAAATGTCTGACTTGATTTCAGCTCAGGGTTGTGAGATCAAGCTCTGTCCAGCAGGGAGCCCTCTCCCTCTGCCCCTTCTTCCATCCCCCTCCCTACTTGTGTGCTCAATCTCACTCTCGAAAAATAAAAATAAAAATAAATAAGATAAAATACGTAAAATAAAATAGTAAAAATACACTTAAAAGCTTGCTAGAGGGGGATTATTAATTTTTATAAAGCATTTTTGTTTTGCAAAATGACTAGCAGAATTATATTCATATAAGAGTGTATACTGAACTTGCAAACGTTTGATTTACATTGTGTTTACAGGAATTCATCTACTGTGTGAAACCATGTTAAATTTTCATTTATTATAAAGATACATGTAGTGAGATGACACTTTTAAAGGATTGATTTTTCTTTCTTCTTTTTTTTAAATGAAATATTTCTCCTATATATTCAGTCTCATCCCTTGCCTCAGGGAAGATTTATAGATTAAAGAACACAAAAAGAGTCAATGTTTAGCTTCTGAATTCCAAATAAGGTCTTAAAGCCCATTTAATTAACAATCTTCAGACTTAAGCATTCAGTGACAATCTTATGCACAATAGATATTTCAGGTTACCCTCATCCCAACTCACATCTAAGACAGAGTTTCTACAGTGAGAGAATCAAACCAAGAAGACCAGAGGCTACCACCACTGCCCTGTGCCCTGCTCAAAAAGCATATGTGTCATTTCAAGAGAAGTAGATCACTGTCCCGATTCCCAGCTCTGGAGCAGTGGCTCAGACATTCTGCCCAAAGGGAGAGGCAGGCCATAGAAACAAGAGCTGAAGCTCTTCCCCAGGGAGTTGGCTTTATCTGAAAAAGTGTGGAAAAGTTCAAGCTGCTCTTGAAAACAATGGTGGTTTTGGTGGCAAACAATTAGATCGAGGTTGATAGCTCGGTGAGAACAACAAGGTAAACCATAGTAAACCAGAGTTTACTACAGTGAAATGGGAAAAGAGACAGCTAATAAGTGTTTTCTTTGGGTCTGGAAGGACCTCAAAGATTGGTCTCAAAAACTACTCCTGCAATGGAGTCCACAATTAATTGGGTAATACCTTAGAACAATATATGCCTGAGGGATTGTCAAGAATAATAGAGTCTGCAGCAGCCAGTTAGTCTACCCCAAGAGCTGGGTGTGATACCAACAGAGGCAGAGAGATGAACAGAAAGATCAGCAAAAGAGATAAGTTTGCAAATGGAACTAAACGTGCTAATCAGCTCACCTTGAAAAATTTTCCCGGATTAACCAGGTGGGCCCAATGTAATCACCAGAGTTCTTTCAATATGGAACAGGTAGGCAAAAGATCCAGAGTCAGATAAGGAAACATGATGATGGAAGCAGAGTCTGAATGATGAGACCTGACCTGAGTGAGAAAGACCTGACCAGAAATTTCTGGCTTTGAAGACAGAGGGGGCCATGAGCCAGGAAGTACAGGCAGCCTCTGCAACCTGAGTAAGAAAGGGTAGGGATTCTTGCTTGGAACTTCCATAAGGCCTCCTGCCAGGTAGATCCGTTTTAGACTCCTGAATGATAAAGTAATGTTAATTTATCAGTAAGCCACTAACTGAATGGTAACTTGTTATGGTAGCAGTTGCAAACTAGTGCAGTGCCCAATGATAAATTTGAACTGCCAGAAGAAAAAGATCAGCAAATATAAGGACAGATTGATAGAGACTGCAATTGAAAAGAGCAAGAGCAAAAGAAAGAGAGAGGCATACAATGTAGAGAGAGACAAAGAGACAGAGAGAGAGGGAGAAGAAAAACAGTTGGAGAAAAATGTGGATCCCCATTAAGTGTATCATTTACATGTAAAGATAGGACCGATTAGAGGAAGAAAGATGAAGGAGAAGAAAAAATACTTAAGTAAATAATGAATTAAATCTTCCCAAATTTGATGAAAAATATTCATCTACAATTATTGGCACACTTCAGAGGCATTGTGAGTTTGGTTCCAGACCACTTCAATAAAGCAGATATCAGAGTAAAGCAAGTCAATAGTATTTTTTTGATTTCCTAGTGCATATATAAGTTATGTCTATGCTATACTATAGTCTAAGTGTACAATAGCATTATGTCTAAAAAAGTACATATTTAATTTAAAAAATACTTTATTGATAAATAATGCCAATCTTTATCTGAGCTTACAGTGAATCACAATGTTTTTGCTGGTGAAGAGGCTTGCATCAGTGCTGGTGGCTGCTGACTGATCAGAGTGGTGGTTGCTGATGGTAGGGGTGTCTGTGGCAATTTCTTAAAAATAAAACAATGAAATTTCCTGTATCAACTGACTCTTCCTTTCACTTGAACACATTGAAGCATTGTAGGGTTCTTAACTTGCCTAATTTCAATATTGTGTCTCAGGAAATAAGGAGGCCTAAGGAGAAGGAGTGGAGTAGCTGGTCAGAAGAACATACAATACACATGCAATAGTTATCAATTAAGTTATATGTATTGTATGGGCATGGTCCACGGCATCCAACACAATTACAATAGTAACATCAAAGATCACTGATCACAGGGACACCTGGATGGCTCAGTGGTTGAGAATCTGCCTTTGGTTCTAGTCATGATCCCAGGGTCCTGGGATCAAGTTCAGTATTGGGCTCCCTATGGGGAGCCTGCTTCTCCCTCTGACTATGTCTGTGCCTCGCTCTCTGTGTCTCTCATAAGTAAATAAATAAAATCTTTAAAAAAATCACTGATCACAGATCATCATAACAATTATAATAATACTAAAGTTTGAAATATCACTAGAACTACCAAAATGTGACTCAGAAACGAAGTGAGCAAATGCTGTTAGAAAAATGGTGCCAACAGACTTGCAGCTGTAGAGTTGCCAAAAACTTTAATTTGTAAAAAAAGCAATACCTGCAAAGCACAATAAAGTGAAGCACAATAAAATGAGGTATGTCTGTATTATTTTCCTATGAATGCTATAACAAATTACCCATAATGTTGGCTTAAAACAATATTCTTTTATTTTCTTCCAGTTCTGGAGTTAAGAAGTCTGAAGTAATTTTCCCTGGGCTAAAATCAAGGCATTAAATTCCCTTTAGAGATTCTAGGGAGTAATCGATTTCCTTGCCTTTTCCAGCTACCAGAGAAGCTCCCTGTATTCCTTGCCCAGTGGCCCTGTCCTCCATCTTCAAAGACAGTGACATAACATTTTGTCACTCTGAATCAGCTTCCATCTTTTTTCACCATAGCCCCTTTCTTTTGTGTACATAGTTAGATCTTCTTTTGACTCTCTTTCATAAGGATCCTTATGATTACATTTAGATTCCACATAGATAATCCAGGATAATCTGCCTATCTCAAGATCCTTCATTTAATCACATCTGAAAAGTTCCTTTTGTCATATGAAAATAACATTCACAGGGTTCCAGAGGTAGGATATGGATATCTTTGGGAGCCATTACTTAGTCTATTACATTACACATACAAAGATCTCAGTGAACTTGAAATAGGATGAACAAAAAGATATCCAGATACAGACGTATCATAGTAATAATGCAAGAAGTCAAAGACAAGAAAATCTTGAAAGCAACAGGAGACAAAGAAACAAAACTTGATTTACACATAAAATCCAGTGAGATTAACAGATGACTTTTCATCAAAAAGAATGAAAGCTAGAAGGCAGTAGGGTGATGTAACCAAAGTGCTGAAATAAACTGTCAAACAGAAATTTTATATCCAGTAAAACTCTCTTTCAATATTGGTACTGAGGCACACCCAAAAAAATGATAAAGACTTCAGAAAGTTTGCCCCTCCATAAAAACAAAGAATAAACTAAAAAAAGTGGTCATAATGATGTTTTTTCAGAATTCTTAAAATTAATTGGCAGTAACCCAAGAACAATTAGTTCAGAAAAACGAATATATCTCAATAAAAATAGCAATATTTGTGGTGTTTTAACTTATATTAGTCCCATCTCCAACTCTAAAGCTAATCAATATCCTTGAAAAATAATGCCCCATATTCCTGGTGCCAGAGGGAGTAGAACAGAACTACATTTCTTTCATAGCCTTATTTCCAAAGAAGAGTCATTATTTGACTTGTGTAGTAGTTTCCTGGATGATCCTACTTGAATGCATTGTCTTTTTAAACCTTATTTGAATGTAGCTAGTTCTAAAATCCTCTACCCAGTAAGCTATACCAAATGTTTTAGCTTCACAGGTGTCTGAAACAATGGATAAAAGATAGGGCAAACAATAGACTAAATAAAGTTTAAAGGGGAAACTGATAAATGACTTGTCCATAAACATTTTAAAAACCTCTGGAATACTACCGAAAACAACAACACACATCCCAGGACCCCAAGACTATGTACAGATGTCCATGCTGCAAAGAAAGGTCTTAGCTCTCACCAATTGCCTTTGGTATTCTATGCAAGCAGGAAGTGATGGCTAAAGCAGAGTTGTCACCTGCCTACCTGAATATTGAAGGCATACCTCAACAAAAACACAGAATCCCTTGACAAATACTGGGAGATTTACTGGTTGCAGGTATTTAACAAGATCTCTGTCCAATTATTAGATGGCCACTAAGCTAACACAATAGAGAATTCAGTGGCTAACAATAACAAAGACGCAGACATTATGTAGTTCATAAAAGTCACTAACATAATGGCAACTACAACAAACAGTAACAACAAAAAACACTGGGGAAGAAGGTGGGTGAAATCTAATTTCCATAATTACCACACTTACAATATGTTCAATGTCTAATTTACAACCAAAAGTTATGAGACATGGAAAGAAACAGGAAAATATTGTCTATACACAGGATGAAAACCTATCAATAACTACTGTCCCTGAGAGCCCCCAGACATTGCATTTACTAATCAGACTTTAAATCTATTAAAAGGTATTTTAAGTATGTTCAGAGAACTAAGGGAAGCCCCGGTGGCACAGTGGTTTGGTGCCGCCTGCAGCCTGGAGTGTGATCCTGGAGATCCAGGGTCGAGCCCCACATTGGGGTCCCTGCATGGAGCCTGCTTCTCCCTCTGCCTGTGTCTCTGCCTCTCTCTCTGTGTCTATGAATAAATAAATAAAATCTTTTAAAAAAAAGAATATGAGAATGATGTCTCATAAAACAGAATAGCAATAAAGTGTTACAGTTATTAGGGGTGCCTGGCTCAGTCAGTTAAGCATCTGCCCTTGGCTCAGTCATGATCTTAGGGTCCTGGGATTGAGCCCCACATCAGGCTTCCTGCTCACTGGGAGCCTGTTTCTCCCTTTTCCTTTGCTCTCTTTCTCTTTCTCTTTCTCTTTCTCTTTCTCTTTCTCTTTCTGTGTCTCTCATGAATATATAAAATCTTTAAAAAAAAACCTTTTTTATTTTATTTTATTTTATTTTATTTTATTTTATTTTATTTTATTTTATTTTACTTTATTTATTCATTCATTCATTCATTCATTCATTCATTCATGAGAGACACAGAGAGAGAGAGAGAGAGAGAGAGGCAGAGACAGAGGGAGAAGCAGGCTCCACACAGGGGCCCTATGTGGGACTTGATTCCAGGACCCCAGGATCACGCCCTGGGCCAAAGGCAGGTGCTAAACCTCTGAGCCACCCAGGGATCCCCAAAACCCTTTTTTTCTATCTGATTTAAAAGATGAATGTAAAAAGAAATAATTGCAAATCTATGCTGATGGCCACATATACATAAAGAATTTGTGATGATAACCTAAAGGGAGGAAATGGAACTATATAAGAACATAGTTTTTCTATACTATAGAAATTAACGTGGCATTAATCTAAACAAAACTATTATACATTGTATGTTAACATTAAATCCCAGGCCAACTACTGAGAAAATAACTAAAAAATATATATGACAATAAATGGCAAAGGAATTAAAATGGTACACTAAGAAATATCTAACACAAAAGAAGTCTGTAATAAATGACTTAAGAAACAAAAAAGATATGACATATAAGAAACAGTAAAACAGCAGTTGTAAATACTAAGTTATCAGTTAATGCATTAAATGTGAATGAATTGAACTCTGCAATAAAAAAGCAAGGATTGGCAGATTGGAGAAAAAACATGATCCAACTGTATCATGCACACAAAACACATACTTTCAATTCAAAAACACTAATAGATTGAAAGAAAAAGGATGAAAAAGATATTTCATGTAAATGGTAACCAAAAGAGGGCTGGGGTGGTTATGTTAATTTCATGCAAAATAGAATTTAAGACAAATATATTACTAAAGACAAAGACATTTTAGAATGATAAAATGGTTAATCTAAGATATAACAGATCATAGGCACATAACAGTATAAACCCAAAGCATATGAGTCATAAAGCTAACATATTTAAATGGGGAAATAGATAATTCAACAATAATAGCCGGAATTTTAATACCCCACCTTCCAATAACAGATAGAACAACTACCCATTTTTCTATCAGCAAAACTCAGCCAGGAAATATAAGACTTAAAAAAAAGACCCTATAAACCAACTAGACCTAACAAGCATCTATAGAACATTCCAGTCAATGACAGAAGAATAGTCTTCTCAACTATGCATTGAATATTTTCTAGGATAGATCATGTAATAGTCCATAAAATAAATATGGATAAACTTAAAGGAATTTATATCATACAAAGTATGCTCTTCAACTACAACAAAATGAAATGAAAAATCAGTAACAAAGGAATTAAGGAAATTCATAAATATGTGGAAATAAAAAGAACACATGTCTAAATAACCAATGGGTCCTCCTCTTAAAAATCAGAAGTGAAATTATAAAATACTTTTAGATGAATGTGAAAATTAAAACACTACTCATCAAATACATGGCATATCCCTAAAGAGTGCTTAGAAAAACTTTTTGATTTTACACTTCTATTTATTAAAAAACTTATAAAATCACATGACCTAATGTAATATTTCATGTTAAGATATTGAGAAGAGAAAATTAACCCATGTCAAGCTGAAAGAAGGAAATACTAAAAATTAGAGTACACATAATTTAAAGATTGAACAATAGTAGATAAAAATAAATTAAAATTGGTTCTTTGAAAAACCCAACAAAATTGACAAGCATTTTTGGCAATATTGGCCACAAAAATGAAGAAATATTCATATTACTAAAATCATAAATGAATGGGTGGATATTACTACTGATGTGACATAGATGAAAAGGATTATAAGGAATATTTATGTATACAATACTTTGTATGTCAACAAATTTGATAACAGAGATTACATGAACAAATTTCTAGAAAGAGAAAACCATCAAAACTATTTCAAGAAGAAACAGATAACCTGAATAGGTCTATAAGTAAAGAGATTTAATTAATTATATATATATAATATATATATATATAATTCTTTTTTAATTAGGCCCATGGCTTTACTGGTAAAAATTTATCAAGTGTTTAAAGAAGAATTAACAATAATCCTTCACAAATTCCTCCAAAATCCAAAAGAAAAGAAATTCTTCTCAATTGATTCTTTGGGGCCAAATTTACCATGAAGGGGAAAGCAAAGACATCACCCCCAAAAAAGGAAACTACTATCCAACATCTCTATTGAATATAGATGTAAAATTCCTCAACAAAATGCTAGCAAACCAATTCCAGCAGATATAAAAAGGATTTTACACTACAACCAAATAGGATGTTGGCTTAATATCTGAAAATCAATTAATGTAATATTAATAGAATAAAGGACAAAAACCACATGTTTAAAAAAAGAAAAAAAAAACATTTGACAAAGATCAAAACCATTCATTATAAAACTAGAAAAAATAACTCAAGAATTTAGGAATAGAAGAGAATATCCTCAACCAGATAATGAACATCTATGAAAAACTCACAGTTAACCTCATACTTAATGCTTTCTCCTTAAGGTCAGGAACAAAGCTCTTACCACTTCTATTCAATATTGTACTGGAGGTTATTCCAGGGTAATTTTGCAACAAAGTGAAATAAAAAGCTATAAATAAAGAATTAGAGCTAATAAAACAAGTTCAGTAAGGTTGCAGAATACAAGATCAATACACAAAAATCAACTTTATTTCTATACCCTAACCATGAATCATCTGCAAACAGAATCAAGAAAACAATTTAAGAGGCTCTTGAATGGGTCAATCAGGTAAGCATCCAACTCTTGGTTTCAGCTCTGGTCATGATCTCAGGGTTGTGAGACTGAGCCGCATGCAGGGCTCTGTGCTCAGTGTGGAGTCTGCTTGAGATTCTCTTCCTCTCCCTCTCCCTCTTCCTCTACCCTCACTCACATTCTTGCTCTCACTCTCTGATATAAAGAATTAAATAAAATCTTTAAAAAAAATTCATTAACAATAGTACTAAAAAGAACAAAGCATAGGAATCAACTGAACAAAAGTAGTATAAAACCAATTATTTGAAAATTATAAAACACTGTTGAAGGAAATTAGAGATATAAATAGATATAAAGACATCGCTTGTTCATGGGTTGGAAAACTTGCTGTCTTCATGGCAATACTTCCAAAATTGACCTACAGATTCAACACAATGACAATCAAAATCCCAGGTGGCTTCTTTGTAGAAATTGACCTGTTTATCCTAAAATTCATAAGGAAATGAGGGACTAATCAAAAAAATCTTGAAAAAGATTACAAACTTTGAGAACTCATATTTCCCATTTTCAAAACTTAATACAAAACTACAGTAGTCAAGTCAATGTGGTACTGACACAATGCTACACATACAGATCAAAGAAATAAAACTGAGCCTCACAAATGTACCCACACCTTTGCAATCTATGGTTTTTTGATAAGGATACCACAAACAGTTAAACGGGGGACAATTTTTTTAAAAATGCTGCTGGGACAACTGAATAGCCACAGGGAAAAGAATGAAATTGGATCCTTTCCTTGCACCAAACATAAAAATCAACTCAAAATAGTTCACTGACCCACAAGTAGCAGCTGAACACATTAAATTCCTAGAAGACATATTGGAGTAAATCTTTATGACCTCAGGTTAGCTATTCCACATACATACCATAAGCAACAAAAGATAAAATACAACACTGGACTTCATCAAAATTTAAATTTTTGTACCTCAAATTATATGAAGAAAAGGAGACAAACTCCAAAATGGGAGAAAATATTGGCAGAACATACATCTGATAAAAGAAATGTATATATTCTAAATACATAGAATATATAAAGACCATATACAGCTCAATATCAGAAAGATAATAACCCAGTTTTAAAAAATGGGTAAAGGAAAAAAATTAAACAAACAAACAAATAAATAAATAAAAATGGGTAAAGGATCTGAAAAGACATTTCAAAGACATACAAATGGCCAATAAGATTCTCATAAAAATATGCTCAACTTCATTAGCCATCAGTGCAATTTAAGTTAAAACCACAATAAGATCCCAGTATACCCATTAGGATAGCTTTTTTTTTTTTTTTTAAAGGATGTGGAGACATTGGAACTCTTGTGCATTGCTAGTGGAAATGTGAAATAATGTAACCACTGTGGAAAATTGTAGAGTAGTTCCTCAAAAAATTAAACAAAGAATTAATATCTGATTCAGCAATCCTACTTATAAGCATATACACAGAAAATTGCAAGCAGGAACTCAGATATCTGAGTACCAATATTCATAGCAACATTATCCACAGTATCAAAAAGGTGAAAACAATTCAAGTGTCCATCAATAGATGAATGCATAAACAAAATGAAGTATATCCATAGAACATAATAATGTTCAGCCATAAAAAGAAATGAGTACTGATACATGCTACACCATGGCTAAGTG
Organism: Canis lupus familiaris; assembly: GCF_011100685.1. NCBI lineage: Eukaryota > Metazoa > Chordata > Mammalia > Carnivora > Canidae > Canis > Canis lupus. The sequence continues at coordinate 29,156,958 of NC_049237.1, forward strand.
AAGGGTGCCAGACACAAGAGATCACATGCTGTCTGATTCTTATTTCTTGAAATGGCCCAAACAGGCCAATTTATATACCGAGACCGAGTAGGAGTAGCCAGGAGTGTGGACAGAAGAGAATGGGGGAACAACTGCTTCTGAGTATGTAGTTCCTTTCTGAGTTATGGAAAATGTTCTAAAATTGTAGTGATGGTTGCACAAATCTGTTCACACACTATGACCCACTGAATTGTATGCTTTAAATGTATTTATTTCATGGTATTTAAATTATATCTTAATAAAGCTATTGAGATATAAAAATGTTAGAGCCAGGATCCTTCAAAAAGGACCCAGTCGGTTTCCCCGACACCCAATATACACAATTTGTGTTTCAGGTTGGTGAAGGGTGGCTGGACAAGGAAAATAGGATAGCTCTGCAGTGTGCAAGGGGGAAAAATGAGAGAGATGTTTCCACTTTCATATGGATTTTCGCTGGTGGAGTGTGCTTAGAAGACTGGTAACACTGCAAGATGACTACAGAGGAGACGAGGCAGTAAGTGGGCTTAAGCAGAGAGAAGGCCCACCTCCTGACACACATACATACACTCCAGGAGACTGAAAAAACCCAAACAGCCGAGGGGCCAAAATAATATATGGAATGAATTGACCAGGAATACTAGAAAAGGGGCTTTGCAGAAGTTTCTCTCTCTCCCTCTCCCTGTGCGCCTCTCCCCTATCTGTTCTCTCTCTCACAAACAAAACAAAAACCAATTATGATGTTAAGCACACTCCTGCATTTAAATAGAATACTGGAGAGAAGGAAAGGATAAGAACCTTAGAGATGAGAATAGTCCTAAAAGGAAATTCAAATTTCAAATTATGCTTAAATGGTGAAACGCTGGGATTTTACCCATAGAATCTTAAAGTACCTGGAAAAGACTGTTTTAAATCTTCCCTTTAAAAGGGAAGAAGTTATTATGGATGTTTGAGATTAATTTCTCTTCTGCAGCTATTAAGTGGGAAAGGTTGTTGGTAAGCGATTGAGTTCAATTAGAGATGAGGAAAAAATTACATATCCTCATCACTGTGTCAGAATGAGTAAATTTTTAACCCCATACAATCCATTCAGGAAACAGAGTACTCACAGAATAGGTATTGTTCCCAACACTGGGAAAAATGATGATTATGTGACACAATAGAGGTGTTAACTAACACTATAATGGCAATGATACTGCAATATAAATATATCAAATCAATACTTTGCACATCTTAAATTTACACAATGTTGTCAAATAAACGTAACTCAATAATTTTTTTTTTTTTAAAGAGTATTCATGAGGTGGCCTGGTGGCCAAGCCAGTAGTCAGATACAGGCTGAACTTTGGGACTGAAAATGGGAAAACCACTGTGATGGAGTGAAAAGCAATGGGCTGAAAGTCAGCTGGTCTGGAATTGAGTTGGGAGGTGCCTCCAATTGGGTCTTTAACTTTGAACATTACTGAATCTCCTTCGATACCCATTTGCCTGGCCTGTGAAGGAGTCTAACTAGACATCTAGCAAGATTTCTTCCAGCTCTGAAAGATTGATTCTCAGGCCTTGTATTCCCAGTGGGAAAATCTCTGCCACTTCTTGGCCAAATTCAAATGGGTATTTTCTTTTAAGAGACAGAACTTCCCGCCTTTCTCATCCCCAGAAGCTGGGCTGAGGGCAACCAGATATAAAGTGCAGTTACCTGGGAAGTGTTCATGGATCTTGGTTTTGCAGCTACATTTTCCAATCAGCTCAGGAATAAAGATATCACTGTGACAGGAGGCACAGTAAAGGGAGGCTCTAGACAAAGAAAGCAAATCAAGAATGACTTACATGAGGCTTAACACTTACAGAAGCATAGCACGACTCAGTATGCCTTCCATTAACTTGCATTTGCTTTAGGACTTTCTCCCCACAAAGTAATTAAAAAATTACCTTACGACTTCCTTTGTAGTTTCAGCAATAAAGAACCCTAATGTGTTCTTACGTAGCCTTACTTGTGCAGATGGATTTAGTAGCAGACCACTGGAAACAGAAAATAAAAATACAGTAATTTTCCCCTTTAATTTCTGTGGCAATATTTGGTGTTTCATTCTGTCATTACCAATGGATTCCCTAAATCCATTAATCCAGTTAATAAGACCATCCCCTTTTACTGCCAAACACAATAGAAAAACTGCATTTGACTATATTTCTTTGATTGCTGCTAAATATCCAGAAGGGAGCCAGGTCACAACATGATTGCTGAGTTGCACACAATTGATATAAGAGTGAGCTCCTTCCTGGACTGTGTCTTCAATCTGAAATGGTTACACCAAATGAGATGCAATGAAGCCTTGCTAATTTAGGCTATCCAATGTTGTGGCCACAGCCACATGGTTGCAAGTCTTATAGTCCTAGTAAAGGTGTTTAACCAAGGCTACTTGCTTTGTAAAATTAAATTATGTCTAGTCACCCAGCTGGATTCAAAAGTTCCTTTTATTTGCCTATGCAATTTTTGAACTTGCATATTTCTTTTGACTTCATTTTTTTTCTATCCCGATTGCCAGATTTTTAAGAGCAGGAGCCACTTGAATTGTTACTACTGCTACATGAACACTTTGATTCTCTCTTTTCTTATGGTTTACATATTTGAAAATGACATCTTACAAATTTCACCCATGGTATTCATATTCCTTGGTGCAGTACTACCTTATGACTATTTGAATTCCTCACATATCTCCCTATGTTTATTGGGATATTCCATCTTTATTTCTTTTAATTCAGACTTCCAACACAATGAGGTCTTATAACCTTAAAACTCCCATCACTTCATTTGCACATGGTAGGAGTACTTTTTTCCTCCCTTAAAACACTCTTTTTACATTAATATTGGAAAGAAGTCAAGTTTTAATTCTGGAAAAGCTTATTTTGTTGTTAGTGTACTCCAACATAACTTTTGAGTGTAAGAGGCTTACAAAAATAAAAGGGTTGCACCACAAAATCTCTGCCAGACTATACCAAGAGTAGAAAGATGCTGGATAGCTGTGTTGAGGCTATGTTGAGATAGTTTATTACCTGAGACATTGAACAGAATTTTCCAAATATTTACTGACTGATATTAATAAGCAGAATAAATACTTTTAACTTTGAAAAGAAAAGAACATGAATTTATGCCTCCACCCCAATATCATCAGCTGATGTTCACTAGGTAGCAAGCATAAACTTAGTTGTATCTTTATATCTCTTCTTTTTAAGCCTCCTCTGAACTCATATTAAATATTTAGTTATGAAGATACTATCACAATATCTGTGTTTGCATTTGAAATAAGAGGTGAACTCTTTTTGAAGATTTTTCCAAACTGGCTTAATATCCTCTACATGGATCATGTCCAGTTGCTCTCTTAGAGAATGTTCACTACTGGAACAAGCTTAGAACATTATCTGACTGGGGTCAGATCCAGATTTACTCTTAGCAGATGACAAATTAGTCCCTAAAACAAATCCTTATAACTGTCAAAGGCTTTTCCAGGTTGTGGTGTTTTTTTGTTTTTTGTTTTTTGTTTTGTTTTGTTTTGTTTTTTTAAGATTGATTGGTTGATTTATGAGAGAGATGCAAACATGCAAGCAGGGGAAGGGGCAGAGGGAGAGGGAAAGAAGGAGAGAATCTCAGGCAGACTCCCCACTGAGCATGGAGCCTGATGCAGGGCTCCATTTCACAAGCCTGAGGTCATGACCTAAGCTGAAATCAAGAGTCAGATGCTTAACCAACTGAGCCACCCAGACACCCTGGGATTTTTCAAGTAGTCAAGTATATTCAAGTGTATGAATTAGAAGAGAAAATAAAAGGTAAGAAAAAATAGGTTTCCTCTCCAGTTTTTCGATACTCAAGTCTAAACTCTAGCTCAATTGAGATGCCCTATTTTCCTTCCACTTATGTGGCTGTGGTGGATTTAGTACAGCATAGTGATCAGAATCACTGCCACCAGAGCCAGGCTGAATTCAGATTCTGGCTCTGCCACTTGGAGTTGATGTGAGTTTGGGAAAATCATAACTTTTCTGGGGCTCATCTTTCTGCCCTATAAAATGGGACTAAGAATGGTACCCATTGTTGTAAAGATTCAAGAGTTTATATAAGTATCTGTAGCACTGTTGGTCATGAACTAGCAATAGTGTAAAAGACTGCTATTATCCAAATGAGGATTTAATCCCAATGATTTACCTTACTCTTTGGTGAGAAACCAAAGTTAAATCTAAGTTGGAGCAGATTCCTCTTTCATTAGGGGTACATTATGTGCTAAGTAATAAACAACACCAGGACATCTTGAACATATGTGGAAATTAGCTGCCTAATAAATGTTTGTGTTTCTGGTCTGTGATGTCCCACAGTCATTCTAATAAAGTTTAAAGAAATCTAGGATGCTAAAATTTGGTTCAGTAGTTTACAAATACCAGTGAAAAATTTGGCTATATCATGGGAACTTTAAAAAAATCTGTGGTCCCACCCTTGAAGATTTTGATTTTATAAAGTTCAGAGTGGGATTTTGGAATCTATATGCCTTTAAAACTTTGCAAATAATTCCAACTCATAGCCCATGTTGCTGAAGGCCAAGTTCTGGGCCACTCTAAAACCTCAACTGCCTAGCAAATGGGTTCTAAGACTGGAGTCTTTTTACCATGACCTATTTTTTTTTAAGATTTTATTTATTTATTCATGAGAGGCAGAGACACGGGCAGAGGTAGAAGCAGGCTCCATGCAAGGAGCCCGATGCGGGACTTGATCCCAGGACTCCAGGATCACGCCCTGGGACCAAGGCAGGTGCCAAACCATTAAACCACCCAGGGATCCCCTCCATGACCTATTTTTGTGAGGAAGGACATCTGTGCACAAATTTAGATTTTGAGATTTTCTTGAGCATGGCAGGATTGTTAAATAGAATTTAGTCAGCCTGACAATATTACTTGTTATTCTCTCCATAGTACAGTATTCTCTCCTTTGTACAGTATTCCACTGACTTCTTTTGACCAGAAACATTTTGCAACATCTCTATTTAGGTTTTTCTTCTTTACAGTTTTTCATAGAAAATTGTTTCTTTGTAGTACATCTGACATCATTCAAACTTGTTGAATTTTGACTATTTCACTATAATTTTAAGGCTCCTGATAATGTAAGTTTTATAGCTGGAAAGGGTCTCAGGTATTAATGCAACCTCCTCATTTTATAGAGAATGGGCGCTTCTCCAGCACACAGGACTAGCTAGTCATAATCAGGATCAGAAGTTGGTCTGTTGATTACAATTTAACTCAACTTAGTTCTCCACTAAAAAACATACATAAGCCAATATCCAATGTCTTTCTTATCCCCCATCCCATTTAGACACTCAGTTTTTCTTATTTTTTCAGCATTTTTATCTCTATGTATAACATTGTAGCTGATCTGCTGTTTTTCCTGGATTTTCTTTTTTATTACATAATAAATTATCTTACTCCTCATATTATCTATTCATTATGGGTTCTTAAGAAATTCCAATGGTCTAATAATATTATTTATTTCTTTTATCTGCCCTACCAATGGCAGACTTTGTCCAGTAACCAAAATTTCCATTTTGCCATATTTTGTAGCTTAGTTTCTAAGGCTACATTTGTGGGAGCATGTTTTGGTCATAAATAATTCTCCTAATGCTATTTTATGGTTAAGACTTACAAGATTTGATAATAAATTAAAAGGAATAGATCTGAGAAGGAGATAATTTCTTCTCTCCCCAGCTCATGAAACAGAATTTGGGGAGGGCCATAAGAACAAAGGTAAAGAACAATGGCTACCCCACTAGCATAACCATTCTAACCTCAATCACTAGATTCTAACCCCAATGATTAGAGACGTACTAAGTATACCACAGCAGACTGGGTGCCCAATAAGTTGGCTCTCAACAAATGGCAAAAGCTTAGTTATGCCTGTGTTTTTGGAAAAGTCTTAATCATAAAGAATCTCCTTTAAAAAAAGTGAAGAGATTCAAAGTCTTATTGGTACCTTTGACCATGAAACGTGGATTTGTGTTCAATGGCTATCAGCATGAGTCCCATCTTCACAAAGCAGAGCCTAGGAAGGAAGACAAGTAATTGTGAGGAAAGAGGATAGCAGGGTGCTAATTCATAAGAATATGACCAACACTTTGTGCTCCATCCATGCCTAGGAAAACACTAGCACCTCAGCAGAGGAAGAGTCTCCCAAATATAAGGGAAATCATTCTAAAGTAAGTCACAGCCATGTCAAGGGTACAGATAGGGAACTGTCCCACACAGATTGCAAACTTCTAAACTGCAGAGATTCACACTTGCTTATTCTTACATCTTCAGGGTTTATCATGGAGCCTGGCCTATAGTGGGCCCCCAGTGAACATTGTTGAAAGAATGCCATTGCATGAAGAATGAGGAAAGCATTTATCTTAACTTACCGGGAAACTTCAGGAAAACTCATTCCAGTGAAGTCATCAGAGAGACGTTGAGTCAGGATTTTGTTCTTTAGGCCATTAAGGAAATATTTTTGCCATGGCTGTTTAGGAAAAACCTGGAATACACAATCATGCCACATGCAGCATACTGACATGGGATATAGGATGTTATAATTCAAATTGTATATCCTGCTAAGCAGCAAACCAGCACCCATTGCACTTAGGTCACAGAAAAGAGATTTGACCTTGTGGTTAACTGAAGAAATCTCCAAGGAAGAACTAAAACTCTTACATCTCAACTATTTATACTAGAGAGCTCAGAATGAAATGAAAGCATCATAACTTGGTTTCTTCATACATGGCATTCAATGGCATTCAAGACTCCTTGCTGGAAACTGTAATTCTTTTAATAATTTCAGCACGGTAGACTGGTTTTTAAGTCAGTAACAGTAAGATGAGAAGGTAACATGGAATCGAAGTTGGTCTCTTCACAGAAATGGCTGTTCAAGATTGTTTTCTAAAAATATTAGTTTTCTACTGACTAGCCACATACCACAAAGAAAAAATGTTCGTGGCTTCTGTCCTGTATTGGAACTCTTCATAGCTTTAAATGAACTTAAAGAGCCATCCTGATCAATGGAACTGAGAATATAAAACCAAGGATAGCAGTGGGTTTGCAGAGAAAAACGCAATGGGAAGGGAGAAGGATATTTCTCAAAAATGCTAAATATAGTTTGCAGGGTGTGTGGCTGTTGGGTAACTCGTCTCTGATATTTGTATAAGAATTTTATTATGCTCCATACATCCTCATCATCCTCTCCCATCTACTGCCTAAGAATCCCCACCACACTGCTCTGACAGGGCAGGACAGGTCCCTTTTAAAGCCCAGAGTCTCAGGTGAATGTCTCTAATTTCTATAATCTCTGAAACACTGTGGCTATGAAGAGTTAAGACCAGTTCAGAAATACTCCTCATAGCCATCCTGTGGCTTAGGAAAAACAACACACACACACATACACACGCACATATAAAGAAAAAAAAATCCTGCTTTACAAATAAGGACTGCTTGTATCAGGCAATCCAAGGACTCCCCCTCTAATCCCCTTTCCAAGATTTAGTGAATCTCCTGCCTTCTCTCAATCTCTTAAATTTCTCTTTTGAGGAGTGCTCACTTCACTGGGAGTCCCTATTTAAGTTCCATTAACTGAAAAAACTGGCTTAATGTTTCTTGCATAAATGTTTCAGTTTTTGAAAGAAGGTAAAAAAAGTGATAGAGATGGAGATTTCCTGTGCTTATTTTTTAAATATCAGAAAAGGAAAGATAAGATGGATTTTGGATTTAGATATCAATATCTAAATAGTAATACAGGGAGCTCAAGTATTTTAGTTGGAATAGATCTAATCTAAGTTTAAGTCTAAGGCAATGCTGTGTGATTTGAAGCAACTGGAAATGCTCTTTGGACTATAATTTCTCACCCTGAAATTAATATAGGTAAAACATATATCATTGATCTAAGGTCTTGGAATCTGAGTACTGGGAAATTTTACAGATATTAATGTAATACTTAGAAAAATCGGGTTACGAGATTAATAACTTATTTTATTGATACAGAAATTGACAGGGAAATTAAATGTCTAATCCAAGAAAAATGGGATATACGACACTATGGAGTCCTGGCTGTTAAGCCCAAGTTAATAGTTTATTAGAGAATTTAAAATACCAGAGCAGAGAATAGCATTAAAAACCATCTTATCCTAACTGCCCAGTTTAAGACTTCTGAAAGTATATTTTAGACTTAATTTCAAAAGAAAAATTACCATGACCACAAATCTCTCAATTCCTATATACCAAAAAGCTCTCATATGATGAATATTTACAGATGATCATCTTCAGTGAGGAGGTCACAACTTTAGATTACACAGAGAGAACAACAATATGATATAGGGTTAGTTTTATATCTCTTCCTCTATTTCCATAAAATAGATGAAATCTTCAGAGAGGGCACTTATTCCATTTACCTTCCCAGCCATGGAGATTAAAATCAGAGTCATTACTACACATGTTATCTTGTTACTAAGTAGACTATGTCTACTATGATACTACTAATGTCTTTCACTCTCGTTAATGTTCTCAAGTATTTAAAGTCTCCACAGACCAGCAGCCTGGACACCTTTGGGAGCTATTTCAGAAATGAAGCCCCATTCAGACTTTTGGAATCAGAATCTGCATTTTTTTAAAGACTTTATTTATTCATGAGAGACCAGAGAGACAGAGACAGAGACAGAGACAGAGACAAAGGCAGAGGGAGAAGCAGGCTCCATGCAGGGAGCCTATCTTGGGACTCGATCCCGGGTCTCTGGGATCCGGACCTGGGCTGAAGGCGGAGCTAAACCGTTGAGCCACCCAGGCTGCCCAAGAAGCTGCATTTTAACCAGCTCCCTGGGGGATTTGCACGCATATTAAAGCTTTGGAAGCACCTTCTCAAACATCCCTGTCCTTGAGAGTTGTGAAAAAGGATGGATTCAAAGCCTGCTGAGTGGCTACAGTTTACAAATTCCAATGTCTTGGTTGGAGACTCTGTGGAGAGCCCAAGCAAATCACTATGGCATGTGCACATAACAATCATGCAGAACAGTTATCTTGCACTAAGTGTACAGTACAAGCAGACAATTTCCTCACAAGTGATTTTCTAGGCTGTACATAGTGAGCAGGAAGAGAAGGCAAAGGCAGGTTCATTATAGCAGCATCAGGGCTCATTTCCTACTGCCTGATGGTCATTTCTATTTATCTATATATGACATTTCCTCACATTCATAGAAAGAATTACAATATTCCGTCTGAGTTCTCAAGTTAGCATTTTGCTGGCCAGAGCAACTTTCATGTTCTGTTTTGTTTTGTTTTGTTTTGTTTTGTTTGTTTTTTGGTTTGGTGGATTTTGTTTTGTTTTGTTTCTTTAAAAGAGTACCAGGATGAAACCAAAAAAGATGTAAACAGGGCAGCCTGGGTGGCTCAGTGGTTTAGCACCTGCCTTCAGTCCAGGGTGTGATCCTGGAGACCCGGGATCGAGTCCCACATGGGGCTCCCTGCATGGAGCCTGCTTCTCCCTCTGCCTGTGTCTCTGCCTCTCTCTCTCTCTCTCTCTCTCTCTCTCTCTGTGTGTGTGTGTGTGTGTGTATGTGTCTTGCATGAATAAATAAATAAGATCCTTAAAAGAAAAAAAAGATGTAAACATTTTTTTGGATTTATTAACAAAGGAAATAAAATGCAAAGAAAGGCCAAGAGGGAAATTGAGTAAAAAGGCAGGCATATGGAGAGGAAAGGTCACTCTCTGTAGAGCCTCTGGACAATGGGATACCAGGTCCAGCTGAGGGGTAGAAACTTCCCAGGAACATTTCATGGGGGTAGCATTTCAAAAGTCATATTTTGTGCTATAGCAGTCATCCCAATATTCCCCTAAGCCACCTATTTTGTCTCAAAGGTAACAAAAGACCTGATGTGGGAGATTGTGAGTAGATACCCAACAGCCACAGGCATCAAACCTAGTGGTAAGACATGAAGTCAGACAGTTCTCCTCCTGCTTAACTTACTATATGATCAAGCTAGTTAGCTTCACTGACTCATTACTGGAATTCTACTTTGAAATGTCAAGGGGAAACATAATGCATTTAAAATGAATGACATAGTAGGTACTCAATGTATGGTGACTATTGTTATTACCTATGGAACGTTCCCAAAATAATCTGAAAAATTAGATTTCAACTGTTATTTGTATCATCATTTGTTCAATGAATATGTTTATTATTATCCATTTTATGCATTTAACTTATATTTAAATATATGATTTTGCCACTAACAATATAACCTTTATTTTTATTTATATTTTTGCTCCAATTATTCAAAGTACTCCTACATTTATATTCATAACATCGCAGACTGCAGGTAGGAAGCAAAGACGTGATTTCTATTTTGCAGATAAATATTCTTAGACAAGAATAAGATCAATAACTTCTTCAAGGTCAGTGCAGTACCTGGGACTTTGATCTAGACTTCTCAATCCTTTTCGTAGTTCAAGTGGAAGTCAAATCTCATTTCTTGGGACATTCTTGCCTTCCTCAATTTTTTTTTTTTTCTATTTCTGATCCTGACATGTGAGGATATGGGGGGGAGAAAACCAAGATTCAACAGCAATTTACAAGATTACCTTTTTGTTTTGTTCAACAAATAGAGATGTTAGAAAGGTACACAAGCCTGGTACCAGACAGCCTTGGGCGATGAATCCAAGCTTCAACTCGGCAAAGCAGATGATGTTGTCACCAGCAGTCCAGCTCCAGCTGGGGATCTTTGGCAGAAAAACCTGTTTCAGGGTAGAACAAAGACAATTCAAGGAAGTTGTTTTCTGAATGGACATCTTTCCTGCATTTATTTTAAAGCAGTTCCCTGAAAGCATTTATTGTGCCCAAGTCAGTGGAAGTGATGAGAATAAATTTAGCCTTTAGAAATTGTTAGTGATCCACTTTTTAAAACAAAAATAGTGAGAGTTTTAAAATTGGGTCAGATGACATAGACCTCTGACTCTAACCTGAATGTACAATATTTGTTTTTGTCCTTGTTTTTACTGAAATATAATTGACATATGACACTGTATTAGCTTCAGGTATACAAGCAAATAATTCAGTGTTAGTATATGTTTGAAATGACCACTGCAATAATTCTAGTTACCATCCATCATCCCAATGTTTACAATTATTTTTTTCTTGTGGTAAGAACTCTTAAGATCTACCCTCTTAGCAACTCTTAAATATTTAATAAAGTATCATCAACTATGGTCATGATGTTGTACATTATATTCCCATGACATATTTATTTTATAAACAGAAGTTTGTTCTTTTTGATCCCCTTTACTCATTCCACCTACTCCATCCCCATCACCCTCCACCTCTGGCAAACACTGATCTGTACTATCTAGGAGTATTTTTTTTTTGTTTTTTGTTTTTTTAATTTTTAAGGTACCATATATGAGTGAAATCATATGGTATTTGTCTTTTTCTGACTTATTACATTTAGCATAATTCCCTCAAAGCCCATGAACACTGTAGCAAATGCAGAATTTCCTTCTTTAATATGGCTGAGCAAAATTTCATTATATTTACATATTTTGTTATATATTTCTTTAAATATAAGTGGAGAATTTAGTCCATCTATATTTAAAGTGGAGAATTTAGTCCATCTATATTTAAAGTAATTATTCATAGCTATGTACCTGTTGTTATATGTTAATTTTTCTGGCTATTTTGTAAATCCTTCCTTTCTTCTCTTAATCTCTTCCTTTGTGATTTGGTGATTTTCTATAGATCTTAGAGTCCTTTTTCTTTGTTGTGTATCTACTATAGGTTTTCCCTTTGTGGTTACTTTGAGGCTTATATAATTCATTTTAATAACAACCTATACTTAAGCTTGATCATGTTCTAAAACTATGTTTTTACTCCTCCTCCCACATTTTGTGTTTGATATATCACAGCATACAGCTTTTGGTCTTGTGTAGCCCTTACTAAGGATCACAGCTATAGTTATTTTTACTACTTTTGTCTTTTAACCTTCATACTAGCTTCATGAGTGATTAATCCACCTTTACATGATTCGATTATTCTGAATTTTACAGCACATTTTCCTTTGACATTGAGATGTATATTTTTGTATCTTTTCCTGTTAGTAATTAATGCCCTTTCCTTTCAGTTTTAAGACATTTCTCTAACATTTCTTATAAAGTAGTCCTAGTCATGATGAACTCCTGTAGATTTTGCTTGTATGGAAAACTTTCTTCTTTAATTTCAAATGACAACACTGCTAGGTAGAACATCCAGGGTTGGCAGTCTTTTTTATTTCTTTAAGTACTTTGAAAAGATTAGGTCACTCCCTTCTAGTCTGTGAAGATTTTTGCTAAAAAATCTGCTGGTAGTCTTATGTTGGCTACCCCTGCCTTTCTTTTTCGTTTTTAAGATTTTACTTATTTGACAGAGAGGGAGAGAGCAAAAGCAGGGGGAACAGCAGGCAGAGGAAGAGGGAGAAGCAGACTCCCCACTGAGCAGAGAGCCTGCCTCGGTGGTCAATCTCAGGACCCTGGGATCATAACCTGAGCCAAAGGCAAACAACCAACTGTAGCCCAGATGCCCTACAGTAGTTTCCTTATATATTACATCTTACTCTTCTCTCGCTGACTTTAAGATTCTTTCCTTGTCTTTAGCTTTTGACACTTTAATTATGAGTTTTAGACTAGGTCTCTTGAGTACATCTTATTTGGAATTCTCTGAGTTTCTTGGATGCGGATGTCTGTTTTCTTCCTCAGGTTAGGGAAGTTTTCAGTCACCATTTCTTCAAATACATTTTCTGCCCCCTTGCTTTTGTTTTCTCCTTCTGAGACTCATATAATGCGGAGGTTGGCCCGATTGACACTGTCCCTTAAGCTATTCCCACTCATTTCACTCTTTTTTTTATTTTTTGCTACTCTGATTAGGTGTGTTCCACTACCCTGTCTTCAAGTTTGCAGATTCTTCTGCTGCATCTAGTCTGCTGTTAAAACTCCTCTATTGCATTTTTTGGTTCAGTTATTAAATTCCTCAGCTCTGTGACTTCTATTTAGTACTTTCTTATATATCCCATCCTTTTGTTGAAGTTCTCACTTTCTTCATCCATTCTTTATGACTGTTTTGAACTTTCTGTTAGGTAAATAATTCATCTCTGTTTCACTAAGGTCTTTTTCTCAGGTCTTATCTTATTCTTTCATTTAGAAAATATTCCTCTGTTTTGTCATTTCCCCTAAAATTCTGTATTAGATAAAATAGCCACCTTTCCCTGTTTTGAAGAAATGGCCTTGTGTAGAAGTTGAGCCTTATCATTCAACCCTGCCATAGCTTCTCATTGTCTCTCAAACCTTTGTGACTGTTTAATTAGCCTAATTCATTTTTAGGGGCTCCCAATAGTTGAGATAATGCCCAGAGCTGTCAGTGTCCCAAAGAAAAGGATCTCAGCACCTAGATTCAGGTGGATTGGAAGTTAGACTCTCAGGCAGCAACTGTTGAAATATGAAACTATATTTCTTTATGAATTTACATTTTTAAAAATATTTTATTTATTTATTCATGAAAGACACACACACACACACACACACACAGAGGCAGAGACACAGGCAGAGGGAGAAGCAAGCTCCACTCAGGAGGCCTGACATGGGACTCAATCCCGGGTCTCCAGGATCACACCCTGGGCTGAAGGCAGTGCTAAACCACTGAGCCACCTGGGCTGCCCATGAATTTACATTTTTAAGTGATTTTTTAAAAAAGATTTATTTATTTAGAGAGAGAGCAAGCACAAGAGTGGGAAGAAGGGTAAGGAGAGAGGGAGAGAACCTTCAAGCAGACTCCCTGCTGAGAGCAGAGTCTGATGTTGAGCTTGATTCCAGGACCCTGAACTCATGACCTGAGCCAAAACCAAGGGTCGGATGCTTGAATGACTGAGCCACCCAGATGTCCCATTGTGATTAACAATCTTAATGAGACTCCAAATTTCATCCATAATTGGAAACAACTTTTTGAGTGCAGATCTATAGGTCTATTAATTATAGAAATTAATAAGTTATTTTACTTAGATAGAGTAAGTCATTTAACTCCATAGACTGAAAGAGGAGGAAAATAAATAGGCCGGAATCATACCTTGTTATGGGATTGAAGTATCTGTATGATGACTCTGGTACTAGGGTAATAGTTCTTGATAGAGAGAACCCTACATGAATAACAAATATGCTCATGAGTGATGTGCCATATCCAATAGCTTTGCAATAAAATTAAATTCAGAATTAGATTGATGTGTGGGTAAGCATAATAAAACAACACATAAAATTCACTGCTATGCTGTTTTCTAAAAATGTTCTGTTTAATAGCATACACAGGAAACAGTGCTATTGTTTTAGTGATTTAATAAATGAAATCTATGATATAGTCAGCTCTTGATACTAGGAGACTCTAGTCTTCTGAAACCAGTTCTTGAGGAGGAAATAAACTGTTTCATGTATTTAAGCCTTCAAACTCAAACACATTAATTACAGGAAAAGCAGATTGAATTTCTGTCTATAACTTGAAGTAGCTCATGGACTGTCTTGTTGAACTTTCTCATTATACATATTAAGAAACTAAGGTCTGGTTCATATATATTGTATTATTAACCGCATATGTTCTCAACAGCTTATTGCTATTTGTAGAATCACCTTCAGTTACTTATGTTTATTTTGTTTTGGGGACTAAGAATTCATCTGGGTTAGGCACAATTCCATTGCCATCACAATGATAGTTTGAAGCAATTAATACAAGTGAAGATCCCACTCACAGATAGCTCATAGTTAAAGATGGTCAACACCAATTCTAGCCATCTTGATGACATTTTCCAATCATCACAAGCATGTTATACCAAATGATATACAATATTTCACCAGAACTACTGGAGGAAAACCCCAATAAGTCAAGTCTACTAACAGAGCTCACCAATTACAAATGGCATCTTTATTTTTGGTGGGTTAAAGATGTTATTTATGATGGTGTTACCTGAACAATTAGTTATCAGTTATTGGTATGCTTGCTTTTTTTTCAACTTAAATAGTTATTATCCATATGAAACTTTAGGCAAGTATGTGGAGAAACACAAAGATACTCAGAATACTCTATTTTTACTTCCTTATTCATACATCTCCACAGCCTTTGGGAGAAAAAAAAAGGCATAAACCTGGACTATAATGAACATAGTCCTATAAGAGATGACATCTTTTCCTATTTAGTCCAATGCACTAGGCTTTATTTTAAAAGAGGAAAAAATAAAATCAGCATTGAAGAATATAAAACAAAGTGTCAGCTTCTTACCTCATAATGTTTGAAGTGTCTTCAGCATGCAAATCACTGCACAAAGGGTTAGCTATAATCAGACATGCTTCTGCAGATTCCACCTATTCTTCAAGGTTAAACAGCAACCATCTTGTTACTTACAGGGGAAATACTCTACTGTTCCCCCTTTGGGTTTTCTTATGTTTTTTTTTTTTTATAAATTTATTTTTTATTGGTGTTCAATTTGCCAACATATAGAATAACACCCAGTGCTCATCCTGTCAAGCCCCTCCTCAGTGCCAGTCACCCAGTCACCCCCACCCGCTGCCCACCTTCCCTTCCACTACTCCTAGTTCATTTCCCAGAATTAAGAGTCTCTCATGTTCTGTCACCCTCTCTGATATTTCCCACTCATTTTTTCTCCTTTTCTCTTTATTTCCTTTCACTATTTTTTTATATTTCCCAAATGAATGAGACCATATAATGTTTGTCTTCCAATTGACTTATTTCACTCAGCATGCTACCCTCCAGTTCCATCCACGTCAAAGCAAATGGTGGGTATTTGTCGTTTCTAATGGTTGAGTAATATTCCATTGTATAAATGGATAAAGAAGATGTGGTTTATTCCTATGGTTTTATCATAAAATTTCCCCTAAGAAAGAGAACACTCTTGAGAAAGAGTTGTAAAAAGGATGTCTTTACATCAGGATGAGTCCTGTAGATGCTGTAAGGGTTGGAAGTGCTCTGACAAAGATGCAAGACTGCCTTAAAATGGGTAAAGTGGATACTTATGTTTTTCCTGTTGTCCAAAACCAAGTTTTTAAGCAACTACTTGTATATTTATTTGCCTTTCAGGACAGCAAAGAATAGAGGAACTGGAAGTATGTGTGGTTCAAAGTAAGCAGTCATTCAATATCTATGGATTCTGAATCTTAAGGGTCTAGCAAATTATTGAAGTGGCTCTTGTAATACTGAGTTGTGGGAAAAAGAAAGATTATTCTGAGTCTATCACTTTCTATTTCAATTCTCTATGTTGACTATAGATTTCTGATCTTAAAAACTGTAGCCTTTGTTTATATGAGTCTATGAAACCTAAAACATGGGAGGAAACTGGCTTTGATCTTAATTGAAAGCTGTCTAGATGGTTGGACTTTGCTCATTATTTTTCATTCCAATCTTAATGGGATTTCTGCTATTTTCCTTAATGTTTCTCCTATCAGAAGGCACATCAGTGTGTTTAGAAAAAGTTGGGAAATCTGTCATTTGGTAATGATCCTACTTGGTTGGGAAGATTAAACACACTTTTGCTATCCATAACTTTTTCAGATTTCTTAGACTTATAAAATAAAACTGCACTAGACAGAATTTAGTGAAATAAATAAATGTAAGCATAGGCAAACAGTGAGTTCTGCTTGATATCTGTCAAGGAGGAATTAGAAACCAATTACTACATTTCCTTTATGATCAGTTTTTAAAATTGAGGAAGTCTTATTTTCTTCCAATTTAAGCATCTGGAGTAATACTTTTAAAAGAGCAATATATCTTATCATCTTAATTGTTGCAGCTTAGGGAAACTAAAAGAAGAAGAAAAAAAAACAAAACAAAACTAGTTCTTACCGCAACTCGTCTCAGATCATCCCACTTAAGTGCAGATCCAGAAATAAAAGTTGTATAGGCCATGTTGCACTTAAATACAGTTTCTAATTCCAAAGAAGGAGGGACCCTGGGCAAAGAATATAGTACCAAAGATGTAAAAAGATGCCTGAATTTGGTTTAGAGATTGTTATATCTTTAACAGAACTCCTAATCTCCTCTAGGAAAACATCCATCCTCCCTTACTAGTCCATACTGGTCTTATTTCAGGCATGGGCTTGAAGATCAAGCCTAGTCAATCACAGTGAGAAGAAAAAATACAAATCAGGTTGATGCCCCAAAATTTAAAAAAAAAAAAAGGAATTACTAAGGATGAAGTTCAGTATAAAATAAAAACATTTCGATTATTCAAAAAGATATGGCTTTTTAAAACAACAATGAATTTAATGAAATAGCTTCTAAATATATAAAGAAAAAATTAACAAAACTAGAGAGATTTAAATTGATGACTGACTTGTCATTGTCATGAGAGATTTCAACACATCTCTTAATTACTGATTAAGCAGGAAAAAACCATCAATGGTTTCTAAGTCCTTTTTTCCCTTCATTAAGGTATAACGGACAAATAAAATTGTGAGATACATAAAATGTATCATGTGATAATTTGGTATGTGTATATATTGTGAAAGGTTTCTTCCCATTAACTTAATTTTCACATCCATCACTTTACATAGTTTTGTCTTTTTCAGGGTAAGAACATTTAAGTTCTACTCACTTAGTAAATTTTAATTACACAATATAATGTTTTAAGTTTTAATCACCATGTTATACATTAGATCCTCAGAAATTATTCATCTTAAGACTGGAAGTTTGTACCTTTTTACCAGCCCCTGTCTTGTCCTTTCCCCACATCCCAGCCTAGGGCAACCATCTTTCCACTTTCTGCTCAATGAGTTTTTTTTTTTTAAGATTCCAGGTATAAGGTAGCACACAGTATTTATCTTTCTTTGTCTGGATTTCAGCATAATGCCCTCCAGATTCATCCATGTTGTTGTAAATAACAGGATTTCCTTTTTAAGGCTGAAAAGTACTCTACTATGTATGTATGTATATATGTTTGTATGTGTATGTATGCATGTATATGGAAGTATATGTATACACAGTATGCATATACACACATGTGTTATATATATGTATTTATATATATATTCATTCATCAATAGACACTTAAGTTAGATTGTTTCTATACCTTGGCTATTGTGAATACTTTTAATTTTTTTTGAGAAAACAAATATTTATCAAATTACTTGACAAATAAGGAAAGGCTCAACATACTACAAAAATTAATTGTCATACATATTATGATCTCTAATCACAATATATTTTAAGTTAGAGGTTGATAACAAAAGAATAGACTGTTTAAAGTCACATGGGTTAGGAGGCAATTATAACAAAGGATATAAAATTCTTAGAAATAAATCATGTTGCAAACACTAAACATCTAAGCTTTTGGATACAACAAATGCAATGCTTTAAAGGAAATTTATAAACCCAAAGAAATAAGAAGAAAATAAAAATAGAAGTGCAAAGAATGAAATAGAAGAGAAATATGAAACAAAGAAGAGCAACAAAACCAAAAGCTATATCTTTGGGAAAAAAACAACCAATAAAAAACTAATACAATAGGCAAAGCTGTAGTAAAATCAATGGGGAGAGAGAGAATACAAAATTGCAGGGAATCGAATTCAATATATTGAATGAAGAAGATAAAATACCTACAGAAAAGTCAAGATAAAAATAAGAGTGAGAGAATACAGCAGATAACCAAATGCAACAGCTTTGAAGATTCAGACGAAACAAATTACCGAAAATATATCTTATCAGAACTCACTCTAGAGGAGACAAAGCCCATATAGTCCTAGTACCATTAAAGAAATTGAAGCCATAATTTAAAATCTTTTAAAACAAACTAAAAGCAGAACACACACATACACCAAACAAAAATTTAAATCCACCAGTTCTAAATGGTATTACAGTATCTTCTACCATACTTTCAAACATCAAATTATTCCATTTTCATACAGTGTCTTTTGAAGATATTAAAAAGAGGGAATAGTCTCCAGCTAATATTACAAAGCCAAAATAGCCATAACTTCAAAACTATCAATGTAATTTACCACATTAACAAATTAAAAGTGTGTGCGTGTGTGTGTGTGTATATATATATATATGTAGAGAGAGAGAGAGAGACACCTCAGATGCAAAGAAAATGTTGATGAAAATATCTTTACCCAGTTAAGAAACACAGCTCATAGTGTATGAGGAATAGAATATCCTTAAGACCACAAAGAATATCTTTAAAATAAAAAGGATGTCCATAATGACAAAATATTAGAAGAGTTTTCTTTGTGAGAAAGAAAAGATATAATTGCCAATTTTTTTTGCTAATGTTATATTTGATATCTCATCAAGTACAATAATAAACTAAAATAAATTGTACACAGGATTGGAAAAGAGAAAATAACTGTCTTTATTTCAAAATACTATTTACATAGAAACCCCTAACACCACTATAAAAAATGATTTAAATAATGGAAATCAAATAATATGGATAGATAGAAGATTAATATACAAAAGTCAATTTTGTGTTTTATGCCAAAAGCAAACAACTAGAAAAAGTAATTAATAAGACACAATTTCCAATAACATCTGAAAATACCAAGTACCTAGAAATATAAACAAATATAAAATATCATATTATTATTGTTTTATGTTGTATATTCTCTAAGCCTAGTTATCTGGCTTTTCTGGAAGTTTTGAGAGCTATATAATTACTATTTATACATTTTTTTCTGCTTAATTTAGTCATAAATAATTTTGTTGCACGCCACTAGGTATCCTGACTTACAGGAATATAAATTAATATTTTACCCTTATGACAATTTATATCATATCTTTGATTTTTTTCTCAAATAACAGGTAACCAAAGAAATAAAAGTAACAATTTCTCATTTTTGCTTAAAATTTTGCAAGATTTTTGTGGCCTGAAATAGCAAATTGTTATTTCTTGAAATTCCTTGGCTTGATTTGCTCAGTTGGGTTTCTTTTTGGCTCCATGCAATTTTGTTGGAGTCACTCATATGTCTGCATTTACCCGGAAGAGCTGGCACATGGATGGGCCTCCCCTCCATCAGAGTAGGTGAACTTCTATAATGGTTTAGGGCTCCAACAGACTGGATGCTGAAGCTGCCAGGCCTCTTAAAGGCTGGGCCTATAACCAGCCCAGTCACTTGTATATATTTTAATAAGTTCAATTTTAAAATTATTAATATTATTAATATTTTAATAAGTCAAAATGCCGGTCCAGTTTCAACAGAAGGGTGAACAGACTCTACTTTTGTTGGAGGAATATTGGCAGACATCTTCTAAAACACTCTTCGACAAGAATTCACATCCCTCCCCTGGACAAAATATCCTCATTTTGTCTCCCCAAAGTTTTATTTCTTTAAAGCATCAGCTTAAAGTCCTGGGTCTTGTCATCTACATTGGGTCTAGAACGGGTCTCCTCAGGCACAGCTCCTCCTCATCTGATGACTATGACATAGGTAGACAAGTCATCATCAACTCAATGCCCAGCATACCATGATGAGCAAAGATAGGAAAACTAGAGCAGACACTCCAAACCAAACAATGCGAGGGGTTACCAGATGGCATGTAGGAATGACTGGTCCACCAAAACTGTGAAATTATCTAAGCGCATATTATCATGCCCCCTGATTCAGATGTTTTTGATTAGGGGCCAATTATGCTCTCATGAGTCAATCCATTGTTTTTCTCAGTTCTTGTCTTTGCCCTCTGACCCTATGATCCCCTTATGTTTCCCTAAAAAATGGCCCATGTTTGTCCCTGAATGACTCTCTCAGCCTAATTTCTGCATCTGCTGAGTTGGGAGCCCAGAGGCATTTGTTTCCATTGTGAAGTCTCTTTGTCCCATTTACTCCAAGCTGGCAGTTAATTTAGCAGTAATTTAGTTAATTTAGCAGTAAAATCTTCTTTAAAGCTTTGATGACTTTCTATAAATATTATTCAGGTACATGCCCCCAAACTCATACCCTTTGGATTCCTTTGGAGACAGATCTCTATTTTGAGACTGTGAGAACTTTGGGGAGAATGTCCTTCAGCTTCATAGAAGCCCTTTTTATACCCTATATATCTATAGGTCACCACCTTAACTTTCCCTGGGGTCTTAACAAAGGATCTTACAGCTGCACCCTTGATTGGATACTGTCCATTTACATTAAGGTAATATCTTATAGCACCCTGGATTTGATATTTTTACCCCCTGAGGTCATTTACCTCTGACATTCTTTGGCCAGCTGGAGAGACTGTTCTGAGGCTTCTATATTTTGTTTAGGTTCTGCTTGAAAACTAAAAACTTTCTTTTTTACCTCTATTTTCCTACAATATCTCATTATACATGATTATACTGAAGCAAAATGACACTTATCATTCTTCCAGGAAATTTTCGCAGCCACCTTCACTATCGTGCTATTTTTTGGTGACATTGTTACCAAAATTGTGCTCTTCTTCTTGCACCCAACAGCAATTGTCCCCACTGTTTTTCTATCTTCTGCCTACCACCTGTTCCAAGGAGAAAGCCACATTTTGACTTTTGTTATGATGGCAGCCCACTTCCAGGACCACATTTATATCAATTATCTCTTTCCACAAAACAAGCCACTCTGGAACTTACTGATCTAAAACAAAAACAATATACTATTGTCTCTCTTATGTGATCGGAGCAGCCGACAGCTGGATGAGCCTTCTCCCCAACAAGTTACTCTGACTCATCACAGGATGGCAAAGGGCTTCAAGACAGTGAAAGTTGAGACTGTCAACCCTCTTAAAAAGGCTAGGCCTGAAACCAACAAAGGGTCATCTTTGTGGCATCCAGTTTATCAACTCAATCAGAGGCTAGCCCAGATTCAAAGAGAAGAGGAAGAGACACCATCTTTTATTGAGAGGAGCAGCATGAATATACAGTAAGAGAAGGAAACGTTAATAGCTATGTTAAGGAAGGACGCCTAGGTGGCTCAACGGTTGAGCGTCTGCCTTTGGGCTGACTGCATGAAGCCTCTGCCTCTCCCTCTGCCTGCGTCTCTTCCTCTCTCCATATGTCTTTTATGAACAAATAAATAAATAAACAAATAAATATTTTAAAAATAGCTATGTTAAAGAAAAATCTACCACAATTGCAGATTGTGAGGAAATATAATGGAGTAGTGAGAAAGAAGGATTAGAAGACTCTAATTTAGGGGTATCTGGGTGGTTTAGTGGTTGAGCATCTACTTTTGGCTCGGGTCGTGATCCCAGGGTCCTGGGATTGAGTCCCACATTGGAGTCCCTTCAAGGAGCCTGCTTCTCCCTCTGCCTATGTCTCTGCCTCTCTCTCTGTGTCTTTCATGTATAAATAAAATAAAATCTTTTAAAATATTAAAAAAAAAGAAGACACTAATTTAGATTGCTTGAATTAGGGGTAGGGAGTACTCTCTGAGTGCTGAAGAATAAGAATAAACTGGTCATATAATAGTAGGAAAAGAGCTTCTGAGAAAAAAAGCACAAATCATTAAAGTAGCCTTTCTGAGAAGAGACAAAATATTAACTTTGAATGGGGTTGTGATAGTGGAGATGAAGTGGTAGAAATAGAATTAGTATTTATTAAGGAGACAAAATTGATGATCTTGATGAAAGTGGACACAGGGTTTGAGGAAGAGAGTTAGCAAAAACAATGCTTCAGTCTCTGTTTTAAGGGACTGCACTAATGTCTTATTTGCTGAGATAGAAAATGCCAGTTTCTTTCCTTTACATATATATTTTTTGTCTTATTAGCTGAAGAGAGGAGTTTACTTTTGAAAAGGTTAAGTCTGAGGGCTTTTTGAAAGGAGATGGGAAAAAAATAAAAAATAATAATTTAAAAAAATGAAAGGAGATGGAAATGAAGTCTGAGGTGGAAATATCCAATAAGCAATTAGTTGTGTGAATATGGAACCACAGAGAATGTCTGGCAGAGGATATAAATTTTAGAGTCATCCAGAATTATAGGTAATTGGAAAAATTCTAGATGAATTTTGCATCATTTAAAAATTTCATTCTCTTGATAAGTACCTATAATAACCTACATTAGTCCATGAAAATACAGAAGTAAAAACATCTAATGATTTCCTTTTCTGTCTCAACTGGATTATAATTATTAGCCCTTTATTACTAATTTTAGCACTTTTTTAAACTATTTTTAAAAATAAGGATTCAAGTAATATGCAAATTACTGAGAAGGCAGGCAGGCAATGATACTTTAACAGAACTGTTGGCTGTCCCTAAATAGCACCATGAAAGAGTTCAAAACACTTATTGGCTATCCCATATACAAGAGCCCAAAGTTATAGTGGACTGGGAATTCCCTAATGTAAAAAGTACAAAATGTTAAGCATAAAATGTGTGAAGGTTGAAGTGACTCCATATACAATGCTGTATAAGATCAAAATGTCATTTCAAATCTGTCTGACTTATTTAGTGATGTGTGCATAACTGATGAGCCACTTGGAGAAAATAAGGAAGTTGGTTCACAACAATTTATACAAAATCAATTCCAGAGAGCTTAAGGACATTGCTTGAGGGTATTGCTTAATTCTAGAACAGAGAGGCCAAAGAATGCCAGATGTCAATATGAAAGAGCCAATGGATTTTAGTGCATGTAAATCCAACACTCTGTACTAAAAAAAAAAAAAAGAAAAAAAATGCATGCACACACACGCACACAAAGGCAGAGAGAGAAAAATATTTACAACATACAACACAAAAAGTTTAATATCAAATACATAAGACTGCTTAGAAGTCAGCAAAACAACAGATAGCCATCCTCGTAGAAAAGAAGATATGAGAAATGAAAAGACAAATTCCTTCATTCATCAAAAAAGAAAACAGTCAAAACCTAAAAATTTTTCAGTCTCAGTAGGAACCAAAATTGAAAAATAAAACAATGAGAAACCATTTTGCCTACTGAAAAATCTTTTTGTTTTAAGTATGCATTTTCCAGTGTTTCACAAAATAGTTGACCTGGATTCTACTTGTGGAAATGTAAGCTTCATAGAACAAAACATCATCAAAAACAATACTTTCTGCACCTACTTGAACTCACATTTCCAATTCTAAGAATTAACAGCATAATAATTATAAAGTACACTAGACGTGCACATTTCATGGCCATATGTAATAATAATAAATATGGAATACTTTCCTAAATGATAAGAAATCTCTTAGACAATGTTAGGACATACACAGAAAAACATCAGGCAAGATATATTCCAAAATATATCCCTGGTCATAAGATTGCCTTTTCTTTTCTTTTTGCTTATTGTTATTTCCTAATTTTCTATGAATATTGCAAGGGCAATTCTCTTCCATTAAAAAAATGCACCCATATTTCAATTGTTAATTTAGTGCTCATGAACTGTACAGATACACTTACTCTCCCAGAAAAACAATCTCGATGTTGATTTCCCCAGGCTTATACCGGAGAAAATTCCTCAGGAAAGCAGTCACACTGTCAACTGTAATGTTTCCACAGACCACGATGAACCTAGGGAGCAAGACTATGTGAGGTGGATCATTGGAGGAACAGAAGTATCTTGCTGTCAAGACTTAGATATGGACAATTTGCTTAAACACAGTTATAAATCCATCTGGTATTTGAATTACCCAGATTTTTAAAATAGAAACGCTGAAGAATTCATCTCCAATAGAGAAAAGAAATGTCAAATTTCTGTAGTCCCAGTTCACCCCATGTTGGGGTATGAATCCAAACATTTGAATTACACATACCTTTTCAGGAATACAATAATAACTATCATAATTGCTATATTTTTCATAGTTGTTATAACTTGTAATTGACTGGCACATGTGTTACTTCACTTAATTTTTTTCACTTGATTCCTGATTAGCTGATATAATCTTTTTCAAAGGAACAACAGAGTCTCAGCATGGTTCACTGATTCTCTCATAGTCAAACAAATGGCAGAGGTGGCAATACACTCTAGATCATTTTGGTTTATCTTCCACATTGAAAACTATCTAGTCCATGCAAAAAAAGTGAGCCCAGTGGAGAGATATCTAGAGCAGGTGCAAAAATCTATGCATGTAACTTTTACAGTGAAAAATTGCTGTCAATTTCCTTAGGTTTCCTTCATTTAAAGAAGCTATTTTTCCCTGTATTATTCATTTAAGGAAACTGAAAGTGTACATTTAGCCTAACTTAATTTTAAATTTTTCAGACTTCTTGGGCTACTTTGGCATATGTTCCACATCCCTGTCCTGCAATAAATTGGGTCAGACTTTGGCTTATGTAGTTCATTTCATTGTTTTCAACTCATTTTTATTATTTTATTAGTAGTAGTATTATTATAGTATTATTTTTATTATTTTATTATTAGTAGTATTATTATAGTATTATTTTTATTATTATTATTATTAGTAGTAGTAGTAGTAGTACTACTACTACTACTACTACTACTACTCTCCCCCTCAGACTCCTAGGTCAATCTTGGTTTTCATCCAATTATGCTAAAAGACCACTCCAAGAAAGTTTCTCTTCACTGTACTTGTTTCCTCTATAGCCAATCAAGACAAAATAAGAAAGATTGGCTTCAAATTTAAGATCTCCAATTCATTCTCTCCTCCTTAGATGTGAAAACCATAATGGAAACTGAAGTAACACATTACAGAGAAATAGGGTAAGAAATAGCACCAACTCTGTTTCCCTTCTGGAACAGGTGGTTGTGACACAGACAAAACAGGTGATCTATGAAGTGTTGTAGAAGATGTGGCAATTCTTATTCCACCTAGGAAACCTCTGCCCATGAACGAGCCCCCATGTGGTATAGGGGGGTTTGGGCCAAGATAACAGAACTGAAGTAATTATTTTAAATTTGAACTGTGACTTTAATTTGATCCATTATGTGAAGTTAGCCATAAGTTAATCACATGATTAAAATGAATAGGACAGTTAGTAAAAGATGTATCAGAATAGTTGGTGATAAGAAACATAGAAATATTGCCACAATCAATACTTGACAGGGAATGGCAACATTCTCTTGTCATTTTAGTTTATTTACTAAGTGCTAGGCATCTATATAGCAGGGTTTATCAAATAGCAAATATCTTCTTATGGTATTTATTTTAGCCCAACTCTGTTAATTGAATGAAGGACCTTGCCAATATATTCACCTAGGCCAGACAATAGGTGTTTAGAAAGGGATATGTGACTAGTAGGAATTCTCAAACTGTAGAAATTATACTTGAAAGCTATACTTACTTCTTCCCTTTGACTACTTCATAGGAACTGGTGTATTTCCTCTTGTTAGCAAAAAGTTCTACCATTTCAGGTATATAATTCGCAAATAGGATCTAAAATGATCAGCAAATAAAATCTTAGGTGTCGTTATTTTCTGATATAGGGGGGAAAGGAAGGTGCACAAAACTTTCTCTTATCTATGAGGGATGTGACTGTGAACTCTCTTTAAAAGGCAGACCATTTTTTTTCTTCCTTACTTCAATCTTTGGATTTGGTTTAAATCGAATAAAGTGCTTTGCAGCATTCAAAATGATGAAAGCAAAGACAAGCAGTAAGGCAACCTTTTTTCCTGCCCATTTTGCTCCCTACTCACATCTAACTGCCTTTCTGACCCCTGGAGCTGGTACTACTTGAAGCCTTCGAAAAAATAAAGCATGTGGGACACAGCCTTTCTCTCCAAGGAAAAATGACTGAAATGAGGGAATGTAACAATGGACAGAGGAATATCACCATAGTGGAATGGAGAATTCTGTTAATGGTTTTTAAGGAATTGAAATTCAAGTCACTAAAAGAAAAGGAGGTTTCCTTTGCCCATGACAAGTGCAGATACTCACATATCTGAGGTAAAATGCTCCTTCAGAGAGAGCTTATGCATTTGGTCTGGAAATAACAGAATTTTCTTCAAATCTAATCTCAAATGCCCTTCTTCCTCTTTGGAAAAAAGACTGATGGGCAAAAGATAAAGGAATATAGGGTTGCCCAATTCAGTGTAGAGGCTAATAAGGAAAGTCTGTTCTCCTTTGTCTGTTATCCTCATGTTTGGCAATCAAGCGATTACATCATGCTCTCCAGGGGATGTGGTTTGGGAAATATGGGCTCTTAATATCTTCCATTTTCATTTGACATCTGCTCTGAATAATGCAACATTCACTCTCAAACCTATATTGCTTTATTTCTCACCATTAACTACATGTTTTTGGTTTATGTAGCTATATTCAAAGATATTAAAAATATTCTTCACCAAACTCCCCAGAGTGAAAAACATGATGAAGGTCCGTCCTAGGGATGTCTTGGCTACCACATCTCCAAAGCCAACAGTTGACGTTGTTGCCATGACCAGGTAAATAGACTCAAAATATGATATATTCTGTGAATTTCTACCTTTGAGCCAGGGATCACCAGAATTTTCCACCTGTCCAAAGAGAGGAGATTCAGGAAAGATCTCTGAATGGAATCCAAGGGAAAGTTTATAAAGAATAGGCAAAATACTGCATTAGTTTCAGTTAATTCAATCCAAATGAAGTATTAAGTGATTCCCTGGTTGCACTAAAAAGTTTGCAAAGTTTGGGTAGTTATTGTGAGTCTTGTTTTCCTTTATTGTGCTGAACTCTGAGAGGACATGGTAGCTTGAACCCACATTTGGAGGGCTCCATGGGACTGGCTGCCCATATCTTTTTCTCTTCATCTGGGCAAGTAATCACATCCAAGAGGCTCTCAGCCACCCCAAAGGCTCTCAGATGGATTAATTATTGTTTATTCTTATTTTTCACTAGCTCAGTGTTATCATTAAAGAAGAAGCACTTAAAAAAAAAGAAGCACCTACATAAGCACTTCATTTCAATGAGCTTAAGCACATGAAGGCTAGTGTCTAAGGAAGAACAAACAAACAAGTTTTCCAGGTTATTCTGCCCTCAAAACAAAAAATCTTTTCAGTGATTAAGAAAAAACTGAAGAATTTTTCCTCCGATTTCTCCCAAATAATAATTATATAATGTATAAAATTTTGTTTTTCCATTTTTAGACTTCTTTTCCAAATAGCTTACATATTTCCTTGCTATTCTATTTTTATTTATTGCAAAAAATGATAAAATGTTAGATATGACTGAGGAAAGTAGATTTTTTTGTTTCAGTGTTCAGAACTAAAACAGAAATTAGAAATAATATAGTTCACTCAAGTATTTGATCACTTTTTTAAAGTGACTTTTTCTTTTTTTTTTTTTTAAGATTTTATTTATTTATTCATGAGAGATACAGAGACAGATGGAGAGGCAGACACACAGGGGGAGAAGCAGGCTCCACGCAGGGAGCCCGATGCAGGACTCTATGCCGGGACTCCAGGATCATGACCTGGGCCGAAGGCAGCGCTAAACCACTGAGCCATCCAGGGATCCCCTAAAAGTGACCTTTTCTTAAGTCTATCTTTCAAAAAATATTTTATTTATTTATTTATTTATTTATTTATTTATTTATTTATTGAGAGAGAGAGAGAGAGAGAGAGCAGGAGTGGGTAGAGTGGCAGAGGGAGAAGCAGACACCCCAATGAGCAAGGAGCCCAATGTGAGGCTTAATCCCAGAACCTTGAGATCATGACCTGGGCCAAAGGCAGACATTTAACTGACTGAGCCACCCAGGTACCCCTAAGAATGAATTTTTCTTAAGTTTGATGAGTAAGTTAAAGTATAGAATCCTATAATACCCTACTCCAAAATAAGAAAGGGATCGTATGTCTTTATTTAACTCCCATGGCTGGCAGTGGATTTTGTTGCAAAGTCTACTAATCTGCTTCCCCTAACTTCTGAAATCTTCACTGTTTTCTAAGACTAGTGTATTACAATAAAACCAGTCTAAACCACACAGATTAAGTCATATATATGTATTTAGTCATATATATATAATATATGACTATATATATGTATATTCCCACAGGATTAAAATTGTTGCTTGCGACAGTTTCAAGATAAAACCCCATAGTGTCTTTTACAGCATCATCTCAGGACAGGGGTTCGATCCTATTCTGGCACAACATTTTGTATAAATTAAAAGTAAATTTATTTCAACCTGGAAATCTCCTTCACAAGTTAAGTCACCCTTTAAGGTTTAGCTCACTCTCTTTGGGAGTGTTTAGTGTTTCAACCACCTTCCCTCCTTCCCTCCCCGCACCTTTCTAAGATCTGACAGCCTCCTGCTGGTCTACTTGTCCACTTTGCTCTTCCTCCTAACCATGTGAGCATAGACCCATCAGTCCCAGATGGAAAATAAGCTAAAGTTAAGGTAAAGGATTATGGGCAAATGTCAAGATATCATTTTTAACTCCATATTGCAAAATTAAAATTCCATGTTTTAAAACTTCATGTTGTTTAACTTTGGATGAGAAGTGCTATAGAGGAGGACACAAGGATGCTCTTCAATTTCCTCTTACCTCCCGACCATTTGCACAAGTTATGTCATCTTTATATTGTACACGTACGTGTAGTCCAACCATAATTCCCTCGGTTATGCCTTAGTCTACTTTTAATTCATTCAATAATGATCACCACTACTTTATAACATGGTTTCCTCATTCCTGAGTTCCTAGTTTTGATTCATCTCCTATGTGGTTGGATTTTATCACCAAGATATATTTTTAGAAGGGACTCATGAGTGTTATTTTCTCTTGCATACTTAAAATGACAGGATAGGCTATAGTTCCACACAACTTTGCAGCCCCTACTCTATCACCATCTGGTATTCCTTGATGTTGATGAGAAATCTGAGGCTAGGTTCATGTCTCCCCCTTATATAGACATTGCTTTCTTCTGCTTGGCTTCTCTCCTTATTTTTGAAGGTCAGTAAACTGCTCCAAAGTATGATTGGAATAAAGTTTCAGGTCATATTTCCCAGGACATAGTATATCTTTTAACCCATAGATTCAAGACTTTATTTTAAAGCATTTTTCTGGTGCCATTTGTCATGTCCTTTTCTTCAGAAACATTAATCTTATGTTCAGTTGGCATTGCTGGAGGAATTTATTCTTTTTCACATCAGTGTTTTTGCTGCAGTCCTGTCTACCATGTTCCTAAGCATGTCTTTGTCACATTTATTAATTTCGGGTCCTTCTAATGTAGTTTTCAGCTCTGGTAATATTTTTCCCTCTTTTCTCTGATATCATTCAGCCCATTTTTCCAACTCCTGCTACTGTTTAATAATCCTTTATTTAAAACCTTATGTATGGGATGCCTGCGTGGCTCAGTGGTTGAGCATCTGTCTTTAGCTCAGGGCATGATCCCAGGGTCCTGGGATCGAGTCCCCCATTGGGGTCCCTGATTCTCCTTCTGCCTACGTCTCTGCCTTTCTCTGTGTGTCTCATGAATAAATAAATAAAATAGTTAAATAAAATAAAACATATGTATTTTCTTTAAATTAGGATTTTTAAAGTTTTTCTAGCCTTTTATTTGTATTTTTCTCAAATATAGATTTATTTTTCTTAACTTCTCCTTTGTTTCTTTGGACAAGTTATCTTATAATTGTTCTTAAAACTGTTATATTAAATAACTGTTATTATACTTATGTCTCTGTGTCCTCCACCGCAGCTCCTTGTTATTTTTGACAGAATTTATGCATGAGCATCATCCTGATTTCTTTCTGGTTAATACTTACCTTTTAATGGCCAAAATTAATTGGCTAATTTTTAGCCAAAGGCCAATAAGTATATGTAAAGATGGTGAGTTCGGACAATTAATAGCTTTCATTTGGCTTTGTCATTTCAAATATCCTCCCAAGAAAATCTGCCATTTTCTTTGCTCTTGGATGTAACTCTTCTAGGTTTTCAACATTCCAGACGTTGGAATGCCTTACTGTGGATATCCTTAAGTCATAAGCCATTTGGTTGCTTCTCTGTGTTGCTCTGCATGCATCCTTCACTGGAGGTCTCCTCACCTGGGTGACTAGATGCCCAACAAGGGCGCATATTCACATGCTTAGAAAGGTCCAGAAAGAGACTTTGATTCAAGTGAGCCTGGTGGAAACTGTGTCCAGCTCAAGAGCATGTGCTATTAACAGGGAGTAACTAGTCTTCAACGAGGACTGTTGGTGGCCTCGGGAGAGTGGATTGCCAGAACTTTGTATTTTCCCAAAGAATACAGAAACTTGAGTTTTTATGTGAGCTCTTTATAAAAGTTAGCAAGAAAAAAAAATATAACAGAAAGTACAAACTAATTAGGTCAAATAAAATAGGTCGATAGGCCACATTCAGCCTAAAAGCCCTACATTGGAACTGCTACTGAAGACAAAAACATCCTGGTACCATGGTTTCTCCTATAACACTCTGTTGCCTACCATTCTGTGATGACCAGCAGGTCTTCAGAAGGACACTGATGATTGCTGCTCTCATGGTGAGCCCATGCACCCCACCGCAATCCTCTAGACACAGAATCTGCTTGTCCTACTGTGATTTTCTCTCTGGGCAATTTCTCTCCTGCTTAAGGATTGAGGAGGGATGTGGCTGGTTTCAGATTTCTTGAAGGTTCATACCATAGTTTGCATTTGGTGTTTGACATTTTGCTTGTCAGCTGAAGATGGTAACTATTTTTTTTTCTTTTTTATCATTAGTGCTTTAATTAATTTTGAAAGAAGGACTCAAGTGAAAAGACTGCTGTATTTTTTGTTTTGTTTTGCTTTTCTCAAAGACCTCTGCTCTTAAGATCCTACTTCAATATGTGCATTTTTAATGACTTTTCCTCAACTGTCCTCAAGCAACAGAGTCCATAGAAGGAGTTAGCTCCTTCTTGTTGAAACCTATTTATTATAATGCCCATTATGTGAGCTAAGAATGAGCCTTTCCTGCAGGCAAAGGAGGCAGCTATGTATGCAGATTGATTTTAGGAGATCTAAGAAAGCCCCAAAGCTCCCCTTTGCAACTCACCAATTCCTCTCCCAAAACTTTTCAGCTTTATTAGTGTGAAAATCTCTCACTGCCTTCATTTCTTTGACTTTTTATTCTTTAGTAAAATGCGGAGACCCCTATAAAGATACAGCAATAAGTTTCACCTATTGCTTATACATTGGAAGGGTAAGCTTGTTAGATCCTTTCCTGAGAGTAAGTTTTGAAAGTTGGAAGACAGAACATAGATGCCTTGAGTGCAGGAAACATGTATTTGTGAAAAATATGGGGGTGCAGAAGAACCAGAAAGGGGAAGTAAAATGATAAACCTCACAGAGTGAGACAGGAATTCAGGTTTGCCTGCATTTTTTAAAGAAAAGAAGTTTATGCTGACCAGCAACATTAGAGAGCTTAATGAGTTGCTTACCAGGTGAATGAATCCTGCAGCAGTGAACCAGGTACTGAGGATTATTGATAATAGTTTGGAAAGCTTCACTGAATTGCTAGAGGAAGAAAGACAAAAAGCTGTTGGGGTAGAAGCAATGGTACGTTTACCTGGGAACATTATTAACAATGTGGGATCCCAGACACAACCTCTGATCTATAGATCTGCATCCTCTGCTTGATTCATATAAACATTAGAGTCTCAGATGCCCAGCTCTAAACATACTGGGTCATACACATTTGCCCCAAAACTTTACACTTTATTATGATATCCACTAGCCTGATATTATATTGCTTTTAAAAATATGTGTGTATTGTCATAAAATAGATTTGCTAGATTGTTACACTGTCTAAAGTAAAAATAAGAAGTGCAGTGCCCTAGGAATACAGAGCATGGGTTCGTAAAAGGAATTTTGAGTGGATCACAGAAATGTCTCACATTGCTAACCTCATACCAGGATCTTTGAGTGAAGGGGATCAGACAAGCTTCTGTTTCCCAAGTAAAGCTCTAAAATTTAGCTGAAATCTCTGTGGTTTTAAGGTAGGGCCACCTGTTACACCAGAAAAGCCCAGTCCCCACTGTTCCATAACGCATGAACACTTAGCAGTGAAATCCACCTGGCCTATAAAATTTGATGCTTCTAGGGAGGATGTAGAGGCATGGAGATTTTCAGTGGGTAACATTAAACCGAACTGCTTAAAACTTTAGAAGTATTACTGCTCAAAGGTAGTTTGGATTTTTTTTTTTTTTTTGAGGCATTTAGGTGGCTCTATTTTTGTAAGCAATTTCACTGCTGCTACTGGGCACCTCGTGCTCAGAAATTGTCTTAACATTCCTAGACAGAAGAGATGTGATTCAAGATAGCAAGTATGTAGAATCAAAGCCTCTGGATTACTTTTAAAATGTTTTTTGAGGAGAGAGACAGAATTAAAGTCTAAATGGCCTTGTTCATTGCAACTCTGCAAAACAAAGTAGAAACAAACTTTCAAGTGATTGCAAACTTCTCAGCCAGCATATGATGTTAATACAGTGGGAGGGAAGGAGTTAATAGTATCTTGGGAGCTAAAATTCTGATGGGAAATGAGTTGAAGGTTCAGTTTACATTTTAATTCCTAATGCAAACCAGCAAGTTAGCAGGACTTAAGGCAGGGCTCACATTTACCTGGTTCTGATGGCTCGGAGAATTTGCAGGATTTGAGGGAGTTCTAGCAACCGCAAAGCTCTCAAGAACCTTAAACCTACAAAGCAATCAAAAGGAAAAATCTGCCAAAAGAAGAGGGTCACTTCTGGGAGTGGTCTGGGTTATAACACAATTGTGACTGTTCATACTCTTCCTCTCTGAGAGATGCTGAAATACAACAGAACACTGCAGATTTAAGAGCGTGGCCTCTAGTTCAAATCCTGGCCCTGGCACTTAACAGCTGGTACAATCTAAAGCAGTTCCCTTAACTTCTCTAGTTCCTCATCTGCAAAATGGGAATCATAAGTACCTACCTCATGGGGCTGTTGAGCTAATAACATAAAACATGTGGAAGCGTGGCTCAAGTATCATAAGCACCACTCAACACTTCACTCAATTTAACTGCTCTTCAGAATAGACAGTAAATTACTCATAAACCACTTAAACTCCTGACTATAGAATCTCTAAGATCTGCTCCTCAGCCTTCTTCACATGATGTTTTGCTTTATAATGTTGGATAATTCTAACAGCAAGGAATATTGGTAGGTAATAGGTAATAATAAAGAATTCCATAAAAAGTGATAAAAGCCACATGCTCATGTGCTGTTCATACATCCACATTAAAGACAAAAAAATAATTAAATAAATCTCTAACATGTCACAGCCTGTCTGGATATGATGATTTACAGCTTTTAAAGACCAAGGGAGGCTTTTCATTTCTTCCAGTCCATGTGGAATCCCTGCATAAAGGTGCTGCAGGGGGATGGGATGTTTGGGCTTTGCCTCTGAGGGTGTGGATGAGCCAGTCCATAAACAATAAACAAACACTGTCACGTACTGTGCATCAGCTATATCACCAGGCTGAGGTTAAAAAATTAATAAATTCTGAAAATATATTACAAAACCATATAATCATATGAGAAATATTTTTAAATAGCATTTAGACTTTAAAGGAAAATGAAGGATACTTGTGAGTGAACATAAAGGATTCTTTTTTTTTTTTTTTTTAGAGATTGTTCCTGAGTCCCACAACACACTTACCCAGCCAGTTACTCTTCAAATAATAAGAAATAAAGGTTGGTGGAATGGTAAATATATCCACAATTGAATTCATCTCCAACCAGAACTTGATCTTGTCATCCGCTGCCACAAACTATAATGTAAGAAACACAAAACTCCAAATTCTGTTACCCTCAACATTTTTCAAATGAACATAAGAGTAGCTTCTTTCAGCTATATTTCACTCATCCACAGAAGCTTTGATCTCATTCTATTATACATATGTATTTATAATATATATATCTACCTACACATATGTACACTTAGCTATATAGATGAATATATATTAGTATAGATCCACTTCTACTGTCCTTATATCTATAAGTGGGTATTCAATAAATGAACCCATTTTACTCACCAGATCTCAACTCCCACACTTCAGAATGAATACTTTGACCTTCCCTACTGCTCCCGGAACTTTCTGATATATATTATTACATAGATAAAGCCTCTTATTTGTGAGTAATGAAGATTTAGGAAAAAGTACAACTGTCTGGAGGCCTGGCTGGCCAACCCTGCTGTCTGAGCTTCCCTATTTAGATGGAGAAAGTAAGCATTTCCAGAGGGAGATTACTGTAAAAAGAGGTTGATGGTCTGTGTGGTGAGAGTTAAGTTTTGAAGGAAGGTCACAAAAATACAAGTTAATATATATGCACACACAGAGACACTGTACACACATGTATATATACACATAATGTATATATACACATGGATATATACACATATACAGTCTCTGATAAGCATCAGATGGATAAATACAATGAAATCCAGATCTAAGATGGATCTTCAACAAGTGCCTGTGGAATGAGAGAATTATTTAATAAATGAATGTAACAAAAATGAAACAAAGATATGTACTTTATACAGTTATATGGCATATTTGCCATCAGTGGAATCAGTGGAGCCAATGGCAGTTTCAGAGGCTATTACTCAGGTTTGCTAGCTTGTGGTTATTAGCAAAGCCTTTTCAGTTGTAGGTGGGAAGCCCATACGGAGGACAGTGTGACAGAGTGAGGATATTTAAAAGGGATCATTTCATTTTCATTGAGATTTTGGCCTAGATACAGCTTCAAGTGCAAGAGAGAGTTTTCATGTCTCTTTTTACATTGGACAATTTGGGCACAGACTGTCTAGTTTTAGAGCCTGAAAACATAGGCAGATTGTACAACTAAGGCACATACAGATCTCTCTGGGTTGCACCTGTTGTGTTCATCTGTTTACACCCACTCTCCATAGATACTTACTCTCAACCCAAAATAGAAACTAAAGAACACATTGAAACTCAAATCAATAGGGATGGTTTTGTCTTCGTAGGAAGAACAGCTTCCAACAGGGCTGGAAAAGGAACAAGAGCAATTTATAAAGATGTACATTTTAAGAGCTCTGACTATATAAGACCAAATAAAGAGAAAGAATAGACTATGTTCTAATTATTTACCATGAAGGGTTAATTCAAGACACTTAAGTTCACATCTTAAGGAAATTACTTTTCTCGTGGGAAGAGGTATATACAAACAAAACCATGGACTGCACATGTCGTTGAAAATAACAGGACAATTACCTGTTTTTCCTTTCATAGAGTTTATTGGTTCTATTTCTGTTTTATCAATGAGGAGTCAGAGGCATTGAGATTATGTGGCTCTTCTTGGTTGCAAGACCATCTACCCAGGCAGGACATTTTGGCTTCTGTACCCCTCTGATACAGAGCTACTCTAAGCCAAATGGATTGATCTGAACCCAAATTTAAAGACATTTCCTAAAAAAATCAGTAAGGAGTTCACAAAAGAATGACTGCTAGTTTCCCTAGGATTTCTAAAGTTACCTGATTTCTGTGGCCCTTAATCCCAATTTTACTGCAGCTGGAAATCCAATGTAATTCCCAGCTGATCAATGTGGAGTTCATATTAGATTGGGTTGTGTCCAAGAAACCATTCTAACTTGGGCATAGAAGAGAAAAGCTTTAGAGAAGAGCAAACAATAACATACTCCTTTATCCCAAGTGAGCTCTAGCATTTTCCTTTTTCAAAACCATCCAAAGTTGTTTGAAATCTATGAGAAACCCTGAAACAGCTATAGAACTGCTGTTTCAACACTTGAGGACTCCAAAGGCATAGAACACCCTCCTAAGTGGTCCAAGGTTGGATACCATAGCTGGAGGCTTCTAGTCTCAGAGAATCTAGAATAGACCTGTGTACAGCACCCCAGCCCCTAGCAATGCATGATGATAGGATACAGGGGAAACCCGTGCATTTTTCTGTGGAAATGTGTATAGTGCTTCTTGGGGAGAACACTTATCTTTTTTATGAGCTTGTGTGTGTGTATGTCTAGAGGCATGTTAAGCATTACTCTTAACAGACAACTCCAAATTAGCTGACAACATACTGACATAGCAGACAAGGGTTACTAGTGATTTTACTTACTCAGAAGAGTTGATGAAATAGATTATAAGAGACCCAATGCTTAGTACAAACACAAGGATCACCTGGAAAGAAAAAAAAAGAAAAACAAGGACCAATGTACAAATCATTTTATTGACATATAAATAAACAAACCAACAAAATTGTGTTTTCTATTTTAATCTTGCCTATATATACATAGCCATTTTTTCATGCATTCATTTTTCATGCATTCATTCATGCATTTATTCATCTGCTCAAGAAAAACTGTTTGGACTTTTACTGGGTATTCAAGAAATGACATGCACCCACTCATTTAACTTATATAATTTTAATTCCCATACACTTTAGAATAAACACTTTGGCCCTCCTACTGTTCATAAAGCCTTCTGATCCCAAGAAGTCCTATCATTTATTCATTCCTTCACTCATCAAACCTTTATGGAGTGCTTAATATGTGTTATACACTGTATTGTGTGCTGGAAATGAAAGCCGTTGTATATAGGCTCTGGACTTGAATTGCCTATGATACTGAAACAGAAACAGCCCCAATAGAACCATCTAAAGGATAGTCAAGATTTCGACAGGAGGGAGTGTGCTGTAAATGAGGAATAGAAAAGGAGTGCATTTAACATGCCAGTGTGCCTGGTTTGTGAAAGAAGCAGAGCTGGTGAAATGTAATCAGAAGTTTACCCCTTCAAGATCCTCTAGGCATTTGGATGAAACTTTTGAAGCCTCCATGAATTTTCAGGTAAACTTAAGGTAAACAAACATTCCTCCAGTAATTTCTAATTTTTAAGCCATTTGTTTCTTTATGTTCAGTCCAGTGTATTGGTAATACTAATAATAAAACTGAATTTTAGTTACAATTAAAGCTTTACTCCCTTCCAGCTCAGGTGTTCCTTGAGGAGGTTCCCTGTAGTGGGAAAAGGATCAGTTTCCTCCCTATTAACCGTCTTTGAGTTTTTATTTCTAGTTGCCCACTGACTAGGTTAACTCTGGCCTCTCTAGAATGGTAGGTCAGTGTTGGAGAATGAATAGAAGAGGGTGGTCAGAAGAGGAAATGCTGGACTTGACTGCAATTAGATAACCAGGCTTTCACCCTGGAGCTCTGGGAATGAGAGGTATTTAATGTTTACTTGTATGGGCCATCTCACTGCTCTTTGGAAATACCAATTCAATTCATATTCAGATTTAACAGAGTATTTTTTTAGTACCCATCATGACCCAAATATTATTCTGGTGATTG
Organism: Canis lupus familiaris; assembly: GCF_011100685.1. Lineage (NCBI taxonomy): Eukaryota > Metazoa > Chordata > Mammalia > Carnivora > Canidae > Canis > Canis lupus. The sequence continues at coordinate 29,195,166 of NC_049237.1, forward strand.
GGATCAGTGAACAACATATATGAAGATCCCTGTCATACATCTAGACAATAAATAAAGACAACTAATATGTAACTTGCATGGTATGTTAGAAGTTACATGCTAGGAAAATAAAGTTAAGCAAAGTAAAGGGGATCAGAAATGCAAGGGCAGTGGGGAGAAGGGTTGCAGGGGGGGATAATATGTAATCACTAATGTCTCATTCGCAATTCCTTTGAATTGGGTGGAAACATGTTTTTGAACTGATTGGTCACGACTCTTTTCTCAGTACACCTCACATGCCTTCTTCTGCTGGAACCCATACCCCTCCAGATGCTTACTTGAGGAGGTAATAGAAGACTCACATGTGACCCAAATCTGGCCTCTGGAACAGTTCAAGCTTTCTTTGCCCCCAAAATAGCAGAAGTACAGATTATCTTCAGTGTGACAACTTCTGCATAGAGTGGCTAGCCCAACAGCCCCTCATCAGAAATGAGCCAGTTGTCAGTCCTCTTGTATCCCCAGTGTTCCAAGAGATGCAAACTGAAAATTCTGAGCAGTACCCTGTAAGCCTCTTTCCTTAGGCTTGATGTAAGAAGAAAGCACTCCCACACCTCTGACACAATAGAACTTGTTCCAAAACTCCTCTTTTATTTCTGACTTCTATTTTTTTTAAGGTTTTTATTTAAATTCCAGTTAGCATACAGTGTAACATTAGTTTCAGGTGTACAATGTAGTGATTCATCACTCACATACAACACTTGGTGCTCATCATAAGCACACTCCTTAATCCTGATCACCTGTTTCACTCCCTCCTCATCCCCACATCTCCCTTCTGGTAACCATCAGTTTGTTCTGTATAGTTAGGAGTCTGTTTCTTGATTTGCTTCCTTCTCTTTTCTTTCCCTTTGCTCATTTGTTTTGCTTCTTAAATTCCACATATGAGTGAAATCATATGTTGTCTTCCTCTGACTTATTTCACTTAGCATAATATGTTTTAGCTCCATGTCATTGCAAATGGCAAAATTTCATTCTTCTTTATGGCTGAGTAATATTTCATCCATTTTGTGTGTAAATATCTATACACACACACACGATGTTATATATATATAATATATATATATTATATATTATATATATATAACATCATAACATCTTCTTTATCCCTTCATCAGTTGTTGGGCACTTGCACTATTTCCTTAATTTGACTACTATAGGTAATGCTGCTATAAATACTGGGGAGCATGTATGCCTTTGAATTAGTATTTTTGTATTTTGGGGATAAATACCTATTAGTGCAATTGCTGGGTCATAGAGTAGTTCTATTTTTAACTTTTTGAAGAAGCTCCACACTGTTTTCCAGAGTGTCTACCCCAGTTTGCATTCCTACTTAAAGTTCAGGAGGTGTCCCTTTCTCTACATCCTTCTCAGCATCTGTTGTTTCTTGTTAGTTTTAGCCATTATGACAGGTATGAGGTGATATTTCATTGATTTTATTTCCCTGATGATCAGTGATGTTGAACATCTTTTCATGGGTCTATTGGCCATCTGTATACTTTCTTTGAAAAAAATGTCTACTCATGTCTTCTGCCCATTTTTAATTGGATTATTCATTTTGGGGGTGTTGAGTTTTGTAAGTTTTTTAAATCCCGTACCATGATCAAGTGGGATTTATTTCTGGGTAATAAGGGTGGTTCAATGTTCACAATTCAATCAACATGATACACCACATTAATAAAAGAAAGGATAAGAACCATATGATTGTTTTAATAGATGAAGTAAAAGCATTTGACAAAGTACAACATCCATTCATGATACATATCCTCAACAATGTAGGTTTATAGAGAACATACTTCAACATAATAAAGGTCATACATGAAAAACCCACAGCTGTTATCATCCTTAATAGGGAAAAACAAGATTTTTCCACTATGGAAACAAAACAAGACAGGGATGTCTGCTCTCAACACTGTGATTTAACAGAATACCAGAAGTCTTAGCCACAGCAATCAGACAAGAAATAAAGGCATCCAAATTGGCTAGACGAAATAAAATTTTCACTATTTGTAGATGGCATGATACTCTACATTGAAAACCAAAAGGTATCACCAAAAAACTAGAACTTTTTTTTTTTTAAACTAGAACTTTTTAAATGAATTCAGTAACATTGAAGGAATACAAAATCAATGTACAGAAATCCATGGCATTTCTATATGCCAATAAAGAAGCAGCAGAAAAAGAAACTCAGGAATCAATTCCATTTACAATTTCTTCAAAAACAGTAAGATACCTAGGAATAAACCTAACCAAGAGGTAAAAGATCTGTACTCTGAAAACTATAAGACACTGATGAAACAAATTGTGGACGACACAAAGAAATGGAAAAACACTCCATGACTATGGATTGGAAGAAAAACTATTGTCAAAATGTCTAGTCAATACTACCCTAAGCAATCTACACATTTAATGAAATCCCTGTCAAAATACGAATAGTATTTTTCACAGAAATAAACAGCCTGAAAATTTGTATGGAACCACAAAAGACCCCATATAGCCAAAACAACTTTGAAAAATAAGAGCAAATCTGGGGGCATCACAATGCCTGACTTCAAGCTGTATTACAAAGCCGTCATCATCAAGACAGTATGACACTGTCACAAAAACAGACACATGGATCAAAAGAACAGAAGAGAGAACCCAGAAATGGACCCTCAACTCTATGGTCAACTCATCTTCGACAAAGCAAGAAAGACTATTTACTGGGAAAAGGACAGTCTCATCAACAAATGATGTTGGGAAAACTGGAGAGCAATACGCAGAAAAATGAAACTTGACCCTTTTCTTACACAATACACAAAAATAAATTCAAAATGGATTAAAGACCTAAATGTGAGACTTGAAACTATAAAATTCCTAAGAACACAAGCAGTAACTTTTTTGACATGGGCCGTAGCAACTTCTTTCTAGATACGGCTCTGGAGGCAAGGGAAACAAAAACAAAAATAAACAACTGGGACTTCACCAAAACAAAAAGCTTTTGCACAGCAAAGGAAACAGTCAAACAAACTAAGGGCAACCGGCAGAATGGGAGAAGATATTTGCAACTGACATATCTGATAAGAGGTTATTATCCAAAACATATAAAGGACTAACTTACCCTAATTTACATGTGACTGGGTAAGAAGCTAAGAGCTTCAATTAGTTTTCTTCCAACTGCTTTGTAAGTGGCAATGTTGCACCTTAGTTAATACCTGAGAGTTACTGTCATCTATTTCTTTGGGGTCTCAACTCTCACTATAAGCTCCATTGTAACATCTACATTCGGTGTTGATGGAGATATTACTAAGTTTGTGGGTCTAACGGCAGTTACAAATATATTCTGCAGCTCACGAGATTGGGAGGTGGATATTTGGAGATTATATGCACATGTCTCCAAGTATTGATAACAAAAAATAGTTTTAATGAAATCTTTTTCTGCTCTTTACGCATTATTTTTTTTCTCCAAGTGATTCTTCAAGTATAAATCATATATTGACAGGCTTCCAGAAAGAGGATGGCAAGCCGTATGTTTACAATCCTCCAAACCACAGAAATTAATCCACCTGAAAAAGAAAATTTTACTTTCATTGAAACTAAGAACAGGGCAGCCCTGGTGGCTCAGCGGTTTAGTTTCGCCTTCAGTCCAGGGCATGATCCTGGAGACTGGGGATCGAGCCCCACATCAGGCTCCCTGCATGGAGCCTGCTTCTCCCTCTGCCCGTGTCTCTGCCACTCTCTCCCTCTCTCTCTGTGTCTCTCATGAATAAATAAATAAAGAATCTTAAAAAAAAAAAAAGAAACTAAGAATACCAACCTTATGCCACAAACCGAAATAATATTATCCAGAGATAATGTATAACAAATAGAAAAACACATACCCAAACAAAAGCAGGCACTGGGGGCTAACAGCTTATGAACACTGCTCAGTGAGTCAGGCAAAAATAGGATGGAATTCCCAGAGGATGCATTAATTTCTCTTGGGTTGAAAAGGCAAAATCCAGAAGCATTGGCTATTTGGGAGTGCGCGGGGTGTAAAAAGCCCTCCATCTGAGCCCATGTACTGAAGATGAAGCCACAAAGCCAGAGGGTCCTGGAGGAGACTGCAGCCACACCATTGCTGATAGACCTCTTGACTAGCAGCAGCAACACTACTTTTCCCAGAAGAGCCTGAGAAAGCAGTCAGAAAGAAAGAAACTGAAAAATATGAGACCTCGTCCAAAAGAAACATTGTTTGTGAAGCCGCTGGCCACAGCATTATCTCTTGTTTTTGTGTGGAAAAACACACAGTAAAATGAGATAGATTTCCTCAGTGGGATGTAAAACTGCCCATTTACTTGGTGGATAGTTATGCATATCTATAGAACACAAACAGCAGCCAACACAGGAAACAAGGGACACTGAATGCTCTAAACCTTCATTTATGATTATTAGCAGATGACAGAAAATGCTGTTTACATAGGAAATGTAAAAAAAAAAAAAAATAGGAGGATTAAGTAGAGGAAAGAGATAAAATGACCTCCATTGAAAGCATTAATAGAGAAGACATAATTAAACTTTGTCAAATCACAATCAGTGTTCCTTGTGAGATTCTAAAAATCTGTTAAACAGCATTGGAGGTTTGGACAGGTAAAAGGAGAAGATGGTACTATAGAGGCATACATGAAAGAAGGGGCACCCCAAGGTCTGGCTGGGCGATTAAAAAAAAAATGGGTAGGGATCATCAACATTAGCATCTTAAAAGAGATGGCCTTTGGACTTGAATTTCAGACCTCAGAGGAGGGGGTCTTAATGACCTGACTGGTGGTGGTACCTCTGAGAAGATGATGTGAGCCTGGTTATGGCAGATGTTGGAAAAACTAGAAACCAGAACCAAAAACTGCTAATAGAGTGAAAAGCCATTGCCCGGGCAAGGTTGTTAAAAAACTGATGCAAAACTTCTAACGCTAAGCTTTCCCTTTCCTCTGGTCCCCTCGCTGGCAGAGCCCATCTATGAGCACAGGCAAGCGGACAGAGGACAAGTGTAATTGCTGAGGCCTGACCTCATGTCACAAAGAAGAGGAGAGAAAGAGTGGATTTAGAGCTGAGAAAAAAGAGCTTCAGATTTAGTAGGTAGTCTTAAGTGCTAGAAGATATTGGAACTGCATTTACAAAAATTTTAAGAAAAAGGACTGAAAGCCAAAAATTCTACATCTGACAAAATTGTTGTTCATCAGAGAGAGCAAGGAAAAAAATGTTTTTGAATATTCAAGGTACAAAAGCAAACCACCCACACTTCCCCTTGCAAATGAATATGGGGAGTCTCAGGAAAACATTCAGAAACAGAAGGCATGTTATATAAGAAAAACTGGTGCCTAATGAAACTGATAAAATTAATTTTTGACTCTAAAGCAAATATCAAGAAAAAATCTTACCAGATGTATAATGCCAAAAACAAACAAACAAACAAAAAACACAATAGCAAGCTGGAACTGAATGTTCAGATTTGTTCAACAATTTCTGGAAGGATGGAGAGGTGACATGGTGTAAAAACATGCCAAAGATCTCATGCAAGGAGAGGATATAGAAATAAAACATGCAGAGATACATAGAGAAGATATAGGATGGGAAGTTCGTTCTGAACTTGATTTACATAGTTTGTCTATGATGTCTCTCAAAATTCACAGTCACCATGTAATTCTGGTCACTCCAGTAAGATAAGGAACTAAGGCTGTGACAGAGCTCTTAACTGCCTCATATCCATTTTCCTTTTCTTTACTAACTTATCTCCCATTTATTTTTTTAAGCCCCAGATATTTAGATATTCTATTATGCAACAAACTCAATCTCTAAGTATTATGAAGACCAGTAAAACAAATCACTGTAAAGAAGAATAATTAAATCCCCCTGGTAAATTAGCAAATAAATGTATTCTTAAATCAATAAGAGAACAAAATTCCAGCTCCATGATATCTACAGGAGAGACACTTAACAGGAAATTATACAAAAAGATTAACATATAGCTGGGCAAAGACATCCCAATCGAGCATGAATAAAAGGAAAGCAAAGTTACATGTTAATATTTTATTCAAAAATATTTAAGCAAAAAAGAAAAAAAAACATTAAGTGTGACAATAACATTTCTTATAGATAAAAGGTACAATCAAGTAATAAGATTTAATAGGTGATTTTATGCAGCAATTGATATTATGTAAAATATATAATTTAAAATGTGTTAGAAATGCAAGATATTCAATAAAACTACAAAATCATAAATGAAAAATTTTGACATGTCATTTCAATCGGTCAGCAAATAATTAAGGATACGGAAAATACATAACGTAATAGTGCTTATATATCAAACAATACATATTCTTTCACAAGTCAATGGAGTAATAAAAATTGAACATGCACTAGGTGACAATGAATTTCCCCATAAATTTCATAAACCAGAAGTCATAAAGGTAGTGATATTCTTGGACCATAAATTTTACTGAAGTGAAGATACCCACTCTATCCAAAGGAAACAAAAGCCTACGGCTTTCCTCTATATAGACCACGAATCAAACAAGAAATCAAAACTAAAATTCCAAACTATAAGACTAATTAGACATTCATAAAAATAATGATAATACTTGCTAAAGTCTATGAGACAGGGTTAAGGAAGTACTCGGAGGGCAAGTTTTTGTAAAACAGATTCCACTTAAGAAGCTGGAAATGAGGTGCTGCAGGGAGTGCGGAGCGAGAGCGCGGTGGGAGCCAGGGCTGTGGGGCGTGCGCAGTGCTGTCCTGTGCCTTCCAGGCTAAGCCAGGTGAGGTGCTGGCTGTGCAGCCGATACCCGCATCCCCAGACTGATGATGAATATTACCGCCAACCTTCGGCGGTGCGAAAATAAACTTCGTGCTTGGAGACCCAGTGATCAGTAAATTGAGGAACACGAGGAAACAAAATATGACAGAGACACAGGAAACTGTGCAAAGGGAGCAGACTGAGCAGGGCTGTGCTGCTTTTGCAGAAGGACCTCATCTGCAAAACTCCGAGACTAGCCCTCCATCGGGCCCTGAACATCCCGGAGCCGGTGGGGGCTGGTGCCCATTCTCAGGGGTGGCGGTTTTTACCTGATCCCTGCCCCTGCTAGCTGACCACTGTGCCCTCTTCCTGAGCTGGTGTGCCAGGAGGAAGCAGCCCCGCCGGGGGGGGGGGGGGAGGGGGGGTTGCTGAGAAGCCTTCACACCAGTGGCTGGTGGCTCTCCACAACCTTGGCAGGTGATCAGGAGCCCAGGATGGCAGAGGTCGGGTGCATGGTCAGGTGTACCCTGGCCGCCGCCACTAATGGAAGGAGGGTAGAAGCCTCAGAAGAAGAAGCCGCCACAGAAGAAGCCCACAGCCCTCTGCCGTAAGAAACCATGTGACCCTGGCCCCATTGAAGAATAACCTGCGTGTTAAGGATGGTCCTTTTACGGGCAAGCTTCACACGGTGGAGCAGCATGTTTATTGCTCATTAAGCCTTCTTCGGGGGGCTTGAACTTATCTTGTCGCAAAGGGGAAACATACCGATTTGGGGATTTCTCCCAATAAATTAAGAGTCCATCCAGTCAACTCTTCCCCAAGCTCCAGGTGAACTTTTGGGTGATAGGAAAAGAAGCAGGTTTGGTGACAGAAAAGATTTATTAAAAAATTCTCACCCTGAACTGGTGGAGTAGCATGTTAGGTAGTATTATTCATTAAAATTGACTGGAGGTTAAAAATAGACCTGCCCTACGACCCAGCAATTGCACTGTTGGGGATTTACCCCAAAGATACAAATGCAATGAAACGCCGGGACACCTGCACCCCGATGTTTCTAGCAGCAATGGCCACAATAGCCAAACTGTGGAAGGAGCCTCGGTGTCCATCGAAAGATGAATGGATAAAGAAGATGTGGTCTATGTATACAATGGAATATTCCTCAGCCATTAGAAACGACAAATACCCACCATTTGCTTCAACGTGGATGGAACTGGAGGGTATTATGCTGAGTGAAGTAAGTCAGTCGGAGAAGGACAAACATTATATGTTCTCATTCATGTGGGGAATATAAATAATGGTGAAAGGGAATAGAAGGGAAGGGAGAAGAAATGTGCGGGAAATATCAGAAAGGGAGACAGAACGTAAAGACTGCTAACTCTGGGAAACGAACTAGGGGTGGTAGAAGGGGAGGAGGGCGGGGGGTGGGAGTGAATGGATGACGGGCACTGGGGGTTATTCTGTATGTTGGTAAATTGAACACCAATAAAAAAAATAAAAAAAATAAATAAAATAAAAATAAAAAATTGACTGGAGGGAGGGAAATTAAATAAATGGGAAAAAACGGGGTATTGAAATGAAGGATACAAAAGACATTGATTACATATACATATGTGTGTATCATTGAAACTAATGAAATACAGAAATGTCTAGCATGGCTAAATGAAACCAGAAGAGAGGGATGTGGCCCATCATGAGAGAAGAATGATGTGAATTACGTGTAGAGAGAAGAGAAGAGTGATCTTCAAAATTGCACTCCTTCTGGTGGCTCCTTTTCCTTGAAAAATGACCTCTGGTTTCAAAAAACAAATCTTTTCATTTAAAACTAAGAAGGCTATACTATTTATTGTGCAAATATATATATATATATATATATATACACACACACTATATATATATTATTATAAGTATATATATTATAATATATATTATATACAGTACATATATTTGCACATATATATACTATTTATATAAGTAAAAAACTAGGAAGGCTATACTATTTATTGTGCAAATATACATATACACACAATGTATATTATTATAAACATATTAATACAGTATACATATTTGCACATATATATACCATATATATTTGCACATATATATGCACATATATACATATATGTGTGTGTGTGTGTGTAAATATATATACTTCTAAGAACAGAAGTAGCTCTATGTAAACAGACCAGGACAACTGGCAGAAACCTGAGCTTATGATCATCACACTTATAATGTATATTATTGTATTGATACAGAAATAACTGCTTAACTTGTATAAAAAACACCTGGGAGAACAGGTTTTTAGTCTCAAAATAGGTGCAAGAAACTAAAAGGACATCTAAATTTTCTGACACCAGTTTCTAATTTTTTTTAATTTCTTCTAGATTGAATCATCATTAACTTGTTAACATATCTGATTAAAGCAACAGAATTCTACCACATATTCTAACAATTTTCAAATACAAAAAGTAAAACTATAGGAAATTCACCCAAAAGAGGTAGATTTTTTTCAACTAATTATATAAGTATATTACTTGTTGCTAGAATGAGATAGGCTTTAGCATCAATTTTAATCATGTTTTTTTGTTTATAGAAGCAGGCACTAAGTACTGCTTATAAAAATATTAAGAATAGTTATATCTGTATATGGATTATATGCTAGACATACATATATATTTACTTATTAACTAGTAACTCATGTAATGATTATGTTAATTAATTCTCATATATTAACTTATTTATTCACTGAAATAAACTACAGATAGTATTTTTTATTCCCATTTTATAATTTTTGCATTTTATTTCTCTGTGCATCAGATTCCTCATTTATCAAAGAGGTAATGGTAATACCTCTGTTTTGTGAAATGGATTTTAAAAGGGTGATAAGAGAGGAAAACTGGTGTGAGAAGTCTCAGGTAAATCCATTTTAGGAAATAGCACCCATGAAACTTGGAGAACTGATATAAAACAAAGTGTTGAAACATCCACCCTACCCTGCTTTCCCAGGATATATTCCAACTTAAGATCAGTTAAACTGAATTCAGATCTAATTTTGCCTTCACTAGCTTCATTAGCCATTCACTTTACTAGTCTCCACAAAGAACTGCCACAAATAACACATTTTATTATTTCAAAATTTAAATTTTATAGATACAACATGGGGAAGAAAGGTTGTCTTAAGTGACCCAAACACCCAGAGAAAATATATCTGAGAATGATGCTGAGCATCTTGAGGTTTGAAAGAAGCTCAAAGCAGTGGATGGAGATAGGGATAAGGAAGAAATTAAGTTTTTACTGTGTATCTTTTAATATTTTTTGAATATTGTGCTATGTGCATAAAAAGACAAATAATGTAACCATGCACACATAATCAGTGGGAATATTGTCCAGTATCTCCTACCAGTCTTTTCCTTATTCATATCCTGAATTAAGGCATAGTCTCATAGAAATTAAATTCCTGTTGCTTGATGGTACATTAAATATAAAATATGAAATAATGGAAGGAAATGGAAAATAAACCATAAAGATACAACTCATCTCAAGGTGGTAGAAGAGGTTTTTAACTTTTTTTTTTTGCATAAACAATGGATGTAAGGTATGAAGTAAGAGACTGATTTTTATGTCCCCCCCCCACCCCCGGGAAGAAGTATCACTGCTTTATGAAAATGAGCAAACCCTAGTGAAATAAATTTTTATTTAGTCAATTTTTCAAGTATAATTTTTGAAATATTTTTTCTCATCTTCAAACAAATTATGATGCTCATTTGGTTGTTCTGTATACTAAAACTGACAACTGTTACTCTAGCTAAGGGCTTATTTGCAAATTTACAGAAAGTATTACACTTTCAAAGAAAAGATTACACATTTATGGAAAGGAGTTAAAACAGAATACAAGGTCACATAAAGATGCATTACCTGAGAAAATAGAAACAAGGGAAGATGGGGAAAACAGAATGTGGACTTAAAATGGTGCCTAGAATGATGCCAAAAATAGATACATTTATTAAAGAGAAGTCATAATTTTAGTTCTGAATTTTCTAGGCATTAAAACAACAGAGAAACATAGTTACACAATTTGCCACAACCTCTCTGCCCCTGAAAAAAAGGAAAGATTGTTTAGGGAAAGGACTATTTTGGAACTTAATGCAAAAGAAAATCTCCCAAAGATAGTCATAAAAACATAACTTGTGTCGACAAAAACAATAAGACCACACAGATACTACAGAGTTGATCAATACTTTGCCATGTTTTAATCTATAAAGAGATTTCTAGAAGGTATCCTGTTTTGAAAATAATATATTTTTCCCTTTTGACTATTAGAATTTTCCTCCTTATTTTCCATCTTTTTCTTTTCCTCTTTTTTTTCACCTTCTTCTCTTTTTCCTCCTCCATCTTTTTGTTCTTCTTTCACTGAGGTTGGCTATGTCCTCTCCCTAAGTATTAAGGATATTTATTAGTCTGTAGATTTTTTTTTTGCTATATTTGGGAGTTTTTATATAGATACTATGCCTTCATTAAAAAAGAAAATTGAATGTTTTCTTTTTTTTCATGCCCTGTTTAATTAACATTAGGGATATCCACTTGTTGAAGATTTGATTGACTAGACCTTGTTATCATCTAGGTCTCTCACAGATGGAGAAGGAGGAGGGGTGACGGTGGTGGTGGTGATATAGGTCTTTGAAAAATCTGTATTCTTCCAGAGATTTGTCTAAGTTTCTTTAATAATCAGTTTTGGTAACTTATATTGTCCTAAGGAATCATCTAGTTTTCAAATGTTTTTATTTGTACTTATATCCTCATTTTAATGTTTAATTTCTTATATATTTGTGCTTTTTCCCTTTTTCCTTGTTTAGACTATAAATTTCTCTATGTTATTGTTTCAAATAGTCAGCTGTTTTATAACCCATTAATTTCTGACTCTTTATATTCTGCATAGATTTAATGTGTTTTCTTTCTCTAACTTTTTGAGATTGATAATTCATTTATTTTAATTATTTCCATTTATCAAAATAAGTTTTTACTGTTAGGCATTTAACTCAAAAGCACTTCCATCTTGTACTCTAGGTGGAAGGGTTATATGGTTTTTTCGTTATCTTTATGTTTTAAATATCCTGTAAGTATTAATTTGATCTTTCTGAGTTAAGGGTCTTTTGAGAGGGGGAAATGTAATAATTTGTAGCTGTAAGGTCTTCTTTTTCTTTCTTTTTTTTTGGGGGGGGGCTTATTTAGTTTTCTTAGTTACTTATTGCGCTGTGTTCAGTTGATTTCTGTTTGTATTTTGTAAGTTTCATAACAGGGACTGTTTTGTGTGTGTGTGTTTGTGTGTGGCCCAATATATGTTAAATTTTTACAAATAGTCCACAGACACTTTTAAGTTTAATATCTGTTTTCAGCATATGGAGTTTCATCATTTAAACCAACTTTCTCTTATTAATTAAGTTACTTTGGGAATCCCTGGGTGGCTCAGCGATTTAGCATCTGCCTTCAGCCTAGGGCGGGATCCTGAAGTCCCGGGTCAAGTCCCACGTCGGGCTCCCTGCATGGAGCTTGCTTCTCCCTCTGCCTGTGTCTCTGCCTCTCTCTGTGTGTCTTTCATGAATAAATAAATAAAATCTTTAATAATAATAATAATAATAATAATTAAGTTACTTTGATCTTCTTTATGCTTATTATTAAAAAGAAACAGGCCCCAAATGGAGTTGCTAATGTTAAGCCCCACAAAAGACATAATACCTAACCTAATTGCTGTTTTAGCCTTTCCCAGGAGTGTACGTTTAAATCAATCAGTCTGGAATTTCCTGACCAGCATTATGAGGTAATGTGCATGATATGACCGCCCACTGTGTCCCCTAAGGGAAGGTGACCTTGCCTGAAACAATTTTTTTGTTGTTTCTTCTGCTAATAGCTTCCTTGCCCCATTCTCTTTCTATAAAAATGTTCCATTTTGTACAACTCCTCAGAGTATCTCTCTGTTAGATGAGATGCTACCTGATTCATCAATTGCTAAATAAAGCCAACTATATATTCAAGTTGACTTGGTTGAATTTTGTTTTTTTAGCATTATTTTTTTTCTATTTGTTATGTCCTGATATGAGATAGGTGAACTAAAAGCTTTTACAACCAATGTGTTTTTAATATTTCTTTTTTGTATCTTGTAATTTTTGTTTATTTATTATCTTGAAGTGTTATTTTTGGTGTAGTGATATTCATGATGTTATATCTTGGTTGAGATTGATTACATTCACCACTACAAATATTGTGTGTTGAATTGTGTCCCCTGCAAAAAAATATGTTGAGTTCCTAACCCCCAGTACTGCCAGAAGTGACGTTGTTTGGAAATAATCTCTGCAGATATATTCAAGTTAAGATAAGGTCGTGAAGACGGGCTCTAATTCAGTATGACTGGTGTCTTTGGGAAGGAAAATTTGGATGTATACACAAAAACAGGGGAAACACTGTGTGAGTGACATGGAAAAAAAGGCAAAGATCTGGATGCACGTATGAGCCAAGGCATATCAAAGATTGCTAACCAACCAGCAGAAGCTAGGAGAGAAGTATGGGACCAGTTCTCTCTCACAGTCCCCAGAAGGAACCAACCCTTGACCTTTGACTTCTAGCCACCAGAACCACAAGACAAAATATTTCTGTTGTTTTCTATTGGTGTGTGGAAATTTGTTACAGTGATCCTAGGAAACTAATGCGAGTTACTTGACTTAATTTATTGTTTTCTGCTCTGAATTCAAACTTACCTGATATTAAAATGTGCACTCCCAATTTCTATTGTCACTTGCCCGGTATACTTCTGACAGTTCCTTTATTTTCAAACTTTAGTGCCTTTTGAATTTTTTTTTTTTTTTGCCTTTTGAATTTTTAAAACATAATTAGACTATGCCAACTCTATGCTCAAAAAAACCCTCAATGACTTCCCTTTGCCTTAGAGTAAAATTACTCCATTTGAATAGCCTACTTCCTTGATATGAAGTGCAAAGCACTGCATAGTTCTCCTGTCTCTTCTCAGACCTCATTCTGCTCTGCCCTCTGTGATCTCTAGCATAGGAGTCTCCCTGCTGTACTTTCAATAAGCTAAGCTCCTTACCTCCACAAATCTGTTCAGTCAGTAACCTTTCTTCCTCCATTCGTCAATGGTTTTATACTTCTAGTTCTTCATGTCTCAGCTCAAATCTTACCTTTTTGGAGATTTCTTCTCTGATCACTACATTTGATGTGATCTAACTCCATTTCCACCAAAACTCTCAAACACAACACTCATAATTCCCTGATAGCACTGATCATCATATGAATTTATCTTATTTGTTTATGTACATATTTGTCATGTCTACCCCACTAGAATATAAGTCCAATAGGACTTAAGACTCATGCCTGCATTTTCACCATGTCTAGAGCATTGGCCTTGCACGTAGTTGGTAAACAATAAGTATCTGTTGAAAGAAGTAAGAGGATTACAAAGAAAGGAAGGATGGATGGGGGCAGCCCCAGTGGCTCAGCGGTTTAGTGCTGCCTTCTGCCCAGGGTGGGATCCTGGAGACCCAGGTTCGAGTCCCATGTTGGACTCCCTACATGGAGCCTGCTTCTCCCTGTGCCTGTGTCTCTGCCTCTCTCTCTATGTCTCTCATACATAAATAAATAAAATATTTTTTAAAAAGGAAGGATTGATGGATGGATGGATGGAAAGGAAATCTATAAGCCATTTTGTTCTCTTCTCAATCTTTCATAAAATACCTGCTCCGGACTCCTACTGAGGGGTGCCTTTAAATGTTAGAGTGTCTATTCTAATCTAACTTTTGCTCTACGCTTCCTGTTGTTCCAACTACTTAATCAGCAGCAGCAACATACTGAAAAAAAATAATTTTTTCCATTTTCAAAGAAGTAATTTTTATTGATATGCAATCAATGATCATTCCTTCTTCACCCATTCTCCATATGAAATGCTCATATATGGTGGATAGCGTAAGTTCTCTTCTTCTTCACCCCAGAGACCTTTAATATGTTATCACTAATATTATACTCATACAATTACACATGATTTGAACATTTGAAGAGATCTTAGCCAAGAAATCGCTGATATAATCAGAAAGAATCACTAAATTCTTCTCTAACAGGTCATACCGACAGGGATTTCAGAAAAAGGACCAAAACTAGAAGAAAAAAAAAGGAGAGGCACATTCCAGATGATTCAACATCCCCTCTAGATTTTATCAAGAACAGTTATATTTATGTACTTCCAAATAAGTTTTAAAAAGTAATTTTTATCTTAAACAACATTAACCAGAAGACAGCTATGTTTTTACTGATTACTAAAAAAGCAGAGGATAATCTCTAGCTTGCATACATCACTTCCACCATACCACCATCTGATGGCAGCATTCCCTCAAAATATAGATTTTTAGTTTTTAATGTTTCAGATCAATTCTATCCTTTACAAGGCGTCTGCTATTTCCAGACAATGTGATATAAATATTTCTATGGCATAGTCTGTTCTCTCAAGGAGCTCACAGTACACTAGAAGAGAAAGACTTATACACAGATCATTTTAATAACAGTGTGCAATGAATATTATAGAAGCTTAGAGATGGGCTCTTAGCCTAATATGAAGATAGGATTTTCCCCTATGAGATTATGCCTGAATTGAGTTTTAAAATGTACAAGTTACTTAGATTAAAACAGATAGTAAAATGATAAATAGCATCTTAGAGAGGAAAAAAAATACTGGTTTGTGTATAATGAAGAAAAGAGGTTATTAGAATCAAAGGAGGGAAAGATAGCTGTACATTTCAGGCTAAATTATCCACTAAAAATAACATTTTTGGGAAATATTTACTATATGCCAGACATTCATCTACATACAAGGAGAACAAAATGAACACAGTCTTTGCTCTAATAAAGCTTTTCTTCTAGCACATACGATGATGATTAATTGAAACTATAAGCCAAGTAATTATATTCAAATTAAAAATACACAGGATAATGGATAGTGTAGACACAGGGAGATGGCAGTAGGGAGGCAGTGACATTTTAGATAAGCCACCGGGGATCACCAGATGTTTACCTAGGTGATAAAATTATATATACGGACTATAATCACACTCATGACTGAAGTACATTAGCAAACTAACAATCCACTTACCAACACTTGCCCCACAAGCGTCTGTGCTGAGAGCAGCATTTCTACACGATTACGAAATATTCCTTGGAAGTGGAGACTTTTTAAATGTTTATTACCGATGCTCTTTGTTAAGAGTAGTTCCTATAAGCAAGAGAAAAGAAGTGAGTGAGCTGGATCCCAGGGAAAGTAATCTGTTTTATGTATGTTGGTGGCGCCTCCTACTGTATTATCGGCCGGCAATCACTCCCCCCTTATCCAACGCAGAGAAACCTGAAGTCGTTTATTCAGCATATTATGGAATGAATTTTACTGGGTATGCATTTTACTGCTCTTTTGCACAGCTTTTTAATTAGGAATTCTGCAGTTTTCACCATGCCTTCCTCACAGTCCTAGACGATTCAAACTGACATTATTGCAGTGATCAGGATTGGGAGTAACAAGCTTCTTCCTACTCTGGGAACATACCCTTTTTTTATCAAGATACATGGACAAGCAAAAAATATCACGAGTTGATCTTTAGTGATTGCTTAAGTATCTGCTTTTTTTTTGAGAAAGAAGGAAAGTTTCAGCAATTTTATGTTGCTTTTAGTTCCTTACGTGGTGTCATATCCTGCTGATATAATCCCTCATATTTATAAAATGCCTTTTCTTATTATATTTAAAATTTATAGTAATCCTATAAAGCAGACAAAATAAGTGTGATTAAATCCACTGTCTACTGATAAGAACACTGAGGTATACAGAATTTACGTGACTGGCCCATGAGCAGGGGATGAGGAGAGGCTGGAGTCTGAAATAGCCCCCATATCTGTTGGTAAGCTATCACCAAAAAAGATACAAGTGAGCTAGGATTGACCACGCCTTGCTGACTGAGACCATCCAACTTTTAGAAAAACTCATTATATATGAAGCCAAGGTTTTAAAACGACTTAATTTTTCTACTCTTAATTTCTGAATGGTAGGAAGAGAAGTCTCATTAAATAACTATTTGATAGAATTCTTATCTTGATCAATAATTTGCCCTCTAATACTCATCATGTGCATTCCTAAGGCATGGTCTGAGAATTGATTTTTAAAAATATTCAATATAACATTAATATGGAATATTCCTTTGAATTTCATTATGAAATTAAAGGTGCCTTCTAGAGGAAAACATTTGACCCTAAGATATAATAAAACCATACTTATGAATGTAGTAAACATTTTAAAAATGCACATTTAAGGAAAAAAACTATGATTCCAAATTTTTAAAACAACTTTGACAGTTATGACATTTTTTTTTTTTTGCATTAGGCCACTTTCTCAAAGGCTTAGAGAAAAAAATGCAGCACTCTCAACTTAAATATAACAAGTTACTGAGAAATCACTCTACTTATCTCAAATCCTCTCCTCAAGATTCAAAACCAGAAAACTACAGTGTTCTGGTGGCTTGGATCATACTTCTTAATATTTTGTAATAGTTGCTTCCTATTAGAAATTAAAAGACACCTCTGGACAGAAAGGTGGATATGAATAGCATCCAAAATAAGGGAAAGATACAGCAAATGTTTATGGACAAATGGGTTCTCACGTTTTTGTAGCCACACAAAAATAGATATAATGGGACTAGAATATATATTTTCTGGAGCAGAAGTTCAAGCAGATTAAACAATTCTACCAATTCAATTGTGCATTGGGAAAAAAGAAAAAAAGGTAGAAGCAGACTCTCCATACTCATTACTGTATCGATTTTGTGAAGAAGTAAGTGCACCTCAGTATACTTTCATGGATCTTAAGCCACTGCCTAAAGTCTTTACAAACAATAATTAAGAATAGAGGGAATGTGTTTAGCAACAAAATCTGTGAATTGGGTACATATTGAATGTAGAAACCTGAATTCCATTTTATGATATTGCCAATGACCTCAAAAAACTACCACAAAGGTTATTATAGATTCTGTTATTTTTATGTCAGTGTTTACCATTAGAGAAATGTCTTTTTTTTTTTTTTAAGAGAGAAATGTCTTATGTGTTCTGTTATGGAAATTACTATATCAGAAAAACAAAATTTGGGAAAAGAAAATTGGAAACAAGTCACACAGGGCATAATAAAGCTCTTTGCCTTCGACCACTGGTAGTAGAGCAGCCATTATATAGCATTTGAGAGTTTTATTTCAAGCTCTTATTCAAAATCTTACCTGGGTAAGATGCCATTATTCTTATCATCATTTGCCAGCTATTACTCAACAGCTCCTACCTTTGCAAAGTTTGGTTGGTTTTGAGAAGTATTTCTACTTAGTGGCTGGATGGCACATGGATGTATGCATGGGTTTCTGGGTGAATGTATGTATGGCTAGGTGAGTTGTGTGAACATAGTATATAAGAGGCAATGAAAAAAAAGAAAATAAAATAAAAATTAAAAAAGAGGCAATGGACATGTGTAAGTATATATGCATCCTGCACACATGATTCATGAAAATAAGGTTGACCTGATGGTCATTTCTGTATGTCTTATAGTACCAAGCACAAGTATCATTTTAAAATTCAAATAGAGGCATAGACAGAATGTTTGTGAACATTTTTTTCAGAATAGTGATCCTTGTTTCCAGAGCTACCATTCATTATTGGCCACACCAGACATTGCTTCTCTGAGTGGTGGGAGTGGAGGCCTGGCTCTCCATACCTGCCACCTTTGGAATGGCAGCCTGTGGTCCTGTTTTCCACCCCAGGAGAGGATCAGCCCCTTTCAAGGGCATCTGATCAGAGCTGGGTCTGTTAGTTCCTGACAAGGGTGTGAAGCTTAAATTATTTACTAAACCCAATCACTTGCCAAACCTGTCTCCATCTTCATACAGTGGGATCCAAAATAAGGAAACTGACCAAGAGAATTCCTGTTCCCTTGATGTTTTGCCATTTTTTAATGGTTCTCCAGATTAGCCTGAAAATGAATAAGAAGAGGAGTCCAAGGAAGAAGGTCACAAAGGAGGAGAAAATAAACGCTGCTTGGATCTCAGTTGAGCAGGCCATTTTCCCAGATCTTCCCTACTATCACTCTGGCTCATTTGAAAGATCAGCAGACGGAACTGTTGGGCTTCTATGATGTCATGATCACATGGTAATGATTCCAGAAATTAGAGTTTAGTGTATTACTGAGTCCTGGTCTTGGAAGGACAGATGAGAAGAGCAGTTCAGGATTTTTGCTTAGCACATCAGTAAGAAAGGCATGATAGTGCACGTATTATAGAAGGCAATTTTACCAATGCAAATATTGGTCAACTGATAAATATTTGAGCCCAGTAATCCGTTCCCCTTATCTCTTCTTTATGGGACTCTCCTCTTTCTTGCTTTTATCCCTACCCTGTCAGCAAACACTTTGGTCCAGCAGAGGTAAAGTTCAGAATGCGAGTAATTTCTTTTTTCTTCTCTGCTGTTTTCAAAGGCGTAAGAAATGTCATGCTTTTCAGTGTGCACAAGTGGCAGGCAAAATGTCAGAGCCTGATGGGGGAGGGTAGTCTCCTGAGTTATTGTGAAGATGGCCTGACACAAGGTGATGAGACCCAGGAGAAATGTTGTTGTCCTTTCGAGCCCACCGTGATTCTGCTCTGTGTGGCAGACTATTTTGAGAAGAGAATTACAACATTTCCTGGGACGGCTGCCATAGTTATCTCTCCTTCTTCTAAGCTGAGCTGTAATTTCCACAAAATCTAGTCATTACATTAGCATAGGGCAAAATTAGGAAGGACTCTGGTCAAGAGTTGGGAGCCCTGAATTCCAGTCCCAGTCTTTCAATTAAGTTGCTGTGTGATCTCTATTACTTTTCACAGTCGTATTTTATGTTGAAAGTAACATAATAATATACTTGACGGAATTATGGTGGGGATTCAATAAGATAGTGTGATCATATTTTGAAAAGCATAAAACCCAAAACAAGAAAAGATAACCGTTAGTATTTCAGTTCCTTTTCTGAATGGCACTGATTATAAAGCAAAGAAGAAGGAAGGAAAGAAGAGGGGAGCAAAGAAAGAAGGATGAAAGTATGTACTTAGATGACATGCACACATGAGCACCAGCCCCTATAGCTAGCTATTTGGAAAATAAGATCACAGTTTCCGAGTTAAAGCTCATTTACTTAGTCTGATTAATCTTAAGTAATGATGAAGCCATCATCATCAATTAAACTTTCTTATTTTCCTAATTTCTGCTATTTAATATTGTCAAAGTAGCACCAATTTTTTTGAGGATGCTATCTAGGCATCTTTCCTTTTTTCCCAGAAATTGTCCTAAGAAAACAAAAAGATTCAATTGCAATGAAACAGTCAGGTCATTTGACCCTCTAATATTATGTTATGGTGATGGTAATATTAGTTACTATGGCTGAGTCAAAAAATGTATGGATGGTTCCAAAGTCAGACTTTTTCAAATTTGTCCTGAACCTGGGGTATCCAGGTCATCCGATTTCCCTGGAACTATCTCAGCTTTGGTACTGAATGTCCAACATCCTGAGAAGACCCTTGGTCCTGGGCAGGTTAGGTAGTTGGTCCTCCTGCCACCCACCACTTCCACTACTTCTACACAGTGCTGAAGCCACACTGCCCCATCCTACCTACTAGATCATGCAAAGCTATTTCTCTCTCCAGACCTTTCCAACACACTGTTCTTTCTTCTGAGAATACACACTCGTGTCTCTGGCAGCTGCTTTTTCCAGGTCTCTTTTTAATGTCCCATCACACTGTCCTGACCATCCAACAGAAAGGGAGGGTCAGGCACATGCTCCAGAGTTCTATGATGGCCCTTTCCTTCACAGCACTTCCTAAACTTCTTGGAATTACCTTATTGTCTCATTTATCTTCTATCTTCCCTCACAAGAATGTAAGCCTCAGAAGCTTTGGGATCATACCTGTTTTATTCATGAGTGAGTAGCCTGTGTCAAGTAATATTATCTGCCACATGCTTGGCAAGTCACATGAACTTCAGAAATATCTGGTGATTGGATGAATCAATCCTAGATATTTGCTTAAAATATTTGCTTCGTGAATGAAATACTGACTCTACATGGACTTTAATCCCAGTTAGCCACGCTTCTCTACTCCATTATTTCCCACCTCTCACTACGAACTATTTCATCGAGCGTGCCATCTGTGTTTATGCACAGTGCATAGTATGTGGTATGTGTGTGTGTGTGTGTGTGCTCAGAATGTGTATATATAATGTGTGTGTAAGTTTTGTGATGTGTGTATGCATGTGGTGTGTGCATGTGATGGTGGTAGTATGGGTGTGCAGGTACATGTGACATGTCTGTGCTTATCCAAGCGGTGTGTATGTGTTGAGTGGTATGGTGTATGTATGTGTGTGTGTGTAGTGGAAAGGGCTGTGATCTGGATCAACTGCCATTCAAAAGGTTAATATCTAACTTTTAGATGCTAATAGATACAAATTTGACAGCTTTTCTCAGAGTTACTGATATACTTTATCATGGCAGAAGTGTGTGATGAAGGAAAAGGTGCCACTTATAGCTTGGCAGTAATTCAGTATTTACAACTGGCGAGACAGACAACTTTGAAACATTACATTTTACAATAACTGAGAAAGGACTCTCTTTGTACTAGATAGTTTAAAGAAGAAAAAAATAACTATTCTGTTGGCTACCTACTATCAGCCAGGATCTGTCCTGTGTGTGTATGTTGAGCAAGTATTATGTGCCAGGCACAATGGAAGCACAATGGTCAACAAAAGAAACCTAGTTCATACCCTCAAAGGGGATATAGTTAACTGAGGAAGATATTTACAATTAGAAGTCAGAAAAAGTGGGGGGGAAATAGGTGATCGAAGAAGGGATTCTAATAGAGGTAAGGAGGCCAGAAGCTGCCTCAAGCATGTTGTGTGTGAAACTGAGGGTGGAAGCATGACATGCTATCTTGGCAGATCCCCCAGTGGTGTGGAGAGGCAGGGAACAAGCATTGCGCCCACTGTTTGGCTGAGACACCATCTTGGGCAAGGATGGGAAGGAGGATGATACTTCTGGAGAGGGTGGTTGGATGGACAGTAATGACCCAAGAGAAAACTGGCTGCATATGAAGGAGACCAGATCATGCAAGACCTTGTATTCCAGCTTAAGATAAAAAAATACAAACAAATAAAATTCAACCCAAGAACAAGAGAAAACATGAGAAAGGTTTCAGAGAAAGGCATTAAGTGATTAAATCCCTGTTGTAAAGGTATTGCTCTGATATATGGAGAAAACACTGCTGCAGGCAGGATATGCTGGCTGGTGGAGACAAGTGAGTGGATGGGAGTGAAATCTAGGAGGTAATATCTGCTCCCCTGCATGTGGGAAATGAAGGAGAAGATTGGTTAAGGCTACCCTGCATTTCCAGTGGTACTTTTGGGTGGTTCTTGGGACGATTCACTGCTATGCCTTTAAAACTCCATCTAAGAAATGAAGACTATAATATAAAGAACTTTTCCCCCACTCAGATGAATTTTTTATTTTTAATTTTTTATAATGATTTTATTTGAGAGAGAGAGTGCAAGAGAAAGCATGAGCAAGGGAGAGGGACAGAGGGAAAAAGCAAACTCCTTGCTGAGCAGGGAGCCTTATGTGGGGCTCAATCCCATGACCTCGGATCATGACCTGAGCTGAAGGCAGATGCTTAACTGACTGAGCCATCCAGGTGCCCCTAGATGATTTTTTTTTTAACATGTCAGTGATTTGATTAGAAAAATAGCTTCACTTTGTACACACCTCTGTAATTTCCTCTGGGCATTCAAATATTCTGGAAAAATTTTACTTTATAATGAGACTGAAAAAATGTTTTATTTTAAAAATTTAGTTTTCAACAAATGTGCCCTATTCGACAAAAGTAAGTATGAACTTCATTTTTAATGTGTATATAGCAGTACTTATGAGTGTGTATGTGCATTTGTTTGTGTATAATGTTTCTGAGAATAATCATATTATAATATAATCTTTTAAGGGCCCAAATCCACCCATCACACTGAATGGTATAACCCTACCTTCTTCTGTTTCTATAAGCCGAGGTTCTTTTCGTACTCCCAATGAACATCCTTACCATCTGTCAAATACTGGTCAAAAAATACATATCCTCACTTCATGAAGCTAGTCAATGTTAGAAACAAGCCTAAAGTCAGGGATGAAGGTGGCTTCACCTCTACAGAACACCCACGTGGTAATGAGAGAACCTTAGCTTTCTGGGGTAAACATCTTCTGGTGGATCTCATGCATCTGTAGCTTGGAAAATGTTACTTACAGATTGTAGCTTCAGTGTCTCAAGGCATTTGCATGAAGCTATTTTAGTCACCAATTCTTTACCTTTCACTTTCTGCAGGCTCCATTTCTATTTTTGGTTTAACATCTCAAGTGTCAGGAAATAGGAGAGAGAGTAACTTTACTACATTTCGAGAAAGCTTAGTTTTGAGGGAATACGATTTAATCTATATTCTCTTTAGAGGCATGATCCCCCTTTAAAAAAATTCACTGTTTTTTTTAACGCCATATGTATCCTAAGTGGACAAACCACAGAAAAATGTTCCACCATAGGAGGCACTTCAACTCAATTGGATCTCTTTACCTTTTGGGGAGACTATGGGTTTGTGTTTAGAAACTATCAGCTCTGAAGAGGCTGATATCATAAACAATGTAGTTGTAGTTAAAATCCATAAAGAAACTCAATTTTGTTTTTCTCTTTTCATCAAATTTGTTGGTTTACTTCTGAAGCATAAGCCTTCAAGCAAGCTTCTTATGCTTCCCCATCTTCGTTTTCTCATTAGTAAAATGAGAAGCCTGCTACTGGTATTTGGGATTCTTACCAGCTTCAAAACATGAGTCTTTGATTCTATAATCCTAGATTATGACTCTACTGGATTGTAAACTCTATACCATATACCAGTGTCTAACTTCAACCACCAGATGAGTTCATTAAAAAAATAAACAAAAAGGAAGAAGCATCATTTCTGAGTGGATTTTCACTAAAGGGGTCTCCCCTTTGATAAGCTAACTTGGAACCCAATTTGGTTTCTTTTTTTAAAAAATATTTTATTTATTTATTCATGAGAGACACACACAGAGAGAAAGAGAAAGAGAAAGAGAAAGAGAAAGAGAAAGAGAAAGAGAAAGAGAAAGAGAAAGAGAAAGAGAGAGAGAGGCAGAGACACAGGCAGAGGGAGAAGCAGGCTCCATGCAGGGAGCCTGACAAGTGACTCCATCCCCGATCTCCGGGATCACGCCCTGGGCTGAATGCAGTGCTAAACCACTGAGCAATCCAGGCTGCCCAACCCATTTTGGTTTCCTCTTGGATCTCATGGAATTTTCTTCATAGAGGGAATATGGTTATGTTGGTCACAGTCTCTGATTCCAATTGTGCATCTCGAGCCTCTTTCCCTATGTGATCTGATTAGAAATGTGCTAACTAGTTTGCCAGAAACATCATCTCTTATGTTGTCTGCCCAATCTCCCGCTCCTCCTCTCACTAACTTGTTTTCTGTGGTCTCTACAGAGTTATGCTTCACTTTGGGTATTTGCAAACAGCATATTTAAGTCCATATGTATATCAGATATATGGGTGGATTGATAAGTGCAAAGTGAAGAATTTCCTCAATCTTTTAAATTTTCTCATGTATTATTCCTAATTGCACTGTTTGGAGGGTGGTCTTAAATCCTAGTAGAAAACAATAATAAAGGTTAAGATGTGAGCCTTTTCCATTTGACCAGCAGATGGGAGTATTTCACAGGGAATTAGCAAGCTAAGGTTTTTTTTTTTTGTTTTGTTTTGTTTTGTTTTGTTTTTGTTTTTGTTTTTTTTTGGTTGTTTTTTGTTTTTGTTTTTGGTTTTGGTTTTGGTTTTTTTTTTTTTTTTTTTTTTTTTTTTTTGAGAAGATGGAGGACTTTTCTGGAAGAAAAGGAAAAAGGAAAAAACAAAAACAGAAAGTTAAGAACAAAGGGAGGGACACCCAATCATATAAAATACAGGGCTTCCAAGCAATCTCACCAAAAACCCATTTTTTGTACAGGCTTTCTGTTTATCCTCTGACTCTGCCCATTTTGAAAGAATAGAAGAATGAATTAAACTGTTGATAACTCTGGAGTTTTTGTATTTTTTTTTCTTTCTTTCTTTTCTTTTTTTTTAAAGTATAATCTCTATGGATTGTCAAGAGTCCTAAAAAATCTTTTCATGAGAATGAATAATGCAATCAGTCTCTCTAGCAATCAGGCCAACTGAACATCAAGCTGGTGATTTCATCAGAATGCTTAATGCCAACCAGCAAAAGTGGTGTGAGAGCAACACAGAGGAGGCTTACTGTTGGCAACTCCAACCAGCCATTCTGGCCAGGGTCTCAATGCAGTTATTGTTATATCATCCCTTTGCCCATCTTCTCTACCGCTCCTGTTTGGATTTATTGGTCTACCATTGAAAAGATTAAGGCAAATCACCAAGGATTGCCCCAGCAGCTGGTTGCTGTGTGACTGTGTTACCACAGTCACAATTTCAATGAACTATGTTTGTTTGAGTCTCTGGGCAGTTGTATCCAACCTGAAGATTAGATTGAAAAACGGAGTTGTCACCAACAGCATAGGAGATGAAAGCCATCTCTTCTGAATCAACTTCCTTTGAATTGGCTGTTCTTCCAGATTCTCCTCTCCAAACCCTCACAGTCTCCTTGCAAGCTTTGGCAGGAGACGAAAGAATGGACTGGCTTCCTGCTCCATCTTTGGTTTGAGGATAGGCCAGCAGTTTTCCAATTATTCTCAGGAGAGAAACTAAAACCCTATAGATACAAAATAATTTTCTAAAATTCAAATTTATTTTAATCTACACATTTTAAAGAAAATCTCAACAAATGATATAAGATACATATGCAAGGCAAATGAAGTTCTCTAAAACTGGTTAATATCTTCTAAGATACAGCTTTGCATATTCACTAGCTGTATTATTTCTCCCACCAAAGGATAAAGTTGCCCTTTTTACTGGCATTTCTGACTTTCTTCATCAGTATTGTGATTTTAATTGCATTTATCCAAAACTGCTTCTGTAAGCAGTGCCCTTGATACAGTGTGTGAAAGTAACTGTTGCATTAATACATTTATTTTCTTTTTTCAAGATGTCCTTGAGTAAGGGTCTTTTGGAATATAATATGCAAACACTATGTAGATAAGCACTGAGGCACAAGAATTACTGAGTATTAAATCTGTTTATCCCTAAGTCCTACTAATTTATTTTGAAAACGAGGAAACCAAGACTGGGACAGAGGAATTTATTCTTCAGTTTGTGAAAACAGAGCTACCTCAACCTGTCCAAATGCATAGCATCTTGTAGAAAAAAAGATAAGCCTATGATGTTGCATAGTAATCAAAGTCCAATGGTAAGCTTGTTTGGGAAAATCTTTGGGCCTCCTGAATATTTAAAGATGTCTTTTAATCTCACTTCTAACAAGCATTGAACTGATAATGCAAAAAGTAAAAGTGCTATAAAAGAGATAAGGATCAAATCCTTTCTGACCAGGAGAGAGAGTGAAAGGAGAGAGTGTAGCAATTTAGCTGTACGAATTTATTTGCTAGTTGAGAAAGTCAAACTCCATGGAATGGCCATCACTGAGCAAGTAAGAGCATCCCTTTCCTCATTTACACTCATTTGTAATCAGTAGTGCCAAGGGCCAGGTCCTTGTATTGCAAGTCCTTGTATTCACCAAAGGCTGCGGTTTGGAAATCTTACCACTAGGGAGCAACATCGACTAAGTTTTGCCCTATAGGGTTTTTTGTTTGTCTAGGTTTGGGGACGGGGCGGGGAGCTGTTTGCTTTGTTTTTTTTAAGGGATAGTTAGGAATACATCCAAATAAACCCTTCAAAAATTATACTTTTGCAGTTCCTGTTCACAGGAAGGGGAAGGATGGAGTCCTGTAAGACCAGAAGATCAAGGAGAACATATGACCACCCTTTGTTTGCAAATACTTTGGCTCACCTCAATGAGGCTGGAAGAAGAGATGTACAGATCTATGCATATGAATCTCATTAGACTGGGAAAGGTTATTCAGGATTCCTTTCCTCTCTGGATTTTCATATGTCAGAAAACTGTAACTTGTATATTCAAAAATTAATCCTTGTCCTGAAACATCATCTTTGGGTTTCTTGGCTTAATGAAAGAATGAAAATAATGCATTTTTTTTTTTTTTTACATCTCCACTCAAAATATCTTCTTTAGCACAGACTTTTCTTGTTGCAAAGACCACCTTACAGGAGTGATCTCAATCATAGACAGTCAAGGCTCATCGCAGGGATCAAGAAATTGGCAAGAGAATCTTAGAAATGTTTCCCACTTAATGCGATGAAGTGAAACAAAGCACAGAAAGGTAGGAAAAATTCAACTAGTTTCCTCCAGAAAGGCAATGGTGCCATAGAAAAGAAGGTCCAGGATTTTCTTCTTTGGCATCCTGAGTTATTCCTAATCCCTTCTGCAGCTGGAAAATAAGCTTCTGGGAGCTCTTTGGATTTCTAGACTCTTTCTAACCCCGTCACACACTGGTTTCCAATCTACTGTCGCATATGCTTCTCACTTCTGGAGTGAAGCAACAGAGAGTAGTTAGTAGAGGTGTGCAGAGCCTAGTATGCCACCTGGCCCAACAACACCCTGATAATCACGTCACTAACCTTTCCTTTGGATGTGGAGTGGGGATGAGCCAGCTCTGCTTCACTGTTTGCTGGGACTTCCTAGTTTGAAAAACAGACATTTCTGCCTAATGCGCAATCTGTCACTTGCACTCTAATAGAAATCACCTGCACCTAGAATAATCATTAAACAAACTGACAGACAGTACATAATAGCTGGACTTCTTAGCTGTAATAGTACCTGGCTGAATCAAGTAGATGTAATAAAAACAACCAAAACACACCAACACACATTATTTAGAAACATTATTCACAGGGGAATCATGGCCTCTGCAGATGCCTGGAGATTCAAGAGGTCCTTTCTGGCCAGGGGCAAGTGTCCTGGACCCTCAAGGGATGGCTTTCAGTCTCAATTTTACTTACCAAATCTGGGGAAAAAAGCAACCAAAAACAAACCAAAAAACCTCACTACTCTCCTGGGAGATAAAAATACCCTGTCTCCTTCATAGATTGTATGAGGGTCAAGATTTCTATGGGGAAAGCAGTTTGTAAATTAAAGTATTAAGCCCTCAGTGGGATAGCTCTTTGAACACTCAATAATAATAGCTGTCATTTACTGAGCATAGGGCTCCCTGTTAAACACTTTGTGTAGATTGTCTCACTAAATCTCCACAACTATAGAGATTAAAAATTTGAGGTACAGAGAAATTCAGCAATTTGTTCTTTTTCTCTGAGTTAAGAAGTGATGATTTTGATTCAAAGCCCAGTCTGCAGTCTAGTAGACTCCAGAATCAGTATTCTCACTAATGAGGTTCAGGACATACTGCCTCAAAATACTAAAGATCTTAAGGAGTCTTTTAGAAGACAAAAGCAAGAAGTTCACTCTGATTTCCCCTGCCCCCTGCTCTTCCTCCCTGAAACAGGTCATAAAATTCCCATGTAAGGGTATCTTCCCATACCTGGAGGAAAGAAAACATTCTTATCACCAGACAGGGAATTTATGATTTATTTTAGTACTTATTGTCCCTAGCCCAAATTCTTAAATCTTGTCAATTCTCTACAAATGTATTTTTTCGTTGTCCAAAAGGTATAAAAGATTTCTGCTCTAGTCACTTCTTTGGATCTTTATTCTCTTGTGAAGGCTTCCTTGTACATGTAAAAATTCAATTTTTATTATATATGCTTTTCTCTTGTATGTCTGTTTTTGCCAGTTTAATTATCAGACCCAGCCAGAGACCCCACAAGTGTGGAAGAAAATTTTTTCTTCCTCTACCTCACCGTTAAGCAACACTGCTCTACAGACTGGCTTGTTGCAACCTGTCACCTATATCTTGGGCAGAGAAATCTGCAGTATCTGAACCTCTTCCCTGCAAAGAGGTTAAACCTCCTTCCTCTTCTAAGGCCACAAGGTTCATTACAAAGAGGTACTGGACGCTAATGAAGGATCTTTTTGGAGGGGTGCTTAACAAACAGATTTATTATTATTATTAATTATCATTATTATTATTTAAATTCAGTTTGCCAACATTATAGTATAACATCCAGTGCTCATCCCATCAAGTGCCCTCCATAGTGCCTGTTACCCAGTCACCCCATCCTCCGCCTTCCTCCCCTTCTTCAACCCTTTGTTTGTTTCCCAGAATTAGGAGTCTCTCATGGTTTGACTTCCTTTCTAATTTTCCCCCATTCAGTGTCTCTCCTTTCCCTTATAGTCCCTTTCACTATTTCTTATATTCCGCATATCATTAAACCTCAAACTCAACACCCAAGAAACAAACAATCTAGTCATGAAATGGGCAGAAGACATGAACAGACATTTCTCCAAAGAAGACCTACACTTGGCTACAAGGACATGAGAAAATGCTCTACGTCACTTGCCATCAGGGAAATACCACAATGCTAACGAAATAAAAACCACAATGCTAACGAAAGATCTTTAATGGTCTTATATAATTATCCCCATTGCCTCCACCACTCTAATTTAGAAGTCACACTGTGATGTAAGGGAAAATCTTCATACTGAGAAGGAAAGAACAGAGCTGGAAATGGAGAGAAAGGAAGGCAGAGCCATGGGATGAGGCCAGTCACCATACCTAATTAGCAGCATTTTGCATCCTTCAAAGAGGAGAGCTCTCCTTACTGTCACATTAGGAGGTTGTTTTGTTGGAAGACCCCAATGTCCCCTAGGTGACAGGAAGAAGTGGAGTGTGAGTAGTAGGCCCATGTCATCTGGAAGGTCGCAACTCCAGAGAAAGTGGGCAGAAGAGGGTAATAGCCTCATAGCTCCAAGGTATATCAGGAAGATCTAACCTATAATATATCATTTACCATCCAGTGTTTGGTGTTTGTAGGTGAAATTAGATTAACCACTCCATACATGCATATTTCTTTAAGACTCAAGTTCCTTTGTTAGAGTAGGGTCAGCAGTAAGGATTAATTTCTTGTATACTAATTCTATTTTGATAAATCAAAAAATAATCAGCCAGCTGAAATTTGTAGATCTTTTGCTTCCTCCATAGCATCTGGCAAATCTGTTCATTTTTTAAAAGATGAATTAAGTGGAGCAGGTAGTTGTTCAAAGAAGGCACACATACAACAAACAGTGAGAAAATATGAAGAGATTGGAGGGAGACCAGAACAGAAAATGACAATCAAAGTCCACATCAGAGAATATGGCAGTGTGATAATGAATAATGCTGGTAGAAACAGAGAAGAGTAGATGGATGTGTTTTTAGAAGATAAAAATGTGAGGACATAATTATAAATACACATAGGAATAGTGGTAAAGTGCGCTAGTGTTTATCATGTAAATCTAATTGAAGTTTGTTTA
Source organism: Canis lupus familiaris (assembly GCF_011100685.1). Lineage (NCBI taxonomy): Eukaryota > Metazoa > Chordata > Mammalia > Carnivora > Canidae > Canis > Canis lupus. The sequence goes on from NC_049237.1 coordinate 29,225,494, forward strand.
CTAGACTGGAAGAGTTAACAGTCTGAGTTTTATGATAATCATTCAAAAAAGCCTTTAAATATTACCTTAGCCAAGCAAATTTAAACCAGAAAAATATTCAAGGGTAAGCCCAAATCAAAGTAACTGATTCCAAATTACATAAGTAGCAATGGAGAGATCCCATCTCTATGTCACCAGTTAGGAGTCTGGGTTTCTGGCTCATTGGACCACAAGTTAAATCTTTCTATAGTCTTTCTGTGACAAAGCCAGACGTGTTTTGACATACCTGTCTAATAGTTCTGAGGTGAACTGGTATTTGATGGGGAAAACAGGAAGAACATAACTATTAGAGTGTTCATCTATACTGTATTTCACGCAAGGGACTTTGGAATTTGATGCTTCCACTATACATTAACAATGCAATTTCCCCTTCCATTCATGGTGTTAAATACAATACATCTCATTCTGTTTTCATTGGTTAAAAAGACCTAATAGATCATGGTGTATTTTGATCGCTTAGCAAAGAGCAGAGCATTCACTTTGGGATAATGCAGGAAATAGAAGGTTTGCTTTCCTATGACCTAGGGGTGTGCCAAGAACATGGATTATAGTCTTTCTTGTCCCATTAACAATCCAAGCCAGCTTTGTTTGCCGAGCTCATGTCACACAGCCAAATGGGTAAGTCAGAGCAACTGTTTCATGCTAGGGATGGGGTTACAAACAGCAAAGTATCTACCTACACTAATTGAAAGGGGGAGTAAGCTAGGCATTGGGATAATAAAAATAGACTATTAAGTGTCTTCCTGGGAATCAAAAACCATCAAAAATAAAACAGTATAATAGATTCTTAGCATTCAAGGGTAACATTTTAAATTTTAATTATTTAGGAACATGTAGTAGTAATTAGTAACTTAATAGGACTGATGAATTTGAACTTAATGTTCTAAAATGGGCTAAGATGGCAAGTCTCTTAGGGAGTAAACTTAGTGGCTTCCCTGTATCTGAATCTTGACTTAATTGTGCTCTCTACTTATCAGGGTCTATTCACTACTGGTTGTGATTGGGTTTAAAAAAAAAATTAAACTAAAACCACACATTCATGTATTTTGAAAAACGACCTTGAAGAAGTCAACAACTAAGTTTGAGATGAAAATGGAGAGGCTCCAAAGGTTATGTTTCTCAGACAGATTAAGAAGTCTAATGGTGAAATCAACTTAGAACCATGATGTACTCTACAGAGAAACAAGAGTAAGCAATCTGTGAAACTACTTCAGCAATTGCTTCCACCAGAATTTATTTTAATAGCTATATAAAAGACTTTAGGACTAAATTTATGGAATCATTAATTGTCTAAGGGGGTCACTTAAAATTTTAAGTTACACTTTATAGCATTTTATGGAGGAAATGATATGTAATAGCGGTATTTTCAAACTTGTGGATTTGAGAAGACTTAGGGGCATTTCCCTCAGAAATGCATTTTTCCCAAAGCCTATGGCACAGATAAGAAAAATGGAATACTTCAGAGAAGAAATGATGCAAAGTAGTTAAAAAAAAAAAAAAGGATTCACTTTTTCCAGGCAGATGTGGATTTGGGAATCAAGGCAGTTTGAGCCATAACTGCTGATAACAGAAATGCCAATAAAAGATGTGGTGATGCAGGTGGGAGATTCGAAACCCCTAAAGCCATGTGCCAACAGGAACTTCATGTGAGCAAATTCCACAAACTATGAATTAGGAGTGGAGGGCCTAGAAATCTAGTCCGTCTTCTCTGAACTATCACTGTGACATTGGGTAGGAAATCTTTTATCCTTTCCTATTCTTTTCTTCTTCTTCTTTTTTTCTTTTTGAACCTCAATTTTTTCATCTATAACATGATTGCAGCGACCTGGATGATATCTGAGATACAGTTCAGTGATTTTATGGCCTGTAGCTAATCATATTATATAGTTTTGCATCCTTTTGTTCCTATTGTACATGAGATATTAAATATTTTTCACATAACTAAAATTACCTTAAGACATTGTTTTGATGATTGCATAATACATATTAACTTAATTATTTAGCCATTTCCTATTTAGGTTTTCAATGTTTTTATTATAAAAGTGCTGCAATAAGTATCTTTGTAAATATTTCTTCTCTCTCTAGTGATTTCCTTAGATTGAGTCCTAAAAGTGAAATTGCTATGCAAAAGAACATGAGCAGTTTTAAGTGCTGGATATTTATGGTCAAATCTCTTCTTGGACAGCTTGTGTTGTTTTATTTTTACTAGAATGTCTAGGTCCTCTCTCTTCTACCCACACTGTTGTGTTTCACATGTTTCAAATATTGGGTCAGTTGATAATGCTTCATGTAGGGCAAGAAAAAGGTTTCCTCCACCTCTTCATGTCGCTAGCTGGATATGGAAATGAAACTGGCAGAGATAGATGTACAGGAGAAAAGTATATGGATTTTAGTGAACTTTTTGCATGTACTTAGGAACCTTCACACATACAAAAAAAATGAAGATCCTGGGCAGCCCAGGTGGCTCAGCGATTTAGCGCCACCTTTGCCCCGGGTGTGATCCTGGAGACCTGGGATAGAGTCCCACATTGAGCTCCCTGCATGGAGCCTGCTTCTCCCTATACCTGTGTCTCTGCCTTTCTCTCTCTGTGTCTCTCATGAATAAATAAATAAAAATCTTTTAAAAAATGACGATCCAAAGAAGTGACCAGAACAGGATTTTTTTTTTTTTAATAAACAGTACATCTGTGAAGAATTAACAAGGCAAAGGGTTTTGTACTGGGGGAAGTAAATGGTGAAGAAATAACTGGAAGGTAGAGGTTGGTTTAATCAAGGTTTGTTTGTGGTTGCTTCTGGTGCCCTTTCTGGGCTAATAAGAGTTTATTTTTTTAATAAAAGAAGAATTTGTATTCTGCCTTTAGGCAGAAAAGGGGGAAATTTTTCTGCATTTACTGTTTCTTAATTCAGCTCAAAATAATTTTTATGTCAAAGAGGCATGTATTGGGGTGACATATCCTAGTTTCTTTCATTCATTAGAAAATTATGTGTTGCTATCCATTGACATTTTTTTTTTCTATTGGAAAGGCAGTCCTTTCTTTGCTTCAGTATTAAGAATATCTTTTATATTAAAGACAATATTAACCCTTTGGCTCTTTGTAACCCATAGATGTCCTAGCCTCACCTACCAGTAATTATAAATTTCTGCCATTCACAAATCTTAATGTTCAGAGCTTTACCTTTGCTGATAAAGCACTTCTGGGATTTCTCTTGCTACTTTATTCTTAGGAACTTGGGTAGGGAAGGGGAGGAATTCACATAAAGATCAGATATTTGTACCTTCTCATGACGGCTGCTCCTTCTGCCTCAGAGTCAATGACAAAAAACCCAATGCTGTTCCTGGCATTCCCTAAGCAACATGAGGGCTCTTCTTTCTGATTGACCAGCAGGTAGGTTTCTTTAGGTTTTTTTTAACCTGTTCTTTGGAAAGAGCCTTCCAAAGTAGGATAGTTGGGTTTCTCAATTATATGACAGGCTTGGCCTCTCTTCCTCAGATAGCACAGGTGATCCAAGGATGGAGGTGTTTCTATAGCAGGCAGTGGACAGGCCAGCTTCACACACTTCTTGGCACCGGTCTTCACACTGATGGTTAAGCTCTGATACTTTCTTTCTGACATACCCCAGTTTACCAGTCAGACCTGCAAATACATTTGAACATGCTCAAGATTCCTGCTATCTCTTTCAGACTGACTCTTACATATTTCCAAGTCAGAGGTTGGTTTGAATAACCATTCCCTTTCTTGACCATTTCATGGCAGTTGGGCAGCCAGCAGGTAGGGGTGAGGAGACTTCAGGGGGTGGTATAACCGGAAGTCTTGAGGATCATAGCACCTGCCTGACTCCTACCCAAATACTGCTACATATTGTGCAAATAATTCTTCCAGGTTTGTTTCTGTTGTTTTCCCATGTACAGAAGTTCATGTTTTTATGTAACCAAATTCAGGGTTTTTTTTTCCTTTAGAATTTGTTCCACTTTTATTCTATAACAAAAGTACCCCTATAGTCTGAACTCTGATGTTCACCTGGAAAAGACTTCCTATGAAGAGCTAAAGAGGGGAAAATAATATTTTGCTGTATCAGTTACTACAAAGTTTATCAAGTCCCAGTGATTAAAAATAGATTGGCTTTGCAAAACAGGCATATATATATCGCCATGACAGAGTGGAAAATCATAATGTAGATCTTATATAAACATGTAATATGTAATTGAGAAAACATTGCATGTTAGCAAACAGGAAGCCTATTATTTCATGAATAGTGTCTGAAATATTGGCTATTATAGGTGAAATATCAAGATAGAATTTCATGTAACTGTGAGGTACATGTATGGCTATTTAACCCAATTTCAGACAGGCAGTTTTACTTAAAGTGTTAGATGCCGTTCTAGGTACTGAAGATACAACTGTGAAATAGACAAGGACTCTCCCTTATTTTAGCAGGAGGAACATGCATTAAATGAATGAATGAAAGAATAAATTAATAAAACATCTCACAATACAAGTTATTTGTGGGAAATAAACATGATGATGAGTTAGAAAAGAAACAGGTAGGAGGTAGAGCAACTTCTTCTTTTTTTTTTTTTTTTTAGATTTTATTTATTTATTCATGAGAGAGAGAGAGGCAGAGACACAGGCAGAGGGAGAAGCAGGCTCCATGCAAGGAGCCCGATGTGGGACTCGATCCCACGTCTCCAGGACCACGCCCTGGGCCAAAGGCAGGCGTCAAACCTCTGAGCCACCCGGGCACCCAGTAGAGTGACTTCTGAGAAAGGTGGTCATAGAAAGCTCTACTAAGAAGGTGGAATGTGAGCAAAGGCTGCCAGAATCACCTCTTCAGGAAAAGAATGAGAAAGACTAGATGACAGCAATGAGGAGAATGGCATCTCTGGGATATCTTGATGGCCTGAGCACATGAGGTGCTGGGGTATTACTGCAGGAGGGAAGATTGGTGGCAGGGCACAGGCCCTAAGGAGTGAGGAGAACATTCCAGAATGAATGCTTGTTAATAGCTGTTTGATCCTGTGCCTGATGTGCTAATTGCAAGGGGATCTTAGAAAGGTAATATTTGAGCTTCTATAATGGGAGGTAGGCTCTACCTCTTTTTTTAGCTAATTTGAGGAAATTCCCAAATATTGAAAGGTGATTAAAATAATGGTCAGGAAAAAAAAAAAGTGTTGTTACTGCTATATATAACTCTTTTTGTTGTCCAATACCAAGATATACCCTGGACTCCTACAGTTTCAAGATTTTAGTATATCAGGAGGATAGCATTTCCACTAAAAGGCTAAACAGTAAGTGTATTAAATCTGAAGCTGTAACGTGCACCCAGGTATTTTGGGCTTCTATAGCAACTGATTAAAGAGAAAGAAAAGAGGTTTGTTGCCTTCAGCCCAGGATGTGATCCTGGAGTCCTGGGATCGAGTCCCATATTGGGCTCCCTGCATGGAGCCTGCTTCTCCCTCTGCCTGTGTCTCTGCCTCTCTCTCTCTTTCTCTCTCTCTCTCACTGTGTGTGTGTGTGTGTGTGTCATGAATAAATGGATAAAATCTTAAAAAAAGAAAAAAGGAGGTTTGTGATATTAGAATATTGGTCAAGAAAATTGATTTGATTATCAAGAGAAGATAGGTTAGCTGCTACACGAGATGAAATTTTGTGTGAGGGTCATTATGTGTACAAAACTAAGAGAGGATCTTTTCACTTTGAACTCTTGAATCCTGTACTTGTGACTTCAGGAGGAAAGAGCTCCATTGTTGGTTGGTGGCGTAGAATGAATACCAAACCTATGTACAACACTCCTATCTTGTTTGGTGCTTTCTCCCAGATAACATTATGTCTGCTTTTTATAGCACTGGAAAACATTGAATCTTACTGAGCCATTCTACAGTTTTACAGAGCTAGCTGCTACTAGATGATGGATTGGATAGTAAGATCAGTAAATCCCATGGCCTTGTATTCTTTCACTGTAAAGTGAGTTCACTGAAAAGTGAGTTCCTTGGCTAAAAAACAATGTGCTGCGTAATATTACTCTATTTTCTAAAATATTATTGGAAATATTTCAGTTTGAAGTGTGAGGTGTATATGCATGTCTAAATTAACATTAATCTCTATACTTCAGGGGTGGTTACATAATATGTGAAGTGTGCTACTCAGTAATTTACACTTCAGAATATTTCACAGGTGATTGGTTAGTATGTGAAACCTTATTCCACAGTTCATACTGTCCTCAGAGGGGACTCCAGAAACTGTTTCACATATCATAGTTTGATTTGGCACCAGAGAGTTTATTAATTAACATAAATAATATTAAATTATGCCACCAGAGAAATGAATAGTGTCAATATATGTCAAACAGAAAGATTTGCATAGAAAAATCTACCATTACATGATTAATAGTCTGACAATCCCTGTAGGCTAATATTTTTTGAGCAGTTCCTTAGGTCTAGATCTCTTAAGTAGAGTTTCTGAGTTCCCAGTTTTATATATAATTCTTTGCTCTTATCAAACCAGACACATAGCCATCCAAATACTTGTTGTGACAAGATGAATCTTTCCTGCATGGGCTTGTGGGGTGCCTGAAGAGGAAGAGTGGAAAGGAGGGGAGTGAGGACTTCACCAAATTTGCAAGATTGATTATCTGCATGTTTTGATGCTGCTTGCTAATAACTATTGGTACCTGTGGCAAAATTTGGTACAGTGTTTGCTTTTAAGAAGAAAAATATAAACATATTATCTAATAATGACATTGCAGAGGAAATTATTATCTCCAACCATCACTAATCACTGGAGGCAACCAATATGTGCCCAAAAGACTCTGAATGGGTATATTGTCTTCATTCAGCGTTAACAGATTCTTTAGGGTGAATAGTGCTTTCAGTAGGGTCACAGATGGCCATGGTGGCAGGTATATGATGGTCAGGGATCAATTTTCTGGTTGTTCCCTGACTGGTTTCACTGGTATACAGAAATGAATTGCTTTATATTAACTCTGGTCTTCTTATAGATGGTGGCTACTGCCAAGTAACTCAACATAGGACATTTGTCAATGCACTACTGCCTTCCATAAAGTACTGAATCCCAGACCCCAAACCAATAAGATTCACAACATCTTAGAGGGGCCAAATGAAGCTGTCCTTTCTCTGAGTCTTCTGGGTGCTGGAACCATATGGTAATCTGAAGAGAAATACAGAGAATACCTTCATCCCTGGTTCTGTGATGACTTTCTACTTGGAAGCTCTTTGGGTTCAGGGCCTTACATGCTTTATCAAGGAAACAGTTGTTTATCCTGTAGTTTTAGCATCATTGTCCACAAGAACCACTGCAGTTCAAGAGACCCTGAGAGTGGTAGCCAATGTTCCATTACCTTATTATACCCAGTATCCCTTTATAGCCAGAAACAAAATGCCATGTGTATAAACTCACACAAATAGACACTTCAAAGAGAAATAAGTCTGTGTGTTTGGGTGTATGTGTGGGGAGAAAAGTGTTACTGAGACTCCCTGCCAGGCTGTCTTTAGGATAAGGTCATATTATACTAATGTAAAACACAGCAAAAAATATATATATTTGGCAAAAATTAGTCATTATTCAATCTGTGACAATTTCTTTGTTGTGCTTAAAGTCTCTTGATACTTAGAATACTTCAGAATGTTTATGACAGAATGAAATTTTACAAAAGCAACATAGCATCTGCAGATACTCCAAGGTAGCGTATGGGACAGTTGCATTCAAGCCCAGAGAAACATACCATTGGGCCCAAGGATGGTGTTTTAAGTTTTTAAAAATGAGCTGTTAACATTTTAAAATCAAGAAGCTTCATTTTGAAGTATCTGAATTTCTGAATGTGTTTGAAAAGTCATACTGAATCCTCATTCCCAGATGGCAGTAATACACTCTTAGAGATAGCACTCTTCCCTAGGTTTTTGCACTTTCCACCTGCCCATTTCATTCTTTTGGCACTTATATTGTGTTCTCCGCTTTGGAACCTCATTCAAAGGTGTATTTAGGGGTGCTTGGATGGTTCGGTGGTTGAGTGTCTGCCTTTGGCCCAGATTGAGATCCCAGGGTCCTGGTATCGAGTCCCGCATCAGACTCCCTGCCTATGTCTCTGCTTCTCTGTGTGTGTCTCCCATGAATAAATAAATAAAATCTTAAAAAAAAAAAAAAACAGAAAGCGGGAAAGTTTAAAAACAAAACAAAACAAAACAAATGGTGGAGGTCCCCAAACTAATTCTACAGAAATTAACTTAATCTACCAAAAGCCCTACAAATACATTTTTATGGACTCTTGATTTTAACTACATCTTGTCCAGTGGTTTCCAAAAATCTGGTCCTGAACTAGTGTCTGGATGGCTGCAAGAAAATTAACTGGGGGAGTTTTCTGAATTCAGATTATCAGACACCTTCATCCTCAAAAATGTCTACTATCTTTATGACCATATCTAGAGAAATTCTCTTGTACAAGTGTATTGAGAACCATTGGTCTCCTCCAGCCCTTCTTACTCTTAGGAGTGAGGGCATTGTGGGAAGGCCATGGAAGTCAGGTAATCAATCACTGACTACCAAAGCTTGACTGCTTGATGGGTCCAGAAATACTGATACATAGAATAAAATTTGTTGGCATTAATAATTTTATTTTGACCAGAGCAGTCCACTGAATGCAAAAATCAAAATCTAAGAGAAATATAGCTGAAGCCAGAATTCGGTCAGAAGCAAAATCAGGTCAGAGATACCTCTCTATCTCATGTTTCTTCTATTTTTCTCCGATCTGTTCTCTGATAACATAAGCATTTCTGCCCTTCACATCCTCTTAGTTCCCAGGCTTCTTCCAGTTTTTCAAAATGCTTACCAGAAATGTAAGCAGTTGAGTGATTCTTGGGTTTGATATCTCTCTCATTTTTCTCTTCTACTTTTTCTTAATCTCCTCTGTCCACAGATATTCTTGTACAATATCGAGATAGAACACTGACATTCCAATAGTGGGTCACATAAATATCTCTTATCTAAGTTATGACATTGATCAGTTTTTTTCTGGCCTTTGTCACTGAATAATGTTCATCATTTATTTCATGACTTTATATACATATCCCCCCCACACACACATATACACATATACACACAGAGGAGGTTATACTCAAAGGGACTGAACTGTATGGTGGGGTTAGAGGAAGAAATTAGCTTCAGATTGGAGTCCAGAATCATTTGGCTTCAGGAATCTGATTATTGTCTTTCTGAAAAAAAATTACCTCAATCAATACTCTGTCCAACGCCTTAAAAAAGTAAAGCACCAATATCCTAATGGGCACAAGAAAGCAAGATGTTCTGGTATGGGCTTAATCCAAGAGAAAAGTAGCAGTGAGTAGACTAAGTAGCTGCTCACTGCTGGAAGATTGGTGCATCTGTGCATATGAACTAATGGCAAAAGAAGAAATTTCTCCTGAAATATAATTAGTTCTTTTATCTCTATGAATAGTTCAAACCTCAAGTTTGATAAAATAGAGGAAACACCACATAAGTTCCATGACTTTGCTGAATGCCACCAGTGCAACAGCAGCCCTGATTAAATAAAATACAACATTCAGGACATCCATGAAAAATGTCATTCACATGCTTAGGGCTTCTCTTTTTTCATTTCTGACACCTTCTTCCTCTTTTTTTCCTCAATCTTCCCCTTTTGTCCCTTTCATTAATTACCTTTCTCTATGCAAAACACCATCCCAAACACAATGGCTTAAAACTACAAACATTTATCTCACATTTCTGTGAAATAGCAATTCTGCTTTCAGCTTGGTTCAGTAATGCATCTGGGGTCAGTTTCTGGTCAGCCAGGAAGCTCTGCTTCTAAGGGTTGGCTGCTTATCAGCAAGATATTGAAGGCAATAGAGCAAGTATCTTTCCATACACAGCCAGCTTGCTTATAACAGACAAATATATATATATACACTAGGAAAATATAAATGAAAGGTTATTGGTAGCGAGGAATATTTGAACCACAATGAACTTTGTTTAGCTACCTCAGCTCCCTGTTTATTTCTAACACAAATCTAAGCCCTTCTGATGGGTTGTCAAAGCCCTCTTTGATCTTGTTCCATACAACTTAGATAGGCTCTTGCATTTTCAGCATTCTATTTCCAATGATTTTAAACATATTTAAAATCAGGAAAAAATAGTACAATTACTCCCCTATATACCTACCACCTAAATCAAACAAATGACAACATTTTGCTATATTTGTATCATATATACATATATGCATACATAAGCATGTATATATAGATATATGTATCATATATTAAACATTGATGGTACTAGAAATACTGTCATATAGATTATTTCCCAAGTATAAGGGGGAAAATAAACATTTACGATGGGGAAATCTGATTAATGATCATCACAAATAATGAAGCAACTAGTTATTTTGTGTCTCCAGATATGATGCAACATGACGTACTGACCACCACCAATGAATTATTTTGTTAAATTGTGATAAAATACACATAACATAAAACGTGTTGTTTTAACCATTTTTAAGTATGAAGTTCAGTGACATTAAGTATATTCACATTATGAATCATCACTATCCACCACTAGAACTTGTTTTCATCCTGCCAAATGGAAACTCCCTACCTTTATTTATTACTTTTTAAAATTTTTATTATTATTATTTTTTAACTCCCTACCTTTAAACATTAACTCTCTCTTTCCCTTTTCCCCAAGCCCCTGGCAACCACTGTGTTACTATTTGTTTTTAAGAATTTGAAAAAGAATTTGACTACTCTAGGAATCTCACATATGTGAAATCACAATATTTGTCCTTTTGTGACTGGTTTGTTTTCACTTAGTATAATGTCATTAAGACTCACCCATATTATAGAATGTTTCAGAATTTCTTCCTTATTAGGATTGAATAGTATCCCACTGCATGTACATACCATGCTTTGTCTATCCATTCATCCACTGATAGACATTTGGTTTGTTTTCAGCTTTTGGCTATTGAGAATGATGCTGTTATGAATGTGGATACATATCTGTTTGAGTCACTGCTTTTGGTTCTTTTGGATAGTCTTGAAAATGTTTTCTTAATTTTCTTTTTTAGATCATTCATTGTTAGTGTATAGAAATGCAATTAATTTCTACATGTTGACTTTGTATCCTGCAACTTTGCTGAGTTAATTAGTTCTAACAGTGGTTTGTTTATTTTAATCTTAGTGTTTCCTACATATAGCATCATGGCATCTGTGAACTGAGATAATTTTATTTCTTCCTTTCCAATTTGGGTGCCTTTTCTTTCTTTTTCTTGCCTAATTTCTCTGGCTAAGACTTCCAGTTCTGTGTTAAATAAAAGTGGCCGAAGTAGGCATTTTTTGTCTTGTTCCCAGTCTTTCACCATTGAGTATGTTAACTATTGGTTTTTTATATAAGATTTTTATTATGTTAAGATAGTTTCCCTCTATTCCTCATTTAGTGTTTTATCATTTGGTGTTTTTATCTGTTAATGAAGTGTTTTACATTGATTTTTGTATGTTGAACCAACTACGCACTCCAGGTATAGAACTCTTTTAACATGCTAGTAATTTTGTTGAGGGTATTTGGGTTAATATTCATAAACAATATCGGTATATAGTTTTCTTTTCTTGTAGTATCTTTGGCTTTGAAATCAGGATAATGCTGGCTTCATAGAGAGATTTAGGAAGTTTTACCTCCTCTTCAATTTTTTATGAGTTTGAGGTTGTGCTACTTCTTCTTTAAATGTTTGGAAGAATTCACCAGTGAAGCCATCTGGTCCTGAGCCTTTCTGTGTTGGAAGGTTTTTGACTATTGGTTCAATTTTCTTGTTCTTTACTGGTCTGCTCAGATTTTCCATTTCTTAATGATTCAGGCTTAGTAGATTGTAAATTTACAGGAATTTGTGCATTTTAGATTATGATCCTTTTAATTACTGTCAAGTCAGAAATAATGAAAGCCACTTTCAATTCTGATTTTATTTACTTGAGTCTTTTTTTCTTAGTTACTCTACCTAAAGATTGTTAATATTGTTATCTTTTTGGAGGAAAAAAAAAAACGAATGATCTTGCTTTCACTGATATTCTCCATTATTCTATTCTCTATTTTATGGACCTCTACACTAATGTTTATTACGCTGTTCTTTCCACAAGCTCTGAGTTTAGTTTTTTCTTCTTTTTCTAGTTCTTTAGGCTAAATTCTTCATTTGTGACCCTTGTTCTTTTTAAAGATAAGCATTTACAGTTATACATTTCCCTCTTTGTATTGCTTTTGCTGCATTTCATATCTTTTCATGAATACACTATTTTCTAAAAATCATGAGTTTTTGTAATATTCATTTCAACACAGAAGAAAATTTACTTAATGTTTGAACTTTGTATTTGTCTCTTTTTTCCATACAGTGCAATCATGACACAGAATAATGTTAAAATGATTATTTATTTGTAGCATAATACAAGATTCACAAGTGCCAAACTAACAAAATAAATATTAACACTGAAATTACATTACTGAACAAAGCTAAAGACTGCTTTTTTACTTCTTTTTAAAATAGGCCTATCAGTTGTTGCTTTTTTAAAAAAATTGTGATAACACATTAAGGGTTTTTGAACTTCAAATCTACCCTCTCAACAAAATTTTAAGTGTACAATGCCATATTATTAATTATAGGCACACTGTTGTAAAGCAGTTCTCTAAAATTTATTCATCTTATATACCAAAATTTTATATTCATTGAAGAGTAACTTCCCATTTTTACCTCCCTGTAGCCCCTGAGAAACCATTTTCCTTTGTGTTTCTATTTTAGATAACTCATATGAGTAAAATCATGCTGTGTTTTTCCTTCTGTGTCTAGCTTAATTTCACTTAGCAAGATGTCTTCAAGGTTTACCATGTTTTTGCATATAGAAAAATTGACTTCTTTTTAAGGCTGAATATTATATTTTATGTATATGCTCCATTTTCTTTATTCATCTGTCCATGGACACAAATTATTTCTGTATCTTCATTATTGTGAATAATACTGCAACAAACATGAGAGTGCTAATATTTCTTTATAATTCTGATTTCAGTTATTTTGGGTATATATGTAGAGGTAGGATTGGGGGTCATATGGTAATTCTTTTTTTTTTTTTAATTTTTGTTTATTTATGATAGTCACACAGAGAGAGAAAGAGAGAGAGAGAGAGAGGCAGAGACACAGGCAGAGGGAGAAGCAGGCTCCATGCACCGGGAGCCCGACGCGGGATTCGATCCCGGGTCTCCAGGATCGCGCCCTGGGCCAAAGGCAGGAGCCAAACCGCTGCGCCACCCAGGGATCCCGGTAATTCTTTTTTTTATATGGTAATTCTATTACTTTTTTGAGGAGCTTCCATGTTTTCCTTAGAGGTTGAACAATGTTACATTCTTTTTTTAAAAAAAAAAAAAGATTTTATTTATTTATTCATGAGAGACACAGAGAGAGAGAGGCAGACACAGGCAGAGGGAGAAGCAGGCTCCATGCACCAGGAGCCCGACGTGGATCTTGATTCCCGGTCTTCAGGATCACACCCTGGGTGGAAGGTGGTGCTAAACTGCTGGCCACCAGGGCTGCCCAACAATGTTACCTTCTGGTCAACAGTGTATAAGGATTCCAATTCTCCACATCTTTGCCAGCTGTTGTTATTTACATATAATAGCCATCCTAACAGGTATGAGGTCATATCTCTTTTTTAAATTTTTTTATTGGAGTTCAATTTGCCAACATACAGCATAACACCCAGTGCTCATCCCATCAAGGACCCCTCTCAGTGCCCATCACCCAGTCACCCTTACCCCCCCCCACCTCCCTTTCCACCACCCCTTGTTCATTTCCCAGAGTTAGGAGTCTCTCATGTTCTGTCTCCCTCTCTGATATTTCCCACTTATTTTCTCTCCTTTCCCCTTTATTCCCTTTCACTATTTTTTCATATTCCCCAAATGAATGAGACCATATAATGTTTGTGCTTCTCTGACTGACTTATTTCACTCAGTATAATACCCTCCAGTTCCATCCATGTCGAAGCAAATGGTGGGTATTTTTCAATGGCTGAGTAATATTCCATTGTATACATAGACCACATCTTCTTTAACCATTTATTTTTCTTTTTTTTTTTAAATAATAAATTTATTTTTTATTGGTGTTCAATTTGCCAACATACAGAATAACACCCAGTGCTCATCCCGTCAAGTGCCCCCCTCAGTGCCCATCACCCGTTCACCCCCACCCCCCCCCCTCCTCCCCTTCCACCACCCCTAGTTCGTTTCCCAGAGTTAGGAGTCTTTAGGTTCTGTCTCCCTTTCTGATATTTCCTACCCATTTCTTCTCCCTTCCCTTCTATTCCCTTTCACTATTATTTCTATTCCCCAAATGAATGAGAACATACACTGTCCTTCTCCGATTGACACATTTCACTCAGCATAATACCCTCCAGTTCCATCCACATTGAAGCAAATGGTGGGTATTTGTCGTTTCTAATGGCTGAGTAATATTCCATTGTATACATAGACCACATCTTTATCCATTCATCTTTCGATGGACACCGAGGCTCCTTCCACAGTTTGGCTATTGTGGACATTGCTGCTATAAACATCGGGGTGCAGGTGTCCCGGCATTTCACTGCATCTGTATCTTTGGGGTAAATCCCCAACAGTGCAATTGCCAGGTCGTAGGGCAGATCTATTTTTAACTCTTTGAGGAACCTCCACACAGTTTTCCAGAGTGGCTGCACCAGTTCACATTCCCACTAACAGTGCAGGAGGGTTCCCCTTTCTCCGTATCCTCTCCAACATTTGTGGTTTCCTGCCTTGTTAATTTTCCCCATTCTCACTGGTGTGAGGTGGTATCTCATTGTGGTTTTGATTTGTATTTCCCTGATGGCAAGTGATGCAGAGCATTTTCTCATGTGCATGTTGGCCATGTCTATGTCTTCCTCTGTGAGATCTCTGTTCATGTCTTTTGCCCATTTCATGATTGGATTGTTTGTTTCTTTGCTGTTGAGTTTAGTAAGTTCTTTATAGATCTTGGATACTAGGTCTTTATCTGATAGGTCATTTGCAAATATCTTCTCCCATTCTGTAGGTTGTCTTTTAGTTTTGTTGACTGTTTCTTTTGTTGTGCAAAAGCTTCTTATCTTGATGAAGTCCCAATAATTCATTTTCGCTTTTGTTTCTCTTGCCTTCAAGGATGTATCTTGCAAGAAGTTGCTGAGGCCAAGTTCAAAAAGGGTGTTGCCTGTGTTCTCCTCTAGGATTTTGATGGAATCTTGTGTCACATTTAGATCTTTCATCCATTTTGAGTTTATCTTTGTGTATGGTGTTAGAAAATGGGTCCAGTTTCATTCTTCTGCATGTGGATGTCCAATTTTCCCAACACCATTTATTGAAGAGACTGTCTTTTTTTCCAGTGGATAGTCTTTCCTGCTTTGTCGAATATTAGTTGACCATAAAGTTGAGGGTCCACTTCTGGATTCTCTATTTTGTTCCATTGATCTATGTGTCTGTGTTTGTGCCAGAACCACACTGTCTTGATGACCACAGCTTTGTAGTACAACCTGAAATCTGGCAGTGTGATGCCCCCAGATATGGTTTTCTTTTTTAATATTCCCCTAGCTATTCGGGGTCTTTTCTGATTCCACACAAATCTTAAGATGATTTGTTCCAACTCTCTGAAGAAAGTCCAGAGTATTTTGATAGGGATTGCATTAAATGTGTAAATTGCCCTGGGTAGCATTGACATTTTTACAATATCAATTCTTCTAATCCATGAGCATGGAATATTTTTCCATCTCTTTGTGTCTTCCTCAATTTCTTTCAGAAGCGTTCTGTAGTTTTTAGGGTATAGATCCTTTACCTCTTTGGTTAGGTTTATTCCTAAGTATCTTATGCTTTGGGCGCAATTGTAAATGGGATTGACTCCTTAATTTCTCGTTCTTCAGTCTCATTGTTAGTGTATAGAAATGCCACTGACTTCTGGGCATTGATTTTGTATCCTGCTACACTGCCGAATTGCTGTATGAGTCCTAGCAATCTTCAGGTGGAGTCTTTTGGGTTTTCTATGTACAGTGTCATGCCATCTGCAAAGAGGGAGAGTTTGACTTCTTCTTTGCCAATTTGAATGCCTTTTACTTCTTTTTGTTGCCTGATAGCTGAGGCTAGGACTTCTAGTACTATGTTGAATAGCAGTGGTGAGTGGACATCCCTGTTGTGTTCCTGATCTGAGGGGAAAGGCTCCCAGTGCTTCCCCATTGAGAATGATATTTGCAGTGGGCTTTTGTAGACAGCTTTTAAGATGCTGAGGAATGTTCCTTCTATCCCTACATTCCAAAGAGTTTTGATCAGGAATGGATGCTGTATTTTGTCAAATGCTTTCTCTGCATCTAATGAGAGGATCATATGGTTCTTGGTTTTTCTCTTGCTGATATGATCAATCACATTGTTTGCTTTACAAGTGTTGAACCACCCTGCATCCCAGGTATAAATCCCACTTGGTCATAGTGAATAATCTTCTTAATGTATTGTTGGATCCTATTGGCTAGTATCTTGTTGAGAATTTTTGCATCCATGTTCATCAGGGATATTGGTCTCTAATTCTCCTTTTTGGTGGGGTCTTTGGTTTTGGAATTCAGGTGATGCTAGCTTCATAGAACGAGTTTGGAAGTATTCCATTTCTTTCTATCTTTCGGAACAGAGTAGAATAGGTATGGTTTCTTCTTTAATCGTTTGATAGAATTCCCCTGGAAAACCATCTGGCCCTGGACTTTTATGTCTTGGGAGGTTTTTGATGACTGCTTCAATTTCCTCCCTGGTATCAGCCTGTTCAGGTTTTCTATTTCTTCCAGTTCCAGTTTTGGTAGTTTGTGGTTTTCCAGAAATGTGTTCATTTCTTCTAGATTGCCTAATTTATTGACGTATAGCTGCTCATAATATGTTTTTAAAATCATTTGTGTTTCCTTGGTGTTGGTGCCGATCTCTGTTTTCTCATTTATTTTATTAATTTGAGTCTTTTCTCTCTTCTTTTTAATAAAGCTGGCTAATGGTTTATCTATCATATTAATTCTTTCAAAGAACCAACTCCTGGTTTTGTTGATCTGTTCCACAGTTCTTCTGGTCTCCATTTCATTGAGTTCTGCTCGAATCTTTATTAATTCTCTTCTTCTGCTGGGTGTAGGATCTATTTGCTGTTTTGTCTCCAGCTCCTTTAAGGCAAGGTTAGCTTTCGTATTTGGGTTCTTTCCAGTTTTTGGATGGATGCTTGTATTGTGATGTATTTCCCCCTCAGGACTGCTTTTGCTGTATCCCAAAGATTTTGAATGGTTGCATCTTCATTCTCATTAGTTTCCATGAATCTTTTTAATTATTCTCTGATATCCCGGTTGACCCTTTCATCTTTTAGCAGGATGGTCATCAACCTCCATGTGTTTTAAATCCTTCCAAACTTCTTCTTGTGATCTAGTTCTAGTTTCAAAGCTTTATGGTCTGAAAATATGCGGGGTACGATCCCAATCTTTGGTATCAGTTAAGAACTGATCTGTGACCCAGTATGTAGTCTATTCTAGAGAAAGCTCCATGTGCACTTGAGAAGAATGTGTATTCAGTTGCGTTTGGACATAAAGTTCTGTAGATATCTGTGAAATTCATCTGGTCCAGTGTATCATTTAAAGCTCTTGTTTCTTTGGAGATGTTGTGCTTAGAAGACCTGTCGATTGTAGAAAGCACTATATTCAAGTCACCAAGTATAAGTGTATTATTATCTAAGTATGTCTTAACTTTGGTTATTAATTGATTGATATACTTGGCGGCTCCCGCATTCAGGGCATAAATATTCATGATTGTTAGGTCCTCTAGTTGGATAGATTCTTTAAGTATGATATAGTGTCCCTCTTCATCTCTTACTACAGCCTTTGGGACACACTTTAATTTATCTGATATAAGGATGGCTACCCCTGCTTTCTTTTGAGGACCATTTTAATGGTACATGGTTCTCCAACCTTTTATTTTCAGGCTGTAGGTGTCCTTCTGTCTCAAATGAGTCTCTTGTAGACAGCAAATAGATGGGTCCTGCTTTTTTATCCCGTCTGAAACCCTGCGCCTTTTGATGGGGTCATTAATCCCATTCACTTTCAGAATTATTATTGAGATATATGAATTTAGTGTCATCATGATACCTATTCAGTCCCTGTTTTTGTGGATTGTTCCCTTGGACCTCCCCTTTCTATTACAGGGTCCCCCTGAGTATTTCTTGCAGAGCTGGCTTGGTGGTCACATGTTGTTTCAGTTTCTGCCTGTCTGGAAGCTCTTTATCTCTCCTTCTATTCTGAATGGGAGCCTTGCTGGGTAAAGTATTCTTGGCTGCAGGTTCTTCTCATTTAGGACCCTGAATATATCCTGCCAGCCCTTTCTGGCCTGCCAGGTCTCTGTGGAGAGGTCTGCTGTTAATCTAATATTTCTCCCCATAAAAGTTAGAGATTTCTTGTCTCTTGCTGCTTTAAGGATCTTCTCTTTATCTTTGGAATTTGCAAGTTTCACTATCAAATATCGAGGTGTTGAGCGGTTTTTATTGATTTTACGGGGGGATCTCTCTATCTCCTGGATCTGAATGCCTGTCTCCCTTCCCAGGTTAGGAAAGTTCTCAGCTATGATTTGTTCAAATACATATTCTGGCTCTCTGTCCCTTTCGGCGCCCTCGGGAACCCCAATTAAAGGTAGATTTTTCCTTCTGAGGCTGTCATTTATTTCCCTTAACCTATCCTCATGATCTTTTAATTGTTTGTCTCTTTTTTCCTCAGTTTCCCTCTTGCCATCAACTTGTCTTCTATGTCACTCACTCGTTCTTCTACCTCGTTAACCCTCGTTGTTAGGACCTCTAGTTTGGATTGCTTCTCATTTAACTGATTTTTAATTTCGGCCTGATTAGATCTAAATTCTGCAGTCATGAAGCCTCTTTAATCCTTTATGCTTTTTTCTAGAGCCACTAGTAGCTTTATAATTGTGCTTCTGAATTGGCTTTCTGACATTGAGCTGTAATCCAAATTTTGTAACTCTTTGGAAGAGAGGACTGTTTCTGATTCCTTCTTTTGAGGTGAGTTTTTCCTTCTAGTCATTTTGTTCAGTGCAGAGTGGCCAAAAACAAGTTGTACTTGATAGAAGCGCGAACCCTCTCACAGCATTCCAGGCTGTTCTCTCTTTAAATCTCAGGCCAAATTCATAGGTTTTCAGGATTATTTGAAAGTTATCTAGGTAATTTTGTGAGGACAGGTGACTTGAGGACCCTACTCTTCTTCCATCTTGCCCCCTCCTGATAATATCTCATTGTAGGTTTTGATTTATAATTTCCTGATGATTAGTGATATTGAGCATCCACATTTAAATAGTGAAAAAGTAAATTATAAACTCAAAGAAATTTAGTTTCTTTGTCCTTTCACCCCATATCCTTTAACCACTTCTATATAACAATTTCTATTAATTTTAGTTATTTCTTCTGATGAATATCTTTATGTGTATATATTTCTATTTTTATAAAAATAAAATAATATATATGTATTATTATTTCTTCTCCTTCCTCACATAAATACTAGCATGCTATATACAGTGTTCTGTACCTTATTTTTGATTAATGATTTTTTCTAGAGATTTTTCCATATAAGTATATAGTTATCTTTTTCATTCTTTTTATATGATTGCCTATTAATTCAATGTGCAAATGCATCATATCTTACCCAATCACTCCCTTACCAGAAGACATTTTGTGTTTTTTCCAGACATTTACTATTACAAATAATGCAGTATTAAATAACTCTGTGAATGATATTTTGGACTTCCATGGGTAGGTGTTTAAAGCAAATTGCTCTGAGCAGAATTATAGGTAAAAGCATGAGTGCATCTATAATTTACCTAACTTAATTTTACCATCTATCCAACGCCTGTTGCTTTTTCCACATAAGTACTGCAGTACAGTGAGAATATTTAGGCTTTGGAGTCTCACTGGTCTGGGTTTGAATCCTGATGTTATAACTTACTAATAAATTTTGTGGCCTTGAAGGTTAATAATCCTTACTTCAAAGGGCTATTAAAAATAAAAGAAACAATGTTTAATGCATCTAGTATCTTATCTTGTATCAGAGATGCTCCCCAAATATTTGTTCCCTTTTCAGTTGCTTGAGTCAGTAACAGCTTAATGACTTTGGCTGTAATATATTTTCAGAATTCTAGATTCCCTACTTTTGATTCTTTTGTGGCATCTCTTATTAACCTTCACGCAGATTTAGTTTACCGCAGAATATTCTGAGTTTTTTTCCAGAAATCTCCAACTATTTTGTTGTTGTTGTTGTTGTTGTTGTCATTGTTGTTGTTAGCTCAGAGTGCCTATTGCTGAATGCAACATATCTGTGGACTGTAGGACATCATTCCTCTCTGTGTCAGAGTTGTTCCTCCCTTTTCAATAAGCTACTTTGCTGTGTAACCTATGGAAAGAAGGGCTTATCAGTCCATACCTGACATTCTCTCTGGCATCTGTTCCTAAGAATCTAGAAATGAAATATATATGATTGATTTCTATCTTAAAAATATTTGAAAATCATAAAAATTTTCTGAGCTTTAGGTTATCAGACTTTCTCTGTTCTCCTACTTTTAATTGTCAGAACAATTCTCATGGATCCTAAGTGAGCGCACATAGCCTAGGTCTGATAGGTTTTTAAAGTGCTTGGATTATACTGGCTCAGCAGTACTCATGCATATAGGCATGAGTCTCCACCAAATATTGAATCAAACAGAGACCATCTTGCTAAAACAGTGTTTCTAACTTAAGAAAGTAATTGCTTTTGGATTATTCCAGTGACTTATGTGATTCAATAGTCAATATATGACTTCTATGATTCAATATTCAATACCATTCTTGGATTTTTAAAATCTATTTCATATTGTAGGGCACGTGAATTTTATTTTTTTAAATATTTAATGCTTTTCTTCATTTTAAGTTAAGAATATCTTTTAACAAATATTCACTTTTTCTGGGCAAATATATGTATTTTTAGCTAAGAGGTTGTGTTGGCTATGAATAGGGGTTCCTAACTCTTAATATCAACTGGATGATTTCACTTATATGTGGAATTTAATAAGAATAAGCTCATAAAAACCAATAGTAGAGTGGTGGTTGCTAGAGGCTGGGGATGGGGAAATGGGGAAATGTTGGTCAAGGGGTACAAACTTTTAGTTATAAGTAATTTTCCAGGATCTAAGGTATATCATAGTAGTCGTAATCATTACTGTGCTGTATACTTAAATTTTGACATGAGAGTAGACCTTTAATATTTTCACTATAACAACAAGAAAATGGTAATTATGTGAGGTGAACAATGTGTTAACTAAACTTATTGTGGCAAATATTTAATAATATATACATGTATCAAATCATCATATTGTATACCTTAAACTTACACAAAGTTATGTGTCAATTATATCTCAATAAAGTTAGAAAAAATTCAGGAAATTTAAGTAAGTCATAAAAATAATCGTTAATATTGTCAACATTAAGGGACATTGCATTATAAAAGCTTTTATAATTCAACTAGAGATAGTGCAATCTCAAAGTCTTGAGTACCACTTCTTAATAAAGAGGAAATAATTCAATTCAGTTACCCCCCCATTTCCGCCAAAAAATTATGACAATCAACTTTTAGTAGGGGCTGCCCATATTGTGAGGAACAGAAAATCTACCTACACTAGGTTTATTAATCCTGCCTTCTTGGTAATTCTTCACATTTGATTAAAATTCAAATGAATCCTGAGCCTGGAAAAAAGAGAAGTTGAAAAAATATCAATTGATAGGACAGCCCAGAACTGGTTCCTAATTTGACAACTGTTCTAGGATTATGATATCTTCTAGATTAGGGTAACATCTTGAATAAGCCCAAATCCCATTTTATATAAGAACCTAAGCTCCTAACTTGCTCTTTTAGTATCTTTTGTTCTGCAGCTAAGAATTAGTAGACAAATGAGGAGGATTACACCCAATCAAAGCATGAGAAGACAAGAAATCATTTTCTCCTGGTGAATTATTTTAAAGACGATAAGTCACTTTGAAAGAGATTTATATTCTGTCAGTTTATTTGAAAGAATGATATAACATTTCAACCTACTTTTATTAACATTTCTGAAGAGAAATATCTTTTCCCTCTTTAACATAGTGAACTAATCTTGGTTTCAAAACTTTTGACCACACCACAGAAATCTGATGGCAGTTTAGAGTAAAGGAAACAAAGAAAATAACCATTTCTTAAATGGGATTATGAACATTGTTGTAACTGAATATATTACTTTTCTGTTTTAAACTTTACTCCAAGCTTCTGATATGCCACATAAATTTTCTTGCTTACTTATGCCATTTTGAATTGCAATATGGAACACAAAAGAGATCTCCTGGAATCCAGGAGGCTAAGATTGCAGCTATGGACACTTCTTCCAAATGCAAAGCACCTCCTTTTTCATCCTTAGTCCCTGGGTCTCTGGGATATCTAGAGGATCCATTGGACTTTGAAGAAAGAGAATGGCCATGTTTCAAGTGTTTCCTTCAAGTTGTCAGGGCAGCCAGTGAGCTGTTGGCAGCTAGGTATCTCCTGATTTTGCCCTCGTGTGTAGGTTCACCCTTGCAGAAATCCTTGGGGAGCGGCTTGAAGTCCCTATAGCTCTACCTGTTTTCTCCACAATATTTTGTTTACCAGCAGGTGTTAACTTTGGATTAAGAGACTCTCTTTTCCAGGTTCTCCAGTTAAATTTAACATCTCTCATAAGAATACTCACTACTAACAAATTGCTAATGAATTACAAAACTATTTTGGGAATTATAGAAGAGAGATAAAGGAAAACTTAGAACAATGTATCCTGAGTGGAGAGTGCCCTGGTACACTCCATGTACTGTGAGCACTTGGTAAATCGAGGTAAACAGGTTAGAGAGGGAGAGATGGAAACTTTCCAAAGACTAAGTGGGTAATTGTTGACACCTCCAAGTGTTTATATATTCCAGTCATTTTATGGGTAGGGTTGGGTACAGAATGGCTTTTTCTTTTTTTAATTTTTTTTATGATAGTCACAGAGAGAGAGAGAGAGGGGCAGAGACATAGGCAGAGGGAGAAGCAGGCTCCATGCACCAGGAGCCCGACGTGGGATTCGATCCCAGGTCTCCAGGATCACGCCCTGGGCCAAAGGCAGGTGCCAAACTGCTGCACCACCCAGGGATCTCCAGAATGGCTTTTTCCCACCTCCCCATAAATTAAAGCATAAACCAACAGCCTTGAAGAGGAAAGGGGCCCTAATTTCATTGAACTTTTTCCCCTGGGTTAAACAAATAAGGTTTTTTTTTTATTTTTTATTTTTTATTTTGTGGACAGTTTTCTCCTAATTCACCATTTTGGGCACTTTATGTGGCTTAAGAGTAGAACGGAATTGAAGAATTATGAACAGTAATTGCATAGGAATATCACATTTCAAAAAACTGTAGTAAGGGGTGAAACAAAGTTTGAGATCCTTAGTGGATAGCAGAGTGTGGCATCAGTAATTGATGAACACTGGGCGACCCTTGGGCTGTTCCCACACCTGCTTCTCTGCTAGTCTCTAGCACTGACCCAGCTGTAGCTTTTCCTTTACTTCTCTTCATGCCTGCTATGTTCTCATACCTGGGGAGCAGCTTGTTTCTCTGTAGTTAAAAGGTTTAGATCTGTTTAAGCCCTGGCTCTGACATATTTCAAATGTACAACCTTAGGGAAATAACTTCATCTCCTTGAGAGATGGTACCACATGCTTAGCACTTGCATTATGGAGCCACCAGGATCCTATTCCTAACAGCTGGATAGTGTTTTCCAATTGACAAGGTCTCTTCAACTGTTACTTCCTTTTTTTTTTTTTTTTTCTGCTGTTGCTCTCCCAAATTGAAGTATACTAAAATATTTTCTGATTTATCTTTAGTAAAGCTTTGTTACATCATATCTATAAATTAGATATGTTATGAGCAAGGAAAACTAAAGTGATATGATTTACTCCATATGTGCTTTTTAGTTTTAATGTGCATTTATTTATTTATTTTTAAATTTTTGGCTTTGAAACAAAAAATTCTCCATTGCAGATTCATGGCTTCTGAGTTTTCTCTTAAAGATTTAATGAAATCCTTCCTTTCATCCCTTGGTTTGGAGCTCTCTCTTGTACTGATATTACACTGGTTTCGCTGATGCAAAAAACAAAACAAAATGAAACTATTGACCTTGTTTAAAATTCTTACAATATGATGCTGCTCCAGGACTGATGAGCAACCTAGAAAACTTTATAGTCACCTCTATACAGCTGTTGTCTGTGAGAATAGAGGGAATTTAAGCTCAGGAAGCGTGATTATATTGATATCAACTATAGTAGCCTGAATGCTAATGAGAACTTGCCTCTCAGATATCCAGAGCAATGACACTGACATGAGGGAAAATAAAGCCTATGCACTTTGTATCAGTGAATTAGATCTAAAACAGCATCCATTCATATTGACCACGATGATAAGTGAGAACTTGAACATCGGCCTTATGAAGAGGATCAGAAGAAAGGAACTGTTAGTGTTGATATTTTTCCAACAGTTCTCAATATGCAAGTACCTTAAAATTCTTGTACACATATTTGGTGTGTTGACTTTGCATTTTCTTCCAAATAAAATTATTACTATTTATTATGATTTGTTATTATTGCTACTCTAATATTTATGGAATCATGAAATAAATAGGGATTGGGTCAACGTTCTTCAGACTTTGGAATCTTTTTATTTTTCCATAAAGATTTTGTTTATTCATGAGGGACACAGAAAGAGAGGCAGAGACATAGGCAGAGGGAGAAGCAGGGAGCCTGATGTGGGACTCGATCCCAGTACCCCAGGATCATGACCTGAGCTACCCAGGTATCCCCAGACTTTGGGATCTAATAAGATATTGAATGTGTGGTAGAGACTGCTAATCCTTTCCCTAACATCTGGTGTCCTTTTCATTAGATGGAGAGCCCTGATTTGTAGCTGAGCGCATTGCAACCCGGAATAAAAGAATATATTCCCAACCTTCTTGGCCAACTAAAAATGCAAAGGGATGAATCTTTACCAGGGAGATTCTGTGCTTTTCTGTCATTCCTCTTCCTTCTTCCTCAATAGAGTTAGGCATAACCACATAACCCTTGTGATCTTGACAAGGTAGCCATAGGCTGAAGATAGGGGAATAAACCAGGAAGAGCCCAAATTCCCAATAATGCCATGGAGTTCTTACCCAGCCTAAAGATGTTGGTTCAAGACTTCCTCTATGCAAGAAATAAGTTAATTTATCTCTTGTTTAAACCACTGGTTGTTATTTTATTTGTTATTTGAAAATAAATCCTAAGTTTTTAAATATTGACAGAATTAATAACAGTGCTAAAAAAAGAATTAATAACAGTGATATAAAGGGGTTGTATTGGAGCCTGAGATAAGGGAAATACAGTACTACTAATCACATCATTATTTAAAAGTTCTGATATTTTGTTTATATAGATTTTTTGCATAAATTTTGATGTTTTAAAAATATTGCATTGGTATTCCCACTTCTGGTAAGATAAATTAGACATACTTTTCTCTATTTCTTCTAAGTATAACTGATTGTTTAATATTATATGTAGTTATATGTAAGCTATGGACTTTAAGCTATTAAATGTAAATGCAATTTCATGGACTATAAAAAAAAACATACTGCTCTGGGAGGGGATGTTGATAAATGAGGAAAGCTGTACATGTGTTGGGGCAGGAGATAGATGGGAAATCTCTGTACATTTACTCAATTTTGCTGTGAACCTAAAACTGCTCCAAAAAATAAAGTCTGTTTTTAAAAAACTGATAGAACTGAAAGGATAAATAGATAAAGCTACAATTATATTTGAAGAAGTCAACATCCTTCTCTTAATGATTAATAGAACAATTAGAAAATGAGCATGAATATAGAAGAATCCAATACCATCAATGAATGGGATGTAATCTACTTTCATAGAAAATAGCCACACTTGGGCCATAAATCCAACTTCAACAAATTTAAAGAAAAACAAACTCAGATTGAATGTTTTCTAACCACAACTGAATTAAAGTAGAAACCAATAACAAGAAGATAACAGAAAAATCTATAAACATTTAGAAACTAAACAACACAATTCCAAATAATCTATGGGCTAAATATAAGGTTAATGAAAACATGTGTTGAACTGCATGAAAATGAAGATGCATATCAAAAATGTGTGAAACAGAAAAAGCGGTGCAGAGAGGGAGAGTAATAGCACTAAATGAATACTTCTTGAAAGAAGAAAAGTCTCAAATTGTTAATTATGTATTCACTTGGAGAATCTAGAAAATGAAGATCAAAATAAACAAAAGCCAGCAAAAGGAAAGAAATAATAGTGGTAAGAACAGAAATAAATGAAACTGAAACAAAAGAGCAATAGACAAAACCAATGAAACGAAGATCCAGCTCTTTTAAAATATCAATAAAAGTGACAAACCTCTGGCAAAACAAATCTCCAATGTCAAGAATGAAACAGGTTGTCATTAGAGACCTTGCAGACATTAAAATGATAATAAGGAACTATTAGAAATAATTCTACATGCATGCATTTAACAAGTTAGATTAAAAGGACTAACTCTACAGAAAACATAAGTTACAACTCACTAAATATGAAATAATTTTAATAGCCCTATAACTATTAACACAATGAGCTCATTATTTAATAATTTCCCCCTAAAATGAGCTCTAGGTCTAGATGGTTTCATTGGAGAGTTCTGCCAAACTGTTAAAAGAGCTTTAGCTTTTTAAGAGCAATTCTAGACAACTGTTTCCATAAAATAGAAGAGAAAGAAACACTTCCCACTTTGTTTTATGAAACTGGAATTAATCTGACCAAAATAAACTGGACCACAAGTATAAAAAATGAAAACTACAGAGCAAACTATCTCATAAATATACAGAGTAAAAAAAAAATATACAGAGTAAAATCTGTAACTGAAAATTAACAAATAGATATCAGCAGTTTATAATAGGAATTATATGCATGACCAAGTTGGATTTATTCCAGGGATACAGTTAGTTCAATATTCAAAAATAAATCAATGCAATCTACTATAAAAGAGGGTAAAAGCAAAATGCACACAATCATATCAATCAGTGCAGAAAAATAATTTGGCCAAATTGGCCTGGTATTCATGGTAAAAACTCTATGTAAAATGAGAATAGAGGGTAATTTCACCACCTCACAAAAAACATCTACCAAAACCTACAGGTAACATTACTGTTAATGATGAAAGATTGAATGCTTTCCCTCTAAGATTAGGAACAAGGCAAGGATGTCCACTCTTATTAAATATGGTGTTGGGAGTTCCAGCCAATGCAATAAAGAAGAGAAAGTAAAAACAAGTAAATTAGAAAGGAAGAAATCAACTGCTTTTTATGTGTGGATAACAAGATATCTACATATGGTAAGTTGAGGAAGGTCCCAGGATATAAGATAAATGTAAGATAAATATATATATAGAATATATATAATTTCTATATGCTAGTAGCAAACACATGGATACTGGAATTAAAAATAGAATACCATTTACAGTCACCTAAAAAACTAAATGTGTGGATCTAAGAGAACATGTATAGGACTTGTATTTTGAAAACAACATAATACTAATAAGATTTTAAGGCATCCTTTGTATGTGCTTCATATATCAAGATACAGAACTGAAAACCAAAAGTCCTGTTTTCTAATCTAGGCAGTCTTGATTTCCTTGCACTTTAGTTTTGTCATCCTTGCAATTAAAGAGTTGTGCCAGATGGTTCATAGGTTCTCATTGATTTTAAAAGCAATTCATAGCTTATGGAATATCAAATTGTCTAATTCTTTTCCCACTCATTTTCCCTCCTTTCCCTTATAATCCCTTTCACTATTTCTTATATTCCCCATATGAGTGAAACCATATGATGGGAAAAATTAGAGAGGGTGACAGAACACGAGAGACTCCTAACTCTGGGAAAAGAAAAAGGGGTAGTGGAAGGGGAGGTGGGCGGGGGGACAGGGTGACTGGGTCACGGGCACTGAGGGGGGCACTTGATAGGATGAGCACTGGGTGTTATATGTTGGCAAATCGAACATCTATAAAAAAAGGATATCAAATTGTCAAATATTCTACTAGGGAGGTAAGAAGACATGCAACTTCATGCTTGTAAACTATTCATATACTAAATGCACATTGTCTTTGAATGCATATCTTTGTAGGCTAGAACATTCCATAAAGTACAGAAAATCAAGAAATGTGCTGATCTGCCAACCTCTCAGTGAGCATTAGTCACCTAATGGAGGTCAGGAAATTCACATCTGGGATGGTATATGTTCATGTCCACCTCACTTTCTGGTCATTCATGGTTAGCTCTGGTAACATTAATATATGCTTCATTCCTGCTGATAGGGTTTGTTTGACAATCAGCATTGATTTACCCTTCATCACTCTAAAAAGATGATCGTTAGGTGAAGTGAAACTAATTTCAGAAAACCAAATTATTTACTCTATGTGAACAAATCTTTATTCTGGAATAGAAAACTTCTAGTTGGGGAATGATATTCTATAGCACTTGTTGAGCACCTTTTATGTGCCTTGCATTGTACTTTATTTGTAATTCATATGTACAATTTTATACTCATTAACATGACTATAGTTTTATCTTACATTTACCTTTAAGTTTTATTTATTTTATTATATTTCAAATTTATTTTAAAATTTTATAATAAAAACGTTTAATCATCTAGAAAAGTAGACAGCATAGTGTGATGAGCATCCATATACCCATCACCCAGACTTAATAATTTAAAGTTAACATTTTGCTATACTTTATCTTGCTTTGAGTTTTTACCAGTAAGTTGCAGATATCATGACATTTTACCCTAAATTCTTTAATATGCATTAAAATAATCATAATTTTTGAAATATCCATTAATGATACCAGTAGAGCATCAAAATACAGCATCATCTAACATCAAGTTCATACTAAATACTAAATGTTACCATTTGTACCCAAAACGTATGCTATTAAAAATACATATTGTCTAAACAAGGATCCAATAAAATAACACAATATTTATTTGATAGTATTTATGTTAATGATCTTTTCCTTTAGAATAGGCTTCCTTCCATCTTTTTTGTATGATACTAACTTTTAAAAGAGACTGAGAGACTTCCAGTTTCAGCTCTGAACATAATATAGAAATAGAAGAAATATAGAGAAATTTCAAAACATTTTGAATTTTAAAAAATGGAGCACAATTTTTCAAAATTTTTGGAATGCAGCAAAAGCAGTATTTAGAAGAAAACTTATGCCCTTTCTTTCTTCAGAAAAGAAAGAAATCTAAAATCAAGAACTTAAATTTTCACCTGAGGAAATTACAAAAGAAAAAGCAATATGAATCCAAAGTAAACAGAAGAAAAGAAATAATGAAAATTAAAGCAGAAATCAATGAAATTGAAAACAAGAAATCAATAGGAAAAAAATCAACAAAACCAAAAGCTGGTCCTTTGAAAAGATCTATGAAGTTGACATGCCTGTGGCCAGGCTAATTAAGTAAAAAAGAAAGAACAGGATGCCTGGTGGCTCAGTTAGTAGAGCTTGTGACTTTTGATCTCAGGGTTGTGACTTTGAGCCCCACATTGGGTGCAGAGCTTATTTTACAAAAGGAAAAGAAAAAAAAAAGAGGGATGACAGAAATTACTACTGTTGGAAATGAAAAAGTAGACATCATGACAAATCTCATGGACACTAAAAATATAATAAAGGAATACTGCGGATAACTCAATGCCCACAAATATGA
This sequence comes from Canis lupus familiaris, assembly GCF_011100685.1. Lineage (NCBI taxonomy): Eukaryota > Metazoa > Chordata > Mammalia > Carnivora > Canidae > Canis > Canis lupus. The sequence continues at coordinate 29,255,415 of NC_049237.1, forward strand.
AAACTTAGTTGAAATGTATCAATTCCTTGACAGATACAATCTGCCAACTCTTACACAAGAAACAGTCTGAATAGGCTTATACCTATTAAATTAAAAAAAGTGAATCAACAACTAATCATCTTCCAAAAAAGAAACAAATGGGGCTAGATGAGTTACTGGTACCAAACATTTAAAGAAGAAATTTTACCAATTTTTTATGATCTCTTTCAGAGAGAGTATAGAAATAGAGGGAATACTTGCTAACTCATTCTGTAAGGCCAGCATTACCCTGATACCAAAACCAGACAGACATTAAAAGAAAACTATAGGTTAATATCTCTCATAAGCATAGATGCAGAAATCCTCAACAGAATATTAGCAATAAAAATCTGACAATGTATAAAAGGAACTATACACCAGTATAGTCTTTTCAACAAGTAAAATTATGGAGACATTGTCTAAAAAGGAATCTAAACACAGACATTTACAACTGTCACAAAATTAAATGGATCAGAGGCTTAAATTTAAAATGAAAGCCTATAAAACTTTCTTAAAGATAACATTAGAGAAGATCTAGATGGTCTTGGGTTTGGTGATGAGTTTTTAAATAAACACTCAATGCATAATCCATGTATGAAAAAAACTGTAAGATTGATAAATTGGGCTTTATTAAAATTAAAAACCTCTATACTATAAGAGACAAAAAGTTTTTCCTTCTTTTTTTTTGTTGTTGTTGTTTCTGAAAAGATTTTATCTTATTTGAGAGAGAGAGAGAGAGAGAGAGAGAAAGAGAGAGCTGGGGGAAGGGACAAGGGAGAGGGAGAAGAGACTCCCTGCTGAGAACAGAGCCTGAAATGGAACTTGATCCCAGGACCCTGAGATCATGACACAAGCTGAAGGCAGGTGCTTAACCAACTGAGCCACCCAGGTTCCTCTTTTTTTTTTTTTTATTTCTTTTACTTTGAAGAGGATATCCTAGCACACCCTAACTACCAAACCCATAATACCATTAGTAATACGGTAGGGCTTCAGAGTTTTCAGAGAATCTACCTTCCTTCTTCTGAAGCACATACTTACCAAGGGCTCCAAAATAACTGCCATTTTTTGCTTACTCTGCTCAAGAGTGTTTTATTAATAAGATGGACTAATGTAATATTCAGTTAAAAGACCAGATAGTCTGGAGCCACTTGGAGGGTGGAAGAGATAACAAGTGTGATGTAGATGCATTCTGTTGTCTGTCCCAGGTGAGCAAGAACTGCTTGGGAGCCTCTTTTCTGATAGAGAAGGAAAAGAACACATTTACCGGATTAATGATATGAATGCTCTTTGGAGGTGGCCACAGGCTCATCCTGCAAGGAGGCAGAAATCTTAGGTGTGGTAGTTTCCTGAGACCAAGCACAATTCCTTTAGAAGAACGCAGGTGAGAGGAGTCAGAACTAACATTCCTCCGGCAGCTGCTGAATGGGTAATGAGTCCTGGCAAGGAGATGTTAGTGGAGACCATGGGAGTCATTACAATAAATAATTCCCATAATCTTATAGAGAGTTAAGTTATGTAAGGTATGTGCAAACCAGAAAGCATTAATAAGATTTTAGTATTGCATTTAGTTACTGGAGTCGAAGGGGAAGGAAATCTAAATTAATTAAGTGATAAGTGTTTTGGAAAGTTCTGGCATTATTATCAGTGGCTTTTTCCTTAGTGAAGTGGATCAGGAACTCAGAGGGTTTAGCAGGATCTTCATGTGATGTGTTTTTTTTTTTTTTTCTTTTCTTCTCTCTCAGTTACTATAGTCTTTCAATGTGTGTGTTTTAAGTTAATTTGACTTTGTCGCTTTAAGAGGGTTCTCACTTGGCTCCTAGAATCAATTTATAGATGTGGATAGCCTTGTTCATACACGGAATACTGACACTTTCCAGCAGGGGGGAAGACTATTACCAATAAGAATTCAACACAAGGGACCTGGCCGACTTTTGCAGTTACAAGGAGCAGAAACCAGAATTAAGGCTTGTCTGTGATAGTGTTCCAGCCAGGACTAAATGCAATAACACACATATTGATTGACCTTGCTCCTTCAGCCTTGCAGTTTGTGTCATGGTATAGGTTAGAAACAATTTGATTTCTTTGTTTCTGCCTTCCATAATGCAGACAAGTTCACTTGGCCCTTGGATAGCATTCCTGAGGGGAAAAACAGCTCATCTTAAAGACTTATCCCAGACTTTGCTGTGGTGAGAGAGTGAAATCATTCTGCCCCTCTTTTCCCCATGCTTGGGATCTAAATCTTGGAATCGCTGGGTTTCAATTCTATTGTTTTAAAATAAAGAGATTGGAATTAGTGATATCTGTGGACACCTCCACTCTGAAATTCTTTTCTATCTCCTGATACCACCTTTTTGTAGTTAGGTTATCCAAAAATTAACTTTTATTACCATTGGTAAATGCACCCCATACTCAATTGCGTTTAAAACATTCATATTATCATTATATTATTATTTTATGTAAAAATAATCCATGCTTTTATCATTTCAAAATAGGGGACAGGGACACCTGGATGTTTCATTCAGTTAAGCAGTTGACTCTTGATTTCCACTTAGGTCATGATCTTAGAGTCTGGAGATCTAGCTCTGCATTGGGCTCCCTGCTCAGCAGGAAGTCTGCTTGTCCCTCTCCCTCTGCCCCTCTCCACCACTCTCTCACTCTCTCTCTATATATATATTAAATAAATAAATTTTTAAAAAATAGGGGGGCAAAATAAAGGCGTTTGCAGATAAACAAAGATTAAGAAAATTATTCACAAACTTTCACTGAAAGATTTTTTTTTCAAGATTTTATTTATTTATTCATGAGAGACACAGAGACAGAGGCAGAGACATAGGCAGAGGGAGAAGCAGGTCCCATGCATGGAGCCTGACGTGGGACTCAATCCCATGTCTCTAGGACTATGCCCTGGGCTGAAGGTGGCGCTAAACCACTAAGCCACCTGGGCTGCCCTGAAAGATATTTTAAAAGTAATACTTAAGCATGAGGAAAAGAGAATGCTGAGGTAAAAAGCAGGATGTAAGAAATAACAGGAGTAGAGGCATTAATAAAATTGGATCACAAATTTAACTAGTAAAAATTACTACTTTTATTAGAAACTACCAACATAATCTCTGAGCAACTAAAAAGATGCAGGTGAAAGTGTTATTTGATTTAAAGGTAAGTGAAATATGTTCAAGTTCTCACCCTTACAGAGGTTGTTGGCTACAGATGCTCAGTAATCATAGACTTTGTTAGGGAAATTATAGTTACTATGTGTATTAAAATAATATTCATTATAGAAAATTGGGAAAATAAAAAAGTAGATGAAGGTAGAAATGAAAATTTAATATAGCATCATCCTCAGAGAGACAACCATTATTAGTATTTGATAGAATTCCTTCACATATGTAATTTCTTTATGTATATATGTAAATGCCCTCAATATATAAAGTCACACATATGTGTATGTATATATTCACATATATGTATGTATTTATATATACATACAATTGTACAGTTTTGTTGTCAGCAGCACTCCTATCCTGTCACCACTCACAGATTTGTGACATTGGGCCCAAATTCCCAAAGTAGGGCTGATCATCCTTTAAAGACCACTCACTATTTCTGTGCTTTTTCCAAGTTTTCTATGTCCTTCTATTTCTCTCTCTCACTGTCTCTATCTCTCTGCTTCTTAACTCTAACATTTTTGCTTTTAGTTTGTAAAATTTAGCAACTCCTTGAATGCAAAATTCCTTGAATGCAAAATTACCTGATCATATTAAAAAAAACCTCTTTCAAATTTTGTGATCTTATATTTTAAAGATCTATCTATCTATCTATCTATCTAAGATAGAAAGAACAAGAGAGCACATGCAGGGGCAGGGGCAGAGGGAGAGAGAGAGTGTGGGAATAGCAAAATCCCCAATGCAGGGCTCTATCTCATGACCTTAAGATCACAACCTGAGCCAAAATCAAAAGCCAGATGCTCAACCATCTGAGTTACCCAGGCACCCTAAATTTTGTGATCTTTTATTGAAGATTAATGTAGAAGGTGATGGTGACAAGACAGTGTAATGATGTGGAATGTCAGGCCTTCTCTAGTTTGCTGGCTTGCTTATGGTTTACTCCCTCTCAACTCTTCTTTCCCTTCCCTGACTTACAGTGTTACTCCCTCCCTATGTCTCCTACAGCATGGTGCCACCATCACTCCAATTTCCTCACCATGGATCTTCTCAATGCCAAGACTTAAAAGTATATTTTCCAGCAAATACATCAAATTTTCTACTACATAGTATTTTTTCATTTTGCTACATTTTTTTGGGTATCTCTCCCAGCACCATTTTTTAACTTAATATATTACAAAGAATAAAAAAAAAGAATGAATATTACTTGAGATTGTGATTTTTGTTATTGGCCATATGATAACTGAATAAATATGCCACATTTGATTTCATCCCTCATTAGCATACATGGCTCTTCCTATAGTTCCTTAGGACATGTGACTTCTGTTGTCTTCCTAGAAGAAACGTCAAGTATGTTCATGTTATCTCATCCAGTGACCTCACTTATAAAGCTTCAGGCACGTATCTGATGCTTTCCTTTTTCTTTTTCTTTTTATAATAAATTTATTTTTTATTGGTGTTCAATTTACCAACATACAGAATAACACCCAGTGCTCATCCCGTCAAGTGCCTCCCTCAGTGCTCATCACACATTCACCCCCACCCTTCGCTCTCTTCCCCTTCCACCACCCCTAGTTCGTTTCCCAGAGTTAGGAGTCTTTATGTTCTGTCTCCCTTTCTGATATTTCCCACACATTTCTTCTCCCTTCCCTTATATTCCCTTTCACTATTTTTATATTCCCCAAATGAATGAGACCATATAATGTTTGTCCTTCTCCAATTGACTTACTTCACTCAGCATAATACCCTCCAGTTCCATCCACGTTGAAGCAAATGGTGGGTATTTGTCGTTTCTAATGGCTGAGGAATATTCCATTGTACACATAGACCACATCTTCTCTATCCATTCATCTTCCGATGGACACTGAGGCTCCTTCCACAGTTTGGCTATTGTGGACATTGCTTCTAGGAACTTTGGGATGCAGGTGTCCCGGCGTTTCATTGCATCTGTATCTTTGGGGTAAATCCCCAACAGTGCAATTGCTGGGTCGTAGGGCAGGTCTATTTTTAACTCTTTGAGGAATCTCCACACAGTTTTCCAGAGTGGCTGCACCAGTTCATATTCCCACCAACAGTGTAAGAGGGTTCCCTTTTCTCTGCATCCTCTCCAACATTTGTGGTTTCCCGCCTTGTTAATTTTCCCCATTCTCACTGGGGTGAGGTGGTATCTCATTGTGGTTTTGTTTTGTATTTCCCTGATGGCAAGTGATGCAGAGCATTTTCTCATGTGCATGTTGGCCATGTCTATGTCTTCCTCTGTGAGATCTCTGTTCATGTCTTTTGCCCATTTCATGATTGGATTGTTTGTTTCTTTGGTGTTGAGTTTAAGAAGTTCTTTATAGATCTTGGAAACTAGCCCTTTATCTGATAGGTCATTTGCAAATATCTTCTCCCATTCTGTAGGTTGTCTTTGAGTTTTGTTGACTGTATCCTTTGCTGTGCAAAAGCTTCTTATCTTGATGAAGTCCCAATAGTTCATTTTTACTTTTGTTTCTTTTGCCTTCGTGGATGTATCTTGCAAGAAGTTACTGTGGCTGAGTTCAAAAAGGGTGTTGCCTGTGTTCTCCTCTAGGATTTTGATGGAATCTTGTCTTACATTTAGATCTTTCATCCATTTTGAGTTTATCTTTGTGTATGGTGAAAGAGAGTGGTCTAGTTTCATTCTTCCGCATGTGGATGTCCAATTTTCCCAGCACCATTTATTGAAGAGACTGTCTTTCTTCCAATGGATAGTCTTTCCTGCTTTGTCAAATATTAGTTGACCATAGAGTTGAGGGCCCATTTCTGGGTTCTGTATTCTGTTCCATTGATCTATGTGTCTGTTTTTGTTCCAGTACCACACTGTCTTGATGACCACAGCTTTGTAGTACAACCTGAAATCTGGCATTGTGATGCCCCCAGATATGGTTTTCTTTTTTAAAATTCCCTTGGCTATTCGGGGTCTTTTCTGATTCCACACAAATCTTAAGATGATTTGTTCCAACTCTCTGAAGAAAGTCCATGGTATTTTGATAGGGATTGCATTAAATGTGTAGATTGCCCTGGGTAACATTGACATTTTCACAATATTAATTCTGCCAATCCATGAGCATGGAATATTTTTCCATCTCTTTGTGTCTTCCTCAATTTCTTTCAGAAGTGTTCTGTAGTTTTTAGGGTATAGATCCTTTACCTCTTTGGTTAGGTTTATTCCTAGGTATCTTATGCTTTTGGGTGCAATTGTAAATGGGATTGACTCCTTAATTTCTCTTCTTCAGTCTCATTGCTTGTGTATAGAAATGCCACTGACTTCTGGACATTGATTTTGTATCCTGCCACACTGCCAAATTGCTGTACGAGTTCTAGCAATCTTGGGGTGGAGGCTTTTGGGTTTTCCATGTAGAGTATCATGTTATCAGTGAAGAGGGAGAGTTCTACTTCTTCTTTGCCAATTTGAATGCCTTTAATGTCTTTTTGTTGTCTGATTGCTGAGGCTAGGACTTCCAGTACTATGTTGAATAGCAGTGGTGAGAGTGGACATCCCTGTCTTGTTCCTGATCTGAGGGAAAGGTTCTCAGCTTCCCCATTGAGAATGATATTTGCTGTGGGCTTTTCGTAGATGGCTTTTAAGATGTTGAGGAATATTCCCTTTATCCCTACACTCTGAAGAGTTTTGATCAGGAATGGATGCTGTATTTTGTCAAATGCTTTCTCTGCATCTAATGAGAGGATCATATGGTTCTCGGTTTTTCTCTTGCTGATATGATGAATCACATTGATTGTTTTACGAGTGTTGAACCAGCCTTGTGTCCTGGGGATAAATCCTATTTGGTCATGGTGAATAATTTTCTTAATGTACTGTTGGATCCTATTGGCTAGTATCTTGTTGAGAATCTTTGCATCCGTGTTCATCAGGGATATTGGTCTATAATTCTCCTTTTTGGCGGGGTCTTTGTCTGGTTTTGGAATTAAGGTGATGGTGGCCTCATAGAATGAATTTGCAAGTACTCCATCTCTTTCTATCTTTCCAAACAGCTTTAGTAGAATAGGTATGGTTTCTTCTTTAAACGTTTGATAGAATTCCCCTGGGAAGCCATCTGGCCCTGGACTCTTGTGTCTTGGGAGGTTTTTGATGACTGCTTCAATTTCCTCCCTGGTTACTGGCCTGTTCAGGTTTTCTATTTCTTCCTGTTCCAGTTTTGGTTGTTTGTGGCTTTCCAGGAATGCGTCCATTTTTTCTAGATTGCCTAATTTATTGGCGTATAGCTGCTCATAAGATGTTTTTTAAATCGTTTGTATTTCCTTGGTGTTGGTGTTGGTAGTGATCTCTCCTTTCTCATTCATGATTTTATTAATTTGAGTCTTTTCTCTCTTCTTTTTAATAAGGCTGGCTAATGGTTTATCTATCTTATTAATTCTTTCAAAGAACCAACTCCTGGTTTTTAATAAGGCTGGCTAATGGTTTATCTATCTTATTAATTCTTTCAAAGAACCAACTCCTGGTTCTGTTGATCTGTTCCACAGTTCTTCTGGTCTCGATTTCGTTGAGTTCTGCTCGAATCTTAATTAACTAACTTCTTCTGCTGCGTGTAGGATCTATTTGCTGTTTTTTCTCTAGCTCCTTTATGTGTAAGGTTAGCATTTGTATTTGAGTTCTTTCGTTTTGAATGGATGCTTGCATTGCGATGTTTTTCCTCCTTAGGACTGCTTTTGCTGCATCCCAAAGATTTTGAATGGTTGCATCTTCATTCTCTTTAGTTTCCATGAATCTTTTTAATTCTTCCTTAATTTCCTGGTTGACCCTTTCATCTTTTAGCAGGATGGTCCTTAACTTCCACGTGTTTGAGGTCCTTCCAAACTTCTTGTTGTGATTTAGTTCTAATTTCAAGGCATTATGTCTGAGAATATGTAAGAGACGATCCCAATCTTTTGGTATCGGTTCAGATCCGATTTGTGACCCAGTGTGTGGTCTATTCTGGAGAAAGTTCCATGTGCACTTGAGAAGAATGTGTATTCAGTTGCGTTTGGATGTAAAGTTCTGTAGATATCTGTGAAATCCATCTGGTCCAGTGTATCATTTAAAGCTCTTGTTTCTTTGGAGATGTTTTGCTTAGAAGACCTATCGAGTATAGAAAGAGCTAGATTGAAGTCACCAAGTATAAGTGTATTATTATCTAAGTATTTCTTCACTTTGGTTCTTAATTGATTTATATATTTGGCAGCTCCCACATTCGGGGCATATATATTGAGGATTGTTAAGTCCTCTAGTTGGATAGATCCTTTAAGTATGATATAGTGTCCCTCTTCATCTCTCACTACAGTCTTTGGGGTAAATTTTAGTTTACCTGATATAAGGATGGCTACCCCTGCTTTCTTTTGAGGACCATTCGAATGGTAAATGGTTCTCCAACCTTTTATTTTCAGGCTGTAGGTGTCCTTCTGTCTAAAATGAGTCTCTTGTAGACAGCAAATAGATGGGTCCTGCTTTTTTATCCAGTCTAAAACCCTGCGCCTTTTGATGGGGTCATTAAGCCATTCACGTTCAGAGTTACTATTGAAAGATATGAGTTTAGTGTCACCATGATATCTATTCAGTCCTTGTTTTTGTGGATTGTTCCACTGACCTTCTTCTTAAAGGGGAATTTTAAGAGTCCCCCTTAAAATTTCTTGCAGAGCTGGTTTGGAGGTCACATATTCTTTTAGTTCCTGCCTGTCTTGGAAGCTCTTTATCTCTCCTTCCATTTTCAATGAGAGCCTTGCTGGATAAAGTGTTCTTGGTTGCATGTTCTTCTCATTTAGGACCCTGAATATATCCTGCCAGCCCTTTCTGGCCTGCCAGGTCTCTGTGGAGAGGTCTGCTGTTACCCTAATACTCCTCCCCATAAAAGTCAGGGATATCTTGTCTCTTGCTGCTTTAAGGATTTTCTCTTTATCTTTGGAATTTGCAAGCTTAACTATTAAATGTTGAGGTGTTGAACGGTTTTTATGGATTTTAGGGGGGATCTCTCTATTTCCTGGATCTGAATGCCTGTTTCCCTTCCCAGATTAGGAAAGTTTTCAGCTAGGATTTGTTCAAATACATATTCTAGCCCTCTGTCCCTTTCGGCACCCTCGGGAACCCCAATTAAACGTAGGTTTTTCTTCCCCAGGCTGTTGTTTTTCCCTTAATCTGTCTTCATGGTCTTTTAATTGTTTGTCTCTTTTTTCCTCAGTTTCCCTCTTTGCCATCAACTTGTCTTCTATGTCACTCACTCGTTCTTCCACCTCGTTAACCCTTGTCGTTAGGACTTCTAGTTTGGATTGCATCTCATTCAATTGATTTTTAATTTCTGCCTGATTAGCTCTAAATTCTGCAGTCATGAAGTCTCTTGAGTCCTTCATGCTTTTTTCTAGAGCCACCAGTAGCTGTATGATAGTGCTTCTGAATTGGCTTTCTGACATTGAATTGCAAGCCAGATTTTGTAACTCTGTGGGAGAGTGGACTGTTTCTGATTCTTTTGAGGTGAGGTTTTCCTTCTAGTCATTTCGCTCAGTGCAGTGTGGCCAAAAACAAGTTGTTGGGAAAAGGAGAAAAAGAGAGAAGAGAAAGAAGGAAAGAAAAGAGAAAAAGAAAAAAGAAAAAAGGAAGAAAAAAAGAAAAAAGAGAAGAAAAAGAGAAAGAAAGGGGAAAAAAAGGGTGGGGGAAGCAAACAGAAATCAAAAAGCAAAAACAAAACAAAACAAAACAAAACAAAACAAAAACCACGGGGGAGTATCTTCTGATTCTGTATACTTTAGGTCCCCTGAGTCCCTTGACTTCCCCTGGAACTTGTCTGTCTCGCTGGTCTTCTGGGGGAGGGGCCTGTTGTGCTGATTTTCAGGTGTGAGCACTTGGGGGAGCTGCTGTGCCCCTGCCTAGTGCAGGGCTCAGTGGGGGTTGTTTACCCGGTGAGGCCCCAGGAGGAACAACCGCAGTGGCAGCGGCCAGCTCTGGAGCCCTGGATTCAGCCCCCGCAGTAGCTCCTGAGCTCTCCGTCTGCAGGGCCTGGAGGCTCCGGGGCGGGGCCGCTGATCTGCTCAGCTGGGGCTGGAGCGTCCTTGCTGTCCTGGGCCCTCCCGGCCTCTGCCTGTCCCGGGGGGAGGCCGGATCCTGGGCTGTGTCCCGGCGCCCTGTGCTCCGGAGCCTGTGCTGGTGGATTCGCGCTCCCGGAGCCGCGCAGCCCCCACCGCGGAGCCTCTTCCTCCGCCCGAGCCCCGCCCCCCACACCTGCTCCCGCCCCGCAGCCCCCTCCGCGGAGCCGCCCCCGAGCCCCTCTAAGCTGCTCCGGGTCCCGCAGTGCGCGCTGCAGCCCTTAGGGAGCTCCGCGCACTCTCCCGGGGCGCAGGTGTCTGTTACTGTCCCCGGGAGCCCGAGGGCATCCCCGCCCTCCTGGGTCCTGCTCCAACTCCCTGCGAGCCCCTTTCCCCCAGGAAGGTCGGTGCAGCTCCTGCTCCTCCGGGACGGGGCTCTCCTGTCCTGGGGACCCTCGCCCCGGCCTCAGCCCGGCTTCTCGCGGGGCCCCTCCCCCTTGGAGGCCTTTTGTTTCTTTATTTCTTTTTTCCCGTCTTCCTACCTTGATAGAAGCGCGAACTCTTCTCACTGTAGCATTCCAGCTGGTCTCTCTTTAAATCTCAGGCTGAATTCATAGATTTTCACGATGATTTGAAGGTTATCTAGGTAATTTGGTGGGGACAGGTGACTTGGGGACCCTACTCTTCTGCCATCTTGCCCCTCCCTCCTGCTTTCCTTTTTCAAACAAGAATTCATAAGCAACTAATTTAGCAGTGAGTAAATAAATATCTCCATTCCTGAAAAGCAGTTAGCCCTATGGTAGAAATAGGCAGCTCTGTTAACATCAGGCCATATGCCTGAGGAAACCATGGTAAAGAATAAAAATATAATTAACAAAACCCCCTATGTCCACTTGAAATGCTAGAGTTAGTTTAAGTAGGAGTTGTGTTATCATCCCATATGTTTTAGAAATCCCCAGTTCGTTGTTGTCAATGCACACTTTCAAACACACCTAAACTCATGTACTTATAACTCAAGTTTATAAGAAATATGAGTCCTGTCTCTGAGCAGCTTAATACATAAAGGATAAATCTGAAGTAGATTTATCTGGAACCTCACTACTAGCATGTCTACTTCTAGTGGGAAAAAAAGGCACAAGATAGTTTTATGAGCCTGTGGCCAAAATTTCATCTTATGATTCATCCAAAAGGAATGATAAACAATCATGTCAACAAGTTAGTACAAACCACTTCAGGAACTTTATGTAAACCTCGATTATATGACATTAAGAAAGCCTTAAAAAATTATTCATTCCAAAAAGCATTTGGCTTATTATTAATAAACAGATTGGCTTTCCAACATAGGTAATAAATACTAGAGTTGACTAACTGTTGTCTGCTTTTGTTCACTCCTAAACAACCCCTCCCCCCGCCCAGATTACCATGGAAGTTGTAATAAAATTTGTATCTGGTGCTTCATTCACATTTCAATATTATTTTGTCACTATTAAAACCAGTGAATAGAAAACAAATTTACATCATGATAAGAGTACAGGCAGATGCTATCCATAATGTTAACTACTTGTCATACGTGGAGATGTATTTCCCTCCCTTGGGAATAGGATTTCTCATTTCTCCTTATGGTAGAGCAATAACATTTATTGTCTCTCAGCAAAAGCTACAAGGCATTCATTGGATGATGTGTTTTCTCAGAATAGAGTTTTACAGTTTATAGTTTCTCTCGCCGGCCTCATCTCTGCCTAAAGCCTAAGTGACAGAGATTCTCTGTGGCAAGGAGTATGGAGAGGGAAGAGAGGTTAAATCATGCAGCTACAAACTCCTCTTTCCTGTGACAGCCCACAGGGACCCCATATGAAAGCTTTGGGTACCCTTAATAGAATTCCCCAGTGGGCAGTGGAATAAGCTGCTGAAAGTGCCAGAGGCCAAGAGATGGAAAACACTGGCAAGTGGAGTTTTATCAGTCAGGCCTAATTGAATCCAGTACCTGAACTCTCTTCCCTGAAGTTAAGTTTAAACCCAGATAACAGTTTTTGGCACTTCCTGGAAATGCTCTTGCTGACAGCTGGAGAACTCTCATCCTCTACTTTCCATATTAATTCCCCTCAGTGACTACCAAGAAAATTTTTGTAGAATTTATTAAAATATTGTTAAGGAACTAATAGGGGATAATATCCATGTTCTGTACTCTTTTATAGTAATACTGACAAAATAACTTCTTAAAGTTTGCAATCAGGTTAAGTGAGTGGTTATGTAAGCATTGTTGACAGAGTAGCACTCTGCTTATTCCTGGCAGGTGGACTGTGAAGCAATTTAGAAAGGCAGGAATTTCATTGTCCTGGACAAAAGGGCACCTTAGATTTGGTTCTGGCTCAACCATTCAGTAGCAAAATGGCCTTGGATGAGCCACACAGCTTCTCTGGAATCTATAGTTTTCTTACCTGCAGAATGTAAGAGTCTAAGATGTTTTGCTCATTCTAACTATGATTCTTCGATTCTCTTCCTCCAATTGCATGGTGTGTGGGCAGAAGTAGCATAGAGTAAGAGAGAATGGAAAAAAAAAACATAGACTTTAGAGCTAGAGAAGTTTATCTTGTTTATTTTCACATTCTAGTTCTACTACATAGAGTAGATATAATACCTTCATGTCTTTGTTCATGTTTCTTTACTTATAGAGAGATTATAACGAACACCTCCCAAGGTTGCTGGAAATATTAAATATAAAAACCTAAATAAAAAAAGAAAAAGCTTAACCATTTACTGGCACAAAATATGCAAACTGAAAATGACAATTTTGTTCACTTTTATGTCTGAATATTTTCACATAGAAGTTTGAATACTACTTATATATAGATAACAAAAAATAAAGAATAGTATACTTTATACTTTTTGAAAGAATTCTGGATTAGAATAAAAAATTCTGGATTTAAATTCTGCTGTGTGGATGAAAAGGAAAATACAACATACCAACACTTGAGGAATAAAAGCTGCTGATAGGGTGTAATTCATGGGATATATGTCTTTTAAAAGAAAGACTAAATATCAATTATCTGAGAATTAAAATCAAGATGTTAGGAAGGGGGATCCCTGGGTGGCTCAGCAGTTTAGCGCCTGCCTTTGGCCCAGGGAATGATCCAGGAGTCCCTGGATTGAGTCCCACATCGTGCTCCCTGCATGGAGCCTGCTTCTCTCTCTCTCTCTCTCTCTCTCTCTCTCTCTCTCTGTGTGTGTGTGTGTCTCATGAATAAATAAATAAAATCTTTTAAAAAAAAGATGTTAGGAAGAGGCCAGTGTAATAAATACAAAGAGAGTATAAAAAATGAAAGAAAGTAAAAGTAGGAATTAATGAAATAGAAAACAAATATACAAAAGAGAAAAATCAACAAACAAGATATTGGTTCTTTAAATAGACTAATAGGATTGAAAACAGATCAAGAAGAAAGAGAAAAGCACATATCACCAATATCAGCAGTGAAAAGAGGAATATTACTACAGAATCTTCAGATACTAAAAAATAATAGGACATTGTATGTTAACTATACTGGAATGAAAATTAGAAACTTAATAAAAAAAGGTGTCTTTTTAAGAACGTAATGCTGACAAGTTAAAAAATTTAGATGAAGTGGACAAAAAGCTTATAACACCAAACTCATACTGACTCTTTCAGAGAGTAGAATAAAAAGGGAACATCCATATGAAACTTGCATAATGATGTTACCAAAATCCTTGTATAAAAATATTGTTCCAAGGGAAATACACAATCATGAGATAGATGCAAAATCTTAAATATTAGCCAACTGTATTTAACTTTATATAAGAATGTGTTTTTTTATTTCTAATGTTCATTTTAAAGATTTTATTTATTTGAGAGACAGAAGGAGAGACAGCACGAGTGGGGGTTGGGTGGGGAAGAGGGAGAAGGCTCCTCTCAGTAGAGAGCCTGATGAGGGGCTTGATCTCAGGACCCAGAGATCATGACCTGAGCCTAAAGGAGACTCTTAACTTATTGAGCCACCAGGCACCACAGGAATGTTCTTTTATAACACAACCGAATTGGATTTATTTTATGAATGCATGTTTGATTTTACATCAAAAAGTCAGTCAATGGAACTAGCTACATAAATAGAACAAAAGAAAAAAATAATGTACTCATTTCAAAATACACAAAAGAAGTATTTGATAAAGTCTAATATCCATTTATAATAAAAACTATTCACAAATTAGTAATAAAAGCAAACTTTCTTAATCTGTTAAGATCAGTGTTTATTAAAAAATGATATAAACAAATAATATACTTAGGTATCTTACTAATAGCTGAAAATGGGAATGGGATAGGATTTATGCTACCTCCACCTCAACTCAATATTTAATAAAATTTCAGACATTGCACAAAGACCAGAAAATGAGATGAAATTGTAAGGATTTGGCAAGATTAATTAAATTGTTATTATCTATACAAGGCCTTAGAGTGTGAATAGGGTAAAAAGAAATCTTCAGAAAACTAAAAGAAGTAATAATTTAGTGAGGTTATTGGATTCAAGGTAAACATGCGAAAATAATTGGTATTTCTATATATTATCTAAAACAAAATTTTTTTGAAATTTATTTAAAAATACTATTGATAGTTGTAAAAATAATATCAGTAGTTTAGGAGTAAATATAATGAAATATGGACAGGATTTCTATACTGAATTCGACTTGCTGATATAAATTTAAAAAATAAACTAATGGAAAGAATTATTATTATATCCATGAATTGATACACCCGGTATTTCAAGGTATCAATTCTCTCACAAATTCATTATTTTAATTCAAAGCTTCTCAGTCAAGATCTTAGAAATAGTCTTGTTTTATTTTGTTTTCTTTTGGAAACTGACAATTTATTTTATAATTTTTTTCTATTTTTTTAATTGGAGTTTGGTTTGCCAACATATAGCATAACACCCAGTGCTCATCTGAGGGGGGGCCTCATCCTATCAAGTGCCCCCCTCAGTGCCCATCACCCAGGCACCCCAACCCCCTGCTCACCTCCCCTTCTACTACCCCGTGTTCATTTCCCAGAGTTAGGTGTCTTTCATCTTCTGTCTGCCTCTCTGATATTTCCCACTCATTTTCTCACCTTTCTCCTTTATTCCCTTTCACTATTTTTTTATATTCCCCAAATGAATGAGACCATATAATGTTTGTCCTTCTCCGATTGACTTACTTCACTCAGCATAATACCCTCCAGTTCCATCCATGTCGAAGCAAATGGTGGGTATTTGTCGTTTCTAATGGCTGAGTAATATTCCATTGTATACATAGACCACATCTTCTTTATCCATTCATCTTTCGATGGACACCGAGGCTCCTTCCACAGTTTGGCTATTGTGGACATTGCTGCTATAAACATCGAGGTGCAGGTGTCCCAGCGTTTCACTGCATCTGTATCTTTGGGGTAAATCCCCAACAGTGCAATTGCTGGGTCGTAGGGCAGATCTACTTTTAACTCTTTGAGGAACCTCCAGAGAGTTTTCCAGAGTGGCTGCACCAGTTCACATCCCCACCAACAGTGCAGGAGGGTTCCCTTTTCTCCGCATCCTCTCCAACATTTGTGGTTTCCTGCCTTGTTAATGTTCCCCATTCTCACTGGTGTGAGGTGGTATCTCATTGTAGTTTTGATTTGTATTTCCCTGATGGCCAGTGATGTGGAGCATTTTCTCATGTGCTTGTTGGCCATGTCTATGTCTTCCTCTGTGAGATCTCTGTTCATGTCTTTTGCCCATTTCATGATTGGATTGTTTGTTTCTTTGCTGTTGAGTTTAATAAGTTGCTTATAGATCTTGGATACTAGCCCTTTATCTGATAGGTCATTTGCAAATATCTTCTCCCATTCTGTAGGTTGTCTTTTAGTTTTGTTGACTGTTTCTTTTGCTGTGCAGAAGCTTCTTATCTTGATTAAGTCCCAATAATTCATTTTTGCTTTTGTTTCCCTTGCCTTCAGAGATGTATCTTGCAAGAAGTTGCTATGGCCAAGTTCAAAAAGGGTGTTGCCTGTGCTGTCCTCTAGGATTTTGAAGGATTCTTGTCTCACATTTAGATCTTTCATCCATTTTGAGTTTCTCTTTGTGTATGGTGGAAGAGAGTGGTCCAGTTTCATTCTTCTGTACGTGGCTGTCCAATTTTCCCAGCACCATTTATTGAAGAGACTGTCCTTTTTCCAGTGGATAGTCTTTCCTGCTTTGTCGAATATTAGTTGACCATAGAGTTGAGAGCCCATTTCTGGGTTCTGTATTCTGTTCCATTGATCTATGTGTTTGTTTTTGTGCCAGTACCACAATGACTTGATGATCTCTGCTTTGTAGTACAATGTGAAATCCGGCATTGTGATGCCTCTGGCTTTGGTTTTCTTTTTCAGTATTCCCCTGGCTCTTCACGGTCTTTTCTATTCCACAGAAATCTTAAGATTATTTGTTCCAACTCTCTGAAGAACGTCCATGGTATTTTGATAGGGATTGCATTGAATGTGTACATTGCCCTGGGTAGCATAGACATTTTCATAATATCAATTCTTCCAATCCGTAAGCACGGAATATTTTTCCATCTCTTTGTGTCTTCCTCAATTTCTTTCAGAAGTGTTCTGTGGTTTTTAGGGTATAGATCCTTTGGTTAAGTTTATCTCCAGGTATCTTATGCTTTTGGGCACACTTGTAAATGGGATTGATTCCTTAATTTCTCTTTCTTCAGTCTCATTGTTAGTGTATAAAAATGCCACTGACTTCTGGGCATTGATTTTGTATCCTGCCACACTGCCAAATTACTGTAAGAGTTCAGAAATCTTGGGGTGGAGTCTTTTGGGTTTTCCACATACAGTATCATGTCATCTGCAAAGAGGGAGAGTTTGACTTCTTCTTTGCCAATTTGAATGCCTTTTACTTCTTTTTGTTGCCTGATTCCTGAAGCTAAGACTTCTAGTACTATGTTGAAGAGCAGTGGTGAGAATGGACATCCCTGTCATGTTCCTGATCTTAGGGGAAAGGCTCTTAGTGTTTCCCCATCGAGAATTATAATTGCTGTGGGCTTTTCATAGATGGCTTTTAAGATGCTAAGGAATGTTCCCTCTATCCCTACACTCCATAGAGTTTTGAACAGGAATGGATGCTGCATTTTGTCAAAGCTTTCTCTACATCTATTGAGAGGATCATATGGTTCTTGTTTTTTCTCCTGTTGATATGATCTATCACATTGATTGCTTTATGAGTGTTGAACCACCCTTGCATCTGGGGATAAATCTCACTAATTCATGGTGAATAATCTTCTCATTTACTATTGATTCCTATTGGCTAGTATCTTGTTGAGAATTTTTGCATCTGTGTTCATCAGGGATATTGGTATTCCCTTTTTGGGTGGGGTCTTTGGTATCTGGTTTTGGAATTAAGGTGATAGGCTTTATGAAATGCTTTTGGAAGTATTCCATCCCTTTCTATCTTTTGGAACAGCTTTAGTAGAATAGATATGGTTTCTTCTTTAAACATTTGATAGAATTCCCATGGGAAGCCATCTGGCCCTGGACTTTAGTGTCTTGGGAGGTTTTTGATGACTGCTTCAATTTCCTCCCTGGTGATTGGTCTGTTCAGGTTTTCTATTTCTTCCAGTTCCAGTTTTGATAGTTTGTGGTTTTCCAGAAATGCGCCCCCATCTTCTAGATTGCCTAATTCATTGGTGTATAGCTGCTATAGTAATATGTCTTTAAAATCTTTTTTATTTCCTTGGTATTGGTTGTGATCTCTCTTTTTTCATTTGTGATTTTATTAATTTGAGTCTTTTTAATAAGGCTACTACTGGTTTATCTATCTTTTTAATACTTTCAAAGAACCAACTCCTGGTTTTGTTGATTTGTGCTACAGTCTTTCTGGTTTCTGTTTCATTGAGTTCTGCTTGAATCTTTATTAACTCTCTTCTTCCACTTGGTGTAGACTTATTTCTGTTCCTTCTCCAGTTCCTTTAGGTGCGAGGTTAGTTTGTGTATTTGAGGTTTTTCCAATTTTTTTGAGGGATGCTTGTATTGTGTTGTATCTCCCACTCTGGACTGCTTTTGCTGTATCCCAAAGATTTTGAACAGTTGTATCTTCATTTTCATTAGTTTCCTTGAATCTTTTGAATTCTTCTCTAATTTCCTGGTTGACTCATTCACCTTTTAGCAGGATGCTTTTTAACCTCCATGTGTTTGAATTTCTTCCAAATTTCTCCTGGTGACTGAGTTCAAGTTTCCAAGCATTGTGGTCTGAAAATATGCAGGGGATAATCCCAATCTTTTGGCATCGGTTGAGACCTGATTTGTGACACAGTATGTGGTCTTTTCTGGAGAAAGTTCCATGTGCACCTGAGAAGAATGTGTATTCAGTTACATTTGGATGCAAAGTTCTGTATATATCTGTGAAATGCATCTGGTCCAGTGTATCATTTAAAGCTCTTGTTTCCTTGGAGATGTTGTGCTTAGAAGATCTGTCATTTGCAGAAAGTGCCATGTTGAAGTCCCCCAATATAAGTGTATTATTATCTAAGTATGTCTTTACTTTGTTATTAATTGATTGATATACTTGGCAGCTCCCACATCAGGGGCATAAATATTCATGATTGCTGGGTCTTCTTGTTGGATAGACCCTTTAAGTATGATATAGTGTCCCTCTTCATCTCTTACTATAGTCTGTGGGACAAAGTTTAATTTATCCGATATGAGGATTGCTACCCTAGCTTTCTTTTGAGGACCATTTGAATGGTGAATTGTCTCTAACCTTTCATTTTCAGGCTGGAGGTGTCCTTAGGTCTTAAATGAGTCTCTAGTAGACAGCAAAAAGATGGTCTTGCTTTTTTATCTAGTCTGAAACCCTGTGTCTTTTGATGGGGACATTTAGCCCATTCACATTCAGAGTTACTATTGAAAGATATGAATTTAGTGTCATTGTAATACTTATTCAGTCCCCGTTTTTGTGGCTTATTTCTTTGGGCTTCCTCTTTTTTTTTTTTTTTTTTTTTTTTTGCAGAGCCCTCTTCAATATTTATTGCATAGCTGGTTTGGTGGTCACCTATTCTTTCAGTTTCTGCCTATCTTGGTAGCTCTTTATCTCTCCTTCTATTCTGAATGAGAGCCTTGCTGGATAAAGTATACTTGGCCTCAGGTTCTTCTCATTTAGGATCCTGACTATATCCTGCCAGCCCTTTCTGGCCTGCCTTGTCTCTGTGGAGAGGTCTGCTGTTATCTAATATTTCTCCCCATCTATATTAGGGATCTCTTGTCTCTTGCTGCTTTAAAGATTTTCTCTTTATCTTTGGAATTTTCAAGTTTCACTGTTAAATGTTGAGGTGTTGAACGTTTTTTATTGGTTTTTTGGGGGGATCTCTATCTCCTCTATCTGAATGCCTGTTTCCTTCCCTAAATTAGGGAAGTTCTCAGCTATGATTTGTTCAAATATGCTTTCTGGCCCTCTGGTCCTCTGGCCCTCTCGGCAGTCTCAGGGACCCCAATTATACGTAGATTTTTCCTTCTGAGGCTATCATTTATTTTCCCTTAGCCTTTCCTCATGGTCTTTTGTTTTTCTCAGCTTCCCTCCTTGCCTTCAACTTGTCTTCTATGTCACTCACTCTTTCTTCTACCTCATCAGCCCTCATTGTGAGGACCTCCAGTTTGGATTGCATCTCATTTAATTGATTTTTAATTTTGTCCTGGTTAGATCTAAATTCTGCAGTCATGAAGTCTCTTGATTCCTTTATGACTTTTTCCAGAGCCAACAGTAGCTTTATAATTGTGCTTCTGAATTGGCTTTCTGACATCGAATTGCAATCCAAATTCTATAACTCTGTGGCAGAGTACTGTTTCTGATTCTTTCTTTTGTGATGAGTTCTTCCTTCTACTCATTTTGTTCAGTGTAGAGTGGCTGTATGAGTGGGCTGAATCAAGAATATCAACCACGACTTAAGAAAATTTCTCCCTAGATGATTCTGCTGAGGTCAGAGACCAAAAATTGAAAATATAGATCAGGATGATATAAAACAAAAGAACCACTAAGGTGTAAAACAAATTTTTACACAAAGTAGTAAAAAATAAAAGTCCAAGAATCCCAAAGAAGAAGAGAAAAGAAAAAAAAATAAGTGAGAAGAAAAGAAAAAAAAAGGTGGTACTGGGAGATGGTGGTGGTTAGGAACTTGTAGTGGAGGGAGAATATAGTCTGCCTGAACGGTTCTATAGGGTGATCCTCTTGTTTCTGAGTATATTAAGTTCTGTATTTTAGAAGATGCTCAGTCCCAAATTTATGTAAACCAGAGATACTTGTAGAGGGCCCCAACCTTGGCCACCAAAACATAAATGAGATAAAAGAGGGAGGCAGAATGGGAATGAGGAATCTCACAAAAGGAACCAGCACCATATACCATTTGGTTCTGTGTGCATACTGCTCATATTTTAGAAACTATTAACTTCCACCATTGTAGAACAAAATGAGGCAGAGAAAACAAAAACCGAAACAAATAACATATCTTATGTCTCCCAAATGTTAGTTGAGTATGTTGAATGGAATCTAGAAGTGGAAAATATATCTAGGACCTGTAATTGTAGAAATATGAAAGTCAAAAAGGAAGAAACTTAAAAATGAAGAGGTGGTAAAATATTGTAGTTAAGGTGAGGAAAGAGAAAAAAATGGAAATTTACAGTCTGATCTAAAAACGAGTTGTCCTGGAAAACGGAAGGAAAGAAAAAAAAAGGGGGGGATGGGTATCTTCTGGTTCTATATACTCTCAATCCCTCAACTTCCCCTGGAGACTTCCAGTGCTGCTCAGTCAAGAACTTGCTCTTCCCCTGTCCTTCCAGCTGGTCTTCTGGGGGAGGGGTCTGCTGTGATGATTCTCAGGTGTGTGCACCTGGGGAAGCTGTCCCGCCCCATGCCAGGTGCACGGCTCAGTGGGAGCTGTTTATCCTGCGAGGCCCCTGTTCCCTGGCGACCCCACCCGGTACCAGGCACCCGGTGACACAAGGAGGAACAGCCACACTGGCGGTGGCCAGGTCTCCAGCCCTGGAGTCAGTTCCCCCAGTGACTACCGCAGCTCCCAGTCCTCCCTGGCCTGGATGTTCCGGGGGCGGGGGTGCTGACCACAGCTTGCGGGCGCCGGGCGGCAGGAGAGTCCTCGCTGTCCCGGGGAGAGCGCAGGATCCTGGGCGGTGTCCCCCATCGCCCTGGGATCCGGGGCCTGTGCTGCTGGAATCGCGCTCTGGGGCCGCGGCTCCCGAAGGCAGCAGGGCCCAGACCCTCCGCCCGGAGCCGCGGCCTGAGCTGCTCCGCAGGCCCCGCCGGGCGCGCTCCAGCCCTTGACCGCGCTTGGCCTGGGGTCTGTGGCGCCCTCTCCCCCTGGGCGCACCTCCTCTGTTAGTGACCCCGGCAACCTGGGGGCTCCACTGCCCCTCCTGCCGTCCTGCGCGAGCTCCCTGCTAAGCACCTTTCTGATCCGGAAGAATCTGGGGCGGAGTTTTAAAATTCCTGCTTCTCCAGGACTGGGCTCTCCTGTCCCGGGGGCTTTGGCCGCTGGGCCTTAGCCCGGCTCCTCGCGGGGCCCCTCCCCCACTGGATTCTTTTTTATTTTTATTCTTCCGTCCTCCTACCTTGTTAGAAGCGAAAACCCTTCTCTCTGTAGCATTCCAGCTGTTCTCTCTTTAAACCTCAGGTCAAATTCGTAGGTTTTCAGGATGATTTGAAAGTTATCTAGGTGAGTTGTTGGGACCAGGTGACTTGGGGACTCTGCACCTCTGCCATCTTCTTGAACCCTGGAAACTGATAATTTAATCATAAAATTTATTTTAAAAAGTCTAAGTCCCAAGAAGAGACAAGACAAACTTTAAAAGACAAAAAAACAAAAAAAAGTTGAGTACTTTCTACAACAGATATTAAAACTTAGCATGAAGCTACGTAATTAAACTAGTGTGTTATTAGTGTGAAGAAAGACAGCAGGATGTTGAAATAAATTAAAGAGTCCAAAAAGAGACCTATATGTAGTTACTTGATTTATTAAAAAATTGCCACTGCAAAGAAATGGGAGAAAAGTTTTTTTTTTTTCCAGTAAATGGTGTAAGGTTAATTAGATTTTCATATGGAAAAAAATGTATCTTAACCCCTACTACACACTATGCACAAAAATCAATTTTAGATGAATTGTACATCTGAATGTGAAAGATAACATGATTAATCCTTTTGTAGAAAACATAGGAAAATAATTTCATGATCTTAGAGTAGGCAAAGATTTCTTAAATAGAACAGAAAAAGTGCTTATTTTAAAATAATTGATTTATAAAAAGAAACCTATTAAAATTAAGAACTTTTATTCATCAAATATATATTTAAAAATAAAAAGGCAAGCCACAGAGTGGGGAGAAATATTTGTAATATAAAATTCCATCAAAAGATTCCTATCCAGAATATATAAAAATCCTAGGCAAAGCAGTAAGAAAAAAAAATCAATAGAGGAAAAATGGACATTATTTTTAAAGAGGCAGTTCACAAAAGAGTGATCCATGTGGTAAATAAATATATCTAAAGGTGTTCAATTTTGTTAGCTATTATGGAATGCAAATTAAAAGTACCATAGCACACTCACCATAATTGCTAAAATGGAATCTTAAATGTTGTCAAGAATGTGTAAACACTGGAACTCTCATATACTGAGAGTGTAAACTACAGCAATCATTTTAGGAAGCTGTTTCGCAATGTCTACTGAAGCTGAATGCATGCATGTCCCAGCACCTAGCATCTTCATACATATGTATATATCCAGTAGATAACACACACATGATCATGAATATTCATAGTAACATGATTTGAATACCTTTAAACTGCAAAAAAAACCTAAATGTCTATCAGCAGTAAGATAAATAAGTGATGTTATAATACTATACAACAAGCAGAGTGAACAAGCTACTTCACAAGCAACAGGAGTGAATGTCACAAACATGATGAAGAACTAAGCCAGCTACAAAAAAAAAAGAGTGCACTGTATCCTTCCATTTAGATGAAGTTCAAAAGCAAGCAAAGCCAATATATATTCGTTCTTAGTAGTTAATTTGTGGAAAAGTACTTATCGAGATGGGACACAAAAAGGCTTCTGAGGTGCACAAAATTTTCTCTTTTTTGATCTGGATGGTAGTTACATAGAGGTATTCAATTTGTGTTTATCCAGCTAGATACTTATGACTCATGGGCATTTTTGTATGCCTGTTATATTTCAATAAAGTGTTTACTTATAAAAATATTGGCTCTGTGACTTATTAGCTTTTTGTTCTTCAGAAAATCACTTATAGTCTGTATCTTATTTCTCTCATCTCTAAAACAGAGGTGAATGAATAACTATTCCACATTGTATAAAATGAGATTTTGGAAGGTGGGGGTCTCTGTTTCTCTTTCAAGTATGCTGTGGTCTATTCGTCAATATGTTGTCACTCGTAGGGATAGGATGGTGAGCCACACAGCTTCTCTGCCTTGAATGAAATTGCATTTTGTTTGTTTGGACAAGGATCACATTTGTTTGAACCAGGGTTCAACTTTCACTTTAAATCTCCACACAGAGCATTGCTTTAAAAAAAGTGGTAAAGATTGGTAAAATTCATATTTGATGAAGACAAAGATGACATGAATTTTACCTTTGAGTCTCCACCATTTCTCCTTTAGATCAGTAAAATGGAGAGAGTATGGATAAGGTAGCTGGGATAAAGTTGAGAGCAAACAATCTTGTCATTTAATGTGTTTAAGAAGCTTAGAAATGTTGATAGCACCGGTTTTCTTCAAGCCTAATCTTTGTAGTGTTTTACTTTCTTTCTTGTTTTTTTGATCATTCAGCAAGGACCCAACTTTCAAATACAGTCACTTGTACATTCCCACTCAAGATGCAGCTTCCAGCCACTTTGCCGGTGACTTTCCTGACCAGTCCCCAGTGCTCATGGTACATATCTTTCCTTGCCTTGGCTTCAACCTGAAGAGAAACTTGTAAATTGTTACATTTCTAAGGCAACTTTTTAGAGGGTTTTGGGTCTCAATAGGAATCTGTACACCATTCCTGTACACCACAGAAATCTCAACAGGAATCTGTACACTGTACCTAGCACTGATAATAGAACACCATGGTGTATGAGTAAAGGAATGAAGAGAAAATAATCTTTCCTTTTTGACACCTGGGAAATTGGCA
Organism: Canis lupus familiaris; assembly: GCF_011100685.1. NCBI lineage: Eukaryota > Metazoa > Chordata > Mammalia > Carnivora > Canidae > Canis > Canis lupus. Next base: position 29,279,819 of record NC_049237.1, read on the forward strand.
CAGCTACCAAAACATGTGGCTTTTTTTTTTTTTTTTTTTTAAGAGAGAGAGAGCACAAGCAGGGGTGGGAGGAGCAGGGAGAGAGGAAGAGAGAATCTTAAGCAGATTTCACACTGAGCAACAGCCCAGGAAACACTCAATGTCAGGACCCTGAGAATACCACCTGAGCTTGAACCAGGAATTTAGGCTTAACCGACTGTGCCACCCAGTCACTGCCAAAGCATGTGGATTCTGATTAATCTTAGAACTGGCCTAACATTAGGGGCTCCTGAGTGGCTCAGTTGGTTGAACATCTGCCTTCGACTCAAGTCACTATCCCCGGGTCCTGGGATCGAGCCCTTCATGGGGTTCTCTATTTAGTGGGAAGCCTGCTTCTCCCTCTTCTTCTGCTTGTGCTTCCCAACTCTCTCTATCAAATAAATAAATAAAACCTTAAAAAAAAAGAAATAGGCTAGTTTTGCTTCCATTTCCCTAAGGAACATGGAACATTCAGGAACTTTTGACTCTCAATCAGCATTCAAGGTAGGTAAAAAGGGAAGATGTTTGGGAGAGAACTTAAACTCCTGAGCTCAGTAATGCTAAATTATTGTGTATCATTAAAGATGATCAAAAGCCTTCCTTACCAGAAACAATTTGACTTCACACAGAAGAGATTCTACTTCCCTAATATACCTCTCACATTATGAAATGTAGACATGAGAAAACATCCTTTAGTCAGAGTTAGTCTTATAGTCTTATATAGTTATATAGTTAGTCTTATAGCTTTGCCCTAGATTTTGTCAACTCTGTCGTGGTTGAGCAGTGACATACAAAGGCAATTGCCCCAGAAAGTAGAAAGTAGATCTTTTCGTATTATACTTAATACCAGTGATGACTCTGCAGCATCTCTCTCAATAACAATCATAGTAGTAAGATCTTAGTACGTATTAAGTGCTTGCTATGTGTCAGATGCCATTCAGAGATTTCTTATCTGAAATCATTTATTCTTCACAATGTTCCTATATGATGCACTTGTTTTAAAAAAATTTTATTTACTTATTTATTAGAGAGAGAGCACAAACATCGGGGAGGATCAGAGGAAGAGGGACAAGCAGACTCCATGCTGAGCATGGAGCCCTAAGCCAGACTCAATCCCACGACCCTGAGATCATGACCTGAGCCAAAAATCAAGAGTCGGACACTCTACCAACTGAGCTACCCAGGTGCCCCCATGATGCACTTTTTAACAAAGCTTTATTGTGATGTAATTGACATACAGTAAATTGTACATATTTCAAGGGTAAGATATGACATATGTAAACATTCATGAACTCAACATCACAATTAAAAATTTTTAAAAAATCGATCACCTCCAAAAGTTTTCTCATGCTCTTTGTAGTTCCTCCTTCCTATGTCTCCTACTTCGATCCCTGTCCAACCAATTGTGCTAAGTGCTAAGGTTTTACTCTTTAGGTTTTCCATTTTTTTTCTGCTTGTGCATTGTTCCTATGCAGTCCCCTCTGGATGAGTTGTGAAGTCATATTTGTCCATGCAAAGATGCTGGCATATGCTGCACTGGAAAGGTCCACTGTCACCATGGCAACTCATATGCAAAGCATACATCACTTCATCCAGAAAGACAATGCCACAGTGAACATATTTTGTTGAAAGTTCATCTTGAGTACTTCTATCAACTTTCTCTGTTTTTACTACATTCAAGGGACCTTCACTTTTTACATTTGACGGTTCCTTCAGTTTCTCCTTGGAGGCACCTTTTGCACTTGGCCCAGGTCTGGAATGCTTGATTGCCAAATCTAGAGGAATGTCATTGTCTGATCCAACACCTGAAAAATGAGGAGGCAGATTGAAGGTGGGATAAGGCACATAGTTTTGGCAAGGATTTGGTAGGCCAGGCACGTGCCTTCTGCTTTCTGTCACTATAAATCACTTTGCACTTTCTAGAGTTTCACATGAATCCTATAGTTTCACATGAATCATATAGTTTTGGGGATGGTCTAGCTTATTTCACTCAGCCTAAGTATTTTGAGATTCATTCATGTTGTTGTAGGTATTTGTAGATTACCTTTATTACTGAGTAGTACTCCATTGACGGAGTGGATGTACCACATTTTATTTATGTATGTATCTGTTGATCTATATTTGGATTGTTTCCAGTTGTAGGTTGTTACAAATCAGGCTGCTATGAATATTTGTATATAAGTATTTTTGTACACATATATTTCTATTTTTCTTGGATAAATATCTAGTAGCCAAATAATTGGATCATATGATTTATCCATTTAGAACACCGCCAAATTGTTTTATGAAATAGTTGTACATTTCAGTATAGAATTTTACTTTGTTTCAATGTATGAGAATTCTAGTTACTCTACTTCATTGCCAATACTTATTACTGCCTGTCTTTTTAATTTTATTGTTATTATTATTATTTTTTCATTATAGTTATTTTGTTAGGTATGTTGTAGTATCTCACTGGTTTTAATTTGCATTTTCCTAATGACTACTGATACTGGGTGTGTTTCCATGTGCCTATTTGGTGAGTTGTCTGCTCAGATCTTTTGCCCATTTTTGGGCAAAAGGGGGTTGTTTATTGTATGGAGTGTAAGGTATATGGAGTGCTCTGGAACATAAGCAAACAAACCCTAGTTATAAACAGAAACTTACATTAGGGATATAAGCTATCCAGCTTAACATATTATTATTTTACCCTCATTCTTCTCTAAATGTAGGTAATTCAATGGATTTCATAACATAAATGACAGCATTTCTTAGTTGGCCCTTCCCTTAGACAAGGTTGAGCCTGAGACTTTTACTGTAGAAAAATACTGAATGGGAAGAATAGGATTTTTGTTGTATAGGATTAAGTTCAAGTATTGATTCTACCACATGTTAGTTGTGTCACATTTGTCTCTGAGTCTTAGTTTCCTTATTTGGGCACTTGGGGTTGAACATGAGGGTAGTAATGTCTCCCTTACAAGGCTGTCATGAGGATCAAAGGCTCTAAGAACAAAAGTAGATACCCAGAACTTGTTTTACATTTCCTTCTCTTTCTTTCTTTCTTTCTTTCTTTCTTTCTTTCTTTCTTTCTTTCTTTCTTTCTTCATTCTGTAACTTAAGTTGGAGACAAGGCAGAGATGTGTGTAGAGCTTGAGAAAACAAATATATGACATTCTTTGGGGGATTCTTTTAAACGCTCTTTAAGTATATGCCTTTATTCTGCCTAACTATAGGTTAGCAATGAGCAAAAAGAAGTTGGTACTGCCTCTGTGTCAGATTTTGTGTAAGTCAGCACAGGGAATATCTTCCTTTAATGCTTGAAGCCTACTTAGGGACCCAGACTATTTCCAGATAATTCTTCTTTTTTATCATTTCAAGTTTACGAAATGTTTTCTGGGAAACAAAGGATCTCCTTTGGCTAATGCTGAATGATGTTGATGTTTTTATGAAATATGGAGATGATATTGTTTGCTAGATTTGGGTGGGGAGTAGACTGGGAAATTGGGATTTGAGGCTCCTCAATAGTGCTAAGTATTTGTAATGCATTTAAATCTATTCCAAAGTACTTTGTGGTAGACTATATTATTGTCTCATAAGTATTTATTCATTCCTTAAGCCTTGTTTCCCTGTGATTAGAATACCTTTCTATGTGGTATTTTTCTGACACCAAATATGTCATTTCAGGTCTGCAATTCTTCAACACTGACTGGGTGTCCAACAATTTGATTCAATTCTGGCGGTAACTACCCATAATTAGTGCTGACCCCACAGGGCCCAGTCCCTCAAAACTGTCTCCATTTCAGATGTCAGCTACCCACACTTCTGGATGCTAAATTGAATCAATTGAGGGTTCAAACACCCCATCTCAAGTTACAATAATTTGCTAGAAGGATTCATAGAATTCAGGAAAGTGCTTTAGTTATGTTACTGGTTTATCATAAGGATACAATAATCCTTATATCAACTGGAAGAGATGCATAGGTCAAGGTGGGAGTGGGGAGGCATAGAGAACTTCGTGCCTCATAACATATCAATGTATTCATCAACCCAAAAACTTTCTAAACTCCATCACAGGAGCTTTTATGGAGGTTTCATCATATAGGCAAAAATGATTAAATTATTGGACTTTGGTGATTGAACTCAATTTCCAGTCCCTCTTCTCTCATGGAGGATAGAGCTGAAAGTTCTGCCCTGTATTCTCACTGTTGGTTTTTCATGTGACAATGACCCATCTAAAACTACCTAGGACTCCTTGCCTCATGAGTCATCTCATCAGCATACAAAAGACAGTAAATTATGAGAGTTTGAAGAACTCTATGGCAGGAACTAGGAACAAAGGCCAAACACTTATTTATTATTATACCATATTTTCAATGCCCCATTGACATTGGGCTTGGTCATGTGACTTGCTTGGAACAATGAAATATGGGCAGGGGTAACATTATTTCTGCTCCAAATGAAGCATTTAAGAGGAATTCTACATTTCTGTTTATCCTCTTGAACTTCTCTCCACTATCACCAGAAGAGCATGCCCCAGAGAGTGACTGCTCCCTGAGTGCTCCTTGAGGTTCCAAGAATATGACTAGCAGAGCATATGTGAAGTCAAATAGCAGCCCAGAGCTAAGCCCAGGTGAGCCCAGCAGAGTCACACCCAATTCACAGACCTGTGAGTAAGCAATAGATATCTGTATCATTAACCACTGAGATCTTGAGTTTGCTGCTGTCATAGCAAAAGCTGGCAAATACATACATCAACATGTGCCACTACATTTTTATCCTTTGCTTACTGCTGTATTTTGAGTATAGTTGTACAACACGCTGGCAATAAACCATTTTTCATTAAGTTCAGAATTGACATCGATTTAGATTATTTTCTTTGCATCTTGGGTTTTAAGCAGAACTTTAAGTCTTCATTGTAATTTTCTCCTATAGATTCAGGCCCTCTTAAATCCACAAAGACTTGGAAATTAAAGGAATAAATAAGTAGTATACCTGTGGGGCAAAGTCCAATGCAGACTTTGCAAAATCCAATATGTCTGAAAAATATGTTCCTTGGGCAGCTCAGTCCAAATGCCACCGGCTTCCTCCATCCCTGGTTGATAGTACATTATGTTCAGGACTTATCAAAAATGCAGCCAACCTGCAATTCAAACCTGCTCACATGGAGGCAAGGATCCCAGTGGGAGATGCTTCAGAGAACTTAGTCATCTCTTGACTAACAATGGCTGGTCCGGAAAGACAGCTCTAAAAAGGAAAATGGGATGAGGGGGAAATACATGCTGAAGAAATGTACATAAGAAAGACACAAGAAGACAAGAGAGGGGGAAAAAAAGAAAGAAAAAAATCCTGAAAAAAACAAAAAAACAAACCCGAAGTTTGCCCTGTAGAAATTCAACTTGATGTATGTGTGTGTGCAGTAAGATACTTCAAAGCCCAGGGAATCAAAGCAAAGAAGACCGTAGCTTATAGCAAGAGGCGAGCACATGGCTTCATTGCTGTCTCGGTGCTGGGGCAGGTGCTAACTTGGAGTACAGAAGGTGGAAAATAAACTAGAGCTGCTTCTCAAAGCCTTCCTCGAAGTTGCCTGTTTTGGCTTTGCTGTTTGGCTTTCCCCTCATTTCTGGTGTTTTTCCAGCAACCAGGCCACTTGCAAACTCAGGGCTTGAAAGCAAACCTGACTCTGTCGAGCTTATAGGAAAATGAGCATAGCAAAGTCTGTGTCTTTGATTTATGATCTCTTTGCCATTGATCTTTTTCTCCCTCCACAACCATAAGAAAAAAAATCTTACAATATCAAGAACATGAAGTAAATTTCCCTCCTGAATCATCCTTAATTAGGTTTTTATTAACTCATTTGTGAATCTCTGCGCCTAGGCCCAAGAGTCGTGTGACTGGTTGCTTGATCTCAAAGGTAAATGCAGAACTGTTGACAAACTCAAGAGAGTTTGGTCTAGAAATATCTCAGTTTTAATATACCCAACCTATTTTGTTGTTGCATATAATGCAACATTTTGGTCTGTCTTATATCTCATAATCTCTATGGATGTTGGGTGAAATTGGTTTTCAACTAGTTTTAACCTGAGCCATCACCAATATTTTTTTTCACTTTTGGAGTTTGGATCAGTGAAATAATTGCTGGGTCTTGTTAATTTTAGGTAGATTGATTTCCATGATCTACTACCTGTCTGCTTCAAAGTAAATGGCCATATTTGGGAGGGAGGGACATCTCATTTTTCCTGCTATTTGCCTTTCTGAATAAGCTTTGAAAACTAATGTTTTAAGGAAGTAAAGTGTACTTGTCATTGCCATTGCATCTATGCATTAAGGAAAAAAAAAACTATAATTATTGGAGATAAATGAATGGAGCTTTCTTCTTAAAGGAGATGATTTTCCATGTAAATAGTTCATCATTATTAACACTGGGCTCCTGTTTGTGCTTTAGTTTCAAATTCCTCCCTCTAGAAAATGGGATGCAGTGAAAGTAAGGCCCAGGGGAGTTTGGGTCCTGTTTAAAATACATGATTCTTCAAACATTACTTCCCCATGAGCAACCTGGCAGGGCTTGCATCCTGGAAAGCAAGCCCTCTTTTTACACACATGCACTCCTCTTGGAGGTTCATTCCCCTGATGACCCTTACTTGACCTCACACATAGGAATACAGTGACTAAATGTTGACCTGTCTGTTGAGTAGAATATATAGGAGATTTTCCTATGGTCTGACATTTCTCAAACTTGAGAGAAGGATGATGATGGAAAAGCAGACTCCGTCTTGCTCCCATGCAGCCAGAAGAAAAGAAATGAAAAGAAAATGAAAGCTTTCCCTGGGTGCTACCAGACTCTGCTTCCAGCTTCTTCCTCTGGTGGCAAGCACAGATCATTAACATTGGTAATGTCCTTACTAAATCTGCTTGGAGAAAGTGACAAGTCTCATTTGTTACTGACAGACCGACGGCTGGGAGTATGTTTAAAATGCATTGCTCTTGCTCCTGGACCCTTTGAATTGCTGTGTGGTTTCTGTCAGGTAGGCTTGGTATTTAGTTAAAGACTATCTGTAATTTCATCAATCTCCTCAGTGGCCTCCCAGAGGAAAGGCCCACCACTTCAGTTCCCTCCTTCTTTCCTCGGTCCCAGGAACAGCCTCTGCAGCAAGCCCGAAGGTGCTGTGATTCGAAATTCAGAACCTGGGGAGGGATTCCTTAAGCAAGTAATTACCATTAATAATCAATAGCTCTCAGGCTGACAAATAATTGTGACAGATCTGGGTAAGCCTAAAAGTGTTCTCTGAGATATATGGATGTGGCAATGATACTGGCTTTCATTAACTAGAAAACATATTCAGGGCCCCATTTTGATATGCTGTAAAGTGATTTTGAATTAAAGTAAGTGGAGTTTGAAAACATGATGCAAATAGGGTCTGCGAGAAATGGAGGTGAGTTAGTTTCATGAAGGAAAAGCTTAAATCATGACCTACGACCTAGAATTATAACTGTGAATTTTATTTGGGAGAGGATCTGATCCCAATGCCAATTTAATTCAGAGTAATGATTATGAATTTTAAGTGCCAAATGAAGTATTTAGACTGTACATTAGGAAGATTCTTTCCATAATGCAGGTATTTACCTTGTACAAGGTGCCATAAAGGGAAACGGATCAAGAGTTAGCCAGCTATTTACCCCTATGCTATTGGCCTCACTTCTAGTTAAAATTAAAGGTAATGAGTCTTTGAAAAACATTTCATGGAATTCTCAAATTTTCCACCTTAAAGTGAGTTCCAAACACACACACACACACACACACACACACACACACACACACACAAAACAAAGAAACAAAAAAACAGTGGGTCAGAATTTAAAGCCAAAGTCGCATTCTTCTTAAATTCTACATATATTTTCTTTTTGGTTAATGTCAGTGATTTTCTAATTTAGTTTTAGAAGCTTAGTCTATGATTTAGTAAATCCCACTTCAGTCTCACCCAAAACCATATGCACTATAGGAATGAAATATAAACCAATAATAATTGAGCCCCTGTTAATGTACCAGGCATTTTGCTAAGCATTGTACTTACATTATCTCAATTAATCCTCTAAACCTAAGAGATATTTACATCATCATTTCAATTTTCAATAAAGAAACTGAAGTCCTGGGCAGCCCCGGTGGCTCAGCGGTTTAGCGCCTCCTGCAGCCTGGGGTGTGATCCTGGAGACCTGGGATCGAGTCCCACAACAGGCTTCCTGTATGGAGCCTGCTTTCCCCTCTGCCTATGTCTCTGCCTCTCTCTCTCTCTCTGTGTCTCTCATGAATAAATAAATAAAATCTCAAAAAAAAAAAAAAAAAAAAGAAACTGAAGTCCTAAAGATCACATAGATTTAGAATTTCAAGCATTTGAGAAGAAAACAAGTGGAAGATAGTGTAGGAAAATTAGAGCCACATAAAAGCAAAGTCCAGGGAAGGACCTTTTCAGATGGCCCTGATTTGGAAATAGACACAACAAGATAATAATCTATCCATCAAAAATATCAAGGGCACAGAGATCTTTAAAATTAAATATGAAATAATCCCCAACTTTGAAACCTGAATGTTACAGAAAAAGCTTGGGGGCATATTTCCAAAGGGAATAACTGGTGAACTGGGTCAGGACTATGGATGGAAGCATGCCAAGGCAATTCCATGGGAGGAGCTCGACATCAGAGGAATCTGTTTAGCATAGAGGGATAGCAGGCCAAAGAGGCAGATGTTAGTGCAATGATAAGAAGTACAGTGTAGTTAGAATATAGATGGTATCAGTTTGGTGAAGGGGAGTTGTGATGAAGGTAAGGGATAGGGAGGTCTACATGGCGAGCAATGAAGCCTGGAAGTTAGGTTGGATCTGGATGCTCAAGGAACTGATATATTACAACATTAGGAGAAACTCCAGGTTAGAGGACTTTTAGCAGTACAATCTTCACTTTCACCTTTGGGTTGTGCAATCAAAGTCCCCGGTACTGCTTCCTTTCATCTAAAGACTCCAGAAACTTTGGCTTTTGTTGAGTGCAGAAGCTCACTGGTCATGCAAGACTAAAGGATTGGTTTATCTACTTACCACCCTGGAGAAATCCCTTCTGGGTTTCAGCACTCAGATCAGTACACTTCTCTTACAGCCTTTTCTTGTCAGTTCTCTCCTGATGTCTGGAAGCATTATACATATTGCCACTAAGGTCTCCCCTAGCCGAGACTGTAAACTGGAAAACGCTGGACTTCCTTCCCCTTCCCTCCTCCCAACTGCTGACAGCTTTAGTGATACGTAGCTTGGGAGACAGATGTTTTGATACAAAGAAAGCTCCTTCCTCCAGGTAGACACAATCACTTTCAGAGCACAGGGCTTTGATCACCACTCTTTTTGTTCGGCAGGACATTGTTGTACCCATCTCCAAATGGTTGCATAAACAACCATACTTTTTAATTCTGGCCACCAATTTCCAGATAAACAGCACAATGGGATGGATCACACTGCCTCAGACTATAGCAAGCTTTTGCCACTGGGATTCCAAGACAAAAGCTGAATCATCATCAACTATTAGTAATATTACAGGGAAGATTTCTGGAATGAGTGAGACACTAGAATAGATGACCTCTCAGATCCTTCCTGACCCAGAAATTCTTTTTTTTTTTAATTTTTTTTTAATTTTTTAAATTTATTTATGATAGTCACAGAGAGAGATAGAGAGAGAGGCAGAGACACAGGCAGAGGGAGAAGCAGGCTCCATGCACCGGGAACCCGATGTGGGATTCGATCCCGGGTCTCCGGGATCGCGCCCTGGGCCAAAGGCAGGCGCCAAACCGCTGCGCCACCCAGGGATCCCCTGACCCAGAAATTCTGATTCTTCCCTGCTTTATGATTTCCCAAAGCACTGTGGGCTGTTACCATTGACTGAAGGACTGTGGGTATGTGTAGTTGGGTGCGAACAGCTTTTGGAACAGATGGGAAGGACAGATTTCTTAATGGTAATTGGCCCCTTGGATACCAATGCTCACTTTCTACCTCATTTTTTTTTTCTACCTCATTTTTTGAAGGTCAATGTGTCAGTATAAGAAAGAAAAGAATTTTTCAGATATGAATTATTTTGTAGCTTCATAAATTGACTGTAAGTTGAGTACTTCAACTTCTACCTCATCTCCAAATACCAAACAGGCAGAGGCAGGAAATTCAGAGGTTTGCATAAGGTCCTGGCTTTGCCATTAACTACTTGTGTGATCCTAAGTAAGTCACACTGCTTTTCTGGATCTCAAATTGCACATCTATAAAATGAAGATATTTGAGGACATTGCCTCGGTTTTCCTATCACTATTCCCCACACTGTGAGGGAAGGCATGAGTCCCCTCCTCATTTGCCAAAGGCATCATCCTACAGAAACCTGGACTCCAAGGCTACTCACAAATGCTTCTACTTCCTCCTTTTCTGCTAGGAAAGGTAGCATGCTTGTGCTCTGACCATTTAGTTCTTTTCCCAGCAAGTGACATATCCAGCAGCAAAAAGAAGCTCTGCCTTAAAAGATTATTTAAATTGTTATGGCTTTGCTCTGATTTAAAACTAAAACTAAAAATCAGTTATAGGCCTCTGGAGGTTTGAGTAGAGACTCATTCAAATATTTGCTTCTAGGACTGCTATATATTAGTTTTCATACATTACCCTGTATAATAACACAACAAGATGTTTCCCACTCTGTGGACTTTTACTACAGAGAACTCCCATCAGTCTTGTTGGTACATGTTTAATATTGGCTCCATCAGAAATGCATCTTTTTTAGTACATTCTGCATGGCTCACTATTCTGCTACAGATTGTACACATCACTCCGGAGTTGCGCCAATTGCTGTTTATTTTGGAGAATAAGTATAAATGTAGGTACACTGTGTGGAGAGTATATTTATATTCACAGGGTAAATTTGTGTGACTGTGCATATTAATTACAGCATTATTCAAGTGGTTCTTGTGGAGATGGGGACGTATACTGTATACAAGTCATTTAAAGTTCAATTTGAGTGGAAAATATTTAGATAAACCAAAAGCAGCATTCCAGTAAAGGCAACATTGATTCTTAAATTTTTCTAGTATTTACATTACTTTCTGTGCTTTGTAGGTCTCAACATGAAAAGTGTACTGTAAACTGCTAAGCAAGAGAGGTTGAACAAAAGACACATTCAATTTGCATGGACAAGAGTCAGTATTAGACTCCACACTTGACCTTATGTAAGTGATATGATAAGGTCGAGAATGAGCCAAGAGGTCATTCTTCTCCACAGAGTCTGTATCGGAGTATAAGGACATGAACTGCTCTACTGTCTAAATCAGATGCTTTGTCTCTCTCTCTTTTTTTTTGTTCTCTTAAATAATTCCTGGGTGTCTAAATCTCATTTGAAATTTACTACTTCAATTGAGTGTCAATTTTTTTTTTTTTTTTTTTTTTTTTTTTTTTTGTCAGATGGGATTTGGGGCAAATTACTGAGCTTTAATTTCCTCACTAGTAAGAACTGGTGGAAGTTACTTAGGTAGGAAAATGGGGCTAATATCTGCTGTAAGCCCTTCCCAGTGCTATCTTTGTATAGAATGAGCTTCTGTTGTGAAGAGACATTGTAGTACAGTTGTTGAAAGCAAGGCCTTTGTAAGAGTGGAGAGAGGCTACAACCCCAGAAGGGTTGGGAGATTGGCAGTTTACTAGAAGTGGGACTCAGTTACCAGACCTCAAGACCAACAAGGGCAAAGAGGTTAATTGGATGGGTTTTTTCACTCTTAACCTGGAGTTCTTTAAATTCTCTCTAATGGGGAGAGGATATGTCCTGGTGTCTACATGAAACTAAAGCCTCCTGATGGGGTCAGGCTAGGGATTGAACTATTGCTCTATGGCTTTAATCTTTGATGAGACACCCTTGCAATTCTTGTTGGATTTGTTCCCATGAACTAAATACTTAGAGACACATCAATTGGTAAGAATTTAAAGGAGTTTGAAAAATACACGCATAATCCACAATGAAATAAAAATGGTACAAGACCAAAACCAGTGAATATTCTGAATCATACTTTTTCTCAATGCCTTAAACTTAACACCTTTTGAAAACTAAGTCTATTCAAGAGTAGTTGAAATACTAGCTGCATTCAAGCTTCTTACAATAAATAATGTCTAATTTCTAATTGCATTTTAAATATAAAACAGGTTGGACTGAGACAATTAGAAAGAGTAGCACTGAGAATCTTGTGGTGTACCCATTCTTCTGAGATATGTAACTAAAAATTATAAAATAATAATGCCAAGATGTGAAATACAAGTAAGGAAGTCCATTAAGATTGACTTTTTTCCCCAAAGATGACTCATTTATGCTTTTCGGGAGAGATGTCATTATTAAATATAAAAGTCTTTCAAACATTTTTTGATGATCCTGCCTTGTGGAGCCCTAAGTATATGCTTTTTCTGCCTGTTGGGAAACTCCAAACTGACTGAACATAGCACGATATGTCTCCAGGGCAGCAGTGTATCTGTTGTACTCTAGCCTGGGGAAAAGAATGAAGGCTCAGGTTCAACAAACCCTTGCTGCAAAAGAACGGAGATAGGACTCCTACAATAGAAAGGGTTAGTCAGGCAAGAATGTTGCTGCACTACACCCCAAAGAGCTTCTCTGGAGTTCTGAGGTTGCACCGTCACTGAGTAGTGTGTCAGTAGGTAATGATAAGATTGGTAGCTTTTCCTTCTGTAATAGTGGTGGAAATGAAAGAACAGATATATTTCCATCTAGTTATTAATCATGATGAGTCAGCAGCAAGTTTAAAAGGAACAAAACTGGGATGCCTCGGTGGCTCAGCGGCTGAGTGTCTGCCTTTGGCTCAGGGCGTGATCCCGGTCCAGGACTGAGTCCCACACCAGGCTCCCTATGAGGAGCCTACTTCTCTCTCTGCCTATGTCTCTGCCTCTCTCTATCTCTGTCTCTCATGAATAAATAAACAAAATATTTGAAAAAAGGGAACAAAATTGATAATACACTTCAAACCCTTCATGGAAAATGATATAATGTTTAAAACCTGGCAGCCTGACCTTTTTGTCTCCCTTCTTGTTTTTTTGGATGTGGCAATATGTTGGCTGGGTAAGACTTCTCAACATCTGATTTAGGGTGGAGGAGTCATACTTGATCACTTTCATATCTTATCTTTGAACTCCCTTCTTTGGTCTCAAGACCAAAAGCCAGAAGGATTTGTTGATGCTGGGATTCACATGTCTCTGGAGAGCAGTGAGAATAAAATTGTCCCTGAAGCATGAAAAAGAGATGGGGCTAAAGAATAGAGACCAGAATAAATAAATAAATTATAAAAATAAAATAAGAAGGCATAGAAAAATAGTAGGTAATCTAAGAGAAAAGAAAAGGAGGGAGTCAGTTATGGGCTGAATTATGTCCCCCAAATTCATATGTTGAAATCTTAGCCTCTAGTGCCTCAGAAATGTGACCATATTTGGAGATAGGACCCTTAAAGTGGAGTTTTAGGTAAAATGAGGTCATATGGATAACTCCTGATCCAATATAGCTGTATCCTCATAAAAATAAAAGATCAGGACACAGACACACACAGAAGGAACACCATGTGAAGACACAGAGAGAAGAGAGCCAAGGAGAGAGGCCTCCAAAGAAACTGAGTCTGCTGACACCTTATCTCGAATTTCTAGCCTCCAGAACCATAAGAAAATAAGTTTTTGTTGTTTAAGCCATTCAATCTGTCAGAGCCAAAAACTAAATAAAATAAAATCCTCCAAGGACACATAGGAAGAATAGAGAAAAGTAGCAGATAGCTAGAAATCCACAAGAAAATAAGATGAAAATAAATGAGTAATAACATGCAAATAAGAAAGGAAGGAGGAAAATGGGGAGGGCTAGATCAAAGGATATGGTGGCATTCCTGGCCAAATTTCTGTGGAAAAGGAGATAATGAGGACTAGAAGACTGATAGTCATGGAATGAAGGAATATAATAAGAGAAAGTAAATATTAGGTGGTGTGTGTATGTCATTAAGGTAAAATTTGAATGATTGGTTGAATTTCCTTACATTTAGAAACACTGACCCCAGAGAAAGCCTTGCAGTTCTTTCCAGGAAGCTTTAATTATTTGGGGAAATAGATATGTGAGTGAAATAATCTTGATTGTATATAAGAAACAATTTTTTAAAGATTTTATTTATTATTTATTCATGAGAGAGAGAGAGAGAGAGGCAGAGACACAGGCAGAGGGAGAAGCAGGCTCCATGCAGGGAGCCCTACGTGGGACTCCATCCTGGGTCTGCAGGATCACACCCTGGGCTGAAGGCGGCACTAAACTGCTGAGCCACTTGGGCTGCCCTAAGAAACAATTTCAAATGAAGAATAACAGTGGAGAAAATACCACCAGATTATTATTTCTAAAAGAACAGATTTATCCATAGGTTGAGCAGGTAATTAAGATTCTGTTAATGATGATGTTAACCTGGCTCATTTTCTGTTCATATTGACACTCTCCAAAACAGAAGTGTTGCTGATGGTTTGCCCCATAATATGTCACAGAAACTGTGGAAGAATGTCTGATATGTGAAGCTTAAAGTCAAGTGCTGAGAAGGGGAAAAATGTGTTCCAGATTTTTTGCAGATGTTCTCAGATCAAATTATGGTGTTGAAAAATTGTATAGTATGTTCAATGGAGCATCCAAGATGAAAAGACAATTCAGTGGCTTTGTAATCTGGATAAAAAAAGAAACTTGGAGCCATGCTTATGTAGGGTGTAATTCACAAATTCAAAACTGTCAATGGCAGAGGTAATGACAAGGAAGCTAAAACATTTGACTTTTTAAATAACTTTCCCATAAAAACTTTTATATAAAAGCCCAGAAAACAGATCTTCCTGATTTCTTATTTTCTAGATCTATGGAGCAACTGTTCTGTTTTGTTCAGATTTTTAAATAAACTAGTATATGTTCTATACACATGAGATGCTTAAATTATCAGATGGAAGAATGAAAATATCACAGAAATCATAGAAATACTCATAGAATTTGAGTGAGGAACAAAACCAAGCATCATTTAGTTTATGCTCTTTAATTTTCATTCCCATAAAACCTAGGGCCCAAGAATCTAAGTTATTTTGACAAAGTCACCTTGCTAGAGACTGTGATAGATCAAGACTAGGACACAAATCACTGCAACTTTTGAGTTTCCTCGACATTTGAGATCTTTTAAAAAAACATGCTAGATGTTCTAGCCAACACTTTTATTATTGTTTGGAAAAGAAAATAAACCTCTTAGTAGAGTGTATTCTTGATAAGGAGCAGCTCTATTTATATAAATTTGGGACATTATAAGATATACTGAAAGTGTTACAAAATTACATTGGAGGGATATCATTCTCTCATCATTCAGCAAGTACTTTTGAGTACTTGCTATGGGCCAGGCACTGTTCTAGGCACTGGGGATACAGCAGCGAGCAGAACAGGCAAAATTTTCTGCCCTTCTGGAATTTAAATGTTAGTGTGGGGAGATGCTAAAAATAAGAAAAACATATAGAAAGTCAGATGAAATAGTGCTATTGAGAAATAGCATTTGAAAAAGAGATAGGGAGTCCAGTAGTAGATTAAAATGAGCTGATCAGAGTAAGCCCCACAGATAAATGGTGTTTGTGTAAAGGCCTGAAAGAGAAAAGAGAGTGAGATGTGCAGACCTCAGGGAGGAGCATTACAGACAGAAGGAGCCAATTCTTTGAAGCTGTTGAGTTATTTCCAGTTTCTCATCATTTTGGGGGCTGAACAACCAAGATTACTTAGCAGTAATTATTAAATGAAGGGGATATTCAGGGTAAGTGCCACTTATCCTCTTCACTGTGTAAGGTGAACATCTTCTTGGATTTCCCAACAATCTAGAAATATACAAACTGGCTTGGAAAAATGGGCGAATGTAATGAACTGGCTGTGTGAAAAAAAGAGAACCTTTGTTAATTCAGTCAAGAGCTACTTGTTTGAGGAGGTGGGGCAAGATGGTGGAGAAGTAGGGGTCCTCAACTCACCTGGCCCCACCAACTTACCTAGATAACTTTCAAAACCATCCTGAAAACCTATGAATTTGACCTGAGATTTAAAGAGAACAGCTGGAAAGCTACAGAAAGAAAAGTTTTTGCTATAATAAGAATCATCTAGAGTGAAATTTATTTAGGTCACGGTTGATATTCTTGATTCAGCCCACTCATACAGCCACTCTGCACTGAGCAAAATGACTAGAAGGAAGAACTCACCACAGAAGAAAGAATCAGAAACAGTAATCTCTACCACAGAGTTACAGAATTTGGATTACAATTTGATGTCAGAAAGCCAATTAGGAGCACAATTATAAAGCTACTGTTGGCTCTGGAAAAAAGCATAAAGGAATCTAGAGACTTCATGACTGCAGAATTTAGGTCTAACCAGGCCAAAATTAAAAATCAATTAAATGAGATGCAATCCAAACTGGAGATCCTCACAATGAGGGTTAATGAGGTTGAAGAAAGAGTGAGTGACATAGAAGACAAGTTGATACATGGACAGAAGTTGAGGAAAAGGGGGAAAAACAATTAAAAGACCATGAGGAAAGGTTAAGGGAAATAAATGATAGCCTCAGAAGGAAAAATCTACGTATAATTGGGGTTCCTGAGACCACCGAGAGGGCCAGATGGCCAGAGGGCCAGAAAGCATATTTAAACAAATCATAGCTGAGAACTTCCCTAATTTAGGGAGGGAAACAGGCATTCATATAGAGAAGATAGAGAGATCACGCCCCCCCAAAAAAAAATCAATAAAAAATGTTAACACCTGAACATTTAACAGTGAAACTTGAAAATTCCAAAGATAAAGAGAAAATCCTTAAAGCAGCAAGAGACAAGAGATCCCTAACATATATGGGGAGAAATATTAGATTAACAGCAGACCTCTCCACAGAGACCAGGCAGGCCAGAAAGGGCTGGCAGGATATATTCAGGATCCTAAATGAGAAGAACCTGCAGCCAAGTATACTTTATCCAGCAAGGCTCTCATTCAGAATAGAAGGAGCGATAAAGAGCTTCCAAGATAGGCAGAAACTGAAAGAATAGGTGACCACCAAACCAGCTATGCAATAAATATTGAAGGGGGCTTAAAAAAGAGGAAGCCCAAAGAAGCCACAAAAACGGGGACTGAATAAGTATTACGATGACACTAAATTCATATCTTTCAATAGTAACTCTGAATGTGAATGGGCTAAATGACCCCATCAAAAGATGCAGAGTTTCAGACTGGTTAAAAAAGCAAAACCCATATATATTTGCTGTCTACAAGAGACTCATTTAAGACCTAAGGACACCTCCAGCCTGAAAATGAAAGGTTGGAGAACCATTTACCATTCAAATGGTCCTCAAAAGAAAACTAGGGTAGCAATCCTCATATCAGATAAATTAAAGTTTATTCCAAAGACTGTAGTAAGGGATGAAGAAGGACTATATCATACTTAAAGGGTCTATCCAACAAGAAGTCCCAGCAACCATGAATATTTATGCTCCTGATGTGGGAGCTGCCAAGTATATCAATTAATAACAAAGTAAAGACATACTTAGATAATAATACGCTTATACTGGGGGACTTCAACATGGCACTTTCTGCAAATGACAGATCTTCTAAGCACAACATCTCCAAGGAAACAAGGGCTTTAAATGATACACTGGACCAGATGCATTTCACAGATATAAACAGAACTTTGCATCCAAATGCAACTGAATACACATTCTTCTCAGGTGCACATGGAACTTTCTCCAGAAAAGACCACATACTGTGTCACAAATCAGGTCTCAACCGATGCCAAAAGATTGGGATTATCCCCTGCATATTTTCAGACCACAATGCTTTGAAACTTGTACTCAGTCGCCAGGAGAAATTTGGAAGAAATTCAAACACGTGGAGGTTAAAAAGCATCCTGCTAAAAGGTGAATGAGTCAACCAGGAAATTAGAGAAGAATTAAAAAGATTCAAGGAAACTAATGAAAATGAAGATACAACCGTTCAAAATCTTTGGGATACAGCAAAAGCAGTCCTAAGAGGGAGATACATCGCAATACAAGGATCCCTCAAAAAATTGGAAAAAACTCAAATACACAAACTAACCTCACACCTAAAGGAACTGGAGAAGGAACAGAAATAAGTCTACACCAAGCGGAAGAAGAGAGTTAATAAAGATTCAAGCAGAACTCAATGAAACAGAGACCAGAAGGACTGTAGAACAGATCAACAAAACCAGGAGTTGGTTCTTTGAAAGAATTAATAAGATAGATAAACCATTAGCCAGCCTTATTAAAAAAAAGTCTCAAATTAATAAAATCACAAATGAAAAAAGAGAGATCACAACCAATACCAAGGAAATAAAAACGATTTTAAAAGCGTATTACTATGAGCAGCTATACGCCAATGAATTAGGCAATCTGGAAGAAAGGGATGCATTTCTGGAAAACCACAAACTGCCCAAACTGGAACTGGAAGAAATAGAAAACCTGAACAGACCCATCACCAGGGAGGAAATTGAAGCAGTCATCAAAAACCTCCCAAGACACAAAAGTCCAGGGCCAGATGGCTTCCCATGGGAATTCTATCAAATGTTTAAAGAAGAAACCATATCTATTCTACTAACGCTGTTCCAAAAGATAGAAAGGGATGGAATACTTCCAAACTCATTTCATAAGGCCTATCACCTTAATTCCAAAACCAGATACCAAAGACCCCACCAAAAAAGGGAATTATAGACTAATATCCCTGATGAACAGAGATGCAAAAATTCTCAACAAGATACTAGCCAATAGGAACCAATAGTAAATAATATTATTCACCATGAACAAGTGAGATTTATCCCCAGATGCAAGGGTGGTTCAACACTCGTAAAGCAGTCAATGTGATAGATCATATCAACAAGAGAAAAAACAAGAACCATATGATCCTCTCAATAGATGTAGAGAAAGCTTTGACAAAATGCAGCATCCATTCCTGTTCAAAACTCTTCAGAGTGTAGGGATAGAGGGAACATTCCTTAGCATCTTAAAAGCCATCTATGAAAAGCCCACAGCAAATATCATTCTCGATGGGGAAACACTAAGAGCCTTTCCCCTAAGATCAGGAACATGACAGGGATGTCCATTCTCACCACTGCTCTTCAACATAGTACTAGAAGTCCTAGCTTCAGGAATCAGGCAACAAAAAGAAGTAAAAGGCATTCAAATTGGCAAAGAAGAAGTCAAACTCTGCCTCTTTGCAGATGACATGATACTGTATGTGGAAAACCCAAAAGACTCCACCCCAAGATTTCTGAACTCTTACAGTAATTTGGCAATGTGGCAGGATACAAAATCAATGCCCAGAAGTCAGTGGCATTTTTATACACTAACAATGAGACTCAAGAAAGATAAATTAAGGAATCAATTCCATTTACAAGTGCACCCAAAAGCATAAGATACCTAGAAATAAACTTAACCAAAGGATCTATACCCTAAAAACTACAGAACACTTCTGAAAGAAATTGAGGAAGACACAAAGAGATGGAAAAATATTCCATGCTTACGGATTGGAAGTTTTGATATTGTGAAAATGTCTATGCTACCCAGGGCAATGTACACATTCAATGCAATCCTTATCAAAATACCATGGACTTTCTTCAGAGAGTTGGAACAAATAATCTTAAGATTTCTGTGGAATCAGAAAAGACCCTGAAGAGCCAGGGGAATACTGAAAAAGAAAACCAAAGCCAGAGGCATTTCACATTGTACTACAAAGCAGTGATCATCAAGTCATTGTGGTACTGGCACAAAAACAAACACATAGATCAATGGAACAGAATACAGAACCCAGAAATGGGCTCTCAACTCTATGGTCAACTAATATTTGACAAAGCAGGAAAGACTATCCACTGGAAAAAGGACAGTCTCTTCCCTAAAAGGCACTGGGAAAATTGGACATCCACATACAGAAGAATGAAATTAGACCATTCTCTTACACCAGACACAAAGATAAACTCAAAATGGATGAAAGATCTACATGTGAGTCAAGAATCCATCAAAATCTTATAGGAGAACACAGGCAATACCCTTTTTGAACTTCTTGCAAGATACATCTCTGAAGGCAAGGGAAACAAAGCAAAAATGAATTATTGGGACTTAATCAAGATAAAAAGCTTCTGCACAGCAAAAGAAACTGTCAACAAGGGGCAGCCCTGGTGGCTCAGTGGTTTAGCACCGCCTTCAGCCCAGGGCCTGATCCTGGAGACCAGGGATCGAGTCGCACGTAAGACTCCCTGCATGGAACCTGCTTCTCATTCTGCCTGTGACTCTGCCTCTCTCTCTCTCTCCCTGTGTCTCTCATGAATAAATAAATAAAATCTTAAAAAAAAGAAATAGTCAATAAAACTAAAAGACAACCTACAGAATGGGAGAAGATATTTACAAATGACATATCAGGTAAAGGGCTAGTATCCAAGATCTATAAAGATCGTAAAACTCAATGGCAAGGAAACAAACAATCTAATCATGCAATGGGCAAAAGACATGAACAGAAATTTCACCAAAGAAGACATAGATAGACATGATCAACAAGCACATGAGAAAATGTTTCGCATCACTTGCCATCAGGGAAATACAATTCAAAACCACAATGAGATCCCACCTCACACCAGTGAGAATGGTGAAAATGAACAAGACAGGAAACAACAAATGTTGGAGAGGATGCGGATAAAAGGGAACCCTCTTACACTGTTGGTGGGAATGTGAACTGGTGCAGCCACTCTGGAAAACTGTGTGGAGGTTCCTCAAAGAGTTAAAAATAGACCTGCCCTAGGACCCAGCAATTGCACTGCTGGGGATTTACCCCAAAGATACAGATGCAGTGAAAGTCCGAGACACCTGCACCCCGATGTTTATAGCAGCAATGTCCGCAGTAGCCAAACTGTGGATGGAGCCTCGGTGTCCATCGAAAGATGAATGGATAAAGATGTGGTCTATATATACAGTGAAATATTACTCAGCCATCAGAAAGGACGAATACCCACCATTTGCTTCAACGTGGATGGAACTGGAGGGTATTATGCTGAGTGAAATAAGTCAACTGGAGAAGGACAAACATCATGTGGTCTCATTCATTCGGGGAATATAAAAAAATAGCGAAATGGACTAAAGGGGAAAGGAGGGAAAATGAGTAGGAAATATCAGAAAGGGTGATGGAACATGAGAGACTCCTAACTCTGGGAAACAAATAAGGAGTAGTGGAAAGGGAGATGGGCAGGGGGATGGGATGCCTGGGTGATGGGCACTGAGGTGGGCACTTGATGGGATGAGCACTGGGTGTTATACTATATGTTGGCAAATCGAACTCCAATAAAAACTATACAAAAAAAAAAAGAGCTAGTTGTTTTCTTCCATGTCAGTTTTTATCAATGGACACAGTATGATTGTTTGGGTTAAGGAGTCTATATCGGAATACTACTTTCTGATAAAAATAGGATGGATTAATCTAGTATGTCACAGCTTGAAGCATACCCTCCTGGGGAAATGAACAATGTAGCAGTTCCAGGTTACAGAAGCCTATGAATTCTACCTTCTGATGATGATACTGTTAGGCTTGTTTCGTATAAATGCAAATCTTATCAGAGTAGTATGTCAGCAGGGTTTGGAATGACTTTTTTCCTTAAATGCTAACCTAAGAATTGGTCCTTCCCAAACATTCAATTTTTGTGCTATGCGAAACTTTACAACAATTTGATATATGAAAATTGAAAATCTAGTGCAGATACACTGGAAAAAAAGAAAAAAAGGGAATTTCTGCTTTTTATTCATACATTTATTTCTTGTTTTCTATACTTTAAAATACAATAAAGTACATATTGGCACATATCCAATTTACACACCATTTATTAAAGTCAGCTGTTGAAAATAAAGTCTTCATTATTAAGATGATCCACATAAATCTTTTAAAGTTATCAGATACCTCTCACAGGTTCAGTATGGAGTGGGAACAGGTTAGGGATGAGGACAGGTGGCAGAGCGGGGAGATAAGTGGCAGTAGACTATGGTCCCTAGAAATATTTTTGAGCACTTGAAGTATGAGAAAACAGTGATTTGAACAAATACTCTATTTTTTAATATGCCTGGAAGTAGGATCCACAATGAGACCAACACCAAAAAATGATTTTCATTCCAGGTATAATGCAGTAACCCAGCTTTATAAACAGTTTCTCTATTTGCTTAAGAACTTCAGTTTCAAATCCAAAGGTGACTTGTGTAGAGACAGTTTGGGGGAGCAAGCTCTGACATCAGATATAGGGATTCAAATCTGAAATTTCCTACTCACTTGTGGGATATGACCACTCTGCCCACTTCTACTCTGTTTTCTGTTAGAATTGCAATAAATTTAACTGACATAACACACATAAATGCTTAGAACAGTTTTTGGGACAGCGGAAAGGCTCAAATATATTAGGTATCACTATTCTGTTTCAGTGGCTTCTGGAATAAAAAATTGGGAGTTACAAATATGCTACCAGACTCATTGCTTCAGATTCATTCTGGTATGATGTGAAGAGCTTGGGCTTTGTGGTTAGACCTGGGTTCTTCTTTTTTTTTTTTTTTTAAGATTTTATTTATTTATTCATGAGAGACAGAGACAGAGGCAGAGACATTGCAGAGGGACAAGCAGGCTTCCAGCGGTGAGCCTGATGCGGGACTCGATCCTGGGATCCCAGGATTACGCCCTGAGCCAAAGGCAGACACTCAACCACTGAGCCACCTTGGTGTCCCTAGACCTGGGTTCTAAACCCAGCCCCATTTTTTATTAAACTATGTGGCAAAGTAAATTCTTTATCTTCTTTCAATTCTTGTTTCCTCATCTGTAAAGTGAAGGTGTTGATGCCTTCCTGGCAAGGATGTGCAACAAAGTGACAAGGATTAAATGCTAATCCTCAGTAGGAATGGCACTCCTCATATTTACCTTATGGATATTTAATGTCATATTAGAGCTGTCTATCACACATCCACTTAACAAAAGTTTGTAGAATGCTTACCATGTGCCAGGCATTGAGTAATGTATTTTATGAAGTGATGGCTAGATTTACAAATGTATTTTTATAAAAAGTGAGAGAAAGCAAAGGGAGAAGAGAAAGAGCATGGTGACATTATTCAATTATTCAGTTATTATAAGATATGTAGACAATGTTTACTGAGAAGTGCTTTTCTTCTGTCCTGCTTCAAGATAAGAAAAGAAATTAAGTGAAACCCTGAGAGAAGTTACTCCCAGTGTTCATATTCTGTAGCTTTTTCTCCTGATTATTAATGGTGAAAGGTGAATTAAGCTTCTCTTCAAATGAGTACATAAGCTAGATACCAAAGAAGACTTCTCATCAAAAAATTTATCAAGCCATAGGATCGTTGTTGTGGAAACCATTAGAAGCCTCATCTGTGGAGTCCTTTAAAGAGAAAAATGGACAGGATGATGGTGAATTGTTGTAAATAACTTAGACTTTGACTCTGTCCAGCTCTGTAAAGAGCCTAGTGCATTTTGGGACTTAATAAATGTTGAATTATAAGTAACATTCTCACATAGCCTCTGGGGATGGACTTTCAGCCCTAATAAGACTTTTCCAACTCTAATTTTCATGATTTGCAGCTGTGTAGGTAATACTCATGAATTCAGCAAGATCTATAAATGCAAAGTATTTTGTAGTCTCAATATGTCAAAGATAAGATTTCATTGAAAGTAGCATTATAATGAACACTATTGAGTAACTCTAAAATGTGGATCTAAGGACAATCTACAGAATTTCATATATGGTGAGCATCATATGAAGTGCTAAGCTGGGTTAATTTTAAGGTGAGATTGATTGGGAAATAAGATTAAACAGAAATGAGAAGAAAGATCATTATCCTCCAAAATGAAAGCTGCTGGGAGATTTATGGTGGAACAGAAGCAGAAAGGACCAGAACTAGTGAATTAGGTAAAAGTTCAGTATATATCAAACCAGTCATTTTGGTACTAATACATTTCTGAAAGAATCCTGCTCTAGCCAGTCTATGAAAGTGCATAATGTGTATATATGGGTGGTGAAATGTGAAGTACGTGTGTGTGTGGCAGGGTGAGGATTCAGAGAAACTGAAGTAGAGGTGAGGTTAATGCATCTTTTGGATTAATGTAGTCATAATGTAACTGATGCAAAGAGAGAGTAGGTCATAAATTGCTTCAAGGGAATCAGAGGGCAATAGGGGGCCTGGGAAGATTCTCTGAATAATAGTTTCAGAGCATCTGCTGTGCAATATGGTTAGAACCTTTTGAAGCCCCATTGTATAACTCACTTGTCACTTGGCTTGAGGAAGAGATGACAGATCTGCCAGGAACATTCAGGAAGGTTTTTTTTCAGGGAAGGGAACAAACCAGATGTTCATGTTGTACTGATATTTTAACAATTGCATTGATTTAGCATTCTGAATATACCTGGGATTTTAATATTTCATATATAATATGTTGAGGAAAGATCTGCCCTAGCACCTAGGAAATGCTCTGAAGAGACAAGATGAAATCTGGAAGATGAATTTACTTAGTAGCACAAAGTCATTTTAAAGATTAAAAAATACCTTGTTTAATTTTCTGTTATATGCTTCATTATCTTCTCTTGGAGTTGCCCTTCACCTCATGGAATTAATTCAGGAATTTGACCTTTTCAAACTGTGCAGAAAAATAAGACTGCTAAGGCGCCACTCGTGACAAAAGCCAGGATTTGGAAAAGTACAGATTGTATCTCAGCATCTCTCTTTCCACATATCCACCTGTCACTCACAAACAGCCATCTCCCACCCCTGCCACATACACTCCATCATCTGCATGAGTCAGCCATTTATGTTTCAAATTACCCAAAGATCCCTGGCTTGTTGTCTCAGCCCTCCTCTAAGCACTGCCTCTTCTAATCTCTCTACTTTCCAATCATTGGAGGGATTTGCTAAAAGTTATAACCGATTTGTTACTAATTTCCATTAAAAAGTTGATCTTTTCTCAATGCCTTTAGTCCCCTTAGCAAAGGGGTCAAGGTCTGAGTTTTATTGGCCTTTCAGCTTCATCATCCCTCACCATTCTCCATGAACTTTAGGACTGTTTTCAAGGGTATGTTTGCTGTTCCTGAACATGCCATCCTTTTCCTTGATTCTTGACTTATGATTGTTGTTTTCCCCACCCAGAATTTCCTAAAGTTCCACTACCTGTCCTCTTTGTCAGGTTACATCCTAGTCTTCTGTCCTCCATGGCTTAGTTCAGTTGTCATCCCTTCTAGAAAATTTCCCTGGAAAGTAGAATTTGTGGGTCCCTTTTGCATGCAGCTTTTGTGCTTACCAGTTCGGTGCAGTGGCTCCTTGTTTATGGTGGTGGTGGTTTTCTCTCAATGTTTTGAATTCACTGAATCAAGAAATATGGCTTACCTCTTTCTGAATCCTAACCACCCAGGATAGCTCTTGCTTGTGGAAAGTTTTGTGGAGTATTTATTGATTGATCACTGTCCCCACTAAAGGCTGAGAGCTTATATTTGGGAGTCCCTGTTAATTTTTAAGTTTTCCCTTTCTAACATTTATTCATCCATATCAGTCCCCAATGTCTGGTTAAAAACTATAGCCTGAAAAAAAAAAAAAGAAAAAAAAAGAAAAAAAGAAACTATAGCCTGGTTTCACATTTATGTGGTCAAGTCTTGCATATCTTGTCCTACATGATTTACAAGGCTTGTACTTCAAATTATATTAAATGATCCCTTTTATTCTAGAACCAAATTCCCACTATTTGTCATTTTTTAAAATTTTCTTCTTTTTATAAACCTCAACTGTCACCTATCTTAAGATTACTAAGACATGTTCTCCTTTGTTCTCTAGGGCCATTTATTTGTTCATTCATTGGGAATTCTTTACCAAATGTCAAGTACAATGCTAAGTGCTAGGGATATAACAGATATCTGTCTTCCAGCTTACAGTCTAGATGTGGGATAACTGTTAGATGTAATTAAAATCATGGCAGTAAATGAGTTCTCCCAAATAAGACAGAATACTAATACAATAGAACCCAGGACAGAATTGATGGGATGACAGAAGAAAGAATCCTTAAGGAAGATGGATCAGAGGCAGAGGAACAACTCCATGGTCTATTTGGGACCAAGAAGTCTAAGGGATCAAGAAGAAGGAAGTGGCCATCAGTATCCAATGCTGCTGTGAGATAGTAAGTGAGATAAGGACTAAAAATATTTATTCATTTAATTATAAGGAGGCCTTTGGGTCAGTGGTACAGTGAAGATAGAAGTCAGGTAAGAGTGGATTAAGTTGTGAATGAGAAGGAGAAAGTGATGATAGTGAGGAATACCATGTTTTGGGGTTGTGTTGTGAAAAGACAAAAAGCAGTTGTTTGTTTCCAGAAATTTTCTAGTTCAGGGATCCCTCCAAGTTCTGACACTTTCATTCCTTCCCCCTGAACATCTTTTGCATTTTTGTAGCTATTTAAGTCATTGATTTTCAAGAACCACAAATGCATCCAGTCTAGGGAAGGATTGGAGGTTTCCACAAAGCCCCAAAGGCACCACTTCAAATGTGTTCAAATGTCTTTTTAGTAATACAACTGTTTTCTTAAAAATCTCATGAATAATTCTAACATGTTAAAAATAGATTAACTCTGAGCTACTCCAATTTAAGTATAGAGGGCTTGAAGCCCCAAGCTCAGGACTCTTACACAGTTTTCTGAGGTGACCTCTCACAGGTATTCCTAGTAGAACCCTCTGGATCCAAGGAACTCATGTTTAAAATCACCCCTAATTCACAGGATATTTGGACTGAAAGAGACTGTTGGTCTCCTTGTTCTGAAGTCTTTCCTGCAGCTTTCTTCTAAGCATTTACTGAGAAATGCCATTTGCTGTCAGCACATGTCCTAAGACAGAACAAAACAATGGATTTTTAAGATAGCAGGGATCCTAGTGAAATTTGAATTCAGCCAAACACCATTTAAATGGCACCTTGGTCTCAAAAATATCGTCTTGGTAAACAATTCCTTTTCTTAGCACATTCCTCTGGGCAATTTTAACTATACTCACTGTTACTCTGTAGAGCCTTGGGAGACTGGGGCAGAAAATGGAATGACAAAGATGAGGAAGCTGCCCAGCTTTGTGGGGAGCTCAGTACATTGCCTCCCAGCTTCTCAGAGGATACCAAAGCATGTTAACAGATGAAATCTGAATAATGTCCCTGTTTTGACAAAATATAAGCTATGTGGGGTCTTATAGAAATGACAGCAGCATAAATAATAGAAAATAGCAGATATTTGTGCAGCACAAAGTGCATGAAAGAGCTGCCCAAAGTGAATAGGATGGAATATTCAGGACTTCTTTCTGTATGTAACTGTTGGCAGGCAGCAGAAAAAAATCAGTCTACTGGGTGAATGAATGTACCTATGAATAAACAGAAAGGAAGAGAAACCATTTTTTACTGGAATAATATCATATACAATATTTTTAAATAGTGTATACCCTTCCTAGTAATCATAGGAAAGCCCATAAGGAAAAAGAGGAGAAAATAAAGCACATATTACCCTTCAGTAACTCTTCAACACTTATGGAGGAGAAAACTGAGATTCAAAGAAATTGAGGGACATATGTTAAGTCCCAGAGCTGGTAAGGGGAGAAGCTAGGATTTTCTCATATCATTTTCAAAGCTCTCATTACAACAGTAAGTTTCAACATCAACATTCTTCAAAACTGTAACTAAGTACTTACCATGAGGAAAATGCAGGGCCACCTTTCCTTGTATTTACTTTTCAAGATAAGCCATAGAAACGGTACTTTTCATGGTTCCCTTGTACTTGTTGATCAACACTTAAGTCAGCTTCAGAGTCACATTTTTATTATGAAATATCATCTAATGAACAGGAAGACCAGCGGGATGTTTGCAAAATAAAATTTGAAGTGCTGGGGTGCCTGGGTGGCTCAGTCTGTAAGCATCTGCCTTCAGCTTGGATCATGATCCCAGGGTCTGGGGATGGAGTCCTGTATTGGGCTCCCTGCTCAGTGGGGAACCTGTTTCTCCCTCTCCCTCTGCCTCTTCTCCAGCCTGTATGCTTGCTCCCTCTAAAAGAAAGAAATAAAACCTTTTAAGAAAATTAAAATAATAAAATCTGAAGTGCTGATAAGAAGAATGCCCTCACTACATCCAGTTACAGGCTAAGAATTTCAAAATCACTGCCTGTTAATTCTACCATTAGAACTTTTTAAAAATTCCCATTTGAAATGACATGGATGGAACTAGAGGGGATGGTGCTAAGTGAAATAAGTCAGTCAGAGAAAGACAGATATCATATGATTTCACTTATATGTGGAATTTAAGAAACAAAACAGGCGAACATAGGGGAAGGGAAGAAAAAATAAAATAAGATAAAAAACAAAACAGGTGAACATAGGAGAAGGGAAGAAAAAATAAAATAAAATAAAAACAGAGAAGGAGGTAAACCATAAGAGACTGCTAAATATAGGAAACAAACTGAGGGTTGCTGGAGGGGAGGGAGATTGGAGGATGGGATCATTGAGTGATGGGCATTAAGGAGGGCACTTGCTAATGAGCACTGGATGTTGTATGCAGCTGATGAATCACCAAATTCTACCCTTGAAACTAATAACACACTATATGTTAAATTGAATTTAAATACAATTTTTTAAAATACTTAACTTTTCAGCTCTTGTCCCCTTTAAAAATGCAAAGTTCCCTCAGTGACTCCAGTTAATTCACCCTTTTTCAGACTTTATTTTTTTTAATAATAAATTTATTTTTTATTGGTGTTCAATTGCCAACATACAGAATAACACCCAGTGCTCATCCTGTCAAGTGCCCCCCTCAGTGCTCGTCACCCATTCACCCCCATCTTCAAACTTTGTTTATCTGTAATCTTTTATTGGGTACAGTAGCCGAATTATTTAAGGCCAGGAGCTTCATTCCTTTTAATAATGGCAGATGTGGAGTTCGGAAAGGAGCTCCCCTATTACTAATTTTTTAAAAAGCTAGAATTCACATTTGAGTAATCCATTAACACACCTGGCCCTGTTCCCATGACAAATTTGAGGTGACCCCCTTCCTTTTCCACATAATTCCTCTCATGGTTTTTTTTTTTTTTTTCTTTTTATGGCTATTCCTCCGAACGCTTTCAATGACTATTTTAACTGGATTTTTATTAGAATAAAAATGTTGGAAGTTGGCACCACATGGACTCAATGTCCTAGGCATGCCTCTGGTCCTCAGTTAACTCTTGAGGAAAGAGATGTTGTTGCATTAGTTGCCCTAACCGCTGTCCAAGGTTCTGATACACTTTGCATAGACAGACATGAATGTCAAAGTAAACACTGCAGGAAATTCTGCCCTAATGACCACTCAGCTAAGATGAACTGTTCTAGTCTTAGTTCCTTCTCTTGCAATATCATTTATTTAGTATTTTGCTTAAATTGTGATTGGGATATACTGTCCTAACAAGGGGCATGGGGTGGGGGTCGGGGGCATTCTTCTTTAAATCAAATGATTCTTATCAGGAGTGATTTGGCAACATATAGAAACATTTTTGGTTGCCAAAATGGGATTGGGAGAAAGGTACAGAAGTATTACTGGTATCTAGTGGATAGAGACTAGAATATTGGTAAATATTCTGAAATGCACCAGACAGACCCCCACAACAAAGACTAATGCAGCCAAAAATGTCAATAGTGCCAAGGTTGAGGATCTTTATTTTAAATCAATCCCCAGAGAAAGGAACATTACCACGCTCCTTCTTCTACTATGGTAAGGTGGCTGGGTTCTGATGTCTGACAAAAAAGCTTTTTTTTTTTTTTTTTT
Organism: Canis lupus familiaris; assembly: GCF_011100685.1. NCBI lineage: Eukaryota > Metazoa > Chordata > Mammalia > Carnivora > Canidae > Canis > Canis lupus. The sequence goes on from NC_049237.1 coordinate 29,309,701, forward strand.
TCTTTTCAGAAAAGCTTCTAAAGGCAGGAACATCCTGGTTAAGAGTTTGAGCTTTGAGTCAGACAAACATGGATTTTACTCCCAGATCTGCCACTTAGCTCTGTGATCTTAGATAAGTTACATAACCTCTCTACAAAGGATTTTCTCAGGTGTAAAATTAGCACTGGTATTTCTTTATTGGGTTGCTATGAAGAATCAGTAAATTCACACAAAATGCTTGGCACAAACACAAGCATATGTTAGCTATAATGGCTCTTATTCTCTCTCACTCCAGTGAGAGTTTTATTAACTCTCATTTCAATACACTCAGACCAGACAGAACTAAGTCTTGGTGTATACCAGATCCAGAAGAATTCTCCAAAGGATACTCTTCCAACCTTTTTCTAATATTAACTATTTCTTAGCCCACTGTTGCTGTCGTGAACCCTTTCTTTGCAAAAGAGGAAGATGAGGATGAGAATGGCATGAACAACGTGGTTAGTCACTAATGTGGATTCATTCATTCACTACACCTAGCTGGGCTTGAGGGCAGGGGGAAAATAAGGAGGAGTAGATTAGCTCTGAGGGTGAAACAAAGATGATTAAGATGTGATTCCTAATAAAGGACTCAAGGTACTAGTTTAGAATGGGGGAACTAAGACACAGACACAGGGGAGGTAGATACAAAGTAAAAAATGATAAACTGCCAGGGGGATGAGACCAAAGTTCAGAGAGCTTTATGGGACTTCCATGGAGAAAAGTCTACTTCTGGATAGAGAAAATTTTGAGGAGGTGGTGATATTTGGGCTGGACCTGAAAATAAAGGGATTGTGTTGGTAGATAAAAACTATGCAGACAAAAGAGATGGCCCAACCAGTTAATCACACAGAAGCAATAAATCATTAGGTATATGGAAGATGTAATTTGGTATAATATGGCAGGCACATCAGTTATGTGTGATGAGATAAGGCTACAAATAAAGGTGGGGACTGGAATGCAGTAGCCCTGAATGTTGCATAGTCACTGCTCTTTGGAGCTCATAGGCCTTGGTTCAGACAATCTTCATGCAAGAGGTTAAGTTCTATCACAGAGGAAGGCATAGCAACTGTAAGAGGAGGAAAGGTCTGCCTCACCTAGTGGAGCCAGAGACAACATCAAAAAGAGGTGACCATTCAAGTTGAGATTTGAAATATGGGTAAGCATTTTCTAGGAAGGAAAAGAGCTGACCCTACACCATGGGAAGGTACTCTAAGCAGAAAGAACAGAATAAACATTGACTTAAGAAACTAAAAAGAATCTTTTTATATAGCTGAGCCAGGAGTTGATACAGAGGTGTGGAAGAGGATGAGATTTTAAGCGTAGGGAAGATCACAGAGGATTCTGTATGCCACATTACAGAATTTGACTATATGTCTGCAGCGATGGAGAACCTGAGCAGATTTAATACAGGGAACAATAAGGAGAGATCGGTTGTTCAGTACCGTCACTCTGGCAGCACTGGGAAGAATGGTTTGAAGAGATGAAGACTAGAAAAAAGAAAGAAGCTAGTCAAGCAGGTATCAATTGTTAAAACCCATGTGAGAGGCTGAGTCTAGCAGTGCTAGTGAGAATGTGCAGGGAGAGCTGAGTTTTCAGAAGGCAGAATGTTCATGACTGGATGACTGACAGGATCTAAGGTGGTGGGAGGAGTGAGGATAGACTCCGGAGGATAAAATTGGAAGTGACTAAGACACATGCTGTGATGATTGTTAAGAGCACAGGCTCTAGCGTCAGACTGTCTGGGTTTAAATACTGGCTCTATCACTTACTAGCTCAGGCAAGTTACTAAGCATCACTTTTCTCATTTTTAAATTGGAAGTGGTAAAAACTGTACCAACTTCATATGGTTGTAGGGTCTCCTGCAATCAAGAGAAACAAGTAGCATAGTTCTTGGCCTGGGCAAGTGTCCTGTAAATATTAGAATATCAGCTCCTCTTTCCATTTCCCTGCCCCTCTTCCTCCTCCTTTCCTTCTTCCTCTCTTTTTCTTCTTCCTCCTCCTCCTTCCCTGTATTATTTTTTTTTATCTTCAGCTTCAATTCATCATCATTATTATTTCTAAATAATTCTAGTTGAAATGGTGAGATGGTAAAGCTATTTTCTAATTTAACAAAGACAGTAGGAGGCACAGTGGAGAACTATTATCTAACCTTTTCAATATAATCTGATCATTTATCACAACGAGGCTATAGTGCACTCACCAGCTTGATTCATGCTTGTGTAGGTCAGAATCAACAAAGTAAAGTGAGCTTACTTTATATGTTCTTTTTAAAAATAGCTTTTATTTTTTAAGAGCAATTTTAGGTTCACAGGAAAATTGAGAAGAGACGGAGGTTTCCTTTATGCCCCTTGTCCCCATTCAGGCATAACCTCTCCCGTGGATAACATTCCTCACCAGAGTGGTACATTTGTTAAAAATGATAAACCTACACTGACACATTATTATCATCCAAAGTCCATAATTTTCATTAGGGTTCACTGTTGGTGTTGTACATTCTGGGGGTTTAAACAACTGTATAACAGCATGTATCCATAACTGTAGTGTCACACAGAGTAGTTTCACTGCTCTAAAAATCTTTTGTGTCCACCTTTTCATTTTACCCTCCCCACTGATTTCTTGACTGTCTCCACAGTTTTACCTTTTCCAGAATGTCATATAGTTATAATCATATAATATTTAGCCTTTGCAGATTGGCTTCTTTCATGTAGTAACATACATTTAAGTTCCCTCCATGTCTTTTCACGGCTTGATAGTGCATTTCTTTTTAGATGCTGAATAATGTGCCATTGTCTGGAGATACCACAGTTTCTTTATCCAGCCACCTACTGAAAGTTATCTCTTTGTTGCTTATAAGTTTTGGCCATTATGAATAAAGCTGCTATAAACATCCATGTGCAGGTTATTATGTGGATGTAAGTTTTCAACTCTTTTGGGTAAATACAAAGGTTGCAACTGCTGGATCATATGGCTAGGGCATGTTTAGTTTCGTAAGAAACTGCCAAGCAGTCTCCAAAGTGGCTGTATCATTTTGCCCTTCCCACCAGCAATGAGTGAGAGTTTTTGTTGCTCTATATCCTCACCAGCATTTGGTGTCAGTGTTTTGGATTTTGGTCATTTTACTAGGTGCATAATGACAACTCATCATTGTCTTAATTCTCATTTCCCTAATGGCATATGGTACAGAATATCTTTTCATATATTCATTTGCCATCTGTATATCTTCTTTGGTGAGATGTCTGGTAAGATTTTTGGCCCAGTTTTTAATCAAGTTGTGATATGCACTTTTAACTTGAATGAATTCAATTAAATACACTTGGCAGAGGGAAATAGAAAGCCAAGGGGGAAGTGAAAAAGAAGGCAAGGAGGAGATAGGAAAATTTATTTATTTATTTATTTATTTATTTATTTATTTATTTATTTATTTATAGATTTTATTTATTCATGAGAGACTACACAGAGAGAGAGAGAGAGAGAGAGAGAGAGAGGCAGAGAAACAGGCAGAGGAAGAAGCAGGCTTCATGCAGGGAGCCCAACGTAGGACTCAATCCCAGGTCTCCAGGATCAAGCCCTGAGCTGAAGGTGGCACTAAACCACTGAGTCACTTGGGCTGCCCCAAGATAGGAAAATTTAAATAGTGGACCTAAAATAACCCACTAAATAAGCACTTGCCTCAGGGTTAGGGGCAGGAAAAGACTGTTTGGCCACATTGAGTGGTATTCCATTGTTTAGAGGTGTATGCTTCTTAAACTACATGTTCCCATGCACAGGCCAACCCTCTCTTCTGTGACCGAATGAAGACAGAGCTGTCTCAGCCAAGGCTAGTATATTAGACTCATGAGGTGGTTAGTCTCCAATGTGCCATTTTCCTAAGAACATTTTACAGGTAATTTTCAGTGTATATGATTTTTTGTTTTATGAGTTGGCATCAGAAACCAACTTGTATGTAAAATGTTATTCTACTCTGTGTACACTCTTGTTTCACCTTAGAAATATCTCTCATCCTGAATGTCCTGTGTGAATGCTTCCCCCATAAAATAATGCTTGATGCATAGCCGTCATGCTAAAAGTATTCATGTTTATTTCATTGATTACCTGAATGATATCTGCAGTGAGGTGATAGGCCAGATTTTCATTATAGAATGTGAAACTCTAAAGATATTTCCTTAGCAAAAACAGATTGAGAATTTCAGTTTTTGATGGAAGACATAGGAAGAGGGAAATTGCATTAATGATATCAGTGTCTAAACTATTTTGGGGGACCTCAGATGAATGAGATAATGACCTGCCATTGGTTGTAAATAATACCCTTTATATTTCTTTTTATGTTTATATTTTGGATTAAGGAACTGTCGGTGACTACCCTATTATACCTAGCTCTATAAAATGAAGGTTACTTTTTCTCTCAGTGATCTTGCCTACTGAATTTAGACTGAATTCAAATTCTGATTCTACCCATTCTTAGCCATGGGACCTCCGGAGGTTATTGTGACAACTCAAAAAGTCAAATAACATACCACATGAAAATGCCATGTGTGATAAATAGAAAGCTTTAATCAATCATTAGCTACTGCTGCAGTGATGCTCACTGATGTTATTCTTCCCTGAGCACAAGGTCAAGAGGCTTCAGTGGGAGCATGTAGCGTAGTTCATGGGGAAACCTGTGTTATGTACAACTGGATCTATGAAGAGCTGGACATGCTCTGGCTCCCATTTTGATTCAATTCACTTTAGAGAAATAAAAGCTTCCCCAAATATATGTGATCTTTTCCCTAATAAACTCAAAGTTGATCTCTTGGGTCCTTTCTAGTGTCATGATAAGGGAGAGAATTTTCAATACCTGGTTAATCCAAGGTGCCAGCTAAGTACACGAATCACTCGAGCTGAAATATGGGGGTTGGGGTTGGAGCTTTCTGGTTTGGTTATGTCTGTTGGCCAAATGCACTGCATAATGACAAAATTTCCTCTTCCACCCCACACTCCAAATGCAAGCCTGTCTCTGGGATTTTGATTAGCATCAAAGGGAGGTCCAGCACATGCACACCATAGAAGTTGCTCACAGCAGAAATGAGATAATCTCCTCTTTGCAAAGGCCTTTGAAACCCTCAGACTGCATTGCCATTTCTTTGACCAAGAACATGACTAGAGTCCATTTTTTTCTTTTCAAAAATAAAATAAAATAAAATAAAATAATGCCTAGACATCTCAGGTGTCCTCCAGATCAAGGGCTTGTATCACTTTCCTAAATAGCAAACATCATATTTTCTGTCAATCTTTGTTTCTTACCAAGTTTAGAGCAATTTTATTCATTCCAAACCAAATAATTTATTAAAACGATTCCTGGAGTCTTCCCTTTTTCCCTTCAGCTTTGCTGGTAATTAATCACGGTTATTCCTGGCTTTTAATAGCATTCCACTTGTGCTTTACTATATTATTTTGATTGTCTTTTAGAAACTCAGCAGTGTCAGCTTACAACAATGCAGAGAATAGGTTCAGAAATGTAAATTAACCTTGATTCACCCCATCTCTTAGAGGGAGCTCCTGAGTCTTTAAGGAGAATGCTCCCCACCTTCCCCTGTCACTTCATGTGAAGTTATCCATTAGGAACCAGATGTCTGGAGTTTTTCACAGTGCTTTTAATAGGAGGCCCGATTATTTGGACCAAAAGAAGCATGTTCTGGAACAATACTGGACCATTTCCCTATTTAAATAGGATTACAGTGGTTCAGATCAAGAGACAAGAACATCAAAGAAGAAATATCGTAGGGGTCTTAAAATCTCTAATAAAAATTTATGTTGAAAAATATCACATCTTTTAAGACCTCTTTCAAAATAAAGAATTAAGTTTCTTATTGAGATGGTGATTTTGCTATTCCGAACTCTCTTGAAATTCTTATCAATATTTGAAGAGGAAAAAAAGAGGATGTAGTTAACACACACACACACACACACACACACTATAACAGTATGTAATTTCTCAGTGTTTGGAAGGTCTGTGGTGACAAAGGATCTGATTGGTGGCAAATACTGATAACACACTTGAAGGAGAGCAAATTTTCTTTCCTAAAGAACTTGAAGACAGATCCCTAAGTGGCTCAGTGGTTTAGCGCTGCCTTCAGTCCTGGGCCTGATCCTGGAGACCCGGGATCGAGTCCCATGTCAGGCTCCGTGCATAGAGCCTGCTTCTCCCTCTGCCTGTGTCTCTGCCAATCTCTCTCTGTGTCTTTCATGAATAAATAAATAAAATCTTAAAAAAAAAAAGAACTGGAAGGAAGTGATCTTATTCTTGAACAGAGACCCAAGGTCTGCAACAACAAAAAACACTGAAGCTAACCCAGTGTATTGTCTACAAAGTAAAAAGACAGAATGTGGAGGGGGTTGGTGGTCTGGTGGTGGAGTACTGAGTTTTGGGAGTTATAATTTCAACAAGTACATCGTGGAGTGTGGTGAAGACAGGAGGGGCCCTGGTCCAAGCAGGGGACCTTAGTGCTCATGTATTTCATCTTAGCTGCATGGAGAGAAGAGAAAAATCTAGGGAAGTTGGCTCAATTCAATCCTGCTGTGCATGGAAGGTATCTTAAGGTCATGAGATAGAAGCTAGTAGCCAAGCAGTTTAATTTGTTCTCCAGCTGTATACTTGAAGAGGGAATTCCACTCATATCTGAGGATATACTTGCCAGCTGCTCTGTTTAATATGCCCATCTACTATTTGGATAGTATAAAATGAACAATAGGCTAGAGCACCTGGGTGGCTCACAGTTAAGTGTCTGCCTTTGGCTCAAGGTCATGATCTCAGGGTTTAGGATCCAGCCTGATGGAGCCTGGATAGCACTCCAATCCAGCCCCAATCCAGCTCCAATGCAGCTCCAATGGAGCCTGCATAGGGCTCCCTATTCAGCAGGGAGTCTGTTTCCCCCTTTATCCCTCTTCCTGGCTTATGCACTCTCTCTTAAATAAATACATAAAATCTTAAAAAATAAAATAAAATGAACTGTAGGCTTCTGGATTGGTTAAGAAAATTTGCCTTTTCCTTTTGGTACACAAAAGGCTTTTCCTCTGTAAGTGGATTCTTTATAATCAGGGAAATGGGCCATCAAACCAAATGAAAGACTGAAAATCAGGAACAATGACAATACAAAGCCACTCATAATCTAATTTAAGGCAGGCCTCCTTTGTCAATGCTAAAACCTTTCTCCCCTTGTGTATCTCCCCTTCTCTTATTTACTGGGGTATTTTCTAGCCTGACCAAGAGAACACTATTTTTTTTTTCTTTTTTTCTCTAACTTTGTTTTCTCTCCCCAGTTGAGAAGCTGATCGCCAATAAGTTTGACAAATCCTCAAGTCATAAGACAGGTAGAACAATGGGACTATATTACAGTTTCATTTGGAGTACTGAATGTGATAATGCATGTAGAACACTCACTACAATGTCCCACACATAAAAATATAACATAAAAACCTAGAAAATGTCATGATCCAATACCCTCATTTGGGAGCAGGTCATACATACTGCTCTGTCAAAAGAGACTTGGCTTGCAGTCAGTGAAAAAAATCTGAACCCAAAGACAACTCAGTAGCAAAGGCAGGGGAAGCGCATCTAGGAGGGGTCACCTTGAACCCAGCAGGTGTGACATTCTGCTACATTGTATCCTTTTTGTTCAGCTATCAGATATCTCTTTTCTCTCATTAAAGGAAATTGGGCTCACTTCTCTTTCCTTCAGAAAACAAAGTAGAAACTTGTCCACATGATCTACAAGAACATTAGTGACCTCATCACTAGGAATTAGGAATTAATTCTCCAGCTGTGAGCTAGAGAGAGACAGGCTGAGAATGAGGCCATGCTGAGAGGATCTTTCTTGACACTCATATGAGGACCTAACTGGGGGCGAGGGGGGGTATTTTTCAATCTGCTACTGTAGTGAATCAGTGCTTTGGTACCTATAATCTTTATCTTGCTGGTTTACTATAGAGCTGTATCAAGGCAATGCTACATGCTCTAATAGATGACCCTCAACCTCAATGGTTTAACACAATAGAAGGTTGTTTCTCACTTGCCTCAATACCAAATCATGTGTTCCTAATCACAGGCAATTCCCTTCTAGGCAGAGATTCAGGAACTTAGCCTCCTTCCATCTTGAGCAAGTGGCTTCCATGAGTGTTTGAGTCAAGCAATTGCAGACAGAAAGAACAAGAGCCTTTGATGGGCTAGACTTTAGATAGCAGACATTACTTCTGTTCACATTTCACTTACTAGAACTTAGTCACATGGCCACACCCAACAGGGTAGCCTGGGAAATGTTGCCCAGTCATGGGACCAGAGAGGGCATGGTCAGTCATCATAAGGATCAGGACAAGCCATTCCATGAGGTCTGCTGACAAATGCATAGTCAAGAGAGGACTTTCGTCAATCTTGAATGAACATCCATGGCACACACACACACACACACAAGCACATACACACCTGAAACAAGGATTATGTAAAATCCTTTGAGTCAGGAAAATTCACAATATTTTAAGACTCTGTGGGGCACCCCACCCACAAAATTATTTAATCCAAGAAATGGAAAAATATGGTACCCTCAAATCCATAGGAAGGCATGGTCTCTTTGAAGCAGCTATGGAAGCCCCAAGGAGAGACAGGCTGAGAATGAAGCCATGCTGCAAATAGAGTCATCTTAAGAAATGGTACCTCATAGAAAATACAGCATCTGGCTTTTTCACATAAATATGTATGATAAATATTTTCTTAAGCCATTCCATCCACTCTCACTGCTTTTGAAGGCTTACATTATACATCCAAATATTCATGATTGACACTTCTCCTCAGACACCTTCATTTTTTTTCTTCTGCAGATGTGTGGAGGTATGCTTTCTTATTTATTTTTTTAATAAAGTTTAGATCTTAACATACACAGGTATATTGGGAAAACTGATATAATGTGATATTGAATCTTCCCATCCAGAAATATATTACTCAATGTATTCAGGCTTTCTTTTAAGCCATTCAGTAACATTTTAAAGTTGTCTTCAATTTATGCACATTTACTTACTAGTAAACTTAACCAAGTCACTTAAACTTCCAAAGTATAAGTTTGCTTATTAGGATTAATAATAGTAGCTACCTTATAGGAGAGTATTGAATATAAAATGAGATAATAGGTATAAAAAGCACTTATCATAGTGCCTGACATACTAAAAAGTATTCAATAAGTGGGAACAATTATTATTATTATTATTGCTATATTTATTATAACATGTTTTCTAATTTATGTCAATTTTATGATTAGGATCATGTCCTCATGTTTTCTATTTTTTTGAAGATTTTATTTATTCATGAGAGACACAGAAAGAGAGGCGAGACATAGGCAGAGGGAGAAGCAGGCTCCGTGCAGGAAGCCCAATGTGGGACTCGATCCCAGGACCCTGGGACCACGCCCTGAGCCAAAGGCAGTTGCTCAACCCCTGAGCCACCCAGGGGCCCCTCCCCATGTTTTCTAATTGGCTTCGTAGATTTGAGGAAATAGTGTTTTTGTGTATTTACTAGATTCTGATTTACTAAATTCTGATCTTTTCTAATGGTTTTTCAGTAGATTATCTTGGTTTTTCATGTTTTTCATTATTATATTATTAATTTATTTTATTATAATAAACATTTGAACCAAATACCTCATTTTAGTCCTTATATTATCATATAGGTTAAAACTTCAAGGACAAAGCAAATTAACAGTAACAATAGTAAATGTGCTTGTCTTGTTTGTAGGCTATGAAGATGAAAAGTAGTTCTGTTAACATGGGATACATGGGCTGCTTGAACTACATAATATTTATACTATTAAAAAAAGCAAACTTTAACTGCTACTTTTTGGAGGGGAATGCTGTTTTTTTATTTAAAAATTATGTAAAATCATGTTGCTTTTATCATATACCTTATAGGAATAGGCCTGATCTAATACTATTTGAAATTAAATAAATAGAAGTTGTTGAACTATTTTCACATTACTAGGGTAAATCTTACTTGGTTTTGAGATGCTCTTCAATAAATGTCTGGGTTTGATTTCATAATATTATATAAAGATTACTGGATCTATATACTTGAGTAGGATTAGATTCTAGTATTTTTTAAGTCCATTGGCAGATTTTGGCGTTGAATTCATGAAATGATTTGGGAATTCTATGTCTATGTTCTAAAAGAGTTCACATAATATCTTTTTAAAAAGAGTTTGATGTAATTACTCATAAAACCAGCTGGAATTGGCACCTTTTCTGAAAGTAATTACTTGGCATACATTTTTAATTTCTTCTTAGCTTATTATTTATACTTCCATCTTTGATCTTCAGTCCATGTTTAAGTTATATTTTCCTAGAAAATCATCTACTTCACTAAGGTTTTCTTATAAAAAGGATAAGTAAAAGTACAGTGTGCTTTTAATTAAAATACTTTCTTAATTTGGATCCCAATTTCTCTATCTGTAAAATGTGAATAGATTCAATGAAAATTGTTCAAAATTTCAGAGAACTTTTTAAGTCTAACACTTTACAACTCTGATTCATTAATTAAACCAGGTCAATTACTTGTGTCAGTGGGAACAAAAGTAACTTTCTTGTGATATACTCATCTATTCCTTTGTACCTAGGCACCATCTCCCTGGCTCTCCCCATCTTCCTTATGAAATACTCCCATTCGACCCCTTTTCATTCAGTGTCACTTCCTCAAAACTATGTCAAGTATTAAGGCCAGATTTAGTTTCCTAAAATTAGTTTGCATACAATCCCTATTAGTGCACTGGTAATGCTTTCCTGTGATTACCCTCTACTTCACACTCACAGTCTGTTTCATCATATCTACACATGGCCTGAAAGCCTCACAGGATGTGATGCTCCCTTTTCTCTCAACACTTCATCTACTTCCTCCTGTGCAGCTCACCTCATTCTAGCCACTCTGGCTCCCTTGTTCTTCTTCCAACAATGCAACTTTTTTTTCTGCCTCAAAAGCTTTCACTTTTGTCTTTGTTCAAAATTCACCTCCTCACCATATCTGTCCGTAGTCATCAGTATACATAATATCAACTCTCATGACAATCTATCTTCTTACCTTGCTTTAATTGTCATGACCTGACAGTTTTATTATTAATTCATTTATTTAAATTTTACATATCTTCTCCACTAAAATGTAAGCTCCATGAGTGAGCTTTGCACATTACCCTGCAGTCTGCAGGAGATTGGTACAATAATATTCCCTTCAGTCTCCCTACTGCTACCACAATGTTTTCTTTGCAATTCATATGTACATCATCATGCTGAAATTAGTATTTCTAAAGCCAACTTGCAACCCAATGACCAACTTGCATTAAGTTGTATGTTAAGATGTTGCTTATTGCTTACATAATTATGACAGAACTCCTCACTAGGATGACTTGATACAATCTTAGCCTAGATTTTAGATAATTATCTCTCACTATTCCTCTACTATTTATTTCAACCGAATTAGACTTTGCAATGCACTCAAACAATATACCCTAATCTCCACCTTCATTTTGCTGTACCCCCCAAATTTTACCACTTTAGAAGTCTTACCTCGAATCATTTCATCCTCATGAAGAAATCTCCAATTCTCTTTGATTGAATGTGACTTTTCCCCTAAACTTTGAAGAAGTTGGCCTATAACTCTTTTGTTGTACTTACCTTGTCTTTTTCTCTGTCCTCCATTTCATTACAAGGCCAAGACCATGTTTTTACTCATCTCCACATGACCCCAGCAAAGCAGTGTTCCTGACACCCAGTTGACATTCATTTATTGAGTACCTGCTGATTGTAGACAGGCTGAATGACCTCTGGTCCAGAAATAAAATAACTACCCGAGGTAGAAACTATTATTAATTCCATTCTACATCTGCAGTTGGATAACTTGTCCAAGGTCACAGTGGTGGAAACTAGGGCTCTCAACTCAGTCATCCTCTCTCCAGGGCATACTATGTGGAAAGGACAGTCACAAAGTACGTGATCTGAAAGAAGATCATGGAAAGACTTACTTGTAATGAGACTGCAGAATCTGGGGAATATAACATCTGGTTATTTGGGGTGTGAATTTTAGGATTTCTGTTATTCCTTCCTCATGGCTGGTGGCAAGGGTTTATTTCTGACACATCTCTGTGTGACATTTTATCTTTTTGATGGAAATGATTTGCCATCCAGATTTACAAGACTGTTGTGAAAAATATGCATTCTATATTTCTACTCAGTTGAGTCACCTGATATTTCAAGCCAGTCGACATTGCTTATCCAAAAACAATCAAGGGACCAGGGAGCAATTAGTCAGGAGGCCTTGACAGCCAGAGAGTAAATTACATTTATGAGCATACTCTGGAGCCATGACAAAAAGCTCTTTAATGAGAACATGGGCTATTTGTTCTTGTCCATTAAACAATATCTATATGGAGGTTGGTTGTTCATTTGTACACCCCTCAGCTTTTGTTTTTATAGGTCAGAGTGGAGATTCCTCACACATATTGTTGTCTGGACCACTTGCAAGGGAAAATGAGCTATATTGATCAGGGTACCAGCATTTCTTGGGCTTGGAATCCATACTCATCTTTTTTTTTTTTTTTTTTCATACTCATCTTTTGAAGGCACTTCAGCACATTTTTTTTTTTTTACTTCAGCACATGTTTTATTGGGTATTTGGCTATATGATATAACGGAAAATGTTGTTTTTTTTAAAGATATTATTTATTTATTTATTTATTTATTTATTTATTTATTTATTTGAAAGAGAGAGAGTGTGTGTGTGTGTGAGAGAGAGAGAGAGAGAGAGAACATGGCAGGGTGTGGTGGGGTGTGCAGAGAGAGGAGAAGCAGACTCCCTGCCAGGCAGGAAGCCTGACACAGGGCTTGATCCCAGGACCTTGAAATCATGACAGGAGCTGAAGGCAGACTCATAACTGACTGAGTCACCCAGGCATCCTTACAGGAAAGTGTGTTAAGCTTGAATTTGGGATTCTCCATCTTCATCTGACTATTTCATGACCTAGGCTGTCATTTTACCTCTCTAGTGTAAAATAGGGGATGGCAGATTAAGGTTACCTCCTACTTAAAAATTCTGATTGTATGTTGGTCATATCTTGATGTGAAGATGCAAAACTCTATAGTTTATAAAAACCTAGTATAATTTAGAGATAAGTCTTATAGTTTCTTGTAAGAAGGTTTCCTTAGCTTCAGGAAAAGATATTAATATGTGAGGGGTGCTTGGGTGGCTCAGTGGGTTGAGCATCAGACTCTTGATTTGGGCTCAGGTCATGATTTCAGGGTCATGAGAATGAGCCCCAAGTCAAGCACTGTGCTGAGTGTGGGGCCAGCTTAAGATTCTCTCTCTCTCTCTCTCTCCCCTCTCCGTTTGTTCCTTTCCCACATATGGCACAGGTTCTCCCTCTCTCTCTCTCTCTCCTTTCCCCTTTTCTCTCCCTCTCTCTAAAAGATCTTTAAAAATTAAAAAATATGTGAAACAATGTCTTCATACTTACACTTGGGAGAGGAACTAGATTAGATGTTATTGGTCAAAACCAAGCTCCAGAGTCCATGTAATGGGGTTGAATTAAGATAATTACCTGCGTTTCTGTTCCTTAGGTTGTACTGTTCTACCAGAACCAAGAAGTACAGTACCTCTTGATGTGGAGAAATAGTAATGTAGCTCCCCAATTACCCTCAAGTACTTTTTTTTAAAAAGATTTTATTTATTTGAGAGAGAGAGAGACAGCATGAGAAAGAGAGCACAACCAGGGCAGAGAGACAGAGGGAGAGAGAGAAGCAGACTCCCCGCTGTACAGGGAACCTCACATGGGGCTGGATCCCAGGACCCTGAAATCATGACCGAGCCGAAGGTAGATGCTTAACCAACTGAGCCACACCCAGGTGCCCCACTCTCAAATATTCAGTCTTGTGTAACAGATCATTAAAATGTGTTCAATTGGAACTAAAAGAAAATCCAACTTAAACTGCTATAAAAATAGAGAATTTTATTTAAAATGTTGTATACCTTCATGTATACATGTATGTATATGTATGTATGCATATAGCATATCTGTATAAGGTGCATAATATGTAATTTATAAATGTTATATGATTTAACACATACATAGCATATAAAATGGCTTTTAAACTTTTTACTCATTTGATATATTTGGAATTATAACATTATCATGTATATTATATTATACATTGTAGCATTATATATCTTTGATATATGAAACAATTTGAATTATTTTAACTATAGTACAGTGGTTGTCCATTTTAGGCAAGCCCTATACTTACCGACATTTAAATTGTCTAGTCATTTTCTTTCTTTCTTTTTTTTTATTTATTAATGAGAGACACAGAGAGAGAGAGAGAGGGAGAGAGAGGCAGAGACACAAGCAGAGGGAGAAGCAGGCCCCACTCAGGGAGCCTGATGTGGGATCCGATCCTGGGTCTTCAGGATCACGCCCTGGGCTGAAGGCGACGCCAAACCTCTGAGCCACCTGGGCTGCCCTAGTCATTTTCTTAAAGACAACATGTCAATGAGTTATTTGCCCATCAGAGCAAGGAGGCTTCTTAGCCCAGGCCATGTGTTGTGCCAGAGTCCTTCTTGCTGGTTCTGCCTGGCCAGCTTTTTGTGTGAACATAAGTTTTTACATCTCTGAGGGAAATGCCCAGGAGTGAAATTTTTGCTTTGTAGTCTTTCTAATTGGGGGGATATATTGTGGTTTTTTTTGGGTCTCATATATGATTATATGCAATTGGACAAAAGGGTAATCTCTGTTTTCAAATGATAATATTTGATAAATTTCAATTAAATATACCTTGTTGTGTCATTTAGATTTTCCAGTCATACTTACTTTTATCTATTTCATCTGTTCTGTGCTGAAAAATGTAGATTAATAAGTCATAAGGGATTTTAATCTACATTTTTCAGCCTGGGACATGTAGAGTTTCTTTTTATTTTATGAAGAACTTACTATAATTAACTATAATTTTTATCCTTCATGAGCTCTTATTCTGTGTTTTTAGATTAGTATTCATCACTGTCATATTTTTAGTGTTGATTATTCCTCTTATTATTATAATAAGTGCCTTATTTGTTTTATTTTATGCTTTTACTCCTAAATTCCACATTTTGTAATAGTAAGAACATATAACCTGCCTTAATTTTCTTGCATTTCCCTACTATGCCATTGTTTATCCTTTTATACTTTTCCAATGTTCTACTTTACTTTTTTTTGGGCTATGGCTGTTAGATACAGCATATAGTTAGACATTGGTTTATGATCAAATTTGGGAGTTTTAAACTTTCGACTGAGTGGCCTTATCCCACTTGTGTATGTTGGTAAAATACATATGTGGACCTAGTTGTGTCATATTTAAATTTATGCTTTTTATGTAATTTTCCTTTTTAAACAATATTTTACTGGCTGGTTCAGATTTGCTTTGCTTAGTTGTGTGTATGTGTGTTCCCTAGACTAATCTGGAAAGTTAGTTTTCTATTATTTTTATTTTAGTTCTGTTAATATAAACGTTTAGAACATCCATCAGTTTCTTGGTCTCCCATTATAAGCAAATATGAAATTAGAACACCACCAGCTGTGTTACTCTTTCCCTACTCTTTTCTCCTCCATCTGATTTAAGATCCGGTTTCTTAGTTTATTAACGATTAAATTTGTGTCTATAAGTATAATTTTGTAGCTGTTACATGATTTACCAACTTTAACTAATATATTTTGATCACCTGATTTATAATCTCTTCCATTTCTTGCCACTTCCCTTCCAAATTATATTAGTTCTTATATTTTTGTGTATTTATTGTGTCACCTTTACATTCTCTTTCTTGGCCACTGTTGCTTCCCATTACTGTTTTAGCTGGACGTGTTTGGTGCTTATCATCAGCCCTTTTTGCAAGTTTCTGCATTCATGTGTTAGTTGACAAAAGTCAGTCCTCAGAAAGTTTAAAAATAATGTTCAATCGTTTTTCTTTGAGGAGTTAGTAGGCATTGCATCAATTTATGGTTTTGTGTGTAGGTCTAAATGATTATGTTTCCTATCACAGGGAACATAATCCTTTTGCCTGCATACTCAAAATGTTCTTTATTTAGCTCTGACATCAGTTAACTTTGCTAGCATGTGTCTTAATGATGATCATCCTGTATCTTTTTATCTTTAACACAATATACGCTCTCTTTACTGTCTTTAGTCACGACTCTTCTTTGAAGGTAAGCTTAATGGTGGATGGGGCTCCATCTGTCTTCCACACTGCTGTGTCCCTTGATTATAGAATAATATAGTTAGCTCCACACTCTATATCCATGTCCTCGGAATATAGAAAATGCTCAATATCTGGAATTTCTTCCTACAATTGTAACTTTGAATCTTTTCTTCTGATCCACTATGCATTTATATTGGCAGGAGGGGGAGGGGCGACACACTAATTTTGCATATGTTATATATCCTTCATCTTCCAAATTAATTTTTCTCTCTAATCCTTTTCAGTTCTTCTCATTTCAACTTGCTCCTGTTGCTCAATTCTGCCTATCATTTATTTTGTTGCATTTTCACAAATATCTCTTCTCTAGGTTCCAAAGAGACCCTTATTTTCATGACTATTTTTTCCACTCACTTCTTTTCATAACTCCATGAGCTCATTTGTTTCTCCTAATATCTTTTTTCCTAAAGTTTCTCTGAATGCTGGCATTTCTACTTCAGCAGATATTTTTAAAATATACTATCATCACTCTCTTGATTTAATAGTTATTAATTTTAATGATTTTTATCTACTCTATGGTAACACTTTTCGGTGTGCATTTATTATCAGATATTTATTTTTCTCCTACTTTTCACCTTTTTAAATCTTCATTTCTATTTTGTCATATTTTATTTTATAGTTTCTTATTTAATTTTTTAAACAATGTTTTATTACATTATAGATTGGCTTTGTTTGATTGTTTGTTGGAGTTACTTTACTAACTAATCTGTTTGAATGAACTGTGTTCTAACTGGCTCAAGTATTTCAGGTGTGGAGGAATTTGGACACTATTCTGGGACAATAAGAATTTTCCTTGATTTCAAGAGAAGTCATTAATAACAGTGCATTATCTGTGACATGTTTAACTTTGCTTCTCCCATCCAACAAAGATTAGCAGCTGAAATATTGCTCCAATTCATATTTTATTTCCCCTAGCCTAGCTTACCAGCAAACTGTTTGCTGTAAACTTATAGTTTGTGTAGTCCTACAGGAGAAATCGTATGAAAATGAGAGACAGAAGCTCCTACTTTTGAGCCTTTTCCCCCCAAAATGGGACTGTTGGGTTTGTTTCTTAACAAATGCCACCAAATTTGGAATACTGAACTCTACAAGCCTTTTTGGCACTCCGCAGCCACAAAGCTGGACCTCTTCTCATATGTTCATGTGATACTACCTTTCTTGATATATGCAGATAAACTCATTTATAGCAAATATGGCATTTCTGTTGTGTTTATCCTTTCGGTTTGGGGACTGGTTCTGAGAAGAAGGAGGTGAAAACCTTTTCATTCTGCCATCTTTACACCAGAAATCCATCGTACTACTATATCCCAAAAATAATGGCCAGTAATGTAGGGTTTTTTTGGTTCAGGGTTCTGGAGTCAGAGATATTTGGAAGCTTCTACCTTCAGTATCTGATCAAAAATTAACACCAAACATGTCTTTGTTGGGATTCAAGGCATGTGACAATAGGAAGCATGGCTGAATGCTGCCTCAGCTTTTCTAAGGAGACCACTCAGTGTCCACATGAACCAAAGAGAATCTTTTCAGTTGGGATTTTGCTGCCAAAATCTTTTCAGTTGGGATTGCAAGGACCTGCCTATCTGATCTGGACAATTAATTCTATAGAAAATTACTAACTTATGTCTAACTTAGTGTATTAGTCTCCTGAGGCTGCTGTAGCAAATTGCCCTAAACTTGGCAGCTCCAGACAACTGAGATATTGTCACACAGTTCTGGAGGCCAGAAATCTGCCATCAGTGTCACTGGGCCAAAACCAGAGTGTAGACAGGGTTGCACTCCCTGCAGAGACTCTGAAAGAGAATCTGCTCTGTGCCTACTTCAGCTGCTGGAGGCCAGCAGAAATTCTTGGCTTATGGTTGCATCACTCCGATCCCTGCCTCTATCTTCACAAGGGCTTCTCTTCTGTATCTAATATTCCTCTGTCTTTCTCTCATAAGGCAACTTGAGATTACAATTAGGTCTACACAATTAACTTGGGGTGATCTCCAATTTCAAGATCCTTTGCAAATAAGGGAACATTTACAGGTTCCAAGAATTAGGACCTGATATTTTTAGGGGTCACTTTTAGCCCACTACACTATGAAAAACCCATTTCTAAAATTCCAGCAGTTAACACATCATCCACATCATTCCCACACACTCTCAGACTGACACTCATCTGTCTACATCTATAAATGGCTCTCATACAGGTTTTCAACTAAAAGCACTACTGTTTTTAATAGAGACATATAGGATTACATGAGCTAAAATGGAAAAAGAAACTTTAGAAACAACAAACAATCTTTCTCCAGTGATCTTTATCCATTAAGATTTAGTTTTTATCTGAGCTGGTGTGCAGGATAGTAGAAACAAACACAAACGAGCTTATCCATCAAGAAGCATGTGTGTGGGATATTTGTTGAAAGTCATCTAAAGTCAATGCCCTGAGTCTAAGAGACAAACTGCTGTAACCAGCAGAAAGAATTAGGTAGTTGAAAGGATTGTTACTTACAATAAGATAGTTCCCTCTGTCTTCTAAGCGTTATCAAAGTCAAAATTAAGTATAGCAGGAAGTATATAGCACAATGTAACTAATGGGTCCAGTGATTCAGATGAATGAAACTTGAATATATTTTATACTGAAAATATAACAAAGCCAACAAATTAACTCATCGAACATGAGCAAAATGTAACTGAAAGACTGCTTTACTCTCATTAAATAGATGTGTGGCTTCACTTCTCTGGAAATCCTTTTCATATCTAACTTGGTGTGGGTTTGGGGATTGGGCAATGAAGTGGCAGTTAAAAGTATGATGTCCAGCAATTCTTCAAGTCATAATAAAGGTGATGCCGTGATATCATGCCTTCCAATGTAGCTTTCCCAGGAGCATGAACTTTTGGGTTTCAGAACCTAAACATGGATATAATATTACAATTGGAAATAACCAAAGAGAAGACAATTGGATTAATTCCAGCTTTTATTTTTTGCAGTTGGTTAAAGTGGGTTGCATTGAGGTCAATGATGTGGGTTCAGTTCCTCTAAGGGCCAGATGACTTTGCTCTGTTTGGGAGCAAGAAGCTGCTATACTGGTCCTCTACCAGTCACCTCACTAATGTGTACCACTGGTCCTGGAGGACAAGAAGATAAATCAGAGTCCATGCCCTGTGAACAAACAGGTCAGCATCATTATGGAACCCACTATTTACAGAATCTCAGGGTTGAATGGAATAGTGTGACCTTCCTGAGAAAAAAGGAGAAATTAGTATCACTATTACTATGCTATTTTGAGACATAGTACTTTTACCTGTTTATTTTTGGCTTTTCTTTTCTCTGAGTAGGGAATTTCTTAGATTGGGATGATATATCACTTAGGGTTTCATAGAAAAGCAGAATCACTCTGCCTGATGTAGAGTAGGGTATTGAAGATAAGAGTTTGACTTCAAGTGACTCTGAGAACTGGCCTCTACCTCTGTGGCTGGGCCTGATCTCAGCAGGGCTGGCAGTGGGAAGGAGAGATGGATGGAAAGCGGGGAGGGCAGGTTGAACAGGAACTCACAAGGTGAACTGCTACTCATGGGGACATACTGGAACTCACATCTATGTCTCACCACCACCAGGCCCCCACCGTTTCATTGACATGGATGAACTGCTGAGGAAGAAGCTGGTATCCTTGTCCACAGATCTTCACATAAACCTGGTCAGGACTTGGAGAAATTGAAGGAGGTGGTCTGGCAGGAGCTAGAGGAGCTGAGGACTCAACTACTGCCTCACCACAAGGTGAACCAGTAGATCAACAGCCCCTATGGGCTGCACCAACATTGAGAGTGTAAAAAAGTTGTTGCTTCAAGCCTGTAGATTCATGCAAAATGTGACTTGTGACCCATGCTAACCTGAAGATATACAAAGATAAAGATTCTGGGAAACACACGTCTGGCTAAGCTAAACTGACAGCACAAATCTACCATAGATGAAAAGCTTATACTTTAAAGAATAGTAAATGAAGTTCATCAGTTCCATATATGTATGTATAATTATGTGTATATATCTGTGTGTATGCATACACACACACACGCACATACACACAAGTCTCATCTTTCAAGAGTAATGATTGTATTACTTTTTCCCAAGAGTCTGGATGTTGAATCTCTCACCTGGGACAGACGGGTTGCTGGTGTCTTCCTTAGATTAGTAGAAAGCAGAAATCAACAAACTATAGATTGTGGGCCAAATTGGGGGCACTTCTTATTTTTGTAAAAATCATTTTCTTGGAAGTGTACTTCCACTTATTATGTATTATCTACAGTGCTTCCCCAGTACAGCAGCAGAGCTGGGTAGTTGCAACAGAGACTGTATGTCCTGCAAAGTCTCAAATACTTGCTATCTTTCTGTTTACAGCAGAAATGTGCTGACCACTGGTGTAAAGCCCTACTTTAGGCTGTTCTTTTGACTGCACATTCTGCACCACCTTCAGACATCTTCCAACTCATCTTCCAACCATTCTGGTGATGAGAGGTAGGCAAAAAAACAAAGCCCTCTTACTCCAAGTATCTCCCCCATGAAACTGATTGTTCTGTCACAATTCTGAAAACTCCATGTTAGCATTAAGGTAAGCTTCAACAAAACATCTTCTAACACTGCCAATATACCACCAGGTTTTACACATTCACATTAAAAGCGATTAATGTGATTCTGTTAAAGCCAATTAATCAAGTTCATTTAATAAACACAATCCCGGAGAATCAGAATGCAGAACAGGAAGTCAGTGTTGGAGGTTCAGGATTGTGAACCAGTCATTTTAAATCTCAGGGCTCCATCTGTGTTGGACAGACCTCTCTGGGTCTTTAAACAAACAAACAAACAAACAAACAAACAAACAAACAAACAAGAGCTAAGGATACCTATGCCCGGTGGTCAATTATGAGAGAAGTGAAAACAGAATACACGCTCTACTTCTCCATGTCGTAATTTTGCTAAGGATCAACTCTGTTGTAAACAAGAGAGCCTGTTTCCTCTCCCAGGGTGAGCCAGTACAAAAATCAATCCAGAAAGGCTCAAAATTTTAAAAGAACACTTCCAGATTAAATCAGAGCAGTTAGGTCAGAATGTCTGCACCTAGTTTATAGCTGTAGGCCTGTGTATTTGACAGGTAATCCTTGACTCCATCAAGCTCATACTGTAATTGAAGCTCCAACTCTGTTGAGTCTGGCTAGTTCAGCAAGGGAGTCAATGACCACTCTTTTTTCCTTTTTCTTTCAAGATAAATCTCTGCTACAGGTATCTCCTTGGACTTCTTCTTTTCATCTAATATTGTATATGCAGCAGGGTTCCTTATTTAGATGCCTGAGTTTCTTTCTGCAAATGGAAAACTTTATTAATAAGACACAGGGAAAATCTCAGGAGTGTTTTCTCCTGGGAAGTGACTTTCAGCTCAGTCTGAAGCTAACAACATGGTAAATAAAGGTTATTTCTCAAGGTCTCATGGGCTAGAAAGTCAGCAGCAATGAGAGCAAAAGAAAGGTCTTAACTATTATAGGGGCTGTTTAGTGTGGTTGTACAGCTTATTAATTACACAAAGTCACTTTATAAGCAAGAATGAGTGTTCTGTGGGGCTCAGTGTGTGATTTAAAATGGCAGGCTCAGTGTATCTTGAGGTTGCTATAATGATGGTGCTTGCCCAAGCTTTCCAAATCGTCCAAAACCTTTTAAACTTAATCCTTGCTCTCCTTGTTGATGTCCTATTTTTGAATGCTATGATTCCCAGTCTTAGAAACAAAAGCACAGTAAGAAAGTGCCCAAAGCATAAGAGAGAACACTCATAGCCTATAACAGTGGAAACTCGTGGTTTCTAAGGAAATGAAATCACTAAGCTTTCAAGAATGCAACACTTAATCCAAATAATCCAAAAGCAATCTACTTGGCAGTCTAATTATATTTCCTTAGGAGGAAAGTACGATAGTGTTTGTTTGCATTTAATTGCCTCACTTTAATATGTTTGTGTTGTACTCATTTCTGACTCCTTTCCCAATCTAAAGGTCCCTTGTAATATTTGACTTAGCTTTCCAAACTAACCCAGAGGATTATTCTTGGATTCATACATAATAGGATAAGGAAGATCTTATTTTGTGTATGTCAGATCTGATGTCAGTTTCTAGAAACAATCTTTTTTCCTAGACAGGTAGAAAGGAAAACTATAGATTTAAATCAACTCATCTGTTTTGTCCTACTGATGTAGTGAAGCATTGGCAACACAGAGAAGGAAAATTCTATGCCTCTCTTTCTCTCATTATATATTAAATGGTGTGGACAAAGGATACTAAGAAAATGATTCATCTTCAGCCATATGTAACAGAGCAATACCTGTTTAATAATTAGACTCTGGTGTGGGCCCCATTCCTTGATAGCAGTGACAATGCTGTTTATACTTAATTGGAAACACCACACTGACATGTCCTTCCTGAGTATTTTCAGGAATCTCAGAGGAGCTGGGTGAAGGTTGAGACCAAATTACTTCTGACCAGCAGGAATGTCACACCACATTCTTAAGTTGAAATAGTCTTGCTTATATGTAGAAAGACAGGCATTGCTTTGAATCCTAGCAAGTGTTTTTCCTTTGTCTTGTGCTCTGGCATCACGATGGAGTTTCAATCCTCACTCTAGCTGTTACATCTTTTCACATGCTCTTCTTTGGCCTGGAACGTCCTCCCCAGGACTACTCTTTATTCCCGTCTTTTCTCCAGCACAGTGATGAAGGCAGACCGAAAGCAAACTTCTCTTATTAAAAAATCCTGCTAGACAAAATCTTGCTCAAATAATATTTCCTCTCTGAAATTGGTCCTAATATCACTCCTGACTCCAGAACCATAACATTTTGACATCAACCAGTTTTGATATAATATAATAAATGCTGCAGTGCAATAGCCTCCAACATAGTGTCCAAGGTCATATTTCTCTTGGTATCTCCAACATCTAATCATAGTGTCATATGTGCTGCAAATGCTCATATTTGTTGAACAAATGGATGGATATCAATATTGTGATATGCAGTAAAAACCACCTTCTGCCACATTCAGGAAAGGATAATGTTGCACAAAGTCTTTTCATGCCCTTTTTAGATTCCACCCTTGGGGGAAAGAAAAAGATACATAATGAAAGTTTCTCTTGACTCAAGTAGGCATATTGATAAAATCTAGAGCTCCTGATAGTGAATAGGGTGCCTTGAGTCCACCAGGCCAGAACAATCTTTTATGTCAGAGGGCCCATTTGGGTTAAAAATTTCTATTTGTTAGCTTTTAAATTTTTCCCTTTAAGTGAACCATCCTTATGCTCCAGTAAAAATATTAAGAAAGTGAATAAACAAGTAAATGAATGAATGAATGAATGCATGAATAAAACAAAGAGAGAGTGCTAATTAAAATGCATAAAACTAAAAGTGGTAGCAGCTAAAGAGTATAGGGCAGTAATAAAAAGTGCCAGCCGTTGCAAGGACAATTTGAACTTGGCTCTGCACTATGCCCTCGAGGTCAGCCAAATGAGCCTCTGCAAGAAAGAATAAAGCAATTCCCGGAAAGGGGCCACTGTTTTTCTCTCCCTATCTTCTATGCCTAGTAAAATTCTTGGCCCCCAGATTCTGCTCATGTGAAAGCCATGACTTGGGAAGGGATCTTGGAAATCTTAAAGAAACTATTGTGAACATAGGGCAGAATTTTTCTACTTAACAAAATAGGAATCAATATATCAAACCAAAAGACATTTTTAACAGTGATTATCTCTCAATGTCCATCTGAGATAGATGTACTCATAACACCACCATTTGAAAGATATTCCAGCAAGCAGATGATGGTTGAGGCTGCAAAGATTTTGAATTAGAATATGTTTTCCAAGATACACTTTTATAATTATCAGACATATTCATTCATTCATTCATTCATTCATGTAACAAATATTTATTGAATATCTATTAAATATTCCAAGAGTATGAGGATAGAACAGTGAACAGAAATAGTCTCTGCTCTCATACAACTTACATTTTAATGCACAAGGATAAATAGGCAAACAAAATTAGCCAAACAAAATTAGCTGACAGCATGTCACATGGTAAGAAGTGGTATGAAAGAATATAAATAGAATAAGGGGACTGTTGGGTGGATCAATTTTAAGTAGGCTTATTTGGAAATATCTTACCAACAAAGTGACTAACATCTCTCACTTAGTGATGTGGAGAGAAGAGAAAGATCTCAAGGCTGCACCATATAATTCCAACATTAGAAGGTCATGGAGGGGAGAAGGATAAGATGAAGAAAATGAGAATAAGTGGCCAGTCAGGGAGGGGTGCCCTGCATGCACAGGAAGGCCCAGGTAACTTGACTACAGACCTGAACAAGACTGATTTGTAGTGCCACAGTGATTGGGTCTACCATGTGACTACCCCAACAGAATGTCTGTTCTAGCAGGGCTCTGAGGGTAATAGTGATCTGGCCTATATTTTTGGGACATTGGAATCTTGACTGCTATGTCAATTTGGACTCAAGATTTTCCAGGGTCTTCTTAGCCATACCTGAATGAGGTCTTGCTATTTGGCACTTGAAAACAGTAATTAAAGGATTCATAATGTCAGAATTTTCTTTTTTTTTTTTTTTAAGATTGTATTTATTTATTTGAGAGAGAGATAGTGAAAGAGAGCACAAGCAGTGGGTAGAGAGAGAAGCTGGTTCCCCACTGAGCAGGGAGCCTGGGATTATGACCTGAGCTGACGCAGATGCTCCAC
This sequence comes from Canis lupus familiaris, assembly GCF_011100685.1. Classification (NCBI taxonomy): domain Eukaryota; kingdom Metazoa; phylum Chordata; class Mammalia; order Carnivora; family Canidae; genus Canis; species Canis lupus. Next base: position 29,334,745 of record NC_049237.1, read on the forward strand.
CAACTGAGCCACTTAGGCACCCATAATGTCAGAATTTAAAGCACAGAATAAACTGTGTAATTAAGAAAAAAACAGTAATTTAAATACAAAGTGTCTTCTGGTGTTAACTCCATCCTTCTTCCATCATCCAACAAGGTGAGAGTAGAGAAATTGTTCTATCAGGACTCTCATTTTGCTTGGTCATCATCCCCTGGCCTAGATTGCTGCGCTTTTTGTATATCCTCCTTCTTCCCACAATGGCCTCTTCAAAATTTACCAGGATCCAACAGGCCACTCATGGAGAGGTAACTGGGTGGTACAAGCCAAATCCCTCCTGCAAGGCCAGTTCTAGAGGAAGCACTATGAGTCACTGGTCAAGAACTACAATTCCTTGATGAGACGCGGTCAGCAAATCACAGCTGCTCACCATTACTTCTCCTTGAACTTCCTTCAGATCACACACATGCTGCTTCTCTCGGAGTGGACCTTGTGCTGGCTGGATAGGGTGTGTTGGTGCAGTGACCACTAGACCTAGAAGCAAGAGAGTGAGCAAGTGGGGTAGGTCACCTAGAACTATGGCAGGCCCTTCTGGAAAGGAAACCACTCACCAACAAGGTGCAAACTTCTTTCTAAGCATCCCTGTCCCTTTAAGACTCCCTTAAGAAAGGAGATTAATAAGAAGTATTTGAGGTCTTCTGAAAAGTTTAGGAATAAACTCTATCTAGGCTGATATAGACACTTTCAACAATCATCTACTTTTCAACATTTAGTCATTTGTGTTATGGAATCTTCACTGTGTTTCTAAAGCTGTAGCTAAGTGTGTTTTAATTAACTTTGTTAGATCCATGAAAATGTGGGGACTTGACAAGTCTTACTCTCCTACTCTGTGTTCTGTAAAGATGCCAGTCACAATTATTTGATGAGCCCCAAGAATGGCATCATCTCCCCCACAGGAATTTCATACATTTCCCTGAATTATGTCCAAAAAAAACACCTTTCAAGTTGAGTGTTAGAATCTTCCTTAGATAAAAATAAATATCTAACTGAAACAATTTAAAAAATCCATCTACTCTTTCTGTAGCAGACTGGGAGTTCTCAGTTTAAGACTCTCCTGCTCTCCCCACTCTAGTTTTGGGTAGGTTTTATTTTATTTTATTTTATTTTTGGTTTTAAATTTTTTTAAAGTACATATATGCTTTTGGCTTGTTTAAATGATTCTCTGTTAGGGCTGTCCACCATGTGCATTAGCTTATTAAATACTTCTTTTAAAATTTATACAGAAAATGCCTACAGAATAACCACAGAATCATAAAGCCTAAGAAATTAATGCTCAAAGTAATTCAGAAATGTTTCCTATCTCACAGCATGGCAGGGGGAGGGCCTGGACAAGATCTTGGGCTTCACATACCTGTCTCACCACCTATAGCAGACACTATATGGATATCCTCTAACTATATGTTTATCCTATATCCCATATCTCTGCCTGTGTGAGGTCACTGACATCCAATGGAGACAGTTCCCAGCACACAATGGTCTTCCAACTAGAGCACCTAGTTACTCTTCTTGTGCTTTCACTGGAATTATGGGAGCATGATTAACTGTACACAGATTAATGCCCTTAGGGAAACCCTCCACAATTAAGGAATGAATAAATATGGTGGATTAAAGATTCCTACTTCCATGTCTTCTGAAACATGCCCCATGTGGTTTCTCAGAGGATCCTTGTAGGATTGGTTCCCAGTTTCTCACAGCACTCTTGATTGACTTTATCTCATTATCCTGCATTACCTTCCCCTTTTTTTCACTGAGCTTTTTGGAATTGCCTCTACAATAATCTACCAGCACCAACATCCTTGTTTCAATTTCTGTGCTAAACCAAACTAAAATACTATTATTGCCTAATATAGTTTATCATCTGTGAGTCTGAGTCAAATTTTCAATTGGAGTCCCAACTAATGCAAGTTACTGGATGGAAACTCAGCTACTTTGTGTTTCACATCCTATGGCCTTTCAAATATAGTAGCTGGTCTGTGTCTCAGAGATTTCTCTCTCATTAGGACATTTATCTGCATTGACTGGGTGGAAACTAAACAGTACATCCTACTATGGGTGACCCAGTTCTAGGATCATCTGAATGACTTACAGCATCACCAGAGGAAAATCCAGTTGTTGAGGACCTGCAAAGCCATATTCAGTAGTGATGGATAAAAGTCTTATGGAGATAGATTTTTTTTTTTGACTCAAGAAGAGTCTCTTTTTTTGGTAATAGAAACATAAGAAATTTTAGGCCAAAGGTACATAATGTTATTTTATTTCATTGTTGATTTACTTCTATTTTGGCTTGGTTCTAGTGATTAGAACAGTACCTGGCACTCAGAACGGTGTACTGATACTGTATACCTTGGGCAGAATATTGGTACCATTCATGTGAAGACTGCCTGATGGATGAATAAGGCCTTGGTCAATATGACTGGTCAAGTTCTGAAACCAGTGGTCCTTGTGAAGTTAACTCTCTGCTGGTACTTACACCCCTTGAGCGCACAAATGGTACCTTGGCGGTGTTTATTCTCCTAAGTCATCTACCCATGTAATTTCTTTGACAGAGCATACATGTGTTCTCAATTTAAGAAAGGGCCCCTTGCATGTAAAAACTTGAGGCACGTGGGCCCCTCCCTTTCATTATCAGGAGTCCCATCTACATCTTCATGCCTTCACAAAATAAGCATCAATTCTCATACTCCTCCCCTACGGGAAGCATAATGACTTCACCAGTAGCTACTAGTTCAATATAATAGAGTATAAACCTTTAGCTGTACAACTGGAGGTCAGGTCAATGGACTAACCACTCTTCTAAAGTGGAAGAAAAAAATCTATTCATTTTCTATTGCTGTATAACAAATCACCACAAACTTTGTCACTTAAAGCAACATTTGTTATATCACAGTTTCTGTAAGTCCGAAGTCCAGGCGTGGCTTAGCTGGATTTTCTGCTGAGCATCTCACATAGCTAAAATCAAGGTGTCAGCTGGGGCTGGGATCTCATCTTATAGTTAGGGCTCTCTTCCAAACTTATTTAGGTTGTTCATAGACTCAGTTTATTGTGGTTATAGGACTGAGGTCCCAGGTTTTTGCTGATTGTGAAATGCAGGTTGCCATCAGCTCCCAGAGTCTGCCCACTGTTCTCTGCCATGTGACCCTATCCACAACATCACTTTTTACTCCTTTGAAGTCAGCAGCAAGTGTCTCTGATGCTTCAAACCTCTAACTACCTCATTCTGACTTTTAGACACAGATTTAAAAGGCTCATAGATAATCTCCATTTCATTAACTCAAAGTCAATTAATTCATATATTTAATTGCATATTCAAAATCCCTTCAGTCATGCAAGGTGACATAATCACTGGAGTGAAATCCCATCACATCCACATATCCTGCCCACACTCAAGGTAAGGGAAACGTATAAGGCATGCATACCAGGAGTAGGTATCTTAAGGGACATCTTAGAATTTGCCTATTACAGGAAAGTAGAGGCTTCTATTATTTTTTTTTTAAATCTTGTTTTTTTAAGCAGTTTTAGTTTTAAAAAATTAAAAAGGAGGTAGAGATTCCTCATTATGCCCTACCCCACACATGCACAGCCTCCTCTGGTATCAATCAATAGCATTCATCAGAATGGTACATTTTTTATGAAGAATGAACCTATATCAACACATTATAATCATCCCAAGTCCACAATTTGTATGAGGGTTCATTCTTAGTATTGTATGTTCTATGAGTTTGGACAGGTATAATGATATATACCTATCATTATAATGTCATACAGAATATTTAAAAATCCTCTGTGCTCTGTCTATTCATCTCCTCTCTACTCCTATCCTGCCTTGTTTTTTTTTATTGTTTCCATAGTTTTATTGAAAAGGAATGGGAGGGAAGGGACATCCTTGCTTGTATCTGATCTTCAAGTTCCTCATCATTAAGTATCCCATTAGATAAAGGTTTTTTTGTAAATGTTTTTTATCAAGTTGAGGTGGTTCCCCTTTGTTCCTAGTTTACTGAAGGTTTTTTTTTTTTTATCATGAATGGGTGTTGGATTTTGCCGTATGCTTTTTCTGCATCTGTTGATATAATGACGTGATTTTTCTGTTGATGTGATGGATTACATTAATTTATCATAGAATGTTGAACCAGCCTTGCATACCTAGAATAAATCCCACTTGATTATGGTATAAAATACTTTCAATGCTTTTGGACTTTGCTAATGTTTTGCTGAGGAGGTTTGAATCTGTGTTCATGAGAGATATTTGTATGTAGTTTTCGTTCCTTAAAATGTCTTTGCCTGGTTTTGGTATTAGGGTAATGCTGGCTTGCCTTATATAATGAGTTGAGTAGTATTCCTTTTCCTTCTATCCTTTGAAAAAGATTGTAGAGGATGATTTAATTTCTTCCTTAAATGTTTGATTGAAATTCACCAGTGAACCCAGCAAGGTCTGGTGCTTTCTATTTCAGAAGAAATTATTGAATCAATATCTTTAATAGCTATAGGTATATTGTTCAGTTTTACCTTGTGTGAGTTTTAGCAGATTACATCTTTCAAGGAATTGGTACATTTAAATTTTGTTACAGGTTTGTGGGCATACGGTTGTTAATTATATTTCTTTTTTTTATCTCTTAATGTCCAAAAGATCTATAGTGATGTAGCCTCCTTCACTTCTTATATTAATAATTTGTGTCCTTTCTTTTTTTCTTATAGTTATCCTGGCTATTAGTTTAACAATTTTATTGATCATTTCAAAGACCAGCTTATGGCTACATCAATTTTCTCTGTTGATTTCCTGCTTTCAATTTCATTGATTTCTGCTCTAATTATGCTTATTTTTTTTCTTCTGCTTACTTAGAATTTAATTGTTTATACCTCCTATGATGGGAACTATTAATTTTAAATCTTGTTTCTCTTCTAACATATGCCTTTAGTGCTATAAATTTCCCCCCAGGCCCTGCTTTTGCAGCATACCACAAGTTTTGATGATTTCTTTATTTTTAAGAGATTTTTATTTATCTATTTGAGACAGAGAGAGAAAAAGAGAGGGAGCAGGAGTGAGGAGGTGGAGGGGCAGAGGTAGAGGGAGAAGTAGGCTTCCCACTGAGCAAAAAGCCTGATCTGGGACTCAATCCCAGGACCCTGAGATCATGACCTGAGCCAAAGACAGACACTTAACTGAGCCACCAAGGCATCCCAAGATAATTTCTGTTTTCCTTTTCATTTGGTTCAAAATATTTTAAAATTTCTCTTGAGATTTCTTCCTTGATCCATGTTTTATTTAGAAGTGTGTTGTTTAATATCCATGTATTTTGAGATTTTCCACCTGTCTTTCTGTTACTGATTTTTAGTTTAAATTGATTATAGATTGAGACCAGATTTTGTGTGATTTGTACACTTTTAAATTTATTAAGGTGTCTTTTATGGCCTAGAATGGATGTGTCTTGGTGAATGTTTCATATGAGCTTGAGACAAATATGAATTCTGCTGTTAGATAGACTATAGATGTCAGTTATATTCCATTTATTGATAATGTTGAATTCAACTACATCCTTACTGATTTTCTGTCTGCTGGATCTGTTTCTGACAAAGGAGTGTTAAAGTCTCCAACTCTGATAGTAGGTCCTTACAATTCTTCAGTTCTTGCTTTCTGTAGTTGTTAAGGGCATATATGCTAAGAATTGTTAGGTCTTTTTTTGTTTTTTAAAGACTTTATTTATTTATTCATGAGAGAGAGAGAGAGAGGCAGAGACACAGGCAGAGGGAGAAGCAGGCTCCATGCCAGGAGCCTGATGTGGGACTCGATTCTGGGACTCCAGGACTGTGCCCTGGGCCAAAGGCAGGCACTAAACCACTGAGCCACCCAGGGATCCCCCGAATTGTTAGGTCTTTTAAAGAATTGACCCTCTTTATCATTATGTAATACTCTTTTTTATACCTGATAACTTTTCTTACCTTGACATCTACCCTCTACCCTGTCTGAATTTCATATAGCTATTCCTGCTTTCTTTTGATTAGTGTTAGCATGGTATATATTTCTCTATCCATTTACTTTTAATCTATATAGGTCTTTGTATTTAAAGTGGATTTCCTATAAACAACAAATAGTTGAGTCAAATTTTTTGATTCACTATGAAAATCTATCCTTTAATATGTGCATTTAGACCACTGACATTCCAGGTGATTATTGATATAGTTGGATTAAGAGCTATCATATTTGTTACTCTCTTCTATTTGTTGCCTTTGCTCCTTGTTCCTATTTTTGTCTTCCACTTTTGTTTTGTTTTTTTTTTTTGCCTTTTAACTGAGCATTTTATATGATTCTATTTTTTCCTCTTTCTCTAGCATATTGGTTATACTTAAAAAAAACTGGTTTTAGTGGTTTAAAGTATGCAATATATAATTACACAGCTAACCCACATTCACTTTCAAATAATGCTATATCACTTCATAGATACTGTGTCTTAGAATAACAAAAGAAGCCTTACTCCTTCCTTCTATCTTTGTGTTATTGCTGACATTCATTTAACTTTTATATGAGCATATATATGTTATATATATATATATATATATATATATATATATATATAACAGACTGTATCTGTTAGATCAATTAAAACAAGAAATAAAGTTTTTATTTTATTTTTGCTTTTTCCTTCTTCAATAGTTTTCCTTTCCTTAAGTAAATCTGGGTTTTTGACCTATATTATTTTACCTGTTTTTAAAAAATCTCTTTTAACATTGTTTGTAAGGCAGGTCTACTGCCAATAAATTTTCTCTAATTTTGTTTATTTGAGAAAGTCTTTATCCCTTATTTTAAAAGCATAATTTCACAGGGTACAGAATTATAGTGTTTGGTGTTTTTTTTTCCTGTCAATATTTTAAATATTTCATTTCACTTTCTTCTGGCTTGAATGGTTTCAGAGGAGAACTTGACTGTAATTCTTATTTTGTTCTTTGATAGTTAAGAGATTTTTCCCCTTCTGAAAGAAGTCTAGATGTAGCTTTTTTTTTTTTTTTTTTTTGACATCTATTTTACTTGGTGTTCTCTGAGCTTCTAGGTCTGTAGTTTGTTATCTGACATTAATTTGGAGTAATTATCAGTAAATATTCTTTCAAATCTTTCTTTTTCCTTTCTTTCTTATAAACTTCTTCATTAAGTCCTTCATTCCTTCTTCCGGACTTTTCTCTTTATTTCTTCGTAGTCATTCAAGCCTTCTTCACTTCTTCTTCCTTCCTTCCTTCCTTTCTTTCTTTCTCTTTCTTTCTTTCTTTCTTTCTTTCTTTCTTTCTTTCTTTCTTTCTTTCATTCTTTCTTTCTTTTCTTTCTCTTTCCTCTCCTTCTGGCAATCCCATAGTGTGTATGCTAGTCCCTTGTAACTTGTCCCATAGTCCTTGACTATTCTGATTTATTTATTTATTTATTTATTTATTTATTTATTTATTTATTTATGTGAAAAAGGCAGCATGAATGGGAGGGGCAGAGGGAGAGAGAATCTCAAGCAGACTATACACTGAGCATGGAGCTTGATATGGGGCTCAATCCAGATCCCTGCATCATGACTTGAGCTGAAACCAAGAGTTGAAGTCTCAACCAACTGTGCCACCCAGGTGCCCCTCTGTTCTGTTTTATTAATCTTTGTTCTCTTTGCTTTTTGGTTTTTCAGGATCTGGTTGATATATCCTTTATCTCAGAGATTCTTTCCTCAATGCTGTCCAACTTAATAATAAGTCCATCAAAGGCATTCTCCATTTCTATTATGGTACTATTTTACCCCTAGTATTTCTTTTTTAGGATTTTTTCTTAGGATTTCCATCTCTATTACAATATACATCTGTCCTTGTATGCTGTCTCCTTTATCTATTAAATATGTTAGCATAAAATCATAGCTGTTTTATATTCCCAGTCTGATAATTTCAACATCCTTACCATGTCTTGTTTTCATGCTTGTTCTGTCTGTCTCATCAAGTTGTCCTTTTTGCCTCTTGACACATGCCTTATAATTTTTCTCAATTGCTGGACACAATGCACTGGATGAAAGGAATTGCTATTAAGTAGGCCTTTAGTAATGTGGTGCCAGGGAGAGGAAGCATTCTGTACTGACATGATAAGGTCTTCATCTTTTAGTGAGTCTATGCCTCTGGACTGCAAACTTCACTAATGTTTTTTAGGTTTGTTGTTGTTCTTGTTGTTGTCTCTCTTCCCTTTGCTACCAAACATACTAAACAGTATGGTTAGAGTTTGTTGAATTTGAGTATTTTCTCTCTCCTATATGGAAAGCTAGAACAAGCTAATATTGGTTATTTCCCTTCCCCAGGTCGGTTAAGTTGTAAGAACTCAGTTAGTTTGGCTCTGGCTGCTTGTTTCCCTGAGGTTGGATCTTGTTAAGAAGAACAGAATGCTTTGCCGTATTCCAAAACAGTTTCTTTCCCTCTTCTCCATGTAGAAAGCCTGAAAGGATTTTTCTCTGATATGCTATAGGAATATGGTTGAGCTCCTGGAAATGAATCTTCCAATATTGTGATCTTCACCCCACCTGCCCCCATGACTGGGGTAGTGGGGGAAGTTTTAGCTCTCAGAATTGTTCACAATGAGCTTCCAGCAATTTCTCAATTACAGTTCAGATTGGCACTGGTTCCCATGTTCCACTGGTGAACTTCTGCTCTGGTAAGCCATGATTCCCTATATTCATTGGTCTATCTCTCCAGTCTTGGAGGCAGTAATTTGTCCTGTGTCCTCCCTTTTCTTATGGGTCAAGAAGAGTTGTTAGTTTTTTGGTCTATTCAGTTTCTTATTTGTTACTATGGAGTGGTGATTTCCAAGCTCCTTACATTTGGAACCAAAAACCAGAAGTCCTTTTATCCCTTCTTGAAGTATCATTTTCTTATTAATGTGAAGAAACTTTTTTTTTAATGTGAGTTGAACTTCTCCACTCTGTTCTATGTGGAGTGTGTAACCACTCAGCAGGGAGACATAGGTGTCAGAAGCTTAGAACAATGAGGTCAGTGCAGTTCACTTGCTCCCAGACTGAGATCTGTGCTGCTGTGACCCTCTGAAGGCTTAGGAGCCTTTTCTCCTACTGTACTGCTCAGATGTTCAGCATGAGTTAATGAGAAGAAAGGCACCGAGAACATGAAGTAGCTTTTGATTTCATCCATTTATACAGGAATTTTCCAACTTGGATCCTTTTCCAAGGTTATAAAGTAAATTCTAGGTGATTATTTTCCATGTGTTAAAGTTTCAAGTCTATTTGTTCCAGGACTCTATCTCATTCATGGCATCTCTCTCTTATTTTGCCTGAATATTTGCAGAGAAGTTATAGCATTAGGAAGTCCTGAACACTTGAGGAGACATCAAGCTGTCAGAGTCACAAGAAGCCCTAGAAAGCTTATCTGTAGTCACTTGATGAAGGTAGTATTGAGAGAATTACATGAGGGTAGTTGGACTGGGAAATTGCTTAACCCTCTGACATTATCTTTATGCCTTTCAAAAGAGCTGGTGAACTCACCTAGCATTTGTTCGGCTGATCTGTCCTGTCCAAAAACCACCATCTTCTCTACTTAGAGACAAAAGGCATCTCCCTTTATAGCTTTTCCTGACAATTTCCTGTCAGACATTTGCAAAGTTAGTCAGACACGCAGACAGGAGCCTTTGACAGAACAAGGGTGACATTTCAAAGAAAGAACGATGATAGGTTGCCTAACAGCACACTCCAGAAATAAGTGCCTTTGAAAGGTACAGTGGAAATTTCTGAACATCAGCCTGGTATTTCACCATGTAGTGCTATCCATTGAGTCCTTTCATGTAGCTCAACATGAGTTAAATTATGTAGAAGTTGCAAATGCCAAATCACAGAAAGGTGAATTTAAAATTCCTATTTTACAGCTCTGAATTAGTGTGGACACTTCCCATCAAGAAGGACATTTGTTTCACTTGAGTCCTTGGCACAAATATTGCTCTTTTATGAACAAATTGCAGGTGGAAAAATGATATTCCCCACAGGAAGAAGGATGGTATTGCTTTTACATTCTCAATAACTAAATGAATATGTATTTTTGATAGCTACTTTAGAAATGCCTTCCTTATGGAGTGTTAGAAACTATAGTTACCACTATTTGAAAGTAGGCCTTAAGTACTGAGAAATAGCTTGCCCTTTCCATAATACAGAATTGAGCAGGAAAGTAAGATGCTGTTAGTGGCTAGATTGCCAGCTTCAGAGGCATACAATAGATGATTGAATTCAGTGAGGGCAGAGACAACTCTTTGGGCTGTTTTCTTCACTCTAGAATAGAGTATAATCCTCATAGATGGGATCCCACATGATGTTAGCATATCCATTCTGAAGGGTTGCGGGAGCATTGTAATACCTACTTCTTGCCTGTCTCAAATGTACACACACAGTGAACAGATCTTACCTTGTTCATTTCCTCTCAATGAAGGGATAAAAGTTTGGGGTTTAATCCCAAGTTGAATCAAATATATAATCTTTAGAAAATTTTCAACTTCCCTGGGACTCAATTCTTTAACCAGCAAAATGGAGAAATCTGCCTTTCCCAGAGATAAGGCTAAAGGTCTGATAATGGCCCTTAGGCCCTCCAAAGTCAGGCCCCATGTTGTTCCTACTACACATAAATACACCTATACTCTCCCTTACTTCCTCTATTCTAAATACATACTCCTTCTTGCTGTTTTAAATAGGCCTCACACATTCTCCCTACTAGGATTTTGTTCTGACTGTTCCTGGCAGGATCATGTCCCAACCATTGATTCTCCAAGGGCCCCTGCCCTTCACCCTATTTAAAATCACAGCTCTCTCTTTCCCTAGCACTCTCCCTCTGCATTCCTTGCTTTATTTTTCTCCATAGTACTTATACATCTGACATACTATATACTTCACGTTTTGCTTACTTACCTTTACACACACACACACACACACACACACGCACACACTTGAAAAAAATCACAAACACAGAGATTTTTGTTTCATTATTCACTACTGTACTTTAGGGCTAAGAATACTACTTGGCACACAGCAGATGTTCCATAAATATTTTTTAATGAATATATAGTAAACATTTTTATGGGTCTTAAAGATTTTTTACATAATTCTTATTCTAACAGGAAAAGGTCATTTTATTTATTTTATTTTTTAATTTATTTATGCATGAGAGGCACAGGTAGAGAGAGAAGCAGGCTCCTGGTGGGGAGCCCGATATGGGACTGTATCCCAGGACTCCAGGATCACACCCTGAGCGGAAGGCAGATGCTCAACGCTGAGCCACCCAGGTGTCCAGAAAAGGTCATTTTAATTCCCTTTTTATAGATTATGAAAATGAGGCTTAAAAGCATTCAGACATATATAGGGCCTAAGGCCCTACAATTGGCATGTGATCAATTGGGATATACCGGGAGCCCCTTTTGAATTCAGATCCTTTTTTTCTTTATTACTCTATCCTGCCTTTTTCTACCTCAGAGGCTGCTGTGAGAACTTAGTTTAAAATTATTCAAAGACTTTAAAAACTGTAATGTCCCATTTTCAAGAAAAGCATACTAAATATTTGTATCTGTTTTTTTGGTGAGAACACAAGCCAGTGCTCTTTTTTAGAAGCCATTTTTTCCTCCACACTGGATTTTGACAAGCATAAGCTCAAATGCATCCTTCATATGATAATAAAAGTGCTATCTTCCTTTTTTTTTTCCTACAAAAAGATCAGTTACCATCTTTAGTAGCTGCCATCATCTCAGTTCATCAGCCTCTAGGTTTGTTGCTCATCTCTGTCTGCATCTCAGTGAAAGTATATACCATGGTCCCTAACATTGCCTATGGGAGGAGTCAGGGCACCCCCACCTGCCTGCCACCCCACCTTAGCCTCACTGCCTGAATTGACCACTTATGTTACCTTGTGCCCTGTTCACATTCCATCACATGTCAGCCTCAGCTGTAACTGGGTATATGCCCACTGCTTCTTGAGTGGAATATACAGAAATATTCGACAATCAATCATTCTGCCTATGGAGTATTCACTAATTACCTATGGGATAAGGGTGAGGGCCAGACACCATGCCAGTCACCTGGAGCTATAAGTAAAATAGCATACCTTACCATTCAGCAGTAAAATATATTTGGACAATGATTTACCTCCTCATGTGAGAAGTGTTTTAATAGAGGCCAACCAAAGTGTGGGTTGTCTCTGCCCTTCTAGCTTCTGTGTGTGTGCAGTCTGCCTCTGTTTCTAGTCTTTGCTAACCTTGGACAAAGAATTTGTCAGCTCTTTCTTTGGTTTTCTCCAAAGAAAAACATCTGAGTAAGAAATGTTGACTGGGATTTCATAGAGGAATTGGGTGAAGGGTCTACTACATTAGATAGCATTCAGCAGACCACATGAAGACCCACCATTGACAATGTCTCCAGAGTTTCTTTGGCCCTACCACTACTGATGAGGTTGGAGGTTCTCTCTCCCAAGTCCCATGCCTGGCTGACTCAAGTCTAGATGCTCAATAATAGTTATGGAAATTATTATTTTTATTGTGGTTAATTGACGGGTAAATTATTATTTTCTTATTGTGGTAAATATACATAACATGTAACTTACTGTCTCAATCACTTTGAGGCATACAGTCAGTGATATTAAGTACATTCATACTGTTGTGTAGCCATCGCCACCATCCATCTCCAGAACTCTTTTCATTTTGTAAGATTGAACTCTGCACAATAACTCCCAATAATGCCTTTCCCCCGCAACTCCTAGCAACCACTATTCTATTTTCTTTTTTCTTTTTTAGTTTTCCCTTTTCCTTCACACCCCAGCCACAGGTAACCATTATCCTACTTTGTGTTGCTATGAGTTCAGCTTTGTTTAATTCCACATGTGTAAGTGATATGCAATAATTGTCTTTCTGTGTCTGGCTTATTTCACTTTGCATAATGTCCTCCAGATTCATCCATGTTGTTGCAAATGTCAGTGTTTTATTTATCTATCAATGGATGCTTAGGTTGTTTCCATATATTGGAAACATATTGTAACATTATTCATGGAAATATGAATAATGTTACAATAAACATGGGAGTGAAGATATCTTGAGGTAGTGATTTTCTTTCCTTTGGGTTATTTATTCAGAAGTAGTGTTGTTGAATCATACAGTAGCTCTGTTTTTAATTTTTTGAGAACCTACATACTGTTTTCTATAATGGTTGATACAATTTACAGATTGAGTAAATGAACAAATGAAAAAGTGATTGAAATATGAAAGTAATGGTTTAAGCAAATCAATTTTTCTAGATTTCTTAAACTATGACTCATCAAAAAGACTTTTCTATAATCAAAATTTGAGTCCTTAAAAAAGCTACAAGTAAAGCATTTTTAAATGATTGAAAGAATTCTATACTGAATTATTGAAAATTGAAAAACTAAGAATATTTTTGTAAAAAATCAATAAATAATTAACAGAGTTAGGGCACCTTAATCAGCTTTTGTAAAGTTGGATTTTCTTGTATCAGGTTTATTCAAAGTTAAATGAATATGCACAGGAATCATGATCTCACTTCTCTTTTTTTAATTTTTTTTTTTATTTTGGAAGTTCAGGTTTATAAAGCAAGACCATATTTCCCTGTAAACATCCAGGAAGTGAAAGCTGCCAATATCTAACTGAAATATTCAGGGGGAAAAAAGCCAAAATGTCACATGGGTGAGAAATAACTTTCAATCTCCTATCAAAGGAGCTCTTCAAGTTATGTATTGATCCCAACACAAGGAAAATATGCCTAGAAATTTAATTTGACATTTACAATCAATAGCACTCAGATGTCACTGGAGCAGAGGGTAGAAAAAAAAGATGACTTTAAAATTGCAGTCATGAATTTATAATTACAATAATGAATAAAAGTAAATTTATTGAATTAGCATTTCCAGAGTATAGAAAAAAGTCAGCATGCCACAGCATATTGCTGAAGAAATGGAGAGGCAGGATCTTAGTTTTTTGCCTCAATAACTCAACTGTTCCTTTCTCCTTATCTCATCATTTGGGTCTCCATGCTTCACTTTTTGAGCTGTGCCTACAAACTACTGCATACTAAGCTACTGCAAAGATTAGGTCATTAAAGGCTTTGCTAAATAAGCATGAAACTTTGCCTCTATTCACTATCTTATAGCTGTCCAAAAGTCCTAGAGAAAATGCACCTTGTGTTCTGGTGGAGGAATGCTTTGTTGGAAAAATAAAAAGCATTGCACATAGGAGGTGTTTAAGGATCCATACTGAATCAGCCAGGAGTCATTGGCTTTAGCAGTGTCTAAAAAAAAAAAAAAATCCATATAGTCACAGGACACACAAACTAGAGATAATAAATATAATTAGGTTCTTAAAACAGAAAGACTGTGATTTCACAGTTAGAACTATAATTATAAATATTCTGGGGCTTCTTTCTCAACTTGGTGAGTTCTTTCTTTCCTCCCTGGCACATTTCTCTTCTTTTTCTACACCATTCCCTTGATAACTTATCTGGTCTCAGAGGACTAAATGCCATCCTTTTGCTAACGTGCCAAGTTACTTCTCTGGCCATGAACTCTGTCTTTAACTATTTCTTTCCTCCTGGCTACCCAATACACATATTTTGATGTTTAGTAGGCACCTCACACTTGACATGCCCCAAATCAAAGTTTGTGATTTCCCCTTCTCCAAAGATGCTCCTCTTCCAGGCTTCATCTCTGTTGATGGCCATCTCATCCTTAAGACAGAACCACCTTTTGACTCCTCTATTTTATCACAACTCATATGCAATCTACAATGGATCCTTGTCATCAAAATACATACATTTTAATCTGGCCAATTCTTAACCATTTTCTCCCTGGTCACCTGCCTCAAACCATCATCTTTCACTTGGATTATTGCAATCCAAGTGCGATCCAAGGATATCTGACTGGTCTCCCAGCTTCTGCCCTTCTTAAGAGATGACCTTCATCTATAGTCTATTCTTAACACAGTAAGCAGAGTTGTCCTTTCAGACCACACTCTCCTTTACTATGACCTCTGTGGTGCCCTCCATCTCACTCAGAGTAAAAGCCAGCTTTGTACAGTGGCTCCCCTGTGACTTCATTCATCTTACCTCCTTCTTCTCTCCCATCTTTAATTGTATTTTGGCCATTCTAATCTTCTTGATGTTTCTTGAACATGCCAATCATATTCCCATCTTGAGATGTTTGATTGTGCTATTTCCTCTGCCAGTAGTGCTCTCCCTATAGATAATGATTTGGCTTCATTGCTTATTTCCTTCAGCTTTTTGCTTGCATATCACTTAATCAGTAATGCTAGGAACACCTGGATGGCTCAGCAATTAAGCCTCTGCCTTTGGCTCAGGGTGTGATCCCGCAGTCCTGGGATCGAGTCCTGCATCGGGCTCCCTGCATGGAGCCTGCTTCTCCCTCTGCTTACATCTCTGCCTTTCTCCCTGTGTCTCTCATGAATAAATAAATAAAATCTTTAAAAAAATGAGTAATGCTGAACCTGACAACCCCACATGAAATGGCAATTGCTTTCTCCCCACCCAACCGTGCTGCTTCTGCCTTCCCATCCTCCTTCTTTGCTGTTTCTCTGTAGTTTTGATCACCATCTGGTCTACACTTCATTGGCCTACTTTATTTACTCCTAATATCTTCCTACTTGAAATAAGTTTCATGAGGAAGGAAATATTTCTGTTGCTTGTTTTTGTAGCTATATTGTCAGTGTGTAAGACAATGCTTCAATAAACATTAGAGTGAACTAAATGGATTATAGTTATCATTCATTCCAAAGCAAAACTGTATTTGCCATTTGGAGGAGTCCAAATCTCTGTATTACTCAGCAACGTCTTACACATGATTTCAATACTACAGGACATTATGCTCTGGGTTTCACCTTTGGGTTTGCATTTACTAATAGTTTATGAAAGAATTAAACATTTTTTGGAGCTATTCTAGGATATGCTATTAAAGGTTTATTGAGTTGAGATAACATGTTTTTGTATATGGATAATTTGGCTCTTTAAATTCTCAGAGGTCTCTTTTATTTTTTTATTTTTTTCAGAGGTCTCTTTTAGCTAAAGTGGTTCAGGTTTGGTAAAACAACACTAGATCTTAGATGCTCTAGGAAATATATCCTCATTTAAAAATGTTTTTCAGGGGCACCTGGGTGGCTCAGTCAGTTAAGCATCCAATTCTTGATCTCAGCTTAGGTCTTGATTTCAGGGTTGTGAATTCAAGCCTCACTTTGAGCTCCATTCTAGGAATGGAACCTACTTAAAAAAATGTTTTTCAGGCAGGTTTACTGACATTTTTGGGAACGTACCAGTAATAACTAGTAGCTGTGGTTGATACCTGCTTCTAGGAAAGCAGTAAGAGTAAAAATTTGTCATGTCTTCTTGAGCTCAGCACTGTACCAGCACCATGCCAACAATGTTACTGACAGATAATTTTAGATGAGGCAACATCTGTCCCTTCTGGTCATATGCCACTTTGGTTCTCCTTCATCCAAGCCTCTAAAGGGATTATAGACAATATTATATCAGGTCTTCTTCAATGATGAATGAAAACACATGAAGACACATATATGAGGGACACACCTGTTTACATGTATGGAATGAATTTGGGGACATATTTCAACTCTTCAATCCCACAAAAAAATAAGTATTTGCAACATAGAAATATTTTTAGTTCCAAAATAAATATTTTTTAGTTCCAGACCAAAGGAGTATTCTTTGGCAGGGAAAGTATAGAATGGGAGTCAGATTGTTTTGAAAGAACACTGCATTAGAATCAGAGAATCTTGTCCCTTACTTGGATGGCTTTATAGCTGGATTTATTTTCCTATGTTTCTATCAGTCAAAAACCCTTATTAGTCTCTGTTCCAGCTATAATGGACCTGGAAGACCTAAACATGTTCTGTACTTTGAGTACTTCTAAATACAATTCACATACTACCTTTTTCATAAAGCTTTCTCTATGACTCCTAAATTAATATTAACCTTTTGCTCCTTTGGACTTTTCATAACCACACACACACACACACACACACACACACTTTCATATATATACACTCACACCTGAATTTGCAAGACTGTGGACATTAAGGGCTACCCATTCTTTCAACTTCCCACTTTGTAAGTAAGTCAATTCCCTGATGTCTTTAAACAATGACTACCAGTCTCTGCTTTAATCACTTCTATCATAGTGGTGCTAGTGCCTGTTCTTTTGGTGTGGATTTGGCTCTCCACTGACAATAGCTTGGACTAGGAAAAATTTCCCTATCCAGTTTTTGAGCTGTATGTAACAGGGCTTTTGTATGGGATGATTTGTTAAAAGAAAAAAAAAAAAAATCCTGGCCTAACAGTAAGACAGTGATGGCCCACAAAAGGATTTTTTCATTGAAAATTGAAGGACAATATGTACTATAATTACCAGGAATTCTAGAGAAGAACTTGATGGTAGAGACGGTGTTTTAAGTGATTAAGGGATTTTTTTAAAATCATCTTTTCTTTTTCAGGATTTGAAACAGCTTAACTGCCAAAAACAGGTTTTCTGGAGAAGTTTCTTGGGGAATGGCTATTGGGGCTTCAATCCCAAATGCCATCTTTTAGGTGAATGCCCTTGCTCTGTGTTCCCATTGACCTGAGACATGCTTTCTTCTAACATATACTGTACTTTGTTGTAATTATTGTTCAACATGTATCTTCAATGAGAGGCTGTGAATCTGGAAAGGCCTGGTAATCAAGGTTGTCTTGTCAGTCATTCAGTTCCCAAGGCCAGCAATTACTTGCAGAATGGATAAATGGCTGTGTGTGGTGATAGTGTGAAGTGGGTGAGCCAATACTTTGGGAACTGGACTGCGTGTTTGTGTGTGTGTGCGTGTGTGTGTGTGTGTGTGTGTGCTGTTTACCAAGATACATGCCCCAGACTAAAATTTTATCAGAATTAGTCTCCTTTCTTCTCCATAATGTGGACATTTAAAATAGTACAACTTAAAAATTTGCTTTATGACATCCATGGATGTATTACAGTGGACAAAATAGCTTATCTCAAATGCTATCCAGAACTAAAATTATAGAGAATGGAAGTTGGAAATAGGATACAATGAGCATTGTACAAGGAAAAATTACATACATAAACAATTAGACATTAATTACTTTCTTAATAACATCCTCCCAAAAACTAATAGGAGATACAAAAAATATATATATAATGCTGATGTAAGTCATTTGCTTGGAAAGCTCAACGGTGCAACACAATAATGTAGTAGATTCTTGACTGATAGATTGAATTGCTTGGAATAACAGCAAATAGGTAAGTGCTGATGAAGTAAACACCTGGTATTATTGCTTGCTGTGATGTAAATTGATCGAACAAATATTGATTAAATGCTCATTAGGATAGCCATAATAACAAATGATTTACATCCATTAATTGATATGATCTTCTTAGACATCTGATTAAGAATTTTTATTTTTCATGTTACAAATGAAAAAATTAAAGGTCAATTATGTTGAGTAGTTTTTGAGAGATTTTATAGCCAATAATTGGCAGAGCTGGGCAGAGCTGGAGTTTCAATTCAGTTATAATTTTTCCAAAAATCTAAGTGGTTTTAATCACATCATGATGGAAATAGAAGAGAGAAGAGCTAAAACTTCTACAAAGACCAAGAGGTAGGGGATGTCTG
Organism: Canis lupus familiaris; assembly: GCF_011100685.1. NCBI lineage: Eukaryota > Metazoa > Chordata > Mammalia > Carnivora > Canidae > Canis > Canis lupus. The sequence continues at coordinate 29,353,442 of NC_049237.1, forward strand.
AGGAACAGGAAGACAATTCGGTGTAGCAAATAATGATGGGAGAAGGTAGCAATGGTTATTGAGATACACAAAGAAAATTTGGAAACATATCTGAAAGTCTCTATGTGAGACGCATATAAGCAGGCAAGGGATGCTCTTTGAATGGCTCTGTAGATGATTCTGGCTGCAATGTGGCCATCCAGGGAGGAAGTGAGAGATACCGAAAGGCTGGGCAGTGCTGGATATGTCCATCAAAATCACCTTATCTAGATGAAGGCAGAGAGAATACACCTTTGGCTTAGAGGATTCTTCCAGAAGAATCATGGATCCTGATAAACTGTGTGTGATTTCAAGGTCTTTCTCAAGTTAAAGATTATGACTTTGAGGAGGACATGATATTAAGGATAATTAAATAATTTTGGATACAAATCAGCTTGAAAGTGTTTTTCAAACCATAATTAATATATTAATGAACATGTTCTTGGCAAGGAAAAGAATGCTTTAAGAATCACCCAATCATAGGGGCGCCTGGGTGGCTCAGTTGGCTAAGGAGTTGGCTCTTCCTTTCAGCTCAGGTCATGATCTCCGGGTCCTGGGATCCAACCCCACAACTAGTTCCACGTTCATTGAGGAGCCTGCTTCCAGATTCTCTCTCCTCCTGTCCCCTTGCCCTCACTCAAGGGTTCTCTCTCTAAAATAAATAAATACATCATAAAAAAAAAAAAAAAAGAATCACCTGATCTGAGGTGCCTGGGTGGCTCAGTTAGTTAAGCTCCAGCTCTCTATTTCAGATCAGGTCATGACCTCATGTGCATGAAGTCTGCTTGGGATTTTCGCTCTCCCTCTGCCCCTCCCTTCTGCTCCCTTCCTCTAGTTCTCCTTCTCTCTCTCTAAAAAGAAAAAAAAAAGAAAAGAAAAAAAGAATCACCTGATCAATATAGGAACAAATTTTTGTTATACAGAGTATACAGGACAAATTAAAATTTCCTTCTTCCCTTTCTCCTCCCACCACAGAGGTAAACAATTTGATGACTTATGTTTTTCATCTTCTAGTTACTTTTCTATGCAATTCTATGCACAAATATGAAATATATTTTTAAGAATTGCAAACCATCCTATAGGAAATATATGTTATAACTCAGTTAACCTTTTCTTTCTTGATGGATAATTAGGTTATTTGCTGCTTTGAATAATGCTGCAATAAATATCATTGTGCCCTCATCTTTGTATTCATGTACTGATAAATACGTAAACATAGATTTTCTGATGAATACCCACATGTGTGTTTCTTGGATAAAAAGGTATGTGTACTTTAAATTTTGACAGATATAGACAAGTTACCTTCCAAACTGGCTTCAACTATTCACGTACTTAACAATAGTATATTTAAGTGCCTCTATCTTCCTTCTTTTCAGCCTACTTCTTTGTTGTCTTTTAAATTGTAAACATTCCAGAATACAGCAAATAAGTTAGGAAGTAAAACATTGTGGATAGCAAACATAGCATTGACTGTATGGTTTATCCCTAGTTCAGCCTCTTGCCTTCTCTAATAGAGGTGATCAGATTTAAATTTTGTGTTGATTATTTTCTTGCCTTTCAATTACTTGGACTTTTTAACCTAATAGAGGGTACTTCCTGTTTTTGAATATATGAAAACAGTGTCATTCTACCTAGATTTCTAAGGAATTTTTTTTAATTCAATTTTGTTTTTAAGGTTTATCCATGTAGATGGTTAAAGCATTGTCACTGCTGTATAACATTCCATTGTGTGAATATAGCAGAATTTATCTATCTTTCATGGACTACTGAGTTGTATCTGCTTTTTTGCTGTTTGGATAATATTTTTATTGGTATTCTCAACATGTCCAATGGTCCATGACTTCTTGGTTATAGATATCAGAAAGGAATTACTATATTTAATGCATGCAAATGTACATTGTTATAAGATAATGATATTTTCCCTGAAAATTATTGGCCAATATACTGTCCTGTTAGGCAAGCTTTAAGAGGATTTTTTGACCCTTTTGTCCTCTCTGTAGAAATCATTGTTACCCCAGGTATATGGATGATTCAGTCCTTCATCTCCATGTACATCTTGACTCAAATATCTCCTCAGTAAGGCTTCTCTGACTGTCCAATATATAATTGTAATCTTATTCCTACCCTTGCACCTTGCACATAGAAGGCACTCAATAAATATTAGTTGAAAGAATGGTTGAATGATTGAATAAAAAATTCAGACATAATCCATGGAAAAATACCTCATATGTCAAAATATAAATGTTTTTATGTTAATGTATAATGTACTGGATTCCATGAACCTTGAGATAAAAAAATTAGGAAACATTGGGTGCATGAAAAAAAACATGTATATGTATATATGTGTGCGTGTATATATAAAATTGTATGATTCTTTACATTTACATAAGTTTATGTAAGTTTACATTTACATAAAATCAAGATAGAAGAAATACACAATTTTTAAACATCTATCAGAAAAATCTGTCAGGTTGTAGTTATACTTGATAAATATAACTTTCTAGACATCCACTTGATATATTCTTTGTGTTATTCATTAAACAAAGATTTACTGAACTCTATTATGGGAAAGACTCACAGAGAGATATTGTCCTGAAGGAGAATTATGAAGCACATGATTTCTTTTTATTTCTTTTTTTTTTTTTTGGCCAAAACTTACACCTCTTAGGATAAAAGAGAAAGCCATGGGGATAATTATGGAATACATTTTGATTTAGAACTTCATTTGATAAATACTGAAATTAAAAAAACATGGAAAAAATTAGCCATGTGATCTTAGATTCTATAATATTAATGATAGGGTAAGACATACAAAATTATTCATGTTAGTGTTTATAAAAGACACATTTTGAGAGCAAACACGGGAGGATGATGAAATACTTACTCTGTAAGAGGCAAGACACAAATATGGATAAGTTTTTCTCAGTTAGGGTAAATTAACAAAAGAATATGTTTTAAGGAAAAGTCTGACACCATAAAATACAATCTCCAAAAGAAAATGATATATTCAGTTGAAAGCTGGTAACAATAGTAAACTCTACCTGTGACGTGTGCCACAGGGAGATAGGGGTGGTTTAGAAATCATCTCACTGTTTTGTGTTTCAGAAAAAGCTCATTGCAAAGAATGACCCTTTCCCATATGACTTACATAAGACTAACGCGTTCTCCCCTTTTATATTCATTATAAAGCCAGAAAGACTCACCTCGTTCCCTTTTTTTCCCCTCAGAGATGTTTAGCTGAACTATTTGTCACCCCTGACCAATATTTGTAAAATACTTGATAACTTGACCAAGTTTTAGTCTCACTCTCTCCCCTCAGATCCTGAACTTTGGCTTACCCTTAGCCTGATCCAGCATTGCCCTGTGGCTCCTCCTTACAGCCCCTTCCAAGAATCTGCCGACCAGAAGAAAAGGCATTTCCTGCTCAACTATTTAGCCCAATCCCCTACACCTGATTCTCTGTAACCTTGTTTATCCCTCCCTACAAAAGGCATTCCTTTCTGCCCACCCCTTAAATTGCTTGCAGATCTTATGACCTGAGAGTTCTCTTTACTTCAGTGTCCCCCTTTATTGCAGTAATCTTTTCAAATAAAGATTTCATTTCTTTACTTAAGGTGGGATTTGTTTTTTATTTGACCCAAGAAAAAATAAAAGATGAAAAAAAGGACAAGTTAATGGAAAATAAGAAACAATATGATGGTACAAAGTTCTACATAGAGTAATTGTTGGGGCACCTGGGTGGCACAGGTGGTTAAGTGACAGACTCTTGATTTCAGCTCAGGTAATGATGTTGGGATCTTGGGATTGAGCCCTGTGTCATGCTTCATGCTCAGCAAGGAGTCTGCTGGAGATTCTCTCTCTCTCTCTCTCTCTCGCTCTTCCCTGCCCCTCTCCCTGCTTATGCATGTGCTAGCTCTCTTTCTCTCTCTCTAAAATAAATAAGTACATCTTTTTTAAAAACAGAGTAATTGTAAATGGATTAGATCAATTAAAAAGTAGAGAGTCTGAGATTTAATTAAACACAATGCAATAAAACCTGCTGACAAGACACATATTGAAGAAGAGAATGGCTAAAAATGAAAGAATATGAAATGATATCTCAAATAAAATTGAACCAAAAGAAAGCTGGACTCATAGGGACAGGATCTAATTAAATCTCACTTAAGGGAAAAGCAGCATAATGCTCAAAAAACATTATTTATTTGTACAAAGTATAATAAAACAGCTGTATATCCATATATGCATTTAACAATATAGTCTCTAAGTTTATCAAGCATCAACTATCAGGAAAGTTGAGAGAAAGACAGCAGTTGCTGGGAATTTTAGCACCTCTTTTAGAAATTTGGACATTAAAGAGGCAGAAAAAGCATATTCATATTAATGATAATCTACACTCAAAGAATAAAAAGTATTTTTAAGCACATATAAACACTGACCAAAAAAATGGTCTTGAATTAGGAAACAAAGTCTCAATACATTTCAAAGAATCAACATAATATAAAAGTATTGTTCTTGTAAAATCCAATGTATTTTGAAACTAAATAATTACTAAATAACTTTTGAGTTAAAAAGGAAATACTAAAGAAAATTAACAAGTATTGAAAATGAATGATAACAAATATGTTAAAAGGCAAATTTGTGAGACAGAGCTAAAGCAGTACTTAATGAGAAATGTGGAGCCATAAATACATTTATCAAGAAAGAAGAAAGGTGAAGGTAAATGAACTGAGTACTCAATTCAGGAAGTTAGGGAAAAACAATCAAAGAATCAAGAAGAAACAAGAAAATAATAGAGGGGGCATCTAGGTAGCTCAGTTGGTTAAGCACTGGACTCCTGATTTTGGCTCAGGTCATGATCTCTGGGTCATGAGATTGAGCCTCACGTTGGGCTCCATGTGTAGTGCAAGTTTGCTTAAGACTCTCTTCCCCTCTCCCTCTGCCCTTCACCCCACCACTCATGCTCTTTTTCTAAAAAATAAAAAATAAGAAAGAAAGAAAGAAAGAAAGAAAGAAAGAAAGAAAGAAAGAAAGAAAGAAAGATAATTGAGTTAAGAGAAGCTTCAGTGGAATTTAGACAAATGAATAATAAAAAAAAAAATGAACAAATGGAAAGGTGATTACTCCCAAGGGATTATAAAAACACTTATATGAGGACTGACCCTCCCCCAGAAAAAAAAAATCCAGAGTGAGAGAAAGAGAAAGAAAGAGAATATGCAAATAAACACATAAACACAGTGGAGCACGGAAAGGTAAAAGTAGCTACAGAATAAAAATTTAAAAAAATAAAAATAAATTTTAAAAGAATAATTTATTTTATTGTTATTTTTTAATTTATTATTTTTAAAAGATTTTTATTTATTGGAGAGACAATGAGAAAGAGCATGAGTGGATGGAGGCAGGGACAGGGAAGGGAGAGGGAGAAGCAGGCTCCCCACTGAGCAGTAAACCTGACAGGGGGCTTGATTCCAGGACCATGAGATCATGACCTGAGTCAAAGACAGGTGCGTAACCCACTGAGCTACCCAAGTGCCCCCAGAATAAAAATTTTAAAGGAGGTTGTAACCATACAGATTTGTAAATGTGTTATGAGCTATCATAAATAATGAATTTGAAATCCTGATGAAATGGACAAATCCCTTTAAAAATTAAGAAAACAAAAGAACCAGAAAAATTATGTCAGATTCCTTCCTTAGAAAAACATGAGTGAATGAATGAGCATTTGTATTTTCCTAAAATCTGGTTTACAATAGAGATTCTAATTCATTTATTGAGTAAGATAATAAATGGGTGGGTGAATGAATGGCACTCAGATGCCTCCTGACTGAATGACAGTTCAGTTCAATGGCCACAGCAAAGTCCTGTTTTATTGGTAAAACGATTGGGATGGGAATTGAGATGGCTGAGATAGGAAACTTGTATGCAGAAGGAAGAATGGTGGGGGGAGCAGGAAGGCAATAGATCCAAGGTTTAAGATCTTTTTAAAAATAGTCTTTGAGAAGAGGAAAATGTTCACGCAAACAAAAACATTTTCTCTTTTCACCAACTGCTTTAATTTGGGGATAACCAAAGTAAAGTTTCCTTTTTGCCTTTTCATGTTCTGCATCCTAAAGCCAATTTCCATGATATTAGAAGAACAGAATTACTAAGAGCAAGGCGGCTTCTTTGGGGTAACATTGAAGAGCCTGAGGGAAATCTGAATAAATAAACTGCAGATAAGGAAGCCTGTATTTTTCTTCCTGTTGCTGAATGGCAATTGGCTCTGGGTGTGCAAGTGACCCTGGAGAAAGAGAGACACTGCTATGGCAACATGTTTCAGAAAATTAATAGGTTAAATATAATAAATTTCAGATCCAATTAAGGGAAAACAGCTTAGTGGCATGGTAATGGTGTTAATGGCATTCTCAATTGGTGCCATTTCAAGGCATTTAACTCAAGTTGGGAAATGTGGTGTGCCCACCAGGCACGAGTCCCGGGGCTTGTGCCAGTCCCCGGGGTGCACAGCTGGCCCAGATCGCTGAAAAGCTGCACGTGTGCCAAGAAAGCACGCTTTTGTAAGGGGAATATAGATTCTCCTCATCCCAGGTGTTTGCGTCCTAAAGACTTTGCTCTCCCCTTAATATATTTAGTCAATGCACCAGGGAAGGTGAGATCTGATCACATCTGTGTTGGATGGACTCCTTGTTCCCACTGTTTCGGTGCTAACTTTGTCTATCCATCTGCCCCTCCTTTCTCTCCTTCAACCAAAATGCTCTTCAAAGGGATATTTTCTTAATGCCCCTGCTTCACAGAAGTCTTGGAATTCAATCCTGTTTCCTTTGGCATCTACCTTTTTCTCCTGACTTCTCTCTATACATTAGAAAAAAAAAAAAACTTTTTGGATTTCCTTTATATTTATGGCTTCAGAGGAGAGACGTGTGAGGTTAAAGGCTCCAGGTTGGAAAAGAAAGTGCCTAAAATCTCAAAGATGGTCTAATCGTTAATTCATAAAAGATAAACTGCTACTTTCCACTCTGTGCCTGGTCTCTCAGCCATGACTGACCCTGGCTTTTTGTTTTGTATTTTTTAGGAAAATTAGAACACTCAGGCTGCACTGCTTGCTTTCCTGAATGTTACTTCCTCTTGATCCTATAAAATCCTGAATCCTTTATGCCCCACTGGAACTCTATTGAGGCAAATCCTTAATTCCCCCTGCTTCAGTTTTCCTATTTGGGCCCACTGTTAGTACATTCCACTTTAAGAAGGAAGGTGTTTTTCTATTTTTTCCTTAGATTTCACCCTATACCTTTAAAGCCTCTAAAGTTGCTGACATTAGGGAAAACATTTTAAAATTTGTAGATCTGATAAATATTTGAAACAAACATAACAGATAAATGGTTATGTATTTATAACCATTATATAAATCTTAATACATAAAAACTTCATGCAAATTGATGAGGACATCACTAAGACCAAAAAGAGAAAATCTAATATACAAATGTACAAAATGCAAAAGAAATAATGTAGATATCTGAAATATTTATGACTTTCTAGTAATCACAGAAATGCAAATGAAAATATTGGGATTAACCTTTTTGCCTATAAACGAACAAAGAATAAAATAAACATTATTAATGTCGGAGGGTGCAATGAAATGGTTGCTTTTATAGACTATTTGAATATGAATTACACAAACATCTTAGGAAGCTATTTAGTAATGTTGGTAACATTAAAAATATTTATTCCTTTTAAGTAGTTTTTCCCTTCCTAGGAGTTCATACTAAAGAAACAATCAGAAATGTTCAAAACGACTAATGCATAATCATGTTTATTTATAAAAGAAGAAATACTTTAAAAAAAAAAAAAGCAAATGTCAACAAACAATAGAATGGTTAAATTAATTATGGTCCCTCCATAGAAAGTAGAATATTATCCAACGATTGAATATTATGTTTACAAATATCTTTAATTATGTGAGAAAGTTCTTCTAGTACTAAGTGAAAAAAACTGGGTAGAATGACATTTAAAGTAAAATCTCGAATATATCCATTCTATGTCTCTGTGACTTCTATCTATCTCCTCTTTCCTTTCTGGAGTTTGTTCACTCTCTCTCTCTGTACTTAAATATGGAGAAAAAGAACAATTTTACATTAATCCTGCTTCCTAATTTCTCAAGCATGACCCCGAGGTCTGAGTGGTATAGGTTTTTAATATGATGGCTTCAATATCAATCAGTGATAATTCAGTCAGTCAACGAATGTTTATTGAGCACAAGCAGTGTCCATCAAATTCAAATATTTAGGTACTAGTGATTCAGCAGTGAGTAAGGGAGAGAAAGAATCTGCTTCAAGGAATTTAGGCAGGTATCTGCTATGTGTATGATAAGTAAGGAGGCAACACAAATTAAAGGATATTGAAAACCAAAGAGTCATTGGAAGGAGATAGACTAGAATAATAGTAATGAGATAGAGCACAGATGCAGGTGAGCAGTTTTAGTTAGATTGGCTGGGAGAGGACTCTGAGCAGATGACATTAGATTTGAAATCTGAATAATGACCTAATGAAAGAATAAATGCAAAGGCCTTGGAATGGCATATTAGAGGAACACAAAGAAGGTTAGTGCACTTAACTAACTAGTGTAGGAGTAGTGGAGATAGATGAGATTGGAGAACTGGACAAGGATAAATTCATGGACTGTACTAAAAAGATTTGCTTATTTTTTTATAATTGGAAGCTATTGGAGGGTTAGTAGGAGTGAGACAATATGATCAAAGTTATTCTTACTTTTACACAAAGTAAGTTATTAACATTATCCTGAGCGTATTGTGGCAAATGGACTGTGTGAAGCAAAAAGGAGACAAGAAGACCTCATAGGACAATGTAGCAGTGATTCATGCTAGAGATAAAAGTGTTTGAATTGAGACCATGTCATTGAAGATGGTAAAATAGGGTCATATTCAAACTATTTTGAGATCTAACCTATAAGACTTGGGACTCACTGAAAAATTAGATGTGAAAGATGATGAAAAGAAGGAAATCCAGACTTTTGGCCTAAGCAACTAGGTTGTGAATGCACTGTGTAGAGACGCAGCAAGGCAGATTTGGAAATTTGGTAGAGTCTAATAAAGAGGGAGAAATTGATGCAGGAGAGAAGAAGAGGATTCCAGAAATGAAGTCCTTTCTGGGACATTATGAGATAGAAACCAGAGCTCCATTGAAGTCAGTTATCTAAAATATTAGTATGTGTGCTTCTTTCATTGAAATAGTTTCTGGTGGAAATGGTGAAAAGATGAAGTAACTCTCATCTACTTTAATATAATTTCTCTATCAAGTCCATGTTGGAGTGATCAGCGGAGAGTATGGGGAATATGGAAAGAAAGGGGGAAATTTGGGAGAATAGTGTGAAATAATCATCTGAGAGGGTGGGAAATGAATTTAACCAGGAAAGTGAGGAAATGTTAGTGATGTTTCAGAACTGTAGCCAAAACTTAAAGTAAGTCCTGTCACCATGGTTCTGTCATTTTATTTTTCCCCTTGGGCAAAATTCAGTGGGCCATATGCAAATATGAAATAAGCACAAGTTTGTATTTAAATGAGGTTCTATGAGGTAAGTAGAATGGAGAGAAATAGAATTAGAGAGGAAGGATTAGAGAGTTATGGAGCTTACTATGACTTCTACACTGGGCTAGGAAGAAAAGAAGGAAGATAAAGCATTGGAAAGATAAAATGGGGAAGGATCAAAAGACAGAAGACCTCACCGAGAGGATAAAATGGCAAAATCTGATGATACGTACCATAATGGGTTTTGAAGGAGAAAGTAGGAAAGGTAGTTTGGAAGCATCTATGGAAAACATGGGGGAACTCCTACCCCAATGTAGTCCATTTTTCTCAAGGTATGCAGTTCTTGGGAAAAATAAAAAAGCAATCTATGCCTGATATGCTGTAGGTGAAATAATGTTGTTGGAACAAGTCAGTTTCAGCTAGAGCAAAAAGTGAAAGGGGCATTTAGAGAATGTATTCTGAGAAAGTGTGTGCATTTGAGGGGCTTGAGGATAAACTCTGAATTCCAGAGGTGCAGTGGAATGGAAAAGCCTGGGAAGGCAAAGAAGGATAACAGGTTAGGGATAGTACAGAGAAGAATGGCAGTGTGCAAATGTGGGATCACAATGAAGCTTTAACTTCCACTGGTTCCTAAGATAAACAAGAATGTGATGCCAATGCCATTGGTCCTAGATGCCAGAGCCCTCAGACTTGACTGTCAGACTGTTCCATTTGAGGATACAGTCATTTCGGTATACCCAAATTTAAATCAAAATTACTTTCATCAGGAAGTTATTTTCCTACAATATCACTTGCCCTTCCACTGGCATGATGTGAGGGAGTTAATGATGCTGGCTTGGGCATCAGGAATACCAAGGCAAGTCATCATGAAAGAAGCAAGTGACAAAATGGGTTATTGCATTGGAATCCGAAAGCACCAAAATCGACAAGGTTTTAAAAGCAAACAAGAAGCAGGAATAGGAAAACCAGAGTAAGGCCCCTAATAATAATGACTAGTATTTACTGGGAAGTTACTAGGGACAGGTATTTTACCTGTATAAATTCATTTACCTTTGCACAAGCTTTGAAGATTGATACTTTACCACACCTTACAGACAAGAAAACGGAACTACAGAATGGTGAAAATTGACAGAAAGCACCACAGCTAAGAAGCACCTGTCAGGAAGGGAACACAGAGTCTGGCTCTAAAGCCCAGTGCCTGAACCTCCCTGCTGGCTATAACTGAAGGTTATAGGTTCCCAAGCACTCGTTGCTTGAGCCAGGGTCTGAGAAATCATCCCCAATTTCAAGTTTTCCCTTAACAAATTGGCCACCAAGTGCAATTGGTCCCAACCTTTAAATGATCTTCTGCCCACTTTTGTTCCATGCCCACTGCTACCACCTGCTCCAAGCCCCCTTCCATTGGGATTAGAACAATTCCATCCTAAACGTTCTCCCAGTATCTTACTTTTGCCTCTCCAACCTAAGCTCCTTAGTGGAGCTGGAGAGATCTTTCAAAAGCACAACCTTATCATATCACTTTCCAGCTTAAAACCTTACTAACTATTACTTTCCCTTGCCCTTGGGATAAAATCAACTCCACTGTGAAGTCAGCAGAATCCATGATCTCACCTCTACTTACTTCTTCAGCTTGATTTATTTTTCTCTCTACCCTGTGCACTGCGTACTCCATCCATCCTGGACTTGCTTCAGTTCTTCAGAAGATATGTGTTCTTTCGAAATCTTGGCTGTTTCCCAGGTTGCTTCCTCTGCCTTCAGTGTGCTATCTGCCTTTCTCTCCCTCCCCCATTTGTTAAAATGTTTTCAGTTTTCAGTAACTGAAAATCCAGCTAACTATGGGCATTACGATGAGATGTAGATAATATCCTCATAAGAATTCCTAATGTTCCCAGGATTTTTCTACCTTGCCATTCTGCTATTTGTAGTGTTGGCTTTTGCCATGAAGTTTCTCACTTTAGGGTCTGAAATGGTGGATGTAGAGTGTGTTAAACACAATGATAAACCACCCAAATCCATCCTGAGGAAAGCCCCTGTAGACTCAGCACTTTGGAAGTACTGTTAGCAGAACAGCCTTTAGCTGTCAGCCTCTTTGGGGATTGCCTTGGTTGCAGAGACCCATATTACACAAATTACAGACCTTCCTGGGATGATCTAAATACAATATAGTGTATTGCATATAGTTCATAAAGACCCAGCCATCTTGTCGTAATGGGGAACAATTCTGAAGAGCCTTTTTAGTTTCAAAGTTTCTGGTTGCTAAGGCATCATATTCAACTTCTCACTCTATCAAATCTAGCTTCTGCTCCTTTTCTTGTATAGGTGTGAACTCAAGGGCATTCACAAACATCCTTCACGCTACACTCTTGAAATGGAAATGGTTGTTACAGATGGTCAAGGACAGCAGCCAATGAGATGGAATTTTTGAGCTGCGTTACTTGCTACCAGGTAGCAAGGAGGATCCCCTGGATGGTAGTCAGTTATCAAGGATAGTCCGTGCAAAAACCGGTGAAGCAGATGCTTGGATTTCACCGGTGGTGAATTGGGTTGGTATATCAGTGGAAGAAAATTCACTAGCTGGTATAATTTATCAAGCCTTTGAGAAATATGAAATAATAACTGTAAGAACAATAGAACTGGGTGGATAAGTTGAGCCCTGGAAAAGAGTAAAAGCTAAGGGCAAATTAATAGCCAATAGAAAACTAAGGATGAAACTAAGATGCCTTGTTGGTAACATACAAAAAACATCTTATGTCCTCCAAATATAGGGCAAAGAAGGCTATGACCAGGCTCAGGACTTAGAACTTCAGAGTAACAGGGGTTCTGAAAGTTTAGCTTTCAACCAAAGCAAGTCTCTAAGACTTTTCAAATGTATAGAACTCAATTTCCAAACTTTATATCTCCTATATGGGTAAAGCAGCTGAAATCTCTTGCTCAGATTTTTTAGCTGCAAATCTGTCGCTTTCTTCTAGGCATCTTGTAATTTTCCCTGAACATGTGCAGTTCAAGGGTCACCCTAGTTTTTTGAGATCTTATAAACAGAATTGGGCATCCTCTCTGTAGCTTATGGGAGTATGTGAGAGATTTTGTTTCCCTTTGATTTCTAGCCACTTCTAGCCAAAAAGACCAAGGTGTTTTGTTTTATGTTTAACTCTCCAGCACCATGTGCTCTCAGGGAAAAGTCTGTTAACATCATGGGCCTCACCCAGTGAGATTTCCTTCCTTCAGGAGTGAATCTTCTCAAGTTTTTTCCTGCCTTTGACTTCTCCTCGGTAACTTTAAATAGCTGCTTTTTATATTTTATCCAGAGCTTACAACTGCTTGCTGTGGGAGGATTTGTTTCATACAAGCTTACTCCAGAATTACTAAGATGAGAACTTTCAACATTAGATTTTTTGAATAAGAAAAAAGTAGAAGACAGCTCCCACACCATCCACCCACCATCAAATAACACTACTTTGCCTTGCTAACTCCTTCTAAATTTTTATATTTTAGCTTAAACATCTCCATCTACAAATGATCTGTCTTCCTTGACTTTCTAGAGAAAATTAAGCTTACCCATCTCTGATATATGTTACGGTAGCGCCCAATGTACCCACTCTTATAACACTCATTACAGTTTATTGAAATGACACATTTTATATCTGTTTCTCTAAATAAGCTAGAAATTCTCCAAGGACAACAATTATGCATCTCATTTTAATTGCTGTATTACAAGGACTATCACATAGTAGACAAATGAAAAATATAAATGAATAAAAAAGTAAATAAATTCAGATAGGAGAAGTCACATGGTTTAGGATTCCAACATAAACATAAACACAAGAAAAGGTTCTGAAAACTGTAACTATAAATGATATTGTCTCCACCGACTGTCTCTCAGCCACCAATTCTTGAGCATCTGTCATATTTTCTTACCCATGAAATCCTCACAGGGCCCAATGGCGAAGTCCATTTGGGTTGAAAGTATTTTTCAAAAAAATGCAGGGGCAGGGACCACTCGTGATGGTTCCTATATTTGCTCTGAGAAATTTGGACCCTCCCTTTTGCAAGAAAAAAAGACATGACTTGGGAAGAGAGAGTCCAAAGGCTTCCTGATCAACTATCCTCCTGTCCTGGCTGACAAGGCAACTGAATCAGCCTGCCATAACCTTAAAATTCTAAATAGACAGTAGACTTTTCACACTTCAAGCACTTCTGACACATGCATTTTGTGCTTTGGTTTTTGTTCATAGAGTTGGCAGTTGGTAAATACATATGTTTTGCATTACCTCTTAGAAGATTGAAAGATGAGTATTAAGAAATCAGAAACACTCTGTCAGCACCTCTAATCTATGAAGGCAATTAATCAAACATATACTTTGTCAAACTTCTTCTTATTCTCTTTTATGACTCTATTATTATTTCATCAACACAATAAAAAGGATGGATCTTCATTACATGGAAAATATTTGGGAGACAGAAAAAAACATGCCTTAGCCACCTGTCTCTACCTTGTGGTTCAAATCAATCACTGGGACAGATTGAATTATTTTTAACTGTAATATATTTATTAGGCCTTGTTGGAAACATTTTAATGCATTATAGGATTTTCTACAGTATCAGAACAGAGATCATCACTTGGAACGAAACTGTTCCACAATCCAGTTGCTCTTGCACTGGCTGCCTTCTCTAATAGGATATGAACATTTGCAGGAATCGATTAAAATAGAAGTTATAGCTTTACACACACACTTGCAAGAGCTTTGAGATTGCAAAGCATAAATGTAAACCTGGAACAGTTTTTTAATCGGGAAATAAGTAATTAATCCTGGAGGCATTGTGAGGTTTCTCAGGAGGATCTTTAAGGGGTTCATTTGCTTCCAGAACTGAAAACTCCTCAGACACATGGGTTATTTTTCTAAATCCAGTGTCATTCAGGTTGAGAAGCAGAGTAGTCATAAAGACTCATGAAAATGACCACTGCTCCATAGACGAACATGTATTATTGAGCATCTAGTATGGTATGGACAGTGAATTACATAATTTAATTATGTAATTACAGTACCAGGGTGGCTAGAAAGATTTAAAACTTCTGTGGGATGCCTGGGTGGCTCAGTGTTTAAGCATCTGCCTTTGGCTCAGGACATGATCCAGGAGTGTCAGGATCGAGTCCCACATCAGGCTCCCTGCATGGAGTCTGCTTCTTCCTCTGTCTGTCTCTGCCTCTGTGTGTGTGTGTGTGTCTCTCATGAATAAATAAATAAAGTCTTAAAAAAAAAGTTTAAAACTTCTGGTCCTATGAACAAGGTACTTTAATCTAGTTGGGTGGGTCCTTCTGAGAATAAACTATAAGTTAATTGTTTAAGTCAGTATATGAAAATGTCCAGCAGAGTGGTATGGACATATGTCACTAATCAAGTGCAGGAGCAGACAAGCTGGAATACAGCGTGGGCTCGAGGGATCCTGCAAATCGAGGAGGCAGGTTCAATGTGTCATAGGTACCTGAGAGTTCAGAGGAAAAACGTCACAGTGTTAATGAGAATCTTACAGAAATGTTTATAAGTGGCTTCACACATTTTCTTTTCTCTGGTATGATTTAAGTGTCAAACTGGAAAATTCTACCAGGATAAACTTATGTGAAAATCGTAGCTTCAGGACGTCGGATGCCTCCTTTAAATCGCCTCTCTGAAAATGACACTCTTTTGTACTATAAAAGACCCCGAACTACCATGTAGCTGTGTGACCTTGGACCAATTACTTTATCTTTCGGAGTGTCAGTTTTCTCATCTGAATAAGAAAGGACAGAGCTAGATAACCTTAATGATTCCTTGTAATTCATGTATAGTTTTATGAAGAATTCTGTCATTTTGGTAGAAAACCTAGCTGACCACCCTGATTTGTGGATCCATCTCTGCCTTTCCAGTTAGCGCCTTTGCCCCATTTTGCTTGGCACAGACAATTTCCCTGTGCTGCCAAGAGAGGGTAAGCAGGTGAAGGAAAGTGGCCTGTTCTGTTCTGGTTAGTTATTTAATTCTAATTATTAATGCCATTCCTGTTCTTCTATCACCTTGAAGTTGTTGGATGCCAAGGGGTATTAATAAAGGACAAGTTTCATGAGGTCAACAGGAAAGATGCCAAAATATGGTTAGCCAAGCAGAAGGCTGTGGGAACAGGGTTAGGAGAAACGAAGGAGTGACAGGAAACACATGTTTAATCTAATGTCAGAATTCTGAAGTATATAAGGAAGGAGAGATATTATAATTGGGAAGTCTCCATGCAGAATTAAGCCTGTGATAAATTAATATCTTTGAGGGGCAATCAATACCAACAAGGTTTGAATTGAGCTGAAAAGCTCATAATAAATAGAAACGTTTGGGCTTGTTTGTTTTTGTTTCCCTTAAAATTAACCCTCTGCAGAAAAGAGCAAAGGGAAAGTGGTAGAAAACAGGAATCCTCTCTAATGAAGAACTTCTATAAATTTGCCTCTAGAAAGGCCAGGGCCTGACTCTGTGATCCGAAATGTGAAATGGGCACTGACCCAATGTAGAAAGATCATTGAAATTAAAGGCATGTGACACATCCCCCAAGAATGTTGTCCATGGAAGGCTTGCTACCATAATTGAGTCTAGCTATTTGACGTGTGTTCTAGATCCAGAGGTAAAGCCACTAAACACATGTGGTCAGGGCAACAGAGACTGGTACTGTGTCTACAAGGGGCCAAGCAAAGAATTATTTATTTACATGTTTTTAAATGAAATGGATTACCAACTAGTCTGGATTTCACTAATTTGGATGCTTTATAGGTGAGATGTATACACAGAATAGCCTCTGCAAACACCTTTCAGTCTCTGGCAATGGAATATTCTTTCACTCCAAAAGTTGTTAGCGATATTATATAGATTAATAAAGGAAAAATCTAACATTAATCAAACATGAACAGTGTGTCAGACAGTCTTTTAAGTGCTCTACATACAGTGTTATAATAAATCCTTATAACCTGATCATAGAGTTATAATTATCATCTGCATTTCAAAATGAGAAATCTAAGACTCAGAAAGACTAAGTTACCTTGCTCAAGGTCATACCCCTAATAGGAGAGTGGACTCCATCACTGCCTTACTGTAAGACCTGGCCTCTTAAATACCATCATATATGCTGCACTGCGTGTATTAATAACAATAATAGTTACCAATGAAGTCTCACATACATTGCTTTAGTTAACCCTCATAAGCATCTGAAATGCATGTTGTCATCCTCTCTAATTTACAATTGTTAGAACTGTGCCTTTGAAAGCGGAGAAGACAAAGTCACATGTTGGCAGAAGTGTGATAGCACCCTGTCCTTCTCAGCAAGCTACCATATATCAAAAGGCAGCTCACAGGCTTACATTCTCTAGCAAGGAAGTGATACACAGAGTATTGGTGAATGAATATTTGACAATGTGATACTGGAGTATGAATGGACAACCAGACCAATGGAATAGAATGTCCAAAAACAGACATTGGTACATGTAGATATTTGGTATATGACAAATGTGGTGTCTCAAATCACTGGGGAAACAATAGATTTCTTTTTTAAATAAATAGCATAGGGGCCTCTAAGCAACCCCTGGGAAAAATATTAAACTGGGACCATTCCTCACACCATACACAAGAATAAACTTTAAATAGATCAGCAATCTCAAAATGAAAAATAAGACCAGCAAGAACTGAAGGAAAACATGGGTGAATCTCTCTTTAACCTCAATATCGGGAAAGGCTTTCTAAATAGAATTTAAAATTCAAGGATTAAAAAAAATTGTACATTTGATGACATAATATGTTTAAAAAGCATGGTTTAAAAAAAAAAAGCCAACACCAAAAAGTTAAAAGACTATTAGGGAATTCAGAGAAATCATTTGCAACACACAAAGTACATTGATATCCCAACAATATGTAAAATCCTTAAAATTGAAACAGAAGGGACCAAACACTTCATATAAAAATGAGAAAATACATAAACAGACTATTCACGATAGCATTAAATAATGGCTCTTAAGTGTACAAATATATATTTCACCTCGCTTATAATTGTAGAAACACAAATCAAAATGACACTGAAATGCAGTTTGTCATCCATCATATTGGCAAAACCTTTCCAAGTCTGACAATACATTCTGTTAGTGAGGCTATCGGGAATAAGCCCTCTCATACACTGCTGTGGAAATGCAAAATACAAGTTAATGTTATCCTTCATAACATTTAACATAGTTATATATTCACCTACCTTTTGACCCATTAAGCCCACTTCTAAGGAATTTATGTTGAAGATATACCTTGAGCAACATAAAAATATATTTGTACAAGTTTATTCCAGGGATTGTATACCCATATGCTATCAATTAAAGTGTGAGCATTGAAATTAAAAACATAGTGCCATTTGTAAACTCAAAAGGCAAACAAAATAAGTGTGAATTTCACAAAATAAGTACAGAACTTGCATGCTGAAAAGTACCAAATTGCTGGTGAGAGAAATAAAAGATCTAAATATGGAGAGACATTCTGTGTTCATGGATTGGAAGACTCAACATAGAAAAGATGTCAATTCTCCCCAGAGTGATAAACAAGTTTACCACAATTCCTCTCAAAACACCAGCAAGATATTTAGTAGAGATAAACAAGATTATTCACAAGTTTATATGGAGACTCAAAGGAACTAGAATAGAACTAATTTGAAAAAGAATAAAGAGGGAGGATTTAGTCTAAGTTTATATAGCCACAGTAATCAGGACTACGGGTTTGGTAAAAGGAGAGACACATACTTTTAATAATGGAATGAAGAACTCAGAAATAACCCTGAACAAAAATGCCTAATTTAATGTTAACAAAGATGCAAAAGCAATTCAATGAAGAAAAAAATAGCTTTTTCCAACTGGTACTGAAGCAAATGGGCATTCCTGCACCCCCGCCTGCCAAAAAAAGAATGAACTTCTTCTAAGTCTCACACCTGAGACAAAAATCAAACCAAAACAGATTATGGCCTTGAGTGAAAAAACACAAAACTCTAAAACTTTTGGAAAAAAATAGAGAATCTTTAAGATCTCTAGGCAAGGTTAGGCAAAGAAGTCTTAGATTTGATACAAAAAGCATGATCCATAAAGGAAAAATTTGACAAATTGGGCTTCATCGAAATTAAAAACTTCTCTGTAAAAGAGTGCATTAAGAAGATGAAAATACAGATTACAGTCTAGGATAACATATTTACAAACCGCATAACCAGCAACAGACTAGTATCTAAAATATGTAAAGAACTTTCAAAACATAACAGAAAAACAAATAATCTTATTAGAACATGGGCAAAGATGTGAACAGACATTTCATCAAAGAGGATATACTCATGGCAAATAAGCATAAGAAAAGATACTAAACATTATCAGCCATGTGCAAAAAGGAAATTAAAATGAGTGTTATCCCTACACACCTATCAGAATGGCTGAATTAGAAATAGTGACAATACCAAATGTTAGTAAATATGAGGAAAATTAGATCACTTATACATGGAAAGTCAGAATATAAAATAGTACAGCCAATTCGGGAAACATTTTGGCAGTTTCTTAAAACAAAACTAAACATGCAACTACCACATCAACCAGAAATTGTGCTGCGGGCATTCATCCCAGAAAACTTATGATCACATGAAAACCTGTACAGAAATGTTTATGGCAGCTTTTTCCTTAATAGCCCCAAACTGAAGCAACCCAAATGTCCTTCAAGGATTACACGGTGTGATACATCCATACTATGAAGTAGTACTCAGCAATAAAAAGAAACAAACTATTGACACACACACACACACACACACACACACACACACCCCGTGAGTCTCCAGGGAACTACACAGAATGGAAAATAGCCAGTCCCAAAAGGTTACATAATATATGATTCCATTTATAAAAAATTCTCAAAATGTCAACGTTATAAAAATGGAGAACATAATAGTGACTGCCATAGATTAAAAAGAGGGTGAAGGAGGAAAGAAGTGTGTGTGGCTATAGAAGGGCAAAAAGAGGGATCTTTGTGTTGATGGAAATGTTCTGTTTCTTGCCCATCAATGTCAACGTCCTGGTGTGATATTGAACTATGATTTTGGAAGTTGCTAACTTGGGAGGGAACTGATAAAGGCTATATAGAGATTATCTGTATTATTTTTTTAACTTCTTGTGATTCTATGTTTATCTCAAAATAAAAGCTTAATTAAAAAAAAACAAAAATTAAAAAAAAATCACCTGTAAATTTCATGTGTCTTGTGGTAGATAGGATAACACTACTGAGGACACTACTTAATTTCTGTGCTATTTCAGCCCCCAGAAAGCATAACATGAGCAATCTCAAGGAAACATTTTGCAAATAATCAGACACTACTTTGCAAAGCATCAGAGTATCAAAGACAAAAAAAGAATGAGGATTGTTCCAGATAAAAGTAGACTAAGGACGACTGTGTACAATGGGAGGTCCTGGATCTGATCCCGGATTGAAAAAAAAAGGACATTAATGGGAAAATTGGTGAAATTTGCAGGTCTGTGGATTAGATTTTGGGGTTTCAGTGTTACACTTCCTGATTTGGGTAATCATACTATGATTTGGGAGAATCTGGGTGAAGATTGTACAGATATTTTAATACAATTTTTTTCCATTTTTGTGTAAGTCTGCAATTATTTTAAAAATAAGAGTTATAAACAACTTTAAATATATTTTAATTATAAATTGATGCTGGATAAATAAATGAGGAAAATAAAGCCTTGTCGTTTGTTTATTGCTGGGTGAAAACTAATACCTAAAATCTTAAATATTCCCCTCCAGTAGAGAGACCAGATATCTCTTAGTCACACAGATGTGAGGAGTCACCCCAAGAGTCCAATCAGTACATTGCAAGCTGCTCATTTCAAAATAGGGAGAGGCTGACTTTTTTTTTTTTCTATGACAAAGAACCATACTCTTTAGAAGAACTGAGATATGCAGGCTCAGAAAATAGATTTTAAGGCTGAGAATTATTCTAATTTGTGTCCTCTCAAACCTATTTGAGTTCCTTTCTTTTCTTTCAAAGCAGAACTTGCAGCTCTGAGTGGGTTGCTGTTGTGACTTGAGCAGGCAAGAGCTGTTTAATACATCTTGGCCTGACAGTGGGAGAATCGGATCCCCTCAACCTGTCATCTCCATCCTTTGGTTTCATTTATTTTACTGCTCTGCCTCTCTGTTCTGGAGTAATAGCAATAGAGGCAGCGCGGTCTCCAGCAGCAGTCAAAGCGGCATAAATATTAGTGATAATTGTATGGTACAGTAATTGCAAATAGCGGTGATTAATTCTTACAATAATAGCTGTCCTAAGAACAATTGATTTCCCTTCTAGCCGAGCCCAACTTTCCCATGAGAAAGCTTTAAAATGGTTATTATTATTAGTTTAAGCTTTGGGGAAAGAAGGGAAGATGAAAAGGGTGGTGATTACTTTGAATTTGTCAGCACTGAGTCTTCATTAGCGTGCAGAGCAAGGGCATCCATGGTACCACAGGTAGAAGAATACTGCCCTTTCCCACCAGAAAATCAACCGGATCTGCAACTCACTGAGTGTGACTCTCACAGTCAGCCAAGAATTTCCTTGCCACTCTGATGACAAGGCACAGGAAATGAAAAGGCAAATCCTTACCCTCTCTTACTTCAAGAGAGGTGATAACTCTCTTCTGTAAGTCTTATCCCACACTACGATTTATTTTTGAAATCTTCCTGATATGTCTAGCTCAGTACTATCATTGCCACTGAATGTATGATGAGGCACTAAATTGCTTCTTTCAGACCATTAAAGAAGTCAGTGATAATCCACTGCTCCCATTTTTAATGATCAAATTAAGAAGCTATATCCAAATTTCAGGGCTAGTTTCCCTCACTGCCTGGTCTTCACCTCGTCTTCTTTAGCGAAGCCCGCAGGTAAATTAACCCCAGATAAATTTATCGGCATGTATTCACAATTTCACTAAATCCAATCATTCTATTAGTGTGTTAATATAGAAATTTCTCTTAGTGATAAACATCACAGTTTTATTTTGGTGACTCTCTAAACTGGGGGAAAACAATTTGTCTTATCTGTTGTCATTTGTCTTATCAGGGAATTATTTGATGTTTGAGTGATATATACTCATATGCATAAATTAAATAGTAGCAATAAGAGTTTTAAGTTCACAATATATTTAGCACTTATTGGCCCTATATCCACTTTCACCTACTTGTCCTTCCAAAGTCATGTATGCAGAGACTGATTAGCAATTTCCTATTTTTCTCATCTTTATATCCTTTGCACATCATTCTTATGTCCTTAGTACCTAGTGCAGTGTATAATACAGCACCTGGCACATTGTAGTGATCAAGAAATATTTCTTAAGTTGATAGATGGATTATGCCCACATTTTATCCTTTTATTTCATAAATATGGTATTGACTTTTTTGTTTGGGCACCATATTAATCCTTTCTGACAATATCCCCCCAGGACACAGGGGTTTTGACTGGATCAGTTAGCTATTGCTGCATAACAAATTATCCTGAAATTTAGCACTTTAGAACAACAGATATTTGTTATCTCACAGTTTCTGAGGGTTAGGAATCTAGGAGGTCCAGGCTCATGGTTTCTTACTAAGTTTCAATTAGGCCATTGATGAAAACTATAGTCACTTCAAGGATCAACTGGACCTGGAGAGTCTACTTCCAAGCTCACTCATATGGCAGTTGGAAATTCTTGGCTCCTTGCTTGTGATTGACCAGGGACTTCAGCTTCTTGCTATGGTTGTTTACAACATAGCTAACAACATGTCTCCCCCAAAGCAAGTAATCTGAAAGAGAGAGAGAGACAAGGTGAGTAATTACATACAAAATAGAAAATGCAAAATTTTATTAGCTAATCTTAGAATAACAAACTACCATTTATTGGTCACAAAAACCAATTCTGGTACAATCCTACACAAGAATGTAAATATCAGGAAGCAGGCATCAGGGGGAGTCAACTTGGAGATTAGCTAGTAGAATGACAATCCACCATTTTACATATAGCCTTCCCAAGCATACATAATATACTGTTAACTAATAAGTTAGTTTAGATGAGAAACATGATTCTTTAAGTTAAAAAGACCAGAACCACCTAGGAGTTGAGAATCTCTGTAGTGGAAATTATGTTAAACTCATCTCAAAAGATTTCAACACTAATCCTAAATGGAAAAAAACATTGAGGGTAAATTTGGAGGTGGAAGGCCAGGATGGAAAAAGAAGACAACCAATTGAGGAGCAAGTGTTTTTGCATGCCTCTTACATAGACAACAATGGGCACTTCTTAATTTCCCAAATTTTAACCTCTTTGAGCAGGGAAATCCTGTATTTCCACCAAAAGTTGGAAGGCCCACCCTGGAAGTATGAAATAGATAGTGGGGGTGGTTGATGGGTTAGTAGGATGACTGTATAATTTATTGTCCTAACCAAGACACTATTGAGAGCAAAACAGAGTGATATTAATAACTATGCCAAGGCAACAGGCATAAATTGAGATGGTCCAGGACGATCTGGGACACATGTTTACTCTGTAAATTAGGGAGATATATATATATATAAAGATTTTATTTATTCATGGGAGACACACACAGAGAGAGAGAGAGGGGGGCAGGGCAGAGACACAGGCAGAGAGAGAAGCAGGCTCCATGCAGGGAGCCCAATGTGGGACTTGATCCTGGGTCTCCAAGATCACGTCCTGGGCCAAAGTTGGCGCTAAACTGCTGAGCCACCCGGGCTGCTCTAGAGCCATATATTTTGGGTCATTTTTTCTGTGAAGAGGCTGGAGTAGTGATTCTGGTCAAGTCCCTTGAAACTTACCTTTTGTGCTTCCCACATGAATATCTCACCCAGCGGGGGAGAAAAAAAGAATAGAGAAAGAAGCAGGCAGCACAGTGTATTATTTCTTGACAAAGGACAGCCTCTTGGGGAAGGATTGATTTGTAAGGATGTTGTCTAAGAATTCACGTCCCTCTCAAGGAAATTACCAGTCATTAGGGATTTGAGCAAATCTTCTACTGCAGTTTTCCTCATATCAGTTGCAAATAGAGAGTCTGTTTAATTTTGCAAAATTTCTTTTCATATGCATCTAATTAAAGTATCTGTTGAGTCCATCGTGTTGTGTTCAAGTTAATTGAATAGAAAAAAAAATTTAATGGTCCTCTATTAGATTTTCCTGGTTAATGTCACAGGCATCTATTGATTTTTTTTTAATTAGAGATTTTTGTTAATGGATTTGCACAAATTAAAATCTGTCTAATAACTAGTGCTCCTCTGGCAGTTCTCAGGACACTTGCTGGGATTTTGGCAAGCCCCCTTGATGGAATTTTGGGGAGTCTGCCTTTTCAATGACACATTCTAAAGAATGCTAAAATAAGATTAGAATTCCTGCTGATACACTCCGTTACTCCATGGATTTTTTTCCTCCTCTTAAAAACAAGATTTTTAGAGAGATTCTAAGGGAGACAGGATATAGATAGTAACACTAATTTCCACCCAAACACACACTATCAAGCCTAATGCACTAGAATAGAATTGCTGGAACTCTGGTAGAAAGTTGTGCACCTGATTTTTGGGCTTTCCCTAATGAAAGAATCACTGAGGGGCCAGCTTGGATTTTTGGCATGGCTATAAATATAAGAAAGAATTGTATTCAGGGTGATTATATTATAATCCACTCCTTAATTACCTCTTCTTTTGCTTCCTCAAAACACAAATAAAAGAAGCCACAGCAATTGTCAGGAAGTTAATCTTAGAAAAGATACTTACTCATGTTTCGTTTGTTTGTTTGTTTTCTAGGAGAACATTTAGCCCTAGACTCGACACACCACAGTCATTTTCTCGGTGGTTTAAGAGGATTTAAGGTCAGAAAGAGGTTGCACAATATTCTTACTATAACTTGTTTCTTCCTAGCAAATCACTTAAAATTCATTTTAGACTTGAATCTGCTATAAGACAAAGAGAAGCCTGAGGGAAGCTCAAGGGTAAAATAAAACGTCTTCAAGGTCAGCATCTGGGCTGGGAGAAAAATAAAGATGAGGTTACAGAGCAAAGGAAAAGGAAAGCCTTTACCTTCACAGCCAGGTGAGCTTTGGAGTTGCTCAGAGCACACTTGTCTCCTTTTAAAAATGGAAGAAGAAAGATTCTCTAATAAGAACCTCATCTTCACAGAATCAGATTACAAGAGAATTACTTCTGGTCACTCTTAACCAACAGTCCAGTTGGCCTACCAGTTGCCACATACTCAAGTCTATGCAGACTCAACCCAATCTCACTGCCACATGAGGAGATACTGTTAATTCATTTCCTATTATTCCTGGGAAACCATTCCCAAGGAAAAAATCAGGAAGTCACCAAAGACAATAACAAAGCCCTGCTTGGTTTCACGTGTTGCTTGAAGATCCTTCCATTGATACTTTTCAGGGTCTGCAACCCTACCTGTTCACCCAAATCATGCCCATGCTAGACTCCATGACTACTCCCCGCATACTACCACCAAATTTCATCTCATCTCTCTTGTATCTGAATATGGCAATGCATAAAATATACAGAATAAACTTGAGTACTTCATTACATGCTGTTTTTCATTATATTTTAACAATTTCATATAAATCACAAGGGGGTAATATTTTGAAAATATATTCATGCAATTTTCTCATATACTTCCTGATACTGATTTCCCCACCAACTCCCTGTCTTTCCCACTCACCCCACTTTCCTTCTTTCTTTCCGGAAGATACATTAGGAGAAAAAAGACAGCGCTGGGCTAAAACTTTAAGACAGAGGCACCTGCTCACTCTGAGAGCCAGATAAATCACCCCTCACTGGGACTAGACAAGAAAGCAGAACCACTGGGCCACTCTACATGGCCATCCAGGGATGGATGATCTAGGGTAGATTGAAGGACTCCTCTACTTTTCCTAAACTTCCATTAAAATGCACTAAGCTGCCTCTGTCATCCAAATACCATTTTGCAGTAGTGAGGTGGGAGTAAAATCTAAAAGAATGGGCAATGGCTGAAAGAAACTGAGTCTTCCAAAACCACTCTTTGGCCAGCTATGTTTGGGAGGAAGAACTTTGCATAGAACAAAGAGTCTGGGCGGGAAATTTTTAGATAAAAAAACAATTGCAGTATTATTATCATCCAGTAAAGTTCAGTTGCCCCCAGGGTAGGGTTTATCACAAAACTCAGATGAATTAGAAAAAATATTAAGATCATTTTCACTATACATCTAAATTATTCTTTGAGCAAATTCGAAACCTCACTGTTTGGTGACATGATTTGATATTTTCTCCTCTCCAAGGTAAGCCCCTTAAGATTAGGGAGTGGTGTATCCTTCTTTTGTATTTCCTGCTGGCTCAGCTAGGAAGTGGGTGAAGCAGGTGCCCAGAAATATTTGTTGACATACTGTTCCAGGTCCTAGTGAAGGGAATAGATCTCTCTAGTACCTTTTCCTAGCCAATTAAAAGAAAGAAAATAACACACTTATGTGGTTCTGTTTGGAACAATTTTCTTTCCTCTCATCTAACTGTCTTGGTAAGTGTTGGTTTGGGAATCAAATCTAGCCTTGCTACAGCCTCCTCTGACTGTGTTATATAACCCAGGGAGCAGCTCCAAAACCAGACAGGCCAATTAGTAGTGCATCTAATTTTTGTAATTTCCCAAACTCTCTATCACAATGAGGCTATTACAGGAAAATTAACCTCTAGCAGTTGAAATCACTCAGTGTGGAGTTTAGCCAGGGGCATGAAACAAAGCTGACTTACATAGAAAGAAAGCATGGAACTTTTCCTTTCAAATGACTATGTGAAAAGTCAGCCAAAACATGGAAATCTTGTTCTTCCACTGACTTTTACATTCCTTTGGCAACCAGAGAGCTGAGGGCAGACTTAAGTTAGGGAGGTGATAGACTGGAATCAGTTTGGAAGGATTGGCCTTGGGTGAATAAGCATGAAGAACACAGAATAGTCAGAGAAAGGAAGGAAGAAAACCATTTTGAAGACAATGTCCAGCACACAGAGGACAATATATGAATGATTTAATGAATGAATGAAGATTTGAAGTGGATATGTGTCAGGTAATCTAATAGGTATATTCTTAAAGAGTTGAACATGAACAGATATTTTTTCAAAAAATCAAATCTGATTTAAATTCTGTTAGTGAAAGATGCCAGGACCTGTTATTGTTATGCTTTAATAAGGGAAAAAATAAAGTTTGTTTGATAAAGTTTGTGTAGCAAATTTGCAACTTCCTTTTTTTTTTTTTTTTTTTTTTTTCTCTTTGGAAACACAGATCATTTTTGGTGACCTGCCTGATGTCTTCTCAGGAAATAAAACCCAAAGAAGAACTTCACACACTTCACACATCAGACCAATGCAATAAAACCCCCTGACAATTCCTTCCTTGAAACACATATACAGGAAGCATTCACTTCCCTTGCTATATCCTGAAATGAATCTGAGTGAGAGTTTTGAGAAGCTGCCTTTTCTAAAATGTAGTCTGAAGTTCTTGATTGTATTTCTTCAACAAACAAACCTGGTTAGAGATCCCCTTTACTTTAAGAGAATCTAGCAGGGGCCTCTACTCATTTGGTCAGTCGATGAAACAAAACTTCCATCTACTTGATATTAAAGGCAGTAATAGGATATTAAGTTTCTTATTGGACCCATCTGATCCTCTTTTTAGGATGTAAGCTTATTGCTGCTTACCTACCCTGACCAATGAGGCCTAGAAGCTAATCACTATTTCTCTGGCAATATCCAATGATTAGAATTTTTATAAAAACAAGGACAAGAAGATGTCTGGAAGGATGAACATTTACCTACCCAGCCCACTGTCATGTGTGGACAGCACAACTGAAGCAAAGCAGAGTATTCAAAGTTCCTCTCTGGGACTTGTCAGGCAGGAATGGGAAGGAACAATGTTTCTTATGCTTCACTGCCCATAAATCACCTGAGGATCGTGTTAAAAATGTAGATTCTGACTCAAAAGTTCCAGATGGGGCCGGGATTAAGCATTTCTCACAAGCTTGAGGGTAATGCTGATGCTGCTGGCTTAGGGACCACATTTTGAAACGTAAGGCATGAGGTAACATGACACTGACTTAGAATCAAAAGTAAAACTTGTCGATTTAGGTCTCTGGTTTTTTTTTTTTGGTCCTTATTACCTTCTGTGTAAGTGCATAAATACCAGCTTAAGAACTCTCAAGCTGCAAACAGGTGTGGTTATGGGGGGCTGGAAATAAAAATGGAACAATTTTTAGGGGAGAGGATCAAGTAAACATTATCTTTCACATGGGACCTAATGAGGCAGAATTTTGTGTTCCTATTTAGGGCTACACCGACTGAAGATTTGAAGTTCAGCGAAGTAGCTTAACCTTTACAAAAGCACAGGGAAAATGCTGCTGAGATGGGCACTAATTGGAAGAAGGCAGGAGAGTAATCCTAAATGGCTTCCCTTATAGCAATAATAAATAAGCAGCAATTTTCACTTTGCCCCTATTTAAAGACTCTCAAGCCACTTTGCATATTTAATACCAGGAACTCTCATGTTACTAAATAATACAATGAAATACAGATACTTCAGTGTTATGGAGGCACAAGTACACCATACATCTATGTTGTGAAATATGAACATAAATGTGCAAAAGGATCAGATCACCCAACAGAGTCAACAGCCAAGCTATGAATGAATGAGAAAGGTCAGCATTTCACAGAGTCAAGTTTAAAGATCCTTTCGTGAGGCACCTGCATAGCTCCAGTTGGTTTAAGCATCTGCCTTTAGCTCAGGTCATGATCTCAAGGTCCTGGGATAGACCCCAGCATCAGGCTCCCCGCTCAGCAGAGAAGTTTGCTTCTCCCTTTGCCCACCCCTACCCACTCATGCTCTCTCTCATGTGCTCTCTCTCTCTCTATTTCAAATAAATAAAATCTTTAAAAAAGAAAAAAAAATCCTTTTGTAAAGCCTTCCTAACACAAAAAAATTCTCACAAAAACAACAGTCCCGAGCAACACATAAACTGGGGGGGTGGGTGGGGTAGATTGTCCTTTCCACAGAAAGGACAGAACCAAGAAAAGCCCCAGAAGTGTGTATGCTGTGAGTTATAGTTTATTATTTACACTTTCTGCCAATAATATTTTTAAAAGGCAAAAAACAGTCCAAAGAAAAAACAGATTGAACTCAGGATTACAAAGAAATATTATATATTGAGATTAGATGATCTAGCCATATGTCTGCAAATTTACTTTAAATAAGAGACAATAAAACACCTGAAGCATGGTTAGGGCATGCATGAATCTTCAAAATCTACAGCTTGCGATTGGAGAAGAGAATTCTAAAGCAACCAGAGAGACAATGAGTAAACCACTCCAGGGCTGGATGTATGTTTTCTTGTTTGGTGATTAGGAAATTAGAAAAAAAAAATGGAATCAGTAAAAAACCTGCAACATAAAAAATGGAGAATAAAGCTCTCAAACTGTACATAAAGGATATATACATATTTTTTAAAGACATGGCAGAAAATAAATTTTAAAATATATCACTCTGTACTCAAATTTTCAAAGAAAGATGGGCTGTATATAATAAGAAATTACAGATGAAATACAAAAACCAAAAGATTAATATTTGATATGAAAAAGAGGCTTGCATAGAAGCACACAATTGTTTAAAAAGTGAAGCAAAAAAAGGATTTAAAAAAATCTAAAACTATAATCATAGATTTAATGTCAGCATTGAAGCATTAAAGAACATGTTTGAATCTAGTGGAAATTAAATCAGTGTGTGTGATGGAAGGCAAACTAACACACATTTCAGAATTTATTGGAAAAGAAAAGAGAGAAAAATGGAGTCCTGATGATATATATAGAAGAGAATGAGTAATGATGTAACATACACATAATTGGTGTCTCTGAGAAAGAAGACAAACAGAAGCAATAATTTAAAACATGATAGAATCGTTCCTTTGTATTCAACAAAGTCATGATTCCACAGATTAAAACATTCCTGAGGGGGCACCTGAGTGGTTCAGTCAATTAGGTGTTGGCCTTTGGCTCAGGTCATGATCCTGGGGTCCTGGGATCGAGTCCCACGGTGGCTCCCTGCTCAGTGGGAGGTCTGCTTCTCCTTCTGCCCCTCCCTCTGCTCATGCTCTCTCTCTACCTTGCTCTTTCTCAAATAAATAAAATATTAAAAAAAAATTCCTGAGTACATGTGAGGATATAAGTAAAGACTAATTAAATTAACCTGGTGAAATTTTTAACTTTGAAGCATAGAGATAACTATAAGTTCTGGTTATTTTTCTTGTGGAAAAAAAAAAAAACTGAATCCCATTGAAAACTGAAACTAACATCATTATGCTCACAGATTTTTGTGGGTCAAGTGTTGAGGAAAGCACTCAGAATGGTTGAAGACAAAAACGCACCTGAACTAAAGATGTGATTTTGTTCATGCTTTCGAAATAAGGAAGAATGTTCATTAATGAGGAACATTCCAGAGGGAAAAAAAAGGGGTCTAGGATTTTACAGAGGCAGGTACACAGGGCACTCATCCATAAGTCCTACGGGAGTCATGAGGAAGAATTGATTGGGTGTTAGCTCGAATAATGTGAGGTCAGGGTGGTCCCTTATGGTTAGGTGTTTCCTGGCATATGAGGGTAGGAGGATTTCTCCAACATCACTGCTTTTTGGGAACACAGGGCTCCAATAATGTTCAACAGTGTTAATTGCTTATCTCTGTCCCCTAGCATGTAGGAACTCAACTGGGAATCTTTGATAGCTAGAGATGACTCTGTGGCTGGAATCACCTGAAGGCTTCTTTATTCACACATCTGTTGCTTTGGCGGGGAGGTCCTGAGGGCTAAGCTGGCAAACTGAAGTGTGACCTCTCTATGGAGCTTGGCTTTCTCAGAGCACAGCCACCTCACGGTGGTTGGACTTGCTCTTCAGCAGCTCAGGGCAACAGGTGTGCATTCTCCAAGCACACCAGACAGAATGGCATTTTCTTCTATGGCCCAGTCTCGGCAATCACACAGCCACAGTCCCACCTTATTCTAGTGGTCCAAGAAGCCACAAGCCTGACAAGACCGCAGCTGAGAGGAAATAGATGCTAATTCCTACAACAAGAGTGTTAAGAAATCTGTGGGCTTTTAAAAACATAGCCACAACCAACACTCTGACTAGAAATGATGCATATATTCTAGCACACAAAACACATACTTATTCCCTCTACCAAGATACCCCAGTAATAGTATGTGTGTGTGTGTGTAGAGAATAACATGCATGTATACACATATCTGATGACATAAAAATGTATATTTTTAGAAAAAGATACATATGTACATATATACATAGACATATGTATCTCCACCTCCCTCTGTCTAGAGAGATTTATCTTAAGGAATTGGTTCATACAATTGTAGGGGCTGCTACCAAGTCTGAAAAATGCGGGTAGCCTGCAGACCCAGGGAAGAGCTGATACTGCACCTAGAGCCCAAAGGCCGTCTGGAGGAACTCCTTTTTTGGAGGACTTCAGTCTTTTCTTCTAGGACCTTCAACTGATTGGATGAGGCCCACCCACATGATGGAGGGTAATCTACTCAAAGTCTGCTGATGTATATGTTAATCACATCTAAAAAAATACCTTCACAGCAATATCTTTTAAAATTTCATTTTTTTTTTTAGAGAGAGAGAGAGAGAGAGAGTGATCGAGAGAGAACACAAGCAAAGGGAGCAGCAGAGGCAGAGAGAGAAGCAGGTTCCCCACTGAGTAGGGAGCCCAATGGAAGACTTGATCCCAGGACTCTAGGACCATGACCTGAGCTGAAAGCAGATGCTTAGTGAACTGAGTCATCCAGGCACCGCCCCAGCAACATTTAAATGGGAGTTTGACCCAAAACTGGGCTACCGTGTAGCCAAGTTGACACATAAAATTAATGATCACATTGTTCTTCCTGGTTCTTGCTCCACCTTCTAAGTCACGGTTCCCTTCCCAAGGAAGATTGTGTTTGCAAATGAATAATGAGCTCAGACCTGAAACCCAAAGGCCTCTGTATGTGGTAATGTTTGTACTGTCTCTCAGTCTTTGGGGTAAAGCTTATGCCTCCCCTTCTACCTCCTCCTCATTGTATAAAAGCTAACCCTCAAAAATATGCCCTGTGCCATCCTAGCTCTGCTGCATGAATACACTCACTTAATCCTCACAGTAGCCCTGAGAAAGAGGTATAGCTTTTTTTCTCTTCTGTTCAGGGCAGAAAATGAAGCAATGGAGAGGGATTTGCACAAGATCACATAGCCTTACTCAGCAGAGCTGAGATTCTAACCAAGTACTGTATCCACACGCTTACAGCTACAGCACAGCGTATGTCACATGTAAGTAGAAGCCTCTTGTACTGAACTGACTCACCTTCTCTCAATTCAATTGTATCTTCAAGTAATTTGTTAAAATGTAGAGGACATGGTAGAGGCAGCCGTCTTGGTTATGAAAAACAGACATCTGTCAACTTTAGAGCTTCCAGAGGTGTCCAGAAAGAGCAAGACTGATGAACTAATAGATTGTCTTCACAGCGTAAAGCCAGGCGGAGGGGTGGTGCAGGGAATTCAGCTGCAAATAGCCTAATGACTAATTGTGTTGAGTCCACTTGAGGAGCAGAGCAGGATCTTCTCATTTTATTATTTCTCTCTGTTCTTTGAGAAAAGAAGGAAAGATATTGGTGGGCTGTAGCAGTGGTCATGTGTTCTTTAATTACTGTGCTCCTCACATCCAAATAATTGGCTGTTCTCCGGAATTTTCAATAAGTTACAGAAGAAAAAAAGTCCTATCGCAGAGCAGAGAGAAGAAAGTAGCAGGACATGGTTTAAATAGGGCTTCTATTTTTGGATCTTGCTTTTTTTTTTTTTTTTCTCTTCCCCTCCTCTCTTTGATGCCTCTGTTGTGTTTTTCCTATTCTCTTTACCTTTCTGGAAAAAAAGAAAAGAAAGGAAAAGAAAAACTACGTATACACATTTTCTTCCCTTTCTTTTCGAGTAAGTCAAGAAGTCAAGAAGAAGAGAAAAGTATGTGAGAAGTTTGAAGAAAGTAACCCCTTTGCAGTGAAAGGCACAGAGGTCTCCAGGAGCCGTCCCAGATTCTAGAGGGCATTCTCTTTGCCCCCCACCCCACTGCCCTGACTGAAATTGGAGCAGATGCCTCTGCCGGCAAGCCATCTGTTTGGACATGTGCAAGGGCGTCCTATGGTTCTTGCGTGAGATCTATTTGCCTGCTTCAACAGTGTGGCAGTTTGGGGATATGAAAATCTAGTGTTCAACAGGGATCTGCCATCACTTATTGATCGCCTTTTTTTCCCGGAGTCTGTTTTTAAATAGATGGAGCACACTATATGTTATTGCCTGGCACCTAAAATCCAGCCTCTGGAAGAGGAGATGCTAGAAGCTAGGAAGCAAGAAAGATGTGTTTGATCAGAGATGTCAGAAACAGAGCATAATTTTTAACCAGTCACGTCAGGGCCAGCGACCAACAAAATTATATTCTCTCCCAGGAGTCAGCTGGGAATATCCCTAACATCTTCCTCTTTCCTCGGCATTGCCCATTTCTGGTCCCCTTACCTGAACTTGATGTTGAACCAGAATGTATCTACTGACATTTGCCGTGGGCCTCTCCTGAGGCCCCTCATTTCAAAGCATTTGGAATGACTTGTCCAGGAACACTTGACAAAGAGCAAGTAAAGGCCACCCTGCAAGTCATACTTAATTACCTTGTTACAGACACACTGTAGGCCATTGCATCTAAATGCAGATTTAGATTTGTATTTGAGAGTTGATTTGGATATGAGAAGTCAAACGACTGCTACTTTATATGGAAAGGGATTGGGGCTAATTAACTGCGAGAGCCCAGGTGAGCAACAATGAGACAAATATTTCCTTGCTTCCTTTAGAATCGACACCCCCCATTATGTGTCTTTTCCTGAAATTTTATTTCTGTTCTTGTGCTGCTGGGCTCATTTTGCTGATGAAGAAGATGAAGATAAACAGCACTTAGAAGAGCAGATTACAATAAAGCAATGACATGGTGAGACTGGGCAGCCTGCCCCAAGCCTGGTGCTTGCTGAGTCTGGGGCCTGACCATTCTAGCAGTGATTTTCCAACTTTGAAGCACATTTTACAGCATCCCACCCACACCCACTACATATCTATAACATTTCACAGACCTACACTTGCCCTTATTATTGTACTTTATTTTCTATTTTCTTCTACTTCATCCTACCTAAAAAAAAAAAAAAAATGTTTAAATACTGATTGCAATCCAGCTAAAAGATTTTACGACCCAATAATGAATCTTGATCCTCAGCTTAAAAAAAAAAAAAGAAGAGAAGAAAAAAGAAAGAAAAAAAATGTATTAGATGTTGCTCCTACTCACAGGATTTCTAAGCTTTATTAAATCCCCAAATAATGATGGAAAAGTGTTCCTAAATAACACCACCAGCCCAAAGTGCTAATTATAAAGGGTCAGCCTAAAATCAGATAAAGCAGCAGGACCGAGAGCAGCAGTAAAAGTGTGCAGTGGAATTTGCTACAGACAGTGTACTTGGCAGCGGAAAGTCTCCCCCGGTGTGCTGGCATTATGTTTAAAATGATGCCAGCTTCCAAGGGCATTTTCTGATCACAAATGCAAGTGCTGGCTGTGCTTGAATGGTTCTTGGGCCCTACCCTCTCTATCCATCACCCCTGCTCAGACTGTTAGACCCCTGCGGGTCTTGTGAGGTAAGGTGTCCTCGTGTCCAATGCCCGCCATGGCTATCACTTCTCTCACTACCTTCCCCACTGAGTTTGATGTCACTACCTTTCATGACATTCTTTTATGTTAGACAGCTCTATTTTACAGATTCTGGCTTGTCAATCAATAGGCACCCTTCGTCAGGAGTGACCCTCAATTCATCTAGAGCCCAAAACATTAATGCCACACATTTTAACTTAATTAAGATAGAGTACAGGGAAATTATGAACTCCTGGAGAGAAGGGAGGGATGGGAGGTGGCAGAGGAAGAAAGAGTATAGAAAATATTGATTGGGGATGCCTGGGTGGCTCAGTGGTTGAGCGTTTGACTTTGGCTCAGGGCATGATCCCAGTTGGGGGATTGAGACCCACATCAGGCTCCTGTGAGGAGCCTGCTTCTCCCTCTACCTATGTCTCTGCATCTCTCTGTGTCTCTCATGAATAAACAAATAAAATCTTAAAAAAAAGAAAATATTGATTGAATGCTAAGTGAAATAAGCCAGATAGAGAAAGACATGTACTGTATGATATCACTTATGTGTGGGATCTAAAAAGAACAAACTCAGAGAAACAGAGTAGAATGGTGTCTACCAGGGGTTAGGAGTGTGAAGAAAACAGATGTTGATTAAAGGGTATAGACTCTCAGCTACAAGATTACCAAGTTTGGGGATCTAATGCACAGCATGGTGATTATAACTAATAATACTGCATCATACACTTAAACGTTGCTAGGAGAGAAGTTCTTAAATGTTCTCAGCATGAAAGAAATGGCAACTCTGTGGTGAGATGGAGATGATAGCTAATACTATGCTGGTGATCATGTTGCAATTTATAAATATATCAAATCGGGATCCCTGGGTGGCGCAGCGGTTTGGCGCCTGCCTTTGGCCCAGGGCGTGATCCTGGAGACCCGGGATCGAATCCCACGTCGGGCTCCCGGTGCTTGGAGCCTGCTTCTCCCTCTGCCTATGTCTCTGCCTCTCTCTCTCTCTGTGACTATCATAAATAATAAATAAAAGAAAACAAATTAAAAAAAATAAATATATCAAATCAACATGGTATGCACCTTAATCTTACACAGTGTTAGTGTCAATGATACTCAATAAAGCCTAAAGAAGAAATAAGAAATAAAAATCTATCTCCACATTCCCCAAAATACAGGTCTGCCTGGGTCCCCAGAGCATGTTCTCGCTAACATGCACAGGGACTTCATATTCTCACTTTGAACCACAAAGGATATCAGTTGGAACTTCAACAAAGCTAATCCACTCCCAGCGTTGTATCTCCACACTCAAAATTTCCCTACACATCCATAAACTCCAAGGAAACATTTGAGATAAAATAAAAGCTGAGCTTGAGATCATGAGATTGACTTTCTAGATCACTTGATGGGTCAGGCAAGATATTTCCTTTGGGACCTGAGTGAAGAAGATAAAAGGAATAGAGAGAAAGGAAGGAAAGTCAGGCGGTGGGGGAGAGAGATTTAATTAGATATACCACTCCAGAGGAAAAAAAAATTGGGGATAGGTAGTTTCAGATAACAGAAGTTATAATGGAAAAGGTTTGATTCAGAACCAGTTGTCAACGTCCCCTTTCTTCCCTGTAACCAAGATCCACTGTGGAGATTCGGACTTTGCTCCTAATTGCGATAGACATGACTTCTTTTTAGAGCCCTAACCTTCAAAAGCTTTCCATCAAGTCAAGTTGATGTTTTTATGATTGTTACTTAATGTCTTTGTGTAAGGAAGTTACCTATTTATAATTGAAAACAAGGAGAAAGAGTTTTATTGTGGTTTGGGAGCTACTCCCTAGAAGAGGGGCCCTCTGCCAGGTGCTAATTAGATTCCTGTTGTTATTTTGGCTTCATGCTTCCCACACCAGGGAGAGGAAGAGTTGGGGGAGGGTGTGGAGGGATGGAAGATAATTGAACAATGTAAAAAGTGAATGCTCGTTAAGTTCCAGAATACAGGAGGACTCATTTCATATGATAGGGCTGTAAATATGACTTTTAATGAAGTTATGACACAATTGCCAATAAAAGTCATTTACTCTGCAGTATTACAGTTAATTATACACAGCTGGAGCCATTTATGGCCTGTCCCATGTTAGCTTTGCCTCCGCTGCATATTAACCCTTGCGGCACAGATTGACCAGGAACCAGGCAGTTTTCAACTTAAAGGAAACATGAAATAAATATCCCGTATGAGTCATGGTAGTTATTACCAGTTGTAAGAGAACATACCCATCTCCCCCACCCCTCAGCATAGCCTCTGGTCAGAGAGCACATCGGAGGAGGAGTGCAGATAGAAAAGGGAGAAGGAGAAAGGAAGAAGTATGATTTTCCCCCCCTGTTCCTTTTTGAAAAGGAAACAGTTTCTTTGATTTGTGTGAAAATGTACAGACATAACTTTTTTATCACTAGTTTTAGGAGCATTTAAATGCAGTCCAAGTGATAGCAGTGTAACAAAAATACTAGAATAAAACCATCATGAAAAAGTGAAGTGCCATACTGTCTTTAACAGCCTAACTAATCCTCTTGACAAAGAGCCTGGAGGGAAGAGATTTCCCTTTCTGAAAATCTTGCATTCTGAGATTGGTCAATCATCACAGGAACCCACAGGATAATAGCAATCACAAATAACCAAGGCGTCCCACTTGGGTATATTGGAGCCAGAATGGTACATTCCTAACAGTCCTGTTTCCCGGATGTGCCATGAACAACAGAAAGATCCCTTTTAAAAATGTTATTAAAATGATCTCAACGATAGATGCAGCTTTCTATCTTTATTCTGGGAACCTGGTTGTTGTGAAAGCAAGGGAGTGCCTTGTGTCTATTATGCGGTGACAGTGGGAGTATCTTACTCAGTGACCAAGACAGTCACAGGATTTTTTTGGTTTCAGTTGGCATTAGCAGTTTTCTGTCTATGAGGACTTAGCTACTGCAGTCCCAAACATGCAGTGCTCGGTGAATGTATTTCACAGGTGTCTTTATTTGTTCCACTCTTCTTGGCTCCTAGAATGAGTTGCCATGTATAGTAAATGGCAGACGCCGGCTGAGACGTTTCTGGATTATTTCTAGTTCATAACTATGTGGTTGTCTGGTTTATTTCTGGATCATGACTGATGTGAATGATTTCTGTCACTAATTAATGACCATCTGGTTTCTCTGCACCAGTGTAAAGTGCTAATAGAAGGATCCTGTGTTGTATATCTGTAGGATTTCATGAAATTTCCGTTGACTCAAGCCTTCCCGTGTTTCTGACAGAAGGTTCAAGGAGGATCTCTTTTATGAGCCCAACTTCAACTCTGTGGTTGAGAAACTTGCCCCATGTCAAATTGTATACTATTGATCTTTTTTCCTGGGGAGGGGGTGGAGTAGGGCAGAGTAGAAAGAATCCACAAGTTGCTTGCCTACTTGCCTATGTCTATCTTTCCTAGAGGGGTTGCTTGCATACAATCCCCATTATTTGCCTTTGCACACTGCTGTCAATTTTCTGTGTGTCTAAAGGAGAAAAGCTAGGGAGGGAAGAGAATGATAATGAATGGTCTGTTTATAACTTTAGCACCTTTTCATCTGTAGTCAGATTATTTTAGGGGACATGCTTAGACATTTGTTGATCAGGAGAATCTGTCTTATTTTCACACTATATGATTACCCAAGATGAACATGCACATGTACCATTAAGGGGAAGAAAGCATATAATAAGCATAACAATACTGTTTTTTTTTTTTTTTTTTTTTTTAAACCTGGAAGAGTATGGCATGGCTTGGACAGCAGAATAGCTGTATGTATTAATTGTGTGGATGAACTTGAAGGAGGTGTGGAATGCAGAGCACATGGAATTGACACAGCCTCTCTGGTGCCTGCAGAGCTCTCATTAATGCATATCTGTCTTCTGGAGATGTTGAAGGTTATCTATATAATCTGGCCTTTTCCTGCTTTTTCCTCCAAAAGTATCATGAGTCATACCTTCTGAGGATATACTCCAAAATCCCTACCTCAGTAACTTGGTCTCAGGACAGCCCAGGTGGCTCAGCAGTTTAGCGCCACATTTGGCCCAGGGCGTGATCCTGGAGACCCGGGATTGAGTCCCACGTCGGGCTCCCTGCATGGAGCCTGCTTCTCCCTTTGCCTGTGTCTCTGCCTCTCTCTCTCTCTCTCTTTCTCTGTGTCTCTCATGAATAAATAAATAAAATCTTTAAAAAGTAAAAGAAAAATTAATAAATATTCCTAGGTGGGGCTCTAACCCAGGCAAAAGGGCTTTTTTCTTTTTTTTTTTTTTTATTTATTTATGATAGTCACAGAGAGAGAGAGAGAGGCAGAGACATAGGCAGAGGGAGAAGCAGGCTCCATGCACCTGGAGCCCGACGTGGGATTCGATCCAGGGTCTCCAGGATCGCGACCTGGGCCAAAGGCAGGCGCCAAACCGCTGCGCCACCCAGGGATCCCCAAAAGGGCTTTTTTCCATTAGAGATAGAGCACACCAAAAATGTCCCAACTTATCCAAGACTTTAATAGGATTCTTTGGATAGGTACTTTGAAATATTTTTAAGCATGGCCCTGATATGGCTTTCTCTAACTCTGGAGGAGATGAACAAATTAGAATATCTTAAATTTAAAGGAGAGAAAGAAGAAACCGAACTTTTAATGCTTTAAGTGCACTGGCCTTTTGAGAAAAACTTCTCTAGCAGCTCAGAAAAAGTCAAGCTGTGCTGACAATGGGAGATTACTAGATAAGAAACAAAGAAGTGCAAATGAATATCAAACTAGTAACAAATAGTCATAAAAATGCATTAATAAGAGCTTCTGATACTCTTTTGACACATAGTAAATAAATGACAAATTGTGATAAGGTACTATTTTATCTAATATGCATATTAATCAAGGTCAATCCCTTGATAAATTAGACAGGTTTGATAACTTTGGTTTAAACTTTGGTAATATAGCTTCTCAAATTTACCACACTGAGGTATAAAATAATTTAATATTTATATAAAGATTGGATTATAAACATTAAATTTATATTTTATGAATAAGATATTTTACTTCGTACTTCCTAAATTCCCAAGGATGTTTCATGGTCAGAAAGATCATCATTATTTCCACACACTATTTAAGGTTATGAGAATGGACACATATATATTTATCTAAGTGAATTATAATAATGATTGTCTTTTTAAAGATTGTTTTGTGTGAACTTTAGACAATGCTACAAATCATTTGGGATTGTTTCCTCTACTTGCACTGTACAAAAATTTAAATGTCATCTCTCTGATGAAATATCCTTGTCTATTTGCAGTTGACCCTTGAATGACACAAGTTTGTACTGCATAGGTCCGCTCATACACAGATTTCTTTTTCAATAAATACATTACTATACGGTAAACGCATTTTCTCTTCCTTATGATATTCCCAATAGCATTTTCTCTTCTCTAGCTTATTTAGGAATACAGTATATAATACATAAACATACAAAACATGTGTTAACCAACTGTTTAGGTTATTGGTAAGGCTTCTCATCACCAGTGGGCTATTAGTAGTTAGACTCGAGGGAGTCAAAAGTTATATGCAGATTTTCAGCTGTGCAGGCGATGGGCAACCTTTGTTCAAGGGCTAACCGTATGGGAGATGTGCTCTTTGTAAGGCTCCAATTAAGATGGCAAGTTCAATGTGGAAAAGCCATCCTCTGACTAGGTTAACATATATATTGAAGTTAAAGATCTTAAATTTGCTATCCAAATAGATATTTGCACAAAGGTATGTTGAAAGTATAAAGTAAAGTTTATAAATGATAAGCCAATTAAAAATTGGTTGTGAAGTATTCAGTCTGATGTTACGACTAAGTGGTAAAAGTTCTTATTTATATTCTGTGCAATCTGCCCAGAGGGACCTCCTCCCAGCATTCTCTCATTTAAGAGTTCTATAATATGGATGTGTTGTTTTGATTACTTGTGTCAGGCGTAGGATTTTTTAAATCAATTTTATTGAAGTATAATTTACATATTTAAAAATGGATCAATTTTAAGGAGTTCAGTGGCACAATGGATAATGTGTCTGACTACAAATCAGGAAAAAAAATGGAACAATTTTAAATATATGGCTTGGTGAATTTTGAAAACTGTGTACATGTACACATGTCCATCATCCCCAAAGTTGCTTTGCTCCCCTTGCAATAATTCTCCCTACCACTCCAGTTCTAGGTAACTCCTGCTAGACTTCTGTCTCTATAGATTTATTAGCCTTCTTTAGAATTTCAGCTATTTGGATTAATAAAGTATGCAGTCTTTTGTGTCTGGCATCTGTTGCACAGCAGACCTGTTTTGAGCTTCATTTGTGCTCTTGAACATACCAGTTTATATTTTTTATATTACTGAGTAGTATTCTATTTTGTAGGTATTCAACAATGTGTCCATTCACCTTTTGATGGGCATTTAGATTGTTTAGATTGGGGCTATTTTGAATAAAGCTGCTATGGATATTTATATATGAGTCTTTCGTTTTGGACATATATATTTTTTTCTCTAGGATTGGTATTCTTAAAGTGAGATTTTAAAAATAAAATTTCCTCATTTCTAAATAAGCTGAAGTTCCTTATAATTGATAGGGTAATGTCTTTGAGATTTATATTAAAACATTGCCTTTCTGTTTAATAAATAATCAATATACAATCATTTTAGATACTTATAACTTCTAACCATTCCTCAAGGTAAGGATAATTGTCCTCTTTCAACTCTTTTTTATATTGCTTTTCCCAAATTTAGCTCCAAAATGAAGAACAAAACCATAAGGTTTGTTTTTTTTTTTTTTTTTTTTGCATCTAAATTACCACTTCTTTAAAGGCCTCATGTTTTACTCTCTTACTTTATAAGGAAAGAGATACTAGAAATAATTGGGTATATTATTTATATTTGCTATATTTTTAATATGCTCAAAACTATATTGGGGGCTATTCTAGTTCATCAAGATCAAAATAGGGGAAGAGCTATCTAATCAAAAAGAGAAGCTCAATCTCTTTGAGATTGAGTAAATTATGTACACTAAAATGTTATTTATGTAAATATAACTCGCCACTAAATCACCTTACCTACTTGTGTTTGCCTGTGCAAAGATAGGCACAAGAACTTCAACAAGTTAATTTTAGGAAGTTTTATTTCTAGGTTTGGAATGCCCTTATCAATTGGTGATAATTTTACACTGTATGGTTGGATTGGAAAGGCCTAGAGATCTGTCAACTCCATTGCTATGCATGATATGCTCTTCCCATCAGGATAACCACTGAGTAAGCCTCCATGAAACAGTCATGTGTGATCCTCCAATAGAGGATTGT
The DNA here is from genome assembly GCF_011100685.1 of Canis lupus familiaris. Taxonomy (NCBI): domain Eukaryota; kingdom Metazoa; phylum Chordata; class Mammalia; order Carnivora; family Canidae; genus Canis; species Canis lupus. The sequence goes on from NC_049237.1 coordinate 29,395,129, forward strand.
GCTCTCTTCTTCGTTTTGAGATGTTGGTTCCTGAAATATAATAACTGAAACTGTGTAGTCTGGATATCAATACAACAGTCAATGGCTTTTCTGTCGTAGTTGTCTAAGGGACTCTACTACCAATTTCATGTAAGAAATGGAACCTTGTGGATATGAAACATCAAAAGACTCATAGCTTCTGCAAATCTATATACTTGGTCCTCTTGCTACTGATGTCAGAGCATTCAGAGATACTCCTGATGCTGCGGGGCTTAGATTTGTGGGTCCATGATCCCAGCCTGGCAAAGCTGACTGCCATTTCCTGCTCTTCTTAGGGGCTGCCTAGCCACTGAGCTTTCAATTCTCAGGTACAGGTGACACAGGATGAGAAGCTGTTTTAAGGAACAAAAAAGACATTTACTGAATCCTTTCGATAAGATTCCCCAATTTTAGTATCATTCTTACCTATTTTTCCTTTAGCCCTTCAAACCTGATTAAGAACTGCTGCTTGGGACAGTGCCACCACAGCTTGGGGTGGGTGGGGTTGTTAAACAGAATATACAACCAAGAAAATGAACGGTCTAGAAGGAGGAAAAACAAAACAGGATGCCCGGATGGCTCAGTGGTTGAGCATCTACCTTTGGCTCAGTTCGTGATCCCAGGGTCTTGGGATCGAGTCCCACATCAGGCTCCCTGCAGGGAGCCAGCTTCTCCCTCTGCCTATGTCTCTGCCTCTCTCTCTGTCTTTCATAAACAAATAAATACAATCTTTAAAAAAAAAAACCTGCCTGGAAGAAATATAAATCTGGTCTCAGCAATGCACTTCTTTACAAACAGATGTATGGATTTGTGTGTCCTGTGAGAGCGTGTCCCTCACTAACGGGTCGGGCAGGCATAGGAGTGAGCCTTACTGACTGGAGCCAGCGTTGCCTCTCGATAGCTGCCCCTCTGCAGTGACAGAGAATAGTGGTGACTTCACTAGTAATCCAAGGACTCTCCAAGTCCTTCTATGATAGAGTCCTGACCCTCCCCCGTGTCCACCAAGATTTGCAGAGAAATGAAAATATACCTAGTTTCTCAACTTAGGAAATGGATCATTTTCCCCAGAGCTGCACAGGGTAGAAAGCACAGATCTGAATGAGTCACTCAATACATAGAAAGGAAAGGAGGCTTTTGTGTCTCAGACCCTGAAGAAAGGGAATCCCATGTGGGCATGTGCAATAGAAGCAGTCAAGGCTCTGACCAGAACCCCTGAGAGCCCCTTGCCATTTTTGTGCACAGAAATTTTCACTGTTTTCCCTTTGGTCCTAAAAGGTAGCAGGCATCTCCGTCTTTCTGCTGGAGAGCTGCCCTAGGCTGTCCAAACCCACATGCACATCTATGGAGCCCAAGGGCCCAGGGAATGCATGCTCCCCAGGAGGCGGCCCTTTGTCAATGACCCAATAGCTCCTCCAGCTCCCACGTGCCTCATCAAGACAATTCTGAAGTGTGACCTAAGTCCCCAGAATTCCCCTACAAAAGTGAGCCATGCTCCCTGTGAGACTGTGGTTGATAGTTCTTGCTTATTCTTGTTCATTCTGCCTCCTTCTCCTCTTAGTCCCCCATCTGCATTCCCCTATCCCTTTTTTCCTAGGAACACTTCTTAATCAATCCCTCTCATGCTACTTCTTTCCTCTGGTCTACTTGCGGATAACCTGTCCTAGGACAACGTGGCTCTTTTCCAGCTTTCTTCTGTCTCCTTGGTGCATAAAACCCCTCATCTCAAAGCCTTGTCTTTTAGTTCCACAGTTCCAGTGTCCTCTTGTCTCTCCCCCAGGAACAGGTTCCCTGTTATGGCCAGCACCTTCAATGTCAGGCATCAGAGTGGCTTCTATGGCTGTTCATAGAAGGTCTCCTCTGCCCACATTATGCCAGTTTCTGATGGTGAAGCATGGGTTCTGGCACCGGATATGGGAAAGTAGTCAGTTTCCAAGTCCTAGTCAGTTTTGCCACCTGTTAGAGCTGTAGCAGGTAACTAAATCACCACAGCAGTTCCAGAAAAGCAAACACACCTCAGGAAAGCAAGCCTTTCTTCCTCCTTATTTTCTTCATCTTTTCCTGCCCCACTGCCTCCCTGCTCTTCCTCCTTCTTCTTCCTCTTTTTTGTTATGCAACTGAGCATGGTCTAGTTTTATATGGGCAAAAGATTCTTTTCTTAAACCTATGTTTCACCTTGCTCCTGGGGAGGAATCACCAAAAAATTATATTTTAGACTTAATCCTAGAACTATTACCATGGCTTGGCTTATATTACATGAATCACCACTCTAACTGTGAATGGCTCTGTCTTGGTGCCAGGGCCTGTTACATTCTCTCTGATGCACACATCTGCCTGTAATAGAAGATGGATATATGTGGAATCAGCGCCACTTAACCTACCTCTAAGAAGGAAATATGGACCACACAATCCATTTATGCAATGACTTGTAGGGATGTGAAGAAACCTTTATGTTTTTTTTTAAAGTCTATGATACCATATCAAAAACACGAAAAATCTTACTATATGAACTACTCAATAGTATACTGAAAGTATTATGAAGACACATATTAGATAGTACAGCATCCTAAGAGTTTAAAATTTTATTTTCAATTCTGAAATATTTAGTATTCTTTTTTAAAAAAAGATTTTATTTATCTATTCATGAGAGACACACAGAGAGAGGCAGAGACACAGGCAGAGGGAAAGCAGGCTCCCCACGGGGAGCCTGATGCGGGACTCAATCCCAGGACCCCGGGATCATGCCCTGAGCCAAAGGCAGGTGCGCAACCACTGAGCCATTCAGGTGCCCCTGAGATATCCAGTATTCTAAAGTAAGAGAGTAAAGTGGCCATCAATCTGAATACTGATTCTCATGGCATAAAAACATAGATGTGGGTTAGCCAGTGTGAAAGATTGGGTTGAAGCTGCATTGACCCTAAGACTTAATTTAAAATTTATAGTTTTATTGTTTAATCCAGTCTTTGAGGACAAGTTATTTTATTATCAAAAGCCCCCTACCTATTCTCAATGTCATCCACAAATACTTCTTACTCAGATAATCAGATTAAAATGTTACTGTGTCTTCAGAATTAGAATGTGCCATCTGCCCTGAAAACCAGTAAGACAGGAATTGGTAGTTCTAGCATTTATTTCTCTTTAATCTTTTTACCACACCTACAGTTCTGGGAAGGGACTTTTAATGGGCATAACTTGTAAAAATTAGTTTCTCAGCCTCCATAGAAGCTAGACATGGACAAGGACACAGTTCTGGTTCAAAGAATGTAAGTAGGGCAGCCCGGGTGGCTCAGCGGTTTAGCACCATCTACAGCCCAGGGTGTGATCCTGGAGACCCAGGATCGAGTCCCACGTCGGGCTCCCTGCATGGAGCCTGTTTCTCCCTCTGCCTGTGTCTCTGCCTCTGTGTGTGTGTGTGTGTGTGTGTGTGTGTGTCTCGTGAATAAATAAATAAAATTAAAAAAAAAAAAAAGAATGTAAGTAGAAATCACTAGATGTGACTTCTAAGAAAGCTTGGAAGGGGCAGACCCCAACTGGTAAGGTGTCCTTTTGACCTTCGCCCTTCCTTTATTCTTGTCTGGAATGCGGACACAGGTTTGAAGGAACCATTGTGCAGCCATAAGGGGACCATGAGTTCAAGAGAATTTCAGGGACGTTCAAGAGAATTTCAGGGACGTCAGACCCAATCATTATAATTTGCTGATCTAATACTTGCTAGCATATCCCTACCTGATTTTACAGTAAAAATAAAATTTCCAGTTTGTTTAAGCCCCTTTTTGTTATTGTTCTGTTTTTGACTTTTGTTATTCACAGCTGAACATAAATCTCTTATTGATACAGCCCACAGATATTTATCCAAGTTTTGATCTAAGAATCAGAGTCTAAAATTTGTAGAACTGTGATCTATCTCTGTCCAGTTTTAGATACACCATTGACTTCCCTGTCTTATTTTATGTTACAAGAAAGAGTGGACATGGACATCATCTCTGCTAAATCGAAAAAAAATAGGATGCTACCTCCATAGTGGAGCAGCAGAGCCTTTAAACTTCTTTGGCAATCCCCTCCCCACACCCATTAATAAGCTGATTTCTTTTTTCTTTTTTTGGTAAAGATTTAAATTAATTAATTAATTTATTTATTTTTATTGAATTTTGATTTGCCAACATATAGTATAACACCCAGTTCTCATCCCATCAAGTGCCATCCTCCGTGCCTATCACCCAGCTGATTTCTATAATTCACCAAAATCTTCTGTAATAATATCATCATGTAAAGGGAAAGAATAGACGTATATTTATTCGCCATTATTTTTTTGTGTTATAACAGCTTTGTTCGAATTGAGTTATGATAGGAAGTTTTTTTTTTTTTTTAAAAAAGAGCCCAATTAGGAACATATAGGTGAAGCAGTAGTCAGCAGAGGCAAGAATGCTTTTTTCTTTTTTTTAAAGATTTTATTTATTTATTCATGAGAGACACAGAGATAGAGGCAGAGACATAGGCAAAGGGAGAAGCAGGCTCCCTGAAGGGAGCCTGATGTGGGACTCAAGCCCAGGACCCTGGGATCACAACATGAGCCAAAGGCAGATGCTCAAGCACTGAGCTACCCGGGTGCCCCAAGAATGCTTTAATATAAGAAGTTTTATCCCACTACACATTGTTCTTGCATTTAAGATTTTCCTTCATTTCTAGTCTTTCCCCAAACACCTGATGCAAAGGCACCCATTTATCAAGCCTAACCATTTTATCTTTCCTGTTTACTTCTGTATATGTCTGTGGACTTTGCTGTTCACAACGATATCTGGTGTCTGGCAGTTGGGTGATGCCTGCACCCCCAAGAATCAAACAAGGACACATCCTCCCAACAGTTGTTAATAATGGGGCCAATGGAAAGGCTAATTGGTTAAAGTTCTGTGAGTGTTCATTAGGAAGCAGAGTTTGAGTAAATTATTCTGTGGATGCAGTGCTCTGCAGGAGAGCCCCATTCCTCAATGAGGGGAGTTTGATACGCCGTCTGCTCTGAGGGGCTTGGATTAGGCCATCTGTTTCTAGTTTTCAAAAACCTGAGGTGAAGAAAATAAATAACAGGAAAAACAAAAATGAAAAATGCCTCTGGTTCCTGAATTGCAGTAAGTCTGCATGTGCTCCTAAATCACCTATCGGTCCAGACACACCAGACTCTGCCAGATACGCTGCACAGCAAGGGAAAGGAAGCGTCCAGATTTTGCTTTTGAGGACTTTTACATATTGAGAAATACAGCCCATGATTACACTAAAAAGTGACATTTCCGATTATTTTGGCAAGGAAACAAAGGTAGCACTTAATTAAAGAAACCATATTCTCCTTTTTAAAGGCCATTCACACATTTCCAACTGAGGCCTATTTGAGCCTCTGTTTTCCCGAAGCAGAAAGATACAGCCAAAGAATCAGAGATATTTGCTTAGAACGGCATAATTACAACCTCCAAATGTTTAGAGTTCACTGTGGAAGAGGGCTTATGCTCAGTGGCCTTAGTTCCAGCAGGCAAAATTAAGACCAATAGGTAGAAATCACCGGGAAGATTGCAAAGTGTAGAGAACATTCTAATCAATGATCTGTTAAATTTTACAACAACTACCTTGGATGACAATGGAGATCCATATGTGTCAGAGATTAAACCAGAGACAGAGGATCGGGAATCGGGGTTGCTGCCCAGAGGGAAGAAGTGAACCTCCATGGTTTCTGCTTTGTTCTCTCCCTCTACATCCAACTCATTGCAATTTGTTTTCTGTGCTCAGACTTCTCTGAAACCAAATATTGGCCTATGGTTATGGATTATCAGGGGGAGATGCTATCTGTTCTGATAGCTAATTGCCACCAAAAGCCAAGGCTAAGGTAGATTTTTTTCCCTTTGGCAGATTTTTTTTTTTCTTTTCCCTTTCCTTGCTTTTAAACTCACCCTTTCACTGAAGTCCTTAACCTTAACCACATCTGTAAAGCCCCTTTTTCCATGTAAGGTAGCACATTCACACATTCCTCAGATTAGAAAATGAATGTTTGAGGGGTGGGTGGGACAATAGTGTCTATCACAGATTCCTGGTAATACTGCCATGGGTGGGTATGTTTTTCTAGAAGGATATAGGATTTCAATACATTTTGCAGTCCATAAGCCAATCAACCACAAAATAACTATAATTCTTAGGTCATTATTACAGAAAGGGATTTTGGATCACAGTGAGTTAATTTTCACTTCATATATATATATATATATATATATATATATATATATATCCTGAGAACTTCAAAAGAAGTAAAAAATTAACTCACTGTGATCCAAAATCCCTTTCTGTAATTATTATATACAGATTTATATATATGTGTGTGTGTATATGTATCTATATATGTATATATACACATATGTGTATATATGTATGTGTATATGTGTGTGTATATGTGTGTGTATATGTGTGTGTGCACATGTGTATGTTTCTGGATCAATTTTCCCTTTACTGAAGCCACAAAGCTACTACCTGTGTCAGTTTAAATCTCCATAATGAATATCCTACTTATAACTGCCTTGTCCAGGCAAATTTATGTGTCTGAATTTATTTCTCTTGCTATATAGTTTACGTGCCTTCTAGTTCTTAACTTTAAAAGAACCTGTTTATTTTCTCTGTTATTTTAAAATTCTGATCTGCTCCACAAGGAAGCAATGTTTTGACTAAAATTTATCTCCCGGTGATTTCTAAAGTTGAGAAGATGTAGAATGTCATAGAAAGGACAATACTGGGAATTACAGAGATAAAGGTGCAATTCCTCTCCTGTCACCAACTAGTCAGGGGACCCTGGGTTGAACATTTCACCTTACTGATTTCACTGATTTCTTTTCATCCATTAGGGTAAAAAGAAAGGGTTGGACTAGACCACCACAAAGTCACTTATACTCTATTCTAGATGGGGGCTCTGAGAATTCCAGATCCACTACTTTTTGCTTTGGAGAAGCAATCCTTTATTTGGAGTGCTTCAATATAAGAGGATCGATCTACCCTCAGGCAGAGCTGAAATCCTTTCTCTCTCTGCTACAACACACTCTTCTGTTGTGGCAAATGTGGCTTCGTCATCCTTCCAAGATATAATTGGAAAAAGCTAAGGTATTAAGTCTTTCCTGATCAGTGTCTACCTACTTCCCCAAGTCATCTCCTCTGTCCCCCCAAACACACTTACTCTCTAACCTCATTGAGATACTCAGAGGATTACCAGGTGCAGGGGCTCTAGCATTCTGGAGGACAGTGCTATCTCTGAGCAGCCAATCTTGCATGGTTTCTTGAGGGGCCAAAGTCAACCAAGAGGGGCAGGGAAGAAAAATGGGGTTCTCCGGAATTCTGGATGTGAGGGACTTTGTGGAAGTCACATTACATGAGAACCAGACCAAGTTGAAATCTGAGTTTTTAATCACAGTAATATTCCTTAAGAATCCTGGGAGGTCTCAGATTACTTTAACAATAGAATGTGTACAAATGCAGGATGTAGCTCAAACTTGTATAAATTATGCTGTATTAGACTTTAGACTATGTTGAATTTATCTTTGTCCTATTTCACCCTCTCCCAACTCTCTACCATGGACAGTTCAGATTCTTAGACATAGCAAGAGTTTGGAAATATACATTGGATAAGCCTTATTCATAGGATAGAATCACAAAGTAAATTTAATTAGTCCTCTGTATGCATTTGAATTTCATCAGGAGGGCAGCCCCCATGAGAATATGTGCAGTAACATAACTTGGTTTTTGCACAGAAAATACAAAGTCTATATGTGGAATTTAAGGAACAAAACAGATGAACATAAGGGAAGGGAAGGAAAGATAAAATAAGATAAAAACAGAGAGTGAGGCAAACCATAAGAGACTCTTAACTCTAGGAAACAAACTGAGGGTCGCTGGAGGGGAGGGGAGCGGGGTATAGGGTAACTGGGTGATGGGCATTAAGGAAGGCACTTGCTGGAATAAGCACTGAGTAATATAAAGACTGATGAATCCCTAAATTCTACCCCTGAAGCTAATAATACACTATATGTTAACTAAGTTGAATTTAAATTAAAAATTTAAAAATATGAAGTCTGACATCCACATTCTCAAATCACGGTCACTTAGTCTAAAAGCTAAGGTTTTGGTTGTTTTGGAAATTAGGCTGTTTAGTCCCATAGAATAATCAACCCATCCAAAGATAGTTCTCCCCTCCTCCTCCACCTAAGGCTTATTTCAGGCAGAAAGTATGTAGCCAGGAAAGAGAGGTAAGAGTAGCATCTCCTCTCTCTCCTTCCCTGCTGTTTTCCACTAGTGTGGGACATGGAGGATAGGTAGAGAACCAGGACTGGTGTTCTGGATGTTTTTGACATGTTTGTTCACCACTCGCTGCACAGACTCCTATCAAGCTCTCTGAAGATGTCTGGGCTTAATGAAGGCCTTTTCTGCTGATGGAAGTGAAGGGGAAGGACCTTTCTAACCCTAGAGATAGTAGAGAGGGATAAGTGGGCAATAATAAACCATCAGCCATCTCTCATACCATCTTTCCCACACCTCTCTTCTGCTGACCCTTTCTATATCCACATCTGGTAAGGAATTTCAAACACTGAGCTCTTCTCTGACAACTACAATCTTCCATTTCAATGGAGGAGGGGGAGTCTGTCTCCCAGTTTGCTTTGATAATCTCATATGCCCACCCAAGAACCTCAAATGGAACGTCTGTTTTAGTAGTCTGTGGCTGAAAATGAGAAAGTTCTCAGGGAAGGAAGCAATGGTACTTGGCGGGTGTCAGTCTAGAGAACCACCAGGTCATCCAAGTATAGAAGTCCTGGCATCCTTCAAAGACTATTTCTTGACTGAAAGGAATGCTCACCTCTGCTGTCTTCCGTCCTCAGTCCTCTCTTTGCTCCCTGTTATCTGCTTATGCATCTAAATTGAATTTTAACTGAAGTGTGTTTGCTGCTCCTGCCAACCATATCTTTTTAACCCAAGAAAAAGTTTGGTTTCAGAACAACGGAATAAAAAGTCCCAAAGCACCCGTTACTGGGTAGGGCAATGGACCCCTGAGTGTTGGAGGCACAGGGCTTGACTATTCTGAACAACCTCAGGGATTTGCTGTTTCCTGGGAGCTTGCTAACTTGGAGACTTTTATAGTGGCAATAAAGAGCCTGAAACTACCTCATAAGCCTCTCCATAAGACAGCAAGTCCCCTAGCACTCCTCCTAATTAACTTCTAACCTGCTGGCCATGGGGATTTTTTTTTTTCTCCTTTAACTGCTAATGAAGTCTAGAATCTCAAAGTCTCTCTTGATTTTTTACTAGAGCCTTCTAGTCGTTAATTATGAGCCCTGTGTTTTTCTTGCTCACTTGGACTTTATAAGGTGCACTACAGTGGGAACTTACCAATTTTTTTTCCTTATTTAGAGTTAGCTCAATTTCCTTCCAAATTTTTGGCTCACCTCTGCAGGATCAATAGAAACTTAGAAAAACCAACAACAAAAAAACAAGAAGGGAAAGTGGGTAAAGAGATTTGGGATGTGGGGACAAACCAAGGGAGAAGTGCAAGGATGTAATAGTATCTAATTTCCCAGAGAAACACTATCCTTTCTCTTCCTCACTGAGTGAGAAATGTTGGTCTGAGACTGGAGAAAAGAAAATTCAACGAAGTGAAATAATCAGAATAACAATGCATTCAAATTAGCAGAGTATATAGAACCCATTTGAACCAAACACCTACTTATTCACATGTTCATTTATTCGGCCAGCATTAATAAGCCACCTTTTATATGCCAGGCACTTTTCTAAACACTGGGGATGAAGATATGATCACGCCCTCCTGGAAGACCATGCTGTCAAAGGGGATCTCAAGCTCTCTCCCTGAATGACCACTTAGTGCTTCAGAGGTGACTTGCCCAGTGCTTAGTCCAGCTGCACAGGCAAGGAACCCATTATCTTCAGAAAATATGAAGGAAAATGCCTCACCACTGTATGTGTCCCATGCTTTAAAAGCACATTGTTTTACTTTACACGTTGCCATACTTCCCCCCTGAAAAAGAAGGTATTCCAATTAGGGATATAGTGATAAACAGTAAGATAAATTTGTTTCTCATCTATAAGTTTTATCTTAATTGAAAAAAAAAATACCTCAAATGACCATTTCATAGTTTAGCATGTAACTCGGAGATTTTTTCACCCTAGTTGTGAGTCAGAATTACCCAAAAAACTTTTAAAAAACAGAGAAGTTGAGGCAGGCCCTCTATAAGAAGGTTCTGGCATTGTAAGTATGAGGTAAGGCTTACATAATGGGGGGTTGCATTTTTAAATTCCACACGTAATCCTGATGGGCTACTAAAGGCAAGAACCACTGGAAAATACTTATTTATGATCCCCCCCTCCAAAAAGAGAGAGAGAGAGAGATACTCCCTTACAAGGTATTATTTTACTATCAGTAGAAAGTAGAAAAATGGTTATTTAGATTTTTGGTCCTAAATGAAGATCTTCCAGTGAATCCTGCACAGAATAAATATTCATTGTTAGTTATGATATTTAGCTTTCTTCTCTGTCACTGTGTTGCAGACAGAAGTGCATCCTAGCATTTCCTGATTCTGACAACCATAAGAAGTCACAAGCCAACCATGCTTGAATGCCCTTCCTTTCAAATGACTCATCCATTTATCTTAATACTCGGATGTTAAAACAGAGCTGCCCTCAGAAAAGAGACTTGAAGAAAGCTACATCACCTTTCCATTCCCTTTGACATCTTCTCGGTGGGCATACTTCTAATGTCCTTTAACGTATCCAGAAGAAACTTGGTTAAAGCACACATATCGCCCAGAATTTTCAGTTAGAACGATTGACCGACTTCCTTTTTTTTTCCCCTCAATTTACTTTTGATTGCTGTGGTTATTTTATATTTTTAGAATTTGCCTTTGTTATGGGAATCAGAGAGCTTTACATTCTTAGATTGCTTATCTGAGATCAACTCTCCATCTCGTCTTTAATGAAGCCAGATGTTTTTTCACTGTAATTCTGTCGGTATCTTTGGGTGAGATAAGCGAGCAGTCCAGGGACATGACATTTCCCTTTATGTATAAGACAGGAAAATGATTCAATTAAAGTGTAATTTTTTTTTTTTTACAAGGAGAAAAGAAATATCTACCTAACTAGATCATCACAAGGTATCTTTAGCCTCAATATATTCATTTAAAAATTCAGCTGATTTGTTCTCACCTTCCTTTGAACAGTGTGGGATGGGCTGGTGGCTTTTTAAATTCAAAGCATAATTTCCAAAAACTTAAAAGTGTGACTTTCATATAAATATAATATGGACCCATTTCAAGGAGTTCAACTCATTAATAAACAAGGAAACCAGTGATAAGGTAAAGGCCGATTCAAAAAGCATTTTGAGGCTTTGAATTTTTACAGGCATCTTGAAACAATGATAGGACAAGAATGGTAGGTTGAACGCAAACCTGCCTGGTGTCCGGCAACTGTTTCTAAGGGTTATCTTTTCTACTTGACAGAAAGTATTTGAATTTCTACTGGAGCAAAATCTGTAGTTTATATATATTTTACTAAATCTTTATTCAGTAATAAACAATGAGTCCAACCAAGTACATTCCCCTAGAATAAATAATCCTTGGGTGTATCTGTTAAACAGTGCCTCCGTTTAACGTTGAAAGAACATGCTTAATACCTTTTTACCCAATTCTCAGGCTTTAAACAATTTTCCTTATAATCAAATGGGAGTAACAATTTCAAAGCAGCTTGCCCTGAGATAGTTGTGAGGACAATATCTAGGTGATGGTGACAAGTCCATTGTTTCCTCCTTCCCAATGCCATTCCTATATATGTGTACACATGTGCACATATATGCATGCATGAAACATGGCAAGTCTGGCACAGCATATGCAAGGTGACAAATTTTTAATCTGTGAAAAAATAAATTTGCTTCTTGGAAAGTTTAAGCAGGCTAGTCCTTAGAGCTAGCCGAATTAATTTCCTTTCTCTACTATCTTCTCTAACTCAGCCATCTGTGTATGCTTCCTGAAGAAGTAGCCACGTGATGATCAGATCAGCATAGCTCTTTGGGACTATTCATGGAACCCACTCCATTGTCCTTCCCAAGGGGCTTTTCCACAGATGTTAGAAATCGAGAAAATAAGGAATGAATTTTCCCAGATGTATATCAAGGAGTGGGTTTACTTCAAGACCTTGGCAGCTTGTTTGTTTTCCGTATAAATTTAGTTTAAATTCCTTTCTATTGAAGTCAGTTACATTCCCTGATAAGCTTTCTAGACCACAAAATAGTAATCTCTTTCATATCTTCTATCATCTCGAGGAAAAGAATATTAAAATCAACTCTTCCAGGGGTGCCTGGGTGGCTCAGTCAGTTAAGCATCTGCCTCTTGATTTTGGCTCAGGTCATGATCTCAGGGTCGTGGGTTGGAGCCCACCGTCAGTGTGCTCCCGGGTAAGTCTGCTTGTCTTCCCCTCTCCCTGCCTGTGCTCACGCTCTCTCTTTCTCTTGCAAATAAACAAATCTTTTTTTTTAAAATTAACTCTTCCATTTGCATCTTATATCCTTGCTTTCATCTTGAAAGTTTCCTGATAGGCAGAGAGGTCCTTAGAGGCTCTCCTCTGATGCTGAGGACCATGGTGATACCAGGATCATGCAGACTAAGTGCAGGTGTTACTGAGTTTTGAAAACACTTTGAAGAGAGCCCGCAGGTTTAGAGTCTTATTTTTACTACACAGTATTCAGGATAAAGGGCCAAATCTTTTGGAACTGGGTCAGATCTGATCCTTGCTACTGCCAGTCTGTGGTGGCATTGTAATTTTCTCCAATTTACTAACGAAGGCTAATTATCCAAATAATTCAGCCTGACTATCTGCTCTTGACCACTGCAAATGCCCCTGCTGTTCCTCAAAGCTCTGTTTGTTCCCGATTTCTTCTCTTGTTTTAAACCTCTCACTGTTCTGAGTGCCTTTTATTTAAAGAGAAATTGGATACCTACTGTGTAAATTTCTGCAGGGAGTCTTTTAATGTAGACTGTTGCAATTTCCTCCAGGAATATGCTAATAATTACAATGGGGAGGGACCTGGACTTTGTTATCTACGGAGGAGGAATTGTGTGAGAAAAAGAGGGGGAAAAAGCTCAACTCTTTACACCACTGAAAAGAAAACAAAAAAGAACAAAATAATAAAGGAGAAAGGAAAACAAAGTTATTTGTCAAAGTGCAGGCTGGAAATAGATGGATGCTTAGAAGCAGCGATGGTGGCCACTGGTCTTTGTGCAGGCTCTCAAGAAAAGCCACACATGGAGAGAGATTGGTGAACTTTGGTCCCTCGGGGAAGCAGGCTGAGTTCTGGCCTCCGTAGTCATGGCAACAGAACATCTCCTCTCGCTCCTGGGGAGTAGCAATGGGACCTACTTAGTCCTCTGTCGCCTCTGCTAGAGGTATAGGTGTCTGACTGGAAACCTCACACTCCTGAATTGCTGGTTACAATTGATTTAAGGAGGCGTTAGCTTTTTGTTTCTTGTTTTTGTTTAAGAGACGAGTTTTTGAACTGAATTGGATAGTTGTGCTTCAGCAGAAAGTTTCTGGAAAATAAATATCGTTACCCCAGAACCCGACTTGTATGGGAGTGAGGTTGCATTCACACAGAATTTGATCAACAGCATAACCCTACCCTACGTTGTTTGTGAAGTAGATTATTTAAGATGACCTGGAGTCTTCTCCTTTTACTACCAAGTTGCTCTCAGTGGCCACAGACCGACTGGATCTGACCCTAAACACTCAGAACTCTGTTAGCTTGTCTCAACTAAGAGAAAAGAAAAACGAAAGTCCCTTTTTAGAATTCCTATAGGAGGAATGAGGCAAAATAATTATTTCTGCATCTTGATGTAAGAATTGAAGCATTGGTAATGAGAAGAAATTTGCCTATGGTCCAACCAAAATCAAGTCCTGGCAGGACCCAACAAGGATCCTTAAGTTCTTTGCTTGTCTTTATAGGTGAGGCTTTCGAAATTCTGGTTTGGTGATTGCTTTAAGGGCTTCTTTGGGGACAAAGCAGTCAGCAAACTAGGGGTGTTGGGTGGCTCAGTCGTTGAGTGTTTGCCTTTGAGTGATCCCGGGGTCCTGGGATGGAGTCTTGTATCAGGCTCCCCACAGGGAACCTGCTTCTCCCTCTGCCTATGTCTCTACCTCTCTCTCATGAATAAATAAATAAAATCTTAAAAAAAAAAAAAAGGAAGTCAGCAAACTAGAAAGGATCATGAATTCATGAATTCACTTTAATTAAAATGATAAAAAAACCAATACCTAGTAGTGTTTTTTTTTTGGAGTTTCACAGAAGGGGAAGTTCTCAAGGGCAATCAAATAACGATAATATTATTAATAATAATATAACTAAATTTATTGAACTATGCAAATAAGTACTACACAGTTTATATGAATTATGTCTTTTATTTATTTCTAGTTGACTGATGAGGAAGCACAGAATTTAAGGATCTTCCTTCAAAGTTATATGGTTTGTAATTGGTAGAGTCAGAATCTAAACTTAGGCCCTCTAACCACTCCACTGCCTTCTACCGTGCTTCTACACAATCATTTAAAATCTACATACATGACAGACTATACAAGATACTCTATGGAAGATAGAATATGAAATGTTTATAAGTTATTTAAAAATCTACTAACTGGGAGCACCTTCATGGCTCAGTCAGTTAAGCATCTGACTCTTGGTTTCAGTTTAGGTCATGAACTCAGGGTTGTGGGATGGAGCTACAAGTTGGACTCTGTGCTCAGTGTGGAGTCTGCTTAAGATTCTCCCTCCTTTTCTTCTTCTTCTTCTTTTTTTTTTTTTTTTAGGGTTTTATTTATTTATTCACGAGAGACACAGAGAGGCAGGAACATAGGCAGAGAGAGAAGCAGGCTCCCTGCAGGAGCCCAATGTGGGACTTGATCCCAGGACTCCAGGATCCCTGGGCTGAAGCGTGCTCAACCACTGAGCCACACAGGTATCCCTCTCTCTTCTTTTCTATCTGCACTTCCCCCACCTCTCTCTTGCGCTCTCTCTCAAATAAATAAATAAATCTTTTTTAAAAATCTACTAACTATAAGAAGAACCACTAGCCACTTCCCTCAGCTGCACTCCTACTATGTGTTAGGTACTCTACTAGGCACTGTGCACATACTATCTCCATCCCTCAGCACAAACCTGTCAATGAGAGAAACACTATCCCCATCCTATATCTGAAGAAATGAAGCCAAGAGATTTTTAAATTATTTGCCCTGTATTATATTTCAGCACAGAATGAGGTGGAGAGAGGGCCCAAGTGTGCATGATTATAGACCATCAGTGTTTTCAATTTTGTTTGAGGTGTAGCTTTAGTTTTACCAAAAATGACAAGGGGTCAAATCTCTCTTCCTAGTCCTTGACCTTACATTCCTACTAAAGTTTGTTAATGAGACAGAAGTATTAGAAGGATTGTCCTCAGAGGTGCCTGAGAGCTCAGTCGGTTAAGAGTGTGTCTTCAGGGATCCCTGGGTGGCGCAGCGGTTTGGCACCTGCCTTTGGCCCAGGGCGCGATCCTGGAGACCCGAGATCGAATCCCACGTCGGGCTCCCAGTGTATGGAGCCTGCTTCTCCCTCTGCCTATGTCTCTGCCTCTCTCTCTCTCTCTCTCTCTGTGTGTGACTATCATAAATAAATAAAGAATTAAAAAAAAAAAAAAAAAGAGTGTGTCTTCAGCTCATCTCACATCATGATCTCAGAGTCCCAGGATCAAGCGCTGCATCAGTCTCTCTGCTCTGGGGGGAGCCTGCTTCTCCCTCTGTCTCTGCCTACTGTTCCCCCTGCTGTGCGCTCTCTCTCTCTCTCTCTCTCTCTCTCTCCCTGTGTGTGTGTTAATTAATTAATTATTATTATTATTTTTTTAAAAAGAAGTATCGTTTCCAGACAACATGAAGTAAAATACACAAATTACCTGAGGGGAAGATGGCAGTCTATCTTTCTAATCTAGATTACCATGGCTCACTGATTAACTGGATTTTCATTCTTTACTACTTGAATGAGTGAAAAATGAATGAATGAAAGAATGAACAAATGTGACAACCTAAGATCTACTAAATTTCTAGCAGGTAGGAACTACAAAAGGTGATTTTATATCCTGATTTTATGCTTTTTCCACCAAAATTCTGCATTTAAGAGGTTATGTTTATTACTGCTGTAGTTAAGGATGAGTGATTGGGGCTTACTTAGTAAGGCTAAGTGAATTGCTCTGAGTTTCAGCTGGTGAATGAAACAGTGGGAACTAGAGTCCAAGGACATTTGAACCACATTGTTCGAGCTGCTCCATCCACGTTCAAATTTCTCTTTAAAAATTTTTTAGAAGTATTCAGATACAAAAGAACAGTTTAGAAGTATCTGTGAGGAATACAGAACAACCATATAAGTAGCACCCAAATACCCATGTCCCCAGTTCATAAATAAAATATTACCTTTTAGATTAGATTAGATTTTTAAATTTCCTTGAATGCTTCCACATCTCATCCCCTTTCTATTTCTGAGGGTGTTTTGAAGATTTTCAGATTTGTTCATATTCCTAGAGAACACATTATTTAGGAGTGTGTGCTTTTGAACTTTAAGTCAATTTAATCAACCTATATGTGTTTTTGTCTTACTTGACATTTTTCCTGAGATTCATCCATGGCATTGAATAAAGCCGTATCTAATTTCTTTCTGCTGTTGCAGAATATTCCGTTATAAAACCTTGTCATGATTTGTTTTTCTATTCTACTTTTGATGACTATTTGTGCCTATGTGTGTGTCTTCTGTTATTTCAGAGTGCTGACAAGAACCTGTGATACACATCTCACAGAGTGTATCTGAGTGTCAGTCATAAGATTTCCACATTTTTTGGTTTGTTAGCTAATACCATATTGTTTTCCAAAGAAGATGGAGCAAGTTCTAATGTTGTACAATTGTGCAGCTTCCCCTCACCAATATTTGATATTGTTACACTTTAGATTTTTACTACTGATTGGTTTAAAATGCTCTCGTTTTGTAGTTTTAATTTTAATTTCCCTTATTACTAATAAGGGTGAGCACCTTTTTATGTAGTTTTGTTGGCAATTCCTCTTTTGTGAAGTACCTACTCTTTTTTTTTTTTTAATTTTTGCCCACTTTTTCTATTGGGTAATTTGCCTTTTTCTTATCTATTTCTAGGCCCTTTTATACATTCTGGAGATTAGGTACTGTCATTTAATCTATTGCAAATAACTTCTTCCAACTTACATAGTGATCTCACTTATTTATGTGGACTTTTGATGAACATAAGTTCTGAATTTTAACATTTGCGTACTTGTCAGTCTCTGCCTTTATGCTTTACCTGCAAAGGCAATCCTCCTTAATCCAAAGTAATGAAAAGATTTTGCCCAAGGTTTTACAGTTTTTCCTTTTACATTTTTGTATTTAATCCAGCTAGAGTTAGTTTTTGCTTACGGTGTTATGTAGAAGTCCAATTAATTCATATTTTTCTGTGTAGATAACCAGCTGTTTCAGACCTATTTTCAATCCTTTTTTTTTTTTTTCTCATAGTTCTGCAATGCAAATTCTGTGGTCTCCATATACATGTAGATATGTTTAGGGGCTCTCTAGCCTGCTTTTCCAGGCCATTCATTCCTGTGATAGTATGATACTGCCTTAATTTTTTTATAGTTTATAGTAATATTTGATATCTGGTAAGGCAAATTCAATTACTTTGGTCTTCTTGAGCAATGTCTTACTATTCTTACACCTTTGATCTTCTCCATAACTTTTAAAATCAGCTTGTCAAATTCCCCTCAACCCCCAGTCTGATGATGTTTTTGGCTAGAATTGAATCTCATCACTTTTAAAGCAGTTTGGTGAGAATTTACATCCTTAGGATATTGCCTTTTTCTTATTAATTTGTAGACTATGCCTGCAGTATGGTTTTCTATTCATTTAAGTCCTTGAAAACATTTTCTTCAATATAATTTTCTCCGTAAAAATTTTATACATGCATTGCTTGATTAATTTCTTGGTACTTCACTTTCTTTTTATTTGAAGCCAATATAAAAGTTATGTTTTAATATTTACCTTTTATAAATTTTTTGAGCATCAATTGCAACTAATCTCTTTATACTTTTTTAATAAACTTTATATTTTAGAGCAGTTTTAGATTTACCAAAAAAAAAGGGAAAATGATAGAGTTCCTGTAAGTCTTGTACGCGGTTTCCTCTATTATTAATTTCTTATTTATATAATGCATTTGTAGTAATGAACCAATATTGATCCATTGTTATGTACATTTTTACTCAAACTTCCTTAGTTTTAGCCTCATATCCTTTATCTGTTCCAGGGTTTCACTAAGACACCACCTTACATTTAGTAACGATGTCTCAGGCTCCCACTGGCTCTGACAGTCTCTAAGTTGCCTTAATTTGATGACCTTAACAATTTTGAAGAGTACTGGTCACATGTTTTATAGAACCCTCTATTGGGATTTGTCTGATGTTTTTCTCAGATTATGGGTTTTGGGGAGGAAAACCATAGAAGTGCCATTTTTATTCCATTTTATTAAGAGTGCATAGCATGGAAGTTGCCCTTGATAATCTGGCTGAGGTAGTGTTTATCAGATTTCACTACTGTAAAATTATTCTTTTGTACCCCCTTCCATACTGTATGCTTCAGAAGGAACTCACTATGCCCAGGCCAAGCTTAAGGAGTGGAGACTCACGTTCCACCTTCATGAGGATCTAATATCTGCATGAATTATTTGGAGACTGTCACTTCTCTCTCATTTATTTATTTATTAAATAATTTATTTATATCAGCATGAAGTCATGAATATTTAATTTCTACTCTGTTATAACCTGATATTACTTTATTTATACTGTTGCTAAAATTGTTCCATCTTTGGCCATTGGGAGCTCTTTCAGTTGACTGTGTCCCTTTGACATAGCCTGTAAGGCCATCATTGTGGCCTTGTTTTTCTCTCCCGAGTTCTGCATTTATAATGGATTTTTAAAAATGTATATTGATTTTACATCCAGGTGCCTTGCTGAATTCTTTTAGCAAATCATAATTTGCTTTTTTCCACAACCATAAATAACCATGGCAAATAATGACAGCTTTTCATCCTTTCAAATTATTACAATTCTTACACCTTTTACTATTTCTTTTGCCTTATTACACTTAAGAAGGACCTCTAATATGATGCTAAGCTGAAATCATAATAGTGGATGCACTTGACTTGTTTTGGATAGTACAGTGAATAAGTTCAACATGACGCCATTGAATAGTGTGTGTACTGTAATTTTTTTCAAAATGTCCTATATCAAGTTAAAGAAGTCTTCTACCAGCCCCATCTTACTATCTTAATTTGTTTTCCCCAGAAACAGATTCTGAAACAATGATTTGAATGCAATAGCTTATTAGATGATCTTTGGACACCCTATAAGGTGAGTGCTTACTGAATTAGAAGAAGAAGGAAATCAATAAAAGGTGCTTTAGAAAGCCCCACTACTAGGAGTCAGAACAAAACCCATTCCTTAGAGTTGCTCACACTGGGAGAGGAGAAAGCTGGGAGTTCTTTGAAGGCTGCCAGGGAAGGAGTAGGAGGTGAATTCTCTGGCAGTCTGGCCTGCTTTATGGGCCACAAGACAAGAACAAATTCTTAGGCAGATACTGCCAGTAGAAGCCTGCCCTGTGTGTACTGAAGTGAGGCCAAAGCACATAGACACCAACAGCACCTGGTACACTTGCAAGGATGCTTGTATTTCATTGCCCTGCAACAGAGGTTGGCTTTATCCAATACATTGTGTCTATTGATGGTCCTTTGATTTTTCTGTTCTAATCTGATATTTTACTACTACTATTATAGATCTTACATTATATTGTATTCATAACAATTGTCTTTTGAATGTTAAATGATCTTGTGTTCTTGGGATAAATGCAACCTGACCCCATTTTCTTTAGGATTTTTACATTCTTGTTCATGGAATGAGATTTGGCTAGAAATGTTCCTTTTTCATATTGCCTTGATCATGTTTTGGTTTCAAGACTATGGCACATCTCCTACTGTAATTTGGGACTTAATTTATTATTCTTAGCTCATTCTCTTTCCACCACATTGGTATTTTTCTTATACCCTAAGTAGAAGACAGTGGCATGTGTAATTATGAGTTAATACAGTGTGGTGATATTGGCAACAGAAAACTGGGTAAAACTGGTATCAACATAAGTGTGTCACCCCCAATAGCATGGGTAATTAGGAATAAGAGGACAGATATACATGTTAACTTCATAAAAAAAGATCAGTGTTGGATCTACGTTTTCTCTTCTTTAATAATTTGGTTTAACCTTACTTAGCATGTCCTTCTCAAATATATCTATACAATATACTAAGCATCATTTTTTAATTGTTGGGAGACAGCTGTATGTCTCTACTTCTTCTACTCCCACACCAAAATCCTCACTCATCCTCTCTAATTACTAAAGTATTTGTGAAGTTGACTGGTGTTGAGCTGTGTTCGGCCACTATACCAGAAACCCTTAGAAGATAGTCAGGTCATCCAGAGAATTCGCATCACATTCTCTACTCAGGGGCTCTCCCACCAGCAATACATGAAGAATACTAGATATGGTTTAATTCTATAAAAATGGTACATAGGCTATAAGGACAATGCTGTGAAACAGGATGGGGAGTACACATACCACATATGTACTCTATTGTATGACTTTGGAGTCCTAATGATCTCACTCAATTTAAATTTTTATAAAAACTAAAAAGGGGGGCAGCCTGGGTGGCTCAGCAGTTTAGCGCTGCCTTCAGGCCAGGGTGTGATGTTGGAGACCCAGGATCAAGTCCCATGTCAGGCTCCCGCATGGAGCCTGCTTCTCCCTCTGCCTGTGTCTCTGCCTCTCTCTCTCTCCTCTCTGTGTCTCTCATGAATAAATAAATAAAATCTTAAAAAAAGAAAAAAAAAACTACAAATGACCTCTGTTTTAGATCCCATCTCTATCTACACATTAAACTGAAAGAAGACCTTGACAAAATGAGTGCTTTTATGAAATCAAATATAGAGACCCTTTTTGGCCACTTATTTCTCTCCTTAAGCATGTTGTGGAGTTGAGTCTCTGAGATGCACCCCTAGCCCCTGACCCAGACAGTCAGCTCAACTGCTGACCCTTCTCTCTTTCCTGAGCAGCTTGCAGGGCCAACTGCCCATAAGATTTTGCTTCAGTAGTGCTTTTCCTCATTTTCTCTCTTAGATCTGTTTCCTTTCATCCATCTTCGCCATGTCATGGAGTTAACTCCTTCTATGCCTCACATACAAGCTAGCCCAGACACGTTTGTGAAATTGCCAAAACCTGAATTATGTTCCTTTTCATTTGTTCTGTTCCTCCAGCCTCTTACTTCCTATCTCTTCCCTTTTCTGATGACCCTCTCCCAGTATCTTTGGATTAAGAGCCCATTAACTCTCTGCAAATCAATTTTGCAGCCTTAAGATATTTTTTATAAATAAATACAGTTGACCCCTGAACAACATAGGTTTGAACTGCACACATCTGGGGCGCCTGGGTGGCTCAGTGGGTGAGCATCTGCCTTTAGCTCAAGTCGTGATCCCAGGTTCTTCTCCCTCTGCCTATGTTTCTGCTTCTCTCTATGGGTCTCTCATGAATAAATTTTTAAAAAGGAAAAAAAAAAAAGGACCTGCACACTTTAACTTACCTAGGAATTTTTTTCGGTAGATACAGGACAGGCATGTAAATATATTTTTTTATTCCTTATGATGTTGTTGATAATATATTCTTTCCTCTGGCTTACTTTATTGTAGGAATATAGTATATAATACATAAGATATGTGAAATACATGTTAATCAACTGTTTATGTTATCAGAAAGACTTCCCGGTCAACAGTAGGCTATTAGTAGTTTGTTTTTAGGGGGTCAAAGCTATATGTGGATTTGCAGCTGTCAGTGACTCTAGACCCCACATTGTTCAGAAGTCAACCATAATTACTTCATTCCTACATCACCCTGTCCCTGCATTTGAAATTCACAGAAGAACTAAGTTATATGCCAAAGCCATGCAAATATGCATGTACTCTCTCATGACTTACTTTTCTTTCTTTCTTTCTTTCTTTCTTTCTTTCTTTCTTTCTTTCTTTCTTTCTTTCTTCTTTCTCTTTTTCTTTCTTTCTTTCTTTCTTTCTTTCTTTCTTTCTTTCTTTCTTTCTTTCTTTTTTTTTTTTAAAGATTTATTTATTTGAGACAGAAAGAGAGAGAGGTAGAGACACAGGCGGAGGGAGAAGCAGGCTCCACGCAGGGAGCCCCACGTGGCACTCGATCCTGGATCTCCAGGATCACATCCTGCGTGGAAGGCGGCACTAAACCGCTGAGCCACCCGGGCTGCCCCCAACTTACCTTTCTTGAAGTACATTTCTTGTGTTTCCTTGAGCTTGCATCCTAAATTATTATCCTCCAGGCCCCTCACCCCAAGCCTGCACATGCAAAGGTCCTTACAACTGGATACACCTATGCCAGACTCCACTGGAACCACAAACTTCACTGAATATAGGTTACCCTTTAATGGTACACAATCCTCTAATCGCATCAACATGTCGTTATTTTGGACAACTGAAGTTACGTTTCCTTGGGACGTCTGGGTGACTGAGCAGTTGAGCATCTGCCTTTAGCTCAGGTCATGATACCGGGGTCCAGGGATTCCCAGGGGGATCCTGCTTCTCCCTCTGCCTATATCTCTGCTTCTCTGTGTCTCTCATGAAAAAACAAATAAAATCTTTCTTAAAAAACATTTCCTTCATGCTAATATTTCTAATTTAAAAACCAAGATCCAGACCAAAGGGAGAGGAGCTGGGGAAAAAGGGTACTATGTGGTTTAGGGCTCGGTATCTAACAGAAGCAACAAGGGGACCATTTTTACCCTGCAGCCTTATTGAAATGATCCAGCACACAGAGAGGATTCCAAACTTTGGTGTATATAAGAGTATGAAAGAGCTTTTTTAAAAAGTTAACTTCTTTTCATCTCCTTCACCCCCATTAAGATTTAGCAATTCTCCACTGGGTCCCCAGGACATGTTTTCCCTGAGTGCTCTGGGGAATTGTGGCAGGTAGTCCACCCAGCGGACTCAGAGAACCCCCTGCTGGTTGGTGAGAAAATCGGCAAGAGAGAGGCTCTCAAAGAATTGATGATTTGTGAGCAGTGGCGACCTATAGGGAGCAGGACTCTTACCCTGATTTTTTTCAGCTTCCAATTGTTCTACCCCGTGCAGCACAGAACAAATGGGCATCCCTCCCCATGGCAATAGCCGCATCCCTGCTACAGAGATGTGAGGGAGCTTGAAGAAGAAATGAGCTGAGTTTCATTGTGTCATTGTTCTGTGTCAACCCAGACTGGACTTCACTGCAATACGCATCTGATGCCAGCTACTTGGGGTTACTGCAGATGCCACAAGTTAAGGGCTTAGTCTTCCACGAGACCGACCTCACTTTATTACTTTTTAAAAATATTATTTATTATTTATTTATTTATTTATTTATTTATTTATTTATTTATTTATCAGAAAGAGAGGGAGCACAATGTGCAAGGGGAGCAGCAAGCAGAGAGAGAAGCAGACTCTGAGGAGCAGGGAGCCCAGCAACGTGGGGCTGGATCCCAGGACCCCAGAATCATGGGGACCTGAGCCCCAGGACCTGAGCCAAAGGCAGATGCCACTCAGGTGCCCCTGAGACCATTCTCACTTTAGATGGAGCCTCCAGGCCCTCCTATATTTGACTGACTGGACATAAATTCAGAACTAACTACCACCACCTCAGGTCTGATCATTTTCCAGAATGACTCACAAAACTCCCGGGAAGTGCTCTACTTACTAATACAGTTTCGTTTATAAAGGATACACACAGGGTGAAGTCTGGGATGGTCTGGGAAACAGATCCTCT
Source organism: Canis lupus familiaris (assembly GCF_011100685.1). Classification (NCBI taxonomy): domain Eukaryota; kingdom Metazoa; phylum Chordata; class Mammalia; order Carnivora; family Canidae; genus Canis; species Canis lupus. Next base: position 29,419,136 of record NC_049237.1, read on the forward strand.
GTGATATTGTGATTTCTAATAATATATATTTGGACTTTTTCCCTGTGTGTGGCACAGAGCTCCTAAAACCTTTCGAATCACCTGTGACAAGAGTGATAAATGTATCTTATGTTAATAAGGTGAATTTAGAAAGGATCTAGGTGACCTAAGCGCGGGGCTTGGTTGCCAGGGGAACCAGTGGTGTGAGCAGAGGGTTGGAACTTTCAGCCCCACCCCCTGACCTCCAGGGAGGAAAGAGGCGCTGGAGGTTACAATTGATTGCCAATACTCTGTGATTTAATTAACCAGGGCTATGTAATGAAGCCTCCATAAAAACTCCAAAGGAAGGGGTTTGGAGCGCTTTCAGTTGGTGAACCTGTGGAGATCTGGGGAGAGCAGTGCTCCCAAGGTATAGAGGAGCTCTACATTCCCTCCCACATGCCCTGTGCATCTTCTATCTGGCTCTTCCTGAATTTTATTCTTTTACAATAACCCAGTAATCTAGTTAAGCAAATTATTTTTTGTGTGTTTTGTGAGCCACTTCAGCAAATTAACCAAACTCAACTTAGGCATCCTGGGAACCTCCCGTTTGGAGCCAGTCCATCAGAAGCACAAATAACATTCTAGACTTACTTGTGATTGATCTCTGAAGGGGAGTGCAGACTTTTGGGACTGAGCCCTTAACCTCTGGAGTCTGGTGCTACTTCCAGGTAAATAGTGTCAGGATTGAATTGAGCTGTAGGACACCCAGCTGGTGTCAAAGAATTGTTTGGTGCGGGAACCCCACCACATACACATTGGAATTGGAATTGTTACCTTCCATATCTTCTTCCCTTGGAATCAGGGATTATTACACTCCCAACCAATCAGTGTGCTCACCAATCAAGAAGCATCTCTGAGTTCTGGTGTCCAGAGATTTTACTGGGGTTTCATTATGTAGGAACAATTGCTTAAATTATTCATCATGTGATTGAAGTCAATTTCTAACCCCTTTTACTACCTAGAGGAATGGCTGGCCAGAAGTTCCAATCCCCTAAGCACAAGATTCGTCTTTCTGGTAACCAGCACCCCTCCTAGATAAGGGGCCCATCAGGAGTCATCATTGGCATTGGCAAAAAAAAGACACTCCAATCATCCTGTAAATTGCAAGGGTTTTTGCCAGGACCTGAGGCCAGAGGCCAGATATATTACTGTATCACAGTTGTAAAAGGCATAGATGTGTATGTGTGTATGTGTGTACCTCAGTGCACACTATACATACTGCTAGAGTCTGAAAACAGAAAAACAAGAGTGATGGGAAGGAAGTCGAAGAGTCCTCTAGGGTACAGTGTACCCAAGGTATAAAGTTTGAGACCTCCCTGGCAAGCATTTAAACAAGTAGAACCTTTCACCCTGAAAATGGCTTATAACATTCCTGCAAGCACCCTTTTCCTGCTTCCCATTCTTCTCTTCTTTTCTTTTTTCTGTTTTTTTTTTTTTTTTCTTTTTCTTTTTTGGCTTTTTCTTTAGTACTGTAATTGGTTGGAACAGACTGAAAAACTGTATGAGCCCATTAGGACCTTAATTACCTGTTAAAGATGAGAGCATCCAGTGAGGGACAACAGAATTTAATCCTTTGAGGGGAACTAATTGAAATTTCTCTTTTGAATCCATGCCCGAGTAGGTTGGGTGAGGACGTCAAACACAGAAACCTGGACTCAGACATCAGCGATACTAATGCCTTGGGGATGAGTTAGGACACAAAGAGGTTGCCCAGTGAAGGGAATGAGAAGTTCAAGTCCAGTTCAGTGCTTTTCTTTCCTCCTGAGCGGAGGCCTGTGTACTATGAATTGTGAGAATAAAAAGAACTATATAAATGCAGAGAAACATTATCATAATTACTTTTGGCATAGAAATATTTTTAGCTAATGTTATTTTAATAAGAGCTGCTGTCAAGGGGAGAAGGCAAATCATTTAAAGCAAAAGTTTGTTCTGATGTTCTCTGAATTAATGTCCCCCAGCCTGTTCTGCTGATTATTTCAAAGCCTGTGAAGCAGCAGCCTAATAGGGTAGCAAGCCTCTTACTCATTCCCAGGGATAATATTGGGCAACTCTCTACACCAGATATAGTGCTTAATATTGCAGGGAAAGGGGGAAGGTGATGGAGCAGTATCTGTCCTCAGGGAGCTTACAGTTTAGGGGTGTGAAGAGCCAGGCATCTGGACAACAAAAATACGAGGCGGAATGACAACTGGGTACAAGCAAGTTATGTGGGTACAAAAAGCAGGGCTCAGAAAATTGCAAGGACAGATGCAGAAACACTTCTTCCCAGGAAGGTCCCACTTGAACAGCTGCTTGAAGAGGCTGTGTGGAATCATATCAGGTTACAGAAGAAAGGGCAATCCAGGCCAAGGAGAGGTCCCAGACAAAGGCAGGGAGTTCTGAGAATGCATATGATTCAACATGTAAATATCAGGGAGTTTTGCCGTATAAACCTGATAAAATTGTATATCTTCAAAAACTCTGCAGAGACATATTGCAGGTTAGAAACACTTTTTTTTTTTTTTTTTTTTAACCAACTGAGACCCTATTCCAGGGCGACTATGCTACAATATTTGTGGCAGATTCCAGCAAACAGTTTTGCCAAGTTCTCCAGGTGATTGTGAAGCATGCTAAGGTCTGAAAACAGATGACACAACTCAGTGATTGTTTTCCTTCCTTCTGGTCAATTTCCCTTTCCCTGATCACATGGCTATTCACATTTTTCCCTTGTCTTCTTAAGCTTCCTGTCTACTGCCACCATTCTTTCTTTTGGCAGATAACTTCCTACACAGAGGAATAAATGTGGCCAAGGAGGAACCTTTCCAGCTTTTCTCACAATCCACGATGAAATCACCTCAAGGGTCCTTCTTCACCTCCTCTCCCTCCTATTTCCCAGCAAGAAGTGCCCTGCTTCTCTATAGTCCAATGGCTCCTTCCATTGTGTCTTCCACAATGTCTTCCAGGCTTTGCTCTGCCATTTATCTTATCTCCCAGGCATATCCCAGGCATTTTATCTCCTTCCTTACTGGCCCAATTCTCTCTGCTTATGAATGTGGGCAATTTCTAAAGAAAATAAAAATAACAACAACAACAAACTACTTAAGAACTACAAAAATCTTCTCTTTACTCTTACTTAAAAATTATCACTATCTCTCTTCACTTTTGATTGTCAAAATCCTTGAAGTCAGGAAAATAAAGTTGATATCAAAATTCAATGACAAATATTTGGTTCTAATTCTATTTGTGATTTCTATAGTTTTTTATTGTTTTGAATGTTTCCTGCATTTAAGTTTGGTCCGCCACTGATATCTGGACTCTTACCAATTCCTGATTCTCCTCTGTTCCTGACTTTTCTACTGTTTATTATCCTACACTTCTGGTCCTTGCTTCTCTGTTCTTTAATCTCTGTTTTACCTGCTTTAAATGGTTCGCTGGCTGATATTGGTAACTTATGTTCAACTATTGACTGTATCTTGTTTACTATTAAATCTATAGTTAAATTTCTGACCTCCATTCTGAAGTGAAACCCTAATTTCAGCTATCAGTTGGACATTTGCATACCAAAAAAGGACTCTTTATTCCTCTAAATTAATTTTTTAAATCTTAATTCATGGCAACTACTTAATATATCAGATCAAAAAGATGGAAGTAAGTTTAATCCTTTCATTTATTCCAAAATCCACATTTATTTTGTTTCCAAAGCCTATAAATTCAACTTCAGAAATGGTTATAAATTGTATTTTATTCAGTTGCATATCTGGGAGAATAATACCATGCTGAACAACCCTCCTGCTAAAACAAAAATAAAACCAACTCTCCTCCCATAAAAGTACTAGAATATACACACACCACCACCACCAGTATGATCAAAAAAGCCGGGAAAAAAACAAAACCAAAAACAAAAAACCAAAAACAAAAAACAAAAAACAAGGACTCCAAATATTGAACTTAATGAATACAGTATATAGGGGCACCTGGATAGTTCAGTCAGTTAAGCCTCTGACTCAATTTTGGCTCAGGTCATGATCTCAGAGTTGTGAGATCAAGCCCTGTGTTGGGCTCCTTGCTCAGCAGGGAATCTGCTTTAGATTCTCTCTCTCCATCTTCTTTTGCCCCTCCCCTGCCATACTCTCTAGAGAATAAATAAATATATCTTAAAAAATACAAAAAATATATATATAAAATAAGTGTATTTGCCATATTTAAAGCCTTAAATGATTGGATTAAAAATATGAACAAAAAGCAGTAGGCTGTAAAATTACCAAGTAGATTTCAAAAAGAACCAAATAGAACTTTCGTGATGTAAATATATAATTGAAATGAAAACCTCAATAAAAGGGCTATACAGGAGATCAGACACTGCTAAAGAGAGAATTAGGGAATTGGAAAATAGTTTTGAAGAAATTCTCAAGCCTAAAACACAGGGGAAAAAAAAAGAAGAAAATGTATTTTAAAAAAAAAATGGTAAAGGAATGTGAAAGATATAGACAGGTCTATTATATGTCCAGTTGAACTCCAGAAAGAGGATAGAGAAAAAATGGGAGAACAAAGGAGAAAGGCTGGACTATTTAAGAATTGATTAAAACTTCTAATCCTCAGCTTCAGGAAGGAGTAGAAACAAGAAAATTTTACCTAAATGTCATCATACACTAAACAAAAAGACAAATATATGATCTTAAGAATAGTCAGAAGGAAAAAATAAATGACCTCCAGAAGAAGAACTAGAATGACTTATGATCCTCAAGTTCAAAGTCCAGTAACAACTGTAAATTTAATTCTTTCCCTGACTCCTCCAGCTTCATTTATTCCTCCTTCACTTCTCACCTGATTTATATTGTACATACCTCCAGGTTCCTATTCTCCCTCTTTACATTGTATTCCACTCAGCTGCCCATTATATCATCCCCATATTGCCAAAATCCCTATTAATGTAATCATTCCACTCTGTTCCTTAGGATTTCTGGTTTCCTACTGCAAACACAATAAGTTACAAGTTGTTTATTTCAGAATTCAAGGCCATTTTCAAACTATTTCAGCAGACATTTTTCATTTACAATTTTCCGCAGTTCCCCTGAGCTCCTGCATCACTGAACTTCTCACCAGATCTTGAGTTCACAGGCTCCAAATCTTTGAAAATACTATCCTTTCTTTTTTTCTTTTTTTTTTTTTTTACTATCCTTTCTTTAAGATCTGTTCACTACATCCTCTAAGGCTACTTTTCCTTCCTTGCCTATTAGCATCAACCTATTAGTCTGTGAGGGCTGTCAAAACACACAGCCCTCAAAAGGAAAAGCACAAATTGGGGGGCTCAAACAACAGAACTTAATTTTTCTTGCAGATCTGGCAGCTAGAAGCCCAAGATCAGGTGTCAGCAGCATCGGTTTCTATATTGTCTCTCCTTGGTATGTAGATGGCTGCCTTTTTGCTGTGTCCTTTCATGTTTATTCCTCTGTTCCTGTGCCCTCATGGTATTTCTTTCTCTTGTTGTAAGGACACCAATCCTATTAAAATTAAACCACAGTCTCACTCTTATGATGTCATTTAATTTTAATTACCTCCAGAGATGGGGGAAGACATAATTCAGTCCCTAATGAAGGAAAGCAATATATGCCAGTTTGGCATGTGGATTATTTTGAGTCAAAGGTAATCAACACCCAACAGACTCAAGAAAAACTTTTATCTCTCTCTTAACTACTTAAAAATAATTTAGATAGGGGGCTGGACCCAGAAAGAGAGTTATTACCAGAGATAACTTTTTATCTGAAGACCTATCTATATGGCAGGAAAATATCTAATTACCAAGCATCTGCTTCTTTTTATGGCTTTGTGAATTACCCTCCTCCCCTTTGAAGCCCCAGGCCCTTATCCAATTCCTTAGCTCAGGATGGCATGTGAGCCTCAATAGCCCAACTTATCCTTGGATCTCATATTTTTTATGGGGCTCCCATATGTACATAATAAAACTTGTTTTTCTCCTATTGATCTGTCTTACACCAACTTGATTAATAGACCAGCCAAAAGAACTTGGAAGGGTAGAGGAAAAAAATTTCCTCCCCTACAATAACAACCTCTCCTTTCCTTTGAGAATCCAGTTTCTCTGAATTATCCTCTGAATCTTTTCCTGAAGAGCCTCAGCACTGTTTTATCCTGTCCAGTAGTAGATATTTTTCACAACAGAGTGACTGTACTCATAACTATGAGTGATAGTATACATATGTAAAACTCAAGAACTTTGAGCCCTTTGGGGACAGGGACGATATATACCCTTCTAATTTGAATCCACAGAATCTAGAATGCCTGTTTTATAAAAATTACTCAATAAAAGTGCAAGTAATAGATAGAAAAAAATCAAGTGCCTGAAGTATGAATTTGATCTATTGTGGTGTTGTTTATAGTTTAAAGGAATACTCTCCTTTAGGCAAAAAAACTCAATCAATATATGCTACTTTCTGTGCAAGTGATTAAAATTTACTATCCATGTATGCACACCTACAAATCTCTTGTACCCGTGGTAACTGGACAAGCTTCACATTAGGTATGTAGACACTGTTCCAAAGGGGGTTGGGGGTGGGGGGAGGTGGTGAGTAGAAGGAACCACTGTAGGCAGCATATTCTTTGTTCCTCTTGCATAATGCATGTAGATTATGAATGATTTTGCCCCTCGGGATGAGGCACTTAATAGCTACAGCATAGGTTAACTTTTAGGATGTGCTTACCTATAATTTACCTAACATAGCCTTCCAAAATTGCTTTTTTTTTTCTTGTATCCTGTGCTCCCTTAAATTGTTTTGCTGTTGGTAGGACTGTAGATCAAGATGAAGGAAAATTGTGGGGGTACAGGGGATGGTGCCCCCTGGTATTTTCTTTCTTCAGGAGATTCTACATACTAGATGAAGTTAGCTTTTGGAGCAGTCAGAATTTTGGAAAGTAGATTCCACTGGTAGATATTCTCTCATCTGTACAGAGGTGGGGAAGGCTACCTGTAACTGAGATCCTTCTCATTTTCATTGTCACTTATGACAAATATGAAATTAAAAGATGTCTACAACAGCCTGCTTTAAGATACAGGTTTTATTATTATTCAGAGATGGTGAGGCCAACAGATCAGGAGAAGGTTGCCACCCAAAAGGTGATTTGTTATTCATGGTTCCCAACAGGTTTCCCACACCATAAGGGGGCCACACAGGGAAGTACCAGTTTCCATCAGGAGGCAGAGGGTATGAAGGAAAAAATGTGAGCAAGAGCCTTTACTATCATTTCTGTAGGAAAAAATGGGTATGATGGGGCTTAGGTTTGGCTAATTTGGATAGTTTCAACAGGCTCTGTCTGGGGTATAGGAACTGGGTTGTCTGGTCCCAGGCCCTGGGGGATAAAGGAAGGTGGATAGTGGTCCTGAGGATGACCGTCTGATAGAGGAGGTCATTCAGGGTGTGCACTCTGGTTTGATTAGCTCGTATACGAATGGTGGGCTCACAGACAAGTCCATTCTTATCTCTAGGAACTGGGTAGCCCTGAGAGGGATAGTCCCTCCAGGGTCAGCAAGCTCCCAGATGTCAAATCAGCAAAATAAAAAGACACATTTTATACACAACCCTTGAAGCTCAAACTCAAAAAAACTTGGGAAGTTTTCAATTTTTCTATGAGAGAAAATGGAAGATAAAATAAATTGGCAGAATGGGATGGACAAAAAATGAAATCTCTCTTCCAATAAAGTTGTGTCTCTATCTTCAAAAAGGGGTTAGTCAAACAGGTCCATGGATAGATGGACAGCTCAGTGGCTAGATCTGCCACAGGCAGCAATAGCACCCCCACCCATAAACCCACCTGATGCTGTCTTCTCTGGGGCATCTCTTAATTTTATAAGAAAATAGTTGCTATAATATCTTGCAGTCTTTGCTTCCTCTGAACATAAAGATTAGAAAACCCTGATTTTTTTTTATTAAAAAATAAACTGAAACACCAAAACTTAATGTCCTGGTGGGAGTTTAGTACAATAAAAAAAATAAGTAGATAAAGCTCACCTCAGAACATCACTTGACTTGATAAGGGTAATTTGCACATTTCCATTCCACGCAGTCCTTTCTGGGCCGGCACATTTCTTCTCTGCTGTCTGTCCCTTTGGCACCCTGCAAAGCAGCTGCTTATCTGATTCCTTCTGCACACTCGTTGCTGCTGAGAAAATACATCGCACATCCTGCCTTGCATGTGTTGCCTTGAATTATCTTTCCGTTTTACCACTTGCTGGAAAAACTGCATCTCAGCAGTGCCCCAGCTCCCCTGGGAAAGACATTCATCAACACAGACCTGTTTTTCCCCTTAGGTGCCTGTCCATTTTGGTGCCTCTTATTAAGCCTCATAGGTTCCTATTCATCAAAATCATGCCAAGGAAGCCTTGAATTCTTTCTGAGGTGCATATTCAGCAGAATGCCAAGGAAGAGTAGAGACACACAGAAAGCACTGAGAGAATGTGCAAATTAGGCTACCTATTTTTATTCAAAAGCCCCAAAAATACAAAGGAATGAATTGGAGTTTTAAATAAAACCCATCCCTGACTCATTAGGAGCTCCATGCCTACCCTTCTCTGTAATTAACTATCCAAAGAAGCAGGGAACTTAATAGTAGAAAACAAAGTTAGGAATATCCTAAGGGTTGCAATTCAGTAGGGAAGGATGCATAGGCTTTGGTTTATCTACCTACCTACTAGCTACCTACCTCCATAGAATACCTAACACATTTGAAATAAATGTGAATGGGAGAATGTCGCTCGTCATATTAAAAAATATTAGAAGAAAAGGATACTATGATCAGAACTGTGATCTTGGAATCACTTTGAATTTGAGTACATGTCCAGTGTAATAGATTACCTAGGAATTGAACTGTAATCAGGTTTTGGAAGATGTTAATAATTATACTATTTTTAGAAGAAATAATTACTGGGCAATGAGGACACATCTTGTAGTTCCATAATGGCTGGAGGGGAATGTCATCATTGATAGGAAGCTAAAAGACAGGACTCTTCTCCTGAGGGGGGATGTAATAAATATACTTGAACAGCTAAAGAAAAAATGGCACCTTTCCACCTTCTAGGAGCCCTTCTTGTGCATGTGTTGAATCTCTTTGCAGAGTATGCTGGCCTTGATTGGAGGCTCAGTTGATGAGGGGGAAGTGGTGAGTTGTGTGCTGGGACAGGTGAGTGTAATTCCTATGGTTCTCATGTGCAAAGTTTCTGAAGTCACTGGGCTTAGTGATTGACATGGAGAATGGTTTTTGTCTAAAGTGGAAGAGTGGCATCAGACTATAGGATGGAAAGACCGTGGTTCTTCAGGAAACAGAGAAAAGAGGAAAGTTTCAAGTGGAAGAAACAGTGGATATAATTTTGGCTTTCTCTTTAGGCAAAGTTTGAAGATTGCTTTCTATCTCTAATATCTGTCTACAGAATGTTACCTTGATAAATGAGGTGACAAGTATCGGTGATGGTGCTGATGATTCTCTTTGAGGGACGAAGCAAGAGAAGCATGGAGAATGCACCTGGAGTCCATGTTATTGGTTATTAGTTCTCCAGGGAGATTAGCTGGGACAATAGAGAAGCAAATCTACCAGAATTTTTTTTTTTCTCCCATCTTGACATAACCTTTTTTTCCCTGGAATTTGTTTTTTGCCTGTATGGCTTTGAGATGAGACACTCTCTATCATGTTCTTATAAACAGCATTGGATATTGGACGCACACGGAACTATCTCCAGGCCCCAGAAAATCATTGAAGGTGGCCTCTGCCTGGATCTACGTGATTTTCATCAGTTCCACCATGGACTATGCTTTCTAGAAATATATATCCTGTAATTATTTAGGTTACTCAGAAGTGAATATAGAATTTGCAAATAAGGAGCCTATGAGATGAAATTTGAGATTCTAAAATGAAATCAAAACGGAAAGAATTGGAAGAGATTGTTTCATGGATTACATTCATATAGATTTAAAGGATTGCTATTTGAATGTGTACCTGTACCCTCCATACCCAGAACATAGTCTGTGCTCCAAGTTCATTTGACTCAGGGGTAAAGATATTTCTGCATTTAAAATTTTTACACTTGCTTCATACTGTGCTAGATAAAATGGGAAATAAAAAGGGGGAAAACATTAGCAGAAAGTTTCTGAAGACTGAGAAATGGTCTCTGGGTATCAACTTCCTTTTCATTTCCTTCAATTTATGCTAGTGAAAAGTTACCCTAGAAGAGTGGCACGTGGGGATCCCTGAGTGGCTCAGTGGTTAGCGCCTGCCTTTGACCCAGGGCATGATCCTGGAGTCCTAGGATCGAGTCCCACACCAGGCTCCCTGCATGGAGTCTGCTTCTCCCTCTACCTGTGTCTGCCTCTCTCTCTCTCTCTGTCTCTCATGAATAAATAAATAAAATCTTTAAAAAAGAAGAAGAGTAGCACATAAGGGAGCCTTGGGTGCCTGACGATCTCTGACTCAATTCAGGTGATCGCTTCTCAGCCTTTTGGCTAAGATCAAGTGTGATTCAATTCAGGTGTACATTCAAATCCCCCTCACCCATCTCCCCATAAATATCACCCAATACGCAACAAACGTCTTGTCATATGTGCCTTTCAAAACAAGGCAAACAAGGACATAAGCTTAGCTCACTCTTGGAGCAAAGTTTGCCGATTGCTTTTTATCCCTAACTTCCTCTTTAGTGCTAGAATTTTACCAGGATAAATAAAGCAGAATTCTTCTGTACTCCAGGTAAAAACAAAGTTTGCCGTCAGAACTGCAGATTATCGTGCTGGCATTTTCTGTCCTCCCATCAAATGGCCTCTGCCTCTGTACAGTGTGTCTCACTGTCAGCCGAGTCACTAAGAAGCCAGGAACCAGGCAGCTGCAGGACCTGCCCTTCTCAGGCCCTCTGCCTTCTCACATCTTCCACCAGAAGCTGCTCGCTGAATGACTCCAGTGCTTCCTACCAGCTCAAAAATTGTAGTCCCAAGTTTCTGTCAGGTCTAATTGCAGAAGTTTTTTATGTTGGCTATTCTCTCAAAGACATGTAAGAAATGCAAGAGTCACAATAGAACACTCTTTTGAGATGGAGTCACTTTCATGAAAGGGATTAGGATCCAGTTTTGCCATTTCAGTTGATGGACTTTCAGAGGAGTGCCTGGGAAGAAGTCTTCTGGTTCCCAGTATTTTCAACCATGTTTTTGTTTTGTTTTGTTTTGTTTTGTTTTGGAGACAAGCAAAGTTTCTTGCAAAACAAATTTTTTTTTCCAAAAATTTTTTTAAAAAGGCTTCTCAGAGGCACCTGGGTGGCTCAGTGTTTGAGCATCTGCCTTTGGCTCAGGGTACTGGGATTGAGTCCCACATCAGGCTCCATGTGGGAAGCCCACTTCTCCCTCTCCCTGTGTCTCTGCCTTTCTCTCTCTCTCTGTCTCTCATGAATGAATGAATGAATGAATGAATGAATAAATAAATAAATAAATAGGTTGCTCAAGGATAGTCATAAAACTTTATTACTTTTTTCCCCTTAAAACCTTATCTTAAGACATTTGAGGCTGTAGGTCAATGGAAAGAGACTCCAAATTTTCTTATTCTATGTGAACGTGTGGCTGTTCTGAATGTGTACGTCTGAATGTGTGTTTAATCCATTTGCAGATGGAGTTATTTAAGCTACTCTCCACTTATCTAAGTGATGATCACTTTGTGGGAGTTGCAAAGTGTGGAAAGCAAGGATGAGCTTTTAAATACGTATTTTGTAAAAAGTTGATCTGGGTATCAAACTGGTTTGATACTTTTCTATTGATAGAGATTGCTTCTCTATTGATACAAACCCTGCCAGTCGCCTTCCAGCAGGCTCCCATGCACATTCATACACTCACATGCAGACTCTGGAGGGAACCCTGCTTCCAGTGGTCAGAATTAATTTCAAGAATGCTGATTTTTAATCTGTCCTGCAATTTGCAGCCCAGCTATGGCGGTAAGAGCTGAGCAGGAGGGACGTGCCACCATCCCAGCCTCTACAGGTTGGTAACACAGTAGAAGCAAAGAGAAAAAAATGAGTCCAAAAGAAAGAGAAGGAGCAGCAGGGGTTCTGGATTTCCGAATCCGCTCAGGTTCCAAGATCCTGTGTTTTGATAAAGAGCCTCAAGAGACTAATAGATGCTGTATTTTCAGTCTGATTTGTGAGATTTTTCTGTTTGTTTTTGTTCTTTGCTTTGTGTTTTGTCTTTTTCATCAGAGACATTTTCTCTCTTGTCTCAGAAAATTATGGCGTAAAACTTCTAGGAACTTAACACTGAAGCTTAAGTTGAATGAAGGGCAGAAATTTAGCAGGAAACTCACCAGTCTGAAAGCACTGTTTTGACTGACAAAAATACAAGATAGGGAAACATCTAAAAAGAGAAAATAGGGATGCTTGGGTGGCTCAGCAGTTGGGCGTCTGCCTTGGGTTCAGGTGTGATCCCGGGATCCTGGGATGAAGTCCCTCGTGAGGCTCCCTGTAGGGAGCCTGCTTCTCCCACTGCCTATGTCTCTGCCTCTTTTTGTGTATCTCTTGTGAATAAATAAAATCTTTAAAGGAAATAAATAAATAAAAATAAAAAGAGAAAATACTTTGTTTTCTCCAGAACTACCTGATATCATCTTCCAAATTTGAGTCCTTTTATTTGAAAATGGATTTTTTTTTAAAACAGCATTTGTTTATTTCCAATTGTACCTGCATGCAGTTCAAAGCTCCAAGTTAGTTCTTTCTACAAGTCTTGTTACAAAAAACAGCATCCTGACCTTCTCCCTTTTTTAATTCCCCAAAAGCAACACTTTTCAACCCTTCAACTGATGTTCTTTGAATGTACCTACCTATCTCTAAAGAACATGCATTTATTTCTGTTAGATTTTTCAGTTTTAGATATTACCAGTCAACTCCCCTCTATCAGAGATTAGCTGTCCTTGCCCAGCCCCTCACCCTAAGTACAGACATATGTTACAGTCCTCTTGTTCACACAATCTGCCATTACACTTGTATTATGATTTCAGTTACAGTATTCTGTGTTTATACAATGACTCAACAAACATACTCTACAGCTAAACCACAATTGCTTTTATTTTCCTCCATATCATGTTTTGCTTCCCTGGAGTTAATAATTATTTTCCTTTCTTTGCTGATTGACCTGTTTTTTTGTTTTGTTTTGTTTTGTTTTTGTTTTGGTGTGTGTGTATGTGTGTGTGTGTGTGTGTGTGTGTGTATTTTAATTAAAAATAAACCTTGAGGGGCCCCTGGTGGCTCAGTCAGTTGGGTGTCAGACTCTTGATCTTAGCTCAGGTCATGGTCTCAAGGTCATGGGATTGAGCTCCACAGCAGGCTCCATGCTCAGCACAGAGTCTGCTTGTCCCTCTCCCTTCTCCCATCCCCTGATAGTGCTCTTTTATTTTCTCAAATAAAAAAATTTTAAAAATATATACATTTTAAAAAATGAACCCTGAGCCTCTCATCCAGTGGTAAATCTACACAACATGTTCAACAGGTTAAGTTTTTGATCAGTTTCATACTTCTGAAGAAATGTTTCCTAGAGTTTTATTTGCTCTTATGTGATTGGTATGCTGTTGTCATCTTGCCGTCTCTCTTCATTATTACCCTGGTAGTTTCGTTTCTCCCCTTCATATTAGATTTCCCATTTTCCAATCCCATGTATTCTTCCTCCTTTGATTATTTGCCTAATTTGCCTAATAGGATATATATTATTTAGTAGCTTCTCAAGAAAGAGTTCATTAGAAGTAAATTTCCAAGACAATTTTGATGCCTGCCTAAAAATGACTTCGTTCTATCCTCACATTTAGCTGCTAGCTTAGCTAAGTATAACATTTTAGATTGAGAATCATTTGATAGTGTGGGAATTAATTTTTTTAAGAAAAGCAAAACAATATCCTGATGTAATAGTCAGATTGTGCTAAGAACTACTGCAGTAACAAACCACCCTCAAAATCTCATTTATTTTACAACTATAGTTTATTTATCACTCTCTTTTTATGCTGTCAGCAATGAGTCATCTGTAATTGGGATTCATGTACCTTCTCACTTTAAGATCTAGAAAGAAATAGCAGTTACCATCTAAGCCCGACCATTTTTGTGGCAAGGAAAAGAGTGACAAGGTTGGCAATATCACATGACTTTTAAGTTTCTGCTCAAATGTCATCGACCAAAGAATGCTCATGTCAAGCTGGCAATGGAGTGCAGAATTACATTTCTTATGCAGGAAGATAATACAAGTTATTCGTCAACTGGGGGGAACTTATTATCCCCTTGAGGGAAGGGGAGTAAATAATTAGAATATTACAACTTACAGATAAAGTTAATGATAGTTTTATATTTGTCTTCATGGAGGACTTTTTTATAGCCTGTTTTTCTAAGAGGTTTTGTTTTTAAGAGCTTTTTAAAGAGCAGTAAAATGGGTGAGTAGTAATATTTAACTTCTTCCATTTATTCACCTGCGTGTTATTCTTAAACCACTATGAGTATGGTGAGAAGAACATGTTGATGTTTGCTACGACTAAATCATAGAGATACATTTTCAAATTTAGAATGAACAATTGGGACCATTTTGTATAAACCATTGATTAGGTACAAATCACTAGATTGAAAATCCTGGAAAAAAAAAAAAAAAGGAAAATCCTGGCTTTGTTTCAATTCCCTAAATTACATGTTGGAGTTTAGATTACTCATACACAAAACAGGGATACTGAATCAATTGATTCACAAGACTATTTTGAGAATTAAATTAAGACCATAATATAATCAAAGAAACAGAGCCAAGCATCCAACTTCTGTATTTCTGCATATTAGTTAAAATTGAATTTCTCTAGATTATGAATTAATAAAAGCTCAACATTATAGACAGAATAAGAACTAAGTATACATTAGTCCTAAACCCCACTTATTAGAGATGATATTTATTATCATTATCGGTAGGCTAAGATAATGCATTATTACTTACAATCAACATGTTTATTGTTAACCCACAAAAGCACAGATTTGCAGAAATGCTGAATCAAAGGTAGATTTAGAGGAAAGCCAAGGAATGCTTTTTAACCTACTTCTGATTGCTACTTACATACATGGTTCATACCGATTGTTTACAAACATTTGGCACATGAGCCTGTACATATGTTCATGGCTGTCATCATTGAGCAGATTGTGAAATTTCCCACTATCTCATGATAGCCCATTCTGGCTTCCAGCCAGTTGTGTTTGGTCCTAGTGGGCAGCCTGAGGAGATCCTGGGGCTATGGAGGCAATGTTTACTTAAATCAATCTGAGATGCAAGATGGTAATTTCCCAACTGGTCCCATCACATAATATAAAGTTTAATTTTATTTTTGAAATCTGTAGTCAGGAGAACTCTACGACTTTTGTGGAAACTTTTCTTCCAACAACTTTAATTTTAGAAAATTCAAGTTTTGACCTCCACACGTACTTTGGGGTGATTGGAAAAGAAGGCTGTAGCTTAGAGCATTTTGCTATCTTGGTAATATCAAAGGTAAATCATGTCTGATAGTACACTAATGGCTAATGCTGCCCCTCAATGCTTTCCCCAAGAGAACTGTATTTCCTAGGTGGGAATGATGAAGCTGTTATTTATAGTTTATAACCTCCATAAGGCACTGTCAACAAATAGAAGCTCTATCTGTTGATACATAGGTACCTCTTTCATCCTCTTTCCTTCTCTTTGTCCCTTCTTCTCTCTTTTTTCCTCTCTCTCTCTCTCTCTTTCTCTTTGTCACTCTTTTCCCCTGAGGATGAATTCATATTGGTCTCTATCTTCTTTTCTGACATTTGTCCCTATGTTTGAAATGACAGTAAATAATGCAGAACTTAACAGCTGCATCAAAACCATATTCAAGTCAGGATCAAAATCCCCTTACCTTCAACATTTTTCTTACTAATAGAAACCTAGACTTACAGTTCTTGGGGAAAAATTACATTGCTGAAACCTAAAAATATATTAGCTCTTGATAAACAATTCTCCAAAGCCTTGGATGTTTATTATTACCTAATCTAAAATGCTGAAGATGAATATTTGTTTCTCAGGGTGTGAATGGAAGTGTGCTAAATCGTTCCTTAAGGACTGTGGATTTTAGTGTTCATTTTAGCTTCCTAGGGCTGCCATAACAAATGACCAGAAATTGGGCAGCTTTAAACAACAGAAGTGCTATCTTTCACAGTTCAGGAGGCTACCAGCATGCAATCAGGGTGCTGACAGGGCTGCATGTACGTCAGAGGCTCTAGGAAAGAATCCTTCCTTGCCTCTTCTAGTTTTCTGGGGCTCTTGGTGTTCTTTGGCTTGTGGCCACATCTCTCTCTGCTCCATCTTCTCATTGCCTCTTCCTCTCTCTCTCTCAAAATTCCCTCTGCCTCTCTCTTATAAAGATAGGTGTGATTTTATATAGGGCCCACCCAGATCATCCTGATAGCTGCTTCTCTCAAGATGGGTCACTTAATCACATCCTTTGCCAAATAAGATACCCTGACAGGTTCCAGTGATTTGACATGGTTGTCTTCCAGCAGGCCATTTTTCAGCTGACCACAGTTCTTATTCTAAGTGCTCATGGCTATAAAACCAAAGGAAATTTTTCTTTTGAGTGGGCTAATGCTCTGGAGAATCTTCCCAATGGGCTTACAATATCCTCTGTTAGGAAGGAGACCCTCCACTAAAGTGCAGTCTAACATCCGAGTCTTCACTCTTCCCCTGCTCCCCTTCCCCACGCCTCACCCCAACTCTTTCACATTTGTTTTCTAACATGGACACACATGGATTTTCTGGAGGCATTGTCTCCTTTTTCACATTGTGTGGTAAGTTAGCATATCAATGGGCATTGATATGCTAACAGTAAGCCATTCCAGATTTAAGGTAGTGCACAATTTAACTTGTAATGGTGGATTACAGTACCTCCTGGGGTCGGCCAAGATTGATTCCCTTCCATATTGGTTGCTGAGGGATGACTCCCTTTGGGGCTTAAAGACTTTTAAGTAAATGGTCTTGGTGTTTAAGGATGTTCACCGAAATCTGATTTTGCCATTGGTCTCCATTTTTCAGGGATGAGCAAGAAAGGCGAACACCCATTAGTAGGTATGAGAGGAAGTAGAGAAGAAAGGGGTGATATCTGTCCCTCTTTCCCATCACAACTAGAACAATCGGGATGTGTGTCCACATACTCTAACCATCTCCACACTGATAGGAAATGTGCCCTAAACATTAAGTGCAGAGGCCTTGCCTGCGCTGGACTTAGTGTACAGCTGTCAGTTCTTTTCCTAGGAATAACCACAACCAGTATTTACTCCTCAATTCATACATGATTCCTGCTTATTTGCCCTCTGATCCTTCCTGCCAGACTCAGTCCCTCTTCACTCCAAACTGCGGAATGAATTGCTTGTGCCTTGATCCATTGCCAGGAATTGGCCTGACAGGGATTTAAATGAAATGACTACAGCAAAGGGATGATCTCTGGTGGATTGGTTCTGAAATGGAGTAGAGTGAAAAATCAAGCTCAGAGCATAGTTTAATGCTCAGGTAGTAGCTATATGTATCAGCTACTCTGTCCACCTTCAGTCCGTTTTTCATGCCTTTGTCACAAGGAACTTACAGAGTGTATATGGATGGATTATCTTATATCCTAGAAAGATAATTCACATTTCATGCCTTATATCCAGCCTGTCCCTAACATCTTTTACCAGTAGCCACCACCGCCCTACGTCATAAGGCAAAGAAAACACTGGGCTGCTCATAGCTGATACATTCAAAGTCCATTTATAAAAGTTTATTTCCAGGAAAACCCACAAAAAAAAAAAAAAAAGATAGAAGAAAGACAAAGCATCCCTACCAAGGCTACTAGTTTCTTCGGATTGCCATAGTAAATTACCACAAACTGGGTGACTTAACAACAGAAATGTTTTCGCTCACATTTCCCAAGCCAAGAAGTCTGAAATAAAGGTGTTGGCAGGGTCATGCTCCCTCTGGAGGTTCTAGGATAGAATTCTTCCTTGCTTCCTTCAGCTTCTAGAAGCTGTGGGTGTCCCCTGGTTATGATGGCATTTCTTGAATCCGCCTCCCTCTTGCCATGGCTTTCTTCTCTGTGTCTGTGTCTTCTTTCCTTTATATTGCTTATAAGGTTACTGGATTTGGGACCTACTTTCTATACTCTTATTTGTGCTCTTAAACCCCAAAAATGAGATTGGTAAAAACATGACTTAAAGTGATCATCCAAGAAGGAAGTCTATTTCTTTTTCACAGTGTGCTGCTGTGAGTTGGCTTCAATCATGCTAGATGACTAGACAAGGCAATATAAAAACATGATAATGTGAAAACTGGATACCCTTTATATCCTTTGGATTTTAATGTTGAAGTTTCAATATTTTCTATTTCTTCAGCCCCATAATCCACCCTTCTCCCATGTGCATTTTCTTCTGATGTCAAAGAGAGAGACAATATTTTCTTGTCAAAGGTGGTAGCTCTTCTTTGGGCTCTGATTTTGTTAATGTGAACACAGGATGGTAAGAACCATATTTCTAACCATAATGAATTATTAGTCTTACAGGTGATGTTTCTCCAAACACCGTCTTATAACCTCCAAATTATATGGAACTATTCTTTCTAGCACTACAAATAAGTCTTTTGGCTAGCTTGCACTTTAGTTAATATTCAAATTCCCTGAAGCTCCTACTAGTTAACCCACTGAGTGGCCATAGGTTTACTCTGCATGATCTATTTCCATATTTTGTTCCTTAAAAAAAAAAATCACACTTCAATATGATCTCTGTGAAAGAGTGTACGTGGTAGATTTATAGTCATTTTGGTTGAGTAAATAAATTCCCCTTTGGAAAACACCAGCTGCTCTTCTAAGAAATGAATGACCTGATTTGACCATCAACTTTGGGATTAATTAGGAAAATATGACAGTCTCTTATCCCAAAGACAAATTATCATTCCCTTCTGAAGCTTTGTCAAGCCCAGTGGACCCTTTCCCATCATATATTCCAGGGGTTCAGTTTGTCTTCATACAAGACATTTGGACACTGCTTCTCAAATTTTACTGTGCATAAAGATCAACAGGAGATCTTGTTATAATGCAGATTTTGATTGAGTGAGTCTGACTGAGGTCTGAGATTTTGCATTTCTATTGAGCTCCCAAGGTGATGTCCAAGCTACTGGTCTGTGTACAACCACATTTTGACTAGCAAGATTTTAGGATACATCATATAGTCAAAGTAATAAAAGTATGGTATTTAGCAAAAAACACTTGGTTTGGGAAATAATTAATTTTGGCTCTAGAATCTTGGGAAATGAGCATTGATCTTATGGTTTTCTTATGGAAACTGAACTCTGTAATTATGGACATTATTTTTACCATGTAAGCCTTTCATCTGCTCTGCATCTGTATTTCCTTTGAGGAACCTCTCCTGCTCCATTTCATGCATTCCTGGAGAGAGTGATAATTCTGGGGTTGATTTTCTAATTACCATTAGCACTTTTTTTTTTTTTAACTGTAAGAGTAGTACATGCCCCAGGGATGGATATACATACCACTCTGGATAAATAAATGGATTTTTAAGAGGAAATCCCTCTTCTGATGAGAATATTAAGCTGCAAGGATATGATTTTGGAACTGCTTATAAAAAAAGAAGACAGCATATAGAAGTAAATACAATCAACACCATTGTTTTTATACCTGGATCTCCCATGATTAAATCCATTTTGGATTTTGGATTTTATTACATAAACTTATAAATTTCCTAAAGTATGTTCAGTTGTGCTTTTTTTTTCCTGCTTCTAATTGAGAGTATTCTGACTCCTACATTTGCAGAGATTTAGGTCAATTGGTCCACTGATGCAAAGACTTTTTGAGAAACTCAAAAGGGAACAGGAAAGTGAGGTAGGTAGGGAAGGAGAATCAATGGGAAGGTGTGCTGTTGAGCTGACCACTGCTTGAAACCAAGCTTACCTGATTGTAGGATCCTCCACTGAGAAGCTATATGAACTCCGTGTCTCAGGAAAGTCTGCCTGGGGTGGAGAATGGCAGAAGTCACCCCCTAGAAGTCTTCCCCATGGTCTTTTAATTCACCTATACTTCCAGGTTGTGTATGTGTACACACTTAGTCTCTTGGTATTTTAACTCTTGGCAACAGTAGAGCCTCAGGGTTGGAGGTGAAAGGGGGGGCCCTGGCATGAGGAGAAGCCTTTTCAGACTGTCCCTACATGATGTTAGTTGGTCACAGCAGTGATATCCATAGTAGAGCAAGTGTCAGCGTTCCTGGAGATGAGTGAGTGAGGCCAAAAGATATGAGCTAGTGCACTGTCATGTGCTTTTGAAGTCCGTATGGTCTATCCTGCATCGTAGGGGTTAAAGTCTCTATTTGTCCTGGCAATCTTGCCTAAACAATATAGTATGCAGCGTGATTCTCTGTTGAAGGCTTAGAGGCTGAGAGTACCCTGGTGATACCAGGTGTATTAGTTTCCCAGGGCTGCTGTAGCAAAGTACCACAATCTAGGTGGCTTGAAATAGCATTTATTTTCACATTTCTGGACACTAGAAGTCTGAAATCAAGATGTAAGAGGGCTATGCTCCTTCCAAAGCCTTTAGGACTAAATCTTTCCTTGCCTCTTCTAGCTTCAGATGAATCCTGACTTCCTCACCTTCCTCTGCCTTTGCCTCCATCTTCACGTGGCCCTCTTCTATGTCTATATCCCCTCTTTATAGGGACACAATCCTAAACTGACTCTAAATCTAGTGTGATGTTATTTTGAAGTTCTTAAGTATTTACACCTGCAAAGACACTATCTCCAAATAACGTCACATTCTGAAGTTGTAGGTGGACATGAATTTTGTGGGTACACTATTCAACCAACTACATGAACATAATCTTGCAAGAAGAGAGAGAAGCTTAGCTTGTAGATTGTGTGCAATCTCACTGACCTCATGATGTGAAAATGATGTATTTGTGTAAGGTGACTTCAACACAGAAGTATATGATCTTCTGACTAGTCCTTCCTCAGGTTTTGATATAGTCCAAGTCTCTTACCACATTGCAATATAACTCTGATTTCTTCCAAGCTCATTGCCCACATATTAAAATAACAACCCATATCCTAGAATAAGCAGTGGGAAACATTAATATAGAAGACAAATATATTTTAAGTTGTCCTAAGGGTGCTCATTTGGTAATTTTCTCTCTTTTGGTGGGCCTTGTTCTGCTGTAAGATATAAAGTACCAACCAATGCCCAAATTCAATGGATGTTTGAAAATCCTAGTTGAAATCGTTAGGTTCCCTTTATATAGAATCCAGGGGCTGAAGGTACCACTGAGGATCATACTTATTTTCACTAAAGTCTGCATCACCTTTCACTAGAAATAAGGTAACCATCAAGATTGAGGGGCACATAGGTGGCTCAGTCAGTTAAACATCTGCCTTCAGCTCAGGTCATGATCTCAGGATCCTGGGATCAAGCCCCACATAGGGATCTATGCTCAGAGAGGAGTCTGTTCCTCCCTCTCCCTCTCTCTCTCTGCCCCTCCTCCTTATTTATGCTCTCTCTCTCTCTCTAATAAATAAATAAAATCTTCAAAGATTACACCAATTGAAAAAAAAAGCAAATATAGACAACATAAAAATCTCCAGACTAATAATACCGTAAACCAACAAAAAAAGAACTGTTCAGAAATACAAATATATAGACAGGATAATTTCTAAGATGCAGATTAAATAGATAAGACAAAGTTTGAGATAGTCAATGCTGACCTTTCCCTCCAGGACTAGCCTTGCAATAACATGGGTTTCAAGTTTTAAATTCCTAATGAGTGAATAAGTAAATGAATATGTATCTTATTTGAGCTCTATTATTATATACTCCAATGTTGCCTAGTTATGCCTGAAATTCCCTTAACTAGAGTGTTAGTCACCCTTCTTTCATTTAAGGATCAGGCTGAAAATTCATGGGAAAGATGCATTAATGACTTGAATTCACACTAAGGTGCAAATGCATATCAAAGAATTTTTTGAAAGAATATTTCAATTGTAAGATGCACTAGAAGCCCAGGAGGGACCATGAGAGTACAGAAAGCAAAGATTTACCTCAAGATACATGTTTACACTGTAGAATTTCCATCTAAGATCTAAGTTCAAACACACCCACCCTTCCAAAATGGAGTTGGAGTTGAACTTTTTAAAGCTGAATAAACTTGTAACCTAACAACCCAGTAGGAGGAGGAGGAAGTAGAATTCTTGGGACTAACTCTAAACTGGATCAGTGATTGAGTAAGAAAAAAAAGTGAAATATGAGTGCTCATTTATTGTTGAGCTCCGACAGCATACAAATCACAAATTACAACATTACAGTTTATTTATTTTTTTAAATGATTAATTTATTTATGATAGACGTAGAGAGGGAGAGAGAGAGAGGCAGAGACACAGGCAGAGGGAGAAGCAGGCTCCATGCCGGCAGCCCCATGTGGGACTCAATCCCGGGACTCCAGGATCGGGCCCTGGGCCAAAGACAGGCGCTAAACCGCTGAGCCACCGAGGGATCCCCAACATTACAGTTTAAACTCTTTTTGTGGGGCACTGGGGTGGCTGGGTGGTTGAGTGTCTGCCTTTGGCTCAGGTCATGATCCTGAGATCCTGGAATCAAGTTCCACCTCGGGCACCCCGCAGGGAGGCCGCTTCTCCCTCTGCCTGTGTCTCTGTCTCTCTCTTTCTCTCTCTTTCTCTGTCTCTCATGAGTAAATAAATAAATAAATCTTAAAAACAAAAAGCAACAACAACAAAAAAACTCTTTTTGAATACATTCTGTTGCCACCACCTTCCTACATTCTGCATTGGTTTGGTAGTTTTTCCTTAAAAGAGCAAGAGGAGTGAGCATGAATGTGGAACTTAGGCCAGAGGTATCTGATACAGTTTTTTAGTTTGATGACTTTTGTCTGAGGGACTAAACACACTCGGAGACTGTTGATTAGAAGAGGTTTTTATTTTATTGAGGCCAGTGGGTAAAGGGGAGAGGAGGAAGGGGACCCCAGGGTTAGGGAAAACTCACTTATCTGGTAAGTCTTTGACCATACATCTTCTTTAGTTGATATTACTATTGGATATCGTATTTATAGAGAGTGCAACCTCAGTGCCAGTTGAGTTCCAATAATTTATGTCTCCTAGAGAAGTTTACTTTAAGAGGTTTTTTTTAAGTCAAATGCATCAAAATGCACCCCATCAGCCCCATATTGGACCCCAGAGCTTCCACTCGTAGAGGAGTCTCTGAGAATTCCCGAACACCGAGTTATTATTGCAATAATGCATGCCCTGTGTGCACGCTGTTCGCTTCCACAGACTCATTCCTCCTGACCTTCATTGACCTCTGCTGCACCTGTTCTCCCAGCTCCTGCTGCTTGGAATACTCCAACATTTCACCTGCATTCAGATCATCAGAACCTTTCTTGGGTGGCACGTCCTTTTTCTTTGTCTTCATCTCTCTCTCAATCTTCTTTCGGGAAACAAGAGAAATATGTTATTATACATGCAAACTTTCGGAGCAGAAATTTGATCCCAAGCCTTGTTGTGTATATGTATCATGAGAAAGCTTTGTTTAATCTGTAAAATCCTGCCCCTGCCTTCAGACATTCCGGTGCCAGAATCTTTGGTCCAGTGGCACTTTGGTCCAGTGCCAGAATCTTCATAGATCATCTGATGTAGAAATGTACTCTTTTGTTCAACTTTGAGAGGTATTAATTTGTTTATTTTTCTTCTTGCTTCCCTCCCTCACTCTTCTTCTCCATCTTCAATCAATGGCTCTTCTCTGCCAATTTATTCAAGGAGGTATATGGCGGGGCAGAAAGCAGAAAAAAGTTACTTTTGTACTGAGGTATGTTTCAAAGGTCTGTTTCCATAGACTTGAGGGATTTGAAATGAACACCCTCATTTTGGTCACATGCTAGATATCAGGTGACATCCCAGGGAAGATTCACTGCAGAAGGGAAGCATCTAGGTTGATGGACACATAGAAAGTTTGGCCAAGAATTCCCAAATCCGTGGATGTGGAGAGAAACCAGTAGTATCACCAGATTTGGAGGGCCCATGTGTGCTGGGATGACTGATGCGTCCATAACCTGCCTACACGATGGCTAAATACCAGCTGCCCCCGTACTCCAATGCCCTGGTACTTTACAAGACCTCAGTGTACTGTGGCATAAATGAGGGTCTTTCATTATCAACCCCAGAAATGACAACAACTAACAATAACATCACAGTTTTATGTCCTGAGCATTGCAATCAAAGCTTTAATTTTTTAAAAAGATTTTATTTATTTATTATAGAGAAAGAAGCAGAGACATAGGCAGAAGGAGAAGCAGATTCCTTGCATGGAGCCCAATGCAGGACTCGATTCCAGGACCCCGGGATCCCAACCTGAGCCAAAGGCAGATGCCCAACCACTGAGCCACCCAGGCATCCCTGTTCTCAAAGCTTTAAATACAGTAGCTCATTTATTCCTTGCAACAACCCTATGATGAATGTATTATTAGCTTCATTTTACAGATGAGGAAACCAAGACACAGAAAAACTAAGTGACTTGTTTTAAGTCACATAGCAAGGAGCCAAGCTGAGATTCGAGCCCAGAAGGCATGGGATCTTGTCTGAGTCTGCTCAGTTTGCTGTAACAAAGCACCATCATTGGATGGGTGAAGCAGTAGGTATGTTTCACAGTTCTGGAGGCTGGGACATTCAGACTCAAAATGCCAGCTTATTCAGTTCCTAAAGAGAACTCTCTTCACAGAGGCTAGGTACCAGCTTCTCCCTGTGTCCCCATATGGCAGAATCAGTGAGCTCTGGTGTGTCTTCCCTTTCTTACAAGGGCATGAACCCCTCAAAGGGCCACACCCTGAGAACCTCAACCAACCCTAATTACCTCCCCAAAGCCTCATCTCCTAATTCTGTCACTTTAGAGATTCGGGGTTCAACATATAAATTCGGTGGGAGGGTAGGTGCAGGACAGGTCCCACGGACATTAAGTCCATAATAGGACTAGAGCCCATGATCCTAATCAAAAGACTGCAGTTTAAAACAAGTCTATATAATTCTGGGACTCCTGAGTTTGTGGATTGAGACTCCTACATCTTCTGCTAGAAAGCACGGCAGCAGACACAGTGCCAATCTAGTGGCACCATGGAACGGGCTACAGATCAATTGCATGCACCCTACTAATTAAATAGTTGGTGCCGTCATCCAGGGCTGAGAAGCAACTGGCCCACGGAAGTTTCCTATAGGGACTCGGACTCCATTTGATCTGCCACTAGTTCCCATTTAATTGCTACTGAGTAGAATGCACAAAGAACACTGGATTGCCTAGCAGCTCCTTGTGCCATGTTAAGAAATTGGAGGGTGAAGGCTGGAGGTGGAGACAAGGACATGAAAATGAAGAAGGTGGAAAAAGAAGAGAGTGGCCCCGAGCTCCAGAACTTAAAAGAAAGAGCCCATGTGGAGGAGAAGGGGACACAGATACCATCAAATGCTTGGCAGCCGGGCCGTTTTAAGCCAATGAAGCTGAAAGGACCTCAGGTGTTGCTTATTAAGAAACAGGCTTCTCACCTTTGCATCGCAGCCAGGGCTTCTTCCCACACCTGTTCTCCCACCAGAGCCCAGAACTGTCTGACACGGGAAAGCAGGGGTCAAAGCTGGGAGTCAGAGGAAAGTAAAGGAAGCCCTGCAGCAGGAAGGCAGGCCGGGCTGTGGGGATCCAGCGTGGGGCAGGCCCTGCCCTGGCTGCGTGCTGTCCCCCACTAACGGGGTCAGCGCCTGATAGCAAGTGGTTCCTGGCTACCTATGAAATCATTTACCTTAGACACAGAAATGAGTAAAAGTAGGTTCAAGGTAATCCCAGTAAGAAGGCATCCCTCACTTGGGTTCCTCCAAAATAGGGACAAAAGTAGCAGTATCTCTCACCCTTGCCTTTGCCAGATACCTGACACCAAACCCTAGACCATATCTTGAGCCAAGGGAATGACAGACTGGTTGTTGATGACTTGGGCCCCCTCAAACTCCATAGGATTCTTTCTTACTGATTGACTCTTTGCTTCAAAAGTGGATGGTTTGGAGAATGAGTTGTGATAGAATTATGAAATTAGTTTGGAAATGACTTGGATTTAGTTTGGAAACAGCACAGCACCGCAGCTTGGGAAACTGGTAAGCAAAGGAAAGGAAAGAAAGGCGGTTGGGAGAGAGTAGGATAGCAATAGAAATGTGTGGTCAAGGATGGCATGAGGAATTTGGGGATTTCAAGAGTAGAACAGGGTGTCGCCTGCAGCTTATGTGAGATATTCAGACAGGAAGTGGCCAAGCGGAGAAAGAATATTTTCAGTACCAGTGATTTAGGAATGAGATCCTCCTTCAGAGCTTTCGGAAAGATTTTATTATAGATTTAATTTGCTTTTCAATTACTTCTCTCAACACCAAGCTGTCTGGATCTGACCCTGTCCAGAGCTCCTTAAAGCAACAGGGGGCTAGCCTGAGTTTACCTGGGTTACAACACTGCAGTGAGGGACAAAGGCGACATTAATTCTCGCTGGGATCTGAAGTTGTGCATAAGCATTGGTCTGTTTTTTTCCACGTGGCAGTCCAGAGCTGGTCTCGTACCTCCGTGGGCATGCATCACACAAGCAATCACCTCCCACTGGCATGCCGTGGCTGCTAGAAGGTTCAGAGAGGCTGATGAGGGGCCAGCTGCCATATGATTGAGCAGGGAGACCAAGAGGGGGAATCCAGCTGCTTCTCTTTGCTGGGTCCTCCCTGCTGCCTGCCCTGTCCCACCTTCCCATGGAGGGAGTAAGGCCAAGTTCCTCCAGGGAAGTACACACCCTCCAGCTTCCCGAGAATTACGAATCCTCTTGGTGCAAGGGTTGCACGGAGAGGCCTATTGTTAACAACATCCCAGATAGCCAGGTTTTGTTTTAATGGCATCTCTTTCATCCTTCATCGAGAAGTCTGTCATAACAAGCTCCTATAAATTACCGCCAGCACTCCCGTTTTACCACCTCCAGCCTTTGAGCGGGGATACAGGGCCCATCAATCTTGTCAGACCCATCTCCGCACTCGGGGCTCAGCTGCCTCCCCAGGCTCCGCCACCCTCTGTGCACCCCCCCACCCCCCGCCTGTTGGCCTCTGGGCGCCCGGCCAGGATGGAAGTGGGGCTGCCTGCCGTGGAGTTTAATCAGACCCGGTGGGGGTCATGAAGATGAATGGGATTTAGGACTGAGGGTTAAGGGGTTTGGGGGTGGGGAAGGAGAAGAAACAGGTCAGCTGAAGATAGGGCTCAAAGAAACTAAATATTTCAGCTCCCAGAACTGGCTAGAGACAGTTGCAGGGGGAGAGAGAGATTGACACAGACAGGGAGAGGAAAGGAGAGAGAACTTTGTACTACTAGATACACAGACTTCAGCAGGTTCTGCAGCTCAAAGGATAGACTTGTTCATTATTGATTTTTGTCCATGTTTGATTAGAATCAGGAATGCAGAAAGGAGGGAGCAAGGAACTCTAAGCCCTGGGCACACTTTGATGTTTGTAATACATCAGGGTCTTAATAGTTTTTTTTTTAAAAGGGGGTAGATATCTAATACTTTTCCTCCTATATCAACTCAGGAGGCATTCTTCATCTTTTTCTTATGGTGAAAAATGAGTGCCAGACCTGAGAGGCCACAAAATCCCCCTGATTCAAAACACAACGAATAAATACATTAATAAATAATAGATAATGATAATAGTCACTTCCCATGGCAGACATTTACTATTCGAAGCTGCCCATGTGTCCCCTTAGCCTTGCTTCTCTTTCCTGGGTCCGAGGAAATGGAAGACTTTACACATTCCTTCCCCTTTGCTCTAGTTTTCCAGCTCCAACATGAGTTCTTCTCCACCTTGACATTGCTGAGTCTGCCACAAGGGAGAGAGAGAGAGAGAGAGAGAGGAGAGAAAGCAGGAAAGCCAAAGGAGCAGCTTCTCCTGATCCTGTTGAGGGCTTTGCAAGTTTATACTAACCAGCCACCAAAGTCAAGTGGAAGGGAAGGAGACAGCAAAATGTGGGAGGTGGGATTGGAAGCCGTTAGTGTTCCTTTCTGAGCAAGCTCTGCAACCCATGGTCTTTGAGCTCCCTGGCCACCGCTGGCTTTCACATATTGGTTCCTTCTTGGGTCCTTTCTCTTTCTAGCAGAATCCTGAAACCTTTCCCCGACCTGAGGCCAAGGTCATTTCCTTAAAGCTCCCTATCTTTTTCGACATCACTCTTGCCTCCTCTCCGGATGCTCTCCCTACCCCTAACTGAATCACCTTGCTTCCTTTCCCTCCTTTATGCACTTACTTAGCTTTTACAAAAGCTCAGTCTGTGATGTTCAAATACTCCCTTAACACCATTCTACAAGCACCACCCCGAAGAATATCCCCTCCCTTGTGACTCGCTGACCACAAATATTCAGATGATTTTATAGCCCCTCCCTGGTCCTATCTGATCATCTCGGCTCTGGTGCTGCCTTTCTACCTCTTCCCGGGTATTGGCACTTCCATATCCTGTGATAGATACCACTTAGCCCACTTCTGTTACCATCAACACCATTTCTTCAGCTCAAAGTCTCAGATCTAGCTTTGACTATTCTCTCACTTATATCTTTACTTTCCCACCAATCGCTGTGTTCTGTGAACACCCTGCACAATGTCTAGAATCCCTTTCTTCCTGTCCTTTCCCACTGTTGCCGGCCCTAGATTCCCTTACTGCTCTGCCTCTTGCTTAGAGATATATATGTATAGCTCTTGATTGCCTGGCTATTTCTCTGAACTCGAGTTCCTGCCTACTTCAGTTCACTCAGAACAGCTGTCATACCCATGTGGCTTTCTTCTCCTCCCTCTCCCCTCACCCCCAGAATGAAAACCCTCTTGTTTATAGAAAATCCTAAAATAATGGGAGGCAGAGCCCTGCCTTTCACTATAGTTATTGAAAGGAAATGAGTATGTATATCTCCTTTCTGGTCCCTTGGAAGCCAGGGCACAGGCATGTGACCTGAGCCTGGCCAAATTTATGGTCCTACCAGGAAATCTGAATCTGGAAAAGAGCAGCACAAAGACACCAGGAGAGTTAATGAAAATTTGCAACAGAAAGAGTTTGGTAGCATCGCCACAAATGATCAGCACTGGCAGGGCCAGTGCTATGCTTCCCTACCAGGATGACCTAGGACAGAATCTTGGCTGTGTCTCTAGATGCCTAGCCTGTCCAGAATCCTTCCCCCTTTCCAATCGAATTTTACATGCTTCTTGTCAATTCTGAGAGCGTCCCAATGGTCATGCGGCAAGTTCCATTCTTGTTTAAGTTATCCAGATGTAGGAAACATGTTTTCTAGTTTCTTTATTTGATGTTTGGACATGCTGGGGCCTTGCTGACCCTGGAGGAACTGTATGTCCCTGGGCTCGTCAATTCCTATAGATGAAGGACTCGTTTAACTTTCTATTTTTTTTAAAGCTTTTACTTATTTGTTTGACAGAGAGAGAGAGAGAGAGCCAGAAAGCACAAGCATGGGCAATGACAGAGGGAGAAGGCGAAGCAGAGTCTCCGATGAGCAGGGAGCCCAATGTGAGACTTAGTCCCAGGACCCTGGGATCATGGTCTGAGCTGAAGGCAGACCCCTAATTGACTGAGCCACCCAGATGCCCCCTTATCTGCCTCTCCTATGCAAACCAACCAATTTGGCACTCACATTCCAGCTACCTCTTTTATAGACCCTTTTATTTCCCTGTCCTAATCACCCCAAGACCATGTGCCAGAAAACTAGGGACAGTCCCGATGCCCCAGAGCCCACTGAAATCATTTAAACTAGCCAAGCCAAAGCCTTGCTCATTCCTTCTCATGTAAACCACAATAAAGGCTCTTGTCCATTTTTATTCTTCATTCCCTCGGCCTCTGGACCAACCTCGGTGTCCATCTGGTCACCCGGGGTGGCATGTGTACCTCTTGTTTCTCAGGATCTGTGAGCATTAAAAACTTTTTTCTTTCTGACAGTCATTTCCATGTCTGTGTGTCTTACCTTATCTGACTAAAACAAATCCCCGCACCCTTAAGACCTCAGGTTTTGTTCGAACATTTGCAGCCAGGAACCCCAACTGGTATAATGCTTATCTTATCAGAGTCTGATGGAGGTGGGAATGATCAGGAACAGGAAAACGCTAACTTCAGAGGGGTTTTACTAAAAAACAACAAAAGGCAGTCTCAAAGATGTCCAAGAATGGGAAAAAAACAAAACAAAACAAAACAGCCACATGATATTTGAACTAGGAAAACTGGGATCCAAATCCCTCTCCCCCATCCCTCAGGCTTCTAATAGCTTCTCTTCTCTGCTCCTCCCCATCAATCTGCTGCTCTATCATTTTCTCTCTGATTTCAAGCTTTCTTTGATTAACTGTCAGCATGCATATGGCCCCAAATGGCTGCTCTAACCTGACTCGATTTCCTCTTTCACCACGATGTAACTCAGTGCCCAGGAAACCACAGCCCATGGGCCACATTTTGCCTGACATCTGTTTATGTAAATAAAGTTTTATTGTCACACAGTCATTTCCATTCATTTATGTATTACCCATGGCTGCATGTGTGCTGCCGTGACAGAGCTGAGTAGCTGGGAGGGAGAGCAAATGGCTGGGAAAAGCAAAATATTTCCTGTCTGACCCTTCACAGAAAAAATTTGCTGACCACTCACTAACTGATTCAGTCTGTCTGGTACCCAGCTTCTGAATGCAGGTAAAACAGTAGAGAGATTCTGCTCTGGTTAGATTTCTACCCCTAGTCCAGTTACCTAAGAGAGAGGACATGGTATTGTGTCATCCTTTGGAATGTTTTGTTAAGTTTGTGGTGAAGGGACAAGTGTCTAAGAGATAAAGAAGTTGAAGAGAGAAGAGTGACTTGATCATCACTGTTAAGTTAAAAGTAAATCTACCAGGGGCACCTGGGTGGCTCAGTCCGTTAAGCATCTGCCTTCTTCTCAGGCCATGATCCTGGGATCCTGGGATCGGATCGAGCCCCACATTGGGCTCCCTGCTCAGTAGGGAGCCTGCTTCTCCCTCCCCCTCTGCTTACCACTTCCCTTGCTTATGCTCTCTCGCTCTCTTGCTTTTTTTTTTTCTTTCTTTTTTTTTTTAAGATTTTATTTATTTGACAGTACTCATAATGATGGGGAGAGGAAAAGATGGGCCAGTCAGGTTGCAGACTGAAGAATGGGCTCTCCTCGAAAATGACTGCATGATCTAATGCTCAAATGTGCCTAGTGACCAGAGTCTGCTTTGGGCAGGAGTTAATATCTGAAAAGTCTAAGAAAAATCAGTATAGACTATGAAAGAGAAAGTCCAAGTATCATCTACTCTGTCTCCTGAAATGATCTAAATCTGAATTCATGGGGGCCAGAGCGGACCTGTAAACAGAATCCTACCCCTCACAAGACAGGGCCAGCCATGGCTTCACAGCTAGGCTCACTCAGATTCATGGAGTCCAGTGGGAAACTAGAATTCTGGAGAGAAACTAGTGGAAAAAAATTAGATTTGGGGAACAGAAAAGTGAGGGGAGTTTTTAAAAGCTAGTATTGGGTTGGCAAGCCTGTACCAGGTAATCACTCCAGTTATCTAGACACCTGGCTGGAAGGGAGAAAGGCTAATTCCTAGCTGGGGCAGCCAGTGAGCTGGGGCTTCATGCTTAGTCCATGCAGAGCTCTGCTGTGAAAATGAACCTTGCTGAAACTGCAGATACTAGGAATCAATGGTTCTTTCTGAGATGGGCGGCAAAAAGTAGAGTATTATATTATTTACTTCTTTTCCTAAGAGGCAGCAGCACCAGGATGCTGGCAAAAGGGAGAGCTTGACAGTCGGTACAGAGCCCTGCTCGAGAAGTTTCATCTTGTAACAGTCCGTAGGGGCTGGCCCAGGCTTGTCCACCCTGCACGTTGAGGCACAGAATCCACATGGGGTTGCAAACTTAGGTGAGGTTCATCCTTCTATCATCCAATCTTATAGAACAAGACATGGAGTTGACAGAGCTGAAACTCAAGTCTGCACGTTGGAAAAGGAGATTGACTTCAATTATCCCATGACTTGTGTTGGTGGCAGTCAATGTGGAGAAGGAAAACCATGGTGGCTTTACAGTATATCAATTTTTTAAAATAAGGCTTCTTATTCGCTAATTATTTAACATATGTACACTTTGAATCCAGTACAGAATTATGAACTCTCAGAGGTCAGACTCGTGTTGAGATTCCCATCTACACATCCCTACAGGCAGGCCGTCCATTCCTACACCCGGTACGTGGTATCGAACAGGGTGTTGGACGATTGGCAGAATGAATACTTGAAATGTTTTTCTCTAGGCAGATTCCATCCAGGTATCCAGCAGGGCACTGGCAAGAGGCCTGCTTGAGAGGATGTTCTGCTTCTGTTTTTGTTCTAATTATGTAACCTAAGCAAATTGTTTAATAATCAGTATTGTTTTCTCGTCTTTGTCAAAGGGGGAAATAAATGCCATCCTAGGTTTATTATGAGGATTACAAAAACAAATGCTATATGTCAGCTGACACCACGATGTATCGCTCCTCACCTTCTACTCTGGCTCAGAGAAAGTGGTTCCTGCTCAGCCATTATTTCCTTAGCATTTGGGCATTATCTGGAACTGTTTAATTTTGGCAATAATCAGTGCCTTTTCGATGTATGAGTTATGAATCCAAAAAATCCAGTTAGCATTTAGAGGGAAAACCGTGATCTCCATTAGCAGGACTAGAGATCCCTAAAGACAGAGTTTACTTCAATTTCACACATTTCCGACTTTTGTCATTTCTGGAGATCCTGGGAAACAGGAAGACAGTTTCAAATGAGGTGTTTGCTCCTCCCTTTTGAAAGTAATTCTCAAGTGTTTATTCTTCCTCCTCTCCTGTTTTGAAATTGTTCTGTTGTTTCTATGTGCCTCTGAAAGCATCGTTTCAGCTTCAGTTAGACTTACAATTACTTTTTTTTTTTTTTTTTGATGAAATAACATTCCTGGTGGCAGGAACAAAGCTTTTTATTTGTGTTCCTTCACAAATATGTTCCCATCACACATGTCTAAAAGGCCATTTACAACAATTAAGACACAGTGAACATAAAAATAGTGTACTGCTAACAGTCCTCATCACCCCAAGCTGCGCTCGGCGTCCTTATGTATGAAGCCCTCTGTGTCCCTCCCCACCAGAGATGTCACCGTCACCCGGCAATCCATCTGAAATATTGCATTTTATTGAGCCATTCACCCAGTATGCATAGTATTATGAATCAAGGTTATTTCTCATAGACTTTTGCTTTTTAGTGGTAGTCACAGCTGTGATAAAAAAAAAAAAGGCTGATTTATTCTTATTTTTTGTTCTCCATCTCCATTCCCTTTGGAGTAAATTCAATAGAAAAGTGGGAGGAGTACAAAATCCACAAATCCCCGCATCGCGAAATTCATCAGAGCAGGATGCTATCTCTTGGGGGCATTAATTTCTCTAAAGGGAATGTTCTGCTCCATGTAATCTATCCACGCACCCAGGCAGGCTGCAGTCCGGGGCGCCAAGCAGGCAGTGTCTATTTGATGGCACGTAGTGTGACTGGGCCCAGAGACTTTGAGAACAAAACAACTACCAACTTGTCTTGGCTGATCTTTGTTAAAGTATGGGAACACTTCTGCTGAAATATGAAAAGTTATGGTCAAATCGAACCTCCTATAGAAAGACTCTCTAATTCTGCTTAAAATCATTAGAGGGGCCTCCCAGGTGCCCTCCCTGAGCCCACAGTTTTCCCCTCTGGGAGAACACAGTTGCCACCATTACCTGACCCCCATTAGAGAGAACTTTTGTGTTGGTGGAGATTTTGTTTTATTAATTCTGCTCCACCAATTGAACACATAGTAATTACTCCAGAAAAGTTGAATCACTCAGAATCCAGGTGCCCAGATAACATTTTCTTGAAGACATAAATCCATTCCAAGAACCCACTTACCAGCCATTTCCTGTGATTTCCTATTCCCAATAGTTCTAAGCAGTTTTCGGGTCATTCAAAAGCGCTTTTTTGTGCTTATCTCATGCCTTCCCTTGACAACTCCCTATGAAAATCAGCCGATAATACATTAGCTTAAATCAGTCCACTGTGCGATAGTAGTTTGTTCATATGTATTCCATTCCTTTGAAATCAGTGGTGCCCAATACATTTGATTGACATGTAACATTTACCATTTCTAACACTAACAGTGGCTCACAATGTGGTGATTCTCAAAAGGTATAGAGGGAGGAGGAACGAGATACAATGTCTGGTGTTCTTATCAGAATCTTTTGGGGATCCCTGGGTGGCGCAGCGGTTTGGAGCCTGCCTTTGGCCCAGGGTGCGATCCTGGAGACCCGGGATTGAATCCCACGTCGGGCTTCCAGTGCATGGAGCCTGCTTCTCCCTCTGCCTGTGTCTCTGCCTCTCTCTCTCTCTCTGTGACTATCATAAATAAATAAAAAAAAATAAAAAAATAAGAATCTTTTGGAAGTCTATGTATTTTGAAATGGTACCCACCCCCCCAATTCACTCTGCATAGATTTAGGTACTTGAGAATCCAGCAGTGCCTTTCCCCCCTCTGTCTCCTGACTTTTGATACTTTTGGCACACAGGTGATGTGCTATATGAGTTAGGTAACAACTGTCATTAACAAAGGCCAGAAGAGAAGTAAGTGGTCAGGAGAAGCATAGATCTGTACTTATTGAAGACAGGAAAGAGAGCTAGTGTAGACTTGTCCTAGCAGATGCAGAGGTGACTCAGGGCAGTGTGGTTTTAGCACAAGAGAACCTGTGGCCTGAGAAGATTCACTGAAACCAAGAATCTGGGTTGAATGAAAAACATGAAATACTATGCTTCCCTATTTGACATTTGATTCCAACATTTCATGTGTTTCTGCTGTGTTTTTTTTTTTTTTTTTCCTTTCCCCTCAGACCCATCAGGCTACAACTGGTACCTCCACCTTGTGCTTTTTCCCAAAACAACCCATGCATAATTTAGAGTGGCACTCACATTGTTATTTCAGTTAAAGACACAGTAAAGGTAGAAACAACACAGAGCATGTCTGTCCGTTTCCTTAGCTATACTTCTAAACACATTCAACTCTCTTACATGCCAGCTGTCTTCCTCTCTCCAGCCTGGGCTTCTTTCTAAGTGCAATCCTGTTTCTACCTCATATCTTCACAGAATTCTTGAAAGAATGGTCTGATTGTATTATCTTTACCAACTTACTAGTGTCCCAACCCATTACAATATGGATTTTGCCACCACCATGAAGCTAATGGTGGTTTGCCAATGATCGTAAGGGGGACACTTATAGTCTAGGGACAGCTTCACCTTCTCTTCCTTCCTGTTTGTGACACCTTCTCAGTTTGTTACCTACCTGGTTTGTTATCTTCTTAGATTCACTCCTGCCTCTCCAGGCACTGCTCAGTCTCATGAGGTGAGCCTTCTTACTCTCCCCGAGCATTAAA
This sequence comes from Canis lupus familiaris, assembly GCF_011100685.1. NCBI lineage: Eukaryota > Metazoa > Chordata > Mammalia > Carnivora > Canidae > Canis > Canis lupus. Next base: position 29,454,684 of record NC_049237.1, read on the forward strand.
TGCCCATCTTGCCTGCAGGTCTACCCTTGAAACTCCCTGCTCCCAACTCATGCTATCCCTGGCTGATTTGTTAGCCAAACCTCACACTTCAAGGTTTCCCACAGTTGTGCTCTTCTCCCTTCTCTTGGGAGCGCCAGATCCCAGTGGCTCCCTGCTTATTTACTTCATAGCTCCAGGATGGCATGCAGGGATGACAAGACACTACCAAAGGGATCCCTTCCTCCTAGAGATCCATCACAAAAATTCTGCAAGTTGAAAATACAGTTCAAAGAGTTTTATTATCTTCCTACCTGGTGGCCTTCTGTGTGATACAGAAACCCCCTCAGCTGGGCACCTGGAAGTCCACACTCCCTGCTTCCCCTTGTTTTCTCCGTCTCTGCCCTTGCCCAGCTCCCTGAGCCACGCAGGCAGCATCACCGTAGTCAGCCAGAGAGACCCCTTAACGGTTGCGTTGCAGAGGCAGCCAGTGGATCTTAACTCTTCAGAACGGAGCACCAACGAGATAAATAGACGTCCCATTTGATAATGTTTATCACTTTTCACAGTACAGTTTCAATGCATTTTATGTTAAAACACTCCTTGTCCAACATGGGGAGGATTAAAAAATGAAATAACATACAGTACTTGGCATTGTAATGTATAATTTCCTAGCATAGTTCCTGATGCAGAGAAATGTTTAAAAATGATTCAGTATTTTAATTAACTCCGCATTCTGACATTTTTGGAGCTATTTAAGTTTGGCAGTGATCAGTGTCTTTTCATTGTATGGGCTTTGAAATTGAAAGACCAATTCAGCATGCATTGGTATTTATCGGAAAGACGACGAGAGGATATGCAGTCCCACCGCATACATTTCCAGCAGCTGGCAGAGTGCTTACCCCTGGGCAGCCTACGAGAGCTCAATCTCAGCACACACAGCATAGAATGATTGTCCTCCCTTCCCTGCATGGGTCACTGCCATGACCTAGATTAGAGGTCATCTTTAATCCCTGTCTTGTCTCCATCATTCCCACACCTACTCAGTCACCGTCTCATTCGTGTATCCAAAATACAGCCCAGATCGTCTCTCTCCCTCTCTCATTTCTGAATTCTGTCCTCCAAAAGTAGCTGAGAATAACGTTCAGGACAGATGCAGTATTCAACAATTGCTTAGTTTTGTGCTAAGTGTTTTGTGTTCTTTATCAAACCCGTTCTTCACAGACAGGTTATGAAGGATGTGTTATCACCCCCATGTTGCAAATGAGCAACCTGAGGCCAGGGGAGCTAGTCAAGCCCACGATCAGCCAGCTAGGAAGTGGTAAAGCACAACTTGCACCTAGATCTCTTCTGTCTGATTTCAGAGCTTGCCTTCTTCAATTCTCCATCACACATCCTCTGCTGCCACTGTGCCTCTTATTTTCTCTTTCTCTCTTCCCTGCCTGTGCTCTTGGTGAATGCCTGTGTAGTCTTCAAAAGTAAACTAAAATAGTCACTGCACATGAGACTCTTTCTTTGTCACCTTCTCTTGCCCCCTGCCATGGATCATTCTCTGTTTTCTTGTAGCACTTCACACTCACATGTAGGAATACACATATTCTATATTATTCTAATTTTGCCCAGTGGCTATTCTGGAATACTCTCTGTGTTGTTTTCACCCTTGTTTTTCCATTATGTGCCTTGTTTCCCTGCTTTCAGCCAGCGAGGGTAACCTTCATTCAGTGCCTCTGGGACAGGATGGCCAACAGACTATGGAGGAAAAAAATGAATCGATGTGGGGCTTTTGAATTTCAAACAACCTGAGCCCCCAGAGGGAATGATGCAGCACTCGGATAGAGAGTTGGGAAATTGCAGTTGCGTAAGGAGCGATAACTAACTTCTTCTCCCCCCCCAACTAGGCAAACATTCCCTGGATGGAGATGAGGAAGGTCTCTGAGACGATGATAGATTGATTTATGAATTCTGGATAAAGGAGAATAGGAGGGGGCTCTGCTCCCCACAGCCAGATGGACCCCCAGGACTGAACTGTAGAATCCTCATTATGTTTAGGAGATGAGAGAGCAAGTGACCTTATTCAGTCCACTCTACCTATTGAGCACCTACCTCATGTCAGGCACTATTCTAGGTGCCAGGCATACAGCAATGGATAAAGGAGGGGAAATTCTGCTTAGGTTAAGGGGCCTTAAACTGCTTCACTGAGTTCCTGTGTTCAGGCTTGAGAATGGCAGAATTACCCTGGAGAGGGTCAGAGGGAGACCTAATAATGGGCTAGATATTAATGAGCCTTGTACCTGGACCAGTAGTGAGCTCCACAAATGGTTGAAGACCAGATCAGAAAAAGGACATTTCAGAAGATGGCAGTGTGCCTAGATAAGGACCCTGGGGGGCTGGTCAATCCTGCATACTACAGTGCTACAGTGCATGTGAGCCACTCCTCCCTCTTCCTCTGCCAATGCCCCCAGCCCCCAGACCAGATCATCAGACAACCCTAGATTAACTGACATTAAGTTCTCTTATCTTGGTGGAATGTGGTCTCAACTGTAAGTTAAACTGAATTATAAGAAAATAAAAAGGGTTGTATTGCCCAATCTCCTGAATTAGTGGCCTGAGATTTTTACCTGCTGTAAGTCTTTGTTTTTTTTTGTTGTTGTTGTTTTGTTTTGTTTTGTTGTATTTTGGTTTTTGTTTGTTTGTTTGTTTGTTTGTTTTTTGCTTTTTACCACAAGACCATGAATTCTCTGAGAGCACTTGATTGATCAGGGGCAGCTATGATTGGTAGACATGTAAGTTATTGCACACACTCATTCATTTTTCACATTTATTGAGACTAATTCTTGAGCACTGGGCCAGGGGCTGGATATACAGCAGAGAAAAGACAAGTTCCCAGCACTCAGAGAAACAAACCCTCAGCCAGGGGTTATGTTTTAAACAGGACGACTGGTCAAGGCAGGATGTGTGAAAGTGAAATGATCACCTTTCCCTTATCAGAGGGTAATAATTTTCTTGGTTGATTTTGGTTTCTGCATTTGTTCACATATTTCTAAGCTATAAATTCTCTGGAAAGTCTAAGATTTCTATCACCCTCCCTTACCCCTGCATCACCAGCATCTCCTGAATATCACATTTTTGGGGCTTCGTTGTCTTCTTTAAACTAATGCTGGAATATTTATCCCAACACTACTTACCTTTTATACACAAGTCCTCATTTAGAGTCTTAAACTTAGAAAGGAAGAGAGTCATTAGCAGCTGCACCTAGCTAGACATTGAGTTGGTTTGAATAACTTAAGGGCTACCTTAAACACTTCTAAAAGGCTGCTAATCCTTGAAGTTAGTTGTCAGAGAGAAACATCAGTGTCCTGGGAATCAGCTCCTATAAGCTCAGAGATATTCAGTGGGTTCTTAAAAATACATTTTCACTTGATTTAAATAGTTTGCTTTTTAATGTTGCTTTCTCTATAAGGAGCTCAAACATTCTGCAAGCAAAGTAAACAGGAACACACAGAGCCAACTAGTGTGGATGACAGATCGTTGGAGTATTTAATTAAAGCAAAGCAAATAAAAATACTCCCCAAACTCTCCTTTCCAAAAAAAAAAAAAAAAGAAAAGAAAGAAAGAAAAAAGAAAAAAGGAAAAAAAAAATCTATGTTTTGCTCCTCTTATGCTCCTCACTCCTGTGATACTTGTTACCTTACCCCCAGATTACTGGAACAACACACTAACTGCTTTCTGTGTCTCCAATTCAAGGCACCTTCAAATCTGTTTTCCACATTGTGCATTACCAGACTGATCTTTCCAAATGATTTGTTAAATTTTACATCTCTGCTTTCCTACTGTAGCTCCCCCCCTTTTTTTTTAATTTTATTTATTTATGATAGTCACAGAGAGAGACAGAGACAGAGAGAGAGAGAGAGAGGCAGACGCAGGCTCAATGCACCGGGAGCATGACGTGGGACTCGATCCCGGGTCTCCAGGATCACACCCTGGGCCAAAGGCAGGCGCTAAACCGCTATGCCACCCAGGGATCCCCTGTAGCTCCCCTTTCTAAGCATCATTCATGTTTCCTCATTGAAAGGGCCTACCTTACAGGTCTCTTTCAAATAGGGTGGCCATGCATTGGTTGGCACTGAACTGTCCTGGTTTATGCCTGTTTTCCTTTTTTCTCTCCAAGTTGGCTCAGTTTGGAGAACAACCTATACTGTGTAGATCATTACTCAATATTCCAGTGTGGCTCATGCCGTTAAAATCTCCCACCCCTTAGCCCTCTGCTGGCTCTTTCACTCCCCTGTGGGTCTCAGGCTCTATCCTTTTTTATGGGAAGCACATCCCTGTTCCTCCACCCATTCTTCAAGATTCAACTCATGTTTCATCTCCTCTGAAAGGCCTTCATCAGCACTCCTGGCCATGCTGTGCTCTCCTATAAGGCTTTATAACCTCTTAGCACCATTCATTTTGACACTTCATCATTTACTACTTTGCATTCTTAATTAGCAAGAATGAGAAAGAAGGGGATCTTTCACGTTATACACTTTCTAGGACAGCACAAGTATTTTTTTCTTTCAACATTTTATTTTAGAAATTCATGCATGAATGAAAAGTTCGATGAATTGTGCAAAAAATATGTGTATGCTTCACCTGGAGTCAGCAATTGTCAATCTTTTGCCACATTTGATTTGTCTCTCTCATTTTCTCACTGCTCCTATCTCTGCTGTCTCTGTCTCTAAGTGTGTCTGTGCATACTTTTTTGCAGACCCATTTTTAAATAGGTGACAAACCTTGATACTTTACCCTTAAAGAATCCAGAATGTATATCCTAGAAGAAGGATATTTTCCAACATAATCACAATATTAACACACCTAATAAAATTAACAGTCATTCCACAATGTCCTCTAATGTATGTACTCAATTTTATCTAATCGTGCTTAAATGGCTTGTATAGGTATATGTGTTTCCTAGCATGGCTATAACGAATTATCACACTTAGTGGCCTAAAAACACAAATTTGTTATCTTACAATCTGAAGGTCAGAAGTCCAAAATAGGTCTCACCCGGTTAAAATAGAGATGACAGAAGGGCTGTGCTCCTTTCTGAAGACTCTGGCGGGGAAGGTGGGAAGGGTACTTCTTATCTCCTCCTCAAAGTCAGTGGTGGGTCAGACATAGGAGAGCAGTTACAAACATTTCCATTCAGAAAGGGATATAATGGAGGGCACCTGGCAGGCTCAGTCAGTTGAGCACCTGATTCTTGATTTTGACTCAGGTCATGATCTCGGAGTCCTGAGATTGAGCCCTGTGTCAGGCTCCCTGCTGAGTGTAGAGCCTGCTTGGGATTCTCTCTTTCCCTCTCACTCTGCTCCTCCCACTACCCTGTTTGTACTCTCTCTCTCTCTCTCAGAAAAAAAAGAAAAAAGAAAGAGAAAGAAGAAAGAAAGAAAGAAGAAAGAAAGAACGGAAAGAAAGAAGAAAAGAAAGAAAGAAAGAAAGAAAGAAAGAAAGAAAGAAAGAAAGAAAGAAAGAAAGAAGAAAGAAAGAAAGAAAGAAAGAAGAAAGAAAAAAAAGATACACTAGAAGGAAAAGAGGGCACCTGGGTGGCTTAATGGTTGAGTGTCTGCTTTTGGCTCTGGTCATGATCCCAGAGTCCTGGGATCAAGTCCCACATCAGGGTCCCTGCAGAAGCCTGCTTCTCCCTCTGCCTGTCTCTCTGCCTCTCTTTCCATGTCTCTCATGAAAAATAAATAAAATCTTAAAAAAAAGACAGGAAAGAAAATGTCTCCAGTGCAAAGCACTTCCAAAATCCATTCAGGCTAACTCCATTTCATTTCAAGACCTAGAATCAATCCTCTGCAGCTCATGGCTCTGCTCTCTGAATCATCCTCCCTTTCTCATGAAAGGTAGTTCATGTTCATTCACAGTTGAGTGATTTTATCAGCCCCTTTCTTTTCCTATAGAGTTTTGAAGGTCTTCAGCCTTCTTTCATTTTATACTCTCTCCTCCCTTTCACTCTAAGCTGGCAATGTCTCTGTTCGGATAAAATTCTGAAGAACTGGGGGTGGGGTGGAGGGTGGTGCCTCTGATGTATATCATAGATTGACTCCTTTAGATAAGAGGCTCCTCCCATCCCCTCCTAGATTCTGCTAAGAGGGCTGAAGGGGTACATTTGTCACATACCCTAATCTCTTCAGTTAGCTCCCTGTGACTGCATAATCTTCCAACCTTTTAAGGCACTAGTCAAAGTTGTCCAGTCACACCTTTGGTCTTCTTTCTAGAACATACTTTCCTGATAGTGATTCTCCCAATAGCACTTTGTGTAAACTGGGCAGATTGAGAATTTCCTAAATTATCAAGTCTTGCTTCCTTTTTACAGAACAGTTCTTCCTGCATTCCATCTCTTTTCTGTTACATTTTATTATAAGCATCAACAAGAAAACTGTACCTTCCACATGTTGTTTGGAAAGCTCTTCATCTAAATGCACATTTTCAAAGTATACGATTTCCACCTTCTATGTAATTACAGGACGTAATTCTGTTACTATATAACAAGAATCTTCTTTCCTCTGGTCTCCAGTAACAAATTCTTCATTACTTTCTGAACCCTCAATGACAGAGACAGAGTCATTACTACCCAGCTTTCTACCACTGGTTTATTCAAGACAATCTAGGCTTTTTCCTCTCATGCTCCTTAAAATTCTTCCAGCTTCTTTCAGTGCCCAATCCCAAAGCCATTTCTATACTTTTAGCTGGTTGGTAAAGAACCACTCCACTTCTGATACCAGAATTTCTATCAATCTCTTATTGCTACTGTAACAAATTACTACAAATTTAGTGGCTTAAAACAACTCCCATCTGTTATCTTACAGTTCTGGAATTCACAAGTATGAAATGGTTCTCACTGGACTAAAATCAAGGTATCCACTAGGCTGTGTTCCTTTATGAAATCTCTACAGGAGAATCTGTTTTCTTAGTTTATCCGGTTCCTTGATGTTGCCTGCATTTTTTGGCTCATGGCCCCTTCCATTATCAAGGCCAGTAATGACACCTTAGTCCTACTTTAGTAATGGATTATTAAACTCTGACACTCCCTTTTCTGTCTTTTTCTTCCATTTAGAAGGATCCTTATGAATATATTTGGACCCACTTGAATAATCTGGTATAATCTCTTTATTTTAAGAACAATTTGTTAACAGCCTTAATTCCTGCTTCCTTGTAATATAATATATTCATAGTTCAGTGGATGAGAGTGTCAGCACCTTTGAGGAGTCACTATGCTCCTACCACAATATGTTTCTCCTCCAATCTGATTTCTAATAAAGGTTTACAGATTACATTTGAAAATGATATCTCTTTTATTTTCTTTCCTTTTTTAAAGATTTTTATTCACTTATTCATGAGAGAGACAGAGAGAGGCAGAAACACAGGCAGGGGGAGAGCCCTGCGGTGAGCCTGATGCAGGACTCAATCCCAGGACCCCAGGATCCCAACCTGAGCCAAAGGCAGATGCTCAACCACTGAGCCACCCAGGTACCTCAATATCTCTTTATTTTCTTTTAATCTAGAATAGTCCCATCACCTCCCTTTATTCAATAAACACCATCCCCCCTTTTTAAAGATAGTGAGTTTTATGAAGAAACCATACCAGATGTTAGTAGACCATCCCATATTCTGCCTTTGTATTATTGTTTTTACATATTTAGATTCAGGTTAAACATTTTGTCAGGAACACATTGTTTGATATGTTCTATGCATTATATTGCATCATATCACCACTACTAGTAATGCTAAGTGTGATTACTTGGTCGCAGGGGACCACATCACTCTACCATAATGGTATAGTTTTCCTCAAGTTATCCAAAGGAATAATTTGGAGAGTGACACTTTGAGATTGTGTAAATATCTGTTTCTTCCACTATATTGTCCACAATGGTGGAACTTCTATCGACGATCTTTCACAAATCAGTGTACTATGTTTTGAGATGTAAATGATGATTTTCTAATTCCATCACTCCTTCTATCATTATGATCTGGCATTTTTCTATAAAGGAGAATACTTACTCCTTTTTTTTCTTTTCAAATATTATTATAGTCTTGAGTATTTAAGGATGATGATGATGATGATGATTAAATGTGTTATAATCCATTACTGTCAGGGTTTTTAGTTGCTGTTGTTTATTTGTTTTGTTTTGCTTAATTCTCAAGGTATCTCCTATACAACCCATGTGAGCCCCCTCAGCTCAGCTCCTGTGTTCTCTTGACATATTTCAATAAGCTTTGGATGCCTCCTTGCTTTCTGTCACAATCAGATGGCCAGAGATTCTCTTAAAATTTTATCCAGAATCAGTCATTTCTCCAAGCAGCCCTGAATCATTTTAAATGACACTGGTATTTAGAAACAGAGGCCTGATCACTAGAGATACTCACTGTGACTGTGGAAGTCACTCAAATATCTTTAACTTTCTTCCTGTTGCTAGCTCAGTTCTGCTCTGGAACTTGGCTGATGAATGGATGATGAATTCTTAAACAATCGACATTATTAATCTTCTTACTAAATAAGCTAGGGCACATCAACATGCTTTGGAGTTGTAAATTACTATTCAAATAGTAGGGTTTTTTGACAAAGATTTTGAAGTTAAGGTCATGTGGAGAAATTTGATAAAGTGAGGGAGAGGAATAATAAAGGAAAAAAATCATTATTAAATAAAAATTATTAAAAACACAGAAAGGGAGAGAACAAATATTTTTGTAGCTTTGTGATGTCAGAGAGACTTGGTTTTGGCTATGGATTCTAAGTCTGGCTGTGAAAGAATTGAAATTATTCTGGTAGATAAGCCTTCTGTGTAACCTTTTCACAAAACACCTGAGCCCTTTGCCTTCTGAGCTGTCTGAGCCAAGGGATGGTAAGGGAAGATAAAGAAAAGCAGCTAGAATCCCACTACTTTGAGAGCGTGTGCCTCATGCTTAGGCAATGAAAAGGCTACCAGAATGAGCCAGAAGGAACATGCAAATATCATCTCTATATCATCAGTAAGGTCCTTACATTCTATCCTTTGAGCTGTTTTCCTATCCTGTTCATTTCTGAGCAATGACTCCTTGTCAGAAATGCTATCTTGAGGGGCACCTGGGCGGCTCAGTCAGTTAAGCGTTCAGCTCAGGTTATGATCTCAGGGTCCTAGGATCAAGCCCTGTGGTGGGTTCTGTGCTGAGCACTGAAGTTTGCTTATCCTTCTCCCTCTGCTCCTCTCTCTTCTTCCTCCCTCCTCCCTGAGTGCTCTATCTGAAAGAAAGAAAGAAAGAACGAACGAAAGAAAGAAAGAAAGAAAGAAAGAAAGAAAGAAAGAAAGAGAGAAAGAAAGAAATGTTATCTTGAAGCAAAGTGAGACATTAACTTACTGTGAAAATCATAGTGCTTTCCCTCTCAGTACCTGAGAACGCTCCTGGAAACTACCGTCATTAGGAGAAGTTCCAAGCCAAGAGTCAATTTACAGAAAATGGAAGAAATTGTCCAATCAACTGAGATTTATTGAGTGTACAGCCCCATAATGTGGAGCATAAGTTTTGTCTCTCTCTTTACTCAAATATAATTACAAGACGATGTTATTATAATTCATTTTGAAAGAGAACTTGTTCATGCTAATGTTGACAAAAATAAAATAGAGCTACCCAAACAAACAAACAAACAAACAAACAAAAAACCAACACATGAATTCAAGATGACTCTGGGCTCAATAAATTGATTAATGTTCATTATAGTACCCTAAATATCAGAGGGAAATTTCAATTAGGTCAAATTAAATTTTATAAAGGAAATTTGGACTGTAGCCAGGGCAAAATAGAGAATGTTTTGGCACAATATGTGTCTCAGAAAAAAAATCAGGTTTGGGGAAAGAATGCCACAGACTGTCCATTTAATGCCCTGCCAACTTCCCAGGGCAAAGGGAATTCATAAATCTATTAAGTAAAGAGCTTTCAAATGACAGGACCTATGTTTTATTTATTTTTGTATTTCCATTTTCCTTCACAAGGGTTAGCACCCGGAAGACATTCAATTACTGTTTTTGAATGAATAACTGAATGTATAAATGTAGTAGATAAAGGAATTGATTATATAAAAATAATTTTCCAAACTCAACTAATTATGTTAGAATCCATATTGCACATTAGTTATGATAGAAAACCATTTTTAATGGTTCAGGCTTTTATCTTCTTTTTAAAGCAGAACAAAGCATGTCTTCATTTCAATAATTAATTTCACCAATATAATAACTCAGCTGCTTCAGTGAGTTTGATGACACAGGAACAACCCGGCTTTGACTTTGTGGAGTGAAAAAGTATACAACTTTTCATTGAAGGAAACTTCAAATACATTGACTATGTCCCTGGGAGGAAAGAAAACCTTTCTCACAGAAAACAGTAAAAACACCATGTTTAAATATTGAATAACTGGCTACTTTGTTTTGATGGTTAAATCTATACCTAAACTGTGTGAACATATGGCAGCCTCTTAATACAAAGTTCCCCAGGATAACTGGAGAACTAGGGTGATCCCTAATTAAGTGGCAGTCTTAGAGACTAACCTTAATTAATTAAATGCTTCAGTAAGCTAAGCATAGCATCGGCGCTTCCAGCCTCATACTCTGGTCTTATCTCAACACGGTCAGGGACCTAGATGTTGGTGGTCATCTGTAATTAAGAGCAATGGCTCCTTCTGATGCTATACTTACATGTTGCAAAGAGAGCTCCTGAGTGCACTGAACTTGAACTCTGGATGGGCCAATTGGGGCTACACTTGTTACGACAAGCACCTGGGCACATGGTTAATGTGCACAATGTTGATACCTGTGTTTCTGCTGATGCCTGTGTTCTCACGTATGTGTATGTGTGTAGGTATGAATAAGGGGAAATAATTAAGTACACAAGAGCAAAAGGCATGGATAGAATGGTAGGTGGATGTGGCTCCTCTAACCTGGCAGGGAGAGGTCAGTGATTGCAGAGCTATAGGTGCAGGATTTCCCTTCCTCCCAACAGGAACAGTATGCTGTTGATTTGGCTACAGATGCAAAAGTTTTCACATTCCGTCGGTCACTGTATTTACACTGTACAGTTAATTCTGGAGTTACTTATTCATCGCAATAGAGAGTGCTCCTGTCTGGGGGCAGAGCTAGCAGTACTCAAATGATTGGTGCCAATCCTTCAGATCTATAGTGAGAGATGAGCAGAAGGTGGGCACAGAACATCTTCTAACTAACAAACCCGAACATGGCAATGTGGGCCACATTAGTATTTCTAAACATGACTGGCCTTTTCAATTTCCATTTCCTACAAATGGGAAACAATATGCCAATGACAGACTGACTGATGTTTCTCTGAGCGCTCCAGAGAGCGTTTGCTTCTTTCGGGAGAGTAGTCTGCAAATCTGGCAAATTCTGGCAACAGGTTTAACCCAGTGGAGGGAGAATGTTTTTATTTATTTTAAGGCCTGCAGCAGAGCCAGCAAGAGTTGTGATTAAATTAAAAACATTTATGTTAAGAAAAAAGAAGCAGCATTTGTGGAAGAATGCATTACAGACTCATCCCTGGTTGGGATGGAGAGGGCATGCAGAGAATCCTAGAGTTTCATTTGTTTGTGCTGTTCCTTCTAATGTGCTAGAATCATGACAAGGCATTATAATTTCCTTCTCTGGATTTTACCCTTTGAGAGCTCATTTCAAGCCCCTAGTCTTGGACCTTAGGGACACAAAAACCTAATTACCAAAAGCAAGGGAATCTTCAGTCCCACTGCCTTGTACTTGTGTTTCACTTGGTTTCAGAAGCTCGTTCTTTCTTTCTGGTCTTGTGATCCAGGTGAATTCAGCCAGGCTAGACAGTCACATGCTATTAAATATGTAGGGATTTACCCAGGAGCTATATTCCATTCTTAGAAACACCACGCTTATACCCTTAATCCCATTTCTACTTATTATTCTCATGAATATAATGTGAAATACAAACATGGAAGTCTGCATATATGGTATAAGTAGTTCCTTCTTGTCTTTCTACCTCAGCTCAATTCCTCACTGCCCCTTCTGTTACTATTTATTATAATTTATTTATTTTTCTATGGTCTATATCCACAAGTACAGTGAAAATGCCAGAAGGTAAAGTTTGAAAGAATTTACAAGACAGCGCCCAATAAGCCCTGCCTCCTGGTGTTCCTACCCCGTGTAATCCCCTTCCCCATTGTACCAGGGCTGGTCTCTGTGGCCAAGAGAACACAGAATTGATGATACATCATGTCACTTCTGAGATCAGGTTATGAAAGACTGACTTCTGACTCAGGCTTGCCCTGTCCTTCCCTCCTGTACTGAACAGCCCCATGGGAGGCCCACCCATGTGGCAAGAGACTGAAGCCACCTGCTGTCAGCCATGTGGTTGTGCTCCAACCCTCCAGGTGACTGCAGCCCTCGCCGGCAGCTTGATGTTACTGCATGAGAGGCTCTGAATCAGCATGGCTCAGATAAGCAGATCCTGGATTCCTTACTCAGAAACTGAGATAATAAATGTTTGTCTTGTTTTGTCTTTTTAAACATTTCTTTATTTATTGGAGAGGGAGACAGAGCATGCCCCAGTAGGGAAGGGGCAGAGAGAGAGGGGGAAGAGTCTTAAGCAGACTATGTGCTGAGCACAGAGCCTGACACTCAGGGCTCAGTCTCACCACCTAGACTGAGATCAGGAACTGAGCACAAATCAAGAGTCAGATGTTCAACTGATTGTGCCACCCAGGCTCCCCATAAATGTTTGTTTTAATTGCTAAGTTTGGGGGCAATCTAATCCAAATAATAGATAACTAATGCAAGGAAGACTAGTGTTTGATTGCATGTTCCAACTCCTAGCACAGCATGGCACAGAGATCTCAATGAATTGGCTAATAAATACTTGTTAAATAAACAAATGAACCCAAACAGCCATCAACTTTGCCCAAGCACATTCTATAAGGAATGTTTTGTATTTGTTCAAGTATAACTGGCAAAATTTTCATTGAAGTTGTTGGATAGGGAAATCCATTTATAAATAAATTGGGGAAAACCTTTTACCTGAAAAACCTAAGAGTAGTAGTTATAATCCCTGCAACTCTACTGCAGTGTGAAGGACATACCTTGTACGAAGCAGTTGACATAAACACAAAATTGTAGGGGCACCTGGGTGGCTCACAGTGGTTAAGGGTCTGCCTTCAGCTCAGGTCATGATCCCAGGGTCCTGGGATGGACTCCTGCATTGGGCCCCCTGCTGATTGAGTAGTCTGCTTCTCCCTCTACCCCTCCCCTCCTGCTCATGCTCTCTCTCAAATAAATAAAATCTTTATTTTATTTTATAATATTTGTTTTATAAATAAAATAAAGTATGAACAGTCTTACAGTATGATTTTATGAGACCTTCAAATTTCTTCTCCTTGGGGGCTGGTTAGGCAGGTATAATGAAGGGAAGTGTCCTTCCTGACTGGATCTCTTTAAGTAGTCTGGAGTCTCTGGTTTTGTTCTGGTTTTGGATCATGTATTGAGCCTCCCCATGCCTGTATCCATCCTGTGTAGACTCTATGGGGATGTGTCTTCCTGTTCATACAAGGCACAAAAACATTCTCAGACCTTCTAAGTTCTATTGTGTTCAAACTTTAAAATGAGAACCGCTAACTATTTGTAAGTTTACTTCCCTTCACAGCTTTTCTGAATAATGTTTTAAATAACCATTTCTTGAGCGTGGCTTCTCTCCTATCTCTCTCCTGTCTGTCGTCTGTCTGTCTCTATCTCTCTGACTTTTCTACTCTGTCTTTGCCTGTGCTCCTCTAGAGTGGTGGGAGTACTTTGATGACCTCTGTCTTTTTTGGCAGGAATGGAAGAATCTACAGGCTGAATAGAATCTAGAAAAGGCTCCTTAGTGTCTGAAAAATTGTTTATCGATTATTTGTGTCATAATCCACTACATAAAAGCCCACAGACATAGAACTTGTTTGTGAAGTCTTTGTAGTAGTTTCTACTTCACAGTCCAGTTAAAGAAGCCCTAAGAAGGGAAAGTGGACAGATCCACGTGCTCAGATAACAAAGTTGACCTAGTCTTCCAGCTTATCACAAAGCAAAGACGACAAAGGCAAGTAAGTTTAATGATAGCTAAAGTGCAACATCAAGGGATTGCAAATATGGCACAATTTCACAATCAATTAGTTTTTCAGTTTGGAAAACACTAGACATTTCTCTCTTTCTTGCAAGGCATCTAGAATTTTTAATATTCCTGTACACTGACTAACAATTGCCATAGTCCTATCTAGATTTGGTTTTCTAACCATGCTCTTAAATCTCTCCTAATAGGAATAATTCTCCTTCTGTCTTTATACCCAGTGGAATATCTTGTATTTAGGCATTTTGAAATATTTTAAAACTTTAATTGAATCATTACTGTACCCAGCTATGGCTGTTGAATTTATAAATGTTCTCTGTCTCTTTTGACTGCCCCCTCCACACACCACACATGCATGCATATAGACCATAACCATTTTCACCATGTTACTGTTTTTTTAACCAATGAAATGTTCCCAAGATCTACACATCAATCTGGCACACTGATCAAAATATGCTTGAAGGCTTTATTAAACTTTCATCAACTACAATGGTTGTCTCCTTTATGTATCAGTCTGTAGGTAAACAAGTAGTGTGCACACCATCTCTTCATTATTTGATTCCTAAGAATTCTAAATCGTTAAATTCCTTTGGAGAAGGTATTATACTTTGTTTCTCTTAAACATTCCTATTACATGTGATCCAAAGCTAGGCATGGCATTTTAATGTATACTGTCATATATTTAACACACTTAATATGAACTTCAGTTAGGAGTAGAGAGCCAGGGAAAAGGAAATATTGTATTTTCACAGAAACCATAAAGAGCAGCAGCTGTACTGGTGCCATACGTTGGCTAATATTGTAGGGTACACCATGAAGGTCTATTGCCTGTTAATCCCTGAACGTCATACCTCACCTTCTGAGGCTTTCCTTTCCACGTTTTTCATGAGACATGGGGACTGAGCTTGTCTCCTTTCCCTTTAAAAATAAACCCTGTCCACTCTTGTTTCTCTAGGTTTCTCCCCTAAAAGCTAAATTTGAAACTTTTTTCCTCTTGGCTATCTCCTCAGTATATCATATATTGACCTTTTTATTGAAAATTTTATCTCTATTCTTTAAAAGCAGATAAAGAAGACTGTAATAAACATACTATCTATAGTGAAAATTTTTTAGATCTCAGATGTCTTAGGTCCTTTGTTCATGATCTATTGTTCCTGATTTTCCAGCTTAGATGGTATCTGGAAGCCACGTGCATTTCTATGCTTCTAAGGGAGGGGCTCATCAAATCATTCTCTCCCTAACCTCAATCTCAAACATCTTCCAAAGGCTTTTAACACTCTAGATTTTCAAATACTTCCCTACACAAAGACCCCTTTTCCTAGTGGATAGGGCTGAAAGTGTGGATATCATATCCCTTCAAAACTCTGCTTGTCTTCAGTGGGTAGTTTGGGCATTTGAGAATGTCCTGATAAGTAGATTCTGACGTCGTTAATGTTCTTGCCGATAGAGGAATGATTGCTTTATTGTGTGTGGCTCCTGTGTGCTCATAACCCTCAGCCCCTGACCTACTACCTCTCAACTAAAGATTCATTTCTTCTCTGAATCATGTGGTACATTGCTTCAATCACTTTTGATGTCAGCATGATCAAATTCATTTTTCCATATCCTTTTATTGCATTTGCCCTGCCAACCCCACTTTGGGACCAACCTATCCATCGACCTTCTCTGTTCCTACAAGTATGGGCTATGATCCAGGAAGAAAGAAATAACACTCTTGCACAGATCAGAGTCCCTGTATTTTATGATCTAGCCTTCTGGCTCCACCCTCAGCTAGGCTCTCAGCTGTACTTGAAAATCTTACTACATCTCTTTGAATAGGTACCTCTCCCATTTCTTACAAGGGGTTTCTCAGAAACATTTTTTATTTCACCAGGTTTGTCTCCTTTCCTTCTAATCCTACGTCTCCAACAGTTTAAATGTTTTTGTAAGGAAGAAATACGAAATTTCATGTAAAGAATTTAACATGGTTCTGAACACAGAGCAAATATTTAATAAAGGTAAATCATCACTATTATTAAATAATCAGGAAATGCAGAAAGTAGGATAAGAAATCACATGGACTTCCACCTCTTGAGTTATGTACTATTTGGCAGTTCTTTTTCACAGACACGATAATGTAGGTGAATGTTATTTCTTCAAAAACATAAATATTAATTTCTCAGCTGCTTATCTAAAGTGAAACAGAAAGTTTACTAAAAACATTAAATGGCAGCATTACTAATATATTTTAATTTCATCTTTCTCAGTGGGATTAAGTTTTACACCTGTTGATACAACTTAATAAAATTTTGTAAAAATCAAAGCCCACACAAGATGCTATTTTTCCAACTTTCTAATATAAAGAATGTAAATATGGGCAAAAGTTGAAAGGATAATCCAACTAACATCCATGTACCTACCAAGGAGATTCGACAAATATTAATGTTTTACAATACTTTGTGTCTTTGCAGTAACTTTTTAAGTCACTTACAGTCATGACATTTCTAAATATTTCAGCATGCAACTCCTAAAAATAAGTGTATTTTCACACATAATCATATTCTATCATCACACCAAATAATTAATAATTCCTTTATATTAGCTAATATATAGTCCTTATTCAATTTTCCGTAATTTTCCCAAGCATATCTTCTATAGCTGTTGTTTCTTTGTTTGAACAAGATCCAGTCAAGGTCTTTGTATCGCACTTTGTTGCTATATCTCTTTGGTCACTTTTTTTCTATAATAGTCCTCCCATTTTTTTTTTTTTTCCAGTAAACATCGACATTTTAAAGAGAACAGGTCAATTGACTCACAAAAGGCATCATGTTCTTTTTTGGTCTAATTGTTTAGTGATGGTGGTATTTAAACTGTTTATCCAACCCCCTAATCCTCTATACTTTGGAAGTTAGTGCTAAAAGCTTAGATTCAAGTTAAACGTTTTTGTTTGTTTCTTTGGTTGTTTTGCAAGAATCCTTCACAGATGATGCTGTGCACTTCATATTATACTGCATTCCAAGGCGCTTGGTATCAAGTTGTCCAACTATTCATAATGCTCAGTTATAGTGATGAAGCCAAATATTTTTATCATGAGGTCAATTTTTATTCATTTTCATTCAGCAAATAACCCATGGGGTAATATTCTTGAATATTGGTAACATGCAAGGTGTTTTCCAACAATCTTTGAATCCAAAGTTTTAGCATTCTTGCTTGAATTGATAATTTTATTGCTGCCTGCAGATCAATGACTTTTTTTCTATTTTTGTATTCCTTCTACATTTGTGATCTAACATTCTTCTATCTAAAACAGCTTTTCTCCACCAACTGGGTATCTCCTAAATAAGCTATATGCTTAATTCTTTCTCCTTTATTGCCAAATTTAAAAATAAGTTTAAGCTGTGATAATTACATCTGTGATGGTATACAAGTTTGTTTGTCTAGCTTTCTCTCCTCTCTTTTTTTAAAAAAATCATTACTAATTCATTTATTTATTTTATTGAATGTTTTACAATTAGTTACAATCCTAGATTTGTTCAAACTATCCAAGAATTGACCAATGGGAGTTTATCCAAGCTAAAGTCTATACTGTTTGAACATGTTCCCCTTAGTCTCTGAGAATTTTGTTGCGTTCTGGCCCAATATGTTGTTCCTTAGTTTCTCTGCCCTAGACTTGAAATCAATCAACAAGGAAGTGAAACAAAAATTGATAATATGGTACAAAATATTTGAAAATTATATATCTGTTAGGGGACCTGTATGTAGAATATATAAAGAGCACTTATGCTCAATGATAAAAGAAAAAAAATAACTCACTTAAAACTTGAAAGAGAATTTAAATGAATATATCTATGAAGAAGATATATGGATTGAGGGAAAGCATTCAATATTTAAATTAGCTGGGGTTTATTTTATGTTTTAACTTAGATTTTGGTAGATACTCTTCATTACATAAAGGAAATTTCCTTCTATATGCACTTGGTTGACTGTTTTTATCATTTAAGAGTGTTGGATTTGTCAATTTTGTTTTCTGTTTCTATTGATTACCTGATTTTTGTTCTTTATTTTTTTAATTTGGTGAATTATATTGCTTGATTTTCAGATGTTAAACTAACCTTGCATTTCTTGGATAAATCTTATTTGTTCATGGCATATAATCTATTTTATATATTGCTAGATTCAACTTGCTCCTATTTTGTTGAGAATTTTTGTTATTTTAAGGAATATTGGTCCATATTTTATTTTGGTTTTCTTTTTTTCAAAAAGATTTTATTTATTTAATTGACAGAGTGTGAGAGAGAACACAATCAGTGGGAGCAGCAGGAAAGCAGAGGGAGAGGGAGAAGCAGGCTCCACCCCTGAGCAGAGAGCCTGATGTAGGGCTCCATCCAAGGACCCTGAGATCATGACTGACCTGAGCCAAAGACAGATGCTAAACCAACTGAGCCACCCAGGTGCCCTTTGTTTTATTTTCCTTGTGATGCCTCTTGCTGTTAGGTTAACCCTGGCCCCTTAGGATGAGTTGGAAGTATTCCTCACCCTTTCATTTTTGGAAAAGTTTGTGAAACATTGATATTCATTCTTCTTTGGACATTATATAGAATTAATTACTGAAGTCATTTGAACCTGAGCATTTTTTTATGCCAAGTGTTTTTATTTATTTATTTATTTATTTATTTATTTATTTATTTATTTATTTATTTATGATAGTCACACAGAGAGAGAGAGAGGCAGAGACACAGGCAGAGGGAGAAGCAGGCTCCATGCACCGGGAGCCCGACATGGGATTCGATCCCGGGTCTCCAGGATCGCGCCCTGGGCCAAAGGCAGGCGCTAAACCACTGCGCCACCCAGGGATCCCCTATGCCAAGTTTTTAAATGAATTAATCCTTTAATCTCTTTTAGCTCTATTCAATTTTTTTTTTTTATTTCTTCTTGAGTCAATTTTTGTGCTTTGCATTTTCCTAGGAATTTGTCCTTTTTTTATGTTATCAAATATGCTGACATAAAATTTTTCATAATATTCCCTCTTTATTTCTGTAAGAGCATTAGTGGTATTCTCATTCTCCACTTTAGTAATTTGAGTTCTCTCTCTCTCTCTCTCTGGGGTGGGGTCAATTTAACTAAGAAAATGTCAATTTTGTTGATCTTATTAAAGAATCAACTTTTGGTTTTGTTGATTTTCTTTATGGTTTTTCTAATCATTTTTTTTATTTATTGCACTCTAATTTTTCATATTTTCTTCCTTCTGATTGCTTTAATTTGATTTTCTCTCCTTTATCTAGTTTCTTAAAGTAGAAATTATATTATTGATTAGAGATTTTTTCCTTCATAATGTATTTGTTTATAGTTATAAATTTCCCTCTGAACACTACTGTATCTGCTTTCTATAGGTTTTTGAATGCTGTATTTTTATTCGTATTTTTCTCAAAGGATTTTCTAATTTCCCTTGTGGTTTCTTCTTTGATCCATCAGTTATTTAGGAGTGTGTGCTATTGTTGATTTCTTATTTAATTCCACTGTGTTTGGTTGCTATAGTCTGAATGTGTGTTCACCTTAAAAGTAATATGTTGAAATTCTAATGCACAGTGTAATGATATCAGTATATAGGGCTTTGGAGGTGCTTACATCATGACAGTGGAACCCTCATGAATGAGATTAGTGTCTTATAAAAGGGGCTCCAGAGATACCGGCTGTCCTTTGCCATGTGAGTATAGAGAGAAGACACCAGTCTTCTTGACTTTTCAGCCTCCAGCACTGTGAGAAAAAAATTACTATCATTTATAAGCCACTCAGTCTGCGGCATTTTGTTATAACAGCCCAAGCAGACTAAGACATTAATTCTTGGTAAATTAGTTAAGTAATTAGTTAGTTAATATTCATTGTATGATTTCCTTCTTTTAAGTTTATTGAGACTTGTATATTGTTAAGCGTATCGTCTACCTTAGAAAAAATTCCATGTGTGCATAGAAGAATGTTTTCTGCTAATGTTGGGTTGAGTATTCTATAGCTATGTTAGATATAGTTGGCTTATATTTCTCAACACTTCTTTTTTGAAAACATTTGGTAGGATGCACACTTTTTGAAGTCTACTTCACCTATAGCCTCTGGATTCCGCACAATGTTTTTCTTGTTCTTATAATTAGCCAGACTACTTAGCAGTCACCTCTGAGACAGCATAAGCTACTTATTGGTCAAAGGATGTGGTTAATCCCCTTGGCTAGTTAAATTTTTACCCTTGACCATTGGATATAGTTTGGAGGTAGCTATCATAGTCCAAGGAATTTACACATTTGGCTGGGCATCAGTAACTTGCATTTTCCTTCCTTGATCTTTCATAAAATGGTACAACCTTGGACTGGCGCACAGTATTCCAGACTGAAAAGGATGTATGCAATTTTATTTTTAGTATGGCTCAAGAAGAGTCACTCCTTGATCAGAGTAACTTATTGTTTAGCCAGTGTTTTGGTTAGAGTTTGTGCTTAAGACCCTAGCACTGGTGAGTCTTCTTCCCTTTGTGATGAATTTGTGTGCAGGCTGGCAAATGTTTTCATGTCTGTCTGTCCTACATCCAGCTCTAATTGTTCCTATGTGGATGCATCCTGGCACATCTTCACAGGTCCCACACTGTTCACTATGATTGCAGAAGCTCTTTTCTTAGCTGTATCTTTCCCAGTTCTCTCTCTTAGACTTTTGGTTAATCTTCCATTTTCCTTGTTGCTGCTACTATTGTAGAACTATGAAAGACTTTGTACATCTCACCTCCTTTTGACCATGCCCTTGGGTGTGGAATTCTATAAGCTCTGTTCCAAATAAAGTTAGTTCCCTCAGGCAGAGTTTGTTTATCTTTTAAGCCTCTGATGTGGGACCTCTGCATCAGTATCCTGGCTCTGGCTAAGGGCACTGGCCTGCTCTAGGCAGAACAATATCCTATCGTACAAGGTGAAGTTAGGGGTATGGTAGTCCTCATCATCTTGCTTGCCCCTGCCATCATCGGTCTTACAGGGAGCTGGAGTGGGCATTATTCTGGTATAGTATTCTCAATCTTGTTGCCTAATATAGAGCTTCTATCTTATGAGCTGAGACTGGGGTGAAGGACACTTTGATTCTTTTGAACATGTGTCTCATGCAGAGAGCCTCTCCAATAGGAGACTGGAGCAGAAATAACAGAATTCTGCTCTCCCTTGAGTAAAAGTATAGCTCTAAAACAAATAATGCAAATAAAAATGGACAGAGGACCTGAGTAAACATTTTTCCAAAGAAGACATACAGATGACCATCACGCACATGAAAAGATGCTCAATATCACTTATTATCAGGGAAATGCAAGTCAAAACTACAGCAAGATATCACCTCACACTTGTCAGAATGGCTAAAATAAAAAACGCAAGAAACAACAGGTGTTGGTGAGGATGTGGAGAAAAAGGAACACTCATGCACTGTTGATAGCAATACAAATTGATAAGCCACTGTGGAAAACAGTATGGAGGTTCCTTAAAAAAATTTTTAAAAAAGAATTGCCATGTAATCCAATAATTCCACTACTGGATATTTACCCAAATAATGTTAAAATACTAATTCAAAAAGATATATGGGATCCCTGGGTGGCGCAGCGGTTTGGCACCTGCCTTTGGCCCAGGGGGCGATCCTGGAGACCCGGGATCGAATCCCATGTCGGGCTCCCGGTGCATGGAGCCTGCTTCTCCCTCTGCCTGTGTCTCTGCCTCATTCTCTCCCTCTCTCTGTGACTATCACAAATAAATAAAAATTTAAAAAAAATTAAAAAAAAAGATATATGCTCCCTATGCTTATTGCAGTGTTTACATTGGCCAAATTATGAAATCAACCCAAGTGACCATCAATGGATGAATGGATATATATATATATATATATATATATATATATATATATATAGAGAGAGAGAGAGAGAGAGAGAGAGAGAGAATGGAATATTACTCAGCCATAAAAAATGGATGAAATTCTGCCATTTACAATAACATGGATAAATCTAGAGGGTATAATGCTAAGTGAAATAAGTAGGACAAAAAAAGACAAATTTTCACTCCTATGTGGAATTTAAGAAACAAAACAAAGAAAAATAAGAGACAAACTGAAAAGCAGATTTTTGACTATAGAGAACAAACTGGTGGTTACCTGAAGGAAGGTGGAGGGGGGATGTATAAGATAGGTGATGGGGATTACAAGTATACTTGGCATGAGGAGCACTGAGAATGAGCACTGAATCACCATATTGTACACCTAAAACTAATATGACACTGTATGTTAGTTATACTGGAATTTAATAAATAATAATAATAGTAATAAAAGAAATTGTGGGGAGCCTGGGTGGCTCAGCAGTTGAGCGTCTCCCTTTGGCTCAGGGTGTGATCCTGGGGTCCCTGGATCAAATCCTACATCAGGTTCCCTGCAAGGAGCCTGCTTCTCACTCTGCCCATGTCTCTGCCTCTCTGTGTCTCTCATGAATAAATAAATAATATATTAAAAAAAAGAAATTGTGGTGTATATGCACAATAGAATATTTTTTTCAAGGAGATCCTGCCACTCACAACAACATGCATGAACTTAGAGGACATTATGCTAAGTAAAATAAGTCACCTGTTGTTTGTTATTATTTTTTGCATTCTCCAACTTTATTCACAAACACGGTATCTATGAGAAGCCAGGAGAGGGCTATGAGAAGGGCCTGGGGGTCACCAGGGTGAGGCAGCTGCACAGGCTCCCCTGTCCCTTCCCTTGAGGACAGGGGGGACAGATCATGGTGATGTGTCAGCCCTGGAAAATCCCAAGCTACTCAAAAAAGGACAGATGGAAAAAGTTGCATGATCTAATTTATATATTAAATCTAAAGCACTCAAATACATAGAAGCAAGAGTAGGAGTGTGATTACCAGGGGTGGGGAGGTGGGGAAAAATGGAGATTTTGGTCAAAAGGGTATAAAATATCAGTTGTGTAGGATGAATACCTTCTAGGAGATCTAATGACCATCATGGTGACTATAGTCAACAATACTGTATTTTGTATTAGAAATTTGCTGAAAGAGTAGATGCTCTCACCAAAAAAATAAGAAAAAAAACTATGTGAGGATATGAGTATGTTAATATGCTTGACTGTAGTAATCATTTCACTATGTATATGTATATCAAATTGTCACATTGTACATCTTAAATACATCTACTTTTGATTTTTTAAAAAATCCCATAAGAGCCATTGCATTCCAAAATTAAAGGGCTCAGTGACATCACAATAATGACAGTCATAGTAACAATATGGTAAAAAAAAATAACAACTATAAGTCATGATGTTTTCACCATATGCCAATCTTATTTAATGCTTGAAACTACTTTGTACCATTGGTAATATTACTCTTTTATTCTTGGTAAGGAATCTCAACCTCAAAGAAATTAAGAAACATCCAAATAGGTGCCTAGGTGGTGTAGCCAGTTAAGCATCTGACTGTTGGGTTTTAGCTCAGGTCATGATCTCAGGGTTGTGAAACTGAGCCCCATCTGGGACTCCATGCTCAGTGCAGAGTCTATGAGATTCTCCCTCGCTCTCCCTCTGCCCTTCCCACTCATGTTCTGTGTGTCTCTCTCTCTAAAATAAGTATTAAATAAATCTTAAAAGAAAAAAAGCTTACCCAAAGTCATAGAGCTACTAAGAACCACATTGAAATATTAGTTTCAAATCTACTTTGACCTCATTCTAAATGGTTTTCTTTTTATAAAACTTGAATGACCCTCCAATTATCCATGTGTATGTTTGCCATGTTTACCATCCCTGAGATGTGTAGACCTCATATTTGCAGGAGCTCAAGGCATGTGACTTGCACAAAGTAGATCTCAATAAAATCTGTATCATTGAATTTATGTATCTGAGCATGAAGAAGTTTGGTGCAAAGATTAGAAAGCTTTGGATAATTTATTTGCAATGTTGCTAATACCAAATGTGTCCTTGGACAAATCTTCTTTATATTCTGCACCTCTATTTCGTTTATTATTAGGTGAACAATGGATATTCTTATCTCACTAGAATACACACGAATAAATGAAGTGATGTGGCCTTGGAACGGCCATTGGTTTTTCTGGCTGGAGACTCTGAAGAAAATGTCAATTTTAATTATTTTATTTTTCCTTTTCCTCCGTAGGGAGGTGTTGTGGGAATAAGTGTGTTGGCTGATATTTTAAACATATTTTAAAATGGCTCCAATAATATAAGTAAAGCAACTTAAACATCTGGAAAGAAAAGTGCTATGTCCACCTGGGGGTGATAATGATGCTCATAGTGATGAGGAAGAATTTTAATAACAATAAATCTGAGTGAATTTCTCTCAACCTGCTTGCAGAAAATAGCAGCTCAAGGACATAAAGTTCCCCCCAAAGGTTAGTTTTAGTGTCTCATTTTGCAAGTAGATTGTTCATGGCTTTCCTGATTCCATATTCTAGACAAAATGCACATGCACTAATACTATGTCTTGCTCCTTGATCAAGGAAAATATTCACGCCAATTGTGAGGATAAGAAGAAATTTAAATTAATTCTTATGAAAGCATGTTTCAGAAAAACTCCATCTTCCCAGTGCATATATATGTGCTTTCTTTTTCCCAGCAGAATGTGAATAGTGCAGCTTTAATACATTAAATAAAGTCACACTGTGGGTTTGTTTTTATTTTTTTTTCTTTTACAGTCATACTTGATTGCATTCCACCTGAATAAGTACGATCCAGGCAGATGCTATAAACCCAAAATCCTGCAGTGTAGTTGATTTTTATTCATGAACATACAAGTAGCTGTCAGAACTGGAGTCTCTGAGTATCTTATAATAAAGACATGAAGCAAAAGTAAGGATGGTCAAGAGCAGCATTCCAGAAGCCTGATATCATGGAAGCTTCAGGAAAGGGCCATCAGTGCACTGACCCAAAGCTGCAGGAAGCAGAATGGAAGGAATGAGGCCTCATCTTCTGCCATTTTGTCTTGGAGTATGGCAGGAAGTATTTGCTATGGAGATTTATCTACCAATACTGAAGTTTGCTAACCTTTCCATGGGACCTGACCCTCTTCAATTCCATCAGTAGAAGTCTGCATCATCACAAAGTTGTTCATGAGTTGTGAGAGGCACAGTGCACTGAAATGCAAAGCTACACTTCCTTCTTGAGAAAGAGTTTCCTTATCTCTGAAGGAGGGAAGCTATGAGTGGAGTCTCCCTCCTTGAACAGAGCTTTGGTCTGATGCACTAATAAATGGGTACAATGCATGTAGTTTTCTGCTGACTTTTTGCTGGGGCCAGAGTGGGAAAGGTGATGGAGGTAGCAAGTGTGATATCATTGTTAGACTTTACCTAGAAAATCTATAAACCAATACAGCCTTTTTTGGACTCAGATGAAATGTGCTCATCTTTTAGAAATGTATAAGCCCATGTATGACCTAAAAACAACTCCAGGAAGGTCTTCGCTTGTCCCTAAGGTCTCTTCTCCTGTTAGCCTTATACAAATGGGCATGATCTACTGCACATGGCATCAGTCTCTATGCATGGAGAAGGCATGTGGTTTGCCCTAATGGTGACTAACAAGGCCTTTTCCCCACTCAGAGCTCAATGATTTCCTTCCCCTGCTCAGATTGAAGTATAAATCTCCCCAGTGGTCTCCAAACTGTTTTGATAATGTGCTATACCGATAAAATATATGAATCACATACCCCTAAGAGTTGTATGACTATTTTTTTAAAAGATTTATTTATTTATTTATTCATGATAGACACACACACAGAGAGAGAGAGAGAGAGAGAGAGAGAGAGGCAGAGACAGGAGGAGGGAGAAGCAGGCTCCAAGCTGGGATCCCGATGCGGGATTCGATCCCGGGACTCCAGGTTCGCGCCCTGGGCCAAAGGCAGGCGCTAAACCGCCGAGCCACCCAGGGATCCCCGACTATTTTGTTTTGTGTTGTATACACCTAATACTATATTATTCGGATGTAAATTATCAAATCTGAAAATGTAACATTTAAGAGGATGAAGTAATATGAAATAAAAGTTTTAAAATAATTTTGTTTGATAATGTAATGAATAGGACAAAGCCCACAGTGTTCTTATGAATATGTTATCAATGATTTTAATAAGCTGGCAGAAATGTGATTAAATGAAGTAGATATGATAAATAATCTTTGTTTTTAATTTTTAACATAGATGATAAAAAGCTCATTCTAAAGTTAAAAGTGCCAACTTGCTTTTTTTGTCTCATGTTTTCTCTGTAATTGCAAGAATTTCACTAAGCCACTTATGATGTCTGGTTTAGTTAAATCTGGGAAATGCAATCAATAAATCAACTTATTCACATGTGCATAAATTGTGCTAATGACAAGAGGCCAAAACAAATGGCCTAGTGTGATTGCAGCCCATAACTTCACCACTTTCTCTTACTCACGCCCTCTCTCCCAGACACCTGGTCTTCCTACGTGAGACATGACAAGAGGGCACAGATACCTTCTCATAAATTAAATACTGTGAAGATTAATTTTGTTCCTATTTTTAGGTGAAAGTAAATATAAATAGATGTTTTATTTTTTATTTCAGCATCCCGCAGGATCTCTATATACACCTCGCATTTCCATACCCCACTTTGAGCTTATTTAACAGAGGACATCAAATTGATCTGATTTCTCAATTTTTGACTCTGCTGATAAAATCAGATAGGAGCAATGAGTTTGGGTGAGGGAATGGCACAATGCAGTGAAGGAGATGGGGAAGCTTCAGCTACTTCCTAGGGGTAACAGACAGGATAAACTGTTTTCTCAACATCTGTGGCTTAATGCCCTCTTCCCTCTGCAGCCACAGTACTTAAAAGGAAACAACTAAGCCATGTAATGTCTTTCATGTTTCCTCCCTTAAAAAAAAAAAAAGACAGAAAGAAAGAAAAAAAGAAACAAACTTTGAATGAGCCTAGTCAGTAAAGAAAGGTCAAGTGAAGCCACCATGGCACATTGTGTTCTGGGGAGTCTTTTTTCCCCTCCACACTGAGCAGGATAAAGGACCCAGTCGTGACTGCCACACAGTGGCTTCTTAATTGAGTCTTCCATCTTCATGGGCCAGATGAGAGAGTCACTTAAAAGGGGATAAATTCAAAAACCATGTGCAGTTTCAGAACAAATTGTCCAAGCCACCTAAAAGTGGAGTTCTTTAAAATCCTGCTGCTGCTTCTGCCACACGGGGCTCTTGCGGGTTCCAGCCAAAGAACCGCTGCGTTTAAAGTACAGATCCCTGTAATGAAGTGACATTTGACTGTTCACAGTGAATTATATAGTCTCTCACACGAGAGTAGTATTCGCAATTGCATTTTCTCAACTCTATTTCAGTGAGAAAACAGCCCGTGAAGCATCCAGAAGCTTTGTGTAGATCCGTGGGAATCCCGAGGTGAGGCAGAGCACAGGCTGGTCCCTTACAGGATGCTGGTGGAGGCCTGATCATGGAAGACAATTTGGGGCAAGTGTTACAGGAGTTCTGGGTAATAAAAGAAATATACAGAGAACATGCACCTGTTGTTAACTTGGAAGTTGGATGAACAGGGGCCTTTACTGAGACAGGCAGGGATAAGGGAGACCTGGAGATGCCACAAGACCCACAGGAAAGAGAGATGGTAATATTTAGGGACAGAAGCTGAAAATCCAGAACAGGATGACCTCTTACATGTAAGGCTCTTTATCTTGAGATAAATTCATATTAAATTTACATCTGGAAACATGAAATAATCAAGCTGAGGAAAAATGAAACTAAATATAATAGCTTCACTAAGTTCTTGGTCTAACATATTTATGCTGAGACCATCACTGATACAAATAAGTATAGTAGCAACTTATGTAAGTAGTAAAATGGAAAGTTAAAATCCATACATCCAATTGCCATGTGAAGCAAAAGGGCTATTTGGCAAGCATAAAAGATCACTGATACAGCACTCATAAAGCAATCTTAACATTTCTGGCTTTATCCAGAACTAATTGAGTGACCCTAGGCAAATTTGGGCTTTGTTTTACTCATCAGTAATATGAGAGAGCCTATAATGTTATATCTTTATTACCATAAAAGTAGTACAGAAATATGGCAAAAGAAGCCACAGTGTAGGATTTAAAAAGAACTTCTTACCCTACCTTTCTCATTCGCAATGAACCCTCAGTCCATTTTCTCAGAGTAAACCATTTATGATACTTTCTTCAAAGTCTTACACAACATTTATGCAAATGCACATATGTAAATACTTTTTTATACATTTATTTTTTATTGGTGTTCAATTTGCCAACACATAGAATAACACCCAGTGCTCATTCCATCAAGTGCCCCCCTCAGTGCCCGTCACCCAGTCACCCCCACCCCCTGCCCACATCCCCATCTGCCACCCCTAGTTCGTTTCCCAGAGTTAGGAGTCTCTCATGTTCTGTCTCCCTTTCTGATATTTCCCACTCATTTTTTCTCC
The DNA here is from genome assembly GCF_011100685.1 of Canis lupus familiaris. Classification (NCBI taxonomy): domain Eukaryota; kingdom Metazoa; phylum Chordata; class Mammalia; order Carnivora; family Canidae; genus Canis; species Canis lupus. Next base: position 29,483,246 of record NC_049237.1, read on the forward strand.
TTTCCCCTTTATTCCCTTTCATTATTTTTTATATTCCCCAAATGAATGAGACCATATAATGTTTGTCCTTCTCCGATTGACTTATTTCACTCAGCATAATACCCTCCAGTTCCATCCACATTGAAGCAAATGGTGGGTATTTGTCATTTCCAATGGCTGAGGAATATTCCATTGTATACATAGGCCACTTCTCCTTTATCCATTCATCTTTCGATGGGCACCGAGGCTCCTTCCACAGTTTGGCTATTGGTGGACATTGCTGCTATAAACATCGGGGTGCAGGTGTCCCGGCATTTCATTGCACCTGTATCTTTGGGGTAAATCCCCAGCAGTGCAATTGCTGGGTCATAGGGTAGCTCTATTTTTAACTCTTTGAGGAAACTCCACATAGTTTTCCAGAGTGGCTGCACCAGTTCACATTCCCACCAACAGTGCAGGAGGGTTCCCCTTTCTCCACATCCTCTCCAACATTTGTTGTTTCCTGCCTTGTTAATTTTCCCCATTCTCACTGGTGTGAGGTGGTATCTCATTGTGGTTTTGATTTGTATTTCCCTGATGGCAAGTGATGCAGACTTCTTGCAAGATACATCCATGAAGGCAAGAGAAACAAAAGCAAAAATGAACTATTGGGACTTCATCAAGATAAGTAGCTTTTGCACAGCAAAAGATACAGTCAACAAAACTCAAAGACAACCTACAGAATGGGAGAAGATATTTCCAAGTGGCGTATCAGATAAAGGGTTAGTATTCAAGATCTATAAAGAACTTATTAAACTCAACAGCAAAGAAACAAACAATCCAATCATGAAATGTGCAAGACATGAACAGAAATCATACAGGCACAGTTTGTGGTGCCCCAAGATAGACAGAGGAAGACATAGACATGGCCAACAAGCACATATGTAAATACTTTAAAAGCAAGTGAAATTTTATTACACATACTGTTCAGATCTTATTTACATTATAATATGTGTTACAGGGAATTGTGTCTCCTCAAAATTCACGTGTTAATGTCCTAACTCCCAATACTTCAGAATGTGACAGTATCTTGAGATAGAATTCTTTTTTTTTTTTTTAAGATTTTATTTGACACAGAGATAGACTGGAGGGAGAGAAAGAGAGAGAGAGCACAAGCAGGAGGAGGGGCAGAGGGAGAGGGAGAAGCAGACTCCCTGCTGTGCAGAGGGCTGACTAGGGACTCTTCCAGGACCCTGAGATGGTGACCTGAGCTGAAGATAGATGCTTAAATGACAGAACCATCCAGATGCCCACGGAGATACAATCTTTAAAGACATGATTAGAGGGATCCCTGGAAGGCTCAGTGGTTGAGCATCTGCCTTTGGCTCAGGTCGTGATCCCAGGGTCCTGGGATTGAGTCCTGCATTGAGCTCCCTGCAGGGAGCCTGCTTCTCCTTCTACGTATGTCTCTGCTCTCTCTCTTTCTCTCTCTCTCATAAATAAATAAATAAAATATTTTTAAAAGAGATGATTAGAGCAAAATGAAGTCACCTGAGTGGGCCCTAATCCAATGTGACCAGAGTCCTTATAAGAAAGAGATTAGGACACGGCACAGATGGAAGAGCATATGAAACACTGGAATAAGACAGCTATGTATAAGCCAAAGATAAAAAGCTCTCAGAAGAAATGAATCCTACCAACACCTTGATCTTGAACTTTAAGCTTCCAGAATTGTGAGAAAATTAATTTCTGTAGTTTAAGCCACCTAATCTGTAGTGCTTTGCTGTGGCAACCCTAATGAACTAACAAAATATATTGTAAATATCTTTACATATCAGCACATACAGATCTACCTTACATTGTAACAGTTCTATAACATTCTATTTTATAGATATGATACAATTGATTTTACAATTAGTGGAAATATAGGTTGTAGTTTGCCTCTTCTTTGATGGCCAGAGGTCAAGGTACATCCTCTCTGGGGGAAGAACATGCTACTCAGAGCCACTGCACTTTTCTACACACTATGATTAGTACAAGCTGACCTCATTTTATTGCACTTTGCTCTATTACACTTCTCAGATACTATGTTTTTCACAAAGTGATGGTTTGTGGCAAGTCTATCTATGCCATTTTTCCAACATCATTTGCTCACTTCATGTCTCTGTGTTACATTTTGTTATTCTTGCAAGCTTTTTCATTATTATTTTGTTGTTGTTGCCATGGTGATCTGTGATCAGTGATATATTGCAGTACTACTGCAATTATCTTGAAGCACCACAAACTGTGCCTGTATAAGACAGTGAACTTAATTGATACATGTGTGTCTTCTGATGGCTCCACTAACCAGCCATTCTTCATCTCTTTTCCTTTCTTCAGGCCTCCGTATTCCCTGAGATACAACAATATTGAAATTAGACCAATTAATAACCCTACAATGGCCTCTATGTATTCAAGTGAGATGAAAAGTTGCATGTTTCTCACTTTACATCAAAAGCTAGAAATGACTAAGCTTAGTGACAAAGGCATGTCAAAAGTCAAGACAAACTGAAAACTAGACCTCTTGCATCAAATAGCCACTATAAATGCTGAAGAAAAGTTCTCAGAGAAAATTAAAAGTCCTACTTCAGTGAACACACAAATGATAAGAAAATATAACAGCCTCATTACTATATGGAGAAAGTTTAAGTGGTCTGGATAGCAGATCAAACCAACCACAACATTCTGTTAAGCCAAAGCTTAATCCAGAGCAAGGCTCTACTTGTCTTTAGTTCTATGAAGGCCGAGAGAGATGAAGAAGCTATGGAGGAAAAGTTAGAAGCTGGCAGATGTTGGTTCATGAGGTTGAAGGAAAGATGCCTTCTCCATAACATAAAAGCGCAAAGTGAAGCAGCAAATGCTGATGAAGAAACTGCAGCAAGTTATCCAGAGGTCTAGTTAAGATGATTAGTGAAAATGGCTACACTAAATAATAGCTGTACAATGCAGATGAAACAGTTTTCTTTTGGAAGAAGATACTGCCTAGGACTTTCATAGCTAGAGAAGAGAAGTCAATGCTTGCCTTCACAGCTTCAAAGGACAGGCTGACTCTTTTGTTAGGTGCTAAGGCAGCTGGTGATTTTCAGTTGAAGGCAATGCTCATTACCATTCCCAAAATTCTAGAGCCCTTATAAATTATGCCAAGTCTACTCTATCTGTGTTTTGTCAATGGAACATCAAAGCCTGGATGACAGTACATCTGTCAAAATATATTGAATAATTTAAGCTCACTCTTGGGAACTACTGCTCAGAAGAAAAAAAAATATTTCAAATATTTCTCTTCATTGACAATGCTTCTGGCTACCCAAGAGCTCTGATGGTACAATGAAATTAATATTGTTTTTATGCCTGCTAACACACATCCATTCAGCAGCCCAGGGATCAAGAAGTGATTCTGACTTTCAAGTCTTGTTGTTTAAGAAATACCTATAAGCCCATATGTGCCATAGATAATGATTCCTCTGATGGATCTGAGCAATGTGAATTGAAAACCTTCCAGACAGGATTCACCATTCTAGATGCTACTAAGACATTAGTGATTCAAGGGAAGAGGTCAAAATGTCATCATTAACCGGCATTTGGAAGAAATTGATTCCAACTGTCATGAACCCCTCAAAGTCATCAAGACTTAAGTGGAACAAGTAACTGCAGATATAGTGGAGAAACAGAACCAAGTGGATCCTGAAGATGTGACCGAATAGCTGCAATCTCATGATCAAACATAAACACACATGGAGTTGCTTCTTGTTTGTTTGTTTTTAAGATTTACTTATATATTTAAGAGAGAGAGAGAGAGAAAAAGAGAGTATGAGTGCAAGAGAAAGAAGAAGAGGAAAGAGAATCTTAAGCAGATTACATGCTGAGTTTGGAGGCTGACATGGGGCTCAATCCCAGGATCCCAAGATCACGAATTGGATGCTTAACTGACTGCATCACCCAGACATCCCAAGGAGTTGCCTCTTATGGGTGAGCAAAAAAAAAAAAAAGATTTCTTGAGATGGAATCTACTCATGAAGATGCTGTGAATATTGTTGACATGACAAGAAAGGATTGAGGATATTACATAAACATAAAGGGCTTAAGGGGCAGCAGGGCTTTAGAAGATTGACATCAATTTTTAATGAAGTTCTACTGTGGTAAAAATGCTATAAAATAGTATGGCATGATACAAGGAAATTGTTTGTGAAGGAAAGAGTAAATCAATGAGGCAAACTATATTGTTTTCTTATTTTAAGAAATTGTCGCAGTCACTCCAGCCTTCAGCAACCACCAACCTGATCAGTCAGTAGTCATCAACGTTGAGGCAAGACCCTCCACCAGCAAAAATATTACAATTCACTAAATCTCCAATAATGGTAAGTATTTTTTAGCAATAAAATATTTTTAAATTAAGGTATTTACATTTTTTTTAGACCTAATCCTATTAGGGGCACCTGGGTGACTGAGTTGGCTAGGCGTCTGCCTTTGGCTCAAGTCATGATCCCAGAGTCCTGGAAAGGAGCCCCACACTGTGCTCCCTGCTCAGTGGGGAGTCTGCTTCTCCCTCTCCCTCTGCCTGACACTCCCCTCACTTGTGCTCTCTCTCAGTATCTCTGTCTCTCTCTCCAAAATAAATAAATAAAGTCTTTAAAAAATAAACATAATGCTATTATCATTTAGTACAGTATTGTGTACACAATTTTTTTTTTGTGGGATGACCATTTTATTTTTTTTTATTTTTATTTTTTTTAATTTAATTTTATTTTTTTAATTTATTTTTTATTGGTGTTCAATTTACTAACATACAGAATAACCCCCAGTGCCCGTCACCCATTCACTCCCACCCCCCGCCCTCCTCCCCTTCTACCACCCCTAGTTCGTTTCCCAGAGTTAGCAGTCTTTACGTTCTGTCTCCCTTTCTGATATTTCCCACACATTTCTTCCCCCTTCCCTTATATTCCCTTTCACTATTATTTATATTCCCCAAATGAATGAGAACATATAATGTTTGTCCTTCTCCGACTGGCTTACTTCACTCAGCATAATACCCTCCAGTTCCCTCCACGTTGAAGCAAATGGTGGGTATTTGTCATTTCTAATAGCTGAGTAATATTCCATTGTATACATAAACCACATCTTCTTTATCCATTCATCTTTCGTTGGACACCGAGGCTCCTTCCACAGTTTGGCTATCGTGGCCATTGCTGCTATAAACATCGGGGTGCAGGTGTCCCGGCGTTTCATTGCATTTGTATCTTTGGGGTAAATCCCCAACAGTGCAATTGCTGGGTCGTAGGGCAGGTCTATTTTTAACTGTTTGAGGAACCTCCACACAGTTTTCCAGAGTGGCTGCACCAGTTCACATTCCCACCAACAGTGTAAGAGGGTTCCCTTTTCTCCGCATCCTCTCCAACATTTGTTGTTTCCTGCCTTGTTAATTTTCCCCATTCTCACTGGTGTGAGGTGGTATCTCATTGTGGTTTTGATTTGTATTTCCCTGATGGCAAGTGATGCAGAGCATTTTCTCATGTGCATGTTGGCCATGTCTATGTCTTCCTCTGTGAGATTTCTGTTCATGTCTTTTGCCCATTTCATGATTGGATTGTCTGTTTCTTTGGTGTTGAGTTTAAGAAGTTCTTTATAGATCTTGGAAACTAGCCCTTTATCTGATATGTCATTTGCAAATATCTTCTCCCATTCTGTAGGTTGTCTTTGAGTTTTGTTGACTGTATCCTTTGCTGTGCAAAAGCTTCTTATCTTGATGAAGTCCCAATAGTTCATTTTTGCTTTTGTTTCTTTTGCCTTCGTGGATGTATCTTGCAAGAAGTTACTGTGGCCGAGTTCTTCTCTAGGATTTTGATGGAATCTTGTCTCACATTTAGATCTTTCATCCATTTTGAGTTTATCTTTGTGTCTGGTGAAAGAGAGTGGTCTAGTTTCATTCTTCTGCATGTGGATGTCCAATTTTCCCAGCACTATTTATTGAAGAGACTGTCTTTCTTCCAATGGATAGTCTTTCCTCCTTTATCGAATATTAGTTGCCCATAAAGTTCAGGGTCCACTTCTGGATTCTCTATTCTGTTCCACTGATCTATGTGTCTGTTTTTGTGCCAGTACCACACTGTCTTGATGACCACAGCTTTGTAGTACAACCTGAAATCTGGCATTGTGATGCCCCCAGATATGGTTTTCTTTTTTAAAATTCCCCTGGCTATTCGGGGTCTTTTCTGATTCCACACAAATCTTAAAATAATTTGTTCTAACTCTCTGAAGAAAGTCCATGGTATTTTGATAGGGATTGCGTTAAACGTGTATATTGCCCTGGGTAACATTGACATTTTCACAATATTAATTCTGCCAATCCATGAGCATGGAATATTTTTCCATCTCTTTGTGTCTTCCTCAATTTCTTTCAGAAGTGTTCTATAGTTTTGAGGGTATAGATCCTTTACTTCTTTGGTTAGGTTTATTCCTAGGTATCTTATGCTTTTGGGTGCAATTGTAAATGGGATTGACTCCTTAATTTCCACAATTTTTATATGCACTGGGAAACCAAAAAAATTGACTCACTTTATTATGATATTTGCTTTATTGTGGTGATCTGGAACTAAATCCACAATATCTCTTAGCTATGTCTATACTGAATAAAAGTTAACAGGCAATAAAAGATAGGACCAAATGCCTAAAAACCAAGATAAAAATGTAGACAATAGATTTCTTTTTCCACTTATGAAGGAGTAACTTCTATAACATAATCTTTACTGTCTTAATTTGAAAATTGAAGAACAAGGAAAAACAACTTTTCAGACACTGAACAACATCAGCAAAGGCCCATAATTTTTAAAATAATGGAAATAAATAAAATAAGTCTCACAGTTGTCCTTATTTCCTCAGATCAGTCTCTGATTTGTGATGAAGAGAGGGGAACTCAGAGCTCAGAGATGTTCTTGAAGAGAATAAACATATAATGAATGCAGGGAGAATGAAGGGGCTAAATTTTGCAGCCCAGGATGCCAGAGAAGAGGGAGCTAAGCAGAGAAAGAGCTCTAGAACTATGTAAAAGAGACCTCATTAGTCTTTTGTCAAACACCAATCTCTACTTTTCTAGGGGAAAGTCCAGGAAGCCAGGCAAATAACAGCATCAGGGAAAGCAAATTACTGGGGAACTATAAGCCAACTCACCCCCCCCAAAAAAAAAAATTAAAAAACAATCTCCAGGGTCCATGCACACTTGAGAATCTTCTGAACTTCTACAAGCTACACTGAAGAGCCCTTGTTGGGAATGTGAGGCCTTTAATGAAGACTCCAGAAGAGTAAAACATAACTCTTAAGATTGAATTAACTCTTGAGGGAAAGTTACTATAAAACTTCCCTAACATATTAAAAGCAAGATTAAACTGTTTTTTAAGCAATTTAATTGCTTTCTGACTGGATTCTGGCACTCCTTTAGGATACAAGAAAATCCAGGAATTTCAACAATGTATAATTCAAAATATCTAACATTGAATAAAAGAATTAATAAGCATGTGAAGTAATAGATAAAACTGATCAATTAATAAGAGAAAATTGGTAAACTAAAGAAACAGAGAAATGAAGGAGAAGATAAAATTAGCAAATATTGAGTCTTCCAAGAGGATACTACGATGAGATTGAAGGTGAAAGGATTTTATCAGAATTTATACCTGTAAAAGAAAATAGGGAGCAAGCTGAGGAAGGCTGGGAATGGAATCAGACTATAATTAAAGTGTGACTCCAAGTGAAGGTAGGAGAAAGAGAAGATTGAGTGGAAAACTCCTATTGTCATGTGGTCTAAGAAAGTTTTGGTAAAATCATTGTTCTATCTTTGAGTCAAAGCCACCTAACTAAAGCATGCCTTTCTCTCAGGAATGAACCTGCCTAGGTAGCTCAGCCACACTTAGTCATCAGCAAGAGCAACCTATGAGAGACATGGCTTTGGTGGAAATCTGGTATGGTTTCAAAGTGCAGCTGTTTGGGCCCTTAGTCAATTATTTTCCAAGTAGTAAAAGATCTTTGAGGTGGTCTCACAACTGCAATAGCAGACAAGGACTTTAAAACAGCTATTGTAGGACACCTGGATGGCTCAGTGGTTGAGCATCTGCCTTTGGCTCAGGTCATGATCCTGGGGTCCTGGGATGGAGTCCCGCATCAGGCTTCCCACGAAGAGCTTGCTTTTCCTTCTGCCTGTGTCTCTGTCTCACTCTGTGTCTCTCATGAATAAATAAATAAGATCTTTTTTTAAAAAAAACAGCTATTGTAAATATGCTTAAGATCATAAAGGAAACCATAAACATAATGATAGAAATGGGAAATATAAAAGAACCCAAACATAACTCCTAAAGATGAAAAAATTCAATATAGAAATATTTTTAGGGACATCTGGGTGGCTCAGTGAGTTAAGTGTCTGCCTTTGGCTCAGGTCATGATTTGGGGGTTTGAGATTAAGCGGCATCCAGCTCCCTGCTCATCAGCAGGAAGTCTGTTTCTCCTTCCTCTGCCCTCCTTCCCCTTGCTGTGCTCTCACTTTCATTCAAATAAATACATAGAATCATCACAAAAAAAAAAAAAAAAAAAAAAGACATACCATATAATCAAATTGCTGAAACCAAGAAGTACAGGGAAAATCTTAAAATTAGCCAGAAAAATATATTTACTACCCATAGTGGAATAATGACTGAAGACTTGACAGAATTATGCAAATCAGAAAGCAAAGAAATTAGTTCTTTAAAGTGTTAAAATAAAATATTCTTAATTGTTGAATTTTATACCTCATGAAAATATGTTTCAAAAATGCAGGTGAGGATAAGATTTTACAGACAAAACTGATTATCCATCACCATCTCACCTATATCTCACTAAACTACAGATCTTCTATATTTTCTGGGGAACCTTGGATTCACACCAGAGTTTCCCAAAATTGGGACTATTAACATTAAAGCGAGATAATTCTTTGTGAAGAAGGATGTCATGCTCACTATAGCCTATCTTCAGCATTTCTAGCCTATACCCAGTAACTGCCAGTAGCAAACCCCTTGCACCCACCAGAAAAGCTCTCACCACCAAAAATGTCTATAGATACTGCCAAACTTCCTGGAAGTCAAAATTATACCTACTCCCCTACTAAAAACCACTAATCTACACAAATTAATAGAAAGTGCCAAAGGTGGTAATTGTGAGAAAAAAATATAATATTTGCTTTCATTTTAAAATTCAATTAAAAGCTAATGGACTTTTAAAGTAAAAATTTAATAGTGTATTATAGAATCTTTAACACATGTAAATGTAAAATATTTGACAATAGTATAAAGGACAGGAAGGAATGAAAGTGTATTCTTATGAATTTCTTACATTGTGTCTGAAGTGGCGTAATATTATTTGAGACTGCAATGTGTTAAAGATGTATTTTGTAAAACTAGGAGCAAATACTAAAATATTTTTAAGGTATAAATAGTATATTTATTTTTTTAAAGATTTTATTTATTTATTCATGAGAGACACACACACACAGAGAGGCGGAGACACAGGCAGGGGGAGAAGCAGGCTCCATGCAGGGAGCTCAAAGTGGGACTAGATCCTGTGTCTCCAGGATCGGGTCCTTGGCTGAAGGTGGCGCTAAACTGCCGAGCCACCCGGGCTGCCCTAAATAGTATATTTATAATATTTAAATAAACCACAAATGAAACAAAGCCCAGAAGTGATCCATATATTGCAGTTATTATTTTTTTTAAGATTTTACTTATTTATTCATGAGAGACACTGAGAGAAAGGCAGAGAGGTAGGCAGAGGGAGAAGCAGGAACATAGATTTTAAAATAATTGTTATACATATGTTCAAGAAAATAATTTACAAGATGAAACACAAGAAAACCTAAAAGTGATATATGACAACTATAATTAAAAATACATATGGAAAAGAACATGAAATAAAACATGAGTCAACATAAAATAACCAAATGAATCATGAAAAGAGAATTATGTAAAATATTGAATTAGCATGAAAGACATATGGCACATGCACATAATATGTATGCAAGTGAAGTTATAGAAGGAAAGGAGAAAGGATAGTACAGATGAAATATGAAAAGAATTAATGATCAAGAACTTTCAAAATCTGACATAAACATTACACAATGCTTTTTATAAATATCAAGAAGATATATTTGTAAATTTATGTGTATTAGAAAATTCTTATGAAATAAAAACTTACCAGATATTATAGAAAACCAATATGAAAACCTGAAGTATCTGAAGTCTATGAAAAACTACAATTTCTCATTTAGAAAACTCTAGCCCTAGATTGCTTTAGTACTGAATACTTACCAATGTTTGAAGTAGTAAATAAAATATAAGCTACTTAGAAATAAATATAATGGAAAATATGCCAGACTCTTAACATAAAAATTAAAAACCTTAATTGAAAGAAATTTTAAGACCTAAATAAATGGAGGAGCATACCATGTTCATGGATAAGAAAACTCATTATGGTAAAGATTTGAATTCACCCCAATTTGACCTACAGATTCAATACAATTGCATAAGTATCCTGATAGGATGTTTAGTAAGAATTAATATGCTAATTTTAAAGTGTATATGAAAATACAATGGTCCAGAAATATCTAAAACAATTTTAAAACCAAAGTTTGAAGACTTCCTTAATCTGATTAAAAACATTAATTTAAAAGAATGTTTAGTTATGAAATATTGAAACTTTCTATTGAGGAAAGAAATCAAACAAGAAGAAATGCTATCATCATTTCTATTCAATAATACACCAGAAGTCCTAGTGAAAGCAAAAAGGTAAGAAAAATATGGTATGATATTGGAACAATTTTAGTTAAACAGATTAAGAAAATAGAATGAAAGCCTAGAATAAACCTGTATATACATTGTTACTTAATTTGTGGTAATTTGACACAAAGTTGATGGACAAAGAATTATCAAGAAATGATATTAGATTAATTAAATAATCATGGAAATAATTAATCATGACATTTAACTCTCACTGAAGTTAGATCTAGTTGTAAAAGGTAAAATAATAAAGCTTCTACAAAATAACAAAGAAAATTACCCTTGTGGGTTTGGGGTGGGTAAAAACCTTTGAATAGAATGTAGCAGAATTGAACATATTTGAGAATTTAATTTTATTAAAATTAGGAAGTCTTGTTTATCGAAAGTCCACAAAGAGAGTAAAAAGACAAGTTTTGAGGAAGAGAATGCAGTGGAGACACACATACACAAACACATGCACATATAATAAAACCAGGACATTTATAATATTAAATTTATTAAATTTACTCTTTATGGTTCTTAGGTTGTAGGTCCCGATTAAGAAGACCTTACTCCCATGAACATATCAGCAAAATGACTCATATTTATGTAACTATCTTTGGTATAAAGGCTGAATTACATCTCTAGTTTTATTTTTCCTTACTGCTAAACTGTTGTTCCAACACTATTTTTTTTTAACAATCTCATCTCCTTTTCTTACTATTTTGAAATATTACTGTTACATATACACTTTTCCATTTGTGTTAGAGATACTTTATGAACTTTTCTACATGTTTTTTCATTTACTGCTCTACCAGTTTACAAACCCAAGTCACACTAAAATAATCCAGTTACATTTCAGCTCTGAATTTTATGTTTTTCAATAGGGTATGCTTCTATATTTGCTTTTAAGTGGGAGATTTTGTGATTCATGGATTTGTAGACAAACCTTCATAAATAGTAAAATATTTTGAGATTTTGCTCAAAACTTAGCTTCCCCATAAAGTGAGTTTTAAAACTTTTCCAAAGATATACCCTAATCTCTCCATTAATAATCTGCTCTCAAGGACCTCGTCCCCCCAGGCTTGTTCAGCCAATTTGGTTCAGGTGAATATATAGATGAATGAATAACTTTTTAGAATAATGATATGCAGCCTCCATTCAATCAATGCTTAACTCTTAACAGTAGAAATGGGGAGTGAGGTCAAGGGTGTAGGATGCTTTTCATTGCACTCAGTAGAAAAATATATAACAAAACATTTCAGTAAAGCTCACCTGACCTTCTTATTGAATCACAAAATGAACAAACATAAATCAGAGCTGACAAGGTTGAGTCTCTCTCCTCAGAGTTTTGAAAATAATAATATATCATCCTCTAACAATATAACATCCATCCTCCCCCACATTCTCTCTCATCTTGTTGGCAAAAGGTCCTTCTTTTCAAAAACAAACCTTCATTACACCAGATGAATGTAGTTCTTATGCCAGAGAAAGAGTATCAGATTCATACTAAAGGGAAGATTGTTTCATACAAGGACTTGCCAGAAAAAGACTTAGAGATGAATTATGTTGAAGCTCCCTGTGCTCCTTTAATGAAAATTCTAGTATGTAGCCAGATGTTTTATTGGGGAAGGGAATCAAGAGAAACATAGATTGTCCTGCCACTCATCTGAATACTGAAGCTGAAATTAGAGTGATTCACAAATGCACATAATTGCCGGAATATTTATCTTTTTCAAAAAAAAAAAAAAAAAAGAAGAAGAAGAAGAAAAAGAAGAAGGAGAGAAGAACCTCTCCCTCCCCTCCATTTTCCTTTTCCTTCTGTAAAATAAAAATCAGACCTTTGATTTGAGAATTCGGGAGACTATGTCCCTGTGTCAGAAACAACTAATGCTATTATTGTATTTGCAGCCTGAGGGAAAGCCTGGATCTGATAATTGTATGTACTCCTGAATAATGCAGAGGCAAATTTCCTGACCTCTTGGGTGTTTCTTGCAGCAAAGAATGAACACAAGGAGAAGCTAAGGTAAAGCCAACCAAAAGCCAATTAGCATCTTTCAGTAGCTACAGAACATATGTTTTTTTATTATTCATTTATTCATTCAGTAGATATTTATTGATTTTGTCCATTTATGCCAGGTACTCTTTGAAGGGCTGGGAATATAGCAATAAACAAAATACATAAATTTCTTCTCCTATTGGAGCTTACATACTGGGGGTTGGAGGAGGCAAAAAATTAACAAATAATTAAATAAATATTTAATATGTTAGATGGTAATAAACATTAAGAAGCAAATGAAGCAGTTAGGGGAAGTGCCTAGGGGAAAGGCGTCTTGTTTTATATAAAGGGGACAATAAAACTCTTGCTAATAAGGTGGGATTGGAGTAGAGATTTCAAGGATATGAGAGATGAGCCTGGATGGTTTTTAAAATATGCCAACAACAACAAAATATGCCATCAAATTATTTGATACTCTTTCCTTAAACAGGTGGAACTGAATCCTTTCTCTTGAGTGTAAGCTGGATTCAGTGATTCATGGAACACAACCTGCCACGAATAACCCTGTCAAGTGGCCTGTGTGGGGAGATACTGAAGCCTCTTTCCAACAAAATCTGGAAGCAAACTCTTCAGTTCTCATCACATCTTCAGACTCTACAACCCTGGCCAACAGCCTAACTGCAACCTCACAAAAAACCCTCTCCTCTCTGAGACAGAACCCACTCCCAGATTCTTGATCCTCAGAAACTGTGTGAGATCACAAATATTGATTGTTCTAAGCAAAAAAAACTTAATAGAAAGTTTTTTAGGGGTAATAGAAAACTAATTCATCATCTAAGGGGATGCCTGAGTAAGAGCCACCCAGGGAACAAGAGTAGCAAGTACAAAGATCTCATGGAGGGAGCCTGACTGTTTTGAGTAGAACTAACAGGAGAGTAAACTGAGGGAAAGTACAAGCAGATGGTGACTAAAAGGTAACATCAGATTAGAGCACGCCAGTCTTAAGAGCCATTGTGAATTAACTATAAAAGGATGTAATCTGGAAAGATTGAAGGTAGTAGCCAGAGAATGGATGATTGAAACTGAAATTATGGAGGGGTACAGTTAGTCAAGGATATGAGAGAAGACTGGAAACAAAATTATTAATGAAGAGGTAAAAAGTTTGAAGAAAAAAATCAAGTTTTAGGGTCTTCTTATGAAGATTTCAGTTTGTTTCTCTCCTGCATATGTATACTATCAGGCAAAATGCTCAATGGATCATCTCAATTTGAACATCATCATTAATAGCAAAACAACCCAAAAGGTATTATTTTATTGCAAAACAGACAGAACCTTGATTTCGAAGATTGAAATTTAGTAAGCTTTCTAATTTGTAGAGAAGTAAATTGAAAAATCACTTCTAAATTAATATCTCCAGCTCCCTATCATTCTCATCTATTTTATTCAGTGTAAATTGATTTTATTATCATTTCTCTGTTCCAAACAGATTTATCAAATTTAAACTCTCAAAATTTAGTGATTTTTCTTTCAAGTGTCTTTGTACATATTTCTCATTTAAAGTGTGGCTAATTTTGTTAGGTGTAAATTGGAATTTATGGCTTCAAGTGTTATCTAAGTGAAACGTTGAATCCCTCAGCCTACAGGAGGGGTCATCTTCCACTTCTCTTCCTTCTGGGCTGAATATAGTACAAACAGAATTAATGGGTTATAATGGCAAAATACTCAAATTTGAATAAAGACAGTAACAAAGGGTGGTCATAAGCTGAGAACACTAACTTCAGAAGGAATTTGTATATATAAGATAAGGTGGTAATAAGTAGATTTTATTCTATCACATCAGTATTCTTTTCAATGAAGTATGTTTTCTATTTTCTAAAACCATTCTTGTCTATTGATTAATTAACTACGACTATGCAGCCAAATGCTAGATAGCAAATATGGATTTGACTATCTCACACCATTATTTTATAGAGATATCATGAGCACGGTAATGTCAGGCTGTGAAAAACGTTTAATACTATTTAATTTTATTAAGCTGTAGAGCTTGTCAGGAATCTGGAAGTTATTTTGTAATCATTTCATTTTCAATCTTTTGACATTTTGAAAACCTTGATTTAGAATTATTTTCTTCACGGACAGTTATTTCCTGCTCTTCGTCCTCTAGCACTCAGTGAAGCATAGATGTAAAATCATTTAAATCTTTGAGTTTTAGAGACTCTATAATTAAAAATTGTGGTTTAAAGTTTTTCTTAAAAGTAGGGCTAATTAAGAGAATGTCAATAATTTTTTTTTGTAAATAACTGTTTTCAGCAGATGGCTAAGAACAATTGCAAAATAAAATCTCACAGTACTTAATTACCTGTGAATATAAAATTGGGCAGAAAACATGTGTTATCCAAATTGGTGTGCATGTAAGTATATAGTGTGTGTCTTATAGGAAGAAATGTTGGGAAAAAATAGCTGTGTTTTCTTTAAAAAAAAAAGATTTATTTATTTTAGAGAGAGAGAGCCTGTGCACAGTGAAGGAGAGGCAGATGGAGAGGGAAAGAGAATCTCAGGCAGATTCTGTGCTGAGTGCCAAGCCCAACACAGGGTTCGATCTCACACCCTGAGATCATGACCTGAGCCAAAATCAAGAGTCAGACACACAACTGTCTGAGCCACCTAGGTGTCCCTTAGCTGTATTTTCTTAAGACTAAAACTTGCCAGAGAAGGATTCTTAGTAATGTAGCTGGAAATGTTCAAAGTTCATATTTAACTCAATACCATTCGATCTAAATAAGTCAATGTGTACCGCATAGCAAATTAAGCAAATGACAGAGAGTAATTTTCTCTGAAGTAGAGGACTATTAACAAACAGAA
Source organism: Canis lupus familiaris (assembly GCF_011100685.1). NCBI lineage: Eukaryota > Metazoa > Chordata > Mammalia > Carnivora > Canidae > Canis > Canis lupus. Next base: position 29,498,867 of record NC_049237.1, read on the forward strand.
TATGCCATCAGCATTAAGTTTCCAGAAACACTGTTTAAAGTAATTTATAGGTTGGCCAATGATTACATTTTTCTTTCTCATTTGTACTCAAGAGGATAATTTTTAATTAAAATAATACACAGAGGCCAATTTAGCTTGACACATAGTAGATGAAAATGAAAGTTTGCTAGGTTGTTTATATTTGTTTAGTTTGGCTGGATTGTTTGCCCCTTCTTTCTCACTTTTTCATGAAATTACAGTTACAGAAGATTTACTGTGTTTACAGTGTGAAATGTGAAGGAGAAAAATGGAAGTTGTTTTTATTTTTTTGTTTTGTTTACCTGGGCTTTTATACCCCTGAGGAATGTTATTGCATTCACATAAATTGACATAAGAGTTGCAAATCCTTCTGCTTCTGCCTAAAACCAACTTAGGTGTTTTCTCTGGAAAACAAAACTAAATGCTCCCCTTAGTTCAAAAACTGTGTGTTCTCTTCTTATCAAATGCTTATTTATTCATCAAGTATTTACTGGAATCTTGCCAAATATCAGTCAATCTTCTTGGCGTTGAGGGTTATTAGTGGGCCAAATAGACAAAAATCCCTACCCTTTCCAGTTCCAGAAAATAAACAATAAATAAATTGAATTAGTGATTGTATAGAATGTCATAAAGCAGTAAGCAGAATGGGGAGGAAGCGCAAAGGAAGTGGGAAAAACTAAGATAGGAGAAATGCAACTTTAAATAACAAGTTAAGAAAAGCATAATAACCTGTTAGAAGATAGAATTACATTGGCTCCTATTGTTGCTCTTGTTTAGAAATGACCTTTCAGTCCAATTATTGTCAAAATCAATCCTAATTTGTTCACAGCTGCTGTAGGGGGTGTGAATTATACTCCACAATATATGGGCCTATATGAGGATATAATTTTTCAAAAACAAATTTTCCACATGGTCAGGGACTTTCTATTCAGTTTCCATGATTGGGCCTTTCCCAGCTCCCAAGTTTGTAGAAGAAATTTTATTTTGGATTTTATTTGGGTTCCCCTGGCTTTTGTTCCTCCTTAATCACCATGAACATAATCTCAAAACCCAACAGTTGCTTGAAGACCCTCAGCATAAGGGCGATTGTCAGTTTTTCTTTCTAAATAGTCTATGCAGCTATTCCACTCTGGAGGGCTTTTCAGTGCTGTGAGGATGAGCAATAATAATCTTTCTATTCTTGGGAACTGCCTCAAACCTGCCCATCTCCTTATGGCTTTTCTTAGCTCCTAACTTGCTGCCACTTCTCCATAATCCCTTACTTTTTGTGGTTCCTACCCAATCTACACTCAAGGAAGCTCAAGATTGTCTTATACTTTCCAGAAGAAATGACATGAAAGGAGATGTTGGCACATCGCTATAGCCCTTCTCCCCTCCCCCAACTCAATCTCGACACTCTTATATAAAGGACACAAGTGTTTCCTAATGAATTAGCCCTCTGTGGATTAATTCAAAGTGAGGTTCCTACAGAGCCCTGAGTGGGAATATGTCTATTCTTATATGTCTCTTGATTATTATCACAGAAACTGAGAGGCAGAAGGGGCAGGGAAGTATGGCTAATTTTATAAATGTGGAGATGAAGCAAGAGACAGAGGATAAAGGGGGAAATGATGCCAAAACTTAACTTAGGTCTTCTAAGCTCTTCATCATTGCATACGGAGATAAATTCTTGATCATGCAAAATGGATTAATCAGCCCAAATCTCTTAGACAGTTTCTTTTATTTGTATATTTGCCTTTTTCCTCCCTCTAGAACTAAGTTATTTTTTAACTTTTCCTAGGTCCTCATGACAGCCCCTATAGAAAAGCAGCACTAACGTTTCTAATAGTACTCAATAGTAATCCCTCTTTTGCTCCACAGAACTTTCACACATACCCTAACACTCCTTCTTCCATCACCTTTATTTTCCCATCCTTAATATGCCTCTTCATATGAAGAAACTATATTTTGTTCTGTCAAAGAGAGGACAGATTAATGCTCATATTCCCTTGCACCAGTATTTTCCAAACGATGTCCTATGGTCATCAGTGTTGTTCTGCAAAAATAGATTCTTTGATGAAGTATGGTTGAAAAATATTTGTTTAAACACACTTCATCGGATTCTTTTATTATAAGACTTCTCAGTAGCCTCCCTATGTTAAGACTTATGAATAAGTCTCTCCAAGATGGAAAAAGTACATGAAGAATTTCCCTAATCTTCTGTCACTAAACCACCTTTTCTGGAAGAACATTGATCAAAATTGTGTAAGACATTAGCTTCCAAAGAAAACAGTTTATGAGATGTTATCCTGAACGCCAGAATCCTTGCCATAGCTTAGTCCTGGACAGCTGCCTTTTTTTTTTTTTTTTTTTTTTTTAGATTTTGTTTATTTATTCATGAAAGACACAGAGAGAAAGGAGGAGACATAGGCAGAGGGAGGAGCAGGCTCCCTATGGGGAGCCTGATGAGGGACTCAATCCCAGAACCCCAGGGATCACGACCTGAGCTAAACCACTGAGCCCCACTGGTGCCCATGGATTGCCTTTACACTTGTCATGCCTTTTACATTTAGAGATATTAAGCTGGGTCTCTGAATCTAGCAATATGACAGACTAGGTTTCCTAAACAGTCTACTTAAAGTAACTAAATGTATGGATAAATTAAGTTTAAAAGATATTACTGAGTTGACACAAAATAAGAAATTCACAGAACTCTAGGAGGTAAGCCAATGCCTACACGGGTTTTAAAATGAATATTTCTAGCAATCCTCTAGAGACCTTAAAGCTTCTTTTGATGACTTCATTGCTTCCAAGGAAGGTAGGGAATACAAGACAAAATTCATAAATAAAGCTGGAAAGGTAAAGAGTTCTACCCTTAAAAAAAAAAATAAACCCTTATCAAAAAAGGAGACAGCAAGATAGGTTGCGTATTTGGATTCTGGCAGTGGGTAGAGAGATAAAAATATGCCCTGAGAATTCATATTTATATGCTAGGCCTCCTACAGGATTGTAGTCTAAATTTATATTAGCATTATGGTTTGAAAAGCTTCAAATATAAAACTTATGTTAAAGTTGTCACTGGTTGGTAGTAATTACAGGTGTTCAGCAGAAACAAATGCAAATTCTTTTTGAAGGAACTCCAAGCTAATTCAGGTTTCAAAGAATTCCACAAAGTTCCAAGTTAAAGGGCATTTTATAGTAAAAAATCATAAAACGGGGATGCCTGGGTGGCTCAGTGGTTGAGTATCTGCCTTCAGCTTAGGGTGTGATCCTAGTGTCCCGGGATCAAGTCCTATATCAGACTCCCTGCACGGAACCTACTTCTCCCTCTGCTTATGTCTCTGCCTTTCTGTGTCTCTCATGAATATAAATAAAATGTTTTTTTAAAAATGATAAAGCAGGTCAGGATAAAAGCATCAAGATTAGGATCCAGGAGAATTAAGGATTATATATACAGAATGACAAATGCTTCAGATAAAGGATTTAGACACAAATTTTTAAAACTATATTTAATATCTTTAAAAATAATAAGAGAATATAAAATTTTGATTACAGAACAAGCAAACATTAACAAATAGAACTACTATAATGGAAATATAATTGAATTTTAAACCTTAATGATTAGTTTAAACAGCCAGAGGTGATGCAGCTGAAGACAAATGTCCTAGAAAAAGAATCTGAGAAAATAATCCAGAACACACTCAAGAGGTTGATGATATAAAGGGAGAGTAAGAGACTAGGATAAAAGCATCAGAAGATCTAAAATATTTTTAATTAAATAGTTTACAGGAAGCTAACAAAATAGAGGAAAAAACAAAAATCCAAAGATAAAATAGTTGAAATTTTCCAGACTTTTTGAAAGACATGGGCATTTAGATCTAGGAAGCCTGGCATACTCCAAGCCAGATGAATAGATAGAAATCAATCTTTCAATTAAAGTAAAACTGCCAATGCCAAAGAAAAATAGAAAATCCTGAAAAATGGCTAGAGAAAAAAGACTGATTAACGGTAAATAAGTGACAATTAGCCTGGTGACTGAAAGGCAGCTGAAGACAGTTGGAGTACCTTCAGTGTGTTAAAAGAAATGAAAGTTAATGTAAAATCTTATAATAAGTAAAACATCTTTCAAGAGGAAGTATGAAGTAATTAATGAAAAAAAGTTACCAAAGTTACATTTTGTAAAGAAAAATTAAAAGATGGATGTTAAATGAACCCAAGTGGAAGATAGAATAAAGGAGTGTTTAGCAAAGATAGTGATAAATATTTAAATACACTCAACATATATGAATTGTATTATAATAATAATGTCTACTTCATGTGTAGTGAGGAAGAGGCTATATATAAATAAAAGCCTGGAAAATATAATCTTATACATTAAATATAAACATTAAAATAGGGCAAATGCTAAAGGTTTGATAAAGAATGCCTAGAAGTAGAGAAATATTGAATGAGATGAAGAAAACCAAAAGGCAAGAAAAGAGAGAAATATAAAAAATAGGACACAAAACTGCTTACTAAGATGAGCAGAAATAAATCCAAATATATCTATGGATTATTCTGTTAATGTCCATCTGCTAAAGACCATTGGAGACCCACTGTAGCCAAGAAGGTTGCATTTATTGGCTGTCACAGAGAAGAGAGAATACGACAAGGAACCACACATTATGCCAGGAGGGTTTAGAAAAAAGTTATAATAAGATTTGTTCATGTTGAATAATTGGGGGAGAATTGGGATTTTATTTGCTCTGAACTGAATATTGTTAAAATTCTTTGGTAGGGTATCTTGATTTTATCTAAGAGGCAGGAGAAATAAAGAGGGGACTATAAATCCGTCATTAGTATGGAAACAGCAGTTACTAGCACTAATCAGGCAAGGGAATTATTAGGTTCTTTTTTTGGTTTGGACGATATTTTTGTTTTACTAAGAATGATTAATGGAAAGTTCTTTTTTTTTTTCTATCATGATCACAGACCTATGGCAACATCGTAACCCAGCTGAGCTCCTAGAAATACCAAAACCTATCTCTTAGGTTTGGCATCATTCTTTGCCAGGCCTACCTGTGTGTAGTAACTGCTTTTCTCATTTTTTTCAACAGTAACTGTAAATGGACTAAATTTACCAGGTAAAAGATAAACATTGTTAAGCTAGCCTAAAGTAATCCAATTCCATGTTGTTTATAGGAGAATTAAAGCACACAGACACAGATGACTGAAAGTCAAATGATGAAAAAAAAATACCAAGGAAATACTAGCCAAAAAAAAAGATTGTGAATTTACATTAATTTTTGATAAAATAGACTTTAAGCCCCAAACCATTACACCATTCTTAAAGAAGAGCAACTTGTAATATAATAATAAAAAGGCCAGTTCATCACAAGAACATCATAATTCTAAATATTTATTTATTGAATACCATAGCTTCAAAACATAATAAAAATTGACAGATAAAGAAAAAATACCTGGTGGGAAAATTTAAAATAATGTTTTATTATGGAGATTTTCAAACATTTACCAAACTGAACAGAATAGACAGGTGCCTGGGTAGCTTAGTCAGCTGAGTGTCAGACTCTTGATTTCAACTCAGGTTGTGATCTCAGGGTCCTGGATAGAGCCCCTCTTACAACTCTGTGGTCAGTGGGGAGCCTGCTTGAGATTCTCCCTCTCCTTCACCCTCTTCTCCTCCCCCCTGCATACTCTCTGTGTGTGTGTCTCTCTTTCCCTCTCTATCAAATAAATAAAATCTTCAAAAAAAAAAAAAAAAGAAAGAAAGAAAGAAAGAAAGAAAGAAAGAAAGAAAGAAAGAAAGAAACCTGAACTGAATAGTATAATAAATGACTTTGTGCCCATCACTCAACTTTCTGTTGAAGTTTACAGCTTGTGTGTATCTCTTTTTTTGGGGAAATATGTGTTTATATCCTTTATTAATTACCCAGTTTGTTTTTTATGGTCTCCACAATACTTCTTTCTCCATTGTGTTGTTTGAATAGAATTAACTTTATCCACGGGGATTAGCAGAAGCCAATTAGGGTAATCCCATCCCTCTTGTGGCAATAACTGATTTTAGGTAACACAAATTTAAACCAATCAGTCCTTTGTAGAGTTGAATGATCGTGGGTGCTTTGGGTCAGTGCAAACTCAGGACCTTTTTTTGTGATGATAATGTAAATAGTAACCCCAAATACTCCTGGCAATCATTGAATCCATAAAGAAAACAAACCCCAGTGATGAGGAACAGAAGGATAGCTGAGGTCAAAGCACAAGCTGATACTGCACAAAGACACCCCCCCACACACACACACCCCTGACACCCTCATCTCCCCCCACGCCCGGGGTTGGATATGTGTGACATTCCTTAGGAAGCTTCCAGTTGTCTTAATGTTATTGCCTTACTAGAGGAAAAAACAATCTTTAACTTGACAATGGCAAGGCCTTTATAGTATCTTATAGGTCCTCCTTAACATATGAAAATCCTTTTGAAATATGTTTTCCTTACCTCCCCAACTCCCAGGTACTCCTGGGAGCCAATTTATTGTTGAATTTCTCATTGTTTAAGCCAGTTTGGGTGGTTGTTTTGCTTGTGATGATAACAATTATAAAGTATATGGGTTTTCTTTTTCTTCTCAATTCAAAGTCTTGTAATTTTTTTTGTATGATTAGTCCAGATACCTTAATACTAATCCTGTGATATATATATGAAAATGTCTTTAAAGTTTACCTTTTATCTTTTAACTAAGCTTATGAAAACTTTCTTATTTCCCTACACAAAGATCCAGGATTTGTGGGCCAAAAAGTTGTGCAATTTCCAAACGCCTCTTTAAATATAAAATACAGGGCAGCCCGGGTGGCTCCACAGTTTAGTGTGGCCTTCAGTTCAGAGCATGATCCCGGAGACCCAGGATCCAGTCCCACGTCAGGCTCCCTGCCTGGAGCCTGCTTCTCCCTCTCCCTGTGTCTCTGCCGTGCTCTCTCTATCTCTCATAAATAAATAAATAAATAAAAAATAATAAATAAATAAATAAATAAATAAATAAATAAATAAATAAATAAATCTTTAAAAAATAAATGTGGGCGATCATGAACTAGTTGGAGTAACTGAACCAAACCAGGCCTGGACTTGCTTCCCTCATTCACTCAAAAGGCTCGAGAGCCTAAAGGGTGAATAGTTGGTAGACGCTTGAGAAAGGGCTTGAGCAATGGTTCTCAGGGCTCGCTTGTACGTGATTGCCCACATAACACAATAGATAAAACTTATTCTGACCTGGTCATAAATGTAAATAAGGGTCTGTCTGTCCTTGCTGGTCTGTTTACCATGCCTAATATTCCTTTGAAGTGTGTACATCTGGAGCAACAAGCTTATCTATTTACCAAGGTCTTCTGGCACCCGTGAGTCTGTCTTGCATGCTGAGAAAGGGAACTTTGGAGAGTTTCACAAACCTGATAAAAATAAATACCTTCTTGGCTTTGGTTTGTTCATGCTATAAAATGTTGTAAAACCTTGAATAAAGCTGGCACTGCTTGGACATCATCCACTGTGTCCCTCCTGTCCCCATCTCTTTTCTTTTATTTTCCTCAACCCCTTATCTTCAGGACCCTGATTGTGCTGCCGCAGCGCACACAACAAATAAATATAAAATACAATTATAAAAACAATTTTAAATATGAAAGTCAATATTTTTTTTTGAAAGTCAATATTTTGAATAAGAAATCACAAGTCTGTAGATATAAAAGACATGATAAATATCATAAATATCGTATAGGATGATCTTGTCATCAAAGATTTTGTAGCATTTTCTATAGAGAGGATAGAAAGTTAATTTCATCTTTTCTATAGTGTGTTTGATAAAAATTTTCATTTTATTATTGAACATTGAGAAGCATAAGACCTGCGACTTTCCTGACAAACTCACTCTTTGGCGTACAGTTAAAATTGGGGCTCTGTAAGCACCAGAATTATAAATTTTACTTAACTGAATTCCCAAGGGAAAGTTTTTTAAAAATGTGTGGTGTGTTTATAATTATAGTGCTGCATTAGTAAGAATATATCTGACAGAAGACAACTTCCATTTTGAAAACCAAATCCTCTGTAACTTTTGTGTCGGTCTGGTATGTGAAATAAATTTTTACAGACTGGCTCCTGGCCCTTTAATTTCAATAATATTTTATTTCCATGCACAGAAGTTATTGCAAGTTACCTAAATATATGTAATTAAATATAAAGTCAATATAAATCTCCATTCAAGTCTTCTTTAGCCAACCCCCCAAGTGACCCTGTCTAATTCACTGCCTCCTGACATGGGAGCATATATAACAGCAACAGTCCCAACATAAGGCAGGAGGTGATATAAATGAGAGGTTGGCAAATCTTTTCTGAAAAGAAATAGTAAATGTTTTAGACCTTAAGGATATACAGTTTCTGTCACAGTGACTCAACTCTGTCCTTGTAGCACCAACACATCCACAGGCAATAGGAAATGGGATGAGTGTGGTCATCGTGTTCTAATAAAGCTTTATTTATAAAAACAGATGGTGGTCTGGATTTGTCCTTCCCCCATCTAAAACAATTGAAATGAAAATATCATGCCAGTGTATATTTCACAAAAATATATGACCATTTGAGCATATTTAAGACCCCCTGTAACCTCTAGGGAGTACAAGTCCCCATATTATTAAGGCTTAATAATTATTAATGTCAAAGGAAATCTTCCTTTGATCATAAACATGTATGTTTATTACCCTTTATGATTTTTGTTTTCTATGACTGCTTCAAGTATATCCTATGCAGAAGCATAAATTTTCATATCTTCCAAAAACCTTTGAATTGTCTTATTTTTTGTTTATGCCCTTAATCTCCATGGAATTTACTGTTTTGAATGGTGTGATCTAGGGGTCTATCATTTTAATAACATTTTCAATATTCCCCAAAAAATTTATTGAAATTTATCTCCCCACTGATTTGAAGTGCTGCTTCTATCATAATATTGAAGTATGATTTTATAGGGGCCTGGGGCAAGCTGCCACAAGATGGGCCATTTTGGCATAAAGGTTATCTTAAGTTAAAAATCGTTTAAAACCAAAAAAAGTAATTAAAACTCAGTATGTACAAAAAAAACCTGTGTGCCATCCCTACAAGTATCTAATTTTACATTGGGAAGGAGAGCCTGTAACAGGAAGAGAGCTATAAATCTGATAATAAGGCAAACTTTTTCCAACATCACCTCTCACCTTCTTGCTAACGGACTCCTTCTCTTTTGTATCCTCAGGCCCTCCCTCTCCCCTCTCTTTAGCTCCCATAAGCTTCATGTTGCCTCATTGCCTTTGGAATTTCCTGTCTGTAAGGATTCCCCATACATATGCTATTAAACTGGATTTTCCCCTGTTAATCTTTCTCTCGGTAATTTGATTTTAAGTACAGATAGAAGGACCACAGGGCAGAGGAAGGTCTTCCTCCCTCACAATTTTATTGTCTTCCTTTTTTAAGGTCTCTTAATTTTTTCAATATAAGATTTATATTTTCTCCATAAGAAATAAAGGCCTAATACATTTATGTTAATTTCAAGGTACTCTAGCTTTAGGGAATACAATCCTTTTTTCTTGCTATAATTTTGAATTAGTTGTTTCAGGAATGTACAAAGCCGTTGGCTGTTGTATGTTGATGATGCATCAGTTCACACTTTAGCACTAATATTTGTCAGTTCATTCTTTCGAAGTTTCAAGGTAGGTGATTATGTTGTCTGTAATAAATTTTAACCCACTTCGGCCTACATTTTAATTTTCTTATTTGTTTTAGTATCCAGGTTATGCTAGCTTATAAAATGAGTTGGGGGAGTAATCCATCTTTTTGTATTTTCTGGAATAATTGTAAAAGTTGGAATTAACTATTCCTCTGTTCTTTGAAGTTATTATACAGACTACAACTGTAAATTATGAATGTCTGGTGCCTTTTGAGAGGTAGATCTTTCAGTACCATTTAAATTTATCTTAAAGACATGATCCAAGAATAAAAAGATTGACTACAGCAATGATTAATAGTATAGTCTCATATTCTTATGTATCTGTTGTCTCTGCTTATAGCCACATTTCCATTCTTGCTTATTGTCTACTTATATTCTTCTTTTTGTCTTCCTTGGGAATGCTAGCCCAGAATTTGTTTATTAGTCTTTTTTAAAGCATATATATCTGTTTTCACTGATATACTTATGTTCGCTTAATTTTGGGTTTTCAATTTTCTTCTCTATTTGGATTTATTTTAAAATGTGTTTTAAAATTAAAAGATGAGAGAAGCCCGGATGGCTTGGTGGTTGAACATCTGCCTTTGGCTCAGGGGTCCTGGATCCAGTCCCCCACTAGGCTTGCTTCAGGGAGCCGGCTTCTCCCTCTGCCTATGTCTCTGTCTCTCTCTGTGTGCCTCTCATAGATTAAAAAAAAAAAATCTTTAAAAGAATTAAATTAAAACATGATTATTGACCCCTTTCATTAAAAAAATTAATGATAAACATTTCAAGTATTGCTTTGTTTTCATTCAACAAATCTTATATTCCTTGTCCTTTTTTTTCTTAAGATTATTTTTATTTGAGAGAAAGAGTGAGTGTGTGCACAAGGGGGTGGAGGCAAGCAGAATGAGAGGGAGAAGCATACTCCCTGGGGAACTGGGAGCCTGACAGGGCATTCATCCCAGGACTCTGAGATCATGACCTTAGCTGAAGGCAGACATGTAAGTAACTGAGCTACCCAGACACCCCTCCCTTGCCTACTTTTAAGTATTTGTTAATTTCCATTTTCTGTTTACTATTCAATTCTTGAGTTGTATAAAACAGGATTCTAAAATATTTCAAAATATGGAATTTTAAGCTGTCTTTTGTGGGTATTTCTAATTACATTTCATTAGACACCTCTAATTTTGGTCTATATGGTACCAATGTTTGTTGAGACTTCCCTTTCTTCCTAATATGTATTCAGGTTTGTCAAGTATTCAAATATTCAAAAGCATCAAAAGATGGTGGAGGTCTCTCTCCGCCTGATTCTCCGAGTCTTAACCGTGTGGCAGATATTGACTGTCTCCTCTGCTGAGCCACTGGTGCAAACAGCATGAGTGAGAAATAACCTTTCTTTCTTTAAGCCCTGAGGTTTGGGGATAATTTGTTAGTATAATGCAGCATCAATCAACTTGGGTCAATTTCTGCTGTCATAACAAATAACCCCCAAATTGTGGTGTCTTGTGGCAACAATGGCTTACTTTTTGCTTATATGATATGACTGATGGATTTGGCTTTCGATTTCCATCTAGGACCCAGGATGAAGGAGCAGTCCATCTGAGACATTGTTGATGCTATGGCAGGGGGAAAGGAGATATGGTAGCGTGTCTGATGCCTCTTAAAGCTTGTGCCCAGAGGTTGCACATTTCTTTTACATAGACATAGCTTTTACCAGAATACATCATATAGCCAAGTTTGGTATCAATGAGGTAGAAAAGATTACAACTTCATTAGGATTGGTGATTGGCTAATAGGGAAGAGCTAGGGAAGGCAGGACACATTTTAGCAATAATAAATTCTAACATATGCAGAGTCATCTAGTCTTTCCCATACAATATACCTCATTTTCTATTTCTGTTCAATATGTCAGCTTTTGAGAGAAGTCAATTACAGTCTTATAGTTTGGTTGTGGGATTATTTCTTCTTTCTTCTTTCTTACTTTGTCTTTTAGAGCTTGCAGCAATGTTGCAAAAAAGCATACTTGTTTCATGACTATTATCTTTTTCATGAATTGTGTTTATAATTAGGAAATATTTTTGTCTCTTTTTAAGGTTTTCACTTCAAATGTTATATTCATATTCTTTGGTAAGATTACTGCAAAAGATTAATTTTTATTATTTTAACCAGTATATATTATAGAGTAATTGAAGACAAGACCCCGAAGCAGGAATTTGTCTTTGTCTTGTTTAAAACCTGGCTCTGCTACTTACTATCTGTCTAGACTTGAGCAAGGTAACAAATCTCTCTATGCCTCAATTCCCTTGCCCGTACTACAAAAATAGTAATAGGTCTACTTTCTGGCATTGATGTGAGGATTGGAATTATATCTGGCATGAATATAGATGGGTATTTTACACAGCTTATCATATTTTTTTTTATTCATTGTATTTTATTGAAAATAAGTAAACAATGGCAATATTTGGTTTGCTTTGTTTTTTTTTTTTGGTCTGACAATTTAGTAGATTAAATTAGTCTAGTTATAGCTATTGCTATTACTATTATTTTTGGACTAATGCTTGTTTTCTTAGCCTTTATTTATCATAGTTTTTCTTTTTTTCCCCCTCCTTTCTGTCTTTTGTTGAATATATTCAATTACTTTCATTAATTCTCTACACTGGTTTAAAAGTTATTTTATTTCTAGTCTTCTAAAAAGTATTTTTAATATAATACAATTATTTGCATTGACATCTTTCTAGTAACATTTCTTTCCATCAATATCTCTATATTTCCATATCTAGTCCTTATTTCACCTGCAATGTTGATGCAATTTACAATGTTTGTTCTAGATTGTACCATTTCTTTAAACAAATAACATTTTTTAAAACTGTACTGTTTATGTATCTTTCTTGCTATCACTTTTTGCATGCCATTCTACTCACTTGGTTGGTTGGTTTGTTGTTTTGTTTTGTTTTTCAGAGTATGCTACTCTCAACTTTTTAAATGAAACTAGCTAAAAATACCCACGTGCTTCTTGGTTGCCAATTCTTCTCCAATCCAGTTCTATCTCTATTCAGTCTTAGGGCTTCCTCATAGTTTCATTTCCCTGTAAGTCCCTTTTTATTTTGGAGAATGATTATGTATTCACTTAAACAGATTTAACCATCATTTTATAAAGTTTGATAAGAAGGAATAACTTCTGGGGAACCTGGGTGATTCAGTGGTTGAGATCTGCCTTCCGCTCAGGTCATGATCCTGGGGTCCTGTGATCGAGTCCCACACCTGGTTCCCTGCGGGAAGCATGCTTCTCCCTCTGCCTATGTCTCTGCCTCTCTCGGTGTCCTTCATGAACAAATAAATAAAATCTTTAAAAAAAAAAAAGGAGGGGGGGCAACTCCCTTATGTTATTCATTTGCTCTCTTTCTTTCCATTTTCCATTTATGTACTTCATTCTGAAATCACAATTATATCTAAGACTATTTTTAAGAGTATATGATGACAAATAATGAATGGATTTGAAGGATCCTGATCATTGACTGGGAAACATTAATTATAAATATATTTACTTTTATTAATGAGCTACCAAATCCATTTCAAATGTTTGATTATTGTGTTTTCTAAATGCTAGTAGCGCCATCAGATTAGATGTGTAAAACTCCTAAATTTTATGAATTTTTAACACTTAAGTAATAGAAATGATGGCAATTAAATTTATTTTAATTTCTTCTAACAAATACCTTAAAATTCATTTATTTTCCTTATCACAAGCAATCTAAGAAGATGTGAAGCCATTTAGAAACAAAAGAAACATTAGCTATGATAAATTCAAGTGCCAGTAGAATGGTGTATAAGCAAAACACTTCTCATCTAGCCTGCTTAGCTTTCTCTAATCTAAAAGAAATTTACACTGGCCAGAATCATCTTTCTCGGGTGGAGATCCTATTATACCAAAACACTCATTGATTCCCATATGCGTTCTGGATTTATCTTACATTACTCAAAATGACAATCAATATTATGGCCTCAACTTATCTTTCTAGGTGATATTCAAACAAGTTGATATGAATACTTCCCTGATATTGTCCACACATCCCCGTGTTCATGTCTTAGCTAACGCTATATATGGGTGTTTCTAACATATCTGATAGTTAAAATCCTAGAAATGATTTATAGCCCCATTACAAAAAGACAGACCCAGTGAAGAGTTTTAGATTTCCTCAAATGTTTATAAATTCTCTGGTTTTTCAATTCCAAGAAGACCTGGGTTTCTTTGAAGATGTATATGCATCTCCATTTAATGATGTAATTCTGTGTGATTACATTTTCTATACTTCACACACACACACATACCACCTTCACATTACACACTTCTTAGAAATGTAAAGAATGCCTAACTCAGCTTCGGTAGCCCATGATGGGATTATCATAGCATCTTGCTCCTTTATAAAACTCTTAGTGCATTTACAAACTAATTGAATTGGATTATATTTCTTACTTATATACCTACTGGATACATGTAAAGATTTGTCTACTGGGTTAGACATAACTGGCAGGCCAGTGTTTCTTTTAATTTCAAATGATAAAGAAACAATAATAAAACCTGGGTTTTAATAGTTTTAGCCTTTGATAGGCTACCTGTAGCCAAATTTCTACAGATGCCTCTATTGGCATTTGAGTCACCATCTTATAAATAATGAGCTTAATATCAAGCTCCTGAAATTAACCCCTATGTAGAAATGCCTAATAGATATAAAGCATCAGAGGAATCTCATTGCAAGAACTTATCATTATTGGTAAAGGGAAAAAGGGTGCTCGGAGTAAGGTCCCACAGAAATGCTTTAATTTGTTGATGAGTACTTAAATACAATTTATAATCTCTGAACATTTGGTAAAATAGGTTTATTTTGCTGATTAGCCATTTCAATGAGTGTTTAGGGAAAAGAAATTCTCCATTCAATTCTAAAGTTGTATTCAAATTCAGGCTTGATTTTTCCAGATGATTCTAAACTAAACTGTTAAGCCTTGCCCTCTTGCTGTTAGTGATGTCTCAATCCCCCTGTGGGAGGCCCTGATGAGAAGATAGCTAATTTGTACCTGGGAAGAACTACATAGATAGAGAATGTTATATTCAAGAGAAATTTATAGGTGAACTAATCTTATTCTCTGAGCTTTGTTCTTGTCATTTCTAAAATGAAGAATTTAAAGTAGAGCTCTTCTTTACCCTGTGTCTCCTCTTTTGGTCACAAAATAGTGCAAGAGCACAAAGCTTCACATTATCACATGACGTCTATCAGGAATAGTCACGAACAATATTAAAGTGAGCAAAAAAAGAGTACTGCATGTAATGTTTAGTACTCTTCTTAATTATACTCTTAATACATCTCAGAGAGAAAGAAAGGAGGACAGGGCTAGTCATTCCTCAGACACATTTCTCTCTTTTTTTGAAGGAAATGTTGAAACTAGAATTAGCTCAAAATGTTATCCCTAACTTTAAGAGAGAGTGCAAAAGTATCTGGTGTTTTCAAATTCTGTGGCTGGGGGTTCACAAGCAAGATGGTGGATGTGTGTGATCTGTGCTTGCCCAGCTCACTGATTTTCTTAGAAGAGCTCCTTGACTGTCTGCTTGGGACCCTTCTCTAGAAGTCACAGACCATGTCTTTGGAGCTTAATGTCTTAGGAAAAATGTGTTAGAACTCATGCTGTTGTATAAATACTCTTCCCTCTGACACATGAGTGTATTCCCCTGATCTTGCCCTGTAAATAGGCTCCTAGTAAATTAGCCACCTTAGTTTATCACCAGTGTCTGGTCTTGCTTGAAAAGTGGTAATGAATACAAATTGAACTCAATGTTGGAGTTCTGATGCCCTAGTAAGAAGAAGAGCAACATCTTCTGCCTGGACACAGCTCAATTATTTACCAAGAATAGTAGCTAAGAAGAATAACCTAGAATTTATTTCCAATCCTAATAGATCAGCAATGACTAGAATAGAAAGAAAAATGCTAGGGTGGAACAAAGGAACCAAAGCACCTGGTTTCTAGTGCCAAATTTGCCTAACTAGAATTTAACCTCTATGGATCTCAGTGTGCTCATCTGTAAAATAAGTGTTGAATTCCATAAAAACTGTGAACTTACAGCTCAATATGACATGATTCCCTAGAATTTAATTCATCCCTGGATCATACATCCTTTAAACCAGAGTGAAATAAAGCTGACCATTAAGCTAAACAAGAGGTATGGAGAAGCTGCCAAACATAAGGTTATTATATTTTTCTTGGCAAATATTCCACAATCTACCCAAACAAAAATTATGATATACCAAGGCATAATAGAGAGAATACTGAAAAAGGTCTTTGCCACTAACTAGATATATGACATTGCTTAAGTTACTTGTCTTGTCTGAGCCTCCAGTCCACAGGGGTTAGACTTAATGCTGAAGGTTTCTGCTAGCTCTAAAATACTATGATATAGGAGGTACTTCTTTATTATTCTCATGCCTCCACTCCAAGGACTTAATGTTCAAAATAACTCTCCTAGCCACTGTAACTTAAAGAGGTAAACAAAGTTTGTGACAATAAAACCAAAACAAAAGCAAAAAACATGAAATTCCATGTATTATATTTGCTTTTATCAAAAAAAGTGCCTCCCCCCAAAAAAAAAAAGTGCCTCCCTGAAGATCTAGATAATTGATCATAACACTCTAAATTACCAGTTCACTATTTCTTATGTATCATCTCAATTAGTCATCAAACTATTTTTTTTTAATGAATGAAATTAATTTGTTAATCTTTTGGAACTAAAATTATATATAATATCTTCATCCACAAAAAATACACATTAAACAAAGCAATAGATACAACTGCAATTTTATAAAATTGAGCCAGACCCCAAAGAAGACATGTATGCTTTCATTTATATAATGTTCCAAACCAGACAAAAGTAATTTCTGATACTAGAAGTCAGAAGAATGGTAACTGATGAGGTGTAAGAGCAGAGGTGTCTGTGATACTGGAGATACTATACTTTTTTGATCAGGATGCTGATTATACAATTATCCTCATTCCATGGAAATAACAGAGCTATACACCCATGATTTTGTGGGTGTTTATTATACTTCAATAAAGATATATATAGGTATTTATATTGCTCTATTTAAGAATCACAGAGTGAACAAGAGTATTCACTTTTATCATTTTAATCATTTAATCATAAATTGCTTGATCATCATTTATCATTAACCAAGAAGGGCTAGATGATTAATTCTTCAATATTTTCTTTTTCTTAAAAGTTACTGGGATATAATTGTTACTCTTTGGATGGAATGACGAATCAAGTGTGAAACTGTGCCTTTGACAAATGACAAGAAATCATGAAATCCTGTATCTGACAATCGGATGTCATCATCTACCTCATTGTAGGTATTGACCATTATATCACACCCTGAAGCCAAATACACTGTTAGAGTTTCTTTCTTTTTTTTTAAGATTCCATTTATTTATTCATGAGAGACACACACAGAGAGGCAGAGACACAGGCAGAGGGAGAAGCAGGCTCCATGCAGGGAGCCCAATGTGGGACTCGATCCCTGGTCCCCAGGATCAGGCCCTGGACTGAATGCGGCGCTAAACCACTGGGCCACCAGGGCTGCCCACTGTTAGAGTTTCAAATTATGTTTTAGAAACACACAGAGACTAACTCTCATCTTTCATTTCTAATAAAAGTTATTTCCTATAAAAACAGATGTTCAAAATATATTTTGTAAGCAATAACAAAAAGTACTGGGATAAATTATATAAAGCATTTAAAGTGGTTGAATGATGGGATTGTGGGTAGTTTTCATTTTGTTCTTGATAATTTTCTACATTTTCCAACATACATGTAAAAATGATGTTATGCCAAATAAAATGAATGAACAAAGAATAATTGTGAGAGGAGAGGTATTCTTTTATTAGAGAGTCTCCACATATGATGGACCCATAATGGTAGGTAGCTATGACATAGGAAAGAAGTTAGGTTGGAAGCCGATGGCCAAGAAAGAATTCTTGGGATGTCTTTGGTGCAAAAAGGTGGTTTTATTAAAGCATAGGAACAGGACCCATGGGCAGAAAGAGCTGCACTGGGGTCATGAGGAGTGGCCTTGAAAGTTGGGAGGGGATTAGGGAGAGCATAAGTCTCTAAGGAATTTGGAAGAAGGTTTCCAAGACCTTGAGCCAGCTAGCTATTGTTGAGAAAGGGTCATTTATTACTGTCTAATAAAACCTGAATCATGAGACCCTTGAGATGTTTATCAGTGAGTAATATGCTTGCGCGATGATTGCCAACATGCATCCTAGGGGGTGGAGATAAAGGAAATTTCAAAGGAAATTTTATATGTTAAGGTAGGCTTATGGTATCCTAAGGGTCTGCCTAGGATTACCTTTTGCCCTAAGCCAAGTATCAACATCAAGGCCGCTGAGTTCCTAGAGGAATGTCACTCTTTCAATCTCAAGGATTTGTCAATGGGCTGTGGGTTGGGTAGTAAAGAAATTTAATTTTTCTTTTGCCTTTGTTTTCCACATCAGCTACTGAGACCAATTTATTTTTCAAGGTGAAAATAATACATGGTTGTTCTTTTCTATTTGTAGCTCCGGAATATTAAGAGAAAATTTGGCACCAAAATATAAGTGGCTCCATGTCATTTTTGGGTGCTCACCATTTTCCATCCAACCTCAAGGGGTCACACAAAGAACCTTTGCAGATTCATAGAAACTCTTTACTAATCTGATGCCTGAGTGAAGAATCCACACTTTTGGTTTTGTTGGTACAACTTACTCATTTAAAGAGTACCTCATAATCCTCTGTGTAGTGCTGGCTCACTAGAGAATTGGAGATGCTTTATTTTCATGTCAATTTTGAGGAGTCTCAGATGCTAATCACATATAGAATTAAAAGGAGCCACCTGTGGTAAGTTGGTTAGTGTTAACCATTTTATCATGTGGACTATTGAAGTATCTAAACATAGTTGGGACATATAAATTATTTATGAAAATTATGGATTATTAGCATTGGCATTCCTTCTCACTTCCTCCAACTTTTTCCTTTCTTCCATTCCTTCCCTCTGCCACCCGTCTTCCCACCCCTCAAGCACATTGCTTATAGATTACAAATCTGTGATAAATCAGTCCCTTAGTCAACATGAACCAGAGTCAAGGGTAGTAACTGATGTTATCTCTGGGACAGTTTGCACTGGAAACAAACCACAAATAAAAGTACTAATTTGAACAATGATTATGGCCGTTAGGATTATAATGTCACAGTATGGTTTTGTAGTGTGCTAAGTATCCAGGGGGTCACGTTTACAAATAGCATAATTACACATATTAAGATTCAGAATTCTTTTACTCACTACGGAAAATAGGCCATTTCTTTATACTCTGCAAATGAGCACATCCAGAATATTATCGTATCAAAGAAGCCTGACTAATATACAAAGTGAAAGAATGTGGGCAAGAAAAAGAGTGTAATTTTTACTAAAAAATAAAAATAAAAATAAAAATTCACTTAAGATTTCAAGGAGGTATCCATCTGTGTACAGACTGAATTACTTATGTCAAGAAAATTATAGTAGTGAAAAGGACATTAATTATGATAATGCAAGTAGGTACTCTTCTGATTATTTGCAAATACCAAGTTCTTTAAGAGCCTTATGCATTAGCTGCTATTATTTCTCTGGTATTATAGGTGAAAATACCGAAGTACACAGAGATTCGGTAATTTGCCAAAGGTCACCCATAGTTAGTGGAGGAGCTAAGATTCCAAATTGGGCAGGCTGGCTCTCAAGCCTATTGTTAACTATCAGTCAACAAGTCATACATTAACAATCTATATGTACTGTGAACCCATTCAATCTCTGCAGCAAGTAAGAGTCCTTAGGTCATATTCAGAGAAAAGTATTCATCATTGTTCCTCTATTGTTTCAACCTTGGAAGCTTTCCCTGTTGATGTTTATTACACTCAAATAACATACAGACAAGGTTGACATTGTATAACTATGGAGTAGATGTCAATTTGCCGATAGTAACACTTTCTTCATAAACAAAAGTTCACAGAGTACCTTCTTAGGTTAGGAAGCAAGAACTGTCCGAAGAGCTCCAGTTTTAAGCTGTGAATGAATGAAGAATTCAAGTAGCTCCATGCCATGTGTCTTGGTGGTTGGTATTTGGTCACTAACAGTTTGAGCAGTGATAGTTCAGATTAAACCTTCTTTCCTAGTGGGTGTTAGGTGTTTGAGTAGCTACCTGTTCTGAGCCTTGACAGCCAGTTATTTAAAACATGAACATGGAACTGCTTTAGGAGAAAAGAAAAGTGATACTATGAAAATACTTTAGAACCAGTGCTTCTTCCATTTAAAGGAGCCTATTAGTCATCTAGGAGTCTAACACACAGAGATTTTGTATTTAAGTAAATATGGCAGATTGCAGATGTAATCAAATTCTCTATTTCTCCTAGTGTCTGTATGCTCTGCAGTGTGAGTCTGCAGCCCCTCCCAGCAACAGATAGACTAAATTTTCCTTCTAACTGAATCTGGATTGGCTTGTGACTTGCTTTCATTGATAAGATGTGGCCCAGTTCCATGCTTACGCCATTTGCTTTTTTGGGCCCTTACAATTACCATGGAACAAACCCAAGCTAGCCAGCTGGAGAATAAGAAGTCATATGGAAGAAAACTCAGGTACCTTAGATGAGAGCCCACCAACATTTAGTAGCAGAGGTGTTGGCTCATCTGTGCTTACTATATAGTAGATGCTTGAGGGAACCCAGCCAAAACCAGAAGAACCTCCCGACAGCGAATATATATACACTCATGAACAATTCTAAATGATTGTCTTTTTAAGGCATTATGTCTTGTGGTATTTTTTTTACACAGTGATAATAAACTGATTGAATAGGTTCATGGTGGAGCCTGAAAATCAATACTTCTAACAAAATCCCTGGTGACTCTGATGCTGCTGATGTGTGGGATCCATTGAGTATCAGGGATTTGGGATGGAGTGGAAGGCTATAGGCAAATCTGGCCTCTAGCCTAAGCTAAGAATCTTCTTTACAATTTAAAAGGATTGCAGAGGAGAAGAAGGAGGAGAAGGAAGTGGAGGGGAGGGGAAAGGAGGAAGAGAGGAAGGAGAAACAAGAGAAGAGGAAGTCAGAGAGTATGTAGCCTTCAAAACCTAAAATATTTACTATCTGGCACTTTAGAGAAAAAGTTCACTCAACTGTGTCCTGGGATATACTAAGAATCCTCTATACATAAGATATGAACTGACCTTTTAACATTCAGATGAATTCTGGGTTGTACAGGTAATTTTTAAGTCCTAAGCTAAATATAGTAGATGTTCAATACATATCTGAAGTGTTGTTGGATAAAAGAATGAATGGATGCAGCAGTTTTCCTGGACTGACATTCTGGGCAGCCACTCTTATCACCACCCTCTCATGATGACATAGGAAAATGAAGCAATGTCTATCTGGAACAATTATGACATAGGTTCTCTTTCAATGATGCCTCCATGCTAACACTCCAATCCTCGAAAGTGTCTGGGCAATCCCACTCTTGTATTACAAAGTGTGGCTAAGCTGTTAGAGTGCCAGCAGAGGTGATGTCCAGGTCTAAAGTCAAGTCAGAAGTGAGGTAAGGGAGAGGGAGAGGTCCAGTTCTATCTACAGACACTGGTAAGGAGAATGAGACATGAGGTGGTACTGGTAAATTTCATATTTTATTGAAATATATACAAATATGTATGTGTGTACACACAGAAACACGCATTGCAGGAATTTCACAGTTTTCTAGAAATCATGATATGTGTTACTCTGTGTGAAGTGTGCAAGCTTAAATTTGGTATTAGTAATAGCCTTCAATTCTCTGTCCTTTCAATTTCCTCTGCATAAT
Organism: Canis lupus familiaris; assembly: GCF_011100685.1. Classification (NCBI taxonomy): domain Eukaryota; kingdom Metazoa; phylum Chordata; class Mammalia; order Carnivora; family Canidae; genus Canis; species Canis lupus. The sequence goes on from NC_049237.1 coordinate 29,520,474, forward strand.
CATCTAAAATAGAAACCATACAATTACATGGATGTGTTAGGTTTGGGAGCCTGTGACTCTGACTTGACATTTAGAGAATATTCTCATAAAAACTAAGAGACTAAAATTATGACTGTGGAAGGAGGGAAAGATGGGTTTAGGAGAAGGAACTCTTTCTCTTAGAAGAGTTTCCGACTCAGAATATACTCAGTAAATGCCTGCTGCTATCACTGCAGCACTGCTCCTCTTATCTGCCTTCTCTTATCCATAACTCTGTAGGGATATGCTGCATTCTGCCTATCCCTTGAGAAATTGCATTTTCTTAAAATATTTTATTTATGTATTTACTGAGAGGGATGGTGAGGGGCAGAGAGAGAGGGAAAAGCAGACTTCACGCTGAGCATGGTGCCTGCCAGGGGGCTCGATCTCTTGACCCTGAGATCATGACCTGGGCAAAATCAAGAATCCAACACTTAACAGATGGAGGCATCCAGGCACCCTGAGAAATTGCATTTTTAATTGCACTATTGGCCATTAATTTGGCCTTTGAGAGTCCCTCCTTCCTGATTTGGATCCTGACTGTCCTGGGTGTTGTCAGCCCTGAATGGAAATGCACACAGGAGCATGGAGGCTGGGTGCTGATATGAGCCACTTCAGCTGGTGAACCTGTAACAACCTCCCTCTCTTACCTCCAGTTCTCCTTATTAAAACAGATGCATCAATATGCTAGCCAAAATGGTAGCTAAATTCACCTATTTAATTGGCGTGGGTGTTCTGTGACTCGGTAAGATCAGTACATTTGAGAAAAGTAAGGAAACTCCAGTAGTTCTTTTTGTGGAGAAATATTACCTTGTTCAGGAAAAGTACCCAGCGTGAAATTCATTAGCGAGCATGTGTGTCTGGGGAGCAGGAATAAGGGAAACGGTCAGGAGGAAGGGCTCACTAGTTCCCATGGAAACCAAGCTAACAACCTGCCCGGCTTATTTGGTTCTATAATTTTAAGGAATTTCATTCTTAAGTGGGCTCCAAAAATTCCCTGGGAGGGAGGTCTGGAACTAATTTATGAACATTATGGGCTTTCCTCTATCTGCAAAGATCAAAGCTGGCTGAGCAGAGCAGAAATAAAGATTAAGTATTTGGTGAAGCACTGGGCTAAATTATGAATCTATCATTCCACTGGGAGCAAAAATTTCTTATTGTATAAAAAGCCAGGAGTGAAGATAGGAGTGAGATACTGAACTTTAAAAATCCTAGATCAGCTCACTTTTCCACAACCCTGTTCTGGTCGCCTTTACTCCATTTCCCTGGAGATCTTACAGAGTTAAACCAGTATCATCCATGGTGATACCACACGATTGAGCTGAAAACTTGCACTGGCTATTGTCTCTGGCCATTTCCCTCCAATCGAGTAGATCTTGTGCCATTCCTTTATTTTTTTATTTTTTTTCTCCAAAATTTTACCTTATCATCATTATTTATTTACTTACTTATTTTAGAGGAGGTGAGTAGGGAAGGGGTAAAAGGAGAGGGAGAGAAAGAATCCTAAGCAGGCTTTGCACCCAGCATGGAGCCCCACACAAGAATTTGATCCCACAACCTTGAGATTATGACCTGAGTGGAAATCAAGAGTCCGTCGCTCAACCATCTGAGCCACCCATCATCATCATATATTTAATACATGAATCTTGCAAAAGTACCCAACTACTACAGAACTACAATAGGTAAATGCACCATTCTCCCTCCTTCCCTCTCCATCCCTATCCTTAAACTCCGCTATTTTTAGCAGCTTACTATGTATCCTTCCAAAACTTTTATTCATTTGGCCACACACACATGAGACACTCATGCATACAGATGTTTCCACTGTATGCACACACACAGAGTAGAGTGGACCTGCTTAAAGCACAGTTGGGATCCTTTGCAATTTATTTCTTTCCTTCAACAGTAAATTGGAACTATCTTCCCAGGTCCACACAAACTGATCTACCAGATTCTTTTCCAAAATTATCAGCATTCCACAGTGTACTTTAAAATTAGTTTTCTTTTAAATTTCACAAAGGTTGCATCTGCGTTATAAAATAACTGCAAAAGGTGATTAAAAGCATAGAATGAGAAGGAAAAAATCAGTTCATACCTCTCACCTTAATTCTCCAACTTCTAATATCAATCTTTATATATTATAAATACACACCCATTGTAGATATTATGCTCTTTTGCCATCTGGCCTCCCGATTTTTGTGAGTTCCATAGTTATTTCTCCACTTTGGGGGCTCTTAAAAGTTTACAATCTGTTCAGTGAGTATAATCATACCTGTAAGTAAAATGTATGTTATTAGCCGAGTAGTGTGATTGAACTAATAGAAAAATCACATGTAATCTTTTGTCATTCAACTTTACTATTCAAAAAAGAATCTCTCAAGTGTGAAAGACCAAATGGATTCTCTTTAAATTTCTGCTGAAATTCATTCATTTATACTGGCAGAGGGAGGCCATAAAGTGGTTAAGGATATATGCCCTGGAGCTGGACAGCCCTTGCCTCTGGCACTTGCCAGCTCAGAGGACTTGAGGAGTTACTGAAGCTCTCTGTACCATAAATGGTGAGAACATCAGTGCCTATCTTGTTGATTGATTTTGGAGATTAAATGAATTTATACATTCAAAGCATTAGTGTTTATAAGGGTTTGCTATCATGATTGATCACTGCTTCTGGACACCAGGACTTGTCACTTCTCCTATCCTATGTCACCTACCTTATTGAATTCCTCGGACTTTATAGCTTGTTTCTAATATTATTGCTGTTATAAATAAAGCACTGTTGTGAAATTTGGGGGAAAAAAACAATTTTGTTTTCAGAGTAGATTATTATTCTGGCTGGGTAGAGACTTTTCAAATTATTATTATTTTTTTATTCCACACACTGAAGACTTTATTCTACTTCTTTCCTAACACTGAGTGCTCTGAAGAAAAGTGTATTACCATCAATTCCCTTTCCTTTATAAATAATTTCTTTTAAATGCATTTCCCCTGAGATAATTGGTGTTTTCAAATAGTTTTGGTTGTGAATATTAATTCTTTCAATTAGTTTTGTGATGTGGATTCACAAGCAAATCAAGAATCTTGTTTTCCTCCACATTGGCTAATTTTATTTAAGGTGATGAAAATCTGGAAAGGAGAATTTCTTATGAGTTCAATAGTCAGAAAAATCTCATAGTTTTGTATTTAATAAGATAATTATAATATTTTTCTGAAACAATTTTGGGATTATCCAGAAATCGTTATACTATTATAAAGAATGCTTTCATCATGCGTTTTTAAATTCAGTTTCATTTAGTAATTTCTGTTTGAGCAGAACTTGGATTCAAGTTTTCATTTCATGAAATCATCTGCTTTATGAAACTTTGGAAACCCGGTTCAGCTCCTGGTATGGGCTGAGAAGTTATCTGCTCACAGTGATGAGACCAGCTACACTGCAAAGCCTGGTCCCATGAGTCTACCCCATGCAGGATCATTAGACTGGAGAACCTGATACAGTCATTTGCAAAGGATATGATTTTTCTGATGCTTCCAAGAAATTCAATTTCTGACCTGTAACTTGCAGCATGGGCCTTTGGACAAGAGTGAAGGACAAGCTGGCACTGTCTGCTGATAGTAAGGTTGAACAATTCTGGTGAATTTATTGTAGTAACCAACAATTATTTCAACATTATTTACTACAATGTTTATCCCAATAGTAGAAACATATCATGGACAGTAATGGCATTGACATACTCTTAGTCCCTCCCATGAACCCTGACATCCCTCACCCCCAGAACACTAGTGTAAAGTCCCTACAAAAAAAAAAAAAAAAAAAAAAAAGGACATTCTCCTTCATGACTACGATACAACCACCAAAATAGGTAGTTAACATTAGTACACTAGTATCAATTAATCTTCAGAACTCAAGTTTTGCCAGAAAAAGGATTAAGTTTAAAATTGTGTATTTGTCCTACAAATGGTAGGACAGTGACGATGTTAACTTTGAATACTTGATAAAGGCATTTTCTGCCAGATTCCTCTGCTACATTTTTCAAATTCTAAGTATTGTGGAGGAAGGTACTTAGAATATATAAATATTCTGCTCTTCATAAACTTTCAATTTGTTTATTTAAAAAATTTATCGTGAATTCATGGTTCTCCATTTTAATCAAGGTGTTATTTATTACAATTGTTTATTTTGATGCTTAAACTGTCCTCATTTGACCAATGAAAGCCTCTTCAAGCTGATTTCTCTGTACTATTGGAAGGAAGTACCAATCATGTTTTTTAGCACTCTTGTACTTTCCGGTACAAGATGTTCCAAGCTTACATGTTCCCTGTGCAAACCCCAGAATCGGCCAATTTTCCAGTAAACAATGGCTCTATTCATGGGAGAAAGCACTTAAACAACATCACCCCAGTATGAAGAGTGCCTATTGCTATGCACAGTTACACGGATATGCATATATATTAGAAGTGTGCATGTATGATATATACACACCCATTTTCATCTATATGCATTACTACACTTGTATATGTATTGACACCATGAGCTCACATCAATATCTCTAATTTCTACTTAATATCACAGGTTTGTTTGAGGGTTTTTTCCCCCCTTTCCAGATTAGTAACTCCTTTCTTCCATCTCTAATTATCCTTAATCTATTTGTGTACCTCCTTAAGTGTGAGTCTCCAGTGGCCACAGCAGCCTCCTCTGTTTCCCAAGATGACCTCTTCAGTCCTCCTAAGCTCTGATGCCTCTGGCAGGCCAGTGTCAAGTTCCCATCATCTAGGGATTCTTCTCATGCTGTTTAGTCTCCAACACCTTCTCTGTTTGGCACTGCCCTCTCCCTGTGTGAGCTCTCTCCCACTTCTCTCATCTGATACACAGTCACCCCAAGTCACCTCCAAGCCCATGACCCCATGCTCCACTCACCATCCCCCTTGGTTGTCACCTTCCTCACCTTCTCATTTTCCTTGGCTCCAGACATCCCATACACTCTGGCCCTTCTGTAGGGATATTCCCACCCTACTCAGTGTTCTACAACTCGTGCTGGGCTACCTTTAAGACAGACACCCTCCACTTCACACACAGACTCTGATACCCTCTCTGGCCCTTCAGGGCTACTGGCACCCTGACTCAGAGTAAATGGCTTTGAGGTGGAACTGTTCACAGAGAGGAGGCATGGTGGATGGAATAATGGTCGCTCAAAGATATCCCTGGAAAGCATAAACATGATTCCACACTTCCCAAAAGAGATTTTATGATGTGATTAAGATTAAGAGCCTTGAGATGAGAGAGTGGCTTGGATTATCTGTGGATCCAATCCAATCACAGAAGTGTTTAAAATCAGAGAACCTTTCTCAGCTGATATCAGAGCCTGCAGGAGTGTACCTACAGAAGAATCAGCAGGGAGATGCAACCTTGCTGATTTAGAAGAGGGAAGAAAAGACCACAAGCCAAGGAATGTGGATGGTCTCTAGAAGGTGGAAGAGGCAAAGAACTAGATTCTTCTCTAAGCCTTCAGAAGGGAATGCAGAGTGCAGTCCTGCCAAGGCCTGCAAGAAATAGTGTTAGACTTCTATCCCTCTGAACTCTAGGATTATCAATTCAGGTTGTTTTAGGCCATGAAATGTTTGTTAACTTATTATAGTAGCAATCGGAAGCTAGTACAGAAGGGGAAGGAAGGAGAGAGGATAGGAAAAGCTAAATATACTTCTTCTATTGCAGTAAAATATTCAGAATATAAAATTTACCATTTTAACTAATTTTTTATTTTTTTAACTAATTTTTTAAAGATCTATTTATTATTTGACAAAGAGAGAGAGAGAGTGAGCATGCGAGTGGGGGTGGGTGGGTTGGGAGGCAGAGCTCTAGGGAGATAGAGATCCTCAGCAGACTCCTTGTTGAACATGGAACATGATGCCGGGCTCCATCCCCAACTCTGAGATCCTGACCTGAGCTGAAATCAAGAGTCGGTCACTCAACTGACTGAGCCACCCTGCCCCCCGCCCCGCATTTTAACTATTCTTAAGTGTATAGTTCAGAGGCATTAAGTATATTGATACTGTTGTGCCATCCTCATTACTACTCCTCTCCAAAATGTTTTCATCATCTCAAACTGAACTCTGTACTCATTAAACAAAAGCTCCCCATTGCTTCATCCCTCCAGTCCCTGGCAATGAATCTATTTTCTGTCTCTGTGAATTTGATTACTTAGGAAGCTCACATTAATGGAATCCTACAGTATTTGTCCTGTTGTTTGTGGCTTATTGTACTTTACATGATGTTGTCTAGGTCCATCCACATAATAGCATATAACACAATTTTGCTCCTCTTGTGGCTGAATAGTATTCTATTGTATGCATAGCCACATTTTGTATTTCCATTCATCTGTTACTGGGCATTTGGGTTATTTTTACCTTTAGTTCACATTATTGTGAACAGTCCTGATATGGGCATGGTTTACAAATATTTGAGTCTCTGCTTTCAATTATTTTGGATGTATACCCACAAGTGAAATTACTGGATCATAGGGTAATTCTATTTTTATTTTTTTGAGGAAACACCATAGTATTTTCCATAGCAGCTGCATCATACATTTACTTTTTATTCTATCATGTAAATTGTAGAGAGTAAATAAAGCAAAGCCTGGATAGTTTATAGTAAAAACTAGCCACCATCTGAGCCATATTTCAACACCTTTTGGGAAGTTTCTTCCTGGAATTTGATTGTATATTCCTATATCCTATGTTTCGGCTGCAATTTCTTGGTGTTTTAAGTTTATATATTATTCATTGAGTTCCTTGTATGGGAAATAGGAAATTTTGCCCTTATAATTTCCCCAAAGAGTACACATGCATAGACACAATGTTTCCATACTTCCTGTGTACATTTATCACAAATTACTTTTAACTCTAAATTCAGTATTTTTTATTAATATAGACAATTTTAATATTATCCACAGCTAAGCTAAACAGTCTTATATGATGATATCTCCCTTACTGAGGAACTCCGTCTCTCCACCTCATTCAGTACTACCCAAAAATCTTTTGGCTTGCTTAGCTATGCACATAGCTACCACCAGTTCAATCCTTGAAAAAGCCTTGTAAACCCTTCTGGCAATTTAAGCAAACATACCAGAAGGTCTACTAAGTTCACTGCCCACCCCTACACATCAGTCCCTCATCCCTCATGGGGTTATCCCTGTTCATCTGATCCACTGCATTTTGCAGTGACTGTATAGCTATAGCCCTCAGATCCCCTTGTACCAGTTTTCCAGGAAATCCTCCTCTCTCTACTTGATTGGTATTTTCTCTTTCCTAGATCCTAGGCTTCATCTTTTTTGCTTTACTTTTCTGTTATAGCCTAGGAAAATCTCCAGTAGTTTCTATAAAAGGAAACACGAGAGGTTGATTTTTTTTGACAACTGAAATATTTAAAAATCTCTTTATTTCCCCATCACACTTAAATTACTTTTTTTTTTTTTTTTTGTCTTTGACTAGGTATCATTCCCCCTGAGAGTTTCAAAGACGCTTCTTTATTGTCTTCCAGCTTGTATCATTGCTGGTGGGAGGTCAAATGCTATTCAGATTGTGGCTTTTCTCTTTTTAAACAAAAACTGTTTATTCTCTGAGTGCATGTGTGCATGTTTGTGTGCTTGTTTGTGTGTGTTTGTACTATTTTTTTGTGGGCTTTTCAATTCTGAAATCCGTTATTGGATTTTTTTTTCTATAATTTCTCCTCTTTATCTCCTCTTTTCTCTGTTTCTGAAGCTCTTACTATTTGATTGTAGACTTCCTGGATTAAAACACTAAATTTCTGTATGTGTTCTGTTTTGGATGTCTGCAAGATCTTAAAAGCTTCACTTTTCAATAGTTCTGGTGCACTTGTCATGTCTGCTATTATAATTTTAATTTCAAGAGTTTTCTAAAAAATTTTTAAAGCACACAACAGATGTTTTGTTTCATGAATGCATTTTCTTTTCAAACATTTTACAGGATATTAGTGGTTTGTACTTATTACTATGGCTACTAATAGCTGTGGTGGTATTATCACTTTCTCTTGTTCCTTGCAATCCCGCACCCATCACAAGAAAGTTTCCACATTGTCCCACTTTTGCTATGCCAGCCACCACTCAGCAACCAGCTTCTCGTATTTTTTCTTTGGCCTCTTCTCCCTGTGCTTGTTAACCTTTTACTGTCATTTTAGAGGGTTTTAGGAGGGAGTAGAAATAAGAATATGCTTTCAATTCTCCATTTTTAACTTGAAAACAGAAAAAAATGGTACCTTGTAATTTTACTCCTGAAATGTATAGGGCTCTCTGTCCATCTGGTAGTTAAGAGAGTTCACCAGGATGTGTCTACTCATAAATGAGTTTCATTACATTTAGCAGGTGGTGGCCAGGAAGGGCCTCTGTTCTGAATTTCTTTTCTTTCTTCAGTTCAGGAAAAAAAAATTCCTGCATTTTTGTTATTCTTTTTCTTCTTTCCATTCTGTCTATCCTCTTCTAGATTTCTCACTAGATGAATGATTAACATCATTTCTGTAGTAATTTCTTTTTTTCCTAACCCTGGAAGTTTCCCTGAATTTATCTTTCATATCATTAACTTGATCTTTAATTATGTCCATTTTATTATGGATAGATATTTGTATTTCTTATTTGAACTTCGGACTTACATTAAATTCCTCTGTTAACAAAAGAAACACATTCTCATTGTGAAGAAGTTGGAGAACATACTGAAAAGAAATTTAATTAATGTAAGCATTCATGCATTTTATTTATTTTATATTTTCCAAAATAGAATCACGCAACTAGTCTTTCTAACCTTTTCTCATTTAGCAATGTAACATTGTCATTCTTTCTCATAAATATATGTATTGTTACTTACATTGCAATTCTTAATAGCTATGTATTATATTTTTTGCTTAAATGCACCCTACTGCATTTTTTCCTTTCCTATTAAAAGGTATTAAGATTGTTCTATTTTTTTCTCTATCCTTAATATATGATAATGCATATACTCATAAATAATTTTTCAGAGCTTCCCAAATCCTGTCCCTAAAATCTTTTTATATATATTGCTAGATCACTCTCCAGAAAGGTTAGACCAATTTACATTCTTATCTATAGTGCCTTTTCCTCCATATCCTTTTTGATTTCTCCAATCAGTTGGGGGTGAGGGGCACAAGCAATTCATTCTTGTTTCAATTTGAATTTTTATAACTATGAGCATTAGCATTCTTTTCAAATATTTATAAGTCATTTATATTACTTCTGTTGTGAATTACCTCTTCATGCTCTTCATGTTATTTGCTCGTTTTTCATCCAATTTTCTTAATTAAATTCTTCAATTACTAAACCTAGACATTTTCTTTGCAACTGATGAAACAATGCATATGCAAATATGTATAAATTATAAAGTTCTTCCTTTCTCCTTTCATCTCCTCATTCCTCTCCAACCCAGAGTGTTACCTTCCACAGCATGTTTCGTACCACATACACATCACATGTGTAGAGATGTTTGTCCTCACCAAACCAGACTCTTCAACGTGCTTCACTTTTAGTTCGGAAAAAACAAGCATACAGAATAGTCCAAAGTAGTAACATAACATCATCTAAATACTACTTCCCATCATTAACAAATATTAACATTTGGTTTGTTTTCTTGTTTTAAAGAAATAATGTTGAAGGTATCATCAGTAGCGGAGTTAATCCTATGACCTAGTTGCTGTCATGGCTCTGCTGTGAATCCTTCCATTTTAGTTCTTACACTTTACATATATGTCAAAAACTAACTAAAAAAAAACACATGAAATTTTTCCTACATATGTATGTATCCATAAAAGTACATTGGGTTGTTTGGGTTTTTTTTTTTAAACCCATTATTTGCCAAGTTGTATTTTTACTTGACATTTTTATTTTTGAGAACTGTACAGAGACACAGAAAGACCCACACTCACAATCCCGCTCTATTTAGCTTGTTTTATGGCATCAAACAGTATTTGATTTGGGGCAGCCTGGGTGGCTCAGCGGTTTAGTGCCGCCTTCAGCCCATGGTGTGATCCTGGAGACCCAGGATCGAGTCCCACATTCGGCTCCAGCATGGAGCCTGTTTCTCCCTCTGCCTGTGTCTCTGCCTCTCTCTCTCTCTCTCTCTCTCTGTCTGTCTCTCATAAGTAAATAAATAAATCTTTAAAAAATAATAATAGCCAATTTGATGATGAAACTTTAGCGTGCAGTTTCTAGTATGCATATTGGTGATGCTAAATATACTGTTCTATATTTACTATTTTAATTCTATCTTCTATGAATTGCCAACTTGTGTTATTTTTCTACCTTTCTGTGCAGGCTGCTTGCCTTTCTCTGATAAAATTATAGGTGTTCTTTTTATTATTTTATTATTATTAATTCTTAGCCACTTAATGTATTGAAATTGTGTTATTTTCTGTTTATTCTGAATATGTATCCTTCCCATTCCAAAAATATGATGGATATTAAATATGTCTGTATTTTTGTTTATAATGGCTGTATCTCCTATGTTGCATAGAAATGTGTTTTCCACCCAAGATTATTCATACAGAATTTTTCTTTAGCAGATATGCCCTATTTAAAATTACAATAATTGGGATCCCTGGGTGCTCAGTAGTTTAGCACCTGCTTTTGGCCCAGGGCATGATCCTGGAGTCCCAGGATCGAGTCCCACATCGAGCTCCATGGAGCCTGCTTTTCCTTCTGCCTATGTCTCTGCCTCTCTTTCTGTGTTTCTCATGAATAAATAAATAAAATCTTAAAAATAATAAAATAAATAAAATTACAATAATAGATAGAGCTAGAATTTGTCTTATGATGGAAGGTAGAGTCTTGGATTTATTTTCTTTCATATGGCTAGATGGTTAGGTTATTACATTATTTATTAAATAGATACATAATTTCCATTATTTTCACATTTCATGGAAATGTCACTATAACACAAGTTAAGCTCCCACATATGATATATAGTATGTATAATATAAACATACACATAATATGTAATAATATATTGCATATATAATGGGATATTACTCTGTCATAAAAAAAGAATGAGATCTTTCCATTTGCAACAAAATGGATAGACCTTGAGGATATAATGCTCAGTGAAATAAGTCAGAGAGATAAAGACAAATACCATATGATATGATTTCACTTATATGTGGAATTTAAGACACAAGATAAATGAACAAGTAAGGAAAAATAAAGACAAAGAAAGACTCTTAAATATAGGGAGCAAAATGGCGGTTGCCAGAGGGGAGGTGGATGGAGGATGGGTGAATTAGGTGATGGGGATTAAGAAGTGCACTAATGGGGGATCCCTGGGTGGCGCAGCGGCACGATCCTGGAGACCCGGGATCGAATCCCACGTCGGGCTCCCGGTGCATGGAGCCTGCTTCTCCCTCTACCTATGTCTCTGCCTTTCTCTCTCTCTCTCTCTCTCTCTCTCTCTCTGTGTGACTATCAAAATAAATAAAAATTAAAAAAAAAGAAGTGCACTAATGGTGATGAGTACCGAGTAATGTATAGAATTGTTGAATCATTGTATTGTATACCTGAAACTAATATAACGCTGTACCTTAATTATACTTCGATAAAATAACTACTAAATTAAGATAGTTCTTACTCCAGAGGTGGTAAGCACCCTGTACTACAAGACTGGGCATTCTCCCTTTACATTTCCAGTGTAAGATTTGGAATCAGCTCCACTTTCCTTCCAAGGCTCCAAAGCCCTTACCAGGGCCTTGTCACAAAGATAGTTGACACTTTTTTAGAAAGGAAGATAAAAGCAGTGACAATGATGACTGGGGGAACAGAGGTGAGTTCTCACCCTCCTAGCAGACTGAATATAGTTCTGTAGTGTCGTCACCCTATTTTCTCTTGTACTTTGCATAGGATAACTCAAGATATTGAATATTTGAGTTTTCCCTGTCTTTTTCCCCATTGCTAATCTGATATTTTAGAATAAGTTTTGTGATTCTTTACCAAACCAGTCCAAGTCATCATATATAGCTTGTTTTTTTTTTTTTTCTTTGAATTTTCCAAAATCCTAAGCCTACTTATTTTACCCAGGTTAGGAGGTACTGACTGGCTTTCCTACATCCTCATCCTCCTCTTTGCTTGTCATATATATATGAGTATGTGTATATGTCATATATAAATATATAATCTTAAGCGTTTTGTTTCAAGGTTTAACCTTACATTAATCATGGGAGCCAATTAAGCAATCTCTGTAAGGATACTGTTTGATGCTAAAGCTTGAAGTCTAAGGGGCAATTGAATATAAAGTGCTGAAGATCAGGAACAAGCTGGAACCCACAAGCATAAGCAAGGACTGTAAGAAAGAACTGGAACTTGAGTCAGTTTATGTTGCCTTTGTGGTGAATAGCCTGTGGAAGCCAGAGCTCTTCTCAGGGACCTGCAAATCTCTCAGGAATCTCTCTTGTGCCTCACTGTTTAACAAGAAACATATAGGGAAGAGAATTTTGGGATGTGTAGTTCAGCCAGAGAAGCTGACACATCACAAAGCCACCACAAATGGAGACAGAGAAAGTCACATTGCCCTTTGAAACAGAAATCCTTTTCATTACCTATGCAAAGATCCAGGATATATGTTAGATTGGGGGAAATATTTTTTTTTTAAGATTTTATTTTTTTATTCATGAGAGACATAGAGAGAGAGAGAGAAGCAGAGACATAGGCAGATGTGGGATTCAATCCCAGGACCCTGGATTCACTCCCTGAGCCAAATGCAGACATTCAACCACTGAGCCCCCCAGGTGGTTTTTTGGGGGGGTGAAAAGATTTTAATCAATCAAATACATATATGTCTGTTTCTTAGGTGAGGTTCTCTTGAAAGCAGACCCTGAATGAATGACGCAAAGATTCATTTGCAAGTAATTTATTAAAGAATAGCTGCTAGGAAGAAAAAACAAAACAAAACATGAATGGAGTGAGAGGTGGGATGGGGAACCCGAAGATGCCAAGCTGGAGTGCAGTCTGACTGGCCAGCAGTGCGAGTGGCACTCTGAAGCATAAGATAACACCCCAGAATTATTTGTCCTGCGTAGAGGCAAAGGCTTTGGGCTTTAGTACACACTATGGAACAGGGGAGGGAAGGGACACATGCTCACAGCCTCTTCTCTATCGCTATTCCTGCACAGCGGCTAGGTGTCTAGGTGTCTCAGGTGAGTGATTATCAGCACAGCAAACAAAATTGGGAAGATGGGCTCTACAGAACCAGTAAAAAGATGGAGAGTATCTGGGCGGGACGATACTCCAGAGATTCCATTTCATGTAAATTAACACTCTCTTATTTGACTCCAAAGCCAACATCCTGTTTTCTCCTTTTGGTTCTTCACTCTTTGCTAGAAGTTTAAGTTAATGAATGCAAGAAAATCTAATACCTCTCGCTTCAACAAGACCAGCACTTTGTAAAAAAAGACAATTACCCGCATAGACACAGATACATGTATAACAGATTTCCTTAAAACTTTAGCATTTAATAAATACTCTGCTTACTTTCCATTTTTTTTAAATGTCAATTTCTTGAAGGCAAAAAAATACTTTGAGCAGTTTTTATTAATATTGTGTCATGCTTTATGCCTTAGAGAGTGCTAGTCCATTTAGTTGTCCATGGCAAATTAATTTATGATGAAGTAGTGAAAAAAAAATGCTCAGGCTGAAGATAATAGTCTATTTTAGATCAGGTAACCAGTGCTGAGGTATAAAAGATACTTATTGTAATGTTTTAATGGACTAAGCATACCTAAACTTTGATCAGATTTTTAAAATTCTAATTATTAAGATAAGACGGGAGGAATCTAGAAACTACATCGGAGTTGCAAAAGAGATAACAAGGCACTGTGATATGTTATTTTTCAGGTAGTCATGACTAAAGAAGTCATGAGATCCTTGAAATTAGGTCCTAGAAAATGTGCCAAGCTTAGCCCTCAGCAAAATTCATCCAAAAATTGGTTTGCAAATGAAGAAAGAATCAGGTGTTTATCATATTGACTTCTAAGGAATAAGTTTTATGATACTAATACCATCTTTCCTACAAGAATCTCAAAGCCTGCAAATGTTTTACATTAAAAGCATTAAGTGGGATCCCTGGGTGGCGCAGCGGTTTAGCGCCTGCCTTTGGCCCGGGGCGTGATCCTGGAGACCCGGGATCAAATCCCACGTCGGGCTCCCAGTGCATGGAGCCTGCTTCTCCCTCTGCCTATGTCTCTGCTTCTCTCTCTCTCTGTGTGACTATCATAAATAAATAAAAATTAAAAAAAAAAAAGCATTAAGTCCATGGTGATGCTGAGTGTTAGGGGTAGAAATGGCTTCTGCAGCAAAGCCATCCTGTGTGTCAGAAGGCTGGAAGTCTGGGAGAAGGATGAGTTTTAACACTACGAGCTTGCTCAGTGCCTAAAATTCTCACCACCGAAGTTACCCACATAGGTTTACATGAAGCCTTAGCAGATAAACATTGTCTCTTATCCAGATACAAATGTGTGTATTTGGGAATTTCAACACATAGGCATATTATGCCCCCAAAGAAGGATGGAACCCATAGCAGAAAACATGTTGATGGAAGCAGAAGAAGGAGAAAATCTAGAGCCTCAAGAATCAGCAGAGAAATTAGAACCACACAGTGCGTTGAAGTTTGTGTGTCTACACAGAAATGGATATCATGAAGATGTTAGGTGGTTCAGCACCTAATCTAGAAAGAGAATCTGAAAGCAAAGGTGGGCAAAGCTCGGTAGAGCTCAGACATGAAGCTATAGGCTAACATCCTACCTCTTCCACCTACCTAATTAATTAAACCTCTCTTAACCTCAATACTTTGATCTTAACACCAGTGTAGTCATATATCATCTCAAGATGACTGTCAAAATTAAATAAGATATGCAAAATGCTTCACATAGTGTCATGTTGAGCACCTACTATGCCTAACAAGTGATACACAATTTTGCATGTCGATGGTCTGATCTGCCTCTTCACAAACATCACTGGTTTCCATTGCCAAGGGTAGCTTTTCTACCATTTCTACGTTTCAGGTGGGCTCTCTAGGCTGGGCTGGCCTGAGCTCATCTCCAGAGAAGAAAATATGTCATATATAAGGGACATAATGTCTAGCAGACCTGAGGACGAGGAACGGACATTTGGAAAGACAATTTTAAATATGAATTTCATCTTAGGGAGAATGGTAAAGATGAAATGATTACTTTTACAACATTTTACCATGTGTGGGGCACCACAGTAGGCACTTGGATTTGATATTCATCACAACCTTGCAGTATAGGTTCTATTACCTTCCTCTTACAGGTCAAAAAAAAAAAAAAAAAGCAAGGCTCTGAGTTTATAAACTTATGGGTGGCAGATCTGGAAAAATAACTATGAAAATACACACCAGTGAAAGCAATGCAAATATAAAACAGTTTTTCAAAGAAAGCATTCAGTGGTGCCCAGCAAATGTTGCTGTGACTTTCTTTGTAGAAGCAATTCTGAATCCTTTGGAGTTTGCAGAAAAAGTAACATAACATTGTTGCCAGATTCCTGAATTGTTAGAGTTTGACAGGACAAGATGTTAAATTCTATGCTGCAATAAAGGGAGCTCTGCACTTGCTTGGAAAGTTGCTATGTAACTTCCCCCCGGTGATTCTGATATGAGCACCATCTTGGGGGAGTGCTTGCCACCTGTACTCTACCCAACATTCAGGTTGGAGCAAGCCACTGACAATGACAACAAATTATACTGCTCCTGATGGCTTGGGGAGATAAGCTAGACATACATTAGCTGGGATAGAGGATAGTTCACTCTGAGCAAGTTTTGTATTGGGCCACAGCAAGAGGAAACGTCAAGAAGGAACTACAATTTCATATACTGAAACTTCTTTAATTCTACCCTAAGAATGGTTGAATAAATTACTTAAGAAAGCTATGTAGCACTAGAAGGTCTTATGAGCTATGCTTGAAAAGTCCATAGTAAATTATACTGGGTGAATAAAATTGGGCTTCCCTACTGCTGAGGGACCTGATGATTGTTTTTTTAGGTGTGTAGAGTCTGATGCATGAGAAATGAGGTAACCACATGAGGACTACCTGTAGGAACTTGGCACTGTTAGATGGCATTGCTTTGGGGGAGAACAGTCATCACTGCAGACAGAAAAGCTGATGCTTCTGTTGCCACTGGGATTTCTGTACATCAGAAAACCCTTTGAGCAACCTGCTCATGAACACATTAAACATAATTCAGTTTCATTTGTTTATTCATTTATAACTAGATCAAGCATTTTTTTTTCTCTCATTGACACTGTGCTATGTAGGAGCTGAGGCTACCTTCAAACAGCCAGTAGCCAAAAGAGGGTAAAATGACAAAGGTAAACTGCTATACAAACTTCTATGAATTTTATGATAAAATAAGCAGGGGCTATGAGAACAAATAACAATGTAGTGTAATGAAAATTTATTTAAAATTTAGAAATAAGACAGAAAGGCGAGTGGCTTGCCCAACTAGGAACGTTTCAATTGCACACTGGAATGCTGTTTAACAAGGATCATATATAATTTTCTATGGAAATATACCTCTGTTTGACTTTACTATTTATTCCTAGGGACTCAAACTCTGTGAAGTGACACGTGAACTTGTATGTTTCCATGTGGGAGAGATGTTAACTCTGAAGTTGGAGCAATCTTATTTCAAAATGAGCCTTTCCTGGTGGGCTACGAATACTATTTCTCAAAATGCTGTTCGAACTACCTTTGCAACTTCTTAATTTTCTCGCTAACAAAGGAATTGAATAAAATCTTTGATGCATGCTCAGTCAACATTGGTTGCAAATGTCCATCTTCTCATGATATCCTCACATTGCAGACATAGAGAGCTCTGACTCATCATCTTCTTATAAAGGCACCTGTCTTGCTATAGGGACTGCCCCCTTGTGACTGTGTAAACCTGATTGCCTCCCAAAGGCCATACATCCAAATACCATCAATCACTTTGGGAGATTAAGACTCCAACATGTAAATTTTGAGAGGCACACAAACATTCAGCACACAATAATGGCATCGGCATTGATCAGTCAAGTTTTGCAGGATATGGTCAGAGAGGATACAGCAGCTGATAAAAACTGACCTGGTATAGAGATGGCATAATGCAGTTGAAAGAGCTGTGGAGTCAGGCAATATGAATTTGACTCTTGTGTTCAGGATTTACTAGCTGTTAATTCAACTGCTCAGTGCTTTAATCTCCTCATTAGTTACGTAGAGCTGATTCTAGTGACATTCTCAGGGGGATTTTGACAATTATAAAATAACATTGAAACACCTAGCACAGTACCGAGTACTCAGTGCTTACTTCCTTTCCAAGTCACTAATTGCTACTATTTCGGGAATTCCCAAAGAAAATCAAACCTGGGAGCTTAATTCCACACTCTCAGTCCCTGCATCTCTCATCCCTGACGTTCTAGATCGTAATAAATAATAATCTCTTCTTTACAAATTATATACAATTTTCCATCAAAACACGTCATAGATACAGCAGCCCAGGATCTTGGAGCTTAAGGCAGTTATAGAGATCCTGAACTTCATCTCCAGTTTCTATGTTGAGGCCTAAGGAAAAGGAGTGCATGAATAGATTTCCATCTCATTAACTCAGCCTTGATTCAGTATTTGTGACAATTCTGATAAAGATCAGCATTGTGTTTACCTTTGCTCAGCAAAACCTACTTCAAAGATGAACAATGCAGTAGAAATTTTAGTAAGAATTTTTAATATATTTAAGAAATTAAATACTATTTATGCACCTACCTTAATTGCATTTAAAATATACACCAAATTATATGTAAAAACAAAATGTTCTCTAATCTTTAAAGCTGGTCCCCAAGGGCTATTTACTAAGCTATACTTCATCACTTTCAAGTACATGAAGTCAGATAAGTAAACTTGGTGTAAATGAATGTTGCTAAAGTAGTCTGTAGTTTAGATTTTTTTACTAATTTAAATCAAACTCCCCTATTAGTCCAAATTGGCTTTCGGAGTAAATACAGTTTTA
The DNA here is from genome assembly GCF_011100685.1 of Canis lupus familiaris. NCBI lineage: Eukaryota > Metazoa > Chordata > Mammalia > Carnivora > Canidae > Canis > Canis lupus. The sequence goes on from NC_049237.1 coordinate 29,538,546, forward strand.
TGCCATCTTACAACACACATTAACACCCACTCCATGGCACAGTCTGAGGATAAATAAGTAATTTATTTACAATTACAATATGCAGAATTGATGTTTTGAGAGTCTTTAAGGGAATGTGGTAGAGACACAGATTATTACAGGTGGCTTTAATAAATTTGCTTTTGAAAATTCAGTTCTCTTGAGCTCCTTTTACCTTCTCCATCTCCCACACATCTTTACATTTCCTCTTAGAGGCAGTAATCACCCCACTCATTACCACCTCTTATTGCCTAGCCTTCATCCCTCCTAAAACATACTTCCAGATGCTGCCTTGAGGGAGGAGGGAAGATTTCTTGTTCCCTAGTTTTTGGCATAAATACTAATAAATACATAAATAACTAAATAAATACTAAATATAAAAAATAACTAAAATTTATCAAGTTTGAGGACATGGTAGACAGTTTCAAGACCTTAATCCTCTCAACCCCATGCAGTTATCATTATTATTATGTAAGTTTTATAGATGCAGCAAGAAATCATTTAAAGAAGTCACTCAGACTCACATTTATGGTAAAGATGGAATCGTCTCTGAACTCAGAAAGTCTAGCTTAAGAGGCTTTACATGTACCTATCACCTTCATTTTCCTGCCTAACGTTGAAGATCTGTGTTTCCCAAATAGTACTCTGGGGTAACCAGTTATAACTATGTTACCTTTCTTTTTTTTTTTTTTTTTTTTTGTTACCTTTCTTTAAACAAGGTACTGTGATGGTCAATTTTATATGTCAACCTGGCTGAGCCACAGGGTACCCGGATACTAGGTTAATCACTATTCTGGGTGTGACTGTGCAGGTATTTCTGGACAAATTAAAATTTGTATTGATAGACTGAGTAAAGCAGATTGCTCTCCCCAGTGTGGGTGGGCTTCATCTTACCCATTGAAGAGAGAGAATCTTCTGTCTCTACCTGATGGTCTTTGAGCTGGCACATTTTTTTTTTTTTCACCATTGGCCTTCTTGGTCACCAAGCCTTCAAACTACAGATCTGGGAACATTTCAGCCTCCATAATCATATAGGGCCATGCACCAATTTCTTCTCTCTCTCTCTCTCTCTTATCTATTTCCTTTATCTACATCTATACCTTTATATATGTCTATATCTATCCTATTGGTTCTGCTTCTTGATGAATCCTTACTAATATAGGGACACAGGACATGTGAGGTTTCCCCTAACCAGTTATATATTTTCCCCAATATTCTGCATTAGCATATGAAACATCTTACCAAGATATTGGGTATGTTCATAAGTAAAAACAACCTGTGAATTACTCCTATTCATTTTTTATTACAAAATGACTACAAGATAGAGTATCTAAGTATCTGTAGCAATTTTATACCTTTAATCATTTTATTAAAGGTATCATAGTGAAGAGAATGGGATTGAGATCTTAGAATTAGAAAATTGTTTCTATGACAGAAGGATCAGCTAAGTCTACCAGCTGACTTAGGGGATATAAATATAGTATAAATATCTGTTACATACAGCCCTACTATGAATAGAGTAGGGCCACATCTCACTTCCCCCAACTGCTGTGAGATAATTTTCAGGTCTTATATATTCTATTCTATTCTATATATTATATTCAGTAATATTTTTGTTTGTCTCCTATCCCCAATGTTTTATGCATACATATATAACATACTCTGAATATATGAGTGTATGTGAATGTTTATTACACAAAGCTTAGTATCTTTTTAAAAAAAGGTTTTCCTGGCTTTATCATGTCTTGTTATATACATCGTTAAGCTGCACAATAGATAATATAGCAAAGTAGAAAACACATGGACGTTAGAGCCTGCCAGATATGGTTTGAACCTTAGCTCTGCTTCTGATCAGATACAGGATCTTAGTTTGGCTATTTAAATTTTATTTGTAGTCAGGGAAATGAAAATGAAAATGTTACAATAAGAAACCATGTTTTATTTACCAGACTGACAAGAAATTTTAAATTTGGAAACACTTGTTATTGGCAAAGTTGTAAAACAGTAAAAAATAAAACAAAACTGCTGTAGACTGTTTGTAGGACAACACTCTGAGCCAAAAATTTTACTGCTAGATATATTGCTGGGATAGTATTTTGCACTTGTCTACTGGAAGATATCTTTGCAGCCTTGTTTGTAACAGCAAAAAATTAGAAACTGACCAAATGTCCACCAGCAAGAAGATGGACTAATACATTGTTCCCTATCCATATACTAAGAGATTAGCCAGTACACACATAAGGATCTAGAAACACACAAGTAAGCATGTATGAATCTAATAGTTAAATCCCAAGAATAAAGAGATGAGTGAAAAAAGCAAGTCCTAGAATAATACATGCATTTTAATACTATTCATATAAAGTCTAAAAACTTGCAAAACTAAAAGATGTACCGTTTATTTTTTTAAAAGATTTTATTTACCTACTTGAGAGAGAGAGATAGCCACAGAGATAGCAAGAGAGCAGGAGTGGAATAGAAGCAGTAGCAGGCTCCCTGCTGAGCAGAGAACCCCATGCTGCTAGAAGCGAGGAAGGGGGGGGGTCTGTGGAGGCCAAGAAAATTAAGGCCATTCCACTTTAGGTTCAGCGTTAGCACAAGTACAGCCATCCCAGGCCCCTGTGAAGAAGGGCTGAAATTTACATTACTTCAGTTACAGGAAGAAAACAGCTTACAGTTTAATGTCCTAGAAAGCCCCATATTAGAATGAGAACAGAGTTCAACAGCAGTGGCAGAAAGTCATAATGAGAACAGAGTTCTAAAGTCATATCATAATGAGAACAGAGCTCAATGCCCTTGAAAGCCCCATATCAGAATGTAAACAGAACTTGAGAAATTCCTCCCCCGCTTCTGGAGGTCCCCTAGACCAGCCCTTAAAACTAAGCTGAAACCCACCTCGGGGTCCAAGTCCCTGCTCCGCTGTGTTGGGTGTACTTGGACCCAAGCTCGAGCTTGTAAATAAACCTTCGTGTGTTTGCATTGGTGTCGGCTCCTTGGTGGTTTCTCGGATTCGCAATCTTGGGCACAACAAGTCCTCGAGAAGCTCCATGAGGGGTTCCATCCCAGGACCCTGGGATCATGACTGGAGCAGAAAGCAGACACTTAACTGACTGAGCCACCCAGGCACCCCAAAGATGTACTATTTAAAGATGTGTTCATGCATAGTTTGTATATTTATATATGATATACTTGATATATATTTCTATATATTATGCATAGTAACTGGATATTTTATGGATAATACATGTTTTCTGTATATAAAACATATATCATATATGTTGGAAAATGTAAGATAGTAGCTACATCTGGGAGTGGGAAGTGAAAGGCTTTAGTGTTGTTGGCAAGGTATTTTTTAGTCTAGATGTTACATTGGTTTCCATTATTTATAACTTAATATGTTTACAGTCCTTTTTACGTACGTGAACGTTTATTACTTTTTGCAAAAATGGGGTTGATAGAATAAAAATGATGTCTTTAAGTCCATCAATTTGTTATTGCAAGTTTACTTTCAGCTCCTGCATTGCATGTGTGTGAGAAAGCATTTCAAGTCTTAGGGAAGTTTGTGAGAACTAACATCCAATTTGGAAGGCTAGCCCAACAACAAACTTCATATTTCTTTCTGTTCTGTAATCTGTAAAACGTTAGTTAGGCTCAGTGATCATGAAAGGGATTCTTTTTTCATCAAGGCCAGAATTCTACATGAGTTCTCCTATATTGTAGAGGTAGGAAACTATTTTATGAGGGCCACTAATAAAGAATAAAAGGCAATATGAACGAATGTCTTAATTTCAACCATTTAAATTGACTATTATTATGAAATATTAACCTGTGTTTTTTGAAATGCAAAATAAAGGTTTATTAAACAAATGCTTTATATTATACTTCTAGACTATGGCTAGTAGAATATGAGAGACAATAGAGGGAGAAAAGAAGGGTTAGTAATTGGCAGAACATGAATTGGGAAAGAAGAAAATTGTGTGCACAGGAAGATGTTAAATGTGAAAACAGTGTTGGAGAGACAAGGAAGAGGAAGGATATGTATGTAGGACACATTCACAAACAGACATACAATATATAATCATAAAATAATTTACCCATCTACCGGTTTGTTCGGGTCTACTTTGAACATTCTGAAAAGTTGTTACGATGCAACCAAAAAAACTAGCTTGGAAATATCAAGTACCACCCCAACTAAGAGCTCTGGCCCCTCCATCCCTCTCACAAGTATACACCTGCTCTTCAGCTTCCTTCCATGCTTCCATTCCACTTTCTCCCTTCCTGGCTTTCTTTTAAAGGTGATAGAAGTAACCTTGGTTCACATTCTTAATAGTACTTATTCATGCTCATGAAACGCTCTTGAAAGTTTGTCTTTTATTTTTCTTTTCTATATTTAAATAAAAAGACCTTTTCCCCATCCCTCCCCTTGTGATCTGTAGGGTTTCATGAATATTAATCTCAGATTGGCCGTTGTTGTATTCAGCCTTTTGTATTGTAGACTTGCAAAGAGAAATAAAAATGTAATTAATCTCTTCGTCGATCTCAAGATTTGAAACTAAGCAAGTAAAGCAAACCAGCTGGCCTTTGAGGAGCGGCCAACTGTCATGCAGAGAACACTTGAGAGTATGGGACCGGGTTTCTGCTCTTAGGAACCGTTTGCAAAGGACAAATAAGCTTGTTTCAGCACATTGGGAATGGATCTGCAAATGAGCAAAATTGAAACAAGTCAGTCTCTTTTTCCACAGAGTTTGCAGCCAATGCGTTAACGGTGTCAGCCGCTCATTATTCCTGAGGCAGGGGATCGAGTGAGACTCTAGCGCACAACTATAGTGTCCTATCCCGACGTTATCATCAAACCCAGCGGGAATTTTATTGTGTGGCTAAAGCTCAGCGCTACCCTGTGCAGCCTAATACACCCCAGGGTCCAACGCAATGACTTTTATTCCCAGTTGCTCTTTGTTTAACATAAGAAATAAGTCACCAGAACATGGTGAACACATTTTACAAACTCCATGCATCTAGTAAAGAACGTGAGGCCAGGCACCAGGCTTAGAGACAGCCCCTTTCTCTCTCCTAAAGGGGGGGGGGGGGGCAGTAGTGGGTCTGGGGGGTAGAGGGAAGGCTCCAGGGCCTGTTTGAGAGCAGAGCAGACATAAACCGGTTCTGGTCCTCCAGCCATACTACAGGATACACTGGGGACTGTTTCTCCTCCTTTGTCTGGGAAGTGCCCTTGTTTCAAATTCAATAGCTGAGAAAGGCACAGTGGACCCAAACAGGCTGAGAGAAAAAAGCTGGGAAGCTGTGTTTTGGGCTTCGTTAGAATAGATTCCAGGCCAGCACCTCCAGGACATTCAGCAGGAGCCCCAGGGGGGCATCATTACTAATTAGCATGCTGCTTCCTCCTCAAAGTAAAGGTTAGTGTTGGAACTTCATCTATCACTTCTAAGCCAAACCCATTATGTGCACTTCAGGGAAAAATGGGGTATGCTCTCCAATTCCATAGGTGGAAGGGAACAAACCATCGACTTTCGAAAATAAGTTAACTGGAGAATAATATTAAGATGACTTCTAGGGAGCTAGTCGGCCGAATTGGGGATGGGTTGAACTGAATGTCGCTCGCACCGGTTAACACATTTTGAGCACATGTTTCATGCCCCATCCTCCTTATCTGCCAAAGACGGAAAGGCAGAAACAAGATACAACCTCTGCTTTGAAGGGACTTCTAGTCCAAGGGGAAAGAGATGCTTCTAAATGACATCACTGTATAATAAGGAGAGTAAAATGATGGAGGTGTGAGGAGAGCATGAAGCAGGTGCACAGGGACGGAGGGTTTAGGAAAGACCTCTTGAAGGATATCATGCCTAAGCTGAGTCTTGCAAGACAGTAGCCAGGTAAAGAAAGGTGGCAGGGATGCCTGGGTGGTTTAGTGGTTGAGCGCCTGCCTTTGGCTCAGGGCTTGATCGTGGAGTTCCAGGATCGAGTCCCACATCAGGCTCCCTGCATGGAACCTGCTTCTCCCTCTGCCTGTGTCTCTGCCTCTCTCTCTCTCTCTCTCTCAACCTGTGTCTCTCTAGAATAAATAAATAAAATCCTAGGAGAATAAATAAATAAAATCCTAGGGGATCCCTGGGTGGCGCAGCGGTTTGGTGCCTGCCTTTGGCCCAGGGCGTGATCCCGGAGACCCGGGATCGAATCCCACGTCGGGCTCCTGGAGAAAGAAAAAAAGAAAGGAAAGAAAGAAAGAAAGATTAAGGGCTGAAGTCATGAAGAATGGGGCTGAGAAGCCTCCCTGGGGCCAAGCCACGGGTCTCGATTTTATTTTGAAGGAGGCTGTGTGGCATCATTGGGGTCCATAGAGTAAAAGGACCAGCTTCATTCAGAGAGCACGTAGAACTTTCTGCCACACGGTATGCAGCTCTTATCCAAGACAGGACAGAAAGGCCGGGGGGACCATTTGAGTCCATTGCAACTGACTCTTGCAAGCTCATGTTCCCCCCTCCGCACCCCCCCCCCCCCCAACGACCCAGTCTTCAAGGTGGAGATGAGCTGGGGAGGGCACAGGGTTGGGACAAAGTGCAACAAAGATGTAAAGGGCTAAGAGGAACTTGAGATGATTTTCAGGATAGATGTTCTATTTGCCATTTTTTGGAAGAGGGTGAACAAGCAACCATGGCTGCATTCAGGTAAAAGCACAAAGGTCAGGTTGCTATTACACACATGGAAGTTCAGTGTGTAGGAAGTGTGTGCACAAGCCACTGTCCTCTGTTCCTTGCTTCACGGAGCCGGGGTAGCGCCCCTGGGCTTCTCTTTTGTCAGCTGGATCCCGCTGATGGGGGCCCAGAGAGAAATACAAGGCAGAGGCAAGCCAGAGCCTGGCCCCTTCCTGATTTGCTTCCTGCTACTGTCAGCCAGTATAGACTGACTCGCTTCAGCACTGGCCCTTCACTCTGGCCACAGCATTGGCTTCTATCTCCAGCTTCTTTATTAAAAAAAAATTTTTTTTAAATTTTTTTTTTCATTTTTACTGGCACATCCAAAACCTTCATTGTATCCTGAAAGGCATAAGCACCAAGCAGACAGTACCTTCTCCTCAGGGGGCTGAGTCCCAGTTCTGCCTGGAGGCTGTGGCATTTTAATAAGCTAGCAGGGCCCCCTCCAGAGGAGCTGGGCTCCAGCTTTAAGTTTCTCCAGTGGGCAGCCCGGGTGACTCAGCAGTTTTGCGCTGCCTTCAGCCCAGGTCCTGATCCTGGAGACCCAGCGAGTCCCATGTCAGGCTCCCTGCAGGGAGCCTGCTTCTCCCTCTGCCTGTGTCTCTGCCCCTCTCTGTTTCTCTCTCTGTCTCTCATTCATAAATAAATAAAGTTTTTTTTTTTTTGGTTCTTCTCCAAGCCTATAAGTTCCAGAACCCCTAGCTTGTCTTTGTTACCCTGCCCTGAGGTCGACCTGCCTCATGCAGATACTGTCTGTTTTTACTCACTGTCCTCTCTCTTTTTTTGCCAGTCCAGTTTAGCCAATTCCTTATATTAAATCCTCTTTACTGTGATACTTAGTATACTTTCTACTTTCCTGACTGGACCCTGATTCATTCAGGCTTGAGTTGAAGGATTGATTGATTGATTGATTGGTTTTTGGTCAAGTTGTGTTTGAGATGCCCCTTCACATAAAGCTAGGTAAATCCAGCAAGTTATTCGTTTGATGTCTGAAACTCAAGGAAGAGAACAGAAGAGGGTCTGCAGTGTTAATTTGAGATCCTTTATTTTCTTGGTAGTTAAAATGTTAGAGAATATGGATTATTTAAAATTCTAAGAAAGGAAATCCTCTCCCTCCTAGATACTACAGGACTACTAAATATTCCTCAGAATCAAATACCTCTGGGGATCACGACTTACTTGTGTATGTGCGTGGGTTCCACTCATGCCTTGCACTATTTAGCACAAAGTAAGAGCTTAATATTTTTCGAGTGAATGGAGGAAAGAAAAGAGAAAAGGAAGAATAAAGCTGAATAAGAGTCTTCAGGCTGAAAGGCATGGTAAAGGCTACCATATCTATTTTCCCTATATTATTAAGTGGAAGAATTATGATTCTGAGTTATTAATGAGTCTATTTCCCACATCTCTGTGGCTGATATGGTCATGTAACTAAATTATGACAAATGACAGAAATTTTCATTATGACCTCGAAGACTGATTCCTAAAGGAAGCTGATTCCGTTAGAGTCACACTTTTTTTTTTTTTCCTCCTTCCTGGTTTCTGCTGTCTGGATGATGCACAGACAGGAGCTCTAGCAATCATAATGCACCATGAGGTGACTTTGAAGATCAGAAACAAAGGAGTCTGTATTTCTCTTGGCTGAAGCTGGCATATATGCCCCAAACTGGCTCCCTATCTTTGGGCTTCTTTACATATAAGAAATAAACTTCTCTTTCTTATTTCACCAATGTTCTTGGGTATATAGTCTAATGTAATATAAAGTGATATAAACGGATATTAAAGATTACCATTAAGAGGTGTTCGAAGACTCTGTTTGACCTTTCCTTCCATTGGTCACCTCATATATGCCGACAGGAATTCTTCCTGAGGAACTTTCTCTGGTTTTGGATAGTTCTGACTATTATCATTTCATTAAATGAGAGAAGAGATTTCTCCTTGTTGCTCCTGGATCTACTTTATTGAGTGTGAGGCACCTGGGGTGCTTAGGTGACTCAGTCACTTAAGTGTCCGACTCTTGGTTTTGCCTCAGGTCATGATCTCATGGATCATGGGATTGATACCCATGTTGAGCCCCTCCCCTGTGGGACTCCATGTCAGTGGGGAGTCTACTTGATATTCTCTCTCTCTCTGCTCCTCCCCCATCCAATCCTTCTCAGTTGAATAAATAAAAATATCCATTTCTTCTTCCTAGAAAGTATTTGGATTTCTAAGGACAGTTATGATGCCCTCTCTGCTTCTTCCTTCTGTTTTGCAGTTAGGTATGGTATAAAGTTCCATCTTATCTTAGTTTCTATGTGATGGCCAAATGGAGATACACCTACATATTTTTTTCCCAATAGATTTTATTGTTGTTGCTGTTTTGTTTTGTATTATAAGATGCTTACTGCTATGGATCCTGTACCTATAGATGTGTTAGTAAAACTTTACAAATACTACTTCTGCCTGCAAGTGAACTTCTGCTCCATTGGAGACCCAAGAAGAACAATGCGAAGGGAGAAAGAAGGAACCCCCAGATACTACATTTTTCCTGATAAACTTTCTTATTAAGGATGTCTACATATAGGGGTGCCTGAGTGGCTCAGTCAGTTAAGTTTCTGCCTTTGATTCAGGTCATGTTCCCAGGATCCTGGGATGGAGCCCTGCATTAGGCTCCCTCTCCCTCTGCCTGCCACTCCTCCTGTTTGTTCTCTCTCTTTTTTCCTCTCTTTCTGTCAAATAAATAAATAAATGAATAAATAAAATCTTAAAAAGAAAACAAAAGAATGTTTGCATGTACCAACCAAAGGTTTAAAATGTTTTAAGCCATGTTGTCTACTGAGAAGCAGTGCGACACAATGGCTAAGGGTAGACTCTGAGCCAATCTGCTTAAGTTCAAATCCCAGCTCTGCTCCTGACTTGGCCTTGCTGTAAGTCAGCATCTTCATCTGTAAGGAGAAACCTTAATAATATCACTTTCTGGGAGTAACTGTGAGGGTAAAATATAAATTCCATGTAAATTCCTATATAAAGACTTAGAAGTGCCACCATCGGTCTCATCAAAGTTTCAGCAAGACAGCATAGTAGTTACTCCACAAATGTGTTCTATTTTTATTCCTACTTGCTGGTGGAATTTGATACATTGGCTACAACCATGTTCAGTACTGTTCTGGGAATCTTGACAGACTGTCAGATTTGCTGCCTAAATTTGAGAATAGAAAATGTTTCTCTCTTCCTAGAATGGCTTTCCCCTTTTCCTCTCAGTAAAGTCCTACTCATATATTTAGACTCAGCCTAACCATCACACATCTCTTGTTGACTGTCCCTTCCTCTGAAATAGCAAGCTCCCCAAGGGCAAGGGCCATTCTATTCATTTTTAACTACATAGAGTGTCTAATATAATTGCTGGCATTATATAGGTGACTGTTCCATGTTTGTTGAATGATAGTGAATCACTGAAGCATGAAAATAATAGATGTTAAAAAAATAACTGGACCAGATTTTAAGGACCAGATTTTAATTTCTTTTGAACTTATATATTTGATTTTAGAAGGATAACTCTCTTTTCAAAATAATCAACATTTTTAAACCTCTTACTATGAACCAAATTCTCTGCTAATTGTTTTAGATATATTATTTCATTTAATCCTCACAAAAATCTGGTGAAGTGGATTTGAGCCTCGTTTGACAGATGAGGAAACTAACTTCTCCAAGTTTTCATGGCTAATAAGTTGCAGATTGAGTTCTCTCTAATCTTCAATCTATAGTTTAAATCAGGATGCTACGCAAGTGCCCTTTGAACCTTAAATTGAGTTAGGTAAGTCAACTGGGAATTTGTTAAATGCAGGTCCTGATTCAGTGGCTCTGAGATGGCCCTGAGATTCTGCATTTCTGACATGCTCAGACAATGCTGACAGGCAATGCTAACACTGTGCACAGACCACACATTGAGTAGCATAGATCTGCTCAACATCTTCCCTCCAGATGTGTCTCAGATGTTCTGATTTATGGTCCTGGTTGACTCCATTCATGGATTGCTGCCCAATTCAGCAGGAGGCACATGGGAGATTCCCATTTCTGTGGTCCTCACATCACTCATTTCAAGCCTGATATCCATCTCATCTTCTCGATCACCATCTCTCATCTGCTTTATCTGTGTGTATCCTGACTCTTGACTTACTGGCCAATTTCTCACTCATCATCCTGCTTCAACATCCAGCGCTCACTTTGCTGATGATTCACAGCTCACTTTTGAACATTAGCTGAGAGATCTCCTTTAGCTCTTGGCTTCTTTGACTTTAGAGTTGCTAAGAAATATCTTCAGCAACAATATCTTCAACTCCAATCTCATGGAAGATTTAAGCTCATGTAGACCCCCTTCTAGCTTCAAGCATGTAGTAATCCTAGATGAAAGAAAATCAGAAATATATATAACCAGGTTTGAAAGATGGTAAAATTACTTTCTTTCTCAGTAATAGAGGATTCATAACCATTTATTATACAAGCTGATCCAGTGGAAGTCCAGAAGGTAATAGATCTAGATATAAGTGTACACTCTTCAAGGGAGGTTATGATTCAACGTCCACCCAGGCACAAAAGCTGTAACCTTAAAGACTGCATGAGATGGACAGTTACAACTAAGAATGAGATATCCAGAAAAGTCTCTGCAAGACTTGCTTTTCTAGGAACAGGGAGTAAAAAAACACCCACCACCATGGACAGCAGCAAGAGAACATATCCTCCAGGGTCTTTCAGAGGGAAGAATATTCTCTTGTGAAAATCCCAAGACTTCACCATAGACAGATGTGAAATCTTAATTTATGTGACGTGTGCTACTCATTTCAATGAATTAACATGGTAACTGAATTCAGAATAGCAAATTACCTGAGACCTCCAGGAAAAGCACATGCTGTACTATTTTATTTATACATAGCAAAATGATATTGCCCACAGATATCCCTCAATTCCTACCATACACACATACAAACAAACCCACAAATTCTCATTGAAAGTCAGCTCACAATAAAATATTGCAAATCTCAAGACTCCCCCATGGACTGATGTGACTCTTGAATTCATAGCTCATGTGCTGCAAATACCCCAGTATATGAACTAATGTACAAACTGAGCTGAGTTTATACTTTGGTTTATAAATAGTCTTTCTAGGGTGCAGAGTAGAATCTCAGGCTATAGTGCTCTATTTGGAAACACAACAACCTAAGGTACAGAGACACTTTGTATGCACATATGCGCACACACACACACACACACACACACACAAGCAAAAAGACCTCCATGGAAAATGAACTTGCAGTAAGATATTACAGATCTCAAGACTTATGTGAGACTTAAGGTGAATTAATAGATGAACTGAACTCAGAGAAGCAATTTCCCTAGCACTCTGCAGGAGAAGCTCATGACATAGCATTCTATCTGACAATTTCCCAAACTCATGGTGCACACATTTCCCATAGAAAATCAACTCCCACTGCATATAAGCTCAGAATATGAAAAGGTAAACCTTTAGGAGAAGCTCTACCTTATATGTGACCTGACATACTAAAACTACAAGGTATAATAGAACAACCTAAAAGAGACTATAAGTTTATTTAGAAGTACTAAGGAACAAAAAGAAAAAGTAAAAATCACAATGTGAGAAAAGACACCATGAAAGATAAATAGGAAGACTTTTAAAAGTTACAAATCAAACTAACGATGAAAAAACACAATCACTAAAAGTAATAATCCAATGGTGGATGAAAAAGGAGATTTGATAGAGAATTAGCTAACCTACAGGGAAGAAAAGTGAGGAATTACTGATAACACAACCGAGAGGAAGAAATCAATGAAAAATATAAAAGCAAGACTAAAAGACATTACAGATAGTACACAAAGTTTTAACATATGCATCTTTAAATTCCAGAATTTTTTTAAAAAGAAGAGAGAAGTGAAATATTTAAAAGATTATTGAAAAATTTTCAAGAGTGGAAGGTACACATGGATTCTGAGATTGAAGAAGCCTGCCAAATTCTGAGTCAAAACTGTTAGGGGGACCCCTGGGTGGCTCAGTGGTTTAGCGCCTGCCTTTGGCCAAGGGTGCAATCCTGGAGTCCCAGAATCAAGTCCCGCGTCAGGCTCCCGGCATGGAGCCTGCTTCTCCCTCCTCCTGTGTCTCTGCCTCTCTCTCTCTCTCCCTCTCTCTCTCAAATAAATAAATAAATAAATAAATAAATAAATAAATAAATCCTTGAAAACTGTCTGTAGAACAACAAAGAAAATGAAGATGACCATAAAAACAACCATAAGGGGAAGGCTGATTTTGTACAAAAGAAAAGTAAATTTGACTTGCAGCCAATCTCTTTGCAGCACAGTACAGATGAGATAATAATGAAATGATATCTTCAAAACATTGAAAGGAAAAATTGTCTAACTAGAATTCTATATCCAGCTCAACTACCATTTAATAAAGGCAAAATGCAAATTGTTTTTTTCTAATAAGACAAGGAGTTTCAATAAAACAAATAATTTTTCCTCTATAGACTTCTACTGAATGATCTTCTAAAGGATATGCTCAACAAGAAGAAAATTAAATCCAGAAGTAAAGATTAACTATAATTAATAATAAGCAAACTGATAAACTTGCTAAATATGAGGAAATAGTTAAATAATCATTAGTTGTAGAGAAAAAAATAAAGTAATAGTAAAATTTTAAGAATGATTTGGGGATGTGAATATAAAGAAAATTAAGATTACTTGGTAATAGCCTGGAATTTGAAATGGCATCATTAGAATTAAGATATACTTATTTCTTTTGTGGTTCCAGTGGAATATAGAAATCATAGTTAAATGTATACTTTGACAAGTGTGTTTTTTAGGGTTAGGGGAAGAGAGAATAATTTCCAATCCAGATAAAGGAGGTATAGGTATATTACTTTTCTATGAATGATATAATGAATGACCACAAATGGAGAACTTAATACAATGGAAATATATTCTCTCACTGTTCTGGAGGCCAGATGCTTAACATGTTTCACGGGGCTAAATTAGTTTCACAGGACTAAAGTCCTCTGGATGTTCCAGGCAAGAATCTGTTTCTTACCTCTTCTAGTTTCTGGTGACTGCTGCCATTCCTTGGTTTATGGTCACATCACTCCAATATCTGCCTCTATCTTCACATCATATTCTCCTATGTGTATATGCCTAATCTCCTCTGGATTCTCTCTTTTAAGGCTACTTGTGATGGAATTTAGGACGTACACAGATCATCCAAGATGATCTTCTCACCTCAATATTCTTCACTTCCTCAGGTCTGCAAAGAACCTTTTTTTTTCCAAACGAGATAGTATTTACTAGTTCCAGGGATTAGTATATGGATATATCTTTGAAGCTACTATTCATCCCACTACAACAGGAATAACAAAAATATGGTCTATCCAAGCACAATGGAGGGACAGAAATAATGAGAATAATATGGCCAATAGCCATTTCCTATCGACTTTGTCTGTTATTGAACTGTGTATTTATTTAATTTACCTTTTTACTCTGAATCTAGATTGGAGTAATGGAAAGCATGAGGAAAAGAGTCAACAAACTGGCAAGTAGACCAGATCCAGCTCCCCATCTGTTTTTGTAAATAAAGTTTTATTGCAACACAGTCACAACAATACTTTACATATTATCTCTGGCTGCCTTTGTGCTACATACAGTAGCAGGGTTGCATAACTGTAACAGACATCATAAGGCCTGCAAAGCCAAATATATATACTACCTGGCCCTTTCCAGAAAAGTGTGCTACATCTTGAATTAAATGATCCACTCCAAATGGAAATAGGGAGAGACTTAGATGGATTAATTGACTGACTGTGTGTGTGTGTATGTGTGCCTATGTGATACGTATTTTGAATTAAGATTGTCATTATTAGTCTGACACCTAATGTTCTCTAGCAGAACTGACAAGTAAAGGAAAAAAGTTTCACTTCCTTGGATTTGGAAATATGAATTCAGGATTTTCTTCAACTCTGCAGAATATTCTTAGAAGGAAGATTTGCAATTAGATGCTAAGCACATTGGACTACAGGGATAAGGAGCTGTAAATACTGCCAAAAATTTTATGAAAAGTGTATGCAGCCTGTATTTTACTCCTAATGGGATGCACATTTTGGCCTCATTTTTACTTCTATTGTAAGCTGCCTCAAATCATTTTGGTGGAAGTAGATGTGGTATAAATAAATAACCATACATGGACAGCATGAAAGAAAGAAAAAATGTAGAGCAGAAAAAATAAATCTCATAAGTAGCTGTATTTTAAGTGGAAGGTCAGGCTATGCATTAGGTAGTATTTATAAGATATTTTGTGGAGTGCCTTAAAATGCCATGGAAATGTCAATGATGGTCACAGCTCTTGAAAACAATAGTGTCAGAATAGCTAACTTAGTTATTCCACTGCTTGGCTTTCACTTCTCTGTAAGAAACAGAATACCTGTTCCTCAAGGCTGCGCATCAAGCTCAGAGATCACATGCTCTCCCGCCCAGAGTACCACTGACAGCTTTCACTGACACACTCCCCCAACAAGAGGAATAATACACTTGGACTCTGAATTCACAACAAGCATGGCTAAATACTTAAGGATCTGAAGTTTTAGGTTTCTTTTTTCTTTTTCTGCCAATTATAGAGAAGGAAAGACAGAAATTTCTGTTTTATGAGAAAGCCTCCATATTATTTACATTGATACTTGTCTGAACTGCCTTCACAGTAAGCTGGGAGAATTGTCACTCTTTCTGGTTTGAGACAGACTTCTTAAAGAGAACTGACAAAAATAACAGGATCCTGCCACTCCTTACTCCATCCTTCGCTCATTATGCTTAGGTTTGCATGTCTTCTCCACCTCTCTTGCAAGATTCTCGGCAGAGCAAAGAAGTTTCCCAAGATGGGCCAGTAAGCAGTGCATGAAGAAATGGAAGAGTCAACTCTGGACTCCCCAAAGAACATCAGAAAACATACCAACCCTAAGTTTATTTGGCCCACTGCAGTAGGGGAAGATACAACCCCAGTATGAACTTTCCGGTATCTTAAAAGCGAGAGTTCAGGGGAAGGTATTTAAAGAGTTTTGTTATTTGGGCAGATCTTTGAAGGTAGAGAGCTGATTATATTCAAATAACGGTTTTTTGGGCATGATACTTAAAGATTGGTGGACTCCAGGAGGTGATGATCTTAAAGTCAGTCTTGGTAAGGAAATTCTTTGTTTGCTAAGTGAGCTATTTGCCCAAGGGAACAATGTGTTTATCCTGATAGGAGAGCTATTTACCCAGATGAGCAAACTGTTTGTTCCCATAAATTGATTTGCAGAAATTCCCTGAAGCAGACAGTGAAATTTTTTTATTGCTTTATGGCCTTATCTTTCTGGGAAAGAGTTAAGTCAGGTTGACAAAGATGGTTTCCACTGAGTTCTGTAGTTATCTGGATTTAGCGGAGTCTCCATTCTTAAACTATGATACAGATTTACAGGGTAGGGTCATTCTCATTTCTCCACTATGGAATTGAAACTTCCTTATTGTATCTCCAAATATATTTTCCTGAATAAAAGTCTCTAAAGCTTGCCATTGTTTGAGGAACATTGTTAGCCTCTGCTCATCTGGTCACATTCAGCAAGATGGCTGAATCTGTTGACTGTCTACACTTGCTCCATCTCCAGTGGAACTGAAGTTCTCATGAGAACGGATAATTGAAGGAAAAATATTTTACCTCCTCAAATGGGAAATATGGACTCAGGATTTGTTTCAACTCTGCATTCAGCTTTCTTAGATGCAAGAATCAGTTAGATGCCGAGCACGTTGGACTAGAGGGAGAAGCAATAGTACAAATTGACAAAGGTCTACCAAGCTGTATCTTTTATCATCCTACACCAGATGCCCTGTTTCAAGGAGCGGGAGAATATATAGCAGAATCATTGGACAGATGATCATGTTTGTTTGTTTATTCTTAAGAGACAGAGAAAGAGAGAGCACACATGTATGAGCAGGTGAAGGGAAGAGGGGCAGAGGGAGAGGAAGAAAGAGAATCTTAAGCAGGCTCCTAGCTCAGCATGGAGCTCGACTCCGGGCTGCATCTTATAACCCTGAGATCATGAACTGAGTAGAAATCAAGAATTGCATGATGACTTGACTGAGCCACCCAGGCTCCCCCAGATGAACATGTTTTTAGAACTTGATCTCTGTAATGTAAGAGCTGGTCCTAAAATATTATCAAATCCATCAGAAACAAAGTCCTTTACTGGACCAGAGTGTTCATGCAGCCACTGCCCAGAGACTCCAAACCCTAAGATCAGACTCCTTGCTATCAGTGACAGTCCAAACTTGGCCTGAGTTTGCCATGGTTATTTGTTCAGTGATTAGAAATGATGGTACCCTTTCTTACTTCCCTCATTCTCCTGGAGACCATAGATTTCTTTGTTTTTTATATGTTGCTATAGATTCTGAATTATTTCTTTACTTTATTATCCTTCACCAAAGTCTTAGCGTGGCCCTTGGGCCTTGTGCCGCGGTCTATAATAACTTTCAGCAGCCAGCTACCAGGAAGACTGCCATGTCCTGCATGTATATTCCAGAGACTGTCTTAATTTTTGAGGCCAAATTAATCCATCTGAACTAAAAGAAAAGTTGACCAGAAAGTTGCCTTTTTCCTTCCCATTCCCCCAGTCTGCTTTGAACCTTATTTTCCATCTAATTAAGCTTCCTTTCTTGACTCCTGTCTTTACTGAGTCTGCTTAGGTTTGTTAGGATTTAAATTTTTTTTTTTTTTTTTTTTTTGTAATTTCAGAATGCAAGCCCAGGCTGGCACATAAAGAGAGGCCAATTCTAGCAATTGTCACCAAGATCTATGTCCTACAAACATGCACAGAAAGACTGCACCCACCACCTCCACTCAATTTTGGGGGTTTTAAATCCTGGTGCTCCCCCCACTGTAAAAACTGTTCTCAAAGGCATCTTGTGCAAATAGTCTCTCTCCACGTCCTTTCACCCAAAATGCGGCTCATCAGACTTTCATTTGGGACTCTCATTTCTCAGGGGAAAGATGGGAGCCTCAGAGCTTGTTCAGGCTGCTGGGGACTTGTGGAGCTGTTCCTGCTGCTAGCCCCACCTAGAGCTGCCTTGTTCTCTTACAAGCTTGACTCTGGCACCTCCTTTTCACCCTCATTGTATTCTCTCTGCCTTTCTTATGGATCCTCCTTTTCAAAAAAAGTTAACCAGAGCCTGTTCCTCTTGCATTCAAGGAAAGTACCTTCCCAATTTTTGTTGCTTTCAAAAATTGAGGTCAGTTCCTTGGTTTCAGCCTTGAATGCCATGTCCTGCACTGGTTTAATTGCAACAGAATACTCCCATCCTGGGTCAGTTACAGCCAGTTCCCTATGCAAAGCCCTATACAAACAGGCACACTTAAAGGAAAAATATTTTCTTCTAAATTGAATACTATATCTGGCTGTATCAGGGACAAATTACTTCCTCCTCTTATATGATAAGCCAAGTCTGTAAGGAGACCATTTCAAAAAGCAGTGAGTCACTATCAATTTTGACTCAAAGCTAGCCGTTCAGAAACCAGTTCCTTTCTGAAGTTTATGTTCCTAGCTGTGTATGAGAGAGAGAGAGAGAGAGAGAGAGAGAGAGAGAGAGAGATGCGTGCTCCCATGTGGACAGATGGACAGACAGACAGGGATCCAAAATGGAAGCATCGAAAATAGCAGCTTGTTTGGGTAATTACAGTCTTTTCCCAAGGGAGTGCAGCTTCCTTGTACTTTCATTTGCATCTAAACTGGTCTTAAAATCTCTCATCTTTCTTATCTACTCATTCTTTGGTAGTAACAATCAAATGAGAATACGAATGGCACTGAGGTTAAGATTTCCTGAAGGCCTCATATCTTGCAATTTCTCATGTGGAGGGAAATGGTCTTTGTGGCCAGAGCAGGTCTATTTGTGTCCAGAGGCCTTATCTACACTCATCTTCCTCCTAGATTTTTAATCAAATGAAATCCTGTTAATGCGAATAGCCAAGGCTATTGTGAAGAGAAAGAGAAATCCTGGAAGATAAATTGTGGGCAGGGTTCTCATTTGCCCCTTATCATAGTGATGGTTTTGATAAAGAATGGATCTGGGTTCATGAATAATGAATAATATTTATATGCAGCATTACAATAAATGCAATATACGTGCACACCTGTAAGTACACTAAACATCTAGCTCTCACTTCATGTCTCCCAGTAGCCTTGTGAGATGGGTGTTCATATGGTTATTATTTTTTTAAGATTTTATTTATTTATTCGAGAGAGAGAGAGAGAGAGAGAGAGAGAGAGGCAGAGACACAGGCAGAGGGAGAAGCAGGCTCCATGCAAGGAGCCCGACATGGAACTTGATCCCAGGTCTCCAGGATCACACCCTGGGCTGAAGGTGGTGCTAAACCACTGAGCCACCCGGGGCTACCCTGGTTGATATTATTAACCCAACTTTAGAAATACATAAACTCGGGGCACCTGGTTGGCTCAGTGGTTGAGCATCTGCCTTTGGCTCAGGGTGTGATCCTGAAGTTCAGGGATCGAGTCCTGCATCAGGCTCCCTGCATGGAGCCTTCTTCTTCCTCCAGCTATGTCTCTGCCTCTCTCTCTCTGTGTCTCTCACGAATAAATAAATAAAATCTTGAAAGAAAGAAGGAAGGAAGGAAGGAAGGAAGGAAGGAAGGAAGGAAGGAAGAAAGAAAGAAAGAAAGAAAGAAAGAAAGAAAGAAAGAAAGAAAGAAAGAAAGAAAGAAAGAAAAAAAGAAAGAAAGAAATCAAACCCAGAAAGAAAGAAA
This sequence comes from Canis lupus familiaris, assembly GCF_011100685.1. Lineage (NCBI taxonomy): Eukaryota > Metazoa > Chordata > Mammalia > Carnivora > Canidae > Canis > Canis lupus. The sequence goes on from NC_049237.1 coordinate 29,558,082, forward strand.
CCCGATGTCCCTAGACTTTGACTTGCTTCCAGGTCACGAGTTAGTACACAGCTCTCAAGGATTAAAGGATGTCTGTCAACAAGCAATATCAGCACCACCTGGGAGCGTGTTAGAAATGCAGACTCCCGGGCCCCACCCAGAGCTGAAAGCTTCTCTCCAGGATCATGTCCCAGGAGTCTGGCAATGAAGGTAAAGAGTCCCAAAGTCTGGGGCTTCCGTGTCTCCTCAGCTTTTCTTTAGTCTGAGAAGACTTTCATTGTCACTGTTGGAAAACAAAAGTAAGCAGAGCTGCAAGAGGACCAAGAAAGCAGGAGAGAAAAACAAAGTGTGCTCAGTAGATTATTTCCTGTTCCTTCTGATTTAAAGAGCTGCTCCAAAAAAGCACAAACCATTAGGACTAAATTTTGAGGAGACTGGGGAGAGCCACAAATTGAGTCATTTTGCTGTCTGTTGTTAATGTAATCTACCAGGTAGACAGACATGATTTTGTTTCATTTGTCTCAGGGCTGTAGTACACTCTCTCTGTTGTGGAATTTTCACAATGAAAAATGGCATGGTTTAAGAATGTGCAAAATTATATCTCTCACTGGGAGATCCAGGATGGCAGTACCATACATTTAGGCCAGGCCTGTAGGAAGATGTAAAGCAACCAAAACCAGTGCCCTGGAACCCCGGATGCTGAATTCTGACCTGCCCAGCCCCACTCAGCCACCTGTTCCCACTGAACATAAGAAGGTTGACCTGTTATCCCAAAGCCTTGGAAAAAAAGAAACCAGGATGCTGCACTTTGATCACACTTAGGATTTGAAATTAACCAATGTCTGATCCATGATCCAACTGGTGAAACTCAGAGTGCTGCAATCCTTTTAATGTTTGAAAATCAACATCCCCCTACAGGCACATACACTCAAACCAAGCAGTATCTGCTTGCTAAGTCCTTCAGGTTTCCTAAATTTTACTTTGTTTCCGGACATTTCATTCTTCCAATAGCTTTTCCTTGCCTGATACGTATTTTTCATTTCAAATCAAAAGATTTTTTGTGTGTATGATTGTTTGTTTTTGTCTTATTCTGAAATGTTAAAAGGCACAGTGTTCAAATAGGATGCAAAGAAGCTGAATTGCTGGAAACTGGGTCAAGGCTCCTGTTTCCTTAGGAGATATCCCAAAACCTACTTCCCAAATGGAACGATTTAGTTAACAAATACAGAGACTTCCAAAATTCTTCCTGTAGATTTGTTTGTTTTTTTAAAGATCTTATTTATTCATGAGAGACACAGAGAGAAAATGGCAGAGACATAGGCAGAGAGAGAAGCAGGCTCTATGCAGGAAGCCCAACGCAGGACTTGATCCCACAACTCTGGGTCACACTCTGAGCCAGACACTCAACCACTGAGCCACCCAGACGTTCCCCTTACTATAGGGTTTTTTTTTTTTTTTATATATATATATATAAGCTTTATCTTATTGGACACATGAAAATGATGTTAGGGAGGGTACATATGGTTTGGAGCATAATTTCTAGTGAAAAGATAGATCCAACAGGCTAGAGGCCAGAAGAGGAAGACTTCATCACTGGACAGGATCACTAAGTCAAACACCTTCAAACTGAGGGGTGGGGCCAGGATCTTCTTCTTCTTCTTCTCCTTCTTCTTCTTCTTCTTCTTCTTCTTCTTCTTCTTCTTCTTCTTCTTCTTCTTCTTCTTCTTCTTCTTCTTCTTCTTCTTCTTCTTCTTCTTCTTCTCCTTCTTCTTTTTTCTGGTTTTCATTTGAATACAGTTGAGGTACAATGTTACATTAGTTTCAGGTGTGCAGCATAGTGATACCACAGGTCTATACATTATAGTTTGCTCCCCACAGTAGAGTTACCATTGGTCACCATACAATACTATTAGAATATCAGCGACTACATTCCCCACTCTGTTCCTTTTGTCCCTGTGACTTACTCATTGCAAAACTGGAAGTCTGTATCTCCCATGACCCTTCATCTATTTTGCTAATTCCTCTACCCCCTTCCCTCTGGCAACTACCCATTTATTCTCTGCATTTATAGGTCTGATTCTAATTTTTGTTTGCTTATTTGTTTATTCATTTGTCTTGCTTTTTAGATTCATTTTTGCAGGCTTGCTTTCCCATGTCCATTTGTTGAGTGTCAAGTTGTTGACTATGGGGTCCTCTGTCAGCCAGCTGATATTTACTAAGCAGCTCCAAAGCACTAGAGACTCTGCTGGCCACTAGGTGAAGAGAAACCAAGGCAGACAAGCCTCCTGCTCTCTTGACTCTTGCATTCCAGTGTTGTTGGTTATCATGATGGCAGAGGAGATGAGTGATCCAGAGGAACGATACCAATGATGTTTTCCTATAAAAAAGGAAGTGGGTTATACTAATTTCTGTGAATATATTTACAAGAGCTGGTTGTCTGTCTCCTCTATCTCAAGGTGTGTCATGATGTCAGAGAGTGTCAGCAAGTATCATAATGTTAGGGAGTGTCAAGATGTGCTGCAAGCTGGATGGCCTCGCTCTTCACTCTTCCCTTGGTGATCTCGTGGATGTCACATCTATGGAAGGAGCTTCAGTCACAGAACTAGATTTCATCAGATTATTAAAGCTGAGTTTCTTAGAAACAAAACATAAGGGAGTGATGAATGACTAGCTTCTGTTGCTCGTGTTTTGCCCACCAAATTGATTCTCCCCAGGTATCCACTTTAAGTGGAATGGATTCGCACATTTACTCTGCATTGCAGAGAATAAGCTGTACTAGCAGGCCACCTCAACGGTTGTCATCTGTCAGCAGTTACTATCTACCATTAAAGCTAAAGGGAATGTTAATGAAAAATATTACAGCACGCTTTGTAAAATTCACAAGCCATTTTAATATTACCCCCTGCTCAGCTGAATATAGCAGTTTGCCTAACCACAAAATTTTACCTCTCACATCTTCTCTCCTACCCTCCTTTCCCGATACCCAGCATCCATCTGACTGGCAATAAGAAAGGCCACATTTAATTACTTAATGCAGAATTCAGTCACATTTTACCAGAGGTTATTCTGTTAGAGTCCTTTGTGTTTAGTTGTTCTGTGTTCTGATAAGAGCGTGTATTGAAGGTTGCAGACCATTCTCCCTGAGTCGATAGCTTTATGCGGACTCAGAAGCCTCGTTGTGCTGTCTCATGAAGCTGTAGGAAAACCGAAACAATGCTCTTCAATAAATAGGCTTTGTCTGCCCGTGCTGGCAGCAACTGCTTCAGAAAGAGTGCACAGGCAATATGCTAGTGTGTATTCCCTATAGGCACCCAGCACTCCTGAGCATAGCTTCCAAATCTGTCATCTTTCTATTCTGCTCTGGCCAAATTCCTATTCTCCTTGGCCGGGGACAGAAGCCATAAGCTTCTTTTCTAGTCTCTGGGGCCCATGATCATTCTTGTCTTGAGAATGTTCACTTTCGACAGGAGGGACACTGTGGAACTAATTCTCCACCGTATAAGACGTGAATAGCATCTCAGGGCCCATGAGGCATGTGCTAGTCAGCAGTTCTAAACCCAAAAAATAAAGGATCTTGGATCAACCTATAATCAATAAACTAGACTCAGATCTTTTTGAGCTTTCGTCATCTGAATATCTCCCCACTGTGACTGTCTTCACAAATAATACTGAGGAGAGCTAAAGAGACCCAATGGGGTTTGATGGCTTCCATGGGTACATATAGTTAGTGTCCAAGCCAGGATCAGGGTGCCTGCTTCCTGCCCTCTATTTGACCAGCCTCAGTGCAGTTCTTCTAAAGACTTTGGAGAGGAGGAAATCTTTAAGCAAGGTCTTCAGGGCAAATATCTATGTGTTAGGAAAAGAAAAATCTGAGAAAAAGTGCAATCACACACATGAAGGCAGGCATGTGCTAAATGATGACTTTCTGAGAACTTCAGGGAACCCAGGAGGGTATACAAAACAAGAAGCGCATGAAAGAGGGTGGTCATGAAATAGCCTGCAGAAGTCCTTGCCACCAGAGATGGAGGGATGGATTGTCAGATACCACGAAGGAGTCTCCATCTCATGAGTAATAGGGAATTGCTAACTGACATGATAAGATTTCAGTTTAGATAGATCATTACACGGTTTTGCTCACACAAAAACGATTGTCCTGAATATTGGAAATAAAAAAAAAATAAAAATTAAAAAAAAAAGCAAATGCAAAGACCAGTTCTAGCCATCCACCAATTTGCTGAAAGAATTCAAAAACTTCAGAGTTAACAGCCTAGCTGCAAAGATCAAAGAGATATCAGAGCAATTCTTTAGAAACACAAATTTAGGCTGTGCCATATGATTTGACATTTATAATAAGCATTGAGATAACGTCTGGGAGGGGACATATTTAAAGAGCAGTTGAAAAAAAAAGAGCAGTTGAACAGATTTTTCTGGAGAAGAGGAATTCATCTGGGTTTTGATGGATAAGAGGTAAGAATTGAAGGGGGAAATAAATATTAAAAGCAACTAATTGTGGAATATATAGAACTAAATCATTTGGTTATAAGAACAAGCAATGTAGATATTAGTGAGCAATGACTATGGGCAAATTTCTGGGTGGGGGGATGGATGCCAGATGGATGGCATCACAGCTTTAGGGAATACTCTTTTTCAGGGTTCAAGGTCAAGGTTCAAGGAGCCCAGCTAGTCTTATCAGATGGCTGGAACAAAGATTTTTTTTTTTTTTTTTATCAAAGCCAGAGTTACATGTCACAAGCAACTGAAACTGATATTGGCTGATTAAGCAAGAAAAGATTATTTTGAAAACTTATCATGTATCACCCAGATTTGCTTGGAATTCTGAAGCAATAGGCATTGAAAATGAATAGGAATAAAGTGAGAATATCGGTCTTACCATAGCCAAGGTAACTACAGATACAGTGCCCTGGGAAGGTGCTCCCTCCGTTGCCCTAGCAGGAGGCTGTGGCTCATGCCCTCAGGGCTGTGGTCACCAGAGCCTGATATCACTGCTGCTGCTACCAGAAAGAATACTTCCAGCCCTGGATTCTGGTTCAATACCAGACCTGGTGAGACTGCTATGCCAAGCCGAGGTCACAGACTCAACCGTGAAAAGGGATTCATATACGAGGTAACACCAAAAGAAGTTATATCAGCCACAATTTTTTTGTTGTGATTTTTGTTGTTGTTCCACACGCTCTTGCATTTTTCTTATTGAGTTCATGGGAAGTAGTGATAAGGTCTCTGGAAATGTTCAAAGTTCCTTTAGTCAGCTCCAAAAAAAACCCACTCTTTACAGCAACATTAGAAATACCACCTGACCCCCGCCCCCCGAAATTCTTGTTTCTCCTTGATCAGAATACTTACAGACAGGAGACCAGAGTTCTTTTTTTTTTTTTTTTTTTTTGCATTTTATTTTCTTTTATTTATTTTTTTTTAATTTATTTTTTATTGGTGTTCAATTTACTAACATACAGAATAACACCCAGTGCCGTCACCCATTCACTCCCACCCCCCACCCTCCTCCCCTTCCACCACCCCTAGTTCGTTTCCCAGAGTTAGCAGTCTTTACGTTCTGTCTCCCTTTCTGATATTTCCCACTCATTTCTTCTCCCTTCCCTTATATTCCCTTTCACTATTATTTATATTCCCCAAATGAATGAGAACATATAATGTTTGTCCTTCTCCGACTGACTTACTTCACTCAGCATAATACCCTCCAGTTCCATCCACATTGAAGCAAATGGTGGGTATTTGTCATTTCTAATAGCTGAGTAATATTCCATTGTATACATAAACCACATCTTCTTTATCCATTCATCTTTCGTTGGACACCGAGGCTCCTTCCACAGTTTGGCTATCGTGGCCATTGCTGCTATAAACATCGGGGTGCAGGTGTCCCGGCGTTTCATTGCATTTGTATCTTTGGGGTAAATCCCCAACAGTGCAATTGCTGGGTCGTAGGGCAGGTCTATTTTTAACTCTTTGAGGAACCTCCACACAGTTTTCCAGAGTGGCTGCACCAGTTCACATTCCCACCAACAGTGTAAGAGGGTTCCCTTTTCTCCGCATCCTCTCCAACATTTGTTGTTTCCTGCCTTGTTAATTTTCCCCATTCTCACTGGTGTGAGGTGGTATCTCATTGTAGTTTTGATTTGTATTTCCCTGATGGCAAGTGATGCAGAGCATTTTCTCATATGCACGTTGGCCATGTCTATGTCTTCCTCTGTGAGATTTCTGTTCATGTCTTTTGCCCATTTCATGATTGGATTGTTTGTTTCTTTGGTGTTGAGTTTAAGAAGTTCTTTATAGATCTTGGAAACTAGCCCTTTATCTGATATGTCATTTGCAAATATCTTCTCCCATTCTGTAGGTTGTCTTTGAGTTTTGTTGACTGTATCCTTTGCTGTGCAAAAGCTTCTTATCTTGATGAAGTCCCAATAGTTCATTTTTGCTTTTGTTTCTTTTGCCTTCGTGGATGTATCTTGCAAGAAGTTACTGTGGCCGAGTTCAAAAAGGGTGTTGCCTGTGTTCTTCTCTAGGATTTTGATGGGATCTTGTCTCACATTTAGATCTTTCATCCATTTTGAGTTTATCTTTGTGTATGGTGAAAGAGAGTGGTCTAGTTTCATTCTTCTGCATGTGGATGTCCAATTTTCCCAGCACTATTTATTGAAGAGACTGTCTTTCTTCCAATGGATAGTCTTTCCTCCTTTATCGAATATTAGTTGCCCATAAAGTTCAGGGTCCACTTCTGGATTCTCTATTCTGTTCCACTGATCTATGTGTCTGTTTTTTTTTTTTTTTTAATTTTTATTTATTTATGATAGTCACACAGAGAGAGAGAGAGAGAGGCAGAGACACAGGCAGAGGGAGAAGCAGGCTCCATGCACCGGAAGCCCGATGTGGGATTCGATCCCGGGTCTCCAGGATCGCGCCCTGGGCCAAAGGAAGGCGCTAAACCGCTGCGCCACCCAGGGATCCCTATGTGTCTGTTTTTGTGCCAGTACCACACTGTCTTGATGACCACAGCTTTGTAGTACAACCTGAAATCTGGCATTGTGATGCCCCCAGATATGGTTTTCTTTTTTAAAATTCCCCTGGCTATTCGGGGTCTTTTCTGATTCCACACAAATCTTAAAATAATTTGTTCTAACTCTCTGAAGAAAGTCCATGGTATTTTGATAGGGATTGCATTAAACATGTATATTGCCCTGGGTAACATTGACATTTTCACAATATTAATTCTGCCAATCCATGAGCATGGAATATTTTTCCATCTCTTTGTGTCTTCCTCAATTTCTTTCAGAAGTGTTCTATAGTTTTGAGGGTATAGATCCTTTACATCTTTGGTTAGGTTTATTCCTAGGTATCTTATGCTTTTGGGTGCAATTGTAAATGGGATTGACTCCTTAATTTCTCTTTCTTCAGTCTCATTGTTAGTGTATAGAAATGCCACTGACTTCTGGGCATTGATTTTGTACCCTGCCACGCTACCGAATTGCTGTATGAGTTCTAGCAATCTTGGGGTGGAGACTTTTGGGTTTTCTATGTAGAGTATCATGTCATCGGCGAAGAGGGAGAGTTTGACTTCTTCTTTGCCAATTTGAATGCCTTTAATGTCTTTTTGTTGTCTGATTGCTGAGGCTAGGACTTCCAGTACTATGTTGAACAGCAGTGGTGAGAGTGGACATCCCTGTCTTGTTCCTGATCTTAGGGGAAAGGCTCCTAGTGCTTCCCCATTGAGAATGATATTTGCTGTGGGCTTTTCATAGATGGCTTTTAAGATGTCGAGGAATGTTCCCTCTATCCCTACACTCTGAAGAGTTTTGATCAGGAATGGATGCTGTATTTTGTCAAATGCTTTCTCTGCATCCAATGAGAGGATCATATGGTTCTTGGTTTTTCTCTTGCTGATATGATGAATCACATTGATTGTTTTACGGGTGTTGAACCAGCCTTGTGTCCCAGGGATAAATCCTACTTGGTCATGGTGAATAATTTTCTTAATGTACTGTTGGATCCTATTGGCCAGTATCTTGTTGAGAATTTTTGCATCCATGTTCATCAGGGATATTGGTCTGTAATTCTCCTTTTTGGTGGGGTCTTTGTCTGGCTTTGGAATTAAGGTGATGCTGGCTTCATAGAACGAATTTGGAAGTACTCCATCTCTTTCTATCTTTCCAAACAGCTTTAGGAGAATAGGTATGGTTTCTTCTTTAAACGTTTGATAAAATTCCCCTGGGAAGCTATCTGGCCCTGGACTCTTGTGTCTTGGGAGGTTTTTGATGACTGCTTCAATTTCCTCCCTGGTTATTGGCCTGTTCAGATTTTCTATTTCTTCCTGTTCCAGTTTTGGTAGTTTGTGGCTTTCCAGGAATGCGTCCATTTCTCCTAGATTACCTAATTTATTGGCGTATAGCTGTTCATAATATGTTTTTAAAATCGTTTGTATTTCCTTGGTGTTGGTAGTGATCTCTCCTTTCTCATTCATGATTTTATTAATTTGAGTCTTCTCTCTCTTCTTTTTAATGAGGCTGGCTAATGGTTTATCTGTCTTATTAATTCTTTCAAAGAACCAACTCCTGGTTCTGTTGATCTGTTCCACAGTTCTTCTGGTCTCGATTTCGTTGAGTTCTGCTCGAATCTTTATTAACTCCCTTCTTCTCTTGGGTGTAGGATCTATTTGCTGTTTTTTCTCTAGCTCCTTTATGTGTAAGGTTAGCTTTTGTATTTGAGTTCTTTCCAGTTTTTGAATGGATGCTTGTATTGCGATGTATTTCCCCCTTAGGACTGCTTTTGCTACATCCCAAAGATTTTGAATGGTTGTATCTTCATTCTCATTAGTTTCCATGAATCTTTTTAATTCTTCCTTAATTTCCTGGTTGACCCTTTTATCTTTGAGCAGGATGGTCCTTAACCTCCACGTGTTTGAGGTCCTTCCAAACTTCTTGTTGTGATTTAGTTCTAATTTCAAGGCATTATGGTCCGAGAATATGCAGGGGACAATCCCAATCTTTTGGTATCGGTTCAGACCCGATTTGTGACCCAATATGTAGTCTATTCTGGAGAAAGTTCCATGTGCGCTTGAGAAGAATGTGTATTCAGTTGAGTTTGGATGTAAAGTTCTGTAGATATCTGTGAAATCCATCTGGTCCAGTGTATCATTTAAAGCTCTCGTTTCTTTGGAGATGTTGTGCTTAGAAGACCTATCGAGTATAGAAAGAGCTAGTTTGAAGTCACCAAGTATAAGTGTATTATTATCTAAGTATTTCTTCACTTTGGTTAATAATTGATTTATATATTTGGCAGCTCCCACATTCGGAGCATATATATTGAGGATTGTTAAGTCCTCTTGTTGAATAGATCCTTTAAGTATGATATAGTATCCCTCTTCATCTCTCACTACAGTGTTTGGGGTAAATTTTAGTTTATCTGATATAAGGATGGCTACCCCTGCTTTCTTTTGAGGACCATTCAAATGGTAAATGGTTCTCCAACCTTTTATTTTCAGGCTGTAGGTGTCCTTCTGTCTAAAATGAGTCTCTTGTAGACAGCAAATAGATGGGTCCTGCTTTTTTATCCAGTCTGAAACCCTGCGCCTTTTGATGGGGTCATTAAGCCCGTTCACATTCAGAGTTACTATTGACAGATATGAGTTTAGTGTCATCATGATATCTTCAGTCCTTGTTTTTGTGGATTGTTCCACTGAACTTCTTCTTAAAGGGGAATTTTAAGAGTCCCCCTTAAAATTTCTTGCAGAGCTGGTTTGGAGGTCACATATTCTTTTAGTTGCTGCCTGTCTTGGAAGCTCTTTATCTCTCCTTCCATTTTGAATGAGAGCCTTGCTGGATAAAGTATTCTTGGTTGCATGTTCTTCTCATTTAGGACCCTGAATATATCCTGCTAGCCCTTTCTGGCCTGCCAGGTCTCTGTGGAGAGGTCTGCTGTTACCCTAATACTCCTCCCCATAAAAGTCAGGGATTTCTTGTCTCTTGCTGCTTTAAGGATCTTCTCCTTATCTTTGGAATTGGCAAGCTTCACAATTAAATGTCGAGGTGTTGAACGGTTTTTATTGATTTTAGGGGGGGATCTCTCTATTTCCTGGATCTGAATGCCTGTTTCCCTTCCCAGATTAGGAAAGTTTTCAGCTAGAATTTGTTCAAATACATATTCTGGCCCTCTGGCCCTTTCGGCGCCCTCGGGAACCCCAATTAAACGTAGGTTTTTCTTCCTCAGGCTGTCGTTTATTTCCCTTAATCTATCTTCATGGTCTTTTAATTGTTTGTCTCTTTTTTCCTCAGTATCCCTCTTTGCTATCAACTTGTCTTCTATGTCACTCACTCTTTCTTCCACCTCGTTGACCCTCGTCGTTAGGACTTCTAGTTTGGATTGCATCTCATTCAATTGATTTTTAATTTCTGCCTGATTAGCTCTAAATTCTGCAGTCATGAAGTCTCTTGAGTCCTTTATACTTTTTTCTAGAGCCACCAGTAGCTGTATAATAGTGCTTCTGAATTGGCTTTCTGACATTGAATTGTAATCCAGATTTTGTAACTCTGTGGGAGAGAGGACTGTTTCTGATTCTTTCTTTTGAGGTGAGGTTTTCCTTCTAGTCATTTTGCTCAGTGCAGAGTGGCCAAAAGCAAGTTGTATTGGGAAAAAGAGAAAAAGAGAGGAGAGAAAGAAGGAAAGAAAAGAGAAAGAGAAAAAAAAGGGAAGAAAAAAAACGAAAAAAAAAAAAGAAGAAAAAGAGAAAGAAAAAGAAAGGAGAAAAAAAGGGGGTGGGGGAAGGAAACAAATCAAAAAGCAAAGCAAAACAAAACAAAACAAAACAAAACAAAACAAAACAAAACAAAAAAAAAGAACCACCGGGGAGTATCTTCTGATTCTGTGTACTTTAAGTCCCTTGGCTTCTCCTGGAAGTTGTCAGTCTAGCTGTGTTCTGGGGGAGGGGCCTGTTGTGCTGATTTTCAGCTGTTAGCAGTTGGGGGAGCTGCTGTGCCCCTGCCTGGTGCAGGGCTCAGTGGGGGTTGTTTACCCCGTGAGGCCGCAGGAGGAACAGCCCCAGTGGCGGGGCAGCTCTGGAAACCTGGATTCAGCTCCGGCAGGAACTCCGTCTGCAGGGCCTGGAGGCTCCGGGGCGGGGCCGCTGATCTGCTCAGCTGGGGCAGGAGCGTCCTTGCTGTCCTGGGCCCTCCCGGCCTCGGCCTGTCCCGGGGGAGGCGGGATCCTGGGCTGTGTCCCGGCGCCCTGTGCTCCGGAGCCTGGGCTGTTGGATTCGCGCTCCCGGGCCCCGCAGCCCCCTCCGCGGAGCCGCCGCCCGAGCCCCTCCGAGCTGCTCCTGGAACCGCGCAGGCCCCTCTGCACGGAGCCTCTTCCTCTGCCCGAGCCCGGCCGAGCTGCTCCGGGTCCCGCCGTGCGCTGCAGCCCTTAGGGAGCTCGGCGCACTGTCCCGGGGCGCAGTTGCTGTTACTGTCCCCGGGAGCCCGAGGGCATCCCCGCCCTCCTGGGTCCTGCTCCAACTCCCTGCGAGCCCCTTTCCGCCCGGGAAGGTCGGTGCAGCTCCTGCTCCTCCGGGACGGGGCTCTCCTGTCCTGGGGACACTCGCCCCGGCCTCAGCCCGGCTCCTCGCGGGGCCCCTCCCCCTTGGAGGCCTTTGTTTCTTTACTTCTTTTTCCCCGTCTTCCTACCTTGATGGATGCGCGAACTCTTCTCACTGTAGCATTCCAGCTGGTCTCTCTTTAAATCTCAGGCCGAATTCATAGATTTTCAGGATAATTTGAAGGTTTTCTAGGTAGTTTGGTGGAGACAGGTGATTTGGAGACCCTGCTCTTCCGCCATCTTCCAGATTTGCCGAGACCAGAGTTCTTTCAAGTGTTTGTTTTTAATTGAGATAAAATTCTTGTAAGATTCACCTTTTGGGGCCCCTAGGTGGCTCAGTCAGTTAACTGCTTGCCTTTGGCTCAGGTCATACCAGGGTCCTGGGATTGAGCCCTGTATGGGGCTTCCTACTCAGCAGGGAGTTTGCTTCTCCCTCTTCCTCTGCCTCTTCCCTCAGTTTGTGTGCTCTCTTTCTCTCGCTCCCTCTCTTTCTCTCAAATGAGTAAGTAAAATTCTAAAATAAAAAAAAAAAAAATTCACCTTTTTATTTTAATCATTTTCACTCTATAATTCAGTGGCTTTTAGTATATTCACAGTGTCATAGAACCATCACCACTATCTTATTCCAGAATATTTTCAGGCCGTGAAAAAGAAAGTCTATACATGTTATCCAGTTACTCTCTATTTTCCTTCTGTCTGAGCCCTGACAACCAGTAATCTACTTCATTTCTATGGATTGCCTATTCTGGATATTTCATATGAATGGTATTATTAGGTATTTGTTTGTGAAGAGCCAGGCCTGAAACAGGTCTTTCTTGGAAATGTGCAGTGATTGAATCATTGGCAGGTAAATTAACCCTTTCTTTCATGCCCTGCCACACACCCCCAAGCTCTTGGCATAGGCTTAGAGCAAAACTATCATGTTTTTCTGGGCATCTGTGTTTGACATACTATTTATATAGCAGATACAGCAATAGTATCAGCATGAATATGCCTCATAATTGGAGGAGTTATCATGGAGTAATGATAGACTTAAGAAAACAAATAATCTATCCTCTCAAGCCACTGCATACATATACTTACATCACATTCATATTTCTTTACCAATTTACTTATGTTTCCCCTTAATTTATCATTATTTGTACATTGTGATAAACTCATGCAGAACTATTCAGAATAGCAGTTGGTTAGTGGTTAGCTAAATCCCAGTCTTCCCTAGGCCATCCATTTTCCATTGGCATTATATCCTGAGGAGGCTTTACGTTGATTTCTCAATATATTTGATCATCAATATCAGTGTCATCACATGACTTATATACACAGGTCATTGCATCTTACCAACACTACCAGTGTGATACTGTATCCCAATATGGTTATGATACAATTCTGTTTTAATACAGAACAAATCAGCAGGAATTGTGAAGGTATTTGACATCTCTTCCTAACAGAATCAGCTTTTGCCCAATGTACCAGATATTACCATGGATAAACATTGTCACAATTGGCAATAATTCAGCTATTTATGGGTGCCAAGTCAGCTGGGGACAAAGACAGTCACCCTGTCCCAGTTCCTAGGCTTGTGCTGACTGGTATCAATTGTTTGTTATTGTATAACTGGGCTCAGTTCCCACATAGGGGCAGGACACAAGTGTTACTTAGAATTGTTTTTATTCTTATACCACAGTGTATGTCTTATTCTGATTTATGTTTGGCATGAGTGTAGTCATAGTGCATCAGTGTAAATCACAAATGCCCTCAGAGATTTTCCATAAGTATGAAGGTACCCAAGAGTCCTATCGGGGGTCCCACTGGGCCTCAGCAGTCAAGTGGAGGAGGTATTGCCTCAAGGCTCCCTCACCTTCCGTTTTTATTAACATAGTCAAGAGATGCTATTGAGTTGGGATACAGTCTCTTTCCCAACACTGGGGCCTAACAGTACCCAGAATTAGACCTTGAGTCTGGTGGACTCACTTCACTAAATCTTTGTTGGATTCCCACACTTATTCCCATCCTTTGCCTCCTCCTAGAAGAGAATTTTCTCCTTTTTTTTTCAGATTTTATTTATTTATTTGAGAGAGAGAGAGAAAGATAATGAGAGAGAGCATAAGCCAGGGGTGAAGGAGAGGCAGGGGCCCTGACATTGGGCTTGATTCCAGGACTTTGGGCCTATGACCTGAGCTGAAGGCAGATGCCTAACTGACTGAGCCACCCAAGCACCCCAAGAGAATTTCCTCTAACCAGTTAATAAATCTTTGTCCCTATATGTCACTCCTTATTAAAAGCAAATTTAACTTGCCCCATGATGCTCAGATCAGCACCTAACTCTCTTAAAGCTCTTCTCCGTCTTGTGGTCCAGTGTCATTTAAGCTGTCATGGCTATTGTTGCCGTTATGTACTAATGGTTGAAGCACTGTTAGGATACCTGTTCTATACCCCAAAATGCTGAGTTTCCTACCCTATGGTTAGATGGGGGGATAGTCACACCTCCATGAAATTTAGTCTCAGTATGCCACTAGGCCTCCTATAACCATTCTCATCTCATTTCTGGGAGGCTTACATCAGGAATTCACACCTACCATGTGGAGCTTGCTGCTTTATTCCCATCAGGAACCCATTATTCCTTTCTCTTCTGGCTAAAAGCTTCACATTTACAGAAATAAAAGTGCTATGTATTTGTTAACAGCATGGTCATACATGTAACTGCTATATTTTTTTCTATTATAAGAAGGAACCTTTTTAAGCATTCAATCATCAAGGTTTATACTTAATAGTTATCAGTCTGCTGGGAGTTGCACATTACCCAATCTGATGACCAATGGAGAGTAGTTTCCTGGAAATTCCTTCCCAAATGATGTCCTTTGTAGTATATGTAACCTGAAAAATGAGTCAAAAGATACTGGCACACTATCAGAGTTCCACTCAGTCATTAACAATAGGTCCAATGCATGATCATATCAAATAACCCAAGTGTCTCCCAAAGCAATGCCACTCAGGTTTGCAGCCTTCCAACTGACCTTGTCAGTTTCCAGAAGCAGGAAAATCCTGGAAAATGTATGGCTTCCTTCTTGAGCATCTTAAATAATTGTGCTAGAGACAGCATCATTCCGTTTCTCTGAGCCTCTCTTTAGGCACCAATGAAATATGGGATTTCCCTCTTCATTTATTCATTCCTCTACCCTCAGCTACTATTACTCCTTCTTTTCTCCATTTGTCATTGTTTTTAACCCAAACTTACCCAATTTTGAGAGGAATACATATTCAGTCTCTGTGTTGGGCCACATTGCTGACAGCAATATAAGTCTAGCACTGCCTCCTCCTCAGCCACTCTTGTTACATGAGGCAGGGTTACATAGGTCTGGAACTAGTGAGCTCTCTCAACCACTAGAATAAATTTGCATTCACAGTCAATCCCAATGTTGCTAGATGGCACAATTAATGCCATCAGGCCCTTGGAAATTTTGACATAAAAGTTTAAAGATATGCTTAAAGTTTCTTGCTTAGGAATCATACCTCTTTTGGCCACCAGTGGTTGTAGCCCTGCTCCTAGGACCCCCATAATAGGCAGGAAAAAAGAAATTTGAGGTAATGTGGGGAAATTTAATATAGTTACACAGCATCTTCTCCCAGTTCTCTTCCCCACATCAACCAGAAAAGTAGAGGAAGCTGTTGAATAGGAACCTTTGCTCAGCACTCCTCATGTTGAGTGTGAGCCCACACTCATGAAAGCATGTCAGCCAGACCCTCATACTTTTATCTCCTCTCATTTTAGCAAGAAGTGTTTCCATTACCCATTCTAATTCTCTATAAAACCACTTTCTCTGAGGATGACATGCAACATAATGTGTAAATATGATATGTTGTTATCCTATTTGTTCATTTTTGGACATCATAGGCTATAAAATGTGTTTCTTGGTTTCAAGAAATATAACTTGGCAGTCCAAACTGGCACAGTACCTTCAGTTCCAGTCTTTTTTCTTAGCATTTTGAATATTTGCGTTATGGACTGAATTATATCCCCTCCAAATTCGTATGTTAAATCCCCAATTCCCCAACTATATTTAGAGAAAGGACCTTTGAGGAGATAATTAAAGCTAAATGAGGTCATATGGGATCCTAATCTGATGGGACTTGTATCCTTATAAGAAAAGAAACACAAGATCTCTCTCTATATATCTCTTTCTCTCTCCCTCTCCCTCTCCGCATGCACAAAGAGAAAAGGCCATGTGAGGACAAAACAAGAAAGCAGGTTTCTGCAAGCCAGAAAGAAAAATTTCATCAGAAACTGACCCTGCTGGCACCTTCATCTTTTACTTCCAGCCTTCAGAATGGTGAGAAAACTGGATGTTGTTAAAGCTACCCAGTCTGAGGTATTCTGTTATGTCAGCCTGAGCAGACTAATACAATTTGCATCTATCACTGGGTATACAAAGTCTAGTCCAGAACAAATGTCTCTTTACTGTTGGCACCCATTTCTAGACTCCTAGCCTTGTTGGTAGTGGTCTAGTGACATCTACGTGTCAGCTATGTGTAGGGCTTCTGCCCTGGGGAATCTGTCCCCCAGCCTCTTCAATTTCTGCCTCTCTCCCTGCTATTTGTGCCTTAGAAGGTGCAGGAGGGGGCAGCCGGGATGGCTCAGCGATTTAGCACCACGTTCAGCCCAGGGCGTGATCCTGGAGACCCAGGATCGAGTCCCACGTCAGGCTCCCTGAATGGAGCCTGCTTCTCCCTCTGCCTGTGTCTCTGCCTCTCTCTCTCTCTCTCTCTGTGTGTGTGTGTGTGTGTCTTTCATGAATAAATATATTTAAAAAATCTTAAAAAAAAAAAAGAAGGTGCAGGAGGCATGTCAATGATCAGCCCATCTCAGTATCGCTGAAGCTCCCCTATTTCCACTCACTTCTTGGACCGGTGTGGCCACCCGAAGTGAGCACAGCAGGATATCCATTCACTGGTTCCAATATTCTTCCAGTCCTGGAAGGGGATTCTTCTGATGGGCATCCGTATGTTCTACTTTATTGAGTCTCTCAAATTCCCAGAGTGGTTTCCATCAGGACTGTGACCCTGCAGGCATGCCCATCAGCCTGACCATAGGGCCAGACAACTGGCCATCACCCATCAGTCTGTAGGCACCCAAAACATTGGACTTTTGTTGTTCAATTATCCCCCACTGCAAAGAAAACAACATGCAGGCCAGACCATTTAGTTGGTTCGCTCTTGCCTTCTTTTTTTTTTTTTTTAAGATTTTATTTATTTATTCATGAGATACACACACACACACACAGAGATAGAGAGAGAGATGAGAGAGAGAGACAGAGACAGAGACACAAGCGGAGGGAGAAGCAGGCTCCATGCAGGGAGCCTGACGTGGGACTCGATCCCAGGTCTCCAGGATCAAGTCCTGAGCTGAAGGCAGGTGCTCAACTGCTGAGCCACCCAGGGATCCCGCTCTTGCCTTCTTTAATCAGAATTTTTTCATCAGCCAGTTATAGTGTGGTAGCCGTTGGAATAGGATGCTGTCCACAAACCAAGTAACTTCTTATTGGTCAATTAAGAGTTGTGAAGAGGGCATAGCCCATGTGATAATGTGATCTGGAATCCCCTCAGATGATTCCAAAGTCAACCCTAGAGGAAAAAAAGGCTGCCTATTCATGAAAACTCCTGGGTACCATCACATATTCTTTCAGTAGCATATTCCTATATGAACCATTTACATTTTATTATGCAACTCTTCTTGGCACTGCCTCTTTGTTAGAGTGTTTTTTGGACATTACCCAAAAATGGCCTTGAAATCTTTTAGATTTCAAGATTATTTTATGGCCTTTAGTCATATGGGCAGTTTCAATTAAGGCCCCGTAACAAACCATTGTCTCTCAAATGGCATGTACCTGGCTGCCACACGTGGAAATTTCCTGGTCCGAAATCCTGGTGGTCACTGCTGGGCAGCACTCATAGGCTTTTGGCATAAGCTCTGATCAACATAAGTGCAAGTCGAAGATTCTTCCAAGCTAATTTGAGTGTGGAAAATAAGGGCCCAGAGGAATTCATTGAACCATGACTTTTTGCAATTCTGATATAGCCTTCTGTTATGCAGTTCCCTATTCAAATCACAGTTTTCTTTCAGGTAGTTTTATGGCTAAGAGGCTGCAATATTCCCATATATCCTCCCCAATCCAAACAACCTGACCAAGTGCTGTGCTTCTTGGCATAGGCAATGACAGCAGTTTTTTTTTTTTATTTTTTTTATTTTTATTTTTTTTAATTTTTTTTAATTTATTTATGATAGTTACAGAGAGAGAGAGAGGGAGGGAGGCAGAGACACAGGCAGAGGGAGAAGCAGGCTCCACGCACCGGGAGCCCGATGTGGGATTCGATCCCGGGTCTCCGGGATCACGCCCTGGGCCAAAGGCAGGCGCCAAACCGCTGCGCCACCCAGGGATCCCAATGACAGCAGTTTATTTCTGATTGCCCAAGGAATTCCTGTCATGACTGGCTCCTGCCCAGGTTATTCTAATAATTTCCCCATTTAAGCAGGCCCTTGCCTCTTTGCTAAGTTTTTCAATTGACCTATTAGTCACGTGTGCCATCATTGATTCAAGTCAGTTCTCACTTGTTCTTCCATTTTTTTATTTTATTTTTTTATGATAGTCACACACACAGAGAGAGAGAGGCAGAGACACAGGCAGAGGGAGAAGCAGGCTCCCTGCACCTGGAGCCCGATGTGGGATTCGATTCCGGGTCTCCAGGATCGCGCCCTGGGCCAAAGGCAGGCGCCAAACCGCTGCGCCATCCAGGGATCCCTGTTCTTCCATTTTTGATATTACAATATCATCAAATTGTGGTGTCTTATCAAAGTGGGGACCTGCAGTAAATTCCTTCTAAACCAAATGGCTTAAATGCCTTCTAAACCAAATGATGATAGAAGTTGATGAATTCAACTAGCCCGCTAGTAATATGATATGACAAAATGTAAATTGGGAGCCTTTCCACATGAAGGCAAACTGTAATTGGCTCTTTTCTGAGATCAGAATTGAGAAAAATATCATTTGTAAAGACCAGTCACTGAGTACCAGTTTCTTAGATTTTGGCGGTTTTTGCACTGTTGAAATCATATGATGGGCTGCTGATGCTCTGGGCCCTACTACTTTTTTCAAGCCTGGATAATGTACTGTTAGTCTCCGTGAGCCACTTGCCTTTTCCATGGGCCACATAGTGCAATCCTACTGAAAATGTGTTGGTACTGGCACTCCAATTTCTAACATGTCATTAATTAAAGTGGCAATCCCTTTTGCCCACAAGTTATGCAATACTGTTTCAAATTAACAACCTACATGGACTCAGGCAATTCTATAGCTTCCCATTTAGCATGTCTAATAATACTGGCCAAGGTATTACAATACCTTGGAAGTTTCCACCACTCAGATATAATACCCATCCAATAATACATTCAGATAAATGAGATGCATCTACTTCTATAAATTCTGTTCAAATATTCCAGTTTTCATCCAAACTTTTACCTAATTCCCTCCCTATAACCTCTCAATCTAATTGCCATCCACATTAAGACTTCACCAATGATTTCGGAATTACAGTTACCTGGAGTTTTGTCAAGGTTTCTACCCCCTTGGCTATTTATCCATACGTATGCATATGACTTTGGGTCCCCCGCCAAGAGTTGTGCCAATAGACTTTGGTCCCTTCATCAGTCTCCATCCTGATTAATTTGCCAGACCATTGACACTGATAATTAGAGGTTAGGTTTGGTTTGTCATTCATTTTGTCATCCAGCTTTGTACCTTCCCCCCAAATAGGATAAATAAATTTAATTAGGGATCTTCAGTTTTAGGAGACCATCAGGGGCCTTCATCAGTCTACCCAACCTCTGACAGTCTTACATTAAGACTTTTTCATTGACTCCACTGATATCTACATCATGCATACCATTCCTTAATTACAACTTAAGATCTTTTCATTGCACTGACCAAGTCCCTTGATACCACTTTGTTTTTCCTCATTCTCTTGTGAACTACTCTAATTTTCATAGCATCTCTAATACCCATAAGAAAAAGCCGAGACAAAATTGATATGGCTTCTGAGATCATTGATTGATTTTTCAGCAGAAAAGTACAATGAGATACCCATGTAAAAGGGAAGCCTTAATGATGGCATTTACAATCACCATAGCAAGAAGCATATTAAGTGGATGAACATTCCAATCCAGCATGGGTTGTATATGCAAAATATCAGCCATTTCATTTGGGGAGTTCTTCACATTAAAAGAACAAAGGACAAGTGCCCTTCTTTGAGTAAACAAACTGCATCAGCTCTGATCCAGTCCACTAAGCTAGCTGTCACTTAAGGAACATCAGTCGTTTGTATGGATCATGAACAATCATCTGTGATGATCAGTAGTAAGCTGTATTACTGGCATTAATCAATCCAAAAATGCTTCTCCATTCCACTGCATTGAAAACCAGGAAGACTGCTCCTAAGTGAGTGACTCTTAAAATCCATTTGCATTATTTTCAGAAGCTGATGATAGCAATCCAAAAAATTGGACAGCTCCATCACACTACAGTGTATACCCCTTGGTTAGAGTACTTCCTTGCTCCTCTGGTCCCACCACTGAGACTACATTATGGTGTTGAGGTTGTAGAATTGCTGTTCTACAGCATGATTCTTCTCTTTGGTAGTGGCTCTGAGGCTAGTGGTCATAGCTTAGACTGGCTACAATCTGAGCCTGACACTGCCAGGATCTGCCCCCAACATTCTTTCTTTTATTTTAACTACTACAGTTAAAAATAAGCAACACATTGTGAGCATGATTTTCATTAGTTTGCATTCCCTGTGTATCTGTACAATTTCTTTTTTTTAAGATTTTAATTATTTATTCATGAGAGACACACACACACAGAGAGAGAGAGAGAGAGAGAGAGGCAGAGACAGGCAGAGGGAGAAGCAGCCTCCCTGCGGGGAGCCTGATGTGGGACTCAATACCAGGACCCCGGGATCACAACCTGACCCAAAGTTTCAACTACTGAGCCCTTCTATGTACAATTTCTTGAGAGTTGGGTCTATCATTTTAAATTTCATTGGTAACTTTTGCTAATGTAGCTAATTGCAGGGTAGCTTCTGTCTCATACCATGGGTAAGTAGCCGTAAGACATAAAAGGTGGGTCATCTGTCAACCCATCATTTTTCATTTTTCCAAATAGTACTTTCCCCATGTTTTAGAAAATCAGAGTCATGGTACTGAATCCCACTTGTGATACCAGTTGTGCTACAGAAGCCAGCACCATCCTCATGTTTAGTAATTTGCTAGAAGGACTCACAAGACTCAGAGCTGTTATCCTTGCTGTTTGAATTTATTACAAGAAAAAAGTCTAGGAGAAACCTGGCAAAAGGTTCTAGGTGTCTTTTTGCAGTGATCACACAGATATGTTAATCTTCCCAGCAATAATATACTGTTACCACATGTAAGAAGTGTAACCAGTAAAGCTCACTTGAGCTGTGATGCCCAGTGTATATATTAGGGGCAGCTATGTTTGCATATATCCATCTGCAGTACTGACCTTAGCTACTCACATTTGAGACCCTTAAGCCAAAATAGACACTCATCAGAAATCACATTTGATAGCACAAACTATCTGATCACATGGATACCATGTATCTTAAGGTTTTTTATCCTGATACAAAAGCAAGTATTCATCATAAATCACATTTGTTAGCATAAACTATCTCATTAAACTGGCACACCATGGCCCTAAGCTTCAGACATACAAACACATTCTTAACAGGCAGAACATTCCAAGGGCTAAGCTTGTCTCCCAGGAGTCAACAAAGGTCTAACCCTAAAGACAGATCTTTTTTGGGAATGTGCAGGGTATGGCAATCAAGGCCCATGTTGATAGTCTTTTGCTACATACCTTCAATTCCCAGTTTGGGGACAGTCTTTTATAATGAAAGGGTATTGGGTTTTGAGAAATTCTTTTTCTGCACCAAAGGAGAGGATAATGTGCTTCCCTCTCCCCCATTATATCAATAATGGTGGGTTATAGGTATTGATATTCATATGTTGAGACATCTTATATTCCTCAGATAAATCCCATTTGTCATGGCATATTTATTTTAATATGTTGCTGGATTTGATTTTCTAGTATTTTGTCAAAATTTTTGGACACATATTTATCAGGCATATTGGTTTGTAGCTTACTTATAATGTTAGTATATGGCTTTAATGTCAGGTTCATATTGGTCTCATAAAAAGAGTTAGGAAGTGTTCAGTCTTATCCTAGTTTTTGGAAGGATTTGACAAATACTGATGTTAATTCTTTTTAAAGGTTTGGTATAATTCACCAGTAGGCCATCTGGCTCTGGGATTTTCTTTCTTTGACATTTTTTGATCATTGAATTAATCTTTTTCCTGTTATAAGTATATTCATATTTTCTATTTCTTCACGAGTCAATTTTGTTTGTGCTTTTTTCTAAGAACTCATCTTTTTCTCTTTGAACACAATTATTCATGTATTCTCTTAAAATCATTTTTATTTATGTAAGGTCATTTGTAATATCCCTACTTTTATTTCTGATTTTAGAAATTTGAGTCTTCTCTCTTTTCCTTGGTCATTGCATTTAGAGTTTTGCGAATTTTGTTGATCTCAAAGAAACAATTTTTGTTTTATTTATTCTTCCTGATTTTTTTATTCTCTATTTCAGTTGTTTCCATTCTAATCTTTACTTTCTTTTCTCTCTCTCTCTCTCTTTTTTTTTTTTTTTTGTAAATAAGTTCTTCTTTTTCTAATTTCCAAAACTTTAGATTACTAATTGTGGTTTTTTTCTTTTTCAATGTAGGTGTTTATAGATCTAAATTTTCCCCTGAAGCAATTGGATTTTTCTATATTCCCTAGGTTTTGGTATGTGGTATTTGTGTTTTCAATTATTTAAAAGTATTTTCTAATTTATCTTGTCATTTCTTCTTTTATTCACTGGTTATTTAAAATTGAATTGATTACCCCAAACCATAAGATACCTAGGAATAAGCCTAACCAAAGAGGTAAAAGATCTGTACTCCAAAAACTACAGAACACTTATGAAAGAAATTGAAGAAGACACAGAAATATGGAAAAACATTCCATGTTTGGAATCCGTGTTTGGATTGGAAGAATAAATATTGTGAAAATATCTATGTTACCCAGAGCAATTTACACATTCAATGCAATCCCTATCAAAATACCATGGACTTTCTTCATAGAGTTGGAACAAATAATCATAAGATTTGTATGGAATCAGAAAAGACCTCAAATAGCCAGAGGAATGTTGAAAAAGAAAACCAAAGCTGGGTCATCACAATGCCTGACTTCAAGCTATATTACAAAGCTGTGATCATCAAGACAGTGTGGTACTAGCACAAAAACAGACATACAGATCAATGGACAAAATAGAAAACCCAGAAATGATCCCTCAACTGTATGGTCAATTCATCTTCGACAAAGCAAGAAAGAATATCCACTGGAGAAAAGACAGTATCTTCAATGAGTGGTGTTGGGAAAATTGGACAGCCATATGCAGAAGAAACTGGACCATGCAGAAATTGGACCATTCTCTTACACCATCCACAAAGATAACCCAAAATTGGTGAAAGATCTAAATGTGAGACAGGAATCCATCAAAATCCTAGAGGAGAACACAAACAACAACCTTTTTGACTTTGGCCATAGCAACTTCTTGAAAGACACTTTTATAAAGGCAAGGGAAACCAAAGCAATAATTAACTATTGGGACTTCATCAAGATAAAAAGCTTCTGCACAGCAAAGGAAACAGTCAACAAAACTAAAAGACAACCTACAGAATGGGAGAAGATATTTGCAAATGACATATCAGATAAAGGGCTAGTATCCAAGATCTATAAAGAACTTATCAAACTCAACACCAAAAACAAAAAATCCAATCATGAAATGGGCAGAAGACATGAACAGACATTTCTGCAAAAAGACATACACATGGCCAACAAGCACATGAAAAAATGCTCCACATCATTTGTCATCAGGGAAATACAAATCAAAACAACCATGAGATACCACTTTACACCAGTGAGGATGGCTAAAATTTACAAGACAGGAAACAATAAATGGTGGCAAGGATGTGGAGAAAGGGAAACCCTCCTGCACTGTTGGTAGGAATGCACGCTGGTGCAGCCACTCTGGAAAACCTTGAGGAGGTTCCCCAAGAAGTTAAAAATAGAGCTACCCTATGACCCAGCAATTGCACTACTGGATATTTACTGCAAAGATACAGATGTAGTGAAATGGTCACCATATCATTACACCTGCAAATGACACCTGCAACCCAGTGTTCATAGTAGCAATGCCCCAAACTGTGGAAGGAGCCACAGTGTCCTTGGCCAGGTGAATGGATAAAGAAGATGTGGTATTTATATATTTATATACAATGAAATATTACTCAGCCATGAGTAAGGATGAACATCTGCTATCTACATTAACATGAATTGAACTAGAAGATATTATGCTGAGTGAAATAAATCAATCAGAGAAAGACAATTATCATATGGTTTTGCCCATATGTGGAAAATAAGACATAGTGAAAGGGACCATAAGGGAAGGGGGGGAAACTGAATGGGGAAAAATTAGAGAGGAAGACAAATGATGAGAGAATCCTAACTCTGGGAAACAAACAAAGGATTGCAGAAGGGGAGGTAGGTGTGAGGATAAGGGAACTGGGTGACAGGCATTAAGGAGGGCACATGATGAGATGAACACTGGGTGTTATACTATCTGTTGGCAAACTGAATTTAAATTAAAAAATTAAAAATAAATAAATAAAATTGAATTACTTAATTTTCACATATTCATGAATTTTTCAGATTTCTTTTGGCTATGGATTTCTAATTTCATTCTACTGGGGTCAGAGAGGAACTTTGCATGATTTTAATCTTTTCAAATTTATTGAGACTTGTTTTGTGGCATAGTCTATCCTAGGAAATACTACATATTCACTCAAGAAAAATATGTATCTTCTATTGTTCAGGGAAGTATTCTACAAATGTCTATTAGAGCTAGCTGGTAGTGATATTTTAGTCCTCAATTTTCTTGCTTCTCCTCTGTCTAGTTGTTCTGTTCATTATTGAAAGTGGCATATTGAAATTTCCACCTATTGTTGTTAAACTACCTATTTCTTCCCCTCAGGCATGTAATTTGAGTCACATATTTTTGAGCTTTGTTGTTAGGTACATATACATTTATAATTGTTATATCTTCATAGTTTATTGGCTTTTTCATCATTATATATATAGCCATCAATATAGATTTATATACTTATTGTTTCATGTAGTTGTTTTTAAATCATATACACAAAAAGGAATTATATCCCCCAAACTTATTAATTCTGACTTTTATTTTTACCTGTATTGTTACTTTCCTGTTGTTCTTTATTTCTTTGTATAGATTAAAATTACTGTCCTGTGTTCTTTCATTTCAGCCTGAAGTATTTTCTTTAGTATCTCTTGTAGAACAAGTCTACTAGCAACAAACTGTTAGTTTGTGTTTATCTGCAAGTATTTTAATTTTCCTTCATATTACAGGATATTGTTTTAGGTATAGAGTTCTGGGAGATAAAATCAGGGTAAAATAAAATGCCACAAAGCACTCTTACTGAGATTCAGCTGTTTTTCCTTGATTAAGGACTTCTCTTGTTTCAAACATTTGGCTAGTTTCCAGAGTTCAAAAAAAGTTGATTATGACAGTTTTGGCAATGTATTTGTTGCTTTTGTGGAGGGAGAGAATTTCATAGTTTCTTATTCCACCATTTTTGCTGATACCATTCTGTGGTGGCGGGCGGGCGTAGGGTCGGAGGGAGGTGCGGTCGTGCGTTAGGGGATGTCGTCAAGGAATGTCCTTCCGTACTTACGTGCCTCCTTCCTTCCTTCTCCTTCCTTCCTTTCTTCTTTCTGTTCTTTCTTCTTTCTTTCTTTCTTCTTTCTTTCTTTCTTTCTTTCTTTTTTCTTTCTTTCTTTCTTTCTTTCTTTCTTTCTTTTTTCAGCTATGAGAGACATTTCTCTAAAGGGTGATTGATTCTCTTAATACCATATGAAAACTTACCTTCTACCTGTGTTATGGAAGATAATCAGGATTGAGCTAAGTGGAGTTTGGCCGACTCAGGGCTTGTAGGGTATAGAAGGGTGCTAAAACATAATATGCAACTGGCAAATCTAATCTGTTGACAGAGCTCAAGCCAGGTAAAGTTAGTGAATACTGCAGCCCACACAGAGCAGTGTCAGAGATCACACTGCACATGGATATGGTTCACCCAAACATGGATTCCAGTAATTGCAATATAAAGGACATGATAAGGCAGTGAAAAATTCCAGATGGTGGATAATAAGATTGATCTGACTACTTGGAAGTCATATATAGGCAACTAAATAATAATATCAGAAGCTAACAGGAAATGAGGCAAAATAAGATTTAGAATGAAGAATAGGTCTACTTAAGAAGTTTAAGACTAGCCATGAAAAAAAGAAGAGTAGTAATGATTTAGTTAATTCATCTACTTTTCAATCATCTTATTAATCAATCATCAATTAATGAAATAAAAACTATTTACCAAGCTTATGCTAGATCCTGCTCTAGGTATGGATATTATACTAAACACAATAACCATAACCACATATTAATGAAGCTTTCAGTCTGGTGGGAAAGCATGTTTTAAACAGAGAAACATAAAAATATAAAATTATAAATTGTAATAAATAAATAAGAATAAGATACTATGAGAAAGAACCATAGGTGGGCCAAATTTGGCTAAGGAGTGGAAAATGCTTAAAGAAAAAGAAACTAATACTTAAAAGATGAGGAGAGGCTCACCTGCCAAAAAGCAGAAGAGCATTCCAATCAGAAGGAATAGTATGCCCTATTCTTATGCAGTTACTGCTGCTTGGTGTGGGGGATAGGCTTGATGGTTTATAAGACTGGGAAGAAAATACAGCTGAGTTAGATGAGGCTCTTGTCTTAGCTAAGTAAATCCTGTCAGTAATTATATCAGCTAAGTAATTTTGTATGTAAGTATATAAGAACCAAAGTTGGGTAACTAATTAATATTGGGTGTTAGAAAAATGACCCAAAATCTTATGAATACTTAGGGATCATTCTTAATACCTGCATTTTGATATCTCCTTATTGGCAAAGCCAATGCCAGTATTAGTGTCCTTACCATCATTTAAATCCTTCAGTTAATTTCCTGCCGATTTCTTCAACCTTTCTTCTTAGGGACCATTCAAAGCCATTAGCACTCTTCTCATTGTCTCTATCAACTCTCCTTTCCTCATGACTCTTAACAACTGTGTTCTGTATTTTCATCAAGAAAAAATCCTGGGACACCTGGGTGGTTCAGGGGTTAAATGTTTGCCTTCGGCTCAGGGCATGATCCTTGGGTCCCGGGATCAACTCCCACTTTGGGCCCCCTGCATGGAGCCTGCTTCTCCCTCTGCCTGTGTCTCTGCCTCTCTCTTTCTGTGTCTCTCATGAATGAATAAATAAAATCTTAAAAAAAAAAAAAAAAAAACTCGATCCACCTGGCATGAACCATCTCGAACACACAAATTCCCTTTACAAACTTATGTCACATTTCCTAACATTCTTCCTCTTTCTTCAACATTCAAAGTGTAAATTAGGTCTCTTTCAATTCTGGACTACCTCTTCCACTATCATTTTTAATTACATCCCCACTCCTTATTTAGAATAAGATAAAATCAGTTAACCTCTCATCTTTCACATGTAATACTCTTTTTTCCTCTAAGTCTTTCCTTTCAACCTGAAATGCTATCATTGAACCCTTCTATTTAAGAAAAGTCCACATCAGACCTGTCTCATCCTACCAATTTCCCTGTCTTTTTCCTTTCCTTCCTAGTCAAATTTCACTGACTTATTCTATTATAAAAATATATAAACCTATGTTCAGTGTATGCTGCATAAAAAGACAAAAAAAGATTACAAAATCACAAAACTACGTGTCAATTCATTTGCACTTTTATTCAAGGTTTTCTAAAATAGTAGACACTTGCTATCATATCTGTGTTTACCAAAGAATACCTTAGTTACCATTTGGTGAGTAGGTACTAGGTGCTCAGTCTGTATAGAATCAAGGTGAAACATTTTTCTTGTTTTTCTAATCTTCTTCTGGTCTTGCTGCATCTTGAGATTGACTTCTATGGTTAAACTCAACCTCACTGCCCATTCTAACAGACCTAGCATAGTTCAAGGGAAAGAGAATAACTTTGAGGAGATATAGTTAGTGGCACAGGCAGCAATAAAGTCCTAATGACTACACATGAAAGCTTCAACCTAAATTGTGACATTTACAGGAATTGTCCTTGGTCACCATCCTTCATCTTTTGATGTCTCCAACATTACAGCTCTGGCCCCTCCCCAGAATCTGGATTTTCAGCCAGTGCAGACTCCATCCCTCACAGTTGAGAGTATGACATTACTAATTGTGGTATAGAATTTTCCTTACCTCCTCAGCCCAGTCAACATATGTATGTCCCCTGATCTGTTTTCTCAGCACTCTAAATGAACTTAGGAACATTTACTAAAAATAAAGAGAAATACAGTGAATGTTTCTTACAGTGTTTAACTTGATGCCTTTATCAGATAACATAAGAATCTAGCTCAATAATTTGTTCATGTCTTTAGAAACTCCCAGCCCCCACCCCCACCCCCCACAAATTCTAATGAGGGAAAATTTTATCTGGAAATTTCTTATTAATGACATTCTTATAAGAAGGGTTTCTGTCATATGTCTTGAGGCACCTAATTAATAATTAAGAAGAAATGGAACATTTCAAAATGTGTTCTTAAATATCACTCTATTGCCAACAGCAGCATTTTATGTGGACTGAGAATATTTGGACAGGCTCAACAAGAGTTTGTAAGTGAGTAGAATCAATTCCAGATCCATGTCATCACCTGAATGTAGCTCCAATTGCCCTACCCACTAAACTTCTGCTGTCTCCTCACTTAATTAGGGCAGCTGTAGGTGTACAGGAATGTAAGCACTGCAGGAATGCCCATCCGTGAAAGATGTTCATCCTACCTCTTTTCCAGGAGTCAGTGGATAAGCCATTTATGTTCTGTCTACAAAGTCCAGGCAGCTAGTCCAAAGAAAAGAATGTCTTTCAGATAAATGATGGATTCAAAAGTTGAAAAAAAAAAATCCAGGGCAAGTGATTCTTAGAGTAGGGACCATTGCCAGCAAATTTTGTAGCAGGCAGCAGTAACTCAGCCACTAACTACATTGTGGTCTGGACCACATTCTAGTTGTAAATAGGTGATTGATAAGAATATGGTAGGTCCTCAGTCTGAAGGCAGCTGAGGCAATAGGAAAATCAGAAGAAGTATGTGTCATGGAGAGGAAGAGCTACTGAAGAGATGGAGGTGTACAATTAAACCCAATTAAATCAGCAAATATTTACTGAGCCTATAGAGTAGGAGAAATAGACTGGGGGTAAAAGAAGGATCATATGGTGTCATTATCTTTAGATGACATTAGTCCATTTAGAAGGGTAAGATATAAAGCACCAAAAAGGTTAAATAACAATGCAAAAATATTATTTATTAAGGCACAGTGCTAAGATATGTTAAAAACTAGGACATGGTTAAATGGTTTGGTTTTGAATCAAAGTGGAATTTTCAGACTGAACCTTTGATATCTTTGTAAAAAAATATTGCTGATATTACCTAGGTGAAATGATAGATTGATTATGAAAGTGGTTTTTTTCATGCTACTGGGCAACATGCCATGCATTCTGTAGCATTTTCAAAAATAAGATCTTGGGATGTCTATAACAATCCTTCCTAATTCCTCCCTCTTGCAATTACTTTTATTAAGAGTTTTTCTGAAATAGGTCACAGTGAGAACTTATCTATCTGACCATTCCCCAGGGTAGGCTACAGACAGGTGGCACCTGGGCTTTGGCAGCCTGGCTTAGCAAGACTGTTTCCTGCCAAGCTTACTGCAAGGCTCACTTTGGTTGTGTCTCCATGACAACACCCTAGTCTGGGGGATACTCCATCATTATCCAGTTGCTATATTTTCATAATGCTCAGTTACTTATGTGAATGGCTTCCCCACTTATTTGATTGCAATGACCTTGTATAAGCTTATATATAGTCCTTATTTTTGAGGTAAATGGGTTTGTACCATTTCACAGCAAACAAATGGTTTTGTTCACCAGTGAACTAGTTCTATTAGCTGTGAATATACCACTTCTGCAGGAATTAAATGGCTGTTCTTTTCTTCTTTTCCTTCTTCTTTCTTTCTTTCTTTCTTTCTTTCTTTCTTTCTTTCTTTCTTTCTTTCTTTCTTTTTCTTTCTTTTTTTTTTTTTTAGAGAGAGCACAGGTGTGTGTGCATGGACACGAGTGAGTGGGGGGTAGGGGCAGAGAGCAAGGGAGAGAGAATTCCAAGCTAGCTCCACACTTAGCACAGGGCCTGATCTCACAACCCTGAGATCATGACCTGAGCCAAAATCAAAAGTCTTAATTAATGCTTAACCAACTGAGCCACCCAGGCACACCAAATGGCCACTGTTGTCATGGACAGCTTAGCAAGTAGGGTTTTTCTTCTTCTTTACTTTCATTCTTCCTTCCTCTTTTCAAGTTTCTAAAAAGAAATTGAGCTAATGTCCATGTAACTACTTACTAAGGTGGCAACTTCTCAGTCATACAACTAAACTGTAGTAAACACACTTGGGCAATGCATATGGAGGAAGCACCTAATTTCCTTCCCATTTTCTTCTCCATATATACTTATGATAAAATATCCTGTTTTGTGAATATTGAATTTTAATGAATTTAATATGCAGAATCTTTTTTGAGTTTTTAAAATCATTCTTTTAATTACTGAGATCAGCTTGAAGCAAAGGACTTGAAAAGCTTTGCCAAAGAGGAAAAAATAGTATTCTAGAAAAAGTAAAAGTAAAGTGTTTTGACTTTATTTTTCTTCTGTTAAACTCATAGCAGTATTATGCTAGCAATTACCATCTTTCAAGTCAAAACTTTAAGAATCACTAAATATCAGCTAATCAACAGCCTTGTGCAATTCATTAAGAAAGATTTAAAACCCAAGTGCAAGAGGAAAAAAACTTCAAGTGGTTCTGATAAGCTCCCAAAGATCATTCCTTATTTGAAAAAATTGATGGAATCAGAGTAGAATGGAATGTCATCATTAACCAGGGCCATTTCTTCATGTAAATCATTTTTCCAGTATTGAACTTGAATAAAACTAATTCAGTTTGAAGAGGTCATTTTCTGATCTCTCAAATAAGATATTTTACAGGTCTGCATGAAACTCTCTATTTTAGAATCAAAAATAGGGAAGCTTGAATTCCCAAGTACTAAACTTAGGGTCAGAAAACACATTTTTTTAAACATTTGTTGGGGTATCTGGGTGGCTCAGTCAGTTAAGTGTCCAACTCTTGATTTCAGGTCATGATCTCATAAGACTGAGCCCTGCTTCGAGCCCCATGTTTGCCCAGCTTGGAGCCTACTTAAGATTCTCTCTCCCTCTCCCTCTGCTCCTCTCCTTACTCCCTCTCTAAAATAAAAATAAAAATAATAAAATTAAATAATAAAATTAATAATATTTGTCATCCTGTTAGAGTGGGCAGGCAGGGGGGCTCTTGCTTCACCTTCATTGACATGCATTTCTTTATGTGAGAACATGTTTACAATGGGACCAGTTAACTCACCAGGAAATTTTTGTCAATCACTCCTAATAGAGAACATTTCCCTGAAGATGTACTATTCACTTTGTCCTTGAAGCAAGAAAACAAATGAGAATCCAGAGATGCATAATTGATTGTTTTATTATTAAGTTGAAGGAAAAAAACTTTGAGTCGTGTTCTCATTTATGTTATTTTCTGATGGTTTCCCTGAAAGGCAAATGCTCAGGATTGTAGATTATCAGCCTCTCTTGTTCTATATCATTGTGACTAACTTCTACCCTCTTCTTCACTGCCCTAAGTTATGAATTTTGAAGTTACTGTGAGTATTGCTTCAATCAAAGTGATCAGTATGTGTTATCTTTAAGTGGTTTTCATAATTTAACAATTATTTTGGGTGTTTTTTTATTTAAAGATTTTTTTATTTTATTTATTCATGAGAGATAGAGAAAGAGAGAGAGAGACAGAGAGAGAGAGAGACAGAGAGAGAGAGAGAAAGGCACAGGCACAGGCAGAGAGAGAAGCAGGCTCCATGCAGGGAGCCCGATGTGGGACTCATCCTGGGTTTCTAGGATCACGCCCTGGGCTGAAGGTGGCGCTAAACCGCTGAGCCACCCAGGCCGCCCTATTTTGGGTGTTTTAAATTAAGTTAACAATTAGCATTAAGAGACTTATTCAGACTCTGCCACATACCAGCCATGTGACCTTATAAAAGTCACTCAACTTCCCTGGGTTTCATTATGCTCATCTACAAAATTAGATGGGTGACCATGACAATAATGTAGAAGAGACATGCCTCACAGAAATGACTCCCCAAAAGAGATTTGGAAATACAAATGGAGGTAACGTAGGGCAGAGTTGTGGGAAAATCTGGGATTAGGTGGGAAAAGATCAACACTTGGATAAAGGGAAATCCAGAGGCTTTTCCTACAGATAAAAGGGTTAGGACTTTGCAGATCCCTTTTTGTGTCATTTCAAACTCTGTGAGTTCCTGGAGATCCAAGTGTGTAGCAGCTTTGTGAACAAAATCCTAAAGAAGCACTGAGTCAGGATCCAAGCAGTTGTGAAAAGTCCAGGAAAAGCCAGGGACCTAGAGGTGATTCACACAGCAAGGACATTGCTGCTTTAGATGTTACCTTGGCCTTTGCCTACAGGATAGAGAGGAGGGGGAATTTGGAAGAAGAATGGGAAATCATTCTAGCGACTGACATGGGGACCAACCAGAGGCATAGAACTTGCCTTAGCACACATAGCATCTGGCTGTGGCTGATATTCATCAAGTAACCCCAATATAGAAACCACTGGGGTTGGTGATGGTGGATGGAATCAGGATTTAGGAGATCAGGAAGCAGAAACTGGGCTCTCCGGTGAGATTTAATACATTGGAGAGGTCCTTGTGAGTAACTGGGCAGACATTTAGTCATCCAGATGAGGTTGGCCTAGAAAGTGGAAATTAAGACAAACATCAATGTCTGGATGTCCAGGAGAGGAGGCTGTCATCTCAGTTTTGCCAGCATTTTCTGCTGAAGATCTATTTGGTGCCAGGCACTATGAACATAGAAATAAAGACAGGGACAGTATTTTCAGGCTAAAAATCTAGTCCATTTGAGAACTCGGCAACATGTACAGAGTAGAATTAGGGCTGAGAATGACTGGCTATGCTGCCCTTTCTACCTGACCCTGAACCCAAGTGTGGAATAATACACCAGCTTATCCAGGACTATATGCAAACAGGAGAAAAAAATATATAGAGAAAATGTTATAGTCACCAAAGTTTGCATTTCTGTAACTTAAGTAGTTTATGAATCAATTGTACCACGAAGCAATTTCTTGCTGCTTCCCTGGCATTCCTTCCTACTTCCCACTTTCCCAAAGATCTTCCTTTTTTTTGTTTATTTGTTTTTTTGTTTTTTGTTTTTGTTTTTTGGTTGGTCCATACAGTCATAGGGAATCTGGCTCCCTGCCAGTTCGATGGGTAAGGGCAAAACACATAACCTAGGCTAAGCCATTCACATTCTTTTGGTCACAGTGACTGGTTTGGGGTGGACAAGTGATCTAAGCTGGTCTAGTTAGTATTAAGTGGAGGATTTCACCAAGGATACTGAGATGAAAACTCTCTTTTCCTACTGAATGTCATTGAGGAGGCAAGCAACTCCAGAGGTGCTGGCAGCCATCTTGGGAGACAAGAAGAAAGCAAGTGTGAAAACAGAACTGACCCCGGGAAGAAAAGTTGAAAATTGGAGAGAGGAAAACCATGTGTTCAGACCATCCCTGGGAATGGCCAGCTATATGAGTCTCTGCTGGCTTCACCCCATGCACTTTTTGTTCTTTTTTCCTTATGCTAATTTGGATTGAACTTTCTCCTGCTTGAAACTAAAGACAATTTTTATGATGAAGCAGCTGTTCTCTTAACACGAGCACCAGGCTCCCTGGTCTGCCATTAACTTGCTTCGGCACTTGAGATTTCTCTGGGGGACATGGTGTCCTTAGATCTAATACATGTAGATTAGACTAATATATATTTGCCATCATTTTCATATCTAAAGATCAATGATATTCATCATCATGGCCCCAAACTCATATCAAAGTCTAACTAACTAGTTCTAGATCCTACGCTGAGAATAAGATTGGGTGGGAGAGAGAAGTGACCCCTAAAAGCCAAGGGAGAGTGACATGGAACAAAGAGTGTCCATGATACATTTTACTGGCTTTATTTAGAGTTTGAGCCAATTTGGGAGCCCTGGGTGCTTCTTACTATAGTGCTTGGGAAGTACTTCAATAATGAATTAAAAAAAGGTCCATAGTGATGTGGAATTGATTAGCTAAAGGTATGACCCAACAATCATGGAGCTAGTCTGACTGAGTATAGAACAAACAGAAAATCTCTGGTAGAGGAATTACAGCAAAGTTGGACATTAAAGAGCACCAAAATAAAGGCAGACCTCTTCAAAACTGGGATGGTTTCTTCTGCTTATCAACAGTGTCCTATTGAACTAGCACAGCATTGTGCCTGTGCATGTTAACATCGACTGCTTTCTTGTCTCCTTTCCCTTGCCACTCTATCCAGCAGTATTCTTGGAAATACCTAAAATCGAGGACTGATAATCTAGTTGCACTGTTATCTTGATGGAAATTTGTAACATGACAAAATTACATGTAATTAAAATCACATTTGCATTGTACATAATGCCGAAATGTGCCATTGTCTAAAATTAAATCTTTGGGGGGGCACCTCCCCTACATGAATAGAGTTTTCCTACTTATTCTGGGGTCCTCATGCCTCATAATCTGAGTGAACCCCAATAACTGCAGCCCTTCCCAAAACCACAGGGGAATGCCACCTATGCCACCATCTTTCCTATTCTCTGTGTCATCTTTGTCTTCTGCATTTCACTCCTATACTGGTCTACAGGGAGGATACTATAATTGCTTCTCCTTTGCAATTTCACCTTCTGCCCAGAGTCATCATAGTTTGCTCTTCCTTCAACTCTTCTTGGACTTGCCAAAGAATGACAACTAATTCCCATTAGGATTCTTTTCCTCAGTGGTTCTTTAATTTCCCATAGACATAAATCACTTCCCTGTATTTAACTAGCCCACCTGTACAGTTAAGTCATGACACTGTTATTCTTGATGTTAATTCAGAAGATACTTGTTTGTTATATAATCAGGAGAATTTTACTCCAAGAGCTGATCATCTCAATGTGTCTGTTGGAGATTAAGTTAGCTTAATCTATTACGGTGTTATAATTAATAACTAAAACCATAATCATAAGTTGCTTTATATTTAATTTTTATAAGCCTGATAAATTTAAGTTCATCACAGCCTTTGTCCTTTAATCTGTTTTTGGACTACAAATACCCCGATAACATGGCAAGTATTTAGATACACAACTTTATGAACAATAGTGGAATCTTGGTAGATGACCAATTCCATCACAATGATAACTAAACTTCAAACATCAAATAGCAAAAATCATCATTCAGTTAACTTTTGGACACACAGTAATTGAGCCCCTGCTATGTGCTAAGCACAGGACTGAGTCCTATGACCAGAACAATGACAAATAAGCCTTGGTCCTTGTCTTCCAGAAGTTAATACAATAGTTCTGACAGTCTTCTAGCAGCTTACAATATGAAAAAACTAACAAGATTCTGTCAGAATAATAATAATAATAAAAAACATGACACATATAATCAGTGTGCTCTGGGTACAGAGAGAAATGGGTGGTTAATTCTTTGAGGGAAATTGGTACCAGCTTCCCAGGGGTATTAGAAAATAATTTATAAGGAAGAAAGAGTAGAACACCAAAATGAACACCAGCTGTCCCCTAGAAATCCTTACTCCCATTGTTGTTTTTATCTATGCTAATGGCAATAACAACCTGTCGGAACAATAAACTCTAAGTACACACAATTTTGTTTAATCTTAGGACCTACCCCATCATTGAGATGGCACAGATCATGGTAAGAGAATGAAACTGCACATAAAAATTTATGGCATCTCATCAGTGTTTAAGTTTCAACATGTCAAGGAAATTGTTTTTAATGCATATGAATGGGCAGTCCTTGGAGCTACGAATCGGACTGCACATCACTGCCCTCAAATCAAGCCAAAAACGTGCCTTGGTAGAGCTTAACATGGTATGCAGCCTGCCTACCTCAACAATCTCACCTTCAGCCACTTTCCCATACAAATGCTGTTTTCAAATTTACGAGCCTCCATGCTCTTTGCCTTCCTGTGGTTGTTCATGACTCTGTCTTTGTGTTGTTCCCTTTTACAGGGATAAATGCTGCTTCTTCTCTACCCTCTGCAGGACTGACTGCTATTTGTCAGAGTTCAAGAATCGTCCCTCTGGGAAATTTCAATGATACCCCCTTCTGGAATAAGCACGCTGAGAGACATCTTCCCAGATTATTAGGGTGCTAGAGGGTAGAGTAGCTTTTGTAACACTTAATTTATTGGTATTTATCTCCCACTAGGCCATGCGATTCTTGAAGTTTAGACATGCGTGTTATTTTTATTTTCTGTGTTTGTCTATTGGTACTCACCCAGAAATAGTAAGAACATGGCATATTTTGCCCTCTGTTTCTTCATACATTTCAGGCAGCAAAAGCCCACCACCACATAATTTCCTAGTCTGTTTTTTCTCAAAAACATTCTCATCCCAATTCTCCAGGCAGAGCCTGCCAATCACTCTGAGTTGGCACACAAATCCATGCAGTATTCTTGCCTTTACTAGGCTCTAAATCCTCATATGAATAATTAATTCATCAAAGATTGCCTCCTATTTTCATAATATCGTATCTGGAGCTTGAGTAATAGGTGCCTACTTTGTTTAAACCACCCTGCTTGGTTATTTATATACATTACCTGATATAATTCTTATGACAATGTTAATAATTTATTTTCCATATATGAGAAAACAGACACACAGGAGTTGAGACACTAGTCTAAGGCCATGCTAGTAAGCCTAGATTATAAAACACAGCTACAAAGTTTCTGTTTTGCCAGATGAATTGATCCTAGGGAGCTCCTGTACGGCGTAGCACCTATAGCTGATACAACTATGTTGTACACTTAAAATTTGCTAAGCGGGCAGATCTTACATTAAGTGTTCTTCTCACACATACACAAATAATGATAAAAGAAGAAGAAGTAAAGAGGGCAGAGGAAAACTTTTGAAGGTGAAGAATACATTATGACATAGACTGTGGTGGTGGTTGCAAGGATATACTTAACTCCAAACGCATCAAGCTGCATACATCAAACAGACAGGGCTTCTTCTTGTGTATCAAGAATACCTTAATAAAGTGCATTAAAAAGTAAATAAGCCCAACTGCTATTTGACTTCCAAGTCTAGGCTTTTTCCATTGCCTGCGGTAAACTTGGACTTGTCCTTTTGTTTGGTACAATACCACCGCTTTAGCCACTCATACTCAAAGAACTCTGACTCAGGCAGCTGCAGGAGCTCCGTCCTCTCTTTTAACGGGCTGATCCTCTGTCCCCATTCTACAGTGAAGAGATAAGTAGATGGGCTCAGGGTTGGGGCGGTGAGGAGGACGGCACAGCTGACCACAATGAGAATGAGGGTGCAGGTTGACTGAATACAAACTCTAGGATCTTCATAACACCTTATGGAATCGATGTTTTCCTCACCTTTTTCCCAATCATGTTTTCTGCCCTGTTCCTTATAATTGCCCTGTGGAAGTCTGAAATAGCAGCTGCTTTTCTCACCACATACACTCTCTTCCTCTATACAGACCAATTTATATTTTCTAGTTTGTTCTTGGGTTCTGGACTCTTGTTGATGGCTGATTCTTTTTTTCTATCTTGGAAAAAGGAGCTGCAAGGCATTGCCTTTCAGAGACCAAAAAAGGGGCTAGGGAGAGGGGGAAACCACACACATCTGAAGGATTCCATGGACTTTGTAAATAGATGTTTCCAAAAGCTTTATTTTAATTCAATCAAATTTGGATTCAATTTAAGCCAATCTAATCCAAATTAGTCCAAATCAGCCTGAATGGTACCTCTGCCTATAAAGGAACTCAGCTAAAACCTTCCATCAGAAACACAACATTTTGCAACTTAACATGGACATGTCTTTAGATTTAGTCGCTGGGAGTAGAAAAGTATCATGACAAGTGGAAATGTATCTCTTTCTAGTTGCTCTTTCTTCTTTTATTCTCAGCACATGATCTCCTCTGCAGGGCTTGGGCTTTGAACAGACTTCAGTTCTGAATCATCTTGGTCATTTCTTTCATTTTTTCAAATGTGAGATTATGTGGACGTCCTAACTCCCCCAGTTTAAATCTCTCCCAAAATAACTCTGTAGAATTAACTGTGAAGTGAGGAACCAGAGCTCATAGTGCAGATAGGCGAAAATCTGTTCCCTCCCTCATTCTCCTCCACGAGAAGAGCTGATTGTCATCTGGGAGAGCACACTTCCTTTTAAAGTCAACCCTGATTAAACTGAGTCACTTATGAGGGTGCCTGGGTGACTCAGCCAGTTAGGTGTCTGACTTAAGCTCAGGTCGTGATCCCCAGATCCTGAGATTAAGTCCCCGTGTGGCATTGAGCTCCCTGCTCAGCAGGGAGACTGCTTCCCCTTCATCCCCTGTCTCTCCCCACTGCTGATGCCCGCTCACTCTCTCTCAAATAAATAAATAAAATCTTTTTTTAAAAAAAGTCAGTTACGAACTTATGCCTTGCTGCAGAAAATCAGGAAAACTCATTCTCTTCTCTTCAATTAATCCAGATGACTAAAAACCACTGAAAAAGCCTAACTTGCTTTTTTAAGAAGTATCTTTCATGCCCTGGAGTTCAAGCTGCTCCAGTGTGAAAGTAACATATTACCTTTTATCCTAAATAATGCTGAGTTCCATGCTACTTACCCTCAGGAGTCAATAATTTTGAATGAATTAATAAGTCTGAACATGTATGGGACTAACTCTGAACATGTCCAAAAGGTTAACTCACTTTTAACTAGAGCATAATGCTAAAAGACAAAGATTTTATGTCAATCCTAGTTTGGACCCTTCTGTTTGTCCCTCCTGGAACCTAGGCCACTTACCGCCTTATGCACTCATGCTTTGGGTGTAGAGAAGCGCAAGGGTGTGTGGAATTAGCAGCGTTAGAACTCTGTCACTTCAGGGAAAGAAGTGGTCATAAAGACTTTTCTGATGGATAGTGTATCTTCTGTGTTATCTGAACATTTATGAAGGAAACAGGAGCAACATGCAAGAGTTTTGTTTTCTTTTCAATTATTCCTCTGGATATATTCAAGGCCATCATAGAAATTTTCATCCTACCATTCTTCAGGAAGTACATACTATAAGGAAATTTTATAGAGTCTTATGCTAGATTTTAGGGGCTGGCACTGGAGTTAAAATAATTTCGCATTTTTTGCCTAAGGGAGAGGATATAAGCAGGTGCAAAATAATTATTCCTTACTTTGCATTATGCTTTGCTGCTGAGCAAAAGCTTGTACATGAATGAATTATTGTATTTATCTTCATAATTCTTGGGGTGAAGGGACAGACATTATTACTCTATTTTAGAGATGAAGACAATATAGCTGGGAGTTTAACAGGAATTACCTGTGGTAAATTACATCATTGACTGAATTCCTCACCCCTCCCTCCATCCATAGCCTTTGCTAAGTGACTTCAACTTCCTCCACTAAAGGAGAGGAGAATATTTGCCACACCTTGATGCTGACTTTGCCTTTATCACTTGCATTGTCTAACAGAACAAGAGAGAAGCCTTGGTGTGTCCATTCTGAGGGTCAGCCTGAGGGATCTTGTGTGTTTACATTTACACTTGGACCCTCCACCAACGACACGAGAAGAACATGCCCAGGACAGCATGTGGATCTCAGAAGAAGAATGAGAGAAATGTGGAGCAGAGCCACCCTGGCTACACCTAGATCAGCTGGCCAACAGACTCCTGCAGAATAATAAACGATTGTTGTTTTAAGCCACTGAGTTTTGGCTGGGGTTAGTAGTAATAGCACACACAGCTGGTTAGGAGAAGACTCAGAGACCAGTCATTACTTTTGACTCCCAAACCACTGATATTTTGTTATGCCAGATGCCTACTGAATATATCATCTGAGGCCAGACAGCCTCAGTTTTGAGACTAAGAAACTTTCTTCTAGTAAACTGTACCCTACAAGCTAGTCTAACATACCCATCATTATCCCCTATCTCTCTGCTATAGATACACGGCTGTCCTTCCACCAGCTATTCAGACCTGTTCTATTTCTTTCTCCCCATACACAGTCCTAGTAGCCACTACCCCTTCTCTGTTCAACCAAATCTTCCAGTTGCATAACACTTCACTTCCAATCCATCCATTCACGAGCTCTCCCCTATTCACCTGTTCTCTGCTTACCTGGCACTTAGCATTTATGTGTGGTCTCAACCCCGCACAGCTACACCTCTAATCCCTGCTCTCGATGACTATATGTCTTGCCTCCATAGTTCAGTTAAGCTCCCCAGAGGGACCAAGACCTCTGCTTCCCTGGCATACCTATACTACAGAGATGAGTGAATAAATAAATAATAATTAAATTCATAAGGTATAAACTATTCTAGAAGGAGGCTAAATTAGTGTAGCATCTTTTTGTACTGCTTGCATAATTGCTCCACATCTCCAGACTGCTAAAAAGCAAATACAAGGATTCTGTGACATTACCTTGATCTCTTATCATCTGAAATACTATCGGAAAAGAAGAAATAAAAATGCCTTACCAAGAGAGATGAATGCTTCCATTCTCCACCAGGTGTCTCCTCAGGTTCAGCCATTTTTAGCAGCATTCCCGTAAAAGATGAGGATGTGGCTAGGTCTAACAAGCAAGCACAAGCGCAGAGGAAGGCCACCTACTGCAAAGGACTGCAGGGCTGGTTACAGAGCAGAACAAAGCAGGCAGAGATACAACTTCAAAAAGTTGCTTCCCTGTGTGTGTGCGATGCGGGCACAACAGTTATTTCAAAGAACAGACCTTCTGAAAACATAGCTCATGGATCATTACTTATAAAAGATTACCAGCTCTTCTTTTAAAATGTAATTTCCACCTCAGGGAAAAACTTAATTTCCATGCATATCACACTCATTACTTTTGGTACATAGGTGGCTTATTAGCAGACTTTGGTATTCTTAAAGATCTGTCTGTTGGAACTTCTGCATTTGAAAGAAAACCAAATCAGTAATAGTAATGCAACATTTGCTCTGCTGTTCTTCCCAGATCACCGCACCCAGAGTTATAGGCATACATGAGCCTGGCTCCAAACTGTCAACTTAAAGAAGGACTGTCATAGCCACATGTAGGTACTTTGTGGGTCCGACAAACTGAAGGGTGTGCCAAGATGCTTCCAGGGCCAGATCATTAGAGCTATGTAGTCAGTGAAGTAGGAGATGAATCTGCCAGCTTGTATATAAAAAGACACAGGCTTTCAACTACAAAACTTATAGAACAACTAGGCCCTCCTGACAAAAAGCTTTTCTCTTGTATATAGCACGTGTGGCTTGTCACTATTTCTTTTCAGGGTGTGCCCTGGGTATTTATTTTAACAGATTCCTTAGATGTGTGTATATGTGTGTGTGTGTGTGTGTGTGTGTGTGTGTGTGTGTGTGTGTTACAGAGGTTATGCATGCCCATGAGTATGAGCTTGATCTATGGAAGAAATCAAGTACTGCTTTGTCCTACATCTTTTATGGATGTTCCTACCTGATGAGAGGGAAGAAGAAAGCATTGTTCACAGACCGATTAGCTGATTCCTGTTCCTACCGAAACCCGCGGGACCAAATCAGTTCACATTAATGTTCTGTCCATGACCTAACATCAGGTAGATCAGATCAGAATGAGGACAGAGACAAAGCGTGGTTGATATGTGGTGTCATGGGCTGACTTTTGCTTCCCACAAAATACATACGTTGGAGTTATAAGCCCAGTATCTCACAACATGACCTTATTTCAACATTACAGGTTTTTACAGAGGCAATGAAGTTAAAATAAGGTCATTAGGGTGGTCCTAACCCAATACAACAGGGTGTCTTTATAAATAGAGGAAATAAGGACATGGACATAGACACAGGGAAAATGCCACATGAAGATGAAGGCAGAGAATATGGCATTGCATTGACAAATGAAGGAATTCCAAAGACTGCCAGTAAAGCATCAGAAGCTAGGGAAGAGGCATGGAACAGATTCTCCCTCACATCCTCCCGAAAGAGCCAACCCTGCTGACACCTTATCTCAGACTTCTGGCTTCCAGAGCTGGTGGGGAGGGACAAAGTTTCTGTTGTTGAAGC
This sequence comes from Canis lupus familiaris, assembly GCF_011100685.1. NCBI lineage: Eukaryota > Metazoa > Chordata > Mammalia > Carnivora > Canidae > Canis > Canis lupus. The sequence continues at coordinate 29,600,204 of NC_049237.1, forward strand.
CACCCAGTTGTGGTATTTTGTCCTGGTGATCCTAGTGTACCAATACAGATAGAGAAGGAAGAGATCCCATGCTTCTGACCCGATTGATGGAAGTAGCTTAAACCTTGCTGAGAACTTGTATTTAACTTTTGGTGGGGTGGGATGTGGTAAGGGTGCAAGGAAGTGAGCCAGAAAAGGCATTCCTGGTTAAGAGATGTACTTCCTTATTCATGTGGATTAATTAAGTAGGTGTTTGGACTCCACTGAAGTCAGGATAACCTCCATTCTCTCGTAAAGTACGTATAGTATAGTTTTCAGTAACTTACCAGTTATATGTTGAATCAGCTTCCTGAGAGACATTTAGTTCTGAACATAAATGCTTGACATTTCCTAATTGGATTGGATCATAGTCAAATCCATCACGATCCTTGGTACATCCTGTGTTTTAACGATGGGTCACTTGCTGCTCTACCCATCCTCACTTAGTCCCATTGAGTCATTACCTCCCAAGGAAATGTTTTGGTTAGGGTTGTCATTGTTATGTTAAGCAAAAATTCCACAAAAGCTCATGGTGAAATAATAACTTCTAGTGTCAATTTTTGTCCTGCCTTTTGTCTTGTACAATGCTTAGATACGAGGGCAATATTAAGTAGCTGTGGAGAATTATAATCAAATAGATATCATTGCATGGAATTTTCCTCGGCTCTGAAGCAGGCCTGGCATGTGATCCTGTGTTATAATAAGGACCTGGATACCAGTATTCCCATATTTTATTACTGATTTTTAGCTCTAATGTCAATATCTGTCTTGAAGCCACCCACATTTTTATTGTGGTAAGATACAGAGTGACATACAGTGATGGTACAGGCTACTCAAGAATCTGACCTTAAAACTATATAATCTGGGCAGAGAGATTTAAATGTTGAAGGACATATGAGTGAACAACTCAATATGTTCAAGAACATCTAGAAAGAAATACTTATTATCAATTAGCCAGCTCTCCTTCCTAGGCAGGAATACTTCACAATGCACACAGCACCACTCAGGTCTTCATTCTTAATGAAATTAATTTAATTCAACATCTTTTATGTACCTGCCATGCACAGAATGCTGCACTGGTTTTTATGTAATATTACTCACATTTTCTTTTCTTTTCTTGCTTTCAAGAGAAAGAGTACGGCCAGATTGCCTCACCAGTCAGACTTCTTTCTTGTTTAAAAAAAATGGCTTGAAAAGTAATAGGGGAAACCAAACTCCTCTTTGATGAATGCATTCGTAAATGTCATTTTCCTGAAACCTGGGGCCCAGGAATTTGGAGCTGGTAACTACTGTTAATGCATGAGAATTTTAGGCTCCGGTTGCTGCACCAGAGCCAAGGGACAGACACCCTTGATTATGACAGTCTCTGAAGAAGAGAGTTTTGACTGACTACACAAGAAGGTACACAGCTGGAAACTGAGCTGTGATCAAAATAGAAGGTGGGCCCCCTGAGGGAGCCTCTCTGGTAGCAGGGAGAGTATCTTGGTCACCTTTATTTCCTAGCAACTGAATGATCCCGGGCCTCAAATGAATGTCATCATCATGTCCTGAATGAATAACAATGGAAATGCTTATGGCTGCACATTCCAATATTGGGCTGCATGCTCATATCTGGATATTGAGATTTTCCATCCTTAGGATCTATTGTCTGTGCTACTTTTTTCTACTCAATGCCAGAATGGAGTTGTTAAATCAATAAACTTCAGATCCTGAATTGCTTTATTCTTGGTTCTATTGGTTTGTCCCAAGCTGGCATGGAGGAGCATGGGTGGTGGTATTATATTGGAGGGTACTAGGGAGTTTTCATGGACAGTAGGGGACCCTTTCTGAAGAAGTCCAACAGAGGCTGGCAGTTCCCCCATTCTTCCACCTCTATTCACACATCTCCCCCAGAGAGAACTGTGAAATAGTTCTCACATCACTGCGGGCAGCTCAGGGGAGGATGGGGTGCCGGGGAGTCATGGGCCAAGCCTTGAGGACTATAGCACCTGCTTGGGTAGAAAAAAGTCATTCCCAGGATAGACTGTGCACATAGGAAAAAACATTCAGACTTGAGCTTTCAGTCCTGTCTGGATCTATGTAATAGCCATTAGAAATGGCAGCAGCTGTACATACAGAAATAGCTGATGTGGTGCAAACTCCAAGCAATTGCAGAGACAGATTCCCTACAAATGGTAGAGAAGCCTCCATACAAGGGAATGATTCTTTCAGGGCAGGCTTGTTTAGGTCACAGAGGAGGATGAGCAGAAAGGCCAAGGCCGCAACTATGAAAACAAAGTAGGGTCAAAATAGTCCCAGGGTGGGAGGCCTGGGTGGCTCAGTGGTTGAGCCTCTGCCTTTGGCTCAGGTCGTGATCCTGGGGTCCTGGGACCAAGTCCTGCATTGGGCTCCCCACGAGGAGCCTGCTTCTCCCTCTGCCTCTGCGCCTCTCATTGAATAAATAAATAAAATCTTAAAAAAAAAAAAAGTAACAGAGCATAAGTAACTGCCACTTCTCTGTTAGTGAGGCAGGATTTGACACTAACACTCGGCCCCCAAGCATAACATTTGCAGTTGTAAATATGAATGTATTCTTCAGTGCACTTCATAGTGAACCTATTAGGACCCATTCTCAAGCAATCCTGGGGTGTTGTTATGATCCAGATCCTTCCCAATTCGTTTACATTTTTTTCTTTCTTCTTGGTGGCCTCCAATTGACAACGGCAATCGGGACTCTAGCTCTTAGGTGGCTAAATAGGTAAAAATAAAACAAAACAAAACAAACACAACCCCACTTGGAGAATACTGGCTTACTAAAGGTGTGTACTTCTTGCTATATTGCCTCACAAATTCTAAAGCTGGCTGTGCTTTAATTGCTATTTGGATGGCTGGCAATGCAAAACTCCAAGAAAAACAGCATCTGCTTATGAAAACAAATTCCGGTTTTGAAGCTCTAGGTAACAGAACTAGCCACATAGTTAGTGGTAAAAGCAAGTTTATTTTCTTTTAAGTTGTGACAAATACTAAATGTATACTTTTTAGTCACTCTTCCCTTGGGAGAACCACGGCTGCAGGCTTCTTGCTGACAAAGCTTATCACTAATTCATTTGCCTCCTTTAACAATAAGAAACGTTTTCCATAAACGAAAGTGAATTTGCTACATTATAACTCAATCACCAACTAGGAGCATTTTCCTTCTGCATCGGTTGGAAACCATTTACATTTTTCTCCATTCTTGGTGGTGTAAGGATCTGTGTGTTTTCATGGTCCCATTTTTAACCCAGAAAAACTAGTTCCCTTCTTGAAATCCAGGGTCACCTAAATGCTTCATTCGATCAAAGCTTCACTTATCTTCATAAAGTTGGCCTAAGTTTCTTCTATCTGGAAAGGCATTGATGCTGAAGTTATTAAGTTTGTCCAAGTAAATAAATCAGAGAGAATCAGGAACTAGTTGGTAATCAAACTGAACTTCAGGCTTCTTGGGAAGGCTTCCCTTCAATTCTTTCTTTCTTTTCTTCTCATTTCTAAGTACTCACAACCTAGATTGGATGCATTTGTCTAAGGACATATTAGAAAATAATATGCTTTGTTTTGTAATAGCTAGGACACAAATGGGGCAATGGTTTTTCAAACATGCTGCATTCATGATGATTATTTAATTTAGAGGACAAAAATCGGCTGTTATGTAATTGAATACCAGTTGATTGTTGAAAGGTTATTTTGAGGCTATGGGCAACTAAACCTAGTTGTTATATGACTTTGAATTACACACGTATCAAACGTGTAATTAGGGTGGAAAATTGACGGTCTTTGTGCTGCAGTGATATAAAATGGTGATATGACTCTAATACCAAAGAAAGCTCCACACAAAAGAATGAGAACAAAACCCACCATACAACAAAATGCATTGTGGTGCTATAACACAAGAGCAGTGTCTACGCTATTGAATTGAATTCAAGTGTCATGCAGCACTCCTCATGATGTCCAGGTTCAGCCCCATTGGCATTCACGTCCCCAGAAATAACTCTGTGATAGGTGAAAACAGTCGTCTCCAAACTTTGCTGCACACTAGAATCACCTAAGCAGCTTTTAATGCTGACACCCAGGTCATACCCTAACTGAATTAAATCAGAATGTTCGAAGGTAGGAGTCAGACCAGTATTTTTCAAAGATCTCCATGTGATTCCAATGTACGATAAAGTTTGAGAATCATTAATTTACAGAAAATAAAGGTTAAAAGATCAAAATATCTCAAAAAAGTTGAAGCAAATAGCAGTCACATTTTGATGAGATGAGCTTAAATACAGGCTCTCCATTCCTTATCTGAAATCTTTGGGGATGGAAGTGTTTTATTATTCAGGAAGTTTCATATTTTAGAAGTTAAATAGTAATATACTTACATCATGTAACTCCTTGATCAGACTATGGGGATAGACTTTGTGGCCACCAAACTCATTCACGCTAAGTGAGGAAATCGAAACTATATATAAAATCACATCTGCTGAAGTTGGGTTTTGCCACCAAATGAATTTATCCATACTAATAAATCCAATTTTGATTTTCAGAGCTTCTGGGGTTTCATAATTGTTGATAAGGCCATGTGGACCAATACTGACTCAGACTTTCAACAAATCAAATCAAGACCTAAAGCAATAGACTCCACTCATAGTAATCAGTAGCAGTGAGATTGACAGTGATGACAGTGAGTAGACTACCCTGTAATCTCAGCCCCAATCTGGTTCCCTTATGCTGAGAACAATTCTCATACATGAGCTAATAACTTTTCTAAAAGCTGAATTCCTTGTTGTATGTTTCTACATACATCCATACATACATATTTATAAACATATGTATATACATCATGTCTGTCTGCATGTGTATTTGAAATGCCAACCCATTGGAACATATACCTTAAAGAATCAACCAGACACATTCCTAAGAGTAATCAATAACCATAGACTCCTTGGTGTGCACATCTCAAGGCTTTCAAACGCAAACTTCATAACCACTGGCACTACTGTGTCATTTAGTATCTGTAAACCCCAGCTGTGGTTCAACAGCTTATGGAGCCTAGCAGTCAATCTCATCACATCCAGAAGAGAGCATGCTGAGTTATTTATTGGAAACAGTCTATTGGCTTTCTGTCCTAGGGTGGAGTTGCTCACTGATATTAATCAGATGAAGAGGAAACTCATGGATTTTTACTGGGAAAAGATGTGTATGGTCAGTGAGAACAGACCAACCCAAAGATGAAAGCTTTTAGCCTAAAGGCACCTACAGAAAATATAGCTTCACAGAATAGAATAGAAAGTCGAAGGTGGTTATACAGCTCTGATGTTATTTAGCCAGTAGAGGACACCATACAGTTAGGCTCTAGAGGAATCTGGTAGGATAATTAGAGGACATCCAAGAATTACCTGAAGCTAGAAGAATCATCCTCGTGGACTAAGTTCCCAAGACTTCCTTTAGGGACTTGGTGAGAAATAATTAGCTTCACCTGATGCCCTGAGTGTCCTCCCCTCCACATACCCCCATCTTCCTTCTCCCAGGGGCACCAAACCCAAGAATCAGGATGGTAAAGCAGGCCCTCTCGCACTAGCATTGTTTTAATTGTAGTCAAGCACAGGGTTTATCATACAAAGAGAACCACCAAGGATAGGAACTATCAACTCCATTTGAAAACCACAGTTCAGTCTTCAGAAATGCTCAAATGACCTTCCACTTCTTGCTAGTCACCTGCCTCTAATGTCCCATAGCATCCCATAGCATCCGGGACAAATGTCAAAATAAGAGTATTCAGTACAAGAAAATAACTTTTGAAATCCTCTCCACCCACCCCTCTCTCAGGAAATGAACTTAGTTGAGTGAACAAAATGAGCCTATGATACATGAACCCCTCTCAGTTTCCTCCCCATCACCTACAAACCAATGAGCACCTTCTCCCACTTCCCCCGTTTCTCTGTCCTTCTCCAGTTCAGGCACCTCCAACCTGTCTCTTTCGTGTCCCCCTCCCAGATAGAGCTCTCCTCTGTGAACACGCTCACATCTTTCCCACTCAAAAACCCCAGCAAAAAGGGGACGTAACCTTAAGTTTGCCATAGCCTCACTTTCTGAGCTTTTAGAGCGTAGCTTCTGGAAGGGGGTGAATGGGAGGTGAGAAAAGAGAAACATTTACCTTGGCCCCTCCTCCCACTGTACACTGAAATTGTTCTTTCGAGTGTCAATTATCCTAGCAGCTAAATTCAGGAGGCATTTTTCAGAGCTGCCATGTCTCACTTCCTTGTGGCATCTTTCCTGCATCCTGAGTGGAATTGGCCTTTTGTGACACTCACTCCTGAATTTTTCTTGGGCATCTGGTAAGCCCTTCTCTCTCCATTTTCTTAATGATCCCTTCTTTCACCTGCCAATTAAATGACTTTGATCCCCTGGTTCTGTCAGTGATTTCAGCTGCATCCTTTACAACGCCCAAATCTACCCTGCACCACTGTTATTAACTTAATTTAAAACTTCATCTTTTGGATTTCAGCAATAGCCTCTTGTCTCTCCCACCATTCTCCTGGTTTTGCCTCACCTGCCATCAATTTGATGAGAGATATATGGCCCATTGTCTGCATCTCTCCATACTATGCCCTTGACAACCACAGTCATTTTTAGCAATGGAGAAAAATATTACTTTTGGATGCTGAATCTTATGTTGACTTATATTTCCATTAAGTCCGCAACATACCTTACCTTTCCTAGATAGGAGTGGTGAAGTCAGATGAATTTCTTTGGAAGTGATGCAAGTGGACAGGAGCCATGCCTTTTGGCAGTTGTGTTGGAATAGTAGCCATCCTTGAGGACGTAAGTATGGCCTTGTCCCAGGTTAGCCTGAGCATGGGATGCCTCAACATCCTTCTCAACACAGTTCCAATTAATGGGGGTTGAATGATGCTTGAAACTGTCATTCTTGCCTTGACTAGTCCTCACTCTGCTTCAATGTGGTCAGTGTCTTCTAAAACAGACACATGAAAATATGGAATGCTGTCTCCACTCTGCTGAAAATGTTTTAATTGTCCTTTGCCTATAGGATACAGCCTATGGTTTTGTTCTGACACAGAAGTTTTCACAAGGTCTGGTCCTGCCTATTTTATCAATCTTGCCTCCAGCACTCTCCGTCTTTCACAAACTACTTACTATTACCAAGAGCTCTAGTGCTCTTTTGTTTCTATAAGATTTTTAATAGTTGCATCTGGTGACTATGGTTAATGATACTGTATGTGTACTTGAAAAGTTGCTAAGATATTAGATTCGGAATATTCTTACCACAAAACCTCCAACCAAAAAGTGGTAATTATTTGAGGTGATGTATGTGGAAACTAACCTTGTTGTGGCAGTTGATTTGCAATATATTCAAGTATCAAATCATTACCTTGTACACCTTAAACTTATACAATGTTGTTTGTCAATTATATCTCAGTGAAGCTGGGGGGAGAAAGAATAGTCATCTATAGGGACAGATGATATCAACAAAGAAATGAGCATTCAAATAGGAGACAAAAGGCAGAAACCTACATTACAGGAATTAAAGAGAGGAGGAAGGTCGGCAAAAGAACAGGAAAGGAAAAGAGAATTATAAGCAAAATTAGTAGAGAAAAACGTCACAGAAATCAATGGGTGAGCAAAAGAAAAAACTACATGTGTGTGTTTGTTTTGTGTATATTTGCCGTGAAATGGAGGGGAGCAGTGATGAGTGAGGGAGGAAGTAGATCTGGGGCTAGGAAGGTGATCAGTAATTGCAAATATCATGGATGGAGGGAGGTAAATAAGATTCAGCAGAAGCTATTCAATGTGGTGACTACACTGACGTTTGCTTGAAATAGGTGTTTCAGCTGAATAGTGGGGAGAAAATCGATTGCAAAGGACTGTGGACTGAGTACGTAGTGAGGAGGTAAAATAAAGTGAAGGAAACATGGCTTTTTCCCCATTGGTCAATGAGCTTTTGGAAGGCAGACTAGCATCCAGTACAGGTCCTGTGCATAGCATTCTTGGATACATATGATTTTTAAAATACCCAGATCTGTAAAGCCTGCAACCCATAACCTGATCATTGCAATGAAGCTGAAAGCACAAGTGTCTTTGATTGACCTTTATTAAAGCTTGCCATGGGGACCAGGTGGACATCCTTTGCTCCAATGGATGCTCAGATTTCATATTGAAGCAATCAGACTTCAGAATCAATGGTCTTTCACTTGAAAGCAATTTAATACATTTGAATGATCTAAGAACAGACCATATAACCTCTATTGGTGGATTATGTGAATGAAAGAGCATTTAATCTAATTTTCCTCCCCATTTTTCTGGTTTTTTTCCTTTGTGCTACTCAATAAACAATATGGAACTTATCTCTTGACCTTCATCCCTCTAAAAGCTGCTCTATGCTGTCTTCACAATTTCAATTATCCCATGTCTTAATTTGTTCTTTCCTTTTTGTTCCCACTGTGCTACGTCATTCAGAACCTCTTTACTTTTCACCTCAATTGATTTAATAGCCTTTTTGAGGCTAACAGTGTCTTAATTTTTTTCCTATCTTCACATAGATTCTTTTCTTGCTAAAAAGCAAACAAAAGAATTAATTCCACAGGTTCTTTTAAATTATTCTCTATGACCTCCCCAAAAAACTTAGCCTGATTTTTAAGATTTGTGAATTGGGTACTTATTTTAAATTTTATCTCCAACTACTTCTTTTTATACTTTACCCCCACCGAAACAGTCTCTTTCCTACCAGGGTCTTCTGCTGTCTGACTTATTCACATAGTTTTCTCTCCTCTCCCATCTTTTGGCATCTGTCCAAATTCTTTGTGTTTATATTATGGATAAAACAATTCATTCCATGGAGTCATTCTCAGTCTTCCTAGACTGGCACTTTGAAACTTACTTTTTTTTCATATGTGAATGTCCACAGTCCTCTATGCCTTGTCGGAGAGATGTATCATATTTTGCTTGTATTGTAGTTGTTGCAGATGTCTCAGTTTCCTCTCTAGATCTTTACCCAGTTCTTAGCCTAGTGTCATCTGCACTGTAATTAATAAATATCAAATGAATGAAAGAAGAGGTGAAAATAAAGATTCATGAGTAAACTAGAATTAAAAATCAATCTTTGGAGATCTGCAAAGAAGTCCATTTCTTTAAAACCTGTGGACATATAAATTGGCTAAATTAGATAAACAAAATAGCATAGTGTGTCTTAAATTTTACATTCCATATTAGATCCATCTGGATAACCAAATCTCCTCTTCATATTTGACTCAACTAATATAGCAAGCAATTGTACCAAGTAACAAGGAGAGAGAATTGAAACATCTGTTTGAGGCCAAACTAATCTTTACTACACAGATTTATGTTTTAAATGTTTGTTTCTATATAGAGACCAGAGAATTACAACCCTAGGTTAGCAGTGTCTCTACAGACATTGGTAATGCAAATCTTTTTAAAGCAAGTTCTATAAATAGCTGCATTTGTTCTTAAAATATTTTTCCATAAAAGACCTAAATATATCCATCCACCAAGTCCTTAAAAAATACATTAGAAGTAACACTGAGAGTAGAAAGCAGTATGGAGCCAGCCTGGATTATGACCAGGTCAATCAATTAGCTGGAACATGATGTTAATGAGGTTGGGGTTACATATTCAATCCCCGCACTGACCAGTTAGCTGGACTCCATTCAGGTTCCAAAGTCTAAACTTCAGTCCCCAATCAAGTGAGATGAATGAAGCTGAATCAGCACAAATGTATCCTTATTCTTAGAAAACAAAGCAAAACTCTTCCTTTATGTAATGAGGGTCAGAATGGCCATCTGGTTCTAAAAAATACAGCTCATTAAATTGGGGTCAGGTTTGAAGATAGAGGAGTGGAGAAATCTGGGGAAAGGAAAAAGGACTTTGCTGCAGATGAACAGGGAGCTGCATACCTGTATCTCCAAAGGAAGTTTGAAGTTGAAGAACTGGGATGGGATGATTCAAAATAGCTTAGTAGAAGTAGCAGAGTATTTTGAGGCAGATCCATGGAAGACTGAATGGTGTTGGAAACTAGTGGAGAATTTTGTCAATCCTGCTCTGGATCCTTTCTCGCTTTTATATTTCACTGTCTGTTTGTCATAGTGGCTTACTGCATTTTTGAGGAGGAAATAGGAGTGGAAACATTCTCAAAGGGCTTACTCTTAAGATAGTTGTGCTATAGAGCAACAGCTGAGTGCCAAACATCATTACTTGTAGAATGCATTGGAGCACACCTTCCCCTTTTTTTCTTTTCTTTTCTTTTCCTTTCCTTTTCTTTTTTTTTTCTTTCTTTTCTTTTCTTTTCTTTTCTTTTCTTTTCTTTTCTTTTCTTTCTTTTCTTTTCTTTTCTTTTCCCTTTTTTTTTTTTTTTTTTTTTTTTGAAATTTACCAGGGATTTTTCTCTCCAAGGCAAATGATGTAGGTAGCAGTTAACAATTAGAGATTGGGAGCTGGGCAAGCAGTCAGAAATTGACACTGGAATTTGAACTTTCCCCAAGCAAGTAACCATGCCTGTCTATAAAACTGCTTCAAGTGAGAAAAAGAAAGAACATTGATTGAGGCAAAGAAATCCACTGTGAAATGTTCATGTCTCCTTGGTGTGCAGCAGTAGCAAAGTAACTAATGTTTCCAAATTACTTTATCTTGGGTATGTATCTACTTCCCCTCTCTCCCTGCACCATATTTGTTTATAATGACATATTGATTTCAAGTCCAGCTTGAAATGGAATGGAAGCCACCCCTCCACCAGAGAAGGGGGCATTTCTCCTGAGTCAGCTCGCCTTGCTCTCATTCTCAATGTACCATCTGTCTTCTGGGCGATTGGTCCTTGGACCACATGGGGAAATGAGTTTGAGGAAGAGGGGCTGGGGGAGGGACAAGAAAGGAAATGGGGGCTTTCTCATTTCAGAGGTGAATTGAGTTCCAGGCTTGGGTTAGGAGTTGTCTGTCAAATTCTGTCCAAAGCCTTCCCAAAGTCAAACACATTAAATCTAACAACCTTGACAACTCAGGACACACATTTTAAACTGCAGAGCTCAGTTCAGCATTCTGTCAGCATTGGCAGCCACTGCCAGGATTATTATCCTGTCACAAGTCACATAGAAGCTCATGAAGGATATACTGACCAAGCAAACAGAAGACCTCAGAGTGTTTCCATTCTAATTTCAGAAAGCCTCCCCAGTTGTGAATAATCAGAAGGAAATGAAGTATACCCCAAATATGATGGCAATGAATCACATGAAATTTCACAGACAGTATCAGATACTTGAAGGCCTGAATAAAATGCATCCAGAAAGCAAGCCAGAATTATGGACGTTTAGAAAGCAAATACAGTCTTACAACTTTCAGCTACATACAGTAACTTTGATAGAAGGGTGTTTCCTGTTAGAGGGATGACTGGATCTGCTGTAATGAACAGATAAGATGAATTTGTCCCAGTAGCTGTCAGTTTTCATAGAAATAGAATGGCAGGTTTTTCAAAATGCATTTTGATTGAAAGTAAGGGAAGGAGTTAATAATCATGGGGTTATCACTAAATGCTGAGGCTTGTGTTGGATAATTTACATATGCTACCTCTTTTAATTGAACTTAATTTCATTTAATTAAATTTAATCTAATTCTAAAGAGTATTTAATATCTCTTTTTAACAGATGAGAAAACTGAGGTTAGGGAAGGGTAAGTAAAATACTCAAGTTTGTACAATTAGTAAGCAAGAGAATTCAAATTGAAATTCAGTTTTGAGCTCTGAGTCCCATGGAGCAGATTACATGTGCCAAAGAACACATTTGTTTTGTTAAATAACAAAAATTCAACGGAGCTAATTTTTAAGATCTAATTGACTTTATTGAATCATTCATGAATCCAGCAGTCTCCCATCCAAGTGGAAGGAGCTTTGCTGAGTTGCAGAGAACAAGAGGTTTTTAAAGATGGAAAGGAAGCTGAGAAGGGAAATCATTGGCAAAGAATGCACTATGTCACCCTCCTAAGGGGCATGGAAGTGCCTGTGGGTCAGATTACCTCACTAGTGCTGACAGGTACTAGGTCATTGACTAGGTACTCATTGATTAGGTCAATGAGTTAAAGGTTACATTCCCAGGGAGTTGAAAACTTCGATCAGGTTGGGCATTAAGTCTTGAGGTTGGGTTTGGTAAGGTTGGGTTTAGCACAAGAGACTCCACAGAGGGCTCGCTGTTTCCTTTTTAATAGTTTCTGTTACTGGGCAGCCCGGTGGCTCAGCGGTTTAGCGCCACCTTCATCCCAGGGCGTGATTCTGGAGATCTGGGATCGAGTCCCACGTAGGGCTCCTTGCATGGAGCCTGCTTCTCCCTCTGCCTGTGTCTCTGCCTCTCTCTCTCTCTCTCTGTCTCATAAATAAATACAAATCTCTCTAAAAAATAGTTTCTGTTATTAATATACATCACAGGGGGACACCTGGGTGGCTCAGTGGTTGAGCCTCTGCCTTTGTGTCAGGGTGTGATCCCGGATGGAGTCCCACATCAGGCTTCCTGCGAGGAGTCTGCTTCTCCCTCTGCCTGTGTGTCTGCCTCTCTCTGTGTATCTCTCATGAATAAATAAATAAAATCTTAAAAAAATACATCATAGGAGATGTGACTAAAAAATAGAGTTGCTTAGAAGCAGGTAAGTGAAATTAATGGTTCATTGTCCATGGGTACAAATGTTTTCCAGAAGTAAATTTGGGAAGTCTTAAGCTTATTCTATTCATGCCACCAATCCTTAACAATCTTAAGAAATATTTTTAGAATTCCTCTTTGGAATTGAGAATATGAAGCTATATTTAGGACCTATTTATTGAGCACCTTCTAAGTCCTAGTTACTAAGCTGGGAGAAAATAAAAATAGGTGAAAACTCCATAATGCAAGTCCTACTCTCTGGTAATTTGAAATCTGGTTGGAGAAATGGGATATTTACACATCTACCTCAATTCAAGGCAATACAGCAGTGCACAATTTGTGTACAATTTGTGGCAGATTTGTGTACATATTGCATGTGACAGAATTGACAGCTACTCTATAATTAAATTTGGCCAATTTAAGATTTTTGGCTTTAATGTATTCTAAATTTTTTACCTTGAAAATGTATTCCAATAATGTGTGGAATGAATCACTTACCTATATCTGGAAGAACAGGTACCAATCTACAAGTGGAAGAGGTCAAGGAAAGCTGATCTTTTCTTTCAACCCAACAACGAATAGACAGTGTGTGAGAGTGTGTGTGTGTGTGTGTCTGTGTGTGTGTGTGTGTGAAGAAAGCAAAAAACAATAAACTCCACATGACTGATCACAATGAGGGTATTTTAGCAGGATTAATGGATCATCCTGTTTTATCTATGCTATCCTGTCTAAAATAATGAGTCTCGGGGTGCCTGGATGGCTCAGTCGGTTCAGTGTCTGCCTTGGGCTCAGGTCATGGTCCCAGGGTCCTGGGATCAGGCTCTCTGCTTGGTGGGGAGCCTGCTCCTCCCTCTCCCTCTGGCCCTCATCCCCACTTGTGCTCTTTCTCTCTATCTCAAATGGAATAAATAAAATCATTAAATTAAATTAAATTAAATTAAATTAATTTAAAAAGAGTCTCATTAGGTCATGGTAAATCTGGCCCAAAGTGGATTGAACTCCCACCTTAGTTATAAAATTTAGATTTCATCTTTTGAAGATAAGTTTTTTTTCCAGAAATGAGCAAATCATCCAGAGCTACCATAATAGAGAATTTTCAGAATATCCTGTTGGAAGCTCTGATGACAGTTAAAAAAAAAAAGGAATACAAAACATATGCCTATCCAATAACACATTTGGGGTTTATTTTGTGTTATTTTGTTTTGTTTGTTCTTCCATAATACATTTTGAGTGAATGACCAGGTGGCTTCCAAGGTGGTCCTGGGAAAGAAATAACGTGTCTTTGTCAGCATATCAGACACAACATGAAGTCCAGCCCTCACTCTGAAACAGCAAAATCTTCCAGTTGGTGCCGGCCAAACTACAGAGATTTTGTTTCTGCCATCAAGTTAAATCTTCTGTCAGGGTTTTCTCTACTATGTGATCAGCATAAGATTTTCTTTAGTTCAGAGACCTTGTAATTTGGCATTTGTATTATGTACAGTGCCTTTTGAGCAATTGTTTGCTCGGTATTCCCCTTTGCTTTTGTTAATCCAGTTCCATAAATGTATATACATTTATGGCCAAGAAAATAAGGACATTTAGTAATTATCTGGTTGCCGGTGGATGCAGAAATCCATTGAAAATAATTCAATAATTCAGGCACAGAAGTGGAGTTCTGGGCTTGAACTGTTCAATTGGACTATCATAAGCTATGTATAACCATGAGACTTTCTTTTTGCTTAGTGCTGTAAATCAGTCGCAAAATGAAAAGAGTTCCTAGGTATACTGTAGACGAAGGACACAAAAAGCAATTTTGCTGCTGTGTTTTCCCTCTCAAGGCTTTAAAAATTCTGATTATTAATCTGCTGTGGGAAGTTTCTATCTGTGCTTCTTTCCAGTTATCTTGCAAGCAGGTATTCCAGGAGACTTGCTCTTTCTAAATCTAACCTTTCAATAGATAAATATTCTAGAGGCTGGGAAATCAACAAAAACCAAACAAAACCAAGCAAAACAAAACAAAACAAACAAACAAACAAAAAACAACCCCATACCATGTGGTTTCTTCCACTAGTCACCAGAAAACAAATATCGATAGCATATTACAGGAGAGTAATGGTTCAGGCACTGCTCTCCATGTTGTTGAGGCACCCATGCATACAATGCCCAGGGCAAGGAGAAAAAGCAACATTTTATTGCCGATTTCCATGGTGCATCGTAAAGATTTGCAGATATAGCTCAAGAATGCCAAGTTCATTGCTGGGTCCAGAGAGGAAGGAAAGATAACCTGTGGTGGGGTGGGAGGAATATTTGGAAAAATAATGTACTATCAGTGTTTTTACCTTTCAGGCCATTAGCTCAGACAAGATCTAAACCAAATATGAACTAAATCCCTCCTCTGTGTCTTTCGTTACCTTCCATACCCATCCCTCCTTCATCATTAAGCTCCTAGCAGCAGGATACCCCCTGTACTTTCTCTCCTTTATCCAAATCCTTTATCTTCACAGTCTTCTTATGGATGTTGAGGCCACAGATATGGACACTAAGCAAGCTAGGCTCTCACCTTTCCTTTCTCTGGGCAGCCTGTTGGCAGAAGAAGGTGATGCTACTCATAAATCTAATTGATGAGGAGAAGAGGTATTCCCTGATAGAGGAGAGACAATGAGAGATATGCACTTTACTAAGCTCCAAACTAAAACTTATTTTGGATAGCCATGGATTTGCAGTAATTTGACAATTTTTTACACTATTACTATAGTTATTTATTTATTTAAATATTTTATTTATTTATTTTAGAGAGAAAGAGTGTGTGCATACCCACACACATGAGAGTGGGGGAGGGCAAGAGAGGAAGGGAGAGAGAGAATCTAGAGCCTACTCCATGTTGAGTATGGGGCCTGACATGGGGCTGGATCCCACAACTCTGAGATCACGACCTGAGCCAAAACCAAGAGTCAGATGCTTAACCAACTGAGCCACCCAGGTGCCCCTACTATTACTATAATTATTTTACTCAAAATTAAAAAAAAAATCAGTCATTATCTCCAACTGATTGATTACCCCTTATGATATGAATTCATTTACAGACACATAAACACACACACACATAGACACACACCCAGAATAAGGCAAAGAATTGAATCTCTTGATTGTGGTTAATAGATATGAATATTGTTCAAGTAGCACCTGCTATTTAGGTGAAGCAAAAACAGTAGGCCATGTTCCTTAGGGTAACGTCTTGAAATTTTGATATTTTGGCTTATTGGACTATGGGATGTTCCCATTATCTTCTAGAGACCACAGAGTTGTATAACCAAAGGATAATCTTGACCAACCACTCAACCAATGTGTGAGTTTTCCTTCACAATATCTTCCAGCTTCTGGTTGAAGTATCTAAAGGGATTTGGAACTAACTGCCTTTCATTGCATCTTGGGTGGCTCCAAACACTACAATCTCCTTCCTTCTAGGGACATGGAATTTCTTATTTGCATGTTCCATACTTTGGTCCCGTATTAGTCTTTGCCATCATGTAGTCTGATTCTTCCACAGGGAGAAATTTCGATGAATATTATAGATGGACAAAGTTACAGCTTATTTATATAATTCAGAAGAAGGAGATATTAAAAAGCAACCATTTGCAGCTTTATTTGTGGAGTTTTTTGGTGCTATTATATTCTGAAGTAATTTTCTATTATGGGTACAGCAAGGTGACATACATAGGTAAAGAATAGAGTTTCCCCAGAAGAAAGTGGGTAGTCAGACTGTCAAACATTCTTGAAATGTATCAGCACTTGGAAAAAGGATGTATAACACAGAAGAGAAGGAAAAAACTATTTTCTTTAGCCCCAGCCCCATGGAGACTATTCTAGAAATATAGAGAAGCTTAAGTGTACTTTTAGGTAGCAGGGAGCTCTGCAGCAAAGAACCACTCTAGTTGGGTAAGAGGTTGCTCTGTGGCCATCTAGAGAAGCCCTCTGTTCCAGACTCAGAGGGATGGGCTTCTGAGTCTTGAGAACAGCCCCATCTCATAGATGGTTGAAACCCTTTCCTGCATTAAAATCTTTTTTAATCTTCAAATGTCCTTACTCTCAATAAGTGTACAATCTGGGCTTAGCTGGACTGAAAGCTGGACTCCCAAGGCAGAAACCTTTAAAGCAGTAGTTCTTAGCCAGCACCAACCATTCTCACCCCTCCAGGGAGTGTTTGGTACTGTGTGAAGACATTGCTATTGTATAATCAGGGGTGCTACTACATCCAGTGGGTAAAGGCTGGTGATGATGCTAAACATACTGTGATACACATGGAAGCCCCTCAAAACAACGAATTTGCTGGCCACAAATATCATTAGAGCCGAGGCTCGGATATCCTGCTCTGAGGTATGCCTGCTGCCTCAGACCTGTGGGGGAGGTGCATATTCTGGCCCATGTGTGAAAACCAGGCTGGCCACCTGGAGCCAAGTCAAGCAAGTGGCAGAGACAGTGACAGGGACCATATCGGTGTGTGGCACTCACGGTGGACAGAGTGGGGTCCCCTTGAAGTGGAGGAGACAACTTGAAAGGGAAACTGAGGTATTTCTATCATTCTGGTGATCCCGAGAAACATTAGGTTTCACCAGTTAGCGTCTTCAGACAGTTAGATCCACTCTGATTCCATGAGTCCTTGAGCACTCTGAGGCAGGCAGTCTTGATTCGGATGTGATTGCCTTAGACCTTGATCAGCTGCAGCTTTTAAGGCAAAAAGTCAGTATCTCATCATTCAGAGCCTCACTGTTGTCTTTGGGCTGAGCATGTGAAATACCAAAACTTTTGCCATGCTTTAGCATAGGGCCTTATGGTCTTTAACAGGAGAATGTTTCAGCCTCTCCTTCCCCAGCCTTATCTGGCTATTAGTTTAGCGTTTGTTTGGGGTTTTTAATCCTTTCATCTGAAATATCCCATTCTTAGGCTGATTTTTAACTTCCATTTTGCTGAGTCTGTGATTCCAACTCAGTATATATGTCTATATATTTTCTGTTATCTTGGCACAAGAGATATTTGCTTGGATACGCTCACAATGACAATAACTTTCTTTTGCATTCTAAGATTGATTTGAAGTATTACCGCACCATTTAGCACGTTTGCATCATTTCTACATATTGTATTATAGTTGGCGATTTATTTGTTCACAGGGGCTATACCCATTGCAATCCAAAATGCAATAAATATCATTACAACTTATATTGTGTTTAGGCTCTATTTTTGCTATAGCACAAAGTGTCAAAAATCATTTGCTTTTTTTCTAAGATAGATGCCTTTTCTATAACGATATATGTGTTTAATTTCTGAATATGCCATCTTTTGTAATTTTCAGTGTTCTTGAAAAACTACCCCACCTAATTTGAATGGTTGGCCTGTGTTCTTTATAGCAATGATCATGTTTATGTAATCACTGTATTTCTTTTTTGAAATCCTTTCAAGTTGCAGAACTTTATTTATCAGTAACCAGAACTGATGGTCCACTACACACCTGGGGTTTAGAGGAGGGAGGTTTTATTTTTAATTTTTAATTTTTTTATTTTTTAAACATTTTTATTTTTATTTATTTGAGAGAGAGCACAAGAGAACAAGAGCACAAAGGGGTGGGAGAGGGAGAAAGAATCTGAAGCAGACTCCATGCGAGTGCAGAGCCTAGTGTGAGGCACAATCCCATGACCATGAGATCATGACCTGAGCTGAAGCCAAGAGTTGGATATTTAACCCACTGAGCCACCCAGATGCTGAGAAGGGAGGGTTTAGATATAAATGGTGTATACAACCCACAGTTGTTTGAATTTGGGGGAATTATAATCTAAGTTGAAACCAAACCCAGATTCCTCATTTCCTCATATCAATGATTGTTGTTTGATGATCCTTCTGCAGCTTTTGGGAATCAGATCCACCCGTGATTCAGTTTTTCCAATCATGACCTCTGAAAGGCCTTTCTGAAAACCAGGGAGAATGAAATGTTGAGTGTGCGTATCCTTAAGTTTTACAAAGTCATCCTAAGAACTCTTTAATTAAGGGTCAGTAACCCATGAATCCCCCCTCCTTCCAGGCTGGCCTGTTGATCTGGTCAGCTCAGAACTCTATGATGCAATTTGAGACAGAAGAAACAAAGACAATACAGAGTAGTGGTTTATTAGGGATGTATTATATTCCATGCCAATGTCAATATAAATGCAAAATAAAAAGCCTTGGAAAGAGCTCGTTGTTCTTCAGAATTTCATTAATCCAGGCACAAATAACAGAGGGCTGGTCCATCTCCCGGGCCCACCTCCTCCCCACCTTCAGTCATTGTTCAATTTTAAATAGTTTTAATGGCTCTGGAAGTATTCATGAATTCTGCTTGCTTCACTTTCCTAATCATGTTGTCGGCTTAAAATTCACATTTAATTAACCTCTTCACCCAAGGCATAAATCAATAATAAAGCTCCAAATGCTTACCATACAAATAGTGATTTCCATTTGGAGGGAAACTGTTGAAAATTAGACATTAGAACACCTGAAGAAAAGCAGAGAACTAGTGGTGTGGAGCTAAAAAGAGCAAACACATAAACTGGGATAATGAAAGCCCTAGATTTGAGAGGGAATATCCATTTATTCTGATTTCAGGGACAAATAGATGTTTAGGTTGGGTTCCAAAATAATGTTTTCTCTAGAAACATTAGAGGCAATCAAACATACTGATAAAGGAATGAGGTAGCATGCAAATTCTTAGGACGGAAAATGATAAAAGAAGAGGTGTTTCTTAAAGAAAGGAGCAGAAGGTTGACAAACACGATTCAAAATCTGGCACCAACATTTTTGCTATGTGAACTTCATAGTATATTTTCACATCTCTATGTGTCAATTTCCTTGTGAAATGGAAATCTTGACATCTACTTCATAGAATTATCCCAAGAATTAACCCTAAATATGTTAAACAGATGGAGGAGGCATTCAACATGTGTGCATCATGGTGAGCATGCACACATATATACACACACAGAATATGAGAGAGCTTGACCCTCAAATCACTATTGATTATCTATTGACACAAAGGAGTACTGGAACCCAAACCAAGACAACTGATTTTCTTTTCTGTAATTTTTAGCTAAGGGAGTTAGTTTCAGGGTCTCTCCGTTAAGGATGCTATTTAAATGCAAGGCAAGGAGGCATGTCTCCTGACAAGAAAAGAAAGCGGTATCTATTGGAGTTATAGACCAAATACAGGGACATACTACTGTTGCCAAGGGGGACATGGAGAACAGACCATGTGAGGTGGCAAAACCTTGTTTTCTGGATCACTCTGGGGTGACTGGAAAAATACTACATTAGCCTATTATTGTAGACCATGATTTTCCTCATCCAGGAACATTTAATATCAATGACCTACTTAGAGGTGATAGAGCAGATTTATAAAACTGGGTTCTAAGCAGGACAATATAAAATTACATAGTGATAATCATAACTCCTTTGATCTGGACACATATTTCTATGAAGGCCTTTTTTTGAACAGCACATTAAAAAATAATCTCCTTGATAAATCACCCTGCACAGAACTTTTCTAAAATTATAAAAGCTCTGAGATAGTTTTATATAAACTGCTAGATAGTTTTACATAAACTGCTATTAAACCAGAGCTCCCATGTCTCACTTCTTCTTCCATTTGCACTAAACAATTGATTTAATTGAGCCTAAATGTTGGAGTTGATATCAACCAGTAAAATTTTGACTTCTCATTTTTATTATAATAGGATATCCTTGAATACTTATTCTATTGTTCCACTCCTTAGCTATTCCTCTCAAATTTATGTAATTTGCACATTAAATGACCATGATCTTTTGTGTCCTTCACTCTATTTAAAAAGTTATCAAGGGTAAGAATTATTTCAGACTTGAGTAAGTAATAGGGACTAGATTTACCCTCACATCCTCACACCCTAAACAACTAGAAAACTGGGGAAAAATATGTGAAACAATGGTTGTCAGAACTTGAAGAATACTCAGTTAAGAATTGTGGTTTCTGAGAGAAGAGAGACAAATGCGATAAGCTTTAATATCACCCCAAATTACTGCCTAGACTAAGTTTTGAGGTTGCAACATAAGGAGGGGATACCTGGTTGTAGCCCAATGACCCTCTTCAGTTGAAGAGATTGAGATCAGCATTGAAAGATAAAACCCCCCTAGAATGTGTGGAACACATTTTCAGACAGGAGGGACTATACACAGAGAGGTCCAGAGATGTGTGTAGGTAGGAAACTCCCTCCCATCTTAGGCATACACGAGCAGTAATTATGCAAGGTCATGGAAGGAACCATGGAAAGCATTAAGGCAAATTATTCTCAAGCTCACCTAAGACTGGAAATATGTAAACCAGACAGATGGAATGATCTAATACACAGGGCTTCTGTTAATGTCCTGAGAGGATATCACCTTTGGGATTGAACTGAATAAGCCTAAGACTAAAGACTAGACTGGACCCAATCTAACAAGCCTTAAAAACAAAATTTAAGTGATCAAACTGACACCAATACCTTAACTGCATGCTTGGAAAAAAGTACAATATTATTTAAAGGAATAAAACAAAATCCCAAACCCCCAAATATACATCTCAATGACTATTTAGGTTCCACATCCAATTCCACCATGAGGGTGGGGGTGGAAGGGTTGGGACGGGTGGGAGGGGTGGTTCCCACACCAACAAAGAAGTCTCTAGATAGCACCTGGGTGTCCTAGAATTCAGCTCAATTCTGACACCACCTACCCTGACATAGCATCAGATTCCACAGGGTAAGGGCTGTGTCTCAAGAAACTTGCCCTCTGCTTCAGATGCTAATCATAAGTCCATGTTGTTACCTATGCTACTGACCAACTGGCTATAAATCAGGGGTCCCAATAACACCCTTGTTGAGCTTAATTAATTTGCTAGAGCAGCTCACAAAATTCAGGAAATCTGTTTACACTCTAGATTATAGGTTTATTACAAAGGGTATTCAAGGACACCACCAATCAATAGCCAGATGAGGAGACACAGAGGGCAAGCTTCTCTCCTTGTGGAACTTGGGGCCCACCTTGGCAGCACATGAAAGTATTCTAGTTCCCCAACCTGGAAGCTCTCTGAATATTCCCCACCACCAACAACTACTTTTTAATTAATGGAGGCTTCATTACATAGGCATGTTTGATTAAATCATTAGCCATTGATGATTGGTTTAACCTCTAGCCCTTTTGCCCTCTCTGAAAATCAGAGTGGAGCTGAACATTTCAACCTTTTATTCATGGTTGACTTCTCTGGCAACCAGCCCCCATCCTTAAGTGATTTCAAAAGTCACCTTATTAACATAAACCCAGTTATGATGGAAAGGGGCTTATCATAAATAACAAGACACCTATTTCAACTTTACAGCTCTGAAATGATTTTAGGAACTGAGGACAAGAGACCAAATTTATAACAAAAAGATGCTCCTGTTGCTTTTATTGCTAGGAAATTCCAAGCATTTAGGAGCTGTGAGCCAGGAACTGTGAGTAAAGACCAAATATATGTGAGAGAGATATATATCTGGTCATCCGAATAATCAAAAACATATCTCTTGTAAATCACAATAATTCATTGATATCCAATAGAAAATTACTAGGTGTTTCAACAAGTAGGAAAATAAGATACAGTAGAAAAATCAATCCATATAAACTGACTCAGAAACAGCAATAAATAATAAATAATAATAAATAATAAATAATAATAAATAATAAATAATAAATAATAATAATAAATTTAGTAGATACTAAATTTAGTAGATATTAAAACTCTAATCATAAATATGCTCAATATGCACAAGAATGGAACATGTGGATATGACAAAGAGAGACATAAATGACACAAAAAAAGACCCAAATGAAACTTCTAGAAATGAAAAATACAATATTTGAAATGAAAAGCACACCAGATTAATAGTAGATCATATACTTGATGTATTTAAGACCAGATTAGATAATACAAAAAACAGATGGGTAAACCTGAAGACACAGTAATAAAAATTGAACAAAACAGAGCATCAAGAAAAAAACGAAAAGAATCATAAACAATTAAAGGCATAAGTGACTTGTAGGATAATAGCCTGCAATCTAACGTATGTGTAATATGATCTCCAGAAAGAGGGGAGTAAAAACATTTGCAGATATGAATGTTGAAAATAGTCCAAATTTGAATTAAAAAAAAAAAAAAACCTGTAAATTCATAGATCCAAGAAGCTCCACAAATTCCCTGAGGAATAAACATAAAAACAAAACAAAACAAAAAAACCCCACCATAATCAAGTTGTGGAAAACCAATGACAAAAAGATAAATATTAAAAACAGAAGAGAAAAGATATATGTGAAGTTTAAAAAAGTAAGAATGATGACATACTGCTTATAAGAAACTATGCAAACCAAAGACAATGGAGGAACATTTTTAAATATTTAAAGGAAAAAACAAAACAAACCTGTCAACCTAAAGTTTTTTTTTATCCAGTGAAAATATTTTTCAAAAATGAAAGTGAAATATTCTCAGACAAATAAAAGCTGAGAAAAGGCATTCCCAGCAGACTTGCTCTACATGAAACGTTAAAGTTTTTCAGGCAGAATCACATACACAAAACAATGAATAATGCTGGTAACAGAAATGAGCTGAGTAAATATATATTTTTCTCATTGAAAAATCTCTTTAAAAAATAATTGTCTGCTTAGGGCAAACATAATAAAAAATAGGCTGGGTTTACGACACGTAGAAGTAAAATGCTTGGCAATAGGACAACGTATAGAAGAAAAGAATGTACTTTTCAAAGGTTCTTATATTAATTGTGGAGTGCTGCAATATTATTTGAAAGTAGGCTGTGTTTTGAGGAAAGATGTTTCCTTTACCAACTTAGGTCCAGTGAAGCCTGCAGATAAACTGACAGATTTAACAGGAGAAAAGACAAAGTTCACTTACATATACATGTGGGAGCATTAGGATGAAGATGTGGTTTATACACCAATCTCCTAGGCAAAAGGAAAGGGGGAGAAAGGAATTCTATGGGAAAACAAATGGGATTTTTAGGAAAGACAAATAGAAGACAGGACAGTTTGTGATAGCATTTGTTTATGCAACTTTTCCAGTGTAACTGCTGAATCTCTTACCTGGCTGCAGAGCTCCTTTGGAGAAGGGATTTAGAACAACTCAACTATTTGAAGGCTCTGCTTTTATTCAAAGAAGGGAAGTCTGAAAAGAGAACTTTCGAATTTGTTATCTTTCAGATGTGTTAAGTTAAAAATGCAAATTATGAATCATAAGGCAACAGTGAAAAGACAAAATAGTATATCTATTAAGTCAAGAGTTGAAATAAAGTAAAACCACACAAAATACTCAACTGTTCCAATAGAAGGCAGAACTGAGGGAAAAGAAAATGAAGGCCAACTGGACAATTAGAAAACAAGTAGCAATATAGTAGCTATGACAAAGTATCAATCATAGAAAATTATAAATTAGATTCACCAAAATAGTTAACTTGAAGGACATTGCCAAAAGAATTGAAAAGCAAACCACAGACTAGAAGAAAATATTTATATAACATATCTGATAAAGGATTTCTATCCAAAATACACAAAGAACTTTTACAACCCCATAATAAGAACAACAACCCAAATTTTAAAATGGGCTGAAGATTTGAATAGATCTATTACCAATGAAGGTATACAAATGACAAAAAAACACAAGAAAAGTTCACCATCACTTCTCATTAGGAAAATGAAAGTTAACTCCAAAATGTAAAGCAATGAAAGTGAAACCATGATGAGATACTACCACACATCATTTAGAATGGCTAAATACCAAAGAGGTCTGAGGAGCAACTCAAATTCTCATGTTACTGATGGGAATGCAAAATATCAGAGCCATTTTGGAAAACATTTTGGTGGTTCCTTATAAATTTAGGCATACCCTTACCCATTCAACACAACAACCACACTCCTATGAAATTAATCCAGAGAAATAAAGGCATATATCCACATAGACTTGTTTGTTCAAAGTAGATTGAAAACAAACAAAAACAAAACTGGAAACAATCTAAACAATTCAAATCCCCAACAACTGTTGAATGGATAAACTAATCGTGGTTATAACCATACACTGGAATAAGTAAGCAGTAATAAGAAATAATGAACATTCAATGACATGCATGGACTGCAAAAGCATTATTCTAAATGAAAGAAGATAGAAAGGAAGAGAATTTACACGCTTTACATTCCATTTACATGAAATGCTAGAGAGGTTAAATCCTAGTGACAGAAAGTAGCCTGGTGGTTGCTGATGACCTAGTGATGACCTAGGAGGAAGCCACTGACTGCAAGGGCCCCTGGGGGATGTTTTTAGACTATAGGAACTTTTCTATATCTTGATGGTGGTGATTCTTTCATGTCTGAAACAGTTCTTAAACTCCTCAATTTTTATGGTATGTAAATGTTGTCTCCATAACGCTATTTTTTTAAATTATCAAAATCAAGCATTTCTTATGTCCCAGGCCTTGTGCTAGAAACAAGAATTAAATCAACCAACCAAACAACTGCAGTCCCTTCTTTTATTATATAGTTGGGGAGCTAGACAACAAATTTAGTAATTGCCAACATAATATGATATGTGATATAAGTGTATCACAGGGTTCTAAGTAATATTGAGGACTTGGGGAAAATTACCAGATGAGTGGCTAAGGATGGCAAAGTGCATGTCCCTATTTTGGCAACCTACTAAATTCACATCTTCCACTAATTCAAACCATAAAAAGGCAAATAAATTTGCATATTAGAATTTTGAAAATTTTGTAAACAAGATGGACATGTTTAAATTGAATTTCTTTTTTTGTGCTTTTTACTGTCTGTTTTAGCTTTTTAATTATTTTTATTTTTTTACTTTATTCTTTTTTTGTATATTTTTTATTGGAGTTCAATTTGCCAACATATAGTGTAACACCCAGTGCTCATCCTGTCAAGTCCCCCCCTCAGTGCCCGTCACCCAGTCACCCCATCCCCCCACCCACCTCCCTTCCACTACCCCTTGTTCATTTCCCAGAGTTAGGAGTCTCTCAGGCTCTGTCACCTACTCTGATATTTCCCATTCATTTTCTCTCCTTTCCCCTTTAATCCCTTTCACTATTTCTTATATTCCCCGTATGAAGGAAACCATTTGATGATTGTCCTCTGATTAGACTTACTTCACTCAGCATAATACCCTCCAGTTCCATCCACATCGAAGCAAATGGTGAGTATTCATTGTTTCTAACGGCTGAGTAATATTCCAGTGTATACATAGACCACATCTTCTTTATCCATTCATCTTTCAAGGGACACCGAGGCTCCTTCCACAGTTTGGCTATTGTGGACATTGCTGCTATAAACATCGGGGTGCAGGTGTCCTGCCGTTTCACTGCATCTGTATCTTTGGGGTAAATCCCCAGCAGTACAATTGCTGGAGCGTAGGGCAGTTCTATTTTTAACTCTTTGAGGAACCTCCAGAGAGTTTTCCAGAGTGGCTGCACCAGTTCACATTCCCACCAACAGTGTAGGAGGGTTCCCCTTTCTCCACATCCTCTCCAACATTTGTTGTTTCCTGTCTTGTTAATTTTCCCCATTCTCACTGGTGTGAGGTGGTATCTCGTTGCGGTTTTGATTTGTATTTCCCTGATGGCAAGTGATGCAGAGCATTTTCTCGTGTGCTTGTTGGCCATGTCTATGTCTTCTTTGGCGAAATTTCTGTTCATATCTTTTACCCATTTCATGATTGAATTGCTTGTTTCTTTGCTGTTGAGTTTAATAAGTTCTTTTTTTTTTTAAAGATTTTTAATAAGTTCTTTATAGATCTTGGATACTAGCCCTTTATCTGATAGGTCATTTGCAAACATCTTCTCCCATTCTGTAGGTTGCCTTTTGGTTTGTTGACTGTTTCTTTTGCTGTGCAGAAGCTTTTTATCTTGATTAAGTCCCAATAATTCATTTTTGCTTTTGTTTCCCTTGCCTTCATAGATGTATCTTGTAAGAAGTTGCTGTGGCCAAGTTCAAAAAAGGTGTTGCCTGGGTTCTCCTCCAGGATTTTGATGGATTCTTGTCTCACATTTAGATCCTTCATCCATTTTGAATTTATCTTTGTGTATGGTGTATTAAATTGAATTTCTTAAGAGAATTTGTCTCTTTTTTTGTGTGCACCACTTCTCCTCTTGTTTTGCCTTCATTTTTGTAAATTATAACATAGATATAGTAGGCCACACAAATCTTAATTGTACCACACAACAGATTTTTGTATACATACATTCCCTCATAACTACCACCTAGATCAAGATTTAGTACATTTTTAGATTTTTTTTTTTTTCTGTTTTTAAGGCCCCTGATTGCTCGTTGATTATTTATTGGCAGTTTGGAATTTGAGAACAGAGGGCAATGCTGTCTCTCTATGGAAAAACTGTAGAGGAAGATCAAAATTGTCATTGCTACTTATAAGAACTGTTCAGCACGATCAATTTTGACTCTGTCAGCTTCATTATGAAGATAGCTAATTTAGGTAACATTTGTAAGCACTCCCAGGGTGAAGCATGTCTTTCTAAGAGAGGTAAATATCAATATTCTGCCCTTGGGAAAGCTATTGGAATTTTAAAATCATTTCACTACAGGTAGAAAATTATAATTTTCAATAGGAACATGTTGAACCCTGAATAAGATGAGGGCCTACTAGCAAATCTCCTCTGTGCTTTTGTGTAAGAAAAAAAATCCCTTTGTGAATTGACCTTAAAATGCACTTTAATCTATGGCAATAATCTATGGTTATCCACTTGAAATAATAATTAATGCTAATGAAATCGATAATTAGGAGCCATTCTCAATTTTAATTAGACATACAAGTATTCTAATTAACCAGTTTTGGACTTTGTCTTGAAGTTGAAGGTCTTCTGTTCTTTGACAGACAATGAGGACAGCTCAGGAAAAAAGAAAACAACCACATCCTCCTTCAATTAGACTCCACATCAGATGGCTCCTACTGTTGTTTTCTGTCCGTGTAGTAGTTGCTGAGAAAAGTCCCTCTCCAGGAAAATGGAATCCATTTCTGGAAAGAGGGATACAATGCACACAGTGTTATTTGGCACCACCAATTTCTCTTAACAGTTCCAAATGCCCCACCTTCAGACTTGTTTCACTACATCTTACCTGGAACTATTTCTGTCCTCAATGCCAAGCTCACAGCAAATGAGAACTGACCATGTACTAAGGTCTGAGAAAGTGATGAAATATGAAACTGGAAAAGCGGATGGGGGGAATGAGTTATAGATTTCCTTAGCTTCAGGTTTTCCCCTTCCCTAACCTCCATGAATCAAAACTAGTTTGAGATGCTCAGTCTTTGCTTAATCTTGCCCTATTAATGGGACATGGTGGTTGGTTTGTGGACCCATTGTATCACTGAAGCAACATTTTATTTTATTTACGTGTTTTAAAGCTTTTTTTCTTAATTTCAGAGAGAGAGCAAGAGAGAGAGAGTAAGAGAGAATGAGAGAGTGAGTGAGCACAAATGGGGGAGGAGGGAGGAATAGAGGGAGAGGGAGGAGCAGGAACCCCACTGAGCAGGGAGCCAGATTTGGGACTCAATCCCAGGACCCTGAAAATATGACCTGTGCCAAAGGCATTAACTGACTGAGCCACTCAGGTGCTCCTGAAGCTATATTTTAAAAGATATTATCCAGGAATAAGTGATGTTATAAGCTCTTTCCAACATTAGCAGAACAGAGTTTCTGGACCACAAGGCCTTTTGCCTTCCTTCAGATCATCTTTTCTGGGCAATCGTCTGTTCTATCTCCGTACAATACAGAGCTTACTCAGGCAGTTGGGATGTCTCACTACCTGGATGGCAAGCAGATGACATTGAGGAGATCACCTCTGTCACTGGGAGAACTATGCCTGGCAGTTTGTTTAACTCAGCTCATTCCAAAAGCATCTATAGACAACATACTCTGCTCTCTTAAAGACTAGTGAAACTGGGATGCCTGGATGGCTCAGTGGTTGAGCGTCTGCCTTTGGCTCAGGGTGTGATCTCCGGGTCCTGGGATCGAATTCCATATCAGACTCCCCAGAGAGAGCCTGCTTCTCCCTCTGCTGTGTCTCTGCCTTTCTCTCTGTGTCTCTCATGAATAAATAAATAAAATCTTTTTAAAAAGGCTAGTAATACTGAGGCACTGTATAGTCTAGTGTTTCCCCCTAGAATCTCAGTGGCTTTCTCTGAATTCACTTTAACTCTGTCAGGACATGAAGGCTACTCTTCTGAGATTGAAGCAGGCTAGTTTCTACAGTGCCACCATTCCAGCATCTCTGCCTTGTTGACTAGAAGTGTTCAGATCTAAAGACACAAGCCTGCAAACATCCCAGACTCTGATCATCCCCACTGCAGTTGTCACTCTTAGGACACATATCATCAGAATGAGACAGGTTTGTTTGTTTCATTTTCAAACAAAAGAGAATGGCTTGCTGCCCAGTCTACTCGTTTAAGGCCCTAACAGATCACTAAGCATTATTTTTCAAGATAGAATTTTAAAGTGCCCCAGAGTGTCAACACTGTGGGAAATTGGGTAACTGTCTCTGGAAGCTTTTGCTTTTTGTTAAATGGAGTATTTATTTGGAATAATTTGGGATAAACATTTAATTTGTGATAATTTGGGCTAATAGAAAAAATAGCATGACGCCCCTGTATATTCCTCACACAGTGTCAGTTTTCCCCATTTATCTTCCATTACCATGCTACATTTGTCAAAACTAAGGAACCAGCACAGATACATTAAACTCTAGATTTATTTTAATTCTAGCAGTTTTTCCATTAATGTCAATTTTTTTTTTTCTGTTCCAGGATCCAAATGTGGATGGGTCCTCTTTCCATCTAATGTGAAGTCCTTTCTAGAATTTACCTTCAGATAACAGTATTTTCTTTCCAGTGAATTCTTTCGGTCTGCTTTGGATCTTAATAGGAACAGTACTAAAGCCCTGAGCTCCATGTTACATGTTGTTTTGTTCCTCTCCGTGGTGAACCCACCTCATACTTACTGCTCTGGATCAAACCAAAAGAGAGTCGAAGGGTGATGGGTTTTTAAAAGTGTCCTTCATCTGTTTTAGCAAGGACACAGTAGAGGTAAGCCCAGTCTTCTTTCATTCTCTCTTCCTTTATTTTTTTCTGAGTAAAAACATTTAGGTCAAATGTATCTGAACTAAAAAGCAGCTGAATTTTCCCTAGAATCAATAAAACGCTTCCACAGCATCCACACTGAAACAGACAAAACCTTCGTCAACGCCCCTGACAGGCAACCAGTCTCTCCTTTGTGCACCTGTAGGGTCACTCTTAGGATGCAGTCTTTAATTGAAAAAAAAAAAAAAAAAAAAAGTCCTTCAGACCTCAAAGAGTAGCAGAAAGGGCATTATTCCTCGGTCTGGGCAGTTGTGAAGCATCATAATAGATTCCTTTTGCAAAACCATTCTCGCTAACACCAGCTCACCAAGTCTCTTTAAAGCTTATTAAGCACAGACATTTAGTTGCTCTTTTTTTTTCTTCTAAACCTGAAGTTTTCCTCCTCTAGAACCAATGTCAGTTCACAGTAGCTCAGTTTATCAACGCATCTAAAAAGAAGGAGAAAGCAATTATTTCTGAGAGTAGCCAAGGCTGTGCTTGCGGGGTGGGGAGGAAATTGTGACAAGGATTTTAGTATATTTAATTCACTTATTCCCTGAGTGAAAGGTGAAAATTATAGAGGGTTTTTAAAATTTTTTATTTTTTATATCCACTGCCTAGAGAATTATTACAAGTCTATACTGTTACATGATTACATGGACAAAGCATCCAGCTAAAATTATCACTTTGAATTTGATAATGAACTCTTTCAGTTTGGATTGAGTTTGGGTTTCACATTGCTTCACAGTAAATCTTCATAATTTAGGACCACATTAATAGGAATCTAAAATATGATGGATGGGTTGGTTTGAAGTTTCATTGATACAATTGTGAAAGCATGTTTCTTTGTAAATTAACCTGATAAAGACTGTGGGCAAAGGTTTAATCCTGTCAATAAGAACCACTGCTGTCAAATATTGAGGGTGCTCAACTGATTGGGATAAAATACGAAATTGTTTTGTTTTTCCACTAACTGTTATCAATTCTGCTCTGCTGACTTGCCATCCTCATTTCCTGAAGAATAGAAAATGAAGTCTTATTTCATAATATTCAGTTATGTTTGATTATTAAAAGTTATGTAGTTCTATTCCTTAAAAAAAAAAAAACCCTATTATCACAACTGATTCAAAAATACAACTTCCTCACCCCTCTAGCAGGAGGATAAACCAGTGGGGCCAGTGACCTCCTGGGAGAATTTTGCACTCTCCCATGCTCTTTCTCTGGTACTTGCACCACACATTCCCACACAACCTTCATCTCTTGGTTCCTTTCTTCCTCAGGCCCCTCTGCCCCTGCCTCCTGATTATCCCATCCCTGGTGTATGATAGCACCATGCTAGCCAGTGGATGCACAGATGTCAAAGCATAAACAAAATGTCAGACTCCCCTTTTGGCAGAGTCTCAGGCTATAAAGAGATTCTCTTGTGGATTCTTTTCTTTGGCTGCTATCCATAAGTGCATTAATCGAAAAGTGCTTATATGTACACTTAGCTTTTAATTCACATGTCAGTTAGAACTTTGAAAACTGGCAAACTGCTTTACAAATGCTTAAATAAAATGAAGGAAAAAAACCTAAGATCATGTCATCAGGTTAGACATTGAAGTTGTGCTTTTTTGCCATTTGTCTTATAAATTTGGGGAGTACATAAACAGTTTTTGAGGAGAAAAGTAGATATATATTTTTAAATTGTCCATGAAATAAGCCAAAAAAGTGATTGTTAATATCCAAATGAGGTATTAACCTAAAACCATTAGCTATATCATTTGCTTTATCTTATCTATTGTATGAATGTAGCAAGTTGAAATGAAGGCCCTTCCACTCATGAAAATACTGTTGACAATGGTAATGACAAACTTTACGTTCTAGGACTGATTTAATCTTGTTCTAAATCCCATCAACCCCGAGAAGCAGGAAGTCAGATCATCCACTGGAACTGTCTCAGCACAGCCTAGATATTCTGTTTCCTTTATTCCAAAGGGATTTTGATCTCAAGGGTGAAAGCAGAGAACCCAAGTCTAACCTCTTGCTCCTTGCTCCTTGTGCTCTTTTCTCATTTTCCCTCTCATACTAGAAGCTCTTTTTCTCCCCTCTTCCAGAGTGACCAGAACTCCAGTTCTATCATATTTTCATCTTCTCTAATTATAGACCTTTCTTTAAAATACTGTTATTCATTTACTTGTGCCCACAATCTTCATATCCTAGATTTAATGGTGGAAACACAACAGTGGAAAGAAAAACATAGATTGGTAATCAAGAAAATATTTCCAAAATGTTGTCCTTACTACAGAAATATTTGGGTGTAAATTTGTGACATAATGATATTCCAGGCTAATTTTTTTTCTTTAATCCTGTGCTATTATCACCCATTTCCATGGCTATGAAATTGATATGACTATCACCCATTTCCAATTTCATGAAATTGGAGCATGTGGCTGCAGTTCATGTTCTGGGTCTTTTCCAACATGACCTATAAACTCAATTTTTATACCAGTGATGATTATGTTTTACTGTTTCTTTATCTGGGAGCTACCCTGCTATGTGAATCAATGTTTTCTAATCTTTATTTCTAATCTTTATTTAAAATATAATAAAGTAGCCCACTCAGGAAACACAAGGCTACAGGCTATACTCTCAGAACTGCTATAAAACACTCTATAGCTAAGTAGTTGGGTATGTAGTTGGTAACCCGGACATAAACTTGCATAATGTTAGAGTAGATATTCACGTGGCCATATTTCAATACTGCCTATGGGAAAGAAAAAAAAAAGTCGGTGGGTAGTTTAAAGCGTACTATTACAAAATTAGAGAGTATGTTTCTAACAGAATTATTTTCTACCACTTCTCAAAGTTTTAAGTTTACCACAAATAAATGAAAATTAATTATATTCACATAGATCTAAAAAGTTCTCAGCTCTAATTTGTCTACTATGAACTTCAACAAATGGCATTTAGAAGCTGATGTACAGGCTTTAGAAAGGAATTTAAACTGCATTTATATTCCTAATACATATGGTTCTCTGCCATAGGGTCAAGTCTGCCATCTTTGACCAAGTTTTCAGCTTTGGGACGGAACCTCACAGAGAATCAACAGAAGAAGATAGTGGCTTGCTGGGTGAACTGGGCGGTATGACAGCTTCTGAAACAGCCATAACAGAATACTCCTGAATGCATAGATTCCTTATTTTTAAAATCCAGATTTTCATGATCAGCTTAATCTAAATTAGGGAAGTTGGATGATATCTTTTAAAATAGACTTCTCTAGGTAGCGATACTTCTTATAATCTAACCTCAGAGATTCAAAGTTCATCTTTTTAAAGTTAGCTAAAGAGATACCTTCCAGACAACAACAGAGAAGTACCAAAGTGATCTAAACTCTCTGGACCATAGTTTCCTCAGAGTTAAAATGGGGGAGAGAGAAAAGTGAGGTCTTAATCCTTGGCTTGTCTGAAAAAACAAGACAGATTTTAGACTCTGTATTTCTGAACTATTTTCTTCGTGAGCAAAATGAGGACATGACTCAATCGAAAACAATGGTCTGATATGCATGTGTCTTGATGGTTTCTTTCCTGTTTGTGTGAATACTTTGGGACAAAGTGAATTTGAAGCACTAAAAGGGTTGCCTTTTAGGGTATTTTCAAATTGATAACAAATGTATTATGTATCAGTACTCATAACAATTTGGATTATGGGGGCAAAAGGAAAATCTTTAAACAATTCAAAGTAATAAACTGAAATTAAGTTTAGTGATGGAATTTCAAAAGCATTTGATGCTTCTTATATAAAGCTTACCCTTAAATAGTTTGGACCTTTTGGTACAATTTAATAAATATAGGTAAATTGTTTTGAAAGCAAATAAAAAACATGGAGACAACATAAGGGTAAATTAAAGCTAGTCATATGCCATTTGTCATCAATTCTGAGTCAATGTAGCACGATTTAACAGATTTACGCAAGAAAAGTATTAAAACAAAATAAAAAAAATTTGGTGATAGGAGAGCCCAGGAAGGAAAGAATAAACCAATAATTAAATATGTGCCTCAAATATCTTTTGTCTCTCCAACATAACACATTATGGCTTTCAAACTCAGTTAGGAAGTGCTTTTCTTTTTCATACTTCTTTTCTTGCTATCAACTCTTAGTTAAAGCAAGTGTCCCGGTTCACTGGGCATCACATTTCAATCTCTCTGACATGATTGGCAAATATGGCTGCTGCTCTGAGATTTAGCCCTTCGCCAACCAGGTGGTGATGATTTCAGTAATATTCTCATATTCAAATAGATTGTATCTCACAAGGCCCCTGACAGTTCCTCACTTACTCATCCTTGCAACACTTCAAGAGAGAAGACAGAGTTTGGCTAATCATGCCCTGGAGTAGAGAAATCAGAGATCCATATGGATAAAGAGTTGACAGGGAAAGACAGCACAATGGAATGTCACAAAGCAAATCCACCATAAGGAATCAGAAATGCTGAACGATTTTCAAGGTCAAAAATATGCTTCTAAATATATTCCCTTTAAAATCCTCTTTCTATCCATAATCATTTTAGAATGGAAAAGGAGATACACATTTTACCATTCTTTATTTGGTGGATTGGTTTGTGTGAGGGTATCTGAGAAACCCTTCCCCCTTCTTGGATTTCTGCCTCCAAGGAAGCTGGCAGGTCCATTTCTCCTAAAACAGACCTAGCTTGGTTTAACCCTGAATGAAAGCTGGCATCAGGATTGGCAGAAAGTTTACAGCTCACAAACTGCTACTTCCTGGGGTGAGCTACTACTCAAATGACAAAGGACTATGAACTAATTTGCTTATTCTTTGACACTGCCAGTTAATTGTAGTTATTATGTATAAAGTATTGGTACACAATTATTATAATACAAAGACATTAATAGACTTATAATGTTAGTGCATGTACTACATATATTTAAAAGTTTTGCATTTGCTTGTTTTGGGGGGTTGGTTATTAAGGATTAAAAGACTATACTTGTGGAAAAAATAAGACTTTCATTTCTGAGTGAGGATATGTTTCTACTTATTTATCAGGGAGAAGACAATCATGATCATTTTTCCCCCATGTAATCAACATGTTTTGAGAAATCTGTGTTTGATGTCAGGGAGACTGATGAAGGCAGTGGGGAGCATGAGATTTTTCAGCATCCTCTATCATGAACTATGCTGTAACAAAAAGATTTCTTCTGGCCCAACCTCATAAAGGAATAATACTTCAACACCCAGTCATAGAACAATAAAAAACTAATATGTAGAATCTAGTGCAACTATGTCATTTTTAAAATATTTGAATAAACTTTTTATGTTAGATAGTGTTAAATTTATAGAAAATATATAATGATAGTGCAGAGCATTCCCATATACTCCACACCTAATTTTTCCTATTAACTTCTTCTATTATTGTGGTCCATTTGCAAAATAACAAATATTATTATTTATAATATATTTATTTATTATGTATTTATAATTACTTATTATTTATAATAATATAAAATAACAAGTAATAAACTAATGCTGATACATTATTATTCACTAAATTTAATTCTTTATTTGGATTTCATTAATGTTTCTCTAGCCACCTTTTTCTGTTCCAGGATCCCATCCAATATATCACTTTTCAGTTAGCTGTAAAGTCTCCTTAGGCTTCTCCTTAGTCACTTATCCATTTATTTGTTTATATCACTATGAATTCATGGATAGTATTTTATTTTGTGGATTATACTTTGAGTTATAATCCAATACCGTATTATATATTTTGTTGCTCAAGTTTTTCTAGCTTTACCACTAGGAGCCTGTTCTGCTGGTTCCTGTGTCCTGGCATATTGTTCTGGGAGCTCTTTCCTACTTTCTGACACTACAAGACCTTCCAAGTTCATCTGGCATATTTCCTGCCTGAGTTGTCGTATCAGACATTTTTTCTAAGTAGCCCTGGTTTCTTGTACTGGAGAATGGTATTAGAAATGAAGATCTGAGCACTGGCAAACATGTCCTTCTACAGATTGCACAACTGAGGCTCAGAGAAGTTAAGGGATTTGCTCAAGATCCAAAGGTGACCAGTGGCAAAGCTAACACTGGGACACAAGTTATCTTGATGCTTGGGTCACTGATCTAGCCATTCTATTACTCTGTCTTTCCTGTCACATTCCAGGACACATAGCCTTCATGGGCATATAAATGAAAAACTGGGTCTTTTGCCCCAGTAGTCTAGACATTCTGAGTGTCCTGCAGTTACGTGCATTTTTATTTATGCAGGACTTTGAAGCCTCATCATGAAAGAGAAGATGAAAGCATAAGAAATTCAGCTATCTTAATAATGACAAAGGAAACCATGAAGGGCTGTTTCCCTATGTAGGGTATGGTTTAGGTAATGCAGAGAATATCAGGTGTGTCTTCATATACTTGGACAATGTGCTGTGTAATATATTTGTGTGAATGTTTTATCTTCCAAGATCCTCATCAGTTTGTCAGAACCCTTTCAGACATGTGTCTTTACAGCCTTGTTGACCTAAAGGCATGTCTACTTGCATACACATCTATAAAGAGCAACAATAACTCTTGTAGCTGGAAATTTGATATCTGTTGCAAAATACTAAAGAGTAATGCATATTATCCCTTTTTGGAAGAGACAGGTAGTGCATTTCCCTGCAGTCTTTGTGATGTACAAAATTTAGTGATCAACTAGTACCTAAAGCATATGAAAACCCTTGACAATATTCTTTGGTGCTAGAGGGCAAGCATAGTATACATCTCCTATCATCTTATTATATATATTTATATATGGTCTAATTTCATATTTATTTTAAAGGTCAGAAGATCATTTTAATATTAATGCCTTAGGATTATTTCTTTTTTATCTCTACAAGATGTGTTTCTGGTAGATTCCATGCATTTAATAGTGAGTCATTCTTATCACTCTGGCTGGTTATTACCAAGATTGTTTCAGCTATTATGGGTAATGCAAAGATGAATAAATCCTAGTTTGTGGTGATAAAATGATACCCTAACTTATATTTTACCGATGACCTCCATAGCTTCTAGCACAATATACCATACACAATAAGCATTAAGCAAGCAATCATTATTTAACAAATTAATAGCCAATCCATATAATATTGGGCCTTTACATTTTCCACTAGTAATTGTTTCATTAAAATATTTACAAGGCAATTGGTCAATATTGCAAATTCTTTGTTAGAAAAGTTTAAATGATTATTTCCTCATGTGTATCAATATCTTTGTAGTTTTGGTATTAAGCCCTGTAAAATAATAACTGAGCCCATCACTATATGGGCTTCCTTTCTTATCTATCTCATAAGTGAAGAAGTAGTAAGCAATCTCTGAGGTACCATTGTCCTAAATACCTATACTTAATGGTTGAATTGTTCCTAGTAGTAAAGGGCTTAAGCACCCAGATTTTATTTATTTTTCCTTAAAATGGGACTATATTTTATTTTATTTTGTTTTACTTTTTAAATGGGGACTATACTTTAAATACACATCCTTAGGGGTGACTGGGTGGCTCAGTTAAGTCCAACACTGAGCGTGGAGTCTGCTTAAGATTCTCTCTCTCCCTCTCATTCTGCTGCCTCTCCTTCCCACCCTGCTTACTCTCTTCCTCTATAAATAAGTAAGTAAGTAAGTAAGTAAGTAAATAAATAAATAAATAAACAAATGCACATCCTTAGAAGCAATTTCTGTCAATTATTATAATTTTGGCATATAAAAGAAAGAACTTGGTATACTTTTGAAACTTATGTACATTGTTCAAATTCCAAAATGTCAGGGTTTTTTTTTTACCCTTTTATTATCTTAAATTTTATTTTAAATCTACATATTATATGTGATTGCAATTAATGCAAATGTATGACATTTATACCAATTACTCATCCTGCAGCAATCAACCAATTGCTAGTACTAAATGTTTAATGCAGGCAAAGCTTCTCACTCAGTAGTAAGAATAATCACATTTTTACTTACATTTATATTGGCTCATCAATATCTGTCTATGTATGTAATTTATTGGAACACTATCTGATGGAATATGGTCAGAGACAGAGTTAAGACTTTTATTTTTTTTTAATTTTTATTTATTTATGATAGTCACACAGAGAGAGAGAAAGAGAGAGGCAGAGACACAGGCAGAGGGAGAAGCAGGCTCCATGCACCGGGAGCCCAACGTGGGATTTGATCCCGGGTCTCCAGGGCCAAAGGCAGCACAAAACCGCTGCGCCACCCAGGGATCCCAGAGTTAAGACTTTTAAATAATGAGTCATTTTATATGGGTTTGTACTAAATAAAGCTAATTGATGTTAAAGGCAACATCTTCAAAGAGCTTGTTAAGGGGTTTTTAGATGCTCAAATACACATATTTCTTCTTTTTTTCCTGATTCTATAAATTGAATACATTTCTATGCTATCTAAAGCAATTATCCCCCATCCCAAATGGACAAGGATCATTGCTACTTTTATAGCCCTTCCGGTCTGTTCCACAACTTTTGTAATGAGTGGCTGAGTTTGAAAGTAGCAGATCTGTATGAAAACATTGAAGGAATTTTTCCTGCTTGTCTGGATAAAACGTTAAGCATATCATCTACCTGAAAAATTTGGTCAGTGTGTACAGATCGGCTGGTGGTTCTTGTGTAAACGACTTTCCATCTCACCAGAGGTCTCTCAGGTTTCCTGCTTTCTGTTCTCAGAGGAAGAGAAAGTTCCTCGGAACTAATTTCTTGGGACACATAGGTGGCTCAGTGGTTGAGTGTCTGCCTGTGGTTCAGGTTGTGATCCTGGGATGGAGTCCCACATTGGACTCCCCATGGGGATCCTACTTTTCCCTCTGCCCGTGTCTCTGCCTCTCTTCCTGTGTCTCTCATGAATAAACAAAAGCCTTAAAAAAACACTAATTTCTCAATGAAAACGTACACACAAACACACACACTAAAATAAAAAAACAGCAGATACTAAAAGTGGGCCATGTTTAACTTTGTTCTTGAATTTTAGTTAGCAAATTGTAACACTTTTCTTCATTCTTGACTCATAATTTTTAAAATCCAGGGAACCTTCTTTGGTTTTAGTTTAATTTTCTTATGAAAGTTCAAGTTAGTCTCGGTTTCCTATTCCTGTTAAGAATTTCTTTGGTAGAACAAATCCAGAAAAAACATAACAAGATCCCCTAAACTTATCAAATTAAAATGAACCTATGAGGAAAGGTAAAGGCATTTGGGTTAACTTAACTCAAAGTCAATCTCCCATATTCTAAATCCTTGTGAGTGTTCAACACACCCAAGACTAAGCCGTGGTCTTTCATTTGGCATATTATCATTCTCTGAACTGGCATCTGGACTAAGTTCCCTGATCTGTAAAGATTTCATTTTCCTCTTTGAGGATTAAGTGAAATTCTTCCCATCTAACAAAGGAGCAGGTTATTAATATACCCCACAATTGCTTGTTTTCCTTTTATTAAGTGATATAAGTTGAAAACAATAACAATCCAGAGATATTGCTGAGATTGTCATCATAGTCTGAATATCCAAATGCTCAGCCTTACTGAATTTTGAGCATATTGCCATGATACTAAGGAGAAATGTACCAAAATGTTATCTCTTCAGAGCATATAAGACAAAACGGAATTTGTAGAACATAATCATAAAGGAAGATTGGTCAGCCTCACTAAACAGAAGTTTTGGAGAAGCAGTGGGATAAATACATTGCTCAGAGAACATCTGGGGCAGAGAAATGGGTGCAATGCTTTGGGAACTACACAGCTTGATATAGGATTCTGGCCTCTTCCTTCTGGCTCTACAATCCCATCTCATACTTCTATTCCATGGCCTATTTGTTTAGCGGCAAGCATTTAGTAGCATGTCAATGAACACAGGAGTTGCCAAACTATGGTCCATGAGTCAAATCTGGCCCAATGCCTGATTTTGTAAATAAAGTTTTATTGGAACATGGCCATAATCCTTCATTTGTACATTGCCTATGACTATTTTGGGGCTACCACAGCTGGGTTCAGTAGTTAAAACAGATATAGTATGGCTCCTATAGCCTAAAATATTTTCCTATCTGATTCTTTGATAAAAAGTTTGCTAACTCTGAACAGAAAGGATTAGTTGATAACTCTGGATTTGCAAACATTAACATTTACTGGCTCAAAAAAACACTAATCATATATGTCCTATATTTCTTCATTGAATAACTCAGCATTTCAAATCCTAGATCATTTTCTCATTTTCCCTGCATAGAAAACTGTGTGCAGCATGTTAGGGAAGGAAATAAATAGCCCAGCAGGAAGGAAATTCAGAATCCTTCCTCTGACTCCACTGCTTTTCTCTACAGTGACTTGAAAACCCTAAGAATATAATGGACAGTAGCATCTCATGCTTCTTTTCAGCTCATCATTACTGGTTTTGCAAGAAGGCACAGACTTCTTGAGATTTCACTCTAGGGTTGGGTTCTTTTGTAGGCACACACACACGCACACACACACACACACACACACACACACACACAGCTAGCCTGCACACATGCATGCCCAGCACCTTCCCTCATTTTGCATGTCCACTCAGGTGCTGACCGCCAGCTGGCATGAATGACAGATGATGCTAACTTTCAACAGATGTCTTTCTGACCCCAAAGATAATGGAAATGACAAATAATAACTTTGTAATTACCTTAACTCCAACCAAAGCATAAGCTGAAAAATAACCAGATGAGAACTACAGGGAACATGTGGGACTGACTTCCCTATTAAGCATGTTTAAGTGTCCCCCGTGCTGCGCAGCTCAGAGGCTGTGCCAAGAGAGCAGGGAAGGCAGCCGAACATGCACCCAACCATAAATCTTCTTGGCCCCATGATAAACAAACAAGATTTCAGCATCTGCACGCACAGCTGATGAGAAAGGGAGAAATGAAGATTAAATGGAAACTAGGGCACTGGCAGAGCTTGCAGTTTTACAGGGCTTTGGATCAGATAAAAGCTCTCCAATTAAAAATACATTTTAAATGCTCACATTCTCTTCTGTGTGTTGTGTCTGGTCCTCGAGAAGAAACAATAGGAAAGCGTCCCTCCCCCACCCCCCCAAAAAACAAATAGAACTTTGAAATGTTGAGAGGACAGTTTGCCTTTGGTTAATATTCTTAGTCTGGGAAGTGGGTGAGGCAAGATGGTGACATGTAGTGCGCCATTTCTAACTCTGGCCAATAGCATGGCCATCTGGGCTTCATCACACCTTGAGGATGACAGAGAGACCCCTGAGCCTGGTGAAACTTTCTTTTATTTTTAGGAATCTAGAGGCTATTTGAAGTAAGTTTTTGAATAAACACCAGAAAGTGAATTTGTTTAGTTGGTCTAAAAACCCTGACCATCCTGTGTATTCCTAGGTGGAGATCAACTAATCTCCAGGTAGAAACAATTCTTATTTATGATGATTAATTTTATGTGTCAACTTGACAAGGCCACAGGGTATCCAGTTATTTGGTCTATCATTATTCTGGGTATATCTGTTAAGGTTTTTGGATGAGATTAATGTTTAAATAAGTACATTGAGTGAAGCAGATTGCCATTTCCAATGTAGGTGGGCCATATCCAATTAATTGAAGGCCTGAACAGAAC
Organism: Canis lupus familiaris; assembly: GCF_011100685.1. Taxonomy (NCBI): domain Eukaryota; kingdom Metazoa; phylum Chordata; class Mammalia; order Carnivora; family Canidae; genus Canis; species Canis lupus. The sequence goes on from NC_049237.1 coordinate 29,641,666, forward strand.
AAAAAGGCTGATTCTTCTCTAAATAAGAGAAAAATCCTTCTGTCCGATGGCCTTCAAACGAGAGCATCAGACTTTCTCTTTCCTTTAGACTCAAACTGAAACATCAACTCTTCCTGGATTTTTTTTTTTTTTTTTTTTTTTAAAGTTGGTAGTTCTTGTCCTCAGTAGAGGAGGTGTAAACTCATCAGAGTCTGGGAATCTCTTTTTTTTTTTTTATTTATGATAGTCACAGAGAGAGAGAGAGGCAGAGACACAGGCAGAGGGAGAAGCAGGCTCCATGCACCGGGAGCCCGATGTGGGATTCGATCCCGGGTCTCCAGGATCGCGCCCTGGGCCAAAGGCAGGCGCCAAACCGCTGCGCCACCCAGGGATCCCCTCTTCCTGGATTTTGAGCCTGCTGGCCTTGGATCATAACTACACCAATAGTTCTTTTGGGGCTCCAGCTTACTAACTCACCCTGAGGATCTTGGGACTTGCCAGCCTCCATATAGCATGAGGAAATTCCTTAAATTTACACACACACACACACACACACACACACATGAGTCCAACTGGTTCTGTTTCTCTGCATAATGCTAACCAGTTCACCACAGACTGAGGCTAAGTATCTTAGGACATGCATGAGATGGCAATGATCTCACTGAAATTTTCTCTGTAACTTCCTCCCATCAATAGCTATAACAGAACCATACAAAGACAATTGCCATGATCACCTTCTGCAGGCTAACCATGTGCATTTGATCTAGCCATTCCTTATTCAACATAATTTGAATTCTTCCAGCTTGCAGTCACTCTTCCTTAAATGTCCTACACATATCACACTTAAAGTGTGTCTTGCAGCCTTCTGTAGGTACTGAACAGCATGATCACTTCCTGAATTCTAGGGCTGTAGATCCACTAATGCAGCATCTATTGGCAGTAGCTTTCTTGAGGATTGTGTTGGGTTCTGACCCAATTAACCTAAAATACCCCAGCTACCCTAGATGTTTCTGCAAAACTGCATCTTTTTCTTTATGTAGTAAAAAAAATTTTTTTTCAGTACAGAAACATATGAAGCCATAATCTCAACTGTTACCTACAAGCTGTTTTCCCTTGGATAACATTTTTAGACCAAGTATTTCTTCTAAGCTCCAACATCAGTTCAATCACCTATTGGGATGTCCATCAGTAATCTCCTAGATGTAAGCTCCACAAAGGAAGGAATTTGTTTGTTTAAATCACTATGTATGTCCAGCACCAAGAGTAGTGTCTGACATCTAGTAGGAATGCTGTCTGCAAACATTGTTAAGTGAATAAATAAATGAATCTTAAAGTTAACATGTTCAAATACAGTCTTACCACCTTATCTCTCTTCTTACATGTCTTCTCAGGAATCTTACCACCATCTCTATGAGCACCAAAGCCAAAAATTCGAGAGTCTACCTATATTACACTCTCTATACCTCATATATCCAATTATATTTTAAGAAACACTTATTTCTCACCTGAGTGACTCTCAGATTGATCCCCATTTCTCTTACCATATTGCTTAAATGTAGGTCCTCGTTCTCCCTACTGATGTTTTACTAGTTACTCCCTAACTAATCACTAAATTCTTGCCCCTACTCTTTTAATCCAAGCATTCTTCATACTTCTGCCAAAGTGGTCTTTCTGAAATGTAAGTCTTATCAAATTTTTGTATGGCTTAAAATCCTTTGGTGGCTTCCAATTAGAATCGGGGTTGATTCCAAATTCCTTAGCAAGGCACTCATTATTCTAAGCTCCTTCATGATCTGATCCATTCCTAACTTTCTAGCTTCATTGTTACTTCCTTGCCCACTAGATGTTCTATTTTCCAGCTGTAATGAACATGCCACACTCTCCCCTCTGACCTGGACATGTGTTATTGTCTTTGTTTCTTCTATTTATTTATAGAGTTAACTACAACTAAACCATTCAAGAAATGGTTACCAATCATCTCTAGCCTGAATAAAACACCTTTGTCCATGCTTACAGGACACCTGTGCATATCTTTATTGTAGACAATCATAACAAAGTGTGATAAGTGCACTCTTTCACACTCGACTCTAAACATGTACAAATTTGTATCCTGAGTGCTCATCCTAGTATTCGGGACATACTAAGTGCTCCAGCGAATGAATTGCCCTCTATTAAGCATGTTGCAAAAAGTGGGAGAAGTATCAAGTGAGTAGGAGACATTCTAGAACAAGTGATCTACAGGAGCAAAAGCACAGAGGCAAGATAACTCTTCTGTGTCTTCAATATTCAAGTACACATAGTTCAAGAAAGGAGGTAGAGAGCCAGAAGGCTAGAAAAAAAAAAAAGTTGTTTTTAATGAAGAGAATTTCTGAGGTCATTGAGTTGCCATCTGGCCATTTCTAGTTGTCCAAGCCAGCAATAAATTATATGCATCATACAGACCTTCCTCTGAGTGTCCCACATCTCCCATTTTGCACTATCTCCCCTTCATCAGCAATAACACATAAAGCTCCTGAGTTCAGCACAAATTATCTTGTTAGCAAGGTTTTCCCTTCAGTGCTGCCTTTTTGCAACTCAATCTCTCTAATGCTGACTGCTAAAATGGCTTGATGTCCAGATGTAGATTCAACATCTGAGTCAGGAGATCTGAAATTTGTTCCAGCATTGTGGAAATGTGCTGGCAGATGTGATAGTGATTTATCTCTAGCACGTTTATTGGAACATTCCAAAGCCCTGAACAAAAATAACTCACATTTATGGAATGCTCGTTTTGTACAGGGTATTGTTCCAATTATCCTACATGCATAATCTCACAATATTCCTATGAGATATATATCATTATTAACCCCATTTTATAGACAAGGTCGTTGAGGTACAGGGTGGTCAGGGAAACTACAAACTCACACAGCTGGCAAGGTTTGGAGTCAGAATTTTTCAGGTGTAGCTTCAAGTTTCAAACTCCATGAACTTAATCATTATTCTATGGTGCTTCTTTAAAATGGGCAAGAAATACAAGGAAAAAGTACAGCTTCTAATATTGACTTTGCTATAAACTATGTGATTTTGGATAAGTCAGAACCCCATAAAACTTAATTTATTTCTCTGTACAATGACAGAATCTGTGTTAAAGATCAGACTTCAAATATTTTTGCTTCCAAAGCCCTTAACAATGTTTTAAAAAAAATTGTATCCCCTTGTACATTTTAAAAGGACATCTAGATTTTAAATATGTTTGAATATTTGCAAAAAAAAAGTACTTTCTAGCATTTTATAAATACAGATTTTTTAAATAAAACTTTTCTATTAGCCTTTTAAGATAAGTACTCCAGCTCTCTTCTGGTTACTATTTGCATGGTATATCTTTTTCAATCCAACTATGTCTTGATATAAACTATTTCTTTGTACAGCACATATGATTAAATCTTGCTTTTTCTTCTCTAGTCTGATGATTTGTGCCTTTTGATTGGAGTCTTTAGTGCATTCATACTTAATATAATTATTGACGTGATTGGATTTATGCTTGCCAATTTTCTATTTGTCTTCTACATATCTTGTGTATTTTTATTGTTGTCATTTTTTTTATTGTTGTCATTTTTGACTGTTTCTCCTTTACTGTCTTTTTTTTGTATAACCAGTATATTTTAGTAAATTTTTAGTAATTTTAAATCACTCTGTAAAGATTTTAGCTTTGATGTTTTTTAGTTAACTTTAAAAAAAGGTTTACACTAAGGTTTACAATGTGCATTTTCCTTTGATAAAATTATATATATTTAAGGTGTATACAGTATGATGATTTAATATACATATACACAGTAGATAATTATTATAGCCAAGCTAATTAACATCCTCCATCACCTCACATAGTTGCCATGTTTTTGTTGATGAGAGCATCTAAGATCTACTCTCTTAACAAATTTCCAGTATTCAATACAATATCTTACTGTACTGAATATTCATGTACAATAGATCTCTAGACTTATTCATCCTACCAAACTGCAACTTTGTATCCATTGGCCCTCATCTTCCCATTTTCCCCATATCCCACCTTAACTTATCACAGGTCACTTCAGATTTGACTGACCCATTCTAGTAAAATAAAGCTCCATTCGCCTCTCCTTGGTGCTAAAATTGTCATATATATTGCATCTATATAGGCTGTGAACACAGTTGAAGTGTTGTAGTCACTGCTTTAATCAATCTTATGAGTATGTTTAAGAAATTAAGAGAAACAAAAATATATAGTAAGAGTATTTTGTATTTCTCTGCTCTTTATTCCTTCATGTATATTTGTCTTCATGCCTAATTGTCATTTCCTTTCAGCCTAAAAAAGGACAGATGTGCTAGCAAAAAAATTCTCTTAAGTTTTGGTTACCTTGGAATGCCCTTATTTTGCCTCATTTTTGAAGGATAGTTTTGCTGGATAAAGAATCCTTGATTGACAGATCATGAATGTCTATAACCCAGTAAGTATGAGGCAATTAGGAGTTGGAGAAGCATTCCCCCAAAGAAGTATATCCTTTGGAGATTCAGTTGCTATGGAATATCAATGGTCTATTATAGTTAGAAAACAGTGGTTTCTTTGCAATAGGGATTCTCAGAGTTTTTAAATGCTAATATGTGTCTTGACTCTTAAAGAAGGTAGAGCTTAAAATGTTTCCAGAACTTTTCTGATTTTCTATAGAAAATCTTTTCTACTGAGTGTCCTCACTTAACTAGTGTTCTACAAACATATGTTGAAAAATGTTGATCTGGTTTGGATAAGTAAACTGAGGCATAGAAAGAAAGAGTTTGACCAAATGGATGAATCAATGGCTCAGTGAAAAGAATAACAAGATGATTATATTTCCATTCTATTCACTCCTAGTAGCCTTACAGATGGATCAGGTTATTGGAGAAGTAAAGGTTATGACCTTTATTGACACTCAAGGAAATATATTATGATTTGATTGTCATTGGGCTTTTTGTTGTTAATTAGTGCCCCATGTTTGATCATATAGCTTTATAAGTAGAAGTTCATTTATTATCTTTACCTTCATGTACCTATATGCCTGACTGTTACAGCTCACACTGAGTAGGAAAAAAATGCACAGTTGAAGCATCCTTACTTTATAATTATATTCTGATTGCTGAGGCATTATCAGGGCATTCTACAAAGCTCAACTAATGCAAACTTAATTCTCCTTTAATACCACTCCCAGAAAGAGTTTAACTTGAAAACAGTAAGATTTCTTTTTGAGTCTGTAGATTATTTTAAATACTGGTTGCTGGGTTTTATATACTGTATACAAGGGAAAAAATAGAAAGTCAGAAGGTTCTATTATTTCTTATCTTCTGAAGGGGACAGGGAAAAGCACAATGCTTACAGTGGTCAGCTTTGTAGTTTGGGTGATGATTGTAGGAAATCTGGAAAATGACTGCAGAGCAAACAGGTAGACCATTACACAAAGCATGTAACGACTCCTCCAGTAAGATATATGAGAATAGGATTATGTCTTTTACAGAAATACAATCATTAATGTGGTTACTATTTATTGAACTCTTGCTATATATCATTTTATCCATACAACTATCCAGTGACATAGCTATTACTAATTCTTTTCATTATAAAAATCAGGAAAATAAGCTAGAAATATTAAGTGAAATGCATAAGATTCACCCCAGGTCTTGTCTATGACTCCACATCTATGCTTTTAATTACTGTTCTACACTGTGGGTAACCATATAACAGTGATTCTCAGTCTGGTTTCCTAACCAAATCAATAAGAACTGGGCACTTGATAGAAATGCAAATGTTTGGATCCCATCCTAGACCTACTGAATCAGAAGCTCTGGGGATAGGGCCCAGCAATCCATTTTAACTAACCCTGCAGGTGATTCTGAGACTCTCTAAAGCTTGAGAAGTACTGTCATTTTAGCATGACATTTGGTAAACGTGTTTCGGGTTCAGGTATATTTTAAGAGACAATTTTAGGGATTTTTTTTTTTACTACACATTAGAAATCATCTCGTTTTCAATGTCAATCTACAGGGAACATTAGAGCATATACCTTATATCTTATTTATAAAAGTTCAGGGCAAGAAATGGTTTTTTTCTCTTCATCTTATTTCCTATATCAGTTAAGTGATCCCAAGTGCCACTGCATTGATTGTATAGGCATCTGATCCCACTGCCTTTGGAGAAGCCAATCTTACTTGCATTCTAGTCTTCTGAGATTTAATCTTCTCATGTATATACCCCACCTAAATCCCAGAATTCATCAGTATCCAAGACAGTCTCTGGCACATAACAGGAAATTAATGATCATTAATTAAATGATGTGTTAAACTGCTATAAGCTCTGACACAGATTTTAATGATTCTTCTAGGTACTCTTTTGAAAGTGAATTCTTAATATTTGCTCACTATCTGATTGATTTGGGTATAACAAGAGTCTACCAAAGTCAGGCATCATCATATTTCATTAAAATGTACATGACAAATGTGGTCACTATTCTTCAAATGTGGATTCCCCTAATGTACCATGCTTCCCAGGAATCATGTCCTGTATAGTGACATTGGGTTAATTTCCAGAATAGATCCAAAAAAAAAAAAAAAAACAGGCTGTGTCTGCTCTGGTTTCTTGGAATACATGTTCAAGTAAAAACCAACTACTATGTAAGAAGTCTATACTGAGACCTTCATGCTCTAGGCATCTAGCTAAATAGAGAGACTATATGGATAGAGAGAAATACCCAGTCAACTTCCAACTGTTCTGGGCTTCTCAGGTGAGGCACAAAACTTGTAGGTTACAAAGTTATCAGATATCGAGCCCAGCCAGGCCTTTAGTTAGGTTCCATCTACCAGAGGACTTTAGTTGCCCCATCTACAATGGAAATAAAATGAGCTGAGACACAAATAGCCCAGGTAAGCTCAGTCACTTAGAGAACAGTGAGCAACAATAATAAACTATTGTTTTAAGTCACCATATTTTGGGGGTAGTTTGTATATAGCAATAGAAAATAACAATTGGTCAGGGTTTAAAGGTATCCCGTATGTTGGACATATGTTATGGTGCCTAAATATAATACAATGAGCTAAAAGAGAAGGGAAAGGTCTATGTATAATTCATTTCCTTTTGCTAGATTTAGCAACACATTGGGGTTTCTTAAATGTGAACTGTAAGTGATCTTATTGTAAGTATAAAAACTAAATTTGCATGGCAGGTAGTGTTGCATACTGCGTATTTCAGTTGAGTTAGAAATTTCTATAATAGCAAAGGGAATATTTTTATGAGTGTCCATGAAAGGAAAAACAATGTGTATTCTGTTAAATAGTTTATAACTTGAGTTACACTGTATATTAAGTAAATCAGTTTCTTTTTTCTTTTTTTTTTTTTTTAGTAAATCAGTTTCTAATACCACCCAAGAAAAGTGACTGTTGACTGGCACCACTTCCATAAAGCAGTGAAGACTTACATTAAGCAGCACCTAGTTCTTCATTCAGAGAGCCAGGTGGACATATATTACATGTTTCAGATTGGGGCTTTCCGTGTGATACCTGGTGAACCCTTCTAGTTAGCCTAATACAGCTTAATATCTGTCAAATTCCTGACCTCACAAAAACTTTTATATTAAAATTCTATCTTTTATCCCTCCTCCAAAACATAGAGAACAAAATGCACTTACTATTTATCACATAGTATATATGTTAGCTTTATCCTGTATGCAACTAAATCATAATGTATTTATAGGCAAAAATATTTTTCAAACTTTTGAGATATAACTATCATTGAGTAAGTTAAAGATGTACAATGTGTTGATTTGATGTACTCATATATTGTAAAATGATTCCCACCATAGCATTAACTAACACCTTTATCATATCACATAATTACCATTTTCTTTTTGTGATGAGAACATTTAAGATCCAGTCTTCTAGCAACTTTTAAGTATATAATAAAGTATTACAATAGATTCCCCAGAACTTGCACATTTTATAACTGGAAGTTTGTATCCTTTGACCAAAATCTTTCCGTTTCCCCTAGCCCAATATAATGTATATCCTGCCTCTGTTGGATGCAATGTTCTGTGTATGTCTTTCAGTTTCACATATTCTAAACTATAGCTGAACTCCAATGTTTCTTTCTTGATTTTCTGTCTGAAAATGGAATATTGAAGTCTCCTACTATTATTATATTTTTGTCTATGTATCCCTTCAGATCTATTAGTTTTTGCCCAATATATTCATGTAATTTAATGTTGGGTGCATATACATTTATGATTATTACATTTCTTTTGGTGAATTAATCTCATCATTATGTAATGACCTACATTTCTCTTGGTAAAGTCTAATTTGTCTGATATAATGATAGCTTCTCCTGCTCTCTTTTGATTTCCACTTGAATGGAATATCTTTTTCTTTAAATCTATATGGATCCTTAAAACTGAAGCGAATCTCTTATAGGCACCATATATTTGGGTCTTGTTTTTGTTTTGTTTTTTTTTAATCCAGCCAGCCATCTATATCTTTTGATTGGGGAATTCAATCCATTTATATTTAGAGTAATTATGAATAGATAAAAATTTACTAATGCCATCTTATCAGTTGTTTTCTGGCTTTTTTCTATTTTTCTTATTCCTTTCTTCCTCTCTTATCCCTTCTTTTGTGAATCGATGACATTACAGTATTATGCTTTGATTCTCTTTTTATATATTTTGTAAATCAACGGTAGGTGTCTGCTTTGTGGTTATCATAAGACTCACATAAAACATTGCAATATATAGTATAAAATAGACATACATACATATATGTGTTACACCTCTTCTTTTATATTTTTGATGTCGCGATTTACACCTTTTTATATGCTGTATCTATGAACAAATTATTGTAGCTGTAGGTATTTTCAGTACTCTGCCTTTAACATTTATACTAGAGTTAAGCAGTTAATACACCACCATATTGCAGTATAGAGTATTCTGAATCTGACTACATGCCTGACTTTGCTATTGCATTATATATTTTCAGATGTTTTCATGCTAACTAACATCCTTTCATTTCAGATTGAAAAATTCCTTTCAGCATTTCTTGTTAAGGCCGGTCGGTGGTGATGAATTCCTCTAGCATTTGTTTATTAGGGAAAGTCTTTATCTCACCTTCATTTCTGAAAGACAACATTGTTGGATAAAGTATTATTGGATGATGTTTTCTCCCTCTCAACACTTTGAATGCATCATCTCATTCTCTCCTGGCTTACAAGGTCTTGAGAAAACCAGTATTGCCTAATGGGAGTTCTTTCATAGGAAATATTTTCCACTCTTGCTTCTTTACAATTCTCTTTGCTTTGGTATTAGAGAAGTTCATTTTAGTAGGTCTTGGAAAAGTTAGTTTTGGATCAAAACTTTGGGGCACCTATTAGCTTCATGAACTTGGATGTATAAATATCTCTACAGGTTTGGAAAGTTTTCAGCCATTATTTTATTTTATTTTTTTATTTATTCATGAGAGACACACACAAAGAGAGAGGCAGAGACACAGGCAGAGGGAGAAAGCAGGCTCCATGCAGGGAGCCCGACGAGGGACTCGATCCTGGATCTCCAGGATCAGGCCCTGGGCAGAAGGCAGAGCTAAACCGCTGAGCCACTGGGGCTGCCCGCCATTATTTTTGTAAAAATAAGCTTTTTCTATCCCTTTTTGCACCTTTTCTCCTGGGACTGCAATGATGCATACATTGTTTCTTTCAGTGATGTCCCATAAGTCATGTAGCTTTTCTTCATTCTCTTTCATTCTTTTTGTTCCTCTGATTAGATATTTTCAATTGATCTGTTTTCTCACTCAATTATTCTCTCTTCTTGAACAAGTCTGCTATTGAAGCTCCACTGAATTCTTCAGTTCAACCACTGTATTTTTCAGCCTCAAAATTAGTTTTTTTTTATGTTTTCTATATCTTTGTTGAACTTCTCATTGTGTTCTTATACTTTTTTCCTGATATGGTTTTGTTTTGTTTTGTTTTGTTTTAATCTGTGTTCTCTTGTAGCTCTCTGAGCAATTTTTGGAACAATTATTTTGAATTCTTTGTCAGGAAATTCTTGTATCTCCATTTCTTTGGACCAGTTACTGGAAGCTTATATATATTACCTTGGTGGAGTCATGTTTCCAATTCTTCATGATTCCTGTAGCCTTGCACATTTGAAGAAGCAGTCACCTCTTCTAGACTTTATGGACTAACTTTAGCAAGGGAAGACTTTCACCTATAAATGGAAGCACACTGGAGCTCGCTGTGCCCCTGGATCTAGTGTCAGGGCACTGTCTCAAGTTGGGGGTATGATGTCTACTTGGTTCAGTCTGCTTGGGCTCATGGTATCAAGTGTGTGGTCCTAGGCAAGTATCAGATGTGGGGGGAGGAGAATGTTCTCACAGTGGCTGCAAGGGCTGTTGGGTTCCTCAGTGGCACCTCCATGTTGAGTAGCTAGGGACCAGGACAGCACTCATGGCTGGAGCCAGTGGAGTGAGCACTCAGCAGACATATACACAGGTGGACTGGAGCCAACCATGGGTTTACTAGCAGCTTAGGATTCCTGGAAGCCAGCATGCTGTCCTGTAGCAGCACAATGTCCTCCAAGGAATACAAACTACAGAGGAGGGCCATGATGAGGGTCAGGCTGGTGGTATGCACAAGTGTAGCTAGAGAGGCTAGCTGTATGTGATCATAGTGATGCAAGTCAGCAACAGAAGACAAGGTCTGATCTAGGCCCACAAGCAGCTGCAGAGCCTCCAGCTGTTGGCGTGTCCTCCCATGGCTACGTAGCTCCCCCTGGCAGGTTCACTGTAGGATAGAACAGTTGTGTGCCTATGAACAGCCAGAGGAGCTAGCCCAAGCATGCATGTGGCAGAAAGGGTCAACTGCAGGGGTTTAGGCTGGCATCTTGTACTCCTACAGCTACAGAGCTGGTTGTAGTTTCTAGGCTCTGGCCGGGGCAGGGGTGGGGAGGGAGTGAAGAGAGGCCCCAGCAACTGGCATTAGCAAGCATGAATATGTGTGGAATGGTGAAATTTGCAGGGGTCTGCAGTGGCCATGCTGTCTATTTGGTTCCTTTGGTGGTAAAGCTGCTAGATTTGGCTGAAGAATAGATCACTGTGAACCACAATCATTGCCAATACATCACTGCTAGTGGCGACTCTTGCTTTGCTTCCTGGTTCCTACTCTCTCTATACATCTCAGCTTTGCCAACTTAGTTGAGGTGAAACCAAAGTAGGACCTTAGTCCAGTGCCTTAAAGGACTGGGGAAGCTGGCTGATCTCCTGGCTTTTCCTTTCTGGCAAAAAGGACTTTTTCTAGCTGAGAAGTTCCCTCTTGCACTGTACAATGCTGGCTTGGGGAATGGGATGATGAAGGCAAAATGAAGCTGTCTCATCTCTCTTCTTGTGTGGTTATTCTCAGGTTTTTTTTGTTCTGTTATGTTGTCATAAATTTGTAAGTAGACTCCAGAGTTCTCCCAGAGCTGTTTCTGATCAAGGGTGGCTGTGTAATTGTTGATTTTTGTTGGAATTTCCTATGCTGCCATTTTGGTGACTTCTGGTAAAGGTCATTTCTTAATTCCTTTTTATATCTCCCACAGTGCCTAACTTTTGTATAACTTAAAATCTTTAATAAATATTTATCAGATGAAGAAATGGAATGATTGCATGGTACATTTGAAAGATACTGCATTTTGTTTTACAGACTGAGATACTTAAAGGACTATTGATAAGATCTTATTTTTATGTAATCTCTATATCCAATATGGGCCTTGAACTCAAAACCCTGAGATCAAGAGTGGCATGCTTCACCAGTGGAGCCAGCCAAGCACCCCTAGGATTTTTGATATATTTTAATTGTTTTATCCTCAATCTCTGATTTGCCTGCTGAGGTCTACACTTTATTCTCAAATTTCATTCATCTATTCAAAACACAGACTCCTTTGCAGAAAGGCATTGATTTTAATCCTGTAATAGTCCTGTGATCACCACCAGACTCACTACTCTCAGATCACTTCTTGGCTTGACTTAAGTAACAAACACTCCCTAACACCTCTGTGTTTTATCTGTTATAAAGTCCTTCCTTAGGGAAAACTTTTGGAAAATAATTTACAAAGTTATATGCAAGTATTCAACCCTTCATAAAATATTAAATCTGTATAATAGTTGACCAGTGATCTAAGCAATTGGCATTTACATTCTTTATATATACTTTAAAAGAATCTTGGTATGATGTTTAATCTTGAGGTAATGGAGAAAGTGTTTTGCAGCATCCTCCGGATTACCCCTGGCACTTGGTCTCTCGGTTTATAACACAAGAATGTTCATCTGTCCATAATTTGGAGAATTTGGTTCACGTGATACTAAAAAAAGCCCACCTGCCAAGAAAGAATACAGTGTGGCTATGTGCTGCACAGTAGCTTAGGCATCACATAGCCACACTTCCACTAAATACTTCAACAGCTAGTTTTGAAACAGGAAATTCTTTAGGAGGTCTCCAACTACTTGAGCAAATTCTACCAAATTCTACTAAAAGATTTCATATGGTGTATCACACACACACACATACACTCACATGCACACAGCTTTCCAGAGTGGAAAGGAAAGCCCAGCAGGCAGTGAAGTCTCCTTTTTTGCTCCTCTCAAAAGCTTCTTCCATTCCCCTTTCCTTAAGAACCTCATTACTAACTACTCTTTCCTCTCTCCAGCCTATTTTCACTAATATTCTCAAAGATTCAGGGGTGGAAAAAGAGGAAATTAAGAAAAAAAGCACCCTCTTCTTTAAAAGGTTGGGGAACCCTGATAAATGTCTAATTGTGGACCATTTTTCACTGAGCCGATAGATGGGAAGAAAGAGGGAGGCATCAGGGATGCAATAAAATTTAGTACATATGAGGAATTGAAACCTAAGGGGTTGATGGCTCTATTACTCTGCTTGAGCTGCTAGAGCAAAATACCATCAACTGAGGTTTAAATAAAAAAAACATTTATTTCTCACAGCACTGAAAGCCAAGAAGTCCAAGACCAAGATGCCAGTAGACTTGCTGTCTGGTGCAAATCCTTTTTCTGGTTTGCATTCAGACACCACTCATGTCTCTTCCTATGAGGACACTAATCTCATTTATGAGGGCTCCACCCTCATGACCCAAATACCTCCAAAGAACCCCCTACCTTCTAACGACCTTCCCATTGGGGGTTGGGCTCTACTATATGAATTTGGCAAGGGGACGCAAGTATTCAATCCATAGCAGTGGCTTTAGACAGGGTAGACGCCAAGGAAATCTATGAGGGGAGCAGAGTAGAAGGATAGATTTTGCCATGAGATTTCAAATCCAGCAACAAAATCCTTGGAACTATGGGATTCATTCGGCTCAACTGATTTCCTCTCTCCATTCCACCCTCCTCTTCAGAACTGTTTATTTTTTTAAAGATTTTTTATTTATTCATGAGAGACAGAGAGAGAGAGAGAGAGAGAAAGAAAGAGAGAGAGAGGCAGAGACACAGGCAGAGAGAGAAGCAGGCTCCATGCAGGGAGCCCGATGTGGGTGGGACTCAATCTCGGGACTCCAGGATCATGCCCTGGACTGTAGGCAGGTGCTCAATCACTGAGCCACCCAGGTGTCCCCAGAACTGATTTTTGAAAAATTTTATGTGCATAATTTTCACATACTTATTGACAGCTCTGGCTAAGACTATAAAAGTTATATAATAATGGTTATAATGCTACTGAAAAAAATGAAGCCAGCCCTTTCTCATTTCCATCAAGTCCCAGGAAAGTGGCATAGCTGTGTGGCTGCTTAAAACATCGTTTTTGTGTTCTTCAAACCAGTATACCTTAATTCTGTCTCAGAAAAATCACTGGTAAGGCTGTTGGAGATTGGATATGGTGAAGAAATACTAACCTTTGGCACCCATACATTTCAAATTTGTTAGCTGTGGAAGTTACTCTCATTTTGTTCATGAATACATGCAGCTTGGGCATCCAGATAGACAATACATGCTTGAATTCCAGTGATGATGGGCAGCTGACACAGCTCCCTGTGCTCCCCAACTTCAGACCTTCTGATTCAGTAGATCTGGAGTGGGACCTGAGAATTTGCATTTGTAACTACTGCCCAGGTGATACTGATGCTGGTCAACTGTGAACCATACTTTAAAAATCCATCTTTGCTTCAGGTACCACAGTAGTAACTTGCTTCTTAACATATCCCTCATTGGTTGTTTTTTCTTCCCTCCCTCTTTTGCTCCCTTACCAGTATTTCTGAAATCATCTTGCAGGTAAACTATTTATACTCAATCCTTAATTCAGGCCTGCTTCTTTATTTTTAAGACTTATTTATTTATTTTTAAGAATTATTTATTCATGAGAGGCACAGAGAGAGAGGCAGAGATATAGACAGAAGGAGAAGCAGGCTCCTGGGGAGCCTGATGTGGACTTGATCCCAAGACCCCAGGATCATGGACCTGAGCCAAAGGCAGATGCTCAACCATTGAGCCACCCAGGCATCCCTGCAGGCCTGCTTCTAGGGAAACACAAAATAAGACAACCATCTAGACTATTCTTGCCATGATAAACATGGGAGCCTCCTTGCTTAGAGAGATTAGGTTACATGTCCCATGTAACACAAGTGGAAAAGTCTAGCTGTGACATGATGCTGTCTCCTTGACATAATGCTTGCCCCTTATAGAGTGCTCCATGAAGGTTAGAATTAAATTCATTAGTGTTGATCAACTATCTCACAAGTATTAGAATCAGAACTTGCTATTGTTTGAAGTCTCAAAGTTACCACTACAAGTATTTCATGTTTTAGAGCAGACCCATGCATCTGGAGAGGTGACCAAATTTGTTTAAGCAATTCTCCCAGCACCTGAAGACTGGGATGGATTTGGCTCTGCATTGACACTATGGTCCTTTAGTAGAATTGTGGTCTAGGGTTGCACTCTGAAAACTCAAATGGCAGCCTGGACAAGTTTACAGCTGCTTAATAGCCGGAGTCTGAACATCCTAATGCCCTCCTCTGGAGATAATTAGACCCACTGTCTGCTGTCACTGCTGCCCTTTGATTCCTTGTTTTGTATTAGCCAAGAACCCAGCTCCATCTCCCTAAAGTATGTATCATCTTTGCTTCAGCTCACCACTCTTAGACAATTTTGTGGTGATTTTTTTTTCTCCCTTCTTTTTATGGAGGATGGGAATTTTTTCCTCTGCACAGAACAAAGCATATGTTGCAATTTTTGAGTGGTCTTATGATTGAATCACACCACTCTTTAAACAGACTTGTCTAAAATTTAGAGGTGGTTGAATATTCAAAGCTTAAAATCAGACAGGGCTCTGGCTTCATAGATCAGTCAATCACTGAGCACTGGGAGCCCAGAGAGAATTGTACGTAACAGGAAAATAATATGTAATTGCGTGAACGATTCACTTTATTGGTTTCCTTGGGATTAAGCTTGTACCATCTATAGTAGTTTTGACAGCAAAGGAAGAAGAAAAGGGGAAAACTGTGTGCAATTTTCATAACTTATTCTTAATAGAATGAAATTTGAATTGAATTGTGATAAGCTAAAAAAAAAAAAAAGAAAGAAATGCTTAAAGTGAATTTAAGTTCAAGCTGATTTACTTTAATTAATTTCAGTGATGGTGAAACAAGCCAGATTTTAGGCTTGGGAGTTAGGACAATACCCAGAACACAGAAAAATAAATAAAGAAGGGAGCTTTGCATAGTCCATGTAAAATGTCAATACCACTTGCACCATGAGTAGAAATACTTTAAATCAATGGTTTAGGGTTCTTACAGGGAGTCCGTTGGAACAGCCTCATTTAATACAAGGTACCTCTGAATCAGGCCTGATTTTGTAAATCTATTTGTACAAAATCAGAATAAGAGAGGTATCTTGAAACAACTGAGCTACTAAGTGTCTGGTAGCTACAAAATTCTACTACTATCACTAATAATAATAATAAAAAAATAATAATAGCAAACACTTATCTATTGCTTATTTCTAGGGCCAGCTTCATGGGTATGTGGTCAGCACAGCCACCTAGTGTCTCTTAGTCAGAAGGGAGACCCTCACTAGGGTTTAATATCCTGCAGTTCCTGTCTTAAAATTCTTCATAATCTTGTCTTTGATTCTAAAGACCAATGAGACAATGGAGCATGTGTTGGAGACCTGGAGTCCAGCTCATATGCAGTACCGCCTCCCACTGCCCCTTGTGTCTCTAGGATATGTGCTCAGTTGCCTTCTTTCCCACTCCTTGGCACTTGGGGACCATGCTGACTTCCCTCTCCTACATCTGCCCATTGACCACTGCTGCCCTCTCTCCTCCCCTGGTTGGGGGGCAGGTGTGGGTGCAGGGAAGATTGAGCCCTAATCCCTAAGACTATGAATATAATGAGATATTGCACCCATGATTGTGTTATATTACATGGCAAAAAGGGTTCTGAGACTTAATAAAAATTCCTAATAAGTTCACATTGTGTTAATCGAAAGGGAGATCATTTAAGTGGGCCTAAACTAATCAAATGGGACTTTAAAAAGCAGTGAGTTTTCTCTGGCTGGGAGCAGAAGAAGAAATCAGAGACTTTTTTTTAAAGTGGGAGAAGGACTTGGCATAACACTGCTACATTGCAGATGGTAAAAGACATGCAAAAAGAAATGTCCAGGGCAGGGGAGGTGTCTGGAAGCAAAGAGTAGCCCTTGCCTAACAGCTTGAAAGGAAACCAGGACATCAGACCTCCAGCCACGGCACCTGGATTTTGAAAACAACATGGATCATCTTAGAAAAGGATTCTTCCTCAACAGTCTGCAGTAAAAACTCAGCCGGACTTTGATTTTGACCTTCTGAGAGCTCAGCCAAATCAGCCTGGGCTTCTGACATACAGCACTGTGAACCAATAAATGGGTGTTGCTTTAAGATGTTCAGTTTGTGGTAATTTGTTACACAGCAATAGAAAACTAATACACCTCCATCCTTCCTAAGTGGTCCTTTGGCATTATTTCTTTTTAAGAGGAAGTCAGTTACTACATGAAATTAATGGTTGGTTAAGGCAGACTCTTAAAATACAGCTTTTCTGTGGTTACATACACCTATAAACAGTATTCTTCTATGAGATAATTTATGACAATGCTGAATAGTTTAATGAGCCACAACATTTATAGTCATGTTAAATAAAGACAATCAAATAGGCATTAAAATATAGGAATCCTGGAGGGTTCTAAGACAAATTCTTGGCCTCACTCATGTCATGCACATATTTTGTGCAAGATATTATAAAACTTAAGAGTAATATTGTAATTTCCTACCTCTCTGATGATCATGTTTATTCTAAAAAAGTGTTAGAGAAAGTGAGAACAAGACTGGCCTCAGTGTGTGTGTGGGGGTTATATGATATTCCTTGACCTCTGTTTTTTTTATCTTAATCAGTCATTCTGTCTTTTTTGATGAAAATGATTCTCTCATGAAGTCAGAGGGGGTCTTCAAAGTTCAGCTCCTATGAGAAACATGTTGGTGAGTAAATGAGGCAAGGAAAAAGGAAGGAGGATTTGTGCTGGACAGAAGGGAGCCCATATGATGTGCTGCCAGGATTGAGGCTTGGGCCAGAGCTGGGCCCAGTCTCCTCGTGCTAGAGCTTGAGCATCATGCCATTGTGATTAAACCTTCAAACTCCTCTCCTGAAGCATCTGAGTCACCCAGAAAAAAAAATAAATCAATGATACACTCTGAATAAATGAAATTTAAGTCAAGACCCGTATTTCACACTTACTCCTCAGTGGAGGGAGTTTTATTTCACGTTATATTTTTAAATTGTGTGTGTGTGTGTGTGTGTGTGTGTGTGTGAGAGAGAGAGAGAGAGAGAGAGAGAGACCCAGCCAGGAGACTCTTAAACACAGCTTGCTACCAACCATTATTTATGCTCCGTTTCTGAGCGGCACCTAATAACTGCTAATTAAGTCTTTTGTAGCCTGACTCTGAGCTAATTAGGGTTAATTGAGCCTGCTTGTGCATTAGCTATTCTAGCTCTTGTCCTGATAATCAGGATTTTGGAGCACATTGAATATTTAGTCAGTCTGTTAGCTTAGACTTCTTTCTACCAGGCATTGTGTTACAGGCCTTTGTCATATGTTAATGGGTGACAGTGGGCTACTCTCTGCTTGATTTGCACCTTGCTTTATGGTGTGCATGGGTGTTTGTGTGTGTGTGTGTGTGTGTATGTGTGTGTGCGTGTATAAACAGCCAAGGAATATGATAGAAGAATGAGTCCCAAAAGAATGGACAAGCAGCAAGATTGGTGTTGTTATTTCAGCTTTGATTTTTAATCATTAAAGAGATTCACTAAGGGATATCTTTTCTCAGTGAAAGAGAATGGAGTTTTCAAGGCTGTATTTGTGGTCTATAAATAAAACATTTTTAGTCTTCTTTCCTAATCCCATTTATTGATTAGATGGCTGTATCTTTGAACTGATTTTGAACTGTGGTATAACAGGGACCAGGATACATATCATGACTGTTGTCATTATGACTATTTTCAGCATGATCAGTTAATTCATATGAATAGCCTCTTTGAGAGCTCCATTTCACAGCATTTCAGATCATTGATAATGCAGTATGTTTTTGAAACTTAAAAGAAAAATCTCTTATCTTGGAATCTCATTTAATTGTTTGGCTGTCTTTACCACAAAACCAATTCTACATAAAACCCAATTGTGAAACATGTCTTCTCTTTAGTTTTTCATGGTTGTACCTTCCAAGGAGATAAAGTTTACCAACAAAAACTGAAATGCTTTTTAACATCATTTCACACCTTTTCTAATATCACCAAACAGTTATTCAACTTATTTATGAGTATTATCTGAGGAGCCAGAATTTAAAACAAATAATGTGGCTATAACAAACATAAACACTGTGTTTCTTTTTTTCTTTCTTTCTCTTTTTTTTTTCTTAAGAGGGAGAGAGAGAGTGGGTGTGCACACTTGAGCAGGACGGAAGGAGAGGGGGAGAGAGAATCTTAAGCATGTTCCACATCCAGCCAGAGCCAGACATGAGGCTAAATCTGACAACCCTGAGATCATGATGAGCTGAAATCAAGAGTCAGATGCTTAACCGACTGAGACACCCAGGTGTCCCAAAAAACAATGTTTCTTTAATGAAACTCTGACAGGGAGATAGAGAGAGGTCATCCTTGGAGCAAGAAGTCCAGCTGGCTTTTCTTTTCTATCTCATATACACTTAGCAAGAGTTTGTTGAATGAGTGACTGAATGAATGAGTTAGTGAATGAATGTGTATGAATAACAGTAATTCATACAGTTACCTTCTCTGTCTCTATACAAACAATCTAGATATTTATGTCATGTGATTCTTTAATTCTATACTTTTGTTAGGTTAGCAGGTGAAAAAAATCATTAATTTTGACCTCTCTCTTTACAGATGATGAAACTATGGATTACAGAGGTCAAGTGATGGACCCAAGTTCACGCATAATTAAATACTGGCAAAGCTGAAATCTAAACCCAGGGGTAAAGTTGATGGGTTTCATTGTGAATGGAAATTCTGAGCACTGAAAAAGTCTGTGTCTGGTCATTGGCTGCAAGCTCCTTTACCTTCAGAAAGAAGACCAAGCCAGTTATAGAGGCCAATGTTCTAAACCTCCATCTTTGCACAAATGCCCATTTGGCAGAGGCTATTGCTGAACATTTACTTTACTTTATGAAATTTGTGTAAATGTGGTCCAAAGAAATCTTCATTACAAAGCTCTTAATTTACAATAGAAAGCTTCTTTTAAACACATGTCCAAATAATATAACTAATTAATTATGTATATATGGATATGCCCATACATCAAAAGCCTCAAAGAAAGTTAAAAATAAATGGGGGTATATAACTTCATAAGCAAAACTATGCATAAGTTTGGTTTCTTTTTAATTAAATCCAAAATTAATCAATAAAATTATTACTTAATATATTACCATTGAGCTCCTAAAAAACCTTGTTTCATGGTTTTAAACCAACGATTCTTTTATATGTATGAAAAAAGTACTGCCAACAATCGGCAGTGCATCGAAATAATATCTAATTACTTCAGTAGGTAGGGGAAATAATAGAATCTAAATTGTGGCCTAAAAAAACTGCAATTTAAAGCCTGCATGCTGCTGTTAAGATTTATGATCATACTAATCAAGTTGATGTCAGGGTTTATTTCATAATAGGGATTTTATGATTCAGGAAAACAACTATGATGGCTGAGAACAAGTTAAATGGATTTTGTCCGAAGTATTGTTCCAGAGAATGATGTGAACATGTACTGCAGTGCTTCCTAGGGAATTCCTCCATTTCTTTTCCTCATAGCTCCCTATATTCTATTGTGATTAATACTACAGGAAATTCTTGATTTTTTTCTTGTATGATTATGATTATAGGCAATTCTTGGGGGAGAGCAGCATGCAGAATACTGATAATTAGAATTAATCAAATTATTCAAGGATTCACTACTAGTTCTTGTTTTATCTACATTGAACCACTGTTGTGATTAGACCTGGAATTTAATTTGTAGACATTGACTTTAATTTATAGAAGTGAGGACACGGAGGGGTCAATGCCATTTAAAGAAGCTTTATTGCTCACAGTTCCCAAGAGAAGGCAATATGCCACACTGTGCAGGCCCATGTGGGAAAGTCTGTAGGTTGGTCAGGAGGCAGAAAAAGCAAAGGAGAAGGTGTAGCCCAGAGCTCTATTGTGGCTTAGGGAAAGAATGAGGTAGGGTAGACAAGCCTGAGCAAGTTTAGGATTGGACAGTTTAAGTAATTTCAGCAGGCTCTGGGCTGTAGATGGTCTCTGATTAGGCAGGACCTGACCTTAGAGCAGGGGAAATATTGAATCCCTGAGTGTTACATAAAGGAGTTATTGGGAAGTGGGCTTTGGATTGGTTGGTTTGCACAGGAAAGCTGTGCTAACAGAAGAGTGATTTTCTATCTTGGAATTAGCTAGCCCTGGGAGGGGCAGTCTCTCCCAACCTGCATGGCACCAAGATGTCCAAGCATCATAAAATACAGAAAATAGAAAACATGAATAATACAACCATCCCTGAAGTACTCTCTCTCTGTTCTCCCTCTCTCTTCTTGTCCTGTCCAACTTCAAAAGCAAAGATTGGTCAAGGGATGAGGAAGAAGAATCTGGAAGTCCTAAAAGTAAATAAGCCCTAGATTTGATAACCAAAAAAGGGCATGAATTAACTAGATAATTTTATTGAGTCCTTGGACTCTGCATTTGAGGGACTGAATTCAAATCTTCACATTTTATCATCTAAATATCTATTCTATGGGATGCCTGGGTGGCTCAATCAGTTAGGCAATCTGTCTTCAGCTCAGGTCATGATCTTGGGGTTCTGGGATGGAGCCTTGGGTAGGGTTCCCTGCTCAGTGGGATGTCTGCTTCTTCCTCTCCCTCTGCTGCTCTCCTTGCTTGTGTGCTCTCTCTCTCTGCCAAACAAATAAATGAATAATCTGAAAAAATACATTTTCTTTTTCTTTCCTAGCTTTCCCCTTAATCTTTCTCCTTTCCTCTTCTCTCTTTCTTCTTTTATTTCCTGTTTTCTTTTAACAACAACAACAGAAATGATTGTGCTCAAATTATACAGTACACTGACTGAGTCCTGGTGATACAAGGATGAAAAGAAATATCAATATCCATATCCTCAAAGAATTGGTAGCAAAACACTGCTGAAATATGACTATTTTTTGGACACTCTGGGAGCTTTTCTAAGAAGAGTGTGTGAAGGAGGACACATGGAGCAGGGAGGTTCTCAGAGGAAGAAACTCAAGATGAAAATGGACAGCACTTGAAAGGTATCAAAGGGAGCAGCCATTCCAGAAAGAGCAAGGACGTGTGCTGCCCAGTGGTGAAGGGAAATGTGTCGTTACTGGACAGAAAGTAGTTGAACTGACTGAAGCATAGTGACTATGGGAAGTGGAAAACATTAGGTGAGAAATAAGGTGGGGGCCAGATCATGAAGGGCCTTTTATGTCATACCATGGAGTTTGGATTCTATTCCCTCCATCCACAAACACTAATTGAGCACTATTTTCAGACACCACTCAAAACACTGGGACTACAGCAGTAAACAAGACCTCAGAAGTCCACTTACATTTCAGCCTAAATACCTCAACATCAACAAACAAATGTATAAAATAGTGGTATAAAACAAATGTATAAAATAGTGGTACCTGTAAGGAGAAGGACCGGGAGGGGGTTGCTATTTTAAATGGGGTGATCAGGGTGCCCAGGAGGCTCAGTTGGTTTAGCATCTGACTCTTGATTTCAGCTCAGGTCATGATCTTAGGGTCATCAGTTCAAGCCCCACGTTGGGTTCTGCACTGCTGTGTGTAGGGAGTCTGCTTGAGATTCTCTCTCTCCCTCTGTCCTGCTCTGCTCTTGTGCTTGCTGTCTCTCTCAAATAAACGAATAAATCTTAAATAAATAAATAAATAAATAAATAAAGTGATCAAGAAAGCTCCCCAAAGCACAAGTCACTTAAACAAGGGTTTATTGAGCTCTAAAGAAGGAGCATTTTAACAGACCCAGGCAGTAAGGGGAAAAGTCCTAAGAATGTCTTAGGCGGAGGCAGGAATGAGCTGAAGCTATAGTTATTTGAGACAACCAGGAGAAACTGGGAGGCAGGAGCTGTGTGAGTGAGGAGTTGGTGGTGGGAGTAAGGTTCAAGACATGGGCAGGGTCCTACCTATCTAATTACATAGGTGAGAGGGGGAATTGCATTTCATTATGTGATGGGAAACTTTTGGGAGTTGTGACAAAGCACATAACATGATTTATATTTTACAAAGATGACTTAGATGTTTTAAATCTTAATTGGATGGTGGCCTCCCAAATATATATACTCACCCAAATTCATCAAAACATATACAGTATCTATGTATTCTATGATACCTAAATTATGCCTCAAAAATATTTTTTTTCTCAAAAATACTTTTAAATGATAATTTTTCTGGCTGTATGGAGATGCGTGCAGAGCCAGGTAGTGTAGAAGTAGAAGATGTACTGTCAGATTTTTTTCTTCGCCATCAACTGAGAGTCACTGAAAAACTGCAGAGAGATGGAATCTGATTTATACCTTTGAAAAATAACTTAAACGATGGAGTACAGAATGGATTGGGAGCCTGAGAACAGGAAACCTGATTAGAAGTCCACTATTGCAGTAGTGCAGGTGGGAACTATCAACAGGGTTAGCACAGACAAAGAAAAGAAATAATTAAAGTATTCAGGACATGGAATTGCCATGATTTGGCCATTAGATAAAGGAGTGGGGATTGAGAAGCATCTAAGATGAATGATTCACAGGTTTCTGGCTTTGCAGATTGGAGAGCACAGGATACATTTATTGAGGTAGAAGTCACAGAAAAGAGGAAATTATATGCAATGTGTTTAAATTGGGATGTTAGGTAACACACAAGTGGAAATGACCAATATGTAGCTGTAGATAAAGGGCTAAGAGCTGACAGTGCTAAAGTCCTTAAATAATAATTTTTGAGTTGTTACTAAATGAATATTGCTTAAAACTTTAAGTATGAATATGGATGCCCTGAAAGAGTGCTAAATCATGGCCTACAGTCTTCAGAATTCCTTATTGTGGAAGGATGACTCACATCTCCATAATTCATGTCATTCAAACAAGTCTTTACCAAGCACTTATTAAGTGCTTGGTGGTAAGTGAGGCAGTATGATTGATTTTAAAAAACCCTGTAATTTACATGGAAGTTTTCTCTTAATGGGAGCTGGATGCACAAATTGGCTACCAGATTTATCATACCCTTTAAAATCTATCAACTCTTAGCTTCATTTTATAGAGGAATTATCATTTATTGTATGCCGAGTATTTGCCTGAAGCTGGGTGATTTTCAGATAAAGTAAATCACTTTGTGATAGGTTGAATTCTAAGGTGTCCCCAAGATTTCCTGTCAGTGATGTACATGCTCTACATGACCTTGAGTCTGAACACAACAGGTTTCGCTCCATTGATTAGGTTATGTTTTATGGCACAACTGACCTTAAAATAGGGAGATTATCCAGATAAACGTGAGCTAAACACAAGAACCAATTAAAAGCAGAGACTTTTCTCTGGCTGGTGACAGAAGAGGAAATCAAAGAAATGTGTTCTGTCTGGCCTAGGAGCCACACAGTGTGGAACCACAAGCAGCTTCTAGTTGCTGAGAGCAGTTCCTGACCAAAGCTAACAAGAAAATGAGGATCTCAGTGCTAAAACTGTAAGGAAGTGGATTCTCCTCACAGGCTGTGAGCTTGAAGAAGATCCTAAGTGCCAGATGAAAAACACAGTCCTGAAACCTGTAACCTTGGTTTCAATCCTGAGAAATCCTGAGCAGAGGATTTCCAACCATTCTGGGCCAGACTGCAGGCCTACCGAAGCTGCAAGGTAATAAATAGGTGTTAAATCGGTGACAATTTGTTATGCAGCAATAGGAAACTGGCACATACTTAATACCCAGGAATTCTCCATGTAGAGTCTCAGAAAGGTAAGCAACAGCGCCTTGCTCCAGATGCTGGTAAGTGGAGCAGCACAGATTGCAACCAGGTAAGCTAACTCCTCCCCACTGCTTCCTTCACTCAACTCATCCAGAGAAACATCCAGTAGGCAGGAGAGTGGTGGTGCTATGGGTGGAACTGAAGCGTAGCATCCTCACTGGAAGCCCTTTGTTTTCGCCTCTGAGCTGGGCCACCTCTGCTCACATCCACAACACAGCGTCTGCTGCCTCTCTGGAGTCCTATGGTCTGTCCGCCTCCAGGGAGAGCAGTGAACACCCATCTCATGTACCAATTAATCTTTGACCACTAAGGCTGCCTAACAGAGGTGGCAAGGGTGAAATAAACTCATGTTTTTTAGGAACCGAGCTGAGACCCCTGATTTATTTCACCTTGTGTGTGAAACAGCAGCTAATGATTTTTGGTTCACTACCCACTGGACTAGTTTGGGGTAAAGCTGTGTAGGTGTAATCGCAGGAGAACACAGTTAGGGCATGAGCCACTGGACTCCTGGTGCGGCTATAATTCATCATCCCCCAGGCTCAAAAGGCTTGGGTAGCCAGGGAACATTTACTATGGTCTTATAAAAAGGTGTCAATATCTGAATGACCCTTTGTGTATGAGCAGGTGTGTATTACAGTTCTAGCTTTACCCAGATAAACCCAACAAATATTCCCTTTGTGTCAATCACAGCCTAGTAGTAAAGATGCCTGGTCCTTAGGAGCCTTACTTTTAACATGAATATAGCAACACCTTATGGGAATATTGTAAAGATCAAATGTGATAATATACACAAAAATGCATTACAAACTGCAAAGTGCAATTCACACTTAGGATGTTACTCAATTGGGCTCAAGGTAGTTGTCTATAAAAAACCAAAACTTTTAATCTTTTGAAGCTTTAAGCATGTAGAAGCTGCTAGAGGGGAATCGTCAGCAGCTGAATCTGTCTTCCCTGTGTTAAACCTCCACACCCCATCCTTCTGTCTCTGTCTCCATATCTGTGTCTCTATCTCCATCGGTCTCTCTCTCTCTCCCTTTGTCTCTCTCTCTCACACATACATATATTACTATGAAGTGAGATGATCCACTTTAACATCTTCAATCCATCCTTAGAGCACCTTGAAAAATGCTCAGGTCCCAAACGAAGTGTGTTCAGTGACACCTGATCTCATACTCTGACCTCATGAAGACAAGGTGGCATTACTTACCCCGAGTCTGCACTTCCTTCAAGTTGAGTAGACCTGCCTGCCATCCGTGGAGTCCTACTGGACCCAGCCACATCAGAACCATGGACGAGACCTGAGACAGCTGCCAAATGAAATGCTGAAATGGGTAGGGAAAATAAATAGAATTTTTTCAGCTTCTAAAAGGGAATTACCTTCCCTGGTGAGTGAGGAGAAGAAAAATCACTGAGAGAGTGTTGGAGAGTTACTTAAAACACATTTTTATGCATCGGACAACAGCAAGAAATTTGTCAGCAGTGGGCAGCATCGTGGTTTGCCAGGCTATAAAAAGGTTATGCAAACAGTAACCCAAAAAGAATAGAAACACATTAGAATTTATAGGCCTAAATTGCTCACTATGTAAATGAAGCTTTCAAATATATATGGTTTATGGAAATTAATGTCTTATATTTATTACTCAGCTCCGAGATTAAAATTGGAACCACACTGATTAGGTAACATTACAAATCAATTCCCATAGAGAGAAATAATAATAATACATCAAAGTACAAATGCTCTGATTAAACAACTTGATATATAAGAAGAAGGATGTGTGCTTCTCCTGACTGCTGTTTCTGAATTCTAGTCAGTTTTCTCCTTATTCTTCCCAAAACAATGGGCTGAAAGGAAACGGACAAGCTGGTTATGACACTTCCTATTTCAGTAAACACCCAGGGAGAAAAAAGAGGGAGAAAGATCTGGGCTCCTTTCCTGCAAGTTAAATATCAAATCATGTGAAATTTGTGTTGCTGAATGTAGAGACACTTCAAGTGCTATAATCAATGTAGCAGTTAGCCAAAGAGAAGGCAGGAAAGCAAACAGTGTATCACTGGACCAGCCTTCCATCCAAGTATCTCAATTTCCCTTATTTCTTTCAGGCAGGGGAGCAGGGTTATAAAGTGGAAGGAATAATATTAAAGGCTGGAAGCATCCATTACTAATTCAGTCCTGTGTGCTCAGGACCTACGGAAACTGTTAGGATTCATGATGTCCACAAACATTAGAACATTTTATTTCCAAGTGAGGAAAAGAAGATTTTACCCAAAGATGACAGAATGAAAGTAAATTTAAATCTCAGTGCCTTTCGGGGTGCCATGGGAGGAAGGAGACATTTCTAGAAAGATGCTTTCAGAGACTTCCGTGGGAGGATTTTGGAGCACAAACAATGCTAGTAGAAGTACCATACGCCTACATGATTTGGGACCACAACTCCTTTATGAAGAGGCAGAGTGTCCCTGTTAGGGACAGATAAATAAAATTTAAAACAGACAAGTACATATTTTTTAATTAACAAAGTGACTCCCTTCATCATCTTGCTTCTGTCCAGATCCAGCCCAAGTGTCTCATTTAGAGTAAATCACAGATAGCGAATGGGGAAAAGTTTCTCCACTTCATTAAAGAATGTGGTAGACCTTTAATGTAGCCTCAGGATTTTATAGCAGTACATTTTCCCCCTCATGTCCATCTTTCATGAAGGTAAATATAATGACTATATTCATCCCGTGTTGGGATGTCTTAGGTAGTCCTGGAGAATTCTGACTTCATGTCAACTATACCCGCAGGCATTGGGTGATATGCCAGTGTTGGGCTCCTTGGGCTTGACTTAAACATCTGCAGCATTAGGTACACCCAGAACTGAAAAAAAAAAAAGAGGTATTGGAACTTGCTAACTGGCACATGTTGTATTGGTAAATAGTGTCTGCTAGCATCAGAATGTCATTTCATCTGGAGACTCTACCGAGTAAGATAAGCATGTTTATTTCACCAGACTCATCGGTTTTTGAATTCATTTGTGTTAGTGCTTTCATTGTTTTGCCATCATCCTGGATGTCCATGCCCAAATGTTTCTATTTTCAAAATGAGTGTTCTGAGAATCATGTGCAGGAGCCTGTACCAGGTGCTTTAGCAGACACCAGGGTGAAGGAAGTGAGAGCCTCACCTTGAGAGGCTACAATCTGCCAGTGAAGATAGGGCAGATAAATAATTACCTTGTTTTATTATTAATTTTAGCATCACAAAAGAGATGCAGGCCCTGACAGGCTCTCGTTGCCACGCAGCCTTGGGTACTTCTCACTCAAGTCCCAATTCAATTCACTGATTTGATTCACATCCTGATCTCTGTTATGTGATAATGGTTTCTCCTCACCTGTTTATCCTTTTAACCAGAAAAACTTTCTATTCTGCTCATTTGGTACCAGCCACAAACTTATCTCAGTTTTTGGTTTCATTATTTCTTTTCCTGCAGCTAGTGTTCTCTGAGAATAGGGGAAGGCTTCATGAAGAAACCAGCATGGCAGCTGGGGTTAGGCTGTGGGAAACAAAAGCCAAGATGTCAGCTACCTCTGCTTCTTGGACCAGCCAAACCTCCCCGGAGGTAACAATGATGTGTAGCCTCTATATCTGTGGCCTTCATTTAGGTCAGCTAAAATAATAATAATATCTAAATAATATCTATTAGCTTCAGAACATCCCCATTTCATCTGGAGACTACCAATTAAGATAATCATGTTTATGGCCCAGATAGAACCTGGTCACATAGAAATCAGTATGAAGGGGGGTGAGGGCCTTTCTTGCAGAAGAATCATCATGAACCAAGACAGAAAAGGGAAGGCATATGTGTTTAGGTGTTTCTGCAGTTTGGCTGGAGCACAAGGGACAGACACACAGGAAACTCATGGGAGGGCCAACTTTAACAGTCATGTTAGGGTAACATGGAAGATTTCAAATATCTGAGGTGTGAAAACTGAATTTTCTTGGTATCGGGAAAATAGGAAAGATTTTTGAACCAGAGAGCACAAGATCAGAGCTACTCTTAGGAAGGAGTAATTTGGTAGCTATGCATGGAATGTTTTAGAGTCCAAGGAAAGAAAGAAAAGAAGGAAAGAGAGAGAGAGAGAAAATTGGAAAGGAAGGCAATTGGAAGAAAGTAGTTATAAAGGTTCACAAACACTATGCTGATCTAAATGAGGGCTACAGGTATAGAAAAAGAGGGTACTCCTTATTGTTGTCTCCAGGGAGGTAGGGCTGGACCAAGATGCAGTGGTAACCTGAGTCTTGGCTTTTGTTTCCAACAGCCTAACCAATGGAATACCTTATAAAGTTTGTAGGAAGCAAATGGGAGGCAGGAGCAGAGTGTTCAAGAAGAAGCAAGAGGGAAAGCAATATTTCTCCAGACTGTAAAAGGTGTTCCCCTAGACTGCAGGGAGACAAGACCGGTCTGTGGCTCATGGAGTTGGCGGGGGGCAGGTTCCCAAAGAAGCCTGGTTGCATGCAATCCATGACAAGCTCTTAGGCACAGAGCACCCAGCCTTGTGAGATTTTTTTTCCTCCCATGTGTGGGAGGAAGGGCCTAAAGACTCAATGCAAACAGAGGAGGGATATATCTCATCACCACAGACATCTAATAAATGGGGGCTCCCTCTAGCATCCCCTCATCATGGATGTCCTAGATGGCAGATGACCTGACCCATGGGTGCGGGAATGGAAGGAACCCTAGAGGTGCCGACTTTAAGTCAATCTCTTGCCAACAGATCAGGGTTAGGATTCAAGTGAGAAATTACACTGATTCAGAGAAAATTAAAATTGTTCTATTTTTTATCCACCTGGATTTGTGTATTGGACTTCACATACTCTAAATATTTTACATATTTTTGTCTTCTGGGTATATAGTACAGCATGTGCTAAAGCAGTCTATGCTCAATAAATAGGGGTACATAAACATAAGTGGATGAGATTCAAGATAAATCCAATCTACAAACACATTTGTCTTATAGTACATAATAATAGAAATGTCTGTGTATATATTTACTATTGATAGCTGCCTATTTTTTCTCTAAATATCTTATTTCTTTGTTTTGAAAATCAAATTACCAGACCACATTCAAGTAAAATTCTTTTGCTCATCTGAAAGTTCCTGATTTTTTTTCTTTCCTTTTCTTTTTTTAAATTCAAGGTAAACCTAATATTGCTCACAGATTTTAAATCCCAAGAGATAACAATTGTTCTATTTAGTCACAGCCTTAACTGTGAGGAAAATAGAACTATTTTGCAGAAAAGAAATTTAATTAAGGCTTTAGCAGCAACAAACACTTAGTTAAAAAAAAATCAGGCAATCACTTGCTTTCCTTGCCACATTTTACATTTCTTAAATTAGTATATTTGCATCGATTTACATCAGAATTGAGTACATTTGCTGACATTATCTGCCCCCAGATTTGGGTTTGTTTATTGACCCCAGCAATGTCACACAGGGGCACCTGCCAACCTATGTATTCATTCCTGTGCACTGAAAACATCTGGTAAGTCTCAAATGGGTGCAGCTAGGAATGTCCTCTCATATTGACTCCCATTTACATGTGGGACCAGGCATTTTTTTCGTGGAAGGAGAGCCTCTGCTACAGTGATTGAAACTTCCCTACGCTAAATGCTGACCAAGAAAAGGAGGACTGTCATATAAAGCCTGATTGTCTTCTCCTGATTCCAATTTGGTTATATATGAAGGTTCTACTTGTCTTAGAATAGAAGAGATTGTCTAAAGAATCTCTGATGAGTTTGATGTCAATGATTGTTTTTTACCATGTTTCTACGGCACTAAGTTTTCAAAATGGTTGGGGTCCCTTACCTCATAGTTAGCTTGGAGAGACTGTGAGGTAAACACATCAGACAAGCTAAGAGATAGGAATTGACATATTCAAGGTCACATAGGTGGCTTAAGGCACCATGAAAATGAGCACATAATCTTCCTTTAATAACACTTCAGTCACTGATTGTTCTGCCGAAGCTTCTAAGAGCCTATTATGTGCGCGAGGTACAGTGGAGGTCCTTGGAATAAAAATATCAAGAGGCATAGTCTTTGTCATTAATGATGGTCTAGTACTTTATAAAAGATTGGTCAGGAAGGGTGGCAATTATAAAACAACATAATAAATACTTTGAGGGCTTTCTAGAAGAAAAGAACAGTTTTCCAGACTGGTTTTACTTCCTGTTGTAAAACATAAGAAATATAATTTAATCCAGCTATTCTACCTTTCTTTGTTGTTGTTCTTCCATTACTCTCATGCTTTTACAGATCCAATGCCCCAGGACTATGCACAGCTATGGATTTGTAGCAAGGAGTGATTTGGTCTCAAGAAATGGAATTTGTCTTAAACCGGCTTAAGTATAGGGAGATCTATTTTAAGGACACAGAAGTAAGTCACAGAAGCTCAAAGCAGGAAACCTAAATAGGCCCCCAGGTGGAAGGAGGACTGCATTTTGGAAGACATTGAAAAGCAACAAGGACAAAAGTAGTTTCTCTCCCTGTCTCCTTTGCTCCCTCATTTTACCAAATCACTTGCAGGGGCATTTTGTTTTTGCATTTGTCCTGTTTTCCTATATGAAAGACAAAATGCACTAGACAACTAAGGTGACAACTAAGACCCATCTCTTCCATTGTATTGGTGGGGACGGAGAAGGATGGAGTTTTCCAAGAAGAAATTATGAGCAAAGGAAACACATCAATAAATATCAGTTACTAAAAAAAAATAATAATAATAATAATATCAGTTACTTAGATAACTGTTCTGGGGCTTCTTGGAATGCAATATCACTAGATATTTGGATGAGGAGTTATTTATGTATTAAAATAGATAAGATGCTTATCAAGTTGGTAGAATCTGTAAATATACCTCAATTCATTTCTACTGAAAAATTCTAGAAGTGACCAAAAGATATATGAAAGAAAAAAATTTTGCCAGCATTGAAAATCAAGAATGTGTGCCAATGACAATTTTGAAGACTTTCTAGAAGAAAAGAGCAGATGGCTTTGGATCAATCCATTAAGAAACAAAGTTTATTGATACTTAGAAAAGGTCTTTATCCTAGAAATGTAGGATAATTTGACATTAAGCAATATAACAATATATCTCACCACATAAACTTTTAAAAGAAAAAAACAATAGAAGCTAAATGCATATATATGTGTGTATATATATATATATATATTTTAATATCACTCCCCTTCTCTATAAATATTCAAAACCTGAGGACCAGGATTCAACCCTAATTTGTTTAAAATTATCTTCTAGAAACCTATAGTCAGACTTATTTTTTATATTAAAAACAAAAATTCCCATTGTACCAGAATAGCAAATTTCCTCAGGTTTATTCCATTTCTTCAGAACTCATTGACTACTCTTTCAGCCCCAAATAAATAAATAGCAGGAGCTGAAAGTCTTATTTCAATTCAGCTTAATTTAAAATATACAAAGACCCAGTAATATAAATAGCTTCTCTAGGTGCAACTAGGTCTATATTTTTTTAAGATTTTATTTATTTATTTATTTATTTATTTATTTATTTATTTATTCATTCATTCATTTATTCATTCATTCATAAGAGACACACAGAGAGAGGCAGAGACGTAGGCTGAGGGAGAAGCAGGCTCCCAGCAGGGAGCCTGATGCAGGACTTGATCCCAGGACCCTAGGATCATGACTCAAGCTCAAGCCATGACACTGAACCACTGAGTCACCCAGGTGCCCCAAGGTACAACTAGATATTCTCTGAGATATCTCTGAAATACTTACTCCATGTTTTCATTTCCTCTCTTTCTCCCTGGCTCTTCAATTGGCATCTAGAGTATGAGCACAACCTTCATAACTGTGACATTGGAGAAAAGGAGAACCTTTGGCTTCTTATGAGCCTCTGCGTGTGCACTGTCTGCTCGATGAGATGTGTATATTCTGTTCATGCCTTTATTTAACCTCTGTGGTCCATTGAACTGTGGTCTCTTCTTCTTTGGCTCTGTGTGGGCCTCATGGCTTCTCCATGCTTGGTCAGTATTCCTGCAGGTCCCTCTGCTATAGCTTCTCTCTGTGAATCCTTGTCTTAATCTCCTTTGGACTGTAAATGAGACTACCCATCCATCAGCAAGTCACCCCATGAAGTCACCCCTCCAAGCAAGCCCTATGGAAGGCATTCTGGACAGACTGGAACAAGAATCACCCCAAAGAATTCCTTGTTCACTCTCTTTCTGCCTGACTCAAGCTGCTCTTCATTATTATACCTATTGTTGGTGTAAACCAACTTACAGAGCAGTAGGAAAAAAAAATCAGCTATAGTGATGTCAGCAAGATCAAAAGATATGTTTCCAATGCCTCACCCCTAACAGAAATATCAACTTCAACAACTATCCAAACATGAAAAGGAGAGTGATGTGAGCACCTGACTTCAATGCAAACCCTGAACCAGGGCCACCCCTGTGAGCCCCAGCATGAGGCCAGCCCCTGTGGCCTGAGGACCTATTGGACCTAGCCTCCAGATTTGCCCTAGTGCCAAGGGCCCTCACAACCCCAGGCCCCAGATCAATACCCAAGCTCCAGGTTCCAAGCTCAACTAAGTGCCAGGCCAGCTCCAAGGGATTCAGCTCCTATGCTAGTTCCCAATGACTCCAGGCTCCCATTCTGCTCCAGCATCAGGCCACACTCATGGGCCCAACCTCCAGAATGGCACTTGTAGTCCCAGCCTCCAGACTGATCCTGTGCCCCAGACCCACAGTCTGCCCCAGTGCCAGGCCAACTCCCACAGACCCAAGTCTCCATCCTGCATCCCAAGGATGTAGGACCATAGCTCACCACAGCTCCAGGATTCCCCCAGGCTCCAGGTTAGTTCTCACAACCTCAAGCTCCAGTCTAGCACCAACAGAGTCAAGATCCAGACCCATCCCTACAGTCTAAGCTTGCCCCAACACCAAGTAAGCTCTCACAGACCCAGATGTCACATTTTTCTCCCACAGACTGAGATACCAGTCTGCCTTAGCACCAAGCCTGTGTAACTTAAGGAATGCCATTAAATACACACACACACACATACACACACACTCACAAACACATTATGGGAGTCCAAAACGAATAGAGAAAGAGAAAAAGACAGAAAGCTTATTTAGAAATGACAGATAACTTTCCCTGTAGTGAGGGAAATGAACATTCAGATCTATGAAGCCCAAAAACCTCAAATAGATTAAATATAAAGAGATCTTTATAGTGACACATTATAAATTCTCAGAAGTTAAAACAAGGAGAGAATTTAAAAGCAGCAGAGGAAAATGACTCATCATTTACAAGAGCACCACCATGAGGCTATTGGTAGATTTCTCAACAGAAGACTTGCAGGAGGAGAGAGGAGGATGATATGTTCAAAGGGCTGAAAGAAAAAAGAAAGAAAAGAAAAGAAAGAAAAGAAAAGAAAAGAAAAGAAAAGAAAAGAAAAAGACTACCAACCAAGAATACTATACCAGATGAAGCTGCCCTTCAAAAGTAGAGGAGAGATAAAGATTTTCTCAGATAAACAAAAGCTACAGGAGTTCATCTTCACTAAACCTGTCTCATAAGACATGCTACTCAGAGTTCATGTTGAAACAAAGGATCCTATCAATGTGAAAACACATGAAAATATAAAACTAACTATAAATGTTAGAATGTAGTCAAAGTCACAATACTTTAATACTGTCCTGGATGTGCATAAATTACTTTTAACTCTAGCATAAAAGTTAAGAGGCAAACATAAAAAAAAAATAACTATAACTACAGTTTGCTAATGGTAACACTACATATGTAAAAGATAATAAACAAGATATCAATAACATGAAATGTGGGGAGAGGGAAAGTTAAATTGTAGCATTTTGTATGTAGTCAAAGTTAAGTTGTTTTCTAATTAAAATTAACTGTTATATTAAGATGTTTTGTGTGAGTCTCATGGTAACCCCAAATATAAAGAAATCTGTAGTAGATATGCAAAAAATTTAAGGAATCTAATCATATCACAACAAATAGAACATCATATAACAAAAGAAGACAGAAGGAAACACAGGAACTATGAAGTAGTCCAAAAACAATTTTTTAAATGATAAGAATAAATCCTTACCTATCAATAATTTTCTTAAAAATTTTTGTTTATTATTTATTCATGAGAGACAGACACACACACACACACACACACAGAGACAGACAGACAGACAGACAGACATAGGCAGAGGGAGGAGTAGGCTCCCTGTGGGGAGTCTGAAGTGAGACTCCATCCCAGAACTCTGGGATTATGACCTGAGCCAAAGGCAGACACTCAACTGCTGAGCTACCCAGGTGTCCCTACTGAGCCACTCAGGCATCCCACTTTAAATGTTAATGGATTAAATTCTCTACAAAATGTATAGATTGGATGCACACAGGCTGTTAGCTATAGATAGAAAAAGATATGCAAATGGTAAAGAGAGTAAGAGTGGATGTACTTATATTACACAAAATAGACTGTAAAATGGAAACTGTAACAAGAGACAAAAAAAATAACTATGCAATCATAAAGGGGTCAATTCATCCAGAGGATGTATAAATACATATGCATCCAACATCACAGCACTGAAATATATAAAACAAATACTATCAGAACTGAAGGGAGAAATAGAGAGCAATAAAATAAGAATAGGAGACTTCAACACCCAATTTTCAACAATGGAATCATCATCCAGAAAGAAAGTCAGTAAGGAAACAGCAGACTTGGACCCTATAGACATAAATATTCTATCCTACAGCAATAAAATACACATTATTTTCAAATGCACATGAAACATGCTCCATGGTAGATCACATGTTAAGCCACAAACAAGTCTTAACAAATTTAAGATGATTGAAATCATATCAAGTATTTTTTCTAATCATAATGGTATGAAACAAGAAATAAATAACATGAGAAAAGCTGGAAAATTTACAAATGTGTGGCAATTAACACATTCAATGGGTCAAAGAAGAAATCAAAGAAAATTTTAAAAATCTCAAAACAAATAAAAATGAAACACAACATACACAGCCAAACCTAGGGGATATAGCAAAAGCAGTTTTGAGAGGGAAGTACATAGCAAAAAATGCCTACATTAATTAGAACAACTTCAGATAACCAACCTAACTTTAAAACTCGAGAAACTAGAAAAAAAAAACAAACAAATTAAACCTAACGTTAGCAGAAGGAAGGAAATAATGAAGATCAGAATGGAAGTAAATGAAACAGAGACTAGAAAAAT
The DNA here is from genome assembly GCF_011100685.1 of Canis lupus familiaris. NCBI lineage: Eukaryota > Metazoa > Chordata > Mammalia > Carnivora > Canidae > Canis > Canis lupus. The sequence continues at coordinate 29,677,460 of NC_049237.1, forward strand.
AGATTTAAAAAAATCAGTGAAAATGAGTTGGCTTTTTGAAAAGATAATCAAAATTGACAATTCTTTAGCTAGCTTTACTAAGAAAAAAAAGACTAAAAAATCAGATAATAAATGAAAAAAGAGACATTATAGATGACACCATAGAAATAGAGGATTGTAAGAGACCATTCTGAACTTTCACCATGCCAACAAATTAAATAATATAGAAGAAGTGGATAAGTTTCTAGAGACATACAACTTACCAAGACAGAATCAAGAAAAACTAAAAAATCTATATAGATGCATAACAAACCAGTGTGAACAAACAAATCAGATAGAATCAGTAATCAAAACCTGCCCCCCACTCCCCCAAAAAAGCCAAGACTTAATGGCTTCACTGGTGAATTCTACCAAACATTTAAAGCAAAACTAGTGTCAATCTTTCTCAACACTTACAAAAATTGAAGATGATGAGACAATCTCAGATTCATTTTACAAGGCCAGTGTTACTCTGATACCAAAGGCAAACAACAAGAACACTACAAGGAAAAAAAAAAAAATATATATATATATATATAGGCCAATATCCCTGGTGAACATGAAATATTCTCAACAAAATATTGACAAGCCAAATTCAATAGCATATTATTATTATAATTTTTATTTTTTTAATTTTTTTATTTATTTATGAAAGTCACACAGAGAGAGAGAGAGAGAAAGGCACAGACACAGGCAGAGGGAGAAGCAGGCTCCATGCACTGGGAGCCCGACATGGGATTCGATCCCGGGTCTCCAGGATCGCGCCCTGGGCCAAAGGCAGGCGCTAAACCGCTGCGCTACCCAGGGATCCCCTCAATAGCATATTAAAAGGATCACATACACTGATTAAATGGGACTTATCCCTGGGATGTAGAATGGGTCTTCATATACAAATCCATAAATGTGATAAACCACATCAATATAATAAAAGATAAAAAACATATAATCATTTCAAAAAATGTAGAAAAAGCATTTAACAAAATTCAACATCATTTCACAATAAAAACTCTCAACAAACTAGGTATAGAGAGAACATACCTCAATGTTATAAAGACCATACATGACAAGCCCAGAGCTATCAGTATATTCAACAATTAAAACAAAGTTTTTCCTCCCAGATCAGGAATAAAGCAAGGATGACCACTCTCACCACTTTGATTCAAAATAATACTGGAAGACCTAGCCACAGTAATTAGGCAAGAAAGAGAGAGAGAGAGAAAAGAAAGAAAGAGAGAAAGAAAGAGCATCAAAATAAAAAAAGAAGTATAATTTTCTCTATTTGCAGATGGTATGATATGACATTTAGAAAACCCTAAAGATTCCACAAAAATCTCATAAAACTAATGAACAAATTCAGCAAATTGACAGAATAGAAAATCAACATATAAAAACCAGTTACATTGTTATGTAATAACAGTGAGCTACTCCAAAAAGAAATTAAGAAAAAAATCCCACTTATAATAGCATCAAAAAATAAAATTGAATGCTAAAAGTAAATTTAACTAATGAGGTGAAAACCCTATATACTTAAAAGTATAAGACACTGTTGAAAGAAATTGAAGAAGATGCAAATAAGTGAAAAGATATTCCATGTTCATGGATCAGAAGAATTAATATTATTAAAATGTCCATAAGTGATCTACACATTCAGTGCAGTATCTATCAAAATCCCAATGGTATTTTTCACATGATTTTTAAAAAATCCTAAAATTCATATGAAACCACCAAAGACTACAAAGCAATCTTAAGCAAAAAGAATAGGTATCACTATACTTGGATTTTAAAATATGCCACAAAACTATAGTAATCAAAATAACATGGTATAGGCATACAATCAGGCATATAGATGAATGGAACAGAATAGATGGCCCAGAAATAAATCACACATTTATGGTTAATTGATCTTTGGTAAAGATGTCAAGAACATACAATAGGAAAAGGACAGTCTCTTCCATAAGTTGTAGCAGGAAAACTGGTTTTCCACATGAAGAAGAATAAAATTGGAAACTTATCTCACTCCATATAAAAAATCAAATTAAAATGGATTAATGACTTATTTTTTAAAGACTTATTCATTCATTCATTCATTCATTCATTCATTCATTCATGAGAGACACAGAGAGAGGCAGAGACATAGACAGAGGGAGAAGCAGACTCCATGCAAGGAGCCTGATGCAGGACTTGATCCCGGGACTCCAGGATCACACCCTGAGCCTAAGGCAGACGCTCAATTGCTGAGCCACGCAGGTGTCCCTGGATTAATGACTTAAATATAAGACCTGAAACTGTAGTACTATTAGAAAAGTATACGGAAAACGCTTCTTGACATTGGTTTGAGCAATGATATTTTGGATATGACTCCAAAAGCATAGGCAGCAAAAGCAAAGATAGACAAATAGAACTGTATCAACCTTAAAGCTTCTGTACAGCCTAGAAAATCATCAAGAATGAAGATACAATACATGGAATGAGAGAAACTATTTGCAAATCATCTATCTAATTAGGGGTTAATATCCAAAATATATAAAGAACTTAACTCAAAACAAAATGTATATACCTGATTACAAAATCAGCAAAGGATGCATAGACAATTTTCATAAAAAGACATACGAACAGCCAAGAGATTAATGAAAAGATGCTCAAATCACTAATCATCAGGGAAATTGAAATCAAAACTACAATGAGATATCACGTGGTGCCTGTTAGAATGGCTATTATGAGTAGACTAAAGATAACAACTGTTGGTGAGGATATGGAGATAAAGGAACCCTTGTATACTGTTGGTGGAAATGTAAATCAGTATAGCCACTGTGGAAAATAATATGGAGGTTCTTGTAAAAAAAAACTAAAACTAAAGCTACTGTATGGTCCAACCATCCCAATTCTGTGTATATATCCCCAGGCAATTAAATCAAGATCTTGAAGGGATATCTACATTCCCATGTTCATTGCAGCATTATTCACAGTAGCCACGTATCTGTCAATGGGTGAATGCATAAAGATGACATATACCTGTACACAATGGCATGTTACTCAGCCATGAGAAAGAAGGGCATTTTATCATTTGTGACAACATGGATGCACCTGGAAGACACTATGCTAAGTGAAATAAGCCAGCCAGAGAAAGACAAATACTTATTATCTCGCTTATATGTGGAACAAAAGAAAAGAAGGAAAGAAAGAAAGAAAGAAGGAAAGAAAGAAAGAAAGAAAGAAAGAAAGAAAGAAAGAAAGAAAGAAAGAAAGAGAAAGAAAGAAAGAAAGAGAAAAGAAAAATGAAAACTCATAGAAGCACATAATTGAACAGTGTTGGGAAGAGGGAGAGATATTAATCAGAGGATACATTACAAGCCTGTAGGATGAATAACTTTAGATATCTAATGTATAGGTGTGGGGATCCCTGGGTGGCACAGCGGTTTGGCGCCTGCCTTTGGCCCAGGGCGCGATCCTGGAGACCCGGGATTGAATCCCACGTCAGGCTCTCAGTGCATGGAGCCTGCTTCTCCCTCTGCCTGTGTCTCTGCCTCTCTCTCTCTCTCTCTCTCTGTGTGACTGTCATAAATAAATAAAAAAAAATAATAATAATAATGTATAGGTGTGATGACTATAGTTACTGTTTTGAATACCAGAAATATGCTAGGAGAGTAGATTTTGGGCTCACTAATCATCAAAAAAATGGTAATTAGGTGAGGAGATATGTTAATTAACTCAACTATCGCAATCATTTATATATATATATATATATATAATCATGTTGTACACCCTAAATATATATACTTTTTTATTTAAAATATATAAACAGGAAAGAAAAAGTGTTCTTCAAAGGCTTTGTGCTTATACAACAATGATAAAAAATGGAAGGAAGAAAGGAAGGAAGGAAGGAAGGAAGGAAGGAAGGAAGGAAGGAAGGAAGGAAGGAAGGAAGGAAGGAAGGAAGGAAGGGAGGTTTCCAGTCATTAGGAGAGAGGCCAAGGAAGGAAAAGACTGGTGGAATTCACTTACTCTCCAGTCCAGTGTGTGACTGCACTCACTGTAGCCCCTCCCAGGCCAATTCAATGTCATGAGGTACTCCAGTGAAGCTTCCTCTTCTCTGAAAAATCCCCTACTGCATTTTCCTCTGATAGAACAAAGTTTAAACTGCGACAATACAGCCTTAAATGTAGGCTACCCTTGCTAAAGCTCCAATCACAGCTTGCCACTATCATCCAATCAAGAAGTCAGTCAGAGCCTGGCTGGCAGGAAAAGAAGGCTTTACTGAATATGGAAATGTGTGCAGGTCTCCCATGGGTAAGGGTTAAGACACAGAGCTTCAACAACTTGATTAAGCAGATACATTCCAGAGAGAGAACTCTGGGAGGCTGTAAGAAGGGAAAGTAGATCAAATCCTTGACAAGGATGATAGAATTCAAGGCCTTGCCAGCTGAATTTCATACTGACTTTGTTGACAGAAGACCAGCATGTTCCTGGAGGCATCAGCTGAGGATATCCCCTCAGAGCCTCTTATTAGGGAAATATATGTGCTTTATAAAGTCTAGACAACCAAGAGGGGGAAATTGGCTACCCCTTGACAAAAGTCATGCAGAGCTTCCCACTAGCCTCTTGTCACAAAGTTAGGTTTATTGACTATTCCAGTCTTTGTTTCATGTGACTTATCTCGTGTAGGGTCTTAGAAGCACACACACTCTCCCCCAGCAGAGTGGATTTATTAAGAGTTATATACCAGCTCTCAGAAGTGTCTTCCAGCTAATCAATATGCTGAGAGGCTCTATAAAACAGGCGATAGCCATCACAGCATGTCCAATTTCTCTGTGTTTTCACTTTTACATCTGTTAAAGGTCAGAGACTATATTTATCACAACCAAATATACATGGATATTGAAAAGATATCATTGCAGCATATTGTTTTGAAATGGGATGGGGTGTGAAAAGTCTTTCTTCCGGTTTCTGAAAAGTTCAAATTAAATTAAAGCACATTACACTTTTATGTGCTCCTTTCCATCAAAAGATTCCAAAGTCCTTAAACAACTTTAATTAAGTTGTTCCAGCATCTCTCAGGAGCAAATCAATATTTTTCATATTCCTTGTTACAGGCTAGGGAAATAAAGCCCAGCACGGGCCCCCACCCCCAGCTCAAACTGAACATTTTTTCTTTGAAAGATAGAAAATTCCTCTTGAATATATTTAATTATAGAGGAGTAAAATTTTCCTCTTTAATGTGCCTTACCTTTTCTCCTCTGTTAGAAATGAGAAGGAAAAATAAAAAGCCAGCCCCAAATAGGAATCTGAGAAAAATAGGATTTTTTGGAGGCCTAGATATTGAAAACAGAATATATTTTTCATCTCTCAGGCAATATGGGAGGCTATCTGATTTTTTTCAGCCTGCAAACAAAAGAAGTATAACCATATTTTCAGACTCCTAAGATTTTTAAAAAACTAAATCCTCAAAAGCCACAGAACCAACTCTTCACCTCAAAAGTGTCACCAGAATGAATCAGAAATCATTCCTCTTATAAACCTGTGGAAAAAAGGTAGGTGGGTGCTGAATTTTCTTCTGTTCTCTTTGTAGGATAATGGGTTTCCTGTGTCTTTTGATTGAGGATTGACATTCTCTGCTCTCAAAATGTCTAACTGTCCATTGGGGAGAATCTAGGCTTTTGCAGCAACCAATAGATGGTGAGCCATACTCAGTATGACAGGAGGGCAGGAAAAGGCTGCTCTGCCCTCTCGGAGGTGGCACCATGGGGACTCAGGAAAAAAATAATCTAGGAGAAAAAAAGCAAGTTTACTCACATTTCTCCACCTGGGGGCTACTGTTTGTAGGAAACAAATTGCTATAATAATAGCTACACTTCTGCCACCTTCCTAGGTTCACCTTGGAGACGGATTTAAGCTCCTGGGATGAAGGCTTTTTGCTGTTAATGTGAAAGCTTGAGTGCCTGCAACTGTCCCTTAATGGCTTTTGGAAACAGAGGCCTTCTGCATCTCCTACCTTGGAAAGCTCTGAAACTGAGAGCATCTCGACTGAGCCGTATCTAGGCTTCACACTGAAGCAGCGGCTTTCCTACGCAATGCAACAACCTCTAATTCTCTGTTTGTAGCATAAAGCAAAGGGAAATGGCAGCCATTAGACACGATAAATTGCCATGCTAGGCTCATACTCAGTTGGTAATCTCTTGGTAATCTGCTCTGAGACATTTTATCCCAATGTCCATTAAGGTAGTTTTGGTCAACCTTGGTTATCAGGAGGGTGTTGACAGTCTCTCTCCTTCTCTCTCTCTGTCCACATACACACTGCCAGGGAGAAAACCCTTACCCCATATCCTCTTTTGGATTAGTTTTTAATCTACAGTACTCAAATATAAAAGAAGTTGTTAGAATAAGGCTAATGAAAGGCTGCATTTTCTCTCCCTAGTGTCACCCCTAGAAAAAAAAAAATCCCCATTGTGTTTCTAAAAAACGCACTTAGGAAGGCCTACACATAGGATAATCCCACCCCCTGTTTATGCCTGTTTTCCCAGTCTAGTTATTTCTGCTGCTTCCTTTCACCTTTAGAAGCATCCTGATTTGGATGACACACTGCATGGTCATACTACCTGGCAAGGTCTTCCCCAAAAAGAAGGAATAGAAAGAAATACTTGGAGAGTTAAAGACAGAATGTTGGTCCTAGAAAAAGAAAAGAATGATAAAGACTGGAAGGGAAACAGTTTTGGTCAATGCCCTCAGAGCACCCTGGGCCTGCTTGGTGTGTCTACTGAGGTTGGATGTCAGATACTAAAGACCTAAACTACATTACGACCCTTGCACCTAAGCTGGAGTAGTAACAGGTCTGTGCATTCTGTACGGATCATGTGAACTTGAACAATGTACTTATCAGATACCACCACAGTAGACTGAAGACTAGAGAACATTTCTTTAGCTCCTGGACATTCACATAAGCCACCTGTCTCCAAAGCTATTACTGAGTTTAAATTTCTCCCAACCGTGACTAGTGTGGGCACAAACTCAGAACTAATTTGATTTAGAAAAATTAAACAATGTGGTATTTCTTACAGCCAGGTGCAGAGATAGAAAGTCATATGTAGTATACAAGCAGCTAAGAGCTTGTGTTTGTATCACTCAAGTAATTGTTAGACAGGTGGATGTTGAGTCTAGGACCAGGTGGTTGAATTAGTAAACATGTGAGGTTGGGGTTCTCAGTGGCCTGGGATTTTCTCAAGGCCTGGGGAGCCAAATGGGAGAAATTGGAAGGGATTGCTTATAGAGGCCCTGCAGGGTCATTAATTTATTCAATGGATTCCACACATATTTATTAAAATAAGTTAACTCTTTCCTGGCTGTGATGGATTCTTGCTCATATACTCCATAGGCCCAGGTCCCTTCTACAAATACATGCTGTCTCAGATTGAAGAGTCACCTATGAGAGAGATAGTTGAGCAAGGGAGTTTTTTTGATTGTTGGCTTGGTTTTTGTTTAGGTAGAACACAAGATTTCACTGCACACATGGGTCCAGGGATTCATATCTGGGGGGAAAGTTTGCAACATGGGGAAAATCAAAGTTGTAATAATGAAAAGCAAACATCTATTCCAAATTAAATGACTACAACAGAGGCATTATGAAGTATCCAGGAGTACACTAAATATTAACTTAATTAGCTAATCAACAAGTGTTCTACTTGTTTCTTAAAGAAAAAAAAAAAAAACATAAGAATTCTAAGGGGAAGGGAGGGTATGATAATTCAGGAAGTATCCTGAGAGAATGTGTACCCACCCCTTCTAGGTTGCTTTATATATGCTGGGAATAAGGATGCAGGTGGTGTGTGACTGCTGGGGTAGTCTGATATATTAGGAAAGTATTCAGGGAAGGATTTCTTGGAGGAAACTAGGGTTGTAATAACTAGGACATCTGAAGGCTTATATTAACCCAAGGTTCATGAGTCAATGAACTTGTGGAAGATTTTTATTGTCCTGCTTGCTATTTCCCATTAAAGCATCCAAAATGAGAGTACAAAATAACTTGAAGTCATGAATGAAAATATCCATAAGAGTATCCATAGGCAGCAGAGGCAATTGGGATTCATGGGGGTTCATGGACTTGCTGGTCCTGAACAACTTTGGGAAAGGCTTTGGTGAGATGGACTTTGAAGTACAGATAGGAGATTGTTGAAATAGGAATAATGAACTTCATAATTATTCCTGTGCTCACTTCCAGTCATCCTGACCAATAGCAACTGAAGCCTAATGTGCTTATTTGTTTGTTTGTTTTCCAAACAAACATTCTGCTAGATGCCTTTCAGTGGACACATAATAATCACAACAACAATAATAATAATCAGGATCGGCCATGGCCTAGACCTTGAGTGGACATAGTGATGAGTGCCTATGCCAAGGCTGGTCCTCCTGTTTATGTAAGAGCCTTCAGTATTAGTCCTGGGTGGTTGCCCAGGAGGAAATTGGATAAGTCCAGTATCTCATTTACCGAGGCCATCAAGGAGCTATCAAGGAAAGATGACCTTTAACCACATTTGACTCTGACTAGATTCAAACCAGTGACCTTGAGGTGGGAAGCACTGGCTATAGACTCTCTTTCCTCTGACGGGCTGCAGGGCCCTTGGTACTGGGTTGATTTAAGCCTCACAGCTGTTGCATTAAAAATTATTTGTGCTACTACTGAAATCCTCTTGCTCCTGCCCCCTTCCCAAAATAATTATCAGTTACAGCACAGATATTAAAATGGCACTTTAAAAAATTAAAATACAGTTCTAAAAAAAAGACCATATAAATGTAGAATTAATTGCTGTATATGCTTCGAATTACCGAGAGACTTTATTTTATTTCTGTCACAGCAGAAAGTGCTTCATCAGGAGGAATTCATGTGGAGATCCAACCATGTCCTAGTTATTTTGTGTTTAATATGCTTGAGATGTTTAATTATTTTTGATTAATTCATTTACCATTAAACTGCCCAAAGACTTTGATGTGTTCTGCACGGCATGCCTTGCCAGCATGTTGCTATACACTCCCAGCCTTAAAGGAGTCAACATAAAAGCCCAGCATTGGGGGGCAAGGCAGATTCAGATTTAAATCCTGGCTCCATGACTCGCCAGTTGTGTGAATTTTGATAGTAAATATCTCTGAGCTACAGTTTTTGCATTTGTAAAGTGGGTAATACAACAAATCCAGCCTCGTAGGGTGCTATGAGAATTAAATGAGGAAATGAATGTCAAGCATTTTGGACTCATGACTAGTTTAGGCAAGCACTCAATGAATGGTAATTGTAACTATTATTGTTATTCTGTCAAAGTGCTAACCACAGAAGAAAAATATACCATTGCTGCCTGCTTTGTCTCGCAGTGGTAGGCAGATGCCTTGGAATGAGCCCTAGTCTCAACTCAGTCAGATAAATCTAAAGGAAATAAAGGTGAGAAGAAAGTTCTAGCTGGTCCCAGATCACCTTTAGACCCCAGCCTATATTTACAGTCTTATCTCTTACTAATACTCTAATGAGTACTCAATTGCAGTCAAACTGGGCACTCCCGTACTCCACTTATTTTTTACGTAACCTGAGAAGCCTTTTGTGACTACTGCAACCTACATGGTAATACTTTCTGGCAATTTATTGAGGAGCTCCTGACAGAAGCAGAGAATTTAGAACATGCAGGAATTAACAGAAGTTCAGGGAAAGAAGGGTCCGTGGACATCCCTTAGCCTTCTTTTACAGTTAAGAAAACTGAATCTTGAAAGATTAAATAACTTGCTCAAGGTTGTATAATGAGACAATGACAGAAGAATAAAGTCTCAAAACTCCCATTCTGCATTCCTGTTCTTACCAGCCTTCCTCAGCTGCCTTGGCTCGCTGATTTCAAGCTAGCAAGTTCTCAGACAAGAGTAACTACTTCATATTCTCTGTGGGAAGATTGAGAAGATCGTGAGGGTAGCCTAAGCAGCAGAACATGAATTAGAAGAGAATATCTTTGCCTCTGTCTTAACTACCTATGTATAAGTATCTGTCTCCAGGAGCAACAGAAAAGAGGAAGGATATAACAGTTTCTGAGTCCTAACTAGTAGTTCTTACTATGTGCTTCTATGGCCTCATTTTCTCCAGGCTTCACCAACCTAGATCTAAAAACTAGAGAAGATAAGTATTCTCTCCCACCATAATGGCAAACCCAGGCATCCTCCAAATTCCTTCCTCTAAATAAATTCTGGACATCCTGTGGGGTTGTCTCACTTCTGCTGTGAACATGTTCGCAGCTGCTAAGTGATGCTTACCATTTTCCACTTCTCTTACTTTGGGTAATGAACATTCTTTTATCACCACTAACACAGTTGACATGATACAAATTGTGAAGCCACCACAATATGATGTCTTTTTGGTGTTGCCATATATGCATTGGTGTCTCTCATGAATCAAGATGCTACATCTTTCTATATTGCATCAGATTCTAGGAGGAACCCAAAGAGAGGGAAAAGATGTTCATTGGCATAAGCATAGCACCTCATTGCAACAAAGCTTCATTTACTCTCATTTATCAAGGGAAACTAGGCTTTTCTTTTTTCGTGGCAGAAACAGGCCCAGATTGGCTTTGGTAGGTCCCCAACACATCTCCATCTCCAGTACTATGGTCCAGTCCTTAAACAAAACTTATTATCTCGGCTTCTCCCTTGCCTTAGAATGAATTACCTGCTCTCCCCCTCTTGAGGATCTATCTGCACACAAAAACTCCTGCAGCAGGACCTCATCAGCCATATCTTAACACTAATCTGAAATTATAAGCCTGTGTTTACACAAACTTTAATTCATTTGATTTTTACAAAGCTGAGAGGAATAGAAAATATTTCTTCTATTTTTCAGATGCCAGCCCAAAGTCATAAAATCAGTAACCCAAAGCCAGGAATTAGAGCCAGGAATTGACCCTCTGTCTGGGCTCATGCTCTTGACACTGTGCAACAGGACTTGAGAAAGACTCCATACTCGACCTCTACCTTGCACCAGTCCAATTCTATTAATCTGTCATCCCAGCTTTCCTTGTTTAAGAGCTCCTTGTGATTTTTACATGTTCCTTCCATGAATGAATTTCTTGTATTGTTTTTATCCCACCATCATTAGTTTTGTGACCTACTTTGAATATCCTAGAGTTTCTAATTTTCTCTTATAGTCCAATAACTGATCTACTGTCCAGCTTATTTTATGTTAAGGGCAAGTATTTTTTTTTAAAAAAGCCACACAACTACACCATATTTCGATTAAAATTTATGGTGGACTAGGTATAGGCAAGCAAAGCTGTTAGCTATCCTGACAATGACTAATAGAAGTTTGTGTGTTTTAGTGAATTATATATGCTGTACTGTAGGTACAGATGGCAAACAATGCAATTTATCTTCTATTTTCTTTAAGTGGTCTGGCCCATAAAAATAGGTCGATCATGAAAAGGCCTTCTTGAAATGATAATTTGGAAATAAAACTTTCATACAGACACTCAAATGTAATTCAACATCCAAAGGGAAGAATAGACCCCTAGACTCTGAAGTGACTGAAGACATGTATAACTTATAAAGACCTTTTACATTTTCCACGTCCAGAAGCCATCAATTATAATGAGGATTTCACACAAGGAAGTGTTCCTGACATGCTGGTCTCTCAAAATTTGAGCTTAGCAAAATAAATGGCTTCCAGAAATTAAAGCCATTACAAATGATCACTCTGAGCAGCAGGTAAGTGTGAAAAGTAAGTTCAGTGGCAGCTACCCCTTCTTGCTCCATGTCTCAAAAGGATCAGGTCTCTTAACATTCTGGAAGAGGTGCTACTCTTGATCAACTCAACTATTATCTCTGTATGCATCTTAGGGAACAGCAGAGAAATAATAAACTATCCTGTCTCTTTGGGATTAAAAATTCCTAAGTGCTAAATGGCAGTGAAGCTGGAATTGAGACAGATATTCCGACTTATTTGTGGTATCTGTTATCCAGTTGATCACCTTAACTTCAGATCACTAAGGAAATAATATTAGCAGCAATAGCTAACATGAATCCTTCATTATCTTCTCCAAAGTGTTTGTGAAACATTAGTTGATTTAACACTGACTATATTATGTCATAATGTCTTCTCTGTCCTATCTTCTTCCTAAGCACAAGCCTTAAGCACACATTACCCAACTTTGTTTCTACAGCCCTCCCTTGTCTTCAGTCTAGCCTGTTTTCCTTTACTGACATTCTTTCTGTACCAGCCTTGCTAACATTTTTCTACAGGCTGTAGATCAGAGTTGTCCAACAGAGTAGCCAATAGCCCCATGTTACTATTTAAGTGTACTAAAATTAAATATAATTAAAAATTCAGTTCTTTAGATATACTAGCCACATTTCAACTGTTCGATATGTCTTGAAATAGCCACATGCCTGTTAATGGTTATTTTAGAGGATAGTGCACATACAGAACATTTCTATCAAATTAGATAGTTCTTTGAACAATATTGCTCTGTGATAAAGGAGAAGTTATTGTTGCCTGATCATTATTTTGTTTTTCCAATCTATCATAAAGTCTTTTTGATCTATACTCTTTTCAGGAATTTCTCTTCAGGCTACAGTGAAGTAACCAAGGCCATATTTATCCTTTGGTCTTAAACAACTAGAAAACTGGAAAAAATGCATAAAATATATTTTGAGTTTTCAGGCATTGGAAAAGTGGCAGCACAGAACTTGACATCTGAAAAAAGTGAAACAAAAAGAGGTGAGTTCTATGATTACCCAATTTATGCTCAGTGACAGTTTCTAAGCCTCAGGGAAGAAAAATCTAAACAGGCCAGAAGATTCCATGAGTCTCTGTTGAGAAGACAGAGTAAAGGGAGGTCAACAATGCTGGAATATGAGATGTGTGGTACCAAGGAAATTGACTACCTATTGAGAGAAATCTTGAGGTTTATAGAGCAGTTCTTTCATGTCTTTGGCACATTATCCATCTATACATGCATGCCAGAAAACCACCCAAGGTTGGGGAAAAAACAAAACAAAACAAAACAAAACAAAAACTTAGAAAAACTAGGCCAAAATAGAATTCGCAAAGAAGACTGTGAATAGGGATGCCTGGTGGCTCAGTGGTTGAGCATTTGCCTTTGGCTCAGGGAGTGATCCTGGTCCAGGAATCCAGTCCCACTTCCAGCTCCCTGTGGGGAGCCTGCTTCTCTATGTCTCTGCTTCTCTCTGTGCCTCTCAGGAATAAATAAATTAAATATTAAAAAAAAAAAAAGAAGACTGTGAATAGTTCCCCTCCCCCATTAGCCAGAAGTCTTTAAAAACTACATAATAAATATCAGGTCGGGATGTCCGGGTGGCTCAGCAGTTGAGCGCCTGCCTTCGGCTCAGGTCGTGATCCCAGGATTCGGGATCAGGTCCCGCACCAGGCTCCCTGCATGGAGCCTGCTTCTCTCTCTGCCTGTGTCTCTGCCTCTCTCTCTCAGTCTGTGTCTCTCATGAATAAATAAATAAATCTTTAAAAATAAAGAAATACATACATACATACATACATACATACATACATACATACATAAATATCAGATCAAATCCTCAGAAGGATATCACCTTAGTAGTGGATATAAATTAGAACAAGACTAAAAGATGTTCTGGATGCTCTAACAAAGCTTGAAAAGCAATCTTTAGAAGGATCTACCTGCTTCTAAGTAACATAACTAAGTGCCAGAACAACACACACTATTTAAAGAAATTCAAGAAAATGTAGTTCCCAAAAACCTAAAGTTCACAATATCTACCATCTAGTAAAAAAACTACTGGGTATGCCAAGAAGCATGAGAATACGACCCAAAATCACTTGAAAATCAATTGATTAAAACAGACTGCCAAAGGGTATAGATAATTAAATCAGCAGATGAGATGCCTAAACAGCTATCATATAAATAAACTTCAGAAGACCAATAAGATAAAGGAAAATGTGAATATAATGTGGAAAAAAATGGAGTATATAACAGTAACCCCAATGAAACCTTTAGAGTTTACAAATAAAATATCTAAAAGGAAAAACACACCACATAATGGATATAATTAACAGCAGGTTGTATACTACAAAAGAAAGATTACTACATTAGAAGACATAACAAACAAATATACAAAAATGAAACGCAGAAGAAAAATGACTGTGGGGTGGCCCAATGGCTTAGCAGTTTAGCGCTGCCTTCAGCCCAGGGCATGATCCTGGAGGCCGGGATTGAGTCCCACATCAGGCTCCCTGCATGGAGCCTGCTTCTCCCTCTGCCTGTGTCTCTGCCTTTCTCTCTCTCTCTTTCTCTCTCTGTTTCTAATAAATAAATAAAATCTTTAAAATAAAAAATAAAGAAAAATGACTGAATGAACAAAATGATAGAAGAACAGCAACACGTGAAACAATTTCAAATGATCTAAGACACATATATTTGGAATTTCAAGGGGAAAGAAGGGAAATACAGGAAAAAAATAAGAGATAAAATAATGCTCAACTTTTTTTTTCAAATTTAATGAACACAACCCACTGAACCAAAAATCTCAATAAAATTCAAACAGAATAAGCAAAACAAGACTGTATTAATATACCTTATAATCAAATTGCTGAAAATCTATGATAAATAGAATATCTGAAAATCTTTTAGAGGCAAAAAAGCAAAACCAAAAAACAAAAATCGAAAAAAATTAAATACAAAAGAACAAAAAGAAGAATTTTACTAGATTTTTCATGAGAAACTCTGCAAGCTATTAAGGCAATGCAGCACCACTTTTAGATGCCAAAAGAAAAAGAAATTACCCAGAATTCTATACTCAGAAAGAATATCTTTCAAAAAGAAAAGTGAAATCAAGACTTTTCAGACAAGAATAAGCTGAAAAATGTATCTCTAGCAGGTCTACACTACAAAAGATAGTGAAGAGATTTTTTTCAGGCAAAAGGAAAATAATACCAGATATAAATTTGGATCTACTCAAAGTAATGGAATACCAACAATGAGGGTAAATAAAAAAAAATTCTCAACAAGCTTAATCTTATTGAAAGATAGTTGACAGCTTAACAAAAATAATCATATATCATGGGAATATATGTATATGAAAACATGGAGCATATGGATGCTTACTGTTTTAGGTTCTTTTATATGTGAAGTGGCATGATTTTATTTGAAAGTAAACTGTGGTGAGTTAAAGATATATTGTAAATACTAGAGCAACGACTAAAAAACAAAAATAATTATAACAAGTGAGACAATAGTAAAAAAGGAAATAAGAAAGATAATAACAGAAGCTATAAAATAGGAAACAGAAACACAGTAATGCATATCAAATCACAATCATTTTTTTTTGAAAAGATTAGCAAAATAGGAAACACTAGCCAGACTAATCAAGAAAATAGGAATAACACTAATAATCAAAATCAGGAGTGGAACAAAGGTCATTATTACAGTTGCTAAAAATATTAAAAATATGTGAAATATATATTAAATATAAAGTTAAAATATTATGAATAGCTGTATGAAAAATTAATCATTGAAGACCCAAGCTACCAAATCTCACTAAAAAAGAAACAGATGAATAGTCCAAAATTTAATTTTTACACCTGAAATCACAGACTAAAAATTCTACAAAGAAAACTTCAGAACTAGATAGCTTCATTGGTGAATTTTATTCAACATTTAAGGAAGATATAATATCAATTATAAAAATTATTCTAGGACATAGAAGAATGTCAACCCTCCCTAACTGATTTTTAAAAAGGCTAGTATTACCCCATTTAAAACCAAAGATACTGCAGTAAGAGAACATACCAATAAATATCTCCCATAAACACAGGTGCAAAAATTCATATTGTACTTTTTTAGCAAATCAAATCCAGCAATATATGCATCATGTCCAATTGGGGCAGGTCCCACGAATGTAAAGTTGGTTGAACATTTGAAAATCAATCACTGGGATTCATTATGTGGATGATTAAAAAAGAACCCTATGATGATTTCAAGGAGAAGCATCCGACAAAATTCAATGCCCATTCATAGTAATAATTCTCAGTAATCTTGGAATACAAGAGACCAGTGCTCCTCGATCGAATAAAGGATACTTATGATAAAATCTACAGACAACATTGTAATTAATGGTGAAAAATTAAATGCTTTCTCTCTAGATAGAGAATGAGTCAAGGATACTCCATCTTCTCACTCCTATTCAACATTATACTGGAGGTGTTAGATGGTTGGGGGGAGAAGCACACTGATTGGAAAGGATGAAATCAAAATTTTTTTATTTGCTAATGTCACAAACAAATCACCACAAAGCAGCTAGAAATGACAAGTGATTTTAGTAACTCAGTAGGTTACAAAGTTAATATACAAATGTACTATATACCTTATTCAGCATATTTTGATGCAGTAATGTCAAATTATTATAACAATTTCTATTACTTATTCTCAATTTTTCTAATTTTCTTATTATGGATTGGTAACAAAAAGTCCAGGAACAGGCACCCTTCTACAGACCACTGCCCACATGATCGTTTTACTAAAAAATAGAAACTTCCATTAATTCAGTAAGTACTTAGTATCAGGCATTGTGTTAAACACAGCAATCTTCAAAATGAGGAAGGCTCAAATTCTAGGATGGGGACCCCTAATGTAATATGTGACATGAGACAAGTTTACACATAATGAATATTTTCAAGAATATGTTTACTGACATAAATGATGAGAAATTATTTGTGTCCAAAGAAGAGGGGGAAATCGAGAGCTGAGCTGATCCAAAAAATCTTAATGGTTGAAGATATTTGTGAATATGTCAGAGAAAAGCAATATGGAAACCCAAACTCATCCACATAACAATGACCTTAATGGTGAGAACCTGATATTTCATACTGTTAGTTTTTTAGGAAATGTATTTCTACAAAAGCTTCTGGGACATGAGGATGGGACTCTACATCTCCCCCTTCAAACATGCTCCCAATCTTCCAAATCCACTAATCCACTCATGCTTCTGATTCCCAAACAGGAATGATATTCATGGCTAAAATCCCAAGAATAAAGCCAATGAACAGATTGTAAACCTCTGTATCATAGAATCACAGAGTTTTAGTAATGGAAGACCCTTAGAGGTAAGATGATGCCAAAATTTTGCTAATATGGCAATAAGAGGTAAAAGTTTTTTCTTAGGCCATGTGGCCTTCCTGGAATCAGACTTTAGATCCAGCTCTGACACGAAATCTGGTGTTCTTTCTGTTATGCCATAATGCCTTCCCAGGCAGAAAGGAAATGGTAAGTACCAATTGCAGCTGCTGTCCCTGTATGTAATTAACAAACCCAGTTGAGTAATCTATGTAACAGAACGACAGCTTTGATCTATACATAAAGGCATGTCTGAACGCAAATGAAGGACTGAGGACAAGTCCCCCAGGCATCTCTTTACTAGAGTATGGAAGAAGCCTTCTGATAAAAATATAACCAAAAGGAAAAGAAGGTATGGGAGAACCAATTCATACATATTAAGTCATTATTGAAAAGAGAAGATAAAGTTGAAAATACTAAATTCTTAATAAGAATTTTCAGTGCTTATTAACTAACATTCACATCCCGGGAAAAATAAAGACTGAAAGATGAATTTCAAATAAAATGTCATTGTATCATTGAGAGCAGTCTTGGCCTTGGCATGGCTTTCAAAGGTAACAAGACACTGGAAGGAGCAAAGCTTATAGGGGTAGGGACAACATTCACAGCTGACATGCAGGTTCTATCGGCATTTAGGGATGTCTATAGTTTTAATGTAAATACCAAAATAGAATGATCCTGCTACCATATCCAACCAGCAAATGAATTCCAAAGCACATAAAGTAAACCAAAAGAATAATCATAGAAGCCTTCAATAAGATGGGTAGTAGCACATCTTTATTTTCAAAAAGCTAAGTCTTAATATAGGACAAATGTATTTTAAAAAAATAAACTACTGGAAATTTCATGATTTCAGAGTCTCTTCTCCTGAATGAATAATTGAATTGTGAATGAGTGAATGCGTAAAGCATTTGTGCTTTTGTATGCTTCAAAATCATGTAAAACTCCCCTGCACACAACAAAATGAAATACAACATGAATAAGAAACCCAACCAAAATGATTCTATCACCGAATACAGAAGAGACCATCCTAAAGATAAATTTTCCCTTATGCCTTTCAAACCATAGACAGCACATTTCTGACCCTATCTACAGGCTTCAAAAATTTAAACATCAAACACCAGTGTCAGAGGAGTATTTTTCCACATCAATAAATTATTTCATGATTTTATTTATTTTATTTTTTAAGACTTTTTAATTTATTTTTGAGAGAGTCGGGGGTGTGTGCAGGAGGCAGAAGGAGAAGGAGAGAGAGAATCTCAAGCAGACTCCCCACTGACTATGGAGCCTGATGAGGGCTCTATCTCCTGATCCTGAGATTATGACATGAGCTGAAATCTAGTCAGAAATTTAACAGACTGAGCTCCTCTATTTCATGATTTTAAATCCAAATATCTTTATGTCTTTATAACAATAACACCCTTCTACTTAAATAAGGTAAAGTATCTTATCCCTCCTGAAATCCAGTTGAGTCATAAACCCACAAAGCCAAAGAGTTTGGAAGAGAAATGACACCAGAAGAGAGGGGTCAATGGTTTCCTGGAAAATGAAAAATAGTGACTGAGTGGTAAATGCCTTCACATGACAGAGAAAACTGGATCCTGGGTGATGACAGACAAAGAAAGGAACAAACAGCCAACAGACCCATGCAGAAAACAGGGGGACACCTCAGGAACTGGAGGCCCTAGGTACGTCAGATGGCTATGGTGGGAAGTGAAGTTACCAGCAGGATCAATTTAAGGTTGAACAATGGGAAGTTTGACTTACAGACTTCCTTTCCAACTCCATGCTGTTAATTCATATTTAAGATCTCACAATATTTGAGGAGGACCATTATCATGAAAGATAGAGACCAAGTCAAACAAAGGATGCTTAGAGAAAAAAAGGTGAAGTGAAGAGCAGAATAATTTTTTAAAGAATACAAGATCTTTACAGAGATAAGAGAAAATTTTGCATGGCTGAAGCAAAAGGAACTATAATAAAAATAATTTTTAAAAGTTCTTTCAAGACTTACATTTGGATTAAATTATATTTGTATATGTAAACTATATTATAGTATATTATATTTGAACATGGAGGTCCTGATATCTTTTCAAATTAGTGATTTTGTTTCCTTGGGATCAATTCCCAGAAGTGGAATTGCTGGATCATGTGATAGTTCTATTTTTAATTTTTTGAGAAACTTCCATACTGTGGCTATACCAATTTACGATCCTACCAAATTGCACACAGATTTCCTTTTCTCCATACCCACACCAACATTTTTTGTCTCTTGTTTTTCTTTTTGACAATGGCTATTCTAAAGGCATGCAGTGATATCTCATTGTGGTTTTAATTTGCATTCCCTTAATGACTACTAATGTTGAGTGGTTTTTTTTCATCCACCTGTTGGCTTTTGATATATCTTCTCTGGAGAAATCTCTAAGTCCTTTGCCTATTTTTTCTTGAGTTATTTGGGTTTTTGCTATTTGTATGAGTTTTTGCTAGTTGTATGAGTTCTTTATATATTTCAGGTATTAACTCTTTACCGGATACGTGGTTTGCAAATATTTTTCCTCCTTCAGAGGTTATCTTATCTCTTTGTTAATGGTTTCCTTGCTGTACAGAAACTTTTTAGTTTAATCTAGTACCACTTATTTTTTTTTAATTTTGTTGCTTGTGCTTTAGGTGTCATATTCGGGAGATCATCACCAAGATGATTATGTCAGGGAGATTTGTTCCTATATATCTCTTATAAGTGTCATTGTTTCAGGTCTTATATTTAAGTCTTTAATCCATTTTTAGTTTATTTTTGTGAGTGGTGTAAAATATGTGTCCAGTTTCATTCTTTTACATATGAATATCCAATTTTTCCCAGCACCATTTATTGAAAAGATTGCTTTTTCTCCACTGAGTATTCTTGACTACTTTGTCAAATATTAGTTAACTGTATATACTTACGTTTATTTCTGGGTTCTCAATTCTTTCTATTGGTTTTTATGCCAGTACCATACTGTTTTGATGACTATAACTTTATAGTATAGATTGAAACCAGGTAGTGTGATGCCTTCTGCTTTTTTCTTCTTTCTTACAATTTCTTTGGCTATTCAGGGTCTTTTTGTGGTTGCATATAGATTTTAGGAGTATGTTTTATGCTTCTATAATTTTTTTTTTTTATTTATTCATGATAGGCACACAGTGAGAGAGAGAGAGGCAGAGACACAGGCAGAGGGAGAAGCAGGCTCCATGCACCGGGAGCCTGATGTGGGATTCGATCCCGGATCTCCAGGATCGCGCCCTGGGCCAAAGGCAGGCGCCAAACCGCTGCGCCACCCAGGGATCCCTGTTTTATGCTTCTGTAAAAAAATGCTGTTGTACTTTTGATAGGGGTTACATTGAATCTATAGATATCTTCTACTAATATTAGCATTTTAACAATATTAATTCTTCCAATGCATAAACATGGGATACCTTTCTATTGTTTTGTGTCTTCTTCAGTTTCTTTCATCAATGCTTTGTAGTTTTCCCATAGCTATCTTTTACCTCCTTAGTTAAATTTGTTCTTAAGTATTATACTGTTTTCGATACTATTGCAAATGGGATCAATTTATTTCCTTTTCAGAAATTTGTCAGTGGATAGAAATGCAACTGATTTTTACATTTTAATTTTATATCCTGCAACTTTACTGAATTCATTGATTAGATCTAAGTTTTTTTGGTTGAGTCTTCAGTATTTTCTGTGTATAAAATTATATCATCTGCAAATGTAAACAATTTTATTTCTTCCTTTTCAATTCTAATTGAATTTTTATTTCCTTCTTCTGCCTGACTGCTCTAGTATGACTTCCAGTACCATGTTGAATAGGTATAGTGAAAGTTGGCATCCTTTCCTTGTTCCTGATCTCAGAGGAAAGGTTTCAGCCTCTCACCATTGTGTCTGATGTTAGCTGTGAACTTGTCATATAAGGCCTTTATTATGTTGAAATGTGTTCCTTCAATGTCTAGCTTATCAAGGGTTTTTACCATGAGTAAATCTTGAATGTTGTCAAAAGTTTTTTCTGCATCTATTGAAATGATCATATAATTCTCTTTTTTCATTCTATTAATGTGATGTATCACATTGATTGATTTGCATATGTTGAACCATCCTTACATCCCAGGGATAAATCCCACTTGATCATGGTAAATGATTATTTTAGTGATGCTGACTTTGGTTTGCTAGTTTTTTATTGAGAAATTTTGCATCTTTATCCATCAGAGATACTGGTTTGTGGTTTTCTTTTCTAGTAGCAACCTTTTCTGATTTTAGTATCAGGATAATGCTAGACTTCTAAATAAGTTTGAAAGTGTTTCCTCCTCTTCAATTTTTTTTTGAAAGAGCTTGAGAAGGACTGGTGTTAATTCTTTAAATGTTTGGTAAAATTCACCAGAAAAGTCATCTGGTCCTGGGCTTTTCTTTTGTTGAGAGAAATTTGATTACCAATTTAATCTCCTGGATAATAATTGGTCTTTCAGATTTTCTATTTCTTCCTGATTCAGCCTTGGTAAGTTGTGTGTTTCAAATAATTTTTCCATTTCTTCTAGGTGGTCCAGTTTTTTTGGCCTATTATTTGTTTATAGTAGCCTTTTGTGGCCTTTTGAATTTCTTTAATATCAATTATAATGTCTTCTTTTCATTTTCAATTCTGTTTATTTGGGTCCTTTCTCTTTTTTCTTGGTTTGTCTAGCTAAGGATTTGCCAATTTGATTAATTTTTCCAAAGAACCAATCTTTAGTTTTGTTAATCATTTCTATTGTTGTTCTGTTCTCTGTTTTATTTATTTCTTCCTTAATCTTTATTATTTCCTTTATTCTGCTAACTTTGGGCTTAGTTTGCCCTTTTTATCTAGTTCCTTAAGGCATAGAATGAGGTCGTTTATTTGGATTCTTCTTGGATAATTTACCTATTCATTTATTGCTATGAACTTTCTTCTTAGAATTGCTTTTGCTGTGCAGCCCGGGTGGCTCAGTGGTTTGATGCCGCCTTCAGCTCAGGGTGTAATCCTGGAGACCTGGGATTGAGTCCCATGGTCCATGGGGCTCCATGCATGGGGCCTGCTTCTCCCTCTGCCTATGTCTCTGCCTCTCTCTCTCTCTCTCATGAATAAATAAATAAAATAATAAAAAAAAGAACTGCTTTTGCTGCATCCCATAGGTTCCAGTATGTTGTGTTTCCATTTTCATTTGTCTCAAATTCCTTTTTTTATTTCCCCTTTAATTTCTACTTTGATCCATTGGTTGTTTAGGAAAGCACTGGTTAATTTCTCTGTGTTCATGAATTTTTCAGTTTTCCTTTTGTTACCAATTTCTGGTTTTGTGCCACCATGGTCAGAGAAGTTAATGGCATGATTTCAATCTTGAATATTCTAAGAATTGCTTTGTGGCCTAATATAAGGTCTATCCTAGAAAATGTCTTATGTGTGCTTGTAAAGAATGTATATTCTGCTTCTTTTGCATAGAAAGTCTGTAAATATCTGTTAGGGCCATGTTGAAATATGCTGTGTCCTTATGGATTCTCTGGGTGATCTATCCATTGTTGAGAGCAGGGTATTAAAGTCCCCAAATATTAATTACTATATTACTATTTATATCTCCTTTTAGCTCTGTTTTTGCATTATATACTTCAGGTGTTTCAGTGATAGGTGCATAAATTGTTCTATCTTCTTGACAAATTGAACCTTTTATCATTACATAATGACCTCATCTATCTCTTTTTTTTTTTTTTTTACCATTTTTAGTTTAGTGTTTATTTTGTTTGATATAGGTATAACTAACTACTCCTGCTTTTATTGTTGTTGTTACTCTTTGCTTGTAATGTCTTTTTCATCCTTCCAACTTTTATTTATTTATTTATTTATTTATTTATTTATTTATTTATTTGATTTTATTTTTATGATAGTCAGAGAGAGAGAGAGAGGCAGAGACATAGGCAGAGGGAGAAGCAGGCTCCATGCACGGGGAGCCCAACGTGAGATTCGATCCCGGGTCTCCAGGATCGCGCCCTGGGCCAAAGGCAGGCGCTAAACCGCTGTGCCACCCAGGGATCCCCATCCTTCCAACTTTTAGTCTGTGTCCTTACAGCTAAAATGAGACTCTTGTAGCCAGCATATTACTGGATTTGGTTTTTTTAT
Organism: Canis lupus familiaris; assembly: GCF_011100685.1. Lineage (NCBI taxonomy): Eukaryota > Metazoa > Chordata > Mammalia > Carnivora > Canidae > Canis > Canis lupus. Next base: position 29,700,738 of record NC_049237.1, read on the forward strand.
TCAGTTACCCATTCTCTTGTCTTGTGGTTGGAGAATTTAACCTATTGTATTTAAAATAATCATTGATAGATAAGGACTTGTATTACCATTTTGTTCATTGCTTTCTGATTGTTTTGTAGAATCCCTTGTTCCTTATTTCTAATCCTGCTACCATTTTTGGTGTTTTGATGTCTTTTGGTATTTTGATAGTATTTTGCTTTGACTTCTGTATCATGTTCTTTTGTGTAATTACTACAGGCTTTTCTCTGTGGTAACCATAAAGTTCACAGAAAATATCTTAAACATACAACACCCTATTTTAAACTGACAATAATTTCAATAGAATTCATAAACTCTCGATTATACTTCTCTTCCCTCTAATATTTTAGTTGCTGCTATTATAATTTATACATTTTTATATTGTCTAACTAATAACAGATTATTGTAGCTATGGTTATTTTTATTACATTCACTTTTTTTTTTTAACTTTTAGATTGGAGTTGTAAGTGAATTATGCACCACTATTAACATACTGCCTAATCTAAGTAAGACTACATATTTACCATTACAAATGAGATTTACATTACCTTGTATGTTTTAATGACGTATTTAGCTTACCAGTCAAAGAAATCTCTCTAGCATTTCTTATAAGGTAGATGTGGTGGTAATGACGTCCCTCAGCTTTTGTTTGTTTGGGAAAGTCCAGACTTTATAGCAGGAAATACTAGGTCCTTCATGGTCAGGTTCCAACTTTCCTGTTTGACTTAATCCTTCACCACCACTTTCCTCCATCCCTAGCACTCTACCTTTCAGTGTTAGGGCAATATCTGCTTTCTGGGCCTTTACACACTGCTTCTCTCCTTAACTCCCCTCATTCTTCAAGTCCAGCTCAGGTCATCTGTACCCCTCATATAGCTTGAATGATCCATCTATCTACCACCATCACTTGCTTTTTAAAAAAATTCAGTTATATCTATAAATTAAGTACTATTTATTGAGTGCCTATGGTATACAAGACACTGCAATGGGTGATGTACTTATATTACCTCCTCTTTGAATCACTCTTTTAATCACCTGTTGTGTATATAATATACTATTATACCTATTTTCCAGAGGAAGAAAGCAAATCTTATAGAGGTTTAGTAACTTACCTAGACTTATAGGTAGTTTATTAAAGAACTAACATTTGAACATGGGTTGATTTTACTTCAAAGCCCATTTATCATTTTGTACTTAACACTCTGAACTATTTTTAGAAATGAGTGCCTGATTATAAACTCCATAAGGGCAAGTATCATAATAAGTATGTTAACATTATCTCCCCAACATACAGTATAGTGCCTGGCTTATAATAAGTACACAATAAATATTTGTTGAAGGAATGATGTGTTTGTACAATATTCTCTCCATCATTTGTGTGCTCCTTGAGGATATTAGTCATCTTTCTATGCTGAGATAGTAGTGCAGTGTTTGTTGAAAGAAAAATGAATATACTACATATTCTCCCTCTCTCTCCTTTCTCTCTCTCTCTCTCTCATGCATACACACACACACACACACACACACACACACACACAGAGTAGTTTTTGGTTGCTCATGCAGGGCCTTGAAAACATACCCTGCTGCTGGTTTTGGTATTATTTTCTAAACAGATCACAGATCTTTAAAGTCAAGAGCCATGTCTTCCAGTTTGGGATCTCTCCACACTGTTTTGCACGCTTGGTAGATACTTGATGTTTAAAAAAGCTGCTTTGATTGCTCCTCTTGCTGCCACAAGAAGAAAGAGAGATAAATATATGTTCAGTGGACTGTACAAAAAGCTTACGTATCATTTGCCTGAGTAACTCTTGCTTATCCCTTCAAGTGAGACGCATGTTTGGCCACGCAGATTTGAAAGCCATCTGATGTGGTCTGGACTAAATGAGACCCTGGCACTGAGAGGAACTCTGCCAGGTTGTAAGCTCTATGGCTTTCTGGAGGTGAGTGCTCCAGAAAAAGCCATACCTGTTCCTCAGAGCTGGTGGGGACCAGGATATGGGTGAGAGAAGAGCATTAACATTTCACGTCTGGAAATTAGAGGTTTTGGCATCCCAGGGAAGAAAACGATGTGGCCTTTCTGAGCCTGCAGGAACTGCTGCCAAATGTCTTTCCCCTTGAAACAAAAACTGTGTTCAAGTCTAGATAATTACCACTGAGCTGTGCCAAACCCAGAAATCCTTCTCAGCCAAGCAGCCCCCACAGGGAGTTGAAATTTACATTTATGATCATTATCTTCAAAAAAAAAAAGTTAGTTTTCAGGACCAAGCTTCACACACATAACCTTGAGGTTAGATCTGGTTGAGTCCTGAGGCTGGACCTACCAAGTCAACCAAGGAAAACCATGTAAGAGAAAGAGAGCTTTTTTTCTTTCTCATTAATAGGGAATGCTTAGAGGGAAAATATTGAAAGAATAGAACAGCTAAAATATCAGAAGCAAGATTGCTTTTGTAGTACCATATAGCCTGTTTTTCTGGAATTTTATAATCCCAGAAATGAGCAGGCTGTTTTTCATCTGATCTCCAGATGACTCTCATAGACTCAAGAGAGACATAGTTCTCAAATCCATCTGATCCCCTTTGCCTATCTGAGCAGAATCAAAACACACAGAGCCCTCAAATATTTGGCCAAACAACAGAAGTAGCCAGGCAACAGATACTTAAACACACACACACACACACACACACACACACACAGAAAGAAAACCCACAAAAAAAACGCAAAAAAAAAAAAATAAAAAGATTAAATCATTTGCCTTTTCTTATGATAAAGGCACAGCCTTTATTGTCACTGAAAACATTCATCGATATTATTCATGTCTGATTAATTCAGAATAAGTCCCAGTTTTCTGTTTTCAATTCCCTTGGTTTATGAATTCAGAATCATTAACTATGTATCAATGCCTTATGCTTTTATTTTCTTTTCTCCCTGGGAAAATTAATGTCAGTCTCTGTTGATTTCTCCATCTTCCCCAGAAAAGGTACCAAAAAAACCCAAGAAGATTCACAATAGAGGTATCTGATTGTAGTGTGATTGGTGGCGGGGGTGGGCGTTGGTAGTTAGATAAGATGGGAGCCGGGGGAGCATTCAGCTCTCAGCCATGTCTTCCTATTGGGATTCACCAACAGTGGAAAAAGAATTTAATTGCCCCTCCCTCCTTCTTTAAGTTTGACAAGGGTAATATATTACTGCCAAACCTTGTGAAAACGTTAAGAAACATCATTCCAGCTGTTAGAGTCAATGAGAAAAGCCATGAGTCTTGTCAAGTCCTTTTGCTACTTCACAGCATAAAACTGTCACTTCATTAATTAGATGAGCGTGTTGCCACGCGACTCCAGGATGCTCACTCTTCATCACTGATCTTTGTCAATTTTGGTAATAAAACAGCAATTTAATAATCCCCCCTCACACATTAGTAACTGTTTTATGATGGAATTTCAGTTTCCTGGTGCACTTGATTAATCAGTCTGGGGAGGTCTTAAATAGATATATTAGGAGTTTAATTAAAAGGTAGGCTGAAAAAAAAAACTGAAAGGAAGACACAGTTTAAAGAAAACAAGTTCAAGTGACTATGCAATAAAATGGATCTATATTCCAGATAATCAGTTTCTTTTTTTAATATTTTATTTATTTATTCATGAGAAAGAGAGAGAGATAGAAAGGCAGAGGCAGAGGCACAGGCAGAGGGAGAAGTAGGATCCATGCAGGGAGCCTGACTTGGGACTCGATCCCGGGTCTCCAGGATCAGTCCCTGGGCTGAAGGCAGCACTAAACCTCTGAGCCACTCGGGCTGCCCAATAATCAGTTTCTTATATGCATTTAGGCTAAAGGCAGACAAATAAACTTATGGGAGCATAAAACACCATAGAAATCTTATGTTCTGTCCACAGGATTCCAAAAAAGCAGGGGTTTAATGATCTACCACTTCCATCCCCACCTTGCACCCACCAAAGCCCCCTATAACCACCACTGGCAGTGACTCAGGTGGCTGGAGGGCTCCTTTGGAACTCTATATATGGCACCTGGTAATAACCTTTCTTGTGTCCAATGGCAGCAAGAACTGAGCTCTTTCTGTTAGGCTATGAATAGATCCCACAGGAGATTTTAAAGTAACCTCTTACTTCCCCTGGGTAATAGAATCTCAAGTAATAAGAGGGTATACATTAGAAACTTCTTGTTATAAATGAAACGGGACAGAAATAAATTGGCTACCTGGCTAGATACAAGCTGGTGGTGAAGAGCAACCTGGTGAAATAGGAAATGCATCAGATCAAAGCCAAGAGGGATGGGTTCTGGTTCTGGCTCTTCCACTGGCCACAACAATACATTTGAATTAATTAATTAACCAACTGTGTAATTTTAGGCAACTGTTTTCATCTATCTCTGCTTCAGTTTTCTCATTTATAAGACCTCTACTGTCCTTTCCACCTAAACATTCCTCAACTCTCTACACTCTGTCTTGATTCCCTCTTCTGTCTCTTCCCCCCCCCCATTCCTTCCCCTGCCCTCAGCAGTGTGGCTTTGACAAGTGCTGTAGGGCCCTGAGAGATAAAGGAGTGTGTGTAGGGGGGTAACACTTTAACTAAAAAAAAAAAAATTAAAAAAAAAAAAAAAATATATATATATATATATATAGGCACAGCCTTACTAATAAAATTAACCAGAGGATCTATCAGGCAGTACTACTATACTCCTAAGTTAAGTTATATATTACCACAAGAGCAAACCTCAAAAACAAACAAACAACAAAATACCAAGATGAATCTAAGAAAAGACTACTATAATATCTAGGTTAAAAGTGAGGGTCACATAATTCAAGCAGTTATAAAGATATATCAGAGAATCATTTTAATCATTGGAGTGGATGTGATATACAATCCATATTAACAGTCAAATTCTGTGAGCCTTTGAATATAAAATTGATGATTTTGGCTAATCTTACCCCAACAATAACCAAGAAAAACACACCCCACGGTTTTCTCAAGAGGAAGTATAGTTATCTAGGCATCAGTGCATTTCCATGGTACTTGTTACTAAAATACTTATTTCTTCTCTTCATCCTTATACTCTGCTCTCTGAGAGGTCCTGCAGAACAATTGATTCCAGCTCCTGATTGATCTTATTATATATGATTTTAAAGACGCTAAGGTGTACAGAATTGGATCAGCTATAATCCTTAGCTCATTATAAACTGTTATCAGCAATCCATATATAACATTAGTTTAATTATCTATTAATTTTAATAATAAGTAATAATGGACCATGAGACCTAGTAATTCAAAATCTGGTAATAACTTTTGTCTATTTATATACTCATCTCAAACCTGCCTTTCCACCCCAAAATAAATACAATCCCAAATTTTTTTATTACTTATTTCCTTTAATATCTAATATTTTTAGGATTAAGTATGTGTGGCTAAACAATATATCACTTAGTTTACTTGTTTTGAATTTTGTAAAAGAACATTTATACTGTTTGTAGTCTTTTGGAATTTGATTTTTTTATTTCCATTAAATTAGTAAGATTCATTCGTGTCATAGTGAATATTTGGGGTTGATTTAGTTACCTGCTCTGTAATATTCTATTGTTTGAATATACTATAATAGTTTTCATTTTGAACAAATTTATTCACCTTTTTTATGGTTAATAGTTTTGATATCTATTGAAGGAAAAGTTTCCTACCAGATTATCCACAAAAATTCTACTTTTGGTAGTTGATTCTCAATGTATCTGAAGTTGTTTAGTTTGTTATGATATGAGATAGATTTCCAGTTTCCTAGCCAGTAGCATAAGATAGGAAAAATAAGTAAAGCATAAGGCTTTAGAAGAAAAAAACTGGTATGATTATTCAGAGAAATATTCAACAGATAATTATTATAAAATATATTATAAAATATATAAATATGATAAATATTATAAATTACAGGAGAATTGAATGGTTTTTAAGAGGACAATATAGGGCAGCCCTGGTGGCTCAACGGTTTAGTGCCACCTTCTGCCCAGGGCATGATCCTGGAGACCGGGGCTCGAGTCCCACATGAGGCCTGCTTCTCCCTCTGCATGGGGCCTGCTTCTCCCTCTGCCTGTGTCACTGTCTCTGTCTCTCTCTGTCTCTGTGTCTCTCATGAATAAATACATAAAATCTTAAAAAAAAAAGAGGACAAAATATGGGACATCTGGGTGGCTTAGTTGGTTAAGTATCTGACTTCTGATTTTGTCTCAGGTCATGATCTCAAGGTCCTTGGATTCAGCCCCACATGCGATTCCATGTTCAGTGGGGAATCCGCTTGGGAATCTCTCTCTTGCTCTTTCTCTTCCAGGAGTGGTGGGCAAAATATAAAATCCTATTGTATTTTTATATATCAGTAGCAAATAATAAAAGAATGTAAAAATTTAAATAAAGATATTACATAGTGAGTAACACTGTAAAATATTTAGGAATAAATCTAATCAAATATGTATAAGTTCTAGGAGTGCAAATTTATAAAATTCCACAGAGACATTCCAGAAGACCTAAATAATTGGAAAGAGAATCATAGAATCATGTTTGTGAAAGAAACCTATCATGGAGATGCCAATACACCCCAAATTGACCTATGGACTCCATGCAATGCCAATCAAAATCCTAAGTGGGCTTTGACTGAGGCTTATTCTTAAATTTCTGTGAAGGTAAGAAGAGCCAATAGTAATCAGGATAAGTTTAAAAACAGTTAAGAGAGAAGACATGTCTTGTCATATATTAGGCTTTACGATAGAACTATTATAACTGAAACAGGATGCATTTATGAAGAAACAGACACATTGACAAATGGTATAGAGTAGAATAGAGAGCCCATAAAAAAACCCAACATACACATGGAATTTTGAAAGATGATATAAGTAGCATAGCAGATCAATGTGGAAAAGGGGGTTATAATAAAAATGGAACTGGAAAACTTGTTACTCACATGCCTGTGGGTAGGAATTGGTTTAATGTCACTTATATAATCAATTGGTGTTTATTAAAGTGGCACTTCAAAGCTCACAGGCTTGTCTTCATTAATAACAAGCACCTGGAAGTCTTCCTTTTGGAGAAGAATCTGAATGTCATAAGGCGGTTGCATTAAGATCTCTGAGGGACACTTGAATAATAACAGGGAGTCCCTATTTCCCTTTCAAGAAGAGTGAGGCTGTTTAACTGGAAGCTTTCAGACTGGTGAATGAGAGATACAATTTAAGACCAAAGTTGAACTCCATGAGGTCAAAAGGAGAAGCCGAATGCTAAGTCCAGCAGTCATCTTTCAAGGCTCTTTCCCCTCATAAGTATTCAACCCCTTTTCTTAAAAAAATGTCAAGTATGTTTTAAAGGGTGCAACTAGTAAACTATTAGCTTACTGGAAGCACTCATATAGTTTGGTCTGCTTTTGCCTCATGGCTATTAAGAGTCACAACTCATTTGCTTGGGTCTACATTTCAGTGCATTTCCGTATAACCATTTATCACTGACTTATGTGTATCTCTCTTTACCCCTGAACCATACCTTCCTGTAGTTTCAGTATCTGAGAGCCTGAAGATAGTAATTCATTTCAACCCATAAATATTATTTATAGAAATGTACATGTTAAAAAAGAAATGTACATGTTGTCTATAGAAGTATTCATTTAACCTTTCATTCATTTACCCCATTGATATTTATTAAAGTGTCACTTCAAGGTTCTTGCATAGTACTCAGTAATAATAAGTACTCAAAAAGTTTTCTTTTCTCACCACATACTATCTGAATTCTTTGGACTTGTGGCACCCTATACTGTACTTTCAACTATATTATTGATCTTCTCTGCTCTTGGCTTAATATCTTGTCCCTTGTCTATTGACTCAAATCCTCCTCTTGAACATAAGGCTGATATCACTACTTAGATATTTGACTTTTAGTGTCAGTTGTAATTTTAGTTTCTCTTTGTTCTCATCCTATGTTTCAGGATAATTTTTAGTGCATTCCCTAGAGACAGGGCCAAAGCATCCTACTCTAGCACCAGTTCACATGTCTAGCTTTCCCAACAGGCTTGCCCCTTACTCTGAATGGAGAAAATAAGTCACAGAGCACTTTTATAAGCTTTTTTTCAGAAAGTGTACAAGTTTGGAGAAACAAAAGATATACATTAAATAATTAGAGAAGATTCCCAGGTTAGCATATGTCTTCAAACTACATCTCTACTGAATCATGTACACTGCATGTTTGAACTGCTTGGATGAATTTCACCTCTTATGGAAAATCATCTTATTTCCTAGTTCACAGTTTGAATTTGTGCTTTCTCTGCTTAGGAAATATGGAAGTGTTCCCAAATCAGACAGAAACTTAAAATGGATTTGTTATTTGGAGTCCTTTTTCTCATGCTAGAGTCCCCATAGCCATTACTCTCCATTTCACTCACTTGACATAGATACACTAAAGACAATTAACAATAGGTTGTAGAATGTATGGCTTGTTTCTCTTCTTCACTCCCTGAGAACAGCTCTTCCACCTTTCAAAGTCCTCAGTCAGGGTCCCAGAGGAAGCAGATGACACATTCAAACTGGGATAATTTGAGGAAATTTAGTAAAGGGACTATTTACAGCCCCTAAGGGATAGTGCAGTATTCAGGGACTAGGAATTATAGAGTTGACTCCTTGACTAATTCTAAAAGGGTAGAAGAGAAAGCAGTCATCATAAGTCAGAAGCAGAGAAAGCCTGTGGAGCATGCTGATTGATCTTTGTTCAAAGAAGAATCTAGGAATAGTGCCTCTGTTAGGACAGTACTAAGGAAATTAATACCCTGGCCACATAATGCCTCCCTTCCTTCCCTCCAGTCTCCTGGTATTGCTTCCCATTGAAAAACAAAAGCATAGACAAAAGCAAAAAGTGACCCTTGTTGCAATCTATACATACAGCCTTCCAAGGTACAAATTAAAGTGGAGAGTAGAGAATGGGTCTGCAGGGACAAAAGGAAGACACATAACATATTTTCTGAGCCTCAGGTTACTTACATACAAAATGGACCCAACCAAAATGGAATTTAAATTAGAAATAAATAGCAGAAAGATGTCCAGAAAATCCCCAAATATTTGGTAAATGGATAGTATGTCGATCAAGGAAGAAATCGATAGGGAAATTATAAAGCATTTTCCCTGAGTGTAAATGAAAGCATAACATATCAGAATTTGTGAGATGCATATAAAACAGTACTTAGAGGGAAATTTATAGCTTAAAACTATATTAGAAAAGAAGAAAGATTTCAACCTAATGACCTCAGCTCCCACAGTAAAAAAATACAAATAATAGTAACAATAATAATAAAGGCCTGAGCAAAAACTAACATAACAGAAAATAGCAGAACATTAGAGAAAAACAAGAAAATTAGAAAGTGATTATTTATGAAGATCAATACAAATGCTAAACCTCTAGCCAGCCAGAATGATCAGTGAGAAAAGAAAAAAATACAAGCTATCAATATCAGGAATGAGAAAGTTGACATTACTACAGATTCTTCAGACACTAAGAGGATACTAAGGAAACATTATGAAAAATCAATATGTCAACCACTTGGATAGCTTAGATTAAATAGCAAATGCCTGCAAATGCACAAACTAAAGAAGCTGGCTTAAGAAGAAGTGGTTAACTGTAATAGCTCTGCATTTATCAAACAAATTGAATTTACAGTTAAAAATCTTGTCACAAAGAAAACTCCAGACCCAGATAGCTTCACCAGAGAATTTTATCAAATATTTAAGAAATAAATAATACTAATTCTACATAAAACTTTCCAGGAAAATATTAAAAGAAAAAAATAATTTCTAATTCATTCTGTGAAGCCATCCCCCTCTGACACCAAAACCAGGCAAAAACATTACAAGAGAAAACAAAACTGCCTACCAATATCCTTCATAAATGTGAGTGAAAAAATATTTAACAAAATTCTAGCAAATCAGCTCAACAATGCATAGAAAGGTTAATATGTTATGTCCAAAGGGGGTTTACCTGAGGAATGTAAGGTTGCTCTAACATTTAAAAAATCAAATAATAAAGATGGGGCACCTGGGTAGCTCCATTCGTTAAGTCTCAAATCTTGATTTAGGCTCAGGTCATGATCTCGGGTCGTGAATTAGAGCCCTGGGTCAGACTCCGTGCTCAGTAGGTGACTGCCTGGGATTCTCTCTCTCCCTCTCCTTCTGCTCTCAACTCTGCGACAACCCTCCCCCTCTTGTGCCCACTTCTCTTCTAAATAAATACATAAACAAAAGTCAGGGCACCTGGGGGCTTAGTTAAGCACATGCCTTTGGCTCAAGTCATGATCCCAGAGTCCTGAGATGGAGAGACCTGTGTGAAGCTCCCTGCTCAGTCGGGAGGCTGCTTCTCTCTTTCCCTCTGCCCCTCCTCCCACTCATGCTCTCATTCTCTTTCTCCCTCTCTCTCTCTCAAATAAATAAATATAATCTTTTAAAATAAATGAACAATTGATATATTCACTGTATTAAAATTTAAAGAGCAGAACCATACAATTATCACAATAGATCAATGAAAAGCATTTAACAAAAATCAACACCCTTTTAAGATAATATCTGTCAGCAAACTAGTTAATAAGGGAACTTTCTCAGTTTGTAAAAGGCTATCTACAAAAAGCCTACAGGTAACAACATTGTATTGAGTGGTAAAAGACAGGATGGTTTCCCTAGAAATTCAGGAACAAGCAAGGACTTTGATAAACCTCAGATTAACTGTGGTTGCCATGCAGACCACCTGACCACAGAGGGAGCACTCAAATGTTCCATTTAGGTTTAAAATAGGATGGGATTGGGCACCTGGGTGGCTCAGTTGGTTAAGCATTTACCTTCGGCTCAGGTCATGATCCCAGGGTCCTGGGATTGAGCCCCACTTGGGGTTTCCTGCTCAGCAGGGAGTCTGCTTCTTCCCTCTCCTCCCCATTTGTGCTCTCTGTCGCTATCTCTGTCTCTCTCATGTAAATAAATAAAATCTTAAAAAAATATAAGTTGGGTCACCTGTGTTTATAAACATAGGTTCAAAATCTTGTTTAGTCTCATGAAGCTATGACTCATGATCTGATATAATTCTTCTTCATCAATTTCATCACATTCTTGATTTAGTTCCCTGTCCTATCTCCTTTACTCACTGCGTCTACATGGAAACTCCACACACCTCACTAGGTCTTTCAGGTACTGCCTATTTCCTTGCTTGTTTATTGGGGCGGGGGAGGGGGGAGCCTCAAGAAGTTGTGTGTAGTCAACTGTCACCATTTCTCTCCCACCCTTTCTCTCTTTGTCCTACTCCAAACAGGACTTTATGCCAGCACTGAATTAAAACTCCTGCTGGGAGGTCTTTAACAACCTCCATGTTGCCAATGCAATGTCAATCCTCTGGCTTTATCTTACCTCATCTGTGAAAAGCATTTGGCACCTTTGATTGCTCCTTGGTTTTCTTGGTGCTTCTAAAACAATCTACTTCTTAAAATTTTTCTCCTAACCCCCTGGCTGCTCTTTCCTCCCTCTTTTGCCACTGCCTCCTCATATTTTCCTGACCACCTAAAGTTGTGGTGCTCAAGGGTCTTTGTTTTCTCTTCTGTAAGTACACTCATTCCCTCTATGATTTCATCCAGTCCTGTGGTCTACACACCTCCTGTTTCACAAACTCTGGCATTACTCTTCAGCTTTAGATGCAAACGTCGAGCTCCCTACATGATACCTCCACCTGCATGTCTAACAAGAGTCTTGATTTTAACATTCCCTGCTGGAAAATAATTTTTAAATTTCATCCCCCATCCTCGTCCTGTTTGCCTTTTCCCTGGTCTTTCCCATGCCATTGAATGGCAATAACATTCACCCAGTAAGTCAGGCCCCAAACCTATAAACCACACCTGGTACTTCTAGCCTCATGCCCACACATGATACACCAGTTGGTCTTGACAGGATCCACACCACTTCCTGCATGTGGCCTGCTACAATGCCTTATAGCCAGCATCACATCTGTCCATGACTACTTTCCCTTCTTTCACTCCTGTCCCCTGAAAACCAATTCTCCTGCACTTAGTGGCTGAGTGATCTGACTCCATGTCAGACTTACTAATGTTCAGAACAAAATGCACATATCTGATCCTCATCCACACTATGGACCTATCTCCACATAACCCAGCTCTTCCCAATTCTTAGACTTTATCCCCTAACTCCTCCTTTTCTCTCATTTTGTTCTAGTAACAGTGGTCTTTTCTCCCATTCATTGACTATATCGTACTTTGAATTTGTCACTTCCTCTGCCTGGAACACTTTTCCATTAGGCATCTGAATGGCTTCTTCCTGAACTTCAGTCATATCTCTGTTCAAATGTCACTTGCTCTGAGAGGCTTCCTGTGACCATACTATTTACCTCTTTGTCCTAATGTCACTTTTTCCCCATATGTTGGTTAGTATCTTTTACCTTAAATCACTTAGACCACATTAAATTATGTATTTATTTGCTTAAGTGTTTACGATCTGTCTCCCTATTTAGAAATATAAATTCCAAAAAGGCAGGTTCTTTTCCTGTCCTGTTCATCCCTATATACATGGTGGCTAGAACAATGTCTGGCTCATAGTAAGTACTCCATAAATAACTGTTCTAAGAATGAAATATTGAGAAAAATATTGCCTCAGATCAATATATTCCATTAAAACCTTGCCATGCTTTGAGATTTAGTTATTCCCCTTTTTATATGGCCTTTTGCTAATTGCATTCTACAAAATAGAGAAGTGAGTGATTTCAATAAAGCAAAAGAAATTCATGGCAAGTTTACATTTAAATATTAAAAGCATCAATCATAATAATGCTCTATGTTTCAATAACACTTTTATGGGTTTCTTGGTACTTTCTTATATACTATCCCATTTCATCCTTATAATAATCCTTCATTAGTAGCTCCATTTTGCATATGAGAAAATGAAAACTCAGTAGAGCTGAGGGACTTGAACAAGTTCATGCTGCTAAGAAATGACAGACACAAGATTAGAAGCGATGTTCATCAGACTTCTCACCTAGGATATTTTCACTATGTCACACTCCCAAAGCTCACCTGAATCCTTTCAACTCTGCCTGTGTCAGGCCCAATGTAAAAGAAACAAATTTGAAATGGCACTCCACGGCTCATATTGTGAAAATGCATATTGTCTTTAAAAGGCAATCTCCAATTTGAAAAAGATTCTGATTTTTTTTTAAATTTATTTATGATAGGCAGACAGTGTGAGAGAGAGGCAGAGACACAGGCAGAGGGAGAAGCAGGCTCCATGCCCCGGGAGCCCGACGTGGGATTCGATCCTGGGTCTCCAGGATCGCGCCCTGGGCCAAAGGCAGGCGCTAAACCACTGCGCCACCCAGGGATCCCAAGATTCTGATTCTGATTCTGATCCAGGAACTCTGAGAAGAAGCCAGACGAGGAGCTTGGCTCTGCAGATCCAATTCCCAGTTACAGGGCAGGAGCTGTAACATAGGCATCTGGCAGAAAAGACTGGCTGGGAGGGTCAGGCTTGGACCCTCCCTGGTCCACAGAAGAGCAGGTGTCTTATGAGTCAAATGTCTTAATACAGAAGAATAGCTATAAATGTGTAGCTTAGGGACCATATACAGTCTGAGTATTTTAGCTTGGGGTTCTATCTAATTTTGCTTTTATTTGTTTCGTGTTAGTGTGGTGCAAAGTTTATTTTGTATTTTAAATTGATTACAAATGTTCAAAGGACTTCACACAAAAGTCTGAGTTTTTCAGCTTCCTTTTAAAACTGGACAAATAGAAGGACAGTTAGTTTACCACATAAAATCATGACAAATCATAGTATGGATTAGTATCTACCTTTTCACATAGGGTGTGTACTTTCTATTTGCCATGGTCCTCAGTATTGGCTCATAAATTCCAGATTTCTGTTTTGCTCATCTATGTTGTTTTCTTGACCTCTGTGGATAGTTGAATTTGTGGCCTCTGATTTAGGAATTCCTAGCTATATAAAGCAAGCATGAGGAATCAGATAAACATCAATGACATGAGGTGATATGAATGGGCTGTAGGAACTTGTATTTCTAAGTAAACATCTTTTTTTTTTTTTTTTAGGAAGAAAAAAGCATCTTGAAAAGAGTGTGTTCATAATAAACATATTGCAACTACAATGCACAACCATAAGCAACCAAAAGAGCATCTTGCCTAGTGGGGCTGATTCCCCAGTGCAATCTGTTGCTTTGATGTATGAGCTGAATCTATTTATCATTAATCGCTTCCTCTAAATGTTTTCCCCAACATCTTCTCAGAGCCTTGAAGGAAGAACTCCAGAGGTTCAATATAATACCTTACTTATGACGGGTGGAACACACTACCCCAAATCAACCATTTCTATGGTAGCATGTAGAGCAGAGTCTTAAGGAAATGAGGAACATGATATGAGAAGAAGGAGATCATTATATATTTTTAGCCAAGACAATACTGGATAGGGTGATCTTGTGAAATACTTGTTCCACTAGGACAATGTCTAGGCATTGATTGTTGTGAAGGGAAAAGGATAGGTACTCATGGTAGGAGGGGACTCTAGTTCCCGCAAAAGAAAAGTATAGGGAAAACCCTCTCATTCCTACTTCTCCAAAAAAGAGGAGTCACTCATGTTATGTATGTATTTAGAAGATCTGTAACATGTTCCACTCAGACTCTTCTTGCCCATCTTCAATATGCCTACAGAGAAAATGCATTTTGCATTGTCTCTACCCTGTGATAAGTTTAAAAATCCAGATTCTGCCTTCAGAAGGTAAAGCCTTTCTAGGGGAAGAACTTCAATTCAAGGGTGAATAATAGGATGTCTATTATGACCACACATCTGAAGCTATTATCTCCAGATAACAGTATTATCATTCTTATCTCCATTTGTTTATTTTTTATGTTGCAATACCTAGTGAGCATGGGAGGGCTTATTTAAAATAACCATAGAACCCTAATAATGCTGAAAAAAGTGAAGGAATTGAGAAGTAGTTATCTGGTTTTTTTTTTTTTTTTTTGCCTTGTGTCTAGAATTTCTCTTGTGTAACTTGGAGGTTTTCAATCAGACAGGCTCTCGAATGAAATGACACATCATGTCCCTTTGAAACATGAAATTCTATAATTGTATAATAAGATGCACTACTGGTAATTAATATGTTTTCCAGCTGTACAATGTACAGTGAGACAAAAGAGGTTCCAAAACCTTATTAACTCATAAAGGGAAACAAACAACTAGTTGTTCTGGACTCATAGAATCTACAAGTTTGGAAAGGAGTATGTAAAACTATTTAATTCCCAACCCATTATCTGTGTGTCCTTTCTATTCCTAACTAGTAAGCCCTCCAGTTATGCCTAAACATAGTATATGATTAGAAATGTAAGATCGTTCGTCTTGAATGACTGACTCTCAGATTGCAAGCTATATGAATATAGATTTTTAGCACAATTTCAGGAAAAAACATACATATAACAGAAATGTATTGAATACCCATAATGTGCCAAACATTGTGCAATATTTTGACAGTATAAAAGCAAAATCTTTGAAGTCAAGAATTTTACAATCTGTTTAAGAGAACATATGTAGGCAAATAAATATACTTGATTTATGGTAAGTAGAAAATGTAGGTGCTATGTGAAACAAATGTGAGTGAAAAGGCTGGCTGAGGGTCTAAGTGGGGTTTTCACATCTTTGTTGTGAACCTTGGGTTTTCCTTTAGAAACACTTTCTCAATTCTTAGAAAAGAACCTTCATAATTGAAGGTTCTCTTTCTGTTTTCAATCAAAAATGGATAATAAATGACAAGTTAATCATTTCTTAGGAAACAGTCTGAAAGTTATTAGATACTACACCTATTTTCAAGTGTCTATTCACATTTGTGATGCTATTATTTGATTTGGATTCTTATTAATGTAAAGAAATTGTCAGCCTCATTGAAACACTATAGCTAATCAGTAACTTAATGAACCTAACAGATCTCCAATGACCTCAACATAGCACACATCTTCAGCATCCCGGCTCAGGGTCACAACCACCAAATGTAATCATCACAACTCATACACCTTTGAAATCTTAAATTTGAAAACCTACTTTCTTATTATTTTGACCCTTTCAAATCTTGCTTCTTTACTTGCTTTATACATGATCTTAGTCTTGGGAGGACTAGAGTCCCAAGGAAGTCAATCAGTTTTCTGGTTTCACTTACTTCCTTGCTTGGTCAAACCCCAAAGGTCCATCGCTTCAGTCACAACGTCTTCATCCTTCTCCCATTCCACCACCCCCTCCTGAAAAACCATGGCATTAAACATTCATGCCAGAACATTTTTATTTTTTCTTTATAGAAAATATTTCAGGGCGCCTGGGTGGCTCAGTGGTTGAGGGTCTGCCTTTGGCTCTGGTTATGATCCTGGGGTCCTTGGATTGAGTCCCACATCAGGCTAGGCTCCCTGCCAGAAATGTGCTTCTCCCTCTGCCTATGTCTCTGCCTCTCTGTGTCTCTCATGGATAAATAAACGAAATGTTGAAAATGTTTCTTTGGGCACCTGGGTGGCACAGTCAATAAAGTACCCTTTCTTGGTTTCAGCTCAGCTTGTGAATTTGGGGTCAGGAGATCAAGCTTCACATTGGGCTTGCTCTGCACAGAATCTGCTTGACATTCTCTCTCCCTTTCTGTCCCTCCTACCTGTGCTCTCTTTCTTACTTCTTAATTAGAAAATTGGTTTTTTTCCTTGTCAGTGTTCTCCCTCTTAATCCCTTCAATAGTTATTCCATATTAAATAAAAAAATAATTATATCAAAATCTGGAAGACAAAATACTATAAGAAAATCAACACTATGTATACACCTTTTTTTTTCAAAAAAAAAAAAAAAAAACATCATTTGTATCAGGTTGATGTATTCTTTAGGTCTTTTGTCCCCAACAAATAGGGTAATTTCACATGGTTGTATTTATATGGTATATGCAAATTTGTGCCCTGCTTTTCCAATGAACCCTGCATTATAAACAATTTTCCTTGTTATTAAACTACTTAAGCATCAATTAAAAGGACTGTATCAATTAAAAGGACAATGTAGAGAAGATATACAATGATTTTATCATCAAATTTCTTGAAAGAATAGATGTCGCCTGCTACATTTACTTACTCATATACCACTCACTGTATCATATAGAGTGATAGGGCTAATGCCTGTTATTTCATGAATAGTATCCCAACAAAACTCATCAATGAATTCGTATCAAGGATTATTTCAACAACAAGTAATACTAGAATATAAAACAAAAAGGTATATATGATATAGACATTTATTTCTTACTCAAGACAAAGTCCTGCCATGGGAAGTCCAGGGACAGTATGACAGAGTTGCTCTATGAGAACTTTGGGGACACAGGCTCCCTGCATATATGGCTTTACTAGCATGACCACCACTCACAAGACCATACTGTAGTTGAAGATGGCTGCTCCATCTCCAGAATAAGGTCTCTATTTCAAACAGAGAAAAGAATGATGGACCAAAGGAGAAGACAAAAGGACTCTATCAGCTACTTTAAAAAACAAAATCTCTGGATATTTTGATAGGACAATTATTCTAATACCTCCTTGGCAAGAACATAGTCAGTTGTCCATAGTTAGCCATCAAATTCTAGTTCCTTTTCACTAAAATATTGGTTATAATACTCAATAGTGAGGCTACAAAAACACATTTGGTCCATTGTGGGCCAACTTCTGTGTGATGCACATTATTCTTGTCCTACATAATATGGTCTTAGAAGTATTTGTTTCTTATTTCAGGATTATTTTTTTAAGATTTTATTTATTTATTCGAGAGAGAGAGAGAGAGAGGGAGGGGGAGGCAGAGACACAAGCAGAGGGAGAAGCAGGCTCCTTCCATGCAGGGAGCCTGATGTGGGACTCGATCCTGGGACTCCAGGATCATGCCATGGGCCAAAGGCAGGCGCTAAACCACTGAGCCACCCAGGGATCCCCCATTATTTCAAGATTCTTATTCTAATCACCAAGAGTTCTTGGTCTTTTCTAAATAGTACTAGAAATGGTTTTTCAGCCTCCAGGAAATCTTAGCACAGCTAAGACCATTCAAGTGAGTGGCAGTGCCCTATCTATAGGATCAGAATGTATTTTTACTTTTTTTTTTTTTTTAATTTGAGAGAGAGAGTGTGTGAGAGCAGGGTGGCAGGGAGGAGTAGAGGGCAAGAGATACTCTTAAACATACTTCATGCTGAGCACAAAGCTGGACTCTATGCTCAAACTTACAAGCATGAGATGATGACCTGAGTGAAAACCAAGAGTTGGGGACACTCAACAACCTGTGCCATCCAGGTGTCCCTAGGATCAGATTTTTCGATTTCTGGCCTTTACATTCTTTCTTCATATTTTCTTTTATGTACTGTGATGTTGGGAAGTTGTTTTAAATTTCTTCTAAAGATCTATAGTTCTGTACATAGTAGGAATGGGAACTACAAATTGACCTCCCCCTATTTATAATCCGTGAAAGTTTCTGCACTCCATCATAAAAAAATGACTCACAACATTACTTTTTAATCACTTCCTGCCTAGTTTAGTTGTTGCCTTTGTGTGAATGGCCTGCATCAGAATTGCCTGAGACGTATGTTAAAATTACAAATTCCTAGGTTCCAACCCAATCATCTCAGAAGATTTCCAGAACTGAGTCCTTTAATCTTGTTTTAAACAAGAAAAAAAGGCAATTTTTATTCTAACCCAGTTTGAGAATGTATAAGAGCACAATGACTGTCATATATATAAAGTCAGCAGATACCATTTTCTGAATTAAAAAAATTAATGAATGGGTGACATTCATAAACATTAAAAAGTCATAAAAAACTTTTATGACCTTTCTAGAACCTTGGCTCCAAACAAGTGAAAACCTACCATCTGTTTGATAAACTAAGGCAGCCTACACTTTTGCATATGAGTAGAATGCAGCCCATAATAGCAGAGCAGGGTTTCCATAATAAGAACCAGGAAGAGTCAAATATATTACAAAAACTCATGTATCTTAAGGCCTCAAAGAGAATTAGATGATCTAAAATCCCACAAGTGTGGAATATTTCCATGCCTAGCCTCCATCTTCTTCTAGGAGCATTTATCAATTCTGTGCCTGGGCTGACAGCAGCACTTACTGAGAGCCTCTTATCTATTCTTGTGGGGAAGGGGTGATGGTGGAGAGACAGGAAATTTTGGAGAGATTGTGTAGTGTTGGACTAAATTTGGAAATGTGAGGGAACAAAAATGACTGGCCAGTTTTCCCTATGAGAAACTAGATAAATTCTGGTATTGTGATGATGAATTCCTCTGAATAGTTAAGGAATAAATTATACCAATCTCATACAAACTCTTTCCCCCAAAATAGAAAAAGACTGACTACTCTGCCTGTAGTTATAAGGTTAACATAGCTCTTGATTCTAAAATTTTTCAAAGAACACTACAAGAAAGGAAAATTACAAACCAGTGTCATATAATTATGGATACAAAAATCTTTGACAAATATTAGCAAATCAAAACGAATGGTATATAATATAGTTTTAAAAAGATACTGTTCTACAACACACTTGGGTATCCTAGGACTGCAAGATGGTTTTTAAAATTCAAAAATTCATCTATTTAATTTACTACAGGAACAAAACAATTGAGATGATCATAGGATCATCCAGATAAATGTAGGAAAAAAATCCTTATAAATTCAAAATCTACTATGATTAAAAATAAAAACTTAACAGATTAGAACCAAAGAATCTTTTTTAAAAATCTGTAGTAAATTTCACACTCCATAGAGAACTATAAGAGATTTTGCTCCTGAGATTAGGAACATGGCAAAGATTCTCACTGCAGACCATTCTGTTCAACATTGTTCTTGAGATTCCAAGCAGTGTGATAAAGTAAGAAAAGAAACAAAAGGCAAATGGTTAGAAAGGAAGAGATAAAGCTATCATTAGTGGCAGACTATGTGATTATATATATATATATATGTATATATATAATCTGTCATATATACTTCCAAAACAATATTGCAATAGATGAATTTAGCAAGGTTGTAAGTTACCAGATTGATATTTAAAAATCAGTTTTATTCCTATATACTAGTAAAAGTAAACAAATAAAATAACTTAAAATATGCCATACACAATAGATTTTAAAAACATTAAATACCTAAGAAAATATCTCCTGAAAGATATGCAGAATTTGTATACTAAAGTATTATAACATATTTTTAGAGAAATTTTAATAAGCCTAAAGAAATGGAAGAATATATCATACTCTAAAAAAGGCCAGCCAAGAGTATACCATCAGGCAAAATTCTGCTTCAGAAATTAAGGAGATATAAAGATATTCCCAGACTAACAAAAGCTGAGAGAGTGCACCACAACTATACAACTATATTTACCTTACAAGAAATGTTGAAAGGAATCTACAAGCTGAAATGAAAGAGCACTAATTATTAATGTTAAAGCATATGAAAATGTACAATATACTGAAATTTATGTATATAGTCAAATTCAGAATACTCTAATACTGTAACATGGTAGCATGTTAACCCACATAACTCCAGTGAAAACATTAAAGGGCAAAAGTATTTAAAAATAACTATAGCTGCAATAATTTTTCAGTGGATACACAACATAAAAAAGTGAATTGTAACATCAAAAACATAAAAGGGTAGGGTTTTTGTATTCAATTAAAGTCAAATTGTTATCAGCATCAAATAGACTGATATGTCTATAAGGTGTTTTTTTGTAAACCTCCTGGTAACCACAATGCAAAAACCTACAGCAGATACAAAAAGTAAAGAGAAGAACATCTAATTGTGCCACTATGGAAAATCAACAATCCACAGAAGAAGGCAGCAAGAGAGAAAATAAAAAAAATAAGGCAGCCACAAAACAGCAGAAGACAATGAATAGATGGTGTTAGTAAAACTTTACTTATAAATAATTACTCTAAATGTAAATAGATTAAATTCTCCAATCAAAAGGCATACTGTGGCTGAATGAACAAAAAGAATGAGATTCTACTCTATGCTGTCTACAAGAGATTCACCTCAGATTTAGAATCACACATGGGTTCAAAAGGAAGGAATAGAAAAAGACATGGCATACATATTAGTGGAAACCAAAAAAGACTAGAGGTATCTCTACTTATATCAGACAAAATAGACTTAAATTTAAAAACTGTAAAAGAAACAAACAAGAGCACTATATAATGATAAAAGGTTGAAGTTATCAAGAAGATAAAAAAGTCATAAATATATTTGTAGCCAACATTGGAGCACTTAAATATTTTAAACAAATACTAATAGATTTTAATGAAAAATAGACTAACATACAGTAAGAATAAGGGAATTCACTATCCCCCTTTCAATTATGGATGGATCATCCAGACAGAAAAATCCATAATAAAACCTTAGACTTGAATTATACATCAGACCAAATGTATCTAACAGACATATGTGGAACATTCCATCCAATAGTTGCAGAGTACACATTTTTCTCAAGTGTATGTGGAACAATCTCCTAGTTAGATCATAGATTAGGTAAGTCTTAGCAGATCTAGATTGCAATCACATTAGGTATCCTTTTCAACCAAAATGATATGAAGTAGAAATCACAAGAGGAAAACTGGAAAATTCACAAATATGTGAACTCAAACAATATGCTGTGAGCAACCAATGAATCAAAGAAGCAACCAAAAGTGAAATTTTTAAAATATCTTGAAATAAACAAAAATGGAAACAAAATGTACCAAATTTCTGGAATGAAGTAAAATCAGTTCTAAGAAGGAAGTTCAAAGTGACAAACACCTACCTTTAAAAAAAAATTAATGAAAGATCTCAAATAAACAACCTAATTTTACACACCAGGGAATTAGAAAAAGAAGAACAAACTAAACCCAAAATTAGTTGAAGGAAGGGAATAACAAAGAACCAAGCAGAAATAAATGAAATAGAGACTAAAATGACAATAGAAACAATCAGTGAAACAGCTGTTTTTTTTGTAAAGATAAGCAAAATTGACAAACTTTTTGCTAGAGTTAACATAAAAAAAGAGCGAGAGAGCTCAAATAAATACAACTAGAAATGAAAGAGGAGACATTACAGCTGATACATAAATACAAAAAGATCCATGAGACTACTTGTATGGTTATATGCCAACAAATCAGATAACATAGAAGAAATCAATCCCTAGAAACACAAAACCTAGTAAGACTGAATCATGAAGAAATAGAAAATCTGAACAGAACAATTAATAGTAAAGAGATTGAATCAATAATCAAAAATCTTCCAACAAATGAAAGTTAGGACCAAATGGCTTCATTGGTGAATTCTATCAAACACTTACAGAATAATTAATGCCTATCATTCTCAAACTCTTCTATAACATAAAAGAGGCAAAACTCCTAAACTCACACAAGGCCAGCATTCTTCTAATATGGAAACCACACATGGACACTATAAGAAAAGAAAATTACAGGCCAGTACCCTGATGAACATAGATGCAAAAACCCTCACAGAAATATTAACAAACCAAATTCAAAAGTACAATAAAAGGATCATACACCATGATCAAGAGGTATTTCCTCTAAGAAATGAAAAAATGGCTTGATATAGGCAGGTCAATCAACATGTACACCATATTAACAAAAAAAGGAGAAAAATCATACAATCATCTCAATAGACACAGGAAAAGCATTTGACAAAATTCAGCATCCATTCATGATTAAAACTCTTAACAAACTGAGTATATTGGAAATGCACACAACATAATAAAGGCCATATATGACAAGCCGAGAACTAACAACATACTCAATGGTGAAGAGCTGAAAGCTTTTAGCTTTTTCTTTAACATAAGGAACAAAACAAGGATGCCCACTATTGCCACTTTTATTTGACATAGTACTAAAAGTCGTGGCCAGTGAAATTAGGCAAGAAAAATATAAAGGAAGCATCAAAATCTACCTCTGTTATCCTGACTTTCTGATTGACCTCATTACCAGTTTTTGGTTTATCAGCTCCTCTCATCTATTTGATCAATTACCTATATTTAAGTCTTTCTGATCTAAATACTCTTAATACTGTTTGGTAATTAGATCCAGATTAATGTAACTCTCCATGTTTCAAATGATGAATTTACAATCATCTTTCACTCACACAAGCATGAGTTGATTATTTCATTAATGTCACAAGGAATAGGAGGACAATACCCTTATTTGAAACAATTGATAGATCATGACTCTGTGACTCTGGGAAATTACAATGAGAGTTAAAATAGCCAGAGGAGCTCTCGAGATTGCTTAGCATGCACCAGCATGTCATTACATATATCTACTAGGTTCATAATAAGACAGAGAAAAACATGCAACACTACTTCCCTTCTAATAGATGCAAAAACTGAGTTACAGTAAGATATCATAGTCACTTACTCTTATTGTCTAAGGGATCTTAAAGAGATCACCTTAAACCAGAGTTATCCTTAACTCAGGATAATAGGTGGATGCTGTATTAGTACCTAACGTAAAATACCTAAGAATTCTAATCCAAAAACTTTATAAATGTATAAACTGAGACCCAAAAGGGTGAAAAGGTTTATCTATGGCCAAAGGATAAGTTCAAAATACTTGTGACTCTTGACTTCTAAAACTATGGTCCCATCAAAGCAAGCTTCAAAATTTGTCTTATACTTAGCTCCAATACCCCATTTTTATCCTGAAAACCAAAAAGAATTAAGTTGTTGTTATGATCATTCAGAGTACATGTTGATTTTTTAATGGCAAGATCTATTTTATATATGATTCATAATCCTTGCAGATTCTGAGCAAGGTTTTCAATTTCCGTCAATGCATGGGTATTAATTTTCTACTACATTCAAGACACTATACCATGTACTTCGACATGAGGTTTATTTATTTATTTATTTATTTATTTATTTTTGGCATGAGGTTTAAACCAGATTTCTCACTATTTACTGCATTCAGCTATATGAATAGATAAGTTGGACTATTAGCTTAAACAGACATAAGCACTTATTTAAATTTATTCATTTTTTAATAAATATTATTTGAGCACCTACAATGAAATGTGCATTGCTTTGTATATTGATGATATATAGCACTAAGTAAGATAGACACGGTCCCTGCCTTCCTGAAACATCTAAACTGTGGAGGAATAAGACATAAATAAACAAATTGTTTCAGCATGCATTAAATACTGTGGATGAAACAAATTGAATGCTGTTATAGAGGATAAAGGATTATAGGAGTGCTGCATAGAGTCATGCATGTTTTACACACACAACCTTAGGAGGCACTATTCTTGTCATGGACACTGCAGATTTGTATATTTATTGCCAAAATTTTCTGGCAGATGGCAGTAAAGTGTCTTGTTTAAATAAATTGGTATATTAAGATCATTTCCTGACAGTATAAGTAAAGAGTCTTGAAGAAGAACTGTTGTTTTTGTTGTTGTTTTTCCTAGTTTGGCCAAAGATACCATACAGACTAGTAGAGGCCCTGAAAGGGGAAAGTACTTTGAAAAGAAAGTCAGATAAGACCATTTTGATGAAGTGACATTTAAGCTGAGGATAAGTAAGAGCCAGTCATTTGGAGAGCCAGAATAAGAACACTCCAGGAAGGAGGAAAAGCATGTGCTTGACATTATCCACTTTTATTTTTGGTTTGTTTATTTTGACATTATATTCTTACAATTAAAAATCACAAAGTTCTTTGTAGATGAACGTAATTTTAATTAGCAGTGTCTGTGTTTTGCATGATTTGTTTTTCCACTGGTGATGACCTAGTCTCCTTGTTTTCTCCCTCGAGCACACACTTCCAGAGCTTTTTGCTGAGGTTAGGAATGCAATCTTTGATCACATAACCTAGTTGACTGACCTCATATAAATTAAGGGCAGAGAAAAGTAATATAGCAAAAATTACGGAGTGATTTCATGACAATTACTACCATTTGTTGAGCATTTACTGAAAGTACAAAAATATATTAAACTAAACAATTAATCTGAACAGTTGTACTGAACAATTAATCTGACCTAATCATCACCATCAAGGAAACTTCCACTATATTCATCCCTTCCATCTTCCTCTCTTCTATGTACCAGCTAGTCTGCCTTTTACCTATAGGGCAGAGTTGAAATATGTATGACTATCTTGTTATAATCATAACTTCTAACATCTGTGGAGTGTTTATTAAATGCCAGGTGTCATGTTAAGAGCTCTACTAACTTTAGCTCATTTAAACTTCAACAACCAAGATTAGAGATGTTATTTTACCCAATTCACAGAGGAATCTGAGGCCTATCATGCCTCAGATTTGTGGAGTTGCAATTTTGTCCAAGTAGCCCGACTCCAGAAATCACTCTCTTAATTTTTCATGCAGTACATGGTATCTAGAAAAATTAAGTAAATGTTTACTATTACTGGAGGCAGAATAGCATAGTGATAAAGAATATCACTCTATAAATGATCACTTATCACTCCAATAAGTCAAGATTCCTACCTTCCACATGACCTCTTATGACCCTAAGAGGAGATATTCCAAGTCACAAAGATTTCCTTAGAGAAATAGGCAAAACTAACGCAGCTACCAGGGGACTTGTATTTTGCTGTGTGCTTTCATGTGTTTACTGACATCTTTTGTCTCAGAAAAAGTCTTCACCTTTCCCCATGTAATCCTCAGGGTGAAGCACCCTTCATTCTCTCCTAAAAAATACCTGATTTCAAGGAGAAGGAGATATAAAACATGCATAAAATTGTCTGTTCATCCAGGTCCTCCTTCCCAAGGGACTACTACTAGAGTCCCCTAAGTGACAGAAGTAAATGGCAAAGAACACCAATTAGCAAGAAAGTACTTTCTCCCCCTCTCATTTATTGTGAGAGTAGTTCAAATATTTAAAGTGTTGTGTGTGTGATAGATTTTTGCAGAAATTTGCAATTCTGAAGTACAAGGAAAACCCACATCATGAAATTAATTTGATAAAAAGACAATACGAAGCCAAGAGACTATTTAGACATGTCATTTTATTAAACATCATAAACTCTGCTGTGTTATAGGCACAGTGGAACCAATAAACCATTAATATAGCATCATGCAATAGCCAAGAGCAGAATATGAACCAGCTTTGATCAAGAGCAGGTGTGAACACAAAGCAGAAAGTAAATTGTTCAATCAATTAATGGGAACAGAGTTAAACACTCTTGTCTATCGATGGGTTATAAATCATTGCATCCCAGTGGAAAAGGCTGCAATAATTTCATAACAAAGCTCAGTGATTCTAAGCACTCAGCAGTAAATCTTTTATCAGCCTCAGCCTGGCATCTCTGTCCCAAGAGCCAATTTGTACTTTGTGTGCTCAGCCCAAATCAGTGCCCAGAAACGATTTCAGTGAAAGGGACTTGTGAGCAAACCTCCAAATGTTCACACACCAGATCTTGGTTAAATACCCACAAGTTCAGTGGCTTATGTTAACTGTTGAAACATGAAAATCCAAGCTGGAATATGTGAGAATAGGCATTGGGGGTAGAATTAAGTACTCACTTCAGAGAAACCAGGGAGAATTAAGAGTCACTCAAGGAAATAGGCATCCAGACATTTCAAATTTTTAAAATTAATATTGAAAAATATTCTTTTTTTCCTAAACATGCTCCTGAGTCTCCAGAGATGGCTCCCTAAAACTGAAAGTTTCCTCCCCCATTGCATCTGAAATGTGAAGCACTGAGAAAAGGCAGAGCTCACTTTTGGAAGTCTAGAAATTGAAAAATCACAAACCAAACTGCAACCTGCTTAGATCACCAGGGAATGGGTTCCTTTTCCCTCACTGGCCTTTGTAATTTCCATTCAGCTCATCACTTCTACAATAATAGTCTCAATATGTTTAATGAAAGCCTGCCGGGAGAGCCAGCGTCTACTGACTCTGGGACTAATCTTCACTCCAAATGAGGGACATATATGAATTGCTTCCATGCGACAGTAACTCGCTAGCTCAACCTCAAAGTCAATCTTACTATATAGCGTCTTTCTGACCTTTGTGTTAAAGTTCCTAATAACTGGTTTCATATCACATTCCCAGTTGTGATGATCAAGTTGGTGCCTTAGCCTCCTGAATACCAATGTCTAGATTTTGTCCTTGAACTTTAATTTGCCCAATATTTGTTCTAAAGCTCTACACATGCCACCAGCCTCTTTGCTTATATCTGTTTATTGCTCTGCATTATCTTGACCTGCATAGATTTTCCTTTCTCACACTAACAAACCTCTCAGCTTTAGAGTCAAGTTCTTCTCTTCTTTCCTGTCAAATGCTTATTGAGTGTTTATTTGAAACTGGACCTATAAAGAGAAAATACCCAAGTTCCTTACCTTAAGAGTAAACATGGATATCAACATCCATATCCTGATTTTGAGTCATGTTAGGATTTGGTCCTAGTTAACCTTTGGATCTACTTGATCTTTAGGTCCTACTCTAAGCCCCATAGGGCTTAAGTAACTGAGGCTGGAGTTCTAAAAGGACACTAAACATATCACACAGTTGGCAGACCTTAATCGATAGACTCTCCCAAAGATGTCCATATTGCTAACTGGTTTGACTTGAATTGTTTTCTTTTTTTGCTATTTTGCTTAATTAGGTTGAGCAGTATCGGGGTTGGAGTTCATACACAAATCTATGTCTGCATTAAGGAAAAATATTTAGTAATTTTGGCAATAGATATATAAACTTGATCCCTAACAAGGACAGTTTTTTAATTTCAGTTAGAGTATTTTGCTTTCACCTGTGTCATGTTAGGCTCTCTGTCAAATAAAAACTTGATGTTTTCCACACAGGTCTCTGAGTGGTGGAGACTCTCTCAGTAACCCAACGAATACCTTCTAGCTCCAGTTTTGGTAACACATAAATGTACAGTTAAATTTAAAATTGTATTCCTTCATAATTGAAAGCTGAACATAAAATGTTTTCTTATTTTGCCTTTTTGCTGTGAATTTTTGTCTGCATTTCTCAAACCAAGTGCAGTATAAATCCCATGCTGTAGAGCAACTCTCTAACCAAAACTGGCCCTTTTGTTTTCATTGTCTCTGCACACACCCACACACCATACCCTTGACACAAGCATATATATTTTTCAAACTCCATCTACTATTTTAACAGAAGATAAAATTAAAAAGCAGCAAAAACACAAAAGCAGTTCCTCTTTTTCCATACTTTGGGCAATGATTGAAGGAACATCAAGAATTGTAGATCTCAATACTAAGAACAAACATTCAAGATCATACCACAAAACTAACACCACAGTTTAATGAGAATCAAGCACTATGCATCAGATCCTTAATAGTTACCTTTGAGAATTATGGATTTTTATCAATTAGCAAGTTCTTGACAAACACATTACTTATTCATGGGATGGATTTGATTTTCTTCACTAAACCATCAGTTGCCTTATTCAGTAACCTTAGAAATGATAAACTTAGGGGGTTATTCTGGGCCCTGGGGTGGGTTTGTAAAATGTTTTGTATTTCTGGAAGAAAACTGGATTTTCTATGAGAAAACATGGATGGGGTTGAAGCTTAGTTCGTATACTCATTAACTACATAATATTGTGCAAGATATTTTGCCTCTCCGTGTTGGCATTTCCATACATCTAGAAGTCATTAACAATATTAACAATAATTGCTCTATAGTTTGACTAGATTTCAGTGAAATTTTTAGCACTTTTTATTGTGGTAAAATATACATAAAATTTACCATTTTGGCCATTTTTATCTGTACAGAACTGTAGTATTAAGTATATTCATAATGGTGCACAACCATCAACACTTTTTCATCTTCCCCAGCCAAAACTCTGCACCCATTAAACACTAACTCCCAATTGTGCTCTATTCCAGCCCCTAGAAAGCACCATTCTACTCTCTGTTTCTATAAATTTGACTGCTTCAGAAACCTCATGGAAGAGAGCCATACAACATCTGTCCTTTAGTGACAAGCTTTTTTCATTTTAACTTACTGTCTTCAAGATTCACCCATATTATAGCATGTGTCAAGATTTCCTTCCTTTTTAAGACTGAATAGTATTCTCTTCCATGTGCAGTATACACAAGATGCCACATCTTCTGTATTCATTTATGGACATTTGGATTGTTTCCACCTTTTGGCTATTGTGAGTAATGCTGCTGAGAATATTGGTGTACAAATATCTATTTCAATCCTTGCTTTCAGTTTCTTGAATATATCCTCAGAAGTAGAGTTGCTGGATAATCTGATAATTCTAGGGTTAAGTTTTTGAGGAATTACCATACCATTTTCCCTATTTTGTGAGTTTTAAGTAAGACAATATTTGGAAAAGAGCTCTGAAACTCTTATTCCTTATAAGCAAAATAATTTTGGTGGCAGTTAAGTCTATTTTTAGATAATGTTGAGAATTTCTTCTTTGGCATTTTCCTCTTATCTCAATCTCAATTTCTCTGAGCCACAGAATTATGACTATGAAGTCAGGATCATAATTTAGACCTTTTAAGTTTGTTGAGAAGTTTAAATGTATTAATAGATTGAACCATACAAATTGTTGTTCTAGGTTAAACATGGTCAAATGTTCATGGTTTCATATATCTCAATATGCTAGCTGACATTAATCTGCTGTCCTAGAACCGGTCTATACATTTTGACATAAACTCTGCTCTGTGTTCTAAGAGCAGGGCTGCATGAACAGTTCTTTTGGCATCTGGCTTCCAATTAATTCAGAAGAGACAGGCAATAGATTGCAGGGTAGGAGGAGAGTGTGTTTGAAATGTATATTCCCCAGCTTCCTTACTGCTAGATAACAGTTTGGCCAGCAATTGCATTCACCCAATGAATTCCATAGCTTTTCTCACATGGCCTTCCCCTACAGCTAGCTGTAGCCTCAGCATCGTCCATGTTTTAGCCCCTTCAGGCCTATGGGTGCTAACAGCTCTTGGAGATTGATAATCTATGGGTACCCCACCATCTTTTACCAGTTTCTCTTAAATATGTCCTCACCTAAACAATTTCTTTATCAGAAAAATATTCCATGCTCATGGATTGGCAGAATTAATATTGTGAAAATGTCAATGTTACCCAGGGCAATTTACACGTTTAATGCAATCCCTATCAAAATACCATGGACTTTCTTCAGAGAGTTGGAACAAATCATCTTAAGATTTGTGTGGAATCAGAAAAGACCCCGAATACCCAGGGGAATTTTAAAAAAGAAAACCATAGCTGGGGGCATCACAATGCCAGATTTCAGGTTGTACTACAAAGCTTTGGTCATCAAGATAGTGTGGTACTGGCACAAAAACAGACACATAGATCAATGGAACAGAATAGAGAACCCAGAAGTGGACCCTGAACTTTATGGCCAACTAATATTCGATAAAGGAGGAAAGACTATCCACTGGAAGAAAGACAGTCTCTTCAATAAATGGTGCTGGGAAAATTGGACATCCACATGCAGAAG
The DNA here is from genome assembly GCF_011100685.1 of Canis lupus familiaris. Taxonomy (NCBI): domain Eukaryota; kingdom Metazoa; phylum Chordata; class Mammalia; order Carnivora; family Canidae; genus Canis; species Canis lupus. The sequence continues at coordinate 29,731,263 of NC_049237.1, forward strand.
AATGAAACTAGACCACTCTCTTTCACCATACAGAAAGATAAACTCAAAATGGATGAAAGATCTAATGTGAGACAAGATTCCATCAAAATCCTAGAGGAGAACACAGGCAACACCCTTTTTGAACTCAGCCACAGTAACTTCTTGCAAGATACATCCACGAAGGCAAAAGAAACAAAAACAAAAATGAACTATTGGGACTTCATCAAGATAAGAAGCTTTTGCACAGCAAAGGATACAGTCAACAAAACTAAAAGACAACCTACAGAATGGGAGAAGATTTTGCAAATGACGTATCAGATAAAGGGCTAGTTTCCAAGATCTATAAAGAACTTATTTAACTCAACACCAAAGAAACAAACAATCCAATCATGAAATGGGCAAAAGACATGAACAGAAATCTCACAGAGGAAGACATAGACATGGCCAACATGCACATGAGAAAATGCTCCGCATCACTTGCCATCAAGGAAATACAAATCAAAACCACAATGAGATACCACCTCACACCAGTGAGAATGGGGAACATTAACAAGGCAGGTAACCACAAATGTTGGAGAGGATGCGGAGGGAACCCTCTTACACCCTCTTGGTGGGAATGTGAACTGGTGCAGCCACTCTGGAAAACTGTGTGGAGATTCCTCAAAGAGTTAAAAATAGACCTGCCCTATGACCCAGCAATTGCACTGTTGGGGATTTACCCCAAAGATTCAGATGCAATGAAATGCCAGGACACCTGCACCCCGATGTTTATAGCAGCAATGTCCACAATAGCCAAACTGTGGAAGGAGCCTCGGTGTCCATCAAAAGATGAATGGATAAAGAAGATGTGGTCTATGTATACAATGGAATATTACTCAGCCATTAGAAACGACAAATACCCACCATTTGCTTCAACGTGGATGGAACTGGAGGGTATTATGCTGAGTGAAGCAAGTCAATCGGAGAAGGACAAACAGTGTATGTTCTCATTCATTTGGGGAATATAAATAATAGTGAAAGGGAATATAGGGGAAAGGAGAAGAAATGTGTGGGAAATATCAGAAAGGGAGACAGAACATAAAGACTCCTAACTCTGGGAAATGAACTAGGGGTGGTGGAAGGGGAGGAGGGTGGGGGGTGGGGGTGAATGGGTGACGGGCACTGAGGGGGGCACTTGACAGGATGAGCACTGGGTGTTATTCTGTATGTTGGCAAATTGAACACCAATAAAAAATAAATTTATTAAAAAAACAAAAAAACCAATTTCTTTATCAATCTCTCCTTAGTTATCTCATTTGAGTGTGCCATGTCTTTCCTGCAAAGACTCAAACTGATATAATATATAACATCTTTAATATATTGCCTTGCTTTCATTAAGGGCTCAAAAACTGATTGTAATTGTCATTAAAATCACATCTAGTTTTTTGATACTATTATTTCTCTTTGTCTTTGGTTAATCATACTTCTTATCTCAGGTCAAAATTGTTCATATGCTGGTAGTATGATCAGTGAACCATCTTTTTAAAGACCACATACAAAAGTTGGAGCACCAGGATGCCTCAGTTAAGCATCTGACTCTTGATTTTGGCTCAGATTATGATCTCAGGGTTATGATATCAAGCCCTGCATCCAGTCTGCTCATCAGGGTATCTGCTTGAGATTCTTTCTCACCTTCTCCTTCTTCCCTAGCCCCCTTCTTTAAAAAAAGAAAAAAAAATATGCAAAGGTAAGATCTTCTTTCAAGTATGCCTATTGGGTTCTCAAAGTAGTCAACAAGCTGGAAAACAAAACAAAACAAAACAAGGTAGCTTAATCCAGGTCCTGAAGTCCTTAATCCTATTTTTGTTCCATGCTTACTGTGTTGAAACAATTTAAAAATAACTTATTTGAGAAGCTAACCAAACCAAAGGTTACTTTTGGTTTCCACTTAAGGAAAGCATTTGACCTCTTGTGGAAGATATACTGTCCCTAGCCAATGGCTGTCAAGATGTAGAAAAACCTAAATACAATGCTACTTTAGACTGATTAAAGATAGCAAAAATGGACTCATGAATGAACTCATGCATCTTGAATTGCAAGGACCCTTGCTTGTATAATCTCCTTTCAGGATCTCAGGTAGGAGAAATGTATGTGCAAGGTCATTTGTGTTTGTAACTTGTGAAAGACAAATATCTCTTTCCACTGTGACTTCCCCTCTATTACATTTTCTCTAATGATGGGAAGCATTGAAGTGGCTGTGGGCATTGTGTGGAATATTACTAAGAGCAAGCTGAATTGGGTATTCATTGGGCTTATGAGTATTTCTCAGTAAAGTTAATTTACTGTTAGTTATTCCATAAAAAACGGCTTCACGAATTCTATCTCTGGCTACTTTGCTGACTCAACCACCACTGTGGTATTAAGATGCAAAAATAGAGGCTGTATCACAATATGAATGTGTCGTACAACACCTGGCACAAAAATCTGTGACTAGTGGAAGAAAAACAAGATTTGCAAATGTGGAACTAGAAGCTCATCATCTATATGAAATTCTTTCAGTCATTAGACATGTAAAATTATAAGCAGAGAACTTAGTTCTCATCAATGTCTAGTCAAAACAGGCATATACTCAATAATGCAACATAAAATTATAGAAGCACCATACATTTTCATTTTTACATGGTAATCAAGCAAAATAGAATTTACCTGCATTTCTGTTATTGTAGAGCACAAAACTATAGGGATACTAAAAACAGCAATGTGTCTATAATGGTTCATAAATAAAAGAAATTTGATAAAGGTTTTTAAAATTTTGGCTACACCACTAAGATATTTGTATGATATTACTGTAATGAATTGTGAAGCAAAAAAGGCAACTTTTCTAAACTCTTAGACATATACTGATCAATTATGGTAGATGAGAAACTGAATTATTGATAAAGACAATAATTATTACTGTGATTAAATTTGTTGAGCTATCTTTCCTATTTCTAAATAAATATTGACTCTAAGACTTTTTTTTTGGTATTTGTTTCCTGACAGAGATCTCCTGAAACTGTATAAGCCTCAAGTACCTTAACACTTAAAGCTACTCCTGAATAATAGAACAAAAGGCTACATAAAGTCTCCACTTCTACCTCATAGAGACACTCACGATAACCTCAGGCATTTGCTTACCATCTCCAAAGGTATTACATCTGTTTCTGCACTTCAGTCGAAGTAGTTTTGAGTATTTGATGAAGATGAGATATCTCTACTCAGAAGTATAGGAATTCAAATAATAATGATGATGATAATAATGATGATAAAAATCATGTTCCTGGCTTGACAGTCTGTGGGATGAATTCTTCTCTACTGGAGGCTCCAGATACACAGGTTCTCTGTTCCACTGAACTGGAGAGAGAGAGAGAGAGAGAGAGAGAGAGAGAGAGAGAGAGAGAGAGATTTTTTCAGGTATCCTTTGCAATTTTTCTCATGGACAGAATTCTAGTATGTCAGAAAATAACCTTGCATTTGTGAGAAACCTTGTGAGGGAATCAAAATTTTCTACCTTATCCAAGAAATGTGAAGTGGTTTCAGAGAAAGTGAAGGAGAGAAAAGAAGATGTTGCTCTGATTTTCTTTTCTAAGGTAAATTTTGGAGGAAATTTGTCAAAAGTAGCTGCTATGTTTCTTCTTTCAAGTGGCATTCAACTAGTATCTACTCTCTGGAAAAAGATAAAGCCATGAAAGATGAATTCATATTTTTCACTGTATCTCCTATTTATAAATAAGGAAATTACTATGACTGTAAAGGCAAGTCCCTGTGGGCATTTATAAACTATGGCAAGAGAAACACTAATGTTAATAGCACCCAAACTGAAAATCATTTGTGCTATTTGATTCTACTATGTGGCTTCCATCTCAAGATGTTAAAAGCTATTTCTATACTCTTACATTTATATGCTCTCTCCAATTAGCCAAGAGAATTTCATGGATTTTGCTGAATTTGGTAAGTAGGCACCAAGAGCCATGGAACACAATCATAAAGATAGTATGAGCACTGCACAGCATACACATTGTTATGTGGCAATTATAGCTCAATAAATTGGAAAATAAAAGGACACTGTGGGTTGTTAGATAAAAATACTCTTCAATAAACATGTGTTACTTAGGAGGGGAAAGAATAGTATATGCCTGGGAGAAATGTAAGATGTTAAAGAACAAATTTAATTGAATTAAAAGATGGCAACTTGATTGGTACAAGAATTTCTTTTACTAGCAAAGTTGAGAGAAAACCAAAAAGAGAAATAGATCATGACTATTACATGGGAAGTTTTAAGGTTATATAAAACATCATCACATCCACTCCTGGGAAAAATAGAGTAGAATTATTTTTCCCTATCCCTTCCCACTAAGTGCAACTGAAAAACTTTGAACATTGTAAACAAAATAAATCTAAGACTCTGAAGGGTGAAGAGAAGAAGACACTCTCTAGGGACATTTGAGACCCAAGGAATGACATGGTGGTGAGTTCCCTGGGTTTTCTATTTATATCATATAACCTGGGTTTATGGTTGAAAAAGCCAGCAATCCCAAAATGCCAACATATGAACACTTAAAACAAACAAACAAACAAAAAACAAACAAAAAACCCAACACCAACAAAAGCTTGCTTTTTCTAATAAAAGGATCAGGAAAGGGATAGCATAAAAAGACAAAAAAAAAATTATACAATAACTGCTATGCTCTAAACACCTACAAATACTGTGTACAACTCCCATTCATGTCAGCAAAGGTGAGGGGAGAGCATAGAATCCTACCTGAATGGAACTGTTACAAGGTGCCCCAACAGTTCTGTCAGTGAGGTGTCAGAGAAGGCCAAGTAGGGAATTAGCATCCCATCATCATCAAGTAGTAAGTGACAAGGCCCCCCACAGTATCAGTGGATACCACATGTTTTGTCAGGACTTCTACCCCAACCAGGAGTTAATGAGATGTTCTTCTCCTCCCTTTTGCAGCGCTGTCAGAAGAGGCCTCATAGAGAGTAAAAACTTTTTCTTTTTCAGTACTGAGGCCATCCTCTATTGGTACTGAGGTCATGTGGGGATCAGTAACAAGACACTCTACTCCTCCCAGCCAGAGTGATATCCACAGAGGCCTCGTGTGGAGCAAGAACAATCCCTCTTCCCCCCAAAAAAGTAAAGAGTTTTCCTCCTACGCATGGTGGGGGCCAATGGAGACCAGTTTGGAAACTAAACTTCTACTCCCAGTACAAGCAGTGACTCAACACTTCCATGCTTTCCCTGGATCAGTGTCAGGGGAAGCTAGCTAAAACAGAAGGTTCAATAAGATTCAGAATTTCATAACATAATACCAAAAATACCCAGTTTTCAATTTAAAAAAATCACTTGTCATACCAAGAGTCAGGAAACTCTCACCATGTAAAAAATGACGATTGATAAATGCCACTACTCAGACTACAGAGATGTTAGAGTTATGTAACAAAGATTTTAAAGGAATCATGATTAAAATGCTCCAATGAGCAATTACAAGCCTGCTGAAAATAAAGAAAACAGTGCAAAGTCTCCACAAGAAATAGGAAATCTCAGCAAAATAATATTATAGAAACAAGATGGAAATCTTAGAACTGAAAAAATCATTAGCCAAAATTTAAAACTTGCAATGTCTTCAAGTTCACTAATTGTTTCTTCTGCAACATCTAATCTTATATCTCATCTAGTGTGTTCTAATTTTTAAAATATTTACAGCAGTTTTAGATTCACAGCAAAATTCAGCAGAAAGTCCATAGAATAGAATCCCTACATGCCCCTTCTCCCCCACACAGCCTCCCTACCATCAATATCCATCATCGATGTGGTGCATTTGTTACAATGAATGAACCAACAATGACACATTTATTATCAACCAAAATCCATACTTTATATTATGGTACATACTTTGTATTATACTTTCTATCATTTTTGACAAATGTACAGCAATATGTCTCCACATACAGAAGAGTTTTACCTTCCTGCGCTATACCTATCCTTCCTACTCACCCCTCCCAAGTCCTTGGCAAGCATTGATCTTTTTCCTGTCTCCACAGCTTTTCCTTTTCCAGAATATCATCCACTTAGAATCAAATAATATTTAGCCTTCTCAACTTGGCTTCTTTCACTTAGTAATATGAGTTTAAGTTTCCTCCACATCTTTCACAGCTTGATGCCTCCTTTATTTTCAGTGCTGAATAACATCCCATTGTATGGCTGCATCAAGTTTACTTATCCATTCACCTATTGAAGGACATTTTGGTTGCTTCCATGTTTTGGCAATTATAAATGGAGCTGCTATAAATATACATATGCAGGTTTTTGTGCAGAGATAAGTTTTCAGCTCCTTTCAGTAAATACCAAGGAACATGATTGCTAGATTGTTCAGTAAAAGTATGTTTAGTTTTATAGAAACTGTCAACGTGTCTCGCAAAGTTGCTGTACTATTTTGCATTCCAAAAAGACTGAATAAGTGTTTTTATTGCCCCACATCCTCACCAGCAAATAGTTTTGTTAGAGTTTTGGATTAGGACCATTATAATCGGTGTGTAGTATAATCTCATTGTTGTTTAAGTGTTCAATCCTTAATGATATATGATTTATATCTTCTTAGGGGCAGTTCCTGTTAAGGTCTTTGTCCATTTTTTCAGTGGGATTATTTGATTTCTTATTGTTGAGTTTGAAGAGTTCTTTGTATAACTTAGCTAACAATTCTTTATCAGATAAGGTCTTTTGCAAATATTTTTTCCTAGTGTGTAGCTTATCTCTCATTCTCTTGATCATCTAGTATATTTTTCATCTCATATATAGTAATTTTCACCTCCTGAAGTTTGATTTGGTTTCTGCTTGGTTTGGTTTTTGGATTTCTTAACATATTTTCAGTCTCTACTTATTGTGCCTGACCTCTCCTCTAGCTTCTTAAACATACAGAAGACAATTACAACTGTTGTTTTGATGTCTCCTTCCACTAATTATATCATCGATGTGATTTCTGGATTTACTTTGTTATATATATTTTTTTAATTTTCATTATGTGTTAGAGTTTTCTGCTTTATTTCATGCCTGGTAATTTTTTATTTGATACCATGCTTTGTAAATGCTGCCTTTGGGGTGTTTGATATGTTTATTTAACTATAAATATTTGGTGCTTTGTTTTGAGATTCATTTAAATTAAATGAAAACAGCCTGATTTGGGGGGTCTACAACTAATTTCGCACTACTATTTAAGAAAGACCCTTCCGAGTACCCATTACCCTATGAATTATGGAGTTTTCCACTTTGAAGCATAACAAATCATCCCTAACTCTGGCTGAGTTACAGGAAATATTTCATCTAATTGTGAGGTTATTTCACTGGATAAATATCTTCTTACATGCATGAGCTGATCAGTTTTCAGCTGAAGCCTAGAGGGGGATCCTCTGCAGATCTTCAAAAACTTGCTTTCTCTGAATTTCTTCTCTGATATTCTGTACTGTGATCTCTACCTCCTAGGCCTCTCTGGGCTCCCAGCTCCTTGTCCTTTAGTCAGAGAAATGAAGTTTCCACCTGGGGCTCCCCCACCTGCATCACAGCCTAGAAAGTCTCCAGGCAATGACAAGGTCAATTACAGGCTCATCTCACTTGTTTCCTCATCTCTCAAAGACTGCTGTCCTTTATTACATGATAGTCAATGCTTTAAAAAATATTGTTTTGTTTATTGTGCCTGGTTTTTGTTGTTTCAGGTAAGAAGGTAAATCTAGGCACTGTTACTCTCCGTTTGTGCCAGGGACTGTTTGAGACTCAGCAGCAAATCATTAGATCTTCATTAAAGTATTACAAGGTAAAAGAAAGGAGAACATTTAGACTTGCAGACTGACGTATGATTTCTTTCAATGGATTCCCCATCTGGTCCACGGATACCACACACACTTGACCCCACTGTTGTCAGAGAAAGTTCAGCTTCCTCCCATCATAGCTTCTTTATTCTCACTGAGCAGTAAGAGGCTACACCAGCTTGCTGATAATTTTTGAACTTTTATAGCTGTGAGTCATTAGTCTCTGGATCCCCCAGATTCCAGGGGACATATGTCAATTTCTCTGAGAACTTTCCTTGAACTTCCCTGCCCCCATCATAAGGATTCTGACAACTCTCTAAGAATGTATTCTGTGCCAATCTCCAAGCCTCTAATGAATTAATAGTCTTATTTCATAAAAGCTAGAGATAATTGATAAGCTAGGAATCATTAAACAATCTTCCAAAATCTTTGCATTATCTTGCAGAAGTCACCTGGTAATTACTGCTCTCAGCTTTTTGAGGGCAAACAACTAGAGAGGCATATTATTAGCTCTACAGTTTACAAATGCTCATAGAAAGGAATACGCTAAAACATTTATAGAAAGGAATAAGAAATCATCAAAGATGAAGAAAATCTTAAAAGCAACCAAAACAAATGACATGGCTTTTCCTATATAGCAGGCTTCACATCAGTACTACCGGATTTTCAAAGATAATAGAACACTATCTCTAAACTGCCAAGAAAAATAAAGTTGCTTTCAACCTGAAAGTCTATACCCAGCTAGGCTATCATGCAAGGGAGGAAAGCAAAGTAAAAAATATTTTCTGGCTATCAAAAACAAACAAACAAAAAAAGATAATCTACACAATACAAACTCCAAATAAAAGAACTTCTAAAAGGATCTATGCCTTTTAATAGGAAATAAAATGGAACCAGAAAAGAGCAGAGGGAAACAAGAAGTGTGAATAAGGATATTTTTAAATATGTTGGTAGAATTTAAATGAGGTTTGACTGTTCACAATATACCAACAAGGTAATTTGTGATGTTTAAAACTACAATGAAACTAAAATAGAAGCCATAACATGGAAACTGAAGGTGAATCAAAGTGATAATAGTCCAAAGCTCATGTACCAATCTCCAAAAGAGTTGAGACTGCTGGCTGACCAGATTTTTAGGGAAAGAATGTTAAAAGATTTAAGGGTAACCACTAAAATAATAAAAACAAGTTATGTAATTTCAAGAAGTCAGAAAAAAAAGGAAAACTAGGAAGTTTAAAACTAATTTTAAAATATAAAAAAAGGGGTGCCTGGGTGGCTTAATTAATTGATTGAAGAGCCAACCCTTTATTTTGGCTCAGGGTCCTGGGATCGAGCCCTGCTCAGGGCTTTGTGTTCAGCATGGAAACTGCTTGAGAATTCTTTCTCCTCTCTCTCTCTCTCTCTCTCTCTGCCCATCTACCTGGTCATTCTCTCTTTCTCTTTCAAACAAATAAATAAATCTTAAAAAGAAGAAGAAGAAGAAGAAGAAGAAGAAGAAGAAGAAGAAGAAGAAGAAGAAGAAGAAGAAGAAGAAGAAGAAGAAGGGAAATAAAATGTTAGTATTAAGTCCAAAGAGAATTGGGAGAAAGAAAATCTTCAGCCTCTGAGATCCAGGAAATAGCCTGACAATTACAAGTAGACCTCAGAGTTCTGTGAAGTAGGCCTGTCTCTCAAAGCTAGGTCATGAGATTCTGCTGTCGTGTGTAAATAATCTCCCAGAACAGCAACTTCAGACAAAGTCGCTATGAGATCACCATTAAATGAGACAAAACAAAACCACTCTACAATACTGTCTAAACCTAGTCACTGTCCCAGTGCAATCTACAAAATGCCAAATACCCCCCTCGTGGCTAATGTCAGTGAATGCTACTTAATGTGAGTGAATGCTACTTTTTTCTTGTAATAATCATGCTTTTGTTTGACTCTAGCCTGCCATCCTTACAGCTCAGATTTGTTAAGACACTCAATTACAGAACTGTCTCCATTGTCCTAAAGCACTTAATGCAGAAAAAAAACTCCTATTTTCCTAGACCATCCCCCAAATCACCTCCATAAAGCCCAAATCACATAATAAGTCCTTTATAACACCTTCTTATTAAGGAACCTCATTGTTTCTCAGGTTGTACAATGTCTCTTGATAGGAGTTATAAACTCAACATTCAATTATGGGTGTGGTGCTGGGATCTTTGGCTGGAAAGCACTGACACATCCAATCATAATAAAAGTAAAATGATATTTTAGTTCACTTTTCTCACTAATCTGTTCCTATATGAATTTTAAAATAACTCTGCCAATAGTCCCTTAACCTTTATCCCACCCCAAAAATAATCCCGTTGGAACTTCTCATTTTCTTAAAAGTACAGAATAACATAGTGAGAATTAATGTTTTTCCAGCATTGAGTTTTTCCCTTCAGAAATATGATGTATCTCTCCAATTATATGCATTGTGATTTATGGCTTCCTTGTAGTTTTATTCTTAAAGATATTATATATGACTTGTCAAATTTATTTCTAAATAATATATAAGAAAATATTCCTTAATATTTCTATAATAATATTTTATATAGATATTTATGTATATGTGTCTTTATATATGCACATATGCATTTTATATAGTTTCTGTACATGCCTTTCTAAATTTATTTGTATATATTTATATTTTTGTGATATGATATATTGCTATTATATATGGCTATTATACTTTTTGTTTTCTAATTCATTAATATCCATTTTTTATTTTAAAATCTCTGACATGTTTTCTGATATCTTTCTAGAATTTAGAGTAAAATGATTATATTATTTATTTTTAATAAGCATCTAAGAATGTAGATTTTCTCTGAGCATAAATTTGACCATATGCTATAAATTATCATACAGATCAGTGCTCTTCTTGTCCTTTATTCCTAAGGAGGTTGTAACTATCATTTTTTATTTTAGCTGTTGAGGAGAGTTGATTTTTTTCCAGGTCAAGAAGCTTCATCTCTTTCATTTTTTTTTGTAAACCATTTCTATGTTTAGATCATGATGGTGATGGAATCTTACTGTATAATAATTGACGTTTCCCTATTTTCCTCAGTTATCTTCATTTTAAATAATTTTTCATGAATATTTAAAAGGTAATATATGTTCCAGAGGATACAAATATTTGCAAGTATTTTTTTTAAGTAGGCTCCACGCCCAGCTAGAGTCCACTGCAGGGCTTGAACTCACAACCCCGAGATCATGACCTGAGCTGAGATCAAGAATTGGGTGCTTAACTGACTTAGTCACCCATGCATACCTGCATTTATATTAATACACATTCTTAATATATATGCATCTGTATCAATATGCTTTTCCTTATACACCAAGCTCCAAAGTACAAGGACTATATTTGTCCTTTTCACTATTGTATCATTAGGGCCTGGGACAATGCTAGGAATACTCAATAAATATTTGTTAATTCAACAGATTAATAATTTGTACCACTTATTCCTTTTCCCTGAATGACCTCCTCCAAATCTTCCACTACTCTGGTTGTTTCTGTTTTGATGCAGGTGGTAGCTCTGGCCTTCTTTTCCTTGACACTGTCTGATAAATCTTTGTTTTAATTGTTAGCTTATTAAAATTCTCTCATAGTTATGCTGCTTCTAAAAAACTAAAAATTTTGTGGTTGGTTGTTTTAACTAATATGAGCATTTGGCCTCTAAAGGTGACATGTTATAAATATTTCGTACACTTTTAGTTTTTATGTTTCTTTTTTGTTTTCTCTACAATTTGGTGTTTTACCAGTGTCTCTTGCTTACCTTTTTTTTTTTTTTGTATTTCCTTAATACGTTAGAAAATATACATTTTACTTTAATAGTATATACTCTCAAATATTTATAATAATACACTTTTTCAATACATCAGTGTAATAAAAGAAATAATGTACTGCTTCTCACCAACACAATATTGGGGAAATAGCATGCTTCTATACTCCCCAAGACCTCTTCACCAATCCTCCACACACTCCTAAGAAAGAAATATCTGAGACTATCAAACAGGAATATAGGTACTCAATGTCATTTACATTAATGATTCCTGTATTAAAATCTTTTCCTGGTATTTTAATTTTGACTGTGTACATATTTATAATAATTCCTCAGTCTTACTTTTCTGTTTAACTAGTTTCAAGGTTTCTTCTAGCTTTTCTACCACAGTTTTCCCATTCCTTTTTTTTTTTAAGATTTTATTTATTCATGAGAGACACACACACAGAGAGGCAGAGACACAGGCAGAGGGGGAAGCAAGATCCATGTAGGGAGCCCAATGTAGGACTCGATCCCAGGACCCCGGGATCAGGACCTGAGCTGAAGGCAGACTCTCAACCACTGAGCCACCCAGGCGTCCCAATTTTCCCAGTCTTGAGTTCTCTGGTTTCATTTTTCTCTAAGTAATCCGGAAGACATGTTTAAATATTTTTCTCCCCAGGAAAATAAATCTATAAAAGTAGTGTTCGTTCTGCTTATGTTCTGCAACAATTCTTACTGTTGCCTTCAGGTGAAATCTAACTGATTTTCCTCCTGATCATCAGGTTTATGTGAGAGAATTCTTGTATGCATGCAGAATTTCCATTTCTCTTATCTGGATAGAAGTTGGATGTAGTCTAGGACAGAGCTCTCCAACAGAACTTTCTGTAGTGATGAAAATGTCCTACATCTGTGCTGCCCGATATAGTAGCCATAAGCCAGATGTGGCTATGGAGCATTCGAAATGTAGCTATCACAAATTTATTTTATTACATTTTAGTTAATTACATGTAAATAATTGCATGTGCGTGGTGGTGACTCGCACTGGATTATGCAGTTCTCGAATGTTCTGGGATCCTGAGTGAGAAGGCGAGAGGAGTTCAGTTTTATGTAATTTCTCACCTTGTTTTTATCTTCCCAATGAACTCTCCCTTCCTTGAAGAAACTGGATTTTCCTCTGGCTCGAGTGCAGATCTGGAATCTTGCTTTTGGCTGCTTTTCCTTCCCATTTCCTTGGACTACCAGCAGCATTCCCACTTTGGTGCCGTTCGCTTCTCAATTTTCTTCCCTAGCTGCTTTTTCCTCAGACTGCAAGCCTGGAGGTATTTTTCCACCAGCGTTGTATTTAACAGCTGCTTAAGAGTACTGTGAAGGCTAAGGACTTGGATTTTGCTTCGCCCAAGAGTTCTAGCTTGTCAGTTTCTTAGCTAAAAAGAATCTTCCGCCTCTTTTTGTGGCTTATTTTCAAGTCTCCTCACTCTGCCTTTGTAGTGTTGAAGCTCCAAAGGTTGTCTTTTCTGTTTGTAATGCAAGTGCCTGATTTCAGCTTTGACTGTGGAGGCATCCTCTTCGAGAGTATCTCCAACAGCTACATACAGACTGAGGAGTCAGGAGGGGTCTTTGTTTTACTGAACTTGGTTGAATTTCATAATAACCATTTGGGCCCTAGTTTCTTTTTTTTTTTTTTCCCCTGGCCTTAAATTCCTCCTCTTATGTTTTACATTCACAAAGGGAGTGAGCCCTTGAAACCCTAGAACCTGACCCCAGACACCCTATCAGCAGAACCCCAGGCACTAGCTGTCTGCCAGAGACCTCATTGTGTCCCCACTGACAGTGCCTTGTATGCTCCGGGGCTAGTAAGTAATAAACCCTTTTTTCCTTTTAAGTTTCATAATGGTTATTGCTGAAGGGCATCATGCAATCATAATAGGAACCACAAGGGTTGGTCCACTGCTGGCATTGGCTGAGATAGAGAAGTTGTCAGTGGGAAGCACCCTAGGGCCCAGGAAAGCACCACCAGGCCTTTCTAGCCCATGGTATTATATCAATAGGCAGAGACCAGCACAAAACAGCCTTCCTGTGCTTTCCAACCTGCTCAAAGGGGCTGAGCTGTCAGACTGCTACAACTCACTTCCAAGCTTTGACTGTTCTTTTCCTGGGGTTTTGTTCTCCCAGTTTGGGTATCTCTCCACACCGTCTTCCTAATTTTGACAACTCCAGCATATGTTGCCATTTCTCTTGTTCCTTTTGTAGCTACTTTCCTGCTTCTAGTGCCTCTCAGCCAAATCAGCACTTTCCCCAAGTGTCTCTCTCTTTTTTTTTTTTTTTTTTTCCAAAATAGAGGCAGTTCAGCTGGACCGAGAAGCACTGGAAGATACCGGCATGTTTTCCTTGAGGTGGACTCCAGGCCTCAGATTTTACTTTGGGTGAGGAGTGGGAGTGGAAGCCTTCATGGACAAGTCCAAAATCATCTAGAACTGTCTTATGCATTCTATGACATCTTTCCAACACTGCACTTCCTTTGCCTCTCTAGTCTTCCCCTGAATGAAACCTGCTACCAAGCGCCCTCTATCAAGGCCAACCGTGATTCCAAGCTCTTTCCAGTTTCTGCTGCACAGGTCATGAAAGCAACTGGAGCTCATTAATTTATCTATAACCCATAGTGGGCCATGTGATGCTGGTTTGCATCCTGAGGAGCACAGTTCTTGTCTTTGAAGCCATCACCATGCCTGCAGGTTGGGAGTATTGGTACTGTCTGGGGCACCACGGGCACCACAGGTTTTTGTTTTATCAGAATTTCTGTCTTAGCCATAAGATGACATTCTCCCTGTTGTTATACCTGGGCTTGCTAACAGTTCAAATTTGCCAGTTACCTTTCCACTCTGAAGCTCAGGCACTGAACCAGGAGTCTAGCTTCTCAACCTTGCTGTGACAACAACCAGTAAGCCTCTCCAGATTCCCTGTTCATGAGGTCAACGAGCTCCCCTGGAGTCGTTTATTGCCTCTTGGGGCAAGTGTTCCTCCTGGAGTCCAGGAAGAGGAAAGCTGAACTCAGCAGCTCAGAGACCAGAAGAGGTGGTAGTGGGTGAGGCTCTGGTCAGCTCTGTCCCTGGCTGATGGGTTTGCAAACCAAGGTGGTAGGTGAAAGGCAGGAACCTCTCAATTCCAGAAAGTCTTTCACATTTAGGTCTTCCCCTCCCTTCTCTTTCTTCTCCTTTGTCTTCCCCTCATTCTCCCTACCCTTCTCATTTCCTGGGGCCTCTAAGTTGGTAGATGGAGAGAGAATGCAAAGAAGGTGAGTGAGAGAATGTGGTGTAGCAGGTGAGTTTTTCTGGGAGAAGAAACGGGAAGAGAAGCTTTCCAGTTCAGCACTTTTACAAAATATGTTTATCTATGCATCTCATTTTGTTAACTGTGCTCAATAGCTGTTTTGATTTTGGCTTTAAGTCTCTCAAATTTGTGAAAACTTACTTATGTTTTTATTTCTTCTAGTTTGTATATTCTGATGTCTTCTTTGGGGACAATAGTTATCTGTGTCTTCGATCTCCAGTCTCTCTGTCTCTCGTATGTAAGTTATCTCTTCCTCTCCTCATTTTGGAAGGATATTTGCAGTATGTCATCCACAAGTCAGTATAACCCAGTGTTGATTCTGCTCTTTCCTGCAATTAATATTGGTTTAATTATCCAATTGTATTTTCACTCCCGATGTAGTGTTCCTTTTCTTTCAGCTCTCTCTCTCTCTCTCTTTTTTTTTCCTGTATCTCAACCAGCATCTTGTACATTTTGGTTTTCTGCTACTACTTTTCATCAGCCCTCACATCTTATTTTGGAGTCTGTTTTTTTTTTTAATTTTTTTTTAATTTCTTGAAAATAGAAACCACATATTTTATGAAACTTACTTCTCTAATTATAAATAATTTTCAGAAGTCCTTTTTTCCTTCTTCAGCTTAAATTCTCATTTACATGGAAGATTTCTTTTATGAGCTCTATCTTGTTTGTTTTTTCCTTCCTTCCTTCATTGCTTCCTTCCTTTTTCAGGAAAGAGAGATCCAATCACTTATGCAAGTAAGTAAATTTTGATTGGTTCTAACTGTTGATTGTTTTCTGCCTTCTCTTAAAAGTTTTTTTTTTTTTTACTTTATTTAATGTGTATCTTTATCTGAGAGAGAGATGTGTGTGCCAGAGAAGGAGGAGAGGGAGAGAGTGAGGGAGAAGCAGAGTCCCCAGTGAGCTGTTTGCCTCACTCAGGGCTTGATCTTAGGACCCTGGGATCATGACCTGAGCCCAAGGCAAACACTTAACCAACTGAGCCACCCAAGCTCTCAGCTTTCTGCCTTCTCTTGGATGACAAGCAGGAAAACTAAATAAGGTGCATAGATTCAAACCCACTTCTAATATGTTATGTAGTCTTTAATTTAGAATTGCTGGCCTGAAGAATCTTTTTTATTTGACTTGATTACCATCCTATTGGGGAAAAGTTTAACCTATATAATCTGAAGCAATCTGTGCTTCTTTACTGATCGAACATGATAAGTGAAAAAATATAGCTCTCTAAACGTAATTATCCTGCAACTTTCAGCCCTTTGCCTTAAAAACTTGAGTTGTAACTTACAAAGTTCCACGTTCTTTCTGTTACTATCATCAATTATATTTCGTGTTGGAAAATGTTTGGTAAAATCATGTCCAATGAAGGAAAATGAGAATACTGAACTAGCCCTGCTCAAAAGAAATTGGCTTTATTCCCTCTGAAAATGAAGACCTATCTCCTCTGAGGTATGTATGTACAGGGATTTGATGGATTGAACACTTTAGCAACTTTTCCTCCATGTGGCTTGTCATTCTGCCTCATGACTTCATCTGAGCTGTGGTACATAGGCATTCCTCATTATATCTACGTTTCTTAGAGTCTAAGACCCAGACTATTCTGTACTATTAAAAATGTCTACACTTTACTGTTTTCTCAACAATAAAATAAGATTGAATGAAAGGCAAATTCTTAACTTTGCCACACAAATGGTCTAAGTGGCTTGGTCAAGAAAATACATATATTTGTACAGATTCCTGTTGCCCTGGTTATATGTTTCTCCCTTTAAGAGAAATGTGCACACATTCACAATCATGAGTGATGATTGAGTGTTGTCTCAGCAGGGGATATAGAAGAGGGGCTAATAGTTCACTAAAGTTCTAGTTCCCTGGCTGATTCATGTTATTTCACATCTCTTTCACCTCCTTGATATTTCCTATGCCTGTTTGTACCAGCAATCATTCAACTCATTCATTTATTCAGCAAATGTTATTTATCAGGCCAGAGATATGATTATGACTTATACAGATACAGCCCTTGCTCTTATAAAATGTATAGTCTAATGAGTAGAAAGCCAATAAACAAGAAAATGAATAAATAAATATTTATAAAAGTTGTATTAGTCACTGTGAAGAAAGTAAAAAACTGGGAGCTGTCCTAGAAAACACAGAAGGGATGGGGCACAGTCAGTTAAGCATCTGCCTTCAGCTCAGGTCATGATCTCAGGGTCCTGGTATCCAGCCCCACATCAGGCTCTATGCTCAGAGCCTGCTTCTCCTTATCCCTCTGCCTGCCAATCTGCCTACTTATACTCCCTCTTTGCCAAATAAATAAATAAATAAATAAATAAATAAATAAATAAATACTTAAAGAGAGAGAGAGGATGCAGAGGAGAATACTTCAAAGGACATGGCTGGAGACTTCTTCTCTAAGTTGAGAGAAGTGAGAAGAAGCCAGTTTTGTGAAGTAATGTGAGGATGGCAATCTGTGTCCTACGCAGAATTGTAAGTGGGAAGGCCCTGAGGCAGAAGTCAGGAGGAAAGTAGGAATGGAGCCATAACATGAAGTTGGGAGAGGTAAATGTAAGCCAAAACATACAGATTTTCAAGGTAAGGAATATGGGCTAAATTCTAAATACCGTGGGAAACCACTGAATGATTTTAAATAGAGTGACGTGACATTTTAAACAGAGAGTAATGTGATATGTTTCAAAAACAATTCTAGAATAGGGAATGGGGAGGATGTAGAACAAGAGTGAAAGCAAGAAAACCATTTAGATTATGATGCTACCTGCACCAGAAGAGGACACATCAGAAATAAATTGTACAGGTACAATCAGCAAGGCATGCTTCTCATTTAGACACAGGGTATAAAGGACAGGAGCAAAAAGAGATGTCCCTAGTGTTCTTGCTTGAGCAGTGGAGCAGATACAATACGTTTTACTAAGATGGGAATGACTGGGATAGGAACAAATTGATACGGGAAAGGGAAATCAAGAGCTCACATTTGGACATGATACTTTTGGGAAGTCTTTAACTTTGAGAGTCATACACATATGCATAGAATTCAAAGTCATATGAGTGAAACCGAACACCTCAGGTTAGAGTGTAGATAAGAAAGTCCTTAGCAACACTAACACATTGAATTTGGGTGGAGGAGGAGGAGCCATCAGAGGAGACTAGACAGGAGAGAAAAACGAGGTAAAAAAAGAAAACAAGTGAAGTATAGTTAGATGAAAGCCAAAAGAGGAAAGTTTTCAGGAAGGAGGATAGACACATGTGTTAGAGCTGGTAAGAGGTTGGGAAGTTCATATGTCCTCAAAATGTGAAATCAGAGGTGCCTGGGTGGCTCAGTCCACTGAGCATCTAGCTCTTGATTTCAGCTCAGGTCATGATCTCAGGGTCCTGAGATGGAGCCCCACGTGGGGCTCTTCACTCAGCAAGGAGTCTACTTCCCCCTCTCTCCCTCTGCTCTCTCTTCCTATTTGTGCACACACACAGTCTCTCTCAAATAAATAAATAAATAAATAAATAAATAAATAAATAATTTATTAAATCATTTTTAAAAATTTGAAATCCTAAAGGTCATTAGCCATTTTGACAAGTGCAACTTTGTTTGAAGGAAGAGGAGAGGAAACTGGGAGGGGTGGGGAGAGTTAAATTAAAATTTAATGTAAAATGAAGGGGGATAAATCATTGAATCACAGTCAGGCAAGTTATCTACACATAGCATGTGTAGATATCTATTTCAAGATCTTTGAAGGGGCCAAAAAAATGGGGCACAACCTCAAGGACAGCAAATCAAAGAAGGTTTTTAAAAGATGGGAGGTTCTAGAGCATGTTTATCCACTAATCAAAATGATCTTATAGAGGGGAAAGAGATGAGTGATGCAAATCAAGGAGAAGTGATCTGTCCCTGGGAAGTTGAGAAGGAATGGGATCCAGCATGCAAACGAGGAACTGCGTTTTGATAACAGAAGGGAAACATTAGCTGTTGTAGTGGGAAGAATGAAAATGGAGACAGGTAAGTTTACAGTATTCTAGAACAATTCCAGATTTTACTAACCCTTTCTTGCTCAGAAGAGCAACCCAGTCCCAATTCTGCACTGCAAAAGCAGATGACAAAGTCAAGGACTACACTAACTGATCAACAAAGCCCTAGATTCTAACTTCTGTAGCTGTTCTCTGGAGGTCAGATGCCAGATTTTAGATAACAAGGCAGCAGTGATAGTAAAAGGTAAATTCTATTTAGCATCTGGAATAGCTTTGCTCGTATTTACTCATGTATTGTATACCTGCTGCTATGAATCCTTTCATATCAGTGTTTAAAAACTCGTTTTGTTTTAGAGATAAGGATTTTTAAGTTGTCACTTTTGTTTTAAAAAAAAGTGCACACAGACTGGGAGAGGAATGCAATATTGCCTTTAACTGCACCAAATGCTGAAAGGAAGACAACAGCATAGCTTGGAAGCCATTTTCTGGTGTACTTAAAAAAAAATGTTTATTGCATTATCTTCAACGCAGTGCTTTGGGATTTTGAGCCACGGCTGGTCTGGCTAGCAGATACTGACATTTTCTCCTTAAGATACATCTGACAAAACCCACAGCTCACTAGTCATCTGGCTTATGGAAATATTTATAGGCACCTTTGAACTCAATCACACAGCAAGTAAGACCTACAGAAGAAGGAAAAGCAGTGACAACTGTTAAATAACACTTGTCTTATTTTTCCACTTTTCTTAGGCATGAAGTCAAGGGTTAAATGCACACATTAAAAAGGGAAAAATGCCTGCTATTAGGTTCAGTTAAAGGAAGAGTTCAAGAAACATCACATCATAGAGGATTTTCTCTCCCCAAAATGAAGCATCGTTTTAGGTTGCTACCTACATATGTCAATTTAATTATAAAACCAATTTTATAAATCAGAAGCAATAATGGGGTTCTCGGTGAGTGGGTGTGTGTGTGTGTGTGTGTGTGTGCATGCGTGTGTAATTTTTAAATATTCAGTGTGCAGATTTTGCACTCCAGAGAATTAATCAAACTGTCAGGCCCAAGACCAAAAACTGAAAAGCACACACAGTGGTATGTCATGGTAACTTAGCAACCAGAGCTGAAGAGGTTAAGACAGAAATTGCTGTCATTTTCTTACATTTAAGGATTTCTACCTCATACTTTCCCTGCTCCCCACCTCCCAAACACATATTCTGATTCCTCCAGGTGGTAGTTCACCAAATCAAATCTTTTATATATTTTAATGATCTTGTGTTTGACAATTTCTATTTGTGGAGGATAAAAGGAATCACCCACTGAGTATGGAATTTCAGAGCATCTGTGGATACTTCATTGATCAAGACTCTAAGTCTTTTGTGCATAACACAGGTGTTGCCAACTTGACACAATTTCCCATCAGAATGTGAAACATACACAGATAATGAGCAATTCCTATACAGAAGCATAGCGTCAGAGGGACATCACCGGTTCCATGACAGGTCCGTTCTGGTACTAAGTGGCAGTTGCCTCTGTCAGGATGACAGGTGTGCAGCAGCCCTGAAGGGGCATCATGACAGGGCCTTCATATGGTAGGTCCTCTAGGCCAAGGAAATTCTGGCTTAACATATAGGAAAGAATTCTGTACCTTGAGTCTTGAGTGAAGGGCAGAAATTAAGTATTTGCAAACAAAGTGTAGAGGGGGGCATTATTAGGATACTTAAAATGCTGATATATTTAAGTTTGCATAATCCCCTATTGGCCTTGGATTAGAGAGAAGACAGAGGGATTACTTATTTCCTTCTGCCCGATCTCATCAATGTTGGCCTGTCTTATTGAGCACTCTTTACACCAGGCTCTTACATCAAGGAAAAGAGGCTTATTTGAGGGTAGCAATGGGCAAAGGTGAAATGGAGCAGCTGCATAATCCTCCTTCTCCATGCTGACCCTTGGAGAGATTGCTTAAAAGGTCATATGTTTCCTTTAAGGTGGACGTGGCTGGGGGTAGATGGAAAATAGTAATCCCTCTCGACTACAGCATGATTGTGCTAGATTTTTGGTGCAACTTTTAAAAAGAGAAGGCCAAAATGTCAAGATACTGTGTGGAAAAAAAAAAAAAAGAATGTGATTATGCCAACCATAATAGTTCCATTTTATTATTTGAGGCTCTGTTCTTGTGGTGTTCCTGGCCCTGGCCTGGTCCATTCAAAATACTTGCACCTGCCTCACTGGCCCATCTTTCCCAAAAATGTTAATCTCAGAAGCAGGATTTGAATGTTCATTGGTAAATTTAGTCTCAAGGTGAACAGGAACTTAACTATCAGTTCATTGTTTTATCTTAATTAAGAAGACACAAAGAACTCTAGAAACAAAAATATTCTGGAGCCAGGATTTACTGGAAATAATCGGGCTACTGGAATTTTTTTTTCTGTTGTTTTTGTTAAATCAGAGCTCTTGCAGTTCATAAAGACATTAATCATTTTTAAATTTTTTCCTCATTTACTATATGAGATGATATAAGAGACTTATGGAAGTCATATATACAGGCAGGGAGAGGTGGATATAAATAAAACAAAGCAAAAAACAAAAAGCTATGTGGCTTCTTTATTGTCCCTTCCTACACCTATTTGTGTGTGTGTATATATATATATATATATATATATATATATATATATTTTTTTTTTTTTTTTTTTTTTTTAATTGGGAGGTATATACTTCTTGGGCCTCAGAAGTTGCTGGCTACAGATAACTTCAGCTTGTGTCTGAAGTCCAAGGATCATCACACTAGATTTTGCTAACCTCACATGAGAAAGTTTTTCCCCTTTATCATTTATGAGGCTGTGTCATGATGCCCTTTCTCTCTGACTGCTCATTATACATTCATTCATTTAAGGGGTATTATCTGAGCTCCTTTGGGGTCAGATTCCACAGTCTGAAAAAGAAAGAGGTCATGTTCCTTCCCCTTAGATCTGAAATTAGATATACTTCACATGAAGGCATTCCATATCAGCCCCAGGGAGGTGCTTTATCAGAGCTCTTGGTCAAAGGGTAGCCTGGTCATCTTGTCTGTCCTCTGAGTTACTGACCCTCAGAAAGGGTATATATACCTCCTGGATTGTGGAAGATAACTGCCTGGTGTATAGGAAGAAACTATTAGAACTTTCCTTAACATATTTTTTAAATTCAAGGAAAGGAAAGAAATTATGGAATCATATTAGTTCATTCTCATTTTTTCCTACTTTTGGAATCACATGTCCTACTTAGCATATGAAGTGCCCAGAAGAAAGAGGAGGGGTTTGCCACATGGATGGTTTAAATGGTGGCATCCTCACTTGCTTTTTAGAGTGTTGTGATACTGGGCAGTTTATATTTGCCCACTTAAGTGGGTCTGTAAATTGTATTATCGAGTTCTACTAAACTAACCCTCAAAAATGTACAACTGCCTTAATATATCCCTGAATAAAAACACTACTGATGGATGAAAGATCTAAATGTGAGACAAGAATCCATCAAAAATCCTAGAGGACAACACAAGCAACATCCTTTTTGAACTTGACCACAGCAACTTCTTGCAAAATACATCTATGAAGGCAAGAGAAACAAAAGCAAAAATGAATTATTGGGACTTAACCAAGATAAAAAGCTTCTGCACAGCAAAAGAAGCAGTTAACAAAACTAAAAGACAGCCTACATAATGGGAGAAGATGACATATCAGATAAAGGGCTAATATCCAAGATCCATAGAGAACTTATTAAACTCAACAGCAAAGAAACAAACAATCCAATCATGAAATGGGCAAAAGACAGGAACAGAAATCTCACAGAGGAAGACATAGACATGGCCAACAAGCACATGAGGAAATGCTCTGCATCACTTGCCATCAGGGAAATATAAATCAAAACCACAATGAGATACCACCTGACACACCAGTGAAAATAGTGAAAATGAACAAGACAGGAAACCACAAATGTTAGAGAGGATGTGGAGAAAGGAGAACCCTCTTGCACTGCTGGTGGGAATGTGAACTGGTGCAGCCACTCTGGAAAACTGTAGTGGAGGTTCCTCAAAAAGTTAAAAATAGAGCTACCCTATGACCCAGCAATTGCACTGCTGGGGATTTACCCCAAAGATACAGATGCAGTGAAACGCCGAGACACCTGCACAAGAAATATATCTCTTCTCTATGGCCTTTTCCTATTTTTGCCTCAAAAGGCTGTCAGCCATAGCTTTGTCTTTAAATGTGGCTGGATCACACTTTGATTCAGTTTTTTACTGACCATGTCTTATGCTCCTTTCTTTGCAGCAGTGTTCTGTATGGTTCCTCAAACAAGTACATTAGGTCAGCTGGCATTTTCGGGGGTTCTGTACTCATGTGGTGATCCATAAGCATATAACACATGGGCCACCCCCTGATTTCCCCTGCAGATGCCTCATTCCCAAAGCCAATTTCTGTGCTCTCTAGTCTCCAAGGTGGCTCACCTGTTGTTGGTCTGCCGACCCCCGGAGCTGCTGGGTGATATCTGAAGCTGGTCCCCCAGGCCCTAGAGCCAGGACACTGAAGATAAAGTCAGGCTCATCCAGATCAGTGGGTGACAGATTTCAGAAGTGAGGGAACTCACCTCCAAGGCTCGTGTTGGGTGGCCACAAGCCGAGAGGATCTCCACCAGTGCCAGACAGAACCTTAAGTTTATGTGGATACACTAATGGGTTTTGGTCATGTCTACTGTCAGATGGTCTGAACAACATATTGCTCTCTCAAGGCAATGAGAGAAAATGAAAATGGCTCCTTGAAAATGGCTCTGACTGAGAAAATGGTGGGCAGAGCCTATAGCCCAAGGACAGGTGGCAGGGGAGGAGCCTCTGATTCTCCTAAGCCAGCTTTCAAGTCAACCAGAGGTCCCAGTCTCTCCATAACCTCTTTTCAACAGTCAGGGTTTCAAAATCTCACACTGGGTCAGAAAATACTTTGTTGTGTGGGCTGTATTGTGCAGTGTAGGGTGTTTAGTTACTTGTCCCACTTCTACCCACTAGATGCCAGTAGTCAGCCCTCCCCTCCTAAGAAAAATATCTCCAGGTACTGCCAAATAAATCCTGGAGGACAGATTCACTCCTGGTTGAGAACCTATTGTTTTCAGGGCTGAAAAACAAAATAGCAGATTGCTATGGGAGGACATATTAGGGAAGATTTAGATGGGGCTACCTGAGAAAGCCACCCTTGAGGAGGAGGTATACAAGCCGCCACATGAAGACTGAGAAGAAGCCAGTCTCCTGATGCATGGATGGGGAAGAGTTTTTTAGGTTGCAGACATAGCAAGTGTGCCAGACTCGGGAACTGAGGCAAGGCCAGTGTTGCTGCATTACCGTGGCAAGAAGTAAGGCTGGAGACGTAGGTAAAGTCAGGATCACATGGGCCCCGTACTCCACTATGATGATTGGTCCTGGGAAAAGTCCTGATCTGCAGCCATTCTGCACTCATTCTTGAATTTTCAAGAGGATTACCACATAGCCTTGTGGAGCTTTTTGAGAAAGGATAATATTAGACATTGTAGATTAGTTCATCTTTCTAATAATTGAAGATATTCACCGTTGGAGCCTGAGAGCAGAGACTAGTCACACACACACACACACACACGCACACACACACACACACGTAGAATTCACTTTCCTGGGTGGAGGTTTGGCTCCAACAATTCACAGACTATTAGTTAACTTAGAATTAGATCTTGAATATTTAGAATCCTCGGGTGTTGCTTGAAATAAAAAGTTGGTGAGGAGAGAAAATTGAGATGTTATTTCTGCAACTCAGGATATGCATTTGCCAATTCCTCCAAGAAATTAGTTGAGAAATTAATCTGCTGTGTTCCAATTTGCATAATTAACTTTGTCCAACCCCAGATCTCTAAATTCACCTGCTTTTCCAAAGGAAGATATTTGCCTGATAGTTTCAACTCTTTGGACCTCAGTTTCTCTCCCTATAAAATGCTACGATGTTTAAGACCTAGTCAATGCCTAAAATGTTTTAATTCCCTGATCTTTTCTATTTTGCCCCCTCCTAATAAATGTAATTATTTTAGTGACGTCATGATGAGGCAGTATAACGGGAGAAAAATTGTTCTCTTTGATTTCTCTCACATGGATTACTTGGATTTGAGTTTGAAATGATATAGAGTGCCACGTGGTCTTCCATAACTCAATTTCTCTATCAAAACCAAAGGTGAAATGGACAGGTGCCTTTGGTCTGGCACCCAGCCAAAGATCTATCCAAGAGCAATTTGCTGAAAAGAAATAAGAAACTTTCTCTTCTGCCAAACTTCCCCATGCCTGCTGCTCTTGAAAAGCTATTTCTACAGAAAAAAAACTATAAACACAGATATAAAAAGCAACAGTTGCTTCTGTTCAAGTTCCCATCACATGTGACCTGATTTTTCAATCCTGTGTGAATGTCTGGACCCTTGGTTCCCAGCGAGAGCCAAAGCAAACTGTCTTCAAGAGTCCCCATCCTCTGTCTGTTTGCAAACCATACCCAGTTTGCCCATTAGGTAGACATCTGGCATGGGGACCCCAGCACAGCTTCCACGTGGAGCCTCATTCTGAGACGGGGGCCAAGCTATACCCTGTCAGAATGTATCTGAAGACATGGGGTGGTAGAAATGAGCTGGTTCCTGACAGGAGGACCAAACAAGAAACATTTTTGGGACAATGGGTGGCCTGAGGCTGATACTGTTTTCTGGAGAAGGGTAAAGAGTACAATCATCTACTTATTGCCCTTGGAAAAGCTGTTGCAAGGGAGAGAGAAAGATAGAGAGAGTGTGTGTGTGTGTATGTGTGTGTGTGTGAGAGAGAGAGAGTGAAAGAGAGAGGGAGAGAGAGAGAATGTGAGCATGTAACTAATATCTGAATGCTAAAAAAAATTCCCTACTCCTTCAGACCCTATTTAAAATTCTTTTTAAAAGAACTGTTTTTGCAAGAAAACATGAGCTTCTGGTCTATTTTGTTATCATTTGTACCTGCTCTTTGCCGTAGTCATGTACTAAAATTTCTTCCTGATGTTTTGGACAAAACCAATGTTTTCAGAGCCAAATTAAAAATTTTGCATGAGGATGCTGCTGTACTCTGGGAAAGAAAACTCTGCAGATCTCTTTTGTATGTATAAGAAATTTAGGAAGCCTGAAGTTGCTTAAATTTACAGTAATATCCTTGATGACTTACACACTCTAATAAAAATACTACCTGGACTGGTTTATTATTGCAGAATAATAGATACTCCTGAAATGCAGTGGTTTAAAGCAACATGCATTTTCTTGGTTCACATGCCCAGGTTGGAAATTGAAGCTGCTTTATCACGTGGCTTTCTGTGCAGTCAAATGCATGCCAGCTAGGCAGCACTGCTGCTGGGGTTGTCTGGCTATTGGCTAGAAGGATGGTGACAACTGAGTGACGTTGCTTTCATCTTCCAGGAGGCTAGCCCAGGTATGTTTATATGTGGTCACAAGGGTTCAAGAGAAAAAAGAGAAGGCTTTGACTCAGAACGGTGCAGTTTTTATTAACCCAAAGCAAGTCACAGGATGAAGCTCCATTCCTCCAGTAGGGAATTAGACTCCATGGATTGATAAAAGTTGCTGAAAAGTTACTTTGAAAAGGAGTAGACACAAAAAGGGGCCAGTTTTGCAATTGACCTCACTACTTAATATGGGCACATCTCAGATATTGTGGGTTTGGTTCCCAACCACTGCAATAAGGTGAATATCACAATAAAGTGAGTGTTGAATGAATTTTTTGGTTTCCCAGTGCATATAAAATTTATATGTATCTTATAATGTACTTTATTAAGTGTGCAATAGTATAAATATGTATACAGTATGTATACAATACATATAAAAACATGTATACCTTAATTAAAAAGTATTCTATGGCTAAAAAATGCTAACCATCATCAGAACTTTCGGTGAGTTGTAATCACTGATCACAGATCACCAGAATAAAATAATAGTAATGAAAAAGGTTGGAAATATTGCAAGAATTACCAAAATATAACAGACACAAAGTGAGTAAATGCTGTTGAAAAAAATAACTTCCATAAACTTGTTCAATGAATGGTTGCCACGAACCTTCAATTTATAAAAAAAACACAATATCTGCAAAGCACAATAAAGCAATGTTCAATAATGAAACATGGTATGATATTGTACCTTTGACCATGCTAAGTGACTTACATAAATTTTCACCAATTTTTGCAAGAACTCAGTTAGCTAAATATAATTTTCTTATTTTAGTGTTGAAGAAACCAAGGTTTAGACAGACTCAGTAGTTTGTCCAAGATCATAAATAATAAGGAGACCAGCTTTGGACCAGGATTTGTGTATGTGACCTGAAATGTTTCCCTTTTTTAAAATTCCTACTTGATATATTTATCTATTTTCATAATTATCAAAATCTGTTGTCCAATTCTAGCATCTCATTCCTCTATCTCTTTTAAAAAAATCTCATTCAATCTTGTTATTGCTTCTATATAATTTATTAGTGTTTTTTTATTAAAAGAAAATTTTAGAGTTGCTAGATTTGGTAAAGACTGGAACTAAATATTTTAGTCTTAAATAAAACCTAGATGGTAATTTACACTTTGTCTTGAAAATATTTCCTGGCTGTAATCCAATCTTCATGAATACACTAGAGTCGAGGAGTGGGGCACATGAGGGTCCAAGAGAAAGGGAAATATAATTAGGAGGATGAAAACAAAGAGAATGAATGTTCTAGAATGGATGTGTAATTCTGGTGGTTTCTTATCTCTTCATTCTCCTTGGGAAGATCCTCCAAGGTAAGTGCTTTCCTCATATGGTAGAGTGGAAAGAGCCATGTCTTGGCAATCAGATCACTTGCATCCCAAGACCCTTTGCATGACTAATTAGTTGTTCAAGTCGGTACATCATTTTACTTCTCTAGACCTCAGTTTCTTCAATAATAAACCAATAATGCTACAGTCGTAAGCAACCTTGGATATAAACTATTCCAGCATTCTGATTCACTGCACAAGGACACCTGGAGGAGATTTCTGGGGCTGAAATTCAGTCCACCTTCCAAGCTAGGCTGTCCCTCCAAGAACAAATTGCTGCCTTTTCCAAACTTTTTAAAAAGAGTCTACTTTCAATATGAATATGAATGTTCTGTGTGCCTACCAAAAGTGATGCCTTTTTAACTTCTCATAAATTTCTGTATAGTTAGCCTTTGTATTGTCCCTAATGGTCTCTATTCATCGTCTCCAGTAAATGGGAGTGAGATCTGTATGAGTATTATGCTCTCCTCCTGAACCATGGTTTAATGTAATGATCATTTCCTTCTAATTGAGTACAAGCACATGGTGACAGCAGCAATGCTTCATCCTCAAAAACATCACCTAATGTTCACTCATTGTTAGGACGTCTCCCTCCCTTCCCTGATACCTGATGTCTGAGATTAACTTTCAAAAAGAATGAGTTGGGACTCTGGGTGGCTCAGTAGTTGAGCATCCGCCTTGAGATCAGGGCGGGATCCCAGAGTCCCCGGATGGAGTCTCACATTGGGCTTCCTGCAGCAAGCCTACTTTCCCCTCTGCCTATTACTCTGCTTCTCTCTCTATGTCTCTTATGAATAAATAAATAAAATCTTTAAAAAAAAAAAAAGGAGTGAGTCAAGAGAAGATCTGAAGGGAGTGCTCAGGGAAACATTGATCAAGCAACTTTTGTTCTAGGCCTCAGGAGAAACACTCTTTGTCTTGGTGTCTTTCTAGGCTTCTCATCATCAGAGGAATAAGACCTTACCATTTTATATGAAGGTATGAGCTAGGAATAAGAGCACGAAAGGGTCTGGTTTTGATGGGGGTGGGGAAGCTTTACAATGGCCACACACAAAGAATCCTCAGACTCAGTAGATGCCCAGCCAGGCACTTCAGAATTGGGGCCCCACACAGTGTGTGGGACCAGAAAATCAGCTTTTAAAAAGAATATTTATTTGCTGGCTTTGGGCCCTATGCAGATTTCACTCAGGATTCTGTGACATCAGCAGACACTTAGCTATAAGCTTCACAATGTGGGATGCTGGTCAGTTTGGGCCCAAGTAATATAAGTAACTATTCAGAATGACATGTGTAGATTCTGTGAGGGTAAAGTCTTACTGCTGGCATCCCTGCTCATGGTAAGGTTTGTCACATCCATGGGCTAGGCATTTCTATTTTTTAATTTGTGCTATCTCAAGGTACTCATTTTCTTACAGGGGTACAAGCTATTGGAATATAAATTTGGAGTTAGTATTTTACTTCTGAGTTTTGTGGTAATTTTTTTCTTTCAAAACCAGTACTTACCTAATAATAATAATAATAATAATAATAATAGTTGTTAGTGTGTTTGTCTAAGGGGGCTACCTGCCATAGCAAAATAGACTCAATTTTCTTATGGTTCTAAAGGCTAGAAGTCTAACAACAAAGTGTCGATAGGGTTGGTTTCTTCTGAGCCCTCTCTCCACAGCCTCTCTCCATGGCCTGCAGATGGCCAGTCTCACATTATGTCTTCACATGTTTGATCTTTGTGAACAAATGCCCCTGGTGACTACTCTCTGTTCTAATCTCTAGTCATATCAGGTCAGGGGCTACCCTAAAGACCTCATTTTAATTTTGTCACCTCTTTAAAGACGTTATCTTCAAATAGAGTTACATTCAAGGGTACAAGGGGCTAGGGCTTCAATATATAAATTTAAGAAAACACAATTCCACCTATATTACAGTCAACATTCTTTTTTCCCCACCAAATACGATTCTAGTCACTAGATACGGATTAAGTCCAGGCTTTCTCAAACAGTTTCATTGACATTTGGCTAGCTAATTCTTTGGTACAGTGGGTAGGAGGCTGTCCTGCACATTGTATTATGTTTAGTACCTTCCCTTGATTCTACCCATCAGATGCTGGTTGTACCTCCTTCCCCAGTTAGTGACACTCAAGAATGTCTCCAGACAATATCAAATCCTCCCTTGGAGACAAAACTGCACCTATTAAGAAACCTTCATTAAGTCTAATCTTTAGCACAACACTGCAAGTTAGCTTTCACTATCCCCAATTTATAGAGAAAAATGCTGTGGTCAAGTGAAGGTAAATGATCGGTCAAGGTCACACGGAGACTAATTAGCAGAGCCAGGATTTGAACCCTGGTTATTTTTTCATGACATTAACCTGTTCATTAGGGGCTGCCCTATACCTCTTTAACCTTCCACTATCTCTAATCTAGTTAACTCAAGCTCTGAAACATTGGTCTCAGACTAATCAGTAATTAACCATTTGATGATACATTTTAATCTCTTTGTGAAAGTCACAACTATAAATTGCTTTCCCCAAATGGGGACCTATAGGTATTGCTGATTGTCAGCTTGACATCACACTAATATGTCCTCTACTTCTGAGTTTGGTCATTAAAAGGGATGCCCAACTGGTTCAGTCAGTAGAGCATGCAACTCTTGACCTCAGGGTCATGGGTTCAAGCCTCACATTGGGCATAGAGCTTACTTTAGAAAAAAAAATAGTAAATACTAAAATGATCATTAACAATTGAGAACTAGACTATAGAATACACTTCAAGAATAATAGATTCTGGGCACCTGAGTGGCTCAGTGGCTGAACATCTGCCTTTGGCTCACATCGTGATCCCATGGTCCTGGAATCGAGTCCCACATTGGGTTCCTTACAGGGAGACTGCTTCTCCCTCTGCCTATGTCTCTGCCTCTGTGTGTCTCTCATGAATAAATGAAATCTTTTCCTAAAAAAAGAATAATAGATTCTAAATCTTTGCTTAATCCTCACCCCTACAATTTATGAAAGCCAAATTTAAAGAAGAAAAAGGAATCAGAGAACTTGGGATATTGTCCACAAAGAATTAAGGATAGAATTAAAGGTTTATATTCTGCCTCGTGAAAAATTGTTTAAATATGTATGTAAATTTGTTTTTATATATATTTTTATTTATAGTATTTATAGTATAAATATATATATAAGCTTGCACAGTAAACCCCAGAAAATGTGACAACTTCACAGTGATATCCATTTTTTCTTGAGTCCGTGGTCTCATCACATCTTACCTGAACTTCTAATAACCTCTGTGAGGAGAGAAAACTAAATGATTGTGTGAGTGTGTGTACTGTGGTGTTGGGGGAGAGATCCCTTCCTTACTCTCAAGAGGTAATCTTTGCTTCCCCACCATGAAGCACAAGACTTGATTAACTTTATCCTAGCATACCAATAAATGTTGTATTGGCCATAAAAACAGTCAGCTCTAGTATAAATCCAACTCCAGTATTTAATTCCTTGACCTTCCATGTCAGAAATTCCCACAAGCAAGCTACATGCCCTGTGAAGTGTCTCCTTTTTATTGGTTCTAAATTTACCGTTTGATCACTTTGTAGCTCCTACACTCATCGTGCTACGAGACAACATAAAAAAGGACTGTTCCAGAGACCTTCATATTTTGGAACATCTTTATCCATCCTACTCTGACTGTTCCCTCTGCCCCAACTCTTCCATATGGTAATGAATCTCCTGGGGCAGATGTGATTTTTTTTCTATACTGACTTGAAGCTAATGAGAGAGAATCTTTACTTCAAGTGAGAATGATACCAAGCCAAATCCTCTGGAATATTGTTTCTACCTTATCCATTATTTTATTAGAATTATAATAATTTACCTTAAGAGATTTCTAATCCCCGTTGTTCATGCCACAATTTTTAAGAACCATTCTCCTATCCAACAGAAGAGCTTTGGAGGTAATTTTTTTAAAAAAATAACTATTCATAGAAACTTCAATGACATTGTTTATTTATAGGGGTGTATTTTAAATACTATAAAAATCCATCTATCCCTCTTCCTCTCCCTCTTGAAAAGAAAGGTTTCTCCTTTTACTGTTTTGAAATTTTTATTTCTATGTTATCACAGTTTTTTGTAGTATAAATTTTACTAAGGAAAGATAAGACATATTGGTCACTCTTGCCTAGGAGCATCTGTGTCTATGATTCTTCACCAAAGTACATCGAAGTCACTCCTGGGGATTTTCCTGAACTATGCACCATGATTCTTCTCCCTGCAGAGATGCACATTCACTCTGATATGCTTCAAATCACAGAGTTACTTTTACTGATGACAGTACATGGTATCTCTTGGTATGTCAAGGCTGTAAAATAATATTAAGAACCACTGGTCTGTATTAAAGAAAATGTATTATGTGGAGTGGGATTTTTTAGAAGATGGAATTTTAGATTTTTTTCCCCTGAGTACTTTACCCTCTCTGTATACAACCATATGCATGCCTCATCTGGGTGTCCTCTTCTGCTTTTCCTATTGGTCTTTATGTACCTGGCACAGTTGTCTCCACCCTAGAATGCCTATTTCAGACAACCAGGGAGAGTTAGCTGTACTGGCCTCTGTGCTCTGTGCTCTCTCAAGGTATCAAGGTGAGTTCTTGACACCTTGTACAAAATTGTTTCAGAGTTTATCTTTTCTGTCACTAGACTTTCAGATCTTGAAATTTAGGGATGATAGGGAGATTTATATCCCTCATACAAAGAAACATGCCCAGCATATAGAGGGCTTTCAGTTAAATGCCTGTGAATGAATGAATGAACGAATGGAAATGAATTAATGAATGAAAATGAGTAAATGGATGACACTTTAGGGAAAGGGATGGACTAAGTTAAAGAGAATTGGGAAACGTGTTGTGCAAACAAGGGTGAGCAATTTGAAGACACCTTGATGGGCTCTTAGCATGGCTGAGGCAAGATGACTAAAGACACATTTGCTTCACTAATCTGTTTTTAGCCAGTTAGGAAAGGACAACAGGCAAGAAAAAACATTGTTTTACTTTAAATCCCACAGAGTCAAGGTTGGTTCTTTAATCTGCCTGTGTCCAGCAGAATGTCCCAATCTTGGGTGAAAGTGTAAATGGTAAACCCACCCCACTTAGAAGTACTGCCCCAACATGGCAAACTAGAGGAGGTGTCCCTGGCGATGGGTTAAAAATAATAAAGATGTTCTGAAAATTTGATGAAAGCTTCAGGGTAAATGTTATTTTGATGTCAGACACTGCAGCAACAAGAAGACTGCATTCTAGAACTTATGAAAAAATAATGAAAAGGATTTGAGAATGCTGTTGTTTTTAATAATCATTAAAAAAAAGAATAATGTCATTTAAGTCAGTCAAAACTGAAACAGCCTGACAGACCCCCGTAAAGAAGAGTCCCAAGAGCAGATGGAGACTCCTTTTGTGTGCACATGGTGACAGAGGAAAATGTTGTCTCTCCCTTTACCTCTCTGACAGAACGACTGCCAGCACAGGACTCAGGGCTCTGCAGTGCGTGCATGCACACACATGTGGCCAAATAACTTAAATTTTTTAAAAAGATTTTATTTATTTATTCATGAGAGACAGAGAGAGAGAGAGAGAGAGGCTGAGACACAGGCAGAGGGAGAAGAAGGCTCCATGCAGGGAGCCCGACACCGGACTTGATCCCAGGACTCCAGGATCACGCCCTGGGGCGAAGGCAGGCACTAAACCACTGAGCCACCCAGGGATCCCCTAAATAACTTAAATTTTATCAGGCTTTGCAGATAGTTTCTTACCCAGTTGCCCAAAGCTAGTGAAAATTAAGATGGTCCTCACCATTGGGAAATACAATTTGGTTCCTCCTGAAAAATATTTAAAAGATGCATGTGACCCCCGCCCCCCCATGGCTGGGTATCCTGCCTCTCATCCATATACCCTGTTTTCATTCTTTGAGTCCCAGACCTCCTTAAAAGCCAGTGGGGGGTGGGGGAGGAACCAAAAGTTGGCCAAGTCACAAATTAGGAGAAATTTCTGTTCTGTTTAGAGAAATCTTGGGTAAAATTACACACACCTGCATGAGGTGTGAAACAGGAAAGCAGAGAACACAGGCAGGAAACACTCTACTTTGGGAAGAGCGCAAGAAGTGTGGAATCCAGGCAAGGTGAAACACGCAGCGAACCAGGTGCTCGGGGGATACATTTGTGGGCTCTCCTCCACATCCCTATCAGCAAGTGGCTATTGGGATTGAAATGGCAAAAGGGGACTTTCCCCCCTCTCACCTGCTCGAGCTGCTATCTACAAATCACAGAACTGGGCAAAATACCTTGCTAGAATTTGTGTTAAATTATTATCACAAAATTTAATAGAGTAATGACAAACTCATGGCATTGAGGTGTCCCTGTCAGAATTCAAATTCCCAGATATGGTCAAAGCTCATTTTGCTTCTCTGTTATCTGGCTGTTTCTGAAATCCTCTGAGAGAATGTGTGACTTTTAGAATGACTTGGTGGACGGTGAAATAAATGGAATTTGTGACTATGCCCTCTCTCCTAGGGACACTGCCTATGCTGAGGAACAAACTAAATCTGAAACTGGAGCTAAGGGTGCCCACCCGCAAAAGTGAAGTAGTCCAATGTAAATAGCACCCAAGTGGTGGCATTGTCCTGTCATATGTCACTGACTGTGGCAGAGACTGCTCTGCACTTGCAGAAACTGCTCTCATTTTCTTCATGGACACAAGCTGTGCTACATTTGCCAGCCCCTTTGCCATTAAATGTGGCCATAGAACAGAGTGCTGATGAATGGAATGCAAGTAGAAGTGATATTGGTCATTTCCATTCCTGGCTCATAAAAATGAACTGTCTCTTTCCCTGTGTACCGGCTGAATGAGGTAGATATTGTGGAAGCATCTGGAGAAGGGCACAGCCACGTGACAGATACTGGATCCCTTGCACGGCCAGCACATGCACTGGATCCCACATGAGGGTGAAATGTTGATTTGTTGAAGTGCTTGGATTTAAGAGTTTGTTGGTGCACATTACCTCATATACCCTAACCAGACTACTCTTAGGTTAAAGCCTGTGGCTTCAGTTCTTCATCTGTAAAAATGATGAGGTAGGCTCTCTACCTATCCTTGTTAGCACAGTTTGGGGAACTAGGAAGTGAAAGGATATACATATCCAAGTTTTGAAACACGCTCAAGTGTGATATGAGGCATTATGGCTTTGATGGGCTGTACCCTAGCACAGTCTCCTCATGCCCAACATTTTCACTCTTCTGTTTGCCATCCCGGTGGGCTTCACCCACAGCCCAGACTCTTCTCTGCAATGGAGGCAGTTGATTCCCAAACATAGCTAGGAGACAGGAAATTCCTGTCTAGTTATTTTTGGTGATCATTGTGATGCTTGAGGCTGAATGAATTCACCGGATTCCTTCTGGACAGCAGGTTTTGGGGTTTGGGATTTGGATTTTTTTTTTTTTTTTTTTTTTGAGAAGGACAAGTAAGAAAGCAGATCATTCCAGATAGATAACAAGGCACTCTTGCTGACCAAGAAACATTTCCACGGCCATTTTTCCGGCGGTGAGAGTAAGCAGAGTCATCTTCTCTGGGAAGTCTTTGGCAGCTGCCAGGATTCTGGAATAGGCCAGACAAAGACCTCCACCTGATCTTAACCAAGAGCAAGCATCTAGAAGAAACAGAAGGAGAGCCAGCCACAACAGTGAGTAGATGAAGTGGAAGCCTCTGTGATTAAATTTGACAAAAGTAAAAAATAGCACACTTAGGTTCCAAAATGTTTCCTATGTTGGCACCACATGGTGGCCACTGCTTTATGACACACACATGGGGGTTCTGGCTCCATGGGTCCCTTGTTAAAATGCATAGGTTGGTTACCTTTGGGACAGTCATACTCTAGCCTCTTTCCAGATAATTAAGGCTGAAGGATCTTAAAATTTGTCTAATTCTTTCTTCTCCCTTTTGCAGTCATGACCCAAGCTGCGAAATCTTTTGTGCAGCATCACAGAGTCAGCCCCAGAATCCATGTCTTCTGATTTCTTATCCAGAATGTGTTTTTTTTTTACCTCACCACATTCTGCTATCCAGAGGGTAGTAATATTCTGAAAAGCAAAAATAAATGTAGTATCCATTATCCTTAAATCTGTAGATATTGCACTGTGCCTACAAACACCAAAGCATCATCTATGTCCTCGAATGTAGCATATGTCATCTTATATAGTTGTTCTCTTAGGCAGGAAGGAAAGGTGGTAGAGGTAAGGGACAAAAGTCATCATATCTTCCCTTCTATGTTCAGTACATATGAACATTACAGAGAACAAATTTACCCTGTATATATGGGAAAGTTCTTAGTAAAAGTCATATCATAAACAATGTCAAGGTATAAGCATCAGATTTGTTTGACAACAATTAGCCTTTTGCATCTGCCATAGAGAGGCAGTTAGAATAGAATGAGCTGGAATAGAGGATTTGGAAGAAAATTATGCTATTGGTGAGTAGCTCCAGAACATAAGACAAAATGAATAATTTTGGCTTTTGGTTTTTGGCTGCTACAGGCTACAGTTCCAAAGACGTGGCCACATCACTGCAGAAGCATCCTGTAATAGAAGGCCTTGTGTACGTGTACTCAAACCAAAAATGTGCTAAGCAGATTGCCTTACCTATCTTCCTTCACAAACTTGCTCCACCTAGATCTTCCTGTTCTGGGTTAATGCCAAACAGCAATATTATTAAGAACACACACACACACACACACACACACACACAGCTAAGATTTGTCTCGACTTCCCTCCTTTTATTTATATAGTCCACATCTAATCTGTCATCAAATCTTGTCAATTCTACCTTCAATATATATCCCAAATCTGACTAGTTCTTGTCACTTTTACCACTGTCCAAACCACCCTCTTCTCTTGCATGGATTGTTTCCATAGCTTCTTCATCCACCTTTCTGCTACTGCTTTTATCCTCAGCCATCTATCATCCCCAACCAGAATAAGTCCATTAAAACATAGGTCAGGGATGCCTGGGTGGCTCAGTGGTTGAGTGCCTGCCTTTGGCTCAGGTCATGATCCCGGGGTCCTGTGATGGAGTCCTGCATCCGGCTGCCCATGAGGAGCCTGGTTCTCCCTCTGCCTGTGTCTCTGCCTCTCTGTATGTCTCTCATGAATAAATAAATAAAATATTTAAAAAAAAACATAGATCAGATCTCATCATCTGTTGCTGCCTAAAACCTGTCAGCACTTCCCATCTCTCCTAGATTAAAGCCAAGTTACTTACAACAGCCCACAAAGCCACACCTGATCTGTTGTCTTTCAGCCTCTCCAACTTCATCTGCTGTTCCTCTGCCCCTCCCTGCCTCAGTTTCCCTTACACTGGCCTTTCTCCTGCTGCTCAGGAGATGCTCAGCCATGCCCTTCACTCTTCCATCTTCAAACACTGCACACTCATCCTTCCTTCTGTCTGGTGCATCTTTTCCTGGGCAGTCTTGTAGCTTTGCCCCCTCACCTCTGGCCTTTACTCTGAACTTACCTACCCCTCAGTGACTTATTTACCAACAATTATGTTTAAAATAAAAATCCTTCCTATCTCACCTGCCTCACATTCCCAATCTACCCTTCCGTGCTGTATTTTCTCCACTCTTCTTGTAATCATCTAACGTAGTCTACCATTGGTTTTGTTAGTTGCCAGTCTCAAGTTTCTAGAATCTAACCAATGTGAGGGCAGAGATTTTTGTCTATTTGGTGTATGGTGGCATCCCCAGCACTTCCAATGATACTTGATAGGCATTCAAAAAAAAAAAAAAAAAGAGCTTTTGAGTGAATAAATGAGGGAATGGATGAATGAGAAGTATGGGGGGATTTTAGCAAATATTTATTTTTCTGCAGTTCTCCGTACCTTAGGGCAATGAGTTCTGTAGTGGCAACCTCTAGATTGGAATGATAAGCAAAACCATCTTCTTTTGCTTGCACAATATTGTTATCACTGCTTTTATTGAATTAAAATGCCGTAGGCAGCTCATGGATGCTACTGCTCACCATTCCTCCCACCCTCATACGTCTTAGACTTGGCCGATTTGCAGATTGACTTTACCTCCCTGTCTGAGGCTTGAAGGCATTTGAGTTTACCCTGTTAATTCCACTAAAAAGATTGCTCTGTAGAGCAACATTTCAGAGGCTAAAGTCACATAATTCATTGGTTCATGTGTGTGAATTGAGCATTTGTCATGAACTGGGCTAATGCCAGGGCACCAAAAATGAAGAAGTCCCTTCCTTCAAAGCTGGAAGTTTAATGGGGCTGTCACAGGAAGCCCAACTCCCACACCCAGCAGACCCTTAGACTTGACACAAATATAGCCCTCTTTTCTCCCCCAGAAAGGTACATTTCAGAGATCCCATCATATCAACATATCATTAGGTAATTCCTTTCTTCCTCTCACTCTCCTGGGCCAGATTTGTTTTTCCATCTTAACTAAATAGATTTGTTTCTGAGGAGTCCAGTCCAGGCAAAAATCTTCTGTGTGATGTTGGAGGCCCAATGAGGTTGGTCTGTCAGTCCTTGTTGGGGGGAGCGTCCCTCTCCAATCCAGACTTGGCACATAGCGAATGCCCTGTAGTTGTCCGGAAGGATGTATAGTCAAGGACTGGTCCCTAGCCCACCACCAGACCTGGCCCAGCCCAAGTTATACACATATCTGTATCCTTAGCCCAGGACCTTCACTGTGACACTTTTTTCCACTTTGGTTCAGTATCTTTCTACTCCTAGCCCTGCCCCTAGCAGGAATCTTCTATTTGGGGCTCCTCAGCAGTGAGATGATTTCCCTTTTGCTGCACTGCTTCCACCTGACCCTTGCCCCTTGCTGTTCTGTGTGGAAAAATGGAACTCTAGAAAGTCAGCATTTCCTTTTGTTTACTGTTTGTTTCCTATGATCATTGCTGATTTTTTGACCCTCTCTACATCCAAGAATGTTATGGGAAACTTACCTTGACTTCCAATTCTCTTATGTTCCCCCACTTCTTCCCCTTCTCCCTCCCTTAATACCATGGGACCAGCCAAAAGGCATAGCACTCTCTTGCCTTTTGCCTACCATTTGGGACTATGATTTTTCACTTTTGCTTCAGAGTCATCCCTGTTCCCTAGAAGCCACTAATGCCTTCCGGTTGTACATAGAATGGCATGTAAATTCATTATCATGGATAATCATGCCCTCAAAGTTCTGGTCCTCACTTCTCAAACCTTACCTCCTTATCTCCAACAGTCTCTGCCTAGTTCATTCTATTTTCGTCATGCTGGTCTTCTTTCTGAAACAGATCAGACTCTTTCCTGCCTCAGGGATTTTGTACACACTTTTTTTTTTTACCTCTACCTAAAGTGTTTTTCCCCAGCTCCAAGCATGGCTGGCTTCTCATACATCAGATCAAATGTCCCCTCCTTATAATTGTACCTTTTCTGATATGTCCCTCACCCAGACATTCTTAATCTCACTACCTTGCTTTGTGTTTGTAACCATTGTTGGTACCTTGGTACCTTAAAATACATTGTTTATTTACTTACTCATCTATTACTAAAATGTAGCTCTTATTACCTCAAATTGTAGTGCTCAGGAGGGGACATGGATAAGTACATGTTCTTCCTGTCTTCTGTATTGACATCTGTCAACATCCAGGTCACTCATTGTGCTCTTAATGCTCTGAGTGTGTGTGTCCAGGTCACATTAATGGCCTATTCAGTTTTCCATTGTACAGTTCCATGAATTCTTCTTCTTAATGTATTTCACCATTACTCTGTCTCAATGAGCCTTTCTGAGAACCGTAATTTGCCATCATCTCCAACTTCTAAAATTGTCCTCTCTTAGACAACAATTATCTATCTTCCTACCACACCCCTTTCTCAATTCTGACGGATTCTTTCCTTGAAGCTTCTATTGATTTCAGACCCTGAATCCTTTTTCTCCTACTTCCTGATAAAGCTTCTCAATTCCATTTCCTCTCTCATCTGCTTGGAACTCATGACTAAACATTTCAATGCACTCTCTCAAGCTTTGAAATGATTCTTTTGTTACATGACTGTACATTGGACTTCCTTGGCAATGCACTTGGACTTACAATATCAATATAATGGACTTCACAATGACAGTATTCTTTTTTTTTTTTTTTAATTCAGTTTCAGTGAAGAGAGCACAGCTTTGCTTGGTAATGCTTTAATTTATCTCTATGGTGCCCCTTTTCATTCTTCAAAAACAGATAGATCCTCCTCTTTCCTCAAGCCTCCAGCTAGCCCCTCATTCTTCACATAAGACCACATCTTTTCTATTTCTATTTCTATTTTCTATCTATCTTATCTATTTCTATTTTCTATCTTTTCCATTGAAAAAATAAACAATAAAGTTGATTCTAACAGGCATGGATTATTTCAATTACTTACCTCCACAGCTCCAAACTTATCTAAGACATCTCCTGGCTTTGTCTTCTTCCGAGCTATCTCAGAATAGGAAGTGTGCAATGTATTCTTGCATTTTCAGTACCTATTGCACTTTGGGATAGGCATTTGTTATACATTGATTGAATAAGTGAAACAACAGCAGATGGGAAATTCAGAACTTTATTAGCAGAAAGTGGGATGTTTAATATTCCGAAAACTAATACAGATGTGCTCAGACAGATTGGTGGTCTAGAATAGAACAACGCTAAATACTAAATCCTTTTGACTTAGTAAAATTAGTAGGAGCGCACTTAGCTCTGCTGTCACACTGGGTCATATGTGACTGCATCATTTAACAGATGCCATGTGGGTACTGGAGTTGGAAAACACAATTTCTAATCTTAACTTTGCTACTAGCTGTCATTAGCACTCTAGACTTCAGTAACTTCATCTGAAAATGAGAGTCTGATAGGCTCAAATTTCTTTTCTGGCTCTAACAGTCTATGATTCCTTTATTCCCTTGTCACTGTGTCAAACTGACAGCTAACAGTGAGGACTTCATTGTAGAACAAGTGAACCTAGGTGATAGGAAAAATATCTCAAGTGGACTCTGGGAGGAAAGAAAGCACAAGGACATACTAAGTTTATTTATCATTTTGTTGGGGCCTGGTTATGGTGGGAGATGTAAAAACTTGAGAGAGGAACTTCTAGTCTTTGTACTTTTTTCATAAAGGAGCAAAATTAACAATCAAGAGGTGGCATCTGGTAGGAACATGTGTTAGGAAAGCCTGTACACCATGCAAATGATCTTATACTTCTAGTTTTGATGCAAAAGGAAAACACTGGTGGGTTTTACACAATGACATAGATTTTTATTTTAGATATCATAGATATAATCTGACTGATTAACACAAGGAGACCAATTACTTTTGTGATGATTTCAAATGGACTCCCTAACAGAGTTAATTATTGACTTTGAGTGTGAAAGCTCTTATTTTGCTATTTAATCATTTTTTAGTTATGGACAAGAAAGATGAGGGAAAGGAGTAAGGCTGGGTGAGGTAACTGTCCCTTGTTTTTCTGAGAGTATTAATTGATATTCTTACCCATCACAGACTCAAAAACTGTGATTTTAACTATTACTTCTAAAACATGTTACATTTACATTTCTTCCTGTCACTTAGTTCTATCCTAGTGGTTCATCTTAAGCCCAAGAGAAATATGGCTATGCTCTGAATATACTATTATTGATAAAGTCTCCTAGGACCAAGAGGATACAAATAAACAACTATATTTTTCTCCTTCTTGAGTATGTATTTCTATGTAGTTCTAAGCACTGATAGTAAACTCAAAAACAAAGTAAGTTAGAAAGTAGCTATATTTTATTTTATTATTTATATCTTGTGTTTATTTACAATATATTCTTGTTTCATTGAGGTATAATTGACATGTGACATTATGTTAGCTTCAGGTGTCCAACATAATGATTCCATATTTGTATATATTGTGAAATCACCATTACTCTAGTTAACATGCATCACAATACATAATTACAATGTTTTTCTTGTGGTGAGATTTAATTTATTTGTATATTTTAGAGAGAGAGAAAGAGAGAGGACACAAGCAAGCAGGGGGAGGGGCAGAGGGAGAGAAAGAGACTCCTCTAGTCAACTTACCACCGAGCTGGGAGCCAAGGGAGCACTTGATCTCAGGACCCCAGGATCGTGACCTGAGCTAAAATCAAGAGTCAGCTGCTCAAGTGACTCAAGGCATCTCTCTTGTGATAAAAAGTTTTAAGATTTACTTTCTCAGCAACTCTGAATTATGCAGTACAGTATTATTAACTATAGTCACTAGGCTGTGTATGACATATCTATGACTAACCTGTTTTATAACTACAAGTTTCTATCTCTTGACCACCTTCACCCATTTTGTGCTTCCCCGCACCCACCCCCCCCAGAAATCATCAATCTGCTCTCTGGATTTGTGGGGTTTGATTCGTTTTATTGTTTTGTTTTGTTTAGATCCCACATACAAGTGAGATCATGCAGCATTTATCTTCTAACTTATTTCACTTAGCATAATGCCCTCAAGGTCCATCCATCTTGTTGCAAATGGCAAGATTTCATTCTTTTTTATGCCTGAATAATATCCCATTAGATATACATATCACATCTTCTTTATCCATTCATCTGCCCATGAACACTTAGGCTGTTTGCATATCTCGGCTATTCTAAGTAATCCTGGAGTGAATATGGGGGTGGGTTGTAGATATCTTTTCCAGTTAGTGTTTTTGTGTTCTTCAGGTAAATACCCAGAAGCGGGATTGCTGGGTCATCTGGTTGTTCTATTTTTATTTTTTTGAGAAAATGCCATCTATGGGCTGCATCAATTTACATTCCCACCAACAGTTCATGAGGGTTCCTTTTCTCCACATCCTCACCAACACCTCTATCTCTTGTCTTTTTGATAACGGTCATCCTAACAGGTATAAGGTGATATCTCATTGTATTTTGTTGATTTTTTTTAAAATATATTATTTGTTTATTCATGAGAAACACAGAGAGAGAGAGGCAGAGACACAGACAGAGGGAGAAACAGGCTCCATCCAGGGACCCCGACGTGAGACTCGATCCTGGGGCTCCAGGATCACACCCGGGCCGAAGGCGGCACTAAATCGCTGAGTCACCCAGGCTGCCCTCTCACTGTATTTTGATTTGCATTTCCCTAATGATTAAATGATGTTGAGCATCAATGTATTATTTTTCCAAGGAAACAAGTTAACAGGCTTTTTGTATAACCAGATGCAAAATGTTAGGCACCATTGTGGGAAAAGAAAAGGTGTGAGGCCATTACCATAACTGGGTTTGTGTTTGCAGAACATGTTGTGAGACTAAGATAGTATGCTGTATTCCCATTTGGAATATACAGTATTAGGGGAATAAAATTTTGATTCAGGCATTGAGACATGAGTGTTGTCATTTGTCTTTCTGCAAGGACAATTGTACAGGACTGGGCATTACCAGGACATGTCTCTGGATCATGGCAGAAACTATCATTACATAAAACAAAAACTACTTGTTGGTTTATATGTCCATTGTCATTTATCAGTTGGTCAGTGCCATTATTGGCTACTGAAAATGATGAATTCTTCAGAGGCAGGATTAAAGAAAATGAGTTCACCCAGTGGAAAAACAAGTGGATGCTTAATAAATGTTTTTATGTTTTAATGATTGAGAACCACTTTCAGTTGCATTGAGTTT
This sequence comes from Canis lupus familiaris, assembly GCF_011100685.1. Taxonomy (NCBI): domain Eukaryota; kingdom Metazoa; phylum Chordata; class Mammalia; order Carnivora; family Canidae; genus Canis; species Canis lupus. Next base: position 29,774,651 of record NC_049237.1, read on the forward strand.
ATATTTACTTAGTGGCCATGGAGTGCCTGGCATTCTGCAAATGACACAGCTCTTACAAATGGCCAGATTTGGACAGTTATGCAGCCAGATAGCTGCACATGCAGACAAAATACACTAAACTAAATACTACATAGATTGAGCACAACTCTGGATGGCTAAAGGTGGTAAAAAACAAACAGATGCTGTTTTATTTTGGTTTTGTTTCTATTCTTTAAAAAAAGACAATTCAATTACCCTTTAACTTTCTCCTTATTAACATTAAAAATGATAACATAGATTTATTCCATTGTTTAGTTGAAAGAACTTTGGCATCCCAAGGTGCCTATCAAATATCCGTCAGCCATGTATCTTAAAACACCTGTAAAATTACCCATCCAGGTTCTTCAGGCCCATAGTATATAAAATGCCAAATAAAAATAAACAATTTCCAGTTTCTTCTTTTCCCTAGCAAGCTGGAAACCCTATTTTAATACCTGAATATTCAGTTATAATGCGTGCAATTTTGTAGTCTTGCTGTAAAGAATATTTTTCTTCCTTGTACAAAGACATAACAGATGCAATTAGAGGATATTATATTGTCATATGCATCAGAGGAATAGAGTTGGTATTAAATCTTCCACATGACACTCAGGGAAGAAGGCATCAGAAAAGGAAATGGCATTACTCAAAACCCCTTTCACCTTTCAACGCCAGGGGGTCTCATTATATCTGAGGGAAGATATTTGCAAAAGTCAAATGCAGAGTGGGCTATAAATTGTCATGGGGAGTGGTAGGGAAAGTAAGAACTCTCAAGAGCCAGAAGCAGCACCCTCTCAAGGACCGAATAAAGTGGTGATTTTATATGCTTTGCTGATCCTCCAGATACTGTGAGTAGAGAAAGGGAGGTTTGATAGATGAGACAGCCCACTTATGATTACAGACAATGGTAAGCGATGGCATTGAATAACAATGACCAGAGAACAGTTCATGCACCATCACCTGCAAATCCTGATTACAGACAAGACACCTACAAATGACTCTGAGATTTGGAAGTACCACAGTCCATGTTTTATCAGCAACTTGGAGCAGCCTCTGTAAGGTCATCAACTGCCAATCTTCATTGTATTAATATTCTAGGTTTCATATTCATTCAGATGAAAAAGTAATGAAACTTCAAAACAATGTAATCATATTACAGTATGTCTAAAACTACCTTCTAGACACCCCCTGTGCTTTGGATAATGCTTTGTGTCATTCAAGCAGACAACTTTAATGCTACATTAGGTTTATAAAAAAAAAAAAAAAAAGCTGGAGAAAAATAGCAATGCCTAGGCCACTTTTCTCATGGTTGTTTCTCAAGTCCTAAAATGTATTCTTCTTGCATGGAATGTTCTTCTCTATAAATAGGAAGAGAAGCTGATTTAAAAGGAAATTAACTGAGTTTTCTCTCACTTTGAACTTGCACATTTCTCAAAGGTATTTTTAAATTTATGGAGTACCTACTGTATGCCAGATATTTTTATATATGACATTTATTCATTTAACAAATATTCGTTAAGTGCCAGACGCTGTTCAAAGAACTAATTAATAGAGTTGTAAACAAGGCAGACCAGTTCCCTCCCGTTACAGAATTTGCCTTCTATTTGTGGGAGGCAACAAATGAACAAGTAAGCAAATAAGTAAAGACAAATACAGATGGTGATACATACTGTAATGGAAATAAACTGAGTGTGCTAACATTTATTGAACATCTATTGTGTGCAAAACAATGTGCCAGATGCTTTCAGAGTACAGAAATGAATAAGAGAATAAAATTCCTGCTCTCAATGAGCTTACGCTGTGAAGGAAAACATACTTCATCAATCACTTTGTTCGGGTTAAAGTATTATGCATGTAATGAGTTATGTGGTTTTATCTCTTAGCTCAATTCCTTAAAATCTCTTTCACAAAAAGTTCATATATGAGAGTATCATAATAAACAAGGGCTACATTTTAGGAGAGTTACAAATTTTAATTTAAATCCAAGAGAGGAACTAACCAAATTGAAATCCAGGAATCCAACTGAATTATCTATATTTAAATCCAAGAGAGGTACTTCATAGACCATTTCATAAAGAATAATTTTGTAATGTCAACCAGTATTGGAACAGTAATGTGAATTCTTACATTTTTTTTTCAAAATTTGATATGCTATCTAACAAGCAAAAGTGGTAATTGGCCTGATTTTTGAAGGACTAATAGGAATTTAGTGTGTGTGTGTGTGTGTGTGTGTGTGTGTGTGTGTGTGTGGTGCTATATAACAGACATAAAATAACATATATGATAGGCCTAGGTTAGTTAGTTTGGGAATGTGAAACATTCATAGAGCTTGGAATAGAGGTAGAATAAAACAAAATGAAGTTGCAAAAAGAAAGGGGCAAAGGTGGAAGCCCACAAAAGGCTTTACTAAATGTTTTAAGGATTTGGGGTTTTCTTTTAAGACCAATAGGAAGGCAGTGTAGTGTTTTAGGGAGGAGGTCAATATAACGAAAGTCCTTTTTAGAAAACATCACTATATTGCAAAATAGAATACTGACTGGAGACTAGCACAATGTGTACAAATAGAAGAACTAGGTGGCTCTTGAGGTAGTCCACTCGAGGGAAGATAGTAGCATAGGCCAAATTGTTGGTGGTAGAGATGGAAAATGATGGATATTTGAGAGACAATCAAGAGTTATAGTTGATAGGATTTAGTGATCAATCACATATGGAGAGTAGAAGAAAAGGAGATATCAAGGAAGACACCTGTTTTTTAAGTTATAAGATAACTGGTAGTGCCATTAACTAAGATGACTAAATTTAAGTGAATATTAAAAATTTACAGGCTTTAAGTTTGAGTTGCCTTTCAAACATTCAGGTGACGTTGACAAATAAGTAGCTACATTCCAGGTACTGTATCAATCAGGGTCCAACCAGAGAAGCAGAATCAGGAGAAGATATTGCTAGATACCTAGTGTGTGTGTGTGTGTGTGTGTGTGTGTGTGTGTGTTATAGGAAATCGAAATTGGCTAACAAAATTTGGTGAACTGGTTAAACAGGCAAATCTCTATAAGACTATTGTCTCTGAAATAGAAAATTTGAACAGACCAATTACAAGCAATGAGATTGAATCAGTAATAAAAAAAAAAAATCCCCAAAAAACTAAAGTCCAGGACCAGATGGCTTCACAGGTACATTGTACCAATCATTTGAAGAAGAGTAAATGCCTATTTTTCTCAAATTATTCCAAAAAAATAGAAGAAGGAAAGCTTCCAAATTCATTCTATAAGACCAGCATTACCCTGGTAGCAAAACCAGATGAAGACATTACAAAAAATATTGTTTACCAATATTTGTGGTGAATATAGATACAAAAATCCTCAACAAAATGTTAGCAAACTGCATGCAACAATACATTTTATTTATTTATTTATTTATTTATTTATTTATTTATTTATTTATTTATTTATTTTATTTCCCAACAATACAGTTTAAAAATCATTCACCACAATCAAATGGGATTTGTTCCTAGGATGCAAGCATGGTTCAATATTTGCAAATCAATCGATGTGATACATCACATCAAGAGAAAGGATAAAAAACATATGATCATTTTGATAAATGCAGAAAAAATATTTGACAAAGTACAATATCCATTTATGATAAAAACTCTCAACAAAGTAGGTTTAGAGGGAACATATATGAATGTAATAAAGGCCATATATGAAAACCCTACAGCTAACATTATATTCAATGGTGAAAAATAGAGCTTTTTCCCTGACAAGGATGTCCATTCTTGCCACTTGTATTCAACATAGTACTGGAAGCCCTAGCCATAGAAATCAGACAACAAAAAGACATAAAAGGCCAATTCACTAAGGAAAAATAAAACTTCCACTATTTGCAGATGACTTCATATTATATGTAGAAAACCCTAAAGACTCTACAGAAAAAGTACTAGAACTTATAAAGTAATTCAGTACACAGGATAAAAAATTGATATTTGGAAATCTGTTGCATTCCTATATACTAATAATGAAGCAGCAGAAAGAGAAATTAAGAAAACATTCTCATTTACAATTGCACCAAAAAGAATAAAATAATGTTTCATGTGTCTATTGGCCAACTGTATGTTTTCTTTGGAAAAATGTCTATCCAGGTCCTTTGCCCATTTTTAAATGGGATTATTTGTGTATTTGGTGCTGAGTTGTTTAAGTCCTATATTTACCTTAGATATTAATATCTAATCAGATACAGCATTTGCAAACCTTTCCCCATTCTGTACATTGCCTTTTTGCTTTTCTGATGGTTTCCTTTGCTGTGTAAAAGCTTTTTATCTTGGTATAGTCCCAATAGTTTAATTTTGCTTTTGTTTCCCTTGCCAGAAGAGACATAACTGGGAAAACCTGTTTATGGCTGTGGTCAAAGAAATCACTGCCTATGGTTTCCTCTAGGAATTTTATGATTTCATGTCTCACATTTAGGTCTTTAATTTGTTTTGACTTTATTTTTGAGTATGGTGTAAGAAAGTGGTTTAGTTTCACCCTTTTGCATGTTGCTGTCCAGTTTTCCCAGCACCATTTGTTGAAGAGATCATCTGTTCCTCATTGCATATTCTTGTCTCCTTTGTTAAAGATTAATTGATTACATGGGTTTATTTCTGGACTCTCTATTTCTTTTATTGATTTGTATGTCTGTTTTGGTACCAGTACCATAGTGTTCTTATTCCTCTGACCCTAGTGATGAGGCTATCTTACAGAAGTCAGAACCCTTCGTTACAGAGCTACATGCACTCACAACTGGCCCGGGAGTCAAAGAAGCCTGAGGAGGATTCAGGAATAGGTAGAACAATTACAGGCCCAGCTGTTCCTCCATGCCAACAAGGTAAATCAGTATATCAGTGACATGTGTAAGCTGCACAGTGGCTGCTGCTCCTCTTCTGCCTTCCAAACTTCCTGGGGATCTCCTTTGTGGCCCACTCTAGAAAGAAAGATACAGAAACGCAAATTCTGGAATAGCAGTTCAGCCTAGCCAAGTTGACACAACATAAAGCCATCACAGGTACTGTGCTGTTTTGGGAGAGTGATGTGAAGATTAAGACCATTTTTTCCTGTTTTTGCATAACTGACATTTTCCATATTTTGTTTGTTTATTTATTTATTTATTTATTTATTTATTTATTTATTTATTTTTGGTTGTTTTAGAAGTAAAGATATACACAGGTGCTATGGAAGCCTATACAGGCTTTTCTCCCAGCCTGGGAGCTTAAAAACCAAAACAACAACAGCAACAACAACAAAAAACAAACAAAAAAACCACCACCGACAACAAAAACAAACAAACAAACAAAAACACTTTCTAGACTGAGTTAAGCCTTAAATAATATGCATGTAATAAGGACACAAAGAATGATAGGAACTGAGTTGCAAACAAGGAGAAGAAATGGAAAAAGTATATAAATCAGCTTTCATTTAGAACATGCTAATGCACATTGAAAACTCTCAACATAGGTTTGTTTTACTTACACTGATGTCCATTGTATTTGGCTGCATTCCTCTTTCCAATCTTCATTCTGAGCCTCGGACTGTAAAAGCAGTCCTCTCTGAAGATATAAGATGCCTCAAAGGAGAAAAGAGCCAATATCCAAATGACACAATGATTTCTAAAGATACTTGGGAAAATCATAAAATTCATTTCCTCTCATATTTTATTGGCCAAAGAAAATCACATGGCCAAGCCTGACTTCAGTGAAGTAGGGATAAATAAACATCTACATGGAGGATAGCAAATATTTCAAGCAAACAAAATCACGGTGTCTTGATCACAAATATTCTCTTTTCTCCCTTCTGTCCACTAAGTTCACTCACTCTCACCTTCTTCCAAGAGACAACCAAAAAGTCTCATTCAGATTCAAAATATAGGGTCTTTTCTTAGACTTTATAATCAAATCTGCATCTGGTTCTTCTTGATTCCATGACCTGTAAACTTAAAGAGATAAATTATATTTCTTCACATATCCAATATGTAATATTGGAATGGGAAAATCATAACTAAAATAAACCCTCCCATTTGGAAAGGAGAAGAAAGAAGACACACTCATCAGTTGTTCATTTATATCAATACAAATACAGGATAGGTATATGTTTTAAGTGGTCCCTACTCCAGAGATCTAAAACTTTCTTTAATTTTGCCTCAGTTCTACAATCTAGGAATAGCTCTTCAGTTTATCATGTCTGTAACCTTTGGTTCCACTTTTGGAAGGCTCTTTTTCTTCCTTTTATCCTCATTGGTTATATCTGAAGATGATACTGGAGAGTGTGATTTTCTTAGAGGCTCAAGAGTATCTAAGCCTGCTCCCTATCTGTCAAATCTGTGGGGCCCAAGATTGACTATATTCTCCATACAATTCAGAAATTGCAGCAGAAACTTTGTTGGCTGTACCATAAATTTTGACTGTGCCATTAAGCTGTTGGCCTTTGGTATCCACAGGCCATCTAGATTTCATACCTTACCAGCTGGAAATGGCATTCAGTGGCATATTCAAACTCTGCAAGTCTCATAATCTCTGGATTTTCTTTATTCCTTTCAATTATGTGCAAATCAATTAGCACTTTTATGAGCTCATCTTTTCCTACAGTATTTTGTCAAATACAGCCAATAACAATCACGTCACCAACATTCTTTTTTTTCTTTTTATTTCCCTAAAGCTGCAAGTTATGAGATACATTATTTGTTTTCTGAATTATTATAGGTTATGGTTTTACAAAAGCTAGAAGAAGAGTGACAAAATATGTTTCCTCAATTCTACCAACCCCACCTGTGGTCCAGAAACCAGAGCAACGTATTTTAGTTCTTATTTTTAATGGTGGCACCCATTTTCATATTAGTCAAATTTTCCTAGATAATGCTACATTGACAAACAACCCCCACACTTGAATGGCTGTCAACAATAAAGTTTCTTACTTAGATTCATGTTCATTATTTTTAAGCTATGGGTGTGCTCTACACACTCTTTATTTTGGGACCCAAGCTTAAAAGATCATCCGCTATCTGGAACACACCAGCATAATGGCAGAGGGAAAGAAATGAATGGTTGAAAGACATGATGACTCTTAAGGATTCTGGCTTGAAGTGGCAATTGTCACTTTCACCCACATTCTATTGGCTAAAGACAGTCATACAATCATGCCTAACATAATGGAGTCAGAAAGGAAAGGCAACACGTATTTTCAACAAATACTGCCATCTCCCACAAAATGAAGCTTCAAGATGACATTCAGTAGCAGTAGGATATAAAGTGAGAGGACAGGAATGGTGGAGGTAATACTAGAGTATTGAATGGAGACTTGTGTCTGGAAGGTGTTGTATGTAATACTAAAGATGTGCTTTTGTTTTGGAAGCCAAGCAGAATTACTGAAGGTCTCTAAGCAGTGACATTGTGATGTTTTTAGTTCTACCAGTGCTGAATACAGGAATCCAGTTAGGATGTTATTCCCATAGACTCAATGATTGATGGTGGGATCAAGAGCTAGAGCTATGGTAATAGAAAAGAATGGGGGTGTGCCATATTCACATTTGGTAGGTAAATATTCATATAAAGAAGGTAAGGATTAAGAAGGGAAGGAAAGTTGACTATATTAAAGAGAAAGAGGATAATCAATGATCTTAAGGAACATGGCAGGCAACAAGCATGGGTAAGGTACATTCTGTAGGTGGAAAGAGCAAGCTGTTCCTGAAGGCTTCAACTTTCTGTATGAGATGTGAGATGTTCAGTTATAGATGAAAGGATATAGGAGTTGGGTAAGATGCTTGAACAAAATACTAAAGACACACAGTCTCTGGAGGAGTGGGAGTGAGAACAAATAAAAATTAAAACTGTAAGATCATTAAGAGCCTTCCCTCCGGTAAGTTTATAATGACTTTATAGGGCACATTTGGTTGCTTTTCTCCACCAATGCTAAGCAGCCTAGGGGTTTGAAGGGATTATAAAGTTGAGTGGAAAGACTGGGTTTCAAGGTAGTTGAGGATGCCACTGAGACAGCAATTGAGGTAATAAACTAAGTAGTCTGGACTATTTAGGGAAATGAGCGAGCCCAGAGGTGGCTGAAAATCCGGAAGACAGCAGGCCAGTCAAGAAGCTGTTTCCTATCACAGTCAGAATAAATGTCACTGGAGTGAGGGCAGGAGCATGGCTGATAAGAGTTTGAGGTGAGAGAGTGAGATATTTACATTTAGGGTTTCTAGTTTGATACAGTTCTGATTCCTGGGTGGTAATAAGGATTAGGACAAGACACGTATACAGCTTTAGTGATGCTCAGGAAAAATCTGTAGAATTGAGAAAAGGAAAGAAAGACGTGTGAGGATAGTATGTTGGAGTGGTTATGGAAATGGACATTGAAGTCACTCTTGATGTGAAAGGTGGAAAACAATGATAAGGTTTTTTTTTTGGGAAGAGGACAACTACTGCAAGAATAGCTAGGGAATTGGGATCCCTGGGTGGCTCAGCGGTTTAGTGCCTGCCTTTGGCCCAGGGCGTGATCCTGGAGTCCCGGGATTGAATCCCACGTCAGGCTCCCGGTGCATGGAGACTGCTTCTCCCTCTGCCTGTGTCTCTGCCTCTCTCTCTCTCTCTCTGTCTATCATGAATAAATAAATAAATAAATCTTTAAAAAAAAAAAAGAATAGCTAGGGAAAAAGTAGAGAATTATTGAATGTGTTGATTCCTACCTATGGTTGGCAAAACGCTAAAATGACCTCCAATGACCCACACCCTTGTAGAGTGGAATCCTCCCTCTTATAATTTGCTTCCGACCAATACTATGTGCAAAAGTGATGGGATATCATGCCCACAATTCTGTTATGTGGCATAGATAAGGGATTTTGCAGATGTCATTAAGACCTCTAATTAATGGACTTTAAGTTAATCAAGCAGGAGATTACTCTAGGTGAGCCTGACCTTTTCAGGTGAGCCTTTAAAAGTAGGTCTATAGCTCAGAAAAAGGAGAAGTCAGAGAAAAGCTTTCTTGCATCAAGAAACCAAGAGCCACATGGTGAATTTCTTTTTTTCTTTTTTTTTTTTTCACATGGTGAATTTCTAATGGGAGAGGAGGATGAGTAGTCTTTAGGAGCTAAGGGTCTTGTTCCTACAAGCACAAAAAATGAATTATGCCAACTACCACATAAACATGGAAGATAAGACCCCAACTCTGGCTGACACCTTGATTGTAGGCTTGTGAGATCCTGAGCAAAGAACCCAGCTAAGTGAGGCCCAAACTCCTTACCCACTGAAACTGTGAGATAATGAATGCAATTGTTATGCAGCGAGAGAAAACGAATATACTATGTTAAATATACCACCTTATGTTAAGAGACCAAAGTGTTTTCATAAACCTTGTGTAAAATTCTATAAAAAAAGTTTTCAATTTTTTTTTGTCTTAAACTTTTATTCACAGAAGCAAACATGAGATGGTTTCCAAATTAAGATTGTAGATTAGAGCATGAGAAGCAAGCTGTGCAGTAGATGGATAGAGAACAATGGGACAGATCTTAGGCATAATTCTCTCTACTCCTACTCCGCTTTCATCACCTTGTCTGCATGGAGAGGAAACAAAAGGAACAGGTGCGTCCAGTCAGAGGGGCTGGATCAGCTGACAATCAACACCTCAGGAAAGGAAGCTGGGCGAGGAGGGGGATAACAGAAGATGTGAAGCTGGCTGAGAATGAAAAGAAAGGTGGTAGAAAAGGAAACAGGGACAACGAAGCATAGGAGAAAATCAGCTCAGATTTGCTTGATAGACATATGATTTCATGATGGCTTCTGGCATCTGCCCTCTTCCCTAAAATAATTCATCTTTCCAACCCGTGTGGGAGAACTTGCCTAGCCAGAAGCAGTAACAGTAAAATTTCCTTCACATTCTGAGTTCTACCCTTGCAAGGTTATTAGCAGTAACATTCCAGGACACCAAACAGGTCTGAATGAAAGCTTCTTCCATTTTCTTTTATTCTATTGTGTCTATAGGCTTCATTATAAGTGAGCAGGAAAGGGTTTAATATCTGTTGGCTACAACAAAAATTAATGGCCATGCAGGAAGAAAGCATTAATGGTTAAATGGAAAGAAGTATAAAAACGTTTAGTAATGTATGAATTCACATCACTTCTACTTAGATAAAACACATTTAACATTTCAGTTCTGTTCTAAAGGTTCACTTTAGAGCCAGAATGCAAAACTTTATGAAATTGCTAAGTGTTTCAGACTAAATTATGAGTAATACTTTGGGACATGGTTAAAGATTTGTTAAACACACCACAGAGCAGTTTAAAGTGTGCAATGATTCAATAAGGTACAAGAGATACAGTGGGAGTCTTTGATTCATTATTTATGGAATTAGACTTGAGCTATCTCTATAGAGTGATTTTTCAATGCTAGATATATATTCTTGACTGCTGTGGCTCATGGTTATGGGTAGAAAGAAGGTGGAGTTGATGATCAATTCAATATGGAAAAAAATGTCCTTATTGAACCAAGAATGCTCTGGTGACCCACTGAGAATGGGCAGAAATCAGGACAATAGTCAATATGAAATTTTTGCTGCAGTACGTGATTGGAGAGGAATTTGTATATTTAATACATGACTTTTAAGGGCACCTGAGTGGCTCAGTTGGTTAAGCATCTCCCTCTAGCTCAGGTCATGATCTCAGGGTCCTGGGATCCAGTCCCTCAATGAGCTCTATGTTGGGCTCCCTGCTCAGCGAGAAGCCTGCTTCTTCCCCTCCACCCCACTCATGCTCTCTGTCGCTATCTCTGTCTCTATCTCTGTCTCAAATAAATAAAATCTTTTTTAAAAAAAAGACACGATTTTTAAAATGAACTCCATTCATTCATATGTTCCTTCATTCAAAAATGTTTTATAAATACATATACTTCCTTTATTCATAGTGATCTTGACACACCTTTCATCCAAAGAAAGAGAAATTAATCCTTTTCTTTCCTCATTTATGAAGCTATTTGACTAATTACATCATATAATGGTCTTGTCAAAAGACCTCTACCTAGGTGAGAATTTAATTATGTAGGGTAGGCTGATTTAATCACTAATACTTTTATAGTCTATATCTATCTCCTTGGCAAGAGTAGTTAGAAAGGAAATTTAGTTGGCCAGCAAGTTAAAGATATTTCTGTTAGTCTGCAGTGTATAAAATGAAGGGAGTTGGTGTTCAGAAATAGATGATTTGGACTGAGCAAGGGTAGATATGCAGAATTTTAGAGGCCCATACTTCATAAAGCTGCATCAGATATTTTGAACCTAATATGTTAAGTACATAAAAATCAGCAGAAAAAAATAGTCCCACAGGCAGGACAAAAAAAAATCATAATCAGTAAGTCTCTGGTAGAGAGCATGAATAAGAGTCTGGGGAAATTGTACCCAAACTGAAGTAAAAGCAAAGTTAATTGTGGAGATGCCCGGGGAGTGCCAATCCTGCCTCTGAGACCGGTGATTTTCAAACAAAAGGGGCAAAAGTCATCGTTATCACCCTCAGTGGCCTTTTCCTGCATTTGAAAAATTTTCAAATCAGAGAACACATTTCCTTATGCTCTCTATAAACTCATTTATATTATGTGCTATCTCCATGTACAACTTCTCAATTTAACTTTATAATATTTTGACACAAAAAAAGGAATGTGATTTAAAAAAAAAAAGCTTTCTAGCTCTCTTCTCCTTCAGAATAAAAAATTCCCAATCTCTTTAGACTTTTTTAAGAAACTATTATTCCCTTACCATTTAATTATCTCTCTTATTTTCATCTCCGGACTCCATCCAATTTCCAGTCATCTCTTCTCACATACCAAAATTAAACCTGGTACAGTGTTCTGTTAAGGTCATGGCCGATTTTTGAGTAGCATCTATATGTCTGTATCTTATTAGAGCTTCAGCATTTGATAGTGAGTCATTTTCACTCTCAAGGTCAGGAGAGCCTGGCTGAACCCTCTTACAACCAAAAGAGTGCAAGTGAGGACTCTTGTGTCTGTGCTTGCTGGCCAAAGGAAGTTGCTGTGGGTTCTTCGAGAGACTGTGGCTCTCTCTAGACATTATTGACAATGTTAGCTCATAGGCAGAGCACTTTAAACAGTGCTTATTTAGAGGCTTTCCTTCGATGAAGTGACAGGAGGCTCCCAAATGCTGCTCAAATCACCGCATGATGAACTGCACATTAGATGATCTTATGGCACTTCTGATATTAACTCCCAAGAATCACTTTAGACATGTGTATCTCCTTTCTACAAACAGTGGATAAATCAAATAGTGGCTGTTTGACTTCACGGGATTTAGAACTGATCTACAATATGATTCTGTGCTTTGTAGATACAGTCATCAGCTGGAATTGTCTCTGGTGAAGTATTTAAGTTACACAGGAATACAGCACTTATATCCAGAAGGAGAAAAGAGATTCCCAATTACAGAAGCCTTTTATATTTGTTTTTACTCATTCCTACATGCATTGCCTACTTCCCTATTTAAAAAAAAAATCACAAGATGTTTACATTTCTTTAAGACGTCTGACAATGGAATTGGAAAGAATCCTTGATTTAAATATTGCACGAGTATTAAATGTTTTAAAGGGTGATTACAGATGGGATTTGCATCTGAGCCATTTTCCCCAAACAAGTTCTCAGCTGCAGGCCACTTAAGTGCAGTTAATTCATTAGAACAAGAAGAACTTGAGTTAAATACATTAGCGATGAACTGTTCATCTGGAATAAGGCGGGCTCATGCTGGCAATTTCTTGCATAGTTATTATTCAACATGTACTCTAGAGTCCTGAGCAAAGGAGAGGAAAACAATGAGAAATGCAGCTTGTCATTTAGAATCTGGGTTTTGAGAATAGTCTTTCCATGGCATTGGCCTAATTCGAACATCCCAGTGCTATAGACAAGTCCAGTTAGAACAAGTTAAGCATATTTCTATAATACTAGGCAATTCAGGGAAGGCTGGAAACCCAAGAAATTTAGGGAGAATATGAAAAGATGGGTGAGGTTGTTTTTAAAGGCCCATGTCTTCAACTCTGGGCCTTGAAATGATCTCTTTACAACAAAGCAAGCCCTACTTAGAGCCAGTGACTCACCAGCAGTCCCTTATTCTCTGAGCAAATGAATTAATTTGGCAGTTGCTATTCCTCACCCTAGACCAGCCATGTGCTCTAATTGCCCATTTCCTCCTTCCGGGTTTGGAATGAAATACCTCCCTATCACTTCCTATATTAAATCAAAGCATGTGTCAGCATCTGGTGGTCTCTAATAAATGTTCTCACGTGTCCGTCTCCCTTCCCCTTCCCCGTGCTCTATGGAGAGATTTAGAATTTTCAAGGTCAGGTCTTTAAATCTCATTAATTTTTCTTTAAATGATGTGCCTATAAAACTCAAACTTCTAAAGTAATAATCAATAACCCCAATAGAGATCCTTTTGTAAAAACCCTGTGACTATGCATTTAAAAGCAGTGTTTTCTTTGCCAGTAGATTTATAAAGCTAAGTCTCTCTCCAATCCTAATCAAATATTTAGAAATGCATGCATTGCAGGATCCATATTATCAATCAGCATACATTGCACTATCTGGGGTTAAGCTCTAATTTTAAGAGAATCTTACCAGTTCTCCTAAAACGTAATTTTAAGAAAACACTATGTTCGAAGCATTCAGGAATGGAGGGCTTGGCATAGCCACAATGAATTTACACCTTTACAAGCCAGCATTCTCTGATACAGTGGAGTCAAGTCTAAACTAAGTATCAAAAAGCTACTGCGATCCTTCCTTAAAATATCGATTTCATAGCCCAATCCTCTCTCCTACGAAAACATGATCTTTGGAGCTCACACTTGGGATTCTTTGTTTTTAAGCCTGTCCATCAACCATTTTATTTGTTGTTTGTCTCCATCTTTTAGGACATATGCTCTTTTTGTCTTTGTCCATGGCTAAATCTGCCGTGCCTAGACCGGTGCCTGGCACATGTTGGTTGTTCAGTATTGACTAGTTGAACAAACTCTTGTCTGGGGCCAGGTTTGAAAACTATTGCATTAGCAGATGGAACTCTGGAGCCAGATAATGCTTGGTTTGAACCCCAGGTCTGGCAAGTATGACCTTAGTCTGGTCCTTCATCTTTTGGAGGTTTAATTTCCTCATTTTCAAAATGGTAATCATAATTCCTATAATGAATATTTGTTAACTAAGTGAATGAAACCCTTAGGTCAGTGTTAGATTGGGGCAACATATGTTGAAAACAATGCCTCAGTAATAATGGACATCCATTGTGATTATTTGGACGTGGAGGTAGCAAGGATTGGCCAACCAGAGGTCATGTTTATGAGAACCTGAGGATGAAGCTTATGGGAAGGCCAGCTGGACATAATGAGGTTAATGGCTGGCCCCATGAACTGAGACTAATGTGCTTGATTCATATCATGTAGAAGAACCAAATAATCAGGTTTCTCCAGTGATAGGAGTTTAGTGCAAAGCCACATAGAAAGCAAGAAAGGAGGGGAATCCATGTCATTGGAAGTGCCATAGAGTCTCCTAGAGAACTGAAAGTTTCAGATGCTCCCCAAGCCCTGATCTCCCCACAGAATCTAAGGATCTATCTTTCTGCAGCTCTGCTCTCTGCTTAGCATCTGCACTGTACCCACCAGATGCTCAATTCCTCTTTTAACCCTTTCTGAATCCATGCTTTTCTTTAACACTATCATCTTTCTTTGTGTCTCAGGAAAAACTGATAAAATTAGATCCTCTCTTAGAAGATTTAGTCTAGACCATACATACTGAATAGGCTTTTCGTGCCAAGCCGCCTTACAGGCTTTTGGGCAGCTTCTGTAGATAATTACCTATGGCAGAACTTCACCCTTTTGGAAAATCTTTGGTGGTCAGTGTGGCAACATCAAAAGGCTTGAAGTTTGGCAACATGTGTGTTAGGAGTCACTTTTGATCATCTTGCCTAGAAGAGTTAAGAGGTTGTCATTTTGCTCTTATTGCTTGGAGATTGTATTAAAAAGATCTATCTATGAAATTCTGAGTGCCTATCAGCCTATTGGTCCCTTCAGGGCAATTTCTGCTGAGGAAGGACATTTTATGTTATTATAAATTACCATTTATGGCAATGCTAAACTTTATATACCTTATGAAGAAATCATCTAGTAAAATATTTTAGGTCTTACCACTATTTATTAAGTTCTCATACCTAAAACTCTATCTTTACTATCATATTTGTATATATATATTTTTAAGATTTTATTTATTTATTTATGAGAGACACACGGAGAGAGGCAGAGACGTAGGCAGAGACGTAGGCAGAGGAAGAAACAGGCTCCTCACAGAAGCCTGATGTAGAACTCGATCTCAGGACCAGGAGATTATGCCCTGAGCCGAAGGCAGATGCTCAACCACTGAGCCACTGGGGCATCCCCCATCACAATTTTTTTTAAGATTTTATTTATTTATTCATGAGAGAGAGAGGCAGAGACACAGGCAGAGGGAGAAGCAGGCTCCATGCAGGGAGCCCAATGTGGGACTCGATCCCCAAACTGGGATCACACCCTGAGCTAAAGGCAGACACCTAACCGCTGAGCAACCCAGGTGTCCCTCCCCCATCATATTTATATTACAGATTACACAAGATCACAAGATTAATTGGATTAGTCAGAAGAAAGTAATACACAGACACCTGACCTTGGCAGTGGTTGGTAGTCTGAGGGTGGAGAGGATATTGAATGCTTCCAGTGTGTCGTCTCTCAGATTGTCTTCTAGCCTTACTCCGAGGAACAAAATGTGTTAGTTTTCTAGGTAAAAAAGAGCTAAAACCCAAAGCAGGCCAATAAAAGAGTGACATTCTTAGAGGCCGGGCTAGAAACCAAATATTAAAAAATGGAAATTCTCAGGGCACCTGGGTGGCTCAGCGGTTGGTTAAGCATCTGCTTTCAACTCAGGTCATGATCTCATAGTCCTGTGATCGAGGCCTCCTGTCAGGCTCCCCGCCCACCAAGAAGTCTGCTTCTCCCTCTGCCCTTCCCCCACTGTGCTCTCTCTTGCTCACTCACTCTCTTTCTCTCAAAGAAATAAATAAAATCTTAAAAAGAAGAAAGAAAGAAAGAAAGAAAGAAAGAAAGAAAGAAAGAAAGAAAGAAAGAAAGAAAGAAAGAAAGAAGAAAGAGAGAGAGAGAGAAAGAAAGAAAGAAAGAAAGAAAGAAAGAAGAAAGAAAGAAAGAAAGAAAGAAAGAGAAAGAAAGAAAAAGAAAGAAAGAAAGAAAAAGAAAGAAAGAAATTCTCTTTTGTGGCTTCAGGGATAGACTGTAGCACAATTGAGGAGAAGGAAACTTTCTCCAGCTTAGCATGATGAGCATTGGTACAAGATAAAAGAGTATCACCATGACTGCAGCACACGAGGGTGTGGCAGAGGACAAAGCCTCCCACAGGCTTTTCCAGAAGAGAAAATCCAGAGGAAAGAGTGAGAAAGAGCATCACTCATGAGCCCTGAATTCTGCTCTTTGCCCTTCTACACATGTATGTGTCCCTAAAGAAGAATTTAGGACTGGGTGGTACTGTCAGGTAAACGACCAACTCTTGGTTTTGGCTCAGGGTGTCAGGGTCATGAGATGGAGCCTCACTCATATCAGCCCCTCGCTTAGTGTGGTGTCTGCTTAAGACTCTCATTTTCCCTCTGCCCCTCCCCCCACACATTCTCTCTCTCTCTCTCTCTCTCTCTCTCTCTCTCTCAAATAAATAAATAAATCTTTTTAAGAAAAGAATTTATGAGGCTAAGGGCTCCAGCAATTCTGTTAGAGACAGATGACTCTTGCATGGGTTAGGTATTGCTGCATAACAATTTTCCCCCAAATTTTGTGGCATAAAACAAACATTTTCCCAGCTTCTGCGGGTCATGAATTTGAGTGGTTGGGTCTCAGGGTTTCTGATTAGGTGGAAATGAAAATGTCAGTTGGAGGATTCAGCCAACTGAAATCTGGACTAAAGCTGGATGAGCTGCTTCCAAGCCCAGGCAGGAAGTGTTTGGCTGGAAGCCTCAGGTCTCACTGTATGGAGCTGCTTGAGTGTCCTTGTGATATGGCAGTTGCCTTTCCCCAGGCGAGCAAATGGGGAGAGAGGGAAGAAGCTGCAAAGTCCTTTATGTCCTCATCACAGAGTCACATTCTGTCACTTCCATCTAACTATATTCCTTAGAAATGAGTCACCCAGTCCAGCCCACACTCAGGGGAAGCAGTTTTAAGCTCTGTATCTTGAAGAGAATTCATAGACATAGTTTAAAATATTACATATTTTAAATGGGCATTATAAATTTATAATTTATAAATATGTGTTAATTTATTTAAAATAAGGCATATGTTAAAAAGTGAATTCATAGACATTTTAAAACCACTATACTTTAGGGGCACCCGGGTGGCTCAGTTGGTTAAGCAACTGCCTTCAGCTCAAGTCATGATCCCAGAGTCCTGGGATGGAGCCCTGAGTCCAGACTTCCTGCTCAGCAGGGAGCCTGCTTCTCCTCTCCTTCTGCCTCTCCCTCTGTCTTCTGCTCTCTCTCTCTCTCTCTCTCTCTCAACTAAACAAATAAAATCTTTAAAAATAAACAAATAAAATAAAAATTAAAATCATCACAATTTGTACACTGGCTACATTTATTTATATTTGTCCCATATGCAAAATACATCCATTGCCCCTCCCAAGGACCCCAATACAGTATTAGTTTGAAATCTAGGATGTTGTCATATAAATGAAATCAAAACATCAATGAATCTTCTCAGATGAAGTTCTTTAAATGCAGATCCTTAAGTACAGTTCCCCTTGACCTGAAGACCTGTGAGCTAAAGAAATGAGTTCTTGTGCTCTTTTCATGCCCTACATTCAGTGGTGGGAGAGGCACCAGATAGCCTCCATAGACATGGAAGATGCCCAGGAGTCACTGGTCAAGACCAGTTCTGAAATCCAATCTAGCAGAGGTCGGAAATTTCTTAACTGGGACTCAAGACCTGGGAACAATACTCCACAGTTCTTGGCTCTCTTGGCTCCAATCTTATTTTTAACTTCTGAGTCATCCTTCTTTTTTCATGACAGGTGTTTGTAGCCAAGTACTTTTCTGAGCCTGATTCCCTTTAGTAGAACTGGGGGCAGGGACGATGCCTCTTTGTATTTAGTGCTACCTCTGGGCTTTCCGTCTAAACTGACAGTGCTTCTGCTGATATAATTCTGTTTTTAAAACTTTGTGGGTCTCCTGTGAATGTTGTTGGGCTCCAATTCATTAGATAAATCTACACCTATAAATCAAGATAAGTTCTTCTCTATCTAGAGCTTCTGCTAAGGGACAATAACCATAAGCTTCTTAGAAGCCACATTGTTTGATTGAGGGGAGGCCTGAGACATATGCATCTGCAGAGAGCCCCTTTTTTTTCTGACTAAATGGTATTCTGAGGCAGCCCCATTGATCCTTCTGAAGCCTTAATAAGAGATTTCACAGCCACACCCTCAGCTTAAACGTCAGACCTGGCAGATCCCTTGATCTGATATTTGTACAGAAGTTCTTTCTTAATTTTAGTTTCTTTCACCATCTAGAGAGGCTGTGGAATTTTTTTTAAAGATTTATTTATTTATTTGAGAGAGAGAGAGAGCATGAGCAAGGGGGAGAACAGAGGGAAAGAGAGAGAGAAAATCCTGAGCAGACTCCCCATGGAGCATGGAGGCTGACACAGGGCTCAATCTCAGGACCCTGAGGTCATGACCTGAGCTGAAATCAGGACTCAGATGCTTAACCAACTGAACCACCCAGGTGCCCCGAGGCTATGGAATTTTTAAAGCCAAAACACTAGCTTCTTTTTTGTTCAGCCGAACTTCCATGAGCCTCTCTCTCTCCTCTCACATTTTATCATAAGCAGGAAGATCCCAAGTAGTACCTTCAACATTCTGTGTAGAAATTACCTTAGCTTGTTCATTCAGTTCAAGTCATTTTCCACTTCCAGATTATCGCAGGTGACAGTGTTGTTAACCTGCCTGCCACTGCAGAACAAAGATTTCTTCCTTTCAGTTTCCAGAAATGCAGTCCTCACTTTGTTTGAGCTTCACTGACAAACGACTCAAAAGCCCCAACTTCTACTAACAGTCTATTTGAGGTTCATAAGCTTCCACTAACATTCTCTTCAAAGTCTTTCTCTGTGTCTGCCCATTACTTAGCTCCAAAGCCACTCCACATTCTTGGGGTATTTGTTATGACAGCAATCTCACTTTCAGATACCAAAATGTGTATTGGTTATCTATTTCCATATAACAAGTTATCCCAGACTTAAAAAAAAAAAAAAAAAAAGATTGTTATCTCACAGTTTCTGTGAGTCATAAATTTGGGAGTGCGTGTAGCTGGAAAATTCTGGCTCATGAGGTTGCAGTCAAATCCAGGAGGAAGCCACAATATTTTAGGTCCCAAATGACATCACCTACTTTCATTTCCATCACATACATTAGAAGCAAGACATTAAGTCCAGTCCCCACTCACAAGGAAGGATATTAAGCCCCATGATTTGAAGAATGTATCCAAGGATTGGTGATCATATTTTCCAACCACGAGAAATCTGAAATTATTATATTATTTGTATCAAAACCACACTGTACCCTGAGGAAGATAGGGCCTAGGAAAATGATGACTACATTTGTACAATCAACCTTTGCCAAGGTTTTCAGCTATGAATAAACCCCTACATTACTAAATCCAATGAACAAATTGCAGTTGTCATCTGACTGCACCTTTCAGTAACACTGGGCATCACTCTTTACTCTTTGGAAGTTTCTTCATTTGGCTTCCTGGACATCGCATGTTCATTGTCTTTCTTCTGCCAATAACTAGCTGCTTACTCTCAATTTCATGCACCACTTTCTCCTCATCTCTCAAACCTCATAACACTGGAACTCTAGAGTTCATGACTTGAACCTCTTTTTTATCTACATTCAAGTTTCTGCTGACCTAATGCTATCCCAAGTCTTTAAATACAATGTGCACTTATAACTGTATAATTTATATATCCCTCATGTAACTCTTCCTCAACTCTAGGCTCATGCGTAACCTCTCACCACTTGAATGTCTAATAAGTATCACCAACATAACCTACCCTAAATTGAGCATTGGATCTTTACCTCAAACTTACTCTTAGAATCGTCCCCATTTCAGTGAATGGCAACTCTATCCTTCCAGCTGCTTGGAATTCATTCTCATTTACAGATTCCTTCTCTCTCTCTCTCCCTCCTTCATTTCCTTCTTTCTCCCTAGGACACTTTCGATCCATCTGCAAAATTTGTTCTACCTACAAAATAAATTCAAACGTGAAGTACTTTTCACAAGCTCTGCAACTACCTCAGTGGCCCAAGGTGCTACCCTCTGTCACCTGGTTTCCTGCAGCAGCTAATTTCCCATCCGTGGTTCCCCCCATTCTTGCCCCTGTAGTCTATTCTAAGCACATCACCTGCAGTAATCCTGCTAAATATAAACCAATTCATATCCTTCCTCCATGTTAACTCTCCAGTGCCTCCCTTCATCACTCAGAGTAAAAGCCTAAATCCACAAAACTGACCCACCCCATCCTATGCCATCTGACTATCGTCACTTACCTGATATCATCTCCTACAGTTCTCCTTTCTGCTTATCCTGCCCCAGCCACATTCTCCTGCCCACTCTTGGTCAAACATATCAGGCATGGTTTTGCCTCTGGGCCTGACCCTCCTGCCTCAACACTGTTCTTGGAGCTCCACAGGATTTACTCCCTCACTCCTTTTAGATCTTCAAATGTCACAGTCTAAGTGAGGCCTTCCCTAACTGACTTATTAAAGTTGCTGCCAGTAGCCCCCAATTATCTTTCCTATTTTCTCCATAGCAATTATAATTGTCTAAGCATTAATTTTGCTTATTTTTATGGAATGTAAACCATGTGGAAGATGATTTTTTTAATTGATTTATTCACTTCTGTATTCTTATGACACACAAGCACCAGTCAATGTGTTTTGAATAAACAAATGAACTGTCCACTAGTTTCGCCATCCTTATTTTCTTGGAATTCTCTTCTTTCTCTCCTTAGGCCCTCTAAGTCCCAAATTAACTCCCAGCATAACTGGTCAAGTCTCATCTCCTCCAGGAGACTTTCCTCACCAATTTAGGCCTACGTGGACCTTCACATTTACTTTCGTCAGCCCTCGTGGTCACAGCCCAGGTCATATTCCTATATATTTGTTTGTGTGCCCCATTTTTCTCCATCTTGTTCATATATTCTTGTTTGTCTAAAAGATCCTTGAGAAATCATATTCACTTTCCCCTTTTTTTTTGTACTACTCTTTTGACCCCTCCTAATTACACAACATGCATTTTATAAATCCCAGCTTCAAAAACAACTGCTAACCCACTGAAATGAATTTCCTCACCTTACATAGCTGATGGAAGATGCTACTTTAGGATGATACAATGTTTTTGTAGAATGCATACAATAGTTTTCAATTTATACAGTACTAAGTTTCAGGTAAAACCAGCTGAGCTACAAAAGCAACTCTGTTCTAATACTCACACCCTTATTATATTCTCTTTAGGAAATGGAATCCATTTTTCCACATGGACTGGAAATCCTTAGATGTTAAAAATATTTTTAAAAGCTCCACTGAGATTTAGCTTCTTGCCATGATACTCTAAATTATTCCAGTGTTCTGTAAGGCATTATAAAACACTGTAATTTATATGCTCCTGAGCAAGTACTTCTTAAAGTGTTCACCAATTAGTTCACTTCAGAGCCTGCTTCTTATATCCCTGCAGGTAAGTAAGAAAAAAAACCCTTCGTATGCAACCTAAGACTATATCAAAATCACTTATGTCAGCTCAATATTGTCATAAGAACAACTCTGAATTTTCTGATAGCTGGAAATTTTGGAGAAGCTCATTAAATGAATAGATGAGAATTATGCACAGAGATGTTTCCTTCTGGGAACTGAACACAATCTTCTAGTTTTTTCTAGATTAATCTTATTGTATCATGATTTAGATTTTGCTCAGAAATGAGGTAGACTGGAACTCAATCAGTTCATCCCCACCTCTAGCACCTCACCTTGGAAACTGTGCATGTCCACTTTGGTTGTAATCAGTCTTCTTAGGGTAAAACACACACATGCACACAAAGTCTAAAGACTGACTCAATAATACTGGAGTTTGTAACTAACTCTCCTTGGAGGAAGAAAATTAATATTTTAAAAGGAAAACAAAGGATTTCTTAACTCTATTCAAAGATTGGTTTAAGACTCATCTAGGTGCAGCTGATTCTAATTCAGAATTCTTTTATTGAGTTTATTTATAAATAAACTCAACTAAATACTTCTCTCATTAATTTCATCATTAATTTATTCTTTTATGTTGAAACCTTTGTGAGCTTAGTGTTTTAAATTATATTTAAATAACATAAAAATATTGACACTATATATCACTTAAATTTTACTCGATGTTCCTGGTATTGTCTCATACACATAATTATAATATGTTGCTCTTATTTTTATGAGCCATTACTAAAGCATTATCTTAAAAGCTAACCATTAAGATAGGAATTTACCTCACGTAGTTAGCTACAAAATACCTCTCATATATACGTGTGTGATCTCAGAGCTAAACGGATATCAGCAGTATCTAATTCGTGGGTTTATGACCTTTCTTTCACTCAGCATACCTGAAAAACAAGTTGGTCTTGAAGGGAAAGCCACCATGGTAATGTAGTAGTTTCTTACTGCTGTTATAACAAATTGCCACAAATGCATTGTCTGCAAACAACACAGACCTATTCTCTTACAGTTTGATATGTCCGAAGTCTAAAATGAGTCTTATGGAGCTAAAATCAAGATGTTGAGAATGCTGCATTCCTTCTGGAGATGCTAGGGGAGGATCCATTCCTTGCCTTTTCCAGCTTCTAGAGGCTGTTCACCTGCATTTTGGGCTTGTGGCTCCCTTCCAGTAATCATATCACTTGGACCTATTTGGCCTTTCTTTTCCTGACTCTGAAACTCTTGCTTGTAGTTACAACCCTTGTAACTACACTAGGCCCACTCAGATAATCCAGGATAATCTGCCCATTTAAGCATCCTATCATAATCCCTCTGCCAAGTCCCTTTTGCAACAAAAAGCAACATTTGCAGAAATTTCAGGGATTAAAATTTAGGACTTCCTTAGGACTTCTTTTGGCAGAGGAGGGCCATTATTCTACACATCACAGGTAGTGATCTCATGTAAGAGGGGAGAGTATAGTAGCACACGTATTTGAAAAATAAGCAGTAAGGCATTGTGGTTAAGCCCATGGACTCTGGTGCCAGATGGCAAATCTCACTTTGCCACTCAATAGCTATGACATCTGAATGCCAAATTATTGAAACTCTCTGTGTCTCAGTTTTGTAATTTGTAAAACCATAAATGACAATATTAGCAAATACTTCCTACTCTTGTTTTAAAGACTCAATGAATTTATACATGTAAACATACTTAGAACAATTCCTGACACATAGTTAATGTATAATAAACTTTACTGTTATTATGTGCTCTCATGAAGATTAATCCAATCTTAACTTCTTTTACAGATGAAGAAATGGAGTCCCAAAGAACTTAACTGATTTACACAAAATCATATAGTGACATTAGATTCTGAAGCTTGTCACATTGAGATTATTCTGTATGACTGAAGTAAGTGTCTAATAAACATGTTTTCAATGATATCAGAATTTTAAAACTACTTCTTTTCTTATTTCTAATAATTCTTAACTTAACCTGGTGGTATCATCAATAACATACTTCACTCTTGCTTTAGTAATGGGAATCCTATTAAAATATTTGATTTCTTTCTCAATTTTCTGAGGTTTGATAGGGTTGTATTATATCTTATAAAAGGTAAGATATTTGACAAACTGACAAGAATTTGAGAAGACTCCCAGGTCTAGCATTTCATATGATGAATCTGTCTTTGACTTTTTATATCCAGATAATAATGTACATTGCTATTAAAATATTTAGAGGACTTTAAACCCCTGTTCAAAATGTTTGTAACATTTTCTTATATTTATAGATTTGATGTTGTCAATCTACTAATTCTACAGTATAATCAATCAACTGTTCCACACACCAAGCTGATTATTAGAAGAACTGCACTAAATAAACCATTCAAGGGCAGCCCTGGTGGCCCAGTGGTTTAGCGCTGCCTGCAGCCCAGGGCGTGATCCTGGAGACCTGGGATCGAGTCCCACGTCGGGCTCCCTGCATGGAGACTGCTTCTCCCTCTGCCTGTCTCTGCCTCTCTCTCTGTCTCTCATGAATAAATAAATAAAATCTTAAAAAAAAAACATTAAAAAATAAATAAATAAACCATTCAAGATAATTAATTTTGATAATTTTCATTGTGCAGAAATTTCCATTGATCCCTACTTTTCAAATATGCTTAATCTTTCCAATCTAGAATTAGGATTCTAAGAGTAGATGTCATATTTTTTATACTTACGATTCTCCTACCTCTACCAGATCTGAAATGATTTTTTTTTTGAAATCTCCTTTTACTGATGTGTTAAGCATAAAGTACAAAGAGAAAACTATTTTATAGGGAGAATTACTAAGTCAAGGACATGTTATTTTATCTTTCTGATGAAATAGAAATTTCCCACTAAAAGTTAAAGTCTCTCTTTTCCCCCTTTAACTAACAAATTGAATAGAGTCATGAAATTTAAGAGCTGGAAAGGAAATAGAGATTATTTGGTCAAAAACCTTCATTTTGTAGATGATAAAGGATATGAGGGGAAAATAAAATTGAGCAAGTTAATTTTAGATATCTGAAAAAAATTCAATCACAGAATATTTTTTTTGGCTCTAGGCTGAAAACCTTTCATTTAATTGTGAATAAGACACATTTTCATTCTCTGTAAGCTTTTTTTTCTCACTGCTCTATTCTTTAGGAAGAGGCAAATAAGTGTTAATCATCATATAGGCCTTGATGGTACTGTACCTTTTTTCTAAATGATTTTTGCTGTTGCTTTGCTGCCAGCTAAAGATGGCCTTGTGCTCTTAACATATTTTCAATGACTGTTGTACAAGAAATGTTTATATATTTCTAAACTACTGTGCTTATTCAATTGTCAAGCGTCAACTTAGCATTCTTCTCCTTTTAATGGCATTCTTCTACCTTTTTTTTTTTTTTAATCAGCTCTGAAAGAAAAAGTATAAGCCCTTCCCAGATTCTGCAACCAGCTCTATTGGTTTTTTTGTTTGTTTGTTTTTACTGAGTGACCTTGATTAAAGTCACTTAAACACTGTATTTAACTTTTCTCATCTGTAAGATGAGGGCACCAACACAAAGAAAATGGGGTAATTATAAAATGAATGTAGGCTTCATAGATTACTATTAGTTGTTAACACTGTTAATTATTTTTTGTCAATCAGAAATATTTATTTGGGAATCTGGCTCCTCATATGCCCCCCCTACGCCTGCTGTCCAGTCCCCAGGTAATTGTCCTCACTTAATGACTATCTGCGTGCTGCATGCTCTACCAGCCCTCTAGGAAGTGACTGGTTGTGAAATATTCCCTTAATATTTCCTGTCTCTCCATTTATTCTTTAGGTCTCCTAAACTGTGAGTTAATTGTCTCTTTACTATGTCCTCTATGACACAGCATGGCTAGATTGATTGACCTCACCTCACACATATTCAACTTACCTACTTTATCCTAGGTGATTTCACTTAGACAATGTCCTTTAATCCCAGAAGGAACCTATGAAGAAGATATTATTATATATTATAAATGATGACCCAGGCTCAGAGACATTAAGTGACTTGCCCAAAGTAATTCAAATATAAGCTGAACACTAGATTCCTCCAGGTGCTAAGGAAGATTAGTGCATTCAGCTGAAGTTGTTGGTTTGATAGGGCTAATACTTTAAAGTATCTTTCATTCTAATTTTAACAGTTGTATGTTAACATCACCAGGCCCCTGGAATAATTTAGTTTTATCTTTAACCAAAAGAAAGGTAGTTACGATACCTCATCCTCACTCTACAATGATTATCATGATCAAACAACATGGTTTAAGAGAAAAGTAGCTAGGATGAAAATTTAAACCTGTCCTGCTATTGTGTGATGCCACCAGCCAGCAGGAAGGAGAGGAGTTTTTGCTTAGTAACCAATATCCTAATTGCTTTCATTACTCCTCTCCTTACAAAAAAGGTAAGCTAATTTTTAAAATAATATTTTTTAATATTGGAAATATTACTATCTGAACATAAAAGAATCTATGTTCAACAACTCTCTTATAAATCATCATTACATTCATACAAATGCATAGTTTTTTCTCATACTAAGTAAAACCACTTCTTTATCAGCCTTGATATCATCATCAACAGAACTCAAAAGGGAGCAACCAATCTCAGAGCTCAGTTGCCTTTCTTCTAGAATTCACTGCCGTAAGTCAAGTGGTGACCTCAGGTACTCAGTGAAGTACCATTCCTCTGTCAGCATTGAAGCCTGCATTAGCAGAAGTCAAAAAGTCTTCAGTGCACTTGACATAAGACTGTTGCTTTGCTGACTAAGATCAAAAAGAATAGAGTTCAGACATCAGTGTTGTCCAGACCTCCAATCCTTTCCAGGTTTTCCACCCACCTCTTTGGTCACTACTCAATACACTTTGTTCACTTCTTTTCTTTCATTTTCACAGTCCATATTAATAAAATGCTCAGGTCTCTGTCCTTAGATATCCTTTTTTAAAAAAATATTAGTTGTTCTAAAAAATATATTAAATAAATAAATAAATATTAGTTGTTCTGTTAGGTACATCATCTAGTCTCATGGTTATAAATACAATCTATACATTGGTAATTCCCAAGTTAATATCTCCAGCCCCATTCTTTTTCTTGAACTTCAAGCTTAACGTGTTAACTATTCAACATCTTCACTTGGATTGATTCTAGGCATATCAGACTTAATAAATTCTAACCTAGGTTCCCAGTCTCCCCAGTCCAAACTTATAATTCAACAAAATCCCTCTCCACCCCCACTCCAGGTAATGGTATCTTCATCCTTCTATCAAAATTACAACTACAAATTTGGAGTCATTCTTGATTCCTCTCTTGTTCTCACAGTCTACATCCCATCCAGAAGCATTTCCTATCAGTTCAACTTCAAAATATCCAGAATTCAACCATTTCTCACCTCCTTCCCTGCCAGCATACTGATTCTTTTACCATTAAACATGAAATATTACTGAGTTATTGTAATAGCCTCCTAACCTCCCTGCTTCTGTCTTTTATCCACTACCATCTATTCTCAACAAAGTCAGTGTTATCCTGTTAAAATATGTCAGGTCATATCACAACTCCACTCAAAACCTGCCAACGGTTTCATTTAGGGTAAAAGCCAAAGAACTGTCAATAGCCTACAAGGTTCTATACTATCTGTACCCCTCCCCCATCACCTCTAAACTTACCTCCTCCCACTCTCCTCTGCATTCACTCTCCTTTAGCAATGCTGGCTTTCTTGCTATTATTTGAACTGCCAGGCATCCTCCCACATCAGGGTTGCACCTCGAATATATTTCTCCTGGGTATCTATATCGCATTACTTCCTCACCTCTTTTAGGGCTTTGTGCCTTTGAAAAAAAATTTTTTTTATCTATTTATTCATGAGAGACACACAGAGGCAGAGACATAGGCAGAAGGAGAAGCAGGATCTCCCATGAGGAGCTCAATGTGGGACTCAATCCCAGGACCCCAGGATCACAACCAGAGCCAAAGGCAGACACTCAACCACTGCGCCACCCAGGTGCCTCTGGGCTTTGCACCTTTGTCAACCTCACTGAGGCTTTCCTGGGCAACCTTTATAAATGTGAAATTCCTACCCCCCCCCCCAAATTTGCTATCTCTCTGATTTGTCTCTTATAGCATTTATCACCATTTGGAAGACTATATATACTTACTAATTTTGCACATCGAGTACTCCTCCCACAAGAATGTGTAAGTTTCAGTGGAAATGGGGATCCTTGTTGGTTTGTTCTCTTTTGTTCCAGAAATTGGCTTAGTGCCTCGTATGTAATAGGTGCTCTACAAAACATTTTTTTACCATGACCTGACAGGGACCTTAAGTTTTACATGCATCATGTTCTGCTTCTTCCTGAACCATGAGTTTTATTCATTTAGCATTCATTCAACATGTTTTTAAGTGCCTTATGTGTGCTGTGCATACTCTTACACAGATAACCCCACACAAATGACAATATAATTATAGTTGAGCTAAGTGTTTTGTAGAAAATCAGATGGACTTAGAGAACATTTAATAAAGAAGCCTAACATAAGTTGAGGTAGGCAAAACTTAAAGAAATGTCATTTGAGCTGAGATCAGAAGGATGAGTAGTGAGAAAGATTTTCAGATGCAAAACACAGTACCTGCAAAGTTCCTGTGATGAGAAAATCATGGAATTAAAAGGAGACCTGGGGAGCCCAAGTATAACACAGGCACTGAGAAAAAGAATATAATGAAAGGCCAGAGGTTTGCAGGTGACTTAAGGGCCATTTTAAGGATTTGGGTTTTAACCTAAGAACAGTGAGGAAACCATTAAAGACATTTCAACCTGGAGGTAGACCTCAACAGATTTGTGTTCAGAAAATAACCCTGAATGTGAAAAAGGACAAAAGGAAGACTAGCCAGGATATTGTAAGAATTAGGATTTCAGGAATTCCTTCCCACATGTCTCAGGACATTTGTTTTTTAGAATCTCAAGAAAAATCAGTCAAGAGTTCAGAAAAATAGGAAAAAGTAACATAAACCTCAGGTAAGAACCAAAGTTCCACAGTCCACATAGAGACTGCTGGGGGTTTGAAGGAATCCACTGACAACAAGTGACAGGCGAGAGCAGGAAATGCTGACATGGACATGTGGAATGGATGGCTAAGGTCAACATATCTAGTATTTGAGACAGGAGCCCAAAGCAGAGAAGTGGTCACAATCAAATCTGTCAGTCAGCTCTTGTCATATTACCAGGTATCTCTCTGGCCCCGTATGCTGACAAGGGTGAATTGTTCACTCAAATAGAAATAATTAATAAATATGTTCATGTAGCATACTTTCTGCAAATCCTATGTGTGATGTTCCGAAAACATAATAAGTTTTGGATGCAAAGCAGTTAATTTGGTGGTTTGTCACGTGATTATGAATAGTATTATTAAGCTTATTAGAAGATCTGAAGTCATGTTACTTCAGTACTTTTCAATAAATGATTCACCAGTGATTTTTGGTACTTGAATATTTACTGTGGGCTACCTTCAGTGTAAGCACTTGAACAGAGAAATACAAAGAGAAGAGGATATTGTGTGGACACCTCAACACAAAATTAGAAACTGATCTGAAAAAACACTATGGATTTCATGGCAAAACTAAAATTGGGGCAAGCAGACAGAATACTTTTATTGATCTAAAAAAATGAGCTTATATGAAGTACTATGTACCTTTATGCCAAACTTGAAAATGCCTCTGGACCAACTCTTTAAAAATTGACTGCCCATATGAAAGATGCTCAATATCACTAATCATCAGGGACATGCAAACCAAAACACAATGAAATATCACCTCATACTTGCCAAAATGGCTAGAATCAAAAAGACAAAAAATAATAAGTGTTGGCGAGGATGTGGAGATAAAGGAACCCTTATGCGCTCTTGGTGGGAATGCAAGCTGGTGCAGCCAGTGTGGAAAGAGTATAGAGTTTCCTCAAAAAATTAAAAATAAAATATGATACAGTCCAGTAATTTGACTGCTGGGTATTTACCCAAAGGAAACAAAAACACCAACTTAAAAAGATACATGTGCCCCTATGTTTATCACCCCATTACTTATAATAGCCAAGATATCAATAGCTAGATGGATGGATGGATATATATATATATATATATATATATATATATATTCAAGAATATAATGGAATAATGGATATATATATGGAATAATGGAATATTATAATATTTAATGGATATATAATATATATCCAATAATATAATGGAATATTACTTAGCCATTAAAAGGATAAAATCTTGCCTTTTGCAACAACATGGATGGACCTAGAGGCTATTATGCTAAGTGAAATAACTCATACAGAGAAAGATCATAATATTTCATTTATATGTAGAATCTAAAAAATGAAACAAATGAATAAACAAACAAAAAGAAGAAAAAGGCCCAAAAATACAAAGAACAAATTCAGGTTTTCCAGAGGGGAAGGGAGAAGGGGGTAGGCAAAAAGGGTAAAAGGGAGTGGGAGATACAGGCTTTCAGTTACGGAATGAAAAGTCAGGCAGATAAAAGGCACAGCATAGGGAATATACTCAGTGATACTGTAATGGCTTTGGATGGTGACAGACAGTAGTTATATAGCTACATTGAGCATAACATTACATATAGAATTGTTGAATCACTATGTTGAATTTACTATACCTGAAACTAATGTAACTTCATGTGTCAACTATACTTCCAAAAAAAAAAAAAAAAAAAGAATGAAAAGAAAAACACCTGTTGAATCTAATGCACTATTCAATGCATTTATATTCATGTATGGAACTACAAAATAGCCACATAAAATGCTTAAAGAAGTAATTGGGGACACCTGGGTGGCTCAGCAGTTGAGTGTCTGCCTTTGGCTCAGGTTGTGATCCCAGGTCTGGGGATGGAGTCCCACATCAGGCTCCCTGAGAGAAGCCTGCTTCTCCCTCTGCCTGTGTCTCTGCCTCTCTCTATGTTTCTCTCATGAATAAATAAAATATTTTTTAAAAAAGAAGAATTAGAAAATAATGGTCTGTTACATCAATTAAAAATGAGAAAATTAAAACTAAAAAAATGTATAAATTTCACTACCAATGACCATTGTAAGAAATTTTGCTACAGCTGTAATATTGGTCATGAAACAAACATCCAGCCTATTAGAGCAATTAAATCTTTGTATGTTTTTACATTACACTTTAAGAATAATTATTAAATATTTGGTATTTCAAATTTCAATTTTTAAAGGATTTATACTTTGGCATTTATTTTGTATTACTGTTTCCTTTACTTAATGGTTTCTGTTACCAAAGGTCTTTACCAAGCAAAGATCACTTTTATATATTATTGAAATATAGAATTTTGCCACAATATATTGGTTCATGAGAAGAAAGCATGCACTTATTTTTATATTTCTGTAGAAAATCTCTGAAACTTCTTGTACAGTCTTCTCATAGAAAAATGATGTATGCTTTATTATTTGTTACTTTAGTGAATATAAATATGTACAAGTAAAGATTGTTAAGAATTATTGTTACAACTCTTCCACCAAAAACCACATAAATTATAATGAAAAATACAGAATGGTTTAGAATTTCAGGATTTCCAAAACATTCTCAGGAATTCTGATTTCTCATTCTCAAATCCTGAAATTTAATATCTTCCAGGAATTTGGAAGAATTTGCAAAAGTGCATGAAAGAAGTGGCAGCATCTTGAACTATAGCAATGAAATTGGAGAGAAATAGGCAAATTGAAGAAATACTCAGGAAGTAAAATTCACAGGAGTTGTAGACTAGCTGAATATGGGAAATAAGGGTGTTAAGAATAACTTCTAAGTTTCCGATTTTTGTGGTAGTGGACACTATTTATTAAGATAGAGAACATTAGAAGAAAGCCAATGGGTCAGCTAAGTTATGCTTCAAAAACTAGCATCCTCCAACTATTATTGATGTAAACAAGTTCAAAGACCAAGAGTAGATTTGAGGTCACCTGGAGCTGGAGGTAGGGATTAGGGTGAATGGGAATGAGTACTGACTGTTGAAAGCTATAGTTTCTTTGACGGGCATTGAAAACGTTCTAAAATTATATTGTTGGGGCACCTGGGTGGCTCAGTAGTTGAATGTCTCCCTTGGACTCAGGTCATGATCCCGGGGTCTCGGGATCAGAGTCCCATATGGGGCTCTCTGCAGGGAGCCTGCTTCCCATCTTCCTATGTCTCTGCCTCTCCCTCTGTGTCTCTTATGAGTAAATAAATAAAATCTTTTAAAAATAATAAAAAATAAAGTAAAATTGTATCGTTATTATAGTTGCACAGCTCTGAATATACTAAAAACCAATAATTAATTAATTAATTTATGGTCTGTGAAATATACCCCAATAAAGCTATAAAAAACTGTGATTCGCATTCACACTACAAGTCCATTGCAAGTGAGACAGAGGCTCTCTTCCATGGCACCCTTGTTTAGGAAACAAAGTTGATGACATTTCTGCCACATGAAATGTTGATTTCTTTGTCAGGAGGGAAGGAAATATAACACATTTCACAGGAGCACTTAAAGGCTTATACTCAGAAGTGATACATGTCACTTCTGCTCATATTTTGTTGAGCATATACCAAAGCATGTCATGTGACTGCACCAATCTTCAAGGGCACAAAACAGTATATTCTACCAGAAAAAAAGAGATTCAGAAATAGCACTCACTACTACCACCAGGACTAAGGGGAACATTGGAAGTTCAACCACAGATCTGAGTTTGAGCTGCCTTTAAAATACCCCAAGGAACGTGTTAAATAGACAGTTGGCTTTGTGGGGCTAGGAGCTCAGAGGAAAGATCTGGGATAAAGATACAGGTCAGTTAGTCATTAATATACATGTGGTTATTTAAAGTCATGGACACAGAAGAGCTTGCAAAAGTAGATATCATCTGTAAATATCCTATAAAAAAGTCACATCCAACACATGCACACACGTGTGTCACATTCTATAATGACTTCTCTCTTGAGCCATCTGGAATTACAACTATTAAGAGAAATGGAGAGGGTGTCAAACTCTCTTTGGTGTCTTAGAAATATTGAAGGTGACTGGAAAGCAATTGGTATTTTATATCTGTCAAACTTTATTCTAAAGGCCACATGCTCAATGAAACCCCTGACATTATGTATGCTCCCTTTGCTCTTTGAGTTCCATAGCACTGTATTTAGATCTCTCTTATAATAAAATTCATACTTCATCACTAAATAGGGTATATGCTTATTTTATCCCTCCTGCTAGTCAATAGCCTTTTGAGTTGAGGTCTGTGTTTTATTCTTTTTTGTGGACATTAAACACCTACCACCATACCTTCTACATGGTAGTGCAAAACAAGCAGCAAAAAAAGTGTGTTGCATAAATTATTTTCACCCAAATCAACTTTTAACTCTCTAAAACAGATAATCGGCCTTTTCTCACCTTGCGTTTTGCTTTCTGCCTGCCATAGTGATTTCCAAATAATTGGTATTTGATAAATGTATTGATTGATGAATTGATTCAGACAAATATTAAAGCCTTTTAATACACATTGTTAGAAATTATTTGCATTACCTCCAAATAGACATATATGTACAGACACACCTGATGCATTCCCTTCACCTTTCAACAATTCAAACTTAAATACTCAATGTTATTTGCAACTATCAAACCCAGAATCAAATCTAAGTTTGCCTTCCCTGTCTCTTAAGTGTCAGACATGTGTAGTTTTGTTTTGTTAGATACTTTCTACTCTGTAAGGTATTCTGTGTCCCTGGAATCCCATATTCCAAATTTTATAGTGATGCTCAGGGTCATTAGTTCTTACAGATTAAGTTTTAAGTAAATATTGATTGAACATATTTATAAATTGTATACACAGGTACACATGTATGGACATATACTATAATCATATTTACAGCATCACAAGTGACTTAAATTATAAACACCTTATACATAACAAAATATTAGAATTACTCAATATAATTAGGTATGCAATTATACAGAATAGATATAATTATAATTGATAGCAATAATCAGTTCAAATATATAAAAATATGAAAAGATTCATGTTTAAGTAAAACAGCTTACCTTGTAAGGATTATTATTAAAAAGTATCAACTGTGATACTAAAGTATTATGAAACAGTATAAAATAGAACAAAAAAATCTCTAAGACATGTAATAGTCAAGATAATGTACACAGAAGCTAAGCCAAATAGTTAAGAAGTCTAGGGGGCTGCATTTTCTTTGTATATTTTATAGGATTTTGTAATAAAGCCAAAGGAGAAACCCAGAGGTATGGGCTTAAGAGATAAAATTAATTCAGCTGCTTTGTAATTGTATAATCGTCCAGCTTCTTTTTTAAAGTACTTTATTTTACTTCTTTTATTTAAATTCAATTTGCAAACATATAGTACATCATTAGTTTTAGGTGTAGTTTTCAGTAGTTCATCAGTTGTGTATAACGCCCAATGCTCATCACATCACATGCCCTCCTTAATGCCTGTCACCCAGGCTTCTTAATAAATTGGAAATTATTTCCAATAATTTGGAATCCTACCATAAGAGATTCTACCAAAACATATTTCTTCTTTTATTTGCATTGCTTTGCTCTTTGCTTTATAAACCCAATGTAAATAAATATTTATAAATTAATATATGCATTTATATTTATGTAATTAAAATATACAAATAAGTAAAAATATGTAAGTAAAATATAATACAAATAAATGTGCATAAATACATATAGCCACCCAGAACAAGTTTGCCCAGTCAATTCAACAGAACTGGGGCTATTAAATCACAGGCAGGCAGGAATGAATTGGTGTTGAAAAAAATTCATGAAACAAAATTCTTACAGCCTGAATTGTGATATGGCTTTCTTTTGAAATCATGCTTTAGTGAAATACTGTAATTTTTTATTGAGCACATACTATGTATCAATTACTAGTTTATGATACAAAATGAAAAGAATATAGTTCCTGCCCATAGGCATTTACATCCCAATTCCAATGTAAATGTTAATTGCTTTGGGAGTTGATTCTTTTCTTTCACTAAAGATCTCTAAATTCTAGTTCCCATTTCCTTACCAAATACCAGCCCCTCACCTCCCTTGGACAGTGAGCTGATTAGAGATCTTGCGCAGAGCATTTTATTTGGTAAGATAGGTAAATGCTGACTCTTCCACTTGGGAAGAAGACAGTCTGAGGCGAGTCTGTCATTCTAAAATGTGCAGAAATAACCAACCACCATACTGATCCTAACAACAGATTAGCTCTGTCATTTTTAATTACCTCACCTTGAGCACAATGGAAAAAAAATGTTCTCACTCTCCCCTTTTCACATACCAACTCTTTAGGTTGGTATCCCCTGAATGTCTTAGCAGGGCGCTGCAGGCCCCCCGAGACAGCCAGTCACAGATAATGAACTGTAATGGAACTAGCTGCTAAACTAAGCCAATAATCTCAGGCCTTGAGATTTACCTATGCGGGTGAGGCATGTACTAATTCCCAATCAGATTCCTGCTCAGCATTTGCTGCTGAAGTGAAATCATTTTCAATTACCAACAATGTGTAAAGATAATCATGAACACTTATCTAGTCACATCCACTTGCATACATGAAGCAGACAGAGCGCACACACAGACACACATTATTCCTGAGTAGAAGCAAAGAC
The DNA here is from genome assembly GCF_011100685.1 of Canis lupus familiaris. NCBI lineage: Eukaryota > Metazoa > Chordata > Mammalia > Carnivora > Canidae > Canis > Canis lupus. The sequence goes on from NC_049237.1 coordinate 29,810,150, forward strand.
CTGAGTCTGCACAAGTCAGTAGCTGCCACAAGGCGGAATCTTGGCAATGGGTGCTTTCGCCACTAGAAAAACTTTAGGTTTGGACTGACCATTTAAGACTGAAGTGCCTTTATTTAATTTGGTAGCTGCATTTTAAGAAATGTGTTCTCTCTGCTCTACCTCTATTGCCCTAGCATGAGCCCCCAGGTCTTGTACCAGCACCTATAGGGAGCTTCCAAGTGTTACAAAGCTAAATCTCTTGACATTGACCACACCTCATTAGCAAGAAGCAATAAAGAGCAGTTTGGATTGGAGTCAGAAGCCCTGGGTAGGACCTTAAACTTTCTCCTTTACCAGTTGGGTGAACTTGAGCAAGAAATAGAATATCACTGAGCCTGTTTCTTCATCTGTGAAATGGCTGTAACAACATGTAATTATAGAAGTTCTAAAATAGGAGAAAAGTAGCCAAAGAAATCTTCACGGAAAAGGCTGTTGAACTGCTGTGGCACGGAGTGGGATTGTTAGGGCAAGTGTTACAGAGTCCTAGTCCTCATCTCCATCTTGCAGGCTCAGTGATAGGAATGGCTGTCTTTTCAGTGACACTTCACAGTAGCCCTGCTCACACAGATGGAGGTCTAACTTCTGAAAGCCTATGCTTAATTTAAAATGAAAACTATGACTGCCAAGAAGCACTGTGCTTCTCTGTCAGCATACTATCTCCTTGAAGGCAGTGTCCATGGGAAGCCAGATTATTATTAGAAGGATGTTTTCTGAATATGCAGAACATTGAATTATCTGATTCTAGATATCCGAGAACAACACTCAGACCTATGAACCCATCCTTATAACAGGGATACATGTGCCATAACATTAAGATAGGTCAAATTCATGAGCACTCTCTATCCTGGATAGCAGCACTTAATGGTCACTTGAAAAAGATACCTGCAAGATGCTCCTTTGCTCGGCTTCTGTTGGTGGCCAAATTCCTTCATAATGGCATATTCTTGCCTTAATAAATTCAATCAAGTTGATGTCTTTAAATGGCAATCAAGTGTTTACCTAGAAACATTCTTGACTCTGAATGGGGATTTTGCACACCTTTCCTTTGACCTGTTATATGCTGTTTTTTTTTTTTTTTTTAAGATTTTATTTATTTATTCATGAGAGACACAGAGAGAGAGAGAAGCAGAGATACAAGCAGAGGGAGAAGCAGGCTCCATACAGGGAGCCCAACATGGGACTCGATCCCTGGTCTCCAGGATCAGGCCCTGGGCTAAAAGCAGCGCTAAACTGCTGAGCCACCCGGGCTGCCCGGTTATATGCTGATTTTAAAGATACTCCTCAGAGGAGTATTTCCAAGTTTTAAGTTCATTTGAGAGATTTAGAATGTGAGAGGGAGAATTGGAAACTAGATATACAGAATCTCTGAACATCTCAGAATCTTTGACCTATTATGAAGATTCAATTAAATAAATAAACATTCGTTAGCTTCCATGTGTTTATATGATGAAAGCACTATAGAACTCTTACTTGATAATACTGTTGTGTTTAGGCATTTATTCTCTGGGATAAAGAAGCAAAGGGGGTGTTGTTCTTTTTGTTTTTAATTGACAATAAGCTGCATATATATATATATATATATATATATATATATATATATATATCACCCGCATAGGTAAGTCTCAAGGGCTGGGATTATCGGCTTAGTTTAGCAGCTAGTTCCATTACAGTTAATTATCTGTGACTGGCTGTCTCGGGTGCCCTGCTAGTACCTTTTCACATTATTTCCCTTCCACACCTCTCTGCTTTGCCCTCCCCCAGGCAAACACTGATCTTTCTGTCACTATAATTAGTTTGCATTTTCTAGAATTTTATATAAATGGAATTATATTATATAGTGTCTTTCTTGTGACATGATTATTTTGAGATTCACCCGTGTTGTTGTGGGTATCAATAGTTCATTTCTCTTGGGGTTCCTGGGTGGCTCAGTTGGTCAAGCATCTGCCTTTGGCTTAGGCCCTGATCCCAGGATCCTGAGATGGAGCCCGTGTTGGGTTCCCTGCTCAGTAGGAAGTCGGCTTCATGCTCTCCCTCTACCATCCCCCCACACTTGCGCTTGCTTTCTCTCTCTCTCTCTCTCTCTCAAATAAATTTTAAAAATAATTTTTTAAAATAGTTCATTTCTCTTTATTGCTGAATAGTACTCCATGGTACATAGATACCAAAGTTTATCTATATACATGTTGGTGGACATTTGAGTTGTTTTCAGCTTTTGTCCATAACAAATAAAGCTGTCATGGACATATGCTTTCATTTTTCTTAGAAAAATACCTAGGAGATAAATGACTGGGTCCATATGGTAGGGATATGGCTAGCTTTTTAAAGAAAATGCCTAACATTTCCAAAGTGGTTTTACATTACTATCAGCAGTGTATAGTTGTAATTCTTCTGCGTCATTGACAACATTTGATAAAGTCATTCTATGATTTTAGCTACTCTAAGAGATATGTAGTAGAATATCATTGTGATTTTAAGACGCATTTCCCAAAAGACTAATGACATTTTATGTGTTAATTGCCAGCTTTTTAATCTTCTTTGAAGCATCTGTTCATATCTTTGCTTATTTTATAATTCAGTCTTGTTTTCTTATTATTACATGTATGTGTTTTGGATATAGGTTGCCCACCAAAGATATGCTTTGCAAGCGTTTTTCCCAGCTTCTGGCTTCTCTTTTTAAATTATTTTATTGGAGTAGAGTTGACACACAATGCTATGTTAGCTTCAGGTGGATAACACAGCACTTTCAACAAGCGTATGTGTTATGTTGTGCCCACTATGAGTGCAGCTACTGTCTTTGCATTTTGTTAACATCTTTCACAAAGCAGAAGTTTTTAATTTTGATTAAATCCAATATATAAATTTATTTTTTTATGGATCATGCTTTTGATGTCAAATCTAAGAAATATTTACCTATCCTGAAGTCACAACAGTTTTCTTCTTTGCTTTCTTCTAGCAGTTTATCGTTTTAGGTCTTACATTACAGTTTAGGATTCACGTTTAGTTAATTTTTGCTATGTAATGTGAAGTATGAGACAATATTCTTTTGTCTTTCCTTTCCTTTTTTTGCATATAGCTATCTAGTTGTTTCAATGTTGTATGTTGAAAGACTTTCTCTATTCTACTGAGTTACTTTCTTGCTTTTGTTGAGAATTAGTGAGAAATATATGTGTGGGCCTATTTCTCAAATCTATTCTATTGTTTTGAGCTGTATCTCTATCTTGATGCCAATACCACTCTGTTTTCATTACTGTAAGTTTATAATGCCCAAAATCATGTAGTGGTAGTTTTCCACTTTTGATCTTTTTCAAATGTTTTGGCAATTCTAAATCTTTTGCAGTTCCGTATGGTTTTTAGAATTTAGATATCTCATTTCTGATTGATTTATAATTTAATTTCATTTTGGTCAGAGAGCATGGTTTGTACTTCTTGAATTATTTTAAATGTGTTGAGACTTGTTTTATTGCCAAAATTATAGTCTACCTTCACAAATGTTTCCTGTGCACAGAAAAAGTATGTGTATCCCCCTAAGTGGAGTGTTCTGTAAATATCAAGTAGATAAAACTGTAGAAGTTGTTCAAATATACATTCCTACTGATTTTTTTTGTCTACTTATTCTATAAATTATCAAAAATCACCTGCTGCAATTGTGAACTTTTTATTTCTCCTTGTCATTGAATTGGTTTCAACTTCATGTATTTTATAGCTTAGTAATCAAATGCATAAGCATTTAGGAATATTATATCTTCTTGATGAATTAACTCCTTTATCATTATAAAGCTACCTTTTTAGTCTCTAATAATATTCTTTGCTCTGAAATCTGCTTTGTTTGATATTAATATGGTCACTCTAGATTTTTTTATAGTGTTATAATGGTAGATATTTTTCTTACCCTTTACTTTCGAGCTATTTCTGTCTTTATATTTGAAGTTCATTTCTTCCAGGCAGCATATAATTGGATCTTGCTTTTTTATCCTGTCTGTAACTATGCCTTTCAATTTGTGTACTTAGACCACTATATTTAATGTGATTAATTATGTGGATGAGTTTAAAATCTAATAGCTTGCTATTTGTTTTCTATTTATCTTATCTATTCTTTGTTCCATTTTCCCCCCTTTTTTCTGTCTCCTTTTGAATTTTTAAAATTTGATTTCTTCTTCATTGTTGGCTTATTAGCTAGAGATCATTTTTAGCAGTTTTATAGAGTTCATATTATACATTTATTTTTTATTTCCATTATACTGAGATTTAATTGACATAAAATTGTGAGATATTTAAAATGTACATTGTGGTAACTTGATACACATATACATTATGAAAGGAATCCCCTCATCTAACTGATTAACATATCTATCACTTCACTTTTTAAAAAAAGATTGTATTTATTTATTCATGAGAGACAGAGAGAGAGAGAGAGAGAGAGAGAGAGGCAGAGACACAGGCAGAGGAAGAAGCAAGCTCCATGCATGGAGCCCGATATGGGACTCAATCCTGGGACTCTGGGATCATGACCTGAGCTGAAGACAGATGCTCAACTGCTGAGCCACCCGGGCTTCCCACTTCACTTTTTTTTAAATGAGAACAGATAAATTCTATTAGAAAATTTAAATTAAACAATGTGGTGTTAAAAACTATAGTTACCATGTTTTTCATTAGATCCTCAGACCTTATTTATACCACAGCTGAAAGTTGTACCATTTTATCAACTTCTCCCTATTTCACCACCTCCAGCCCCAACAATTACTTTCCTATGAGTCTGACCTATTTTTTTCGATTTCACATATAAGTGATACCACGTAGTGTTCTTTCTATGTCTCATTTCACTTAGCATAATGCCCTCAAGGTTAACCCATGTTATCATAAATAGTAGGACTTCCTTCTATTGTGTATGTATATCATGTATACACATACTACATCTTATTTATCCAGTCATCCATTTTTTTGAAGGACATTTAGGTTGGTTCCATATTTTGGCTATTGTGAATAGTGCTTCAATAAATATGGAAATGCAGATATCTTTTTGATATCTTGTTTCTATTTCCTTTGGATATATACACAGAAATGGAATTATTGTACCATACTTTTAATTTGTTGAGGAACCTCCATATGGTTTTCAATATTGGCTGCACCAATTTACATTCCCACTAACAATGCGTAAGGGTTTCCTTTTTTCCACATCTTCACCAACACTTATTATCTCTTGTCTTTTTGTTAATAACCATTCTAAGAGGTGTGAGGTGATATATCATTATGGGTTTGATTCACATTTTGTTAATGGTTAGCAATGCTGAGCACCTTTTCATAAACCTGTTGGCCATTTGTGTGTTCTCTTTGGAAATATATCTATTCAGTTTCTCTGTCCATGTTTTAAATCAGAGCTTGTTTGGTTTGTGTGTGTGTGTGTGTGTGTGTGTGTGTGTGTGTGTCTGTGTGTTTTGCTATTAGTTGTGTGTTTCTTTATATAATTTGGATATCCACTCCTTATCATATATATTATTCTATACCTTATTTCATAGATTGCATCTTGGTGTACATCTTTAATGTATCACAGCCTACCTTCAAACAATATTATAACACTTGACCTATAGTATAACAATCTTACAATTGCAGACTTTCAGTTTTCTTCTGACCATTGCACTATTATGGCCATATGTTTTGATTTTGCATAAATTATAAACTATACACTATATTTTCATTTTGCTTAAACAGTTTAAAACTATATTTAAAAGATATTTTTATCATAATAAAATATCTTGTATATCCATGTCATTATCATTTTAAGTCTTCTTTCCTTCATGTGAAAACCATATTTCCATTGTCTGTCATTTTCTTCCTGCCTGAAGGCCTACCTTTGAAATGCCTATAGTAGTAGTCTTCTGGTGGTAAGTTTTTTCAGCTTTGTTCTGTCTAAACGTTTTCATCTTGTCATTGTTTTTTTTTTTTTTTTTTTTGTAAGATTTTATTTGTTTATTCCTGAGAGACACAGGCAGAGGGAGAAGCAGGGTCCCCTCAGGGAGCCTAATGCAGGACTCGATTCCCCAATCTTGGGATCATGCCCTGAGCTGAAGTCAGACACCCAACCACTGAGCCATCCAGGCATCCCTGCCATTGTTTTTGAAAGAAAATTGTGTTGGGTAGAGAATTCTAGTTGACAGATAGCTTGCTTTCTCTTTTTCTTTCTTTTCTTTAAAGATATTGCTTTACTGTTATTCCTCTGACTTATTAGCTAGCAATCATTTTATATACTGCTATATATACGATACTACTTCCAATGAGAATTCTGCAGTCATGCTTGTTGTTGCTATTCTGTGTATAACATCATTTTTCTCTGATTCCTTTTAAGGCTTTCTCTTTATCACTGGCTTTGCACTATTTGATGATGATCTGTTTCTGTTTAGTTTTATTCATGTTACTTGTCTTGACCTTTATTATGCTGCTTGAATCTATGTGTCTATAGTTTTCATAAAATTTAGAAAATTTGGGCTATATTTCTTTAACTACTTTTTTCTACTTGCCCACTCACCCACCTATTTTCTCCTTGGTGAAATTTAATTATAGTGTATTAGATTGCACGCAATGCTGCACAACTGACTGATGCTCTGTTTATTATTTTTTCTTAATATTATCTTTTATCTCTGTTTCAATTTTAATAACATCTATTATTAGAGGTATCAAATGTACTAATAATTTTCCCACAATGTATATTTTGCCATTAATCCTATCCTATGTATATTTTATTTCACACATTAAAGTTTTTAATCTCTAGGAATCTATTATGGGTTTTTGTTGTATCTTCTATGACTCTGCTCAACTGTTAGAACATATGGAATGTGATTATGATAACTAGTTAATAATGTTGTTTTTTGTTCATTTTAGTATTTGTGTTTGGGGGATATTTTGATTGATTTGTCTCTTCTTATGTTTATATATTCTTGCTTATTTGCATGCCAGAAAAATTTTTTTTAGAAGCCAGGTATTGTATTTTCACCTGCATATTTTACATGCTGGATGTTTTTGTATTCTTACAAATACTCCTAAGCCTTGTTCTTTTTTTTTTTTTTTTTCTAAGCCTTGTTCTAAAATACATTTAATTGCCTTGGAATCAGTGTGACCCTTTCAGTCTTCATTTTGAGATTTATAGACTAGACCAGAACAGTGCTTAGTGTAGGGCTATTGAAGCTCCACAACTGAGGCTAGACTCTTTTGTGTATCTTCTTCAATGCCTCATGAATTATGAGGTTTTCCAGTTTAGTTGTTGAGAACAGGCACTACTTTCTGATTCTGTGTGAGTGTTGAGTATTTTATTTCTTCTATTTTAAAAAATAATCAACTGACTTTCTTTTTTTCTTTTTTATTGAAGTATAAATGACATATACTAACAGGTACTATACATTTCAAGTGAGTCTTCCCCATATGAGTAATTTCATCAAACACATATTTTTATTGATACTCTACTGAATACTTGAGAGAAATCCTCTGCAGGTCTCTGAAGTTATTTTCTTGTGCAATTTTTTCCTCCCTGGTGCTCTTTCTCTTTCCTGTGACCTCTAGTTTTGTTGGTATTCCCAGATGTGTAGCCCTATCTACCCCACTCAGGGATTCTCCCAGGCTGTTCCTGGCTCCCTCCTCTAGCACCTTGGCCTGGAAACTTTTTCAAAGGCAATAACCCGGGGCAACTGTAGAATTCATCTCATCTCTGGAGTTCGTCACCTGATGCCCAGTGAGAGCTGTTGTGTCATAGTTTTGTTTACTTTTGGTTGTTTCAGACAAGAAGGTAAACCTGGTTCAAACCTCTTGGCCAAAAGTAGAAATCTTTGGAATGTGGCTTTTTTGTAACATATATTTTATTCTTCATGAACAAAGACTTTAGAGTAGAGAAGGGAGCTGAGAGTTTCCTCTACTGTGGATAGTAACTGCACTTTTTGTCCATGATTTGAACTTTCTAGAGCCCTCTCTTCACCCCTACAGATAGGTCTTAGGACTAATGTATATGTTCTTGTGTAATAGACAAACAATTTAGAGAATGCAGATGTCCTTTCTCAGTGCATTTTCAAATTACTTAAGTAATTGCATTATAAATAGTAAATCTATTGATTAAGTGTCACTGTGAAAATATCATTAATTCTTAAGAAGATACTTTCTTCTCTCTTAAGCCTAGAATACATTTGTTATCAGTCTAGTTTCATGAAAAGAGGACTAAGCTTTAGACAGCATTCAGTCTATCCTTCCTACATTTTTTCTCAGTCACAGAAACTTGTTCCGACAGCAAGCCTATGTGTGGCATAAGATGGACATGAACAAAACGAAGTCTCAACATGATTACAATTAGAACAACTCAATCACTGAAGTTTCTAATGGGCAAGAAGCCACTGTTTTGCCAAGCAAATTAACTCTTGAGCCTACTGAACATAATAAGGCACTCAGGAAACCAACATAGAAACTTATCAGAACCTGGTATTAGCTGTTTTCCTGGAAGCTGGTTGTAGCTAATATGCATTTATCAACTCTTGGGAAATATTGAGTAACTGATAACCATAATACTATTTCATATATTCTTTTCACTTAAAAATAACCCTAGTATTATTCTCAGTTTGCACATGAGGAAAGTAAAGCTTGGAAAAGTCAAGCAGCCATCCCAATGTCATACAGCTAAAAAATAGCAGTATAGTTTGATTCCTGAAGTGAGGTCAGATTTCAGATTTCTTGGTCTTTCTACTGTTATCATGCTGCCTCCAAGAAGAATGTAACCTTAATTCAAATTGGATGGTTTAGTGTTTCACTAGCAGGCATGGAAATTTTATTTCACATAGATTTTTTGTACTGAATAATTATAATTTTTCTTATTATGATTGATTAAAACTCAAATCATCTTGACAGTGATTTTTTTAAAATGTTGTTTGTCTATTTATTGTGTCTAGTCAATTTTCTGACAAAAAGATTGTCATAGCTTTAACTTCAACCCATGCTATTTAAGAAACCACTACAATTTTAGGGTTAATATGCATAGAAAGTTCATCAATAGAAGAAATAGAGTTATGTCCATATGAATGATTTCATTTGTATAAATGAATTTTCATGCTGAGGATAAGGAAATTTTTAATAATCTCACAAGTTAATCAAATGTCAAATCTAGACAAAGTAGGAAAAAAGATATCAATATGGCATTGTAAGGGGATTTCATAAAATAGAGTATTATGTATGTTCTTTTAAAGTCTGTTTGCTTTTCTAAAAGTAAACCAAATGATGTAAATGGAAAGAAAGTCTAAAATCTAGATTTAATTCTAACAGTGCTTTTTGAGCAGGTATATGACTTAAGTCACTTACCTGGTCGATTTCCTTCATTTTAATGGGGAAATTGGGGATCGGAGAGGTTAAATGGAGACTTTTAATGTTATTGTTCTGGTCTATTAAGGTAAAACAAAAATCCTCTTAGTATATAAATCCAAGAAACTAAGCTTAATGAAGTCACATTCTGTAATAGGTACCAAAGCAAACCCTGCAAGTACAGAGCTTATTTGGTTCAATGTGAGGGAAACTTTCATTTGATTGTCAGAAATATGTGGAATTTACTTTATTCCACATTTTTGGCCAGATTATCTATTCAAGAGCATCTGAGCATAATAATAGATGTTTAGATCAGTAGTAACAAAATATAGAAAGCAACCAGGGCATCAACTATGTATGATTCAATTACTGATAAAAAAAAATTCATTCTGGACTTAACCTCCTCTAAGTCATTCTAGCATTTTGATACATTCCTGTACCATTTCTTACTATCTTCTATGCCTTCAAATACCCTGACACTACATAATTTCCATGGCCAAAAAGGATTTTCAGTGAATATATAATCTTGATTCTTACACAGAATATCCACTATATAAACACCAGACATACATATGGCAAACACATGGCGAAATTCTCTCTTCAAAAATCTCTGCCAAACACTGGCTAATCTCTGTTCCCCACCCATCAGTTTAGCAGGAGACTGGAAACACAAGCAAACAAATAAGTAACACAAAACAAAACAAAACGTCTAATGAAATACTATCTAAAAACCAAAATGAAAATATGTTCCAAAAATATCGTATTATCACTAAAAGCAAAATAAAAAGAGTACAACATTCAGGTGATTGCTTCTAAGAACAGACAAATCAATCCTAATCTTTGCTGGTAAACATTGCTCCCCTATTGAGGAGTTATTTCGTAGAGGGCACTCTACTCTTTGTTACATAAAAGAAACTATGGTCGGAGACCCTAAGTAACGCACTACATGAAAGAAGAGACAGACCTTTACATGCCTTATTAATAAAAACAAAATGCGATGAAAGAAAAATGGCAAAAAGGATATCTAATGTATGATAACTTAATGGACGTGATAAAAGAATTTGAGCAGAGTCATGCAACAATTATTCAATAAATCAGTGGCTTGAAACTGTAACAGTTCATCAGAATTGCCTGAGGATATTTTTAAAAATATCAGTGCTTGGGCCTAACACTCCAAATTTCTGAATTATATGAACTAGGGTGAGACTAGTATTTTATAAAAGCTTTGCAGGGTATGCTAATATGCAGTCAGGGTGGACGACCAACACATTAAACATGCTGTTGGTCTCCACCGGAAAGCAAATGCTGCATGTCCAATACCTGGTAAAGATGAATAAATTCTGGTCCCTTCTTATAAAGGTAATCACACTGTAATTGGGATTCTTATGCAGTTATTAAGTTTGAGCAAGTGGACCATTATGAACTTGAAGGAGAATTCACATGAAATAACACAAAGCTCTGTCTTCTCCAGTGACTCAATTTAAATAAAGATTAAAAAAAAATAAGCATTCATCACATCTCTGGATCATCTGAGACTGACAGGGAGATTGCACTTTTGCAATCTTTTAAATCAAAAGTTAAGAATATTAGAACATACTAGAAAATAAAACAAATCTTTTTAAAAATCAAATAGGTCTAAGATAATAGGACTAAGATCATACACATGTGTCCCAACAATTAACTACATAATTATGTGACAGATGACTCATAGCTTAGCAAATGCTGGAGAGTCAACCTTCAACTGAAGGCTGAAGTTACCGAAAACTAAATTCTATCCTGAATTAATAGAACCATAGAATCTAAAATCAATGTTGACATAATCTCACTGTCTTGTCAGACTAAACCTAGACCAAGGTCTCCTACTCATACCCTTATTCTTGAAAAGACTTATAGATGAATGTAAGAAAAATAAATGTAAATTAAACAAGGCAATGAAAAATTTGGAACTCATTTTAGATGGAGAATATTGAAGGAACTGGGATAGAAATGCAGGCGTTAAGATTCTTTTGGCTGAGTGTAACAGAATGCTCAACTAAAAGTGCCTTAAACTGTCATGGACTAAATGTGTGTATTCCCCCGAATTCAGAAGTTGAAGCTCTAACCTCTCATATGATAGCACTTTAGGTGGGGCCTTTGGGTAGTAATTAGGTTTAGATAAGGTCAGGGCAGTGGAGCCTCCATGATGGGATAAGTGTTCTTTTAAGAAGAGAGACAGACCAGAACTTTCTCTTCTCCATGTGAGGACACAGGGAGAAGAAGATGGCTCTCTCCAAACCAGGAAGAGGTTTCTCATCAGAATCTGACCACCCTAGCACTCTGACCTCAGATTTCCAGTTTCCAGAACTGTTAAAAGATAAATTTCTGTTAAGCCACCAGTCTGTGGTATTTTTATTATAGCAGCCCAAGCTGATGACAAAAATGTTATTTTATTACCTCAAAAAACAAGTATAGAAGTTGGTAGTTCAAGTATTGCTTCAGTTGCTCATGATGTTATCAGGGACCCAAATTCATTCTGTCATTCTGCTCCATTGTCCTCAACTTTTTGCTTTTTATGCTTGGCCTTTCATGATGGCAAGATGGTGCCTGCATTATTCCTTTACACATCCATATCCAAGTCAAGAAGGTGATTTTCCCTTTATGTGCCTTTATTTTTTTAATTGGAAAATAATAGCAAAATATGTGCTCTTGCCAGAACTTGCCACATACCTACCCCAGAATAATCTCTGATATGAGGGTATAAAGCAACCATGACCAGCTCGGAACAATCATGATTCATTTCCAAGAACTGGAAAATTGTTAAATATTGATGCAACCAAATATCTAAATAAATTTGGGGAGAAAAATAAGGAATAGTTGTTAAGCTAGAAATCAAAGTATTTTTCTATGATGTTTCAGAGATGATACCATTCTCTCTGTTACAAAAAGGATAGTCCCAATAGCTGTCTTCCAATATTTTGGTGAAATATAAATGGCCCTTATTTAGTATAATCTGAAAATGTCAATCTAAGACCAATGGAATAAATCCATGGAGAGAAAGAGCTTTTTCATAAAGCTGTACAAAAGTTCCTGAAGCACTTCTGGATTTGCTTTCATCAGTGATGGACAAAGATAGGGAAATTCAAGCATCAAAAGTTTTGTAGGTTGAAAAGAACTTTAAAGTATCTTTAAAGTCTATACTTACAGAAATGGGTCTAACAAAAATATAAATAGACTTCTTTTAATCATTAGTATATAAGGCATAGCTACAGAGGTTAAAAAAATTTATAGAAATTCTTCCTTTATAAAAATACTTTGTATTAGTGTCTTATTGCTGCTATAACAAATCATGGCAAATTTAGTGGCTTAAAAACAACACAAATTTATGTTCTTACAGTTTTTAAGGTCAGAAATCTAAAAGGGGCCAGCAAGAGTGTGTTCTTTCAGGAGTCCCTAGGGAATAATCTATTTCCTTGCCTTTGTCAGCTTCTAGAGGCTGCTCACATTCCTGACTCATGTCTCCATATCACTCTGACTACTGCTTCCATCACCAGCTCTCCTTTCTCTCCCTGCCTCACATATCAAAATTGTTCTTTAACTTCAAGCCTCCTATCTCCCTCTTGTAAGGACTCTTGTGATTATCTTGGGCCCATCAGGTAATTTCCAATCTTAAGTTCTTTAACATATTCACATCTGCACAGTCCCTTTGTCAGGTAAGGTAATATATTCACAGGGTTTTGGAGATTAAGATTTTGACATCTTAGGAAGGCCATTATTCAACTTACCATACACTTCAACTGGTTTTCTTTTCATTTTCTCTGTTTAGAATGCTTCACTTCACTGCAGAAAACAAACATTAGAACCACTCTTAATATTTCATACTGATGTTAAGGAAAAGAGTTAACATTATATTTTGAGATTTTCTATTTAGAGTAATACAGATACACTAGACCTTACTGGTTACAAAATAAATATGACATTAAAGAAACTGTATTTCTGGATTAGTAATATAACATATAACCTCATAAACATGTTTTTCTTCCTTGGACTAATTCAAAAGACCAAGAAAAATGAGTTGCATAAGTGATAGCCCGGAGGGACATCTCAAATGTCTATAATATGAATTGAACCATATGAAATTATCACTTTGCCTGGGTCAAACCCAATTGAAAACAATTAATTTTATTTAACTCAAATTAATATTATAATTATTTATATAAACATATTCTATAATATCTATTATGAAATATTGTAAGCATACAAAAAAAGGAATATTATGATGGACATCTATGTAGCTACCACCCTGATTTGTCACATATCATATTAATAATGTGATATATTTCCTTTTGATTACTTTTTAAATAACTAGAACAATAAGGTTGAAGCCCTTGTTTACCCTTCCCCCAAATCCCAGTCTTCTTTGGGGAGCTAGAAAATATTCTTTATGGATATTTGTGCACCCTATCTGGACACAATTTATCTTTTTTTCCATGAAAACAAAATCAATGGTCTTTCTTTTGGTCCAATGAGCCACTCAATTTCTTTTTCATTAAAAAAAATATCTCTCACATATAGGTTTAATCAGATTCCACTCAAAAAACTGAATAACCTTTGAACATTCTATTGTATATAATGGAGGAAAAGGGCAAAAGTAATCTTGAAGACTTCTCAAAAGTGATCTGATTGGTGATCCAAAAAACTCAACCATTTTTTGGCAGGTGTTCTCAAAAACTCTGTGAAAGAGGGTTTAAGAGTAGAATGAGAATCCTATCCTGATAAGATGATGGTACAATGGATCTGAAATCATTAATTCATTTTGATATTTTTGTTATTATTGTTTTTGTGTTTATGCAAATTCTTTCTCTTTTTATTCCTCTTGCCTCTTCAGTATTCAACACACATATGTGAGATTGTCTGCCCTTCTTGGTCATGCCATTTGGGGAGACACACAGTAGCTCCTCAACACATGTGGGAAAACCAGTCATGAATATTAAGAGAAAATATTCAAAAGGCTCTTTAAAAAGTTAAGCAGTTAGGGTTTTCCTAATCGTATACAGAATAAAGCTGCTCATTTACAGACATGTGTGTGCATGTATAAGTACAGCTGCAGAATTAGAGGTAGAATTTTTTAAAATAAAGGTTTATTGGACTGTAGGAAATATCAGCCCCAAGGGAAGGAATAGTTCAAATATTCTTTTCAATCTCCAATTTTGACTAAAGTTCACATCATTGCCTTATGTCCATGTGCAAGTAGCCATTTCATCCTGAATTATACTGACAGCTTTCAAAATTTAGTGGAGGATAGTGAGTTTCTTCTGGAAATAAATGAAAAATTGAAGTTCCTAATGAAGGATATTCTAGTTGGAGTTTGAAAGACTGCAAACTTTCATTTGGCATTTGAAATCTACAAACTTCAACTTTTTTTCCAAAGCTTTTCTTACCAAGAAACCTCTGCATTTCAATTATTATAAAAAGAATTTCAGAAGCCAGGAAGTAAGAGAATTGGTTTCAAAGTATAGGTAGACAAAGAAGAATGTTTGATTACTTGTGTTTTGATAGCCACTTTTTAACTATACTTGGTGGGTGGAGGTGGTAAAAACTGCTTCTGATGCAAAAGCACTATCTATTTCCACTGAGGTAAATTGAAAACTGCAGAACTAGTTATCATCAAACTTTTCAATGTAATTTGTCCCCAGCACCAAAGCAAAAATTACTATAGCCTTCACACTCTTGAGATTGTATATGTGAGTGTGTTTAAACACATAGGATTCTAGTAGAATTGCACACTGGAATATGTAGAAAAGCTTTCACTTGGCAAGTAATTTGATATATGTCAAAACACTCTGATTGAGTGATTCACTCTTTAGAATAAACAGTCATGTAAGGATCTGGGAAGGAAGCTTTCCAAAATCTCAGTTATAATCATCCCATTTTTCAAATGCTGACTCCCAAAAATCTACTGACATCATTAAGGACCTACTATCCATTAACCTACTACCTCCTCACCTCTCATCCTTCTTTTTCTCTTCAGCTATCTAAATTCCGTGGTGTCTTTGAGCTACCTTACCCTCCATAGCATCACTTGCTGCAGTGTACCATCCAGAGCCCCCCTTCAGGACAGAAGCATCCATTCACTCAACTGCTAAGACTACTGGCTATATTTGGCTCACACCCTAGTCTACTCCTGCCCCCCAGGAACTGCCCTCCACCAAAGCAAACCAGATTGTCCAAGGCGACACTTCTTCCCCAAAGCATCTATTTTCAATGACTGGTTAATGTAAGGGTACAAAGGCCAAGATTGTTTCTTATCTCAATCAGAGTCATCTCTGAAGGGCCTTCCCAGCTCTCTTCCCCACTAGGATCAGCTAAAGACCACATTGGGTTTCAAATTCTCCCTCTGCCTAATCCTATTCCCCTTACTCCTATGCACATTTATTCTCCAGATCGCTGTCCTATAAAACACCTGCACACAAATCTCCATCTTGGAGTCTGGGATGGAGACTTAAACAGTTAGAATTAGAAGTGGAACAAGAGAGTGGATCCTAAAACCAGAGTTTGGAATGGGATCATCTGTCTCCAGTTGGCCATAAGGACCGCATGACTAGTGGCAGTGGAGTTAGGATAGCTCCTGGTGTGTCGCAGCGTTGTGATTATAGTAAACAGAGATGATATAGCCATGGAAGAGAGTGCACTGAGACATGATCTCTCAAACACTTGAGAGATACAGGAAAATACTAATCATATGAACTCTAGGATTGGAAAGCTGCCACAGAGGGTTGTTAAAATGCTATAGAAAGATAGTGAAAGGCCAAGGGTAATTAATCACCAATATAAGGCACATAGTGAAAGTATCCTTGGCAACATGGAAAAAATCTCTCATCTGCTGCAGCCAGAGGGAAAAAAGAAAATTGAAGATCAGGCTCAGGGCTTAATTGGTAGGAGTGCCACATAAACTTGAATTCTGCAACCTGAAAAGTCAGCTACACCCAGGCTGGGGCCCAGATTGGGAAGTAATGTGACTATGAGTCTTGAGATGGGCGTGTATGAGCATTTCCAAACTTTGAATGGCCAGATTTTCCTGAACATCCAGGGCTTGCAGACATGGTCCATTCCTTTCTATCAAAGGCTCGTGATCTCTTCTTACCTGAGAGGAGGGAGCATAGTCAGCTTTCAAGTTCACTAAGGTTGTTAGCAGAGTTTATTTCCTTGCAACTGAAGGACTGAAATCTTAGTAGTCAGTATTTCCCTCCAGCCCACATTTAGTGACTGGTTGATATGGGGGATCTTTACTCGCTTTTCTCAATTGAGACATCTATTAAGAGTCATTCCAGTGTCAGGATCCTGAGCCATCCCGAGGGGGCACACCAGGGATCAGTTCAACTCCTCCCTCTCCTCAAATCTGCTTCCCTTCTTCCCTTCCAAATGTCTTTCCCAAAAGGACAAAACCACTTGTATGCAAATGTCAGCTTCAGAGTTTATTTCCCAGGGAACATAGCCTATGACATTTGGCTAAACCACAAGCTGGTTGAATACAATGCTCTTCTCATTTCTTGTTTACATCCCTGAAGTTGATGATGACTAGAGAAAACCACACAGCAGTGCTAACTAACCCAGCTCACTCTGCCTTCATGACCACTGACCTCAAATAGACCCTCAGGGCTGCCCAGAAATTTTACCATCTTTTTTTTGTGGTTGTTCAGTCTTATACTCTCTTAGACTATTTCTCATCTTTCCTTTCTTTTTGCAAATCTACAATATGTCCTCTCCATTCGCACTTTCAGCTGACAATCTTGCTTTTTATATTAATGATGAAATAGAAGCGTTAATGATAGAACCCCACTACTCCCACCATCTCGTCTTCTCACCTGCCTGCATTTATGCCTGTTACTATTCATACTAGTCCCACTCCTGCCAAGTGCCACTTCCCACACGAGTAACATTTTATTCCATCCCCTTTCTTCAAGGACATTGCTCCAGAAATTCTCACTTCACTGCCACATATAATACTGTTTCACCACTCTACAGATATTCCCCATCTGCACACAACCATAATGCTATTTTTTTCTCTCAACATCATTTTATCATTCAGTTGCTGCCCAATTTTCTGTTCTTTTTTAAAGCAAAGTTCCTCAAAAAGTTGTTTGTACTCTTTCTTTAATTCATCACTTTGAGTTCCTTCTTGAACCCATTCCAAATAAGTTTTTTTTTTTTTTTACCTTCCACACATTATAGAGACTACTCTTTTGAAGGTCACCAATGACTCAAACCCAACAGAAAATTCTTTAAAAAAAATTATTTGACAGAGAGAGAGAGAAGGAGAGAGAGCGCGCATGCAGGCAGGGGCAGGGAGAAGGAGAGAGAGAAGCAGACTCTCCACTGAGCAGGGAGCTCAATATACGGCTAAATCTCAGGACCCCTGGATCATGACCTGAGCTGAAGGTAGATGCTTAACTGACTAACCCACTCAGGTGCCCTGCAACAGACAATTCTTAATCTTCATCTTGTAATGTCATTTGATACAGTTAAGTACTCTCTCTTTCTTAAAACACTGCATTCACTTGGCTTCCAGGATTCCATATTGTTCTGGATTTTCTTCCACTCCATTGGACACCTTTAATCTATTCTATCAATTTCCCCCTCTTCTTCATAATACCTTACTGTAGGAGCAGCCTAAGATTCAGTCCTTTGACCTCTTCTCTTTTTTATTGACGTTTCCTCCTTTGATAAATTCATCTAGGCTTATCACCCATAAAACAATATAAAACCTATTGACTATCATACCTATAATTTTTCGCAGAATTTTCCTCTGAACTGTCTTTGCAACATCTACACTTGAATGTCTAATAGTCATCACAGACTTAATATGTCCAAACCTAAAATACAATTCTTCACCCCTAAACCTTCTATTTCAGTTCACCCATCTCAGTTAATGGCTCCTCCATCTTTCCATTTTCTAAGTCTAAAAGCACTGGAGTTATTCTGGAATGCACTCATTCATACACTTTCTTAGTCTGCTGGCTGCTATAAAAAACTACCACAGACTGAGTGGCTTATAAACATCAGAAATTTATTTCTCAGAATCCTGGAGGCTGGGAATTCCAAGATCAGCACCGGTAGATTCAGTGTCTGCTGATAGCCACCTTCCTGGTTCACAGACAACCCTCTTCTTGGAATGTCCTTACATGTGGAAGGGATCAGGGAGTTTTCAAGTTTCTTTCATAGGGGCACTAGCCCTGTTCATGAGAGCTCCACTCTCAGTACCTAATCACCAACCAAAGACCCTACTTCCTAATACTATTACACTGAGAGTTAGGGTTTCAAACATGAATTCTGTGAAGACATAAATATTCAATCTATGGCACACACTCTATCCAACCTATCAGTAAGTCTGTTGAGTGATCGTTGGGTTTGTAGGTTTTTCTTGGAGAATATCCAGAAGCTGACCACTTATCCTCTTCTCCTCTGCCACCTGCCTGCTCCAAGCCTACATAAGCTCTCCTCTTGATTATTGCAAGAGTCTCCTAATTGATCTCCCTGATCCCACACTCTCATTGTCTCATTGTCTATTCTCAATACAACCTCCAGTGTAATCCTGTTGAAACATTTGTTATTCTGCTCAATACCTCCCAATGGCTCTGGGCCTCACTCAATGTAGAAGTCAAAATCCTTCTAATGGCCTGTTGTCTGTATGTCTTGACATCCCCCTTGGCTCTCTGAACTCACTTCATAGGACTTTCATTTCTCTTATTTTACTCTAGCCTTACTGTCCTCAAATGTCCATGAACACTCCCTTCCTGTTGGCCTTTGCAGATGCTGTTTTCTCAGCCTCTAATGCTTCCCCTAGATACCTGTTTTGCCTTTTTGCCTTTCCTATGATATTTACCCAAATGCCACCTTTTCAGTGAGACTTTCCCTAACCACATTATCTAAAATCACACAGATCCTTTCCTACACACATGCTTTCTATCCCTCTACCCTCCTTTATTTTATCTTCATAGCACTTTCCATCTCCTAGCATACTATAATTCAGCTACTTCTCTTATTACTGTCTGCTTCACCTGCCTGGACTTCAGGTTCATAGGGACAGAAATTTCTTGCTGTTTGGTTCAGTGTTTATATTCCTAAGGCCCAGAATAGTACATAGCACATAATATTTGTTGGATAAATAAATCAGTAAAGGAGTAGATGGATGAATGGATGGATGGATGAATGAATTAATGGATAAAACTGAACTCTTCTGGGCACTTGAGTGGCTCAGTGATTGAGTGTTTGCCTTTGTCACAGGGTCATGTTCCTGGGGTTCTGGGATCGAGTCCCACATGAGACTCCCTATGGGGAGCCTACTTCACCTTCTGCCTGTGTCTCTGCCTCTCTCTCTCTTTGTGCCTCTCATGAATAAATAAATAAAATCTTTAAAGAAAAAACTGAACTCTTCTATATAAATCAGGACACCTGCAGAGAGTACATGGGAAATTAAAATAGGGAAGTTTCTGTAAAGTTTAAAGCCCTTATTTAAAAAGTGTGGACAAAAAAAAAAGGTGTGGACGGGATTGGAAGAGACCAATAAGGATGGTGAATTACCCCAGGGCCAAGAACAGAGATGTAGTAGTGCTGTCTCTACAACTAAAGAGCAAGGAAAGGAATCAGATGCCAAAATATAAAGAGAGAAACTATAAGACAAAACTGTCTAAGAGAAGTATAAACTCCAGTAGAAAGATGTCACCAAAATCAAAGGTGACCCAGTGGGAAAAGAGTTTGGAAGACAAATACACAGACATCTTCCTTCTTTTGCCCTCATATATCCTGCTGATTCCTCCTATTGGCCAAACCCACCTGCAGGTCAGAGAACAAGGAAGCCTATAATATAGTCCTGCAGAGCCAGCATGCAAGCACAGTGTTGGGTAGGAAAGATTGGGGAGTGGGACACCTGGGTGACTCAGTGGTTAAGCACCTGCCTTTGGCCCAGGGTGTGATCCTGAGGTCCCAGGATTGAGTCCTACATCCAGCCCCTGCATCCTCTCTCTGCCTGTATCTCTCTCTATCTCTCATGAATAAATAAAAAATAAGTAAGGAAAGAAAGAAAGAAAGAAAGAAAGAAAGAAAGAAAGAAAGAAAGAAAGAAAGAAAGAAAGAAAAAGAAAGAAAGAAAGAAAGAAAGAAAAAAGAAAGAAAGAAAGAAAGAAAGAAAGAAAGAAAGAAAGAAAGAAAGAAAGAAAGAAAGAAAGAAAGAAAGAAAGAAAGATTGGAGAATGAATCTAGCAAGAAAATGGCAACTCTCCAGGACATTTGATTTTACCTCTATCACTCACAATAATTTCTGGGCTGGGATGGAACAAAAGTATTATTTTGAAATGAGCATCCATTTGCTGTAGAAGATAAGTTTCATTTATGCTAGAAATTTTGTATGTCTAACTTTCTTTTCTCATTGCCTGTTGATCACTCATTTCTTTCCCTTAAAATAAAAATATTCAATCTTTGGATTTTTCTTTATTTTAAATCATTACAGTTCAGACTGTTTTTCCCAAATCAAATACTAACCTTTAAGAGAATGTCTAAAGGCTACATTACTTTAGCTTGTTCTATTTAAGAAACTAGGAAGAAATAGCTTTGAAATTTTCTAAAGGCATCTTTGGACATTTTTGAAATGAGTCTTAAAAACAACAACAACAACAACAACAACAAATGGAAGCAAGTAAAGTAAAGGAAACTGAAGCAACCATATTGTGGTAGGAAGCAAGAATTCAGCTGTGGCTAAAAATAGCACCCATAGCTGCTGATGAGAAAGAGAACATCTGGTAGGAAGAATGCATTTATCAGTTTACACTTTTGAGAAGGTGCCTAAAGCATTTAGGACACCACAACCATCCCTATATGATGGTATCCCTAAGAAGTTGGAGTAAAAACAGACAAAATTTTAGCATTACTCTTAATGTTTAGGGTAAAGTAGTCTTAGCTTTCTATTGTGTGTTGGGACTTTCTACTTGTGAAGGGTTTCCCCTGTCTTCATTGTACCTTTACTTTAAAGAAAAGCAGAGAGAGAGAGACAGAGAGAGAGAGAGAGAGAGAAAGAGAAAGAGAGAGAGAGAGTCCCAAAGAAAGGGTAATTGATGACTCAACAAGGAGGTTAGATAAAAAGAATCAGTCATTGGAAGGACTTTGGCCCAAATCTGGAGGCTCAAATATA
Organism: Canis lupus familiaris; assembly: GCF_011100685.1. NCBI lineage: Eukaryota > Metazoa > Chordata > Mammalia > Carnivora > Canidae > Canis > Canis lupus. The sequence continues at coordinate 29,831,670 of NC_049237.1, forward strand.
AGTTCTTAAACCTAAGAGGTGTAGGTATAATACAGAATTGAGTAATAATATTACAAAACTCTACAGTGATTTTGTTCAGGGGCTATTGAATATGGCGATACTGCCTTTGACTCTTGATATGCATTCATTTACCATGGACATGTTCACAGGGTTGTTTTGTTTTCCTTTTGGATTTTTTATTCTACCATGTATGTCTCTCTTCTTTCAGCTCTGAGCTCTTGGGATTTGTGATTTTTGTCTTTTCTCTCATTTCTGTCTCACAATTCAAACTTTATATCTTTTGCCTCCTCTTCTTTTATCTGTGATTCCCTTACCACCACTCTTGATTAGCAAATAACTTGTGCTCTGTGTCATGGTTACTAATCATCAATAAATATTTGCTAATTTCCAGTAAATCCCACTGCAAATTCTTTGGTCACTTTTTACCTTTTCTGTGAACTCTTGGCATCTCTGAATCAGTGGCCCTGCCACATTGTCCTTCCCCATCTCAGTAAATCTTAACTGTAAATGACCAAAAAAAAAATGTATGTTTTTCACTTCTCTTTAGCGTCAAGACTTACTCAAAACTCCATTTTCTCCCTCCACATGCAGCCTGGACTCCTGCTTGTAGACATTCAGGTCTTTAATCAGATTTATCTAACTTACTTCAAACTCTGTTCCATCTGTTGAGGCCTAACCCAGATTACTTTCTCCAATATTATCCATAAAATTAGATAATAATACAAGAGTAGTTTAGAGCAATTTTGTTTGGGAAGCACTTAAATTGGATGCTACTGCTTGCTGCCCTTATAGACAACATTTGCCTATGGAAATAACAAGTACTATTCCAGAGCTCTGCTCCACTAATAATCACATCTGACATCATATCTGCAAAGTAGGTTCTGTTCTCCCCATACCACAGATAAAAATCTTAAGATTCAAATAAGTTATTGTCCAAGATCATACTGTTGGTAAGTGGAAGAAGGATATAATACAACTATTTATCTAATGTAGTACTTCTCAAGCCTCAGTGTTCATTGGTATCATCCATATCAGTCTTTCTCAATATTTACTACACACATAAATCACCTGAGGGAATCTTAGTAAAATGCAGATTGTGATTTATTAGATCTAGAAGAGGGCCCAAGATTCTGCATTTCTAACAAAGTCTCAGGTGATACCAACTCTGCTGTGGTCATAGGACATATTTTGAGTAGCGAGGACTTAGAGTGCATTTAAGAAATTATTTTTGCAAGACTCCACCAGACACATTCAAGCTGAAGATAAGGGGCCTTGTGGTACATGTACACACAGGAATATTACTCAGCCACAAAAAATAATGAAATCTTGCCATTTGTGACAATATGGATGGACCTAGAGGGCATTATCTTAAGTGAAATGAATCAGACAGAGACAAATAACTTATGATTTCACTTATATATGGAAGCTAAAACAAACAACAATAACAACAACAAACAGAGAAGCAGACTCATAAATATGGAGAATAAACTAGTGGTAACCAGAGAAAAGGGACTGTGGGGATAGGAAAAACAGGTGAAGGGGATTGAGAGGTACAAACTTCCAGTTATAAAATAAATGAATCACAGGAATAAAAAGTACAGCTTAGGGAATATGGTCAATACTACTGTAATAACATTGTATGTGACAGATGGTGACTACACTTACTGTAGTGGGCATTTAGTAATGTATATAATTGTGGAATCACAAGTACATTGTACACCTGAAACTATCATGTTATATGTCAACTATACCTCAATTAAAAATTAAAAATAAATGTTTTAAATATTTTAAAAGATAAAGAGCCACTCACTTGACTTAGAAATACATTCAAAATAAGGGCAATTAATGGATAGATACATAGATATATGATAAAGTAAGAATATTGCAAATATAAATTTCAGGAGGTAGATATATGGCTTTTAACTCTAAAGTTCTATATGTTTACATTTTTTTCACAATAAAATATTGGAGAGGGATCCCTGGGTGGCGCAGCGGTTTGGCGCCTGCCTTTGGCCCAGGGCGTGATCCTGGAGACCCGGGATCGAATCCCACATTGGGCTCCCGGTGCACGGAGCCTGCTTCTCCCTCTGCCTGTGTCTCTGCCTCTCTCTCTCTCTCTCTGTGACTATCATAAATTTAAAAAAATAAAATAAAATAAAATAAAATAAAATAAAATAAAATAAAATAAAATAAAATAAAATAAAATATTGGAGAGTGGAAGTTAGGAAGAAAAGCATTTTTGGGTTCAGAAATCCTTTCTTCCCTTCAGTATACACCAGTTATACCATTCTTCTCTAAAATAACCCACCTATTATATCTTTGCATAACCTTTATTTTATTTCATTTCTTTCTGCAAAGCTATTCACACTTATTTCACTGATAGGGATAATTCAAATCTTTGAGATGATTACAGATGACTCATTGCAGAGCATGAAATTTGGGGTCAGCTAAACCATACCAAGGTATAAATTTTAAATCTGTTCTGCCCTTCACATATTAGTATGCAATTTTACCCAAGTTACCTTGTTGGTCTTAGTTTCATAATCTGAAACTTGTTATTTATGATAATATTAATAAAATATTTTCCTTATAAAACCAATGTAGCTATACTACATTAATATATACTAAGATGCTCCTTCTCTATGTATACTTTTTTAAGACACTGAATCCTATCACATAGTAGTCTTTGCTGTCTCAAACAGCTATGATTTGTGCCACATGGCTTGTTACTGACCTATCACCACATTCCCCGACACACTCACAACAGATTGGGCACACTTTAGACTAGTAACCAGTTAACACTGACTAGTCAGTGACATCTGGCTTGTAACCTATTCAAAAAGATGCACTAAAAGCATAGCTACATCTCTCAAAAATATAAACCAAAAGACTCAGAGAGAGGCAATAGTTGGTAGTAGGTTCTGAGATGGGAAATTGTATAAAGACAAGAGTTGGAAATCATCTTCATTTGGGTCAAATTTATGATTAGTAATTATGTAAAGTTTACTGAAAGAGGAAGAAAAAGTAGCTGGTAAGTAAGAGAGAAGCAGAAATGTGAGTCTATACCGCTTTAAAATATGAATAAAAGAACACCAGCTACTAGACTTTAGTTTCCTGCCCCAGTGAAACATAAGTGCTCGTGGTTCTCACGTGCCACATCACGTTCTGATGTGCCTAAGATTCCCTGTTGAATCCTTTCACTAAGCTCCCCTTCATTTGAACTGAGTTGAAGAGATCTCCATCAGTCAGGATAGATTGTAGTTTGCCGTTATAACACACACAAAATCACAGTAGTTTACAATAACAATTATTTCTACTTCTTACACATTACTCATAGTTTACAATAACAAACATTCTGGGGTACCCGGACAGCTCAGTTAGTTAGGTATCTGCCTTCTGCTCAGGTCACGATCCCAGGGGCCTAGGATCAAAGCCCTGCATTCAGCTCCCTACTCAGTGAGACTCTGCTTCTCCCTTTCTCTTCCTCTGCCCCTCCTCTTGCTCAAGCTTGCTTTCTCTCTCTGTCTCTGTCTCTGTCTCTCTCCTTCTCCCTCAAATAAATAAACAAAATCTTAAAAAAAAATTTCTATTTCTCACTCAGTTCAAGTTAGCTGGGGCTCTGTTTCATAGTATCTGAGGCTTAGTTAAGGGAAATTTCTTTTTGAAACATATCAGCAATCAATTGCAAGGCAAGCCACCATGAGCCACTTGGTGAAGCTACTGCACAGAAGTCACATTTGTGACTTCTCCCATTTCACATGTCCATACCAGAGTTCAACAGGGCAAGGATATGTACTATCAGGGAAGGGCACTGAATATTAGCCAATAAAACAATCTACTACAAGGTCTCTGTTGTTGTTGTTTATTTTTTTTCCATAAAAATAGCACTAAATGAGAGATAACATAGCAAATGGCTGGTACATAACAGATAATAAATCAGTGTGACATTTGTCCTTGTGAAGATCTTTGCCCATTGAAGGTCTTTCTTAAAGTGTCAGAAGGCTTTTTATTCATTAATTCCTCCGATATATAGAGTGTCTGCTATCTGCTAGGCTGGGTGTCAATGCCAGAAATAAAATGAAGAACAAGATAGATATAGATCTTACACACATGGTGCATAGGGAATAATGGATAATAAAGACCAACAAATAGGCAGTTTCAGTACCTTTTATAATGTTTATAATAAAAGAAGTACTGGGTGCCTAAGAACATAGGAGGTGAATCTAATTTAGAACTGGGACACACCAAATGTTTCTTGGAGGAAATGACAACAGCTAAAACCAGATAAACAAGAAGGAATTAGCCAGGCAAAGGGCGAAAGAGAAATAACGTTTTCTAAATAGAAAGGCCAACAAATTTACAGACCCAGATGTGAAGAGAGCATGGACCATTCAAAGAACTACAAAAAGAGAAGGGAGGGTCCCAGCAGTAATAACCTGTGCAGTGGAAGTTGAACTTTATCCTAGGCAATGGAAAGCCCCTAAAGGTGTAGGGAAGGAACTTCATCAAATTTGTGTTTTAGAAAGGACACTGAGAACACTAGGGCCCACTTGAAAGCCATACATTTATTTACCAACACTTACCTCCTACAGACACACCTGTGCTTATTAAACAAAAGAAAATGGACTTATTTCAACTAAACTCTGTGTTTTCTCCATTTCCCATCATAACTATTTTGTATGTGGCATGTAGTTGTACAGTGTGCTGAAGTGGGAACTAAAGCAGTGAAATGGATACCAGACAGATAGTTGCTTGCCCCAATTCTATTGCTTTCTCAAAATGGGCAGGTCATTTAACTACTCTGAAAAATAGTGATAACAAGTTAACCTAAGAGCTTTGGAAAACATAAATCTATTACCATGGGTACCATTATTGGGAAATTTTGAATGCCAGTAGTTCAAAAAAAAAAAAAAAGAAACAAAAAATCTGTGCAATGATCTAGTTGTGGGACAAGTTAGATTAATATAGTTTACTTGTTTCATTTAGACACAACTGACCAGTAGTCTCTTTAGCAAATAAAATGCTCAGGTGGTACTCTTCAGATATTACTCAGATGTATTAATTGAAATTTTTCTTTAGTTATGTGGCTGACAAAGTAAAACAAGAGCTTTTGGGAGACTTGACTACTCTCACCGATAAGCCACTTCTGAATACTGAACTTAGTCCATTTACAAGCATTGACTTTTCCTAGTTTGGGTTGGATTTTCCAATTTGCATTTGAAATTCAAAATGTCAGGCCTAATACTCCTGCTGCATCTCTGAGGGCATGACATGGCCTTTATAACTAAATGTTAACACATAACTTGATGCCTGATAGTTGCAATTCCATTTTCCAATGTGTGGTGCTGTCAAAGGCACTGTGTGATGTGCTGTCAAGCCAGGTTGGTCAAGCTGCACAGAATATCATCTCCTTTCTGGATATTGTTCTTGAACAAGGAGCATCTCATAGGCATTCCTGTTGTCTTACAAGATGCTAGAAAAGTCTAAGATTCCTTTTTATCTCTCTCCCTTTAAGAAGATTCACCAGAAAAACCCTTCTGAGATCCAGAGAGTCAGTGCCAAGAAGTTGCTAAAGCTCATTTTTTCCTTTCTCTACTGACAATTCATTTGTTTTTCAAGTGAGGCAGCTGCAAAATGGAAAATTGTCCTGCAACTAGGTAGATTCACTCATTTGTCAAGGATGGCCTTCCACAGCCTGCAATGATCTGCTAGAGTGGAAGCAGTGGAATAGTTAACATGTTCTAGAATAAACACGGTTTAAAGACCCAAAGGAAATATAATAATTGTCAAATGATTTTGAATAAGATATGTCCACATAAAAGCTAGTACCCAACTTTTTAATGACCTAGCTCACTATGGAGATGATCAAAAAGTCACCTTAGTAGGGGCTTGAAAAAGATTTAAAAAGATGCTTTTGCCAACAAATCAATGAATGACAAATTTTGATGAAAAGAAAAACATAACAGAAGTTATGCTTTGCTGAAAGAAAATACACAAGATGGAGGGCATTAGGAAAAAAAAATGTACATGATCCTGAACTGTCAGTGAAGCCCAAATAAATGTGGAAATTCAGGAAAATGAAAATTATATAATGAAGAGTTTCCACTTCTGGTAGCAGAGGAGTTTGTTGCAAATCAACTGTCCAACAGATCAATAGCACAAAAATGTAGACTTGAAAACAAGCATTACTGGAGATAATGAAATTACTGATAAAAGTGACAATTTACCCAAAGAACGGATTTTTTATGGAGATAGAATGGCATTTTGAGTTCCTGTCAAGCTTTTTCAAGAGTTCATAAAGTCATAATTTATAAAACATTGTTTTTACAATTATCAGTCAGTTGCCTCTCTTGTCATAAATTCACTAAGGGCAGAAATTCTATTTATTATTATATTCCCAAGTTCTAGCATATAGCAAAGCACAGAGTGGGAACTGAATAAATAATTTTTAACTGAATAAATGGTTGGATGGATGGGTATAGGGACAGATGGACAGATGGATGGATGGATAGATGGTCAGTCTAGGCCTCAGAAAAGCATTATGCTCTGTTTGTATGATAAATAAGATGATATCTGGACAATGATGACATAACTTGCATATTTTTAAAACTCAAATTATTTAATAATGAGTGAGGAAATACTGGGACATCTTAGTTATAAAAATAAAAAATAGGCTTTAAAAATTATAATAACTGTGGAGCACCTGGGTGGCACAGTAGGTTAAGTGGCCGTCAGCTCAAGCCCTGTGCTGGGCTTTGTGCTCAGCAGGGAGTCTGCTTGAGGATTCTTCCTCCCTCTCCCTCTGCCCCTCCCCCATGATGTGCTTTCTTTCTCTAAAATAAATAAATAAATACTTTTAAGAAATTATAATACCTTTACTTAATGAGTACAGCATGGTAGAAACTTTCTGAAGCCTGATTGAACATGCCTCCTCATTCTCCATTAATTTCATTTGATACTTGTTCTTTGTACACACCTTTTTGAGGAATTTCATGGGATAATAGGTTGTTAGAAGGGAAAATGTGAATATTCCTGGATCTTCTAGTCAAATGTCATCAATTTCCCTCAATTTACTTCAACCAAATTCATTGGTTCTATGTTTATTATTATTTTCACTGCCAGCTGCTTCCCTCTTATTTCTTGTACTCTTTGGACCTCAGGTATTTAGAGAAGAAGATAGCCAAACCACAAATGATACACAGAATTAAGAGTCTTTCAGTGGGAATCACAGCCTCCTAATTCAGTCATTTCCTGTGGTTTTATTACTGATTATGTTCCTAATTACTTCCTCTTAATCTATCACATTGATGGTCCATGTCACCAAACCAAGTTGTGGTGAAGAAAGAAAATCAAGACATTCTTTTAGGAAATCCATCCAGATAACGCCATGTTCTCTAAAACATTTAAAATCTTTAAGCATCTGTTCAGCTTTAGTTTTTGTGCAAAAAGTACCTGCTTCGTAGTCATAAATACACTGTACCTTCCTGCAGACCTATAATTGAGTTAGTTTGGTTTCCCTGGCAACCACCACGATTAATTAGAATACTTAAGCATGGTAAGTTTATAGATGCAGAAAATATTTCATGTATAAATAGTGCAATCTGTTTATGCTCAAAGGAATTTTCCCCCTCAGTTGAGAAATAGGGTTATTTTTTTTTCTTTTTGTATGGATTAATCACATTTTCTTCCCCATAAACTCTGTAAGTAATATTTAAGGATTAATGTTGATTGAACCCTTTCAGCCAGCTCTGGCACACATTGGTGATTTCTGGCCTGCATCCCAGGTGCCTGCTGGGTGAGGCATGATTGTTCTGACATTGTATTTAGTGACAAAGCTGGTGAAGCCATCCTCTGGGTCCCATCCACATTCCTATCCTTTTCATAAATTAGCTTATGGTACAAATGATTGGAAGAATATATGTATTAAAATTGGTTTTGCTCTATGATAATCCTTGCCCAAAACCAAAACAGAACTCAGCCAGTTGTTAAAAAAAAGAAAGTCTCCAGGCAATTAATATATGTTTCACATTAGACAACATAGGAGCTATCATTTGTTGAATGTTTACTCAGTGAGTCAGTCATTTATCCAAGTGCATCCCAGAGTATATCCCAAGTATATCCCATAGGCTATGTCATTTAATCTTCATACTATTCCTATGAGGCTGATGCTCTGAACCTCATTCAGAGATATGTAAGCCGAGGCCCTAATACCTTAAGCAAGTTGTTCAATGTCCTTCACATATTAGCATCAAGTTTGAAGTTCAAACCTATACAAACTAACCTAAATCCAAAGCATAGGTATTCACACATCTGCCCTGACCATTGCCACTCTTCCTCTGAAGTGGTCCCAGAAAAAGGAATAAGAGAGATTATGACATTACATCAAAACAAGATGCCCCAATTCTTGTTTTGCACAGAATCCATCTTCATCCTTCTTTCAAAACAGATAAAATGGGTTACATGTGTGACATGTCAAAATTTCCTATTACTGACACAGAGCTGGCCCCAAACTGATTTTCAGCCATCTATAACTGGATCTTAAGTGGTTTCTAATATTCAGCATGTATAGGTAAGTCTTATGCACCCAGACTGGGAGGTGTGGGGAAGAACGAGCAGCCAGATAAAATGGAAAAGGCACTGAGCTGCTTCTAAGGAGTTTTTTCATTAACTGGCTATATATTTTAAGGAAGTACATTTTGAATTTTAGGGCTGGTAGAGGCTCTAGGAATTACTCCTTGTGATAAAAATATGAATGCCCCTCCAGTTATCTAGAAAATACTTTCTATGGCTAGCCCATTTCCTTCCAAGCTATACAATGCTAATTGCAGAAACTCACCTTCTTCCTCTCTTGGCTAAATTTATTACAGCCTTAGAAACAATGGGGATTCTAAGCTATTGTCTCAATAATTTACATATTGGAACTAGTGCAAAGATCCTAGGAATGGTTAATTAACAGTCCTATCTCTGATCATTTCCCAATTTTACCATTCTCCTCTTGTGTTAATAATAATTTTACTGTTTATCATATAAGAATATCTAATAAAAAATCTGGTTCAATTTTATTAAAGTCCAATATACATTATTCAGAGACCTCACAAATCTTAAGTGGGATTCAGGATTAACTCATTTTTACTAGAAACTTGGCAGAACTTCCTTTTATGTGAGCTAGTCTCAGTGGTAAATATACATTCCCTGCTTTCATACTTGAAATTCTGAAATGAATTCACAGTGTTACTTAATTTTTTATTGACACTAATAGGTTATTTTTTGAGGGATTATTGACATGAAAAATTCTATTAGTTTCATATATATATTAGTTTACAACATAATGATTTGATATTTGAATACACTGCAAAATGATCAGGTTGGTTCACAAATTGGCTCCCACAGGGGGCAAGGAGAAATCAAAGGAAAGCAAGCCACTTCAGAAGTATATCTCCATATCGGCCCTCCAGAATCTTTAAAAAGTTCAGTCATGTATAGATTCAAAGGTTCTCAACAACCATTGCTTCTTGGAAATGGCTCCCAGTGGAAGAAAGAGAGTACAGGGAAGGGGATGAAGCGCATCCAACTGCCCAGGTCCAGCTCAAAGGTCAATTGGGCGTCACGTCCTCTTGGCCTCCTCATACAGATATACTGGAGTAAATCTAGTTAACATTTGCCACCATACATAGTTATACATTTTTTTCTCATGATAAGAAATTTTAATATAAACTCTCGGCAACTTTCAAATATACAGTACAATATTACTAACTATAGCCACCATGTTGTGCAGTACATCCTCATGACTTATTTATTGCATAACTGTGTTTGTAGCTTTTGACTCACTTCTCCCATTTTGTCAATGCCACCCCAACTCCCTGCCTCTGGCAACCACTGATCTGTTCTCCATGTTGTGAACTTGGTGTGTTGTTTTTTTTTTTTTTTCTTAGAGAGTCCACATACAAGTATGATCATAGGATACTTGTCACAACATATTAGATACTAATTTAACAGTACCAACATTGTATTTCTTAGTCATGATGTTAGATTGCTTCTCTAATTTAGACAGATCTTCAATTTTAGGGTCAGCGTCTAAATTGACTTTTGCTAAGAATAGAAAGTTCTGAAGTTTGTTCTCATTAAATGCTGCCAGCCCCCAGAAACTGTACAGCATACAGAATATCTAGCTTGCTTGTCTCTTTCTTTTCTCCTTTCTTCATTCCTTTCCTTCTCTGACAAAGAACCTTTTTTCTTATCCCCTCTGCTGGCCCACATCTTAAATTCTCTCTATTTTGCCCCACTCCAGACATAAATACAGTTCAACTGACATGCTTAAGCAGCAATGATAGCAATTCAGGTCTTCTGACTGTAAAGATCTCCTAAGGCAATGGTATAAGCCTTTCTGAAAGAGTAGACAAGGAATTGGAGGTGAAAGCATTTAATAAAAAAAATATAAAAAAAAATAATAAAAAAAAATATAAAAAAAAAAAAAAAAAAAAAAAAAGAAAGCATTTAATAAAATTGTCTCAAGAGCCTATAATGTTGGGACACCGAGGTGGCTCAGTGGTTGGGTGTCTGCCTTCAGCTCAGGGTGTGTTTCCAGGGTCCCGGGATCAAGTTCTGCATCGGGCTTCCTGCGAGGAGCCTGCTTCTCCCTCTGCCTGCATCTCTGCCTCTCTCTCTGTGCTCCTCGTGAATAAATAAATAAAATCTTTTAAAAAACAGCCTATAATGTCAACTATGTATTTCTAGATCTCTTAAGAGAACAACAGAAAGCTCATTTGGGGGCATAAAAACAGTTCTGAGCATTTTCCCTAGAGTCAAAGGCTCTAACTGTCCTAAGGGTAGGGGCCCTGTCTTATTCAGCAGTGTATTTCTAGCACCTGCCATAGGCCTGGAAGATAGTAGATCAATAGATGCACACTGGCTTGAAGTTCCAACATTATAAAAATATACTAAACATGTTTGTTTCTAGAAAATTTAGGAAGATATTGGAGGAATTAAGCAGTTGAATTAATGTGACCAATATGTTTTTGCTTAACTCTATGGGGCCTTGTTTCAAAAAATGTTACTGATTTAGAAAAAAAAAAAATTAATTATTTTGCAATTGGAAAGATTCTGATCAAGTTCTTTGGTTATACAAGTAGAGCTGAAAACAGCTAAAACATTTGTAAATGCCAACTCTGATTCTTTCTACCCAACCAATATTATACCTAAGATGATGGCATCAGGCACCAAGACTATGTGTAAGATGATCCATCTTGTGGAGGGAAAATGGTCATCTGCCATGGCATCTATCTGAGATGTTAAGGACACCCCCTGGTCATAAACTTATACATTTCTTAAATTTATTTAAATTTAATTAAAATTTCTTAAATTTATTTTCAAAACCGGCAAAAAAAAAATAATGTCTAAAAGCTCTATAAAAGGTTTGGCAAATTATTTCTTACTTCCTATAACAACATGCTAACACAATACTTACTATTTTCCCTTATTTGCCTTCTTGGGACTTTCAAATAAAGACCCGTAACTCTTTCATCCTGTGCATGATAAACATGTCTATTGTGTAGACACTTTGCTTTCTCATGAATATGTTATTCTATCACCTTTTGCCTTATCTTTCTATACTTAAGACTCTTCAGCATGTCTCTCCTTTCAAGTGGCAGCCCCCAAACCTACACTCTCTTGAGCGTTTCAGATTCTCTCACCAAATTTCTTCATCTCATGAATCTATAGTTTTTGACCCCAGAAAAGGGACTAAATTTCTTTATAGTTCAAGGAATAATCCCATAGAAGTGCTCATTAGCAGGCCCAACGAATGTCCACAGCAGTCTCCAGGTAGGTAAAAATTGGTGGTGACGATCAAACTGTCCTATCTAATGAGCACAGGATTCACTGAATGACAGTGATCTTGCTTCTTCAGATAGGTGACAGAACTGTGGCTCAAGTCCTACTCAAGCTCTCTTGGCCCAATAACCTCCAAATGCATAATAGCATGACATTTGTCCTCTCCAGTAAGTGTCATTAGGGTTTTTCTTTTCCAACAGTTTCCAAAGTGGCACTTCACATGTGCCCAAAGACCAATCATTTGGCCATAAGCACCACATGACATATGCCCTTTTCTACTCCGGCTTCCACTTGTCACATCCATGAAGTCTCCTTGCCACACTGCTCAGGCTGACCATAATGAGAGCTACAACACATGAAACAGGGATATAGCCTCTGATGATCCCAAAGCTGCCATTTTTCAGGGAGCCAAAGCAGATTAGGTTCTGTGCAGAAGCAGAGAGAGCATCTTTCTCATTCTGAGCTACATTTTGTAACCTGGTACCTAAAGCAGTTTTGCTTAAAAATGAAGACCCACAAATTTTCTCATAAGTAATTTTACAATTAACAGACCTTGTCTCTTAATCATATAGCTCCCAAGTCAGTCCAATGGGCCAGAAGGACAATTGGAGCTATGTGAATTTTCCTCCTTATCCTTCAGCCTACATTAATAAGCTTTTCCTCATGATCCAACATGATCTTCCCCAGGCCAATTTTCTCTCTCCTTTAGGATCAGAATTCTTAGACATCATTATTTTAGCAGCCTTTGTTTGGGGGAAATTATAATACATGAGTTTTTGTCATTGTTATTGCTGTTTTTATAATATATGAGTTTTTATTCAGGTATACAGAAAAAAAACAAGCCCCCACATTAGAAACAGTAAAACATTCTCTTGAAGTTTTTAAGCAACCAAGTTTTTTTTGAGTTTGCTCATCAAGAATTCAAGAAAAAAAAATCAAATTCCAGAACAGGATCCCTGTTAGATGGAGAATTGTTTGAATGAAGCTGGATCCCTAACTAAGATGAAGGTACTGTGAGCAGGATCTCCCCCTTGCTGAGAGGGAAAGAGGGAGGGGTGCAAATCAAAGAACTCAACCAGCCTCCAGTCCCTCAAGGGAGCCAGCACAGGAACCCAGAGCTGAGACAGAAAACCAGGCATATAGATTGAATTCCTCCAGGGTGGAGGGAAGGGCCATCCCTAGAAAGATTCTACTCAGGCTGCAGAGCAATCAGACCTATTGTAACAGGATGCCAGGCTCAGCACTTATTGATTCACACTCAGGACTAAAGATTTCTGATCCTTCTCTGTGACAGGTGGTCCTCAGGCAAGGATTGACCTTCTGGTTTGGTCATATCTTCTTTGACATAGAGCACCCAGAATTGAACACATTCACACAGGTGAAGAGAAGCCCTCTCACACCCAAATGATTTGGTGTAAAGATAGAAGTATTTGTTTTTTGGTTTCACATTATCCATGGTTGCATTGGACCTCTAGTGGCCTGTAAATTAATGTTTTTATGCCAAAGTCATTGGTTCTGTAATACTGCGGAGTGACCCTCAGCTGGGGTCTGATGGTGTTTTGGGGCGGTTACATGGTATTTATTAGAATTGCAATGCTAACAATATTAAAAATAGTGACAAGAGGTACCTTTCTGCTCGGGTCCTGCTTTATGCCAGTGCTTTGAGGGGTAGGGAGAGCTGTGGGCAAGCAGCACAGGACTGAGTAGCCCCACATACACACATGTGACTCTTCCCATGAGCATCCTGCGTCGAGGCCCTGCTATCTGAGCCGACCCTTCTCCTGCCTCATGATTAATGACTGGCTGGTACAGCAGAACTCCGTTCACAAAGCCCTTACACATGCGACATCTTGCTCAATACAATAACCCTGAGAAGTCCATAAGATAACCTTTCCTTATCCTCTCCTCCCTGACACAGACGTTTCTTCATCCCAGCACACGAAACAAAGACTGAAAGAGCAAGGTCATATAACTCAAGGGGTGCAGCAGCTGTGTGAGCAGAATCTGCCTTTCTTCACACATCCCCCACCCCGCCCCCTCCTTGCCGCTGCCTTCTGCCCAGGCCCCCCGGTGTTTTCAGAGGGCCTTTCTTTCCTGGGTTGCATTGGGAAGGAGAGGGGGCCTTCCAACCATCTCCATACCAACAGGCCACTCCTTCTCTCTCCCTTTTAAAATCACATCTTTTTAAAGGTCAAAAATAAACTCTTCCTTGGCAGGTTTTTGCATGTTATGCCTTGTGGTGTTGATCTCCCCCGCTCCCCGGGTTGGGGAGGACCAGCAGTTGGTTGCTCCATATTTATTTGCTCCATACATTGTTGTCCAGCTGCAGAGACGCAGAAAGTTTGTGCAGTGGAGCAGATTTCAAGGGCGCATTGGTGGAGCGGCTGCCTGTTCCCAGCTTGCCAGCTTTCTGTTATTTGTTTGCATTATTTGCTTTGAATTATCCAAGTCCTCCTGCATCAGCTCCCATTTCCGGTTACTATCGCTATCTTTATTCATCATCGTTGTTATCAAAGCACAGAGCATAAATAAACTACTTAGCAAATACGTTCTGAGCCTAACACAAGGAACTGTTCAGCAGGGCGGAAACAGATGCTCATTTACTCCCTGACAGCTTCTGAGCCCAAGGTTCGATGCACCAGGAACGGGAGATGGGGAGAGGCGTGGCTAATTTGGCAGAGGGATGGGCCGTGGAGTTGCATGCCTGGTTGGCCCAGTACCCAGCAACAGGTGATCAGGTCATTCCCTCCACCTGGCAATGGGGCAAGTGATGCTATCTTCATCTTCTCACTGCAGACACCTGGGACCGTGGGAGACTGACTGTACACACCCACACACCAAGGCAGTGACCCCACAGCCCTGCAGAGGGAAGAACTTAGAACTCCTAACCCTCTGGCATACACACCTTTCTAACCGGCCAGTCAGGGTCACCTCCACACATACAGGCATAGCCCCAGTGCCACATGTCTAGGTGAGCAATCACGCACACAAGCCTGTGTACATACAGATGTGCACCCATGCGTATCCATATCCTTGACAAAAATCGGCCAGTCCTAAACCAACAGATTAGAGAGCTACATCTCATGCCTGAAATCCAACAGATCTCCCTTTAGCTTACGTCTTGAAAATATACCCTTAAAAGATTTTATAAGGTACACAGAGATGATTGGTGTGAAGCAGGTGGCAGGAGGAAGGTCATGCCCAATGTCCCCTGCCCACAAACTAAACACAACAGGCATCAGGCCTCTGAGCATCTGTCAGAAAGGGAAGAAGCTGTAACCATCACGACTCTGTAGCCCAAACCAGTGAATAAAACAGTCATCTTCCCATAACCACTTAGGAAGGGGAAATCTTCTATTATAATTCCTTCCTGATGCTTTAATGCAATTGCATCTGAGATATTTCATGATTTGCTTTAGCTAGTTAGTCTCACCTCGGCATACATTGAGCCGAATTCTTGACATTCGTTAGCACACACAGATCCATTTATCTCTGTCCCTTTTTTTGCTTCAAGAAACCAACCTTGCATTGCAAAAAAGAAAAAAAAAAAAGTACACATAGCCCGTAAAGACCCACTGATAGAGTGATAGATCTTTTTTAAACACTGGGGCATTACAGGATTTTATGAAGCAGTAAAACTTTCTCCAGGCATGAGAAGTGCAGACCAACAGAGATCATTTTATCTAGAAGGCATTAAAGTATAAGTGCCACATCGAACAAGCATAATAGAAGAGGAAAAAAATAATAATTTCAGGAAAGGCAGCCAACTCCTCGAGCAAAAAGGATCAGGCCAGGAGGTACCTAATGATCTTCAAGAAACCTGAGGAAGGAGTAGCCTATGCAGTGCCTGAGTTTTCAATCAGGGGAAACTTAGCTGCCATCCACCTTCCATCTCATCGCAAAAAGCAGAAAATTGAAGTAATTCCAGAAAGCATTTTCTGACATAAATAGTTCAGATGCTAAGAGAAAGAGAGGATTCTATTTTCTCATCCCCTTGTATCTAATTTCCCCTACCACTTCAGTGACCACATTGTGTAGTTTTATTGCTCTGCTAATATTTATTGAGCACCTACTATATAGCACACAGGCATTTTAGGTGGGAGAAATGGCCAGGTCTCTCCCCTCAAGGATCATACATTGTTATGAGAAAGAGACTCTATGATAGTGACCAAATGAAATAAACTAGATAATTGCAGATTAGTCTAACAGCTGAGTAGAAATACAGGAGGATGTGAAGATATATTGGCAAGAGTTGTGAAAGTAGGGAAAACTTTCGATTTTATAATCTGAGAGGAAATTGAAGAAGTAACTACAAAGCAGGCTTTGCTAGATGCCCTTGTTCCCTTGTAGTCTCTGAGATTTCATTTCTGGAAGGACTCTCCTGTGTTCGAACCATTCCACTTGTCTCTCTTTAGACAGTTTGGCTCTAAACATTTCCTGTTAGAGGGATGTTTGTCCTATTTTAGAGGAAGTGGATTATTATATTGTTTTTATACCATTTTTGGGTTTGAAAGTAGTCATGACATTTCTACTTCGACCCAATTTCCTGTGTTGCTTAATGTAAGCATCTATATTGTTATCCAGTTTTAGTAGAGGACCTAAAAACTATTATTCTCCCCACCAGCAAGCTTTCTGTTCTTCAGATGGCTATCTTTATTTTCTTTATTTCACCTTTACATGTAGTTACAATTTTCCAAGCTTTGGTTTTTCTAAAACTTCTTCAGAGACATTATAAGTAGTCTATCTTACCATGTAAGAGTGCTCCATTTGGATAAAGTATGAGTCACTTTTAAATGTCTTCGGCAATGAGAGACAACTGAACGCTTTCGAGCAGTGAGGTGAAATGATAAAGCCACTTTTAAGGATCACCTCCTCAATTCAAACTTCAGTGTGTTGGTGCCATATCAAAGGAGGCACAGAAATTAATGAAGCCTAGGGAATAACTCTGTTACAGGCAGTCCTGGATATGATCCGTATTCTTGGATGAGGCAGTGATTTGAGTCCATCTATATATAAGGCGCTGAGCTTTGCATGCTGAGTTTAGATTGAGAGCTGTATGTCCTTACTTTATCCTCTGATGAGGCCGGTGTATGAGTGGCAGTATATGAGTCAGTTTGAGTGTCACATCTGCCCCAGGTGAAGCCACCTCCATCCTGACAGCATTCTCTCAGTTTTAACATTGCCCATTGGTGGAGAACACTGTGGCCATCCTGTAGCATAAATTTAGGTTTTTCCAGCACTTTTGCTGATCCCCACATCATTCAGTTATTGTATTCATCATCCTGTAGTCAAACACACCAGGGGATTCTAAATGGTGTGTAAAGAGAACATCTGTCTGCTGCAGGATAAGCACATCTGCACCCATTAATTTTTCATCATTTCCCCAAATCAGAGGTCAGATGTTCACAATGTGCTAATGTCCTGGCATCTCTCTCCCCTGGATGTCATGCTTCCGAAGCATATCTTACAATTATAAGAAAATGGTATGGCTCTGGCAGAGAACATGTAGACTTGTGGAGAGACTACCTCCCACTCTTAATGGGAATATATATATATATATATATATATATATATATATATATACACACACACATATATTAGAGGGAGACAAATACACTTTTAAAAAGATAGTATCTTCAAGAAGATGGAAACAAGGAATCAACTTGCAGCTTATTAAATACGGGATAATTATCTTTGTTATTTCCTACATGCTTGTTTAGAATAAAATAAACATGATTTTCTTTCTTGAGAGCTCCCTCTTTTGTATTGTTCCAAAATGTAATGGCCTGTAACATTATCTTCTTTTTCTTTCACCTGCCATCAGAACAGCTTACCAGCTATTACCTCTTTTTTCCTCTATGTATTTCTTGGTCTTTTATGTTTTATTTCATCTTTTATCTTTTTATTCCAAATGAGGAAAACAATGATCTGGTGCTTCCAGACACCTGCTCTTAGTACTCCACTTGCTCAGATTTTTTGATCCCTCCCCTCTCCTCCTGTTATATTGGGTTGGATACAAGGTAAGGAAACAATTTTCAGCAAGACAGATAATCATGACTTTGTACATGACTGGCAGGGATAAATGTCTGCAATGAGCTTAACAAACATTTGCTGTAGGGGAGGAAAACCCTCATGCAAATATTACCTTCATATATAGAAGCAAACTATTTTCAGAAACATTGCCTTGGTTAATTACCAATCTCATGGTGTGTTAAATATCTAAAAATAACTATTGATTGTCCTTCTTTGCAGAGAGTTGAAATAACAGCAGGAGGGCCAGGAAGAGAAAAGATGTTTTTAAAACTTGGATGGTTTCCCAGGATTTATTTATTTATTTATTTATTTATTTATTTATTTATTTATTTATTTTGGCTTCCCACTTTCCAAAAATACAAGGTAACTTCAGAGATTTCCCAAGCTGTCATAAGGTTTGGAGGGAGCGTGTCGGCATGCTCGTTGCCCCTTAGGAAACAGGCTCTCTGGTTTTCTTCCCAGCTTTGCAGTCCATGTAAGCATTTTGTTAACAGCAGGTCAGCTGTTCCAAATTCACAGGGGCTATCAACATAGACCTCGTTATCAAGGGTAAGAAAATGCTTTTTTTCCAACCTAGTTTTCTTGAAGTCTCCCCTTTGTTAGAAACCATGGCCATTAATGCTTTTATGAGTATATTTCATCAAAAACTTTCCTTCCTTAAGTTAAATTGCCTGGCTCCATTCCATGTTCTTCACAATGACTCAAAACTGCTGCCAACAGCAGGCACTGGCATCCTCAAGGTAATTATCCAGCGGACAGAGTCAGCACAGGCTTTTCTTTTCATAAAAAAGAAAAAAAATAGTAGTTTAGCATCCTGGCATCAGTTGAAGTATTTGAGTATCGGGTCTCTGTACTCTTTATCAATCAACCACTATAGACTTTCTGTTTGTTTCAGAGGTGCTGTGATCCAGGTGTTATAGGATTTAAAAGCAGAGATAACTGGCATTTCAGATGTGTATGGCATCCTACAGTTTACACAACATTTTCATAGTTGTTTTCCTTCCAAAAGCAGATTAGATAGTATATAAGATACAGTGACAAATCTATGGGGGGAGATTGAACTTATGCATGTTCACTTTTTTTTTTTAAATTGGGAAGGAAGCTAATATTTAGCATTGCACTAGGCATTGTAAATTTTTATATATGTTATCTCATTTTTCCTCAAAACAACCTTGCAAGATAAATTTCTCTGCCCAAACCAGCTTCCAAGAAATGAATAATTTGCCCTAAGTCACATATTTGAAGTTCTAATACCTGGTCCTTCCATTAAATCACACAGACTGATATTTGTTACAAATATATTCAGTAGGAATAAAGGAAATGTATCTCAGGGCACCCGGGTGGGTCCATTGAATAAGCATCTGCCTTTGATTCAGATTATGATCCTGGGGTATTGGAATTGAGCTCCTCATGGGGCTCTTTGCTCAACGGGGAGCCTGCTTCTCCCTCTCTCTACCCACCCATCCCCACTTTTGCTAGCTCTCTTTCTCTCCCGCGCGCAAATAAATAAGTAAAACCTTCTTAAAAAGAGAAAGAAAGAAAGAAAGAAGAAAGAAAGAAAGAAAGAAAGAAAGAAAGAAAGAAAGAAAGAAGAAAGAAAAGAAAAAGGAAGAAAGAAAGAAGAAAGAAAAGAAAAAAAGAAGAAAGAAAAGAAAAAAAGAAAGAAGAAAGAAAGAAAAGAAAGAAAGAAAGAAAGAAAGAAAGAAAGAAAGAAAGAAAGAAAGAAAGAAAGAAGAGAAAAGTATCACTGCTGAGGATCCACAGGATGTCTGTATTTCAGTGGTCCTCATACATTAGGATGTTAGTGAAGTCAGCAGTGGAGAGGGCCTGGTGGAATTTCATGTGCTGTGGGGATCTGCTGGGTCCTTAGCCCAGGTCCTTCTTCTCAGCCTCTTCACCTGACTGAGCACACATGAAATTCCCATCCTGATCTCCATGGTTACATGGATGTGTCCAGAAGACTGGGGAGTTTAGTAAGCAATCTAGATAACTCTGAGAAGCTTCTCTCTGGCAAAGTTCTGACCAATGATGAATAACAGACAGTCCTCCCAATGAATCCTTTCTCTTCTGTTTCATAAGCACTCATTCTTGGAAACAGACATAGTCCAATTTGAGAAGGAATTGGTTCTGCTCTGATAATTTACCCAAAAGGAATTGTACATAGGCTACAAAGTGAGTTTAACTCATACTAATATAACGGAATGTAAAGATACAAGTAACTTCCCAGTCAGAAAATGAACCTGCATTTCTATTACTAGTGGGACTCTGCATATTAAGATCTATTTCAAGGGTTGTTGCGTGATATGTGCCCAAAGCTCTAAAAAATTCACACTATTTTTCTCAGGAAAATAGAGTCTAGAAATATGTTAAAAAAAAAAAGAGTTTGGTAAAAATATTTTTTACGATTCAGTGGGTCATCAACACATTGTTTTCAGACCAAACTGTAGTTTTTAAATTATTTTACTGAGGTATCATTTATGTATGATAAACAATATATAATTAAAGTATACAACTCAATGAGTTTTGATTCATGTTTCTACCCATGAAACAATCAAGATACTAGACATTTCCCTCCCCTCCAAAAGGTTTCTCTTGCCCCTTGGGAATCCAATCTTCCCTCACTCTTGTCCTCAGGCAACTGCTATCACTATAGAGCACTTTGTATTTTATGAAATCTTAGGTAAATTGAATGATTAGTACATTACTTTTTGTCTGGATTCTTTTAGTCTGCACAATAATTTTGAGATTCATCCATGTCACTACATGTCACTAGATCATTCTTTTGTTTTGCTAAATAGTATTGCATTGTATGTATGTGCCATATTTTGTTTATTCATTCACCTGTGAATGGACATTTGGGTCACTAAGTTTGAGGTATTACAAAATATTCATATATAATAACTCTTTGTATGGACAGATGTTTCATTTCTCTTAAGTAAATATCTGAGCAATTAGAATGGCTTATCAATCGTGGTAGGTATATGTTTATTTCATTAAGTGAAAATTTTTACACCATATAAACAAAAAACAATAGTTAAATAAATTAATGATGCTATTCTCCAAATGGAGTGCAACGCAATATTTATTATTTACGAAGTATGGTGCTGAAGAATATTATGAACGTGAGAAAATATTTATAAAGCATTAATTGAAAACAACTTAAAATAGGCTCTCAAACAATGTGTATGATCTTTAGAAAAAAGATATGAAGCATGTACAATATTGTTAACAGTTGCTTTCCCAGAGGATAATTTTCATTTTTTTTTCCAGTTGCCTTCCCTTTCTAAATATTCTGAGGTGGAAATGTATAATGAGAAAAAAGCAAGTGTTTATGTAAATATATATGTAATATATATTTTCTTTTAGTCTTCCCAAAGGCTCACCTACCCTATGAAGGAAAGAACTTTCCTAGCACAGGAACTCTGGGGAAAGATGGTAGAGTCAGAATGAATGTTTAAAGATATCTGAGTTGCTTTACTCTTAGCCAAAAGGTAGATGATACCCAGCTATTCATAGACATATAAGTAATAGCCCTTAACTTCTTTCTGAAGCAAAGCGTCAGATGAACAAATAAATAAATTCTAAAATTCACCTACCATTTTACTGTGTACCAAGTGTTTTCCACATATATTAACTCTGGTTAATTCTAACAACTACCCTGTAAGTGATCCCAAAGGAGCGTATTACTAGGTAAGACTATATGTTTTGAGCTTAAAATTTGCCAGCAAATAAAGCTACCTCTTCAAGTGTTTTATTCAAAAGGATAAACTTTAATAAACATCACTTTATCATAGGCTTACTTTGCCTCTGTGCAGGCACATGTCCAGGTGCTTGAGAAAAGCCATCATGGTGCATGCCAGTGAAGGACATACTCTAAGATGCATTTGTACTGCTGTGAGCAATCATGGAGACATAAGTAGGAATCTAGGTTCTGGATTCTCCCTGTCTATAAACTTAAGCACAGAAGCAGATCCCTAAGTAAGAAGATGAAGGATGTTTTTTCTTCATATACATTCTCATTCCTTAAATCCATCATCTGTGCTTTCTCCTCATCTCTAATAGTGTTCTGCTCGGTGACTGATGAGTGACTCCAACTCTGAGACTTAAATTGAATAAACCCAGGTCAGTACCATGAAGGCTTCTCAGTGTTGAGTAGATTCTATAATGAATGCTCTCTCTGGTCCCTGCTCTGACCTACTTCAGAAAAGGGATTCTTCATTAACTTTTCACTGGGATATGGAGCTCACACATATGGAGCCACGTTAAAACAAAGCAAAGTCACCTGACTTTCTTCCTCCAAAATTCTGAATCCTTTATGATGTCCATCTCTATAGTTATATAATATATTGAATTTATTTTATTCAAGTTTGTACTATGATTTTATACAAAATTTTCCCCACCAAATTATATAAGCTCTCATTTCTCTTTCTTTCTCTCTCTCTTTTTTTTTTTCTTATCTCTTTCACCTCTGCATCATTTGTAGAAATTTGTAGAAAGCATTGTGGCTTTGTACATAGGAGGTGCTCAGTGTGTGTTCAATACGTTAGTTGAATTAAATTTGTTTCATTGATTCATAATCCATTTTACAAAATACGAACAGATTAATGGACCTTAATGAGCTGCTTTCATCATATTTTTTCTGGCATAATGATCTTCATGAGTGATCACATTGTCACCTAATGTGATAGTCCAATGTAGACAAAAACTTTCTATTAATTTTGGGGGTTTGCTCTATGTTGCCCCCAAAATTCTTCTTCCTCCCACCCCAACAAGAGAGATACCTGACAAAGTCTCAGCATCTTTAGTATGATCAGCACTATTTCTAGTTCTGACATGTAACTCCTCTCTGACATTTTATTCTGCTTGCAAGCTACCAAGTTATCCTAACACAGTTTTGTGGGTTGTCTGGTAGAAAACATACAACTTCTATGTCAGAAACAAAGGACATTTATTACTCATAGCAACAGCAAGTGCCAGAGTGTTAGCATTTATGCTGGTTCTCTGAGACACTGACACAAAGAGGTCCAAATGAAATCATCACACGCAATAGGTTCCATTATAAGAAAGGCATCCTGAGCTTAGGGAACTAGAATCTTTTATCATGGTCAGAAATCATGCCTGCTTTTGGCTCCAGAAGGAGACCTCACCTTTATCTTCCACGATTGTAAGTAATCATGTCCTTTGCTGTGGAGGGAAACACGCTCTCTACCATCCAAGGATGTTTGCTATGCAAGTCTAGAATGAAGGCCAATGTCTTGCTTCCCAAGTTGCACAGAAAAACAAGAGACTCATAGAAAATTATCTTAAACATTAAAAAATTACCTTAAAAAATTACCTCTTCTAGAGAATTTTCTGAGTCTCTCACTTCAATATCTACTCTAAGTAATCTGACCAGCAGGGGCTGGGACCAAATCCATTCAATTTGTCTCATATAGAATTTAATAAAGGTACTATTAACAGGACTCCAAGCAGCTGGATGAGACCAACCTTCAGTCATAACCTCAACGATGTCTCCCAGGATCCCAGATCCAGCCAGCTGAACAAACCACATAAGCCATCAGTGTTTACTTTAGAAAGTCAAGTGACTTTCTCTTTAAGGTTCTATATCGACTTTTCCACTTGACCTAAGACATTAATTAATGTACAACAGGATATATTTGCATGTTCCCAGATTCTGTGCCTTGGCCCATAAAAAGGAAGTCTAGAATAATCTCATAACCCATAATTGTTCTTATCAGTGATTTGGAGCTAAACTAAATGCTTTCTAGGGTAAAGTTTGTGTCATTGAGACAAATGTCTTATCACCTTTTTTTTTCTAATTGAGTGGCACCTATCATTATGGATAACTGTGTATCATACCATTAACTGTCTACAGAGTTAGCGTAAATAATGAGCCAGTTGTCTCTCCAAGAATTTCCTTTTGATATCTAATGGTAGCTTTACTTTAGACATCTTCCAGTCATCTAAGAGCTACATGACTTATTTTTGGTGTTTCCTTAAATACTTGAAGGTCTCTTATCACCAATAAGGTGCCAGTCATCATATTTTTGGAGTGGCAAGTTACTGAATCTCTGACTTTCTCACAAAAATTACGATCTTGAAGGCACAAATAGTACCACTTAAAAGAGTTAACAATTATTAGGGCCTACCAAGTGGACTCTATATCAGTCTGATGGCAGAGGTTGACAATACCTCCAGGATAGCCTCCCAGTCAGATGGCAGGTTTGGGTTTACCAGTTCAATTAAAATAAGTGTTTTTGAAGGGACATCCAAAAGCCATTCAATCAATCTGTCAGGTTTAACCACACCACAATGAGTGACTGAAAACAGGGTAGAGAAGACATCCTAAAGTGATGAGCAGTTAAACTGGGACCATCCGCTGCTGTCATCAGTCTCCTATGGACTTGTTGGTAAGTTTAAGAGAAAATGTGATCAAATTGTAGTCATGATTATCTCATCAGGAATGGCTGATTCAACACTCAATTAAATTTAAGGCACTTACAATAGTTTGGGAGCAGTGCAACAGGTGTTTTTCTTTATGAAGAAAATTCCAGAGACAACTCTGAAAGATGGAGATCATTAATATTTGCCCCCCCTCCAATATCTCTCAGGGTTTGAGATGTTCCCTCCCCTGTACCAGGACTGTTCTCGTTCCACGGCCACAGTAACATGACTTGTTCCCTACATGCACTCAGAACTTTTGCCTAAAAGAGGCAAGTGCAAACAAGAAAAGAAAATGTTTATAAATCTTACACAGATCTATTATGTCCCCAAATTTTGGCCCAGAGGGTCCTTCATATGGGAATTCAGCAAGCAATGTACTTGACCAAGTGTTTATTACTTTTAGGCTCTTGGACCCTGTCAACCCAAACAAGAGAATTTAAAGGCCTAAACCAGAATTCAGTTTCAGTCTCCTAGGTTACCTTTTGGTTGGACTGTCATTCAGAAGATGTGCTAACTGGGCTGACATCGGTTTTTTCATTAGGGAAAAGAAGTATCTTGCCCAAGAATGGTTATGGAAGAATCCCGAATTTTCAAAATATGTCTATACTATTTCCTATTTTATTCATACTGATCATTACCCAGAAAGTAGCTAAAAGAAAATGATCCCTCTCTAGGGAGAACTTATGAGGGACCAAACTGCCTTACTAAAGTATAGAGCAGGTAAAGGAGGTAGAGTCAGAAATCTTTTTGAGTCAACTTTTAAGGAGGCCATCCCAAGCTCAATAATAGCAGATAACTATGTATGCCAGGAATGTGGAAAGTCCATCAAATATCTTTACTATTAACCTTTGTCAAGTGGTTGTTGCAATGAAATATACACTACTGCTTCACATTTTTAGCCTAAAAATTCTCTGAAAAGCTGTAAACATGACACAGTTAGTTTCAAAGGCCACATGGTGAGGCCCAGGTCAGCTGATTTTTCCCACACAACCACACAGTTACCTGAATCAGCAACATAAAGTCTTTTGCACCCAGTCTACAGTGGTAAATGTGTTGCTATGTATGGTATGATGGTAGAACCAGGCAGATTTGGTGATTTGTGTAGTTCAGGCTGTAGAAGCAGCTTGATTACAGTTGCCTTATCAGAGAACAGGTCCTTACCATGAGCATCTTTGTGAGTGACACAGATGGTTCAATCAGCAGGCCCCAAAGTGCCTTTAATCTGCTCCAAAGGATGCCTTTAATTTGCCCCAAAGGGTGTCTTTAATCTGTCTGCCTCTGGTTTTCCAAGGGGCAGACCAAACAGCCAGACCACTGGCAACAGCTCAAGAATCAGTAAAAATACAACAAATTCATAAAGGCAAGTATTGGCCAAGGCTATGAGAACAACCCCGTGTCCTGTCCCCTGGAGTGGAAGAGTTTAAAGTGGAACAACCACATCCATTTTCCCTGTTAAGCAGCTGGTACAAGCAGCACAGTGGATGCCATCAAGGGCCAGCTTAGCCAAGCCATCTGTCAATCGGGCCCGATCATTTAGAAAATCAAAAGTCCCATTGAGCCAATGACTTTGCTGCAGACACTGGAGTTGGGAGTGAAATTTCCCCCAAATGGAATGGCTGTTACTCTTTCATGAAAACTAAGATACTGGTAGAGCCAGGCCCCCTATTCTTGAATACGCCATTTCCAGTTGAAAATTGGACCCCTCCCACCTTATCAGTCAGCAAGTGTGAATTGATCCAATCCAAAATAGAAACATCAGGCTGTAGAATATCAAATTCTCTGTGAGTTAAGGTTTGCTTTTGACAAAAGTCCAATAATAGTCAGCTAATAGCTGCTTTTCAAAGCAGAGGCAACATATCCAAAATGTTTCCAGGTAGAGGCTGGCTCCCTTTGCCGCAAGCTCCAATTAGTAAATTTGTAAGTCATGAAGACTTGTAATTCAAAGTAGTCTTTAGACTTAAGGGACCCCAAAGGTATGAGTATCTCTCTACGTGCAACAACTCCTAGTCAAACTAATCCTCTCTGTCATTTATGGGACAGAGAAAAGCACATAACACATCAGTTGTTCCAATGCATTCACTGAGTGCATTGACTCCTCCCAAAGCCCCATCCATACAGTCATGTCAGCATTTCTTTTCCACTGATCTTTCCCAAAACCCATGAGTTGAATTCAGGGAAATGCTGCCTCCCCCCTACCCTCCGCCCTCCTCCCCCCTTGGGAGAATGGTGTAGAATGGTGTAGAATGGCAAGATTGGGTAGAATGGTGGCTTGGATGTCTTTATCAACAGAACAATAGGAGTTTAAGTCAGTCCACCCAGATGTTCCTTACCACACTGACGTGTTAGGGATAGCTATATATGGCCTTTGATAGTCATTGAGGACAGAGAGACCTCAGCCCTACTTCTAATCATCTTCTCCTTAAAGTAGCTGGGTTTGGAGTAGAGTATGAAAGTCTAGATGGCACTAATCACAAGGTATGTTTGTTTTCAGTTTTGAGAAATATGGTGGCAGCTTGCGACTCAACCAAATGAAATTCCAATGTTTTTTATCCACTAAAAGTCCATCTATTTCAGCTTTGGGAACCCTTTGACTCAGCAGCCATAGGAGCATTATCTCCTATCTAGGACCTTGGGTTTATGTTTTTGTGAACTTGGGCTTGATTTGCATAGTAGCACCTTTTTTTTTTTGATAGATAAGATATGAACATTTATTAAACAATTTCCTTATTTACGGATACTGTATCAGTTTCTACTTCTTAAACAGATAAAATTTTTGTTCTTTTTATGACAGTTTTATTGATGTATAATTCACATGCCATAAAGTTTATCTTTATAAAGTATGCAACTCAATGATTTTTTCATATATTTAGTAGAGTTGTGCAACCATCACCACAATCAATTTTGAAACATTTTCTTCACCTCAAAAAAGTCCTCAGACACATTAGCAGTCACTACCCATTCACCACTACCACCACCCCCACTCCCAGCACCTGACAACCACTAATCTATTTCCTGTCTTTATGGATTTGCTTATTCTGGACATTTCTTATGCAGGCTTCACCTGCTATCCAAAAGTAGAAGGTTCCTATGAAACTTTTGTAAGCCAAAATGGCCTAAAGCAAAGAAGCAATTACCATTTCATGAAAGTGAAAATCCTCTTCAGATTTCTTTCAGTTACCAAAAACAGAATCTAACAAGGGTATTTTACACAAGTGTTGTGGCATAAAGCCGACTTTCAAAAAAAAAAAAAAAAAAAAAAGGCGACTTTCGGAATACAAGAGAACCCTGTAAACGGAATTATATGGTGTGTGGCCTTTTGTGTCTGGGTTCTTTCACTTACAATAAGGATTTCAAGGTTCAGCCATATATTTTTTTTTTGCAGTATTTTAGTATGGAGGTGTAATTCACACAACATAAAATTCACCATTTTGAAGTATACGATTCAGGGGTTTTTAGTATATTCATAATGTTGCATCTATCACTGCCATCTAGTTCCAAAGTAAGTCCATCATCCCAAAGGGAAACTTTGTCCTTGTTAGCAATTCCCCCATTCTCTCTATCCCCTGGCAAGATTCAGCTGTGTTCTCCCATGTGTCAATACTTTATTCCATTTTATGGCCAAATGTTCCATCATATGAATACCATGTCTTATTTACCCATTCATCAACTGATGGACATTTCAGGTTTTTTTTCTACTTTTTAGCTATTATGAGCAAGGTTGCCATGAACATTCATGTACTAGTTTTTGTGTGGACATAGATTTTCAATGTTCTTGAATTTATGGCTAGGTGTGGAAGTATTGAGTCATTTGGTAGCTTAATATTTAACTCTTGAAGGTGCTACCAAACTATTTACCAAATCAGTGGTTTTACCATCCCACCAACAACAGATGAGGATTCTAACTTCTCTGCACCTTTACCAATCCTTCTTATTATCAGTCTTTTCGATTATAGCCATCCTAAGGTGTGTGATATCCTATCTCATTCTGGTTTTAATTGCAATTTTCAAATGACTAATGATATTGAGCATCATGGCCTGTGCTTATTTATGCTTATGTATCTTCTTTGGAGAAATATCCATTTATGTCCTTTGCTCATTTTTTAATTGGAGTATTTATCCTTTTATTATTGAGCTGTAGACATTCTCTATACAATCTAGATCCAAATCCCTTATTGATATATAATTTGCAAATATTTTATCCCGTCTGTGGGTTTCTGCATCTTCTTGGTGGTACCCTTTGAAGCACAGAAGATTTTAATTTTGATGAAATTCAATTTATCTTTTTTTCCTTTTTCTCGTGATGTCTTAGCAAAGAAATCTTTGCCTAGCCCAAGGTCATGAAGATTTACTACTATAATTCCTTCTAAGAGTTCAAAATTCTAGTGTATACATTTAGGTTTTGATCCATTTTGAGTTATTTTTCTTTATGTGTAAGAAAAGGGTCCAATTCCATTCTTTTTACACATGAATATCAGTTGTCCCAGCACTTTTAAAAATTGAATTGTCTTGTTTATCCATGTTGAAAATCAACTGACAACTAATGTAAGGGTTTATATTTTTTAATTTTTTTAAAGATTTTATTTATTTATTTATTTATTTATTTATTTATTTATTTATTTATGAGAGAGGCAGAGACACAGGCAGAGGGAGAAGCAGGCTCCATGTAGGGAGCCTGACGTGGTACTTGATCTTGGTCTCCAAGATCACACCCTGGGCTGAAGGTGGCGCTAAACCGCTGAGCAACCCGGGCTGCCCTATATTTTTTTTTAAATGTAGTAGTAGCACCTTTTTTTTTTTTTTTTTTAAAGAGCCCATCTTAATCCCAAGCATTTGCTGCTTCATTGTCATAGTGACATCCTGTAAATTCTTGCCAGATTTCAATACAAGGGACAAGAGAGTTTTCTAGGACAATGGGGCTGATCATAAGAATGTATTTGAATTCCTTTGGGACAGTTTCTCATTCTCCAGTTTAGGTCACCTTCATCAGCATTGAAACCCTTTTTGGGGAAATAAGAGCCCAAGTATTAATCACTGCCTTATCTATAGTTTTCTACACGATTTTGTCTCTTTTGGGGAAATCTCCCCAAGGAACTAAACAACCCTATGGCTGCCAAGTCCTACTGCAAAGAACTCTGAGACTTTTTACTGTCATTTTCAAATAGATCTAAGGTTTACATAAAAGGCTGCAGAAGGGCTGAGCTATAAGATGATCTTACTATTACCTTTCTTTCTTCACAAGCATTATGTGTTCTTTACTATCAAGAGAATCAGCCAAAGTTCTAACAAATCACCTAGATTCTGACCATAGTGGCCCTAAATGTCATGATTGCATAGATGCATGTCTCCATAACTGTTAAGGGTCTGAAATGTTATCTTACTTACTAGCTAACAAGTTAACCTGCTACATTTTCATAGATGCTAGCAGAAGACATGAAACCACTAAATCAGAGACCAAGGATAGTTAATACTCACAGCAATAGCACTAGTCCAAGTAATAGCATTGGTTCTAGTTACCCATGTCTTATTCCTACTTGGTGATGCAAAGAGGGATATATGACATCTTCACAAGCAGTGGATTACATTCCATGAGAGAAACCCAGAGCTTTGGGAACCTGATCCTCTACAATGACCATAAACATGTTTACCCTTTGTTCTTGAGGGAAGCACTCTCTTTACGTTTCAAGACTTTAATTAAACCTACCTTTTGTTCCAGAGGAAGACACCATCTCTATCTTCTAAGGCTGTTCACTATATAAACATCTTTAAAAAGATAGTTTGAACAAAGGTTGGTCAATGTGCAGAAATGTAGTCCCATAAAAAATGGTCTCTCAACAGACAGCGACTGACCAAATTCAGTGTTTTTCTCCTGCTTGTGGGATCCCTCCTAAGCTTTTATTGTAAAAACATTAAACGTGATTCTCCACAGAATAGTAGTAAGGTGTGGGGCGATACCCTATTTTGCTGATTCTTTTTCTTATACATTTTTCCAACACAGCCTATTCAGTGCCTAAACCAAGTGCTTTTATTGTGGTATTATATGTTTTATAAGAGTCCTAGTTTAACAACTCCTCTTCTGAAAGACTTTAATGTATCTTTGGATGTAAAGGAGGGAAAGTGAGAGGTGTGTGTGTGTGTGTGTGTGTGTGCACGCACACACACACACAGGCACATATACTGTTTTTCCTTAATACTATTTTTTAAGAGAAGTTTTAGGTTTATAATAAAATCTGGAGGGAGATATAAAGATTACTCATATACCTTTTGCCCCCCTATATGCATAGCCTCCTCCATTACTAACATCACTCACCAGAAAAGTGCTTTTTTTTTTTTACAAAGGATGAATCTACATTGACAAATTATAATCACCTAAATATCACAGTTTATGTTAGGATTCATTCCTGGTATTGTACAGCCTATGGGTTTGGACCAATGTATTATCACGAATCCATCACTATAACATCACACAGAGTATTTTCACTATCTAAAATCCTTTGTGCTCCACTGATTTTACTGTCTCCATACTTTTGCCTTCCTCAGAATGTCACATAATTTGGAATCATACGGTATGTAGCCTTTTCAGTTTGACTTCTTTTATCTAGTAATACACATTTAAGGTCCCTCTATGTCTCTTTATGCCTTAATAGCTCATTTCTTTTTAGTCTGAATAACATTCCATTGTCCAGATGTGCCAAACTGTTTATCCATTTACCTACCAAAGGGCATCTTGGTTGCTTGCAAGTTTGGGACAGCTATAGATAATGCTGTCATAAACATCGTGTGTATAGGTTTTTGTGTGGACATAAGTTTTCACCTCCTTTGGGTAAATACCAAGGAGTGCAACTGCTAGACTGTATGGTAAGAGCAGGTTTAGTTTTGTAAGACACCACCAAACTCTTTTCCAATGTATCTCCCCATTTTGCATTCCCTACAGCAGTGAATGAGAGTTCCTGTTGCTCTACATCCTCACCAGCATTTGGTGTTGTCCGTATTCCAAATTTTCACCATTCCCATAGGTGGATAGTGGTATTTCATTGTTGTTTTAATTTTCATTTCATTCATGACATATGATATCAAGCATCATTTCATATGCTAATTTGCCATCTATATGTCTTCTTTGGTGAGGTGTCTGTTAGAGTATTTGACCCATTTTTTAATTGGGTTGTTTGTTTTCTTGTTGTTTGTGGTTACCTTTTGAATTCTAGGACTCTGCATTTTTACGCTTTGCTTCTTATCAAAGGGTGCTGTTTTTCTTCCTTTTTCCCCAAGTTTTGTTGAGTCTTTCTTTTATTCTCTCTCTCAGAGTCTATATTTGAAGACTGAACCTTCAAACTGCACATACTTTTAAGTCCTTCCCTTATAATCTGTGCTCTGATCCACCTATATAATTTTTTTTTTTTTAGTAATTTTAGACTTAAAGTAGACTCAGGCTCTCTAGTGGTATGTTGAGATTGGCCCAGAGCTCCTTCACTGTCTTCCCTTTTCTGTCTTCTTTGCAGTTTTTCTTAGCCTCTCTTTGCATGCCAAAAACCCTACTGTGGAGGACAGGTGGTGTGGGAGTCTGAGAAATAGTACACCCAAATTTGGTCATTTTTCTTTACAGATATTTTGCAGTTTGGACATCCTCTGTCTCTAAGTTCTGCTAAAGACATTGTTTTGGTGTCAACCTATCTTTCCCTTTTTATTATTCTATATGTTTTCTGAAGGAAATATTGGAGGATAGGAAGGTAGGCTACCACCTTTGCTTCCAGTTACCTGGAAGTCCTAGACAATTTATTAAAACATGGATTGAAATATGGATTATTAAAGCACTTTTAGAGTTTCTGATTCAGTAGGTCTGGGGAGGGGCCTGTGAATTCCTAGGTAATATTTAATGCTGGTGGTCTAAGAACCACACATTGAAAGCACTTTTCTGGTGTAAAACAGCTACTTAAGGAAAATGAAGCAAGAGGAAAGGATTATCCTCCATAACAAGGAGTGTACATCTGACCTCAGATTACATTACACTTAAACTGATTGCTTCTATCTGACATGGCTTCAGAAAAATATATATAGCCAAATTATTTTAGGAATTTAGAATATGAAATTATAGTGTAGAAGAGGGAGCTGAAACTGAAATAGTAACTATGGAGTTATAGTTGTGAGTCCATGAGAATGGTATCATCAGAGCTCAAAGTTTGAGGGAACAGACATACAGAGAGAAAGGACAGAAGATGAGAGTGACACAAGTTCATATCTTGAAATAATGATAAAGGCAATAAAGAAAATGAAAAAGGTTTACATAAACAAAAGTAAGTGATACAGAAGTGGGGTTAGGCAGTGGGGCAGACAGTTTGAGATTTGTATAATTGATAGGCAAACAAATATTTGTATAAATAAAAATAAATAAATAAATAAATAAATAAATAAATAAATAAATAAAGGCTTCTCTGAAGAGGTGATGTGTGAACTGAGAAGTAAATGATTAGCAGCAGCCAACCATGCAAAAAATCAAGAGAAGAGAATTTCAAGGGGGATACCAAGTGTGAATGTCTTCAGTGGGAATATAAATAATAAAAATGACAGCCTTGAATCGACATTTTCATAGCTCCCTGACCTCTCTCATTGCTAAATCAGTCACCATGGCCAGAGAATTAGGATCCTATTTGAAGAAGGAGGAAGTCTGGAAATAGCCACTGGGAATATATTGGAAGCCCTGTAACCAGTCCAATATATACCTAATATATTGTATCTCTTCTCAGTGTGTGCGTGCATGTGTGTGTGTATGTACATTGTGTGTGTTTCCTATACATACAATTTGAAAAATGTCCTTGTTTATCATAATACAGTGTTTAATATACAACCACAAATTGAGCTTCTCCACTAGAGAAAAGCCAAAACCATGTCCACCTTCTACATCTTATTTTCTTTTTTTTAAAGATATTATTATTATTGTTATTACTATTATTTTTGAGAGAGAGTGTGTGCAGAGGGAGGAGTAGAGGGAGAGGGACAAACAGACTCCATGCTGACCATGAAGCCTGATGAGGGGCTTGATCCTAGGATCCTGAGATCATGACCTGAGCTGAAATCAAGAGTCAACTGCTTTACCCACTGAGATATCCAGGTGCCCCTACATTTCATTTTCAAATGTAATCAGATCTCATATACATTCCTCAGAATTTTTCAATCTTTGAGCTACAATTGCAACGATCTTTAATTCTTCCAATTTACAAGATATACAAAAAGATCATCACATTAAAAATTCCCATGTTATGAGAAAATGCTCCGCATCACTGGCCATCAGGGAAATACACATCAAAACCACAATGAAATACCACCTCACACCAGTGAGAATGGGGAAAATTAACAAGGCAGGAAACAACAAATGTTGGAGAGGATGTGGAGAAAGGGGACCCTCTTGCACTGTTGGTGGGAATGTGAGCTGGTGCAGCCACTCTGGAAAACTGTGTGGAGGTTCCTCAAAGAGTTAAAAATAGATCTGCCCTATGACCCAGCAATTGCACTGCTGGGGATTTACCCCAAAGATACAGAAGCAGTGAAATGCCGGGACACCTGCACCCCGAATGTTTATAGCAGCAATGTCCACAATAGCCAAACTGTGGAAGGAGCCTCGGTGTCCATCGTAAGATGAATGGATAAAGAAGCTGTGGTTTATGTATACAATGGAATATTACTCAGCCATCAGAAACGACAAATGACGTGGAGGGACCTGGAGGATATTATGCGGAGTGAAATAAGTCAATCGGAAAAGGACAATCATTATATGGTCTCATTTATTTGGGGAATATACAAAATTAGTGAAAGGGAATAAAGGGAAAGGAGAGAAAATGAGTGAAAATATCAGTGAGGGTGACAAAACATGAGAGACACCTAACTCTGGGAAATAAGCAAAGGGCAGTGGAAGGGGAAGTGAGTGGGGGGTTGGGGTGACTGAGTGATGGGCACTGAGGGGGGCATTTGGCAGGATGAGCACTGGGTATTATGCTATATGTTGGCAAATTGAACTCCAATAAAAAAAAATTTCAAAATAGGGCTTATCTCAGAAATACAAGATTGTTTTAACACTCAAAAATCAATCAATACAATTCACCATATGAATGGACTAAAAAAGAAAAATACTATGTAATCATTTCAATAAAAGTAGAATTATTTTCAAAAAAAATTAAAAAATTAAAAAATAAAAATACCCATGTTAAAAAGCAGAACATATAGAGCAATATCTGGTACCATAACCTCCTTTCTAGGGAAACAGGCTTATTGATGAAATAACCTGGCCAGCCTCAGTTTTATTCTTTGAAAAGATTTGTCTTGTCCATTACCCTTCATGGCTAAGAAGGGGCACAGAACAGGGCTTTTCTATTAGAGACCATTCTCCTTTAGCACCTCCTTTATTGTTGGCACAATTGTAGAAACCCAGAGGTTGCCTAAAAGAAGACTAAAGTTATAGACCTTAAAATATGGGCCTGGCTGAGCCAATGGTAAGCACAAGAAGTGAGAGTGGACATCAGCTATGGTTAATTTACCTCTTACACAGAACTTGGTCCTTTTAAACCAAACCGTGGCTCATGTAAGCAATGGCTATTGCTCTTTGTAGTCTGTAGGAAATCATAGGTGTTGAATTCTGCAATACAATAAAAACAAGAGTAGAAATGCTTCTTAAATATTCATAATTTTGCCATTATGGATTTACTATTCATGAGCATATTTTGACTTTCAGTCTTTGAATATAGATTTTACCTGTAGAAAAAAAGAAATTTTGTAAAAGGGTCTCTTTCTTTTAATTCTTTCTTTCTTACCATGGGGATGGTGGTGGTAGTATCATTTTCCTTCCTAACCAACTTTAATGAGTTTTTCATTTATAGACCACTCTGAGGGTGGGTGGTGGGAAAATACCACCAACACAGGACCCTATAAAAAGGAAAAGAGAAAATGCTCTATGGAATTTAATTCTAATATAGATCCTGGATATACGTTTTGTAAAATCCATAACACACACACACACACACACACACACTCACATACACACATAACATAAAGTTGATCTAGTAATCCATCCAAATAAATCAGTACATGTCAGTATGCCTCAGACACCTAATTTCCAGTTGGCTATTTTATCTAGATGTTAGCCAGTAGCTCTGATTTTTTTAAAGCACTCCTATTTATCTTTTTCTAGTCCAGTGATTTGTAAAATTCATAAACATAGAATCATGTGTATTTAATGAAATGCACACAAACTCCCAGTAAATAAAACAAATAAAATCATATTTATTAGTATATTTTACACTTACAAATATAAACTAAATTCAACTTTATAACATGTACTTGTAAAGCTAACTAATAAATAAAGCTAATTCATAGGTCATGTTTCAATGTTACATGACATATTTGAATGTGCATATTTTCTTTTTAATTCAACTTTTAAAACAGTTTGAAATAAAGTATAAAAAGGAGGTTTAAATAATCTGTAGAACCTATAAAAACCTCTGAGGAATAAACAGTTTGAAAGGCACAGTCTATATTGCTATATCTTGTCACATATTTCACTTAGCAAGTTTCTGCAAAGCACTGGCTGTACTAGTTTAACATCCTTGCAGTATAAAAAATTGTCTTCCTCTAGGTCCTTTAAGAGAAAAGTACCTTCAGAGCTATTAATTCACTTTTTAAAATTATCCTGGTTAGATAGTGACTCCAAAAGCCATCAATAACTAGTAGATGCCCAGGAACCACTGATCATAGTTTCTCTCATATTTCCCTGTAAGACACTCTTCTTAGAAATTTGCCAATATGGAGTTTGCTATTTTCAATTTTCCATTGCTATAATACTGTTAAATGTTAATATACAAGAGAATATTTGATATCCTATATGAACTAGCTCACATGCATGTTTATATAGGAAACTGGAACTCTGGATGGGGTTTGTGTGTGTGTGTGTGTGTGTGTGTGTGTGTGTGTAAGGAGACATTTGGACAACCACTGATAAAATGAGAAGCAAAACATCAGTAACCTCCTAATATGGAAAGATTTGGACATTCCTTGAGCAAACATATCAGATAACTAAATACTTGGGATATTTTGACTCTGATTTTATCTAAAGGGGGAGATTATAGAACCTAATTAATACAATACAACAAAATAAACATGATTTAGGACTCGCTGAAGGATTAGGTCACCTGAGTTAGAGCTCATATTGGTTCTGTGACTTTGGTGATCAATCTAATTTCTCAGAGCATCATCCCCTTTTCATTTGCATAATGAGATTGTTTAACAAGCTGTGGGCCTCAGTAGGAATCACCTGGGGTGTTCTTAAAGAAGCTGATTCCTGGGGCTCATTTCCCATGAAACAAATCAGAGTTTCTGGAGCTGGAGCCAAATTTTGGTGTTTGGTATTCTTTTTCCTAGGTAATTCTAATGTACAACTGGATTGAGAACCATTGCTTCTCCCTAGAGTCTCTTTGACTACTAAGATCCTATTTTTCATTAAGTTTCTTCTCATATTCCAGCTCAATGTCCCATAGACTTTAATAAGCATCAGAATCAACTGGGGGGTTTACTAAAGTGCAAGTGTTGGGTCCCATCCCCAGTGTTTCTGGTTTAGGAGGTTGGAGATGGAGCCCAATAATTTGCTTCTCTAACACGTTCCCAGGCAATGCTGGTGCTACTGGTCTGAACACTGTACTTTGAGACTTACTGCTCCAGCCCTGGGCTAACTCAGGCTTATTCCACAAGGTATAAGTGAGCACACATACATTCTGTTTAGAAGCATGGACGTTTTCAGTTTTGCAAGCAAGCTTTGAGACCATCTCATGAACACTTCATTCAGTTGTAAGCTGAAATAAATGGAGGCCCAGAGAACTGAGTAATTAATAAGGTCATGCAAAAAGACTCTGTGGCTATTAGAATCACTGTCCCCTGTATCTTTTCCAGTGCTTCAGAGAGGGAGAATATTTTCTCCCTAAATAATTGCTGTCAGTGGGGCACCTGGGTGATGTAGTCAGTTAAGCATCTGACTCTTGGTTTCAGCTCAGGTCATGACCTGAGGGTTCTGAGATTAAGCCCCACTTCCAACTCCATGCTCAGCATGGAGTCTAGGAGAGATTCTCTCA
This sequence comes from Canis lupus familiaris, assembly GCF_011100685.1. Classification (NCBI taxonomy): domain Eukaryota; kingdom Metazoa; phylum Chordata; class Mammalia; order Carnivora; family Canidae; genus Canis; species Canis lupus. Next base: position 29,869,079 of record NC_049237.1, read on the forward strand.
CTTTTCTCTCTGTCCCTCCCCTCCCCGCTCTCACCACCCTCCCCGCCCCACCCCCGCCATGCACTTGCTCTCTCTCTCTCTCTCAAATAAATAAATAAACCTTTAAAAAAGGAATTGTCGTCAGGGACAGCAATCTTCTTAATAAATGTTATTAATTAATGAGTTCATGATAGCTGGGTTCGATGAGTACCTATTTTGTGTCAGACAGTGTGCTTAAGATGCATCATCACATTCAAAAATAAAACTTAACTGAGGTCTTCTTATGTGCCAGGCACTGTCCTAAGTTGCTGTCCATGGATCGGTCCATTTAATTTTCATGAAAGCCCTCCAAGGTAAATAATATTAACTCCTCTGTGTAACAAATGAAGAGGTAAAGCAGGGGAGGATCAGTAACTTGCCCAAAGTTACAGGTCCAGATTCAGGGAGTCGACTACACTGTTCTTCCACCTTCCTGGCATTTAATCCTCCCAACAACCCTAGGATCTTTATTAAAACCTGTCATTTTACAGATGATCAGACAAGGTCGGAGGGTATACAACTTGTGGTTACTAAATTGCTTGCTAATAAACTGATAAAGATAGTAGTTGAAGTTGATGAACTTTAAAATCTCGGCTTTCCCCACTATGCCAGCTCCTTAATCTGCACATAGACATTAAGGTTAGGACCAGGCAGACAATGCCAAACCATGGAACTGAGCAAGCTGGACTTGTTGCCTTATCTTTGGGCGAAAGTGCAAGTATTTCTCTCAGCTTTCTGTTTTCCAGTAGTGATTACACGAAAAAGTGGTATGAACAGACATTGCTGACAAATTTGTTCCTCCCACTATTCATTAGTGTTTTGTCACACAGCTTGACCTGAGCATCTCTTCCCCTGTTTGGCTTCTATGGGACATGTGTCAAACACAGCTGGAGGGGGAGTCACATTGACTTGATGACTTTGCTTTGCTGCACAGGTTTTTCTCCTTTCCTCACCAAAATTAGGCTTCCATTACTTACTAAGCAGTAACTATTTAGTGAATGCCTACTATATTCCTGGCACCATACTACTCATTACTGAGATAGAAAATACTGAGACTTTATGCGTTTTCACAGTCTGGGTTTCTGGTTGGGAAACCAAGAAGAATTAATGAACAAAACAAAACTAAATATGTCAATGAAAAGAACTGGAGAGTGAAACAGGCCAATGTTCAGTATAAAAAATGGGTGCAGAGGAATCTGAGAACTGAGAAATGATAGAAGCTAGAGTTACCATCTGAAAAGGCACAGCAGAGGTCTCCAACATCAATGAAATAGCTGAAATAGTGTCAATAATGGTAATCTTTCAAAGAGAAAGGCTACACAAAGGGGAAGGTGAGGGAGATCATTTAATGAGAAAAGAAAAGCCTGACAAAAGTGTGTAGTGGGGCTAAGGCAAACACCACCATATCATCTGATTTAGATACTAAATAGACTCTCTTGGAGAAAAGTCTTAACAAAAAGAAGGAAACATACACATAAATGCATCTCTCACAACCCCTCCTTTACTATCAAACAAAACTCCACTGAAGAATCTGACAGAAGAGTTGTGGTTGAACTAATATTCTTATAAAACACTCAATACCACACAAAAATTAAACAAGAAAATCAACAGACCCATACAGTGGTATTGAAAAAAGTCAGTACACCTCAATTTTAGAAGCAAATACCACTCCCCCACAAAAAACCCAATCACAAAACAGAAGGAAACTGCAAAATGACATTCTAAATAGAACTAAATATACTGAAGCAGGCATTTAAGGACATGAAACAGTTTTCAACATACAAGAACTTGAATTGTGCACTCATATACCGTTCTTGAAGTGTCTGCAAAGAAAAAGCTTTACCTATTAAGGATATGACTTTTTCTTTAAAGATTTATTTATTTATTTTAAAGAGAGAGCATACAAGTTGGGGGAAGGGGCAGAGGAAGAGGGAAAAAGAGAATCCTCAAGCAGACTCCCCACTAAGAGCAGAGCCCAATGCAAGGCTCCATCCCAGGACTCTGAAATAATGACCTGAGCTGAAATGAAGAGTCAGACACTCTATTAACTGAGTCACCCAGGAGCCTCAAGGATATGACTTTTAAAACTTCAGTGAGAAGTCTGATGGTGAGCACTTTAAAATACAGAATGTTTGTCAGTTTCTCAACTTTGGGCCTATTGACATTTTAGGCTGGGTAATTTTTTGTTTCAAGAACTCCCCTGTGAATTATGGGATATTTAGCAACATCCCTAGCCTATATTCAATATTCACTAGATGCCAAGAGCAACGCCATCCTCTGCCCACTTTCATAACCAAAAATGTCTCCAGATATTGCCGAGTATCTACAGGTAGGCTAAATTATTCTCAGGAACTACTGAGGTACATCTAAGATGAAAACATCAGCAGGGATGAAAATGGAAGGTCAATATACAATATTATATATTATGATAAAGTAGAAATAATGGAAAGAGAATGGTGCACCTGGGTGGCTCAATCAGTTAAGCATCTGCATTCAGCCTAAGGTCCTGGGATAGAGCCCCAAGTCAGGCTTTCTGCTCAGCAAGGAGTCTGATTCTCCTTCTCCCCCACCCTGCTCATGTTCTCTCTCACCATCTCTCTCTCTCTCTCTTTCTCAAATAAATAAATAAAATCTTTAAAAAATAATAGAGAAATAAAGTAAAATAATTAATTGCTGTATGGGCAACAGGTAGGAGTTAAAGGATGCCAATAAAAACCAGATAGAAGATTAAATAGTAAAACAATAGACCAAGTGTTTTAAAAATATAAGCACAAAACTAAAATAATAATACAAATATATTTAAATCCAATTTTTAAAAGATTATTTGTTTACTTATTTGAGAGAGAGAGCATGAGCAAGGGTAGGGGCTGAGGATTAGAGAGAATTTCAGGTAGACTCCACACAGCTCAGAGCCCAAAGTGTAGCTCCATCTCACCACCCTGAATTCATGACCCGAGCCAAAATCAAGAATCAGACAAGAATCAGACAACTGACTGAGCCACCCAGGCATTCCTATATATCAATTTTTTAAATTATAAGACAAAAGACACAAATATTACAAAGGCAAAAAATGGAAAATATAGTTAAATAAACAGTTTAAGAATACTAACACCAAACATATTAGTCATATCAATTTGAAAAACAGCCTTAACACACATACTAATTGAAGGAGATTTTAAGTGTGTCTCATAAACCCCAAGTGTATTCTGGATACAAGAACCAAATTTAAAACAAGGAAAAGAAGCAGAAATAAATAAGTGGTAGACAAAGGTATATCAGGCAAATGGAAAGAAAAAGAGATGAGGAATAATGATCCTGACATCAAACAAAGAAGTCAAGCCAAAACAAACAATAAGTAAAGGCACTTTTTAATGCTAAACATGACAGGTCCCAAAGAAAATATAAAATTGATGAATAATTGTGCACAAAACAACACAGTCACCATCTTTATGAAGAAAAAAATACAGAAGGTGCAAAAAGACATAGATAAAAACCCACTAAAAATACAAGACTTGAATACATCATTCACAATGCAAGTCGGATGAAGCAAATAAAAACTGAAAAAGAGAGAATACTTAAAGAACACAATCAAGAAGGTAGAATTTATAGGTATATATTAATCAGTGCAATCTGATAATATAGGAAGAAACTTCTCAAGGACTCATGGAACATTCACAAGAATTAACCAAATATTAAGTAACAAAAAGCTGGTATGTACAGATAGTAGAAATATTACAGTATAGTAAAATTAGAAGTTATGAATAAAAACACAGAACAGCCCTTACACCTGGAAATTTTTTTAGCCATTAAAAATGACTCTTCAATTAAAGAATACAAACTGTAATTATAGTTTTTAAAATTTTTTAAAATTTAAAAAATTTTTAAAATGAAACTGAAAATGCTACATACCAGAATTTTTGGAATACATTTAAAGCAGTGATCAGAGTAAACTTCATTGCACTAAACATTTTCATCACTAAAATAAAAGAATAAAAATAAATGGATTCAATTACCATATCAAGAAACAAAAAAGATACAACAAACCAAAAGAAAGAACAAGAGAAAAAATAAAGATAAAAACAGAAATAAATAAGGTCATATAGACCTAATCGACACACACAAAAAAATAGACAAACCACTAGCCAACTTGGAAGGAAAAAGAACAAGATTGCAGTATGTCTAATAGGAAATGAAATGGAGACACAACCACAGAAATTTAAAAATAAATTCATAAAGATACTACTTTGCAGATGCCTTTACAAGTAAATCCAATATTCCAGGAATGCCATGTAGATTTAATACTAGAAAGTCCACTGATATCATATATTAATATAGCCAGAAAAACAATTGTGTAATTATTTCTATATGTGCTGAACACTCCATTAACAAAATTTGACACTCATCCATGATAAAAACATACAAGGAAATAGGAATCAATTTAATATAATGATAAAATAAAGCCAATATTTTACTTAATGCAAAAGCATTAGAGGCATTTCCACTAGAGTCAGAAACAAGTCAAGGATGCCTACTATCTCTGCTGCCTTTCAACACTATATTTGAGATATTAGCCAGTTCAGTTGGATAAGAAAAAACAGAAGCATAAGAAGGGGTTTAAGAAGGAAAACTATCTCTGCAAAGTGACAGACATTCTGCAAAACACCTGACCAGTATTCTTCAGAAGGGTCAAGGTGATGAAAAGTAGGGAAATAGGGAAGAATTCTCATAGAGAATGGTGGAAATACTAAGCAGGATACCTACCAACTAACTCCAGTGTGAGACATTGAATGATATCCTGGGACCAGAAAAAGAAAAAAGGCATATAATTGGGAAAACTAGTGAAATTCAAATAAGGTCTAAAATTAGTACTATTACTGTGTCAGTGTTCATTTCCTGGTGTTGGTGATGATGCTGTGATTAAAGAAAACTAGATGGAGAGTATATGGGAACCATTTTTGCAACTTTTCTGTAAGTCTATGATTATTTCAAAACAAAAACTTACAATAATAAATTACTGTAGCAGTCCCTCCAAATGATTCTGATGCATGCTAAAACCAGAAAATCACTGCACTAGAATAACAGTCCTGGCCTCTTCCCTCTTACTATTTTTCCCCATAGAAGTGACATGCATTTGTCTAAATTTCTCAGGTGGGACAATAAGAACCAAATGATTGTCCCTTATATTTTTCTCTCTGCCATTGATCTGTAAAAGATCATGCTGTATGAAACCAATCTTTCACACCAGCTGATCTTCTCAAGGTCTGGACTTTGGGCAAGGGTAAGAGAGGAATGTTTGACCAATGTTCCAGAGTCACATTTTTCATTCACTTTATCAGTAATAAAACTAATATCTACCATTTCCTGCTTCTGTCTTTCCAATGGTTTTGAATTTGTGAAATGGAGACCTCATTAAACCCAACACCTTAGTCCCATCAGCTATGCCCAAGGGATGGGGGTCACATGATCTTTATAGGACACCTAATTAGTGAATGAAATAGGAAGGGTAATGTCCTAAATTAATTGAGTGCAGGTAGGAAGATGCACCTACCAAAGGATGATGACTTGCCATTTAAAACGTATTGAGGAATATATCTAAAACCATCAAGAAATGTTCCCAAAATTTTATGTAAATATGCAGTAGAGAATTATATATGAGGTACCAAGACAACTCAATGGTGAAGAGTCTTTTAAATAAATGTGCTGAGACAATTGGATATTCACACCAAACAAATAAAATTGAGTTCTTTTCTTACACTGTAAACAAAAGTTAATCCAAAATGGATCATAGACCAAAATGTAAGAGTTAAACCTTTGAAATTTTAAGAAGAAAATATGGGAGTAAGTTCTCATGGTCTTCAATTATGCAAAACCTTCTTCAATGTGTCACCAAAAGCACAAGAGAAAAAAAGAATAAAATGGATTAGTTGAACCTCATCAAGGTAAAAATAAGCATTTGTGCTTCAAAGAAAGTGAAGACAACTTTCAAGAAAGTGAAAAGACCATAGAACAGAAGAAAATGTTTGTAAATCATTTATCTGTTAAGGGAATTGTATCCAGAATATAAAAAGAACTTCTACAATTCATTCATGAAAGCATACATAATCAAATTTAAAAAGAGGCAAAGAATCTGACTGGGCATTTTTCTGAAGAAGCTATAAATCATCAATAAGCATATGAATTGATGCTCGACATCATTAGTTATTAGGGAAATGCAATCAAAACCAAAATGAGATACCACTTCACATCCACTAGGATGTCTGTAATCAGAAAGTCAGATAACAAGTGTTGGCAAGGGTATGGAGAAATTAGAACCCTCATACCTTGCTTGATGTATGAGGATGTAAAATGGTGCCGGTTTAGAAAAATAGTTTGACAGCTCCTTAAAAAGTGAAAAATAGAGATGATAAGCTCTAGGAATGCCTCTTTCATGTGTAAACCTAAGAGAACAGAAAACATACATCCGCGTCAAAACTTCTACACAAATGTTTGAAGCAGCACGATTCATAATAGTCAAGAAGTGGAGACAGCCCAAATGTTCATGGTCTGATGACTGGAGAAATAAACATTGTATATGCATACAATGGAGTATTATTCAACAATAAAACGTAATAAAGTGCTGATATGTATCACCACACAGATGAACGTGGAAAACTTTATGCTAAGTGAAAGACTCCAGTCACAAAAGAGCACCTTTTGTATGATTCCATTTATATAAAACATCCAGAGTAGGCAAATGCATCGAACCAGAAAGTAGATTAGTAGTTTCCCAGGGCTGGGAGACAGGCTGGAGGGGGAGGGAAGGTGATAAAAGCATCCTAAAGTTGATTGTGCTGATGCTTCCACGACTGTCTGAATACAAAAAGTCATTCAATGAGCTCAATGTACGGTATATGAATTATATTTTCATATGAATATGTGAATCAACAAACCTGCCTTAAAAAAGAAAGTCTTTAGGAAAGAAAAAAAAAAAAAACCCTCATACAACTCCATTAAACAAAACTTAAACTCAAACCCTTTAAATTATGGACCACAATCATTTCTGGGTGATAAAATTAAAGGTTACTATTTTCTTCTTTACACTGCTACTGTATTTTCAACAGGCACCAAGACTATTTTTTAAATGAAAAAAAAAATTAAACCTTTATTGTAAGTGATTAAAATGGAGGGAAAGGGCTGGCTAACATAACCAGTTCCTCAGCACGCCAAAGGGAGCTATTTGAAGTGGAACACATCCCTAAGAGGAACCTATTCTTCAAATCCTGGGATGGTGGTGCCTGGGGCCTGGAATGCCTAGGACCCAAGTTCTGGTTAGCCACGAATGATTGGCAGGCCTCTTTGGGCCAATCTTAAGAAAGATCTTTCTAAACACCATTTTGATTTGCATCAGGTAGCCTGGAATTGGAATCAGAACTCCGGGAGCCACTTCCTGGCTGGAGACTTCCAATTACTTATCTACAAAATGTGGAGAGAAAATAAATACAATGTGATGATCCAATCGCACTAGATTGGGGGCTCTCAGCCCTCAGAATCAGCATCCGCTGTGAACCCAACAGAAATGTAAATTCCTGGTCTTCCCCTCAGACCTCCAGGATCAGAAACTCCAGGAACAGAGAGGCCGGCAATCTTTTTTTGTTTGTTTGTTTTAAAGATTTTATTTATTTATTCATGATAGACGGGGGTGGGGGGTGGGGGGGAGGCAGAGACACAGGCAGAGGGAGAAGCAGGCTCCCTGCAGGGACCCTGATGTGGGACTCGTCCCCAGGATCACGCCCTGGACTGAAGGCGGCGCCAAACCGCTGAGCCACCCGGCTGCCCAGCAATCTGTGTTTTAACAGATACTGATGCAGGCTGGATTTGAAAAGTACTGATCATTATTTCTTCCGTGGATGAAAAGGAAAATCCAATCAGTACCTGGGGAAGGTTTTTGAATTACATATCTTTAACCTCAGGCATTCTGAAATGCCCCTTTGACTTCCTACGTATTCTCTTCCAAACACATGTATGCACACACACACACACACACACACACGAATTCCTACTTAATGAGTCACCATTACTCATGAGCATCTCTCCCCTAGTGTCCAAGGATTGTCAAGATGGCTCAAGACTTTCATATAGATGCCCTCTAATTTCTCTCAATTCCAAAATGCTGTGGTCTAGCAGAGTGCAAGAAACCACCCTACCCATCGGGAGCAGCTACAGTGGGATTTCTGGCAGGAGCAGGTAAATAGCTTTTGAAGCTGGGAAGCCATTTAGCACCTCTAAATTCACACTCCCTTCTTTTTTTTGGATACACCTCTATTGGAAATACTTGCCCTAGGGCACTTGGGTGGTTCAGTGGTTTAGCAACTGCCTTTGTCTCTGGGTGATCCCAGGGTCTTTGGATTGAGCCCTGCATAGGGCTCCCTACAAGGAGCCTGCTTCTCCCTCTGCCTGTGTCTCTGTCTCTGTCTCTCATGAATAAATAAATAAAATCTTTAAAAAAAAGGAAGTAAGTATTTCCTTACCTTTCATTGGGGTGATTTCTGTTTTTTTTTTTTTTTTTACAATCTTTTCTTATATTTAACTCTAGACTTTTTCCAAAAACTTCATGATGACATATCAAAGTATTCCTACCTCCTGCTGCCTTTATCACCCAGCTGTCCTGCCCCTCACCATTGTTGTGGAGTTTGGGGCCCAAAAGCTAGTTGTGATTTTGAGAAAAGTGGAATGCCATTTAAAATTGTCTAGAAGTCTGAGCAGCAGAGGGTCTCTCTCTCTCTCTCTCTCTCTCTCTCTCTCTCTCTTTCTCTCACACACACACACACACAAAAAACACTTAAAGAGAAAGATGATATAAAGCCAGAAATGTCAAAGCACATTGCTTTGTCCACCTGAAGGAATCTAAATTCAGATTTCGTTTGCTTATATATTTGTTTTTCACCACAGCTCTCTTCTGAGAGACCCAGTTTCTTTGCCCAGCACATCTTGCAATGTCCAAGACCTTCAATGAGCGCCTTGATCTGAGAACCACACAGAAAACATTTGCAGGCTGAGCAAGAAAGTGAGGATGGACCTCAAGTTAAGTATCTTCTTTCACCTTTCGAAAACAGCAAAAATAAGCAGATGCAATTTGTTATACTCACACTGTTGACAAGATTACCATGAATGCTACAGGCAAAGACAGCAGCAAAGAGCTCACTTCATCTGCCAACTGCTTTGTGTCTTAAGGGAATGTGTTGCCTCATTGAATGACTGAACTAAGCCATTTTGCAGAATATATGAATCTTGCCTCTGATCCTAACACTTAATGGCTATGTCGCGGGCCTGTGTTCTCCATGTCAGACACGATCTGTAACATGATAACAGCACTATCTCCTTTCCTCTCGTTCGCTTCTTATTTTTCTAAGGATAAAGAAAGGGATTCTGTCCCCTACCACAAACATTTGGATCTCTCACCTTGTTGTCTAAATTCAGCCGAGAAGAGGTTGATGGAGCTCGTCACTTTATGGGCTTTGGTAATAATTTCTCATGCTCAGAGAATTCCATCATAAGAGTAAGACGGTACTTATTTGTTCACTCCTGTCGGACAAGAGATATTTGTGTCCATAACATACATACGAAATCAACTGAGAAGGGCAATGATATTTGAACACACTTGTTCTCTAAAATAATCTGATAAGCCATTTAACAAGGAGCAAAACACAGTCAGTTTGTATCTGGAATCCCTTTCCTGTTATTTCCCTCCTTAGATCGTTCTGGTCTAATGCCCCTCATGGAAATCCTCAGGGGACTCAACACCATTCTAGCTCCTTGCTTTCTTCTGAACACATTTAACATACTCCACGGATAGTTTTCATTTCATTCTGGCCACAGAGCCTTATAGAACCAAAAGACTAAAGAATCACATTCTTCATTGAATGGAACCTCACTGGGAGGCTTTGATGCCCTACCCTGAACCCACGAATCAATCCAACAGCAGTCTATGACCTCAAGAGACTGGCCTAAACTTTGTCTCCTTCCGATTATTTAATCATATCTTTGTCTGTCTCAGAGAATCCTGGACTGATGCCCTGTATCTTTAGTTGTTTCACAGGTGGCCAAGGCATGTCTGTCCTGGATCTGCTCCCCCTCTCCTTATATTTGCTATAGAGCATACCCTCAGTTCTTGCTCCAAACACCATCACAGCAGCAATGGAGTTGTGGAGGTGCCTTCCACCACAGGTGTGCTGGGTCAGCAGCAAGCTCATACACTGCACTGGAACAGAATGACCTCTTGGCTTCACATCTAAGCTCTGCCACATACAACCCTCAGGAGCTTTTCTAAGCCTTAGCTTCTCTTACCTATAAGACACTGATGATAAGACCAATTCTAAGGTAACACTGTGAAAACTCACCTGTTCTTTTAAAAGTTGCAGGCAGTATGGTCAATAAATACTCATTCTTTTCTTTCTTGTTTTCTCGCTATTTATATCATTAGTAAGTATATCTAAGGCTTAGGGTATTAAGGGGCACCTCGGTATCTCAGTCAGTTAGGTGCCAGACTCTTGGTTTAGGCTCAGGTCATGACCTCAGGGTCACAGGATCAAGCCCTGTGTCCACCCTAAGCTCAGCATGGAGTCTGCTTGAAATTCTCTCTCTCTCTGCCCCTCACCCCATCCACTGCATGCATACACACTTGCACTGGTGCTCACAGGCTTGCATGTACTCTCTCCCTAAATAAAATAAATAAAATCTTAAAAAAAAAAAAAGACTTGGGGCAGCCTGGGTGGCTCAGCGGTTTAGCGTGGCCTTCAGCCCAGGGCCTGATCCTGGAGACCCGAGATTGAGTCCCACATCAGGCTCCATGCAATCGAGTCCCACATCAGGCTCCCTGCATGGAGCCTGCTTCTCCCTCTGCCTGTGTCTCTGCCTCTCTCTCTCTCTTTCTATGTCTCATGAATAAATAAATAAAATCTTTAAAAAAATAAATAAGCTTTATTTAAAAAAATAATTAAAAATAAATAAAAAATTTAAAAAAAGACTTAGCATATTAAACATCATAACAAATTTCCAGACATCACAGAAACTAACAATGGCACACAACTAAACTAGTGCTAGGATATTTTTTTTAACAATATAGGTCTTAACAAAAAGAATTTGTTTCCTTTTTCTTGCATCACTAAGTTTCTCAGCAAGAACAGCTAGCTGCTAGAAATGTGATCTCTATTCATAACCAATCCCTGTTACCTGGTTCAAGCTTCTCAATATTACCAAACTTCTGTTCTTTTGTCTAAGAAATTACTGACACACCTGGACATTTTTAGAAATCGCATTTTACATTCTATACTATCATGGAAAATAAATATTTTTGCTATAGATGTGAATGCTATTAAAACTGCAGATAATTTTTAAAATTTCTTTAATCCAAAGATTAGACTCCTCATAAGCATGATTATTCTCTGGCTTTTGCCCAATATGGGCTGAAGTGTTTTTCAATATTGAATCTCAAGGCCAGAGCTTTTCTGTATCTGCATGGCTGAGTTTATATACTACCTACAGCTAATCAAAGCAAATGTAATCATGAGGACATGGTGCAATTGTCAGAGTGAAGAACCCTTAACATTACCAACTAACACACCTTTGACATTTATTTAGTTAGAATAAGTATAATACCAAAGGACAATTAAGAATCTGTTTCTTCAGGTCTTGGAGCAGGAACTATGCCCTGATTTAAAAAGGGGTGGGGGGGGGAGAAACTACAGCTCTCAGATAGTATGAAACCTATTGACTTAGTTTTTCACAAATTATTTTTGGGACGCCTGGGTGGCTCAGCGGTTGAGCATCTGCCATAGGCTCAGGGAGTGATCCTGGGATCTGGGATTGAGTCTCACAGTGGGCTCCTTGCAGAGAGCCTGCTTCTCCCTCTGCCTGTGTCTCTGCCTCTCTCTCTCTCTGTGTGTATGTCTCTCATGAATAAATAAAATCTATTTAAAAAACAAATTATTTTCATATTCCACTGTATTTGCCCCACATTTAAATTATCAAGATCATATGAAACTTAAAACCCTGCACTTTTTTGGAAAGTGTCTGATTAGAGAAACACCCACTTCTGAATCAGCGATTTTTGTAAAATCACAGAGTGGTGTGAAAAGGAAGCTCAGGGTATCATTTCTAACTTGTACCAATTGGCCTTCTCCTCTGTGACCATTAACCACAACAGATAGAACCGGTTGATTTCCAGGGATCCTGAAAAGCAATAAAAATCATGAAGTAATAAACACTATTTACTTGGTACAACTCTCATTTGTCAGATTTTGAAAATGTCACCTCATGTCCTAAGAGTCAAGGTTTATTTTTCCCAGGCAACTCTATAGGCCCAGCAGAATGATTTTCTCAGTGAATTTTTTTTTCCTGAAATCAGATTTCTTAAAGATAACATCCAAACAATTTCAAGTTAAGCACAATACTTAGGTTTGTGACTAAAATCAAAACAGAAATAGCCAGTTCTTCTATGAGGCCATTTCTGATTGTCACGCAAATCCTCTCTCTGCCACTTTCCTTCTAAAAAAGAAGTTGTGTGCATGAGAAAACAGGAGACATAAAATCATTTAGCTGAAAGAAAGCTTATGTGTCAACTTGTCACTGCAAGGATGGGAGGGAAGAAGGGAGGAGGGAAGGGAGGGATAAGGGGAAGGAGGAAGAAAGGAAGGAAAGAAGGAAAGACAGAGGGAGGGAAGGAAGAAGAAGAAAGCAAGAGAGAAATAAAGAAGTTAGAAATGAAAGGGTGTTTTCATTCTGTTTTTATTCTGCTAGGTTTTCAAATGTCAGAACCGACAAGCCCTGTGCAACATTTAACTCAACCCTCTTCTTCAACTGGTGGGCTTATATTGATGAAATTAATGCTCTGCAATCAATCCTTTGAATGTAGATGGAATTCTAGTGCTGAGTTCAGCAGAACTATTAAGAAGAAAGTTGGGGTCTTATGAGCTGAACCTAAAAGCTTTTCTCTATGTAGTGGCTAAAATATGGCAAATTTTCTTTTATTTTCTGAATTGACAGAATTATTCAAATTCTAAATGCAGGGCTATAACTTCAATTCGAACTAAATGCTAATGTTTTGTCTAAAAGGTAACTCTAAAGTGATAATGTTAATGGGCATTCTATTTCCTAATCTGATCAAGAAATGGCTCTTCTTCGACTCTCTCCAGAGATTCTGTAACATTTCATACCTGCTTCATCATCATTCATCAATATTCATAGACACATCTATAATTTTTGAGACACTGAACACAGCCCCATTAGTGGTGCAGAAAAAGCAGTCTCTAGAAGGGCAGTATTGTGAAGGAAGTAAAGTGTTCCCCTTAGGGACCCTCTCCTCCTGCCCTGCCCTGCCCTACCCGGATTCATGTCTCCTCCTCCAGGGGTCTTCCTACTGCCCACTCCTACCCAGAGCCTGCCGTGACTCCCAGTGTCTTCTGCTTCTCTTCCTCTCTCCCCAAAACACCCTGCTGCAATGCTAAAGTGATTGTAGTAACCTACTTTACATGCATATGTTAATGATTTATTAGAGTTTTTGTGTTCCCCTCCTAGGCAACATGCTTACATACTTGCATTTTCACTTCAGCTTCCTGGGCTTTAATCTACAGGAGAAACCAGACATTCCTAAGACAGCATTTTCTGATTTTAATAGTCTCCAGCCACCCGCAAGAAGAGCAACTTCTTTCCACCTCCTTTGCCCTGAAATATGAAAAATCAATAACCAACTTCTCAAAATGATTCTGCAATGGTGAGTCCACCCCTAGCCGCAGGAGCATACCGTTCGGGTGACAGCCCCTAGACTAACACACAGCCCTCCATGGCACAACTAGAAGAAGTTGAGATGGATTTGTCACTCTGCCAGCACAGCCTCATGCCCCTCAGTCACTATGTCCGATGAAAGGCGAGAGTGTCCCAGCCCAAATGTGAAAAAGCGCCTTCTTATAGTTATTGATTCCAGGGGAGAAGAACGTGCACAGTTCAAGGGCTCTAATCCAAAAATTGCTAGGACTAGAGAACAGGAATATCTCCAAGAGTTCATTTGCTGCTGCCCTCACCCCTCCCTACTCTGCAAATTTCCTAGTATCATGCCCTTCGCCCCTCATTCTCTATCATCTTAATACCGGCAGGAGGGTAGGACCCATTTTAAAACTAAGAGATTTTTTTTCTTCTTTGTCATGCAGAGCTTTGGGGCTACAGAATAAAGTGTTTGCAGGCCTGATTATCTCTCAGTGAAAGAAAAGATCTGCAACCACTTGGAAAGTTTTTCTTTTCTGAGTCCCCTAGCTTCAGGTACCCATCTTGTAGACCTGTTTGGTGGCACTGCTTTAGACCGAAGATCCTATTCTGTGGATATTTGTCCCTTCCCATGTAACTGTGGAACCATCTGGCATGCAGTAAACAGGCTTATGCATTAACTGTGCTCAGGAAACCTAGCAGTTAGCAATTAATTTTCTCCTTGAATAACACAGTGGCAATGATAACCGATGGGACAAAAGCGGACAACACTGGAAAGAGCCTGAAAAACACTGCATGTCTACAGATGTACAAGTTCCTATGCATTCACTCAGATCAGAAATCAAGTCCATGTCAGATCATCTTATAGTTTATGGATTCTAGTTGGTTGCATAAATGGCAGCCCACTGATTATAAATTCCACACAGGCTTCCCTTAATGACCTTAATGGGTTGCCATTATTTTCCTGTGCTATCATTCAAAAAAAGCCCATCTGGTATTCATAAATACAGGCAGAGGAGGGTGGACTTTGACATTTATAAATGCAACTGAGGAATATCTTCAGTTCAGGTGGAATGGGGAGCTTCTCTGGCAAAGCAGTTTTTCCCTCAATGAGTTTCATTAGATGCATCAACCCAAATGGCCACCATAAGGGACTGGGTAAGTAAATGGTGTTTCTTTTACATGATGGATTATTATTTTCAAATGTGTTTACCCACATTCAAGTACTGTGGAAACGGTTCAGTGACAAAAGAATGACACAAACTGCACATGTGCCACAATCACTACCATCTCATAAAAGTGCTAAGGACGACTGGCAAGGGACTTTCACTTTCTTGGTCTCATTCCTTCCTCTTCTTTATAATGAGACATGCCCCAGTCTCAGTTCCTCCTATGCACATATTGACTAATGGTCTAAGCATGAGCAATTTTTTAGGGCAATGATTCCAAGAGGTACAGTGAAGGGTGAGGAAGTGAGCTTCAGAAAAGAAAAAGAGTGTCAATTAATGAGTTGACCCGCATGGAAAACTGGAGAGAAATCCTGCTGGAGATGCTCTGAGATGCTGACTTCTCAGAATTCCCCACCAGAATATGTATTAGTCAACATCTGCCCTTTATTGCATGCCAGTTGCTCCTGGAACACTTAGTCTTATCCCATGTGGACCAAGCATGCTTCCACTTCCAGAGTACAGGAAACTGCAAGAAACCAGCTGAGCCTGGGAGAACCATCTCCACGGTGGGCAATGGAGATGCAGACAGGGTATCTAGAGCATCCGCTAGACAGCAGTTGGTTTAGATAACTTCTTACATGCCTTCAATTGCTGGAAGCTTATTTAGAGGACAAAAATGTTACTGAATGATCTTGCTTTATATCTTTTGCATTTTCTACAATAAGCTTTAGAAGGCAAAAAATAGGGGCACCTGGGTGGCTCACTCAGTTAAGTGTCTAACTCTTGATTTCAGCTCAGGTCATGGTCTCAGATTGTGGGATCAAGCCCCGAGTCCATGCAGACTCATTAAGGAGTCTGCTTGAGATTCTCTCTCTCTCCCTCTCCCTCTGCCCCTTCAATCTCTCTCTCTCTCTCTCTCTCTCTCTCTCATGAACAAATAAATCTTTTTTGAAAAGCATGTTATTAATTAGGTATTAGTCACCACAGTTGTGGTGACTAAGTAGCCCTCCATCCAACTGGGGAATTCTGAAAGACCATGTAGTTTACACCCCAGAGGTATTCCATAAGAGAGCCAAGGGACCTGAATGTTTAGCTACCACCTCCCATTTGTCATTTGTTGAAAACTGCCTCAGCTGGGACATTGACTCCCCAATATTGCTGATCTACACCATGGGTGGCAGAGTAGGCTCAGGTGGCCAAAGAGCATCCTTGGATAACGAGAGTAGATGCTTGGTGTTGGAAGTCAGCCAGCTTACATAAAAATAGTGAGGACAAGGGCAGAGTGAGAGCACCATCAACATCTGCCACAGAGGAAGTTCACTTCTCAAGCCCTATGGTAGACACAGAAGGCCTAGATGACCATGTACTGTGTTATATACACAACCTATAGCTTCCTATATTCATCTATGGAGGCCACTGGAGGAAGGGATAACACCTGAGCACACTCAATCCTACTGCCTCCATCAAGGGTCTCCTACTCACCACAAATGAGCATCTTCATTGTCTTCAAACTCTTTCCATGACAGGATTGTCTCTGCCACCTGTTGAGAATTTACAACACCCTTCTTCGTTCTATAACTGGGCTGTACGTTTCTGCAGAATAGAGTGTCTGTCTTATTCTGTTCCACTCTCAGCGCTTAGCACACAGCAATGTTCCACAAATACTATTTCCTTGGATAAACTGCAAAGAATTAAGTATAGAAAAACTAAAAGGAAATGTGCTCTTTAAAATGGTATCTATGGCTGGTGGAATTATTTCCTGCTTTTGTTTTTGCCTTTGCTTTCTTTTATTTTTAACTTTTATTTTTCATGAAAACAATATGTGCTTTTTTAGAGAATTTGGAAAGCATAAAAAAAGCAATTTTTTATAAAATCGACTTTGCTTATAAAGACGAAAGTAGGAAAACAGGCTCCTGCTTCAAATATAACTCAGCCCTACATCTGTGATTGGCTCTGTATAATATCAGAATGTTTCAACTCTCAGAATGTCTCAAATCTTGTGGTAATTTGTTAAGTGGTAATTATTCTTATAGGTCTACCTAAAATAGCAATGCCATCTTTCAATAAAGAAAAGAAATGGTTAAGATTGAACATATGACCTAAGTAACTCATCCATGCTAATCTCTAGCTTCTCAAAGGATTCTTTACCTCGTTGCTTCTGGAACTCTCCAGATAATATAGAATATTTCAGGTATAAAGACTGCCTTATTTAATTTAGAAACCAAAATACACTTTAGTGCAGAGCTAAGCTTAAGAATGAGCTTTGAACTGCAATGACCCTCTTTAATTTCAATATATCATTATAAATACCAATTTAATTTCTCATGTTTTAAGAGAA
The DNA here is from genome assembly GCF_011100685.1 of Canis lupus familiaris. Taxonomy (NCBI): domain Eukaryota; kingdom Metazoa; phylum Chordata; class Mammalia; order Carnivora; family Canidae; genus Canis; species Canis lupus. The sequence continues at coordinate 29,886,338 of NC_049237.1, forward strand.
ACCTAGGTTTCAATCACCACATTATTAACAATTAATGGTCAGATTTGGGAAGGGATACTCTAATTTTAATAAAAGGCTTCACAGGAAAGGTCAGTGAACTCTACAGAATCAATCATTTATAAGCAGTCTTTGGTTTTCACTGAAATATTTATGAATGATAAAATTATTTTGACAAGGCGAAGTTTGATATGGAGGCCATTTTTGACAACATGACATGGTTTCATAAAAATTCCTGGGTACAATTAAAATAAAGCAGAAAGTTAAGCCAAAGGAAATGGATAATTCCATCTTAAATTCTTCAAGGAACAAAAGACATCTACTGTGAACATCCACATGATTATATATGCAACACATTTTCAGGATCAGACCAAAAGAGGCAGCCAGAACCCAGCTTGAAATGAAAATAAAAGAAAATACAACTGTTCTCCAATGTCTCAGCAAGCAGATGTTGGGACTTTCTACAGGATAAGGATGGCATTCGGTCAAAAAACTGGTTATACGCATGAAGAATCAAGTCAACATTACTTTTTGATGTAGAATTGCCTACCTCTCCTAAGACCAAATTGCTCTAACAGAAACCAACTGCATCATGTTATTTAATTTAAATGCAGCAGAGACTACAGGCAGTTAAATTAAGAATGTCCACATGATGGGCACAGTGAATTGGGGCCACCACCTTGCCTACCACTGGAAGAAGGAGCTGCCTTTCAGATCTCTTTTTATAATATATGTATAAAATTAGTCCCTATAGCCCAGCAACACTGCCAGACAAAAAAGCAGGTTGATGTTCCTTTGAACCTAATTTCACATGCACAGAGACAGGAAGCCAGTAGGAAGTCATTCCTGTATGGGGTGAGCTCATTGAGATTTGCTGCTGACCCCTAGGCACCTCCACAGGCCCTCTGGTAGAGCAAATCAATAGGGTCTTCGTGTTCCCTGGGAACTAAGTGTATTTGCGGAACAGAATTAGGAATGGTTGATGTGAATGAACCAACCTTAAAGTTCCATAGCTTGGTTTACATTCTTTCCCTATCTTCCATAACAGAAAACACATCTAGGTAAATTGGAGTCAGTTAAGACTGACTAGAACTAATCTGAACCTGTTTAAACTTGCTTAATTTTGTTTGAACATGGGACTCTGTAAGCCCATGGAAAGTGAGGAAAAAATACAAACATTTTTACGAATCTGATATATAGATTTGCAGTGTCGGTAAACTCACATTAATTTAGAATAATTAGGCAGAAGCGAAATATCAAAAATATAGAAATGTTAACATTATTTTAAGCACATATATATCATGTATAATTAAAGTGTTTCCAATGGGATGCTGTGAAGTACTCCAGTTACAATATTAATGAAACTTTTCTGTTTTTTAACATTAATCATCTGCCTGTGACTTGTTCAAGTGGTTTCAAAATACAGGAAAACAATTAATTTCCTTGAGATTTTGAGGACAATGCTGGCCCGCCTTTATTAGTAATCTGCCTAAGGAGTAATTTTTTTCTACAGATGGTAGAGAATTTCCAACTAATAGACCCTATTCAAGCGAGTACAGATTCCAAATTTGTAAAACTATGGTTTATTACAGTATTTATTCCATCTCTAAGATTATTGGCTTCTGGAGGAATAAAGTTCATTTCCATCATGACAATTACTAATGTAAAATTTAATTCTCTGAACCCATGAAAAATGAGTTTGAAAATGTGGGAGCCTGCAAAACCAGTGGCCTTTCTGCCAATCTGGCATGAGCTCTACTGACATTTCCCAGTGCTGATTTCTCTCCCTGAAAAGGGTCACCTCCAGCACATTTGAGATTTCTCCTTCAGGGTCCTTTCAAAAGCATCCCATCCTTTTCACTGAATAATCCATGAATGTAGTCTCTCATCCCTGCTGGGGACTGCTCCCCACCTCCTCCAAAGCATTCTGAATATTTCCCAAACACAATTCTGATCTTGCTATTTCTTTATTTAGAAATCTTCACTGGCCCCCATTGTCTCAAGTTCAGAACAGTGAATGAACACAAGTTGAATAACACAGCTTAAACAGCTGAATCAGTAAAGGTAAAAAAAAAAAAAAGCACTTCTTGCTGGAATTTTTACCATGTGTTAATATTCTCATCTGTTGAAATGGGATACCTACATTACCTGCATTTCAAAATAACTGGGGACGTTAATTAAAAATATGAAAGCAAAGTTGCTCTGAAAAGTGTAGAACTCCAAACACATGCAGGTTATCATTGTATTTCTATAAGTCTATCGGTCTGTTGGCTTTTTTGTTCAGCAAAAGTCTGGTAGTTTCTCCAGTTACCAGCTAGAACATGAGGGGACACATTTCTTTCACTGGTCTTTAATTTCTGTTCTGCCACAGAGGTAAATAAACTAAAGTCAGACATACTTAGCCCCTTGCTGTGAAAACCATTATTATTCTTTTGCATAATTATCATGCTTACAGATTTTGCAATTCTTTCCTTGTGTTTGACATTTTACTTGGTGCCCTGTATCCAATTTTTGTGTAAATCAATTCAATTTAATCTCACTGTCAGCCTCTCAGAAAAAAAAAAAAAAAAAAAAAAAAAAGGTTTCAAAACACCAGACTTCAAAGTTTCATTCACTCCCTGCCTTCTCTGACTCTTCACTTGGTATTTCCAACATTCATATGGTCCCTTTGGAGATCACCACATAAAAGAAAGGATGCAAAAGGCCATAAGGAAACATTCCAGGATGCTTGTAAACCTAATTTTCTGGGTCCTTCCTAAGAGTCACATTTATAAAATGTGCACTAACAAAAGCTCAGTAACCTATTATAGTGCATTAAACTTAATCCTCTGTGGACTTTTCTATTAGACTGAACTCCAATTTGATTAGGCGGAAGAGATCCCGGGACATTAAAGCTGTCTAAAATGGGTTGGGCACACACATACACATATACACACACAATAAAAACGGGAGCAGAGCAAATTCTGGCAAAGGTTTTACAAGGTTTGAACTCTGCCATTTTCACCTTCTGCATTTCTGTGGATTCTCATGGGGCAGGGAATCTTGGTGTTTTTATTTTTCACCTCCCCAAGAGAAAAGATGGAAGAAAGGAAAGGAGGGAAAGACGGGAGAAGGAAAAAAGACAAGAAGAAATAGAGAAGGAAAGAAAATGACCAATGTGGAAATGATACACGTTTTTAAACGCAAAAGAGTGAGAGGAGAATAAGGAAGGAAAACATCCCTTGGAAGGGCCAACTCAATGCTATGCTTCTATCTCCCAACCAAAGTAGCCATTCACTTCTTGAATTCACTCCAGTTCCAATTTTTAGAGCTATTAATGAGAAAGAGCTTCTTCTCTCTGAAGCTGAGAAATATAACAAAATAATAATAAAATACTGTGGTTAACACATACATTTGTGAATTAACACGAGCCAACCCTGCTCTTGTATGAAGGCTCAGAGTAGTTCATCCTGGTTTAAAATTTATTAAAAAGCAAACACTTAACCTTTGCTCCCTTCCATTCTCCATGCAGAGTTGTTTGGTAATTAGCCTGGAAGCATCTACATAATATATGTCTAGACTCACTAATGTTCATTTTCTGTGGTTGCTGCTGGCACTTTACATTGCATTACAACGTAATGACAAAATACAAGTTGTGTTAAGAGCTTTGACAGAAGACACGAAGTATAATTTTCAAAGGAAGAAGGAAGTTAGGACCTTCTTTTCTACTACAAAAAGGCCCTAGTAGGTGCATTTAAAAATACATATTTTTAAATTTTTGGTCTTTGTATTCGGATAATATATTAAAAGGGATATGGGAGTGATAAAAATTATCATTTAGATGAAGTATGTTGGTTCCCTTGAAGATGATTGGAAGTTATTCTTATATATAACTCACCTGAATGACACCAAGAACAAAGAAACTGAAATCAATAAACAAAGGGAAGAAAGTGAAAGCCCACTGTGTTGCATTATAAAACATAATCTAAATTGAACACCAATAAAAAATAAATTAAAAAAAAATAAAAAATAAATAAAACATAATCTACATCTCAACAGGAGTATGTTAATTTAGAAGAAAATTAGCAAGGTTCTGTTAACAGAATAATGAATAGTTTCTGAGGTCTACCATATCAAAAAGCTCTGTGTTCATTAATACCCAACTCAATGTTATTGTGGAACAAAGTAAGTGTGAACAAAGCAGTAATGTGCCTCATATCCTCCAAAACCTGCACAAATGTTCGCTACCTGTTACATTTACTTCAAGATGTCCCATCTTAATGCCTATGGCAATATGATGACTATGACAGTCTCCAAAGATGAGGATACACACTTATTTGAAATTTGATTTTCAAGGGGTGTATGGGGATAAGTGGAGAAGGATATATGTGACCTTGTGGGTCAAAATGGAGTTACAGAGACCAAGACAAGGTAGTGTAATTGAAAAATTTATACTGTACAGTGTAGATTTTAATCTCTGGTGCCCCAAATATGAGCAAGAATCTAGGCTCTCAGAGAAAAAGTGAATTTATACAATTTAGTGGGGAAACAAAATCAGTCAAATTGGTAATTTGGAAACGTGTAGACCAAATGTCCAGATGAGTGACTGGCATTTTCTCTTCTCAAACTGGTGTTTTTGGCAATAGTAGACTCAATATTGATGTCTGTGTTCTGGGGGAAATAAGTTTCTCTGTTGCCATATTTCATTTTTAATAATATTAGTTCAAATTTCTCCAGTGCCTCTCATTCCATTAGCTCAAAGCACTTTTCAAACCACTAATGAATTACACTGGCTGCCATTCCAGCAAGGCAGAAAGCAGCCCATCCATTTTCATAGCAAATGCTTCACTTCTAGCAGCACCAGCCCTTAGAGAATAGCCACAATTTTAAAAAATATATATTTTTTATTATTTTCTCACTTCCCATTTTATCTCTTGCTTCACAGGTAAGTCTGGAGCATTAAGTAGCTTCACAAGATCGTCCAAAAGGGGAGAGATCGCACCTTCAGTCCTCACTAATTTTAGTCTGTCCTACATCTTACATTATCCACTGGAGATTGATCCAATCAGTTTCTAGAACTCTCCATGGGAGGCCAAGAGAAGGAGGGAAATGCCCCCAAATTCAGTTTCCTATCAAGAGACATATCCATTACCCTTTTAGCATTCATCAGTGGGAAACAGAAAGGGTGGAAAAGAACAGGTTAGGTGACAAAAGTTATTTCCCAAAACTGAGAGAATCATTGACAACATCATCCATTATAAGGTGAGGGAGAAAGCAATTGTCAAAGAGAACAACGTTAATTTCAGATCCATTTAAATTCCAAGTCACTTTTTCGGAGAAATCCATCCAGAGTGGAGTCCTTTTGGGTTTATAAACAAACAAATGAGATGAAATGAAAGCAACTGAATGAGTCTATTTGCTCTCACTTCAAGCAATCGAATATGGTAAGTTCTACAGTTACCACTTCTGAAATTTCTGTTTTTAAAGCTTTTCACCAAGGGTAAGGAATGACTTTGATCTGCTCTATATCTACAGTACTGATCAGATTAAAATATGTAAAATAACAATGATGTTGTTGCCCAATTTGCGTTCCACAATTACTGCTTTTAGGTCCTTAACTGCATGTTTCTATTCCTAGAAAATTTGACACTTTTGTTCACAAATATTTATATATATATTTAGATTTTTATTTATTTATTTATGAGAGACACAGAGAAAGAGAGAGAGAGAGAGAGGCAGAGACACAGGCAGAGGGAGAAGCAGGCTCCATGCAGGGAGCCCGATGTGGGACTTGATCCCAGGACCCTGGGGTCAAGCCCTGGGCCAAGACAGGGGCTCAACCACTGAGCCACCTGGCATGCCCCAACACTTTTGTTCTTTTTAAAGTATGTAGACCTTCCATTTGTCCTGTAGGCCCAAAGGAGTTAGAAGAGCCCTATGTCCTAAGTGACACCCTTATGGCTGCATGAACAGAAGAAGGGTCAAGCTTCACAGCCAAGAATGAGGTGGAAGGAAAGCTTTATATGAATCTCAGAGATCAGAATATTCCTGCTTTGTGAGAAGTGTAACAGAAAGGAAGAGCAGAAGAGGAAGACTCTAGGGAAATGCAACAACTTACTAGAGTCTTTAGAGTCTGAATTTGATATGGTATTGTAGTACTACATTATAAAATCTCAAAGTATCCAACGTTTTCATAGTTAAATGGTAGTTCAAACATATTCTGAAGTCAAATGTAAAACCTATAAAAATTAGACCACAACATAGTAAAAACAATCCCAAAAAGGCACCATAAGTGCTCCTGTTTTGCAGAGATAATGAAGGGCCTCCGGTACAGCCTGTCTGGATATGCGTAGTGTTTCAAAACACACCCCTGAAAACAATGAGGTAGAAAAAGCTTCCACAGAAACCCGTAGTAACTCCCCATCGACACCAGATGGCCTTCCACTGCCAAGTGTTCTCTTTGTGTTTCCCCCACATTAAAGAAAAGTGACAGATATTCAGAACGCTGCGATAAATACTAAATATAAGTGTGTTGTAAGCATTTTTAGATAAGTATATCAGCAAAATTTAAAGCTATAGAAAAGCAGAGATTACTTGTAAAGGTTTTTTTCTCTAAAGAGCTCGGCATATTAGTTTATTGATATAATCCTATCTCATCATTGATATTCATAACAATTTCTTTTGAAATAGAAAAATGGATATTGCTCTTTTTATTTGACTAATAGAGATCAATGAGATACATAGAAATCAAGTTATGCTAGAAGTCAGTGAGAGAAAAGAGAAGGATTTGGAGGAATAGAAATCACTTGGACCTCAGAAACTTAGGTAACAATTGGATAAAATATAAATTAATAAAGTCACCGATATGTCATTTTCTATCTTCTTTATGAAATCACCTTTAAAAAGATCAGTCTCAGGCCTCAGGCAATATATATTAAGGTCCCAGAATAAAACGTACCTTATACATGTTATTCTATACTCCTATGCCCTCCCTTTGCTTTTTGTTCTTTAGATGTTACAAACTGGAGTATATGCACTTGTGATACCTCACTCAAGATGGAAAGCACCAGTAACTGAGTTACTTCTGTTGCTATGTAGCCCAGACTCAACATGAATAAACAGAGCATATTAAGACAGAGGGACCAGATGAATTTCCCTTAGAATTTCCATTCATGCTACTGAGGAGGTAAAACACATCTTCACATAACCCCCTTGGCACACACTCCTTGATAAAGGGCATGGATTAGATTGCTTCAGTATGCTTTCCATAGTTGTATCAGGCAGTTAAAATGATGTCACTGACTACCTTGTGTCACTGATAATGGTGATTGCTTTTTTGTTTAAGCATTGGGTTTTATTTAAGGTTGGATGAATTACCCCAGAGAAGAAAAAAAAAAAAATCTGCCACATTAAATTGATGCTCAACGTGTAAATTTTGCATCTCTCCCAAAGCTGGCTTCTGGCTTCCAAAGATCTTCACTTTCTGTTTATACCTGCTTAGCATAGTACCAAAAATGTCATGGTTACCTCCTTGTTTAAGTGCTTCTGAAGGGCAGAGACCACATCTTTCCTGACATAGCATGGTGTTTTGAACCACTTTGGGATGAGAAAAATATGGGTAAACAAAAAAAACTTGGTGTGTTAAATAAACTTGTTGACATTAAATCAAGAAAAAAAGTGTTTTTTTTTCTTCCAAGTGTTTGACATAGTCGTGGATAAGATTTCACCAGCTGACTGAGACAGGAGCCACTCTCCATCAAGGGGCTCTGGGTTCTGGATGATGTCACTGTGCCATGGCCAAATATATGCTTTTGCTGGAGCCACACAGCATATAACATGAATGTTGGATCTAGACAAAACTAATGGAGCTAGTAAAAACTAACCCAGAAGATCTGATATCCTATGTCACCTACCTTTATATGTGCATCCCTATGTTTAAAAGCTCACATCTCAGTAAGTATTCCTAATTCTTGAGGATAAGCTACTCAGCCTGACAAGGACCAATTCCACCTGAACAAGTACAGAGGAGAAGAAACAAAAGCAAGAATCAAAGCATCATAGAAAGGAGAAAGAAGGCCAAACCCACTGCTCATTTGTTTTCCTTATTCTCCACAAGCAATAATAGTGCCTGCTCTCTATGCCACTCAATAGAGAAGGGTAGGACTGGTGATGCCTAAGAGCTGTTATTCTCACAATAAAAAAAGACATTTTTTCTAACTTTTTGGGAGGTGGGACCTGGATTTTAAAGTGTTCTAGCTAAGTTTCTCTTTGTTACATGGGTTTGGCATAGCTCAAAGGAAGAAAGGTTGAGTACCCCTGTACATTTTGTTTAGGAACCATGGACCTACATGTGAATTCTAGTTTTACCACCTTTAGATTTTGTAAATTCTGAACCACTTCACTTCCCCTAAATGTCAGTCTTGGCTTTTCTTTCTTATTATCCAAGATGAATGGGGGCTCCCTCTATTCCTTCCCACATTTCCAGGCACTGTTAGCTTATAAGACCATAGCATCTAATTTAAGAAATTGTTTCTTCATCCTGGTCTGTCCCATACAAATTAAGGAAAATGATCTGGCTTGCAGAGCATCAAAATTGAAATATTTTTCAGTTTCTTCACTAAGAACTCATTTTGCAAAGATCCTCAAAAAACATCTTCCCTTTCTCTCTCCCTCCTTCCCTTATCTCCTGCCTTCTTCCTTCTTTCCTTGCTTAACATTTTGTGCAAATGTCCCTTTATTTACCCCTTAATTCTGCATTGCCCTATATGTGATCCAGAGAGTCCCTCATATTCAAATGAAACAAAACAAAACAAACTCTCTTCCAGATTTTTTTTTTAAGTGAAACAACCTATGTACACATATACATGTGACTTTCTCACTTTGGGGTTGAAATAATAAATTATAGGGGACATGCATCTTCAGCTTTTCTAGGTAATGCCAACTTGTTTTTCATCATAGTCTTAATAGTTTTGCTCCTACCAGCAGTATTGAGAGTTCTGTCTTTCTTGGTCTGGGCCATCCAGGGTGGATTGTTCAATTTGTTCATTTTTGCCAATCTGATGGGCATATAATGATATCCAATAATTTAATGAGCATGGCCTTGATTGCTAAAGGATTTGAGCTCCTTTTCAAATATTCATTGACCATTGGATTTCCTTTTTCCCAAAATGCTTATTCAAGACTTTTAGCCATTTTTCTATGGAATTCCAAGAGCTCTATTTTTATAATTAATACAAGCCCTTTGGCAGTTAAATGTGTGGCAACTATCTTTTCCCGCTCCATGCCTTGTCTTTTTGCTCTGTTCTTACTTTTTTTATGAATAGGAGTTCTTGGTTCTAATGTAGTCATCTTATTAATCATTTCCTTTATGGTTAGTGCCTTTTGCATCTTTTAAAAGACATTCTACCCCATCCTGATTTTATCAGTTCAATTTTCCTCCCCTTGGTTTTCAAAGAAGATTGAGTTTACCAGGCACTTGAAAGCTGCTGATTCAGCCTTGATTCAACAATGCTAAACCATACTTAGAACAATACTTTCACATTAAATGGAAACTGCTTCAGTGGCAGAAACAATATTTTATCCTTTTATTGGTATGATGGCATTGTCAAATCTTCTCATTGTTTGTAGACCTGTAGATTTGCTGGTTTAAGGCAAAAGCTTTCACATAAAGTCATCAGTAAAAGATATGTCCCTGCTGATAGCTTGATCTTAGAGGAAAAGCTACAGAAATATGAGTCCTTTACTAGGTGAAGTGGTAAAAGGCAGAAACAATGGTAGGATTACTAAACTATCATTTAGTGTGCATTGAGTTTATTCAGGATGTAAGATTTTCCCTCTACATTGATAAAGGAACTTTAAAAAAAAAAAAAAAAAGCAACTTGTGGAATGCCCGGGTGGCTTAGTGGTTGAGTGTTTGCCTTCGCTCAGGGCATGATGCCAGATTTCCAGGATCGAGTCCCCACATCAGGCTCCCCACAGGGAGCCTGCTTCTCACTCTGTCTGTATCTCTGCCTCTCTCTGTGTGTCTCTCATGAATAAATAAATAAAAATCTTAAAAAAAAAAAAAAAGCAACTGATGCCAGCCCAGCTCGAAAAAGGTAAAAAAAAATAATAATAAATGATAGGGTAGCAAAATCTGTAGGACACAGTTAAAATCTCATAACATATTCAGCATCTTTCTGACTATCTATATGACCAGAGAAGTATGGTACTTTTTATCCAATGGCCTTTGGTTTTATAAGCATGGTCAAGAACTTCCTCTTAAGAGACCCTCCACCTCCTTACTGCGGTGAATATTCTATACTCTACTCAGAAGTGTGTCTTCCTGGTACCCTGATTAATGTTTACCCCCAGGCTCAAAGTGCCCATTCAGACATGCCAAGGCTTATAGGCACAAATCAGAAAAACAGAGCCACAAATCATTCTCCTTAAATAAAAAGGTCAACTGGTATTAAATTAGTTCATTTACAGAACTCATTGAAATTAGCAGCATGTTCTTAAATTGCTTCTTGATTGAGGACATTTGCCTCATTAATTCTGAACAACCTGAGAAGACTATTAAAATCTCACAGAAAAAATTGACCAAAGGACAAGATGCATAATACCCTTTACCTTGGGGGGCAAATGGTAAATCCCAGAAAATATATACATTGAGAGAGAAAAATCTAAGATGAGGGAGTTTAACTTCCACGTTCTACCAAGGAAGTCTTCTGTGTGTGTGTGTGTACATGTGTGCATATGAGCACATATGCACATGCGCAACAGCCAAAGAGAACTTCCTAACACACAAACCTAGTCATATGATTCTCCAATTCAGTGATTCCCTTTTGTCTTTATTTTTTAAAAGATTTTATTTATTCATGAGAAACACAGAGAGAGACAGAGAGAGGAAGAGACACAGGCAGAGGGAGAAGCAGGCTCCATGCAGGGAGCTGGAGGTGGGACTCGATCCGGGGTCTCCAGGATCACACCCTGGGCTGAAGGCAGTGCTAAACCGCTGAGCCACCCAGGATGCCCCCTCCCCTTTTGTCATTAAATAAAGCTCCTGAAGATGTAGTTCTGGCTTACCCTCTACCTACCCTGCTAGTCTCTACCACACCAGACTGTTTGTTTTCTGAGTTCGCCATTTTTGGGCTCATTTTGGAAGCTTTTCATGTGCTTCTCCTTCTGCTCTCTTAGCTTAGGCCAATTTCTCCTCATCTTTTAGGATTCAATTCAGGTATCCCTTTCTCTGAGAAGCCTTCTCTGAATCCAGCATGCCACCCTGCGTGTCCCCTTTCACAATTCTCCTTACCATGAATCCCTACCACATTAACACAATTTCCTATTAATTCTTCTGTCTCCCTTACTACATGTTTTACAGAGACAGAGACTATGCCTTATACACCATTTTATTTCTGGCACATTTACCTGGGTCTTCATGGGAGCTCAATAAACAGTTGAGTGAATGAACAAATGAATGATTTGATTAGCTTAGCTCTTACTGAGCTCTTTCCCTGTACAAAGTAGTACATGATCCCACTATATTGGAACTTGTCCTCAATAAGCATTCAGTATTTTACTCAAGAGTCATACACACAAGTCACTAGAGTGTAAAATACCAGAAGTTTCTAATAATGGGCATTTTGAAGAGCGAACTTGGAGACATCAGGGAATCCTGCTAGTGTGGGAGAAGGTGGACAATATGATACAGTTCATTTGATTATTAGCTGATGATAATGTAGGATTTGGATAAGAAAAAGAAGGGATGGGTCACCTGGGTGGACCAATTAAGTGTCCAACTTTTGATTTCAGCTCAGGTCATGATCTCAGGGTTGTGAGATCAAGCCCTATGTTGGCCTCTGCTCAGTGAGAAGTTTGCCTGAGATTCTCTCTCTCTCACTCTGCCCCACCATGTGTGCAATTGTACTCTGTCTCAAATAAATTTTAAAAAATCTTAAAAAAAAAGAAGAAAGAAAAAGGAGACAGGGAAGAGCATTCTAATCCAGGGAAAGAATAATATGAGCAAAGGGCTAAAGGAAGAATATTATTCATACATTCTCTCATGTATTAATCAGTCGTTGAAAACTTATTGAATACCTCTTTACTATGGCTTAGTCCCTGGGCTAGGCACAAGATATTCAGTAATGAATTAAACAAACTCAGTCTGGAGAGCCTGGGTGGCTCAGTCAGTTAAGTGTCTGCCTTCAGCTCAGGTCATGATCTCAGGGTCCTGGAATTAAGTTCTACACTGGGCTCTCTGCTCAGTGGGGAGTCTATTTTTCCCTTTCACTCTCCCTCTGTGCTCTCCCCTCACCTTTCAAATAAAGAAATAAAATCTTAAAAGAAAAACTCTGTCTTTGCTCTGTTGTAATACTCTCATCAAGAGGAAAGAAAAACATTATATAGTGAATTATATAGTTATTATATGCTTTTAACTGTAAAGGTACTATATACTATAGATAAGAGAAACATCTTTAGCATCAGGAAAGTGGGATTGAAGGAGGGTATTTTTACAATGGGTGACATGTGAGCATGTTCTAGTCCTAGTAGCAGGGATCAAGGAGATGGAGTTAAGATACAAGTGAAAGAAGAAGTAATGAGTAGGATAATGGATAATGTCCCACAAAAGGCCAAAGGGGATGGTCTCTAGAGAATATGGATGACCTTAGATTAAAAAAAAGAAAAAGAAGGAAAACAAGAGAAGATGAGCCTAGCCTGGGCATAGGGTTTGGAGATTTGGCCGCAGAAAGTTGAGGTTGTACTTGTGGTCCTATATGAAACTGGAGACCAGATAATTTCACAATGGTGAAAAGAAAGTTAGAAAAAGGGACCACTATCAGAGGTTTGAAGAGCATGACTATGAGCATCTGTGAAAAGAATCATGGAGTTCGGTGTGACTTAGGGTTTGAGTTGTGGAAAATTAGGTTGGGGTAGAAAGTGGGGCCAAATCATAGGTGGCACTGGTTATAAAGCTTAGTATGCTTCTCCTTCAGCTTCTGGCTGCCTTACTAGAAAAGAAGTGGGAAAGGAACACCTGTCTAAAAGCTACCTTTTTATTATTAAGTAAATGAGGTTTTTAAATTTAATTTTTTAAAGATTTTACTTATTTATTCATGATAGACACAGAGAGAGGGGCAGAGACATAGGCAGAGGGAGAAGCAGGCTCCCTGTGGGGAGCCCGATGAGGGACTCTATCCCAGGATCCCAGGATCATGACCTGAGCTGAAGGCAGACACTCAACCACTGAGCCACCCAGGCATCCCAATAAAAGAGTTTTTAAACACCTTTATTCTTGGTTGTGCTAAAGGAGAGGAAAAGGTCTTGCCTTTTACTCTGTGTTACTCTGACTGGTGAAAGAACTGATTCATGGAAGAAAGGAAATCACAGAGCACCTCTTGTTGAAAAAGTGCATAGACTGCCTCACGATCTCTGCATTATCAGCAGACAGAGCTGGCCCTCATTAGTGGTCTGTCATAGACGATCAGATGGTACCATTACCCCAGATTGCTGGAACAGAGCTTGGAGACCGTGTCATTCATTTACCTCATAGCCCAGCTCACAAGGAACTTTTGGAAAGTGAAACCCCCTGCAGCATCCATCATTACACCAGGGTCCCAGTGTGGTTCCTGGATGACATTAAAAGGATTATTAAATTCTGTCTTCTTTGGGGCACCTGGGTGGCTCAGTCGGTTAAGCATCTGCCTTCAGCTCAGGTCTTGACCTCAGAGTCCTGGGATGGAGCCACAAGACGGACTCCCTGCTCAGCGGGAAGTCTGCTTCTCCTTCTCTCTGCCCCTCCCCCTGCTTGTGCTCTCACTCTCACACTCTTAAATAAATAAATAAATAAATAAATAAATAAATAAATAAATTTTAAAAATCTTTTAAAAAATTCTGTCTTCTTTATGTATACAAAAAAAAAATCATTTGGTTTGTCCAATTTCGAAGGACCTTAAATTTCAAATTTGCTTAAGTTAGTATTTTGATTTCCAGGGCAGCGCCAGGCAGTCATATTTTGGCCATGATTTTTCACATTGTTATAGTTCTGAGAATGTTAGTTGGCCATAGCAACCAACTCCCTTCCTTCTTTCCGTTGCTTAGTGTCCTTTTCCTGATCCTATCAAGGGGTTACATATATCTTGAAACATAATCAAGAATATCATCCAAAACTGGGAAGGAAACATGGTCTGGGACAAAGGTAGGCTTCTATTTTCATCCTAATCTGTCTCAGTGATGCCTCAAATAGTGACTACCTTTCATTCTATGGAACAGCTGGAAACTACTATCATCAGGGGCCAATCTATCATGTCTCCTTTTCTGGCTTATTCATGGTCATCTTTGACATTTTTTTCTCCTGGGAGCATTCCTCTGAATGTACTCATCCTGAAATATAGGTAAATACCCCGCCATATCTTTCACCAGACTTTGGAAAATTATCTCAATGTTCCCGGTCCTGAAAGTCAAAGAAATGAAGTAAAAGGAAAGCCAAGAATACAATCAGCATCTTGCTCTGCTCCTGAGGTTTACGTCAACCCTAGCTGATACTGACTTCGGAGGGAATCATGAGGAATGTTAACTATAGAACAAGTGCCTTGTTTGTTCACGCATATACTTATGCGCAAGATCATTCTGATGTCTAAAACTATACATAGGCAAATAGACTGAAATATAAAAGTATATTCTGGAGAAAGTTTGAATAGTGGGCGTCCCACTACCCCTTTCTGTTTGCCTCCCTCCCCCTAAAAAGGCTCTACTTTCAATGTAATAGTCTTGAACTTAAGTTTTTCTATCATATCTAGAGCTCCTTTTATGTCAAATTACATAGTGTCAACCATAGAGGAGACAGACTTACTGTAAAACTGCATGTGCTCAGGTTGAGTTATTAATTTAGCCCCAAATTTCAATTTCAGACAGCCCGAGGCTGGCCTCCCTAGTTACCAATGCTCTCATCATCTAAAAGCCCTTTGCACCCCCTATAACCTTTGGCTACCTCATTACCCTCTCTTGCATAAATATGCCTATTGAGTAAATGAGTTGTAAAGAAAATGGAACAGAGCAATGCATGAGACAGCATGGAGGGGGTTCTCTACTCTGTCACCCCCAACTTGGTGACAAACTGGTCAGCATAACGTGAGTGCCAAGATAATTAGTGGGAATGTTCTTTATGGCTGTGTAATTTCCAGCACATCTTAAAAAAAATTCTCCACCTGACACTGTGTTCCAAGGTTACTTTTTTTAATGAGCTGGTATGCGTGAAATACTAATTCTGACACATAAAAACAGAACCACTGCTGACGAGGAAGCCCAATGTGGTTTTTCAAATCTTATTTTTATATTTTTAACTCTTAGTTTTTATACACAGATTATGTGGTCTGAAGACATAAAGGATACCACACTCCAAAAATACAAATTCAAAATGTTCAGACCAATTGAATGAGTTACATTTCATGGCTTCATCACAGCAGAATTTTATGCATCCACTGATTGGAAGTCTAAAAATCCTTTCCTTTTAGAAAACAACATCCTTTCACTATCCCGTAATTTCCACATTTATCTTTGCAAATATGTAGGAATACATTTATAAAAAATAAAAAAAAGAAATGAGAGAGTCTCATCTACAGCTGATAGTTTGTCTTCTTTTCATGACCCAAGCAAAATATTCAGCCACACCGTTAATCACCAGAGGCAGCTGAAAGAAAACACCGGAAAAAATGAAACTGTTTGGGTTCACTTATCTAATTCTGATAGGAATGTGTCACTTAGGAGGTCTTCTGGTTGTATGTTCAAGAGTGGAACAAACAATACACCTGTATTTATTATCTCCTTTAAGTGATTTAGTGATCCCACTCCTGGGATGATCCGTAGTTGAGCAATGACAGTGGGACTGTCCTTAGCATTCTGGTTGCTCATCATCATCTATGCAGTATCTTGATCGCATGGCAACTACCAAACTCCCACAATGAAGTCAAGGCAGGGAATAGGAATGTGGGAAAGCCTTATTCCTAGAAAAGGTCTGTCTTTTTATACTAGAAGCAAAGCTCTCCCATCTCCCACACCTCACTTGATGTCTCATTGGCCAGTATTGGAACTTGAGTCCATTCCTAAAACAATAAAGGGAATGGGATTGCCACATCTAGTAACTCATCCCTGGGACTAGGAACAGGTCCAACTTCCACTGGGATGGAGGATCATTTTCTACCTTAAAATCAGGGGTCTGTTAGCAGAAAATAAGAGAAGGTCACTCGTGGGTAAGCGATTAATTGTGTCAGCCACACAGAGAGGACACTGTGTCTCCAGCCACTTGGATTATTAAGGTGTTTCTTTCATTAATAACTTATTTGCCTCTATGTGCCTTCCTCCATTAACTTCAGCTCACAGCTCAGTCCTGGCAGACCTTGGGGCTTCAGGTCAAGAATGAGATCCTCATTCTCAAGTATAGTGTACTTTCCAGTACCTAAACTATGACATGAACTATCTTCTCGGAACATAAAGAAATATTCTCCAAAACAGCATCAATAGAGCAACCAGGAAATGATACTTGAGATCCATACAGCCTGGTTAGTTTTTAAGTTTTTCATAAGCATTATTCCACTTTACCATTCAAAGGAAGAAAGTGCAATTTAGGCAAGACCTAGATGAAATTCAGGGGAGGAAGCTGGCTTGCTCCTTCAAGGTTACATAGCTATTTGGTTACATAGGAAATGCTTAACCAGCGACCATCTGACCCAAATATAGAGCCTTTCTTCTGCTACTCTGAGGCTGCTCCACCTGCATCCACTGCCATAACTCTAGCCTGCTGGAGCTGCCACTCCCAGCCATTTTGCTGGTTCCACAAGGATAGCATCTTAATATAATCCTTTCAGTGTCACCTGAGTGGCTCAGTCATTTAAGTGTTCAACTGCTGAGTTTAGCTCAGGTCATGATCTCAGGGTCGTAAGATCGAGCCCCGTGTCAGGCTGTGGGCTAGGCATGGAGCCTGCTTAAGATTCTCTCTCCCTCTACCTCTCCCCACTGCCCCCCCATCTTACACTCTCTCTCTAAAAATACAAATAAATAAATAAATTCATTTCTGTTATCTTTCATATAGTTTCATCTTTTAGACAAAGACAATGAGGTACAGTTAGAGCTAAATTTACTCAACCAAAGTTAGAGTAAGTGTCAGCAGGGGGTTTAAGAGACAAGCCCATATCATTCCAAATTCTACACTCTTTCCAGCATATGGCTTCTAGACCACTTTCTTCCCCAAACAAGGAGAAAAGGTGGCAGAGAGGAAATGGAACTCAAAATGCTAACTTTTGTCTCCTAACCTCAATGTAAATTCTCAAAAAGCAGCTAATTCCCCCATCTCGAGGTTGGGAGATTGGACCAACAGCAGTTGGGAAGTTCACAGCAAACAGGGTGACCCTGCAACTTATTGTTCTAAGTGGAATATTTTTGAAAGTGGAAGAAGGCCCTTTTGAAAATTTCATCAGGATAACAGGTGTAAACAAGGATTGTCTTAGGAAAATTAGGACATATGGTTGCCTGAACTATAAACTATAAAAACAAAAGCTTGCAGGAAACAAACCCTTTGGGGAGTAAAATCAAGTAATATCCAATTTAAGATTCTGGCATCAATGTTCACTTTCTATGCTCCAATTCTATCTCTAAGAAACTATTTCCACTACTGCTCCATGTACAAAGTGCATCTGAATTGCTTTTACAAAGTGTAACTCCCCTTATAAGATTTAAGTCAGGGATGCTTTGGCTTTTTTGTTCCAGCAAATCTTGTTTATCTGCCTCTCCCGTCTCCCCAGCCTCATTCTCAGGCCAAGCTTTTAGGGAGGGAAGGTTGCAGGAGAGCCATATGATGAAAAGAGTTTTATCCGCTAAAACTGCGGGGAGCAGTGCACCATGGATCCGAAAGAGATTTTAAGAGTTCTGTTTGTGCTGGTTTTCCTTCAGTGCCCTCTAGGGAAAACTCTCTGGGAAGAAAATTGGCACTTGAGCCCGACAGGATAGTGGAAAGATCTTTGTTCAACTTTATAGACTGTGTTGAACTATTTGGGGGCTTTAAGGCAATCCAGCTGGAAGGAAGCTAGCCAGGAGCCCCTATCAGTAAATGCAGGTGTGATTCAAGAAAGACTGTAAAATTTGGGGGTTTTGTTTTGGGGGTTAGTTTGTGGGGGTTTTTTCCCCCATTTTTTGCTGATTGTGTGAGGTAAAAGCTTTGGGCCTTCTGCCTGCTGGGAAAATGGGGAAAGGTTGGAGGGAATGCTCTTCCACTTAGTCTGACTTCTGGAACAAGTACCCGTGCTGCCGAAGGCAACTCTGAGTCGACTGACCATCCAGGATGGGAATTACTCGAGGACAGGTGCATGCCACAAAGGCAGAGGGATGATTGCCCTGTCCGGTCACGTTCACTAGTTTCGCAACTGCCGTGGCATCTTGTACTCACGCCAGCCCTGGCCGCAGGACGTGTTGATCGCAGGGGTCCAGGCCCTTCCATTCTGCAGCAGGGATAGAAAAACACGCTTAGACTCTGCCCAAGCTGGCCTTTCGCTCCATCTGCTGCTTCCCTGCTACTCAGCCCCTGATTGATGAGAGAAGGTGGCTGGAGGGAGGAGGGAGGCAGCAGGGAGGGCTTCAGGTGCTCCAAATTAGGGATAATTCAGCATATTAGCCTAATGAAGTCAAAAAGTTAATTTGTAGCTGCCAGCTGTTGAAAGGAAAGTTATAAAGCTCCACAGCCCCACGCAGCCCAGGAGGGGGGACGCCGAGGCTGAGCGAGAAGCGCAGGGGACTTTGAATAAACACAATCAAGAGTGTTCAGCGGAGAAAAGCGTGGCAGTGGCAGTGGCCGGGTGGCCTCATGGAAGAAGAGATAATGGGAAAAATGGTGGGAGGTGGCCAGAGCTCCAGTGGGCAGAGAAAGGAATATTTCTTTGCTCTGGCACTGGATCTAATCCCTGGTTTACAGCGCACTGATGTCAGTTGGTGCCAGGCCTAGAGCCTCCTGTTACTACAGGAATCACGGTGAGTGTCATTTCTAGGTTTCCAGCCTCCCCTGGTAATTTATATTCAGCTCCTTCATCCTCCTGTTTTAAATCCACAAACTAGACACTTTTTTTTTTAACAACAGTTCATCCCCTGCACCAACCCAGGGAGTGTGCGTTCTAGGACAAAAGCAAATTTTCAGTTGTCTTGCGGGAAGGAGAGCAGGTTCTTTCTTCTAGCTCAGTATAAGGTCCTGGTTGCTATGTGTTTCCCTATGTGCTCTTCAACTTCTCATGGCCCATCTATGTGCGGATCTTACTGGGCTTCCAAGTATACTCCGCTTAAGGTAATTATCCTCCTAACTTGGACCTTAGAGAAAATGCAAGTTGTCTGGGCAGGTATTAAGTACATACTAGAATCAAAAAAACATACAGGTGAATAAATAAAAATAAAAGATTGCTTTATCTGTAAATACGTGTTTTAAATCCATAGAACTACTCTCAACAATTTCTCCTCCCAAGTATTTGGTAGTATTGGTATTATAGGATGTCTCACACTATATGGAGTTCATGTCTCTACAAACGTTCTTCTCCAGTAAACTGACTGTTCCATGGCATTCAGGAAGAAACCATAGGTCTGAAGAAATATCTACAAAATGAATGAAAAGCTACTCTTTGATGGAAGCCATCAAAATCAACCCCAGTTCTTGCTTTTATTGTGATCAGATATAGAAAGCTGTTCACACACTTAACCAGCCACAGAAAGTATTGTTTGTTTGTTTGTTTGTTTCTCAAAGATTTTATTTATTTGAGAGAGAAAGAGCATGACCAGAGGACAGGGGCAGAGTGAGAAGCAGACTCCCTGCTGAGCAAGGAGCCCGATGCCAGGCTCAATCCCAGGACCCGGAGATCATGACCTGAGCTGAAGACAGCTGCCTAACCGACTGAGCCACCCAGGTGCCCCCAAAAAGGTTTTTTGACTGCCTTGTATTCTCCTCTGCCCTGAACACTGCTCCTTCAGTGCATTGCAACTGTAATTCAGGTGCATATTTAACTGGCCTGCTGTCTCTGGGCTGAGTTTGAGTTTTAATCTTAGAAAAGAAAACTGCTTCTTTTAGATCAGGGACTGGTCATATGTGAAAAGATTATCCCCTTGCTCGTTGGAAAATTATGTAATGTTGTGGTTGTAAAACTGGGTCTTAATATCTGGCTGGTGATTAAGTCTATAATCACCCACTCAGTGCAGTGATTTAGGAACTCAGCAAATGAACTGTTGAGGCTTTTCCCCGGGGCTAGAGACTCCACCAGCTGCGCTGTTTGTGAGGGCAACTGAGAGTTTCCGAACAACGTGATCTGGCCACACGCGTGGCACGTCGCAATTCACAAAGTCCTCACCACATCTCTGGGACGATGATTTTTTTTTCTCATGTGAGCAGTGAGAATGAGCACCATCTCACAAGGAGAGTGAGGTGCAGACAGGTTAAGTAAACTACCCAAGTTTGCATAGTGTGTAAGTCATGAAGCTCAGAACCACATAAAAACCCATTATGTCTATGTTTTTCAATCTGCCATGTAGGACTCCTGCTCCCTCTGGCCAGTGAGATCTTGAAGACCATGTGTTAATTTTGTGCTTAGAGTGAGCACCTCCATGAAAAATATAAGCACCTTGAATCATCACTTTGACCATCTTTTAACCTAACATACCCATGTAGTGACCAGGTCACCTAAAAGTCCAAGTAGTGTTTATGAGCGTGTTTCTTCCATGTGATAACCAACTATTGTCAGGGAGCACCTTACAAATCAGTGTTTCACGGTGATTTTAAATAGGGAAAAGGAGTACAAAAACCAAACCCCTCAAGCCCTGCAACTTCAGACAATGAAAGCTGTCCTGAAGCTGACGGGGCCCCTGGCAGGCAGATGGCACACCGACATCCCGCAAAGAAGCTCCTCTCTATGTGGATCTGTACAGGAGCAGGAAGGCTGCACTGAACACAATTTCTATTCCTAATCCTGGTGAAAATCGACCGTTTGAAAGCAGACTTCAATAATGCAGCAATGCAAAGATTACCAGTATCTTTAATTGAATAAAACAACTTTAGAGAATGAAACTTCATTAAAATTTGCTATCATGAATTGATTGGTGGCAATTTTGATTAAGTATGTGGCCTGATTAACTTGAACTAGCCAATGATGCCTTAAAGGTATTAATACTCATTTGTAAAACACAATCACAAATTAACATTTTCTGTATTATTGAAGTAAAGATACCAAGAGAAATTAAATATAGGCCCAAACTGGAGGCTATATCATTCAATCGTTAAACCAAACATTAGTAATTTAATTTCATCAAAATAGCACCAGGCATCATATTAAATTAATGTTATTAATTTGGATTTTATTGATTTTTACAGTGTTTTTATATTTAATTTATAAACTTGGTTTTACTTGAGAACTGTAAACATAGGACACATGGAGATATAGGTTAGTAGATATTAAGTAACATATTCACAAAATAACTGGTCTTTACTCAGGGTTTACAATAACTATATTTTGACTTTAAAATGATCCAAAATGCTCAAGTTTGGGAGCAATTACACTACTTTCCTCAGGGAAAAAAACAAACATTGAAATCTCAACTTGAGAGTAAAGCAAACTGGGTAAGTTATGGGTAAAATATTATATTCCAGGTTAATATCCTGGTTGGAGATGCTGCATATTTTTATCTATTTGCTTTTTTAAAGATTTTATTTATTTGAGAGAGAGAGAGAGAAAGTGAAAAAGAGAGAGCATCAGTGAGGGAGGGATAGAGGCAGAGGGAGAAGCAGGCTTTCTGCTGAGCAGGGAGCCCAACATGGGGTTGGATTCCAGGACCCCAGTATCATGATCTGAGCAGAAGGCAGACACTCAACTGACTGAGTCACCCAGGCACCCCTATTTATTTACTTTTAAATAGATTCAATGACTAAAAATAGTATTTATCATGCTGACCTGTTTCTGCTAAATACTTACATATATATATACTTATACATGTGTATATGTTCGATATACACACATGTATATATAATCCTATATATATACACACACATATATATATATACACATATATATATACAGATGCCTAAAGAGATTCATATAAAGATGATTATCAAAATACTAATAGCAGTTTCTCAGGTGGTGGTATTTTAATATCTCTTATTTTTCTTTTCATATTTTGTGTGTTGTTCATTTCTTTCTCAAGGAGCATAATTGGAATTGGGAGGGCAGGGGGAGAGCCATTTTCATTGTGTAAAAATTAAGCCAAAAAAGTGAAATACAAAAATAGCACCTATGTTACATTTATTATTTTAAGATTATATGTGCAGGGGCACCTGGATGGCACAGCCAGTTAAATATCTGCCTTCAGCTCAGGTCATGATCCCGGGGTCCAGGGATCGATCCCTGTGTCAGGCTCCCTGCTCAGTGGGGAGTCTGCTTCTCCCTCTCTCTCTGCCCTTCTTCCTACCCTGTTTGTGCTCTCCTTTGTGCTCTCTTTCTCTCAAATAAATAAATAAAATCTTTAAAAAATTGTATCTGCGGATGAACAACAGTTGGAAAGGAACATTGGATATTGAAATCAATATTGAGAGGCTTAGGAGGTGAGAATACTGTTTGATTTCCTTAAGCAAAGGTTTCTGTTAAAGTTTCTGTGCAATTATAAAGACAAACACTGATTTCAAGGGCTCTCAGAGGACGAAGAAAACAACCAAGGGAGGAGGAAGGAAAGCAATAACAGAAAAATGAAACAGGACCTGGAATCCAGACCAGGTTTCCCAATTTATTGAATTCCTTATTTATTAAAAGTGATTTTGATAATTCTTTAAGTATGTATTAAATGCCTATGCCGTTGTAGATGTCAAGATATTGAAATCCCTATCCTCGTGGAGCTTAATTGTAATGGGAAGAGAGATAATAAGTTGCACAGTATGTTAGAACCTGGTGAATGTTCCATAAAATAAAATAAAGCTGGGAAAGCCATCGAGAATGGAGGCCATTCAAATGTAAAATGAGGTCCTCATTGTTTTTGAGCAAAAGCAAAGGAGTCAGCCAAGTGGTAGGGACGAAGCCCTGTGGATATTTGGGAGAACATGTCTGGCGGGAGGAGTAGCCAGTACAAGGGCCCTGAGGCAGGAGTGAGCCTGATTTGTTCTAGTACCAGGGAGGAAACTAATGAGTC
This sequence comes from Canis lupus familiaris, assembly GCF_011100685.1. Classification (NCBI taxonomy): domain Eukaryota; kingdom Metazoa; phylum Chordata; class Mammalia; order Carnivora; family Canidae; genus Canis; species Canis lupus. The sequence goes on from NC_049237.1 coordinate 29,909,480, forward strand.
AGGAGTGGAGTGAGGGGGCAGTAGAGAGAAATGAAGTGAGCCACTCTGGGTTATAGAAGGCAAATTGTGTGGAGCCTATGGACCACCATAAGGACTCTGGCATTTACACTGAGAAAAATGCAGAGCCATGAAGTTTGAGCAGATGAGTGACATGACCTGATGCTACCAGTCCTAGCAGGATCATTCTAGCTGCTGTGTTAAAAACAGACTGGTAAGGGAGGTAGGGTGGGCACAGAGCTATTGCTATAATCTAAGTGTATCAGTCAGGATCCCAGATGAAACAGTGACACACTAAAGTGGATAATTTGAAGAACAGTTTAGCAAAAGGACTGTTACAAAACAACGGGCAGGATGTCAGGAAACCATACAAAATGGAGCATTTACTCTTCCTACTCCTAGGCATGAAGAGGTGAGGGAGAAAGTTGTCACAAAAAACCCAGAGACAAAGAAGACTGGTGGAATGGGCTGCTTGAGGGATGGAGCCAGGCTGCCATGACCCTGCAGGTGCCAGTGGACTATGTGTGCCAGCATCCACTCCCCCTCTCATTTCTTGCTAATGTTCCCCAACTGACCAAACTCAGTGGAATCCACAGGGCAAGGGAGACCCCAATATAGTGCAAGTGTTGGCCCATAGGCCAAATGCAGCTCAGCATCTGTTTTTGTAAAGAAAGTTTAATTGGAACAGGGCCATGCGCATTCATTTTCTGATTATCTACAGTGGTTTTTACACCACAGCAGCATTGAGTATCTGCAACAGAGACCATTTGGACTATAAAGCCTTAAATATTTACTGTCTAGCCCCTCACAGAAAAGGTTTGTTGATCTCTAATTGCCCACACCAGTTTGCCTCCGGGGACTGAGCCACCAAGTGTGGTAGGCAGCGGCTCAGAGGAGGGGAAGGGAAGCTCGCTAGGGCCTTGGGCATGAGGTAATGATGGTTGAGATGTGTTTTATGTCCCAGTATATGGTCTATCTTGGTAAATGTTTCAGGGGCAATTGAAAGGCATGTGCAGTTTTCTGTTGTTCAGCGAAGTATTCTATAAACGTCAACTATGTCAAGCTGATTGCTAGCTGAGGAGATAGTGAGGAGTGACTGTATTCGGGAATGATATTGAAGTTAGGCTCCGAAGGATTACAAATGAGTTAGATCTGGAGTTTAAGAGAGAGTGAAGAGTCCTGGGTGCCTCCAAGGATGTCACCCTGAGGAATGGAGGAAAGCTGATGAAGGGATGGAGAAGAAGAAGGCAGTTTTAGGGGCACCTGGGTGACTCAGTCAGTTAAGTGTCTGCCTTGGGCTCAGGTCATGATCTTGGGGTACGAGGATGGAGCCCCCTATCGGGCTTCCAGCTCAGCGGGGAGTCTGCTTCTCCCTATCCCTCTGCCCCTTCCCCTGCTCAAGCTTGCTCTTACTCAAGTAAATAAATAAAATCTTTTTTAAAAATGCAGTTTGAGACATGTTAAATTTAGGTGCCCATTAGACATCCCAGAAAAGGTATCAGGTAGAGAGTCTGATACTTAGGTCTGGACTTCAGGAGGCAGGTGTGTATTGGAAAAATAAATGGAAGAGTCATCAGCATATAGACATCTGAAGTCCAAGACTCCATGAGACCACTAAGGGAGTGAGAGTAGACAGAGGAGAGAAAAGGTTGAAGTACTGTACTCTGGGTCATTTTAAATGTTTCACACGTAATGAATCCTCACAATAATCTCCTGATGTAACTCAATGATTATTTCTACTTATGGATAAGAAAACCAATGCTCAGAAGACAACCTAGTCAAGTGTCACAGTGCTATGAGTACCCAGATCAGGATTTGAACTTCACTCTGAACTTCAGAGCCATGCTTTTAATATTACAAAGCAAGCCTTCCCACACCATTGTCCCAAAAGTTTCTCCATGTCACAACCTGAGGCAGAAGCCTCAGTGCCTAGTGCCTGCCACCCCCCAACTCTTAGTCCTTACATTCTTGCTGGTTCTCTAAGGCTTTGTTCTTCTCCAAGGTATACCTTCTGTGAATCTCTACAGGCTATTAACAGAGGAACTGAGAGAATGAAAGGAATCTGAGTTAACTAAAATAAATAAAAAGAAAAATATTTGGAGATAAGGAAACAAATATTTGGCTAATATAGGATGCGATCCTATATTAAAGTAGTAATAGTACTACTTTAATATATCTAATGCTATATTTTGCTATAATATAGTAGTAGTAATGCTAATTTTTGTAATCTAACTATTAAAACATCTGTGAAGAATAGTTTCAAATATGTTTCATGGTTTTTGGATGGGTGAGTAGTCTCTTAATGAAGCTGATTCAAAGGCAAAATTAACTTTCATGTAAAGGCATGTATGTGTATGTATATTTATGTACATAACGTGTATACAAACATGCACACAAATGTGTAAATACATACACACACTGTACTCCACCCTGAAAGGCACTGAAGAATGATGACAACCCTCTGTTACACATCAATATGTAAGATCTAAATGGTTGAACTGGTAAGTTTTTTAAGTTGTGACATCATAGTTGTTTTTAGCACTGAACACTTTTGAGGTTTTCTACTATTTAAGCTAAAAGTATGAGACTCCTCCATGACAACAGGGTGTGAGGCCAAGTATCTCACATTAATAAACTGACAAACTGAGAGAACCAAAAGGACTTCTGTTCAAAAGTACTTAAACCACATGACATCCAATATCTAGTTTTACTGTAGGTGCGTGAAAACACAATGTCGAAACAGGACGTTGTCAATCAGGACCTCATAAAGCCCCAGTGTGGCTCTGAACAGAACTTTGAGCTTCCTTAAAGATGCCTACACAAATACCTAAGAAAGCCATTTTGCGTTCATCAATTTGGACGAACTTCTTCATTCACCTTCATAGTAACAGTTTAAATTTAAAGCTACTTTTAATGAAATCCCAATGGAAAAAAACAAACATGAAGCTCAAATGAACAGTGAGAATTTTATAGCATTTCAAAGGATCCTGTGTCATACTAAACACCAAATCCCACCATTACTTACGTTACTGCCCCATTGAATCCATTTACACACAAGGTTTATAATTTATTTAATACATGCAAATATGGTTTGCTAACACTGGAAAAGTTGGCCAGTCTCACACTGTATTAGAATTTCTACAGGAAAACCATGTTGACTGAGAGCTCCTCTGGCAGGAATGTAAATTGCTGTGTTGAGGGGTTCCTCTCTTGTCACTCTGCACCGGTGTCCTCTCCATCAGTATGAACCTGATGCAGTAAAAGGAAGTCAGCCAGTCAAACTCTGCTAGCTCCACTACAAAGATATATGAAGACTTCCTCCTCCTGGTCATCAATTCTCACTCACCAAGCCTGTACGACACCATCCTCAGGTCTCCCTCCCAGAACCCAGGTGGGAAGAAATGATGGTGGTGCCCTCACCTGTGCCCCACCAGCCGGGCTGCGTGGGGAGAAGTCAGCAGAACTGCTCCAGGTCCAGCTGCTTGGCCTGGTGTGGAAAAATGTTGAATAATCAAATTGCCCATTTCTGCTCAATTGCTCTAATTTATTATCCCAGGCATTCGGAATGCTAATGAAAACTACCTATCATGCTAGGCCGTGTCACTCTACTTTATGATCTTATTAAAATCTCAGCGTTTCTGAGCCCAGTGACAATGAGTAGAGAGTGGGACAGCTGTCCTCCTGCCTCCAGTGTGGTTCATACACCCGCCCTGTCACTGCTAACGGCTGAATGATTTAGGCCAAATGAGCAGCCTTGGAGTGATATTTTTATACCCGTGACAGGATTATATAACTTAGAGAAAGGCCATTAGCGAATACAAAGGAATAAGCAGGAGGAGGAAGCAGGTGACAAATGGGCAAGTAAATCTTTGGATTTGACTCTTCATAATAAAATGCCCTTCACATTTAAATTTAATGAGCTGGTTATCTCACCAAAAGGAAAGGGGGATCTGTCACCTAAGCTCCTTGGCTTTCCTCAAGATGGACCCAATTATGAGGGAGAAACGCAGTAACCACAGATGCCAGGCTCTTGCCAGGGCACAGTGGCATTGTCCCTGGAAAGCAGCCCTGGGGGGATAGTTAGCAGCCCTCGGATCTTCCTGCCTAGGACTGGGAAGAGAATCCAGGAGTTCACGGGCATGACCCAAATATAAGATAAGGCTAATGAATTTTGTTAACTATTTAGGCTTTTAGCAGGTTTGTTGGTTCTTCGTAGCCACTTTATCAAAATGGAAAGAACACAATTCTGTTAGCACCATATGGTGGGAACTATTGGACAGGGTGGCCTAAAGCCATATCTTTGAGGGGGTGGGAGGTGCTGGGAAGAGCCAAACCATGTTTCTCCATCCCAATATTTTATTCTCATAATAACTATGTAAACCATACCACATGGAAGCATCCAGAGAAAAAGTATCACTACCATTTTCTATTCAAGAAATACATTCATTTGCTTTCCTCTTGGACATGATTCATAAGAGAAAAATACTTGATATTTATGTGCATATATTATCATTTCTCAGAGTTCTCTGAGTTTTTGTTGTAAAGCAAACATTAGCCTTTGTTTTAGATGATGCTCATATATAAAGCTGTGCCATTTTTATTATACACAATACACATGTAATACACACATATATATTTACATGCATATGTAACCACAAAGAATTCCTTAATGCCTACCAAGCTCACCATCTTATGGGTCCTAAGTCAGATTCCTATAGTCTGAAATCCATAATATTGATAATCTTCTGGTGAATAGCAAGAGTTCATTGTATTTCTCCAGATATTCAAAGGAAGTAATAAATAGGACGTGGACATTTGTTTTTTTTTTTTTTTAAGATTTTATTTATTTATTCATGAGAGACAGAGAGAGGCAGAGACACAGGCAGAGGGAGAAGCAGGCTCCATGCAGGAAACCTAACGTGGGACTCAATCCCGGGTCTCCAGGATCATGCCCTGGGTTGAAGGCGGTACTAAAGCGCTGAGCCACCCGAGCTGCCCCTGACATGGACATTTGTTTTACATTTATTTGGGCCCTGGATGCAGCCTCTCTTGCTAGCCCGGTATCTTCTAGCCCAGTTGATACCACTTACACCTGCTCAAAATAGATTGTGCTAATCTTACTTTTTATTCCCCACTCCCACCTCTGCCACACATATACCCCACATTCCCAGGTCCCGGGGTTTCTCTATTCACCTCTTTGAAATTCCTACTGCTTACCTCCAGATGTCTGATGTGCATGTCTCTCTCTCTCTGTTGCTTACAAGGAAATTCCTTCTCCTTTATCTTTAGAATCATAATTTTTGCTGAGGAGGTGGTGGGATGGTTATAGCAGTGAGACATGTCCCAACACATGTTCTTGCCGTCACCTCCGAAGAATGAAGCGATCAAAGTTTACCACCCAGACTTCTCCTCCAAAGGGAGCTGTGTTCTCTGCAGGGGACTGAATTGTGATGCATTCAAACATAGCCTCAGTGTACATAGAAATATTCTTCTTTCCACCTTCTGCTCTATTACTGGGCCAGGCTCCTTCCTTCTTTATGTTGATATTTTTTCCCTCCCTGCAGTCTGGTTTCTATCAGGCGCTATTCAAGTCCTCATAAATATCTATAGTGCTCTGAATCCCCAGGGTTAATGTTCTTACCCAGTGGCTGCCTCCATTCCAGGCACATCATGTAACGTGGCTATTCTTAGGGGTGAGGATTAATGAAAAATTTTCTTAACCTCACATCCTTGCATATGCTAGATTGGGCTGCATTAGCTGGAGTACTACCAGATGGGAGAAGGATTAAAAGAAAAGCAAGTGAAAGAAAGTAAGTAAATCTGGAAGTAACTAGCCCTGACATTAACTGATTTATCTGGACATTTACTAAATGATATAGTAAAATCCAAGCTACACAAGGGGGAACAAATATTAGCTGCATGCTTTTAAACCATAACTTAATGATCATGTCAATATTGCCCATGGAAATGTAGTATTCTCAAACTTGTCAAATTTAACCAAAAAATGTGAATAAAGAAAATACTGGTTTCCTATTCTGTGTATCACCTGCAGCTCAAAATGTTTTATATGGCAGAAGGTATCTATGTGGATGCCAGGAAAACAAAACTGTTTCATATTAGATTCTTTCAGCTTTTTTTATTCTACTCACTCACTACTGGAAATACATTGCCATAGAAGGAGAAAGACAGGATACAGCATGAATTCTTACTCAGCAGGACAAAATCAAGCTCTGTAGTCTATTTCAGCTCTCCTCTGGGTGGCTTTCTGTGTGTAATCATATGTGTGTGTGCACATATGCATGTGTGTATGCTAATAATCATTGCCATTCACCCGGGAAGAAAAATCTTCAAAGATAGACTAGAATAATAATTGTGACCTTTAAAGGCAAGACTAATTTATTAGGCTTTCTAGGGGATGAGAGGCCGTATATGTTACCGTCTCAAACCTAACACTCTCTCCTTTGCTTGGTGCTTCAACAAGCTTAAAGAATCATATGGCAGAGGTGGGCAGAGTAAGTCTTTGAAGTAAGAAGAGCTTCTTTACTAATGCTGTCTGCCCCTTGTTTAGCCTTTCCATCCATGCCTCTTCCTTGGCCATAGAAAAAATATATGCATAATCTGATCACTACCATGTTGGTTATTTGATATGTTCTTCTGATAAATGTGCACATTTTCACAGAAGGTCATCAGAATACCTAACAGAAGGAAGTAAAGTATTGAAAGTAAAATCCAAAATATCAGTAAAGACAATGGGGTAGATGTTTAAAGGGAAGTAAAGAGAGACATGCTGCCATTGCTCCAAATTCTACCATGTAGGCTATCATTTCCTTTGCCACCATTGTTATGCTACATGGGAAAAGTGGAACTTATCTACTCTAAGTTTAACTATATTGAGAGAAATTTTTCAGTTTGGGTAGAGAGCCTAGAGTTAAGTCATGGCATATATCCTAAAACTATATAAAAGAAAAAATTGAGGCGATTGTTAACTCTATGGAAAACAAATGTTATCAGAAGACAATGTGATATATGGCCCCACTTGGCTCAACTGTAAACACTGAATATTTATTTAATAAGTATGTTGGGAGGGTAGAGTGGTACAAGTTATGTGGAAGTTGTAGTGTAAGAGTTAAACCTTCATCTTTTATCAAGAAAATTTTAAAATGTCTAAAACCAAAAATTTAAGAGATAGCAATGCTATTTAGAAACATGGAAGTATAAAGAAGAAATTAAAGAGTTAATAGCATCTGCCTCTGCTGAACGAATGATAGGGAAAGGGTATACAGGGAGCTGCTGATTATTATTAATAAATGTTGCAGATCATTTGATCTTTTCCAAGTAAGTATGTGTATTTTGAAAAAAAAAAAAAAACCTAAAATAAAATGTTTTCTAAAAACCTCAAGACAGGGAAATCAAGAGTTCCCATTTCACGGGACACTGGGGTGGCTCAGTGGGTTAGGCATCTGATTTCATCTCAGGTCATGATCCCAGATTCCTGGGATCGAGCTCTGAGTCGGACTCTCTGCTCAGCAGGGAGTCTGCTTCTCCCTCTCCCTCTGCTGCCTGCTCTGTCTACTTGAGCTTGCTCTTTCTCTCTCCCTGTCAAATAAATAAATGAAATCTTTAAAAAAAAAAAGAGTTCCCATGTCTAAATACACTATAGTTTCAGGAATCTAGATCAATGAAAGAAAAGGACTGTATTTCCTTGTCTGTCCCTCTTTAAGAATGAGGAAACTTCTCCCAATATTCTCCCAGCAGGGTCTCACGTCATATCACAGTGTCTGGAACTGGTTAGATACCCATCCTTAAACCAATGCTGACAAAGAGAAAGAGAGAGAGAAAGAGAGAGAGAAACCATAAGTAACTTGGACTAATCAGAAATTAACCCTGAGTCACATGGAATGCAAGAACACCCAAACACAACAGGTGCTCTGTCAGTAATGAAGAATAGAATAGAGTTGGGTGGTCAACCAAAAGTGTTGTCACACAAAAGTTTTGATAAGACCTATCTTTCTTCATTGCTCTTTGCTTTTTGGTTTTGTTTTAAATCAGTGGAGGAAAACTAGAAGGCTGTAGGAGTAAAATACATTTGAGGCCTTATAAATGTGATCATATCAGGATTTTGTGTTTATGGGCTTTAGACTTATACTCATGATGAAGGAAAAGTGTCATATACATAATACTAATACATTTACATCTGGAACTATGTGTTATTCACTTTTCTTTTAAAAAGTTTACAAAAGGATCTGCTTTTATTCCTATTTATGTAATGGTTCTCAGTATTAAAACAGTCACATAGATTTGACAACTAATATTAGTTCACCAACTGCTTGAGGTATATAAAGAACATTTAAATCATATATCTGTGATATGTACCAAGAGGGGTCCTGACTCTTAAAACCACGCACTTCCAGATAATACTTTGCTAGAAACCTTATTTCCTAAGGGACTATAGGCCTACCCAATATAGTTGTAAATGAAATGCATTCATGGCTTTGGGGCATAATATAATCCTAATCTAGGTAGTATACAATTTCTGCAGGTGTGCTCAGTAGCCCATTTGAGCAACTCAAATACATTCAGTTAGTGTTAACTTGAAGGCATGCTTAACAGTTACTGATGATGCAAGGTATGATTTTGATAACAGGCTCAAGTTTCAGGGGCTCCAACCTCAGAAGATCAAGACATATCCCTGTAACTTGACTCCATAACTTAATAGCTATTGAATGAGTAAATTAGATACTCTAATCACTGGTTTTCTCATTTGTAAAATGAGAGAAGAAATAATAGTAATAATAGTAATCCCAAATGTATAGAACTATTGTGAGGATCAAATTATATAATTAATGTATCATAACTTTTAGCACATAATTATCAAATAAATGCTTAACATTTATTATATTACTCTTACTTCATTGTTGCTTTCAAGATTAGGTGAAATCATCATATGCAGTGTTCAGTAAACTACACAAAAACAGCAGCAGTACCACCACTGAACTACCTAAGGGGGCTTCATTTACAACTATTATGATATAAATGATGCAGCATGGAGTTGGGCAACCCAGAGGTCCCATATGGGAAAGTCCAACACCTGCTAGATATTTTTATTGGTATTAATAATGCCTGATCCTTCTTCTCAAAGGCCAAATAATGATTAGCCTCTATTTTTTATGCACAGAGTATTTGGGCTACACATTGCTATTAACTTATTCAAGGAGGCCCTGATGTTTTTTTCTAATTTTATTAAGATATAATAGACAAATAGCATTGTATAAGTTTAAAGTGTTCAATATAAGGATTATACATATATATATAACAGAATGATTACTATAAGTTTAGTAAACATCTGCATGTCGCACACATAGTTACAAATTTTTCTCGTCATTAGAACTTAAGAAAATGTGTTATATATTTAGAAAAATGTAAGATATATATAAAAAAAAGAAAAATGTAAGATATATATACACACACACACATATATATATGTATATATATAAAGATATATACATATATTTAGAAAGATGTAATCCTACCATTTGAGACAATGTGGATGGATGGACCATGAAAGTCATTATTCTAAGTGAAACAAGTGAGATGGAAAAAGACAAATATTGTTTGACCTCACTTATATGTAAAATCAAAAAAATCCAAACACAGAAATAGATAGTAGAGTTGGGGTTGCCAGAGGTAGATGGCATGAATGAGGGATGGGAGAATTGGGTGAAGGTAGTCAAATGTACAGACTTTCAGTTATAAGATAAATAAAATTCTGGGGATTTAATTTACAACATAATGTTCATTTTAAATCAATTTCTTATTAGAATGGAGAGAAGGATCCATGAAAGAATTTGCTCCTGAGGCTGCTACTCTAGTGACAATTCAAGAGAAAGCTTCATAGGCTCCTGGCAGGCTAATGTGGCACAACCTAGGCTTGTGGCACAACCTAGCATTGGCAGGCTTCTATGCCTCTGGGCTGATCCTGTGGCCCCAGGATCCCAATAAGCTCCTACAAAACTAAGGTCCACATGGTCACGTACAAAACCAGGACCCTGGACAGGCTCAGCATGAGCTTGGTTATCACGGGCCTATGATTTTTGACCTATCCCAGCACCAGGCCCACCCCAACAGCACAACAACCCAAAGACCCAACCTCAGCCTGGCTTTGAAAGCACCAGGTTATAGACTTGACCTAAAGTCAGGCAGATCCCCCGGCCCCAGCTTCCAGGTAGACATCTATGAAGCCAGACTCCTTGCCCATCCCACTACTAGACCAGTTTCCTCAGACCCAAACATCAGATTCATCCAGTAGTCCCTGGGTTCTGATCAGTCCTTTAGAACCCAAGATCCAGATTCTAGACCCATCACAACAACCTCAAGTGCCAGGCTTTCTCAGCTTTTGTCCCAGGTAACAAATCTACCTGCTGAAGCTTGCCCACAGATACCACCAGGTAGCCCACAGGACCTTTGGATGGGCTGACAGGTGAAGAGGCTTCCCCACCAAAGCCAGGCTGTAAGAACTGGAAAGGGTGTCTATTTCCTCAAATGCAAAGACACCAACTAAGGCCACAAGGATCATGAGAATGACACCACCAAAGGAAACTAATGAAACTCCCAAAACTGACATGACAAAAATGAAGAACTGTGAATCGTCTAAAGAAGAATTCAGGATAATTCTCTTAAAGAAATTCAGTGAAATACAAGAAAACACAAATGAACAATTAAAGGAAATTAGGAAAGATTACATGAACAAAATGAGAAGTTCAACAAAGGAGTAGGAACTATTTGTAAAAATCCAGAAATCCTAGAGTTGAAGAGCACAATGAAAGAACTAGAGGATTCAAGAGACTCTTGATGTCGATTGTAAGTTCGAGTTCTATGTTGAGTGTAGAGATTACTTAAAAATAAAATATTTTTTAAAAAGAAATTAAAAATAGAATTACTATCTGATTCAGCAATCCTACTCCTGGTTATACCCTACGGAAATGAAACCACTATCTTGAAAAGATATGCGCATTCCTGTGTTCACTACAGCATCATATATATGTGTTCATCAGATGAACACATGTATGTGTTCATACATTATATGAAATATTAGGTAGCTATAAATAAGAAGGAAATCCTGCCTTGTGTGCAACATGAAGGAACTTTGTGTTATGCTGAGGGAAAGAAATCAGACAAAGACAAATATTGTGCATTCTCATTTATATGTAGACTCTAAAAAAGTTAAATTCATGGAAATGGTAGAATGGTAGTCACCAGGGGCTGGGTGGTATGGAGGAATGGTAAGAGTACAAACTTCTGGTAATAGATTAGTAATTTTGAGGATCTAATTTAAAGCACGGTAAATATAGTTAACAGCACTATATTATAGACTTGAAAATTGTTAACAGAGTAAGTCAAATATTATTACCATATGTATACATACAAAAACAATTATGTGAGAATATCAAGGTGTTCGTTAACATTATTGATAATCATTTCACAATATATATGTGTATCAAATCATCAAGTAGTATACCTTAAACTTATATAAGTTATATGTTAATATTATCTCAATAATGCTGAGGAAAAAGCAACAATGAACATTTATTGAAAAAATTAGAGAATATTGAAAAGTATTAGGAAGCATATTAAAATTGCTAAAAGTCCCACTGCCCAGAGATGACACCATTAATGGTATTAGCATATGGAGGAATTTTTATCTGGTCATTTAACTGTATGTATATTGTAAAACTGGCATATAATTTGTAAACGGCTTTTGCTTTATCCTTAATATCATCAATTTTTTTCAAGTCATCAAAGTCTCTGACAACATAGTTTAAGGAGAGAGAGAAAGAGAGAGTCCGATGGACTATATTGTCTGAATATAAAACTTTAAATGGAGGACAGCCAAGAAAGTCACCTTATTGTACTCTACCTCATTCAGTATCAATATTAATCGTAAAAACAATGTGGGTAATGCCCTACTTATCAGGAAATCAGAATTCAGGCATCATCAACCATCTGTAACAGAAGAATGACATTTTTTTTAGTAGAGAGGAATCCAAGCAGGATATACTGTGTAAATGATTCTGCTTTATGAGGTCTATAGGAACACTCCTTTCATTATCATATATTATATATACTGCATCCCTTTTAACAAACAGAAATTATCTTCTGTGTATATTATATAGCTGTGTTAATGTCTTCAATCCTCTCTTGAATGTTCCTTTCCTTTTTCGTTGTCTATTATGCCAATGACAATGATGATACCAATGATGTATCTAAATGTTTTAATAGTTTCTGATACATGGTAGGCATTTCATAAAGTTTATTTTTTTTTCCCCATCATAGTACTTGCAGCTGTGTTCAGCATCCCATGTGTTCTCAGGTCACCTTTGAATATATTAAGTCCTTAAAACAGTCCATAGGCAAGGTGGAATTCATGGTAGTCCATTTATGCTGATGGACAAGTTGAGGCACTAGGAGTATTAGTAGATGTTACAAGATTATGGGGTACCTGGCTATGACAGGAATCCAAATTCTTTGTCCTCTGCTACACAATCCTGCTTAGAACCACTGTGGTCTCTACATATAATGGAAGATCTAGAACAAGCTCTTTTTAGTCACAGCCCTGACTTCAGCCTCAAATGATGTTGTTCAATTCTATGTTATTAAGAACATAATTCTGTTAGAAAGCTCCGCCTTTACATCATAGTTGTAATATGACCTTTACATTATACTCAGGGAGCACCAAGCAGGGAAAGACAACCATGGTGTGATTCCTGGGCCTAGCAATAGCAACCACTAACAGTTATGGAGCATTTGCTACATGCCTATCACTTTCTCTTCTTCAGTCTTTAAATTAAACAAAACCTCGTTGAAGTATATCTTATGATTTTCTCCAAATTACAGAAGAGAAATACAGCTTTTGGAAAGGTTAAGTAGCTTGCCCAAGGTCAGACATCTAATAAGTGGGATAGAATGGGAACTCAGATCCAGGTGTGTTCAATTCCAAAATTCAGGGTCTTGGAACACTAATTTTGCATTATCTCTTCCTAGTTCCATAAACAGCCTCCCCACTAAACATGTTATTGAGGTCTAAAATTCTCTGCTAGACTTTCTGAGCTTAGCCTTGATTCTCTGCTTGGTTGAGACACAGTTATCTAATCTTCATGGATTTGACTCTGCAAAACCTAAAGAAAACACAGTTCAGATGTTTCCAGGTGACAAGAGCCACCTCCAACCTCTCTGGAATTTCAATACTTCTTCATTTATATTAACTTTGCTCTAATCTAGTCCTGTTAAGTAGTTACTGAGACCAAATGGGAATCTGCTCACCTTCCTCCTTGTGATACTGTATTTTTTTAATATAAATTTATTTTTTATTGGTGTTCAACTTGCCAACATATAGAATAACACCCAGTGCTCATCCCATTAAGTGCCCCCCTCAGTGCCCGTCACCCAGTCACCCCACCCCCTGCCCACCTCCGCTTCCACCCACCCCCCCCTAGTTTGTTTCCCAGAGTTAGGAGTCTCTCATGTTCTGTCTCCCTTTCTGATATTTTCCACTCATTTTTTCTCCTTTCCCCTTTATTCCCTTTCACTATTTTTTATATTCCCCAAATGAATGAGACCATATGTTTGTCCTTATTTCACTCAGCATAATACCCTCCAGGTCCATCCACGTCGAAGCAAATGGTGGGTATTTGTCGTTTCTGATGGCTGAGGAATATTCCATTGTATACATAAACCACATCTTCTTTATGTGATACTGTATTTTATAATAAATATATATTTGGTCTTTGTCCCCCTTTCTGGCACAGAGCTCCTAAAGCCTTTGGAATTTCCAGTGAATTTCCAGAGGAGTCTTTTGTTATGTTAATAAGGCCACCATTGGAAAGCAGCTGAGGATGGGGGCCAGTTGCCAGTGAAGCAAGCAGGTCATTATTAGTGAAGGGTTGGAACATTCAGTTCAATCCCTGACCTCTGGGGAGGGGGTGGAGCTGATAGTCAATGGTTTAACCTGTTATGAGCACGTAAGGAAGTTTACATAACAACCAGATGGGGTTTAGAGAGCTTCCACATTGATGAACATGTGGAGGCTGGGGGAGAATGGCTTGCCTAGAGAAATCATGGAAGCTTACCCTATACATCTCTTCCATTTGGCTAGCTTTGGAAGAAATCAACAATCTAGAAAATAAAATGTTTCTCTGAAGTTCTGTGAGCTGTTGTAGTAAATAACTGAACCCAAGGAGGGGTTGTAGGAACCTTCTATCTATGCTGGTGGGTCAGAAGCCCAGGTGACAATTTCTGCTTGCAGTTGGGATCTAAAGAGGGGAGTTGCAGTCCTCTGGGATTGAGTCTTCAACCTCTGGGATCTGATGGTATCTCTAGATGATGTCAGAACTGAGTTAAGGATACCCAGCTGGTCCTGCAGAATTGCTTGGGAGTGTGGGGAATAAATATATAATGGGAACTGGTGTCAAAACAGACTGTCTCTCCTTGTTAGGCATTTTGTGTATCTTGCATATTGCATATTTTGTGTATTATTTTGTATATTATCATCATTGGCTTAGTATTGGGTTCCTCTGACCCTCACTCTTGCTCAGATGGTTTTTATTGCTGGATTTTGCCTGCTATGTCACAGACTGTGTTAAATACTTTAGAAATACTTTGTTTCCCTGCTACCCCAGCTTCCTTTAGGCCTTCTAAATTTAATAATTAAAGCAATAATCATCATCCTATCATAAGAATTTCCAGGGAAAAGGAGCTCAGTTCTTTAAAAAGAACTCCGGTATACAATTTTCCCCTTAAGGTAGGAGTTCTAGCCTGAATCTTACTAACACTTAATATCTCTGGCTATTCCTTAAGCAGATGAAAAGACTTAAATAGGCCCCGAA